>NC_083686.1:19570000-22162500 GCF_033118175.1 Dama dama | reverse complement strand
CCTGGGCATTTCACACAGAGAGTGGCCACCTGTGCTGAGACTCAGGGCAGTTTTATGACCTCGATACAGAGAAAGTAACACAGTTTTTAAAACCTTAGTTGTTCTCTGACCTGATGGAAATGAATTCATGGTGCTGGGCTGATACACTTGTCTCATAGCTAGTAACATAATTGTAATATATTCTGGAATGCAGGTGAACATTTGATGCAATAGCTTGAGGATAATTGACAATATGTGAGTATTCCTGAAACCTTAAACCTTCAATCAAAAAAAAAAAATATTTGAATAGCTTTTCTTTCTTCCTAATCACAAATGAAGAATTTTTTAGTTAAATAATTTTATGGTTAATACTGAATTCAATCTTTTATTTATAGCCTTAATAATTTTTCTTATTGATCTAGAAACCATTATACTATGAAAATCTTTACTCCTATGCTTTCTATTTTGAATGATATTCCTTTTTTCTTCATACTTACCTATGTCAGCTCAAACACCCCTATGAAGCCCACATTATAACCATTCTCTATGATGAAACATTTCCTATTCTCTTCATTTCAGGTTGTTTTCATCCTTTGAACTCCTAAAGTGATATTTGTGAAAGCACTGTCCATGGATGGTTTTCATCAGAATCACCAATATTAAAATTAAAGCAAGTTTAAATTAACTCATTAAAATTTTAAAACCCAGACCACCCTCCAGAACCACTGAGTCAAAATTCAATAACCATTGAATGTACTTTATTTATTTGGCCTATGCTTTAATTATATGCTTCAATTATATATATTATAAGTATTAATTATATAATTAACTGATTTAATTAAATATTAACTATATTTAATTAATACTCTCTGAAGAATTTCCTTATATTGTTATTTCTTGCATTTTTTATGTGACTCCTCTATTCCTGGGATGTATTTTTTGTGTTATTTCTTCTACAAGGTTATTATTTATTTGAGTTGTGTTATGATTTATCTGTTTATATACACATATATATTTATATATTATTTATCTCATTATTCTGCTAGTGAAGGCCTCTCTGAAGTAGTGATGGGTCTGGATGAGTTTGCTTAAGCAACGAAAAGAAGGCCAGTCATTCTGGAATGCAGTAGAGAGGACAAATCACATGGGGCTTTTTAAGCCCACTTCATGGTACCGGAGTGACTTTGAGGAGATACCCCATGTCCAAGGGCAAAGGAGAAGGCCCAGCAAGATGGTAGGAGCAACAAATCGCGCTTAGAATCAAACCCCATAACTGCCAGAGATGCTCAGAGGGCTCAAACAAACCTGTGCGCACCAGGACCCAGAGACCCCACCGAGACTGAGACAGAACTGTGTTTGAGTAGCTTCTGTGGAGGTACGGGTCAGCAATGGTCTGCTGCAGGGGCAGGGGCTCTGGGTGCAGCAGACTTGGGTATGGCATAAGCCCTCTTAGAGGAGGTCGCTGTTAACCCCACCAGAGAGATGCCAGAGCTTACACAGGACTGGGAAATAAACCCTTGAAGGGCTCAAACAGAACCTTGTGTGCACCGGGACCCAGGAGACAGGAGCAGTGACCCCACAAGAGACGGACCCAGACTTGCCCATTGTGTCCAGAAATCTCTGGCAGAGGCAAGGAGAGATAAGAAAGACTTCTTCAGTGATCAATGCAAAGAAATAGAGGAAAACAATAGAATGGGAAAGACTAGAGATCTCTTAAAGAAAATTATACATACCAAGGAAACATTTCATGCAAAGATGGGCACAATAAAGGACAGAAATGGTAGGAACCTAACAGAAGCAGAAGATATTAAGAAGAGGTGGCAAGAATACACAGAAGAACTATACAAGAAAAGATCTTCACCACCCAGATAATCACGATGGTATGATCACTCACATAGAGCCAGATATCCTGGAATGTGAAGTCAAGTCGGCCTTAAGAAGCATCACCATGAACAGAGCTAGTGGAGGTGATGGAATTGCAGTTGAACTATTTCAAATCCTGAAAGATGATGCTGTGAAAGTGCTGCACTCATTATGCCAGCAAATTTGAAAAACTCAACAGTGGCCACAGGACTTGAAAAGGTCGGTTTTCACCAGTCTCAAAGAAAGGCAATGCCAAAGAATGCTCAAACTACCGCACAATTGCACTTATCTCACACGCTAGTAAAGTAATGCTCAAAATTCTACAAGCCAGGCTTCAACAGGATGTGAATGATGAACTTACAGATGTTCAAGCTGGATTTAAAAAAGGCAGAGGAACCAGAGGTCAAATTGCCAACATCCGCTGGATCATTCAAAAAGCAAGAGAGTTCCAGAAAAACATCTACTTCTGCTTTACTGACAATGCCAAAGCCTTTGACTACGTGGATCACCACAAACTGTGGAAAATTCTGAAAGGGATGGGAATACCGGACCACCTGACCTGCCTCTTGAGAAATCTGTATGCAGGTCAGGAAGCAACAGTTAGAACTGGACATGGAACAACAGACTGGTTCCAAATAGGAAAAAGAGTTGGTTAACTGCTTAGTTAACTTATATGCAGAGTACATCATGAGAAAGGCTGGGCTGGAAGAAGCATAAGCTGGAATCAAGATTGCCAGGAGAAATATCAATAACCTCAGATATGCAGATGACACCATCCTTATGGCAGAAAAGTGAAGAAGAACTAAAGAGCCTCTTGATGAAAGTGAAAGAGGAGAGTGAAAAAGTTGGCTTAAAGCTCAACATTCAGAAAACTAAGATCATGGCATCCGGTCCCATCACTTCATGGAAAATAGATGGGGAAACAGTGGAAACAGTGACAGACTATATTTTGGGGCTTCAAAATCACTGCAGATGGTGACTGTAGCCATAAAACTATTTGGAAGAAAAGTTATGACCAACCTAGACAGCATATTAAAAAGCAGAGACATTACTTTGCCAACAAAGGTCTGTCTAGTCAAGGCTGTGGTTTTTAAAGTATTCATGTATGGATGTGACATTTGAACTATAAAGAAAGCTGGGCACTGAAGAATTAATGCTTTTGAACTGTGGTGTTGGAGAAGACTCTTCAGAGTCTGTTGGACTGCAAGGAGATCCAATCTGTCAATCCTAAAGGAAATCAGTCCTGAATATTCATTGGAAGGACTGATGCTGAAGCTGAAACTTCAATACTTTGGCCACCTGATGCAAAGAACTGACTCATTTGAAAAGACCCTGATGCTGAGAAAGACTGAGGGCAGGAAAAGAAGGGGACGACAGAGGATGAGATGGTTGGATGGCATCACTGACTCATTGGACATGAGTTTGAGTAAACTCCGGGTGTTGGTGATGGACAGGGAGGCCTGGTGTGCTGCAGTCCATGGGGTCACAAAGAGTCAGACACAACTGAGCTGAAACTGAAAGAAGTCCGAATTTTATTTCTGGCATATGGGGCTAACATGGCTAAGTGAAAGTTGCTCAGTTGTGTCCGACTCTTTGCAACACCATGGACTAATTTCTCCAGGCCAGAATACTGGAGTGGGTAGCCTTTCCCTTCCCCAGGGCATCTTCCCAACCCAGGGTTTGAACCCAGGTATCCCACATTGCAGGCAGATTCTTTACCAGCTGAGCCACAAGGGAAATCAAGAATATTGGAGTGGGTAGCCTATCTTTTCTCCATCAGATCTTCCCCACCCAGCAACTGAACCAGGGTCTCCTGCATTGCAGGCAGATTCTTTACCAACTGGGCTATCAGGGAAGCCCTATGGGGTGCCACTGGCAAAAGAGTGGCATGATTTCATTTGAAATTGTAATTGATTAATAAAGCTTCTCTATGCACTACAGACTGGGATGGAACAAGAGTGGGGCAGGGACAACTGTGAGGACGCTATGAGACCAGGCGAGGTTAAGTGGTGATGGTTCAGTTCAGTAGCTCCATCATGTCCAAATCTTTGTGACCTCATGGACTGCAGCACACCAGGCTTCCCTGTCCATCACCAGCTCCTGAAGCTTGCTCAAACTCATGTCCATTGAGTCAGTGACACCATCCAACCATCTCATCCTTTGTTGTCCCCTTCTCCTCCTGCCTTCAATCTTTCCCAGCATCAGGGTCTTTTCCAGTAAGTTAGTTCTTCCCATCAGGTGGCCAAGGTATTGGAGTTTCAGCTTCAGCATCAGTCCTTCCAATGAATATTCAAGGCTGATTTCCTTTAGGCTGGGCTGGTTGGATCTCCTTGCAGTCCAGGGGACTCTTTAAGAGCCTTCTCCAACACCACAGTTCAAAAGCATCAATTCTTCAGCACTCAACTTTCTTTATGGTCCAACTCTCACATCCATAAATGACTTCTGGAAAAACCATAGCCTTGCCTAGATGGACCTTTGTTGGTAAAGTAATGTCTGTGCTTTCTAATATGCCATCTAGGTTGGTCATAGCTTTTCTTCCAAGGAGCAAGTGTCTTAATTTCATGGCTGCAGTCAGCATCTGCAGTGATTTTGGTGCCCAAAAAAGAAAGTCTGTCACTGTTTCCATTGTTTCCCCATCTATTTGCCATGAAGTGATGGGACCAGATGCCATGATCTTAGTTTTTTGAATGTTGAGTTTTAAGTCAGCCTTTATACTCTTCTCTTTAACCTTCATCAAGAGGCTCTTAAGTTCCTCTTCACTTTGTGACATAAGCATGGTGTCATCTGCATATCTGAGTTTATTGATGTTTCTTCTGGAAATCTTGATTCCAGCTTGTGCTTCATCCAGTCTGGCATTTCACATGATGTACTCTGCATATAAGTTAAATAAGCAGGGTGACAATGTACAGCCTTGATGTACACCTTTCCCAGTTTGGAACCAGTCCATTGTTCCATGTCTGGTTCTAACTGTTGCCTCTTGACCTGCATACAGATTTCTCAGGAGGCTGGTCAGGTGGTCTGGTATTCCCATCTCTTAAAGAATTTTCCATGGCTTAGACTAAAGTAAGGGTATGGATGAAATCAGATGGATTCAAAGTGTACTTCATTCATTAGTAAGCTGAGAAATTGACAGACATTTTCAGCTGAGAGATTGGTTGTGGGATGAAAAAATGGAAAAGGATAGCTGATATAATTTTGGTCACTAAATATGTAAACACACTATTTCAATGCAGTGCCGTAATTGCTGCTAAGTTGATGTATACATAGTTTAATGACTCTATAGGGAAAGATGTATCTAAGGATTCCTGAAAGAGTCAAGAATGTTATACAAGTAACTTGAAGGATGAACATGGTTATGTGCTGTGTAGAGATGAAGAGAACTGAACTTGTTGAACTTACCATTCACTAGTTGAACTTCTGCTCTCTGCTCCTCCTCATTTCCCTATATTTCTTATGTTAAGTAATAATATTGTCACAACTTAATCTCCAAAGTTATGTCCTCTATCCCACTGTCTACATACACAATAAATCTAGAGTGAATGTTACTCAATATTGAAAAACATTAGATGCATTACCTTCAAAATAAGGAAATGATAAGGGCTACTATTACTACTTGTATTCAATATTCTCTTGAGGTTTTATTTAACAAAGTAAGACAAAAAAATAAAATTAAGATATAGGATTAGATGTAAAGACTTTTATATTTTCAGAGGATATTGTTATATAGAAATATCCAAAGAATCTAAACACAAACTTTTGGAAAGAAGAGGAGTTATTAATGTGACTGACAAATATACCAGTAGCAGAGAAAATGTAATGAGAAAGAAAGCATTCACAATAGAATAAAATGTTTAAGGTAACTGGGGGTGCAATCTAAAATAACTATGGTTATGGATCACTTAAGAACAGCTATGTCAGAGGAGACATATTTTATCAGTAATGACTTTTTAAATAAAAATAATATAGTTCTAACCACAACATTTGATAAAAGCCCAACTTTGAAAGTCCAAGCTCTGAGCAGTTGCCCCAAATATAATTTAAAAAGGAATTTTGGGATTATGTTAATCAACAGCATCATTTATGAACTCTATTTATTGTATCATTTTTAGAAAACTGTTGCAAGAAATAAGTTGAAATGAGAAATACAAAATGTACTAGAGTATTTCATAATACAGTTATTGTATAAGGTGTTTAAAATATAATAGAATATACACATCCTCTTGTAATTAAACAGGGAGACATCATGAACTTTTTTAGCTCCCAGAGATTCACTGATTACCTTGTGGTAAAGGATGAATTCTTGACTATGAAGAAGGCATCTAGAAAACTGATATTTGGAGATATTCCCATTATTAAGGAATATTTTTAGCCCAAAATAAATAAACTTATATAAGATTTTCAAATCAGAGCATGCTAAATACTCCAAACGGCTTCCCAAATGGCACTAGTGGTGAAGAATCCGCTTGCCAATGAAGGGGACACAGAAGATTCAGGTTTAATCCCTGGGTCAGGAAGATCCCCTGGAGTAGGAAATTCCACCTCCAGTATTCTTGTCTGGGAAATCCACAGACAGAGGAGCCTGGCGGGTTACAGTCCACGGGGTCACAAAGAGCCATACACAACTGAGAGATTGAGCACACACAAACACACACACAAATACTCAAAAATAAAATTTTCACTGGAGTGAAGCAATTTGCTAAAATTAGTGGAACACCACTTATTCATTTGCAAAGAAAACTGATTGACATCAGGGAAGGTGGAAATGTATGAGTCAAATTTTAAGAAAAATAGTTTTCCTTAACTGGGGGGGGGGTTGGATTTTTTAATTGAATATTATGATTTATTAATCAGAGCCAAAAATGTCTTGTCTCATAATACTTGCACAAAGTATCATTTCACTATGGCAAATATTATAACCATGTATCAAAGTAAATTGTGTGCTCAGTTGTGCCTGACTCTGCGACCCCATGGACTGTAGCCCGCCAGGCTCCTCTGTCCATGGGACTTTTAGGCAAGAATACTGAAGTGGGTTGCCATTTCCTCCTCCAGGGGATCTTTGTGACCCAGGGACTGAACCCTTGTCTCTTGAATCTCCTGCATTGGCAGGAGGATTCTTTACCACTAGCGCCACCTGGGAAGCCCTATTAGTAAGGGTACATGGTTAGAAAAGTGGAAAAGACATTGCAAAAAATAATAGAGCAGAAGAGAATAGAAATACTTGCAACTGGAGAGCAGACGGAGCACAGTCTGAAATTTTCTGCCTGTCACACCTACTTGATACTTAAAATACAGGATGGTAGAAGATGATGGGCAAGACTCTTGGTCTTCACAAGAGGTTACTTGTTTCCTAAACTGCTTTATATTTATAATTCCTATTAATTAGACTATGACTACTAGGATCGATTTCCCATTATAACCAAGACAATATTGCTGGCAGAACAGAGGGAGATTTTGTTGACCATCTAACACTTCCCTCCTCCTTGGCTTTAGGTCTATCTCAGATTGAAACTATTTCAAGACAGAGGTGTCCACAAAAATCGTATACTTTCAAAATCACAATAACCCCAAACCTTATCCTTCTTTTTCTAATCTTACGTTTTCTCCCCAATCACATGATAGTATGGGGAAAGAGGAAAAATTCTACTTTGAGTAAATATTTTAAACAGGCCATAACTGAACATCAATGCAATTCTAAACCATATATCAGAATTCCCAAACATGTGTTCTCCATTTTTTGCAACTCTATTTTTGTTCCTGGGGGAAATATATTTGAGTCCCAGAACTGTTTGTTTAACAGAGATATTCTATTGCAATTAGCTGAGAATGAAGGAAACAAAGGGAAGTCAATTGTAGCTGTCTGGTCATTTGAAATCATCCAGCATTAACTGTTAATGGAAGAGTTTAGAAACTTTTCTTTCCTCAGGCCTTCTTATAATTAATATGATTATTAATAATATACCTTACAGATTGAAATTAATAAATCACTGAAAAGAAGGGCACGGTTTAAGATGCATGTGAAATTTAGTTCTCTTTAGCTCCAAAACACCTAAGCCTACAACCGCAGACAGTCTGTATATACTTCTATATGCCTGCAGGGAGAACTAGTGTAGTGTGTTCACAGCTACAGTCAGGAAAATATTCTTTTCAAATGGAAGAATCAGCTCTTTGAAACAGCATTTGCAGCCTCCACAGAAGATTGCTGTAGGGTGTGTAAGAAGGCATTATCTTTTACAGAGCTGTGCATCCTCCTATGCACTATCTCCTCTTAGCCAGTTGCCTTAGTGTGGAACATCTGTGTTTATTTTGCATGACAAAGTTGTTCCTTGGCTTTGCCAAAATGAGCTTTGATGTGGGACTCTGGGTTTGTGGATTTTCCGTAGGGTAGTGATAAAGCTCAAGTGGCAGGACATTGTTTTTGTATATAATGCATATTACATGAAGTCATCCATATTTAATGACAAATGTGCTATATTTTTAATCTTTATAGCTTTAATGTGTGTAAGAGGTTTTAATAATTGGTGCTGGGATGGTGGTAACTTCCCAGAAATGCTCAGCACAACTGCTGTGGTTCTCAGCCCACAGTTTGCACAGGTTGTAAATTATAAAACTTGATTAGTGATAGACTTGGCAATATCTCTTGTA
This sequence comes from Dama dama, assembly GCF_033118175.1. Taxonomy (NCBI): domain Eukaryota; kingdom Metazoa; phylum Chordata; class Mammalia; order Artiodactyla; family Cervidae; genus Dama; species Dama dama. The sequence continues at coordinate 22,154,016 of NC_083686.1, read as the reverse complement.
CTTTTGAAGATGCCAATCTGTAACATCATGGGTACAAAACATTTCCATTCACACTTTTAATATTCACTTTAATAGCCTATATGAAAAACCCCAGAAGAAAAATGATGAGTTATTTGGGGAAATGAAATTGTTCTCCTAAAGAACTTCTTAAATTTGTAATCTTATTGGCAGGGATACTTAGAATTCTATGTGCAAAATCTAGACAGGTTCACTTCAGTGATTATCCATTTAAGATTCTAAAATGTCTGCTTATGTTAGCAGAGTTTTAACTATTATAGATGTAAGTTCTATAATGTTCCTTAAAAAGACTACTTTGTGAGGAAATCACAAGTGGGTTGCTATTAGAAATTCAGGGACCTAACAAACTTAATAACTTTTATTTTCAACTGTATCAGTTTTTTCTTGCTTGAACTTTTCTGGTACTTGTTTTGCCTGAATTATCTGCTCCAGTGAGCATTTACTCAATGTTTACTTCAGGCAATAAAGAATATCCTTGATGACCCTAGACCCCATCCTTCCACCAACAACAGAATGACTATCACCCATTCCCATTCTTATACCCATCACAGCAGAAGACTGAGCATTTACTCTCTGCTGAAGCAAAGGGACCCAGGACTTAATAACACTCAGCTCAGCTGAGGGTGGAGGTTTCGACAGTGAAACTATAGACTGATGTGAAAGTCTATGTATAAGTAAGACTCCTCTCCTCCTACTCCAATGTCTCAAAGAACCCCAAATTACCAAAACAATCTTGAGAAAGAAAAGCATACATGGAGGCGTCATATATCTTGCTTTCAAAACATATTATGAAGCTACAGTAATTGAAACAGTATGGCACTGACATAAAGCCTGACATATAGATCAATGAAGCAGAATAAAGAGCCCTGAAATGAACCCTTATGTATTTGGCCAAAAGATCTTTGACAAGGGTGCCAAGGCGACACAATGCATAAAGGATAATTTGTTTAACAGATGATGCTGGGAAAACTGGATAACCACCTGCAAATGAATGAAGTTGGACCTTTACCTCATGTTGTATGCAAAAATTAACTTAAAATGGTTAAAATCTCTAAATGTAATAATATCTGAAATTATAAAATCCTAGAAGAAACATAGAGCAAAATCTCATGACATTGGATTTGGCAACAATTTCTTAAATAGGATACCAAAAGCACAGTCAATAACAAATTGCTTTTGTTTATACCTCATACTCACTGAGTATGTTCATAAAGCAGGAAAAAAATGAGGGAATGAAAGTGAATTAAGGGGACAGAATTATTCAAATTAAATCATTAGTCCCTATATAGCCAATATACCTTACTTGAGAAGATAGAAATGTATTTCACAGAAAAATTAAAAATATTTAACCTCACCAATAAATACTAATGGAGAATAAATGAGAAATCTCTCAAAGTTCTGCATAAAACTGGCAAAGATAAGAAATAATAATATTTGATTCTGGCAAGAGTACACTGAGATATAGCTATCACACAATCAGTTCAGTTCAGTTGCTCAGTCAGGTCTGACTCTTTGCGACTCCATGAACTGCAGCACGCCAGGCCTCCCTGTACATCACCAACTCCCAGAGTTTACCCAAATTCATGTCCACTGAGTCGGTGATACCATCCAACCATCTCAACCTCTGTCACCCCCTTCTCCTCCTGCCCTCAATCTTTCCCAGCATCAGGGTCTTTTCCAAGGAGTCAGCTCTTCGCATCAGGTGGCCAAAGTATTGGAGTTTCAGCTTCAACATCAGCCCTTCCAATGAATATTTAAGACTGATTTCCTTTAGGATGGACTGGTTGGATCTCCTTGCAGTCCAAGGGACTCTTAAGAGTCTTCTCCAACACCACAGTTCAAAAGCATCAATTCTTCGGAGCTCAGCCTTCTTTATGGTCCAACTCTCACATCCATACATGACTACTGGAAAAACCATAGCCTTGACTAGACAGACCTTTGTTGAGAAAGTAATGTCTCTGCTTGTTAATATGCTATCTAGGTTGGTCATAACTTTCCTTCCAAGGAGTAAGTGTCTTTTAATTTCATGGCTGCAATCACCATCTGAAGTGATTTTGGAGCCCCCTCCAAAATAAAGTCAGCCACTGTTTCCACTGTTTCCCCATCTATCTGCCATGAAGTTATGGGACTGGATGCCATGATCTTAGTTTTCTGAATGTTGAGCTTTAAGCCAACTTTTTGATTCTCCTCTTTCACTTTCATCAAGAGGCTCTTTAGGTCTTCTTCACTTTCTGCCATAAGGATGGTGTCATCTGCATATCTGATGTTATTGATATTTCTCCCGGCAATCTTGATTCCAGCTTGTGCTTCTTCCAGCTCAGCATTTCTCATGATGTACTCTGCATAAAAGTTAAATAAGCAGGGTGACAACATACAGCCTTGATGTACTCCTTTTCCTATTTGGAACCAGTCTGTTGTTCCATGTCCAGTTCTAACTGTTGCTTCCTGCATACAGATCTTTCAAGAGGCAGGTCAGGTGGTCTGGTATTTCCATCTCTTGAAGAATTTTCCAGAGTTTATTGTGATCCACACAGTCAAAGTCTTTGGCATAGTCAATAAAGCAGAAATAGATGTTTTTCTGGAACTCTGTTGCTTTTTCCATGATCGAGCGGATGTTGACAATTTGATCTCTGGCTCCTCTTCCTTTTCTAACACCAGCTTGAATATCTGGAAGTTCACGGTATTGCTGAAGCCTGGCTTGGAGAATTTTGAGCATTCCTTTACTAGCGTGTGAGATAAGTGCAATCGTGTGGTAGTTTGAGCATTCTTTGGTATTGCCTTTCTTTGGGATTGGAATGAAAGCGGAAAACTGACCTTTTCCAGTCCTGTGGCCACTGCTGAGTTCTCCAAATTTGCTGGCATATTGAGTGCAGCACCTTCACAGCATCGTCTTTCAGGATTTGAAATAGCTCACCCAGAATTCCACCACCTCCACTAGCTTTGTTCGTAGTGATGCTTCCTAAGGCCAACTTGACCCCACATTCCAGGATGTCTGGCTCTAGGTGGGTGATCACACCTTCGTGATTGTCTGGATTGTGAAAATCTTTTTTGTACAGTTCTTCTGTGTATTCTTGCCACCTCATCTTAATATCTTCTGCATCTATTAGGTCCATACCATTTCTGTCCTTTATTGAGCCCATCTTTGCATGCAATATTCCCATGGTATCTCTAATGTTTTGAAGAGATGTCTCGTCTTTACCATTCTATTGTTTTCCTCTATTTCTTTGCATTGATCACTGAGGAAAGCTTTCTTATCTCTCCTTGCTATTCTTTGGAACTCTGCATTCAAATGGGTATATGTTTCCTTTTTCCTTTGCTTTTTGCTTCTCTTCTTTTCACAGCTATTTTTAAGGTCTCCTCAGACAGCCATTTTGATTTTTTACATTTCTTTTTCTTGGGGATGGTCTTGATCCCTGTCTCCTGTACAATGTCACGTACCTCCATCTGTAGTAGTTCATCAGGCACCCTATCATATCTAGTCCCTTAAATCTATTTCTCAGAATGAAGCAGGGCAAAGGCTAATAGAGTTTTGCCAAGAGAATGCACTGGTCATAGCCAACACCCTCTTCCAACAACACAAGAGAAGACTCTACACATGGACGTCACCAGATGGCATTGGGTGATTATTGGTACATTCTTTTTGGAAAATCACTTTAGAAATGTACATTCGGGAGTGCTTTTGTATAGCACAGCTAGAGTATATAGTAGACCAGATTTTCAGTTCAGGAAAATTTATCTTTGTAGTTGAGTCTCTACCTCTATCTTGAGGAAATTTCTTGTTTCAAGCTCTAACAAAGTTGTTCACTTTCCTCATGATCTGAATTTCAGGAATCCTTTTGGATTTAAGGAGTGTCTTAATAATTAATACTTTAGAGTAAACATACATTCAATAATAATAGTTTAAACATGATTTCATTTTTATGCATTAAAATTATATAGAAATGTTAGCATTTGGGAATGATAGAAATTAGATTAGTATTTTGGGGACAAAGAGCCACATATTCATCCTATTCCTAGTGTTGGACCTAAATATAGAGACAGACTTTTCCAATGCAGCATTCTTCCTATGTGGATGTAAGTGTACTTGTGCATTCCAGCTGGTTAAGAGTCAAGTATAAAATAAAATGAGTCTCTGCAATCCTTAAGTTAATGTAAACCATTTCACTTAAATCTCAAAACCATAAGCTTAGTGAGAAGCATGTCCCTAAGGTAACATTCCACAAACTGTGCTTCCTAGGACAACAACAAACTGATATTAAATGTTTCATGGAGGAAATGACTGAATTAAATTTTGGGGGAAAATGAGCTGATTAATAAGCAAATAAAAAGACATTTATTATATTTCACAAAATGAGGGTGAAACAGGAGAGTGAAAAAGCTGGCTTGAAACTCAATATTAAAAAAGCTAAGATCATGGCATCCGGTCCCATCACTTCAGGACAAATAAGAGGGGAAAAAGTGGAAACAGTGATGGATTTTATTTTCTTGGCTTCCAAAATCACTGTGGATAGTGACTGCAGCCATGAAATTCAAATACTCTTGCTCCTTAGAAGGAAAGTTATGACAAACCTAGACAGCGTATTAAAAAGCAGAGACATCACTTTGCCAACAAAGGTCTGTTTAGTCAAAGCTATGGTTTTCCTTCATCATGTAACGGATGTGAGAGTTGGACCATAAACAAGGCTGAGCACCAAAAAACTTATGCTTTGAAATTGTGGTGCAGGAGAAGATTCTTGAGAGTCTCGTGGACTTCAAGGAGATCAAATCAGTCAATCCTAAAGGAAATCAACCCTGAATATTCATTGGAAAGACTGATGCTGAAGCTGAAGCTCCAATACTTTGGTCACCTGAGGCAAAGAGCTGACTCATTGGAAAAGACCCTGATGCTGGGAAAGATGGAAGGAAGGAGAAGGGGACAACAGAGGATGAAATGGTTAGATAGTGTCACTGACTCGATGGATATGAATTTTGCAAACTCCAAGAGACAGTGGTGGACAGTGAAGTCTGGTGTCCTGCAGTCCATGGGGTTGCAAAGAGTCAGACACAACTTGGCAACTGAACAAAAAGAAAAACAGGACACAATGGAATATTTTATGTACTAATATGCATTGTAAAGCTTTCAGAAATTTCAAAAAATGATATTTTTATGAAGAAATCTATATCATAGAATTTATTGAGAAAAATATTTTCGGTTGAAGGCAGGTTAGATGATACTTCTTCATAAACCTCTTTTCATGTGGATTCACCAAGGCCATGATACTCTCTTTTTCAAGACAGTGATTTAAGAGCAACTGCTTTCCTTCTCTTATTTCACAAAGAGACAAATTAGTAAAATAATTTCATAGACCACCACTGACAGGTAGGAAACTTCTGAGGTAGAATTAAAACAAAGTTTCCTACCTTTTAAAACGTCCTTCCGTTTGACAGTTTAGATTCTCTCTTTGGTTTTTGTTTTTCTTGAAATCTCTCAGGAATTCCCTTCTCACAAGAAACTTCATCAGTCAGTTCAGTTCAGTTCAGTCACTCAGTCGTGTCCGACTCTTTGCGACCCCATGAATCAGAGCACGCCAGGCCTCCCTGTCCATCACCAACTCCCGGAGAAACTTCATAGGCAGTGGTAATGATTTGTGAATGGAAAGAGATTTATAAGGAAATGAGTTGAGACAATGCTTTAAAAATTCATTCCCAGGATACTTTTCAAGACACAGGAACTTCCTGATAACCGTCTGAGATTCAACATAGTGGCTTCTGACAAGCAATAGAACATTAGAAACATAATTAAGCTTTTAAACTTTGAGTAGGTTGCATTGTCCAATTATTTCCCCTGACATTTCAAACTCACACACCATTGAACAAACACAAATCCAAATGCTCAAAACAAATATGTGAGAGTGAATGAAGCAGATGAGACAGGGAAAATTCCTTACTCAGAGGTAAATCGAAAAGCTGCTTATGAAGCCATGAGAATTCAACAGAATAGAAATTTGAAATGTCAAGTAGGCATGCCTAGAAACACAAATGAAATGATGAGATTGGAGTGTCTTTGAAGATCCTACTATGAAGCAGGATATCAATGAAAAGCTAAGGAATGAAATGAAAAAAGAAATTTAATGAACATTATAGAAAGTGTAAGAAAAGTGAGGCAAATTTTCTTTCCCCATTTGGAAGCTCTGATTACTACAGAGGAAGCTACTGTGAAGTCAGTTAATGGTGCTCTATCCACTGTTCAATCTCTGGTTCTCATGTGTTACCCAGAATAAACAAAGTTCTCAGTTCACCTTGGCGGGGGGCGGTGGGGGGGGGGTTGCAAATTAACCAACCATGGGGTGCAGTATGAGAGAAGTGGAAGGAATCATTTAATCTCTTTAAACACAGACTTAAAGCTATCATTGAGGCATCTGTGTCCATGTAATGAATAATAATAATATGTCTTCTACAACTGACTTGAGGGAAAAAATAAACAGAGCAAATTCACAAAACTTGAGAAACAGGAGAGAGAGGGAGGGGATGAAAGGGTTTCTAAGAGTGCTAACTTATTCCTATTTGACAGTGGGTATTCACTAGACACAACCTCATTTCTGAAAGTGATAGATTAGGAAATATAAGTTTTAACAGTATTATTTGTTATATATATAAAAAAAAACAAACAAACAGAGACATCACTTTGCCAACAAAGGTCCATATAGTCAAAGCTATGGTTTTTCCAGTAGTCATGTATGGATGTGAGAGCTGGGCCATAAAGAAAGCCGAGTGCCGAAGAATTGATGCTTTTGAATTACGGTATTGGAGAAGACTCTTGAGAGTCGTGTGGACAGCAAGGAGATCAAACCAGTCAATCCTAAAGGAATTCAATCATGAATATTCATTGGGAGCACTGACGCTGAAACTGAAGCTCCAATACTTTGGTTACCTGAGGCGAAGCACCAACTCATTGAAAGAGACCCTGATGCTGGGAAAGATTGAAGGCAGTAGGAGAAGGGGACGACAGAGGACCAGATGGTTGGATGGCATCATTGACTCAATGGATATGAGTTTGAGCAAGCTCTGGAGCTGGTGAAGGCCAGGGAAGCCTGGCGTGCTACAGTCCATGGGGTTGCAAAGAGTCAGACACAACTGAGTGACTGAACAACATTTGTTATAAAAGGTGCCACTCTTAGAATTAAAAAACAAATTATAACTTTTCCTATTTATTCAAAGCAACTAAGCATTCAGAATAAATTAGAGAAACAAACTCTCAGAGGAGGATACATAATGAAAAGATCTAGAAATTGTATGAAACAGATTGCATATTATTTGAATTGCTTAAGGCATAAGTACACTGCAGCACTATTTACAATAGCCAGGACATGGAAGCAGCCTAGATGTGCATCGACAGATGAGGGGGCAAAGAAGCTGTGGTATTAATACCTATATACAGTGGAATGCTTCTCAGCTATAAGAAGGAACAAATGTGAGTCAGTTCTAGTGAGGTGGATGAAACTAGAGCCTGTTATACAGAATGAAGTAAGTCAGAAAGAGAAAAGCAAATATCACATATTAATACATATATATGGAATCTAGAAAGATGGTACTGATGAACCTATTTGTAGGTCAGCAATAGAGACGCAGACATAGAGAACAGATCTGTGGACACAGTGGGGGAAGGGGAGGGTGGGACAAATCGAGAGAATAGCACTGAAACATATACATACATTACCATATGTAAAATAGATGGCCAGTTGGAATTTGCTGAATGACACAGGGACTCTACCCAGTGTCCTGTGACAACCTAGAGGGCTGGGATGGGGCGGGAGGTGGGAGAGCGGCTCATTAGGGAGGGGACACATGTATCCCTATGGCTGATTCTTGTTGATGCATGACAGAAACCAACACAGCATTGTAAAGCAATTATCTTCAATTCAAAAATAAATAATTTTTCAATTTATTTTTAAGAGTAGTATGGGTGCATATATACTAACACATGTATATAGGCAGTCAATGGGAATCTGTTATATAACTCAGGGAACTCAAACTTGGGCTCTGTAATAACCTAAAGGGGTGGGAATGGGCAGGAGGTGGGAGGGAGATTCAAGAGGGAGGGGACATAGTACACCTATGATTAATTCATGTTGATGTATGACAGAAATCAAACCAATATTATAAACCAATCACCAATTGAAAATAAATATATATTTTAAAAATAAATATATTTTTTTAAAAGACGTAAGTAAAAGGAAAGTCTTCTTTGCCTGTTTACCTTGTCTAATACAAGTTTTCTCTGACACTTCTCTCCTTGTTTTCATATTATGGGGTCCAATTCTGTATTAAAATATTTATGCTTATTTTTGTCAGTAATAAATTGACTTCTACTGTCCATCAAATCATTTTATACCTAGCATATGAGATTCTAATAAATTTAAGTTGTATTTATATGATCCCCAAAGAGGAGGTAACGAACAGACAAGGTCCACCCAGGTGCTAAAATGTGGTAGTAAACTGCTCTGAATGATAGAATCATAATAGACGGAAATGTGGGGGCCCTTACGTCTAGGGAGGCTATTTTTTGATGGCTTTGGGGGATGGAAAATATGCTACCCATCTGAGAGCACTGGTGTCAGGTCGACTTGTTGACTTCAGGATTGAACTGAAGGTTTAGTTTTAGGTAGTCTACGGACAATTTTGCCATGGAGTTGTAAAACAGAAACAAATGCAGGGTTTCCATTCAGGAGAGTTCTAAAGGCTTCCATATGAAATGGAACAAAACTTAGTGATAGATAGCATAGGGTTTTAAGTCAAACTCAATGGAATTTGAATGCCAGCTTTGTGACTTAGAATGATTCTGAGGCAATTTTTTGTGTGTGTCTTAGTTTCCTTATCATTAACATGGGATAAGAATAACTAGGGCTTCCCTGGTGGCTCAGTGGTAAAGAATCCACCTGCCAATTCAAGAGATGAGGGTTCAGTCCCTGGGTTGGGAAGCTCCCCTGGAGAAGGAAATGGCAACCCATTCCAGTATTCTTGCCTGGGAAATCCCATGGACAGAGGAGCCTCGCGGGCTACAGTGCATAGGGTCACAGAAGAGTCAAACAAGACTTAGCAACTAAACAACAAATAATAACCACCTCAGAAAGTTGTGTCGAGGACTAAATGGGAAAATGCAAGTGTCCAGTTTATAATAAGTCTTCAATAAATGTTAAATTTAAATTTTTACTCAACAACTTTGACGTTCTGTGGATTCGTGGGATATAGAATTTATTTTCTGTTCACAAAGATCTTCCAGGATTCCTGGGACATATATGAAATATAAATATCAGGAATTCATTCATCAATTCAACAAACTTTTATCCAGCACCTAATACTTGCCAGGCACTCTCCTAAGCTTTGGGGATATTGCAGTGATAATCTATAGACAGAATCCCCGCCTGCTTGAACCTTGTAGATATTAGGTATGGATCAGGGGGGAAACAGACAGTATAAAAGTGTACAAGTAAATGTTTCCTTTCTGGTAATTATAAATGCTATAACTAAAATATTTTAGAAAAATGAGAGAGACTGGTATTAGGGATAAGAAAGGGAAAGACTATTTGAATGTGGTCAAGGTGTGAGTCTCTGAAGGACATTTGATGAGAGATCTGAACAAAGTGAGGGAGCAAACTATATAAAGGTCTATGAGGGAAGAGAATTCCATTCAGCAACAATATTTATTTATTTATTTTACAGGTTTTTTTTTTTTTTTTTAATTAGTTGGAGGCTAATTACTTCACAACATTTCAGCGAGTTTTGTCATACATTGATATGAATCAACCATAGAGTTACACATATTCCCCATCCCGATCCCCCCTCCCACCTCCCTTTCCACCCGATTCCTCTGGGTCTTCCCAGTGCACCAGGCCCAAGCACTTGTCTCATGCATCCCACCTGGGCTGGTGATCTGTTTCACCATAGATAATATACATGCTGTTCTTTCGAAACATCCCACCCTCACCTTCTCCCACAGAGTTCAAAAGTCTGTTCTGTACTTCTGTGTCTCTTTTTCTGTTTTCAGCAACAATATTTAATTTAAGGTTTCCAAAGTAAGAACAAGCTGGGGATACCAACAGAACAGCGAGAAATCTGTGGACAAGTGCATGCTTTCTAATTACTAAGACTTCATGCAATTTAGAGTTTCACACAATTTAGAGTTTCTATTTAGAATTATTGAGAAAGAAACTCTAAATTTCATGAAATGATATTTGTGAAATCATAATCTAAAACTTGCCTGCACACACCATTTATTAGTTCAACATAAGCTTTTATGAATTCACTGCTATACTAGATCTTGAAATACGTTTAAAAAATTTCTGGCATTGCTTTGTCTTCATAAAGCCTATAGCCTAGTTTTCCATTTTCTGCATCATTAACCTATACAGTTTATTTGTATGTTATTTAGATCTAACGAAATCTATTATCATAGTGTGGGATGGAGCTTTATGGTAGCTGATAGAAAAGTAAGCAAACTGCAGATTGGAGTGCAATGCCCTCTGAGGTCATATCATTATACCGAGAGTTCTGTGGAGGTCTAAGAAATAATCAAGGTTTTCAGGTCTGAAGTTTTTAAGACAAGTCTCAGAGTCAACTTTGAATATTTTACAGTAAAAAATCTTATCAGATAAATACAATTTAGTAGGCAATATAAAAATCATGGCTGAACAAGAACTTAACGATAGCCTTCTCTGGTTGCTATACCTTTATGTTTAGTTTTATAGAGTATTTTAAATATTTTTATGTGTTTTGTGTATAGTTGAGAACTGAATGAACAAGATTTAGAGAAAAAGAGAAATCAAGGTTATTGAAAAGGTATAATCAAAAAGAAAAATTTAGTATTATGGTTAGCATAATTGAATAATAATTATATGATACTCATTTTATATGATACTTTAATACCTTTGCACTTTAAGATAAAGTCAATGCAACCAAAAATACAGGAGGGTAGTAAAAACATACTTAAAGCCAGAAATCCTGGCAACAATAAAGTCTTAAAGAAACAATTTTATAGAGACTGACAGATCTATAGGGGTAGATCCAAGAATCCTTAATAGAGGTGATCATTCATTCAACAAACATTTATTGAGTAAGCCAGACAGAAGATGAAAACCTAATATATGTACCACCCTCTGTATAACACATCTACATATATCATTTCCCCTAATATTTGTTATAGCCCCATGAAGTGTGTATTCTTAAGGGGAATACAGAATTCAAAGGAGTTACTGTAAATGAACTAGTTCATAGTAGAAATGCTGGACTAGAAACCCAGGTTTTTCTGACAGTCTATTTCTTGGTCTTTCCAGTATACCATGGTGACCTTCCTATTCATCTGTACAAAGTTGAAACAAGGGCATTCTTCTTCCTATAACTTTAATTTTCTCTAAGAGTCTTTTATATCACAAAGGAAATGAAAAGACTGAGTATCTTATAAGATGCCACTAGTACCCAGGGGGAAGTGGTGTGCGTGATATTGAAGAGAAAGGAGAGGAAAAACTAATTTGAATGAAGAAGTTGCAGGGTAACAGTAATAGTAAGAGAGTGAAAGAGAAGAGAGGAAAGTGGTAACAGGGCAGCAAGAGATGCAGGCACACTCCAGAGAGACTTCTTTTGTTGTTTTTTTTTTTTTTCACCTAACTTTGGTTCTTACTATATTAGTTTCTAAAGAAAAGCAGGATGATTACAGACATTTCTTAACTTATACTCAGTATCCATTTCCCCTAAATTTTGTTATGTCTTCTTCAACCCATTCTCATAGCTTCAGTTATCTGCCTGCAGTGCAGGAGACCTGGGTTCAATCCTTGAGTCAGGAGGATTCCCTGAAGAAAGGAATGGCAACTCACTCCAGTATTCCTGCCTGGAGAATTTCATGGACAGAGGCTCCTGGCTACAGTCCATAGAGCTGCAAAGAGACATGACTGAGCAACCAAAGCTAAACTTCAGTTAGCACATCTAAGTTGCTAACTCCCTGTTTTATATCCAGACCCAACTGTTCTCAAAAAAATACCATATTTCCAGATGTCTACAGAAAAAAATCAACTTGGAGGATGCCGCAAGTGCCTTAAATTCAACCTGTCCAGAACTACAATGATTTATATTTTTAATTTTTATTTTATATTGAAACATAGTTTATTTTATATTGAAGTATAGAACCAAATGTATAAACTCTGGGAAAACATCTTACTGTTTTTCTCCCTGCCTCTCCCTATATCCTTCATCTCTCTAAGACTAAGAGAGCTATCTTTCTACCCAAGAATGGCAAATTCAACCTGTGCAACCCGTCATCTCTCTCGTCTCTATCCAATCACTGGTACCTGTCCTTGTTCTTGCTCAGTCACTAAGTTGTGTACGACCCTTTGAAACCTCATGGAATGTAGCCCACCAGGTTCCTCCATCCATAAGATTATTCCAGGCAAGAATACTAGAGTGGGTAGCCATTTTCTTCTTCAAGGGATCTTCTCAGACCAGAGATCAAACCCAGGTCTCCTACATTGCAGGAGGATTCTTTACTGAGCCATCAGGGAAGTATCTGCCCTTGTACTTTACTAATAATTCGTGAATCTATCCTCACGGTCTTAGTAATTTCATCATTCTTTCCTGAAGTGCCAGAGGAGCCTCCTGCTTTTTCCTTTTGTATATTCCCTTTCCATTCCAGTCTGTACACAGTCAGTAGAGGCAACTGTCTAAAATATAAACTTAAACATGTAGTTTTCTAGCAAAATATTTGTATAGTATCCCACACTACCTGAGAGATCAAGTCCAAAATCGTTCCATGGCTTTCAGCACTCTCACTGAATTCCATTCAACCTTCTTACCATCCTCAGCCCCTGACACTCTTAGCCAAACCAAATGTACACTTTTTTGCTCAATTTTTTTTTTTCTTTCCAAAGCACTTATCATGGCCTGAATTGTCTTATGTACGTGTTTGTTGGTTTCCATCAGAAGGTAAGCTTTCTAAAGTCAAGAACTCTGTTTAATTTGTTTACTGCAGAGTCTGTCACGCCTAGAACAGTGTCTGACACATAACAGGTACCCAGTGGATATATATTGATTGACTGACCCAGAAGTTTCAAGACAATTGCCTTTGAAGCCCAAATCCATGTTCTCTATTATATATTATTATATATGTTAAATTGACAATCACTTTCTTACTTTTCATCTTAACTTTCACTCTGAGTAGTAAAACTTAAGTTTTTAGAAAACTTTAAGTTTTTAGAAAACTTAAAACTAATATAATGAGGAAATGTACAGGTTTGGATGGGGCTTCCCCAGTGGCTCTGCAGTAAAGAATCTGCCTGCAATGCAGGAGATGCAAGGGATTTGGGTTTGATCCCTGGGTCAGGAAGATCCCCTGGAGGAAGGCAGGGAAACCCACTCCAGTATTTTTGCCTGGAGAATCCCACGGACAGAGGAGCCTAGTGGACTACAGTCCACGGGGTCGCAGAGTCAGACACGAGTGAAGCGACTGAGAGCAGCACATAACACACGTTTGAGAATCACGGAGACGGAGGTTTGAATTCTGGCCCTACGTTGACTCAATTACCTCATTTAGAAAATGAGGAAATATTTCCTTCTTTACATAGTTATTTTAGATCATGTGCATGCTTTAGATGTATGATTTATACTGTGAATACACACTCCCTTCCTTCTTTCATCCCTCCCACCGTTTCTCCTTTCTTCCTCCTCTTCTCTCTTTGGTAGGGAACCTGTTTTGCAAGATAAAACCTCGACTGTGACACAGAGGAAGAAAGAGGGACATTTTCACATATTAAACTGTCCCTCTTACAGCCGAAAAATCAAATGTCTGATTTGGACAGCCATGTGATTGTCCAGCTTATGCTTAAATAGCTCTAGCAGGAAAAATTCTACCTCCTGTTTCTGTCTAGCCACCAGAAAACATAAATTCCATATCACAACCACATAAAACTGTAGCATCAGCTAATATTAAAGATAGTTTGCATAGTATAATAAATTAATTAAATCATCTTGGTGAGTCTATTTGAATTGAAACTTCAAAGTCAAGTTTCCTGCAATTTCTTTATCAAGGCCTCTAAGGTTGTATTTTTATTGATATTTTAAAAATAAATTCCTATAACATCAAACCTATAAAAGGTTCATCACAGACCAAATACCTCTCTAACCTTTTAAGCTCTCACAGTAAAAACTGTCTTTTTTATTTATCTAAGTTTGGGAAAGATACAAATGTAATCATAACCCCCAAGGCAAAATTTTATGGCAGTTTTCAGAACTCTTCACTATAAAAACTACTCAGACCTACAAACATAAAAGTTTCCAATAAAATTTGTTTTAGATACTCGCAATAAAACATTCTTTGCTTGCCTCTTAGCTCCAAATTTTGGAACCACAGCTGTCCAAATGCTGAAGATATATTCCACCTTCCCCAGCCACACATTCCTCAAACTTTTAATCTCCTTCCATTGAAAAACACTATTATTTATTAAATATCACTAATATTTCATATTTAGGAAATGTGTGTTAATAAGAATGAAAGAAAAAATGGATCATATTAAAGAAATCACAAAGAGCATTACGTACAAAGAGCAACACATACATACACTACTAAAGCACCTTAAGTAACTATATTTTACTTTAAGAATAATGTCCTCAGGTTTTCACCTAAAAAAATCATTCTGCTGTTTAACCTGGAACTGTTTCATAATGAAAATTTACATAATAAAGGAGAAACATGGACCTATGAGCACAGAAGTGATTCATATTGGAAAGTCTTCTGAGAGTGTGTGTATGTTCTAGTAGGGGCATTTGGAAAGCTGATTTCCGTTCCACTTCTGGCCCTCCCAGTACCACAGGGAGATGCTGCCAATGGCTTCAGTGCTCAGGAAGCACACAGAAGCATCCTGGCCCTGGGCTTGAACAGTTTTAACCAAAGTGCTCCCTTCAGGCCTCTGACCTTGAAATCAGTTCATTCCATCCATTGCTCTGATCGCTGTTTCTCTGAGGCATGACACGAAATACAAACCAGGCTCCTTCCTTTGATATCAGCATATTGTTTACCATGCAGAAGGCAGTCAGTGGTCTGGTCTCTGTTCTTAGCTAGTCCCTTACATGCACGCTCCTCTGCCTTAGGGAAGGAGTGTGGGTGGAAACGTGTGCAAAGGCTTAGGCACCAGACCAATTTATGTTTGAACCTCGCAGTGCCACTTTCTATCTCTATCAGTCTGGCAAGTTAAGAAACTTCCTCATCTGTGAAACTGAAGCAGATTTCCTCCCGTTTGTTCCTTCCTGATTCATGGTCCCATTGCTGACCTCCCTGCAAACTCCTCCAATTTTATACGCAGTTTCTCTCAAAGTGCAGTAAAGTTCCCTACAATCCAACCTTCAACTTGCAAACTTTCCAAGATGCAAACATGCATGCTAGCCGCTGTGTGCCAGCGATTGTACTGTGGCTGTTGTTGTTCAGTTGCTCCGTCGTGTCCAGCTCTTTGCAACCCCAAGACTGTAGCACACCAGGCTTCCTTGTCCTTCAATATCTCCCAGAGTTTGCTCAAACTCATGTCCATTGAGTCAGTGATGCCATCCAACCATCTCATCTTCTGTCGCCCCCTTCTCCTCCTGCTCTCAATCTTTCCCTGCATCATGGTCTTTTCCAATGAGTTTTCTTTGCAAAAGGTGGACAAAGTATCGGAGTTTCAGTTTCAGCAACAGTCCTTCCAATGAATATTCAGCGTTCAAGGTACTATACTTTAAGGTTAAAATGTTTATTTTTTACGTTTTTTTTTTAATGTATTATCTGTGTGAAAGTATTATATGTGTTAAAAGGAAATGTTAGTCTCTCAGTTGTGTCCGACTCTTTGCAACCCCATGGACTGTAGCCCATCAGGCTCCTCTATCTATGGAATTCTCCAGGCAAGAATACTGGAGCTGGTAGCCATTCCCTTCTCCAGGGGATCTTCTGGACCCAGAGATCAAACCCAGGTCTCCCTCATTGCAGGCAGACTCTTCACCATTTGAGCCATCAGAGAAGCCCAATTATATACACTATGTATGTATATCTCTGTGAAAATATCATAAAACTATTACAGTAGTACAGTACAATATAGTGATTGTGTTAGTTGAGTACCTAGGCTAACTTTGTTGGACTTACAAATGTGTTCTGTGAATGGGACTCCTTCATATGTATAAGACTTACTATAAACTCATTGTAATTCAGATTATACAGAAGCAAACCGAGACAAGAACTGTGTACAAGGCACTCTGTGGTACCGGGAGAGACTTGTCAGAGAATCAGGGAAGCAGGGCAGGAAGAGGGAAGAAGTCAAGCAAGAGTCTATTTTCAGGCACAGATTTGGCCTCACCTGGCCTCTCAGAGGAGTTCTGCAGCTGAAATTACACCTGCAAGTTTGTTCCCCACGGAGGCTGGCCAGATAAATTGTGACACCCAATTAAATTTGAATATCAAATAAACAATGAATTCTTTTCGTGCTGTGCTTAGTCTTTCTGTCCTGTGTGACTCTTTGCAACTCCTTGGACTGTAGCCCACCAGGCTCCTCTGTCCATGGGTATTTTCCAGGCAAGAATACTACAGTGAGTAGCCTATCCCTTCTCCAGGGGATCTTCCCAACCCAGAAATTAAACAGTGGTCTCCTGCATTGCAGGTGGATTCTTTACACCAGCTGAGCTACCAGGGAAGCCCAGATTTTTTTAGTATGTCTCAAATATTCCATGAAACATTCTTATATTAAAAATCAATTATTTGCTTACCTGAAGTTCAAGTTTAACTGGCTATCCTGAATTTTTGTTAGTTTGTATGGAAATTCAGTGAAAGTCAGGTTGCTGGGCTTTCATCCTAAGGGCTGTAAGTTGGGGGCATGGAGATGGGGAGGTGGCAGCAGAAGCTCACAGAATCCATACAAGAAATGGAAGAGGATCTGAGTGAGACCCCAGCAAAAGTGTCTGCTAGCATCCTCCAGTATTTTTGCCTGGAAAATCCCATGGACAGAGGAACCCGGCAGGTCACAGTCCATGGGGTCACAAGAGTTGGACATGACTTAGCGACTAAACCACCACCACCAGCATCCTGTACTGTGTTGTGTTCTCCACGCAATGCTCCTTCCACTTCCTTCCACTGTGGAAAAGAGGTCTCACAATGGAGCCTGATTTTTCTCTGCAACAAAACTAGCTTTCTACAGTTCTTCAGTGTAGCTTCAGATCACATATTCATTGCTCTGACTCCCCAGGGATAAGTCCGTCTTTGAGCTCTTGCTGTCTGGTTTTTGCCTTCTTGCCCTGAAGTTTTGCCTACATCCAGGAGACCCTTGACCCTGATAACTGTGGCGTCTAGGTCAGAGGTTTCCTCCAGCCCCAAATGCTACTGGCATCTTGGTCACTGATATGTCAAGTAAATAGTCTCAAAGTTCTGTTATTCATTCTTTATGTCCACAGCATGTTCTCTTCATTCTCCCTGGTCTAATCATTACTGGGATTTCCTTCACCTCTGAAAACTTAATTATCCCACTTTGAAAATACTCTCATTCATTCACTTTTCACTCCATTACTCTTATTACATTAGGCCTTAGACTTAATGAAGACATTTTCCTCATTCATCAGCCCTTCCAGAATTTACTTTCTTCGCCCATCAGCTACCTATTTCAACATTTTATCAATATTTATAAACATTGCAACAGTCTCATTCTCTATTTATTCTGCTATACTCATTCAAAGACTCCCTTAACACATATCAATGCATAAGCCTCCCTTCTCCATTCTTCTGAAATTTGATTAAAAGATTACCATTGTGAAATGAAAGTATCTCCTGCCATATTAATCAACAAGAAATGTCACAGCCACCAGCGATTTCTGGCCTTCATGTGTGAGTGAGAGCTCCAAAAACTGTGATCCAGCGGATGCTGCCACCCTGACGAGGTGATTACTGAGGAGCCGGGGGAATGCAAGAAGCAGGGTAACCGAGGAAACAGGATTGGCTCCAGATAGCTGAGGTGCTATGAAAGGAACGAATTCAGTGAGCCCGGCGGCTAAGGTTATGATCAACCTACACAGCATAATAAAAGGCAGAGATATTACTTTACCCACAAAGGTCTGTCTAGTCAAGGCTGTGGTTTTTCCAGTAGTCATGTATGGATGTGAGAGTTGGACTATAAAGAAAGTTCGGTGCCAAAGAATTGATGCTTTTGAACTGTGGTGTTGGAGAAGATGTTTGAGTCCCTTGAACTGCAAGGAGATCCAACCAATCCATCTTAAAGGAAATCAGTCCTGAATATTCATTTGAAGGACTGATGTTGTAACTGAAACTCCAATACTTTGGCCACCTGATGCGAAGAACTGACTCATTTGAAAAGACCCTGATGCTGGGAAAGACTGAAGGCAGGAGGAGAAGGGGATGAGAGAAGATGAGATGGTTGGATGGCATCACCAACTCAATGGACATGAGTCTGAGTGAACTCCAGGAGTTGGTGATGGACAGGGAAGCCTGGCGTGCTGCAGTCCATGGTGTTGCAAAGAGTCGGACACATTGTGCTACCTAACTGACCTGAGCTGAACTGGGAGGCTTGCATCTTCCCATACATAGAATAGTATGCTAAATTCCTTGACTTGACACCTGATATTTGATGTCCAAACTGCCTGCTCCCTTTGCTGCAAACTTGTATTTAGCCTGACTTCCCTACTGCCTCTTTGGAACAGTTTTCTCAGAGCTTCCGATATGCTGTCTCCCGGGGGCTCTGAGTCCTAAACATTCCCATCAAATAAAATGAATCTCTACTTTCAGGTTTTTGTCGACTATATTTTTTTAGTCGACACCATGATAAGGACTTTCTTGGCAGTCCAGTGGTTAAGACTTCGCCTTCCAAGTCAGGGAGTGGGAGCTTGATTCCTGGTCAGAGAGCTAAGATCCCATATGCCTTTTGGCTAAAAAAAATCAAAACATAAAACAGAAACAATATTGTAATAAATTCAATGAAAACCTTAAAAATAGTCCACATGAAAAAAGTCTCTAAAAAAAAAAAGATTGCTCTGATGTCTTGTATACAGTATTGGGACAGCAAAACTTTCACTTATAATTATAGGAGCAAATTTAAATCATACTGAAATTAGCTACATTATATATTGCTATAACATATCCCCAGTGGAGAGGGTTTTAAATGCAAAGACACTCTGATATATTGCAATTTTCCTTTAGGGATCATTAGGCATTTAATATGAAGAATATTAGCTTGGGTAGGGTAGAAGCTTGAATCTATGCGTTTAGTAATTTCTCACATGATGGTATAAATTGGAAGCAACATTCTTTTAAGTGCTGAATCCATGTTAATATTTATACATTGAAAATAGACACTGGGAAAAGATATCTTTATTTTCCTTTGAAAGTAGCTTTACTATTAACCCTTATTTCCAATAATCTTTTATTATGCTTACTTATTTTGTAGTGGAAAAGAAGAGGCAGAAGTACAATGAAATACAACAGCAATTATCCTATGCACAGACATATATTAAACACAAAAGTGAAACAAAAAGCAATTATCATGCATTCATTTATGTTAAAACAGAAATTAAATATTTACAAAGTTGAGGAATTTTTTCTTGGAATTGAAAGTAACTTCAGGAACAATTTAGAAACTCTAAACATTTTAAGTTCAACATTGTACAACTAAATATAGCTGCAAGTTCATTTCAAAACAAATTATTTATAGCAGCTTCTTAATTCATTATAATTACCACCACCGTTCAAATCCAACACAACTAAAAGCTGGAAACTATGTCAAGAGTTCCTCCTACTCTAAATAGTGAAATTAAAGTAAAAGTTAATTATATTTTAAACCTATTTTTTCTTCCTTGTCTTATTTCACTGTTGAAGTCATTTAATATTCTTGAAGGTGTGCAAAGATTAATTTTCATTTTTATATACTTGTTTCAGACATACTTAAACTGAAAGAGTTTGATTACTATACAAAATATAAGGTGATAAATCATAATGCTTCTCCATTTAGTAGAATTGGATTTTAACAATCTGTTACCTTAAATTTTATTTGCTGGACTACCCTGGTAGTTCAGACGGTAAAGCGTCTGCCTGCAATGTGGGAGGCCCAGGTTCAATCCCTGGGTGGGGAAGATCCCCTGGAGAAGGAAATGGCAACCACTCCAGTACTCTTGCCTGGAAAATTCCATGGACAGTGGAGCCTTGTAGGCTATAGTCCATGGGGTCACAAAGAGTCAGACATGACTGAACGACTTCTCTTCACTTTAAGAACCTCAAATAACTTAGATTCTTTCAGCTTGGCTCCCTGTGTCCTAGTATAAGTTGTTGTGTGCAGGGAGACAGTGTGATATGATTAGGAAGTATATTATTTCAAACAGTTGGAACAAGAAGGCCCAAGGATTGAGGTCTAGATTAATAGCAACTAGTTGGTTTCTCTTTTGGTTTAAAAGTGAAACTAATATTTCAGGAGATTCAAGAATCAGAGGTTCCCAACCTCTGGAATCTAACAACTGGTGGTCTAAGGTGAAGCTGATGTAATGAGTCCCTTTGCTGTATGTCTGAAACCATCAAAACATTACTAGTCAGCAATACTCCATAATAAAATAAAAACTGTAAAAAATAAAAAAAAAATTTTTAAAGAAAGCCACTCAATAAAATAGTGAAACATGAACACTGAACTCTGAATTTTGGTTATACAAGAAAGAAACAAACTCCTCTCTGAAAAACAAACTAATTTATTGAGTGAGAAATCCTTTGGAATAATTTGTCTACTTCATAAATATCATGATTTTTAGGGATAAAAAATGAGTAAATAATTCATAGCATATTAGGTCAGAAAGGAAATATCATTGCAACTTAAACAAATATTTTGTCTGTTTGTATTGATTTTTAACATTTTTATTTACCTTATCTCAGAAATTTATCCACAGCATTCGATTTGATGTCTGAGGAATAAAATTGATTACTTATTTTTTTTTTTTTCCAGTGGGTTTTATCATACATTGATATGAATCAGCCAAGGATTTACATGTATTCCCAATCCCGATCCCCCCTCCCACCTCCCTCTCCACCCGATTCCTCTGGGTCTTCCCAGTGCACCAGGCCGGCGCACCCGTCTCATGCATCCCACCTGGGCTGGCGATCTGTTTCACCATAGATAGTATACATGCTGTTCTTTTGAAATATCCCACCCTCACATTCTCCCACAAAGTTCAAAAGTCTGTTCTGTACTTCTGTGTCTCTTTTTCTGTTCTGCATATAGGGTTATCGTTATCACCTTTCTAAATTCCATATACATGTGTCAGTATGCTGTAATGTTCTTTATCTTTCTGGCCTACCTCACTCTGTATAATGGGCTCCAGCTTCATCCATCTCATTAGGACTGGTTCAAATGAATTCTTTTTAATGGCTGAGTAGTATTCCATGGTGTGTATGTACCACAGCTTCCTTATCCATTCATCTGCTGATGGGCATCTAGGTTGCTTCCATGTCCTGGCTATTATAAACAGTGCTGCGATGAACATTGGGGTGCACGTGTCTCTTTCAGATCTGGTTTCCTCAGTGTGTATGCCCAGAAGTGGGATTGCTGGGTCATATGGCAGTTCTATTTCCAGTTTTTTAAGAAATCTCCACACTGTTTTCCATAGTGGCTGTACTAGTTTGCATTCCCACCAACAGTGTAAGAGGGTTCCCTTTTCTCCACACCCTCTCCAGCATTTATTGCTTGTAGACTTTTGGATAGCAGCCATCCTGACTGGCATGTAATGGTACCTCATTGTGGTTTTGATTTGCATTTCTCTAATAATGAGTGATGTTGAGCATCTTTTCATGTGTTTGTTAGCCATCTATATGTCTTCTTTGGAGAAATGTCTGTTTAGTTCTTTGGCCCATTTTTTGATTGGGTCATTTATTTTTCTGGAATTGAGCTGCAGGAGTTGCTTGTATATTTTTGAGATTAATCCTTTGTCTGTTGCTTCATTTGCTATTATTTTCTCCCAATCTGAGGGCTGTCTTTTCACCTTACTTATAGTTTCCTTTGTAGTGCAAAAGCTTTTGAGTTTCATTAGGTCCCATTTGTTTAGTTTTGCTTTTATTTCCAATATTCTGGGAGGTGGGTCATAGAGGATCTTGCTTTGATTTATGTCGGAGAGTGTTTTGCCTATGTTCTCCTCTAGGAGTTTTATAGTTTCTGGTCTTACATTTAGATCTTTAATCCATTTTGAGTTTATTTTTGTGTATGGTGTTAGAAAGTGTTCTAGTTTCATTCTTTTACAAGTGGTTGACCAGTTTTCCCAGCACCACTTGTTAAAGAGGTTGTCTTTTTTCCATTGTATATCCTTGCCTCCTTTGTCAAAGATAAGGTGTCCATAGGTTCGTGGATTTATCTCTGGGCTTTCTATTCTGTTCCATTGATCTATATTTCTGTCTTTGTGCCAGTACCATACTGTCTTGATGACTGTGGCTTTGTAGTAGAGTCTGAAGTCAGGCAGGTTGATTCCTCCAGTTCCATTCTTCTTTCTCAAGATTACTTTGGCTATTCGAGGTTTTTTGTATTTCCATACAAATTGTGAAATTCTTTGGTCTAGTTCTGTGAAAAATACTGTTGGTAGCTTGATAGGGATTGCATTGAATCTATAGACTGCTTTGGGTAGAATAGTCATTTTGACAATATTAATTCTTCCAATCCATGAACACGGTATGTTTCTCCATCTGTTTGTGTCCTCTTTGATTTCTTTCATCAGTGTTTTATAGTTTTCTATGTATAGGTCTTTTGTTTCTTTAGGTAGATATACTCCTAAGTATTTTATTCTTTTTGTTGCAATGGTGAATGGTATTGTTTCCTTAATTTCTCTTTCTGTTTTTTCATTGTTAGTATATAGGAATGCAAGGGATTTCTGTGTGTTAATTTTATATCCTGCAACTTTACTATATTAATTGATTAGCTCTAGTAATTTTCTGGTAGAGTCTTTAGGGTTTTCTATGTAGAGGATCATGTCATCTGCAAACAGTGAGAGTTTTACTTCTTCTTTTCCTATCTGGATTCCTTTTACTTCTTTTTCTGCTCTGATTGCTGTGGCCAGAACTTCCAACACTATGTTGAATAGTAGTGGTGAGAGTGGGCACCCTTGTCTTGTTCCTGATTTCAGGGGAAATGCCTTCAATTTTTCACCATTGAGGGTGATGCTTGCTGTGGGTTTGTCATATATAGCTTTTATTATGTTGAGGTATGTTCCTTCTATTCCTGCTTTTTGGAGAGTTTTAATCATAAATGAGTGTTGAATTTTGTCAAAGGCTTTCTCTGCATCTATTGAGATAATCATATGGTTTTTATCTTTCAATTTGTTAATGTGGTGTATTACATTGATTGATTTGCGGATATTAAAGAATCCTTGCATTCCTGGGATAAAGCCCACTTGGTCATGGTGTATGATTTTTTTAATATGTTGTTGGATTCTGTTTGCTAGAATTTTGTTAAGGATTTTGGCATCTATGTTCATCAGTGATATTGGCCTGTAGTTTTCTTTTTTTGTTGCATCTTTGTCTGGTTTTGGAATTAGGGTGATGGTGGCCTCATAGAATGAGTTTGGAAGCTTACCTTCTTCTGCAATTTTCTGGAAGAGTTTGAGTAAGATAGGTGTTAGCTCTTCTCTAAATTTTTGGTAGAATTCAGCTGTGAAGCCATCTGGTCCTGGGCTTTTGTTTGCTGGAAGATTTTTGATGACAGTTTCGATTTCCTTGCTTGTGATGGGTCTGTTAAGATCTTCTATTTCTTCCTGGTTCAGTTTTGGAAAGTTATACTTTTCTAAGAATTTGTGTTGACAACCTCAGGGACCTCTGGGACACTGTGAAACGCCCCAACATTCGAATCATAGGAGTTCCAGAAGAAGAAGACAAAAAGAAAGGCCATGAGAAAATACTCGAGGAGATAATAGCTGAAAACTTCCCTAAAATGGGGAAGGAAATAGCCACCCAAATCCAAGAAACCCAGAGAGTCCCAAACAGGATAAACCCAAGGCAAAACACCCCAAGACACATATTAATCAAATTAACAAAGATCAAACACAAAGAACAAATATTAAAAGCAGCAAGGGAAAAACAACAAATAACACACAAAGGGATTCCCATAAGGATAACAGCTGATCTATCAATAGAAACCCTCCAGGCCAGAAGGGAATGGCAGGACGTACTGAAAGTAATGAAAGAGAATAACCTACAATCTAGATTACTGTATCCAGCAAGGATCTCATTCAGATGTGAAGGAGAATTCAAATGCTTTACAGATAAGCAAAAGCTGAGAGAATTCAGCACCACCAAACCAGCTCTTCAACAAATGCTAAAGGATCTTCTCTAGACAGGAAATGCAGAAAGGTTGTATAAACGTGAACCCAAAACAACAAAGTAAATGGCAACGGGACCACACCTATCAATAATTACCCTAAATGTAAATGGGTTGAATGCCCCAACCAAAAGACAAAGATTGGCTGAATGGATACAAAAACAAGACCCCTATATATGCTGTCTACAAGAGACCCACCTCAAAACAAGAGACACATACAGACTAAAAGTGAAGGGCTGGAAAAAAATATTTCATGCAAATGGAGACCAAAAGAAAGCAGGAGTCGCAATACTCATATCAGATAAAATAGACTTTCAAATAAAGGATGTGAAAAGAGACAAAGAAGGACACTACATAATGATCAAAGGATCAATCAAAGAAGAAGATATAACAATTATAAATATATATGCACCCAACATAGGAGCACCGCAATATGTGCGGCAAACGCTAACGATTATGAAAGAGGAAATTAATAGTAACACAATAATAGTGGGAGACTTTAATACCCCACTCACAACTATGGATAGATCAACTAAACAGAAAATTAACAAGGAAACACAAACCTTAAATGACACAATGGACCAGCTAGACCTAATTGATATATATAGGACATTTCACCCCAAAAACAATCAACTTCACCTTTTTCTCAAGTGCACACGGAACATTCTCCAGAATAGATCACATCCTGGGCCATAAATCTGGTCTTGGAAAATTCAAAAAAATTGAAATCATTCCAGTCATCTTTTCTGACCACAGTGCAGTAAGATTAGATCTCAATTACAGGAAAAAAATTGTTAAAACTTCAAACATATGGAGGCTAAATAACACGCTTCTGAATAACCAACAAATCATAGAAGAAATCAAAAAAGAAATCAAAATATGTATAGAAATGAATGAAAATGAAAACACAACAACCCAAAACCTATGGGACACCGTAAAAGCAGTGCTAAGGGGAAGGTTCATAGCATTACAAGCTTACATCAAGAAACAAGAAAAAAACCAAATAAATAACCTAACTCTACACCTAAAGCAATTAGAGAAGGAAGAAATGAAGAACCCCAGAGTTAGCAGAAGGAAAGAAATCTTAAAAATCAGGGCAGAAATAAATGCAAAAGAAACTAAAGAGACCATAGCAAAAATCAACAAAGCTAAAAGCTGGTTTTTTGAAAAAATAAACAAAATTGACAAACCATTAGCAAGACTCATTAAGAAACAAAGAGAGAAAAACCAAATTAACAAAATTAGAAATGAAAATGGAGAGATCACAACAGACAACACTGAAATACAAAGGATCATAAGAGACTACTACCAGCAGCTCTATGCCAATAAAATGGACAACTTGGATGAAATGATTACTTATTTTTTAAAAATTAGAAATAAAAATAAAAATATTAAAATCTCCATTTGGTTTAGGGTGATGTTGGCACAGTTGAATTTTTACCATTTAAGCTTTGCATTCATTCACTTGTTCATTCATTTAACAAATATGGATAGAATATCTACCATGTGCCAGGCACTCCACTGAGGACTAAAAAGAATGGAACTATGCCAAAGATAAAAGTTGTCATAGCTCCCTGGAAACTCACATGTGATGAGTATAATGATCTAACTAACATGAACCATATATGGGTGAGGAGCTTTCTGTATCTAAGAGTCAGGGAAGACTTCTGTGACCCACTGACCTTTCAGATGGCACCTATTTTATGTGTCCAGGAAGGCAGTGAGGAAGGGGAGAGAGAATTCAAAAGCTAAGATAGCACCTTCTTCTTGAAAGGATTAGCTGTGTTTATATTTCATTTTTACTAGTTATTTTAGTAGTTATTTTCAAATAACTACTTTCACATTGGTTCAAAATAAACTGAGATATTTTTAAAAAACATGAAGGAAAGGTGAGATTTGGCATTCGCTATGGTTCTTTTGCTATTTGAAGGGTTCCGTCCTAGGGGCTTGACTTGGAAACAGATGGTGTATAGTAGTGACTTAATGAGATAAATGTTTCTCCCCATTAGGATCTGTGAGTGGGTCTTTCTATTAGTAAAGTATTTACTAAAGAATAAAATCAACTGTTTGTGTACTAGTGTTCCTTAAGCTAATGACACTTTTTATTCCTGGTACCTAATATTAGAATTTATGATCTGGGATATGGTAATGCTTTCAATCTAGTCAGTACTTTTTCTTTATATGGTTTGTCTTAAAGAGGACTACTGTGTAATTGCTTTTGTGCTTTCCCGTTTGTTTTTTTGTATAAAAGAAAAAGGACAGAATTTTAACAAGCCAGCTGTTAGCACTTCTTTGATATTTCCCTGTGGTCTGCTCCATTAGAGGGGGCTAAGTTCTTAATATCAGTTGGATTTGTTAATCATTGGTAAACAGTGCTCTGTGAGTATTGGGTAATGGGTTCATTTTGTGCACTTATTTTTACCATGGAAATTTGGATGTTCTCTTGTCTTTAAAAGGTTTGTTTAAAAAATCACTAAAAGCATAATCCAGATTTCCAAGCCTTCCACCAAATTAAACAAAATGATGCTTTCTTTTATTTACATGACTGAAGAAAGTATGATTTTCAGTTTTTATTTCAAGAATTTATTTCAGATGATCTTAGATCACACTCACTATACCTAACATCATGGGGAAAATAATAGGAAAAGCTATTGCATCTGTACATGAACACTATTCATTTATTCAGGGACTACTTTATACCAGGTTTTTGTTAGGCTTTGCAGAAATGAAAGAAATGATAACGATGGGGAAAATTTCACCCTAGAGACTCCTAAGTAGTTAGTTGATCCTTTCAAATAAAGTTCAAGGGTATTTGGTATGGCGTTTGCTATTTTATAGGAGACAAAGACAAGCTCTAGCAGATTATGTCATAGACAGCCAATAAATGCCTAATTCCAGTCTCCTTAGTGGTAACCCAACTCTGGGATAGATCAATTTATATCTTTACATCCCCCCATGGAGAAACCAAGAGACATAGATCTAGATGTTTAGCCCTAAGGCAGAGACTTGATAAGAATAACTTATTCGGCCAGGAGTGTTTTAAAATGAAAAATTCCCTTCTCAGTGAGCTTCATCCAGGGAACATTTCTTCAGTGATCCCTCTGCTATCAGGTGTGGAGGCATCTGCTGTGTGGCTTTAAGATCAGACATTTAGGAGAGCTCCCCCTCTTTCATGAAGCAATCTTCATGAAGTATGTGACAGCTGGAAACACAGACAGAGCTGAAGATAAGGAGGGAACTTAAGCCTAGCATCCTTTCAAGTGCCCAGTTTATCTGGGATGGGATCAAATTTTATTCATACTTCACACTGAAGCAGAAACATAAATGACATGCAGACTACTTCACAATTTGCTTAGCTGATGACCATTTTCCCAGAATTGACTCCTAAAGGCCCACTCTATCAGTCTCAAGAACATCATAAAGAAATTGACCACTTCCTTAAATGGAAGATTTACAAGGCAGTAGCTTTCCCTCCGCCTCCCTGTACATATAGGTCCATAGAGGACAACAAACTGAAATGATCCTCCTTCCCTGAAGCCAGTATGGAGGCAACGTAAAGTACAGGCTAATCCCCTGAGTCCTAAATGGCCTTCAACAGACCTGTCCTAATGAAGCAAAGTTAAAAATCAGTAATAAATTAATGAGAATGTGCCTCGTAGTGGCAATCATCCATCCATTCCCTCTTAGAGCACCTCTTAATTATTTTTACTAATGACAAAGTTTGGGGGTCACTGATTTCAGAAAAGAAGAAAACTTTTCTGCTCTCAAGGCAGTGATGTACAGCCTCCACATTCTGAGTCTTTAGAATAATCACTATTTATTATTAGTGGTTGTTTCTTTTTTAAATGCTTGGTGATGACATTGTTTCAGTGGGCTGAAAAGACCAAATTTTATTTTTTTTATTCAGGGAGAGACTGTTATTTGGGGCAGGCCGTCATTTATCGATAGTAAGGACCAGAGTAACACGTCCTGTGCACCTTCTCCATCTTCCCAGGGTACCGCAATAATCCCTAAGGAGTCATAGAGGTGTGGATAAAAATGCCTGTCTTCCCCACTTCCCATCTTTCCAATAACTGGACTTAAGTCCAATTTATACAGAGAATCTTTCAGTCTTGCTGGTGACTGTTACAGCTGCTGGCTAACACAGCCCTCTTAACATCTCTACGAAGCTCTAAAACCTGCTTAGAAAATTATCAGAGTGACACGTGTTGGCAGCAATTTCATTTCACAGAGAATCATGGAGTGAAGGGAGCACTCACTTTTCCTCCCTCCCTTTCCTTTCTTCCCATGATACCAGTGACACATTCCAAATTGGGTGACTTTCTAGGGTCATTTTTCTTGGAATATAACTTACAGGTTGGGAAAGCGTGCTTAATAAAATGTGTCACAGCACAAATGAAGAACAATCAACACGAGTCAATAATTTGTCATCATTTTTAGAGCAACCAAGCTGTAATTGGGAAATAGAGGGTACGGTCATCCCACTGGACACTGACAGAGCCAAAAGCAAGAGCCGCTTGTCCAGAGCTCACGGTGTGGCCACCCATGGCAAGTGCATGCCCACTGCTGTCCTGTGCCTTTCGCGTCAGCCACCAAATCTGTGTGATCTCTCCCCTGGCCTCAAGCTTCCAGATTCAGAATCCATGAAGAGTGTAGAAAAGCAACCAAAGAAAACAGATGGGTGTATTTTGATAGACTTATGAGAAATTATGGCTTCATCACTTTACTTATTACTGTTCTAACTCTGGCAGGCCCCCTTCCACTTCATAAAGGAGGAAGACATTACAGGCAATACTAGAAAATTCAGGATTAGTGAAATAAGAATAACAAAAAATTAACATTTTAAAGGATTTTGTTGAGCTTTACATTTTCAAAGCTTTTCCCAAGAATGCTTTTCTTCCCCCTTCAAGACTGCTGATACTGGATCTATCACCCAAGAGAAAATAATATTATCAAGCATTTTAAAAACAATCTTGAACGCAGGCAGACTGTGGGATTAATATTTTTAAACGAATTGCAGTGGTCTGTATGTGCCACTTTCTGCAGCAATTTTTCTTGGCAGACGGAAATATCAAACCCAGTCCAACGTGAAAATTTCCCAACAGGATGAAAGTTAGAATCCAATACAGGCATCAAACTTGTGATAGTATGTTGTTTATTAAGAGATTTTCATAGCTAAATTGCATCATATGTCAGCAGATTTAATGCACACGTCTCAGTCCTTACTACAAAACCAGCAAGGCTTAGTCACATCTCGCTTCATGAATTCTCATCTTCACTGAAAACCGAACCACCCAAGTTCCCCAGAGGGCTTTGTAAGAAATGAACACTTACTTGGATTACCATCACTTTTGCCATGTTCTAAACAGGCTAATGCATCCCCTCTTTGAGAAGAAAGCTTTCCTGGAGCAAAAGAGAATGCCGTCAAGCACACCAAGTCTCACAGGATCACTGACAGTGAAGTAAGTTCAGCAAAATTTCTTCCAACCAATTAAACTCTGAAAGGTCATCCACATAGACAGCAAGCCCAAAGTTACTCTCCCTCTTCACAGGATCAAAACATCTTATCGCCACCAGTTACAAGTCTCATGAAAGATGCCTTCACTTATTTACGTATTCATATGTTTTAAAGAAGACTTTTTCCCATTAAAAATTTTTATTATTGAATTTCCCAAAAGTCCTCAAGGTCTTTCTTGAGAAGAAAGTCACAAATTTGAAGCACTGTTTGGATGTTAAATTGGTAGCAACCATTAGAAAGGCAGCCTGAGTTAATTATGTGGGATTTACCTGCCCTATAGATTTCCAAGTTAGATTTTGTTGCAATTTCGTTATTATTTGTGCTACTCAGAGAAACAAATAACTCCCCCATTTTTACTTTATGTTTTAATGCAATATTTGTCTCTTAGCATTGGTAGAAAATAATACTTTTATTGGCATGACCCAGAATGATGGGGCAAAACCATGAGAAGATAGAGTTGATATATGACTTTGCTGATTCAAGTTTCTGTGATTAAAGTAGACTTGATAGCATATTTTTGTCTCATGGCTTGCACGATTCCTCTATGCCCTCAGAAGAGAACTGGCATTGCTTCCCCTAATTTAAATCCCAGTGATCTATTGCTTTTTAATATTAACAGTCATTGCTTGTCCAACTCTTGCAGAACAAGCAGCTTCAGCTCCAAATCTCAAGGTCTAAAGACCGTAGTCATTTATCTAATGAGCCCCTGGAGGACCTAGGGTAACTCAGCCCATTAAGCAAGCTGAGTCTCAAGCAAGGGCTGCTGAAAGTTGACCTGCAACTGCCAAAATCCTCCTTTGTGGAGTTTCGTTATGAGTCATAAAGCTCACCTCCTCCATGACAAATCCAACATATTTGTTAATTGTGTCTCTGCTCTGAGCCGTAAGCTTTACTTCACCAGAGCATCTGCTTGTGCTTCATTCCATTGCTAATGATCATTCTCTACTTTCCAGTCACTAATTTTTAAGAAGTATCAGTGTGATATAGTGAAAATCCACCCTTAAAGAGGTATCATGAGACTTGATTTCTATTCCCATTTCTGCCAATAATTATCCAAGTAACATGGAGGAAGTCCTTTGGCCTGTCTGAAATTCAGTTTCCTCAACTGCAAAACAGAGGTGGGGGTACGGGGGGTGATATACTAGATGACATGAAGGTCCCCCCAGCTATAAAATTCCAGCTCTATTTACACATAATGAAATGACTTTGTTTCTACTATTTTCATGTAAATTTTGCTGAAATTGGACAATTTTGCATGACTTTAAAAAAATTCATTATATGTTCAGTTACCAGTTCTTAGGACAACTCTTTAAAACCAGAGGATATCTAAAACAAGATAAAAAAAGGCTATGAGTTTCACAGCATATTAGCTGATATGATTCTCTAAGAGGGCAAAAAATAATTTAAATCTTCATTAGTCACTCTTAAAACTCTGGATTTGCTAGAGCTTGGTGTTTAGTTTTCTGGGGTGTTATTTTGTATGATTTGCAATATCTCAACTACCTGAATTGATGCTTTTGAACTGTGGTGTTGGAGAAGACTCTTGAGAGTCCCTTGGACTGCAAGGAGATCCAACCAGTCCATCCTAAAGGAGATCAATCCTGACTATTCATTGTCTTCATTGAAAGGACTGATGCTGAAGCTGAAACTCCAACACTTTGGCCACCTAATACGAAGAACAGACTCATTGGAAAAGACCCTGATGCTGGGAAACATTGAAGGCAGGAGGAGAAGGGACGACAGAGGATGAGATGGTTGGATGGCATTGGATGCAATGGACATGGGTTTAAGTAGGCTCCAGGAGTTGGTGATGGATAGGGAAGCCTGGTGTGCTGCAGTCCAGGGGTTGCAAAGAGTCGGACATGACTGAGCAACTGAACTGAACTGAACTACCTGAAGTATGGTCTTTATTTTCTAAGTTTGGAAATTAAAACACAAGTTTGGAACTTATGGTCTCTTTTCAATCCTCTTGAAATTGTCCACTTCCCTCTTAAACACACTCTTCTCATTGGGCTTCTATGACCCTGTATTTCTGGGTTTTCTCTGCTTCTATGACTGTTCCTTGACTGTTCATTGGATCCTTTTCCTCTGTTCACCATATACTGGAGAGTTCCCCCCCAGTTCCTTCTCAGTCCTCACATTTTAATTTCTCTGTGCATGTCCCATTAGTCATCTCTTGTGCCACTATCTGAACATGATTTTCAAAGTCATTTCTCCATTAAAATATCTTTAGTGACTCACCATTACATCTATTGATCAATTTTAGTTTACTTAACAAGGCACAGGTGGCCCCAGCCTACTGTGGCAGAACTATTTCCGTCTTGTTCTTCCACAAGCACCTAATTCTCTAGCCTTGTTTAACTAAGTACAATTCCATGAGTCCTCAGGGACATTCAAGTTTCTCTTCCTTGGCTATGTTATTTGCCCCTCTTGTGATGTCTTTATCTTCTTCCCTGCTTTTATATCTTAGAATGTTCTATTCATTTTTTAAAAAATTTAAAGTCTTTCTTTTTTACCTTTTTTATTGGAGTATAATTGCTTTGCAATGTTGTGTTAGATTCTGCTACACAATGGAGTGACTCAGATATATGTAAACATATATCCCCTCCTTCTTGGACCTCTCTAACCCCTTCACATCCCACCCCGCTAGATCATCACAGAGCACTCAGCTGTTTTCCTGTGCTATACAGAAGTTTCCCACTAGCTATCTATTTTATATATGGCAGTGTATATATGTAAATCATAATCTCCCAATTCATCCCACCCCCCTTCCCTCACCCATGTCCACATGTACATTCTTTTATAACTGTGTTTGTATTCCTGCCCTGCTAGTAAGTTCATCTGTACCATTTTTCTAGATTCCACATATCTGTGTTAATATATATTAGTTTTTTTCTTTCTGACTTACTTAACTCTGTATGACAGACTCTAGGTCATCCACATCTCTCCAAATGACCCAATTTCATTTCTTTTTATGGCTGAGTAATATTCCATTGTATATGTGTACCACATCTTCTTTATCCATTTTTTTTTTCCATTTATTTTTATTAGTTGGAGGCTAATTACTTTACAATATTGTAGTGGTTTTTGTCATACACTGACATGAATCAGCCATGGATTTACATGTATTCCCCATCCCAATCCCCTCTCCCACCTCCCTCTCCACCCAATTCCTCTGGGTCTTCCCAGTGCACCAGGCCCGAGCACTTGTCTCATGCATCCAGCCTGGGCTGGTGATCTGTTTCACCATAGATAATATACATGTTTAGATGCTGTTCTCTCGAAACATCCCACCCTTGCCTTCTCCCACAGAGTCCAAAAGTCTGTTCTGTACATCTGTGTCTCTTTTTCTGTTATGCATATAGGGTTATCGTTACCATCTTTCTAAATAAGTAAGCCAGAAAGATAAAGACCAATACAGTATACTAATGCATATATATGGAATTTATCCATTTTTTTTTAATTGGAGGATAATTGCTTTAAAATCTTGTGTTGGTTTCTACCACGAATCAGCATTAATCAGCCACAGGTATACCTAGGTCCCCTCCATCCTGAAGCCCTTCCCGCCTCCCATGAGCACTGGGTTGAGCTCCCTCTGTCACACAGCAAATTCCCACCTGCTATCTACCTTACACATGGTAATATATATGTTTCCATGCTATTATGAACCTATTTGCAGGACAGCAATGGAGACGCAGACACAGAGAAAAGACTTATCCATTCACTTTTTTTCAGTGTGATTAATTTATTATGAATCAGACAATAAACATTTGATTTGATCAGGTACCTGGACATAGGCTGTAGTCAACATAAAAATTAAACATCTGCCCTTTAACAGATGTTAATAAATCTAGGTCAACATTTTCCCCTAAGTGATTTTAAAGATACATTTCATTTATATAACTTTGAACTTAAAAGACCCAGTGCAAAGCCACTTTTCTCTTTGTAGCCTTACTCATCCAACTAGGAAGCATGAATTAATTGGGTAAGTAGGCTACAGAGAATCCACCTGCAATTCAGGAGACCACAGTTTGATTCCTGGATTGGGAAGATTCACTGGCAAAAGAATAGGCTACTCACTGCAGTATTCTTGGGCTTCCCTTGTGGCTCAGCTGGTAAAGAATCCCTCTGCAATGTGAGAGACCCGGGTTCGATCTCTGGGTTGGGAAGAGCCCCTGAAGAAGAAAAAGGCTACTCACTACAGTATTCTGGCCTGGAGAATTCCATGGACTGTATAGTCCATGGGGTTGCAAAGAGTCAGATACAACTGAGCGACTTTCACTTCACAAGCTACAGAAAGAAAAGTAGCTTTGAGCTGGGTCTTTAAAAATGACAGGATAAAACTCCATGCCCTAGAGCCCATGCTCTGCAACAAGAGAAGTCACCACAATGAGAAGCCTGGGCACCACGACTAGAGAAATCCAGCACACAGCACGGAATCCTCAGCATAGCGCCCCTTTCCTCCCCCCAAAAAAATGGATATGAAGTATGATTTGGAAGAATAACTGAGAAGATTGTCGGGGGACGTTCAGCTTTAAGGGATCCAATATGTTATTCTTTTCTTTTGTGTGCCGTTTCTCAAGGATTCTCTCTCTATTCCTTATCAGTTCCTGGAAAACAGGAGCAAGAAGAGCTGCACGCAGTTCTCAGGACTGAGATCATGAGAGAGGGCACCTGCTTGGATTCCTTTCAGTGACTCCCTTCAGTGACGTTCCTTAAATGTAATCTATTCAGTTATGCCCCTCGTACTCAAGACAGTGAATGCTTTCTGGCCCTTTGAAGGTTGTTATTTGCTTGGCTTTGTTTTTGTTCATTTTTTTACTGCCTAAAGCTGCCTTGTATGAAGATATATGAACAGGTGTTTCTGCAAATAAAGCACCCTTGTTTCACTCGAGACTTGGGTCCCCGGCGTCCCTCTTCTCGTCGACTCCAGTCCCCAGGTCCTGGTCTACAAAGACCATAACAGAAGATGTGCTAAAGGACTGAATGTGGAAGATGATGGGGCAGAGATTACGAATGACTTCTAATCTGGGGATGGATGAGGGTGGTATTCACTGATATGGAAAATATTGAACTAAAAAAGTATTGAATATTGAACTAAGTTTTAGTTTTGTTTTTGTTTTCTGATCTGTGCTTGAGAACAGGAGAGATTACAGAATTCTGCTTCAGTTCAGTTCAGTTCAGTTCAGTCACTCAGTCATGTCCGACTGTTTGTGACCCCATGAATGGCAGCATGTCAGGCCTCCCTGTCCATCACCAACTCCCGGAGTTTACTCAAACTCATGTCCATCGAGTCAGTGATACCATCCAACCATCTCATCCTCTGTCGTTCCCTTCTCCTCCTGCCCCCCATCCCTCCCAGCATCAGGGTCTTTTCCAATGAGTCAACTCTTTGCATGAGGTGGCCAAAGTACTGGAGTTTCAGCTTCAGCATCAGTCCTTCCAATGAACACCCAGGACTGGTCTCCTTTAGGATGGACTGGTTGGATCTCCTTGCAGTCCAAGGGACTCTCAAGAGTCTTCTCCAACACCACAGTTCAAAAGCATCAATTTTTTGGTGCTCAGCTTTCTTCACAGTCCAACTCTCACATCCATACATGACCACTGGAAAAACCATAGCCTTGACTAGACGGACCTTTGTTGGCAAAGAATTCTGTTTAAGTTACGTTAAATCTGAGGTATTTGTTGATTGAAGTGGAGATGTCAAAAGGCGATCAACAAATATTGAAATTTGGAACTCAATGGTCATGGCTAGAAATACAAATAGTTGCCATGGGCATATACATGGATTTAAAACCCAGTGACTGAATGGAAGAACGTACTGAGAGACTGCAGAAGAAAAATAAGGGCCCACGATCTAGCTCTGGGTAAGTGACATTGAGGAGGAGCTAGCAAAGAGACCCAGAAGAATCAGAACACATCCTATTCAGTAATTTCTCAACATTTTGAATATGTGAGCAGTGAAACAGGAGCCTGTTCTTCAACCATTTCTTATCTCAGCACTAGTGAGAACTTAAAGCAGCAAGATGTAAGAAGATATTTGTAATTCACAGAAAATATTTGAAAATATTTTCAAAGTTTGGAGAAATTTCTCATAATACTGATACTTTGGAATTGGATGCATATGTATTACTTAACCATGACGGGCCATTCTCATATATGAAGGTTCGCAGGCAGAGGTTGGGCTTCCCTGGTGGACCAGCAGTAAAGAATCTGCCTGCAGAGCAGGAGACACAGGAGACGCCAGTTCTAGCCCTGTCCCTGGGTGGAGAAGATTCCCCTGGAGGAGGGCATGGCAACCCACTCAACTATCCTTGCCAGGAAAATCGCATGGACAGAGGAGCCTGACTGTATACAGTCCATGGGATCACAAAAAAGTCCAACACAACTGAAGCGACTGATCAGCAGCAGTAGCAGGCAGATGTTATGAGCATAGTTTTCAGATCTTCACTTTTTAGTGTTGGGATTTTGAGCAGGTTACTTCTCAGAGCCCCAGTGTGATCATCTATGAAATGGACATCATAGTAATAGAACCTATCTCACAGAACTAATCTAAGGGTTAAATTATTTAGTAGATGTAAATACTTAGAACAATGCCTAGAACAAAATAGCACTGAAATAAATATCAGCTATGAGCATCACATGTAGTTACCTTCAGGGAGCTATATTCTTGAGCAATCTACAGTATTTCCAAATTAATGTAAAAACGAGTAATAGTTTTCTAGATTCAAACATAAATTGAGAGCTATTTTACTATGTCTTGAAGAGAACTAGTTGTGAACCAGGTAGAAAATATGTGTTTTACAATTATGACACTTATCATAATAATTATCATAATATACCATATGTATATACATGTGTATGTGTGTGTGCTAAGTCACTTTAGTAATGTCTGACTCTGTGCGACCATATACATATGTATGGTATATATGTGTATACACATATACTCATATATATACATATATGCCATACTATACTATGAAAGTGAAAGTTGCTCAGTGGTGTTCAACTCTTTGCAACCCCATGGACTATACAGTCCATGGAATTCTCTGGGCCAGAATACTGGAGTGGGTAGTTGTTCCCTTCTCCAGGGGATCTTCCCAACCCAAGGATCGAACACGTATATAACAATAATTATGGCTTTGCAAAAGTAATTTAAAATTATGGGGCCCCAGCTGTCCAATTTAAAGAATGGAGAAGTGGAAGGACTAAAAGTTCCTATTTTATAAACTAAAAGTTCCTATTTTATAAAATTTCTTTATTTCTCATTTCACATGATTTTCTTTCTTTTGAGTCTACAAGTGGATGGAAACCACTGTAAATGGGTTAAAATCTTCACTTAAAGTCTGTGCATAATTAGTTTTTGTGGAGCTTGAGGTCACAAGAAGTAATAGTTACTTTCTTGGTTATTTTAATAGATTACAGATACCAAAGTGTCAATAGAACTGTGACTGTAAATCTGTCCAAATGGC
This sequence comes from Dama dama, assembly GCF_033118175.1. Lineage (NCBI taxonomy): Eukaryota > Metazoa > Chordata > Mammalia > Artiodactyla > Cervidae > Dama > Dama dama. The sequence goes on along the minus strand of NC_083686.1, from coordinate 22,116,697 downwards.
ATGCTGAGAAGCTAATGATAGCTATTTACAAAAATTATTACTTGAGTCTGAGATAATTTATTTTGCCTATCATTCATTTGTAATGTGTGTTTTAAGAAAACACATAGTGATTTCAATACATTTAGTTTAAAATTGATAACTTTCAAGCTATTTATTTGAAATTGCACATTCGAGGAATATTTTTTTTGAGATATTAGGTTTGAATCTAAGTATTTGATTGAAGACATATACAAAGTGTAATTTAATGTGCAAATATCATGAGAACAGGACACTGTAAACTACTACTACTTCTTGTCCCCTTTCCAAACAAGTAAATAGTTTTGGGGAATTTAACAATGCTCCTTGGTTATGATCAGACGTTCGGGCACTCAGTCATCCAGCCTTCTGAAGACCTTGCTTTTTAACTAACTACAGATAGCAAAAGTGTTTCCCTCCTTCTTATTAGCAATGGGATTTTTACCTAGAGATTTCAGAACAAAAGGTAAGAAAGACAGTTAATTATAGCCCAGGCCTCACATGCAGAGTTAATGAATTTTAATGCACATCAATTAATAACTAATTGGGTTTTTGCCTGACTATAGATAGAGGTATTGGGTGATAAGAAGAAAAGAGGCCCCACTTTAATTGAAATACAACAGTCATTCTGCTATGGCTTTGTGTCCCTGGTTCTCCTTGTTTTTAAGTCAAATCAGAAATTAAAAATCTGAAGCTTCTAAAGAAGTACACACAACTTTTCACATAAGGCAAATACAGAATTCTTTATAACTCTGTATGGAGCAAATACTATCTCAAAGCGTGTTTACATCCTGTGTAGGCCAGATTGATATTGTACTTTAATTTCTAAAATAAATAAAGAGGAAAAAAGAAAATAAATGAAAAAAAAGGGGGAGAGAGGAGGTAGAAGAACTCAGAATGTTTAAAAGTCTTGGTTTCATTTCACAGCTAGTGAAACTGAAAAAGATACAAGACCTACAAATCTTAACTCCCAATTTCTCCCCACCACAACATAACACACCATCCAACTTCAGTGTGCCCTCAAATAAGAACAATCAAGCTAGACTAATGACAGGCATATACATACCCAAGTGTAAAAAGGTATTTATTTCAATATCTAAACTGTTCTATAGAATATGTCCAGCTTGTAACAAAAACATACAAAGCATATGAAAACCCAAAAAAAGTTTGAAAAGGCAACATAATCATCAGAACCAGAGTTAAATATGCCATTAATGTTGGAAATATCAGACAAAGAATTTAAAGAACTATACTATGCTAATGGCTCTTAATGAAAAGGTATACCACATGTAAGATCAGATAGATATTCTTCATGAGGGAAAGAGAAACGGCAATCAAACTGAAAAGAAATGGAACTAAAATTAAAATCCAACAGAAATGCTAGAAATATAAAATAAAAACAGAGATGAACACTGACTTCAGTGGATTCATCAGTACACTTAACACAGTCAAGGAAAAGATCAGTGAACTCACAGGTAAGTCAATAAAAATTACTCAATCTGAAATAGAAAGAGAAAAAAATGAAAGCAGAGGGAGCATCTATGAGTTGTGGGACAATATCAAACAGTCTAACATCCATAGAATCCTAGAAGGAGCAGAGAGCAAACAGGGCCAAAGTATGACTTGAAAAAAATAATGGCTGAGAATTTTCTAAAGTTAGTGGCAAGACACTAAACTACAGATTTAAGAAGCTCAGAAAAGCATTTAGTTTAGGAGGGGTAAGGAAACACCTACATATCATATTTAGATTGCTAAAACCCGGAGACAAAAGGAAAATCTTGCAGAGAAAAAAAGACCTATTACCTATAGAGAAACAATGATAAGAATTACAGTAGACTTCTCATCAGAAATCATGTGGGAAAATATACAATAGCGATACCTTTCAAGTATTGGAAGAAACAGAAAGTACCAACTTAGAATTCCATACCTAGTAAAATATAATCCAAAAATTAAAGAGAAATAAATTATTTTCTCAAACAAGCACAAAACTAGTGATGTTTTTAAAAATTAATGAGTATGTTACTATCTTGAAAAGGAATACTCAAAGTTATTCAGGCAGTGAGGATGTAAGAAATTTAGATTTACACAAAATATAGAAGAGCATTGGAAAAGGAATAAATTACGGGAATTAAATTTATGTTTTTCTTAACTTTTACTGCTCTAGCGATGACTGTTTGGAGCGAAAGATAATAGTATATTTTCTGTTCATAACACACGTAAAAGTTAAAATATATGACAGCACAACAAAGGATGACAAGAAGGAATTGGGAATACACAGAAAGCACTTACTGGGTGTGCTGTTCTCAGCCCCGCATTCGTGTGTGACTGCGACTTTTTGGACTGTAGCCCTTCAGGATCCTTTGCCCATGGGATTTTTCAGGCAAGAATAATGGAGTGGATGACCATTTCCTCCTCCAGGGAATCTTCTGGACTCAGGGACTGAACCTGCATCTCCCGAGTCTCTTGCATTGCAAGAAAATTCTTTATACCACTGAGCTATCAGGGAAGCCCTAGTAAGTGTGAGGGGAGTATAGTATTATTAATATTTGAACATAAACTCAGTCTTCATCAAGATAAGCAATGAAACAAACTTTCCCGTATGTAAAAGAAAATAATTCACACAAAAATGTTCTAAGATCCTAACGGATTTAAACTAGTAACGGAAAGAAATACAGAAAATGCTCCATTATTTGAAAAGTATGCAACATACTTCTGAAGAGATTGAAAATACAAAATGTTGGCAAGGGTGTGGAGCAAAGAAATCCCTTTGATATACTTGATGGTGGGAGTGTAAACTGACCCAAACTTGGAGAACTGCTTGGCAGTTTCTTAAATATTTTTCACATGAACCAGCATTTCAACTCCAAGTATTTACCTAAAGGGAATCAAAACATAAGTACACATAAAACCTGTAAAAATATTTTTATTGCAGCTTCATTAATAATAATTCCAAACTAGCATGTGTGTTCAGTGCTCAGTCATGACTGACTCTTCGTGATCGCATGGACTGTTGCCCACAAGTTTCCTTGGTTCCAAACTGGAAACAATCTAAATATGTACCAAAAGGAAGGAAGATAGATAAATAGCTGCATATTATACAAAGCAACACCAGTAGGTAATAAAAAAAGAGAATTACCTACTGTTCCATGCAACTAGAGAGATAAATCTCTCAAAAAAAAAGCTGGCATAAGGTGGCTCAGTGGTAAAGAATCTGCCTGCAATGCGGGAGATATACAGGTTCGATCCCTGGGTCAGGAAGATCCCCAGGAGAAGGAGATGGCAATCCACTCCAGTATTTTCGCCTGGGAAATCCCATGGACAGAGGAGCCTGGCAGGCTACAGTCCATGGGGTTGCAAAAGAGTCAGACACGACTTAGCAATGAAAACAAGTAAACACATGCTAGGTAGTTCCATTTGTTTGAAGCTCAAGAACATATTAAACTCTTCTTGACAGAAACAGAGGCGTGTTTGCCTGTGGGTGACTCTATCACTGATGGAAAGGAGGATGAGGCAACTTTCTGGGTTAGAGGAGTGTTCTTTGATCAGGGTGTCAGTTATATATTTGTGTGAATTTGTCAGACTCCCTAAAGCACACACTTACTGGCTGTGAATCTAACTCTGTGTAAACTTTACCTGAAATAATAAAAGAAGGTTTAAAATTTCTTTAGCAGATTATATTACAGTATTAGCAAATAGACAATAAATTCTTAATAATATGTACAAAAACACCTTAAAAGAAACTAAAGTTCATCATCACTTTATTTTGCCCTCAAATAAATTAAATTTCAAAGGCAATATAATTTAAAGTTTCTTAATACTAAAGTTAGTTTAAAATCATTATTGGAGACCTGGCAAAATTTTAGATTTTAGAATGCTTAAGCAATGGACAAAAATGTAATTTAGCATCTTGTATATTTCAATTATCCATCTTCTTCATTTGATGTTATAATTACCATAATTAATCAAAATTTGCTTAAGTGTAAATAAAAAATACCCAAAATTACAGTTACACAAACTTACTTTTTGATTTCTATCAATTTTTAAAGAATACTCCTGGAGGAAGGTATATCTTCAGAATATACTAAAAATTGAATGTTTATTTATGACTGCCAGCATTTATTCTTACGGCAGATTTTTGTCCCTCCATAGCATTGTTTTTTAATGGGGCGCTGTGTGATGGATACTATCAGTTTAGAATTCTTTTTTTTTTTTTTTACTTTTGGTTATTCATTTGATCACAAGAAATCTGTTAACTTTCTTTTTGTAATACTTAATGGGGCACTGCTTCATGTATTAAAAATGGATGACTTCCCAAAGTGCAGTATGTCGTTACTTCTTGGCTAGTTTCCCATGTGGAAAAATAAGTGTTCATAATTATCTGAAGAAGAGTGTTTGCATATTACTCCTTAAGCATATAATTATCTCATATTTTGGGAAGCATTTTATGTGTAGGCCTACAGCCTACTGTATGTTTTCTTTAAAAGGCAAAGTAGCTAAAAATGAATGTGTGGAAAATGTGACAGTCATACCATGCTAGCTGTATTTGTTACTATGCCACTATATGATTTAAAAGCCACTAATGCAAAAGGAAAGTGCATGGGACTTGCTGTGTGTTTCTAATTGGCACAATTTGCTAATACAGTCCTTGACGCCAGAATTCTGTTGTTCACATATCTGATTTAATATAATTAAATGGCAGGCACTTTTTCCTTGCAATTTTGGAACACCAGAACAAACAGAAAGAAAGGCTATGCCCATGAATGCTAATTAATAGCAGTTCTTGCTAAATATAAATTGCCTTCCTCAAAGGCAACTATGATAAAGATACTATTAAAAATGAATGCATGGAAAAGCCATTTTCTAGAATAGAATTGTATCAAGATTTTCTCCGATTCTCTCCTTCAGCCCCCAAGTGCACAGCAGCTTGAGCTTTGGATCTCTGATTAAACAACACTTTTTCTCATCCCTCACCTAATTCACAAGAATCAATATCCATACTGACTTTTAATGATTGGGAAGCTGCTCAAGAGAGCAGGTGACATCTGAGCCCTGAGCTGAGACACACCCACTCCTCTCCATATATAGTCCTCTCTTTCTCCCCTATCTTTTCTCCCTACTCAAATGTCTGACCCCAAACCCTTTGATGACAAGGATTTTTCTTGATGAGGAAGACTCCTCAGTGCAACTCTAAATTCACTCATTCATCCATTCATTCATCCACCAAGGACTTGTTGAGCATCTACTAGGTGTCAGAGACTGTGTTAAGTAATAGAAATAAAATATTAACCAAGAGATTCTATACCTTCAAGAAGTTTATAGCTTAGTGTGTGCTAAGTCACTTCAGTCGTGTTTGACATTTTGTGAATGGCAGCCCACCAGACTCCTCTGTCCATAGGATTCTTCAAACAAGAATACTGGAGTGAGTTGCCAGTGCCCTCCTCTAGGGGATCTTCCCAACACAGGAATCTAACCCACATCTCTTACATCCCGCCAGTGGTGTGTTCTTTTTTTTTCTTCCCCATTTATTTTTATTAGTTGGAGGCTAATTACTTTACAACATTGTAGTGGTTTTTGCCATACATTGACATGAATCAGCCATGGATTTACATGTATTCCCCGTCCCGATCCCCCCTCCCACTTCCCTCTCCACCCGCAAAACAGAAAAAGAGACACAGATGTACAGAACAGAATTTTGGACTCTGTGGGAGAAGGCGAGGGTAGGATGTTTCGAGAGAACAGCATCGAAACATGTATATTATCTAGGGTGAAACAGATCACCAGCCCAGGCTGGATGCATGAGACAAGTGGTGGGTTCTTTACCACTAGCACCACCTGGGAGGCCCTTACAGTTTAGTGAGAGGAAGTAAATCAATTATTACAATATAGAATAAGTACCACACTGGGGTGCTACGAGAAAGCTTTGCTATAAAGGAGAGCATTTCAGACAGAAAACTAACTGCAAGCGACAAAGCTGCTGCTTGCCCCACTCTACAACACTTTCGTAATATTATACATTCGTAAATGGATGTGAAAAGTTAAGTCATGGGAAACAGTAACACTTCCTCCTCCTGAAACATCTAGGAACTTTCTATCTAAATACTGCTGGAAGTCCATCTTTAACCTGTGTCTTGAAAACTAGCTTCTTCCTCAAAGAATTATTTACCATATTATTTGCATAGTGATACTCTTTCTTGTCAGAAGATTTGGTATGTTTTCTTTTGTCATACAATGAGAAATATACTCTTATTTGACTTGGCAATCTGCAAGCCCAGAGCTATATTTAAAGCTAAATCGTTGCTTGTCATGTGCTCCTGTTACAAGCTTTTTTTCATCAACCACATTTTGTTGAAGAATATGTTTCTTGACCTCTCTAACTTTATTTCCAACCATTCTGCTATGCTCTGTGTCACCTCAGATCATTTTTTTACAAGTATGTATATATTGTAAACACTTATTTCCTTAGTAAATTCTTACCAGATATTCTCACTTGGGCATTGATACAATGTCACTGAGAATTTGTTGTTCAGTCCCTCATTCCTTTCCAACTCTTTGCAACCTCATGGACTGCAGCACGCCAGGCTTCCCAGTCCTTCACCGTATCCTGGAGCTTGCTCAAACTCATGTCCATCAAGTTGGTGATGCCATCCAACCATCTCATCCTCTGTTGTCCCCTTCTCCTCCTGCCTTCAGTCTTTCCCAGAATCAGCGTCTTTGCTAATGAAAAGAAAAAGAGAGACTGAGAATTAGATTACTTAATATACTTGAAATAAAATGCACATTCTCCTAATTATTCATTCCTAGTTTTCAAAAGTCACAAAGATAGTTTATGAGCATCAATATGGCATTCATAGAACACATAAAGTCATAATTCTTTGCTTATCAAAAAGACAGCAATACTTTACACTGATAGTCTTTATTAAAAATCAGCATTACTGCATTCATGATGAAGCTTGCATTAGGAAAGTTTTAAAAAAACACAGGTTGCTAAAAAGCACTCTATATTTCTACAACAAAATTTGTCTCTATCCACATAGTTATAGTATTAATGCATGCCATGAGTGAGTTGTCTATAAGTGTTAGGTTATATTTCATAATATATTTTCATTTCCAAAATAAAACAAATATTCAGTATAAATTTTGAAATGTGTCTCCAGTCCTGATCATTCTTTTCTTCCCCACTTTTTATTATTCAGGATAATATTTTAGTTTAAAACCTGGAGAAGTTAAAGGAGCATCCTTAAAATGAAGAATAAATGAAGAATCTGTGCCACATCTTTTTGAGAATAAACTGTTCTAGGAGATCATAATGGAACAAAACGCTCACTGGAAGACAGCAATTACAGGACAAACAGTACTTTCATCAGAGTGCTTGCTGCCACAAATAAATTGAAGGTCCAAATGGCATACATAATCCAAAATTAGAGTAAAGCTTTTTCAAAATCATAGTCTAAGATAAGGAGGAATAATGCTTATCTTGAAAGAATAAAACTGATTTTTAAAAAATACAGCTAGAATCACATTAAATAAACAGCATAGGACTTACAGCTTTTTTATACTTGATTCAGTCCTCATCACACATTCATCATTAATCATTCCCCCTCCTCCTTTTTCCTTCCTTTCCTTCTCTTTCCTTCATTCTTGCCTTCTTTTCTTCTTCCTCATCTTATTCTTATATATGTTGGATTTACAGATGCATAAATAATACAAGATAATAATTCAATAGTCAATGTCATTATGACTTCACATTTTGAACTGATTTGAGTGTGCCTGCTTTCTATTTTTCCCTCATTAGATAAGGGTCAGACCCTTTCAGGTTTTATAAATTTCTAACCACATCCATAGCTAAGACTTAACAGGCAGATGCAAATCAATTTCACTTAATACCGGAAATAAATACAGAGACTTAAGACTTGCCAAAAAGAAATCAGAACAGTGTCCTTTCCCCCTTATTGATTTTATTCTCATTAATTTTAACAAGAAGACATTATTTGCAATGATTTGTTGTTTTATCTGACCCTCATTAGTAAGTAAGAAACATTTACCTTTATTCCACAGCATTTACCTTACTTATTTACATCTTTTCTGATTAAGTTTCAAAGTTGCAGTTTGAAATAGATTTATTTTATTTGGTTATGTTGACATGTAATTTTCTTTATCCTGATCATAAAAAAAACACTGGAAAATATGTTCAGTTGAAATAGTTGCCTATGGTCTTTCTGGAGATTGAAGAGAAAATTTATATGCAGACTTTCCCATGCAATCTCTAAAATACATTTATCAACAATTTTACTGATCGACAGCCAAAGGTTTATAAACCCACATGCTATTAATTTTTAAGCACCAGAGGAGAGAACAGTGATAATATGAAAAAGAAAGAACTCATTAGTTTTTAATAGACCACTGGACAAGCACAGATGTTGCATCCAACTATATATCCCGGGTTTCTCACCATGCTCTTCCAAACTGCTGCTCAATAAATAATAAAAGATTAAAACCTTAAACCTGGAAAACTTAGAAAAAAATATTAGAAAATTTTATTTGAGATTATAAAAATCCTCCGATGATTTACTTGAAGAGACACCTTCATTGCCTCCATGTGCGAGGACTAATGATGGCCCGGGGCCTGGGATTGGCGAGGAGCTGTGCTTGGGAAACATAGTCAGAGGTAGGTGATAAAGCAGATCCTCCGCATGCCTCTCTCACTGTCACCCACATATCTTTTTACCATTTGTTACAAGAAAGTGATAGTCCATATACATATTTATATGCTTGTACCATTACGACCCTGATTTTCTCTTTTCCAGAGCAAATCTTTTTGTTCTAAGCAGCCCAGTTTCTAGGCAGGGTGACTGCAATGAGTTTTGTGTCTTGAGCTTAGACAAAATAAAAGAAGATTCTAATTAAAGGACCTGCTCTTAGGCTACTGACATCTTCAGCGACAAGATTTCACAATCACTTTGGCTCTGTCTATACCCACTCTGGCGCTCTGTTCAGGCTCTTTTAATTAGGATGTCATGTCTTTAGTAACCTGATGCTCATTTCTTCCCTCTCCTTCTAAAGGAAATGTATCTTTGATAGTTGCTCAGATACCTATTGGAATGAGATTGGATGTGTCTTTTCTGTTGAATAATACCTGAAGGTATATTTGCCCTGGTCGCAACCAGGAGATGAAGATGAGGGCTGAGCTTCAACAGGGTCACTTTTATCCACTGAAATAGCAAAAGAGTAAATACGCTAAAAGATTTATTGTCTGGAAAAATCTACAAAACCAGCGGGCTGGGCATATTCGTTATGAAGCCGGGCTGTTCACTGAATATTTCATTAATTTACCTTTGATCTTACAAACAAGTATAAAGAAACGAGAAACACGAGGCAGAGAGATGGAAGACCTTCTCTCTCTCGCAGGACTTGGCACACATACTAACTCACCATTGGACTGCACAATGTCAAGTTATTTCTAAGTGCCTTGAATTGTTTGAAACTATTCTTGAAATACGGTGTCCCCACAGAGTCAAGACTTGTTTCCAGGACCCATCTCGCAGTGGGGTAGGGTATATGTTCTAGTTTAGACTCAGACATCTCAGCCTTCAGGAATCGCTCATCATTAGCTGTGACTAGCCCTGTAATCTTAATCTCTCTAAGCCTCAGTTTCCTCTTTTGCAAACAGGGTAATTATATAAGACTTAGCTCATAAACTGTGATAAAACATAAAGTCCTTGACATAATGCCTGGCATACGGTGAGCATGGAATAATTTCTCTAAGATTATTACTGGCTTTTGATCTTATAAAGTTTATTTTCTACTCACCAATAATGTTAATTACATATCCATTATGCCAAAGATACCAAAGAATGTAAGACAGCAGTGAAGAAAAACTAAAGTAAATATGTTTTTAGGATCTTCCTAAAGATAGCAGCAGTAGAAAACCAGGGAAAAGAAAATATTTTTTCCATTAACTACTAATGAGAAGAAAAGATAAAATGAGGGAAGGGAGAGAAGAAGTGAGAGTTAGGGAGGAAAAAAGCCCAGCATTTATCAACAGGAATTATTTTCAAAATAATGTTTTTCTTAGGTAGAGGAAGTTTGTACATCTTTCACTTCAATATTTTGAGATGCATGATTGGGGTAGAAGATAAGTATCACATAAAAGTTTTTATTCTTTCCAACAACAAGGTCATTGACACATTCAGACTTTTAAGATGATATGTGGTTTATTGCTTGTGGGGAAGTTCATAAAAGTATTTTGACAAAAAGTATGGAATAAAATTAAATTCTAATTTTTTTGTGCCATTAAAATTGTCTGTGGTGCCCTGTTCACCATTCAGCCTTTTCCCGTCCATTTGTTGCTGTTCAGCTACTCAGTCATGGCTGACTCTTTGCCACCCCGCGGACTGCATACCAGGCCTCTCTGTCCTTCACCATCCCCCGGAGCCTGCTCAAACGCATGTCCATGGACTCAGTGATGCCATCCAACCATCTCATCCTCTGTCACCCCCTTCTCCTCCTGCCTTCAATCTTTCCCAGCGTCAGGGATCTGGGATCTTTCTGACCCAGGGATCTAAGCTGGGTTTCTTATGTCTCCTGCATTGGCAGGCGAGTTCTTTTCCACTAGTGCCACCTGGGAAGCCTTCTAACTACATCAGTTCAGTTCAGTTCAGTCGCTCAGTCCTGTCTGACTCTTTGCGACCCCATGAATTGCAGCACGCCAGGCCTCCCTGTCCATCACCAACTCCCGGAGTTTACTCACTCATGCCATTGAGTCAGTGATGCCATCCAGCCATCTCATCCTCTGTCGTCCCCTTCTCCTCCTGCCCCCAATCCCTCCCAGCACCAGGGTCTTTTCCAATGAGTCAACTCTTCGCATGAGGTGGCCAAAGCATTGGAGTTTCAGCTTCAACATCAGTCCCTTGAGTGAACACCAGGACTGATCTCCTTTAGGATGGACTGGTTGGATCTCCTTGCAGTCCAAGGGACTCTCAAGAGTCTTCTCCAACACCACAGTTCAAAAGCATCAATTCTTCGGTGCTCAGCTTTCTTCACAGTCCAGCTCTCACATCCATACATGACCACTGGAAAAACCATAGCCTTGACCAGACGGACCTTTGTTGGTGAAGTAATGTCTCTGCTTTTTATACTATCTAGTTTGGTCATAACTTTCCTTCCAAGGAGTAAGCGTCTTTTAATTTCATGGCTGCAATCACCATCTGCAGTGATTTTGGAGCCCCCCAAAACAAAGTCTGACACTGTTTCCACTGTCTCCCCATCTATTTCCCATGAAGTGATGGAACCAGATGCCATGATCTTAGTTTTCTGAATGTTGAGCTTTAGGCCAATTTTTTCACTCTCCTCTTTCACTTTCATCAAGAGGCTTTTTAGTTCCTCTTCACTTTCTGCCATAAAGGTGGTGTCATCTGCATATCTGAGGTTATTGATATTTCTCCCGGCAATCTTGATTCCAGCTTGTTTTCCCTCCAGCCCAGCGTTTCTCATGATGTACTCTGCATATAAGTTAAATAAGCAGGGTGACAATATCCAGCCCTGACATACTCCTTTTCCTATTTGGAACCAGTCTGTTGTTCCAAGTAGAGGTATTCAGTCCTTAGGAAATTTACTCTTCATGTAATTTTAATAGGAGTTTACAGCCAAAATCATTCATTATCCACTTACTCTTTTTCTTATGCTCCTGTCATATGGTTTTGTTTGCAGCTTTAACATGTTTTATTAACTAATAGGGGAAGTTCTTCCATCATATTCTTCTTTTTAAAAATTTCTTGTCAATTCTTACATTCTTATACTTCCATATATTTTCAAAAATTATTTGATCAGCTAAAACAAGCTACCTTGGAGTTTTGACTGTAACTTTTTTTAATGTGTATATAGATTGGAATTGTTTTACATCCTTCTATATAATAGCATCTTTCCAACCAGAAACATGGTATGCCTTCCTGAAGTTTAAACATTCTTAGTTTCAAATTCTACCTCTTAATATTTAATATTAGGCTCATTAGTTTTGTTCTCTAAACATTCTCTCAGTTAAATTTGGCCTAAAAATAGCTTCTTACAGGATTATTAAAAACTCTAGGAAGAAAACATTTGATGTCATTTTAGAAGATAAATTGAATGCCTAGCACTGCAGACCTGTACCTTCCACTCCATCTTAGCCCCCTTTCAAGCAAAAGAGGGAAGTGAAGAAATAGGTATAGGAAGAGCATAATTTCAGGCATTTTATAAGCCACTTTCTACACTATCAACAGTATTCATTATTACCCTATTAATACAGTATTCAGAAATTGTGCTACTTGCAATCTTTAAAATGTGTCACTATATATCTTCAGTCCTTACAAAGAACTTATAACCTCTGCAAAAAATGATGCAGTGACTGGGATGCTGAAAAATATTCAGTTAGTCTTAGGCATGACTGAAATCAATACACCATATAACTTGAAGGAATGGGGAGTACAAGTTCTTAAAACAAAACCAACAAATGGCCACCACAACAAAACCCTCTTCTTGGCCCCTTAATCCAATTGGCTGGATCATGCCTTTATTCCAGGGTTTAGAGTTTTCTCTTCACTTGTACTTACTGCTCTTTATATCCTTTAGCCTCCCTCTTAAGGTGAGCTCATGGGCTTCAGCTTCTCTTTTGGGTCTGGCCAGAATAACTTACCAATTCAAGCACCTAACCTATGCTAGCCCGGAAAGCAGGACCCATCTTTCGACCAGACTTGTCCTGTCCTCCAGAGATCCATCAGCTCTCTCATCCTGTGAGTTCAGCTCTCACACCCAGAACTCCTCACTACAGTCCCATCGTCATGAGAGACTGAAGCTAAATAGACCTTTGTTACTGGGGAAATTGTCATTTTCACTATCAGTCAGTAACTAATATCAGCAAAGAAGACATGTCTTGCTTATTAAAAGCCCAGCACTGTACCAGATATTACACATATTTAAAGAAACATACAAAGAAATGGTTTACTAAATTATTCCAATTGAAATAAAAAATATTAAGGAAGATTAAATCTCACTTAAGACCTTAATTAAAACTACTTAAGTACTTACATCAAGATTGTGAGTCTGTGTTGCTGCATTTCAGTTACATTATTAAGGATTTATTCATTAATTTAGGTAAGGATATTTAATAGGACTTAAGCATACTGAGAACTGAGAGGAGAGGATGCAATCAAATGCCTGCTTTTTTAACAAAGAATTTTTAAAATATTTTTTTAACGTAGACATTTTTAAAGTCTTTATTGATATTGTTACAATATTGTTTTGGGTTTGGGCTTTTTGGCCATTAAGCCTGTGGGATCTAGCTCCCTGACCAGGGATGGAACCCCAACTGTCTGCACTGGAAGGCCAAGTCTTAACCACTGGACTGCCAGGGAGTCCCAATGAAATGCCCACATCCTGGTCTTCAGTTTCAACTCTCCTATTTCTTTATATTGAATCGTATCTCCTTCTCAAGATATATCACACATATTAACAAGGTCACTGTTAGTGTTATTTGCAAGTTAACTGATAGATGGGGTAAAGATTTAAAGTTACAAAAATGGATTTGTTTAGAATTGGTGAAGAGCATCTAATTTGTGGACTAAAGCTATTTTATAGAACTTTCATCTGGGATACTTTAATAATTGCTGTAGGGTTATTCATTTGCTCTTTAAGCAGCTCACAATTTAGAAAGAGATTTTCACTATTGCATTTTCACTCTGTTCCTCATATATTTAATCTCTATACACGTAGATCTGATACTGCCTCTTTAAATATATGGCTGCACTTCACTTAGAAGTGTTTATCTGTTTATGGGGGTGTTTATCTGTCAGTCAGTCAGCTAGTATTTATTGAGGGCTCATAGAGTATGTGTGTGTTTGTGAACACGAAGCTTGCAGATTATTTAATTTTAAAAAATGGCACTTGTAAATCCTGGCCGACTAACTCTATAATGAGGATAATATTGTTTCCCAAGACCTCTTCTGTGTAAATGCTATTGTAACTGAGTCTTTCGGCCTCCAATACATTAATCACACTCATGTGGTATGACTCCCGTGAGAGTGACCTAGTGCACAATTGCGTTTTTGTTGTTAATACTCCTAATGTTTACCCTGTAACAGGGTCACTCTCCTGGCTAGATTTGTGTTGTGAGCTCATGAATTGCTTGCTGTAGACATACTCACACTCTGGATATCAGAATGAGAGTGAGATCTAGCCTAGAAACCTCTATCTGTGATTCTTTATAGCCATGTCATTGGAACAATCATTTAGCCTCACCAGACTTCAGTCGCCTTCTGATGGAAATGTTAATAGTCATCATTATATTCATATTAACAATGAACGACAGATATTTGTTAAATATTTACTATGTTCCATTCTTTGCTAAGAGTTTTAGATTGATTATTTTTAAAGAATTCTTATAATAAACCTCATTTACAACATCACCATCATCTCCATACTTCATCCTACCCACACTTAACTTAAAACATTTCAGAGGCTTCTCATTCCTTCAGGATAAAAACTAAAATCCTTTACATAGCCTCCATATTTCTATACTTCTCACTGTTTTTCACTCCTGTTACCTTTCACTCTTTTTCCATCAGCCACACCCGGTTTGCTTGTTTGTTTACTTTCTTTTGTCATCAATTTCTTGAGTACAATGTGTTCACCTTCCTCTCACTGAAGATACACTTAGGAGGACTATTTTCAACACATACAACTCAAGCTCCATGTAGGCAAAGCAGCTCCTTAAGTCAACTGGGGAAAGAATATTATCTATGTAGAAAAATAATGGACAAATCACTATAAAGAGGCAATTCATTGTGTTTCATAGGAAACACAAACAGAAGTAAATATTATGCTCAATTTCACTAATTTTTAAGGAAATGCAAACTAAATGAGATGGTATATTTGCCTTTTAGGGGTTCCTAACATTGATGACAAGGAAAGAGAATTCTAGTATTATTCTCATCCACTTTTATACATATATACCAAGATTCCAGCTATGTGTCTCACAGCATTACTTGTGTATTATAAGGAAGATCTACACCACTCACCTAAGCATAATATATGTATATATGAACACAAGAAAGAATCAGCAAATAACAGAACATTGATATATTGCTTCAAAGTAAACTGACATGACAGAGAAACCTATAAAATCAGTACAACTCCAGTATTTCACATTTTTTATTATACTGGTGAAATATATATAAACCATATATGCAATAAAGGTAGAAACCAGTAAGTGTCACAACAATGTCTGGAACCAAACACTTGAGATATTCTGCCCTCTAAAGAGAAATATCAGGTTGAATACCGTGCATTTGTCACTTAACAAGAGTCTACGATGCAGCTGGTACATTGATATGCCACCTGCAACTGCTTGTCAAAAGCTCTATGTACAGCTTGTAAATAGCATCATTCAGAGTAGAATTGTAGAAAACTTTTATTTGGAAGCAGTGAGGGAAAACAACTCACAGCTATTATACTCAGTCAAGATTAACTCAGCCCCATCATTTTTATATTTTTTACTTTGAAATAATTATAGATTCACAAAGAGTTGCAAACATAGTGAAGAGGTTCCATGTACCATCCACCCCGTCCCTTTGAATGACTACATCTTATGTAACAATAGAAAAATATGAAAAACAGAGAATTCATTTTGATACAATGTGTCTGTACCATTTTATTACAAATGCCATCTAAAACATGTATTACATGCGCAGATTCTTACAACTACCACAAGATTCCATCATCACAACCATCTTACAAGAGATTTCTGTAGTCACACCCTTCTCCCTCTTCCAGCTCATGTCCACCCCTAGCAACCTCAAATCTCTTCTCCATCTTTACAATTTTGTCTTTGTGATTTACTCATTCACTTTTAACTTTAGTTCCTTGGGCATTTGTAAATGTGCATTTTTTAAAGTAATGACATTTTCAAAAGTATTTCAGAAGCAAGCATCACAGCTCTCAAACCTTGACAAGGTGACAATGTTAGGTGAATTTGCCTGCAGCTTACCTAGTTTTGTTAATTTTAAAACAATGAACTCACTCAAAATGTCAGTTGAAAATGTTGACAATGGTAACTACTGTACTAACTGATAAACATCCTCTTATTCAGTGACCAAATCTTTTTATCGACAGATATAACTTTCGTGATGAGTAGATTCTATTATATCTCATTTACTAATCTATTTCCTCCAAAGACTAACCATTTATACACACAAATCAAACATGTGTTTAGCAACTACTATGCACCTAATTGTAGTTAGGTACATAGTAGCTCAGACGGTAAAGAATCCACTCGTATTGTGGGATCCCTGGGTTGGGAAGATCCCCTGGAGGAGGGCATGGCAACCCAGCCCAGTATTCTTGCCTGGAAAATCCCATGGACAGAGGAGCCTGGCAGGCTACAGTCCACGGGGTTGCAGTCAACATGACTAAGTGACTAAGCACAGCACAGCGCCTAATGCTGCATTAATACTGTAGGAAGAAACATATAGTCTTGAGGAATCTAAGACAGAGATGAAGGTATTTTAAAATGTCCTATTGTTATATTTTATTTCTCTAGCCTCATTTATGAGCACAAAGTGACCACTTCATATATAACTGCTCACTTTAAATATTACAATGCCATGGTTTCTGAGTGGTTGATAAAATCAAAGGATGCCATGAATGCAAGAAGAAGTCTCCATTTGCTTCTGTTCATTAACTAAAGCTTAGACTATTTGTGTCCTGTTTTGGACCAAAGTTCTATTCCAATTATCACTGGATTTGTAGTTCAATTAAACCTTGATAGGCTGATCCAGGGATGCATTCAATCATCCAGCACAGAAAGCTGAACTCATTTTTGCACATTCAGTAACAGATAATCCAGATTTTCTCCATGTTAATAGATATTTGGGCATGGAGAGAAAACTGCATCAATCTGTATTGGCCATATTAGTACAAAGTAACCAGTGCCAGGACTCATTCCCTATGTAGAGCTGGTGTATAAGGAAGTAACTAACTATGAAACAAATGGGTTACTCAGAACAGAGGCAATATGTTGCTTTTGTAAGTGAAAAATTATCCATAATAATGACCGTGGCATATATGTGTTTGCTTTATTTGATGAGTACATTTATGAATTAATGTACATTGTAGGGAAGTTATTAGAAATATTCAGTGAATGAAATAGCATTATAAGATATTGAAGTATGTTTGTTGATATTGTTGTGTCTTCTGTATTTATTTCTTTGCATTTTTTTCTTCCAAAAATAATCTCTATAAAATAGTAGTTGAAAATATATAATTTACGTTGATAGACAAGCTTTTGATGTCCAGCTCTCATATTTTTCACTTGTGTGGCCTTGAACAAGTATTCTCATTTGTAAAATTTAATACTATTATCTCTGTTTTAGAGTGGTTACAAGAGTTAATTAGATTTTATTATGAATACTTAGCACAATACCTGGCATGGTGTAAGAGTTCAATACATGTTGGTGGCTCTTATTTTATTTGTTATTATAAAGAGCACAGACAAATATTTTGAGAAAAGTCTTAAAATTGACCAGTATATAGTCTCCGTTAATAGTCACAATTCTCGTTTTAGAACTTCCGTAATACTAATAATACCAATGACTATCTTAGTTTATCTGAGAGTTGTGTTTAGTAACACAGTCATGTCCCACTCTTTGTGACCCGTTGAACTGTAGCCTATCAGGCCTCTCTCTCCAAGAGATTCTCCAGGTAAGAGTACTGGAGTGGGTTGCCACCCCCTTCTCCCAATTCCCCAGTAGTTTATCTGTAATTAAATATAATGGCCAAAGAAAGGCATTCCATCTCACTTTCTCAAAGCCAACTAAAAACATAGAGGATGGAAGACAGAGGGGAACACAACTGCAGTAAAATTAGAAAAGCACAGAGAAACCATAGACCATGACTCAGTTCAGTTCAGTCACTCAGCCATGTCCGACTCTTTGCGACTCCATGGACTGCAGCACGCCAGGCCTCCCTGTCCATCACCAACTCCTGGAGTTTACTCATGCCCAATGAGTCGGTGATGCCATCCAACCATCTCATCCTCTGTTGTCTCCTTCTGCTCCCGACTTCAATCTTTCCTGGCATCAGGGTCTTTGCCAATGAGTCAGTTCTTCGCATAAGGTAGCCAAAGTATTGGAGTTTCAGCTTCAATATTAGTCCTTCCAATGAATATTCAGGACTGATTTCCTTTAGGATGGACTGGTTGGATCTCCTTGCAATCCAAGGGACTCTCAAGAGTCTTCTCCAACACCACAGTTCAAAAGTATCAATTATTCAGTGCTCAGCTTTCTTCACAGTCCAACTCTCACATCCATACATGATCACTGGAAAAACCATAGCTTTGACTAGACAGACCTTTGTTGGCAAAGTAACATCTCTGCTTTTTAACATGCTGTCTACGTTGGTCATAACTTTCCTTTCAAGGAGTAAGCGTCTTTTGAGTTCATGGCTGCAGTCACCATCTGCAGTGATTTTGGAGCCCCCAAAAATAAAGTCTGACACTGTTTCCACTGTTTCACCATCTTTCCCATGAGGTGATGGGACCAGATGCCATGATCTTAGTTTTCTGAATGTTGAGCTTTAAGTCAACTTTTTCACTCTCCTTCTTCACTTTCATCAAGAGGCTCCTTAGTTCTTCTTTGCTTTCTGCCATAAGGGTGGTGTCATCTGCATATCTGAGGTTACTGATATTTCTCACGGCAATTTTGATTCCAGCTTGTGCTTCTTCCAGCCCAGCCTTTCTCATGATGTACTCTGCATACAAGTTAAATAAGCAGGGTGACAATATACAGCCTTGACATACTCCTTTTCCTATTTCGAACCAGTCTGTTGTTCCATGTCCAGTTCTAACTATTGCTTCCTGACCTGCATACAGATTTCTCAAGAAGCAGATCAGGTGGTCTGGTATTCCCATCTCTTGAAGAATTTTCTGCAGTTTGTTGTGATCCACACAGTAAATCTTAGACTATGACTGCTACTGCTACTGCTAAGTCACTTCAGTCGTGTCCGACTCTGTGCGACCCCATAGACGGCCGTCCACCAGGCTCCCTCATCCCTGGGATTCTCCAGGCAAGAATACTGGAGTGGGTTGCCATTTCCTTCTCCAATGCATGAAAGTGAAAAATGAAAGTGAAGTCACTCAGTCGTGTCCAACTCTTAGCAACCCCACGAACTGCAGCCCACCAGGCTCCTCCGTCCATGGGATTTTCCAGGCAAGAGTACTGGAGTAGGGTGCCATTGCCTTCTCTAAGAGATATCAAATCCAGGGGGATTAATAGCAAATTAAAAAGGTTTCTGAAGGGACATCGACAAATACTGACCTTTCATATGCAGTGTCCCTATAATCAGCCAGGCCTGAAGAGCTCAAACCATGACTCTACTTGCAGTAAGAATGAAGAGAGTGAACAAGTGCAAGCTTCATCGTAGCCCTTTTCATACTAGAGAAACAGAAAGAAAAGGCAAAATGAGGAATCAAGGAAACACCATGGTAGCCTCAGCAGAAGCAGATTGCAAGTACAGAAGGAGAGGCTGTGGGTGGCTGCCAACTGACCACTAGACACTTAAAGATAAATAAATATTATGTATTGAATTCATACCTTGAAGTTCTAATTCCCGATCTGACTACATTTAAAGATAGACCCTTTAGTGAAGTAATTAAAGTTAAATGAGATTATAAGGGTGGGATCCTAGGACTGTGGTCCTTATGAAAAGAGGAACACAAAGGATGTTCATGCACAAACAGTAGGCATATCATGAGAAGACGGGTGTCTGCAAACCCCAAGAGAAAGGTCTTGGTAGAAATCAGACCTGCTTACACTTTGATGGATTTCTAGTCCCCAGAGTTGTGAGAAATGGATTTCTGTTGCTTAAGTCACCCAGTCTATGATATTCTGCTACATTTTCAATAGCCAAATTTGGAACAATTGGAGCAAAAAAGTAATGACAGTGTTTAATTAAAATCTGTAGAATAAAATAAATATCCATAAGAAACTCTTTTAGAGTTTCTACTTCTTTTATTTATTTACTCAATTACTTATTTATATCAATAAGACTTATGGATAAATGTAGAAGTACTGAGTGGAATGTAGAATTATCATTAGGTAAACACCACAGTTATAATTGAATCAAGCAAAATCCACCCATGGATAAAGAAGGCAGTGGATGAAAGTTTGAGAAGAAATGGGATATTTGCAGAAGCTCAAATATCTCTCCCAAGATATTTATCAATTTCCAAGGGAACATAGTAAACTTACATTGGAAAACCTAGCAAACACCACATAAGCCATGTGATTGAAGTTTATAGCACTAGCTATGATGCATACATTATAAAAATAATTTTCCCCTTGGTATACTGCAGCGAAAAAGATACATCACTTCTGCAGTTTTCTTGCCAAAATATAAAACCTCATTCTAATCATGAGAAAACATCAGAATTACAAAATAACTAACCATGAGATGAAAAATACCAAGTCACAATAGATGTGGAAAGACTCAGGAACTGTCACAGCTTAGAGAAGATGAAGGATGCAGCAACTATATGTAACGTGGGATCCTAACTGGATTATGAAAGTGAAAAGGAGTATAACAGGGAAACTAATATTTGAATGAGTCTTTAGTTTAGCTGATAAGAGCTTGCTAATGTTAATTTCCTGGTTTGATCATTGAACTATGGTTTAACATCATGGGAATTTGAAATGCACTGACATCCTCAAGGATGGTATTGGTTTGATCACTGTCGTGTCTGATTCTGTTGAGACACCACGGACTGTAGCCCACCAGGCTCCTCTGTCCGTGGAATTCTCCAGGCATGAATACTGGAGTGTATTGCCATTTCCTTCTCCAGGGGATCTTACTGACCCAGGGATCAAACCTAGGTCTCCTGCATTGCAGGTGGTTTCTTTACCCACTGAGCCACCAGAAATCTGAGTGGAGGCTGTGTGTGAATTCTCTGTATTAGATTTGCAACTTTTCTGTAAGTTTAAAGTTATTTCAAAATAAAAAGGTTTTATTATAGAACAGTAGGTGGATGCATTTCTAGATGTTTATCTTCAAAGTTCAATAAAATAACACAGTCACTTCCTTAACAATTAATCTCTCACAATTCTACTGTAAAAACATGCTACTATTTCCAAAGTAAAAGCATACATAGATATATACTGTATATTCACTTGCTAGGTTTAAAGGTACTAACCAAAAGCAATGTTAAAAATACCATCTTGTTTTTCTAAAACTGAAAGAAGGTACATACTTATCTCATACTTTTTCCTTTCAAAGAGAAGATTTACTATGGAACTTGGGAAAAAGTAACTATTTTATGTTATTTTAGAACAAAGTAATAATTAGCTATCTTTTAAAAGAGCAAAATTCTTGCCCAGAAATAAATGAAAAATTGCCCCAATAAACCCTTTATTGAAAATATATCCTATACAGTCTCACAAATGCATGTAAACTTATGCCAATCAGGATTTTTCCAATGGGATACTCTGCACCTAATGAAAGAATGAAGTAGATCTGTACATTTTAAAATCAAAATCCATTGTAAAATAAAAAACAAGTCAGAGTAGTGTGTATTTTATATTCCAATCTGTACTTTAAAGCCTCTATAACTTATATCTGAATCTTATAAAATATATATAACTTATAAGTTAATCTTCATAACTTTTATATAAGATATATATATATAATTATATATATATATACATATATATATATACATTTTTTTTTGGAGGGGGGGTGAGAGTTTTCTCAAAGAATCCCCAAGAAAAGTTTGATAGTGGCTGCTTCCAGAGAGTAGAGCTAAGGGATGGAGTCATTTTTTACATACTGCACTGCAGGAGACCCAGGTTTGATCCCTGGTTGGGGAAGGTGCCTTGGAGAGGGAAATGGCAACTCACTCCAGTATTCTTGCCTGGAAAATCCCATGAACAGAAGAGACTGTCAGGCTACAGTCCATGGGGCCGCAAAGAGTCAGACATAACTGAGCCTATATTAATTGAATAGGTCTGTGTTGTTTCACAATAGGAATATTAAAAAAAAATGATTTTGGTAACCAGAAATAAAGTTGAACAGTGTGTATCATGGGATATAAATGTATCACGGAATATAATATAATGTGGTCACCATGACTTAAATTGGTTAGTTTTGGATCCTAGCTTAAAACAAAAGGTGTTGGAATCAAACCTCAGTGAAGCTTAGAAGAAAGCTGAAATCTGGTTGGCAAATAGTAGTCACTCATTCACCTATTCAGCAAATACTTATTGAGCACCTACTGTATTACAAGTCTTTTCTACACACAGGAAACACTGCAAATCACAAGTATCTGTTGTCATGTAGATTACACTCTAGTGGAGGGAGAATGACTTCGTAGGAAAAAAAAAAAAACAAACATAAAATAACTTTATATAATGTTAAGCACTCTGAAGAAAATAAAACAAGGTTCTAGGTTAAACAGTCATGGTCAGGAAAGACCTCTTGAATGAGTGACTTTTGAATTGAGAAATGAATATGGAGGCGTATTCCCAGGAAAGGAATCAGCTGGTGATAATGGCCCTACAAACTAGTTAAATGGATCTAACTTGATCAAGGAATCAGAAGGCCACTGTGACTAGAATTTAGGTAGAGGAAAGCTAGGTAAAAAAGAGAAAAAATTAAAATGCCTTTGTCAGTCGACATCTGTGACTTGATTTTAATTATATTTGAATAAAAATATCTATTGTATTTAATCTTATCTATGAATCTTTATGGGCTTTCCTGATGATTCAGCAGGTAAGGAATCTGCCTTCAATGAAGGAGACACAGAAGATGCGAGTTCAATCCCTGGGTCAGGAAGATCTCTCGAAGGAGGAGATGGCAACCCACTCCAGTATTCTTGCTTGGAAAATCCTGTGGACCAAGGAGCCTGGTGGGCTACAGTCCAAAGGGTAGCAAAGAGTCAGACACAACTGAGCACAATACCATTCATTCATTCATGAATGTTTATTCTCCTTTAAGTATAAAGCTGAAGTTACTGTGGATATTCTTAATATGCTTTGGGGAATGCACCCGTTAGTCACTGAGAAAGATGATTTTGCGTGATTGTGATACATCTCTATCCAGGTATGAAGAAAGCTATATATATGATTGGAAAGTTATTAAAACAACCCATTAGAGGATCTGTGAAACTGATGGAGCTGGGAGATCCATTGGCAAGATGAACTGCCAACAGAGTAGGGTAGGTTCTGCTTTGACTACAGTTCTCTTCTTGAAGGAGTGTTTTCTTATAAGTTGAAATTTATAAGAGATGTATGTGTCAACAAAACTCTGGCTGCATCCCTCTAAAAGCTGAATACTTGAAAGATAGCCTAGGAATAGTATCAATGTGAATGTAGCATTTGCCAACTTAAATCTCACCATTGAATAAACAGATGGAGAGAAAAATTATTGAACGGTATAAATGTCACCTTCACTTTTTAGATACAAGCAAAGAAATGTGTGCCTGCTTGCTTAGAAGATTTTTGCTGGACAGATGTATGCTCAGATCCAGCCTATTTATTAGAGAACAGTCTCGGCTCTCATTTTCAATTTTAATCACTGTGTCAATTTTAAAAGGGCAGTTCTCATTATATAAACATTTGGAAGTTATAAAGCTGAAAGGTCAGGGTGTAGACAAGGCAAAGATAACATGCCACCAGCTGGCATACACTTCCATGTGCAAAACTTTTCTCCCAGTAAGCTCAACCCTCAGAAGTGAATGTCCTAGAACATAGGAATCATTGCCTACAAGTTTTCTGTTTCTCCAGCAACATGATTTTACTTGTATATGGAGAATTACATGTATCTCTCTGTCCAAGGATTATAAAAAATGGAATTCTGCAATTAAACTTTATAACAATTTCACAGTTTGATTTAGTCAGACATCTTTATGTAGAATAATAATCGTAATTGTCACTGTTTCAGTCAGTTTGGTCTCTCAGTCATGTCCAACTCTTTGCGACCACATGGACTGGAGCACGCCAGGCTTCCCTGTCCATACCAACTCCCAGAGCTTGCTCAAATTCCTGTCCATTGAGTTGGTGATGCCACCCAACCATCTCAACTTCTGTCCTCCCCTTCTCCTCCTGCCTCAATCTTTCCCAGTATCAGGGTATTTTCCAATGAGTCAGTTCTTCGCATCAGGTGGCCGAAGTATCGAGGCTTCAGCTTCAGTGTCAGTCCTTCCAATGAATATTCAGGACTGATTTCCTTTAGGATGGACTGGTTGGATCTCCTTGCAGTCCAAGGGACTCTCAAGAGTCTTCTCCAACACCACAGTTCAAAAGCTTCAATTCTTTGGTGCTCAGCTTTCTTTATGGTCCAACTCTCACATCCATACATGACTACTGGAAAAAACATAACTTTGATAACGGACATTTGTCAGTAGTTTATTTAGCAACAATTATGCAACAATCGTTCTCTCTGTGTTATCTCATTTAATTCCTACCACATCTCTGTGAGGTGGGTATTTTCATCATCAACATAAAGAAATAGAAATTAAAATTTACAGAAATTAAGCAATTTTCTCAGCTATTATACAACATGTGTGTGGTAAACTTAATACTTTAGCCTAGGCTTTTGTAACTTCACACGATGATATTAGCCTCTGCACTACGCTACTCCCTTTAATAAGTACCACTTAAGCTGAGAGTTTTATTCAAGATGCTGTAACATTTGTGTTGCAGGACTCAAGAAATCCTAAAACACCCGAAGCACAAAAGAAGCATCACAAATCTCTGATATCTATTTTACCCAAAAGGTGCAATATAACCTGAGCACTTCAAAATGTACTGGCTGGACTCTTAAATATAGCAGAATAAAGTTTTTTTCCAATTCCTTTTTTTAATTCATGAAAAATAATATTTAAAACACAGAAAATCTGAAAATCAACACACACTTGCAAATTTCTATAAAATCTGGACCAAAATGCAGAGGAAAAATGAGATTTGACCAATTTTTTTTAATAATTTTCTTAAAGTTCAGAAGCATTATCACAAGGGACCTATACAAATATCTCTTGTTGATAGAGACAAGAACTAGGGGTGTGTGTGTATCACATGAAAAAATGGATGAAACCCTGTTAGAGACCTTGTGTGAGGGCAAGGAATGTAAAGGGAAGTGAAACTAGAGGAGCAAATGTGTTGATTAAGTATTTGTATGAACATCATGCTCGCCTGGGGAGCCACTAGTGGGTAAAACAGGATCAAGGAGAAAAAGCATAAAGTGGTTGTCTGGTAGCAACACAGAGAGCTATGACCTAAAGACTTCCTCAATAACCCTCTTAAACACTAACAACAACAATAACAGTGACAAGAAAGTTGTCCCTTGGGCAAGGAAATAGCAAATTTATTGAGTATATTTGCAATAGTAATTCCATGAAGAAGCTGACTGGTTTATTTCACTACCTCCATTTATCCCCACATGATTCTTTAACAAACAATTAGCTTCATTCAAAATAATAATAAGAAAAGCTATTAAGTTTAATTAGGTCCCATTTGTTTATTTTTGCTTATGTTTCCTTTGCCTCAGAGACAGATTCAAGGAAATATTGGTATGATTTATATCAGAGTATTCTGCATAGCAAAGAAAACTATCATCAAAATGATGATATCTAACTTACTGAAGGGAAAAAATGTTTGCAACTGATGTCAATATTTGATATTAAAATTAAACATTACATATTATATTTAATATTCATATGGGGTAATATTAAAATACATGTGGTTTCTAAAACTCAATATAAAAAATAGTAGCCTGATTTAAAAAGGAGAAGACCTGAACAATCTTCCAAAGAAGACATACAGATGGCCAATAGGCACATGAAAAGATGCTCAACATTGCTAATCATCAGAGAAATGCAAATCAAATCCACAGTGAGATATCACCTCACACCAGTCAGAATGGCTATCCTCAAAAAGTCTACAAATAACAAATGTTGACAAGGATGTGGAGAAAACGGAACTCTGGTACACTGTTGGTAGGAATGTAAATTGATGCAGCCACTATGGAAAACAGTATGGAGGTTCCTCATAAAACTAAAATTAGAACTACAATGTGATCCAGCAATTCCACTCCTAGGTGTATATCTGGAGAAAATTCAGCTCAAAAGATAAATGCATTCCAATTTTCACAGCAGCATTATTTACAACAGCCAAGATATGAAAGCAACTTGAGTCCACCAACAGATAAATGGATAAAAGTCTTGTGGGTACGTTTATATATATATTTATATGTATACATACACGCACAATAGAATACTGCTCAGCAAAAAAAAGAAGGAAATTTTGCCAATTGCAACAACATTGATGGACTTGGAGGGCATTATGCCTAGTGAAATGTGCTGAAACTCCAATACTTTGGCCACCTGATGCAAAGAGCTGACTCATTGGAAAAGACCCTGATGCTGGGAAAGATTGAGGATGGGAGGAGAAGGGGCAACAGAGGAGGAGATGGTTGGATGGCATCATCGACTCGATGGACATGGGTTTGGGTGGACTCTGGGAGTTGGTGATGGACAGGGAGGCCTGGTGTGCTGTGGTTCATGGGGTCACAAGGAGTCAGACATGACTGAGTGGCTGAACTGAACTGAACTGAAATGTCAGAGAAAGGCGAATACTCTATATTATTAGTTATATGTGGAATCTAAAAAAATAAAACAATATAACAAAACAGACTATAACAAAACAGAAACTGACTTACAGATATAGAAAACAAACTTACAATTACAAGTAGGAAAAGGGAAGGCAGGAAGGGCATCATAAAAGCAGAAAAAATATTTGAATAATAGACATCTAGAAATAGGTACAGTAAAACATATGTAGAAGACCTTCACACCAAAAAAAGAGTAAGAGGAATTAAAGAAGATTTAATATATGTGAAGCTATTCCATGATCAAGGTTTGGAGATTCAGTATTGTAAAAATATCTATTGTCATTCATTTGATCCATAGATTTAATTTATTGAACTGATTGAAAATTGACAAGATGATGATAAAATATTTAAGGAAATTTAAAGGCCCAAGAGTAGCCAAAGCATTCTTGCAGAAGAACAAAGCTGAAAGTTGCAGTGCTATATATCAAGATACAGTACAAAGCTCTACTAATTAGGAAAATATGATAATAAGACAAGGAAGAAGAAACAGACCAATGACACCGAATTGAAAGTAGAGAAAGCATCATTTCTTTTTATGATCTGGATGTCTATTTAATGCATTGCTGAAAAGATGGTTTTTCAATAAATGTGCTGGAAAATTGAATGTTTTTATTAAAAAGTGAATAATGACCACAGCCTCATTTAATACACAAAAAATATAGTCAAAAGCTAACTGTTAAAACAATGCAGATGACTTTGGAAAACATCTCCATGATATTATTTCCTAGGGCAGGCAAATAAACACAAAAAGTATTAGCCATAAAGAAAAAGTAATAAATTAGATGACATTGTAATTAAAAACTTCTTTCCATGAAAAGACACCATTGAAAGAGTAAAAACAGCAGAATATATTTGAAATATATATGTATATATTAAGCAAATAATTACTATCCAGAATATATAAAGAACATCAAAAAATCAATATGAAAAATGTGTACAATGGAATACAGTAGAAGGGAAAATATGCAAAATACCTGGAGATACTTTACAAAGAACATCCAAGTGGCCAATAAACATACAAACTGCTTTCTATTTCTCAATAGCACTCAAGTTATAAATATAATATAATTATCTTTACACCCACTAGGATGGCTAAAATATGAAAGACTTTTTTATGGAGTAGTTGGAGCTACCATTGCTGATGAGACTGTAAATTTATAAAAGAACACTGGAAATTTGTTTGATGAAACCGACTAAAGCTGAGCATATGCACACCATATGACCTAGTAATGCAGTCCTAGGTATAAACCCAAGCAAAAGGTATGAATCAAGTGTTTACCAAATGACACATGCAACCATGTTTGTGACAACTCTCTATATAATAATACCATCAACTAATGTCCATCTATTGTAGGATGGATAAATAAATCATGGTGCATTCATACAATGGAACACTAAACAAGAATGAACAATGCATAGCCATAAGAATGAGAAAGATGAATCTCACAAACAGAATACTGAACAAAATAAGCCAGTTACAAAAGACTATCTAGTGTATGGTTCAACTGATGCTCAATTTAATCTAGGGAACTGCCAAAGGTTTAGAAGTGGGGGTAGTGGTTATACTTGACACCATGGAGGAGAGGATGGAAGGGGATAGATGTCAGTCCGAGTCCTCTAGGAAGCAGGTGCTGAGACAAATTAGGACAGCAATAGATTTCTTGACATGTAACAGTTGAAAAATACAAGTGGGTGAAAGCCTTATTGAGAAATGACTGTCTCTATACCCCGTGCTGCTCTGACACCTGTGCAAGAAAACAGAATAGAGCAAGAAAAACCTCAGAGTGTAACGTGGGCTACAGAAAATCTCAGCCAATCCAATGGGAAGTTCCACAAAATGATTGTCCAACAGAGGAGTTCTATCAGTACATTGGGGTTTCCCTGCTGGCTCAGACAGTAAAGAATCTGCCTGAAATGCAAGAAACACAGGTTTGATCCCTGGGTCAGGAAGATCCCCTGGAAAAAGGAATGGCTACCCACTCCAGTATCCTAGCCTGGAGAATTCCATGGACAGAGGAACCTGGAGGGTTACAGTCCGTGGAATTGCAAAAGAGTTGGACATGACTGAGCAACTAACAAAAAGAGCTGGGCATGACTGAGCAACTAACACATTCACTTTCATCAATACATTGGCCAGAAGTGGTCCGGCCGTAACAACCCCGCTGGATTTGGTTACTGGCTGAGGTTGCCCCAGAAGACCTGAGCCTCAGTGGCCACATGAAAGAGCTGCAGGTCAGGGCAGTCAGCTTGTTGGCACTGCAGGCAGCTGAAAAGCAAGTCTGTTCTCAAGGACAGACATGGGTTACGCCTCCATGGCTGCCAGGGCAGAAGAGTGGCTTCTGAGCTGCTATAAATGTCTCTTTTCTTTATTCCAATTCAGTCTATTCCTCAAATGAGGTCACTTTGTGAAAATGTTTTGAGCTATGCACTCATGATTTGTGTATTTTCTTAGTATATTGTGCTTTAATAAAAGAATTTACCTAAAAAAAATCACTCTAATCTTTTAATGTTTGTCATAATATTTTATTTTTGCTTGAGCCAGTTCTAGCTTATGACCTGTTTTTGTTCGGCCCTGGATATAAGAATGGTTTTTAAATACATCAAAGGTTGTAAAACATGCCCCCCTTCCCCTATAAACACACACAAGGATATGTGTGAGAGAAAGTGTGTGGCTCACAGCCTAAAATACTTACTAACTGGTCTTCTACATAAGAAGTTTTCCCATTTCTGCTTCAGAGAGTTCTTTTAGAACTAACATATCATGGGGTTAGTAAGTCAATTATCTGAAGTTCAGTATGCCTTTAATTTCTTTTCTCCCAAGTAAAATTTTATTTTATTTATTTTAAAATAGTATTATAGTCTATTAATCTTTGTTCTACCTTTTATCTGCAAATAAATATTCTATGTCTAGAAGAAAGCTAATTAAAAAAAAAAAAAAAAAACCAGTAAGCTTCTGTATATTGGGATTATACGTAACTTGAAAAAAACTCCTTAGGACTTTTTTTAGTGACATGATTTATATGAAATATGACCATCCCATACCACAGTTTTAGGAATCAAAATGATATCACATAGTCACACAAACCCCCCCACCCCACCCCACGCACACACAATGTTTAACGTAATAAGATACGGAGCTAACTGGGTGATCTTTTTAAATGCTGCTTTTCTTAGTCCTGGATATCCACAGAAAACATAGCAACATGTGAGGAAATGGTATAATGTGATTTATAAGAAAATAGTTCATCACATGTTGGGCTTGGTGTGCTGTTTTCTTAGCAAGAAAGAAAGGAGGAATCACATGAACTCTGCAAGTTGCCACAAACCACAAATGCATCTTCAACTTTTAAAAGATATTAAAGCTCACCTGACACCATGTGATTCTTTCTTGCCAAATACATTTTGATCATACCCAAACTGAGTTCACAGAGGCTCTTTACCTTCCTCATAAAAACACCCAGAAATATCAGAAGCATGGTAGAGCCACAAATAAGGGACCTTCCCTAGGACTTTTTTGTGATCTCTCGTCTCTGGAGAATTTACCATGAACTTGACAGAAGTCTAATTCTCACTTCTTCTTCCAAACCTCTTTCGTAAGGGCACATTACACATAATCAAAAATCTTTGTGTTAAAACATTTTCTGCTTGTCCTTGAGAAAATTAGGCATTACTATCAAGTCTTCATTCCTTTTTTGTAACACGAAATGAAAAGGTTTAGACGATTTGCCTTCATTTTCTATTGCTGTAAAACCAACACTACAAACATATGAACTTAAACACAACACAAATACTCTCACTTTCTGTGGATCACACATGATTGGGTTCTCTGTTCAGTGCCTCACCAAATAAAACCCAGGTTTCAGCTACATCTACAGTTTTCATCTGGGATTTAGGCTCCAGCAGTAAAGAATCTGCCTGCAATGCAGGAGATGTAGAAAATGAGAGTTCCATCCCTGGGTCGAGAAGATCCCCTGAAGGAGGAACTGGCAACCCACTCCAGTAATCTTGCCTGGAAAATCCCATGAGTAGAGAAGGCTGGCGGGCTGCAGTCCATGGGGTCACAAAGAATCAGACACGACCGAGTGACTGAGCCCAAGCCTGTACAAAGCTCATGAGCTGTTGGCAGAATGTATGTCCTTGATCTTGCTGTACTGAGTCTTTTGTTTTCCTATTACTGTAGGTGTAGGACCACCCTTTTTTGTTAAATTGGAATATAATTGCTTTACCATGTTGTGTTAGTTTCTGCTGTACCGTGAAGTGAATAGCTATATGTATATATATACACCACCCCCTCTCCTCCAGCTTGGACCTCCATTTCCCCCATCCCACCCATCTAAGTCATCACAGACCACCGAACTGAGCTCCCTGTATTGGAAGCTGCTTCCTACTAGCTATCTGTTTTACACGTGGTAGTGTATTTATATGAAACCTAATCTCCCAGTTCATCCCAGCTTCCCCTTCCCCTGCCCCATGCTCACTCACCCATTTTCTACCACTGTATCTCTATTCTTGCCCTGCAATTAGGTTCGTCGGTACCATGTTTGTAGATTCCACTTAGGTGTGTGGATATACAACATTTGCTTTCCTGTTTCTGACTTACTTCACTCTGTATGATAGACTCTAAGCCCATCCACTTTCATTTCTTTTTATGGCTGAGTAATATTCCATTATATATATGTCCCACATCTTCTTTATTCTTTCATTTGTCAGTGGACAACCATTCAATATCAGAAGCTGCCACATTCCCTGACATCCGGTCCCTTCATCTGCAAAGCCAGCAATGGAAACATCTCCCTCCCATCAAATCTTTCTCTTGCTCCAAACCTCTGACTTGCTCTTTGTTCCGTCTATGCACCCATACTGTTTAAGGGGGTTGTCTGATTAGGTCTGGCCCACCCAGATAATCTCACTTTCTTAAAGTCAATGGTGCTACATAACAATCTAATTATATTAATAAAATCTACAAGGTTCACAGTCCCAGTAATAATATACAAAAATGTACACTGGGGTGGAGATCTCAGAAGCCATTTTAGAATTCTGCCTACTAGGGTTGCTTTAAGGGTTAAATAAGATAACATGGAAAAACACTTACCTGAATATCTGGCCCTTAATAGAGGCCTAACAAACTGATTTATCCTGATTATGATACTATAGAGAAGGAAAGACAAATGAACTACTAACTAGTCAGATGAACCACAGGAAATCACTTCTGTAGATCAATAATAATAATATGTCAACAATTTCATATGGCCCTATTTACCATATCTACTCAATAGCACAGTTTACAAAACATTGAATAAACACCTCTAGGGTGATTTTTAGTCCATAATTTATTCATTCTTTTCTTTCATTCATTCATCGGTGGCAACGTAGAACTTACAGAAAGGAACAAAGTAACCATCCCTAAACCTTTTAAAACTTTATGATCTAGTGGATTTGAGTCCTTATAGATTTTAACAGTGCAGTTGATATTAAACAAAGCTGCTTCTGACAGAGCTAAAAGAAGCAACACATATAGCAATTTCATGCGTCTAACCTCACATTGTTTATAAGCCCATGACAAAAACAAATGGAAATGATAAATTTAGAAGAAGCTCTGTACTACACAGGCTCTGTGACAAATGGAGTTTACAGTCTTGGCAAGCAGCCCCCAAGGTTTTCCAGCGTTAGCTGGCATCTTAGTTTGGAAATACCTTTCTTAGTTTCTCAGCAACAGTTAAGATATGACAAACAATCCCAGTGTCTCCTTTTTTGGCTTCAAATAAAATAGCATAAGCATATTTAAACATCTATCTTCTTCTGGCTTCTAAAAATCCTCTTTCTCATGAGCACTTAATTCATGGCTCTGTGTACCTTACAAGAGTCTCCCAAGGAGAGTTGTCCAAACTTTCCTGGAAACTTTAAAGCTTCCTTTGTAATATGATTCAGAATTCTGTGCTTTCCCAGTCTGTTTTCCATTATTTCATTGGTCAGGATGTGGGAAGTATTTGCTGTAGATAAAACTCATCTTTCTACTTTGCCAGTGGCAACTTGTTTGAGTTATACCATAAAGTAAAGACAGCGCTCAAATTATTATTAACTTCATTGTGTTGATATCATTACAACAATAAAGCACATGATAGAAGATATCTTAGACACAATCTCATCTAATCCTTATCCTCCTCATACTTTGAATTCTTTTTTATTGGTATAATTAACATACAATATGATATTAGTTTCAGGTTTCACTTTGAATTCTTACTGCAGTATCCTCAAGCAGTTGCCATGAAACCTCTTCTTGAACACCGAAATAGAGAAATCACTAGCAAAGAAGTATTGCTCACACTTTTTATTCTTAACTTCCAAGCTGAAAATAATAGTGTATTACAATCTTCATTGCTGAACTTATAGGCTTTTGTGTTGGGATTGTGGATAAGCAAAAATAGACCTCCCTACCCTCCCCAGATACACACAGATTAGATTAAATCTCAAACTTAATTAGCCAAGGACACAAATAATTAACAGAAGTGAGATTGACCAAACAAGTCAGAGACAGATGTAATTTATCTTAATGTGACATTTTCTGGGCCTCCAATTTCCAAAAGGGCAGAAACTAACAGCAATTTGAGCAGGGCAGAATAATGTCTGGTCTGATAAAATAGTCTGATTTTTCTCACCACAAGCTTTCTTAAAAATTATTTATTTATTTATTTCCTTTCAGCTCTGTAAGTGGTTGCACTTTTGTGGACTTTACTGTGCAATACTGTATCACGTACAGTAGTTCATTATCTTTATTTCAAGCCGAGGAAGTCTAGAAGACAGCATAAAAGCAAAGGTGATGTAGCTGGTATTACACCCTGTCATTGTCTTAAAAACATATTACAAAATTCCAAATTTCTATGAGCATACCCCGACCATCCCCACACTGCAGTTTCTCTTTATTAACTATTTACAAATAAATCACTCACATCAGTGAATAATCTTCATCACTATCTAATGGACATCATCTTTAAGATTATGTGTTCAAAACAGTCTTTCCTCTGTAAATCTACTTCTTTTCCCATGACATCATTATTATTTTGACCTCCCAAGTGGCTCAAATGGTAAAGAATCTGCCTGCAATGCAGGAGACCCAGATTTGATCCCTGGATCAGGAAGATATCCTGGAGAAGGAAATGGCTAGTCACTCCAGTATTCTTGCCTGGAGAACTCCATGAACAGTGGAGCCTAGCAGGCTACAGTCCATAGGGTCGCACAGAGTCAGACATAACTTGAGCGACTAACACTAACAACCAAGTTAAATTCATCAAACTGACTTCTTCTTAAATCCCAAATCAAAGTTGTCTTTAAGTGCTGAGATATCTTGCCTAGCTATTTTCTGTCCACAACTGTTGACACAGTCTAAATTTATATTTTATCTTGCTGTCATAGCCTAGCATATTGAGTCTATTCCATCACAAAAAGCAAAAAACATCATTTTTCCCCCATGCTACCCACTTCCTTGGTCAAGAATCTGCAATGAATCATTTTCCATAGTACCAGGAAATATGACCAAAATATTGTTTAACACTTCCTGCACAAAGGGTCTAAAGATCTGATCTATTTCTTATTATGGAACATTTTAATGTTTAATGTCATCATGTTTGTTTCCTTTATAGCCTTTCCACAACTTGAAATGACACATTTCTTTGTTTAATGATGCATTTATTATTTATTTAATTAAACTGTAAGCTCCACAAAGGCAAGAGCCAGGCCTTTTTACTCACTGTCTCTTGTGCCTACTATAGGTTATTGTATGCTGAAGCTGAAGCTCCAATACTTTGCTCACCTGATGAGAAGAGCTGACTCTTTGGAAAGGACCCTGATGCTGGGAAAGATTGAAGGAAGGGGAAGGGGACAACAGAGAATGAGATGGTTGGATGGCATCACAGACTCCATAGACATGAGTTTCAGCAAACTCCCAGAGATGGTGGAGGACAGGGAAGCCTGGCATGCTGCAGTACATGAGGTCACAAAGAGCTGGACATGACTGAGCGATGGGACACTAGGCAAATATAATGAAATAACGCCATTAACAGCAACATGGATGGACCCAGAGGTTGTCATAGTGAGTGAAAAGTCAGACAGAGAAGGAGAAATATCATATGACATCCCTTATATGTGGGCTCTGAAAAGAAACAATATAAAGGAACTTATTTGCAAAATAGAAACAGACTCACAGACTTAGAGATTGAATTTATGGTTACCAGGGGGAAAAGTTAGGGGATGGGGTAGTTAGGGAGTTTGGGATTGCCATGTGTACTTCTATGTTTAATGGATAATCAACAAAGTCCAACTATATAGCACAGGGAAGTCTGCTCAATGTTATGTGGGATTCTAGATGGGAGGGGAGTTTGGGGGAGAATGGATATATGTATATGTATATGCATATGTATATGTGTGTGTATATGTATATGTGTATGCATATGCATGGCTGAGTGCCTTTGCTATCCACCTGAATCTATCACAACATTGTTAACTGACTGTCAGTTCAGTTCAGTCACTTAGTCATCTCCTACTCTTTGAGATCCCATGGACTGCAGCACATCAGGATTCCCTGTCCATCACCAACTCCTGGAGCCTGCTCAGACTCATGTCCACCAAGTGGGTGATGCCATCCAACCATCTCATCCTCTGTCATCCCCTTCTCCTCCTGCCTTCAACCTTTCCCAGCATCAAGGTCTTTTCCAATGGGTCAGTTCTTCACATCAGATGGCCAAAGTATTGGAGCTTCGGCTTCAGCATCAGTCCTTCCAATGAACACCCAGGACTGATCTCCTTTAGGATGGACTGGTTGGATCTCCTTGCAGTCCAAGGGACTCTCAAGAGTCTTCTCCAACACCACAGTTCAAAAGCATCGATTCTTTGGTGCTCAGCTTTCTTTATGATCCAACTCTCACATCTATACATGATTACTAGAAAAACCACAGCTTTGACTAGACAGACCTTTGTCAGCAAAGTAATGTCTCTGCTTTTTAATATGCTCTCTATTTAATATAATTGATTATACTCCAACATAAAATAAAAAGTTTTTAAAAAGGCAAATAGAAGGTGCTCAATAAACACTTATTGATTTAATGGAGAAAGGAAGTAAGGACAAAAGGAAGGGAAAGAGGAGGAAGGAGCTATTCTCCTGGTCTCCTCACTTGAGCACACCACCTATTTCCTTCTCCATCTCCATTTCATACATATACTTCCAGATAATTCTTTGCCTTTTTTTTTTTTTTTACTACATTTCTTTCCTCTATAACTCCCTACTTTTTCTCCACATCAAATCTTGTCACAGGACAAGTCACATCTCATCTCAGCTTCTTCTGGTTCTATGTGCCTTCCAACCAGAGATATGTCTCATATTTAATGAAAAGTTAAGTCAAGGCTGTATACTGTCATCCTGCTTATTTAACTTATATGCAGAGTACATCATGAGAAAGGCTGGGCTGGAGGAAGCACAAGCTGGAATCAAAATTGCCAGGAGAAATATCAATTACCTCAGATATGCAGATGACACCACCCTTATGGCAGAAAGTGAAGAAGAACTAAAGAGCCTCTTGATGAAAGTGAAAGAGGAGAGTGAAAAAATGGACTTAAAGCTCAACATTCCGAAAACTAAGATCAGGGCATTCAGTCCCATCACTTCACGGCAAATGGATGGGGAAACAGTGACTGACTTTATTTTTCTGGGCTCCAAAATCACTGCAGATGGTGACTGCAGCCATGAAAGTAAAAGACACTTACTCCTTGTAAGGAAAGTTATGACCAACCTAGACAGCATATTAAAAAGCAGAGACATTATTTTGCCAACAAATGTCCATCTAGTCAAGGCTATGGTTTTTCCAGTGGTCATGTATGGATGTGAGAGTTAGACTGTGAAGAAAGCTGAGGGCCGAAAAATTGATGGTTTTGAACTGTGGTGTTGGAAAAGACTCTTGAGACCCCCTTGGACTGCAAGGAGATCCAACCAGTCCACCCTAAAGGAGATAAGTCCTGGGTGTTCATTAGAAGGACTGATGTTGAAGCTGAAACTCCAATACTCCAACTGATGCAAACAGCTGACTCATTTGAAAAGACCCTGATGCTGGGAAAGATTGAGGGCAGGAGGAGAAGGGGATGACAGAGGATGAGATGGTTGGATGGCATCACTGACTCGATGGACATGAGTTTGGGTAAACTCTGGGAGATGGTGATGGACAGGGAGGCCTGGCGTGCTGTGGTTCATGGGGTCGCAGAGAGTCGGACACGACTGAGCGACTGAACTGAAACTGAAAGTATCCGTCTGTCTAATTTTAAGCACCTGGTTACATATTTTCTTACACTGCCATATGATCATTGAATAGTTGGTATTGTTTCTGCAAACAGACTACCTCTCCAGTTGTTTGCCTTCTCCCTGTCTGCTATCAGAGTCCGTCACTACTCTTTCCTCTCTGCTCTGCATTATGTAATCTGTATTTCCCAGACTCCCTACTCTCAGCTTCCCAGCAAGTTCAGCATTGAGAGAAGCTCATGGAAGTTTAGGGAGAGGAGAATCTGGGGTGTTTCTGTTTCCAGAGACTATTCTTAATGGGTACTGTATTTTATCCATGGCTTCATCTCCTGCTAGGCAGCCACTGCTGTGGTTCTACCTTCTTCAGATACCCTCGTTTCTGGGTTCTAGTAATATCATATCTCCCTTTGTTTTACTCTCCACTGGGAAAGTAAGGGCTTCCTGCTGTAGCTAATTTCTGGGTTACTCCAATCAAAACCAGTTCAGCTATTCTTCTATTCATGTATCAGAAATTCCTTTTATCAACTTTCTTGTGTTTGAAGCACTTCAAATAATTTCTTTTTTTCTGGCAGGACCCTGACTGATATGCCTTCTTTAACTATTTTCCAGGATATGAAATTTTCCTATATCCTTCCATAGCAGGTTGTATAAAAGTTGCTTATGTGTGTTCTTTGTTTTTTTTAATGAGCTTTACCTGCTTTTATCAGAAACAGTCACCTGGAAAATATTCCACTGTTTTCTATAAACAAGATTCAAATAGTGTATTCCCCCAGTTCTTGAAGGAATGTCATTTAGCTTTGTTCTGGGTAAATAAAGGTGAGATGATTTTGACTAGCTCACAAACATCAAGGAAAATAAGTGTGTTCTCTGTGTTTAACATTACACATAAAATAGGTTTTCCCCTTTCCCTTACTTTGTGTACTGAATCACGCTATCATCTACAGAAAAAGTGTTATTAATAGCTAAGACTTTAAAGGCAAGAATTAAACTGTGATTAAAGTTGCAGTGTGTGCTTTTAAGTACAATTCAATCTGTGTGTCAATTAATAAACAAGAGCCGTTTAAATTACTTTACCCCCTTCACTAGAAGTGAAACAAAGCTATACTTCCTCAAATATCTTTTAAAAGAATCTTTTTTTCATGCTTCATCCCACGACTGCTTGAATCACAGGAGACTATTTCCCACTGTCTTCTGCTTTTGGAAAAGGACAGTATAGTTCATGACTGAGTATAAAATAGAGGTGTAAAATCTCAGCATAAAGTAAAACAAGGCTCTAAAAGATTGGGGAAAAGAAAAACAAGCAAAAGACAAACAACAAAAAAAGCAAGATAATGTTCTAAAAAGACTAGAAAAAGTGGTGGAAAGATACTCGCCCCAGCGCTGCTCAGGACTAGAAGTGCAGTCTCAATTAAATCAGTGAAATGCTTAGTTCCCCTTCACACTCCTTATTTTCAACATTCAGGAATGGGCTGGACTGAATGATCTGTTAAGACTCCAGCTGAAAAGATAGATTTAAACAAACAACAAGCAGAACCGGTGACACCTCTCTTTTGATTCCAATACAAAAGCAGTCACACAGCCTTTGTGAATCAAAGGAGTATTGATGTAGGAATACATAACAGGAGACGCCAACAAAATGTTTTTCATTTTTGAACCAGTCCTTTCACAGACAGTAAGACACTGAATAATGAGAAGCAATCACATTTTGCATGGCAACAGGTAAACAAAGTTAGAATACTCAAGAACGAAAAAATGCAATGTTTAGTTAATGCTATTACATAATTTTAAAGGTATAAGAGATCTTGAAATATAGTCCAGAGGGCTTTTTGTAACCTTTCTAAGGAAGTCACTCTATCATTGGGAAATCATTCTATCATTGGGAAATCATTGGAAAACTATAGAATCTCTTTCCTGATTAAAACCACCAAACAATAACTAGACATATACACTGAGAAAATTGCACAGAGAGTTTCTGGGTGTTCATAAACCTACTGAAGTCTACCCCTGCAACTCCTGAGCAATTCATCTCCATCATTTAACAGGTTAGAGACTTGATACTCAAAGGATTTAAATAGATAATCCAACACCAGGGTATTTATGACAGAAAGTGTACTAAAACGCAATGTCTCACTTAACTACTCTTTCTATTTCAAACTGCCTCTTATTTGGCTAGGAAACGTTAACAATTAATATCATTAATGAAATAATAAAGATGATTATTAATTAACATTGTTGTTGTTCAGTTGCTAAGTGGTGCCCAATGCTTTGTGACCCCGTGAACTATAGCACACCAGGCTCCTCTGTCCTCCACTATCTACTGAAGTTTGCTCAAATTCATGTTCTTTGAGCCGGTGAAGCCATCCAACCATCTCATCCTCTGCTGCCCCCTTCTCCTTTTACCCTCAATCTTTCCCAGCATAAGAGTCTTCTCCAGTGAGTCAGCTCTTCCTTTTCGGAGGCCAAAGTATTGGAGTTTCAGCTTCAGCATCAGCGTTAACATTACTGATGTAAAAAATAAAAAAATATCATTCGAGCCAAGTGGTAAAATGTCCAAAATATAAGATGGGAAAAAAATCACTAAGGGAAAACTTGAAGCAAATGTGAGAAAAGCTAGTAAAGAATGTAGTAGGTACTTTTTTTCCTAAACATAGTGTAGCTCAGAAAGCTTCCTATCCAAAGCACAGATCAGCAAGCAAAAGGTAGTGTCAAAATTAGTTCTCCTTTCTATGTAAATTAATTGAACATCCTGATAAAATTCCACAGCCATCCTTCTTTAACTTCTCTTTTCTTGCATACAACTTCTCTTAACTCCTGGGGTTCAGCTCCCCTGGGAAATGCAGCAAAGGGACCCCTTGTTGATCCTTGGCTCCTGCCTCTTGATCTTCTTTCTCTTCTTTCCCTCCTGCATCACAAAAGTACCAGCAGGGCAACTACCTAGGATTTCAGGAGAGGGTGAAAAACCGAGCACATAAAATCAGTATCACATTTAGCAAAGAGAGGTTATGGGAAAGACCATGAATAGTCATCCTTTACTGCTTCTGGATGTATTGCTTTGTTTCTATGAATTTGAGGTAGCATTTGGAATTTTCCTAAGCCCAGCTAAGCTGTGTTCCCACTCACCTCCTTTGTGCTGTTAATGGCAAATATATTACATTTCTATATATCATAGGTTCAACAATTTATTATATATTGTTTTGCTTTATACAATTGATTTTTAAATCAGTTAAGAGATAAGAAGAGATAAGAAATACACTTTAATACTCTCTTTCACAATTATATTATCCACAACTGCATGATTACCTTTATAGAGTTCTTTGTTTTCTTGTGTGGATTTGAAAAAAAAAAAAGATCATTTGCTTTTAGCCTGAAAAACTTTCTTTAGATTTCTCAAAGATAGATCTGTGATTAATGCATTCTTTCACTTTTAGCTTATCTTTTAACATCTTTTTCCTACTTTTATTTTTCAACAATAACTTTGCTACATTTAGGATTCTTGGTTGACAGATATGATTTTCAGCCCATTGGATGCATTCTCTCACTGATGTCTGACCTCAACTGTTTCTGATGAGAATTTGCCTGTTTATTTTAGTGGGGTTCCCTGTAAGTAATGAGTTATTTTCTTCTTGCTGCTTTCAAGATTATTCTCCTTGCCTTTGACTTTTCACCATTTTTGCTCTGACTTCTCTGTCTGTGGATCTCTTTGCATTTATTCTTTGACTTTGCTGAACTTCATGGATATGTAATGTTTTCCAATATATTTTGTGAATTTTCAGCTGCTATTTCTTCACACTTTTTTTGCTCTTATCTCTCCTCTCCTTCTGGTATTCTGATATACTTAGTAATGTCTCATATTCTTCTGAGTGTCTAGTTTTCTTCATTCTTTTGTTTCTTTCTGCTCTTCAGGTTGTACAATCCCTATCAATTTATTTTCAGCTTTGCTAATTATTTCTTCTGCTTTCTCAAGTCTGCTGTTGAGCCCCTCCAATGAAATTTTCACTGAAAATTTCAATTCCAGAATTTCCATGTAGTTCCTTTTTCATCATTTATAGCTCTTTGATACTTTGTATTT
The DNA here is from genome assembly GCF_033118175.1 of Dama dama. Classification (NCBI taxonomy): domain Eukaryota; kingdom Metazoa; phylum Chordata; class Mammalia; order Artiodactyla; family Cervidae; genus Dama; species Dama dama. The sequence goes on along the minus strand of NC_083686.1, from coordinate 22,075,652 downwards.
GTTGCAACATTGCCATTATGCCTTTCTTTACCTCTTTAGTCAGTTTCCTTTTAGTTTCTCAAGCATATTTATAATGCTACTTTGAGTCTTTATCTGTTAAACCTGACATCTAGTCACTTACAGTCTGCTTTTTTCTCCAATGTATAGGCGATATGTTCTTGTTTATTTGCATGTCTCAGAATTATTTCTTGGAAATGACATTATAGATAATACACTGAAGCAATTCTGGTACTGTTACTGTTAGGGGAAGCACACTGATTGAAACCGCCCACCCTGGCCAGACACCATAGTAACCATTTGCATGAGTTGTTTTAGGACAGGAGGTCCTGGTAAGGAACAGGGAACTAATAAGCCTCCATCAACTAGAAGAGTTCAGGAAAGGTCAAAAGGAGACAGCACATGTCCAAACACCTCCCAGAATCCTTCTCTCTGGCATTCATCTTGGCTGAACAAGGCGTGCACCACCAGGAAGGACTCTTGAGTCAGAATGTTTGGCTAAAGACCACCCGGAAACCAATCCCATCCCCATAAAACCCGAGACTGCAAGCCATGTGACAGAGCTGTTCTCCTGGGTTCCCTTACTCTCCTGCTTTCCGCTCGGGTGCCCTTTCCCAATAAAATCTCCTGCTTTGTCAGCACATGTGTCTCCTTAGACAATTCATTTCTGAGTGTTAGACAAGAGCCCGGTTTTAGGCCCTCGAAGGGGTCCTTCTTCCTGCAACAGTACCTTCCCTCTGGGGCTTGTTACTATTACTGACCATGCTGTTTATGTGAAGTCTATCACCCACCCCACCCCACCCAGCACTCTGTCAAGCCTCTGATGCTGCTGTCCAGGCACACAGCCTTGGAGAACCCAGATCATTCTCAGATGACAGTAGTTTGGCAGCACTTTCTTTAACTGTTTCTTTCTCTGCCTTTGCCTACCTATTAAACTGCAACATGACCTGAGATAATAGCATCGAAACATGTATATTATCAAGTGTGAAACAGATCACCAGTCCAGGTTGGATGCATGAGACAAGTGCTCAGGGCTGGTGCACTGGGATGACCCAGAGGGATGGGATGGAGAGGGAGGTTGGGAGCGGGGTTCAGGATGGGGGAACACATGTAAATCCATGGCTGATTCATGTCAATGTATGGCAAAAACCACTACAATATTATAAAGTAATTAGCCTCCAACTAATAAAAATAAATGAAAAATGAATAAATAAATAAACTGTAACAATTGCTGACTAATTGCTTTATTGTTTTCAGCAATGTCCTGGGCATGAATTGTTTAACAGGCCAATGAAATTTAAGCTGCTTTGAAGGGACAGCTCCTAAGATCACTGTTTGAGGTTTGTTCTGACCCAAGGAGTACTCTTTGCAGCTGTCTCTTTCCCTGGTTCTCCCTGGCAAAGTTAGCCAACAGTTTTGCCTGTATTCCCAATGAATCTACCAATCTCATCAAATGTTTATTGCTGCAACTACTGCTGGTTTTGAGAACACCTCAGGGTTTAAATTTTTTCACACTTTTTTGCAAATGAAGTCAGATCTCACTAGTGGTAAAGAACACACCCACCAGTGCAAGAGACATAAGAGACACGGATTCAATCCCTGGGTGGGGAAAATCTCCTGGAGGAGGGCTTGGCAACCCACTCCACTATTCTTGCCTGGAGAATCCCATAGACAGAGGAGCCTGGCCGGCTACAGTCCATGGGGTCACAGAGCCGGACACGGCTGAAGCAACTTAGTGCACATGCAACCACAGCCTGATTCTCCTTCCAGAAAAAGATATATAGGCCGTGGCTCTGGAGCTGGATGTGAGGACAATGTTAAGACATACTGCTTTGGAGCTGAACGCTGAATGGAAGGTGGGGGTTGGGGAGCAAACAGTAACCTCAGGTCTTCTCAGCTTGCGTCTCTCAGTATGGAATCTCCACCTTACAATCAAGGGAAACGACAGGCTTCAATGTTCTCAGTGATGCTTTAGTCAAGGTAGAGCCCCTGTCCCAGGAGTGGGGGTTGAGTAGAAGAAAGGAGCCCCCACCTGTCAGTCAGACTTGCTGGTAACGTAGGTTCAGCCAGAAACAACAGAACAGGATAAGAAATGCTGTTGGCCTGCCCCTCCTAAGAGAACAGCCCTCTAACTTGGAGCTTGAATGAGAGGGAGTCCTGTGTTCTCTATCACACAAGTCTGGAGTGGAGTTTCTATCTCACTAAGATGGGAGAGCAAAGAAGGGAGTGAGTCTTGGTTCAAATACCATTGATTCTTATGGCTCTTGCCAAATTTTAGTAGATTTTCTTGAATGAATATTCTTCATTTGCTGTATGCCCTTAGGTCCATTTCCAGAAACTTTAAACAGTTGTATGTGTGCTTACATTTTTTAAAATTTTTGCTGGAAAGCAGGTTCACAGAGGCCCCCACACTGTCATACTGAAGGTAGAGCCTCCACATTACCTTGCTTTTTTGGGAAATTTTGAAATACTCTGAAAATAAACACTGTGAATTAAATATTATCCTTATTTTACAAGTATTCTTATTTCATATCACAATCCATCCGTGAGCAAGAATTTGAATAGAGTTCTTACAAATGCAGACTTCAAAACCCCTACTCTTAATATATTACACTAACTAATTTAATAGCAAAGAAGGGATATAAAACAAAAATGATTACTTCGGGAAAACACAGATTTTGAAATGCAGAAACCTGTTATCTATTGTAGTAGGCATTGTTAGTGAGCAGTAAACTTGTATTGTTTTATATTCTGAGTACTGAGGGAGTGTCTGGTAGTGCAGATTACTTAATAAGCTTGTTGCCAAATTAATACAAAAATGAATTGTGATGAAAGAAATTTTACCAGCTTTGTCCTTTTCATTTTTAATTTCACCTGGTGATAATTTTAAGATATGACAATTTGTAGATTATGAGGAGAAATTCTACATAGAAACACTGGAGGTAAATAGTCTGAAAAACAAGAGTATACAAGTAAAGATAAATCAAGTCTAAGAACACTTAGTAAGATCATTCATAGGTTTTATATCAACCTTTGATATTTCAAGACAATGGCAAGCACATGAATAAATAAACAGCCAACTTGCAAGCTTGGATAGTTTTTATTATCTGCATATTGCCGTGAAATTTTTAATCAAGCTAGAGAGTAAAATTAACTTAAATAATGATTGTTTTTCTTAATGTACAGTTATAACTGTTATGTTTTCTAGATAATTATGTCATAGAATATATATCTTGATGCAAGAGACCTAGATTCGATCCCTGGGTGGAGAAGATCCCATGGAGAAGGAAATGGCAACCCACTCCACTATTCTTGCCTAGAAAAATCCCATGGACAGAAGAGCCTGGCAGGCTACAGTCCACGAGGCTGCAAAGAGTTGGACACAACTGAGCACTTGTTTTGTAGATAATTATGTCATAGAATATATATCTTATATATATATTCTATTTTATGTAATAAAAACATACAACCACATATACTTAGGATCAGTTTTATAAAGGATACATTCTGTGCTAAGTTTGTTGTATACTGTAACCCTTGCTGAATATATATTTGGTTTTATTTATTTTGATCAATATTTTTAAAGTATGAAAAATTTAGAAAGAAATGTTTAAGAACCTATATACCTTATATGGATGAGGTTTACACACTTGAAGAGTGAAAATGTTAGTCACTCAGTCATGTCTCATTCTTTGTGACCCCAGCCCGGACTACAGCCCGCTAGGCTCCTCTCTCCATGGGATTCTCCAGGCAAGTTTACTAGAATGTGTAGCCTATTCCCTTCTCCAGGGGATCTTCTCGACCCAGGAATCGAATCTGGGTCTCCTGGATTGCAGGCAGGTTCTTTATCATCTGAGTCACCAGGGAAGCCTGAGACACTTAGTAAATTATAATAAATGGCATCCTACAATCTGATAGAAGTTACTGAAATTACTGGCATTGCAGTCAGGACAGCATTTATCCAAATAGGATACTCAGGCCATCTGCAAAAGATCTTACCAGTGTAGATCTCTACAGTGTAGAATCCCCCTTATCAGTATAGATCTCTAAGCCCCACTCTGCATCCTTCACATTAGAATCTCTGGGGCTATGACCCAGGAATCTATAGTGTCAATCATATACTCCCTGGGTGACCCTTCCACGTATGAATACTCCAGAACCATGGATTAAACAACCAAATCCTAGTAAAGGTACCCTAAACATTCAACCTATTCCCTGAATATCAATGGTCATACAGGGATAAGACCTCTGAAGGAGACACAAGAGCTATCAGAGAGGTGAAGGGGTAATTGCTGATGAAAGTTTCTTTACCAGTATTCAGAGTTAATATGTAAAAAACTACATAAGCAAAGCAGAATATAGAAATAGAAAAGAGCTTTTATTTGGTATAAATAAATTACAAACCACATACATAATCAGAACAAATGAAAAATATGTTTAGTGTGTGAACAAGAATAATTACAGTCCCTTAACCAGTCTTGGCATATGATACAGTAGTTTAAAGTTTATATTTCTGTTTTGACAGTAGGCTTATAGAGGGGATGGAAGACAAAAAAAAAAAAAAAAAGAAACCTGATTTCTCCTTTCTTATGTTAGGTTAAATGGGTAATGGCTTACTGAAGAACTAGCATTTCATCAAAGGTCATTTAAATCAAAGCACTATAATTATTCACTTTTTACAGATACTAATTATAATTTCACTCATGCTTTTCAGTATTTCAAAATAAAATTGCTCTTCATTTTTATGCCAAAACATCTTTACAAAAGTTGTTACAGATTATTTCCAATACCTTTTGCTCAGCCATTTGGCATCATCACTATTCAGGCAACAATGTTCATATGGTAATAGTTAAATTTGTTTCACTAGGGCCCTCTCATCCAAATTTTTCATTTCCAGCTTGCACATGCTGAACTCCAGAAAGTGTTTTAATTGTTTTATTTAAATATGGGTATTTTAAATTCAATTAATATCAGATCCGTTCCCCATTCTCCCCCTACCCCACCCACTGCCACTTAAAGAATAGGCCTTTCTCTACAAATATAAGACTCTTTAGATCATATTTTTTAGCTTACAGTTAGGCAGACTTGGGTTTGACTTTCAGCACTGCCTCTTCTTAGCTGGATGACATCAGGAGAGTGTAAACCTCTTTGAAACTCACTTTCGTCATCTCAGTTTGTAACCTTCAGAGTTGTTCAGGCGCGATTTGAAACTGTCCCCTGTCCAGGGAGGGCAGAGAGGGACCAAAGAAGGGGACCTATATTGGTAGGTGGTCAGTTTAAGAAGCAGGGGAACTTACGTGAAAGATTTGTCTTGTGTGGCCACAGCAAGAGTAAATGTCCACACCCACATGCCAGAATCTTAGACACTTACAGAGGTCTTCCTGGGGTTCAGCCATGTGTACTGTCTAGATAATCTTACAAACACAGAGCTCTCTCAAGGGTCCAACCTTGAAAATGGCTCCCATTGAGGGAATGATGGACAGAACATGCGTTCTGAGGGTGGGGAAGGGGTGGGGAGCCTCCAACTGCAGGTTGCGGGTCAACCTACAGTCATGCTTTTCTTAGTGACCATTTCCAACACCGCCATTTTGAAAATGAAATAACACTCACTTTGCCTTTGTGTCAAGATTAAAGGAGTGAACTGAAGGTGTAAAGCAGAGGAGTAGCACAGACAGTATCAGTTGGTTAGTATTGGGTGCATGCTCAGTCGTGTCTGACTCTTTGCAACCCCATGGGCTGTAGCCCACCAGGCTCTTCTGTCCATGAAATTTTTCAGGCAAGAACACTGGAGTGGGTTGCCATTTCCTACTCCAGGGAATCTTATCCACTTAGGGATTGAACCCGCATCTCCTGCATTTACAGGTGGATTCTTTACCACTGAGCCACCTGGTAAGCCCCAATTAGTCATTATTGCTGTCTAACAAATAAGCTCAAAACTAAAGAAATCAAAATTTCACTTTTCTTTTCATTTTATAGATTAGGAATTTGAGGAATGCTTAGCTGAGCCATTCATCCTAAGGGTCTCTGATATGGTTGCTCTCAGATGTTGGCTGGGAGACTCAGTCAAAAATGTTTGAAAAGGTTGGCTGTGAAAGAAGACTCTCAAATGCTGACACTTAGAGCTGATTATAGGCTGGAGGCCTAACTCTTGACTAAAGTGTGTACTTCTGTCTTCTCCAGCATTGAGATATCAGCATAACCAGATCTACATGGTTTCTAAATACTCTCAGAGCGAGTTTTCTAAGAGAGTCAGGTGGAAGCATCATAGTCTTTTCTGATCTGAAATTGTAGTTACAGAGTGCACATCTACTAAATTCTACCCAATTGTAGGAGAATCGCTAAAGCTGGTCCAGTTTCAAATGGAGGGAAATTTAGACCCCAAATCTTTTTTTTTTTCCTGTTTTTCTTTCCTCATTCTTTTTTTTAGTTTTTTTTTTTTCCATTTATTTTTATTAGTTTGAGGCTAATTACTTTACAATATTGTAGTTAGACCCCAAATCTTAATGGGAAGAAGTTCAAACAATTTCTCTTAAAATCACCACATAGTCTTGCAAATCTGAGTCCATGCTATTCAGGTTAATTTTCTCTTAAGTCTTCATATTTACATATCAGGTGTATATAATATATTGGACATATGTATATACTTCTTATTTTTATATATATAATTCATATATAAATTCTCCTAAAATTTGCATCTATGGGTCAGATGTAGATATTAAGAATTTCCACTTACAGGTGTCAAGTATTAAAATAGATAATTAAAAGATTGGTATATCTTCTAGAGGATTAATATTTTTAAAAATAGATGTTTAATTATAGGTAAAGGCACGAACTAGACATTAAGATATTTAGATATTAAGATACCAAGATCTATAGTAACCTAAGGGTTATATGAAACTACATCCTGAAATGAAAACACTATAAACAAAGAAACTTCAATTGTGACTATATTCAGAGATTGGTTTCCAAAAGAACAAATCAAAGATATTTTGTAAGGCTATCTTATATCTTATATCATGTATGTCATTTTTTGCTCCACCATATGGTAACTTTCATGTGTACCTGAGTGTTCTAATAACCCAGTGCTCCATGGACTTGCCATAGTCATCAATAAACCATAGAGACTGAAAGCAGAGCCGGATGTTTCCTAAGGACAAGGTCTTCATGAATGTGATAAATTTCCTGATGGTGATTTAGCTTGCTTGTCTCCTATAAATTAAAATGTGAATATCCAGTTCTGGAGCCTTCCCTAGGACACCAGATGACGATCGGGCCAGAGCTGCCCACCATGAGCTGGGTATTATATAACCAACCAAACCATAAGGTCCACTAGGCCCAGCAGCTATCCTGTGTATGAATGGGGAGAGTGTTTTACTTGGGTTCAGACTTGAGCAGGTTCAGAAAGAACAGGCAAATTATGAGAACAGACACCCTTGAAAATTGTCTTTCCTGTATCAATGCCTTTTCCTTAGATCATACCTTCTAGAGGTTGACTGCTCTGGTGTATGTTGATATTCACCACCCAGGTCTCCCTTAAGGAATAAAGGATTCATTATGTCACACACTGTAATAGCTAGCCCTCAGCTGTCAGCCCTGTGGGAGTTTTCCTTAGCTGGACAGAGCTTCTTTTCCTAAGATCACTCCCTTCCTTGAGTACCTACTTTCAGTGACCACTGAAAAAGCATATAAAGACCTGGTTCTCGGGGCTTCCTTGGTGGCTCAGTGGTAAAGAATCCACCTGCCAACGCCAGAGAAAGAGGTTCCATCCCTGATCCCATGTGCCACAGGGCGACTAAGCCCATGTGCCACAACTATTGAGACTATGCTTGGAGCCCGGGAGCTGCAACTACTGAAGCTTGTGCACCCAGAACACGTGCTCCAAAATAAGGGAAGCCACTGCAATGAGAAGCTCACTCACCACAATGAAGAGTAGCCCTCGCTCACCACAACTAGAGAAAAGCCCTCACAGCAATGAAGACCCAGCACAGCCAAAAATAAATAATTTTTTTTTAAAGACCTGGTTCTCTTGTCTCAGTCAGGACAACTCTCAAGAGTCTCCTGGTCTTCAGTCTTCTTGCAGGGTTGGTGGAGACACTGCAGAGAGAGGGGGCATCACAGCTCCCTTCTCTCTCTTTAAATCCATTTAACAAAGTCGGCATCCTGAGAAACTCACCCTGAAACAATTATGATCAACTGACAGAGGACGCTCAAACTACCACACAATCGCATTCATCTCACACGCTAGTAAAGTAATGCTCAAAATTCTCCAAGCCAGGTGTCAACAATATGTGAACCATGAACTTCCAGATGTTCAAGCTGGTTTTAGAGAAGGCAGAGGAACCAGAGATCAAATTGCCAACATCCACTGGATAACTGAGAAAGCAAGAGAATTCCAGAAAAACATCTATTTCTGCTTTATTGACTATGCTAAAGCCTTTGACTGTGTGAATCACAATAAACTATGGAAAATTCTGAAAGAGATGGGAATACCAGACTACCTGACCTGCCTCTTGAGAAATCTGTATGCAGGTCAGTAAGCAACAGTAAGGACATGGAACAACAGACTGGTTCCAAATAGGAAAAGGAGTATGTCAAAGCTGTATATTGTCACCCTGCTTATTTAACTTTCATGCAGAATACATCATGAGAAATGCTGGGCTGGATGAAGCACAAGCTGGAATCAAAGTTGCCAGGAGAAATATCAATAACCTCAGATATGCAAATGACACCACCCTTATGGCAGAAAGTGAAGAACTAAAGAGCCTCTTGATGCAAATGAAAGAGGAGAGTGAAAAATTTGGCTTAAAGCTCAATATTAAGAAAACTAAGATCATGACATCTGGTCCCATCACTTCATGGCAAATAGATGGGGAAACAGTGGCAGACTTTATTTTGGGGGGGCTCCAAAATCACAGCAGATGGTTACTGCAGCCATGAAATTAAAAGATGCTTATTTCTTGGAAGAAAAGTTATGACCAACCTAGACAGTACATCAGAAAGCAGAGACATTGCTTGGCTGACAAAGATCCATCTAGTCAAAGCTATGGTTTTTCCAGTGGTCATGTATGGATGTGAGAGCTTTTGGAACTGTGGTGTTGGAGAAGACTCTTGAGAGTCCCTTGGACTGTAAGGAGATCCAACCAGTCCATCCTAAAGGAGATCAGTCCTGAGTGTTCATTGGAAGGACTGATGTTGAAGCTGAAACTCCAATCCTTTGGCCACTTGATGCGAAGAACTGACTCATTTGAAAAGACCCTGATTTGGGAAAAATTGAAAACAGGAGGAAAAGGAGAAGACAAAGAATGAGATCATTGCATGGCATCACTGATTCAATGGACATGAGTTTGAGTAAGCTCTGGGAGTTGGTGATGGACAGGGAAGCCTGGTGTGCTGCAGTCCACGGGGTCGCAAAGAGTCAGACATAACTGAGTGACTGAACTGAACTGAACTGACAGAGGAGGAAGAACTTGGGTCCAGTCCACAGATGGGAAGATGTAATACATCTTAATGTATTACATCAAGACTAGCAAGACGTGGACTTTGTCACCCTGCAGCCTTCCTCAAAGGTGGTCCCCCAAAACCGGGGTGAAGTAATTCTCTGTATTGAAAATTGTGAATAGTACCACTTATTGCTTATCTTGTATGGAGGGGATAGTGGTTTGAGTTATGAATATACACTGATTCCTGTGCCTGAAGACACAGCAGTCAATGTTCAGACACGAGGAAATCTGGAGAAGAGGCAAGTAGATGGAACATGGGCCTTAGAATATCCAAATGTTTATGCCCCACATGAATGCCCACTGATATGCATTCATCACCAAAGAGAGATTCAATAACCAACTGGACCAGGTGATCCATCCCATCCCATGAGTGTCAATCACTTTATTGATTCAGCCCAGTGGTACTGATGCAATGAGTTATGAATGACGTGGTCACTGTGTCAGGGACAGAGGCTATCCATGGACTACCTAGCACAAACTTTCTCTCATCAAGAATGATATAGCCTCTATTTCGGCTACTTCATGGTCATTGTAGACCAGCTGTTGCTTTGGATTCTTGATGAATAACTACAGCACTCACTGTCTGAGCTCCAGTAGCAGCACAGACTCACTTCTTTTGTTTCCTAGACCCGCTGTGCAGTGTCTGCCCCAGGGCCTGTATACACACTTTGCTCATGCTCTCTCTCTTACACAATTCAAGTAGTCTTTATTCTAAGTTGCAAAATGAACCATATTGCATTCTTGCCCGTTTTTTTTTTTTTTCTGGTATAAAACACTTTGCAGCTGGTGAGAAATCCATAAAAATTTTGCTTTTTAAACTCATGACTGTTCTTAACAGAACTTTGCAAACTCAAAGTTTCAACCCTCAATTTCTTTTTCTAAATGGCCCACAGTATTTGAGCTTCCTGAAGCTAAAACAGCTGTTCCAGGGAGAAGGAAGGGGAGGAGAAGGTAGCAAACATCTAGGAATTTCTATTTTTCTTTCAACGCCCACATACTTGGTGACATCAACCAGGGTCTTCCTGAAACTAAAAGGCACCAGTCTAGATGGCTCTCTTAACAAAAATCCCTAAACTTTGATCACCATTAACCATCACACCATGTGCACATGAGCTTGGATTCACTGAACGATTTGCAAAAGGAATCCTGTTACCCTTGTGGGTTGCATCCACCATAAAATCATTATTTAGATTACATAGAAAGCTGCACATATATTTAACATATTCCCTGGTGGCTCAGATGGTAAAGAATCTGCCTGCAGTGCAGGATACCTGGGTTCGATCCCTGGGTTAGGAAGATCCCCTGGAGAAGAGAATGGCAACCCAGTTAAGTACTCTTGTCTGGAGAATCCACCAGGACAGAGGAGCCTGGTAGGCTACAGTCCACAGGGTTGCAAAGAGTTGGATATGACTGAGTGACTAAGAACAGCACAGCTGCCCTCTTTTGCTGCTTCATCTTGAAAAGAAGAATCTGTTTACAGACCAATTTTACAGCTAAAGAGATAGAAGAATGGTTCCATATTCATAGAATCCATTAGACTTATTACACACGTCATCACTCAGAAGCACTTGGCCTGAGTAGAATATCTGACTTAGAATAGAACAGTATTAATAGGCATAGAATCTTGAGAGGATGGCACATAGACCTCCAAAATGTGGTTGTTTTTCTGAACCCTGAGGATAAAGGTCTAGGGTCACTCCACCTGGCAGACGACTAGACTGTCTTGCCAAATTTAATGGAAATTCACAATGGATCATAGAGGAGAACGAAGATACCCATTATGGCTTTAGAACTAGTTGCAGAAGTAAAGCCTGCAGCTCGCTCAACTAATCTTCTTTTTTAAAATTAACTTTTATTGGAATATAGTTGTTCTACAGTACTGCATTAGTGTCTGCCTTACAGCAAAGTGAATCAGCAATATGTGTATACATATCTCTTCTTTATTGGATTTCCTTCCCATTTAAGTCAACACAGAGCACTGAGTAGGTGTCCTTGAGCTATACAGTAGATTCTCATTAGTTATATATTTTATACATAGTATCAATAGTGTATATATGCCAATCTTGGTCTCCCAGTTCATCTCACTCCCTCTCCCCCTCTTGATGTCCATATATTTGTCCTCTACATCTGTTTCTCTATTTCTGTTTTGCAAATAAGATCATCTATACCACTTTTCTAGATTCCACATATATGTGTTCATATCCCATACTTGGTTTTCTCTTTCTGACTTACTTCATTCTGTATGGCAGTCTCTAGGTCCATCCACATTTCTACAAATAATGCAATTTCATTCTTTTTTGTGGTTGAGTAATGCTGCATTCTATGTATGTACCACATCTGCTTTATCCAATCCTCTGTTGATGGACATTTAGGTTACTTCCATGTCCTGGCTATTATAATACAGTGCTGCAATGAACAATGGACTACATATGTCTTTTTGAATTATGTTTTCCTCTGGGTACGTGCCCAGTAAATCCTTGGAAGTTTGGCTGCTACCTTGAAAGGGGCACTCTAAAGGGAATGAAATATACCTCTTGGGCTCTACCTCAAATCTTCTCCACATTGTATTCCAGAATTGCAGTGTTGGCCCTTTCTTTGAAGGTTTCAACCAGCTTCCCACCAATGCAACCTGACAGCACTTGACTCAGGCCTGTGTTAACATCTGCAAATCTTTGCCTGGATTTTTGTTTTAAATTCGGTTGGTTTCAATGCATCTGCTTGGGATGTCTGTAAATACTTATGTATCATTCTAAAGTGCAGGGGAGGATCAGTGAGGCTTCCCTTGACCAATGCGGGGTAGAAGCTAAGGAATAGATGTTCCTTTTGATATTCAGCTGGTTAATTCTGAAACACACACCAGAAGACTCTTCAGAAGGGACCACAGAACTGACTGTGGCCCACTCAGTGTCTGTGTTGCCTTTTCCTCCTTTCTGTCCAACCATCCATCACTTCTTGCTTTCCAGAATCACTTGTTTCATGCTTTACAGCACCCATGGATCAAGTACTTACATGGAAACTTTTGTCTTAAAACCTTCCTTCAGAGAATGTCTAAGACAGATTACTATTAGAGAAACTGAGGCCATGGTAAGCTGGAACAGAAGAACTTCTGAAAGATGGAAGTGTGAACCACATCAAGTCATTATATTTCTACACAGGAACCTGGGAAGCTTTGTTATGTCAGGACTTAGCTCAACTAAATTAGATTTGAAACTTTTAAAGAACGATTGCATTGTTATTACATCTGATTCTAAGCCTGGAAAGGATTCTCTTATGGAAGTCCAAAAAGTCCAGGGTATGATGCCTCCAAGTCTGGAAAGATTTCAACCTGACACTCCCAATCACGTCACTGGGGTGTGTACACAATGATCAAAAGACAATGCTTGGCTGGCCTTTAAGCGCAGCGAGGTCTCTGTGTTCTGACAGATGAGCACAGAAGCACATCTTCTCTTTCTGATTTCAAAACACATTCTGCTCATTGCTAAACATTTCTCAATAAAGCTGAAGAATCTGCTGCCCTAAACTAGAGCAAGTAGGATGGATTTTTGAGGTTCATAGACACTGTTCCCAGCTTTCCCTGAGTGGCACATTTTTAAAACCATTCCACATTTGTAGACAAAGGTTTTCATGGTTTCTTGGAATAAACAAATTTTAAAACATCAAGTCAGCAAAACCAAGACCAAGAGCTGACTGGCTCAGATCCTGAACTCCTTATTGCCAAACTCAGACTTACCTTGAAGAAAGTAGGGAAAACCACTAGACCATTCAGATATGACCTAAATCAAATCCCTTATGATTAAAGTGGAAGTGACAAATAGATTCAAGGGATTAGATCTGAGAGAGAGTGTCTGAAACTACGGATGGAGGCTCATGACATTTATGGGAGGCAGTGATCAAGACAATCCCCAAGAAAAAGAAATGCAAAATGGCAAACAGTTGTCTGAGGAGGCCTTACAAAGAGCTGAGAAAAGAAGAGAAGCTAAAGGCAAAGGAGAAAAGGAAGCATACACCCATCTGAATGCAGAGTTCCAAAAAATAGCAAGGAGAGATTAGAAAGCCTTCCTCAGTGATCAATGAAAAGAAACAGACAAAAACAGTAGAATGAGAAGACTGGAGATTTCTTCAAGAAAATTAGAGACACCAAGAGAACATTTCATGCAAAGATGGGCACGATAAAGGACAGAAACAGTATGGACCTAACAGAAGCAGAAGATATTAAGAAGAAGTGGCAAGAATACACAGAAGAACTATACAAAAAAGATCTTAGTGGTCCAGATAACTACAATGGTGTCCTCACTCACCTAGAGCCAAACATCCTGGAGTCTGAAGTCAGGTGGTCCTTAGGAAGCATCACTATGAACAAAGCTAGTGGAGGTGATGGAATTCTAGTTGAGCTATTTCAAATCCTAAAAGATGATATTGTTAGAGTGCTGCACTCAATATGCCAGCAAATTTGGAAAACTCAGCAGTGGCCACAGGACTGGAAAAGGTCAGTTTTCATTCCAGTCCCAAAGAAAGGCAATGCCAAAGAACGTTCAAAGTATACTGCACAATTGCACTCATCTCACATGCTAGCAAAGTATGCTCAAAATTCTCCAAGACATGCTTCAACAGTATGTGAACTGAGAACGTCTAGATGTTCAAACTGGATTTAGAAAAGGCAGAGGAACTACAGATCAAATTGCCAACCTCCATTGCATCATCGAAAAAGCAAAAGAGTTCCAGAAAATATTGACTTCTTTTTTATTGACTACGCCAAAGCCTTTGACTGTGTGGATAACAACAAAATGTGGAAAATTCTTCAAGAAATGAGAATACCAGACCACCTTACCTGCTTCCTGAGAAATCTGTATGCAGGTCAAGAAACAACAGTTAGAACCAGACATGGTACAACGGACTGGTTCCAAATTGGGTAAGGAGTACATCAAAACTGTATGTTGCCACCCTGCTTGTTTAACTTCTATGCAGAGTACATCATGTGAAATGCTGGGCTGGATGAAGCACAAGCTGGAATCAAGATTTCAGGGAGAAATATCGGTAGCCTCAGATATACAGATGCCACCATCCTTATGGCAGAAAGCAAAGAGGAACTGAAGAGCCTCTTGGTGAAAGTGAAAGAGGAGGGTGAAAAAGCTGGCTTAAAACTCAACACTCAAAAAACTAAGATCATGATATCTAGTCCCATAACTTCATGGCAAATAGATGGGGAAACAATGGAAACAGTGAGAGACTTTATTTTCTTGGGCTCCAAGATCCCTGCAGATGGTGACTGCAGCCATGAAATTAAAAGATGCTTGCCCCTTGGAAGAAAAGCTATGACCACTCTAGACAGCATATATTAAAAAGCAGAGACATTACTTTTCTGACAAAGCTATGGTTTTCCCAGCAGTCATGTATGGATGTGAGAGTTGGACTATAAAGAAAGCTGAGCACTGAAGAATTGAACACAGTTGCTTTTGAACTGTGGTGTTGGCGAAGACTCTTGAGAGTCCCTTGGACTGCAAGGAGATCCAACCAGTCAATCCTAAAGAGAATCAGCCCCAAATATTCATTGGAAGGACTGATGCTGAAGCTGAAACCCCAATACTATGGCCACCTGATGCAAAGAATTGACTCATTGTAAAAGACCCTGATGCTGGGAAAGATTGAAGGCAGGAGGAGAAGGGGACGACAGAGGATGAGATGGCTGGATGGCATCACTGACTCGATGGACATGAGTTTGAGTAAATTCCTGGAGTTGATGATGGACAGGGAAGCCTGGCGTGCTGCAGTCCATGGGGTCGCAGCGAGTCAGACACAACTGAGCAACTGAACGGAACTGTACTGAAAACATCAGAGACTCTATGTTGGCATATTAGATTTAAAGATTACATCAAATGTTTAGTGCAAATATTATTGTCAAGAAATTTCAATCATTGAAGTTTTTAGATTGGTCATGAGCCAAACATTATCATGCCTGAAAATTAAACTTGGACTTTTTTTTTAATTTAAAAATAATTTTAAAAACTTCTCTCTCTGTATATATGGCTCCCTTACCAAGCCGATTTGGAGGGTTTTTTGTACATTTTCAAATTAGGCAGTAGTGTTATTACATTTAGATAATAATCAGAAGTTATAAGCTATCTTCAAATGTAAAATTTATCATTTCAAAATTGGTATATTCTCTGACTAACCTGAATTTAAATGAGTAATGATGTGATGATAAAATTATTATTGCCAGCACTTACTGAGCACTTTCTATGTCCCAGCTTTTTGCTAAGCACTACATATATTATTCTACTTAATTCTCAAACAACTGTGTCAGGTAGATTTTTATGATTTCTCCTTTTTGTAGCTGCAATAACACAGGCTCAGCAACAATTCGAAGTTCCACAATGATACCCAGCTTATAAGTCATGAAACAGCAATGAAATGTATTCAAATAACCAAAATACAGGGGGAAATGGCATCATATCTCTTCAAGATATGCTTTAGTAATAATGGCTTTCTATTGAGAGTGATAGGATAAATGATAACAACAGATATCCTCTTAAAATAATTTCATTTCATGTTATAGATCCACTAGCAATCTACTAAAGAGTCATTTTAGAAAGTGACTTTCTTTTTTTAAATGAGTCATTGTGTGTGCAGTGGCATTGAACAATTGAAAGGGTCTTTAAAATATGTATTTCAATTATGAAATATAGTAGGAGTTTATGTATTTGCTGTGGGACTTAATGTCCTATGGTTGAATCAAGAGCATCTGTTCCTGGGCTTTTGTGAACATGTCTGTGTTCAAATGCTAAGAAATATACAAAAAACTTTTAGCCTCTTGACAAATGTCTTTTGACCTGCAATGTGGTCACACCAATCAGCTTGCATTTTTTGTCTCTCTTCTCACACTGTCGCTGTGTTTTATGAAAATGCCCTCGGGCTCCTTACGTTTCCTTAGTGAAGGGGATTTTTGGACCCTCTGTAGAATCCTTGGGGCTTTTTACAATCATCCCTCCCCAGCTGTTCCCTCTCTACCTGGCCCGGTTCCGAGAAAATGATGCAAGGCTGTGAAATGGGACTGTGCTTGGGATCCAGCTGAGGGGAAAGCCTGCCAGAAAGGCCACAGAAACTTTCACATAAACAGAGCTGTAACCTGACCAGATCCGGGCTGATGGGGTTAAAGGTTGTTCTTCCGGTGAGGACGCACAAACTGCGCTCACCACGTTCTGCCCCAGGTCTGCTTCCCTGCCATTTACACAACACTGGGAGGTGCCCTTGACTGTTTCTCCCCCCTTTCTTGTGACTGTGATTCAGTGTCTCATTATAAATTATTTCACCAAGTGAGGAACCTCATTGTACTGTGTTCAAAGCAGGCCCTCAGCACAATTATGAAGTGAGCCAGATGAATCTACTGAAGCCTCCTCCCTTTCACATCTTCAATCACTTTTCTTTCTCTGTTGAATTTTGAACACCCTGGAACTGCCCTCATCTAATGTCAGAGTGCCACGCCCAAGTGTGCTCTCCCTAAATCTTCCCACAACCAACATGGACTCAGGTCCTGTCATTTCCTTATTTTCCTGTCACATCACAACCTGTAATCTGTAACTGGCTGGTAAATCTCAATAGGAGTTCCTGTGTTAATTGGGCTGAAATTCTGGAAAGACCTCTAGAAATAATCTATTACATCAAAAAAAACAAAATCAAAGCTAACAGCAGTCAACTCACATTTGATGCTGGAGAGGATTCTGTTTGAATATCAAGAGCTTCTCCTGCCCTCTCTGCTTTGTGGTTATGTCATTACATATTTTTGCTACCCCTGAAGAAGGTAAAAAACATTTTTTAAAAACTTCTTAATGTGTAATTCTCTTTATGATGTGCAATCATTTTGTCTGTTGCTTGGAATTTATGTTTGGAGGAATGCCCAGGGCTTTGTAATCCATGTCTTAGCCCTTCCAAGCCTTTACCAGTCTGTCCAACTTGTTCAGTTCAAGCCTTCTTCCAACTTCCTCTAAACCAAAATAAAAACCAAAGTCAGGGTATGTAAGAGTGAAAGGTCACTGAAAAATGGAAATAAGTTCTATTTCCTCAAAAATCATTGGCCCCCCCAAAATTACTGTGTTAAATACTGAATTAAAAATGATGGGTTTAATTAATAACCGAACTTACTCTAAGGGAGTATTTTGCATTATCCTAGAAATGATCAATTATCCTACAACACAAAATTTACCTGTTGCAATGTCATAAGTCTAGAGGAAAAAGTATAGAACTTGAAGTCAGAAAAAAAAAAAAGGGTGTTCTGTTACCAGTTCTGCCATGTTTAGCTGTGTGGGCTTGATCACATTAGTTACCTCTCTGATCTCAGTTTTCTTGTGGTTAAAAGAGATAAACTTGTCTAGCAAGATTGCTACAAAGTTGAAATTCTATGATACAGTATGTATCAAGATCCTTCCTTTGTAGCATATATTTTAAATTTTTTTTAAGAAAGAAAGCAGTAAAAAAATCAAGAAGAGAGAAAATCAGCAATAAACAACCAGCTAGAGGCAAACAAATATGTTCTCGATGTGTTCTGTGATAAACAGCACGTCCCTTAGTTGTGTCCCCCTGAATAACATACGATCCTTCAGGAAAAGTGACAGGTCTGCCCATACAATATACAAAACCCGACGTGATCCCATCTCTAGTCTTTTTTCAGCTCTTCTCCCAAGGCTTAATCTCCCACCTTAGGAACATGTCAGGCCAAACTGTCTTGACTTCCTGGATTCCCCTGCTGTATCACGTCTCATTACTTTGGCGTAAGCTGTTCCTCCCACCTAGAAAATATTTTTCCATCTTAATGTCCTAAAGAAACTAAGACATTTGCACATGCAAACACACATGTACACACACATATACACACACTCCAGCTCACTCTTTCAGTTGTACCATATATACCTTAAAGATTCTAAAAATGGGATAAACTCCCATATGGGCTTTCATAAATGACCTTCAGGAAATAAAATATCTCTTGAAATGACATGAAAAATTCTGCTTATATGTGCCTTGGCACATTTTCCCCCCTAAAATTACGATTTGCGGTTTTGATCACAATCTCAAAGGATTTGTGATCTAAAAACCCTAAAACAATGCCAAAACAATTGTTGCAGTTCTGGGTGCAAATCACCACTGTACTGCAACATTTTGCTGGTGGCAATCAGGTCTTATTCATCTCTGTTCCCCAGCCTCTACTATGTGCTGAGTGCTCAAAAGGCATTTGATGGATGATTAACTGCCTTTGCAGGAGAGCACTCTCAGGGTGCTGGAAATTGTGGTCACGATACTAGACAAGGAGGAATGATATTCATGAAACAGAAAAGTCCGTCCTTGCCCAACTGCTGTGAAGTAAAGCTCTGTTGGTGCGGTTTACAATTTGCTAATTATTAGTGCTTTTCTACATACCAAATTAATTATAGCACAATAAAATCCAATAGCATTTGTTCTTAATTCTCCTCTGATCTGCATTCTGTTGTTTATTCTCATTTGTTCTGATAAGGCCCATTGTCTCTAATGTTGCCTCATAAAGGGTAAGAAATAAATCAATGGTATTTAGCTTTTCTAACCATCTGGTCTGGCAAACATCCCAAAATTAATATTTAAATCTGGGTGCAGTTCATGTATTTTGTCTTGTCTTAGGAGCATCTCTGGAGATGGGAAATGAGGGGTAGGGATGACCCCCTAATCTCACTGAGGAATTTGATTTTTGAGTAGATATGACTCTATAAATACTATAGGTTCTCATCATGTGTTATGAGGTTCAGTTATAGAACAAAGGCCAAGACTGGTCAGTTTGAAAGCTCCCACTTAGGACACTCCTTTGTGTTTCAGATTAGAGGTTAGCAAACTTTTGCTTGCCAAGGGCCAGGTGGTAACTAGCTCAGGCTTCACGGGCCATACAGTTTCTGCTGCAGTCATTCAGCACTGCTGATGAAATGTAAAAACAGATAGACGGCATGTAAAAAAAAAATGGATGCGTCTGTGTTCTAACAAAAGTTATTTACAAAAGCAGGTTACTTTTTAACTCAGATATCTGAGGTTAGCTCAGAAAGGACGGTGCAACTAGAAGAGTAAGGAGGTGGGCAGGGCACAACCTTTAAAAGAATGGTATGTCCATAGGACATGACAAAAACTGCTTAGAATCAACTAGGTTCAAGATGGCAGAATATTTGACTCCCAGTGGGCCTTGAGCCTCAATGTATTTTCATTGTAATACATTAGCATGTTAAATGACACACTCATCAGCACCATGACAATTCTGGGGCCAGCTCAAAAAGAGAGTGGAGACCCAATTCCTGGAAATCTCTTCCCCTTCCCCCAATTCCTGGAAATCCCTTCCCCTTCCCCAAAATAACTGGAATAATCCTTCCACTCATTTGCCTATGAAATTACTCAGGCCAAAAAAACCAACGATGCCATATTTCTGTCTCTCACCTTCTGAGATGGCCCACACTCTGTCTGTGGAGTGTATTTGTCTCTAAATAAATCCACTTCTTACCTATCACTTGCTTAAAACTCAGAATTCAAAAAAAAAAAAAAAAAGAATATCACCGCATCCAGTCCAATCACTTCATGGCAAAAAGATGGGGAAAAAGTGGAAACAGTGACAGATTTTATTTTCTTCTTGCTGGAGAAGACTCTTCAGAGTCCCTTGGACAGCAAGGAGATGAGACCAGTCAATCCTAGAGGAAATCAACCCTGGATATTCATGGGCAGTACTGATGCTGAAGCTGAAGCTCCGATACGGTGGCCACCCAATGCAAAGAGGCAACTCATTGGAAAAGACCCTGATGCTGGGAAAGATTGGGGGCAAAAGGAGAAGGGGGTGACAGAGGAAGAGATGTTTGGGTGGCATCACTGAGTCACCGGACATAAGTCTGAGCAAACTCGGAGATAGTGAAGGACAGGGAAGCCTGGTGTGCGGCAGTCCATGGGGTCGCAAAGAGTTGGACACAACTTAGTGACTGAACAACAGCAACAGGCTGTTATTTTGTCTTTCATTGAATGTTTTCTGTGATTACACATCAAAAGCTTCAGATTCACCAGGAACACAGCTTTTTCCTGGTTCTCCTGGGATGGAGAATTTAATTAAGAATAGTATTCTCTAATTCAGATTTCTAGACCCTCCAGCTTCTGACACTAGATTGCTTTCTCCACCTTATGTTATCTCCCTTCTTTGCATCAGCAGCTCCTAAACACATCTTCTGTGACAGTGACACTGGTGGGGGTGGGAGTGTGCCGAGAGGACAGAAGACACAAAAATGACTCCAAAAATCCCAAAGTTGGATGAGTGAGGGATGATACCCTTGGTAGAAAGGTTAAAGCTGATGAGAAAGAAAACAAAAAGCTACAGCATAAAACCATTGCTAGGCCTTTCTTGGTGGTCCGGAATCTGCCTTGCAATGCAGGGAACCCCAGTCTGATTCCTGGGCCAGGAAGATCCCACATGCTGCAGGGCAACTAACCCATGTACTGCAACCACTGAAGTCCAGGCGCCTAGGGCCTGTGCTCCACAACAAGAGAAGCCACTGCAATGAGAAGCCTGCACACCGCAACTAGAGAAAGTCCGCGTGCAGCAACAAATACCCAGTGCAGCCAAAAATAAATATACAAATTGACTTTTTTTTTTTAATTTAAAATGCCATTGCTAGCGTGAAATTCCTCCCTTGTGTATACCCTCAGTCCCCTCCTCTCTCTCATTTTATCAGATTAGCCTGGCGCAACCCCATCCTGGTTAAATTCAGCGCTCTGAATTCAACCCAGCTAGACATGACCGGAAAAGGCACACAACTGTGATTGAACATGCCCCACTGTCAAATGGGTTCCTAATGTAGCTCAGAAACAAAGTACGTTTCCCTAATCCACTCCCTCTCCCACACTTCCAGAAGACTGTTTCAAGCCTCTGGGTTCTCATGCTACACCCAGTACCTCTTCCTGATCATCAACTGTCGACCTTGCTTCCCATTTAACAGGAAAATAGCAATGATGAAAAAACAACTCTCACAAGCTTGAAAGCTTGAATCATTGCACCTAACTACCTCTTGGCATCTGTGCCCATGTATCCTTTCTTGCCTGCTTCCTGTTATGCTGTCATTTTGCACAACCTGTATTCCTGTTTAAGGTCCTCTATACACAAAACCACAGGACCTCTTGCTTGGCTGAGGCCATGGCTCCAGCAATTCTTTCCTTTCTCTTGCATCACCAATTCTCCCCCTCTACCAAATAGTTTCTAACCCATTTATATGCCTGCTATCATGTCTCCAATAGTAACAAAGGAATCCTTCCCTTGACTTCACAGTACTCTTATAGCCATGACTTCACTCTGGTCTTCTCTTTAGAAGTTGTTACCCTCTACCTCAATGTCCATACCTTCTCTGGTCCTTGGCAAGCTTCTCCTTAGCTCACCATACCTCTACACATTGGAGTGATCCACAGCTCAATCCGTAGGTCTCTTCTCTTTTCTCCCTGCACACCCTACCTCCTGGATTCATCCAGTTTTGTGGCTTTAAATACTATCTAGATCAGGGGATCCCCAACCTCTGAGATCTAATGTCTGATGATCTGAGGTGAAGTTGTTGTAATAATAATAGAAATAAAATTGTACAATAAATGTAATGTGCTTGAATCATTCCCAAACCATCCCCCTCCCCAGGTCTGTGAAAAAAAATGTCTTCCATGAAACCAGTCTCTGCTGCTGAAAATGTTGGGGCTCATTGATCTAGATGATGATAACTCCCCAATTCACAGCTCATCCCAGGCACTCTCCTGAATTCCGGACACAGATATGCAGCCTGCTGCTTAATTTATATTTCCATTTGGATGTCTAATCACTATCTCAAGCTTAGTGTACCCCCAAATTGATCCTAAACACACTAACCAAGTCAAAGTCTTCCCAGTTTCAGTTAATAGCCACTTCTTCCTCCTGAATTTCAACTAAACCTTGAAATTATCTCACTTTTCTCCTCATGTCTCACATCTTCCCTGTTAGCAAATTCTACTGGTTTTACCTTCTAAATATATCCAGAATCTCACCTCATCTTCCTGCATCTACTGCTCCCAACTTTTGCAAAGCTGCTCTGGTCTCTCAAATGAATGATTCCAATAGTTTCCTTAAAAAAAGTCTATGCTTCCACATTCACCCCCACAGTCTCCAGTCTAGTCTCAACATCAGCTATGACATGTAAGTTCCTCTCTCAAAACTTTCCATTGAGTTCCTATCCCATCAGAGTACAAGCCGTCATCTTTGGGGAGACCTAGGAAGCTCTTGGTGTCCCGACATCATCATCTCCCACCTCAGCTCCTGCTTCTCTGCCTCTCTGGCTCACTGTCTTCCAGGAATGCTGGCTTCCTGAGTTCTTCAGGAAACTTCCAGCCGTGCTGTGGCGTCAGAGCTTCAGAATTCTGTTTCCCTTTCCCACAAAGCCCTTTTCCCAGAGAGACTCCCTCTATCACTCCCTTTGGGTCTTTGTTGTTATGTCATCTTCCCAGTGAGGTCTTCATAGGCTGTTTTACTGAAAATTGCAAACCACCCTGCTCCACACACTGGCACGGGCTCTCTTGCTCTGTTCTGCCCCGTAGAATGTGGCATCAGCTGGCATCATTTCCACCTCACCCTACTCCATGGAGACATGGCTATGGAGGTGCAGCTGAGACCAAGTCCTGTGCTGTGTGAGGGCTGTTCACCACTGGTCGCTGCAGCAAAGGATGCAGTTAAAAGTGGCCCAGGAAGGTGTGAGGCAGCAAGTGTGATGCACCCAATACAGATGCCAGCTGGCACAATCACACCATAAGTCAGCCTGGCTTTTCCAACCCGTCTCTTGAAAACAGTGCCTCTCATCTTCTGGAAGTGGTTGTATGGAAACAGATTTCCATTTCTTTATCTGCTTAATGCATTTGAGCTTCCAGTCCCCATTTTCCCCTTTTTAAATTTTTTGTTTAACTTGTGCTCACTTTTTACTGCACCTTTAGTACACAAGTGAAAAATGTACTTGACCTTATTGACGTTTCTCTGTTTCCCAATGCACCAGTTTGTTATGCCTCTGGGAAGGCAAAAGTGACCTTTTCTGTGAAGGAGGCAGGACATACATAATTTTGGTGGTATGTTTAGTCATGCCTTCACTGGGATGTCTTAACAAATGGATTTTTTAACTCTTATTTTAACACCTTGGTATAACTAAGTAAATGTGAAAAATGTATCCCTCAATATGTGCATTTGCATATTTACATGTTTTCAAAAATAAAGAGAAAATACATAATATTTGGGAATGAGATAGGAGAATCATTTTCACAAGTTACAGATGTCCTGATAACTCGTAAGTGGTGAAACTATATAAGGTCATCTCTAATGAGTGAAAACATTGTTGATTTCACACTTCCCACATCTTGTACTCTGTTTATAAGAGTTACTTCAGATGTTTGAAGATTTTAAGAATTTTCAAATGGTAATTTAACTATCAAAACTAAATAAATACTTCTTTATAGAGTTTGGTATTGCTAAGCTTTCTTTGGACGAAAAGGACTTTGAAATCTATTTAACACCTTTGAGACATTTCTCCTAACTCAGAGCCCTCATCATAAATTCTGTTTTGTTTTCTAATCACTGTAAATAAATCCACCTTACATCTTTTCCACATGACAGAGATCTTTTGTGTGGGTTTAATGATGTAATAGATCCTAGAACAACAACAACAAATTTCAGAAGTGTATTCACTTAAATTATTTATTGTATTTAATTTGGTTGTGCCGGGTCTTCTCTACCGCACTGAAGCTTTCTCTGTTTGCATACTCTCTAGTTACTGTACTTGGGCTTCTCATTGCAGTGGCTTCTCTTGTGGAGCATGGGCTCTAGGCCTCATTGGCTTCAGTAGTTGTGGCACATGAGCTTAGTTGCCCTGCAGCATGTGCGATCTTCCTGGACCAGGGATCAAACGCATATTCCCTGCATTGGCAGGTGGATTCTTAACCACTGGACCACCACCAGGGAAGTCCTGCCTTCATTTTGTGAGGCTATTTCGTGGATGAAGTTCAGTAGAGTTAAATCATAGTAATTTCAAAAAGAGCATTTTTCCACCTTTCACAATACCAAAAAATCACATAGAGAGATCTTGAACTCAGCTCCTCCCATAGGCATACCAAATCTGCAGCTACATATGAGAGAACCCTCCAGACTGTCTGAGCGGCTCCCACACATTGGATGATCATGAAAAAAAACCCACATGTGAGAAGAGACTGAGACATAATCTCATCATAACCCCCCAGCACAGCAACCCACAGTCAAGAGGTAACTTACTCATGTACTTCTCCTGAGGAACTAAGGGTTTGCACCCTGAATCTGGTAGCTCAGCTTTTAAGATCAGCACCTGAGAGGGGACTCCCAAGCCGTCTAATTTTGAAAGCCAATGAGGCTGTGTCTACGAGACCCGTAAGGTTATCCTGAACTGAGAACCTGCTCTTAAACGGCTCACAAGGACTCACTGCAGCTACACCCCAGCATCAAGTACAGAAGCAGCCAGCTGAAATACCCAGTATTCCTGAGAAAGAGGTCTGTCAAGATTATCCTCACTGCTGCAACCCGAGGAGTGAGGCTTCCAGTTAAATACACATCTAAAAGTCCACTGTAATCCTCTCCCAGAGACTTTGGAAGGTGGTTGCTGTCTTCACGCTCTCCCCGTGTATGACGATACATGTTTTGGTCTCTGCTTCTTGTTCTTGCTAACATTTGATCTTTGACTTTTCCTGGGGACGAAATGGCAACCTGCTCCAGTATTCTTGCCTGTAAAATCCCACGGATGGAAGAACCTGGCCAGCTATAATCCAAAGGGTCACAAAGAGTGGGACACGACTGAATGACTGAGCCTGCACACAGACCTCACACAGAACTCCTAAAACCCTTGTAATTTCCCAAGTTGTAAGAGCATCTCTTATTTTAATGGGAGGGGGGGACTGTTCATGGGCTCTTGGATGGAGGATGGTCACCAGAAAGACCAAGATGTTTGGAACTTTCAATTCCATTCCCCCATTCTTCAGAGAGGGAAAGGGACTAGAAAATGAGTTAATAATCAATTGTGTCTACATAATAAAGCCGCTATAAAATTTTCTAAAGTACGATTGGTGAACACATCCACGTTCCAGGAGGCTAGTGCATCCCAGCTCCACGAGGATGGAAGAGTCTGTGCTTGTGTCCTTTCTGGACAGCAGTCTGTGCACCTCTTCATCTGGCTGTTCATCTTTATCCTTTTGATCATATCCTTTGTCATACGAAAGCCCAGCAACTTGAAGTAAATGATCCCTTGAGCTTTGTGAGTTGTTGTAGCAAATGATCAAACCCAAGGAGATGATTGTGGAAATCATTTTTTTTTACTATTGGATTTATAAAACATTACTTCTGATATCTAGCATTCAAGGATAATAAAACTATCTTAAAATCTCAAATATGAGAAATCTGTGGCAAGAGTTTAAAAAAGCACACTAGTCAAGGTGCAATTTAAGTATCAATATGCACATATTCTATAACCCAAATCCCTTGAACATGAACAATAACCTCTTTCATTGTTGTTAATTTTCCCCCTTCAACATGGTCTGACTCTGCAGCTGCTGTGTCCTTCAGGAAACATTTGGCATCTGGTGTCACTGGGGCTGCCATGGGGGGACGGGTGCCAAAGGCATTTTAGGATGGAACTTGAAGAAAGCAGTCAGTCAGAAATACAGGTGACAAGCTGGGACTTGTGATTGGCATCTGAAATGGGGGCAGTCTTGTGGGACCGAACCCTTGACAAGTGTGTTCTAACACTAACTCCAGGTAGATAATGTCAGAACTAAACTGAACTGTAGGACACCCAACTGGTGTTGAAGAATTGGTCACGGTCGGAAATAAACCCACACATCTGGGGCCAGAAGTGTTGTAAGTGTGGCAGTGATGTGACAGGAAAGAAAAACCCAATGCATTTTCCCCCAGATGGCAAGATGTCAAGAAAAAGGAAGTCTCGGTTACATGGCTGGAAACCTGAATCTTGCTTGTGCAGTAATAACAGTAATGGAAATAATTCCTTTGTTTCTAATGGGAGTTGGAGTTAGGTTTGTGTCACTGTCAACTAAAAGAAACTTGCTTGAGACAATGGAAGAAGTTAGTGAAGTAATTATTTATTTCATTTGTGTGTGATTAAGAAGAATTCTCACCACAAGGACTATGAAAGGGATCGGCGTCACTTTGCATAATGTGATGCAAGATCTCTTAAATAAGCTGTACTTTAATGTTAGACAAAAAAAGAAAGTAAGGAGAGCATGATCCCTTTCTGACTTCCAAGAAGAGACAATCTGTCAATAGGTGGTTGATTCATGTTGAACACATTTCTTGATATTGGCTGGTTGTAATACTGGATAATGCTGTTGTAATATCGCTCCCTGTATTTAGGAAGGGGGGGTCATTAGTGAAAGGCAAATGTTTCTATAAAGTTTGCCATCATGACAGTTACATTCCTGAGGATAGAGTGTGTCTGTCAGACAAGTATTTGAAGGGTGGTCATGGAGAAAGACAATATTAACATTATTCTGCTGAGTTCTCAAAGGCAGAACTATTAACAACAGCTATAATGTTTAAGATTCAAATTAAGTAAAAAGAAGGCTCTCTTAGTCATTTCAGTCGGGTCTGACCCTTTGTAGCCCTATGGATGGTAGCCTGCCAGGCTCCTCTGCCCATGGGATTCTCCAGGCAAAAATACTGGAGTGGGTTGCCATGCCTTCCTCCAGGGGATCTTCCCAACCCAGGGATCGAACCCAGGTCTCCTCTATTGCAGGCATATTGTTTACCATCTGAGCCACCAGGGAAGCCCTCCTCATCGTAAGGAGTGTTCAAATAAGATTTTTCAGGGATAATTAGAGAAGATTCTTGAATTGAACAGAGAAAAATGCAGAAAATTCCTCCATTGCTTTGAATGAGTTGTACACCACCTCCAGCTCTAAACTTCCAGTATCCTACCCTTCAAAGTCCACACATAACTAACTGTTCAGTATGTAGATTATTTAATAATAACACAGAAATCTGAATAACTAGCATTTTCCTACTGTTTTATATTTGCATAAAGCATTCTTAGGTATATGAGTAATTCCTATACTTCAAATCAATCTATTTTATTGCTTTATCTTTAAAGACACCATATTTAAAACAAGTGGCTTCTATCAAGAACACGGATCTCACAACACAAGATATAAGTCACCTTGACCTCCTTATTTGGGGAAAATTTCAGTTGCAACAGAAAGGGAAAATGGGAAAGTATCTTCCAGAAAATTATGTTTTCCCAAAGGTCATTTTAAATTTTAATAATTTAATCAACCATCTGATTCTGATTTCAAGTCAAGAGTCATGGAGTTTCATTTTATTATAAACAGAAAAACTGTAGTCATTCAAACACTGATGACAGAGAATTACACCATTAACTGTGCTGGACAGCAAACAGGAGCCAAGTGAAGGAGAAAGACACAATTCATGTCTCTCATCAATTTAGGAGTGTTTTTCCCCCCAGGGCCATCCTAAAGCCAAAACAGGGGAAGTATTTCCTACTTTGGTACATAATGACCTCTATTCCCTCCCCTACAAGATCTTTGTGTCTCTGAAACTTGGTTTCTGTCTAAGTGTCTAAAGAAAGACCTTATTCGGTGAAATACATTTTTGTGGACATTCATGTGATCTCTGGGTTTTGAGTTACAAATGTCCTAAGTGCAGCGACTACAGGTAATGGACAGAGAAGCAAACGAAGGAGAGTATGGAGCCGCCCCACCGCTGTTGCTCTGTTCATAGTGAGGACTGAGCCATTTAATCCCCTTGGATTTTTTATCTACCAAAACAGCTTGGGCCCATCAGCAAATTGCAGTGGCATATGGTCCAGGTTTACGAGTAATCTGGCTCCTGATTAAGGCAAGGGGGATGTTATCCTTCAGCAAATACTGAAAATATTGTCAGAGAATTTGGTGGGGTTTTAAAAGTCAAACTGATAAAATGATCATTATTAAAGACTTCTAGGAATCACCAATTTGGATTTGGTCAAATTAAAATTTTTCTTTGGATACAGGAAGTTCCTTCAGAAAAGAAAAATCAGAGCCCTAACTATTAAGAGGTAGTAGTTCTGTTTCTCTCTCGAATAAATAGCTTGGAGGCTGGTTGTCAGAATCTCCAGGGGGCTGGCCTAGGTTACCGTGAGGACTAGGTTTCCACTTCCCTACAATCAGGTCGCCATTGTGTTTACAGCTGTCCTAAGGTTCCAGTGATGAAGGAAACAATTTCAAAGAGAAGTGTGACCTGAAGACAGGTAGATGGTAGCTAATATAACCTCATCCATGTTTCTCAAATGGGCTGAGTCTCCAGGTATAGCAGGAATTCTCATCCCTGGGTGCACACTAGGTTCATCTGGTGAGATTAGAAAAATCTTTCCTAGAGATTCAGATTTAATTGGGCTTCAAGGAGGCCCACCAATGGCATTTTCAAAAAGGTACTCTAGTGTTTCTACGACCACTGAAATTAGCAACACTCTGGTGTACCCAGTCGTACCCCAAAGTGTAGGCTAAAAACTGAACGCAACTTTCTGGAAAATCCATCTTACTCAAAGATTTGAGGAAGAAAATCTTTTGCTATATTTTATTCCTCTTTAACAGTTATCATAAGACATAACACTTATAATTCTAAGACAAACATGAATACATCGTAAAATGCAAAATTCACATTAGGTTTTCAGGTAAAACAGTGCCCCGAAATCCTAACAACAATATGTTTATTTATTCATTTTTTCTTCATTCATCAGCCATTTTTGAAGAGGTAATATATACAAGATATTATGTGTATACTGATACACATATACTGACACACCCAAATATTGATTTAATCATCAGTTTAGGAATACATGTGTGCCTGTATGTGTTTGTATGAATTTATATTTCAATCAATAGGAAAAACAATTTAAGACTCTATCATGCTAGATTGCATCTATGTCCAAACAAGTTTAGCAGTTTTAAGAACAGTTGTGTAAGCCTGATTTAGGTTCTGATTCCCTCACAGATTATTTAGCATTTATGATGGTGAGGATGCTAAGTAACAAATTGAGCAGCAGAAATAAAAACAGATAAAATACTCATCTCATTCTGTTGAATGTTGTAGTACTCTTCAGATCTATAACATAGCAGGAAAAAAATTGTCAGATTCTCAATTGTCTTGGGCATTATATTCTTACTTTATCAAGTGATTTCTTTTTGGATTAAAGCTAATTAGTCCTATAGAAATTCATGATCATATAGTTCTATCTGTGTATAAAGGGATTCAACTTCCCCAAACCTCTCTTCTTAGCACATAACAGAAACAAGCCAAGTTTAACTTCAGTCTTTCTAGTCTTTAACCTTAAAACAATATCAGCATTTATTTCAGCTGAGTTCCAGTAATTACCCTCACCGAAGCCCTTCCTTAAAATTTTCTCCCATATGCTCTTCATCATTGATTAAGGAAAATGTGTATTTATCGATTCATCTTTACTACAGCTTCCAGGGGTGACAAAAATAAGAGTTTTGTTTGACACTCATCAAAGTAATTTTTGCAAAAGCTCCTGCTGGGTAAACCAACCAGTGACCACTTGGTCAGCTACAGAATCACCATAGCAACAGAGTCACCTCATCATGTCAAGACCCCTGCACTCTCTGGGCTTTTAGGAGAGCTTCGTATCCAGTGGTACACGCTGATGCAGAAGAGCCAAGAGCAGAGATTCATGGCTTTGACTCTGTAGAAAAAAAATAAAATCTCATGGTTTTGGCTCTGTTGAACAAAAAGTCTCATGTTTTAATTTACAATATTCATGCCGAATACTTGAAAAATGCCACAACCAAAGGAAGCATCACAGGAACATTGGACTCCATTCTTTGCATTGGAGCAAAATCTTGAGAAGGGTCCAAAGTTCGCTGTGAACTGGAGGAGAAATGAGAGAACTAGTGACACCAAAGTGGTTTCCTACATTGAAAGGAAACATTCCCCTCTGCTATTTGGAAAAATCAGGGTGGAATATTGACGACTTGCATGGAAAGTTGTTGAGATGGAGAGGAGCTATGTTGCAGCCTGTGGATTTTTATAGCAAGAAAGCAAAAGCAAAAGGATTATTACAGCATGAGAAAATTGTAGGCTGCGCCAGAATCTGTGTAAAAGAGTTGGAATTGATCATGTACATTCTAAGGGTATTAGAGTGAGTTTTGGAGAAGGAAGGAGCTACTTATCCCCAGCAAAGATGTTTCCAGGACTGATAGAGAAGGAATAAGAGTCAAAGTATAGAGGCAAGCAAGCCAAGATGCAACTAAGATACAAGGTCTCAATCAAATCCAGGAAAGAAATAAAGTGTCAGTTTTGGGTTAGATAATTGGGTTTGCTGATAGAGATCACATCCCAATTCTCCACATGCCAATGTATAATATGAATTAAATAACTTAAAATAATTTTGTGTGAAGATTTATTTTTCATAACTCAGGATTTCTGGGAAAAGTGAATACTACAGACAGTGGTTATCATTGGAACTCACGGGTTTGCAAAATCAAAGGAAATCTAGGAAAGGCACAGACTAACTAGAAACTACAGTCACACCCTCATTCAAATTTTTACCATCTTGCATGGTAAGAGTAGATTTGAAACAAGAGACATTACTACACTCTTCCCTGAGTTAAAAAGCATCCTTGTCATTCTGCCCAGAGAATCCATGCTTTACCCAGGAAGTTGGTATCCCCAAAAGCGCTTGATCAGAGTAACTGGATAGGAATTTAGTAGTTGTTATTAAAGTACAAGGAAGGCATTCTCTCTTTCCATGGATTGTGGCCCATCAGGCTCCTCTGTCCATGGAAGCCTCTGTCCAGGCAAGAATACTGGAGTGGGTTGCCATTCCCTTCTACAGGGGATCTTCCCAACCCAGGAATCAAACCCGGGTCTCCTGCATTGCAGGCAGATTCTTTATCATCTGAGCCACCTGGGAAGCCCTTCTAATGGTTTAATTCATCTTAAACCTGGCACACCTCTTCCAGGATTTCTTACCAATATTCTGCTTAGAAACCTAATTTTTAAAATTTTTTAAATTTTTATGTGCTGGGTCTTCATTGCAGTGTTGACTTCTCTAGTTGTGGCACATGGGCTTAGTTGTCCTACAGCGTGTGGGATCTTAACTCCCCGAAGGATCAAGGGATCAAACCCATGTCCCCTGAATTAGAAGGCAGAGTCTTAACCACAAGACCACCAGGGAACTCCCCCTTAGAAGCCTAATTTTTAATCAGAGCTCTAGCTTCAAACTATTGTCATGCTATCTTTTTTCCCAACAAATGAGGCCATTAAAAGTAATAGTGGCAGCAATGGTTGCCATTTATTGAGTGCTAACTAGGTGCCAGGTGCTTCTGAAAACTCTGAAGCATAGTTATTGACTGTGAGCATTTTCTCTAGTGTGGCCAGCAGGGCTACTCTTAATTGTGGTGTGCCAGCTTCTCACTGTGGTGATTGGCTTCTCTTGTTGTAGAGCACAGGCTTCAGTAGTTGCAGCTCATGGGCTTAGTTGCCTGGCAGCATGTGGAATCTTCCTGGACCAGGAATCTAACCCGTGTCCCCTGCACTGACAGATGGATTTTTAACCTCTGGACCACCAAGGAAGCCCCTGTAGTGTGTTCCTTATCAGCTTGTATCTTACGATGCAGCATAACTATTATAAATTTACCTGCTTTTCACAAGTCCCCTATCCCGTAATTTCACCTTTCACTCTCAGACAAGCCTCCTCTCAAATTCTACAGAGAAAACACAATCAGGTGAAAACTTGTCCAACTTCACATGCATACTCACTTTGCTATATTTGCTTTCTATTTATTTTTCTTTCTTCTATTTCTCCAGAAAAGAGACTGTCCTCTTTTCTGAAGCTAATCCTGCCATCCCCTCCAGCTTCCAGACAGAAGTTGTTCAGTCGTCTATTCTCTGTTAAGGCAAGTCCTCTGACTTCTCTCTTTCTCCACTGACATTTCCTCTCTTGCATACAAGATTGTTCAAGCCTCTACCATGCAAAACACTCTCCTTTAACCTTCTACTCACTACTAACTCCCACCCAGTCTCTCCAATTTAAATACAAGCTACTGCAAAAAGAAAAATTTGTCTGTACACAAGTAATTTAATTTCCTGTCATTGACCTTACTTCTTAACTCTCACCTTCTGCGGCCTCTACTCCCATCACTTCATTGAAATAATTCTTCCAAGTGGAGAGTAATTATGCATCCTGGTTTGCCTGGAAACCTTCTAGTTAATATTTTTCTTATTGTAACAGTTAGTTTTTCACAGAGAAACAGAACCAAAAGATTGTGTTGATAGAAGATGTGCATGCATGCTGAATAGTGTCCAACTTTTTGTGACCCCATGGACTGTAGCCCATCAGGCTCCTCTGTCTATGAAATTTTTGAGACAAGAATACTGGAGTGGGTAGCCATTCCTTTTTCCAGGGGATCTTCCTGACCCAAGGATTGAAACTGTATCTCTTGGACCTCCTGAATTGGTAGGCGAATTCTTTACCAACTGTGCCACCTGGAAAGCCTCAGATATATGATGGACAGACAGATAGATGGATAGATAGTTGACAGAGATAATGAAATGTATTATCACAAGGACTTAGTTCGTATGATTATAGAGGCTGAGAAGATCTGTAATCTGTAATTTGGAGACTGAAGAAAGCTGGTCGTATAGTTTCAGTCCAAATCCAGAGTCCTGAGAACAGGGAGAACTCATGATGCGAATTACAATCCAAGTCTGAAGACTTGTGAACCAAGAATGCCGATGTTGCAAGTCCCAGTCTGAGAGCTGGGAGAGGCTGATGTTGCAGCTCAAGTAGTCAGGGAGTGTGCCTGCTAAGTTGCTCAATCTTGTCGACTCTTTGTGACCCTATGAACTATAGCCCTCCAGGCTCCTCTGTCCATGGGATTCTCCAGGCAAGAATACTGGAGTGGGTTGCCATGTTCTCCTCCAGGGAATCTTGCTGATTTAGAGACTGAACCTGCATTGGCAGGTGGGTTCTTTACCACTAGCACCACCTGGGAAAGAGCAAATTCTTCTTTCCTCTGCCTTTTTGTTGCATTCAGGCCTTCAGTTGATTGTATGATGCCCCCTGGTGAGAACAATCTCACTCACTCTAGTGATTCAAATGCTAATTTCATCTAGAAATACCTTCACAGACACATGGTGAATGTTTATCCAAAACACTAGGCATCAGTCAACTTGACACATACACTCAACCATCGGTTCTGTTCAGTTCAGTCACTCAGTCGTGTCCAACACTTTGTGACCCCACGGACTGCAGCATGCCAGGCCTCCCTGTCCATCACCAACTCCTGGAGATGACTCAAACTCATGTCCATTGAGTCAGTGACGCCATCCAACCATCTTATCCTCTGTCATCCCCTTCTCCTCCTGCCCTCAATCTTTCCCAGCATTAGGGTCTTTTCAAATGAGTCAGTTCTTCGCATCAGGTAGCCAAATTATTGGAGTTTCAGCTTCAGCATCAGTCCTTCCAATGAATATTCAGGACTGATTTCCTTTAGGATAGACTGGTTGGATCTCCTTGCAGTCCAAGGGACTCTGAAGTCTTCTCCAACACCACAGTTCAAAAGCATCAATTCTTCGGCACTCAGCTTTCTTTATAGTCCTACTCTCACATCCATACATGACTACTGGAAAAACCATAGGTTTGATTAGATGGACCTTTGTTGCCAAAGCAATGCCTCTGATTTTTAATATGCTGTCTAGTTTGGTTATAACTTTTCTTCCAAGGATCACAATCTCTTTAATTCTCAAATTTATTCTATGTTGAATAATAATTTATACCATCACTCTTTCCACTCTGCAATCCTTAAGTTGCTTGACAGTGCTGCAATAATTGCCTCTGTAACCCAGGCTCTTTCTTTGAAGTCCTTTGACTCTGGGAGACAAGTCTCATATGGTTACACTTGGACTTCACCAGTTATTGCTTTTCAATCTCTTTTATAATTTCCTCTTTCTCTATCTGGTCCTTAAACCAATCCTCTTGGATTATACATTTATAATAATAGCATCAGCTATTATTATTATTATTATTTTATTATTATACAATAACTCTCAGATATACTTCTTCAAGCCTAGATTTCCCTCCTGACCTCTAGGCTTCATAAACAACAACTATGGGACTTTCCAATTGGATGCCTAAAAGAAAAACTATAAACAGAGCCCTTCTCAAACTGAGCCCATCAGTTTCCCTCCATATTTGTTTCTCTTCCCAGACTACCCTATCTGGGTGAGTTGTGCTCAGTCGCTAAGGAGTGTCTGACTCTTTGTGGCCCCATGGATGGTAGCCCGCCAGGCTCCTTTGCATGTGGAATTTTGTAGGCAAGAATACTGGAGTAGGGGATGGCAGGACCAAACCCATGGTTCATATCAGAGACCTGCACATCGTCTTTGACCCACATCTTCTCCTACTCCTTTACCCTGACATATTCCTTATGTCATGATTTTCAGTTGATTCTACTTTTTAAAATATTTCTTAAATCTTGATATCTGCATATATCAACTGTGATTACCTTGGTTTCAAACCTTATTTGTTCTTACTCTACTTATTATAGTAGTCTTTTGGCTCTCTATCTCCACTTGCAATCCTTCTAACCTACATGCCACACTGTCATCAATTTGATCTTTCTAAATCTCACAATGGCACTTATCTAAGTTTACCTACCCAGTCTTGTACCTTGTATACCAGTATACTCAACTCAAAATGACCTATTTGACACAAGTCTCTCATGCTGTTATACATGCTTCTTCCATTCCCTAGAAGTGCCCTCCCAATCATTCTTCAAAATTAATCTCACTCAGCCTGGGTATCAGCTCCCTCTTAGAGTCTTCTAGGCTGTTAGGCAGCCCTCCTTACACAGCATCCTTTGCCTCCTTCATCACAGAACTCATCACCCTGTAGCGTAATTGTACAGTTGCTATTTATCTCTACTTCTGGACTATGAACCTTGAGATGTCCTTGCATCTGTTGTGCCTTGCTTGACGCATGACTGAATTAATGTTGTTGTTGTTGTTGTTTAGTCACTAAGTTGTATCCAACTCTGTGATCACATAGACTGCAGCACAGCCCTCCACAATCTCCTCCTCTGCCCGCCACGATCTCTAGGGGTTTGCTCAAATTCATGTCCACTGAGTCGGTGATGATATGTAAATATCTCATCCTCTGTCGCCCCCTTCTCCTCATGCCCTCAATCTTTCTCAGCATCAAGGTCTTTTCCAATAAGTCAGCTATTCACATCAGGTGGCCAAAGTATTGGACCTTCAGTTTTAGCATCAGGTCTTCCAATGACTATTCAGTATTAATATCCTTTCGGATTGACTGGTTTGATCTCCTTGTAGTCCAAGGGACTCTCAGGAGTCTTCCCTAGCACCACAAATCAAAAGTATCAGTTCTTTAGCACTCAGCCTTCAGCCTGACTGAGTTAATGAGTATCCATTTTTAATGCATGCATAATCACTGTCATGTCTGACTCTTAGGGAGACTTTGGACTGTAGCCCACCAGGGTCCTCTGTCCATGGGATTTTTCAGGCAAGAATACTGCAATAGGTCATCATTTTCTTCCTCCAGAGGATTTTTCTCGAACCAGGGATCAAACCTGTGTCTCCTGTGGATTCTTTACCTGCTGAGTCATCAGGGAAGCCTCCACCAACTAGAAATAATTTCTACCATAATAGACAGAATACATATTAAAAGAACATTTTTTAAAAGATAGAATGTTTATCTTCTTAAAAGGATTTTATTTCAATCCAGAGATCTTTATATCTTGTAGAAGTGCTACAATTATTGAGTTCTGCTCCATAGTTCAGGGTTCCATTTCATGCTTTACCATACAACACCTGTAGCTTAATTTTTTTCTTTGCAATTTATTATTTGATCATTAAGTCACACTCTGCTGTCTGTTGTGGCTATTTTAAGGTTGTGCTTATGCAGTATTTCAAGCTTCCAGAAATGCAGACAAGTCATTATAGAAATCCTTCTCTTGTACTGCTTCCTGCTTGCTGAGACATATGTTTCTCTCTCTTCTAACACCTGTGTTTCTGAAATACTTTCAAGCTAGACACTATTGTAAAGACTCTTAGTATCAGATTATTACTCTGCTTTTACACCCAAAGGATGAGGAATAATTTCCTTTTTTCTTGGCCCATTTGTGAAATACTATTTTAAATTTTGTTTCAAAGCAAAACAGTAAAAAAGAAATTCAATAGGGATCTATGGTACAAATGGGGAAAAGAAAAGCTTCCAGATTTAGTCATGTCATCCCAATCAGAAAGTATGAAATAGTCAATGACTAAGAATGGTCTGAATAAGCATCAGAGAGACTTGGTAGAATATTGGATAAAGAAATGTCTCGTGATTATTACTGTACAACAAAAAAATTCATGAAAAACATGACATATTCAAGTTAGAGAATGAGAGAAGCTATCACTTATGGAAAATCTGACTCAGTTTACCCTTAAGAAGAGTTTGGAATAGAAGGAAAGTAAAAGAAATGTATATTAGTCTACTCAGTTTCCATTGGTAAGTGGTAGGAAATTTTTCCTAGCTCTCAATAGACAGAGTTTCTGAAACTCTACTCACCAAAACTTCTATGATGTTTGCCCCTCTTCCATAGCCTCCACTCCATCTGTACACAATGCTATAATTTGGGGGGGGTATCCTTTATATAAAATTCAGTCATATTTAAGACAATGAGAAATAATATTGTTTGTGTATAGTTGCTTTCCAATATTGTGTTAGTTTCTGCTGTACAATGAAATGAATCAGCTATATGTATACACATATCCCCTCCCTCTTGGGTCTCCCTCCCATCCCACCCCCAGTCACATCCCTCTAGGTCATCACAGAGACCTGAGCTGAACTTCCTGTGCTTTATAGCAGGTTCCCATTATCTATCTGTTTATACATGGTAGCGAACCTTTGTCAATCCTAATCTCCCAGTTCGTTCTACTTCCCCCTTCACATCCACCCGCTGTGTCCACACATCTGTTC
The DNA here is from genome assembly GCF_033118175.1 of Dama dama. Taxonomy (NCBI): domain Eukaryota; kingdom Metazoa; phylum Chordata; class Mammalia; order Artiodactyla; family Cervidae; genus Dama; species Dama dama. The sequence goes on along the minus strand of NC_083686.1, from coordinate 22,038,100 downwards.
TCTGTGTCTGCGTCTCTTTCCTGCCTTGCAAGGAGGTTCATCTGTATCATTTTTCTAGATTCTACATATATGTACTAATATCTGACATATATTTTTAAATGTGCATCCAAAGAGTGGTAAACCTGGAATGACCGCTGTAGCCTTCTGTCCAATCCAGTGGTCTTGTTAAGTCTCTTTCCCCCTCTTTAGGCTCCCTCAAATGAAGGCATGCTTGGGTGAGTCTTAGTTTCAAGGGTTCCTCTTCGTTTTGTCTTTGGTCTCTTGTAGACTCATTTGTGAAGGTCCATAATGAATTTAATTAAAATTTTATCCAGAATTTGTTTAATTAAGATGAACATTTAGAATACCTAATCTTTCGTATTTCCAGAAAGAGGTGTGTGTGTGTTATCTCTTTAATATAAAGAGAAACCTGAAATTTGAGAAAAGACTCTAACATAAAAGATAGAGGCTCAAAAAATAGATGAAAAGAAAACTTTATAATTAACATACAAAAGTAAGTACGGAATATACAGCTATGCAATAAGAACAGCAAAATAAATATAAAACATTCAGATAATGGGAAAGTGTTTTTGGAATTTAAAAATATGAAAAATGAAATATACACAACCAATAGGAATGTTGTAAAATAAAGCTAAAAAATTGACCCAGACAGTAGAACCAAAAGCCAAACAAATGGGGAAAAAAAACAGAAAAAAGAATCAATCCATGAGATTCACGTTCAATTCATAGGAGTGCTAAAAAAAAATTTTTTTTAAATCAAAGAGGAAATTATTGAAGGAACAATACAAGTATATTTCTTATTTTCTAGAACTTGGGGACATGTGTTTGTGAATTCAAAGTGAAATATCTCAGTGAGAATACCAGGAAAAAAAATGGAATAAAGAAAAGATTTTAAAAGCTTTCAGAGAGACAAAAACAAGTCATACAACAAGGATCAGTAATCAGGAAAATATCAGATTTCTCAACAGCAGCACTGAGAAATAAAATAGAATATTGTAAAAAAAAAAAATAGAATTTACAGAATAGCATTCAAAAATACCAATGATTGAAAAAATGAAATAGAAATATTTTCAGACATGCAATGCTTCAAAACATCAATATCTCAGGGAACCTTTCTCAGAAAGCTACTGCAGGATGTAGTCTAACAGAAGGAGTGAGTGAGTCATGAGACAGAACACGAGAGGAGCAGTAATGTGGGAACAAAGATACAAAAGGAGAAAATGCAGTAAATCTAGTGGCTAGTAGTCAAGGTGGGGACAAGAAAATTGAAAATGCCAGGAGAAATATAGAAGGCTAGAAGAAAAAAAATAATTTAACTGATAGCTTATTTTATGTGTTTAGTCAGTTATTTCATAGTTTTTATGAATTAATAATTTATAAATAAATTCTAAAAGATAATTATTAATCTAGAAATAACAAAAAGTATAAAAGAATGGAAAATACTTTATTATATCAAATGGCTCAGCAGTAGACATGTCTATGTATTAAGAGCAATGTAAATACTGAATATTGACTTAATAGAACAATTATATTAGAATGATAGAAGAAGGAAACTTGTATGTCTATAGTTTGAGCTGCCTGAGAGGGGGAGTGGGTGTAAATATGGTTTGCAGCAAGAAATAAAACAATAATTTCTAAAATTTTTAAATTAGGAAACGACAATATTATTTGGCTATTTGGACAAAAGTGGAGAAATTTCATAAGAAACAACTGAAAGGGTTCATGTTGGGAAGTAGAACACAGGAATGAGGGATGAGTGTGATCGGTGAATACTTTTGTTTTAATTAAAATCTCTGTACATGGGTGAAATCAAATAAAATTAAGGTGAATAGTTTAATGTATCAGAAGGAATATAAAACCAAAAATTTTATTAACCCTCAAAAAACTTCCAGCTTCTTCATGCAATAGTGGCTTTTCCACCAATGGCATAATTTTTGCCAACTCTACTGGAGAGAAAAATGGTTTTTTTGGCCCTTTACCCAAAACCCTACCCACCATTCTCTTACTCGTTCATAATCACAGGTTTGACTCCTTAAAAAATGGGTAATTTATTTACACAGCAATATGTCCCATTGCTTTGTTCAGTAATTTGACCAGCACAGGTAATCCTCTTGATGCACATTTTCTGTTTGCAGTTCCAAATATTAACTGAGCACATTTGAGGCTTCATCAGCTCAGAGTCATTGCATCAAACACAGGTCTTTAACACTGGGGGAAGTACAGGTTTTTAAGACTTTACTCTTGGCAGGAGAATCTTTTAAGTTTACCCCCTCCACTAATAAGGAGGACTTCCAACTAGCAAGTTGTAAAGTTCATCAATATACTTTTTAATCCCTTCCAATGTTCATCCAGTTATCATTATGCCTACAGCCTTCCACAGTGGCCAAGAAGAATAAAACCTACAAGTCAAAAAACCACTATCATACAAAAACCCTATGATTATAAGATCAGTTTGATAATTCTTTGAAATGATTATGTCATAGTACTCACAAGAATGTGTGACAAAAATACATTTCACAATATTGCAATGAACTATTTTTAACTATTTTAATTTAAATTAATAGTTAATTTAATAAAATTAACTATTTTAATTTTATTTTTAATTTATTTTAAATTAGACAGCATATTAAAAAGCAAGGACATTACTTTGCCAACAAAAGTCTGTCTAGTCAAAGGTATGATTTTTCCAGTAGTCATGTACAGTTGTGAGAGTAGGACCATAAAGAAAGCTGAGTGCCAAAGAATTGACGCTTTTGAACTGCGGTGTTGGAGAAGACTCCTGAAAGTCCCTTGGACTGCAAGGAGATCAAACAAGTCCATCCTAAAGGAAATCAGTCCTGAATATTCATTGCAAGGACTGATGCTGAAGCCGAAGCTCCAATACTTTGGCCACCTGGTGTGAAGAACTGACTCATTTGAAAAGACCCTGATGCTGGGAAAGATTGAAGGCAGGAGGAGAGGGGAACAACAGAAGATGAGATGGTTGGATGGCATCACTGACTTGATGGACATGAGTTTGAGCAAATTCTGGGAGTTGGTGATGGACAGGGAAGCCTGATGTGCTGCAGTCCATGGGGTCGCAAAGATTTGGACATGACTGAGTGACTGAACAATTTTTAATTTTATCTGAACTCGGTGAGCTCTTGAGAGGATTTTGCACCTGCATTAATTTACCTCTTTGTGAGCATGTCTGGAAGGCAGCATGTCTTTAGCTTCTACTTAGATAATTTTCTCTTAGAAAATTATCTTAGAAAAAACCAGAACTAAAAATGCCTAAAAATCTTTCGATGAAGTTTGTTTTCAGGAAGTTTCAAAGTGAATTACAGTTGTATAAACAGCCTTTAAGAACCTCAGTGAGAACAAGATGAAAACTCTTCCCAAATGTGAGACCAAAATGTAATAGGTGTAGGGCCCCAAATCCATTAAGTAACCCTATTAGTCCTTGCAGAGTCAAGACATAAACCATATAGCGTATTCCTCTCTAATTACAAACATCAGCTATCCATTCATGGGGGTGTAGTTTATGTTGGCCAACACAGAAGCCACAAGGAGGTCAAAGTCACCTTGTTTTCTGAAATCTGTTACCATCTGGTGAATTTCCAGCAAATTTTAGGAACATTCTGTCCCTACTCAAGGAGGCTGAACCACAGTAACCATTCATAGGGTCTCAAAAAGGAAAGCATATCTATGTCCAAGCCAGAAAAATGCCAGAACTCAAATAGCCTACTCCTCCCAAGGCAAGCTCTTCTTATGCCTGAGAAGAGGTTCCAAGTTCATTATCTATTTAAAAGATTCAAACAATTTAACTTCATATAAAAGTGAATTGTTACCTAATTAACTGTCATGTCAGAGTTGCTTTCCTTGTCAAACAAGCAGTCAGTGCTGCTGATATGAATGACATTACAACCGTATTATAGCTAAGAAAACACACAGACCTGTTGAGATATGGTTCATCTCACCAATCAGAAAGTAGGTACAGAGGAGACAGCAAGAAGAAAACCAAAGAGCTAAAGTCCAATAAAATTAATCATGTTTTGTGAAGGGATTTTCTTATGAATCAGTGACCAGAAGAAAACTCAAACTGAATATCTCTTTCAATGACTCGTGGCCAAAGAAATTGGGAGCACAACTAGCTGAGAAGTGGAAATTCTCCCCACAAGACCCAGAGCCCAGAGTCAGTGACATTCCATCTCTATATCAGGAAAGATCACCTTAAGATTTCCATCATTCTGGCCACACAGGTCAGTGGCAGAGTGTTTACTGGGCCCCTCCACCAGCACCAGCTAGGTACAACCCACAAAGGTCTTGCTGTATTTCATTGCTTCTTCTCAGAAAACAGTTTTAAATACCTCCAAATGCCTTAATTTTACCTCTTCTGGGATATCATGACTGATTCCTTGACTTTTTTCTTTTTGCTTATAAATAATTCTTTATGTCTCCCCCATGCAATGGGGGGCAGAGCAGGGGGTTGTATCCCTGCCCTCATGCAGGGAATGGAGGTCAATGTATACTGGTCCTCTTCCCAGCTGCCCTGTGGCCTTGGGGTGGGAAATGGTGAGAGGTGGTCTACAGCCCCCTTTCTTCTGGCATTGGTCCCTCTTCACCACATCACCATAGTGGAGCTGAGGGGCTGGAGGTGCTAGGAGCTGAGGTAAGGATGCTTCTGTAGGGGAAAAAAAAAATGCTCCCACCTACCTGCCCACTGGTTGCCCCAGGTAAGGGCTGGAATGTATCCAGATGTCTCTACCCAGAGGGCAGTAGAGGCTAGACAATGTCTCCAGCTTGAGTCTGCCCACAGAAATCCTCACTGGAGGGGACAGTGAGCCCTAAACATCTTGTCCAGATAGTACCTCAAGCAGCCATGACAGTTAGGAGAACATGACTGATTGCTTGACTTTGAACCACATTTGTGTATTGATTTATACTTTTTGAATTTAAGACAAGGCAAATTTGCTCAAAATAAATTATTCTCAGAAAGCATTCCAAAGATGATATCATGTCAAATCATATTTTGATGTTTGAAGCCCCCATGTAACAATGACAGTAAAAAAGGAATACTGGGTGTCTACTGAATCCTGTTGTAATCATAAAGCTGTACTCATGAGTTTCTCTAGTTATTTCTGGATCTCCAGCCTAGTATCTTTCAACATTTTTTAAGTGAATGAGTGAACAGTTAAGACTATGATGATGTTTATACTTTAGCAATGAGTAACAACATCAAGGCTCTCCGGTCTTAACCTCAACATTTTAGCCCTAGTTGGTTAGATTTATGATAAAAGTTTTTCGGTTGCTTAGTTGTGTCTGACTCTTTGCGAACCCACAGACTACAGCTTGCCAGGGTTCCCTGTCATTTACTATCTCCCAGAGTTTGCTCAAACTCCTGTCCATTAAGTCAATGATGCCATCCAACCATCTCATTCTCTGTTGCCCCCTTCTCCTCCTGCCCTCAATCTTTCCCAGCATCAGGGCCTTTTCCAATGAGTCAGCTCTTTGCATCAGGTGGCCAAAGTATTGAAACTTCAGCATCAGTCCTTCCAAAGAATATTCAAGGCTGATTCCCTTTAGGATTGACTGGTTTGATCTCCTTGCTGTCCAAGAGACTCTCATGATAAAGGTGGTGGGTAACAATCTTAACAATGCTAGGCTCAGGTAATTTTAAGCATGTTCTCACTTTGCTCACCTCTAAAGAAGAGTGGATCTAAGGTCAAAAGAAACTTGGGGAGATGACTAATTTTCTGAAATATACAAGAGATTTTTCATCCTGATTTATAAATTCACTGGCACCTGTGACTAACAGTTTGCTATGGAACAAAATTCAGCATAAGGCAGGTCCATCTTGAACTCTTTCCAAAGGGGTTTAATTACTGAATCACACACACAAAAATCTTGTTATAAAATGGATTTACCCAAAAGGCAGCCAGATGGCCTAGTTCCAATGCATTCATGAGGATAAAAAGAACGACAAACATGTGTTCCCCCACCCCCAAGATGTTTATTGTGTCGCTGAGAGGAGTCAAAACCCAGGTAATAAGACATTGATGCCTGGGAAAGGAGATGACATGAGATTTACAACATCCCTACAGCAACTGAATAGACTCCCTTGACTGGGGTCTCAGCAGGTTTGGGAGGAAGATAGTTCCTCTAGACCAAGATCACCGTTTCCAAAAACTGTGGGTGCTACTTGCCTCCATAAGCAACTGTTTCTTAGGAACAGAAATTTTAATTGACTGAAACCCACTGTGTGAAACTTAGAATGGAAAGTGGGTTCTCCACCTCCGCAGCACCTTTATTTTGGGCTATGAAGCTTTGGAAGGACAGCAGGGAGTATAAACTGGCTAGTGATTGTCTCCTGTATTATTCATTTATGTACCACAAGAAAAAAAGAAAAAGAAAAACCTTCTGGTCCTGAGGAAGTTGCATAAAAGGTAGAAATGCTGCTAGAATGACATGTGCCTTCTGGCTTATGAAATAAATGGACCTTTTGTATGTTTTTGTGATGAAAGGAAAAGCAGTTGTCATCTGTCATCTCTGGGAAGTTTGTCACCCATGAGAATTTCACTAGCCTTCTGTATAGTTTTATCCAATTCTAAGCACAGATCTCTCTGAAGGCAAGCTCTGTGTCTTATTTATCTTTATTGTACCTGAGTCAACATAGTTCCTTTCACTTAATAGTTTCTCAATATATTTGGGGAGATGAAAAAAAAATGAATACATGAAATAATGATGAATGCATGAAATGATAACTTACACGTATATATGTTTAATCCAGAAAAAAATGGTACAGATGAATTTATTTGCAGAGCAGGAATACAGACACAGACATAGAGAGCGGACATGTGGACTTGAGGGTGGCGAGGGGAAGGTGGGACAAATTGGGAGATTGGGATTGACATAGACATGCTACCATATGTAAGACAGATAGCTAGTAGGAAGCTGTTACATAGCACAAGGATCTCAACTCGGTGCTCTGTGATGACCTAGAGGGGTGGGATTGGGGTGGGTGGGAGGAAGTTCCAAGAGGGAGGGGATCTCTGTATAAATATAGCTGATTCACTTTGTTGGACAGCAGAAACTAACATTGTAAAGCGATTATACTCTAACAAAAAGAGTGGAATGTAGACTTAAAAACTAAAATTTCCTCATAAATCAAAAATAAATAAAGATATATATAGACATAGCTTATTATAATAGAGAGAGGATAAATGTGCTACAGGAAAATTTCTTAAAATTCAACAGGTTCAATGTCTTGACTTTAAAGATAAGGAAAATAAGGTTTAGGGAAATTTAACGTATTAATTGACTAGAAGAGTACTGAGGTTTTAAGATTTTGAAAAATACTTATTTAATATGTATGGATGCCACACTGCCTGGTTCTATCTGGACTTCCAGGTCACTTCTGTGTTCCTTTCATATATATTTGCCAAAGAACGTATACTATTTTAATACTAGCTTAAGTAAAACCTAATTAATTAAATCATACATGAAAATGGATTCCAAAGACACATTTGAAATCCCTTCTCTACAATACTTGCTTGAAGCCTGATCACAACGAGGCACCTTGTTTGAACTGTCAAGGTCAGATGGAAGGAAGAGTTAACTTGAGAAAATCCCAAGTGGTTGGAGTGGTAATGTGATGAAGTGACCAGGAAATCAAATGTCAGATGCCAAGTGTGGATAGTAACCCCTGTATACCAAGCAGACACTGACTATCTGCCAGTGTGCACAGAAGACAGGAGTGGTCCCCAAGTCTCCATTGCTTTTGCTTCACATCTCAGCTCGGCACCAGCCTTACAAGAAGGGGAAAGAGAGACTTCCCTGATGTTTCAGTGGTTAGGGATCTTCATCCAATACAGGGGCCGTGGGTTTGATCCCAGGTCAGGGAACTAAGATCCCACAAGACAAAGGGCAACTAAGCCCATGAGCCACAACTAAGATGTGATGCAGCCAAATAAATAAATATAAAAAAAAAAAAAAAAGAAGGGGAACAAGTGGCCTTTGTCCCACACGTACGGGCCTTCATCCACTGTCTTCCTAAATAACTTCTTCAGAAACCCTAATAGTCACAGTTTGTGAATTAGAAACTTCTCGAAATACAAAGAGGCCTGGGAAGAAATTTTACTGTTAAAATTTAGTCTCAGGTGGAAAGACTCATAGCCCTGAAGGCACAGAGAGTTTCAAATACAGGTGTCATCGACACCTTCTAGCCACACAAACTTGAGCAAATTAATCAACCTTTCGAACTTAATGTTTCTTGGTTTTCTTTTCTAAAAACTGTGAAGATGTTAAGTCCTGCATTTGAAAGTCATTGTGAAGATTAAATTAGATATTGTATGTAAAACACAAAGTTATACTGGAAGAAGGGGGAGCATGGAGGAGGTGACAATAGTTTGTATGTTGTTTAGTTGTGACCCCATGGACTATAGCTCGCCAGGCTCCTCTGTCTATAGGAATTTCCAGGCAAGAATACTGGAGTAGGTTGCTGTTTCCTTCTCCAGGGGAATCTATCCCAACCCAGGGATTGAATTCACTTACTCCTGCTTTGCAAACAGATTCTTTACCACTGATCTAACTGTAGCCTTACCTAAATGGTTAAGCATCCCATCTCTATCAGGTTGTCTGAGTTAAAATGCCGTCTGAGAGGCTGTGTAGTTTGAAGCCAGGTACTTACCTTCTCTGTGCCTTTTCTTTCATATGTAAATAAGGGAAAATAATAGTACATACATCATAGGTTATTATATAGATTTAATGATATCATAGAGGTATACTGCTAGTATTGTGGCTGAATAAATTAGGCTCTGAGCTGGAGATACAGCAGGTGTGAATATTTGAGTAGATAGTAGGTGAACGGGAAGCATGTCAGTGAAACAAGTAAAGGTAAAAGGGCCTTTAAAAGGAATGCTAAATGGTATTTAAAAAAAGTGCTTATTCAAATTTTTATCTGAGTCTGTGCAAAGTTTATCTTTATCTTCCCACATCGCTATAGAAAAGCTGTAAATCTTTTAATTCCGTGTCTTGGACTTATTAATTTTAATTTGTCTCATTTTGATTTTGATTTTAAAGCCAGTATTCAACCACTGGCCTTCTGCATGCACTTAAAATTAATGAGTAAGAGAATAAAATGTTTGTATCCCCACCCATCCCAGAGGGACTAAAGCTGAAACGCCTTTCCATTAGTAATGAGGCTGAACAGATGGGGCTTGCCCCAGGCCCTAAAGGTTAATACTCTTCAAGCTGCAACAGAATAACAACAGAAACAAGCTCCAAAGTGGCAGATTCTCCACCCTTCCAGGGTTCAAACTCAGGACCTGATCAAAACAATAGATTCTACTAATGGGAGGATTCATCAGTTCAGTTCAGTTGCTCAATGTGTCCGACTCTTTGTGACCCCATGGACTACAGCACGCCAGGCCTCCATGTCCATCACCAACTCCTGGAGCTTACCCAAACTCATGTCCATTGAGTTGGTGATGCCATCCAGCCATCTCATCCTCTGTCGTCCCCTTCTCCTCCTGCCTTCAATCTTTCCCAGCATCAGGGTCTTTTCCAGTAAGTTAGTTCTTCCCATCAAGTGGCCAAAGTATTGGAGTTTCAGCTTCAGCATCAGTCCTTACAATGAATACTCAGGACTGATTTCCTTTAGGATGGACTGGTTGGATCTCCTTGCAGGGATTCTCAAGAGTCTTCTCCAATACCACAGTTCAAAAGCATCAATTCTTTGGCACTCAGCTTTCTTTATTGTCCAACTCTCACATCCATACATGACTACTCTTATTACTCATCACATTTTACTAATAAATTTATTTTAAGTTTTTACATTTTGTATTTTACACATAGTAGAATGTGCAGAGCTTACCTGAGTAGAGTTGGATGAATTTTGACAAATGACACCTGTGTAACCATCACTCAATTAAGATATATAAGAATTTTTTCTCTTTACCCCTTGAAACATCCCTTTCCAGTCAATACTGACCTCCTATCCATACTTCTCCCTGAAACATATTTTCAGGTTTTGATCAGTATAGACTAGTTTTGCTTGCACCTGAACTTCTTATAAATGCAATCACATTATGTGCATTCTTTTGCATTGTTCAGTATAAAATTTTTGTGATTCATTCATGATGTTGAATGTATCATCATTTTTATTTCTGTTTTTCCATCAAAAGAATAGAGCAGAAGTTGATATCTATTTCTTTGTTGCTGTTGATTGACATTTGTTTCCAGTGATTGGTTGTTATAAATAAAGTTAGCATGGGCACCATATACAACTGTTTATTGGATGTATGTTATCATATACCTTGGGTAAATACAAGGACTGGCATTACAGGGTTAAACAGTAAGCATAAGATTAACTCTGTTGTTGGTGCTGTTCAAGTTGTCACCAAGTCGTGTGCAACTCTTTGCAATCCCATGGATTGCAGCATGCCAGGCAGCCCTGTCCCTCCCCATCTCCCAGAACTTGCCCAAGTTCATGTCCATTGAATTGGTGACACCATTCTACCATCTCAGGATATACTAAACTATTTTTCCTAAATGGTTATCTGTTCATTTCAGTTCAGTTCAGTCACTCATTTGTGTCCAACTCTGTGACCCATGGACTGCAGGACACCAGGCTTCCCTGTCTATCACTAACTCCTGAAGCTTGCTCAAACTCATGTCTATTGAGTCGGTGATGCCATCCAACCATCTCATCCTCTGTCGTCCCATTCTCCTCCTGCCTTCAATCTTTCCCAACATCAGGGTCTTTTCCAATGAGTCAGTTCTTCCCATCAGGTGGCCAAAGTATTGGAGCTTCAGCTTCAGTATCAGTCCTTTCAATCCTTCCAATGAATATTCAGGACTGACTTCCTTTAGGATTGACTGGTTGGATCTCCCTGCAGTTCAAGGGACTCTCAAGAGTCTTCTCGAACACCTCAGTTCAAAAGCATCAACTCTTCAGCACTCAGCTTCCTTTATAGTCCAATTCACATCCATATGTGACTACTGGAAAAGCCATAGCTTTGACTAGTTGGACCTTTGTCAGCAAAGCAATATCTCTGCTTTCTAATTTGCTGTCTAGGTTGGTCATAGTTTTACTTCCAAGGAGCATGCATCTTTTAATTTCATGGCTGCAATCACCATCTGCAATGATTTTGGAGCCCAAGATATAAAGTCTGTCACTGTTTCCATTGTTTCCCCATCTATTTCCCATGAAGTGATGGGACTGGATGCCATGATCTTTATTTTCTGAATGTTGAGTTTTAAGCCAGCTTTTCACTCTCCTCTTTCACTTTCATCAAGAGGCTCTTTAGTTCTTCTTCACTTTCTTTCATAAAGGTGATGTCATCTGTGTATCTGAGGTTATTGATATTTCTCCTGGCAATCTTCATTCCAGCTTGTGCTTCACCCAGCCTGGCATTTCGCATGATGTGCTCTTCATAGAAGTTAAATAAGTAGGGTAGCAACCTTGACATATTCCTTTCCCTATATGGAACCAGTCTGTTGTTCCATGTCTGGTTCTACCTGTTGCTTCTTGACTTGCATACAGATCTCTCAGGAGGCAGGTAAGGTGGTCTGGTATTCCCATCTCTTTAAGAATTTTCCACAGTTTGTTGTGATCCACATTGTCAAAGCCTTTTGTGTAGTCAATAAAGCAAAAGTAGATGTTTTTCTGGAACTCTCTTGCTTTTTTGAGGATCTTACAGTTGTGGGCAATTTAATCTCTGATTCCTCTGCCTTTTCTAAATCCAGTTTGAACATCTAGAAGTTCATGGTTCATGTACTGTTGAAGCCTGACTTGAAGAATTTTGAGTATTACTTTACTAGCGTGTGAGATGAGTGCAATTGTGCAATAGTTTGAACATTCCTTGGCATTGCCTTTCTTTCAGATTGGAATGAAAACTGACTTTTTCCAGTCCTGTGGCCACTGCTGAGTTTTCCAAATTTGCTGGCATCTTGAGTGCAGCACTTTCACAGCATCATCTCTTAGGATCTGAAACAACTCAACTGGGATTCCATCACCTCCGCTAGCTTTGTTCATGGTGATAGTTCCTAAGGCCCACTTGACTTCGCACTCCAGGATGTCTGGCTCTAGGTGAGTGATCACACCATCATGGTTATTTGGGTCATGAAGATCTTTTTATTTAGTTCTTCTGTGTATTCTTGCCACCTCTTCTTAATATCTTCTGCTTCTGTTAGGTCCATTTCATTTCTGTCCTTTATTGTGCCCATCTTTGCATGAAATGTTCCCTATACCACTTTACAATTTCACTAGTAATGTGGAAGTTGACTTTCTCCATATTAATACCAACATTTGGTATCACCTGTATTTGTTTTGTTTTGTTTTAGCAATGCTAGAGTGTGCTGTGGTATCTCTTTTTGGTTTTAAATTGCATTTCCTTGAATACTAATGATGTTGAACATATTCTCATGTGCTTATTGATCATTCATATATCACATATCTTTTTTTAAATGAAGTATCTGTTTGCCCATTTGAATGAGTTGTCTTTTTAATATTCAAGTGTAAGGCATTTTGTATATGCTGGATACATAAGTCTCTTTCCAGATTAATGTCTGTATTGTGAATATTTTCTCTGAGTTTGCATTTACCTTTTCATTTTCTAACAGTATTTTCTCACAAGCAAAGATTTTTATTAATTTTAATAAAGCACAGTTTTCAATTATTGTATTATATTTTAATTATACTACATTGTCTTGAACTGTAATACACATTGTAGTATATTGTATTATAATTTATTAACTATGCATTATATTATACATATTTTTCCTGACTAAAAACTTTTCCTACCCCAAGGTTATGAAGATATTGCCCAATGTTTACTTCTATAAGCCTTTTGCAGCTTTAGCCTTTACATTGAGGTCTATGATCTATCTCCAATTAATTTTTGTATATGGTGAGAAAATGAAAGTGTTAATCACTCAGTCATGTCTGACTCTTTGTGACCCCAAGGATTGTAGCCCACCAGGCTTCTCTGCCCATAAAATTCTCCAGGCAAGAATACTTGAGTGGGTTGCCATTTCCTACTCCAGGGAATCTTTCCAACTCAGGGACTGAACCCAGGCCTCCTGCATTGCAGGTCATTTCTTTACTATCTGAGCCACCAGGGTATATGGTGAGAGATAGGGGTCAAAGTTGTTCCCAAGCCCTTTGTTGAAAAGATTCTCCTTACTCATGAGTTTATCTTTTACCGTGGGCTTCCTTAATTGTGAGCTTCTCAGAGGTCAGCTATGATTGATTTATCCTTGTAATCTTAGAATTTGTCCTAGTGCTTCTCTTATGTCCCCTGGATGAATACATTTTCTAGAAGCTGAAAGAAAGCTGAGTTAGTACCTAAGGTTTCCCCATTTTTATATGCTTTCCCCTTGATCTCTAAAGAAATTTAAATTCCTTAACAGGTAATGCATGATATAGTCCACTTTTCTTTCTACCTTTATTTTATAATATTCCCCTGCTATGGACTGTACTGTATATCTCCATGATTGATATATTGAAGCCCAATATATCAATAGCCCAAGCCCCCAAACCCTATCCCTAGTCCTAAATAGGACTCTGAGGGGGTAAATTTAAATGAAGTCATAGGGTGGAGTCCTAATCTGATAGGACTGGTACCCTTATAAAGAAGAGGAAGAGAAGAAGATTCTCTTGCCCTCATTATGCACACATGCCAAGGAAAAATGATGTGAAGATATAGTGAGGAGATGGCCATGGGCAAGACATGAAGAGCACTCTCACCAGAACTTGACCATGCTGGCTCCCTGACTTCAAACTTTCATTACAGCGGAGAGTCCTATTGGAAAGCACCTCTCAAGAACTCACAAGTTGCTTTAGGAGGTAAAATATCCTTGGAATAATCTGAAAACAACCAACAGACACAGGAAACATGGGTTCAACCCTGGGTTGGGAAGATCTCTTGGAGAAGGAAATGGCAACCCACTCCAGTATTCTTGCCTGGGAAATTCATGGACAGAGGAGCCTGGCCAGCTAAGGTCTGTGGGGTGGCAAAGAGTCAGACATGCCTTAGCAGCTTAACAACAACAGCAACGATACCTTCCAAGGAGCCAAGAATCTCAATGGAGTATGGTAGGTCCTCTGGAGAGGAAAGCAAAGTGCTTTGCAAGTACCTTGGAGGGGGTATCTAGCCAAGTCTTTGGGGCAGTGAGGGCTACATTTAGAAAGTGATCTAGGGATGAATATGAAAAGATGAGTAGAGATGAGCCAGGCAAAGGGTAAGAATATCATTTTCAAGAAAAGGCAGAAACATGCAGAGATTCAAGAACAAAGGGGCATGTTGTATTGAATAATATTTCAGTTAGTTTGGAACTCTGAGTTTAAAGCAAGAGGTTTGGAGAGGTAGTGCTGGAAAGGAAAGCAAGAATCAGGTCAGCAAGCCACTGGAGTCCACTTTCCATTGTTTAGACTCGGAAAATATTTAGATTTTTATCAAAAGTCTAAATCAGAGTTTCACTTAGTCGCCTCTCTCTTCACCCCCTAGCTGTCTCTCCCTCTCTCCTTCTTACTGCAATGTGGATTGGCGAGGAACAAGGTAAGCAGGAGGTCAGCTAGGAGGCTATTGGAGCATGTTTGGATGAGAGACAATAGTGGTCAATAAGAGGGGCCATCATGCAACACAAGTGGAGCAGTGCAAAGAGATGCTTACATAGCACAACGACAGGGCTGGTGCTTGAATATGGAGTTTGAAGGGAGGAAGGTTTCCCCCTTTGTTGCTGGCTTAGGCAAGTTGTGTCAGTTCATCTTTGAGCATGATGGGGAGAAGCTGACTCCAAATCTTCCCAAAGGTTGGTAGGAGACAGTTTGGTACCCGAGTCTGGAGTGAGAAGAGAGCCCACACTGTAGGAAAAATGTAAGGAAAAGTAAAAGTGTAGAAAAAGTAAAACTCTGTAGCACATGGATGATATTGGAAAAGCTTCCAGGAAGTATGTGGTGCAAGTCTTTTAGCATGTTTTTCTTTCTGAACTTTTTAACTGGCCTACCTTTTTGAAAATGGAGCAACTCAATTTCCTTGGCATTGTGGTAATTGCCATGGCATTGCTTGAGACAACTTTCATTTCTTTTCATGTAACTCCTCTGTAAAAAAATATATCTAAAACCGTCTTATACATGAAAAACAAAATGGCTATCACAATCTCAATCCTTCCATTTATTGCTTAATTAATCTGGGGATATTCCTAGAGACTGCTGTTATTTCAGTATTGAAGGACCTGGATTTTATTTTTGTGAAATAACCAGGCTTATAGTTCAAGAAGGGGCTTCCCAGGTGTTGCTAGTGGTAAAGAACCTGCCTGCTAATGCAGAAGACATAAGAGACACGGGTTCAACCCTTGGTGGGCTGCAGTCCATAGAGTTGCAAAGAGCTGAACATGACTGAAGTGACTTAGCATATATGCACAGTTGAGGAGAGATTGTCAAAGATCCAGTCTTTGAAATGACCTTTTAAAACATTCTTTCACGTGATATAAATTATTTTCATGTATGCAAAAAGATTTTCTTCATCATGAAAAATGTTTTTGCTTCAATATACATTAGGATTCTACAGACATCCTAATTTATAAATCTGCATTCAATTCAAAATATTCTGTGAATAGAAAAAAAAAGTGAGAGTAAATGTTCTAAAATGATATTAATCCTCTAAGATTGTGAAGGATTTTATCCTTTACATTTTTTGTGCTTTCATAACGTGTAAGCTTATTTTACAGTATAAAAAAAACTATTGCTACAATGATTTTACTGCCATATTGCATTGTACTTGTACAAAATAATATTAATATTAGTATTGTTTTTAGTGTTTTGAATTTGATTATCCAACATTCTTTTAAATGCCTTTATTCCCTACAGACTCATTCTAATTTTATTATAAGCAAAATGTAGTCCAGGTACAGATGGTTTAAAAATGACTTAATAAGCAGTGAACAAATCTTTCAACAATCTGGTTCTATATCCTTCGTGAGATTGTAGTATTAAAAATGGTTTTTATCATACAGATAAAGCTGAGAGAATCCATGGCTTTACAAGCTGCCAGTCAGTGACAGAAATGAGATTAAAACTTTAGTCCTTTGCACAAAAAGCTGGGGAAAATCATTACCACTTTAGGTATTTTAAAAAGTCAACTCAATTGACCTTCCTATCTCCAGGCTCCGTATAATTGGCAAATCAATATTATCAACAGTAATTAAAACTGCCAGCAATATGAAAGAAATCAGATAAATTGTATACAATTAAACTCTTGTTTAAATGTGTTTTCTTCAAATTATCACAAATGATGGAACAAAAGACAGGAACAACATTTTCATGAAAGTGGGACACGTGTTCCCCATGGGTAAGATAAAAATGCAGAGAATGCTTCTCTGTGTTTCTTCTCAATAAAATTTGCTTTAAGAACTAAAACTAAGTGTCCCCTGCATACTATGTACTTTATGGAAGTATTCTTTTCTTTTTTAAGAGAATAAAGGAAAGAGAGAAAGATATGTTCTATGGACTAGCCAGGAGTGTCAGGGAGAATAGTGTTTGATAAAATGTGCCTTACTTTTTTAAATTATTGAGTGCTTGAATATAAAGTATGTTACACATAAAGGAAATGCAATCTCCCGTAAAAGTTACCTAATAACAACTACAAGATTGTAAAAGGGCGTGTAATTCATTTACTTCTACTGATTCTTTTTTTAAAATTTAATTTTTTATTCAAATATAGTTTATTTACAACCTCATGCCAATCTCTGCTGTAAACCAAAGTGACTCAGTTATACACATATACACATTATTTTTTTATCTTCTTTTCCATTATGGCTTATCACAGGATATTAAATATAGCTCCCTGTACTATACATTAGGACCTTGCTGTTCATCCATTCTACATGTAATAGTTTGCATCTATCAACTGCAAACTCCCAGGATATGCCTCTCCCTTCCCTACCCCTTCCTTGGCAACCACAAGTCTGTTCTCTATGTCTGTGAGTCTGTTTCTATTTTGCAGATAGGTTCATTTATACCATAGTTTAGATTCCACATATAAGTGATATTGTACGGTATTTGTCTTTCTCGTTTTGACTTACTTCACTTACTAAGATAATCTCTAGTCGCATCCTTGTTGCTGCAAATGGCATTATTTTTGTTCTTTCTATGGCTAAGTAGTATTCCATTGTATATATGTACCATCTCCTATTTATGTATATCTTCTCTATTCATTCATCTGTTAATGGACATAGTTTTTGCCATATTTTGGCTATTGTGAATGGTGTTGCTATGAACATAGAGATGCATGTATCTCTTTGAATTATAGTTTTGCCTGAGTATATTCCCAGGAGTGAGACTGCTGGATCATATGGTAATTCTATTTTTGGTTTTTCTGAGGAACCTCCATACTGCTTTCCATAGTGGCTGCACCAACTTACATTCCCACCAACAGTATAAGAGACTTTCTTTTTCTCCATACTCTACTTTTAGTGATTCTTGGGTGAAATAAAATAGAGAGTGATGACTCTTTTTATGTGTTAAACTAATGGGAAGAAATGGCAGGATTATAATATGTGATACCTAAAACAATCTTTTATCTTATCTTTCATACTAGCCTAATTTTTTGTTCTGTTTTGTTCTCTAATACAGTACAGTGTCAAATAACATAATTTCCTGTGTATTAGTCATAGCCCTCCTTTTTCTACTTAAAATGTTGGTGGCCAGATGCATAACCTATTGGACCTATTATTGGTATCTTTGCCTTGGAGCATTTCAGAGACAGATGTGCTGGCTGTTTTCCAGTTAAGTTTAGTATTTCCTGAAGGAGAAAATTAAATCAAAATCATTTTATCTAAGATGCATTTCCAACATTGACTGACTCTAGACATGGAAGATTTTTGCCAAAGGCAAGTGCATCTAGCTTACTTTTAATATTATCTTCAACTTTAGAAATTGTAACTTACAAATATTTTTCTTACAGGTATATAAGTCTTTGTATATATTTTGCTCACTTTGACGTTGCCTGATAAAGAGTACAAGATAGGTTAGAGCTTGGAAACCTATAGGGAGGAGTGAGTATTAAAATCCCTGGGGAAAAAGGGCAACATTAAAGCTTCTGCTAAGATGTCCTCTGTGATGTGGGCATGAGACAGAACACTCTTGAATTGCTACTTCCCCTTGAGCAGGTGATTAATGTTGTTGGTAGAAAGACATGATCACAACATATAGCTTAGCAACTCAGTCTACTATACCAGATTTATGAAGCTTGGGTCAATATAAATTGTTGTAGGAAAGCTCACAACCTTGTAATTCACTAGGGAACAATGATCGAAATGAAAACATGGCTTTGATGTTGCCTTTGTTCACTATTTTCATTGGCAGATATATAATTGAATAAAAAACTATCTTGGCATTTAATGAGCAGGTAAAATATGAAGAATAGCCCTCTTTGAATCCTGTCTTTAATCTTCAGTGATGGCTCAGGCATTGGAAACAAAGGTGAGATTTAAAGGGGCAGAGTTGACTCCTTAATCCATTCAGAGGACTCAACCAATTTCCCTGGTTAAATAGAAGCATTTATTTATTTTTGTAATTTTACATTTCAAGTAAGAGAACTCTTTTAAAATAGGCACACATTGTGAAGATATTTTGTGTATGAAAATCATGCCTTTCAAAAGTATATAATTTGATGCCCCAACATGACACAGAAAATTCTCTGACTTGTGAACTTTATTTTAAAGTTAAAAGGAAACAGCCACGTACACTATTGTCTCTGGATAATATGTATCCATCCACCTAGATGATTTTTAAAGGACCTTTTTGATCATTAGACTAAAATAACAAAATAACTCATAAGCATAGCATCAAATTCTTATTATCACCCCATTGTCATCTAAAGGGCTCATTCTTTTTATTACATCTATTTCTTACATTATCCTCTTTTAAAAAAAGCTTTCATGCTTTAGCAAAATTGTTCTCATCAGTAAAAGCCTTGTCTGAATTATATGTTTCTTTGAATGTGGTATTTACTCTTGGTAGCAGCTCTATGGAATTAACTGAGAAAGAGCAGACATTTATTTGTTTTTCTAAGAGGCTCATACTGGATCCTGAATGAGATGAACAGTATTTAATTTCAATTACAGTTAGTGAAAGGAAAGGAGTAAATAAATGAGTCTTAAATAAAACATGCAAGTGAAAAATAAACTGGAAATTTGGTAAATGATGGTGGTCATGTCAGCTTAGCTTGAATTACAACTTGTCGCATGATTTTTAATGTGTTGCTCTATTTACCAAACAATTTCCTGAATTTGGTTTACATTTTAATAAGACTATGTATGTATGACCTTAAAGTAAAGTAACAATGCAAAATCAATATTTCCACTTGATTGGAAACAAAAAAGTTGGATTCTAGAAACAAATGACAGGGCAAATTTATTTCTCACGTGCCATGTGAACTCACTACCAAAAGTATGTAAAAACATCATAATTTAAGTAGAATCCAAAGGATCCCTGTTTAATTGTACTTCCATTACAGATATTTCTGGAATTCATGCAATCATTTACTTTTACAGAGGAAAGGATCAACAGTTCTTATTAGGATAAGAAAGTAATTCGCTGAGATACTAATACCTCATGACAAATTAGTTTATAAGATTAAATAGTAATCTGACAGTGATAATATTAGCAGCTAACACATATGATAGTTGAAAAGTAGCTCCCTAGGTGGCTCAGTGGTAAAGAATCTGCCTGCCAATGCAGGAGATGCAGAAGACACAGGTTTGATTTCTGGGTTGGGAAGATGCCCCAGAGGAGGAAATGGCAACCCACTCCAGTATTCTTGCTGGGAAATCCCATCAACAGAGGAGCCAGGCATAGTCCAGGGGGTTGCAAAGAATCGGACACAACTGAGTGCACACACACACACACACACACACACACTGAAATGATGGTTGAGAAATGGGGCACAGAAGATCTGATGCACAAGGAAACCACTACAAGGTCAGTAGTATTAGAAGATGGAGTGATTTCCTCCCACATACACACCCTCAAAGAGAAATGCAATGCTTCACAACTGTCCAATGGTCAGTGGCATGTAGATTGAGATGTAAAAAACATGTTAATAAATGTACTAATATATCTATGTATACATATATAGGAATATGTACTTATACACACATGTACACAGGCATACAAAACACAGGTTTAAATAAATCATGCGAATACCATTGAGACATTGATGGCAAGGTGGACTAAAAGAACAAGAGTTTTCTAAAACCTAAGACATAAGTATCTATAACAAACTCCTAAGACTCAAGTTCTGAGTACATCTTCCACAAAAATGATATTTCATTAGATTTAAATAGGTATAGCCCATTTATAACATTTTTTTCAAATTTTGCCATCCTTGTCAGCTATTTTACCATTCATTATTATTTAGTGAGTAAATGCATGCTTATTTATTAAGGGACTCAATTAATTTTTACTTGTTGAGTGCTCACAATATGCCAGGGACATATGGCCGAGCAATAAAAGGACACCATTCTGCCCTTGAAGAATTCATCAGGTACAGAGAGAAGACAAAAGTCCTTGGCCTTAGCTGTTATATGAGGTTATTGGTGCTTCTGTTACACTAAGAGAAAGCTCATGTGTGTGAATATGCCTGTGCATGTCCGTGTGTGTCCAAAGAGTATGTCTGACTTGACTTTTTCACTTGGTCACCAATTCAAATAGGTCTAGCCCTCAGAAAGTTAAGATTAAAGTCACATGCACAGTAGCTATGAAGTGCAATAAAGTGAAGAACAATTAAAAAGGTGAAAAAAATGTCACATATTATGTTGGATACTGGCCTGTTATAATTAGGAAAGGGTCTCCAAATATGTTTTTTTCCAAAAAAAAAAAACAAAAACATTTAGTATGAATGTTTTCAAACATACAACAGCAACAACAAAAAGAAATGATATAACAGACACCAGTATGTACAAAAATAAGAATAAACATATGTTAACACAGAGGATGAGAAGGTTGGATGACATCATCAACTCAATGGACATGAGTCTGAGCAAACTCTGGGCGATAGTGAAGGACAGGGAAGCCTGGCATGCTGCACTCCATGGGGTTGCAAAGAGTTGGACGCAACTAAGTGAACAACAACAATAAGTTTTATTATTATATTAGCTAACACCCATAGAGTTTACTATGTATTGATCACAAGCCTTGACTCATTTGTCGCATATAACCTCCTATTCCTTCACATTTTATGAGCTACCAGAGGTAACCAAGTTGATTTATTTTAATATCATTTCCAGGAATTTTGTCATACTATTACTCTCTATATTTATCCATGACATAAAATATATTACTCTTTTGTTTTTATAATTGACATAAATTTCATCATATGCTAGATAACTTCTGGCTGGTTGCTTTTTTTTCACTCGATGCTAAATTCTTGGGATTGATCTATATTGATTCACTTATTTTAACTATATGAATGATCCACAGCTTATTCACCTAGTGGCCCACAAAAAAATCATTCAATAATTTCTACTCTTTCATAAGTAGCGATCCTCAATAAACATTCATATCCCAAGCTCCATCTTGCTTCTGAGAAACCAGCCTGTGTAACTCAGACCGTAACTCCCAGGTACTAGGAACACTTTGGTTAACAAGTGGGTTTCTGTTTCCTGAAACAGTTACCAGATGTCATCACTCTCATCAAACTACCCATTCTCATCTGTCCCTATCTCAATGTCTCCTTCACTTTCTTGCTATGGCAGCAACCACTAATTTTACCTCTCACTTTTTGTTCCCCCATCACACACACACACACACACATACACACACAGAAAGAGAAAGCATGTCTTTTTATGACAAGGCTTCTATCTGCCTTCTGGATCTTGTTCTGCTCTTTGAGGGGTTTGTTCTGGTGTTACAAGTCTTGCTTCTTTGCTTTTTTCCCTTAATCTATAAATAAATCTAAGTTACCTTGCTTTGGAAGGAAACAGTAACAAAAGTATAATAACTTCTATAATTTTGAGCCTACAAAAACCAATTTCTGACCTTTCCAGCCATCCTCTCTCTCTCTCTCTCTCTCTCTATATATATATATATATATGTATATATGTATGTATGTATGTATGTATATATGTATGTATGTATGTATGTATGTATATCTGCACATATATAGACTACACTGTGTAGCATGTGGAATCTTAATTCCCCGATGAGGGATAGAACCCATGCCCACTGCAGTGGAATCTCAGAGTCTTAACCACTGGACCACCAGGGAAGTCTGCAACCTTTCTATATTAACTTCTTATCCCAGTGGAAACTGGCTTCTACCATCACTAGTTCACTGAAATTATTTTATCAAGGACCCTATTAACCACTTTATTACTAAATCCAATGGACATTTTTCAGTCCTTGCTCCCCTTGACCTTCTGTAGGATTTGGCAAAGTTAATCACTTTCTTTGAATTGTATTAATAGAAGTACTTCAAATGTATGTGTTCAAATATAAAAGCACATATAAAGATATGAGACATTTGTTACTTGCCATTCAAATTAAACATATATAGATATAGCCATTTTGCTGTGTTTTCTTGAACTCTATCTTAGTGAAAATAGAAATAAAATATAAAATGTAAGAGATACTTAAAAGTCATCATCCTTTCCCTTAATCTTCCTCTCCAGGAGTAGCATATAACCTAAAGTGACATATTATAGCCAGTCCTTCCTTTTCAAAATACTATCACTCTTTCTTCATTCTCACACAGTTTGACTATTAGTTTTTAGAATCATTTTTGGGCTCCACTTCCATCAGTATTTTCCTACTGCAAGTATTCCCTACAAAAGATTTCCTAGAAGAAGTTCTGTCTTTGCCCCCTTCTGTTTCCACTCTCCAAACTTTCTTTGAGTTATTTTCTTCCATCTCCATGGCTTCAAAAAAATCTCTCTCCTGAGTTATAAATCATATATCTGAAACTCTATTTAAAATCTCCATTTATACAGTTTACATGTAAGTGTAAGTGACTTTCTTTTCTAGACCTTTGGGACTTTGAATCTTCACTATGCCTGGATACACAGGAGGTTTTCTCCAAAAGGTATTTTTTTTTATTAAAAATAATAATAAATTTTATTTATTATTTTTTTTGTTTCCCTTGATTTTATTTTATTTTATTTTATTTTAAATTTTTTTATTAGTTGGAGGCTAATTACTTCACAACATTTCAGTGGGTTTTGTCATACATTGATACGAATCAGCCATAGATTTACACGTATTCCCCATCCCGATCCCTCCTCCCACCTCCCTCTCCACCCAATTCCTCTGGGTCTTCCCAGTGCACCAGGCCCGAGCACTTGTCTCATGCATCCCACCTGGGCTGGCGATCTGTTTCACCATAGATAGTATACATGCTGTTCTTTTGAAACATCCCACCCTCACCTTCTCCCACAGAGTTCAAAAGTCTGTTCTGTATTTCTGTGTCTCTTTTTCTATTTTGCATATAGGGTTATCGTTACCATCTTTCTAAATTCCATATATATGTGTTAGTATGCTGTAATGTTCTTTATCTTTCTGGCTTACTTCACTCTGTATAATGGGCTCCAGCTTCATCCATCTCATTAGGACTGATTCAAATGAATTCTTTTTAACGGCTGAGTAATATTCCATGGTGTATATGTACCACAGCTTCCTTATCCATTCATCTGCTGATGGGCATCTAGGTTGTTTCCATGTCCTGGCTATTATAAACAGTGCTGTGATGAACATTGGGGTGCACATGTCTCTTTCAGATCTGGTTTCCTCAGTGTGTATGCCCAGAAGTGGGATTGCTGGGTCATATGGCAGTTCTATTTCCAGTTTTTTAAGGAATCTCCACACTGTTTTCCATAGTGGCTGTACTAGTTTGCATTCCCACCAACAGTGTAAGAGGGTTCCCTTTTCTCCACACCCTCTCCAGCATTTATTGCTTGTAGACTTTTGGATAGCAGCCATCCTGACTGGCGTGTAATGGTACCTCATTGTGGTTTTGATTTGCATTTCTCTAATAATGAGTGATGTTGAGCATCTTTTCATGTGTTTGTTAGCCATCTGTATGTCTTCTTTGGAGAAATGTCTGTTTAGTTCTTTGGCCCATTTTTTGATTGGGTCATTTATTTTTCTGGAATTGAGCTGCAGGAGTTGCTTGTATATTTTTGAGATTAATCATTTTTCTGTTTCTTCATTTGCTATTATTTTCTCCCAATCTGAGGGCTGTCTTTTCACCTTACTTATAGTTTCCTTTGTAGTGCAAAAGCTTTTAAGTTTCATTAGGTCCCATTTGTTTAGTTTTGCTTTTATTTCCAATATTCTGGGAGGTGGGTCATAGAGGATCTTGCTGTGATTTATGTCGGAGAGTGTTTTGCCTATGTTCTCCTCTAGGAGTTTTATAGTTTCTGGTCTTACATTTAGATCTTTAATCCATTTTGAGTTTATTTTTGTGTATGGTGTTAGAAAGTGTTCTAGTTTCATTCTTTTACAAGTGGTTGACCAGTTTTCCCAGCACCACTTGTTAAAGAGGTTGTCTTTTTTCCATTGTATATCCTTGCCTCCTTTGTCAAAGATAAGGTGTCCATAGGTTCGTGGATTTATCTCTGGGCTTTCTATTCTGTTCCATTGATCTATATTTCTGTCTTTGTGCCAGTACCATACTGTCTTGATGACTGTGGCTTTGTAGTAGAGTCTGAAGTCAGGCAGGTTGATTCCTCCAGTTCCATTCTTCTTTCTCAAGATTACTTTGGCTATTCGAGGTTTTTTTGTATTTCCATACAAATTGTGAAATTCTTTGGTCTAGTTCTGTGAAAAATACCGTTGGTAGCTTGATAGGGATTGCATTGAATCTATAGACTGCTTTGGGTAGAATAGCCATTTTGACAATATTGATTCTTCCAATCCATGAACACGGTATGTTTCTCCATCTGTTTGTGTCCTCTTTGATTTCTTTCATCAGTGTTTTATAGTTTTCTATGTATAGGTCTTTTGTTTCTTTAGGTAGATATACTCCTAAGTATCTTATTCTTTTTGTTGCAATGGTGAATGGTATTGTTTCCTTAATTTCTCTTTCTGTTTTTTCATTGTTAGTATATAGGAATGCAAGGGATTTCTGTGTGTTAATTTTATATCCTGCAACTTTACTATATTCATTGATTAGCTCTAGTAATTTTCTGGTAGAGTCTTTAGGGTTTTCTATGTAGAGGATCATGTCATCTGCAAACAGTGAGAGTTTCACTTCTTCTTTTCCTATCTGGATTCCTTTTACTTCTTTTTCTGCTCTGATTGCTGTGGCCAGAACTTCCAACACTATGTTGAATAGTAGTGGTGAGAGTGGGCACCCTTGTCTTGTTCCTGATTTCAGGGGAAATGCTTTCAATTTTTCACCATTGAGGGTGATGCTTGCTGTGGGTTTGTCATATATAGCTTTTATTATGTTGAGGTATGTTCCTTCTATTCCTGCTTTTTGGAGAGTTTTAATCATAAATGAGTGTTGAATTTTGTCAAAGGCTTTCTCTGCATCTATTGAGATAATCATATGGTTTTTATCTTTCAATTTGTTAATGTGGTGTATTACATTGATTGATTTGCGGATATTGAAGAATCCTTGCATTCCTGGGATAAAGCCCACTTGGTCATGGTGTATGATTTTTTTAATATGTTGTTGGATTCTGTTTGCTAGAATTTTGTTAAGGATTTTGGCATCTATGTTCATCAGTGATATTGGCCTGTAGTTTTCTTTTTTTGTGACATCTTTGTCTGGTTTTGGAATTAGGGTGATGGTGGCCTCATAGAATGAGTTTGGAAGTTTACCTTCTTCTGCAATTTTCTGGAAGAGTTTGAGTAAGATAGGTGTTAGCTCTTCTCTAAATTTTTGGTAGAATTCAGCTGTGAAGCCATCTGGTCCTGGGCTTTTGTTTGCTGGAAGATTTTTGATTACAGTTTCGATTTCCTTGCCTGTGATGGGTCTGTTAAGATCTTCTATTTCCTCCTGGTTCTGTTTTGGAAAGTTATACTTTTCTAAGAATTTGTCCATTTCTTCCAAGTTGTCCATTTTATTGGCATAGAGCTGCTGGTAGTAGTCTCTTATGATCCTTTGTATTTCAGTGTTGTCTGTTGTGATCTCTCCATTTTCATTTCTAATTTTGCTAATTTGGTTCTTCTCTCTTTGTTTCTTAATGAGTCTTGCTAATGGTTTGTCAATTTTGTTTATTTTTTCAAAAAACCAGCTTTTAGCTTTGTTGATTTTTGCTATGGTCTCTTTAGTTTCTATTGCATTTATTTCTGCCTTAATTTTTAAGATTTCTTTCCTTCTGCTAACCCTGGGGTTCTTCATTTCTTCCTTCTCTAATTGCTTTAGCTGTAGAGTTAGGTTATTTATTTGGCTTTTTTCTTGTTTCTTGATGTAAGCCTGTAATGCTATGAACCTTCCCCTTAGCACTGCTTTTACAGTGTCCCATAGGTTTTGGGTTGTTGTGTTTTCATTTTCATTCGTTTCTATACATATTTTGATTTCTTTTTTGATTTCTTCTATGATTTGTTGGTTATTCAGAAGCGTGTTATTTAGCCTCCATATGTTTGAATTTTTAACAATTTTTTTCCTGTAATTGAGATCTAATCTTACTGCACTGTGGTCAGAAAAGATGACTGGAATGATTTCAATTTTTTTGAATTTTCCAAGACTAGATTTATGGCCCAGGATGTGATCTATTCTGGAGAAGGTTCCGTGTGCACTTGAGAAAAAGGTGAAGTTGATTGTTTTGGGGTGAAATGTCCTATAGATATCAATTAGGTCTAGCTGGTCCATTGTGTCATTTAAGGTTTGTGTTTCCTTGTTAATTTTCTGTTTAGTTGATCTATCCATAGTTGTGAGTGGGGTATTAAAGTCTCCCACTATTATTGTGTTACTATTAATTTCCTCTTTCATACTCGTTAGTGTTTGCCAAAAGGTATTTTTAAATGACTAAACTCATGTATGGATGAGCTGAGTTTATGAAGCCTTCAGCTTGTTTCATCCAATATAACAGACACTAGTCACAGCCTGTGGACAAATTAGATTAGAATTAAAATAAGTAAAACTGAACATTTATTTTCTCAGACTTTCTAGTTATGTTTCAAGTGTTCAACAGCCACATGTGGCTGGTGGCTACCCCATTGGACAGTGCAGATTCATAGGCATTTTCCATAATCTCAGCGAGATCTGTGAAACAGTACCATTTAAGATTAAACTGACAGGAATACAAATAGCAAAGAAAAGAAAGGAAAAGCTAGTTCTAGTAAGAAATAGGAACATAAAGAGAGGAGGAAGTTGCATGATGTTTTCTAGATATAATGATTAATTGATAAATTGATGGCTATAGGAAATGCCAGGCTATGCAGAGGTCAAGATGAGAGATTATTAATTGCCGTTGTTGCTGATGCTGTTGAGTGTGAGACGACAGTAGTACATCCTAGAGGATATTTCTGAAGTCACTGCCACAGTATCAGAAACTTTGTTCCATACCTTGATTTAATATCAGGAGATATTTCTTCATAAATTCTTCTGTTTCTGCAACTATTTAAAGAATCACTCTATATAATGTTGGATTCTTATTTTGTTTATGTTACCTTATAATTAGAATAGACGAATTTTGTGAAAATCAATTGTTTCCATAGTTTTTTTTTTTATACCTTTTAAAAGTGGGTTTTCCTCCTGTGGATTAAATTTACCACTAAGAAGAAAACATAATGATAATGGGGAGATGTACAAAAGCTATCGATCATTTGAATTTTTCAAAAGTTTCCCATAAGGGCATCCAAGGAATTTAAAATTTCCTCCTAGAATGATACGACACTGACTCCCACTTTAATGACCCTGCTCCTTACCTGGGCTTCCCTGGTGGCTCCAACAGCATAGAATCCGCCTGCTGTGTCTCCTTAAATGCTTCAGTAAATGCAAGACTACCATACTTTACACTACAAATGGTCATTCAGGGACTTGTACAAATATATATATTAAGAGTGATGAATTGTTAGGGCTCATATTTTGTCTTTAATTGAGTTCAGCTGTTAGGACTTGTCCAGTAATTGACTAGTTAGGTCATATGAATGTAAAGATGTTCTTCTCCCACACAACTAAGCCTGGCTTTAATGCTAAAACCTTCAGCAGGATATTGAATAAAGCTCTATTTTAGCAGATCTTTGATATCTCATGTTCACCCAAGACCATTAACTATACAGAATTCTCTCC
The DNA here is from genome assembly GCF_033118175.1 of Dama dama. Lineage (NCBI taxonomy): Eukaryota > Metazoa > Chordata > Mammalia > Artiodactyla > Cervidae > Dama > Dama dama. The sequence continues at coordinate 22,009,880 of NC_083686.1, read as the reverse complement.
GATGACTTAAAACTGACTTGCATTTTTCTCTTTTATATATTAACCTCATATCACATACTAATCAACAAATATTTCTGAAATATTTAGCCATTTAACTTTTCTTCAAGTTTGAGAATTTTAACTAGTCATAGAACATCAGATTTCTTTAACTTCAGGTGGATATCTACTCCTCTATTATCACCTGTGTTTTCCTCACAAAACTTTATGCATTCTTTGGATTCTTTGGTAATTTTTTATGTTCTTGTAGTATTTATATCATTTGGTGGGTTTTACTTTTATGTTATTTTTATTTTCATCCCCAAATTTATGTCATTGTTTTTTGGGAGACAGTGAGCCATTTGATTGTTTTAATGAGCATAATTTAATCAAATACAAAAGTTTCTAAACCTTGGTTTATTGATCATTTGTTACACTTGTGTGAATACCACTGAAAGCAAAGAACTGATTCTCAAATATTTTCATATATCAAAAATCTCTGAGAGGGCTTATTAAAACACAGGTTGCTGGGCCCACTTTCAGAATTTCTATTTCTTTTTCAGTAGGTCTGAAGGGGGCCCCAAGAATCTGCATGTTCAACTCAACCTTTTTGTGTACATCTATATTGATATCTAAATTGTATGTTTTTTAATCTTTTTGTGCATTTATTTCTATTTTATGATTTTAACTATTTCTAGGATGAAAATCATAGTCTACCTACATTTTATAACCTAATGTTTCACAACAAATATATATATATATGTATCTGTTGGCATGTACATTTTCCATTTGATGAAGTATTCTTCAATATATCATATGTACCAGAATTTATTTTACCAATATGCTATTATTGTTATTTAGGCAGGTTCCTTGGTCTATAAAGAAAGCTGAGTGCTGAAAAATTGATGTTTTTGAACTGTGGTGTTGGAGAAGACTCTTGAGAGTCCCTTGGACAGCAAGGAGATCAAACCAGTGAATCCTAAAGGAAATCAGTCCTGAATATTCATTGGAAGGTCTGATGCTGAAGCTGAAACTCCAATACTTTGGCTGCCTGATATGAAGTACTGACCCATTGGAAAAGACCCTGATGCTGGGAAAGATTGAAGGCAGGAGGAGAAGGGGAGGACAGAGGATGAGATGGCTGGATGGCATCACCAACTCGATGGACATGAGTTTGAGCAAACTCCAGGAGTTGGTGATAGACAGGGAAGCCACGCATTCTGCAGTACATGGGGTTGCAAAGAGTTGGACATGACTGAGTGACTGAATTGAACTGAGGCAGGTTCCAATATTTTATTATTATTGATGGTTCTGCAATGTTCAATCAAATGGCTATATATTTGTTCATACCTCTGATTTTTTTTAAGGAAACATAAAACCTATCTGAGTCTAGAGAGTGTACATGTAAGGATTTTATGTCAGATATCAAAATTGCCGTCCTGAAGAGTTATTTATTCTCAACTGCAGTAGAGCTATATATGATACTGGAAACTTGTGCATATGTATGTGTATATATGTGTGTTTGTGTGTGTGTGCATATCTATACACACACACACACACAAACACACATATATATATTGCAGAAGGAAATGGCAATCCACTACAGGATCCTTGCCTGGAAAATCTCATGGACAGAGGAGCCTGGTGGGCTGCAGTCCTTGGGGTTGCAAAGAGTCGGGCACGACTGAGTGACTAACACACACACACACACACACACACATATAGTGCCAATTGGTGATTGACTCAAAATCCTCCAGCAGTGTCCTTCAGACGTGCAATGGGAAAATTGAAAGCTACAATTTAGAATTAGGAATTTCTATGGTGGGTGTGGCCAATTGACTAGAGACAAAGAATCTGAGAATGTTCAGCCATTCAAAATTATTAGAAAAGAAATCTCTATTGAGATGAGGAAAACAGAATTTTTTTCACCTGTGTTTCAATAAATTGGATTTATCTGAAATTAAAACAGAAAATTTCAAATGTCATCATGAGAATTAGTTTAATTTTAAATTTAGTTCTATTCTCATAGCATGTTGCTCTTCAGTTGCTCAGTCGTTTCTGACTCTTTGTGACTCCATGGACTGCAGCACACCAGACTTCCCTGTCCTTCACTATCTCCCAGAGTTTGTTCAAACTCATGTCCATTGAATTGGTGATGCCATCCAAGCATCTCAGCCTCTGTTGCCTTCAATTCCTCCTGCTTCAATTGTTCCCAGCATCAGGATCTTTTTAGTTTAAGCAGTTACTTGAAATATATTTGAGAAAATATTTTCATAGGCCTAATTCTTAAATTCATTGTGTATATTATTGAGGGAAGAAAAATAGTGCTCTCCTCACCCACAGATATCCAGGACTAATGAATATAGTACCCTACATGTCAAAAAAATCATCAATATCATTTAAGATTTAGATCTTTGAAATGAGATTATTTTGGATTATCTAGGTGGTTTGGTCTAATCATTCATTAAAAGTGGAAGAGAAAGGCAAAAAGTAGGTCAAGAGATGCAAAGTTAGAAAAATCTGACCTGCCACTGCTGGCTTTGAAGATGGAAGAAGGGAGCCATTAACCAGGGAACGTGGGAGGCCCATGGTAACTGGGAATGACATCAGCCCGACCAGCCAGGAACAAAGAGACCTCAGTCCTGTAACTTCAAAGAAATGGATTCTCTCCTACACTCTCCTTAGGAATGCAGTCAGACTTCTGACGCCCCCAAACAGTAAGATAATGTTAGTATGTTTGTATTGCTTTAAGACGAGAGAGTTGTAATTTGTTGCAATAGCATCAGAAAATTAGGGAGATAAGCTTCATGAAAGGTGGGGATAATGTTTCTGTCTTTTTCAGTGCAGTAAAGAAGAGGCCAACAAAATGCCTGGTATGTAGACAGTAGTCAGCAAATATCTATAGATTTAACTAATTAAGCCCCATACATTATTCTTATTTATTTTGGCTTTACTCAGTAAGGGAAATCGTCTCACTCGATTTTAGGAGAGAAATAGAATTTACTGATTAAATTCTGACTCTAACTAGCTTAAAAAATGCAAACAAAACCTTGGGAAAAAAGTAATTTCTTATGTAATTAGCTAAATATAACTGTATGAATGGGAAGGTTGGACCCTTCCAATGTAATGCTTGATCTCATTTTATTTGATTAGGCAAATTATGAAACAGCATGAAATGCATTACTATACTAATGTAGCCTCTAAACTGTGGATCTCATTGTAACTATGGTATGGCCTTGAGGTCTTTTAACGTTGAACCTAAATGAACAAGTTAAAGTAGTTTAAAAGAATGCTCATTCACATGCACGTGCACACACACACACACTCACACACTCATAAGTATGTTAATTACACTCTTTTGCAGAGGAAAGCTTAACCTTTGTGCTACAATCAGAATAAAAGAAGGAAATGGCACATCAGTCAATTTGTAAAAATGCTAAAAGTAGTCAAGCCACTTGAATGTTGCAGCAATTCCAAAAATGCTTAACTGTGTGATTTGAAAGATGGATGGTGGTGATGGTAGCACAACACTATGAATGTATTTAACACCAGTGAATTACATACTTTAAAATACTTAAGATGGGAAACTTTATCTTATGTGTATTTTACCACAAAAAGAAAAAATTGAAAATATATGTGGAGTAGAGTACCTGTTACCAGTCCTACTGGAGGACTTTTAAACACTCTGCCCATTGCATTTTGGTATTGGAGATGCCAAGGAAAATATAATGCAGTCCAGTGCTGGATGAAATAACTCTTTACTTACAGAGAGAAGAGAGAGAGCGAGATCAGCCTCAATAGGGGTGTTAGTCTGCCAAGACGGTGGGTCTCTCCCTGAGGTACCCTCTTTGTGATAAGGCAATACAGAAACCCAGGAGACTCACCTGCAAGTTTTTCTTCATGTTCTAAGCAGTCTGCCTTCTCTTTTCCACCTTTCAGAGGCTTCCAGTGTTTTCTTTGTTGTTGTTGCTGTCATTGCTGTTTGTTAGGTCCAGGGTTTTTAGTTGTAATAAGGGGGACATGGGAGAAAGGGGACCACTCAGTCTTAAAGGAGCTAAAAATCTGAATAATCATTTTTTAGCTTATTAACAAATATTCACTGAGAGCCTATTATTTGTGACACTGTTATTTTATGTTCTGCTTATGGTGGCTCAGACAGTAAAGAATCCACCTGCAATGGAGGAGACCTGGGTTCAATCCTTGGGTCGGGAAGATCCCCTGGAGAAGGAATGGCAACCCACTGCAGTATTCCGTCCTGGAGAATTCCGTGGGCAGAGGAGCCTGGCGGGCTACAGTCCACGGGGTCACAAAGAGCCGGACACGACTGAGGGACTGATGCTCAGTGCTTTGTTGCTAAGCAATTAGGACTGAAGAAGAAAGGAGGGAGAAAGGGAGGGAGGGAGAGAGGGAGGGAAGGAGGGTAGGGGTGGAGGGAGGAAATGCTGCTCATCTTCCCAGTCTCTGCAAGAACTTCACAGCTTTCCCTAACCACTCAGCCTAGGTTTGTTGCTGTTTAGTCGTGTCTGACTCTGCAACTTCATGGACTATAGCCCCCGCCAGGCTCCTCTGTCCCTGGGACATCCCAGGCAAGAATATTCGAGTGGGCTGCCATTTCCAGCCTAGGTTAGCCCCTTCCTATTACAAACTCTTCCAGCACTTTATGTGAATCGTGACTTGCATCATTTTGTTCAGACCTGTCTCCTCTTGCCAGTGAGATTGCTGAGACCGATTTGTCCTTCCTGCTGCAGTATCCCATCGCCCAGCACAGAGGCCAGCATGAGGTAGGCACCTACCCGTCTTCATTAATTATGCTAATGGGTGTGCAATTTCCCTCCTCTCTGGCTTTGTTCTTATCATTGTTTTTCATCCCTGGTACAGTTGCTGCTGGGTTTCTGACTTTCTTGATCAGTTTTTGGCTCCTTTCTCTTGGCAACAGAACTATCTCCTGACCTCAGACATGGTTTGCACTGATCTAGCAAGGGTTAGGGAGGGGCAAGTCTTTACATTTCTGACTACTCAGGGCAACTAACCTCCTCTACTCCCGGGGACTCCACCATGATGCTATTTCTGCTATTCTCCAGGTGCTATCAGAAAATCAGGATGGTATGGGCATCTGGCTTCACCCTAAACAGCATTGTTCTTTACCTGCTTTGTGTAGGTCAGGGGGTAAAGCAAAGAGAAAAACATGGATATCAAAACAGAATAAACACCTGGAACAGTTTCGTTATCACAGAGTTAAAATGTAAAATATAAATCTAGTTGCTCAGTTTTCCATTGTGAAGGGTCACTTCACCATACAATATTTGGAAATTAAAACTAAGACTCTGAATTAATTATCCTTTCACTGTGTTGGGTTTTCTTTCCTTTCTTGTTCAACATTAACTGCCTCTGAAATTATGTTAAAGCAATGATCTCTATCGTAATGTCCTTCAGCTGGCCCTGAAAGCAATTTCCTATGAAAACCTCCTTTTTTTTTTCCCTAGGAAACATCTCAACCTTCTTAACCTCATCATTTTTATGTCATTTTGTTTTGTTTTGTTTATACTTAGAGGATATTACAATTTTATGTGGCTTCACTTATCTGTGACTTAGACTAAAGTCATGTTTTGCAACAAATAGAATGATTTAAAAGTATTTTGCTCCCTCAGGAAGGCTGTTAATGTACATGGGAAATTGTGCGGCAGCAAAATGAGATACTCTCCGTGGTACAGAGTTTATCTAGGGTTGCCCATATAAAACAGGCCTCATTTAGCATTAAATCTCATTTTATGTGATCAGGGTTTATTTTCCAATGGGCTACTCAGGATTCATGCAGTAAGACTGCTTTTTACTGAGCATCCTGTGAAGGCCGTCTCTCTCTCTCTCCACTCAAGTTGCTTACACCGCAATTTCACACTTTAATTTGCTAAGTTTTGGCCCAATTAACACTGAATATTGTATGCTGCCAGTACTTTATTTATTAAATAAAAACAATGAACAACACATGTCATAGTACTTTGGAAAATTATACAGTAATAAGTGCACATTATTAATGTCTTCAGGTGATTTGCCTGGTTATCTTTAAACATGCTGAAAAATCATTGTCTGATGTCATATTGCTTCACGTGAATAATCAAGGCTATCTTTAGGAGTGTGGGCCACTTAGAGTTCATATTATGAGTAATTTTTAGCATCTTTCCCTAGAAAGGATTGTGTGTCTTTGCGTATGTACATAGCTACATAAAGTAACAAAAATTATGAGCAACATGAACACTATTCCTAGTTAATGTAAAGAATTTCATAATTTTTCCTAAATACTCAAGATTGATTGTATATAATGTTGTATTTTAGGGGAAATCTAGCTGGAAAATCTGATCCCTTTTATTTCTAACATTTTAGAGTTTATCAGTTTTATTGATGTCATGTTCAAGATTACTACTTGAACAATATTTTAAGTAGATGCTAGTTTTAATAACATTAAAATCATTCTCCTTTATTTAAAAAGACTTTTTGTTTATTCTGTGAAGAAAACACCTAACAGGTGAGGAGATCTTGCTGTTTAAGATCTATATATTTAGGTTGGTACAAACATATTTCTGGTTTCAGACCATGAATTTTAAGTCATTATAACTAGGCTCAAAGACATCTTTATTAATCAAAATAGGAACCATTGCAATTAACACATTTTGCCAATGAGAAATAAGCTTGTTTATTCCTGCAGCATAAAAATCTTTGCTTCAGGGTTTGATGAACTCTTGCAAAGTATTTTCTGCATTCTACTGGTTGTGGAAGTGTTTTCCCTGCAAAAAGTTTTTGAGATTCTTGAAGAAGCTGTAGTTGGTTGTCAAGAGGTCAGGTGAATATGGCAGAATAGGCAAAACTCTGTAACCCAATTCGTTCAACTTTTGAAGTGCTGATTGTGCGATGTGTGGTTGGGCACTGTCGTGGAAAAGAACTGACACCTTTCCGTTGACCAATGCCAGCTGCAGACTTTGAAGTTTTCGGCGCATCTCATTGATTTGCTCAGCATACTTCTCAGATGTAATGGTTTCACTGGGATTCAGAAAGCTGTAGTGGATCAGACTGGCAGCAGACAACCAAACAGTGACCATGACCATTTTTTGGTGCAAGTTTGGCTTCAGCAAGTGCTTTGGAACTTCTTCTCAGTTTCCAGCCACTGAGCTGGTCATCACCACTTGTATAAAATCCACACTTATCAAGCCTTTTCACCTTTCCAATTTGCTTCAAATGCTGAATGACCATAAAATGGTCAATGATGAGTTCTTCAACAACTTCTCATGTAGTTATAAGAGGATCAGCTTCAATGATTGCTCTCTATTGGACATTGTCAACTTCTGATGAACAGTCAATATGTTCCTCGTCTTCAAGTCTCTTGTCCCCTTTGCAAAACTTCTTGAACCACCAATGCACTACACATTCATTAGCAGTTCCAGGACCAAATGTGTTGTTGATGTTGCAAGTTGTCTCTGGTGCTTTATGACCCATTTTGAACTTGAAAAAGAAAATTGCTGGAACTTGCTTTTGTCTAACATTAATTCTCTAGTCTAAAATAAATATAAAATACACAGCAAGCAATAAGTCATCAGCAAAAAAACATAAAGCGAGAATTGTGCATTAAAATGATGTATAACATAACCACTTTATTTAAAAATGTATTCCAATATCAAAAGCAAATTTCAACAATGCAAAAACTGCAACTTTTGCACCAACCTAATACTATCACTTTGAATCCATTCATCAGTTTTGGAATGGCCACTCCTCAATATTTCTGAAAATTTCCAGAGGCTTATTTTTTATATTAATTTGAGGGATCATTTTGCTTTTCTTGAGTTTGGCCAACTTCCTCAAGTGACAGAAAATGTGAGTTAGTAGACAACTGAAATTATGAGATAGAAGGGTTTACACTGCTGGAATGAATGCCATTTAAAATGGAATAGCAAGGATTCTTAAAATAGCATTCTTAAAAACATAAAAATTTCCTCTGTCATTTTCTCAATTGATGCTCTCACCTCCTGTAAAGTTGCTCAGCCTCCTCTCTCTCTTCTTTTTTCTCTATTTTATTTCCCTTCAATTTGGAGTGGATGGGGTGAGTAGAGAATCCCTCCAATATTTTATTTAGGCAGAGAAATTCAGTTTTGTCCAGCCTCTATGGCAAAACTGAGATCTGAGGTTCACTTCATATGGCAGAACTGAGCTGAAGCTATGAATGCATAACTTGCAAGAGCCCCTTCTGATTGAATTACATTCTTAGACAATGCTCTTTAGTTCTCTACAAAGAGGAGTGGAGAGGCAGTTTATTTTTCCAGTTACACAGGTACCTAAGCAAATGAGTACAAGATATTTTTAATTTCCTGGTGTTTCTTTTAAGAATCTTATGATCGACTTGGAATATATCGATTCAATGGACCTAAGTTTGAGCAACATCCCAGAGATAGTGGAGGACAGGGAAGCCTGATGGGCTGCAGTCCATGGGGTTGCAAAGAGTCAGACATGACTCAGCGACTGAACAATATTATTCATCAGTGTTCCTTGAAAAATATGTGAACAATCTTACACTTACACAGATTAAAGAATAGAGGCTCTCTGCACTACACACTGGTCTCCCTCCTTCCATTTTTGCAGCTTACTCTCCATCAAGAAGCTCGAGTCTTTTTGTTTTAAAGTATAAAGCAGAACATATCACTATAATGCTCAAATCCTCCAAGAGCTGGCTTCCCATCATGGAGTATAATCTTACGTCCTTACATGGCCTTCCAAGCCCTGCATGCCATGGTCTCCCATTACCCCATCTTCTCTCACACACTCTCTCTCAGCCCCTCTGCCTTTCTTCATTCAACTTCTTGTTTTCTTTGTTGTTGCTCAGTCGCTAAGTCATTTATGTCCAACTCTTTGTGACTCCATGGACAGCAGCAAATCAGGCTTCCCTGCCTTTCACTATCTCCCGGAGTTTCCTCACACTCACGTCCACTGAGTTGGTGAAGCCATACAACCATCTCGTCCTTGTTCTTACCAAGCTCATTTCTGTCTCAGGACCTGGGAATGTGCTCCGTCTTGTGCCTGGAATCCTCACCCCTCAGAGAGACTTTCAATGATCACCTCAACTGCAAATCTTTTTAACTGTTTTTATGTCATTCTGTTTTATTTTCTTCCCAGCACATGATATATATATACACATGTATATACATAAATATATATCATATCTATGTGTGTGTGTGTATATATATATATATATGATACTTCACTGAGAGCATCTCTCTAGACATCCCCTTGTTTATTTTCTATTTTCTCATTTGAATATAAAGTAGGGAACTTTCTCTTTTCTTCTATTTCCTCCAACACCCAGAATGGGCTTTTAATAAATTTTATTATACGGGGCTCTTTTGGTTTCAGTTGCTGCAGAAGCCTCAGATCTTCTGAATAACACTAGGCATGGCATTCTAATGCACATCACAGTAGCTCTTCTGGACATGAGACACTGATATTGTGAAACTGGTTGCCCAGTAGTCCTTTGGTATGTGCCATGCTAAGTCGCTCAGTCATGTCTGACTCTTTGCGACCCTATGAACTGTAGCCCACCAGACTTCTCTGTCCATGGGATTCTCCAGGCAAGAATACTGAAGTGGGTTGCCATGCCCTCCTCCAGGGGATCTTCCCGACCCAGGGATCAAACTTGCGTCTTTTATGTCTCCTGCATTGCCAGGCAGGTTCTTTACCATTAGCACCACCTGTGAAATCCAGTCCTTTGGTATGCATGGGGAATTGGTACTAGGACACTCCACCTTATATGGATACCAAACTCCTTCTTATACAATGACATAGTATTGTCATTGACCCTCCATCTCTGCACTTCCGCATCTGCAGATTCAACCAATGAGAACCTGTGGATATGGAGGGTCGATTGTACTGACATTAGCTAATCATACCTAGACAGCATATTAAAAAGCAGAGACATTACTTTGCCAACAAAGGTCCATCTAGTCAAAGCTATGTTTTTTCCAGTAGTAATGTACGGATGTGAGAGTTGGACTATAAAGAAAGCTGAGGGCTAAAGAATTGATGCTTTTGAACTGTGGTGTTGGAGAAGACTCTTGGTAGTCCCTTGGACTGCAAGGAGATCCAATCAGTCCATCCTAAAGGAAATCAGTCCTGAATATTCATTGGAAGGACTGATGCTGAAGCTGAAACTCCAATACTTTGGAGTATTGGATATCTCCAATACCTGATGCTGGGAAAGATTGAAGGTAGGAGGAAAAGGGGATGACAGAGGATGAGATGGTTGGATGGAATCATTGGCTCAATGGACATGAGTCTGAGTAAACTCTGGGAGTTGGTGATGGACAAGGAGGCCTGGCATGCTGCAGTCCATGGGGTCGCAAAGAGATGGACATGGCTGAGCAACTGAACTGAACTGAACTGAACTGAATATGAGGGTAAGGCTGAAGCATTCAGATTGGCAATGAGAGACTTGGGTAGAGGCCAGACCCCAGAGCTCTAGGCATAGGAGTGAGATACCCTGGAAAGACAGGGGGTGCAGGGGAAGGGCAAAGAACTGTAACAAAATTATTCAAAATAGTACTCATTTGAATCTTTAAAAGTAACAGAAAAAAATAGAAGTGTGTATGGCTAGTTCTAACCTTAAACACACGGCATCTGCTTAAAACTAAGGGGGAATATGTCTTAACTAAAGTAGTAGAAGATAAATGTTCCCATACTTCAAAGGAGTTTTGAATAATGATAAACTCAGAAATGTAACATCTAGACAGTGCACAATGATGTGATATTTGAGATGAGATACTGAATCATCTGCAGTACATCCTTTCCTTTATGGTCTCCTCTGTAATCTGTGATTGCTTCAAAATGTCACTCTGAGAATACAAACTGCTTTCCTGCTTTAGACCTTCAAACCTTGGTTGAATGGCTTCTTTTCATCCTGAAGATAACAGTCAAAAATAGTGAATATGGCTCTATGCTCTCTGATTTCTTTCTGTTTGGTTTTAAGTTCATTTTTATTGGCATATAGTTGCTTTACAATGTTGTAAGTTTCTACTGTGAACGAATGAATAATCATTAAAGAGAATCAGCCGTGCATATACATATGTCCCCTCCCTTTTGGACTTTCTTCCTATTCAGGTCACCGGAGTGCGTTAATTAGAGTTCCCAGTATAATATGGCATTTTAAATGAAACAACTGACAAAGGAATAATCTCCAAGATATACAAGTAGCTCATGCAGCTCAATATTAAAAAAACAAACATCCCAGTCAAAAACTAGGCAGAAGACCTAAATAGACATCACTCCAAAGAAGACACACAGATGGCCAACAAATACATGAAAAGATGCTCAACATTGCTCATCATTAGAGAAATGAAAATCTGATTTCTTTCTAAATCATCCTGCCTCATCTTTTCCCACTCTTCCTGGCTCTCTATTCGTAATTTCAAACTCTCCATCCTCAAAGGTAGCCTTAGTTTTGATTACTTCTGGGGCACTTGTCCACTGTCTATAAGATTCTTCTTTCCTCCTCCCTTTGGGTCTTTATCCTTCAAAGTTTCTGCTTCTTTCAATTTTCCCCTGAAACCCTAGACCAAAGCTCACACACATTCAAAACGTCTGTCCCACTTGTTACCCATTTACTTAAGGTGCTTTTTTTTTTTTCTCCACCAGAATGAGGGCTTAACTTATTCCTTACTAATTATTCCTAACTTACTAACTTATTCCTTAACTTATTCCCTACTAATCTGCATATTGCTTATCCCTCATTTGTTGCTCATGTTGGCATTAGAATGTCAACATATTTTTGTTCTTTAGCTCTAGTGATCTTTTAATACTTTCTAAATTGATTTTCAGTATGACAGCAAAAAGTATTACAGGAACTAAATCTAGGTTAACTTTGGGGCTTATGCCAGATAGATCAGGTAAATACTCCGGAGGCAAGAAAAACCTGCCCATATACTTCTCAGTCTCATGTGAAGTTTATCATCTGGCAAGAAATCTTCCAAGAATTTACCCCCTGGCATTTTTCCTTTTATGAGAGAAATCTCAAGTAAAATAAAAAGCCACAGAATGAGGACAAATGGAATTCCTCCAAAAACAAAACCACTCATGTGATGACAAGATCTAAATAATTTGGGCAGGCAAAGATCTAATGTAGAAAGTTGTAGGATTGACATATATATACCACCATGTACAAAGTAGATAGCTAGTGAGAAGCTGCTGTCTAGCATAGGGAGCTCAGCTCAGGGCTCTGTGATGACCTAGAGGGGTATGATGCCCGGGTGAGAGGGAAGTTCAAGAGGGAGAGGATCTATGTGTACATATAGCTGATTCACTTCATGGTGCAGCAGAAAATAACACTGTGAACAAATAACACTCAAGTAAAAAAATAAACTCTGATAGACAGAGTGCCTGAAGAAGTATGGACGGAGGTTCGTGACATTGTACAGGAGACAGGGATCAAGACCATCCCCATGGAAAAGAAATGCAAAAAAGCAAAATGGCTGTCTGGGGAGGCCTTACAAATAGCTGTGAAACGAAGAGAAGTGAAAAGCAAAGGAGAAAAGGAAAGATATACCCATTTGAATGCAGAGTTCCAAAGAATAGCAAGGAGAGATAAGAAAGCCTTCCCCAGTGATCAGTACAAAGATACCGAGGAGAACAAAAGAATGGGAAACACTAGAGATCTCTTCAAGAAAATTAAGAGATAGCAAAGGAACATTTCATGCAAAGATGGGCACAATAAAGGATGGAAATGATATGGATCTAACAGAAGCAGAAGATATTAAGAAGAGGTGGCAAGAATACACAAGAGAACTGTACAAAAAAGATCTTCACGACCCAGATAATCACAATGGTGTGATCACTCACCTAGAGCCAGACATCCTGGAATGTGAAGTCAAGCGGGCCTTACAAAGCATCACTACGAACAAAGCTAGTGGATGTGATAGAATTCCAGTTGAGCTATTTTAAATCCTAAATGATGATGCTGTGAAAGTGCTGCACTCAATATGACAGCAAATTTGGAAAGCTCAGCAGTGGCCACAGGACTGGAAAAGGTCATTTTTCATTCAATCCCAAAGAAAGGCAATGCCAAAGGATGCTCAAACTACTACACAATTGCACTCATCTCACACAGTTGTAAAGTAATGCTCAAAATTCTCCAAGCCAGGCTTCAACAGTACAGAAATGGTGAACTTCCAGATGTTCAAGCTGGATTTAGGAAAGGCAGAGGAACCAGAGGTCAAATTGCCAACATGTGTTGGATCATCAAAAAGCAAGAGAGTTCCAGAAAAATATTGAATACTGCTTTATTGACTCTGCCAAAGCATTTGACTGTGTGGATCACCACAAACTGTGGAAAATTCTTCAAGAGATGGGAATACCAGACCACCTGACCTGCCTCTTGAGAAATCTGTTTGAAGGTCAGGAAGCAACAGTTAGAACTGGACATGGAACAACTGACTGGGTCCAAATCGGGAAAGGAATACATCAAGACTGTATATTGTCACCCTGCTTATTTAACTTATATGCAGAGTACATAATGAGAAACACTGGTCTGGATAAAGCACAAGCTGGAATAAAGATTGTCAAGAGAAATATCAATAACCTCAGATACGCAGATGACACCACCATTATGGCAGAAAGCAAAGAAGAACTAAAGAGCCTCTTGATGAAAGTGAAAAAGGAGAGTGAAAAAGATGGCTTAAAACTCAACATTCAGAAAACTAAGATCATGGCATCTGGTCCCATCACTTCATGGCAAATAGATGGGGGTACAGTGGAAACAGTGGCAGACTTTTATTTTGGGGGGCTCCAAAACCACTGCAGATGGTGACTGCAGCCATGAAATTAAAAGACACTACTCCTTGGAAGAAAAGTTATGACCAACCTAGATAGCATATTAAAAAGCAGAGACATTACTTTGCCAACAAAGGTCCATCTAGTCAAGGCTATGGTTTTTCCAGTGGTCATGTATGGATGTGAGAGTTGGACTCTAAAGAAAGCTGAGCACAGAAGAATTGATGCTTTTGAACTGTGGTGTTGGAGAAGACTCTTGAGAGTCCCTTGGACAGCAAGAAGATCCAACCAGTCCATCCTAAAGGAGATCAGTCCTGGGTGTTCATTGTAAGGACTGATGCTGAAGCTGAAACTCCAATACTTTGGCCACCTGATTCTAAGAACTGACTCATTGGAAAAGACCCTGATGCTGGGAGGGATTGGGGGCAGGAGGAGAAGTGGACGACAGAGGATGAGATGGTTAGATGGCATCACCAACTCAATGGACCTGAGTTTGGGTAAACTCTGGGAGTTGGTGATGGACAGGGAGGCCTGGAGTGCTGCAGTCCATGGGGTTGCAAAGAGTTGGACACGACTGAGCAAATGAACTGAATTGGACTGAAAAAACAACTGTAAAAAAAACAAAGTTAAAGTCAACTTATATATTTTCTTATGGTGTCAGATAGAAGGAAAATATTTACAAAAGGAAAAATATTATAAACTTTATGGTATGTTGAATAACAGCCTCCCAAGGTGTCCATGGGAATGGCTACCCACTCCAGTATTCTTGCCTGGAGAATCCCATGGACAGAGGAGCCTGGTGGGCTACAGTCCAAGGGGTTGGAAGGAGCAGAACAGGACCAAGCAACTAAGCACAGGGCACAAGGTGTCCATGGCCAATCCCAGAACCCGTGACTGTTACCGTATATGGCAAAAGGAACTCTGCAGGTGTGACGAGGTTAAGGACTTTGAGATGAGAAAGCTATCTGGATATGCAGGTGAGTCCCATGTAATCACAGCAGTCCTTTTAAAAAGGAAGAAGGAGGCCAGAGCCAAAAGGTGATGACTGAAGCAGAGGCTGAAGGGATACACTTTGAAAATGAAAGGGACCACAAGCCAAGGAATACAGGCAGCCACTTGAAGCTGAAAAGGGCAAGGAAACAGCCTCCAAAAGGAACTAACCCTGATCGATCTTAATTTTTCAGTTCAGTGAATCTGATTTTGGACATCTGACCTCCAGACCTGTCAGAGAATAAATCTGTGTTCTTTTAAGCCACTACGTTTGTGGTAATTCGTGACAGGAGCATTAGAAAGCTATTATATAAGCCTTCTCTTCTCAATCGAATTGATGCTAAAAGTGTCTTTTTCAAAGTTAGAAGTTATAAACATAAGCAAACCTTGGGTTGAGAATTATTGGACTGATTTTTAAAGAGGTTGAGGGAAATATTTTTAAAAGCAGAGTCAGGGGCTTCCCTGGTACCTCAGTGGTGAAGAAGCTGCCTGCCAATGCAGGAGACCCAGGTTCTGTCCCTGGTCCAGAAAGATCCTATATGCCGAGAAGCAACTAAGGCCAAGCACCACAACTGAGCCTGTGTTCTAAAGCCTGGGCGCCACAATAATGAGCCCACGTACCCCAACTACTGAAGTCCACGTGCTCTAGAGCCCATGCTCCACAGGAGAAGAAACTGTAATGAGAAGCCCTCACACCACAACTAGAGAGTAGCCCCTTCTCGCCACAACTAGAGAAAAGCCCGTGTAGCAACAAAGACCCAGCACAGCCATAAATAAATAAATAAACAAAAATCAGTCATCCCTTCCATTTTATCCATGATTATGAAGAAATAATTTGAGGAGTACAACAGATTCAATGGTTCTGAAATCACTCATGAGTTGGCCTTTATCATTTTGAATTAGAACTTTAAAAAAACCATGGCTACCAATACAGCATTTTAGTGCTTTCTGGGAATGACAGGAACACAGACATGTAGTATTTTCAATGCCAACATAATTTTCTTTTGTTTTTAGTGCTGTGTCCTACTATTTTTCATATCAGAAAGAGTACATTGACTATTCCAGGTCATCACTTAATGTTGATAACCTTTATAAAGATTATTCTAAATCTTTTCAAATTTTCTATAATATCCAGCACCCTCGGAAGAGTCCCAAGACTTTAATTGCTGAAGCCCTGGAACTTTCTCCCATTTTTTTAAACATTAAGAATTTATTGAAGATTTTTTACACTTGAACATATTGTTTAAAATATAATCTTTCTTCCCATGTGACAGCCTCACACAAACAAAGTATTTAAAGAAGATGAAGGTCTGTCATTGCTCTGTTTAATTAACAAGAGACTTTTAGAATTAGAGAATGTTAAAAAAAGAATGCAGAAGAAAACTTAGTGTGATAATGATAATCATTTCATTTCACATCAGAATTTCAACTTGTAAAAATTCTATTTACAGGTGTCATCTGCTCGAACTAGTCAATCTTCTTTCATAATATGAGCTTTTCTTTCCCTAGTTACTTACACAAATCAGATGGTGGAGTACAAAATCATGCGGAGAGGTTTAGATTTGCTTCTAATTTAGCACATGATGTAACAACTTCCTTTTTCTATCATCTATGACTTTGAAAGCTCCCAGATCCTTTGTTTTGCATCTAAATTATTTAAAATTGCCTTTCCTTTTAGTACATAAAGGCAATGCATATCTTTTTAATAGTCTACATTCTTGAAAATTAACTCAAGGTTTCTAACCAAACTACTTCAATGCACATTTCAGTAAGTTTTCAATTTATTTTGGATTACCCAGTGACATTTATGATCTTGAAAATACAATTCACTTAAGATACAAATAACTTTACAGTAATTAGGAGACAATGTTAAGGGTCTGTACATGCGTGCTACGTCACTTCAGTCATGTCTGACGCTTAGAGACCCTATGGACCATAGCCTGCCAGGCTCCTCTGTCCATGGGGTTCTCCAGCCAAGAACACTGGAGTGGATTGTCATGCCTTTCTGCAGGAATCAAACCCTCATCTCTTATATTTCCTGCATTAGGCAAGCTGGTTCTTTACCACGAGTTTTCTTTTACTATAAGACAGTGATGACTTTGTGAAAGGTTAGCAATTTTAACACAGTACATATACTCAGCTGTGTTCACATTACTCAATAAAATGTTTTCTAATGAGTACTTGTTGTGGGATGCACAAGCATAGTTATCATCAATTAAGATTTTTTCCCCCCCAATTTTGACTAAGGAAAGAAGAGTTTAACTTTCTGCAGGGTATGAAGTAGCTCAATCATTAAAATTGTAGCATAAATATCTCCTAACAATTTCTGTTTATCTTTACATATGCCTTTGAGACACTTGTTAAGACTATAAAGTCTAAGTGAAACACATGGATATATTTTCCAATATTTTACACAACTTTTGAGAGGTTTCAGCAGATATAAAGTTTATTATCAGTTGCATCTTTGACAAAGTATAGTTAAAAGAAATTTACTGAGAAATTACTCTATCATGGCTAATTATCAGATCTTGTACTATAAAGTTCAATGCCTTTTTTATAATGAAATGGCAGTTTACAGAGCTAATATTATCACATTCTACAAATGAATCCAGTCATTAAAATATGATATACATAAATACTAAAACATCAAATAAGATGTATATTCAAAATGTCAGAGCTGGAAGGAAATTTAGGTATTTCCAGGTCATCCACTTTCACTCTGTGTTTGAGAAGCTAGTTTGTTCAATTTCATCAAGCTACTTGTGGCTAGATCTAGGTCCAGAACTTCCATCATCTGATTCTTAAGCCAAAACAATTCGTAGCACATTTGGGCTTCCCCAATGGCTCAGTGGTAAAGGATCCACCTGCAAAGAATAAGGATGGGAAATGTGGGTTTGATCCCTGGATCAGGAAGATCTCCTGGATGAGGAAATGGTAAACCTCTCCAGTATTCTTCCCTTGAAAAATCCAATGGACAGAGAAACCTGGCGGGCTAGAGTCAGACACGACTGAGCAACTGAGCATGCATGCAGTCTGAGTCAACCTCCATCTCTCTCCATGTCTCTCTCTTCCTTGCCTGCTTCATGCACACACACACACACACTTTACCTTAATATAGTTCTTGCAAAGCAATCTGAACAAGCACATTTTAATATAAATTTGCATATTATACTCTGTACTTTCTTATCAGCATTTTCTTTTGGCAGAAGAGCCCCAAAATAAAATGCATTAAAAAAAAAAAAAAACCCAGCACAGGGCTTGCTACACTATGAGAAAGAAGTTTTTCTATCTTTTGTCAAACTGACTGGATTAGATCCTGGTAAGAGTAGAAACATCCCCAAATTGAAGTGTTCTCTGAAATAAGCCATAGAAATTCACTTGGTAAAATATTAATCTAACTGAGTCTAGAGTATGTGGCCACACTCACTTCATCACCTGCAGACAACACGCTCCAGTCTCACCTGCTTGTTTCTTTATGTAAACATCCAAGAGATGAATCAGAGTTATTGGATGACTCTAGAATAGGTATTTCATTTCATATTAAAATAATGTATGTATTTCTCTCCTGTGCAATACTAACATTTTTCCAGTAGCAATAGAGAAGTGATAAACTTCCTAAAGTAATGTGATGCTGAACAAAATCTAGTAAAAGTTAACCATAAGGCTTTGTGATAGAGGAAGTTGTAATATTTACAATATTTGTAAATGTTACTCATTTATATTTTACCCTCTTAAAATTGAAAAATAATATATGTAAGCAGTTCAATTAAAAAAAAAACACTTTAGACACCTTCTTGGCCACAGTACAGGCTGTTTTAATTTTTAAAATAATCTAACAAAATGCCTCTGAGCAGTAAACAATGGTCAGTGATATTTAGATAATAAAGTTAAGTTCACAGAGACACTCAGATCTTGTATCCAGTAAGGATTTATTAGAAAAACAAATATTGAATAATTTATGATTTAAAGTGGTTAGAATAAAATTCAGGAAAAATATAAGCAAATCATTTCCTTTCTAACAATTTAAAATGTAGAACGTTTAAACCTTATATATTTTTGCCAAAATAGTAATTATCCATAGATGACAGATGCTGCTCCCCACTTAATGGAGGGTCTCAAATTTTACTCTGCATCTCATTGGGAAGGAAATATAAAAATTTAAAATAGAATTAACTTGGGGAAAGACATCAGTGCTGTAACTCTTAGCACCAAATGTTTCTTCTTGGAGCACCAAATGCTTTAAGGAAAACATTCCAAGTATCAAAGTTTTCAGATAGATAAATATTTATGGATCAAATCCATAAAGAACAGACATTGTTATGAAATATATATAGATGCCTTCAAAACTTTCTTTCCAGGCAGAGTAGACACATAAGTTAGGAGTCATTTCCCACTTAATTGTTTTTGCAACCTTATGCAACACAAATGGATTGTGGATAAAGACTTAAACTGGCTTATTCACAGAAAGTAGATCTTGACTGACATTATGTCCAGAAAATTAAACAGGAACTGTTTCTCAATAGAAAACACTATTAAACTTAAAGAAATGGCTTTATTTTAACCTTTTATTTTCTTAACTGAAAGGCACAGAGGTTTTCAATTTTGTCCTTTTGTGAGAAAACAACACTTTTTAAGCAAATTATTCTCAATTTGCTAGTTAGCAAAATCAGAGAAAATCATTAACCTAGATCTAGTTTGTATCTTCAAGTGCAATAAAATTCCATGTCTTTGAACTTCATGAATGATACGTTTGTAGTCTGTATATAGACCACTGCCTCTCCCTCTTCACTGAGAGCTCTTCATAGTGATATTAGAACCGGAAATCCATTTTCCTTACAATCTACAGAAACCTACTTTGCCACTTAAGGGCAAAGGTCTACTTACATTGCTCATATAAAAAATAAAAGTGTCATAGAAATGCCATATGATACTAGACGAACTCAAAGGAACTACCAAAGAAGCAGACTTAGCTTCTGTATGTACCCTTGATGCTCTTCAATGCCATTTAGGGGTGGTGTGCGCTGATCAGAAGGGCTTCCCTGATAGTTCAGTGGTAAAGAATCCACCTGCCAGTGCAGGAGGCACGGGTTCAAACCCTGGGTCCGGAAGATCCCCTGGAGAAGAAAATGACAACCCACTCCAGCATTCTGGCCTGGGAGATCCCATAGACAGGGGTGCCCAATGGACTACAGTCCATGGGGTCGCAAGAGCTGGACATGACTTAGTGACTAAACAACAACTGATCAGAAATGAAAGGCCAAATTAAGAAAACAGCATCTGCCCCAGATGCAAATGTAGAACAATGGTCTACAAGAACTCAATGGGGATGTATGTGGTTTCCAAGTTACACTTGCACACATGGATAATTACTACCAACACTATCATTTGTGAACATAACAGACATTTTGGAACTGGATACAATTCTGTCCCTGCAACTAGCCAAGACAATTCAATATTCAACCAAACAAGGTTTGAGTGTATGTGGGCTTAAAGAAAATGGGAGCCAAAGCACAGGTAAAATTTTATTTATGAATATGGAGACACATGACTTTGGATCCAGCCAGCCAGTGACATAAATAAACTTGAGCAAAAGATTCAAGCTAGAGGATATATACGTATATCTATATATAAAAATTCGTGTGTCTGAGTAAGGCTTCTTGGAACAGTGCCACAGATCTGAACACCAACCATCAGAATCACTCCCGTCCTTTGAAATTTCCATTAAGAGCACAATGGGGGTAATTATACTGGGATGCTCCAAATCGCTGTTTCCATCTTGTGCACTCACATGCCCGCCAAACATGAAATGTTCGCCTTCTCCCTTCCAACATGATGGTTGTTGAACTTATTTTTAGTGTCATTTGATAAGCCTTTGTGCTCGCAGAGAGACATCCCACTGACCCAGCCACTGGTCATTGTCTATACCAGTTCACATCAAAGCAGGCGCACTTTGTCAGGTCTCCAGTCGAATATCCATTTCGCATCTGAAGTACAGTATCGAAAGTGACTAGATCATTTGAGCTTTTTCTTCAGCTGCTGCCTCCTTCCTCCCCCACAGTCTTTCCGCTCACGCTAACATAATTTGGCATCGTCGACGTGACATGATGGTGGTTTTTCTTGAAAGAAATTATAATACAGACATTTTCGATGTTTCGGGGTGGTCGACCCTCCTGATATTTTCATTTATAATTTGACGAGAGGAGGTCTTTTTGTTTTTTTCTCTACTGAATCACAACCAAGGTAGAGTGCCCCTCAAAAATCCAAGAAATACGCATACAGTAATAGGTCATTCAATGTCAAAAGGCATAAAAAAGATGAGCAAAATCTTCACAGGCTGCTGCTTGCTGTTGCCTTTAATTATATTAATTAAACTTTGAAATTTTCATGCAAAGAGAGTTGCTGGCTTGTGACGCTGAAGAGCCCTTGGAGACTTGGAGGAAGAAAAAACCCTGAGCGGAAGCTTTGTGGTTACTGCTTCCTTTAAATTAAAAGCAAAACAAACTCCTAGATATGTTTACAGATATTAATGCTTTATGCACTACTAAGCCCTAAACATAGCAAGAGGGGTAAATCGACCCATCACAGGGACAAGTTCTCAAATCATGAGTCCATTAAACTCCACTCAAGATCTCTGGTTAGAGGCTGTCTTCCTGTGGAATAATGCACTATTAATTTTCTTCTTTTCCCAAGTGCATAATGAAAGGAAGGTGTCTTCAAAAACTAAAGGGCAAAATCTTGCTTGCTACCAATACCTTGAGGCATCCTGTCTACATTTTGTCATGCGTGTGCACTTTTCAGTGTTAGAATGACAAGATTTTCCAGTCAGAAGCTTCCCGGAAGGCACATTGTGGTAGGGGGACTTGGAAGGCTTTCGTGATCTGACATAGCTATAAGGCAATAGACTCCATTATCTGCTGAGCCTGGTGGGAGATTTCGCACTCTGCCTTTGGCTAACAATCTTGCCATGTAAACACACAAGTGCCATGTTTCTATGTAAAACACTCCTTTCTCCATTCAGGATCCACCTCGACCAATTGTTTTTTTTCTCCCTATTTTGACATCATCTTCACACTTTTGTTTTCACTTTTTCCTCTTTTACACATTCAAGCAGACCTTCTTGTATAAACCACAGCGTGTCCATTAATGTTCCTCTTTATTTTCAACGTCCTGAATCATGAGTTACCATTGAGTTTCATCAACTCCCATGTAGACGGCAGAACAAGTGTTTGAAAATGTTTGGTGAAGCAAAGCAGAAGGCAGAGAAAACATTTCCTGACTGAGAGGAATAAAGCTGCTCTTCCAAAAACTTCTGAAATGCACTTTTTGTTTCATCGGCGTTGTGAACATGTACCACCTTTGTACCTCTTGGCCTTCTTGTTTTCCTTTTACTGAGATGGAACTCGAGAGAAGTTTATGCACCGGCCCTAGGAAAGAAACAAATACTTATTGAAATACTGAAATAATTATTTAAAAAGCCCAAGAACACCTAGTTTTTCTACTATGATAAAACAATTACCCAAGGTACAGTTGACATTAAGATGAAACATGGTCATAAGTTTTTTTTTCCTCTGTGTCAAAGCATGATGGTTTTTTCAGATCTTTACCATAGCAAGTACACCTACACAATGGCATGACAGAATTAGAGTGGAAAAAAAAATAAACTATGGGAAATACAACTTTGGTATTGTTATTTAAAGAACAGTATCACTATCCTAGCAATAAAAATATCAAAGCCACAAACCTACATTTTCTATAATGAAATAAAAGTATCCCTTTATTCAAGCTGGTGCTTTTAAAGCTGATATAAAATTGGTGCTTCGAAAATGTATACATGAGGAGTATATTTAAGAGATTGGGGATAAGAAGTCAGGGAGAAAGGGAGAGATGCCATTTCTTTGTGATTCCATTTTATAATAGACTTTCACAAGAGACTTATTAGCATTCTTGTCGACTACTCTCGACCATGTCTTACAACTGCACACCACTGTTACATGGTCTCTACACGTAGTGACTCTATTTGCACTCCACATTTCCAAAGACAGTCTGCCAATCCAGTTCCTTAGCACTTCAATACAGCTTATAGAGAAACATTGTTTTATATGTAACTATAAATAATCCAAGAATTAGTTGAAAATAAAGTTCCAGTTAGTAATAAAAGATCCCCTATTTCCCCCTCCTTGGTTTGACAGTGAGGATGTCTTGTACAGTCTAAATCATATCCAGATTCCTTAGTCCAAAGCTACCACACTGCTTTCAACTTTAGGGTTCAGATCATCATCTTATTGAGATTTTCCTATTTCTCTTAATATCTGCTCTCTAACTTCATATTTTAGACTGTTTTTTCGTTTCCCTCTAAATATGAATAATACATTTATTTCAAGTGTACATCCTATGTACGTGGTACATTAAAAAGGAAACAAGATTTTGGTCTGTTTTCCTCTCAAAAATCACTGTACAACAAGTTGGAAATTTCAGAAATCAATAAGAAATATTAAAGCAAGGTAGTTTACATTTGTTCCTGCCTAAGAGGCAAATATTCATCAAATTATCTGCCTTCTAAATAATTTTGGAGGTAATGTTATTACCACGATTGTTGCTTTTATTCCTTGCTTTGTGCCTAATATCTACAGATAGTATCTATGCAAAAGGAAGTGTGAGAAAATCATGGAGAAGACTACTTTAGAATGAGATCAAAATTCCTTGATAATGAAATGGTCACAGGTCATGTACTTAGACTGTATTTTTGTATTATCTAGAACCTTCAAACAAGATTTTCATTACGAATATTAAGGGAAAAGATGCTTTTCTCCAGATTAGCTACATTTAGCATCAAGTGCCAAGAAAAATATTTTTAAATGTTATTTTCATGATATATGCCTTTTGAAAAAAATTTTTCCAGGGGGGTAGGAAGGAAAACGACATAAAAAATAAATATTTGGGCAAAGCAGTAAATCAGTCCTTCTGAGCCACGATAGTATAAACAGTATAAATACATACAATGAGAAATAGATTTTAACTGTGCATATTAAAACAATGATGTATATTAAAAATATTATTTTCTGGCAGTTTTCCAGAACCAAAGAAAAGGAAATATATAAGGAATAGCATTCAGAGAGCAAAGATACAAATTAATGACATCTTTTCTTGTGTATTTATTATGGACCAAAAATGTAAAGGTTTTCTCTTTTCTATATCATTTTGAAAAAGAAGTTATCATGAATTTCTACTTTTATTTGGATTTCATCACTAGTTAACTAGATTTAGGTGTAAGGTTCTTTCTCTGACCATTTCTATTCTACACACCAGATTAATCTTAGTGACCCTGATTCATTTATTTTAAGCAACTGGAGAGTTTAAACAGAGAAATTCATAGTCCACTTGAATTTTCAAAATAATGTCAACATCTAACTATTCCAGACCAAGTTATTTTCTATTTCATTTGATGTGGTTTAATTAAAGACTAGAAACTAAAATGAAGAAAGCTCTATTGATTTTTCACCCTGAGGTCCTTACTCCAACTCTTCCCAACCTTGGGATTAAGTACTGATCATCAGTCTATTGATTTAAGTACCTCAAAACCCTGGTGAATAGCATATATACCCTGGATTTTAGCACACACATTGATAAAAACAACCAAATACCTCCTCTTCTTCTCATCATGGACTCAGTGTTTTTCACTTTTATCAAGATCTGATCATGTTTTAATTTATAGGAATTCAGAAGTTGGTAACTTAGAGTCTTGTTCAGAAGTTACTTCCTTTGTCTAAGCCTTCAGAGGTTAAAGTGTCTGCCTGCAATGCAGGAGGCCCAGGTTCGATCCCTGAGTCAGGAAGATCCCCTGAAGAAGGAAATGGCAACCCACTCCAATATTCTTGCCTGGAGAATCCCATGGAGGGAGGAGCCTGGTAGGCTACAGTCCATGGGGTCACAAAGACTCAGACATGACTGAGCGAATTCACTTTCACTTTCAATGGCCAAACCACATTGCATCATAATTGCTTGCTCCAATCTGAGTGCTCCAAAGCTTGAATATGTATCCCAGTTCTGCTGTTTATTAACTGTGGGATCATGAGCAATTTATGGTTTCTTCATCAATAAAATGGAGATTAAAAATTGAATGTTTATAAAGACTATTAAGTCTGTTAATATATATCTATAAAGCACTTAGAATAGTACCTGGCATATAGTAAACTCTCAATTAAAAACCAGTCACTATCTATCTCCTGTCTATGACATCATTGCACAATGTTTAACATAGAAAAGACATGTAATAAATACTTGCTTAGAAACAACTGGATGTTGTATTAAAAAAAGAATACCTCTACTTGGGGAGAAGAAGACCTTGAAAATGGGAAAACAGAAAAAGTACAAATTTGAGAGAGAGAGAAAAATGGATTACAAAGGAGAAAAATACAACAGTGGAAAGGAGAGAAGATAATATGGAAAAACATAGAATGGAGTAGTTCTAAAAAGAAAAGACAGATAAAGAATAATCAAGAAAAAAAGAAACTGTTGGCCAAAGGAAATTTTTGTTTAGTATTCCATCAGTTATCTTACTCCCAGGGGATTATTTCATGCTAGCTACTACCATTCACTTACCAGAATATTCTAAAATCACGGCAACATACCCTGGTTGCAAGTGGCTATAATTAAGAGTCTGTGGGCCTTCAAATACTACTCAATACTAAGCTTACAAAACCTGTCAATATCATGCTAATTATGTTTAGGGTCAAGAATGTTTGGGCTGCCATTGATATCACATGGCAAGGCAAGCAGTCTAGGACAGAACACTGCAGAGCAATTTTTGTTCACAGGAAATGGGCTATGACAGGGCTTCTAGGTTTGCTATATCCTCATGCTTACAATGCCTATACAATACAGGTTTGTTACCAAGGTAACAAGGAAAGCAATATGAAATAGCTTGAGCAAATGACTCATCACTGAATGGTTCAGAATGGAAAATATTAGTAGTAAATAGCAATTCTTTTCCTGAGACTATTTCACTTAGTATGCATGTGTGCACTTAGTCTCTCAGTTGTGTCCAACTGTTTGTGACTATAGACTGTAGCCTGGCAGGCTCCTCTGTTTGTGGAATTTTCCAGGCAAGAATACTGGAATGGGTTGCCATGTCCACCTCCAGGGATCTTCCTGACCCAAGGATTGAACATGCATCTCCTGCATTGCGGGCAGATTCTTTACTGCTAAGCCACGAGGGAAGCCCCACTATTTCACTGTAATTATAAACAATCAAGCTCTGAAAATTTTTTAAAAAGTCAGTTGAACTAACCTAAATATACAGAAATATACATAGATACATAATTTTAATATTTTATTCTCTAAATAGAGGTTAATACTAGTACCAGGTAAAGGACTATAGACTCTCAAAAATAAACCACTAAAATTGTAATATGCTAAAACAAATGAACGCAAGGTTTCTGCTAGCAAGAGTTAAAATAGATAGATGTGGCTCAGTGGTAAAGAATCCGCTTGTCAATGCAAGAGAGGCAAGAGATGCGAGTTTAATCCCTGGGTCAGGAAGGTCCTCTGGAGTAGGAAATGGCAACCCACTCCAGTATTCTTGCCTGGAAAATTTCATGGACAGAGGAGCTACAATCCCCAGGGCTGCAGAGTCGGACACAACTGAGCAATTGAGCATGCATGCAATATTGCATTTATGCTATATTTTACAAAATAATAAAAGAAGCTTGAATTCAGGTGACACAGTGTTTACAGAATAATATATAATAACATGTAATATTGTATTATGCATGCATGCTAAGTTGCTTCAGCCGTGCCTGACTCTTTGAGACCCTATGGACCCCACCAAGCTTCTCTCCAGACAAGAATACTGGAGTGGGTTGCCATGCCCTGTCCTTCTCCAGGGGATCATCCAGACCCAGGGATTGAACCTGGATCTCCTGCATTGCAGGCAGGAAAAAAACATTAATTTTCTCTATATTTCCAAATTTTTATTGAATATTTTAAAAATAATTTTCCTGACTTAAAAATCATGCTCTAATCATGCATCTAAATAATGGGTAAAATCAAAGTATACTGTTGTTGTGATGATTTAGGTAACACCATATTATTTATTCAATTAGTCAATCACTACAACCAATCTGAATTTCATACCATGCCTTGTAAATCACTAGTTCATAAGTTTCAACAGTAACAACATATAGTCAATATGAAACTGAATTAAAATAGCATCCTTAGGACTGCATTCATTTAAAAATGAACTATGAATATATTCTATTCTTTTGCCTTGAGAGTATAGAATTCTTTGGATGCAATGAAATAATTATTAAATTTATTCATTTTGTATGACATAGATTAGGAGCAAAACTAATTAAACATTTTAAAAAATTAAGGTTAGGTAGAACAAACAGAATAACTACTGACTTTAGATTATAGCCAAATACATTTAAAGTACATTAATTTCAAAACTATGATAATTCAGATAATGACTGACCAGGTTACAATTTACCTTCTTAATATGTTAAACAATCAATAAGGCAAATAAACTATAAACAATATTGTTATGGGCATATTTACCAACTTAAGTTGTAGAATATTAGAAAGGCATTTATATATTAATAATTGAAACCATGGTATTATGATCTGGGTATGACATTTTATTTACCTAATAAAAATTATGGCTTAAAAGGAATAAAACTGCCTCACTTTGAACGTAAAACTGTTTTATGCAACTTTATATTGAGCACATTACCTAATTAGTGAGCTTCTGTGACAAGAGAACTCTCACGCATTGCTAGTGAAAGCATAAATTAGCAAAAATTATATAGTAAGTCACATGTGTAATAAGTCTTTAAAAGCTTATATTCCTTGACTCAGTAATTTCATGTTGGGAATTCAGCCCAGTAAAGTGTCTAGACAAAGATTTCAAAATGTTTACCATTGGGTTTTTATAATATGAAAAATATAACAGTTAATTTATATTTATTTCTATCAGAGTAAAATTAAATTATTATTCATTATCATATATGTAGCCATTAAAATAGAAAAATTTAAAAATATTTAAAGATGTAGGGAAATAATAAGTGAAAAAAATTCCAATTTGTATATATATATATATATATATATATATATATACTTATTATTGGGCTTCCCTTGTAGCTCAGTCAGTAAAGAATCTGCCTGCAGTGCAGGAGACCAGGGTTTGATTCCTGGGTTGGGAAGATCCCCTGGAGAAGGAAATGGCAACCTACTCCAGTATCCTTGCCTGGAAAGTCTCATGGACAGAGGAGCCTGGTGGGCTGCAGTCCATGGGGTCGCAAAGAGTCAGGCACGACTGAGCAACTAACACTTACTTACTTACTTACTCTATTTATTATTATGCAATGTATATGTCTGGTGGGCTTCCCTGGCGGCTCAGATGGTAAAGAATCTGCCTGCAGTGCAGGAGACCCAGGTCAGGAAGATGCCCTGGAGAAGGGAATAGCTAACAACTCCAGTATTCTTGCCTGGAGAATTCCATGGACAGAAGAGTCTGGAGGGCTCATATAGTCCATGGGGCCACAAAGAGTCAGACACAACTGAGCAACTAACAATGTACGTCTAAAGAGTAAAAGACAAGACTGACAGACTGCAACAAACATACCATAAGGAGTGGAGCTGTATGATTTCTTACATTCTATTTTATATCTTCTCTGTATATTTATACATTTGATAGTTTAAAAAAATAGTTTTCCAGAAAAAGAGACACAGATGTACAGAACAGACTTTTGAACTCTGTGGGAGAAGGTGAGGGTGGGATGTTTCGAAAGAACAGCATGTATATTATCTATGGTGAAACAGGTCACCAGCCCAGGTGGGATGCATGAGACAAGTGCTCCGGCCTGGTGCACTGGGAAGACCCAGAGGAATCGGGTGGAGAGGGAGGTGGGAGGGGGGATCGGGATGGGGAATACGTGTAAATCTATTGCTGATTCATGTCAATGTACGACAAAACCCACTGAAAAAATAAATAAATTAAAAAAAAAAAGAATAATTTATTCTTCAGCAGGATAGTTCTCAGAAAAAAAAAAATAGTTTTCAAAGAGTAAATTCAATCAGCAAAAATGTGATCCTTTCTAACGATCTATATTTATGTTTCTAAAAATCAGCCCAGGAACCCACTGACTGCTCTCAGGAATCACCATCATCTACCATCTATGCCAAAGTTCTTCAGCATTCATGTTCCCACAGGTCACCTCATTTACTTGCCTCAAGGTTGTCTTTTACAGTCAATATCCTGATGAACCTATGTGAGTGCGGTTCTACTCAAGAGGGCATGAGTATGGCAGAAGATGATAATTAATACATTTTATAATCCACAGTATTTTCATTTTTATGGTACACAATACTAAGAGTTTCCATAAAAGCCCTGTTCAAGGATTTGTCCAGGTCACAATCAGCAATCTAACTTCTTTAAATGTTTGTATGTGTGTGCGGGTTCACACTCATGAGTGTGTACATGTGTACACATAGCCTACCTCAAACCCTGTGCATACGGGAGTTGATTACCTTTAAATGAAAATATAAGATAAAACTTTCATACGACATCAAACTTTCCAATAAGATGCACAGAATCTAAGGCATATGTAGGCACATGTGCTCTGTCATGCAGTTGTGTCCAACTCTTTTGTGATCCTGGGGACTGTAGTTTGCCAGGCTCCTCTGTCTAAGGGGTTCTCCAGGCAAGAACACTGGAGTGGGTTGCCATCTCCTCCACCAGGGGATCTTCCTGACCCAGGGATCAAATCTATATCTCCTGTGTCTCCTGCATTGGCAGGCAGATTTTTTACCACTGAGGCACAAAGAAGCAAGGTGTGTGTATGTGTCTGTGTGTGTGTGTGTGTGTATCCACTCAATCAACAACATAGAATATGTATACTTCAGGCACTCATCAATAATAATTTTGGAATCCTTCCTCCCCAGATCTGTGGGTGAAACTATCTTTGAAAGTGAGGTTCTAAGTGAAATGCTAGCCATTGATTTCTCTAGGTCAGTCTGATTTCTCATGCTGTAGTCCATGATGTCCTGTGGGTTCTAAAAGAGCCACTTCAGCTGGAACAGTGCACAACAATGGAGGAAACAGACAAATACAAGCTCTCCTAATTCGAATCAAGAAGCTGTACTCTTATCTATGCTTTAAAATCACAATTCATATAAGATTTTGTTTTTGCTTAAACTAAAATTGTACTTTGATAACTATTATTCAAGCTATTCATACCTATGTAAAACCAGATCACCAGTAAACTATCAATATACCTGGACTTGGTGTCTTTACTTCTCTTAAGAAATATACTTGTAATAGACTATAGTGGAAAAGAACTTGAAAAAGTACATATATATATACATATATGCAAAAAAAAAAAAGAAATATAATGCCTTCCTAAATAAATGTATGATAACATTAAAGCATTATCCCTTCAACATTTGCTCATATCAAGAACCCATATGAAAGTTTGATCATAAATAGAGAATTTTGCATTTTGGAAAGATGCTATCGAGGACCAATTTTTGGAGTTCAGAGCTAGGTAGGAAAAAGCTTGTCATTTCTGGTAAGTCCACGTGTTTCCCTTGCATTATGTAATGCCAACTGTATAACTCAGCCTTTCTCTTTGCGCCTTGACTTCCAAAAGCTCAGACTTATATCATGTTCTAAAGCATTGCTATTCTTAGTGTACATTTTCTGGTATAGCTAAAACTTTGGCCCATGATTATCTCTCTATTTTTATCCTTAAGTTTTATTATACATTTTCCTCAATATTTCTTTACAAGTGGATTAGGTATAAGTAATTGTAAATGAATATATTTCTCTCTTAATTCTCAACTTTCTTAATTATGAAGACTCCACACTCATCTAAAACCCTTTAAAACCCTCCAACAAATGTATTATACCTCAATCTCTGTCCTACACAAAAGATCAAATCTTGTCTAATTCCCTTCTTGGTTGCCTTTTCTTATTCTGGTAGGACTTACTGAAGTACCATAGAGATAGCTGATGTCAATTTAATCTTAACCTATATGAATTTGAAGCTTAAACATGCAAACAGGTTGAAACTACACTATTTCATAAAATTCCAAAAGTTCTTCTACAAAAATAAATCTCCTAGGTCTAAAGACTAGACACTTAACTTCATTTTCTTTGATAGCTAGAAAAAAATAAGCACAATATGATGCTTTATAAACTTTAAATGTACTTATATGCCAATTCATCTCTTAGAGCTGAGGTCTATGCAAAGGCTTTACTCAATTTCTCTCAGTATAAGAAGGAACAAAATGTACCAAGGATATATTACAAACAGGTACATCACTTAACTCCACTTAGGTGATTTTCAGGAAACACCAAGTATCTATTAGAGTAAGAAGTTCATTGACATTTCATCGTTGGCAATACCTTCTCTTGGGTCATATACTAAGTAGGAGTAGAAAGTTGAGACCCCAAATAAAAATGTCCAGTGCCGTTACTGTTCTGCTAATGAAACCAGGAGATTAAAACTAGACAACAGTAGGAACCAATATATTTACTGTTGGTTAAGTGCATAGACCCCAACTCTGTAGCAATATTTGAAAATTGATTTTGCCAAGCCATTGTTAGTGTGACCAGAGTAGCACTAACCAGAGGAAGTGCCCCATTTCCCATCTCTCGAGCATTAAAATTCTGCTGGCATTAACACCTGCAAGCTCCTTTACTAGCGTTCTGCACAGGATATATTTCACTGCTATAACCATTACAGCATTATGCTCACCTCATAAATATCCACTGACAAGCTGAAGCATACAACTGCACTTTAGTTTAGACTTTTCAAACACAGATAGCTGATTTATTTATATCTGCACTTCAAAAAGACTTTACTAAACCTTCATGCTTTGTGCAACAGTGAATAGTGACTCAAATTTAAAATTGTGTACAAAGCAGAGATGCACACGGAAACAGACCCAAGACAACTGAAGAGGTCTAGGAAATCACAAATGTCAGGAAAGAATGTGGACCTGAGAACATTGAGTGAAAATTTCCTGTAGCCACAGGAGGTACAGAGGGAGGGAAGGGTGGTATCCTCTCTCTCTGTCTAAATGTCAGAACTTCCTGAGAGGTTTATTTCATTTTTTTAGTGAAAGGGCAAGTTAGTGAAGCTTACATATCTAATACTAATAGCATAATAAGACTACATTCAACTATCAGATATATATATATGTATATATATATATATACATACTATATATGTATATAAAACATATACATATATATGCTGTACACACACATAATGAGAAAGATATATATATACACAGTTAAGTGTTAGTTGTTCAGTCGTGTCTGACTCTTTGCAACCCCATGGAGTGTGTAGCCTGCCAGGCTCCTCTGTCCAAGGGATTCTCCAGGCAAGAATACTGGAGTGGGTTGCCATTTCCTTCTCCAATATATACACAAATGTATATGTATAAAATGTATACATAATTATATATGTAAATATATTATTTATATATTATGATATATATTATATAGGTAAGGATCTGTGTCATCTTGCTTTAAAAAAAACTGAAAATACTGAGCCAAAATATAATATAATCCATATACTTTTGTTCTAACAGAAGCCCAACCTATACCATATGTTCCATTTACCGTGGAGACAAGACACCATAGAGAGATTCAGTTAATGTCATGAAGGGAAGTACTAACTTTGCCTGATGAAGTCACCTTTCAATTTTTTCCTCTTCATTCTGTTATGGCGCCTGCAAACTTTTAGTGACTCTACATGTACTGGTAACATTTATTTTGCAAATATCTATGTGTCTTTATTTTTCTGAGATTCAGGCATACAGCTGGCAGTTAATGAAACATCTAATTCGTACCTCATAATAGTAAGGCACAAAGGCTAAAGGAGCCTTCACTAAATGAAAGGCAGAACCCTACCAAAAGCTAGGGACATAGCAGGAAAACTGAGAGAGACCCCTACACAGTACATAACATTTTCCTTGAAAGCAAAGCAATCAAGTGAAAGCTAGGGAGAAAAGCAGGAGGGGAGTGAAATATTACCTTTTCAAACACACACAGGGCCTTCCCTAAGAAAAAGGAAACAGCCCTTGAAGGTTTGGGAAATGGGAAGAGGAATGAGAAAAACAGCCCTGAGGGACTCAGAACATTCTTGATCCACATGGCAATAGCCTGTTGAAACCTGGAAGAGGAGAACTGAGAAAGATCCCTCCAGGATTCATGGGGCCTTCTGACAGTACAGGGAACATGGCCAACCAAAGGATGTAGAGCAAGGAATCAATATGGAAATGGGTCTTTCAAAGTACAGAAAATGATAATAGGGAAGGTGTGGTCCTGGACGCTGGAGAGCAAAGAGAACTCCCCAACAACTAGGAAGCTCACAGATGGGTGGTAAAGGAGAGAGACAGAGATAGATATGAGATGGGGGTGGGGGTGGGGTGGAAGGAGAGCTCTACTAAAGGAAAATCCTTGATCCTGCCCTCAAATGTCTGGAAGCCAGTAGTACACTAAATCTAAGATGGCAACAAACTGAGACCAGCTCAACCCTAAATCAGCAACATGACAGAGGAACTGTATACATGTTTCCAGAGGTAAATATTATCTAGGTTAGTTTTTATTTTTTAATGACAGTGTCCATCATAAAATTGCAAATTATGGTATTCACAAGGAAGTAGGATGATATGATCTGAAAGCAACAGAAAACACAGTTAATATAAGCAAATCTATACTTAAGAGACAAGGACTTTAAAATATATATGATAAAATATTATTAATAAAATTTCTAATGAGAAAGATGGATAGCATGCATAAAAATATGAAATTCAGCAGAAATATGCAAACTCTCAATAAGAGCAAAATGGAAAAACTAGAAATAAAAAAGTAGTAACAGATATAAAGAGTGTTTTTGATTCATGTAAAAGTAGGCTAAAATAACAGAAGAAAAATGCATTGAACTTGAAGGTAAGAGACTATAAATTGTTCATATTGGAAAAAAAAAAGGGAAAAAAATAACTAAAGATAATCTGAGACCACTGGGACAATATCTAATGGTCTGTCACATGAGTAATTGGTGTCTCAGAAAAGAGAAGAAGGAATGGGGCAGAAAAATTTGAAAAAAAAAAAATGGCTAAGAATTTCCTAGATTTGATGAAAGGCATAAACCTACATATCAAGGAAACTCAGTGATCTTCAAGCAGGATAAATACATAGGAAACCTTACCAGAGAATATATAATAAAACTTACAAAAATCAAAGAATATCATAAGAGTATAACTCTCTGCCCCTCATCATTCCAGCCAAAGATAGTCTATATAGAGAAAACATTTGTAAGCACAACAACTAACATTTTATCAGAAACAATGGAAAATATAAGACAGTAGAATTCTCTCAAATGCTAAATGGGGAGGAAAATAGTCAACCTCAGGAAGGTAAGCAAAATAAAGACATTTTAAGACAAGCAAAACCTGACATAATTTATCTACAATAAACTGCAACAACCACAAGTGTTAAATGAATTTCTTGAAACTGAAAGAAAAGACACTAGATGGAAGCCTGGATGTGCAGGAAGAAACAAAGAGAAATAGGAGTAAATATGTGCATAAATGTGAAATATAAATATATAAAAAATAAAAATTGTATGACACTACTGATTACTTAAAGCAAAAATAATAATAACATATTACTGAATTCATAACATCTGTAGAAGTACAATATATGATAATAAGAAACATAGAAATAGAAGTTAATAAATGAAAGTTAGGGCATGGTAATGTTTATATATTACTTTAAATTTGTATACAATTATTAGATTGTAGATTAAGAAAAGTTATCTCCAGAGAAAACACTGAAAAATAGCACAGAGGTATATCTTAATATATTACATAAAATACTATATTAATCCAAAAGAGGTCAGAAAAAGGGAAACAGGGGAATAAAGAATGGATAGGACAAATACAAATAAAATACAGTAGATGCAAGAACTGAAAATAAACGGAAACCAATGAACTGGATACATAATCACATTTACAAAACAACTATTTCAGGAGACTTAACACAGTATTTTCTTTGTGTATCTACTACAGAAAATAATTTAAGAATAAACAGACTAACAAAAAATGTTTTATTTCATTCACTAGTCTAAATTTTGGTAATGCTACTTTATTATTAATTTGTAGCTAATATATTTTATAGCACAGGGCAGATAAGTACTTAAATATTGGGAAGGTTGAGGTTTTTAATGTAAGAGAAAATAGGTACAAGTAGGAATTAAAAAATATTTAGTAAGAGCCTTTAATTCCAAATTAGAATTGAAAATATACCATAAACTCATGATTTTCTCAAAACTACTGGTTTTCTAGTTCTACCTGCTGAAAATGCTTAGAAACAATGAATACCCAAAACAACTAGCACCCCCATATACAAACATGCTTTATCTAAATAATATTATTTACTAAAAACATCTAAATCTCCTTGGAATTGAATGATTTATTCCAGTTTTGAAACAAAAATACAAAAGATGAATATGGGACATATTTTGACAAAACTAAAGAAAATTTATCAAAGACTAATGTGGGCCGTGTCAAAAAGATATAATAACCAACATGAACTCAGTTCAGTTCAGTTGAGTCGCTCAGTTGTGTCCGACTCTTTGCGACCCCATGAACCGCAGCACGCCAGGCCTCCCTGTCCATCAGCCAACTCCTGGAGTTCACCCAAACCCATGTCCATCAGGTTGGTGATGCCATCCACCCATTAGGTTTTTGCAATATGGTTTCTCTGATCGAACTTATCATCACAAATAGTAGAACAATTGATATGGTACATTACCAAGTGCATAGCACCACTTATTAATAATCCGTGCCATAAAAAGGTGAATTTGAATCAGAGTAAATGGTTACAGAGCGCCAGTATATATAAGCGTGTGTGCCGCAGACCAGTGCCGGAGGAGCTGTACTTTATAGAAATGTCCAGATGGCACACAGATTCTAAGGAAGTCAATGAAACTATGACTACCTGGGGAAGAATAATTCTGGTAGAGAAATCAAGTGGAAAGTGTAACTGGCATTTCCACAGAAAAGTAATACAGACAGTACGGCAAGAGCAGACTGAGCAATGAAGGGAGGAAGATGAGGTCAGAGAGGAAGGCAGAGACCCTATGATATAAAGTCCTGTAGCAGTAACTGTCATAAATTCTCTTTTTAAAAGCCAAGTTACTAATTACACAAAGTTAACACCCAAAGCCCGGGACTGTGTGGATCACAACAAACTGTGGAAAAATCTTAAAAAGATGGGAATACCAGACCACCTGACCTGCCTCCTGAGAAATCTGTATGCAGGTCAAGAAGCAACAGTTAGAACTGGACATGGAACAACAACATGTCCCAATATGGACATGGTTCCAGATTGGGAAAGGAGTATGTCAAGCCAGTATATTGTCACCCTGCTTATTTAACTGATATGCAGAGTACACTATGAGAAATGCTGGACTGGATGAAGAACAAGCTGGAATCAAGATTGCCAGGAGAAATATCAATAACCTCAGATGTGCAAACGACACCACTCATGGCAGAAAACGAAGAAAAACTAAAGAGCCTCTATGAAAGTGAAAGAGGAGAGTGAAGAAGTTGGCTTAAAACTCAATATTCAGAAAACTAAGGTCATGGCAACTGGTCCCATCACTTCATGGCAAATAGATTGGGAAACAACGGAAACAGTGACAGACTTTATTTTCTTGGGCTCAAAAATCACTGCAGATGGTGACTGCAGCCATGAAATTAAAAGGTGCTTGCTTCTTGGAAGAAAAGTTATGACCAGCCTAGATAGCTTATTAAAAAGCAGAGACATTACTTTGCCAACAAAGGTCCGTCTAGTCTAAGCTATGGTTTTTCCAGTAGTCATGTATGGATGTGAGAGTTGGACCAAAAAGAAAGCTAAGCACGGAAGAATTGATGCTTTTGAACTGTGGTGTTGGAGAAGACTCTTGAGAGTCCCTTGGACTGGTCAGAAGACCTAACCAGTCCATCCTAAAGGAGATCAGTCCTGAATATTCATTGAAAGAACTGATGCTGAAGCTGAAACTCCAATACTTTGGCCAACTCATGTGAAGAACTGACTCATTTGAAAAGACCCTGATGCTGGGAAAGATTGAAGGCAGGAGGAGAAGAGGATGGCAGAGGATGAAATGGATGGATGGCATCACCAACTCAGTGTTTGAGTAAGCTCTGGGAGTTGGTGATGGATAGGGAAGCCTGGCGTGCTGCAGTCCAGGGGGTCACAAAGAGTTGGACAGGACTGAGCAAATGAACTGAACTGAACTGACTGAACACCTGTATTCCTCCTCATTTCTTTTACAATAGACTGAGCTAAGATGTTAAGTGATTTCCTTTTCAAAGTTCTTAAGACCAACACACACACACACACACACACACACTTTCTCTCTTTCCCACATACACTCAACAAATAATATCAGGATAAAAAACCCAAACTCCAACCACTATGTCAAATAATAGCTAATTGAAAACTCAACCCACGTTTGAATTATGTATTTATATAAATGCTGACAAATCCAAACAAAAAGTATGTTATATCACAACTCTTCAATCAGGTGGAAAACAGAATAAATTAAATCACTCATGGAAGAATGATGCATGAAAATATTAATTTTCACCTGAGTATTTATAGACTTAAAATTTTAACCTCCAGTTGTTAATATCACAGAGCAATAATTTTACATGCAATTTGTGTATTTTTTCCTAGAAAATTAGGCATCAAGATAATTCATTTGTCTTATCAAACTGATTTTGGCACATTAAAAGAAAAACCCCAAATGCTTATACACCATTGTCACTGAAAAACATTTATCGGGACATTTTGTTAATGTATACAATCCTAGTAATACAATGATTTCTTCCTAACTAAGTTTAGATCCTAAGAATTACATCCTCACTTTTCAGTCAGTGTATGTTGTCCCAGTTAAAAAAAATTAATAACTAAAAATGTGTTGATGAATTCAGCCTATCAGGAAGATCCCCTGAAGAAGGAAATGGTTTCATTAGCTGTCTCTAAAGTATTCACAGCTCTTCGGGTCATTTGTCAGAGAGCTAAATTCCCAGCTAATCTGAGACAAACTCCAATCATTTAACAAGATCTTTCAAAGAAAAACAAACATTAAAGACTGCACTTTAAGTTTTAAAATCAATACTTAATGGATAATACCAATTAAAAATGCCTTAAAAGATTTACAGTTTTTAAAGCTTCATTTTGAGGGGAAATTATAAATTACTTTCTAGATGATAAATGGAAAAAAATTTATACAAAAATCTCCCTAAAGCTTTAGCTGGAAAATTAGTCACTTTTATGCTCTTTCCCTTCAGTGCAGCAAATATTTAATGAACTCATTCCAGACATTCAATTTGAACACAGGACATATGTATATCTTCAATTTTTGGACCAAAAAATTTATGCCTTAGATATTTTTATTACATTTGGGAAAAACAATTTTGAACAACTGTTGAAGTCATTTTTATATTTAATAATGGTATCCAAATCCCCAAAGTCAGGATTTCATTTTGAACATTTATTACCAACTAATATTAAGACATGAAATGATATATACTTTTTTATAACACATAAGTAATGTAGATTAAAATTATTCACAATACACTTCAACATTCTAAACTGCCAGAGCAGCAGCCAAATGATTACATTTACTGCTAAATTTATACCAGGAAGAACAAAACTTCAAGCAGCACCTTAAATCGTTGATATGAAAATTAGGCTGATAACAGTGTGAAGACTATCCTTGCTTTTATGTGCAGATCCAAGTCTGAACAGACCTTTCAGATACAGCCACCAGGACTCATATTGCAAAGATAGATGTCACTGTGACCCAGATGTCACTTCACTTATCAATGAGTATACAATGACAATTAACGGGAATCCCTTGGTTTTCACATTATGAAAAGAAACTAAACATGAATTTTGTCCCTTGATCAATACAGGCATTCCTTGCTTAAATAACATATCAACTAACAAGATAACTCTTAAAATAACTGAGGTAATATTAAACCATCTCAAGAGATATAATCTCCCTCAGAAGGACAGACTTTCAAAGTTTAAACATTTATACAAAGATAAGCATATACATATACTCAAATAAGTAGACAAACATGATTGTGGTACTGTTTCAGAATACTAATGACCTATTCATGTGTAATAATTTACCTCTATATACAAAGGACATTTATACTTCAGCCATAGAACTCAAAAATGCTGAAGACATGTACATTTGGGTCAAATAATTAAGTTATTGACTTTGATTATTTAATTTCCATTTGATTGTTAAATGTAATCATTCAACATAAATCCCAAAACCAGAAACTGGAGTTTAGGTCTATCTACAACTTAAATACTGGGTCTAGTGTTAGTGTTAGATGATTTACGGATGGATGGATAGATGGATGGATGGATACATAGAAAGATATTGATAAATAAATAGGAAGATATACAGGTAGACAGATGTGGATATAAAAATCAATTTTCAGTTAGTTCAGAAAAACAAATTCTGTTATTCTAAGCCAAAATGATTTTCTAAACCAAAAATAATATAATTGGCTTAATACTCTACTTGGAGAAGGAAATGGCAACCCACTCCAGTATTCTTGTCTGCAGAATCTCAAGGACAGAGGAGCCTGGTGGGCTACAGTCCATGGGGTTGCAGAGAGTTGGACATGACTGAGTGTCTAACACTCATATTCTACTACAAAAGATATAATTAGATTTCAGATGATAGCAAAGTTTGTTCAGCAGTATAACAACTCTTCTAATTTTTTAACAAAAAAAAATTTGTTCAAACTCTATCTTCTTTCCCAGACTGTAAGTTTCATGAGGGCTTCCCTGGTGGCTTGGACGGTAAAGCATCTACCCGTAATGCAAAAGACCTGGGTTCAATACCTGGGTCAGGAAGATCCCTTGAAAAAGGGAATGGCAACCCACTCCAGTATTCTTGCCTGGAGAATTCCATGGACAGAGGAGCCTGGTGGGTTACAGTCCATGGGGTTGCAAAGAGTTGGACACAACTGAGCAACTAACACACATGAGTTTCATGATCGTTTTTTTATTACCATTTTGTAAATGTGTAAAACAGTATTCACCCTATAGTCTGTGCTTAAAACATACTTGCTGAATTAATGATAACAACTGAGTGTGAAATATTAAATTTGATCTATGCAGCTACTGTCTCTCTCAAACATATAATCGATATTGATATAGATATTCATGTAAATAGTGAGGTAGTTCAATTTAACCACACAATGATTAGGAATAAAAGACAGTGGTTCACTTGCCTATATGTACAAACACAAAACTACGAAACGACATTTCAATTTTTGCTAACTTATAATTAAACAATAGTGGCATCGTTCCATGGCCAAAGTCTTCCTGGCTTTTTTTGTGATGTGGATATTCAAAGCAATCCTTAGAGGTCTCCTTTCCTATGTATCAGCCCAGTGCTAGGCATAAGAGAGAAAGAGCTGAACTGGAGGATAGAAGTATTCTAAGCTGGAAAACAAGTAGGCATCAGGGAGGAACTGAACTTGATGTCAATTTTAAATAGAGAACAGATGGTAGGAAGTGAGGTCTGCTTCAGGCTTGAAATCACCAACAGACAGAGAAGATAATGGTACATATTCCAAATCCATTATGATACTTAGATCTAAATACAACACATGTCTGACAAGCAGGAAGTGGTCATTACGAGTAACCTAACCACATGTAAACATGACATGAAGTACTGAAATATTAAATCTGTGCCCAATTAATCAATTTTGTGGGTGTTTATTTTCCTTTATGACTCTGCTATTCCCTGTCAAAGAAATTAATATTTGAAGAAACACGGTACTTCTTAATATAAGGGGTATATCTCAATGTGTGTCAATAAAAATTCCAGAGATCAAGTAATGCATCAGGAAAAATTATTCTATATTTTCTATTGTTAACATCATGAGATTTGAAAACAATATAGCATAATTCATGCAGACTTCCCAAAACATATTTTTTTCAAAACTCTCTTAAAATTAATGACATTTGCTGACAATTGTGAATGTTTAATATTTAATATATACTGTGCTGTGGTTAGTTGTCCAGTCATGTCCAACTGTTGGCAACCCCATGGACTGTAGCACACCAGGCTCCATTGTTCATGGGGATACTCCAGGCAAGAATACTGGAGCGGGTTGCCAAGCCTTTGTCTGGGAGATCTTCCCAACTCAGGTGTCGAACCCAGGTCTGCCACATTGTAGGTGGATTCTTTACCATCTGAGCCACCAGGAAAGCCCAAGAATACTAGAGTGGGTAGTCTATCCCTTCTCCAGGGGATCTTCTGGGTCATGAAGATCTTTTTTTGTATAGTTCTTCTGTGTGTTCTTGCCATCTCCTTAATATCTTCTGCTTCTGTTAGGTCCATATAATTTCTTTCCTTTATTGTCCCCATTTTTGCATGAAATGTTCCCTTGGTATCTCTAATTTTCTGGATGAGATCTCTAGTCTTTCCCATTCTATTGTTTTTCTCTATTTCTTTGCACTGATCACTGAGGAAGGCTTTCTTATCTCTCCTTGCTATTCTTTGGAACTCTGCATTCAGATGGGTATATCTTTCCTTTTCCCCTTTGCCTTTAGCTTCTCTTCTTTTCTCAGCTATTTGTAAGTCCTCCTCAGACAACCATTTTGCCCTTTAGGATTTCTTTTTCTTGGGGATGGTCTTGATCACTGCCTCCTGAACAATGTCACGAACCTCCATCCATAGTTTCGTCCATAGGTGGTGTGATTACTCAACTAAAGCCAGACATCATGGAATGCGAAGTCAAGTGGGCCTTAGGAAACATCACTATGAACAAAGCTAGTGGAGGTGATGGAACTCCATCTATTTCAAATCCTAAAAGATGATGCTGTGAAAGTGCTGCACTCAATATGCCAGCAAATTTGGAAAACTCAGCAGTGGCCACAGGACTGGAAAAGTTCTTTCAGTTTTCATTCCGATCTCAAAGAAAGGCAATGCCAGAGAATGTGCAAACTACCACACAATTGCACTCATCTCACAAGCTAGCAAAGTAATGCTCAAAATTCTTCAAGCCAGGCTCCAACAGTATGTGAACTGTGAACTTCCAGATGTTCAAGCTGGATTTAGAAAAGGCAGAGGAACCAGAGATCAAATTACCAACATCCATTGGATGGATCTTGCTCTCACGAAAAAGCCAAGAGTTCCAGAAAAACATCTACTTCTGCTTTATTGACTACACCAAAGCCTTTGACTGTGTAGATCACAACAAACTGGAAAATTTTTAAAGAGACAGGAATACCAGACCACCTGACCTGCCTCCTGAGAAATCTGTATGCAGGTCAGGAACCAACAATTAGAACTGGACATGGAACAACAGAGTTCTTCCAGAAAGCGAAAGGAGTACATCAAGGCTGTATATTGTCACCCTGCTTATTTAATTTATATGCAGAATACATCATGTGAAATATCGGCTGAATGAAGCACAAGCTGGAATCAAGATTGCCAGGAGAAATATCAATAACCTCAGATACACAGATACCACCCTTATGGCAGAAAGTGAAGAACTAAACAGTCTCTTGGTGAAAGTGAAAGAGGAGAGTGAAAAAGCTGGCTTAAAACTCAACATTCAGAAAACTAAGATCATGGCATCTGGTCCCATCACTTCATGGCAAACAGATGGGGAAACAATGGAAACAGTGACAGACTTTATTTTCTTGGGCTCCAAAATCACTGCAGATGGTGATTGCAGCCAAGAAATTAAAAGATGCTTGTTCCTTGGAAGAAAAGCTATGACCAACCTAGGCAGCATATTAAAAAGCAAAGACACTACTTTGCTGACAAAGGTCCCTCTAGTCAAAGCTATGGTTTTTCCAGTAGCATGTATGAATGTGAGAGTTGGACTATAAAGAAAGCTGAGTAGCAAAGAATTGATGCTTTTGAACTGTGGTGTTGGAGAAGATACTTGAATACCTTGGACTGCAAGGAGATCCAACCAGTCCATCCTAAAGGAAATAAGTCCTGAATTAGAAGGACTGATGCTGAAGCTGAAACTCCAATACTTTGGCCACCTGATGAGAAGAACTGACTCATTTGAAAAGACCCTGATGCTGGGAAAGACTGAAGGCAGGACGAGAAGGGGACAACAAAGGATGAGATGGTTGGATGGCATCACTGACTCAATGGACATGAGCTTGAGCAAGCTCTGAGGGTTGATGATGGACAGGGAAGCCTGGCGTGCTGCAGTCCATGGGGTCACAAAGAGTCAGACACAACTGAGTGACTGAACTGAACTGACTTAGGGCATCTTCCCAACCCAGGAATTGAACCGGGGTCTCCTGCATTGCAGGCGGATTCTTTACCAGTTGAGCTATACTAACTCTATCAAAAAGTAAAGACTTGAGCTTAAAAAGAATGAAAACCTGCTTAAAAGGAATAAAATATAACTTGATAGATCAATTTTGGTGACTCCTTATTTAAAATGAAAGAATATTTAATCTACATTGCATTATTGGAGTTGTTCTCTCTTTGATAAGATATTATTAGAAAAGTATCAATTCTGTGGCAGTTCTGGCACTCAGAACATTCTTCCGAGTCAGAAACATGAAAGTAAAAGGCCAGAAACTGCCTTTTGCAATTGCAAATATATATATATATATATATATATATATATAAAATGTTCATAAAGCTTGCTTTCTTTGAATTCAGTCTTTCGTCACACTTTTAAAATATGACAATGAAAATTCAATTCCAAAAACTTGCCACTGGAAAATGTCTCTTTGACTGAAACGAAGAGAAGTGCTGGAAGCCGTGCATCAGTACACCGCCAGTGAGAGCTGTGCCGAGCTGTCATGTCCTAACCTAGCGTCCCATCACCGCAGATAGAAAGGCTATGTGAGATGACAATGTAATGTGTGGTTTGAATGGCATCCTTGAGAAAAATCCAACTGCAGCAGCACATTTTTAGATTTAAATGTGGAAGATGGGTCACACTAAATATATATCATTGTATTTTTTCATCAAAGTCAACATCTATCTTTGGGACGTAGAGAAAACTGAATGAATAAAATATGCTTGTACTGGCAAAACCCAAACCTGGACAATTGTATCAGCATTTTTATTCAGTCTCTTCTGACAACATCAATGCACCTTGCAAAAAAAAAAGCCAGATGTTCCTTCCACTCAGTGCTATTAAAAGTCTGTTTTAGAGACTTAAATTATATTCACTGTTTCTCTTTTTTTCCCCCAAATGATGATGGCATTGAAGCCTTTGATAATGAAGAAAACATATTTTTATGTGGGTTTTTTAGTACTTCTAGATTTAAATATACAGCTTAACATATGTTTAAGACACAGCATATGGAAATAAGAAAAAGCAAATCTGAAATCCAAGCACAAATATTACTTTATAGTCATTTCAAATCATGCAGGTTATTGAGACTCAGAAACAACAAAAATATAATCTCTTTTACTATAATCATACCAACCTACAGGACTTAAAATTTCCATGGTTAATATCTCACTGTTCAGATTCTACAGAATTCATCCCAGATTTTAAAAGGATGAAGCCAAGAGAGTTCTTCCCTTCGTGTGACTTGGGGTCATTTCTTACTGAGCAATATTAAAAATAACACCTTTACAAATCAACCAGTGAATAAATTAATTAGCAGCAACCAGTGAGTACTTCTAGTGTAACAACTTCAATCTATCCACTTAACTGCATTATTACAGAGGTGATGCCCATGAAGAAGTCAGTAGAAAAATATACAAAGAATAATGTACAAAGCAGAGACATCACTTTGCCTACAAAGTACTCATGTTTGGATGTGAGAGCTGGACCATAAAGAAGACTAAGCACCAAAGAATTGATGCTTTCAAATTGCGGT
Source organism: Dama dama (assembly GCF_033118175.1). Classification (NCBI taxonomy): domain Eukaryota; kingdom Metazoa; phylum Chordata; class Mammalia; order Artiodactyla; family Cervidae; genus Dama; species Dama dama. Next base: position 21,965,182 of record NC_083686.1, on the reverse strand, counting down.
GCCAGAGAAGACTCTTCAGAGTCCCTTGGACAGCAAGGAGATCAAACCAGTCCATCTGAAAGGAAATCAACCCTGAATATTCACTGGAAGGACTGGTGCTGAAGCCTAAGCTCCAATACTGAAGACACCTGATTCAAAGAGCAACTCATTGGAAAAGACTCTGATGTTGTGAAAGATTGAAGGCAAAAGAAGGGGGTGGCAGCAGATGAGATGGTTAGATAGCATCAGCTGACACAATGGACATGAATTTTGAGCAAACTCTGGCAGACAGTAGAGGACAGAGGAGCCTGACATGCTGCAATGAGTTTCAGAGAGTTGGACACTGAACAGCAGCAACAACATTGTATGATTTTCACTTTTATGTGGTACCTAGAATAGTCAAATTAAAAAAGAAAGAAAAATAAATAACGGTCCTCAGGGGCTAGAGGACAGGAAACAGAGAGAGTTATTGTTTAATAGGTACACAGTTTCAGTTTGCTTTGCTAAAAAGTTCCAGAGATGAACAGTGATAATGGCTGCACAACAATCTTGACGCACTTCATGCTACGGGACACTTGAAAATGGTTAAAACTGTAAATCTTATATGGTACTATGGTACGTATTTTACCACAATAAAGAATTATTAATTTAAAAAAATATTTATTATTTACAGAATTTAAAAGTCAACTGAGATTATTACCATAATTTACAGATTAGTTAAATTGTAGAATTTAATTCATGATAGATGAACTCGAGATCTAAAAAATCAAAAGTTCTCACATACCAGTAAAGATTAAGTTAGGAATATTTTGGAAGATTTGTTATATTTAAAGAAAAAATATTTATTCTAAAAGATATAACAGACTTTTATATGCTACTCATCTTCCTCATAGCTCATTGGGTAAAGAATCTGCCTGCAATGCAGGAGACCCAGGTTTGATTCCTGGGTTAGGAAGATCCCCTGGAGAAGGAAATAGCAACCCACTCCAGTAGTATTCTTGCCTGGAGAATCCCATGGATAGAGGAGCCTGGCAGGCCACAGTCCAAGTGGCTGCAAGAGTCGGACATGACTTAGCAAGTAAACCACCACCATATATTACTCATGTGTGGTTATCTACCTATCTATATGTAAATCATAATTATGTCATGATAGTCAATTTACTTTAATGTAATAAAACCAGTGACAGCATGAAAAAATAATTATTGCTTAATAAGTATTTTGTAAGACACATAGCCAAGAAAATATTTGATATTTCAAAAGTCAACTCAAAATCCTATTTTAGATATAATTTCCTGTCTTAATCTCAGTAAAATAGTAACAGAGTCAAATAAAGTCTTGACTGTATGCAGTAGTTGGGAATAAGTAATTCAGAGTGGAAAAACTATCATGATAATTGAAAATGAACAGCAAAAATGCTGCTGGCTTTCCCCCAGCCTCTATTCCATTCCTTCAGTCATTCAAGTAGGCCCTAATAGGAGTCCTCTCCCTATTACCTATCATCTGGTGGACGTAGGTGACAACCACTGGGCACATAGACTCAGCCACCAAAAACAAAAATGTAAAGATTCTAACTAACAATGGAAGAATAAACTTTTTGTGAGTTGTCCTTCATGTTGCTGCCACCGCTATTTTCTCCAAATGAGACAGGACCCAGGGCCAAGGAGAAGAGCAAACACTACAACATTTCTCTCGCCTAGTGCTAAAGTGCCAATACCACTGTGATTCTGAAGATCCTTCCAAACTGATACATGGTTAAACATATGTAAAATCATCAGAGAAACCAGTTACAATCACTTTTAATAATATAATTTGAGCCATAACCCACTATATTCCTCAGGAATAAAACCAATAGTTTTCTGACAACAACAGCAAAGATAATTATGACCAACCATTATATAATTTAGTCCATATATATCAAGTGCTTTTCTGAGGGTTATGTAAGGGTTTTCTAAAGGTTATGTAAGGGGTTGTTTACCCACCACTTCTATGTGGTGGGTAGTGATATCTTGAATTTACAAATGAGAAAAGTGATGCTTGGAGAAAGCAAACCCTTTACTCAAAAAAGTTCATTACAAATAAGCAACAGCTCCAGGATATGGACCCAGGAGAGTCAACCTCTAACACCCATAAATCATCATGGGTGTTGATTATGAATGAATAAAATTCTTTATTTTGTATATATGTATAGATATTTTAAAATTACATTAAAGATGATAAAACATTACTGGATGGGAATATAGGAAAATGCCTATCAGGGTGGCGTTAGTGGTAAAGAGCCCGCCTGCCAATGCAGGAGAGCTAAGAGATGCCGGTTCAGTCCTTGGGTCAGGAAGATCCCCTGGAGGAGGGGATCCACTCCAGTATTCTTGCCCGGGAAATCCCATGGAGAGAAGGGCATGGTGGGCTACAGATCATAGGGTCCCAAAAAGTCTGACTGAAGGGCTTGGCACACATGAAACTTACATCCAGTGAGAATCCAGAAATTATTAAATACATTACAAATTAAATCTGAAGAATGTTATGAAAAGAATTATAAACTGTATAAAGGGAACTTATGCGAGAGAGACCTTACCTATTTACAGCCAAATAAAATGAACTCAGGCGTCTAGCACTTGCACAATACAAACTAGTATGTAAGGGTAGGTGTGGATCGACTACATTAAGTCCCCAAACTTTATATACTTTCATTTAGGATGGAACTCTTCTCAATAACACACTCACACTCTATCTTCCTAGCCTCAGTTGTCTGACATGTTCTTATATCTAAGACAAAGCTTTGAAACGATGGAAATTGATAATTATACTAGGATGTAGTCCAGCAAGATCCTTAGGGCATTCTGGGGAATATGAAGTTTCTTATTACATTAAACAACTCCAGACTGCAGCGTCTGTCTGAGTGCTGTGTCCATTCCTCTTCTCGTTCTCTTTCTTGCAAATCTTACCTCTCATTACTGTGATATACGTATCTTTTGCACTCCGATTTTATTATATTGCTTCTAACTTGCACAGGTATGGAAACCAGATAATCAAGCCCACTAAAAGCAGGTATAAGATAAAAGTAGATAGTAGTGTAAAGAGCTGGGACTCTTCAAAATCTATTTTTACTGATTGGAGAATCGTTTATCCATTTACAGCTCTAGAGTATGCTCTAGGTATGAAAGTTGCGGATCTATTTTGCAATACCATATATTTTAATATACATAATTTCACAAAGATTCTACAAAATAAATTCAGTTGATTATATGTTCAGTACAGAGCCATACTTTCCGTACATATGACGGTAATATTCTTAAGTCTCAATTTCAACACATTTACCAAAATAGAGTTCAAATCAAGAAGCCTACCAGCTCTAATCAACAAAACCAAACTTACTTTATGTATATTCACTGTCATAGAAGAAGTGCCCATATATTTGAATTGAACATAATTTCTCTCAACTTGAAAATTTTGCAAATGTGCTTTGTTATATTTCCTTATTTAAATGCTTGGTTTTAATCTCATTTGCATATTACAGGCTGAAAGTAAATAACTATTTCATATATATGTATGTGTACACATATATACTTTTTTTAAAGAGAAAGCAAATTAATAGTTCATTATATAAGGGTTGCAGGCAGGAAGGACACCAGCTGCAAATATTTTGTCCTTTTCTAAATTGCATTTGTGCCAACAGTGAGTGAAGTACATGCTCTAGGATCTCTCTTTCTCTCTCTCCTCCCTCTCTCTCTCTCTCTCTCCCTCTCTCCACGTTCAGATAAATGCCAGTCATTTGGCCAGGGCTCGCTCACAGAAGGTGCAGCAGACGCAGATGGCACTAATGCATAAATGTAATCTAGCAAAAGGATGCCAACGCCAACCCAGAAAAGGTTCCAAAGAACCGGAGTGCACTTGCAGGAAGTCTGTGATTGGCAAGGTTAAAGCTGCCACCGTGAGAGCGCACTGTTTGTTCCCAGATCAACAATAGAGACTCTTGAGCAAATGAGCATATTTAATTTGTTTTATTTGCCACCAAAGCATTAATTTAGATGGTATTTAGATAAGTGAAATAGCCTTAGAAATAACACTAAATGAGGACCATCTAATTCCTGCAACTGAACACATTCATAAATTCATGTCCATCTGAGTATCTGTAGACTCTTTCCAGCCACTCTCTATTTCCTTACCTCATTGTGTTTTCTTTATAGCTCTTGCTACCTGAAATTATCTTATGCCTATTAATATACCAACATATGCCTCCCCTAGCTACTTTCACTCAATCATTCTTCAAAGGATTTCACATTTCATGGTTATTTTACCTTTATTTTCTGTCTGTCCCCTGAACTCAACTCCACCAGAAGAGAGCCTTGATCTATCTTGTTTACCTGTCTCAGTGCAAAGTAATAAATTGTTGATTGAATATTAAAGAAAAAAGGGGTGAATAAAGGCACTCACGTGTAACATATGCTTGCATGTTAAGTAACAGTATTCTGATGTCCATTCAAACTTACTGTAAACTGCTGATATAATGCTACTTTGAGGAGCTTCTCCCTTCTTTTTTTTTTTTTCTAAAAACCAAGTCATCTCACCATACTATAAATTTAGAATGCTCACAAAATATCCATTATTTGGTAAATTAACTTAGGCCTTTAATATTGATACTTGGATACGTTTTAAATATGAGCAAAACATTAATATAATAATATTAACTGTGTTTAGTAATCCCACCACTGCCTACTTAGAGTTCTGTCTGTTTCATGAAAAACACCACCTGATTGTCTAGCCTAGGAAAAGCAGGAAGATGAGTGAAGGAGATATTCCAGAAGAGCAACATCAGGGCAGAAAGGATTTCCTTGTTTCGTGATTGAAATGGTGCACAGTAACTCTTAATAAAGGAATGATGCATTTCCTTAGCAAAAGATACTCCTTCCTAGTTCTTCATTATAAACCTATTTATTATCTCCTCAAAAATACACAGCTTGGAATAAAACCAATCATTGTTGCATTAGTTATAATGCTACCATTCACACCATGAAAAACTATCATGTATTCAAACTCACAAACAGTATGAAAAGGCAAAAAGATGGACACTGAAAGATGAACTCCCTAGGCTGGTAGGTGCCCAATATGCTACTGGAGATCAGTGTAGAAATAACTCCAGAAAGAATGAAGAGACGGAGCCAAAGCAAAAACAACATCCAGCTGTGAAGGGGACTGGTGATGAAAGTAAAGTCTTATGTTGTAAAGAGCAATATTGCATAGGAACCTAGAATGTTAGGTCCATGAATCAAGGCAAATTGGAAGTGGTCAAACAGGAGATGCCAAGAGTGAACACTGACATTTTAGGAATCAGTGAACTAAATGGACTGGAATGGGTGAATCTAACTCAGATAACCATTATATCTACCACTGTGGGCAAGAATCCCCTAGAAGAAATGGAGTAGCCATCATAGTCAACAGTAGAGTCCAAAATGCAGTACTTGGATGCAATCTCAAAAACGACAGAATGATCTCTGTTCGTTTCCAAGGCTAACCGCTCAATATCACAGTAATCCAAGTCTATGTCCCGACCAGTAATGCCAAAGAGGCTGAAATTGAATGGTTCTATGACGACCTACAAGACCTTCCAGAACTAACAACCAAAAAAGATGTCCTTTTCATTACAGGGGACTGGAATGTAAAAGCAGGAAGTTAGGAAATACCTGGAGTAACAGGCAAATTTGGCCTTGGAGTACAGAATGAAGCAGGGCAAAGGCTAATAGAGTTTTGTCAAGAGAATGCACTGGTCATAGCAAATACCCTCTTTCAACAACACAAGAGAAGATTCTACACATGGACATCACCAGATGGTCAATACTGAAATCAGATCGACTATATTCTTTGCAGCCAAAGATGGAGAAACTCTATAGAGTCAGCAAAAACAAGACCAGGAGCTGACAGTGGCTCAGATCATGAATTCCTTATTGCCAAATTCAGACTTAAATTGAAGAAAGTCAGGAAAATCACTACACCATTCAGGTACAACCTAAATCAAATCCCTTACTATTATACAGTGGAAGTGAGAAATAGATTTAAGGGATTAGGTCTGATAGAGTGCCTGAAAAACTATGGAAGGAGGTTCATGACATTTACAGGAGACAGGGATCAAGATCATCCTCAAGAAAAAGATATGCAAAAAGGCCAAATGGTTGTCTGAGGAGGCCTTACAAATAGCTGTGAAAAGAAGACAAGTGAAAGGCAAAGGAGAAAAGGAAACATATTCCCATTTGGATGCAGAGTTCCAAAGAATAGCAAGGAGAGATAAGAAAGCCTCCTCAGTGATCAGTGCAAAGAAATAGAGAAAAACAACAGAATGGGAAAGACTAGAGATCTCTTCAAGAAAATTAGAGATAGCAAGGGAACATTTCATGCAAAGATGGGCTCAATAAAGTGCAGAAACAGTATGGACTAAACAGAAGCAGAAGATATTACGAACAGGTGGCAAGAATACATGGAAGAACTGTACAAAAAAGATCTTCACGACCCAGATAATCACAATGGTGCCAGACATCCTGGAATGCAAAGTCAAGTGGGCCTAAAGGAAGCACCACTACAAACAAAGCTGGTGGAGATGATGGAATTCCAGTTGAGCTGTTTTAAATCCTAAAAGCTAATGCTGTGAAAGTGCTGCACTCAATATGCCAGAAAATTTGGAAAACTCAGCAGTGGCCACAGGACTGGAAAACGTCAGTTTCACTCCAATCCCAAAGAAAGGCAATGCCAAAGAATGCTCAAACTACTGCACAACTGCACTCATCTCACACACTAATAAAGTAAATCTCAAAATTCTCCAAGCTAGGCTTCAACAGTACATGAACCATGATATTCCAGATGTTCAAGCTGGATGTAGAAAAGGCAGAGGAACCAGAGGTCAAATTGCCAACATCTGTTGGATCACTGAAAATGCCAGAGAGTTCCAGAAAAACATCTACTTCTGCTTTATTGACTATGCCAAAGCCTTTGACTTTGTGGATCACAACAAACTGTGGAAAATCCTTAAAGAGATGGGAATACCAGACCACCTGACCTTCCCCTTGAGAAATCTGTATGCAGGTCAGGAAGCAACAGTTAGAACTGGACATGGAACAACAGACTGGTTCCAGAAAGTGAAAGGAGTACATCAAGGCTGTATATTGTCACCCTGCTTATTGTCACCCTGTATATATCCACCCTGCTGGGCTGGATAAACACAAGATGGAATCAAGATTGCTGGGAGAAATATCAATAACCTCAGATATGTGGATGACACCACCCTTATTGCAGAAAGCAAAGAGAACTAAAGAGCCTCTTGATCAAAGTGAAAGAGGAAAGTGAAAAAGTTGGCTTAAAACTCAACATTCAGAAAACTAAGATCTTGGCATCTGGTCCCATCACTTCATAGCAAATAGATGGGGAAACAATAGAAATAGTGACAGACTTTATTTTGGGGGGGGTCCAAAATCACTGCAGATGGTGACTGTAGCCATGAAGTCAAAAGATGCTTACTCCTTGGAAGAAAAGTTATGACCAACCTAGACAGCATATTAAAAAGCAGAGACATTATTTTGCCAACAAAGGTCTGTCTAGTCAAAGCTATGGTTTTTCCAGGAGTCATGTATGGATGTGAGAGTTGGACTATAAAGAAAGCTGAGTATCAAAGAATTGATGCTTTTAAACTGTGGTGTTGGAGAAGACTCTTAAGAGACCCTTGGACAGCAAGGAGATGCAACCAGTCCATCCTAAAGGAGATCAGTCCTGGGTGTTCGTTGGAAGGATTGATGCTGAAGCTGAAATTCCAATACTTTGGCCATCTGATGCAAAGAACTGACTCATTTGAAAAGACCCTGATGCTGGCAAAGACTGAAGGCAGGAGAAGAGGACGGCAGAGGATGAGATGGTTGGGTGGCATCACCGATGCCATGAATTTGACATGGACATGAATTTGAGCAAGCTCTGGGAGTAGGTGATGGACAGGAAGGCCTGGTGTGCTGTGGTCCCTGGGGTTCCAAAGAGTTGTACATGACTAAGCGACTGAACTGAACTGAACTGATGCAAACTTAGGGGGTGCCTACATTTACCATGGGAAAATGCTTGGTAAAATGTTATGTGAATGTTACCATAAAAACTGTGTAACAATGTAAAAACCAAAAATGATATAAATTTAAAGCAGGATGGAAATTAGTATTTATATAGTATGATTTCATCTATATTTAAAAAAAAGTTCAGAAAAATTTTGAAGTGATATTGTCTTTAATAGTTTTGGTTCATGTGATACTTATAAGAAGATTTCTGGGCTTCCCTGGTGGCTCAGACAAAGAATATGCTTGCAATACCAGAGACCGGGTTCAATCTCTGGGTTGGGAAGATCCCCTGGAGAAGGGAACAGCTTCCCACTCCTGTATTCTTGCCTGGACAATCCCCATGGACAGAGGAGCCTGGTGGGCTACAGTCCATGGAGTCGCAAAGAGTCAGACACAACTGAGCAGATTTCACTTTCACTTTTTTTTTCTATAAGATACTACTTTCTTCTCTGTCCTAAAACTTTTACAGTTTTTTGTTAGTAATTGCTTGGTTTATAATAATGAAGAGTTGAAAGATAACTTACCATTTTAGTTATTTATGTATTTTACCCCACCTTATTACACACACACACACACACACACACACACACATACACACAAACTGAAGTTAACTGTAAACTGTAGTCTCATCTTGAATCAAATTACTGGAAGAAACTAAGTTGCTGTTAATATTTTGAATGTTCTCTCAGATACAAATTGTGGCATATGAAAAATGTGTACAAGAAACAACAGAACAGAATTTTTGGAACAAAGAGTATCAGTAAATGACCATCAGTGCATCTGTAAGATGAAAGGAGTAGGCGGGCTCTTTCTAATATCTCTGAAAACCAAGTCTCCAATGAGAGTCACTTGACTTGGAGTAATGTATATTTTTTTTTGAGTAATTTGTCTTTTCCACTATAGTCTCCTCATTTATAAATTTTGGACAATAGCATGGCCTCATGCAGTAAGTGGGAGAACTGTGGGCATGCCTGTGAAGTTCAATACCTGACAGATGATGATTACTAATAAATGCCATGTGTTCCTACCACTGTTTCTGTCTAACAGAGAGGAACTGGCAAATAGTATGGTGCATAGAATTGTTTTAAATAAAACTTCAAAGCAGATATTGGAGCAAAAAAAAAAAAAAAGTCTTCATTAGTCAAGTTCCAATCCAGAGAAATACTACCTATTCAGCAGTTCTTTCATTAAGGAGACACAGTCATCAGAGTGAGATCCTGTGTGCTTTCAGAGGATTGACTGTGGACACTGTATTAAGAAAACAACTATACAGTGTCAGCCAGAGCTAAGGACAGACAGGTTTGTAATATGCTCCTAAGATGAAAATGCATGCCCTCTACCAGTGTGGAGAGTTTAAAATTTTTATGTTCCTTTTTTTAAAAAAAAGGCACTGCATCTGCCAGTCAAAACAAGCACCCTCTCCACCAGGCTAACCCAACCTCTCAGCACAAATGGGCTGGATTTCAGTGCCCACACCTCGTTCTGCCCTCAGTTTTCACCTTTACACAAGATATGACTTGGTGTTGGTGGTTTAGTGGCTAAGTTGTGTCCAACTCTTTGTGACCCTATGGAGAGTAGCCCGCCAGGTTCCTCTGTCCACGGAATTTCCCAGGCAAGAATACTGGAGTGGGTTGCCATTTTCTTCTCCAGGGATCTTCCCAATCCAGGGATCAAACCACATCTCCTGCATTGCAGGTGCATTCTTCACTGACTGAATCCCCAGGGAATCCCCAGGACATAATTTACTCAACTAGAAACAGCATTGCTGAAATTATACATAGCTCATGATAACACAACATGGACCACAAATATAAAAATGAAGCAGTGACAAGGAGGGACAATGCGGGAGGCACACTGTTTCAGGAGAAAACACTGAACACAAAAAGAAGAGCTCAAAAGTGAGCTGGACTGGAAAAAAGAGGATCTAAAACTGCAGGAAATGGCACAAGGAACAGTAATTTGGGTGAGGGCGAGGTCAAACACGAATATGAGGAAGCAAAGTAGAAACCAAAGAGCAAGACACCACATTGATACTTAGGCTTACATGCCTATGATGTGTGGCACAAAGTGGGAAGGAAGTCTGATTTCTCTTGGCTGTGGAAATTGTAATATGTAGAAATTTCAAGATGTCTGCAATTCAATCAAAAGACCAGCATCTAAGGTGACTTGGAGTGAAGATGCTGTGTCCACCCGTGAGTATGTTGGCGACTCGTTTTTGGAAGGAACACTTACTATTTCACATTCACTGCGTTACTAGGTAGTACGTTTCTATAGCTGTCTAGTTGTGGTAGAGCCACGCTCAAGAATGACACTTGAACTAAACTACTTGTAGGAGATGACTTAGCTTCTAGTAGAATCTATCTTCTTAAATGATAAATGCCTGCTTTGAAAAAAAAAAAAAAGCACCAAGAACTATGATCCCATTCTAAAGTTGTAAGAAAATGGGACTTATCAGTATTTGACATATGTACAACCTGATTACAGGCTTCCCAGGTGGTGCCAGTGGGAAAGAATCCACCTGCCAATGCAGGAGAGGTAAGAGATGCAGGTTCAATTCCTGGGTTGGGAAGATCCCCTGCAAGAGGGCATAGCAACCCACTCCAGTATTCTTGCCTGGAAAATTCCATGAACAGAGAAGCCTGGCAGCTACAGTCTACGGGGTCTCAAAGAGTGCAACACGACTGAAGTGACTTAATACACATACACGCACAACCAAATTACAGGCCATATATTCTAAAACTAAAATATTATTCATAGTCCTAAAGGTAGGGAGTAATCATACCATTGTCAGAACCATTACAATTCTTCTCTTTAAAGGAATTTAAAGCTGTTTCAATCATTGCTCTTAAACAAGTATACAATAAATGACCTAATTATTTAGTCAGAGGCTCATTCTTTTGCTGGATTTTTAATTGATCTCTATTCAGATACATTTCAGGTACAGTTAGAACTGAAACAGACTAGTTTCAAATTGGGGAAGGAATACGTCAAGCCTGTATATTGTTATCCTGCTTATTTAACTTATATGCAGAGTACATTATGAGAAATGCTGGGCTGGATGAAGCACAAGCTGGAATCAAGATTGCTAGGAGAAATATCAATAACCTCAGACGTGCAGATGACACCACCCTTAGAGCGGAAAGCAAACAGGAACTAAAGAGCCTCTTGATGAAGGTGAAAGAGGAGAGTGAAAAAGCTGGCTTAAAACCCAACTTTCAAAAAACGAAGACCATGGCTTCTAGTCCCATCTTGTCATGGCAAACAGATGGGAAACTAATGGAAACAGTAGCACTGGGCTCTGTTGGGCTCCAAAATCTTGAACTCCAAAATCACTGCAGATGGTGAATGCAGCCATGAAATTGAAAGATGCTTGCTCCTTGGAAGAAAAGCTATGACTAACGTAGACAGCATATTAAAAAGCAGAGACATTATTTTGCTAACAAAGGTCCATCTAGTCAAAGCTATGGCTTTTCTAGTAGTCATGTATGGATGTGAGAGTTGGACCATAAAGAAAGCTGATCACCGAAGATGAACACTGATGCTTTTGAACTGTGGTGTTGGAGAAGACTCTAGAGAGTCTCTTGGACTACATGGAGATCAAACAAGTTAATCCTAAGGAAATCAATTCTGAATAAATATTGGAGGGACTAATGCTGAGACTGAAGCTCCAATACTTTGGGCACATGATGCGAAGAGCCGACTCATTGGAAAAGACACTAATGCTGGGAAAGATTGAAGGCAGGAGAAGGGAATGACAGAGGGCAAAACGGTTGGATGGCATCACCGACTTGGTGAACGTGAGTCTGAGCAAACTCATGAAGGACAGGAGACAGTGAAGGACAGGAAGCCTGGCATGCTGCAGTCCATGGGGTCACAAAGAGTTGAACATGACTGAGCAACAGAACAACATTCAGATACATTTTTAAATGATACAATGCTATTCAACTGCTATTTTCAGGTCTTCTGTCATCAAAACTTGGCTATTCTCTTTCAAAACTACTACCATGGTAGTTTTCTCTTTCCTGAAGTAGTACTATAATTGGTAGCATTGTAATCAACCTTCCCTACCTACAATTTCTCTATCTGTGGGTTCCGCATTGCCAAATTCAACCAACCTCAGACAAAATATTTGGAAAAAATATCCAGAAATTTCCAAAAAGTGGAACTTGAATTTTCCATGCACTTGCAGCTATTTAGATAGCATTTACATTGTATTAGGTATAATAAGGAATCTGGAGATGATTTAAGATACACAGGAGGATGTGTGTAGGCTATATGCAAATACTACTACCATTTTACATAAAAGACTTGAGCATCCACAGACTTTGTATTCTGGAACCAATGCTCTGGATACTGGATACTGGGGGACAAATGTACTTAAAGTCCTGTTTTGATGAGTCCCACACAAGTTTTCCCCGTAATCACACATCTAAAACTTAAACGAACAGCCAAAATGTTCTCACATTTTTCTAATTCAATGAATGCTTCTTTTCCTTTTACGAAAATTTATTTTCTCATAAAAGTTCAAGCATAACTGCTGATGGAAAGAAATGGTGAAATATTTCAACAGTATTCAAATTGGTCTCAGGGATTGGAAAATGATGCAAAAGAAATAAAAATCTCATATTAAAACTAAAAGATAGTAAAGAAAAAAAACTAACATGTGAAATAATCAGAGAGCAATTAATTTAAAAATTATTGCACAATATTTAAAATAATTCACTTTAAGCTCTGGTTATTTATTGCACTCTGATGTGTAATGGCTTTTGCACTTACACACATTCCTACCCAGTACTATACAAGAATAAGAGCTACCTTTCTATTTTCTATTTTTCTGTCTCTTGCACAATTCTAGACACAAAGTCAGCAAGTAATGAATAACTTCACTATGCACTCATTCAATCATTTGGAGGCATTTCTCATTTAAATCTTTGTTACAGAGAAGAAAAAGTGTGTTGGTGACTTTTTTCTTTATTTTAAAAAATTAATAAATGAAGGAGCCTTAATTTTATAAACTTAAAAACATCAGAAATTTAATTAAGCTTTTAATTCAGTGATAAAGAACAGGAAGCAATCACTATAGTCTCAACAGTAGTATTAAGAAAACAAGGTGCCCATTTCAATTCCTTAATGAGGCAATTACCAGTAATAGGAAAAGCTCAAAAGATTCAGATTTGGCTCAATTAAATTCCTTGAAAACCAATCTCATATAACCATCTAAAATAGCACAAAGCAAAGCAGATGAAATTCTCTGAAAGATTATTTGCAATATCCATAAAACTTTAGGCTAAGGCAGCCAAATTCTGATTATATGTGTTCAGACATATCTTTATCAACAATCTCACTCTAGTAAATTCATAGAAAACTGTCTGTCTGCAAGTGACTTTTCTGCCATTCATTTTGGTCACTTTTTTCCAATTCTAATTTTCAACTCATATTTACCTTGATATAGATACTGCCTGAATTGTGACATTCTTAAACAACAGATTTCTGTTTCATTATCTGAACCAGAAATAAAGAAATCACAAAATCACTGACAAAGTACAACTTGAGGAATTAAGTATCAATTAAGCCAAATATTTGTACTGAACATCAACCATGCTGCCTAGCCTTGTGTTGGTGTTTCAAAAATGCCCTAATATTTCTGAATAGTTCATTGCTTTTGAGTGAAAACAAGAAATTATATTTTGACATCTGGTTACTATTTTATTCTAGTTTTCACTAATCAATGATGCCTTATCCATCCCTTAGTTTTAGGAATTTGTTGTTTCAACTCCTCACAAAAAAATTCCATGCATGAGGTTGGTAACACACGTTACTGCTGTCCACTTAGACAGAGATGGGCAGAAGGAAAGAACACTGAACAAAATGGTAAGTTCTCTTGCTAAGTATGAAGGCAGAGTGTCATTCACTTCTGAGTTTGAATCAAGTTAATTAAAACCTGCCAGAGGCTTTGCAAAGCCTACCACCACTGGTAGCGCTACTCATACAAATTACAAAATATTTCACTCCAGAGGATATCTCTGTGAGCCACAGAACAGTAACAGAAAAGCAAGAAAGAGAAGAGAGGTCTAGAATTCAAGCTCATTAAATGTATCCAAAATGTCTCTGCCTTTTCATGCCAAGTTCTCTATAAGCAACTCAGTCCCTACAGAAAAATGCGAATGATGCTGAAAAAGGAGATTACTTTAAGGACTGCTACTTTGTTATTCATGGTGGTTAATATATTGTATTATATATAGGAATAATTACTACTGTTATACTCATTAAAAGCCACTAAATCACAAGACCATTTTAAACTGCTGCAGTAGGAGAAAAACGTTCAGATTTTTACAGTGCCCAATTCTGGCACCACACCAAAAAAATGATGTACTGTACTACTTGGGAGATAAAAAAAAAATGTGAACATGAGTTCTGGTACTTACGTGTATATTTCTAATTTGTGAGACAAATAAAAGGTATCTCTTTCAGCCTTCAGAATTAAAAAGTCCTACTCTATGCATGTCACAACAGAAAAGCAAGCCACTGGCCTAATGCTGGAGCCCATATGGTTGTTACACACACATTTGTGAGTTTGGAACAGCGTGCTTTGTGTTGGCCATTTTAATTTCAATAGCCTATTAATCTTTTAAATACATTAAGCATGTCCATCCCTGCTGCCAGGGTCTCCTGCCCCTCTGATTCTCCTTCCTTCTAGCTCAGGGTTTTTGCCCTAGAGCTGGAGGTTTCAGCAGAGTGACTCCTGCAATCAGGAAGGCAGAGAAGTTCATTTAAATTTACAGAATTGTTTTGAAATTGCCTAGTGACAGTATAATTTTCTATTCTTAAACATCATAAAATGAAGCCTAAGTGCTTTTCAAACAGATAATGCTGGTTTTTACAAACATGACTTGATTTAACTCAAATCTAGGCTTAGTTTCAAGCAGCTTCGTTGGAGACAGACTCGTCCATGATAGAGCTACCTTGGTGATGAGTGTGGGGTTCCCTCTGCCCCCTTCACATTTATACTACAGAGAATTGCCCACAGAAAGGAAAGATGAGAAAGCAAACAGGTGGAGATTTCTTGCCCAATGAGAAAACTCGGTATGTTAAGAAATATGGACAAAAGTCCAATATGAAAATCCCTTCTTTAGGAATATACTCCCCAATTACTTTATGTAGTAGTTGTTAACCTCAATATGGAATAATCATATTCCTCAAAATTCCCATTACAGTTTCAACTTCCAGATTTGTAAGTCAACCACCATCCATCTTATATCATTTTATTGGAAGAAGTGCACTGATTTCCTATGTACTGTTACTGTTACTAATGGCTTAAACACATGTTAACACTGACTGAACACTGACTTCATGCCAGGCAATGTTCTAAGTGTTTTACATGTCATAACTCGTACGGTCTTCACAAAATTAAGCAGGGTATTTATAAGACTTAATGCCAAGGAGGCGATTTTATGTTTTCCTTTTTATAAAGAAAGATACTGCTTATTTTAGAACCCTGGGGCATTTATGGAAATGCAGAACCCTTTTATTCAGCATTTGAGAAGTACTTGATTTGATGGGTTTCCCTGGTGGTTCAAACAGTCAAGAATCTGTCTGTAATGCAGGAGACCTTGGTTCAGTCCCTGGGTCAGGACAATCCCCTGGAGAAGAAATGGCAACTCACTCCAGTATTCTTGCCCAGAGAATCACAGTGATGGAGGAGACTGGTGGGCTACAGCCCATGGGATTGCAAAAAGGACACAACCGAGCGACTAACACACTACTGCTGTTACTAGTTTGATGTAATACAGACAGATATTTTGGATTCGTCCAGAAAAGAATATGCTATTTCCTAAGCTTATACTATACACTGAATTATAAATTTTTAAAAGGCCAAGAAAGAAGTGCTTAGGTCCTTCTGCTTATCCATTTAGCAAATCAAAATATAATATGATTATTTGATAGCATTTACCATAAGAAAATTTACCATCTGAATTCCATAACTATATAGAAATTTTTTAATACAGATATCTTTAATGTTTGGAACATATTTTGTAGGGGAAGATTTGTTTTTATTTTCCTTTCAAATTTTTATTTTATATTGGAGTATTCATGTTTTTCATCTTAATAAACCTACTATCTATTGATCTGAGATTTTCAATACAAGTTGAAATCAAAATACTCAGTCTTCACTAGATCCCTTTGAATCACAGCCACTTCAGACTCGCTTTTGTGGAGCTCACTTGGCACTCTTCCAGGAGCCTCAGCCATCAAACTTCTGGTAGAAGGAAAATGAGTGAAGGAGCCCCATGCAGTCAGAAAGGTCTGAATTATACCAACTAGAGCCTAATTTATTTTGATCATCACAAATAGGCCCTATCTTAACATATTTGTTCTTACACATAAATATATACCCAGATTTATCCACTAAAATTTTTAAAAATAAAAAATTTAAAAGCCAAAAGCAGGAAAAGTAAGCTCTTCTAGAGCAGAATATACAAAGTGGTAAAAATGCAGAGTGAGAATGAAACTGAGAAGCAGAGGCAGCCAAATCTGGAAATATAATAAGTATATAACAGCAAATATTTATTAAGAATGTCCTGGATTTCAGTCACTGGGCTATGTGCTTCACTATCTCATCTAATCTTCAGTAACCAGGGGTGGTAAGTGCTACTATGAAATAATTTTTGTTTTAAATATTTTTTAAAAAGGAAAATGAGCTTTAGAGAGCCCGAGAATGTGCCTAAGGGCACAGAGGAAACCATACAACCAAGAATGGAACCCAGGTATCATAAGTCAGTTAAGTCATACGCCCCTGTGAACAGACCTTTAAGTTGAACATCTGTGTGCAAAAGGTTTACTGGGCGGCACTGTCAGAAACAACCTTTGTTTCTGTGAAGAACACAGGACTGGACAAACAGAGAATTTGTTTTGTGTTGCAGTTTCAACAGCGGCCTCAACCAATTCCATGAAATTTCTGGAGCTTCAGGTTAAAAAGCCTCTGCACACGCTGTTCACTGAATGTGGGTTGTCCTAGTCTACTACTATGGAAACGTCAGAGGAAATCCAGTCCTCGTGAACTGTCCATTATTTAAAAAAAAAAAAAATGAGGGACTTCCCTGGTGGTCCAGTGGTTAAGAATCTGCATGCCAATGCAGTGGACGTGGGTTCGATCCCTTGTCTGGGAAGATTCCACGTGCCATGGAGCAACTAATAAGCTCGCGTGCCTAGACCATATGCTTGGCGGGGAGGGAGCCCAGACACAGCAACTAGAGAAAGCCCTGAGCAGCAACAAAGAGCCAACACAGTCAGAAATAAATAAATAAATAAAGATTGTGAAATGGTAATACGCATCACCGACCTCCGTTTTTGTTTTTTTAACTGAAGGCATTCCTTTTTTAGAACATTAATACTATCTGAAGATCTATACCAGACAGTTTATGTCCTGCCAGCTCAAGTCCTTATCCCTAAACCTTAGGATCTAGATATCATATAAAATAAAAAAGGCACAGTGCTTTCTCTCTTTTCTCAGTAAAGTAAGGATTTATATCGCCATGTGAGACAATATTCAAACTTGCTATGAGCCTCTTCTATTATGTGAGATGCCTACTTATTCTGCCAGAAGCAAACAGGAACCAACTATAATAACTGAATTGTAATCTCTACTTCTCAGCTAGATGGGGCTATTTTAAGACTAAAGAGAATGGCCACCCTAAGGTAAAGTGGTTCTCCCCATTAGAATTGTTCTCTCTCCAAATTTCAGGCCAAGTAGATTATTCACGTTTGTTTTATTCTATTTTTATTTAAAAATTTTCTGTTGAAATACAGTCAGTGTATAGTATTATACTGCAGGTGTGTAAAATATAGTGATTCACAATTTTTAAGGTTATTTAGTCCCTTTAAGTTATTGTAAAATGTTGTACAATATGTCTTTATACCTTATTTATTTTATACATAGTAGTTAGCACCTCTTAATTTCCTATCCCAACATTGTTCTTTCCATCTCCCCGCTGTAACCACTAGTTTGTTCTCTATTTCTGTGAGTCAGCTAATTTTTTATTATATTCACTAGCTATTGTCTTTTAGGTTCCACATTTAAGTGATATCATACAGTATTTGTCATTCTCTGACTTATTTCACTTAGTACAATACCCCTCTCCAAGTCTCTTCATGTTGCTGCATATGCAAAATTCCATTCTTTTTTATGGCTGAGTAGTATTTCACTGGATATATACACCACATTTTTATCCATTCATCTGTCGATGAACATTTAGGTTGCTTCCACATCTTGGAAATTGTAAACAGTGCTTCTATGAACACTGGGGTCCATGTATCTTTTCAAATTAGTTTTTTTTCCCAGATATATACCTGGGAGTGGCATTGCTGGCTCATATAGTAGTTCTACTTTTAGTTTTCTTGAGAAATTTTCATACTGTTTTCCATAATGGCTGCACCAATTTACATTCCCACCAACAGTGTACAAGAGTTTCTTTATTCTACATCCTCACCAACATTTGTTATTTGTGTTCTTTTTGATGACAGCTATTCTGACAGGTATGAAGTGATATTTCATTGTGGTTTTGATTTGCATTTCCCTGTTGATCAGTGACATTGATATCTTTTCATGTGCCTGTTGGCTATCTGCATTTCCTCTTTGGAAAAATGTTTATTCAGTTTTTCTGTTCATTTTTTAATTGGGTTGTTTGGTTTTTTTAATTGAGTTTGTTTACTGTTTATATATGTTGGATATTAACCCCTTATTGGCCCTATAATTTGCAAGTATTTTCTCTCATTCAGTAGGTTGCCTTTTCATTTTCTCGATGCTCTCCTTTGCTGTGCAAAAGTTTTTAAGTATAATTAGTCTCATTGGCTTATTTTTGCTTTCATTTACTTTGCTTTAGGAGTCAGAGCCAAAAAATATTGCTACAGTTTATGTCAAAGAGTATTCTATGTTTTCATCTAGGAATTTTAGTCTTACATTTAGGTTTTTAATCCATTTTGACTTTATTTTTTTTTTTGTATACTGTATTAGAGAATGCTCTGATTTAATTCTTTTAAACTAGCATACATAAACAGGGAAGAAAGTGCTCATAAGCAAAATATGAATTTGGAAGAAAAAATAATAATTACATTGCTCTGCATTGCTACCTCCTCTCATAACCAAATCTGCTCCGGCATATTGGTTCAATTAGGTAAATCTGATTATGTAGGTAGCAAGGTCCTATTTACAACAAGGATTGGTTTAGCGTGACCATCATTCACGTTTTCAGTGCCACAGAGACTAAATAGCAAGACAAACTCATAATAAAAACAATGACCTAAAAATATTTATTATTGTGCTCCAGCAGAACATTTTCTAACCTACAGCTTCCAATCACCTTTTACTGTGGGCGATGTCAAAAACACTTATTGCATAAGCAGAGATCTGTGTTTCCTTTGCCACAGACAATAAATCTTTAGTGTCTGCTCCTGATACGCATCACTCCACTTGTTCTCAAGAGGCCCTGGATGTCTCTCTTGCCTTCCCCCTCACCTAACAAGGTCACTTTTGAGTGATGATACAACTTACTGCAAAAATGTATATAGTCATGCATAATAATTATTTAAATATCTTATCAGTAAATATTACAAAGCTCTAAACACTGTTGCTTTCCAAACTTAATATAATGTATATATAACCTGAGTATCACTAATATATCAAAATATAAGACCATCTAAAAACAGATTTCTGTCCTGTCCTCTCTGTTTATTATTGCTATACAGTTATACTTTATCCAGAAAGTACATATTTGAGAAATTAATTTTAGCTTCAGAGAAATCTCCTTTTCACTGACTGGTAATCAGGGAATTAAAGAAAATAAATTGCTACTTGACTGCATTCACCTCTAGCTTACAATGCCAAAGCTTTTTTCTCAATTAGTGAGAAAAGTAGTGGCGAAAATATGTAGAGTGCAATTTATTTTTTATTTTCATTAGCCTTTCTCAACCAGGGTTCTGTAAATGCATTAATACCTTTGGAGGCATCTATTGTATATGATAAGCTAGCTTCTCACCCGAGCCTGATGTGAGTTGTGTAGCATCCTTGGAAGAATGAGAAAATAATTCCTTAAATTATTTTCTCTGTTCCCTGATTCAGATAAAAGGCCTCAGTTGAAAAGTTTTGTTAATAAAAAGGTTCAGAGATTATACAACTTGCTGAGGGCCAATCAGTTGGTAAATTCAAAAGCTGATATTTGAACCTGGTCTTTTGACGATAAGCTGGGGCATATCATATAATGAATACAAAGCATGTGTTATTCCAAATTTCAGGCATGACATTTTGCTTTCTTTAAGTGTCAAATTAAGATATATAAAAATTCAGAAGCACATTTTAGATTAACTCTCCTAAGTAAAATAAGCCAAAACAGATGCCTATGAGTCTAAAGCAAAACAAAGATAATACAAGTTGAAAAAATAAAGTAACAGTCTTCAATCTCTGAGACAAAGGAATTTCTAAATGCATTCAAGTATGTAATAATATTTTGATGACGTAAAATCATGATGGAAAACCTTTCCATTTCAGTAAGATAGTGAATCTCCTGTGTGTTCTCAAACTAAATGCAAAGACAAAAGGGAGGAAGAGAGGGAGGAAACTGTCCTTGCAAGTATCTCAGATCTTTAAATTAAAGCAAAGTTTTTAATATAGGCACTAGAATACCTTCTTTACATAATCTATATCCTTTAAATTTGGTCATCATCCTCCCTTTCTCTGACCTCTACTCTAGCTCTCCAGTATTTTTAGTAGGACAACTAGCCACTCTAAATCCCTTGGCCATGTTTTATGTTCAGGAAATATTATCCCTTCATAAATGTCTGGCTAGTATTTAAAAACTAGGGAGATGAATCCTTTCCATGTGAGTGAAAGAATGAAAATACTTCAGTTGAGGTATAAAATGTATTTAAATATCATGAGAAAAAAGGAAATACAGAGGACACAGGTATCCACAAACAAGACGAGAACACAGGAGCTAAGACGGGTCTGGCGTACTATCGCATGACACTTACACGTCTGCGATGACTAGGAGCTGTCTGTTAAATAGAGGATGACAGGGGGTAATTATTCTAATGCAATACATCGTACACTAAACAAGGATGGCTGGGATAAAGTGTCAAATGCGGGTCATTAATGATGACAGGGGCTGGATTCAGCTGTCACCGGCGCAGGTGGGTGACCATACTGCCAGAATCCCTGTCTCTACAGAGGTCCTTCCTGGGAAAGTACAAGCCGATACCGCAGGTTAAAAAATACAAGTAATAATATAGACAGTAACAAGCGCATAAAATCTCAGGGCCTTAGTACCCCCAAGAACTTACTTCTTGGTAGATTATACCTCTACAAGTCACTAACTCCAGTGTAATTTACATGAGAGCTTTGGTATCAGCAAACTCTGAGTTTAAACTTTACCACTTGTCAGCTGTTTAATCTGTTTTTAACATCCTGTGTGTGTGCATAATGGGGAATTTACTTTTTATGAGGACTATAGTGAAAAATGAATGTTACATAGTGGGCACATAGACAGTATAAATTGTTAGTTATCTCCTAAGCCACTGAACAAGTTGGTCAAACCTAAACTGCTTTCTGTGAGTGAACATGTATCATTCCTACCAAGATTTTATGAAAAGACATCAATTTTACAAACCCTATAATTTATGAATTATGGTCTGATATTTAAAAATGAGGCACAAAACTGATGATTATATTCAAAATTCTAGGATAAGGAAAGGACTAGAACAGCATGAATATGCATGATTACAACTAAGTCTGCAAAACTACTAGAAAACTTCCATTCTTAAAAAATTCCCACTCAATATTCATTACTTTATTCAGTATCACTTCACATTCTTTTAAGCTAAATGATCATCCCAAAACTCTCTGTTGGATCATCAATCTTAGAAACAGTTGTAGAAAATAATAAAAAATTCCATTATTATATCTTCATTCATACTCTTCCCCTACTCTAAGACATCAGAAGTTACTATCTGCACTATTCCTTTCAAAACATCCAACATCATCATTCACATCATTCTTTAACACTACTTTCAGATACACTGGTTTACAAGAACCCGCAGACTCTCATCTCTCAGTTATTTCCTCATTGATTTATGAAACTCCCGCTGCTTCAAGAGAAAAAGGGTTACATCTCCAGTAGCTACAAATCTATTGACATATTTCTTGATAACTAATGATAACACACTCTGAGGCACAGGGAACTCTACTTAATGCACTGTGGTGGCCTGAAAGGGAAGTCCAAAAGGGTATATGTCCCTCTGATTCATCCTGCCAGTAGACCAGAAAGTAACACAGCATTGTAAAGCAACTATACTCCAATAAAAATTAATAATAAAAATGAACTAAGCTGCTGAAAATAGCTGGAACAAGTTAATTGCTTCAGAATTTTTCAAACCAAATCCCACATTTCTTCTCCCTTTTTCTCATTCCCTCTGCTGACCCACCCTCCACTGTAAACTATTCCAATAGTACCTCAGTTTCTGTATATTTCGTGTTATCAAAAATGCTGAAGATTTGGAAAGTACAAACCTATACCAAGGAGAGGTTGGGATGCTAATTCTAATTTTTAAAAATTAAACCAGATGCCAGTTTTGATTCACAAGAAAGAAAATACCCAATATTAAAGGAGAAAACCAATCCTCAGTCTCTTAAATACAGTTTCAACTATTTAAGGAGCCTCTCCAATCTTCATGCCCAGGTCTGTTTTTTCCCCCCCCCCAAACCAGTATTTCTTAACTTTCCACTGACATTTCCAACTTTTTCTTCAAGCTCAATTGCTTGGCACCATCCTCAGGGCCTTCCTCTTTTCTTTATTCTCCTTGTCGCACATCTAGCTCCCCTTAGTGATCAAGTCCTGTTCAGAGCCCATTTTCCACTCTATTTCCCATTCCGTTGGAATCCCACTGTCCCCTGCCCTGACTGGTGCCCTCACCTGGTGGTTCCTGCATTAGTCCAGCCTCCTGATCTTTCCCTCCATCTATCCAAGAATATACTATCTGTCATGAACCTAATACTCTTTTATTTAAAAAAAAAAAAAAAAATTGAAGTAGAATTTCTTTACAATGTTGTGTTCGTTTCTGCTACACAATGAAGTGAATCACGTGTGTGTGTGTGTGCACGTGTGTGTGTATATGTATATATCTCCACTCCCTCCCACTCCCACCCCCGATCCCTCCCCTATAGGTCATCAGAGGGTATGGAGCTGAGCTCCTTGTGCTATCCAGAAGCTTCCCACTAGTTATCTATTTTATATGTGCTAGTGTATATATGTCAATCCTACTTTCCCAATTCGTCCCACCCTCCCCTTCCCCTGTATCCACACGTCTGTTCTCTATGTCTACATCTCTATTTCTTCCCTGCAAATAAGTTCATCTGCACCATTTTTCTAGATTCCATATATATATGTATTAATACACAATATTTGTTTTTCTCTTTCTGACTTACTTCACTGGGTATGACAGACTCTAGGTCCATCCACATCTCTACAAATGACCCAACTGTGTTCCTTTTTATGACTGAGTAATATTTCATCACATTCCCCATCTTCTTTATCCATTCATCGGTCAATGGACATTTAGGTTGTGAAGCTAATCCTCTCTAAAAAACTGTTTCCATGAGGCCCTAATATAGAACTAGAAAGCAATATTCAATAAAATGTTTTTGTCTGATGGGGTAAAACTTTAAAAAGCTTGAGGGGATTTCCCTGGCAGTCCAGTGACTAAGACAAAATTGTGGGTTCAGTCCCTGGTTGGGGAGCTAAGATCCCCCGCGCCTTGTGGTTGAAAAACTAAAACATAAAAGAGAAGCAATATTGAAACAAATTCAGTACAGACTTAAAATGTGTGTGCGTGTGTATGTGTGTGTGTGTGTGCACACGCACATGTGTGCTCAGTCCTGTCCAACTCTTTGAGACTCCATGGACTGTAGCCCACCAGGCTCCTCTCTCTATGGGATTTCATACGGTCTACATTAAAAAAAAAATCTAAAAAGATTTAAAAATAAAAAGCTTGAGAAACAGCGCAATGAAATACTTGCTGGATACTGAGTGCTAAATGTAAATCTAATATACTGGAACCCTCAGAAATAGATATGACATATATTTATTCCCCATTATTTCCCAACATGTAACTTGGAAGTGACTAAAGCATACAGTTGAGCCACTGTCCTGGAACACATGTGAACTTTTTTGTCTTCTCTACCTATACAAATCCTTCAAGGTTAATTCAAACCTTTCTTCCTCTATAAACTGTCATCTTATCTCCTCTTCTGAAGTGCTCTTCCCTGATAACTCAAATACCAATTAAAGTCTAGACCATTCATTTGGAAATTAATTAGGCAACACATTAGCTACATCTCTTGTTACTGCCTTGAACTGATATTTAAATACCTCATTATTTTATTTTCTATATATGTATTCTTGATCCTTTGAATAGATCAAAAATTTACTGAAGACTATGTACCAAATATTTTGGGAGCTCAAAGACTGCTTAAAAACACAAGGTGCTCAAGAAAAAAGTTACTATTTTTAATGCCTCTTACATTCTAATTCTAGCTCATTTTGTCAAACTACCATTTGATATGAAATTATAACTGTGTAGATATAAAGACCCTGATGCTGGGAAACACTGAAGGCATGAGGAGAAGGGGACGACAGAGGATGAGATGGTTCGATGGCATCACCAACTTGATGGACATGAGTTTGAGCAAGCTCTGGGAGATGATGATGGACAGGGAAGCCTGGCATGCTGCAGTCCATGGGGTTGCGAAGAATTGGACACAACTTAAAAAAAAAAAAAGAAAAAAAAAAAAAAAGAATTGGACACAACTTGAGCGATGGAACTGAACTTATATATATTTTACACTTTTATTTGCTGCATTAATATACAGTATAGATTATCTGTAATATCTTTGTGCATGTATTACTAACAAAGCAGCAATATTAATTTTCCAAATATAGCATTTATCAAAAGCATCACTATCATATATCTCAAGGCTATACAAAAATTGGAGTAGAAAACTGGAGTAGAAATTAGAATCCATCCAGAATGTACAATGGGCTTTATTTTTTTAGATTTGTTTTTAACTGAATTTTGCTTGCTTTGCTTTGAATTATAATTTTTGAGGCTTTACTTTATCCTCTACTCCAAATAGATCATAAATTTCTAGAAGGTTAGGGACAAGAAGTAATTTTTTAAGTCATCACTAATTTTTTTTAATGTTTCTCTTAATTAAGATAAGAGTCTATTGACAACATTATAGTTCATTTTCCTATCAGCCTAATTTTACTGAAAAGCATTTTAACTGAAAGTGAGAAATGTGTTTAAATGCATGTTTTCCAACACATAAAAAGAAAAACTCTAGCATTAATAATTTTTAAATTCAAAGATATCCACCAGCAATCTTATAGACCATATAGTTTCATTAATGCCATTAACTATTCCATTGTTTTCCCTATTTCTTATTCCTAAAAAAAGATTTTATAAACAAATCAGTAAATGTTTATAAAGCATCAGAAGAAATGTTTACTATAAATATAATAAACTAGGCTTTAAAACATAGTCTAGGGCTTCCTTGGTGGCTCAGTGGGAAAGAATCTGCCTGTTAAGGCAGGAGACAGGGGTTCGATCCCACATCCGGGAAGATCCCACATTACCTAGAGCAACTATACCCATGAGCCACAACTACTGAGCCTGTGCTCTAGAGCCCATGAGCCACAACTGAAGGGCCACGTGCTGCAACTACTGAAGTCCACGTGCCCTCGGCCTGTGTTCTACAAGAGTCACCGCGATGAGAAGCCCGTGCACCCCAAGAGAGCAGTCCCTGCCCTCTGCAACTAGGGAAAAGCCTGAGCAGCAATGAAGACCCAGCACAGCCAAAACTAAATAAATAAAATTACTTTTTAAAAAAACCATAGTTTATAAGGACATTGTTCTCATGCCTTCAGTTACAGAAATTATCATTACTATTAATTTTAATATTAGTAGTTTATATGAGACAGAGCACATAGAATGAGATCTGGGAAATAAGGGAAACAGTATTTCTCATAATTTGTTAAAAAGGTATTTTCTCAGCAAAAAAACAACAACAACGGTTGTAATGATAATATCAGCAAGCCATGTCTTAAAAGTCTTTCTAGATGCCTCATCAAAGACAGCTTTATGACAAGGAAACCCTGGCCTCCCCGTGTGAAGTGGAAGGAACATAAGGGCCACTTACACCATCACAATGTAGCTATCAACCTACAAATGTCAACCTTCAGTTCCTGCTACTTACATGCTAGGGATCTGTCTTAAAAGTAATGGTTGACAGTCTGTTTGCTTCAATTTTCACTAATGTACCTTAGAAGACACTTTAAAAACCATTTCAGTGGGCTCTTATAGGATGATTTGGGGCACGCTATTTGCAGCTAGATCAAGGGATAAATTTGACAAGTGGAATCATTTGCTCCATAGATCAAAATGAGAGCTCAAGCAGGACAAAATGATCGAGGAAATAAAACAGTAGACTCAATAAATATTTAACTGAAGTCGAAAATGATGATGAAATATTCTGAAAACAAGATTTTAAGAGGGATTCTAAACAATAAATTACACGACTGTGCCAACAGTATCCTAAACTAAAAATTATGGCCTTTCTTTAGTGAATATGAGTTTTGATATGAAGCACATTTGGAAAACATAACTTGGAATTGTGTCATAATCTCTGGATGGAACTTTACTTTCTAGTTTGATTTTATAGATTAGAAATAACCATTGATTTGTAAAAGTTTAATATTAAGATTAACCTGTCAATATATTTTCTACCATTAATTATATCTCACTTGTTTTTGAAAAGAAAATGTTTTATAATTATTCCTTATTCTTGGCTTCTCCATAATACCTGCAAGTACCCCCAAATAAATCCACACATAATTTTCTGACCTCAATATTTTAAAAATGTGATTGAAATACTTTATATATATTTGCTGGGTATACTGTATCTAAATAGTCACTAGTGATTCCTATGTTATTTAAACAGTTGACTTGTAATTCCCATTTCTATATTGGACTTTGCAATTTAATTTCATCAGTTCAATGCAAGGGTCTATAAATTGTTAACTAAAACACTGAATGCCTGTCTATATAACTGGCCAATTAACTTTAAAACATAAAGTAGAATTTAAATGGTACACTAATTTTTCCTATAACCTAAAGTTCAAACAAAGTCAACACCCCTCACTCACTACTCCTCTGTGTGATGCTAACAACTTACCTGACCTTTCTGATCCTCAGTTTCCTTATTCATAAGCATGGGGATAAGGAAAGTGAGTTGCTTTGAGAATTATGGTGACACACACAAAGTCACTAGCACATTGCCTGGCACATAGCTGCTGCTCTATAGATTATGCCGTTTTTTCATTACTGATGATGATATTAGAAATGATAGCCATGTACACTGACTTCCATAGAACTAGCTTAATTTTTTAGTTAAGTATATTCTTCAAGTTTTGACTTTCCATACCAGCCATCACAGTTTTGGATCCTGACACTGTCCCAACATCAATGTAGTTATCTAAGGCATATGTTACATTGGGGTCTTTCCTGATTTATCTTTTCTAGATGCAAATAAGAAATTAAAAATTACTGTTTCCAAGTCTTTCTCAGTCAGTTCAGTTCAGTAGCTCAGTTGTGTCCAACTCTTTGTGACCCCATGGACCACAGCATGCCATGCCTCCTTGTCCATCACCAACTCCCAGAGCTTGTTGAAACTCATGTCTATCGAGTTGGTGATGCCATCCAACCATCTTATCCTCTCTCGTCCCCTTCTCCTCCCGCCTTCAATCTTTCCCAGCATCAGGGTCTTTTCCAGTGGGTCAGTCTTCACATCAGGTGGCCAAAGTATTGGAGCTTAAGCTTCAGCATCAGTCCTCCCAATGACTATTCAGGACTGATTTCCTTTAGGATTGACTGGTTTGATCTCCTTGCAGTCGAAGGGACTCTCAAGTCTTCTTCAACACCATAGTTCAAAAGCATCAATTCTTCAGCACTCAACCTTCTTTATGATCCAGCTCTCACATCTGTACATGACTATTGGAGAAATCATGTCTTGCTACATCCTAGTATTTCACAATAACATGTTACTATTTATATCCATGTTGTATTCATAATGAGATATTTCTGATATAGATTTGAAATACTAAAGGTCTCATGTATATTATCAAGGGTGAAACAGATCACCGGTCCAGGTTGGATGCATGAGACAAGTGCTCAGGGCTGGTGCACTGGGAAGACCCAGACGGATCGGGTGGAGAGGGAGGTGGGAGGGGGGATCAGGATGGGGAATACCTGTAAATCCATGGCTGATTCATGTCAGTGTATGGCAAAAACCACTACAATACTGTAAAGTAATTAGCCTCCAACTAATAAAAATAAATGGAAAAAAAAATAAAAGTCTAAGAAATTGTGGTTAAGTAATATTAAGAATTTTCTATTTATAAATATCTAAAACTACTTTTATCTAACTAATCAAGAATAAGATAATTTTAATATTAGAATAAAATTGCAATCAAACCACTGTCCTCAGAGTTTTATGTTAAACGTGTTCAAAGGCTAAAGATCAAAACAAATGTTGTCTTCTAGTTAGCTGTAGGGGAAAAGACCACTTAATAAAAGGAGTGTATTTAACTGATTTAAATCAAAGTGATTGATTTTCATTTAACATTTGTCCACTGTTGTTAGCCCAAGATAGAAAATCAATTTCAGAATGACCCAATGGGAGAACAGTCCCATGTAGCTATATATATTTAATGACAAGAACACATTAGTACTTCAATGCTTACAATAGTATTAAATAAAAGAAACTTTTGTGTTTAAATTATTCTGTAGTTGTGACACAAGACAGAAATCTGCCACATATCAAAATGACAAAGGAGATAATCCAAGATCACACATTAATATCTTCTCTTTTTGTTTTGAAAGAAGCAGCAAAAAATAGATGTCTTATAGAAAGATAGAAAACTCATAAAACTCATTTAAATACACTGCTCTCTTAATTCTGTATCCTCTTTACTTTCTTCCATGTGCAGTTATTATCAATTTATTTAAAGCATAATAGTAGTAAAATATCCATTATGGATCTATAATCATAGCATTGGCATAGTTATTCAAGTGTATTTCAGAATATTGAGATACATATGCCAGTTTTAATTCTTGTAGTAACCTGTAATATGGTTATATGCAGTAATTATTGATGATATCATGAAAGGTCTAATTACTAAAAATGTATGAATTTAACAGCTTTGTAAACAATGAACCAAACATTCTATCAACATAAATTTTTTCATTCCTCAAAGATTATCAAAGCCCACTGTCCAAGAGCCAATGCACAAACTCCTGGGGTTATACTAGTAAGCATGACAGGACAAGTGCCATGTTCATGGGGAGCTGGCGTGGTTGGAATTAAATAAAAATCAAGATTTTGAGAATTCAAAGTTACCTTTGTGATCATTTATTTCTCTTAACACAAATGAGAAAACTGAGGACCAGAGAGATGAGGAAATTTGTGGCAGTTTTCAAGACAATGTCTTCTGACTCCTAACGCAATGATCTTTCCAATATGCCACCAAGAGCTTTAGGAATTGCTATAACTCTGCCCTCCTCTCTGAACCTCTCTCTCCATCTCCCAGTTTGTTGCTCCAGCCAAGGAAACTACCTGCAATTCCTGGAATATAAAAGTTATTTCATCCCTTGTGCCTTTGAACATTCTCTTCCTTTAGAGTCCAGAATTGAGGTAGCGGTAGAAGTTGCAGTGTAAGAAGGTGTTGAATTATGTAACTTCTGAGGTCTTTTATGATGCAAAAGTTCCTTATTCCATGCAGCTCATGAAATTTCTGTACAATTTACTGCCACTTCTACATCAGCTTTTATTTATAGATGCATGCAAAGTTAACTTATTTATATATGTGTGTGTTGGAGAAGACTCTTGAGAGTCCCTTGGACTGCACGGAGATCCAACCAGTCCATCCTAAAGGAGATCAGTCCTGGGTGTTCATTGGAAGGACTGATGCT
Organism: Dama dama; assembly: GCF_033118175.1. Taxonomy (NCBI): domain Eukaryota; kingdom Metazoa; phylum Chordata; class Mammalia; order Artiodactyla; family Cervidae; genus Dama; species Dama dama. The sequence goes on along the minus strand of NC_083686.1, from coordinate 21,935,053 downwards.
GAAGTTCAAACTCCAGTACTTTGGCCACCTCATGAGAAGAGTTGACTCATTGGAAAAGACCCTGATGCTGGGAGGGATTCGGGGCAGGAGGAGAAGGGGACGACAGAGGATGAGATCGCTGGATGGCATCACCGACTCGATGGGCATGAGTTTGAGTAAACTCCGGGAGTTGGTGATGGACAGGGAGGCCTGGTGTGCAGTGATTCTTGGGGTTGCAGAGTTGGACACGACCGAGCAACTGAGCTGAACTGAATAGGGTAATACACATGAATATATAATATACATATATACATGTAATAGGGTAATATGCATGCCAAAGAATGCTCAAACTACCACACAGTTTCACTCATCTCACATGCCAGTAAAGTAATGCTCAAAATTCTCCAAGCCAGGCTTCAAAAGTGTGTGAACTGTGAACTTCCAAATTGTCAAGCTGGATTTAGAAAAGGCAGAAGAATCAGAGATCAAATTGCCAACATCTGCTGAACTATCGAAAAAGCAAGAGAGTTCCAGAAAAACATCTACTTCTGCTTTACTGACTATGCCAAAGCCTTTGACTGTGTGGATCACAACAAGCTGGAAAATTTTGAAAGAGATGGGAATACCATACCACCTGACCTACCTCCTGAGAAATCTGTATGCAGATCAAGAAGCAACAGTTAGAACTGGACATGGAACAACAGACTGTTTCCAAATCAGGAAAGGAGTACATCAAGGCTGTATACTGTCACCCTGCTTATTTAACTTATATGCAGAATACATCATGAGAAACACAGGGCTGGATAAAGAACAAGCTGGAATCAAGATTGCCGGGAGAAACGTCAATAACATCAGATATGCAGATAACACCACCCTTATGGCATGAAGCAAAGAAGAACTAAAGAGCCTCTTGATGAAAGTGAAAAAGGACAGCGAAAAAGTTGGCTTAAAACTCAACATTCAGGTATGGAGGTTGGTTTCAGTGTAAAAAAAAAAAAAAAAAAAAAAAAAACTCAACATTCAGAAAACTAAGATCATGGCATCTGGTCCCATCACTTCATGGCAAATAGTTGGGGAAACAATAGAAAGAGTGACAGACTTTCTTTTGGGGGGCTCCAAAATCACTGCAGATGGTGACTACAGCCATGAAATTAAAAGACACTTGCTCCTTGGAAGAAAAGTTATACCCAACGTAGACAGCATATTAAAAAACAGAGACACGACTTTGCCAACAAAGGCCCATCTAGTCAAAGCAATGGTTTTTCCAGTAGTCATGTAAGGATATGAGAGTTGGACTATAAAAAATTTTAGCTGAGTGCCGAAGAATTGATGCTTTTGAACTGTGGTGTTGGAGAAGACTCTTGAGAGTCCCTTGGACTGCAAGGAGGTCCAACCAGTCCATCCTAAAAGAAATCAGTCTTGAATATTCATTAGGACTGATGTTGAAGCTGAAACACCAATACTTTGGCCACCTGATGTGAAGAACTGACTCACTGGAAAAGACCCTGATGCTGGGAAAGACTGAAGGCAGGAGGAGAAGGGGATGACAGAGGATGAGATGGTTGGATGGCATCACTGACTCAATGGACACGAGTCTGAGTAAACCTGGGAGTTAGTGATGGACAGGGAGGCCTGGCATGCTGCAGTCCATGGGGTCGCAAAGAGTCGGACACGACAGCAACTGAACTGAACTGACTGAACTGATGCATTCTGAGTACACAGTGTCTCTGTCCTGAGTATCCAAAGTGGATTGACTCCAAAACCCCTCAGGATTCTACAATCCACTGATGCTCAAGTCCTTCATCTGAAATGGTTCTACCCACTGTTTCCACATCCACAGATTCAACCAATAGTGGACTGAATTTCAACTCTATATGCTAAAAAAAATTACGGATACAGACACAGATACAAAATTGATCATTCTGGCCCAAGAGAATCAGATTCAAAATTGGAAATTTTAAAAAGCACTTCTCTACCTGTATAAAAGCCCTAGTTCACTGAGTTATTGACTGACTAGGAAGAAGAACAAAGAGCAACACTGGACAATGATAGTATGGCATAGTGGGGCACTCACTGAACTGGAAATAAATAAAACCTGGGTTTGAATCTAGGCTGTTACTTTTCAGCAATGTAACCTTGGCAAATGCAGTAAATTTCTCTGAGTCTCATGTTCTTCATCTATAAAATGGGAATGAAATGACACCTAATTCTAAGCACTAACAGCTGAACACACCTAACTGAACATACCTAAGACATTTGCCATAGTTTAGTCGCTAAATCATGTCTGACTCTTTTGTAACCACTGGGACCATAACCCGCTATGCTCCTCTGTCCATGGGATTTCCCAGGCAAGAATACTGGAGTGAGTCCCATTTCCTTCTCCAGGGGATCTTCCTGACTCAGGGATCACACCCTTGTCTCCTGAATTGGCAGATTCTTTACCACTGAACCACTGAGCCACCAGGGAAGACATAATAAGTGCTCAATGATCAGCTGAACTTGAGTCCTAAATCCTTCCCAGCAAGAGAAAGTGTTCCCTCTTTCCTGAAACTATGAGTGCCCTCAACAACCGTGATGCCCTGCTGTCACCCCCATCAGATGCATAACCACCCTCCAATGCATGCCCACATGCACGTATGAATAAATATAAGTATTCATGTACATTTGATCTGCTAGTCCGAGCTTTAATTATCTATCTAAATATTATTAAGAAGCAAGAAAGACCTCTAGACCTCTGACAAATCAGGAAAAATACATGAAGCCATGAAATATCAGATTTTTAGCTAATTAACCTAAGTAATATTAAAAAAAAAAAAAAAAAGGATGGGATGTCTACTAGAAAAAAAAGTGTTATTTTATCCAAAAACCACTTAGTCATTTGACAATCCATCAGGCCTCCTATATTATAATTTTCAAGTGATTCTTTCTGCAACTCATGATGAAAGACTACACATAAATATAAAAGCATTGATACTAGATTATCACACACACAAAAAATTATCTACACTCCTGTCCCATATTTCATTCGGTCACATTACTAGCCAGCTCCAAAACTTTACTGGCTCTCCACTGCCTATAAATTAAAATCTAAACTCTTGATATCTTCAGATTTTTGCACTGTCTCTCCAATAATTAGTGTGCAAAATAGGTAGCCAGATAAATACTATTTCATGTTTTATCTTATTTATATTTAAAGCTAATCATAAAAAGAAGAAAACACTTCTGTAAAGAATAAAACATTATATATCTCAAAACCTAATTTGGGATTTTAAATTCGTGGACAACAATATTCAAGTCACTGGCTATAACCTGCTAACTGCAGTTCAGTTCAGAGTCATCAGAAGAAAGATACACATGTAAAAATTAACTTAAGTGCATTATATACTTTTGTTATAGACCTTTTCATTTGTCCAAATACATGGAGAATTTGAAATATAATTCTGAAATCATAATTCAGAAGCTTTAAGCCATACCTGCTTTTTGGCGATTTTCCCTGGAAGTACTGCAAGCTTTATTCCATAGCCTCCTTAGCCAAAATACTCACAATTAATACAGTTAGTTGCAATTTCACACTGCAAAGTATCATGGAATAATAAGGGAGATTTAATAGCAAAGTAGGGTAAACCTGACAAACATGAGTAGAACAGCCAAGTGGGGAGAAAAAAAAGAATTTTAAAGGAAAGGCTGCTTAGTCATTTAAAGGTTCAATTTGTTTAATTCTAAATGATTAGGGCTGCAATAGGGGAATATGGAACTATACAAACATATAATATGTAGTTGAATATTTAAATAAACACTAATTCTATTGCCTGAAAGTTTTTCAGAAGAATAATCTCTTTCTCATTCATTTCTTTTTCATTTGCTTCTTTTCCCACTTGTGCTCATGATCTTTCCTCCTTCTATTTCAGCCCATAATCTGACATTTCCTCTTCAGTGAAGTATTTTGTATGCTGGTAAACATGAAAGCAATATTATTCAGATTTACTGCTGTTGCTATACCTAGAAATTTTATTTGGATTTATTGTCACTTGTCTATAATTCCTAACTGCCCTACAGTAACTGTCAAAAGGTGAAGGCCTGAATATTAACCCAGGGAAATCTTTGAAAGATGTAAATGAAAATATTTATGTAAGATACACACACACACACACACACACACACACACACTCTTCTCTCCCTCCTAAACCTTTTATCTTATAAAAGAGCATCTGATGCCAAAGCATGAACAGTATATTAAGGGCTTAACTTCAGTGTTAATAACTCAGATTTAAAACTCTTGGCAATTAATTAAGATTAATGACAGAAGTCATCCTTTTCTCCCTAATGTAACACTTCCTCCCATCTCTTCAATTCCCCACTCCACTGACCCTTCCATGCTCATTTCAGGCTGTGAAAACCCCAGGTCCTGAAACTCTGATCCTGTTATGTGCTGCCTTTTGTACCTGAGATTAACGAAGTAGACATTAGCAAATTTACAACCAACAGCTCAGACAGCTGCCCTACTTTAAGCAGTTAATGGAAAAGGAACTAATCTAGTTAAGAGCATAGGACTAGTTCATAAATCTGGATTCAGAGAACAGATAAAGCCATCATGCTTCTTCTGGAGAGTAGGGACTGAGTTCAGTTGTCAGCTTTCTGGTCATTTTGTTGAGAAGAGTCAGTGTTTCTATAAACTGGACTAATGAGACTCAGAGCTAGCATAAGCCACATGTATGCTTACACAGAAGATGATAATGCAAAAGACTGACATCATAATGTATAATTTCACTGGGATAAACATACATCTTACAATAATTCCAGTCATTGAAAATTTTTCTTGGATCAAATATGAAACAAAGAGTAAATCTGTTTAAAAAAAAAAAACAAGAAGAATGCAACTGCAAGCAAGAAAATAATAAACATATCCCAATAAAGAGAATTAATAAAAATTATAAGCCTTCATCTATTTAGAATTCAACCTAAGGAGAAATAATTGTGTCATGCTCTTATAACTCAGAACATGTTCAACAGATTTAATTATGAATTAAAAATTAATCATCGTCCCCAAATGATAAACCTTAGCTCCAGAGAAATAGCATTTTTATGTACCAGCATCCTCAGTCATACTATTATTAAGAGACAATTCATATTTGTCAAATTTAAGAATTGCTCTGATGTCATAATTTTCTCAGTAGCTTAGTTTCAGGGTGGAAAAATGAAGGTAAAATTATTAGTCCTGCTTACAAAAAACTTTTTAAGTTCCACAAAATCAAAATATGTATCTCTCAACATCAGTAAAGTTTACTACATAAATTCATCAAGAATTCATCTTAATCAATTACAATAAAGCTAAAAGGGACATTAAATCACATAATTCTGTTCATTGAATCAGTACCTTGTATACGTTATAGGGTAATATTGTGATTTTTTGGCATAAGACATCATACTCAGAATAAGTTAAGGTCTTGTCTCTGCTTACTGAATTGTGTGAACCATGAGGTCTGTTCAGCCTCAGCTTAGATGCAGCAGGGGAAGGGTAGCTAGAATAACAGAAATAAAGTTAGTATTTATGAAAAACACACATAAGGAATATGCTAATCCACTTAAACACAGAGAATGTGGTAATAATACAACACTTAAGAGGAAAATTCATACACGTCTTCAGAGACAAGGAAGAGGAATTGAGGAAGGAGGCCAGAACTGTCTAAAATGGTGTGTATCATGATGAGGGCAAGGCAGTGAAAATCTATATGGTCTCTAGAGAAAGCAGGAGGAGAGAACACTTAAGATCAACGGTTAAACTGTAGGAATCAACCAATGTTAGGTGATAGGAGAAGGGAGAGAAATGAAAGTGTTAGGCAAAGATAAGTGGAGAGTAATCATTCTTTACTATCGACCTCTAAACTGTATATAGATGTGCTATTTGAATATTTTATTGAAGTATGTTTTACAGATTTACTGTCAATCAAGATAGGATATCATATGATATGATATGATGTATGTGTGTATGATTGCAAACCAAAATCTGCTTAATACTGCTCAGGATTATGAAAAAAATATATAATATATATTATTCTCAATACACTAACCTGCTTTTGAAGAAGCATATGGGAATCTAAAGTTTAGAAAATTAGAACAACCTTTTCCCCCCATATTTTCTAAGTGAAAAGAGTTCTCTAGGGTGAGAAATACAAAGTATATCAGTGAACAAAATTATTTTGAAATGGGAAAGAGTTTGTAAACTATTCCAAATCCATTAAGAAAAAAGAAAAGCATTAGGAGAAAAAAATTTCTTACAAGTCTTTGAAATAAAAGGAGTTAATTTTTAATCCAAAGTCAGATAAATAAAAATGGTAAACAAGTAAATGGCCATTGGCATTCTTAAACATACTTTTTGCAAAGTCTGAATAGTAAATCATTTTTATTTTTTACCTCAAAGTTTACAACAGTTTCAAATTCCTCATATATTAGAGACTGTGATTTGATTCAGAGTGGAATCAGGGAAGAATATAGGATAATGTGAAGCAACTTTAAAGATGATTTAGATTATAAATGTATATTATAAAAATTATAGTGTTTTATAAAAAGAAATGAAAGCTATTTAGCCAAAAATGTAATTTATTTCTCCTTAAAAGTATACATTTATACAATGTATTAGTATAAATTCATTTTTAAAAGAAGGGGACAATGAAAGCATCCTACTCAAGCCAAGTTTCTTAACTGAGTTAGAAAGGTTTCCTTAAACTGAACTTATAAATGGGGGCCTGGTAGACATAAAGTCACCATCACTAGGCTCTCTGTTAAAGTAATAAACTGTCCACAAAACAATGTACTTTTTTCCTTCATTGGACTATATCATCTGAGCTCTAAATTGAAAGCAATATTTAAGATATACAGAATAATATAAATTTCTGTAAATTATCAGAAATTGCAAGGTGACATTTAAATAAATATAAATTTAATCTATTGTAATTAAAATTACATAAGGGCTACAGAAAAAGTACTTAAAACACAGAAAAAGAAAGGTTAAAATTCTACCTTTGCTGACATTTCTACTCCCAATTGGATGATTTAATTCATGCCCTCCAGATGCTTAACAACAAAACTGTATATGAGCCTAAGAAAATAAAGTACTTGGCCAGAGGGAGAGCAGAAGAAGATGGTGGAGGAGTAAGACGGGGAGATGACAGCCTCCCCACAAATACAATAATGTATTTGGCCATGGAACCAATGTTAACAAGGCTGATATTTTTAAAGCATTCTTTTCGTGTGCCAAAGCTCACTGGTGACAAAAAAAAAAAAAAAACCAGAGAGAGACTTATTTTTAAACTCAGTGCATTAATTCAAGAAGAGGATATTTATATTAATTTAATAATTTTTGTCTCATGATTTGCTAAAGGTTGCTGATCAATTCTAACCAAGAAATATCTCTACCTAAACTTACAAATTAATATATAACATATACATGAGGCCACTAAACACATTTTTGGATCAAAGGGGTAAAAAGCCAATTAAATATCTTATATTCTACTTATACTTTCGTTGAAAAATTAAAACTTTTTTGGTAATTTAAATGATTAAAATTTGCATATTCTGTTTTTCACTTTGGGGAATCAAATTGAGTCAACACTTTCACCAGCTTATGTGCATAATTAAGCAACAATTTTATTTAAGTTATAAAATGGTATCAAAAAAGCACTCTATTTTCTGAACTTGCTATTTTCCACTGAAACAGACATTAGTCAAAGACATATACACTGAAAAATATGTTCTGTAGGATTATATATACATATACATTTATATTAAACATTATACACACACATATATATATACACACACACACTCATAAATCAGACTGGAAATTGTAACAATGGCGTGTTCACAACATGAGTTATTCTAGTAAACATTTGTCTTTCAAATAAGTGTAAACCGAAGTTAATTCTTTCTGCTAATTTAAGTGGGATATTTAAGGTATTTTAAGGATGCCCTGACATGTAATGACAAGAGGTAATAAGAACTGGGGCTTTCCTGACGGTCCAGTGGTTAAGACTCCATGCTGCCAGTACATGGGGTAAGAGTTCAATCCCTAGTCGGGGAACTAAGATCCTCGCGCATGCCATGCAGTACAGCCAAAAGATTAAATAAAGAAATCTACCTACTAAGGCTGTTTTCTGAAAAAAAAAAAAGGGGGGGGGGGGAGAAAGATAGTAAGAATGGAAAGATATGGTGGTAACAAAAAGGATAGAAACATCTACTGGTACTCTTTTCAAGTGCTTTTGCATCATACTTGGCCTAAAGGACCGTACAAAATTTCAGATCTTATAGAAACAAAAGGCAAGCAGTCACTTAAGAGTTTTTACAAGTGATATTTTTCTCTACTCTTTAAGTATAAAAAGGGAAAAGTGAAAGCATTGCAGGCATTTTGTGTTCAGTAGGACTGACTCAGTAAGGCTAAAGTACAGTCCCTAAAATCTACATTTGGCTATATGACACAAAGTGTTTACGTGGAATCTAAAAATGAAGTTTAAGAATGCAGTTATTAGCAGCACAGTTCCAAGCACTGAAGACATCTTACACATCAAATCGTCCGAGTGAAGGCTTCAATCTGCTCAGAAACACCCACAAGTGGTTTCCGTCTTGCAAATGTGATGTGGAATTTAAAGGCATCCTGGTACGAAATCGCTGCCTTCCAGATGCCTCTTCAATCTGAAGATGAAGTGGTTTGATAGCACAGAGCGCTGTTTTGTAAGCATGAGCGTTCAGAGTGATCCTTGGGAGGGTAAGAATCCTTGAAAAAGCCGCCACTGAACAGGTGAGGCCGTGAGTTTGGAGAGCGAGAATTCAGAAACAGGACTGACAAAGAAAGGACTGAACCTCAATCTAGATCTGGAGATGGAAGCCAGAGGTCCAGCCGGAATCATCTGCCTCTGAGGGTCTCAGGCTTCTCTGGCGCCATCTAAATGAACCCGTGCTACCTATGTTCTCAGACTGGGTTTTGGTGGGAGAGTTTTTCTGTAGATCTTTTTAAAAATCAGAGGACTAGCACTGAGTTCTGTTACAATGAACATTTTTTTTAAGCAGCTACCATCAATCATTTTTAAAAATGAGAATATCTGCACAATTAATGGAAATCTTCTCCATGTAATAAACTTAGCTTAACTGGCAACTCGCTATGCACCTATATTGCTTATTTCACCACTGACTAATGAAAACTTTGCCAAGTGCCAGCATTTCTCCTCAGGTCATTGCTCCCTGGCTGCCCTCATTCCAAAGGCCACTTTGGATCAGCTCCTTTCCTTTATCTTCGTGGAGGCCCAACTAGTTTCTCAGGTGAGGCTGCCTAAATATTATTAACCATAACAGTTTATACTACCATAGAATCCTTATTACCTTACCATACCCGGGAGCTTTACTTGTCAGACTAATATTTTTACAAATCTGTTGTGCCAATACTGTGTGCGCACAATTATAAGTTTTTGCAATATTCTCAGCGAATTTTACAAATCCTTAAGATTTGTTTCTGGCTGAATCTAGACAGTAGAGGAGGAAACTGCCTTAAAAGGGAAAAAAACGCTCCTATTAACATGTTATTCTTACTTTTGATTTTTAATACCCAACTATCGCTATGCAGCCTTTATAAATGAGAAGAAAATTAAAGTCAGTGCAATTTTCTCCATTTTGTCTTACTAAAAATTTAAACACATCTGGCAAGAAAACCTAATTCTCTTTCATCTCCATGTAATAAAAAGCCCTAAGTTTAAAAAACAAAGACATAGTGGGCATACTTCACGGGTGTTACTATCCCCAGCATTCTTTTCTGGCCCTGTTTCAATTTCTGTCTGCTTACTGGTGAACGAGGGGCTGCGGTCTGAAGGTTAACATAACCTCGATGACAGACAAGAAGCTCCTTGGAGATTGACTGGGCTTGTGGAACGGCTCCCTAACCAGGGCTGCGCTTTCTTCTTTGCTTTGCTGCTTCTCTAACTCTCTTTTCAAATAGAAAAAGGAAAAGAAAAGAGAGACAGAGAGAGAACGCCTGCTAATGCATCATTTATAAATTACCTTGTTATGGCAAAAACAAAACACCGCTTTGAAAACCAAACAAACGCCTGCTGCAGACCTCAGCCCGTTTGATGGAGGCCCTTCAAAAGAGTCCCCGGCTTCACGGAGGCTGTTTATGTGGAGACTTCGATCGGTACCTGCTGTCCCCCGTCACTCCCTGGAAACTTGGCGGCAGATGTTGCCGCGTTAAGTTGTCTCTGAAGTGGTTCTCCGTCCTCGTCTCCCCACCGCCACGGAGTCAAACTGCATTAGATCTCTTTATTCGCGCCTAAGGCAAGTTCGGGAGCGCAGCTGTGTCCACCCCCTGCTCCTACCTTTGGTGTTTCAGGCCTGCAGGCAGCGAGAGGGAGACCAAAACGGTCCTGCCGCTCTCAACTACCTCCGCTGACAATCCGGCCGCTCGCTGCGGGCCGGGGGAGGCCGCCGCGGCCAACAGATGTCGGCGACAGCCTGCGAGCTCACACCTGGACGCGCCGCCCGCACCTCGCGCCCGCGCGCTGAAACATTCATGACTCCGAGGACCCGCGGCCGCCATCAAAGCCCGGCCCCCGGGCCGCCCGCAGCCCCGCCGTCCCGCCGCCTGGCGGGGGCTGGCGGCGCCCACAGGTAGCCGGAGCGCGGGGGCCGAGCCGGAGGTGTCTGGCGCCGCTTTGATACTCGAGGCCTGAACTTCAGTTACTTGATCAAGGGCTTCAGTGCGGCCGCGGATGCTGCCACTGAGCCCGCTGCGGCCTCGGAGCCATGAAAGGAGAGCCATTTGGCTGGAAATTCAGCGTGACGGGCCTTGCCGGGGAAATGTGCGTGACTCCGGGTTTGGTTCTACGGGCGCGGATGTGTTTATGAAACTAGACTCTCAAGAGGCAGAGTCTGCAGTAAACAATGTATAAATCCATGACTGGATGGGTTTTCAGGCTGGAAAACCGCGCTGTTGACTAAGGGGAGGTGGTGTTATGTTGGAACCATCAGCCACAATCTGAAAACAGTGGTGTTTTATTCTCTCTCAAGCATTTTTGTTGTGTCTTTTTTTACCCCCCAAAGAAAGAGCGTGACTATTACTTTCTTTAAAATTGAGAAATGAGAAAGCCTTCTCATTTGTTTCTTGACAATATACAGCAAAACTGCATCCATGCCCAACGAAATGAAAATGTTTCCAAAAGTCCTCCTAATCTCTGCAATGTACAAATTGCTTTAAACACACACAAACACACACACACACACCTCTTATACCATTATGCACACGTCACAAGAAGCATAGTCAAAAGTAAACACACTCAAGCCTTTACAAGCACAGAAAAATCACAAAATTATTTGCAAAATTTATTTACCAGTTTGTTGATAAGATTAAGTTTTTCTTAAAAAGAACTGGCCTTGAACAGCTAATAACATATATTCCAATGAACTATTTGATATGCAGAGACAAATCTTTTTAGTGGGAATCAATATTGATACATATATATACCTATATATACTATATATATAGTACACACATATTTAAGAAATATTTCATGAGTTGTCCGAGTAGTCAGAGATCTGTATTTTAACTTAATTTTATCAAGTACTGATTGGTTTCAGGGGAGTCAAGTTGAAGATAGAATTTTATCCTTCCTTATGCTGGCGGAGCCTAGTCATAGGTAAATCTGGCTATCTAAATGTGTCACAAAAAGACCTCCAAGACTAATTTTCTCATTAAGTGATTATGCCCCCGCTTGCCTAGGAAATCCAAAACAAAGAATAGGCAGAAAACTAGAGGACATTGCTACTTGGACATCTTTGTCTTCTAAATTTAAATTTTCCTCTACTCCATGTAATCCTATGAGATAAACCATATCTATATAAACCAAGTTGACAAAAACCTTGCAGTTCAGACAGTTTAATTTTTGAGAGCTTACCTAACCAGCCACAATAAATAGAAGGTTACAGTGAGCCATGGTCTTCTTCTCCTGCATAGATAATTATGAAAGCAAAGCATCCCATCTTACTATCATACATAAAAATAAGCTGTGCCAAATATGTTCTGTATCACTTATTCTCCTCCTTCCTCTGGGTCCTCAATTTCTTACTAGGTAAATTAAGTTTCTCAAATGAAAGCTATTCTAAAGCAAAAGAAAAGTACTGGAGTTTTTAAAATAGTATATGATCTTTTTTAAAAATAAAATTTGTGGGATGCTGGCGTATCAGCACAGATTATGCCATGTACCATGCAAGCAATTTTATTTAGAGAAATAATTAAATATTATTTTTGAATAATAATATTTGATATACTCCAGTCATTGTAAAGTTTTTAAGAATAAAACCCACTAAACATTTACTAAGATTAAGTGTCCTATGTTTGATGCAGATTCTTTGGGGCACAAGTACCAAAGTCCCATGAGTTGGCCTTATCAATAATAGTATCTACTAAGCTCATGAGGAAAAAGAATAGAGCAATTAAAAGACTTCAGAAGAAGAAGAAGCCAGAAAGAAAAGTAGCATATTGTATAAGAAATGCATAAACCCATATAAGAAATTAGCACATGGAGGATGGGAAGTTAATATTGGAATTAACTCTATCAAATAAAGAGCACCTGGCAGATGATACAAAGGTGACAGAAACTCAGATATTCTTAATAATCTTTATGAAACATGAAAAATGGGGAAATGAGAAATAAAAAGAGGGGAGGGCAAAGATTTCCCAGGCTGTCTAAAGGGAAAAAGTTATATGCTGTAAACTATAGGTCTGACATCAAACCCTAGTCTATAAAAATGATAAATATTATAAAAGATCATAGCAAGAATTAGAAGTAAGAAAAAAATCATGTCAAAATTACTTGATTTCCAGGACCAAATAATTTTGCATCACTGATTTGGTTGAATGGGGGAATACATAAATATGCATTATACCTTAAATACAGAAAACTAATAAAATTTATTAAATATCCTTGTGAATAAGATGATAAATTGAGTTAATACTATTGGTGGGCTTCTACCTTTACCATATTCATTTTAATTAACGGTGTGGAGTGTCAGTCTGTGTGGAAGGTGCTCATGGAGTACCCCACTGAGGTCTGAACTTGAACTAAGTGACAAAAATTTGCAGTTGACAAAATTTTGGAAGCAGCAAACCCATCAAGAATAGGTATTATGAATAAAGATTAAATCAGACTATTTCAGACACACACAGAATCATAATATATATCTGATGGAAAAGCAAATCAATTAACTGAATCAACAATTGATATTTACTAAGTTTAAAGTCCTGCATTTAAACAAAAACAAATTTAAAAATCATAAATCACACATATATGTGAAGAGTGAAAAAAGTGGTAAACAAAAAACTGGGAAACAATAAAAGTTTACTATCTTTTGTCTATATTTTTTAAATACAAAATCTTTAAAAACTGAAAGTTTTGTGTTAACTGTGTCACTAAAATACATTTGGAAGAAAAAACTGACCTGAACTAACTGGAGAGTATTTATGGTCTATTATTATCCACCTGTAGTAATCAATATTTCTGTAGCAGAATGTCTCAACATTGAGCTCAGGAGATGATGCTTTCCACAGTATATAAACAGATATATGGATTGTATCAGATTCTTAAAATCTGAAAGATTCTGAGTTTTGAAACAACTTAACCTCAAGAGTTAGGATAAAGGTTCCAGGATTATATCAGACTGAAGAATGAGCAAATTCTCAAAAAAAACAAAGGAAATTTTGGTCAAAATAATGAAAGCATTATTCTGCAATCATGGAAAAATAAATGATGCTTTAACCTGCTGGGGCAACATGTAAACTATTCTAGCACTATAAGAAGAATGTTAGATTTACTTGGTATCTAACAAAGTGTTTGGTACATTTTAGACATTAGATAGGTATTTGTTTGAATTAATGAAAGAATGATTATAATGCATCTTTCAGAAGCACAAACGCATCTATTTATCCAAACTCAAAGATTTCTTCTATTCCCAATTCATCATTCTGGCTTGAAACCCCAACCCCCAGACTATTTTTTAAGCCACTATCACTGTTCTTGGCTACCTCGGAGATTTTGCTCATGATGCTTCATCTATGGAAATACTCATTCCACCTAGCTCCACCTGATGAAACCTTATGCATTTTCAAAGATAGCAGGCCTCTATTTTTGATGAAACATTCCCAGATTCCTCTAGGAAGAGTTAATGTCTCTTCCTCCATGTACTCAAGAGTCCTTGATGTTTATCTACATATGGCTTAGATCATATTCTGGAATAAATTTTATTTTTGTGTGTATCCCAAATTTTAGATTTCTTAAGGGCAAAGGCCATTATCTGTACCCCTCAATATTACCAGATGCTATTACTTGTGCATATTTATAATCTATAAATTAGTGAATTAAGTCAAAATTAGTACAAATGAGAAAAGGCCATAAAACTAAATTTTAGTCATGAGAGGAATCATAAAGGAATCCTTTAATCATAAAGGAATATAAAAGGTTGCTGACAAGAGTGTTGGAACCACTCTCTTGTTTTTGCTAGTACATCTTCAGTGCTACCACTATACCCAACACTTAAAATGTTGAAAATTAATGTCTAAGTTGGGGGACAGAAAACTAAGATGATGCATGAAAACAATTTTAAAACCTATAAAGTGAAAGTCTAGCATACTGAAGAAGAGAGTTGCTGTATGTTGTTTGAGAAGCAGAACTCTAGATTATGCATTAATTTAAACAGAGGCACAAACTTCATTAAATACAAGAACTTTGTATTAACCACAGTGGTTTGGTAATGAAAGAGCCTGCTTCAAAAACCACCTAATTCTCTCTACCTATGGTCACAGCAAGGGGTAAATGATCTGTTGGGAATATTCCAGGAATATTTTCTCAAATTGGTTTTCTAAATGGTTGAACTCAGATGTTTTTAAAATTATCTCCATCTCATAGAAGTAAAATCTTAAGATTTAGATGTTTTGATAGTTTAAACACCACGCTAGAATCATAGAACACTAAATAAAGCTTGGCACTGAAAATATTAATCTCATCAATTATTACATCCTTAAAAGAATAATCTAGCTTTTTCCCAACAGATCCCAGGTACAAACCTCATCTCCTTCCTGAGGTCGCATCAAGGAAACTCGGTCATACTGCCTCCGCAACAAAGCCCAGAGTGCATCCAGCCGACCCTAAAGGAAAACATGAGCTGTCAATCTCTGGGAAATGTATTCAACCTCTGCTTGCTAGATAAATGAGCTAAAATGAAGAAGATAAAGTCTTTTCCTCTACTCTCATTTCTTTCATTAATTAAATGAATAAATAACAAAAACAGAGTTTCTTGTTACTGAGAAATGACTCAGTTGTTAGAAGGTGACTTGAATATCTGCTGTTTGATATACCTTGGTCCTCCTTCAGGGAGACTAAAAGGATTACACTTTAGGAATTGCAGTTAAATCCCACAAAGTTTGAACAGTCACCTTAATTGGCGTGTACCACTTGGTCTGAGGAGGCTGGTGTGTGGGTTTGGATCGAGGTGGTCTGGGTCTGACGGGTTCCTCTGGTTCTTCAGGAAGGGTTACCACAGCATTTTTGGCTTTCTCTAGCCTTGCACCTTCTTCTGTAGATCCTTTATCACCCCAACGAACCTTTAAAAAAAAGGGAAATATTGCTATCAGACATATAGTGGCTCAGGAGAACAGACTCTTGTTCAGTTGGTACTTGGCTCAACACCTCAGAGTCAAAAAATGAGTAGGTAACCTAACTCCAAATTCCTCTTCTTCTGAGATTTAACAGGTTTTTCACTACTCCTTATGTATTTAATATCAAGATCCTAGAAATAAAGACCCTTTATAAAAATTTGGCATCAATTAAATTTGATACAACCATTTCTCCATTGTTTCAAATAAGGAGTTAATTTATATTTTACAAGGGAAATGTGTAATTCTATTCTCTAGGTATGTTCTCCTTCTAGCTAAACACACACTCCTATATACTGATGACAATGGTTGAAATAGATGGTAATAATGATGATAATTAGCATTTACTGAATAATTGTCATGTGCCAAGCTGCATTTAATCCATACAAAAAATGCTATGAGGTAAATACTGTGTTTTTTGCTTCCCATGGAGGAAGCAAAGATATAGAAAGGTTAAGTGATGAGCCCAAAGCCACACAGTAAGTAGCAAGACAGGGATTTGAACATGTTAGTCTGAAGTGGACAAGATGTTTCAACTAGGTTCGAATTTTACAAATATATTTTCTAAAAGGAGTTAATTTTTCCTTCCAAAGTTTCCATCAAGTTTGACTAAGGACAAAAATATGATTAAACTTTTGCCTTTGGAAGTAAAAATAATTATATGTGTTTCATCTTCACTTTGTAAAGCAGCTCTCAGTCTTCAGTTCCTCTGCTCATATGCATATGGTTATTTGACATATATATACATTTTTCATTAAGAAAGACAAATCTGAAAAGACTCTGAAGAGAAGAATTCAGAGACATCAATCAGAGATTTCCACAAATTTGGGGGAATTCCTTTCTCTGAAAACCCTGGACACTGAAAAAAAACTGCAAGGTCAAATGATGTTTTCTTTATTTTTCTATGAAAATTGGCTAAATCTGAGCCAAATTTTTTTCAAGTGTGGACATGTGAAGAGGATGCAGCCCCTGGAGGAAGGCCTTGTTCATCCAAGAGCAGCAGAGAAGTCTAAAAAGCAAGGATGTTACCAAAGAAGACAAAGATAAGTGAAGCTCTAAAAAGAAACAGGAAGGCCTGTCTGGGCATGCAGTGAGTCACCAGTGTTAAGTAATTTCTACAAAGAAAAAATGATTAATAAGATTTTTTAAAGCATTTTAATGACCTGAATTAGTGGACAGGAATACAGATGATTACTGTTCATAGAAAGATCTATTCATAGCTTTTTGATAAGGCTTACCTAGATGTTTTTACCTTTTTTAACTACAATTTTAGAATAGGTTTTCAATTTCAAGTGGACCCTGTTGAGTCATTAAAATGTATCTGTATCTTTCAGTGTGATCAGTGGTACTAGAATGTTCTTTATGAGGTTGTTAAAATTGTTTTAAACACCATTAAACCTTTAGAGCTAGATAGTTGGCTTTCTTTCCAGAGAAATGACCTTCTCTTTCAAATCAGTGTCTTCACCCAGATTAATTAAAACTTTAAAAATCTTTAGACATATCTAAATTGAACTAAAAAATTCTAAAACCAGGACCCATCTCCTGCAGTTATAAAGTCTCTATTCCAAGCAGGGGGGGGGGGGGGGGGGGGAGAGATACATAGTCAAATAGTATCATAACATAGAGAAGTAATTCGGAGTAGAAGTATAAGTAGGTAAAATTTAGGACCATTCAGAAGTTATAGATTTTTAACTTAGATTTTAACTAGTGCAGCATTCACAGTTGATATCACAGAGGTAATGGTAATTGTATCCTTCCTCTAAGTAACACTGGCACCATTCTCAGATAAAGAACACGAAGATAGATGAACATGAGTTCTCACCCAACATGGCATTTCTAAGGACTCAACTATTAAACAACTAAATGTATGATACTAGGTTGGTGGAAAAGTCCATTTTACAACATCTTATGGAAAAAACTGAATGAATGCTTTGGCCAACCCAATATATAGTTGGTGTTGCTACTGTTTAGTCACTAAATTACGTCCAATTCTTTTGCAACCCATGGATTGGGTTGCTGTTTCCTTCTCCAGGGAATCTTCCCGAGCCAGGGATTGAACCCATGTCTCCTGCATTGGCAGGCAGATTCTCTACCTCTGAGTCACGAGGGAAGCCCCAATTATAGTTGCTGAGGTCTAAAATAAATGCATTACATAAATCCATTATTCTTAGTTCATCATAGCTGTTTCATCATTATCACCATCACCACAAACAACAGCACAATCAATTCTCACTCAGCTTCAAATTCTAAAGCTAGGAAACACTATAGTTTTCCTTAAACTCTTAAAAACAATTAAATATATATATACACCCTTATATGTATAAATTTTAGTATTTTAGTTTGACCACATTGAGATAGCCAAAAAGGATAAAAGAATAACAAGAACAGGTTGCTAAAGGCAGCCTTGACAAAATTGATATATCTGACTCTTGACTATTTAAAAAAAAGTGCAAGTTTGATAGCTAAATGTTTCCAATTCTATTTGGTTTTCATGATAAACAATGAAATCCCATAATTTCTGAGCATATTCAGAGGTTGTATTATAAAGGAGCAATTTCAGAACTGAGAAAAGAAACAAAAACAGTTTCAAGCTGCACTGCCAGAAACACACATGTGAAGTCATCAGGTACTGTGATCAGTTGTGCTAACAGCTGTTATTAACATCAGTTCAGCTCTAGCTTTCTGCAAATTGCCATTACCACAGTGTTTAAATATTTAATGTAAAGGAGAAGGAAGAAAGACTTTCTACTAAAATTCCTATACTGGCTTAAAATAACATTTAGTTACAAAGACTTATTTTTTAATTCAGATGTACCATGATTTCTATAATTCCATTTACTTTCCCTTTAAGGTATTTATTTTTTAAGGAAAATACTTTCCAGATTTGAATAGGCATGATTTTAAAACAAGGTATGTTTTCTATTTTTCCTCTCCAAGTTTAAATAAATTCATGCTTAAAAAAGTCTAATGGTGCTTAATTCTCAGTATATTTTTATTGTGTATTTTTATATATTGTGTTTCCCCTTTGTGATGCCCATATTTACTTGCTCATTTTTTCCATCATCCCATCCTTAGTTCCACCTCACTGATGGACTAGTCCATAAAATATAGCCAAAATTATCCATGGTTAGGGAACTTCCCCGGTGGTCCACTGGTTAAGACTTTGCCTTCCAATGCAGTGGGAGCGGATTTGATCCCTTGTCCGGGAAGGTAAGATCCCACATGCCTCACAGCCAAAAAAAACAAAATGTAAAATAGAAACAAACAATATTGTTTCGAAAAATCAAATGTAAAACAAATTGAACAAATTTAATAAAGACTTTAAAAATGGTCCACATTAAAGAAAAAACTTTAGAAAAATTATCTGTGACTAAAATGGACTCTGCTTTATTAATAGTAAATGAGTCCTTCTCAGAAATTTTCTTCAGCTAAAAAGGAAGGGCAATGTAATTTCATATTAATTAAGTCAAAACTAAAACACAAATAAATAAATTTCAATTCAACTAAATTTTAAATAAAAGAGTCAATAACTCTTAAAACTTGAAATGTGAGTTACTCAAGGTCGTTCATGGCCCCGTGGCTTTCCTGACCATATTCCAATAATATGCCTTTTAACTGGGAACCCATTCAGGAGCTCATGCATATGCTTTTCTTTTCTGTAGAAAGAGACTCCTAATCTCTGGAATACTAGAATATTGGAGTAACAAAACTCTGCCACAATTCCTCGTGTTTTCAATAAGAACAAATATACCAGATGGCTCAGATGAGGACCACCTGCAATGCAGGAGACCTGGATTTCATCACTGGGTTGAGAAGATCCCCTGGAGAAGAGAGTGGCTACCGACTTCAGTACTCTTGCCTGGAGAATCCCATAGACAGAGCTGCCCGGCGGGCTACAGTCCACAGGGTCGCAAAGAGCTGGACACGACTGAGCAACGGAGCACACATGGAATGTATTTGATCCCCACTGTCATGTGTTATTTTATACGTGTGGATTTCAAAATGGAATTAGGCTTATTATTCTGATATAAATTAGTACATGCTCACTGACAAATAGGTCATGAACAAGCAGGGAAATAATACATAACACAAACTGAAAATCACTCCATTCAAAGAAAACTACTAACACGTGTGCCAATTCCTGTCTAACCGTTTTCCCCCTGCATACATCTTCTTATATACACGCTTTGCCAGGATCTGTGTTTAATAAAAAAGTCATGATATCAATGACAAAATCCCTCCAACTGCTCCCTTGGGTGGGAGGCTGGCTTATCTCTGCCACTGTTAAGGGGTCAGAGCTGACGGGGCTTGCTTATTATTAATTATTCCATCACATTGAAAAATATGTCTGTGGTGATAAGAAGACCTCATTTGATGGTTAAGATATAATATTTAAGTTCTATTTTAATCCACACTTTTTGCCAGTCTAAAAATTTAATACATTCTATAAATGATATTTAATATTAATTATGATTATTCATAAGTGGCAACTAAAACCTATTTTTTAAAAGCCTTAAAGGTACTTCCTCTACATTTGTGATAAGGTCATATCCACTCTCCTGAATATTTTAACATTTTTTTCTCCCCAAACAGTACTTAACTACTGACTCTTTTCAAAGACAAGCATTGTTGCAACTTTAAGTAGTTGGCTTCTTCAAAGCTGATGTTCTTTGTCATCATTTTTTCCAAAACAGTGAGGAAAATCCCTAATTTTGTTTTGCCCTTTAGAATTCATGCATCTTATCAATGCAGTCCATTGGCTAATGAAGTCAGTTCTTGCACAGTTTTGAAATGGCTAGAATTATTCCATGGAAAAAAACGGCCCAAAAAAATACCACATGTTAAGAAATACTGGATGGTATTAGGAAATTGAGCTGTGCAAAGTAGTTTCCATGGCTTAATAGTTCTAAAAATATATATTCCAGATTAGCAGCTTCTATTTTTTTTAAGATATACCAACCTCCATTCTTTTAATTCCTCCAACACCTCGACCACCATAATAGGAAGCATCCACGGTTGGCCATTTCTTGGTAGGCAGAGGTTCTTCTTCCTCCTATGCAGATACAAGTTTTTAAAAATGTGTTTAATTAATTTCTTAAAATGTTACTTAAGTCATAACTGGCTCACATTTAGATATTTTTCTGAATAATACCACTGGTATGGAAGAAATATAGTAAAAATTACACATAGCACATGTGTATGTACTTCTGCTTACGTGTATAAATTTCAAGTGAAGTTCTACAGAATATAGGGCTCCTTTCATTCCACAATTCATGGAATCTACCTTATTTTGCTAGGCTACCAGAAGTTGCTCCTTAACTATGAACCTCATTTGTTTTTTCCAGATTTATTCATCATTTCATATGTAAAAAGATAAAACATTACAATTAGGACCACATTTGAATGATCATTTAAAGTCTCAACATATGTGTCAATTTGAACCCTGCAAAATTGGTACGAAAAAGGTAGTTGAGAAGCTTCGAAAATGCACAATGCCATGTTTTTTCTTGCTAACATAATATTACTAGTATATGCTATATACTAGGAATAAAATATTTAATATATACTATGTTAATAGTATAGTAATACAGCATATAGCAGTAATATAAAAGTAATAATAATTTTGAAGAAAGTAATAATATCTTTAAACTGCAAGCTTGGATCTTCCAACTTTTTGTAAATAAGGTCAGTAACAGCATATTATTCATATATTGGTATAAAAGTAAATTAAATCTCTATGTACTATTGCTCCTGACGGCCAGTCTATGTTTATCAATGTATGAAGTTCCCATCTTCTAACATGTAAAAGAAACCACAAGGTTTGAAAAATAACAAGTAACTTTCATAAATTCAAAAGTCAGTATATCAGAGTTACCTAACAACAATGTAATTGATTAGATCTGGGCATAATATCTAAATACAAAAAAAAAAATACCCACATCACTTATTAAGCACTCATTTACCTCTTTTGGTGCAGAAGGTGGTGGTGGAGGAGGATCCTTGATAACCTGTACCAAAAAAAAAAAAAAAAAAAAATGTAGGAACTTCAGTGGCATCGAGAGGAGACAATAAGAATGTACAAAAATAATTAGATTAGTAAAATACTGTGGTGGTGCCAAAGATGTCCCTGATCAACTTAGCTTCTCAATACTTATGCCCCTATCGCCCTTTTAAACTAGGTTTTTTTAGTTAGCTTTTGACTAACTAGCAACTACTAGTAGTTTTTTTTTAACTAACTAGCTAACCAACCAACACATTCACTCACTTTATCTTTATGATGTAGATACATTATAGCTACATTTTTCAGTCAAATAACAAGAAAACTGTCAAATACCTTGTACTAGGTGTTTCTTCTAATGTTAAAATGCAAACATTTTTCACTAGATTACAGCTTGTTCCCTCAAATGGAGAGGGTATTTACTAGCAAACTCTTCCTGCTGTGACTCACTGATTCTTTTCAAATTGACGATATAAAAATCAGCTTGCTTTGGATGAGATAAGGGAAATGAATATACTCTCTTTCCCCACCTTTTTTTTCTAGAAACAAATCAACCTTTGAGCTAAGATTCCTTTCCTGTGAATCATTACTCAGTAGATTATTTCATCAAGTCTGATATGATTAATTCTTTATGTGAGAGGAATATAAACTGAAATCTGATTTAAATGATCTTCACTGGTATTGGGGTATCTGGACTTTCATACCATCCTGATAGAAAATGACTGACCAAGTGCCAATGGCTTCTGATAATTCGGGTGCACATCCGAGTCTGTATACTAAGAAGGAAAACTTTGAAACTATAACTGCTTCACTTCATTTAAGGTCAAATGTTTCAATTCTGTTATGAGATACTTAAAATTTTAAAAGAGTAGCTTTGAAAATGAATATCATCAAAGAACTCTTTTAGTGTACCGGTATCTTCCTATTATCATGAATATGTTTTTATTTGTTTTTTAAACTTTTTATTTTGTATTGGGGTATAGCCAGTTAACAATGTTATAACAGTTTCAGGCGAACAGTGAAGGGACTCAATCACGCATATACATGTATCCGTTTCCCCCCAAACTCTTCTCCTATCCAGGCTGCCACAAACATTGAGGAGAGTTCCATGTGCTTACAGTAAGTCCTTGTTGGTTATCCAATTTAAATATAGCAGTGCGTACATGGTCCATCTCAAACTCCCTAACTATCCCTGAATGTGTTTTTTACAGACTGCTTATATTTTAAAAATATATACCAAGTCACTTCCAGGTTAATGATATAATTCTGATATTTTCACCAAAATAATTAGAGGTGGGAAGTGAATAGGGTTACAGATGAAATAAGATTAGCCATAATTGAGAATCATTGAAGGTGTGTGAAGAAGACATGGAGGATTCATTATTTTACTCTTTCTCTTTGCATATGTTTGAAATTTTCCATAATGAAAGGTTTTTAAAAAATATTTAGAGAACTGACTCATAATATTTTCTATGTATATTACTTTATCATTCTGATTTTGGTTTAGATCTAAATCTCAGGAAGGAAAAAAAAAAACAGGCAGTAACCACAATCACATGGATATAACTGGACAGTAATTTAATCTGATTGAATCTCAAACTAATTCATCATAGCATTTGAATGCTACAAGAAATGCTGTTATATTTACTTAACCCTTTTATTATCCAAGTTCATTTTATCAATAAACATAAAATTCCAGTTCTTTTTGGTAATAATGAAGGACAGAAATCTGTGAATCTTGAGATTCAGCCCAGAAATAAATGCTGAGAGGATAAAGATTTAAAATAATACTGGAGTAAAATAAGACAAAGGTTATCATGCTACAGGTGCATTTCCTTTATAAAAAGGAAGCACTCCACTTATTTGCAGGGCAGGAATGGCAATGCAAATGTAGAGAGTGGATATGTGGACAAGGTGAGGGGAAAGGAGAGAGTGGGATGAATTGAGAGAGTGGCACTGGCATATATAACTAGCATGCAGAGAATAGACAGCTAGTGGGAAACCACACAGGGAGCTAAGCTCACTGCTCTGATGACCTAGGAGGGTGGGATGGGAGTGGAGGGTGGACGGGAAGCTCACAAGAAAGGGGGTGTATGTGTACAAACAGCAGATTCACTTTGTTTTATAGCAGAAACTAGCACAACACTGTCAAGCACTTATACTTCAATAATAAAATTTAAAAAATAAAAACAGTAATCTAGAAAATAAATGAATAAAAGTATGGCAAATCAAAGAAAAGAAGCACACAGGTCATTATCAACGTGCATGTCCAAAATAAGTGAAAAGCAGATCGGTCAATATTTCACACTCCACAGAGTCAAAACCAACCTAATTACCTTCATTTAAAAGCCAATTCTTCTTCCTGTCTTCCCTATTTCTTTCAAGTAAACCATTTTCTTTAAAATTGCAGCCTTAAAATTTTCTCATAATCT
This sequence comes from Dama dama, assembly GCF_033118175.1. Taxonomy (NCBI): domain Eukaryota; kingdom Metazoa; phylum Chordata; class Mammalia; order Artiodactyla; family Cervidae; genus Dama; species Dama dama. Next base: position 21,910,962 of record NC_083686.1, on the reverse strand, counting down.
ATAATTTATTCTCACCTCTGAATGACTTCACCAAATCATTTACCATGGCCAACAGACTTTTTGTAATATTCCAGTCTCTGCAGTGTGTATGTAATGTGTGCATCTGTTTCTTTCACCCCACATTCCTATCTTTTCCTCTTCTTTCCCCACCATGAATTCCCCAGTCTTCTCAAAGTAGTTCAGATTTCCTTAATATGCACGGATGCCTGTTTGTTCTCCCCTAGAATTGATCACAACTGATAATTTTATCCAACTCCAAAACACCGTAACTTCTGTGAGGATGAATTTTATTTATGCCTGCTTTGTTCCTGATTATATTCCCAGAACTTAGCAAAGTGTCTAGCAGAAAAGAAGAGAAGAAAGAAATATAGAAAAAGAGAAAAAGGAGTAAGGCAGGAAAAAGAAAAGAAGATGGAAGAGAGGAGGAGGAAGGAAGAAGGGAAGAAAGGAAGGAAGGAAGGAGGAAAGGGAGGGAGGGAAGGAGAGAGGAGAGGAGGAAGGAAGGAGGGAGGAAAGGGAAAGAAGCGAGGGGAAAGGCAGGAGGAGAGGAAGATGACAGGAAGAAGGAAGGGTTCTTTACATTCCATTCCCATTCAGTTCAGTTCAGTTCAGTCACTCAGTCATGTCCAACTCTTTGCAACATCATGGACTGCAGCACGCCAGGCTTCCCTGTCCATCACCAACTCTCACAGCCTACTCAAACTTATGTCCATTGAGTCGGTGATGCCATCCAACCATCTCATCCTCTGTCATCCTCTTCTCCTCCTGCCTTCAATCTTTCCCAGCATCAGGGTCTTTTCCAATGAGTCAGCTCTTCGCATCAGGTGGCCAAAGTACTGGAGCTTCAGCTTCAGCATCAGTCCTTCCAATGAATATGCAGGACTGATTTCCTTTAGGATGGACTGGTTGGATCTCCTTGCAGTCCAAGGGACTCTCAAGAGTCTTCTCCAGCACCACAGTTCAAAAGTATTAATTCTTCGGTGCTCAGCTTTCTTTATAATCCAACTCTCACATCCATTCCCATTATCACTACCTAAAATCATGAACTCGAGAGTCTTTGGACCTTAAAAATATCTAGTACAATATTTTTCAACTTCTCCAATGCATCCAACCAGAACTTCATTATTCTGAAAAATCCCCACCTAGTTGTCATCCAACTATGTCTGAATTCCTGCAATAAAGAGAAATTCACTACTTCACTAAGCAATTCATTCCACTGGCAAGGAACCCACATCATTTGAAAAATTTTCCCCTAAATGAAGCCAAAGCCTCCCTCTTCGTAGTTTCCACTTTTTAGTCCTGATCCTACAGTGTGAAATGTATACACACACACAGACAACTATTTTTAATTCCATAAGAGAGGGTTTCCTGTTTTTGAATACTAACCATATATCATCTGAGAGCTAAACCTCACAATCATTTTTCATGTAACAATCTGAGATATTGGGTGATCTTGGTCAGTTTCTTTGGCATGTATTCATTTGTACAACATCTCAAAGTGTGGATTCTAGAACTGATAAATAGCATTTTAAGTGTGGCCAAGCCATTAATTAAAGGCATGGTACTCAGAAAAAACAGATGCACCCCTGGCAGTCCTCACCTTCATTCCATGCATTTTAATTAATAACATATTGAAAACTAGGATTGATCTATAATTACCATAGCTTTATTTTGGCATTAATGTCTACATGCTTTGCGTGTGTGTGTGCAAAGTCGCTTTAGTCGTGTCCGACTCTTTGCAACCCTATGAATGGCAGCCTGCCAGGCTCCTCTGTCCATGGGATTCTCCAAGCAAGCATACTGTAGTGGATTGCCATGCCCTCCTCCAGAGGATCTTCCCGATACAGGGATCGAACCGGTGTCTCATTATGTCTCCTGCATTTGCAGGCAGGTCCATTACCGCCAGAGCCACCTGGGAAGCCCCTACATGTTTTACTTGTAGCTAAATTACACATGCAGCTTGCTTCTCTATCTCTAACTCATCCTTCATTCTAATCTATGCAGCCAAGTCAATATTTTTCTAAGCTTGTTGTTGTTGACTGTTCAGTCTCTAAGTTGTGTCTGACTCTTTGCAACCCCATGGACTGCTCCTCTGTCATTCACCATCTCCCAGAGTTTGCTTAGATTCGTGTCCATCGAGTCGGTGCTGCTATTCAATCATCTCATCCTCTGCTGCCCTCTTCTCCTCCCACCTTCAACCTTTCCCAGCATCAGGGTCTTTTCCAGCGAGTCAGTTCTTCACATCAGGTGGCCAAAGTATTTGAGCTTCAGCTTCAGCATCAGTCCTTATAATGAATATTCAGGGTTGATTTCCTTTAGAACTGACTGGTTTGATCTTCTTGCAGTACCAGGGACTCTCAAGAAGCTTAATTGATTGCAACAGGAGCTTAATTGATCATTTCTCTAGTCAAAATGGATCAAATGTTCCAGTGACCACAACTGAAATCAGGGAATGACTGAATTTCTGGAGGAACCTTACACAAGATGCTTTCACTCAGTTTTGCAAATTATCCTAAAGTGCTCTAGAGTTCTTTCACTAGGCAGAGGCTAAGGTACCTCCTTCATGCCAGTAAGTCTAAGTTTAATATATGGTACTCATTTTCATTTCCTTGTGAGCATTTTAAATTAACTCTGGTTACTACATGTACATCTTGTACGGGTATATGAATTTCTGAGAACGGAAACAGTATCCCCAATCCTATATTACATTATGTACATGTGCTTGCTCACTTGCTTCAGTTGTGACTCTCTGTGACCCCACGGACTGTAGCCTACCAGGCTCCTCTGTCCATGGGATTCTCCAGGAAAAATAATGCAGTGGGTTGTCATGCCCTCTTCCAGGGGATTTTCCCAACCCAGGGATGCAACCCGCATCTCTTATGTCTCCTACATTGGCAGGCAGGTTCTTTACACTAGTGCCCCTATAGTTCTTTACACTATATCCCCTTGAGAATTACTGAACATCCACCGCCATAACACCTCTTTTTTTATGTCATATTTGTCATGCTCATTATCCTGCATAGCATCGAGTTTTAGCATGGATATGGGCAAATCAAGTTTCAATTTAAAATCCTCATATGACCACTGCTGACATCCTCACAACAGGATAATGAGAGGCATTTTTACCTTCTTTATCAGAGACTCTTTATCTGTTATCATAAGCCGCAACCCGGAAAACAAAAAGTCCTTTTTGAGTGCATGAGTCCTCTTGCCCCCTCATTGTTCAAATGCCTTAGCATGGCCCTCAATTCAGCCCTAACACTCTATCTACAAAATCTCTGTTTGTGTACCTCTAACTCCAGATTGACTGAAGACCCCTTTGCTACCCCCAATAAAATGACCGCTTCCATGTTAAGTCCCTTCCATCCTTCACAGAGCAGTCTACCAACTTTCCATTCCATTACCTAGAAACTTTAAAACTTTTAACAATATACACATTACCGCACAGTTGAACCATTCATGTTTCATCAATTTGGGTTTATATGTTTATTTTGGAATTTTTCAACTACCCCTCAGAAGTGTTGATTTCTTAGGGGCAATATCATTTCTCCCTCTTTAAAAATATCACGGTGCCTAATAAAGTGCTGTGAAAACAACAGATACTAAAAACATGATTGAAAGTGAGTTGAAGGAACTAGTTGAGAATGTTTGCAAAGGCTCATAGCCAACCTCTAAATTTATTTTTTTTTAATGGAGAAAAAAGATGCAAATGATAACTGATAAAAGATTTCCATGAAAATAAAATATTGCTAGTTCCAAAGAAAATGAAGTATCAAATTTCTCTTTTGACCAATAAAGTCCAAGAGCTAATGAACTCAAAGACAGATGGGAAAATATAAGACCATGATAAGTTTCTTCATCTGGGAAATAAATTTGATTCACTACAGGTCCTTTCCAAAATGAAAATTCTAAGAGAACAATAAAGACAAAGTATGTATCACAATACTTCCCAATTGGTCTTTTGCTTCTATGCCTTTACATAATTAAGTAGGCCCTACGTCTACATGTATTTGTATTCACCTTATTTCAGAAAAGAACATTAGGGTTTGTTTTTCCAATAATGTGTAATTAATTGTATGTATGACTAAATGCATGACTTATTATAAATTTAAATTGATTTTGAAATCCTGGTAAGTATACTTTATACATTGTTCACAATGGGAAAAAAAAACCCTTAAAACTCTGCATAAATAAAAATTTGATCTTGTAGATTAAGAGACACAACCACCACCACAACAAATAACAGCACTTTCAGAAACTGAAACACACCCAAGGCTCATCGGTGCGCTCTTAATACTATTAACAATAACCACATTTTATTGGTGCTGGCATATGCCACACACCCTATATTTTTTTCATTTTTGTAATAGTGCTATGTGGTTACTATGCTTATTTTAAATATAAGGAGAGGGAGGCTCTGAATTCAGTAACTTGTCCAAGGATATATAGAGAAAACATTAGAATTAGCATTTAAACCCAGGACACTGGTCCACCTACCTCCAAACTCCGGGTTCAACTTTCTCTGGCACATGACATTCTCTTAAAATAAGGTTTGATTGTCAAGGGAAAGGGTACAGGAGAAAAGGTTTAAGATGTGTTGAGAAGAACATTACTTGGTGGGATGGATGGCTGATTAGATAGATATATGAATAGGTAGATAAGATAGAGATAGACAAACAGATACAGATCAATATTTACAGTAACTATATGAGACAGATGCCATCATCCTCATTTTATAGGGACGTAACATTTTCATTCATATGCCCAACATCATTGCCCTAGAAATGTTGGAACAGGAAATAAATGTTGTGTGTGTTTGATGTTTCTAAATGCTCCGTCTCTCCATTGTACCACACAGCCTCATAAGGAACAAAGAAGAGTGAAAATAATCTGAAGTCATTCAGTCCAAAAGCCAAAAATGGCAAAAGTCTGTGTCCACTGATGTCCCTACATTTCAGTAAAATTAGTGCAGGAGAAAAGGAAACCTGATTGTTAGTCCAAATACATTAAAAATAACAGTCATGAGAATCCCATTCTTGTATTAAATAGTGGAAGAACACTCATCTCAGAAAAGGATGTATTCGCATGCACCATATTTTATGAGAATTTGCAGATTTTAAAAGGCATAATATTGCCTAGTTGCCAGGATTTTTTCTACTTAGCATCCTTCAACTCGATATTGAAGATTCTGGAAAACACTTTCACCACTTTATGAACCATATGCAGAGTTTGATTCTTCTCCAATTTTTTTTTTTCATTTGTTATTATCATCATCAGAAAGGATTACATCTCATCTACTTAGCTGCTAGAATGAAGATTTCAGTTTGGAGGAGAGCCGATTAAAAAAAAAAAAGTTAGCTGCTTCAGGCAACAGTCCTTTTGATCTGCTCATTAACACTTTTCAAATGTTCGAGTGATGTGGGCATTCTTTGCACTAGAAAATGTCAGCACTGGAGCCTGCAGCCAGCTTGATGCAATCATATGTTCCGATATTCAGAAAAGAGTGAAAAGAACTGTCAACAGTGAACTGCCTTGGATTTGAAAAAAAGATACTGTGTAACGACTGTAGATCAAGTAGTATTTCAGAAGTGACTCTTGCCAGTGACAGAAACAAATGTCCAATATTTCAGCAATGTCATCTAAGCACCTAAGGGTCCACAGACTTCAAGAACTCATTCTTAGTGTGTACGAAAACTTGTTTAAAATATATGTGGGATTTCCTTTCACTCTTCCCTTTCTTTTTTGATAAGATCATAGAACAAGTGCAATGCCTTTCCTCTCATGAATACAAAGTTCTCTGACATTAGTGTTTAGGAAATCCTTTTCCAAATCCCACAAAGTGAGTTGCTTTCAACAATCAGACCAAGATATGGTCGGGTTATCTGCCTACCTTTTCTTTCCTCCTTGACAGACTCATTAATGTTCAAAGAGACTGCTTTGAATAAACAAATAATAGTGGGAAGTCCAGACAATAAATAAAATTTTAAATGCCTAATGAGGACTGGGAAGAACAATGTGAGAGTGTGCTTTGAAGGGTTGGGGAGCATGCATGCTCAGTTGTGTCCAATTGATTTGCAACCCCATGGACTGTAGCCCGCCAGGCTCCTCTGTCCGTGGAATTCTCCAGGCAAGAATACTGGAGTGGGTTGCCATTTCCTTTTCCAGGGGATCGTCCTCACCCAGGGATCAAACCTGCGTCTTCTCTATCAGCAAGCATATTCTTTACTACTGGGCCACCTGGGAAGCCCCATGAGAGTGTATTCTCCTGGAGTTAAGTAAAGGTACTGCCATCAAGGTAAATAAACTAAGACCGGGAAGACTGTGATACCGTTTTGTAATGATGCTCTGTTGGAAAACATCACGATAGAACCAATAAGCACTAACATCACACTATTTCAAAGAGGCAACCAAACATAAATCATTTTAATTAATGGTACAAGGAAGGCATACTAAAATTTAAATTCCTTCTATTTTATTGTGCATTCTTAAAAAAAAAAATCAGGCTGCTCTCAAAGTAACTCAATAAAGGCACCAAGAGCCCTCCTCAACAATAAAAAACAAGTGCAATGTAGAAGCATTATTACTATTTAGAAAGAACAGCACAGCTGTTGCTGGCTAAGAAAATGATTCTATATAGCTCTAGTCAGATATATCCTCATCATGAAAGCCCAGCTTACTTATAAGTAAATTGGGCTTTAAAAAGATAACTTTTTAAAATGGTGTTTTAAAAAGATTTATGAGATCTTTATGCAATGTCTTAAATGTACTGAGGAAAAATGAGCTTGTAGTTTTCCCCTGTGGAGGGAGAACTTTGGCCAAGGACACTAGAGCAAAGTGAACATTTATCATTTCCAGCATATTCAGATATTTATTTGCAGCTGGATAACACACTCTAATTGACAACACTCCAGAAAGTCTTTGTTTGCCACCTCATTAGCCTTACATCTGTAATTTTGCAGAATGCCCAGTTCTTCCAAGTGATGCAACTACAGGACGCTCAGTTCTGCTATGCTGGTAGTAAAACAAACCTGCCATAAACTCAACACATCTTACGAGTTAAACAGTGATGTAAAGAGCCGTATTTTCTGATATCTCCCTCATGATTCAGTACATGATTGTTAACTTCTCCCCTTTTTTAATCTAAGGAAAAGGAAGGATGCTGCTGACATCTTTGTTATAGAAAAGCAGTTGTAAAGGATGGATGTGAGGTTATTCAATGAGTAGGAAACAGAATCATAAACAGGTTGTGAGAAATAACTTTATACAAAAATGAGAACTTCCCCCCTGATGGAATAGTTTGCAAACTCAACATACTCTATAGTTCGCTAATGATAACGCCTAAAAATTCCAGCTTTGCATGAGGGTTCTGCTATTATTACTACTATTACTACTACGAGAGAAAGTTCTCCAAAGATATTGATTTAGATCCTATTTGCCATGGAAAACCTAGGCACACAGAGGACACAAATCTGCAACATTTTAATCTGTCTTTAATGATATCACCTGTTTCTTTTATCCTTGAATATACTCATTAAATGAATTGAAAGATTTAACATTTTAAAATAGTCTCATGTTAAAAGCATCATTGGTAGCCAGATATTCTATCTGGGGAGTTTTTTTCTAACCTTTTTTATTCTATGTTCCTCTATGGCAATCTGATTATAGGGGACCAACGAACCCCTTCCTAGACTAAACAAGCTAAATTGAAATACACAGGATTAAAAGGAATCCAATTGTATTGAAATGTAACTGTCAAATCTACTTTTAAAAACAAGAAACCAGATCTGTGAAACAGAAATACTATGTGCTTCTTTATTAATTCATCAAATAATGAAATATAATAATAGGTCCAGGAACTATCATGATTTCTTAAAGTTTAATTAACTTACAATAGTTTCGCATGTATAGAATAGTGGTTCAATATTTTTATATCATAGAAAGTTATAACAATACAACTATTTTGCCTGTTCCATACATTATATCCTCATGACTAATTTATCTTACAACTTGTATTCTGGACCTCTTAATCCCCTTCACCCATTTCACCCGTCCCTCACCCCTTCCCCTCTGGCAACCACTTGTTTGTTCTCTGTATCCATGTTTTCTGTTTGGTTATATTCGTTCCTTTGTTTGGTTTTCTAGGTTGCACAAATAAGTGGAAACATATGGTATTTGTCTTTATCTCTCACAATTTTGAAATAGTGGTACATATCTGAATATGAACGGAATTGTACTGGTTTCTACCATCAAACAACAGGCACCCTGAGAAAGCTGACCACAGATCTTTGCTGTCAATGGGTTCTAATAACATATATGTCTTGGATACTTCTTAAAATAAGAAACCTGTTTCTTCAACAAATCCCTGTCACTCTGAAACAGTGAGTAAATTCTACTCAGTATATAAAGCATTACGCATATTTACTTGACAGTTGACCCAAAACAAAACAGAATGGTAATTCTAATTTTAAAGAATGCCCACAGGTTTTCACTGCCACAGAATCACTGCAAACATTTTAAGAATATTTCCTTATCTCCCATTTACAACTTCTTGCACTCCATAGACAGTTTTTGTAATGAGTTGATTCGAAAACATATTATGTAAGAATTCCCCCAAATCAATACCCCTGAGCAGTGATTCCCCAACTCTGGAGAATATCAGAATCACGTAGGGAATCTGTTAGATCTTTAATGCTGCAATAACAAATCACCACAAACTTAGTGGCTTAACACAATATAAATTTATATTCCTACAGTTCTAGATGCCAGGAGTCCATACTGAGTCTTACAACTAAAGTCGGGTGTCATCAGAGCCGGTTCATTTTGCAGGCTCCAGGAGTTTATCGCTCCTTGCCCCCTTCCAGCTCCTGCCTAGAAGCTGCATCACTTTGGTCTCTGCCTCCATGGTCACACTGCCTTCTCCCCATCCGTGGTCTTATCTCCTCCCTCTCATATGGGCACAGTGATGGTATTTAGAGCCAGCTAGGTCATTCTGGATGATCTCCCTATTTCAAGATCCTGAATTTAATCATATCGGCAAAGTCTCACTGACGCTTTAACCTCCCAGCCACCAGGGAAGCCCTCTTTTGCCATAGAAGACAACAATCACGGTTTCCAGGAATTAAGACCTGGATATCTTTAGGGATCATTATTGACCTTACCATAGGGGCTATCCTAAACCATACTGATCCCTGGAAATGTATCACCCAACCGACCTTTCCCCTTAGAGAGAGACACCACAGGTGGAAATCTGACAGCACCTACTCTGAGAGCCTTTCAATTATAGGAGCAGGAAAAAAAAAATCTGGGCTAAGATATAGGTAACACTGTCATCTCTGAGTCATTAATTAGATATCTGTGAAATTTTAATCTCTGAAAAATGAATGGTTAAATTATTTCACAAGATATTTTTTAAAAATATGAAATGATTCAATGAAGAATGTGTGACAGATACGGGTGCCTCTGTTCAGGGTTTTTTTTTTTTTCCTTTCCAGGATTTCTATCTCGATAAGAGCTCCTAAGCATATGATTCCCAAGGAGGTGATGGCTGACATAGTCTAAATGTGCCTGAAAACAGACATTTTAAGCTGTTTAATCATATTTCAGTTGAAAGACTAAATGTTTGCCCCAGTACTTAAAAGACACTCAAACAAAAGGAATTTACACAATACCAAGCTGAAATAAGGACTTCTCTGGTGGCTCAGACAGTAAAGAATAAACCAGCAATGTGGGAAACCTAGGTTCGATCCCTGGGTTGGGAAGATCCTCTGGAGAAGGGAATTGCAACCCACTCTAGTAATCTTGCTTGGAGAATTCCATGGACAGGGGCTACAAGTCCATGGGGTTGTAAAGAGATGGGCACAACTGAGTGAGTAACACTAAGCTGAAATAAATACATTTCATTTCCTATTAAAAAGTATTATTACTGGTAACAGCTGATGGTCAAAGTCCAAAATGATCCCTGATAATTGAACGTTGCTAACAATTAACTAATCATATTCAAATGCCAACATTGTGGAAATATATTCTCTAAACATAATCAAATAAATAAATATCCTGCAGTTGTACTATCATAGTACACCTTCTGTTATACTCAAGATCCTGTTTTTCATAAGGTTACGGTCTCCTTTGACCCTTCCTTTTCACATCACCTCCTCATCTTTCTCTAATTGATTTAGCTTACTTGTTATATTCCGGCTCTCTATACTTTGTTAGAGATACTTTGCTCAGGCTGTATCTTTTTTTTAAATACAAATGTTAATGGTTACACTCCATTTACAGTTATTACAAAACAATGGCCATATTCCATGTGTTGTGTAATACATCCTTGTAGCCTAACTTATACCCAGTAGTTTGTACTCCCCACTCCCCCCATCCCTATGTTGCCCCTCCCCTGCCCACTGCCATATCTAAAGCGCACCATCTATACTGGCTTGTATTGCCATAGCTGATGGAACTCAATTGGATAAGACTTAATCCCCACCGGGACCAGATCTCAGCAGCATGTACAGCAAGGGAAGCTTCTTTCAGGGGATCAGTGATCAAATATTTCCAGTGTTTTCTCCTCATCCCTAGGGTGAGTTCAAACTTCCTCAAAGACATAGGAGGTTCATGCCTAGATCCTAAACCATCTTCCACCACTCCTTTCCCTGGCATGCTAGACCTCAGCCTGGGACATCTCAAAGCACGCCTGAATAACTTATAATTCCACACACACTTCATAGGAAATGTCCCTCATCAACTGCCAAAGTCTTGTTCAATATTCAAAATCAGTTTGGAATTGGCAGCTCCACCCAGTTTCCCTGAAACAATCCCTCAATTCTGGCAAATCCCTCTTTCCTTTGTGTTCCTGACATGTGTTGCTCCTGGGTGTAATCACGAACCTCCATTCTCACTATTAAAATATGAGTTTCCATATCATATGGTAGTCATTTCTGAACCCCTAATTCCAAGCCCAGTACTGGCTCAGATTACTAAGGGCTGAATGCAGAATTTTGCCTCTACTTTCTCTCTGCTTTTAAATCTGTGTTTTTAGGGAACATTTGTTCTGCTTCATTTATGTGCTCAGTCACTCGGTAATGTCTGATTCTTTGTGGCCCCGTGAACTGTAGTCCACCAGGCTCCTCTGTCCATAGGATTTTCCAGGCAAGAGTACTGGAGTGGGTTGCCATTTCCTACATTTTCTTCCTGACCCCGGGATCGAACCAGCATCTCTTATATCTCCTGCATTGGCACACGAGTTCTTTACTCCTAGCACCACCTGGAAAGCCCAATTCATTTATTTTTAGATCTAAATGCAAGTTCATACTCAAGACTAACTGCTCTGTAGTCTCTATTTCTAAATGTAAAATAAGGATGATTCTCTCTATTAAATAAGTTGCAGAAATTAGTAAGCATTCATGATGTTTCTGTATATAGGAAGCCCTCCTGACATCCTAAAAACACACCTTAATGGTGTCCTGCATAAAGTCTGCACCCTGCATAAAGAAATATAATTCCTGATTCCCAATCTGCAGAGTTTCAGGGATGGAATGGATCTATTCTCACTATCTGATGATCGAATCCCCTCTATAACATCCCATGTGACAGTGAAGACTTCATTTGATTACATCAAGTGTTGTGAAAAAAAAACTGCCTGCCAAGCAAGAGACTTGGGTTTGAACCCTGGGTTAGGAAAATCCTCTGGAGAAGGAAATGGCAACCCACTCCAGCGTTCTTGCCTGGGAAATTCCATGGACAGAGGAGCCTGGTGGGCTACAGTCCAAGGGGTTGCACAAGAGTCAGACACAACTTAGCAACTGAGCGGGCATGCAGCAACCTCACAAAGAAGCCCAGTTCAGTGTTCACTAGTGTCCTTTTAAAAAAACCATACACTTTGACACTTTTGAGCCCTCTGGTCAATAGTAAATGAAAATGCAAAGTAACAAAAGAATGAAAACCATCCCTGTGAATTTTAAATTAAAAAAGTAAGGAGTACAAATCACATTAAGGCACCTTTTTGCTTTTTAATTTGAGACGCAAGAAAGTTAGCTCGTCTCAAAATCACCATATCTAAGATAATGAAGATTACAACAGGAAACTGGGCATAAATTGCTATGGCAGGAAACTGATTAGTTCAGCAGAGACAGGATGCTTCTTGTCTCTGCTGCTGTCTAAATTAACTCTGTGCCTCCTCCGTGGCCAACTGCTCTGAGATAAAGGATTGTGAAGTTGCCTCATGAAAGTGGACTGATGTACAATGAATAATAAATGTAGAAGTAATACAAAGCACTGCCTGAAGTTGCAAGGAGAGGAAATCAGTCAGCAAGGGTGACAGGGGAAGAGTCAGTCTAGTAACATTACATAAAACACTACTGTGATCCACAAAACATAAAGTTCAATATAATGTGCTGATAAGAAGAGGATACCAAAATAGGCAGTAGGCATGCTTTGAAGGAGTGCTTCTTCAGAAGAACCTTTTCTATGAAGCCTGAACAATCCAAGTTATATTGCTTGAAATGTACTCAGAGTTCCACCTTGTGACAGGCAGAATAACGGCCCCATAAAGATGTCCACCTGCCAAAGCAGGAGATGCAAGAGATGGGGGTTCGTTCCCTGGGACGGGATGATCCATTGGTGAAGGAAATGGCAACCCACTCCACTATGTTTGCCTGGAGAACCCCATAAACAGAGGTGCCTGGAAGGCTACAGTCCATAGGGTCACAGAGTCAGACACAACTGAGCAACTGAGCACACACACACATACAAGGATATCCACACTCTAATTCCCTGGAACTGTGAATGAGCTGTCTTCCGGGACCAAAGAGACCTTGCAGATGTGATCAGCGTGAAGGATCTTGAGATGGGAGATGATGCATGCATGCATGCATGTGTGCATCAAGGTGGGTCCAACCTCATCACATGGTTCCTTGATATTGGAGGTCCTTTCCCAGCTGGGTTTGGAGTCAGAAAGACATGTGACTACAGAAGAATGGTGACAGAGATGCAGCATGCCTGGCTCTGAAGCTGGAGGAAGGGGCTTACTAGACAAGAATGGAAGGAGCCCCTGCAAGCTGCAAAAAACAAGGGAGCAGATCCTCCTCTAGAGCATTAAGAGACGAATGTATCACTGTCGATACTTTTCAGCTTAGTTTAGCCCAGCAAGACCCATGTTGGATCTGTGATTACATAACTGTTAGGTAATAAATTTGTGTTGCTTTAAGCCAGCAAATGTGTGGCAATTTGCTACAGTAGCACTAGAAAGCTTGTGTATATCCATGTTCTTTCAGAGGTTTTACTCAAGCATGAAAAATGACACAACCTCAAACCAACTGTCATAACTTCAAAGTGACTATTTCACAGATACCCTAACATTTTCATGTGACTTATTTCTAAAATGTTTTTCCAAGAGGCAAACAGAAAAAGTCCTGAAATAGTGTATCTTTCAAAGTGATAATGAAACATTCAATAAGCAATGAAAACAAAATAAAACAAACCCAAAACCTGACAGATTATCAACCCCTCTCAATGAATCCAGTAGAAAATATCATTCAATTTACGTGAAATTCTTTTGTACTTGAGTGGGAAACCCTTTATCCCTATCATCATTCCTACCTTCTTCTTCTCTTCTTCCCCTAAACCTGATTTTGAAGTGCTTCCTAGAAGTTTTATAGTAAACATTTATTAGCAGGCATGAATAGAATTTCTTACAATGATTAAAATATATAACTATTAAAATTCAATTTGCTAATTGAAACTTTGCTGTTGTTGAGCAATGTGGCACTGATTCATATTTCAGCCGTACTTTACACCTTGATGCTAAAAAAAAAAAAAAGAAGAAGACTGCAAATCCTTCTTACTTACCACTTTGCAGCAAAGGGGCCAAAACCACCACATCAGTCCAATAGCCAAGAGCAGCAGTAACACCAAAATAGCAATGAGGGCTGCAATCCCACTAGACTGGAGGAAGCCGAAAACAAAAGCAAGGCGGTCAGCAAAGTTGACAGTCAAATCCCAAACATGTACTTTTGAAGGAAACACCAGAAAAAATGACAGGAAGCATCATAATATTAAACCAGACTGCTAATATATTCCTTTACATTCTTTAAATTGTATAAATTATCTTACTACTTATATACTAATTACATTATATCCCATTTTATTATATTTACATAATATACTAAATATAATCTATTTGTATTAAATTTCCTCACATTATACCTTATATATATTATGTTAAGATAGGCAAGGATAAGTATAAAACCCTCCCAAAGTGTTTGAAATTATACCTTAAAGAAAAAGAGGGAAAAAATCACAATTTGGAGTTGTGTGAATGGTCCTGTACTGTATCTGCTAAGTCGCTTCAGTCAGGTCTAACTCTTTGCGACCCAATGGACTGTAGCCCACCAGGCTCCTCTGTCCATGGGGTTCTCCAGGCAAGAATACTGGAATGGGTTGCCATTTCCTCCTCCAGGGATCGAACCCATGTCACTCTCCTCTCTTGCCTTGGCAGGCAGGTTCTCTGCCACTAGCACCACTTGGGAAGCCGCATGAACAGTCCCTATGCCCCCTATCTTATGTCTTTGGGAAAAGATTATTCTGGTTACAAGCACGATTACCTCTAGGCAGAATTTATGCAGAATTTCCCCAGACTTTTTGATGATGGAGCATTATTTCTTCATACACTTAAATGGCAGGACAGGATGAATACCAAAGCTCACCAAACAGGTGACAAACCAGCAACAACGTTCTTGTTGGCAAGTGGTACACACGTGTCAACGAAAGGATGCAACGGTATGCATTCGGATGTCAGAAGATCACCCACGGCAGTTCAAGTGCTACCCACTCACAACCTACTCACAACCACAAACCACACTGGTGTTGTTACGCTTCCTAATGACGAGCTCCTCCAGCCCTAACACCTCTGTCCTGGGCTCAGCCCCTACCTGCTTCATCTACCAACTACCTATTCATCCTACAGGGCGTAGCTAAAGCCACTTCCTCAGGAAGCCTTCCTTGTACCTTCTGACTAGAAAATACCCCTTCTTACTTTACAAGGCATGGTTCTCTGAACCTTAAACTTCAGCACTTAGCACAATTTATTTATTTGATTTGCTTATTTATTTCTGATGAACTACAATTATTATTTGTCTTTTCTATATTCACTATGAGTTCTAGGAAGGCAGGGCCTATTCCCAATCTACTTATCCAGGTATACTCCAGGCCTGGTATGTAGAACTATTTACTAAGAGAATGAACTCCAAATAAATGAGACTCCAAGAGCCACAAACATGAAATGAAAGTTGCTCAGTCATGTCCGACTCTTTGCAACCCCCTGGAATTCCATGGAATACAGTCCTTGGCATTCTCCAGGCCAGAATACTGGAGTGGGTAGCCTTTCCCTTCTCCAGGGGATCTTTCCAACCCAGGAATTGAACCCAGGGCTCCCACATTGCAGGCAGATTCTTTACCAGCTCAGCCACAAGGGAAGCCCAAGAATACTGAAATGGACAGCCTTCCCCTTCTCCAGAGAATCCTCCCAACCCAGGAATCGAACCAGGGTCTCCTGTATTGCGGGCAAATTCTTTACCAACTGAGCTATGACACAAAGAAGAGTATTTACTTAATTTTTAGCACAGAGATCAATTTTCCAAGAGAACAAAGTGTCTCTTTCAAATGCTTACTCTCTGAGATTCCCCAGTAAACATGTTCTGTTTGTGTTTTTAATTTTTAAAGAAAAGACTTCAAGAAAGGGAAAAAAAAAAACCTGTAAATAAATCAATACATTCTGTCTGGGTGGGAATGTGGGTCTCCATAAGGTAGGTTTTCTGAGATACACACTCTGTCATTCAAAACAAATAAGAAGTACAAGCCCAGAAATCAAAGCAAGACTCACATTTATCCCAAAAGCTGATAAAGAGAGAGCCTGGAGCTGAAAGAACCTACCAATACTCATCTTAGAATGGCCTTGCCTTACAAGTATTAGTCTGGAGGTCTAATTTTAAACAAACTGTTTAATTTTTAGGGGACTCTGTTTTCTAATCTATACAATAATAAAGTCAGTTGTTCCCAAAGCATGAAATTCTTTGTGGCAAAGTGATAACCAGGATATCTCTCTTAGAAAAGCACTGTGCACATTAACATATTTTTAAAGCTCTAAATGGTTTTGTAGTAGGAAAAAAAAGTCCAACTTAGATCAGCACAAATCAATTTTTTTCTCATAACATTATCAATATCCTACAGAACTAGGATCCCCCAGTATCCATTTGGGGAAATGTTAGGATTGATCAAAAAGTGAAAAGACTTTTGGATGTTGAAGTAACAATGGTGCTGTTATTTAATTAGAACATTTTATGATGGAATTTGAATTGTAATGCATAATAACTTATGCACAAAGAGATAATGATCTTTATGTAGACATGCTTGACTGCTCACTCCCTCAGTCGGGCCTGATTCTTTGCCACCCCCATGGACTGTAGCCTTCCAGGCTCCTCTGTCCATGGAAGTTTCCAGGCAAAAGAATACTGGAATGGGTTGCCATTTCCTACTCCAGGGGATATTCCCAACCTAGGGATTAAACTTGTGTCTCCTGCATTGCTAGACGGGTTCTTTACCACTGAGCCACCAGGGAAGCCTCTTTATGTAGATAGTTATTTATAAATAATTGAAGAAGAGAAGAGAAGGTAGTTTGCAAAAGTAATAGTTTAAGAAGCATTAGCAAAATATTCTTTGTATAGCTTATCAGAAAAATCTTGAAATATGAGTCATAGTTTCCCTGTATCATCTGTTAGTATATCACAGTGTAAAAAAAAAAAAGAGAGATTACCATACAGTGACTTGGAAACTATCTCCAAACAAATCAGTTTTCAAAGACACTGATTATTAACTGCATTTCAATTTTAATAAATCCACTAAAAAAAACTTTTAAAATAATTCTCAGGGCAACATAGACCATAAAAACATGCACTGACTTCAGAAATTTTAGGAGAAGATTAACAATCAAGTATATACATGAACAATGAAAGCCATCCTTTGCTTTCTAATTTTGCACCTGGATATAAGAGGGAATAACCATACAAGCTATTTATATAACTGATGTTAGGTTGCAAATTAACCAAAACAGACACCACCAAAATATCACCTAGAATCTTTGACTTGTCATGTAATCTATTTTCAGAAGACAACAAAAATAAGTACAGAAACTTCACACACACACATACAATCTTCATAAAGCTCTATTATTTACTATTAGCCCACTCTTAAGGCACTTGAAGATGCTACTACATAGTATTTACCATAAAACATCAATTTTAATTTTAAGAAATGAAAAGACATGCAGTCATCTAGTAACTTCTTGATGTACAATTTGATAGAATTAAAGTGCAAACTCAATGCACCAGGCCCGAGCACTTGTCTCATGCATCCAACCTGGGCTGGTGATCTGTTTCACTCTAGATAATACACATGTTTCGAGGGATCGGGTAGAGAGGGAGGTGAGACGGGGGATTAGGATGGGGAATACATGTAAATCCATGGCTGATTCATGTCAATGTATGACAAAAACCACTACAATATTGTAAAGTAATTAGCCTCCAACTAATAAAAATAAATGGAAAAAAAAAATAAAGTGCAAACTCAACATATATTTATTGATGTAGCCTAAAGATCTAAGTCAGCGTCTTGCAGATAGAAATTTGTGTGTGTGTGTGTGTATGTATCAGTGAGAGAGAGAAGATAAATACATTATAGAAAATGTTCAGGTAATTATCTAAGTTCTCTGTCCTCAAAACCTAAGGAAGTAATTCAGAGCACACATCAGGATACTTATGAAAGCACTTAAAGTGCATCTTTCTACGTGGAATTCCAAACATTCATGAACAAATCATGCAATGATTACACTAAGCTCTGAAATCTGACAAACAAGAATATAACAGGAAAAGAATGTCAACAGAATACATAGAAAACTCTGATATCTTATGGGAGACATGTTGTCAAGTGTGTTAAATTCATGATCCCACCTTTAAGCTCTTCCATAAAATACCCCCAATCTGTGACTGTTCATGTATGGAGTGAACACAACTTTTCCCCCAGACCTTTCCGGCATGAGGATCAAGCCACAGCGTGTCCATGGAAATGGCTTACCATTTGGCTCTGCTCACAAATTCCAAAAGGGTACTACGAACATTTGTTTTCCCCTTTTCTTAGAATTCAAATCCTATGTTCAGAAATAAAGACATGAAACTAGAGGGTGTGAATATGCTACAAGTTTAGTGGTTAGTGTTTTTTTTTTCTTTCTACAAATGTGTCATGAGCAGGAAATTCAGAAAATCATACTGACAGAATATAAAGTAGATGGGCTAGCCATGACAGGCAGTCAAAATTCTTGCATTTTCTTTCAAAAATGTCCCTGTGAGGAACACTCGCAAAACACTGTGCACCTCCAGATGTAAATATCATTTCATATAATAATATTATCATCTCAACTGATTCTGAAGATTAGTATACAAGAAAACTATGAAAATATACACTTTCCACAGACCTACAGACTTCATCTTTATCATATTTAAGTTAAGCATGATGGAGAACAGGTCGCAGTAAGCAAAGAATTGAATGCAACTGGAACTTGCCATAAACACTTCCCTGGATGTCCCGGTCCCAGACATTAGCTCAGTTAACTGGATACAAATCCAGGCTTCCACAGTTCCTTTGTTTTGATTTGCCAGAGCTGTTATCAGAACATGAAAGACCTCAGCAATGAAAGGGAAATAATTTCATTGTTCAGATAACTTTATAAACAAATTAAGAAAAAAGGTCAAACACATAGACTTCAGTGCTCTGAGCAGATGCTGTAATGCAAAGTGCAGACTTCAAAGTCAGATGAAAGCAGATCTGATTACACAGAGATCTGTATCATAGGGAGAAACTAAAAGCCTCTCAATTCTGTTTAGGTGTAAGGCTGTTTAAACAGTAGAAAGTTAAAAAGCTGCCGAAGCTATGTTGTGCAAGTCTTCATGAAGCCCACAGGTTAGAGGGACAACCCTCGAACACACAATCATAAATGTGAGGAGGACAGAAAGCCGGTACAATAGAAACAGGCAAAGAAGGAACTAGCCTGCACTGGGGTTCTCAAAGGACCTCCTGGGAAAGTATGAGAAAGCCCGGAAGAAGCAGGGGTCTAATAAGTGGCTTCTTGCAAGGACAAGAAAAGACAACTTTGGCTGGAAAACAATCTGAGGGGACCTGAAGCAACTGAAGAAACTAATGAAACACAAATTTCTGGAAAGCAGGAATCCTCTTTATTACAGAGAGAACTGGCCATTTATTGGGTTAATACCTAACAAATTTGTTGGATGACCTTCCAAGTGGCTATCTGTTGGATCAATTCTTCCTAACTATAGTTCTGAACAAGTAGCATTTTCAGGTATCTACAAAGACAAGTTAGCTGAGGAGGCAAATTAAAGACTTAGTACCTTGGGGCTTCCCTGGTGGCTCAGATGGTAAGAAATCCGTTTGCAGTGCAGGAGACCCAGGTTTGATCCCTGGGTTAGGAAGATCCCCTGGAGAAGTGAATGGTAATCCACTCTAGTATTCTTGCCTGGAGAACTCCATGGAGAGAGGAGCCTGGCTGGCTACAGTCCATAGGGTCACAAAGAGCTGAACACAACTGAGCAACTAACTAACCCAAGTGTTGGTCAAGGCTGTGAAGCCAAAACTTTTTAGTTTCAACTGGGGACAGAACCTTGAGCTTGATTTGGGGTAAAAGGAATATATTTTCTAGTTGTCCTGGACACATTTAGTCTTTTAACTTTACCTGCATCTAATTTCCTTTTCTTCATTCAAAGCAAGCTCTAAGGTACAATGAAAAACTTTACTCTGCCAAACAGATGTGAAATTCTAGTCATTAAAGAAGTATAAAACAAATCAGAGTTACTACTGTACTTGCAAAATAACTACAAGAAAAGAGGAATCACTCAAAAATTTCAAAACTTTGTGAACAGCATGTTGCAATCTATCTAGAAAATAAATAATCACAGCAACCACATTAGAATAAAACAGAAACAGAAAAGGGGAACTAGATCTCTACAACTTCATTTCACGAGTTCAGAGCTTGGGAAAGAAAAAAAAAAAAAGGTCATAAAATAGGTGATGATTTTATTTACTGGATTCTTTTGAAATGTTCCATATCAGGAAGGAGCAAACTACGACCCACAGGCCAAATCAACTCAACAATTTCATAAGAAACCTGGCAAGCTAAAATAAATTTTTACATTACTATATAGCCGGGAAAAAATGAAAGAAAAATATATTACATGAAATTCAAAGGCTAGTGTACATAGTTGGTTGAACACAGCCATGCCCATTTGTTTATACATCTATAGCTGCCTTTGCACTAATGGAAGAGTTGAGTAGTGCAACCGTATTGCCACCAAAGCTGAAAATAATTACTATCTGACCTTTTACCAAACAAACAAAAAAAAATTGCCAACGTTTATCTTACATAAATCAGATCAGGACCTGCTAATGAATGGAAGATTGTGCAACAGGGGCAGACAGACGGGTTCAATTCTCAATTCTAGCATTTACTTGATTATGAAACTGAGTAAATAATTTAACCTCCAGAGTCTCCAGGCTCCCAGTCTCCCCTTTCTTGGGGGTGGTGAAGGCTGAAATCATTTAATATTCTGCACATCAAGCTGTGTGTACCCTACTGAGAGTTAGATCCACTTAACAAGAGGAAGCACCTTCTACTGTGCATATATGGGCAGTAAAGATTGGAGGTGGCTCTCTGTGTTCCTAAGTTTTCTCATCATAATAACAGCCTTCTCTTCAGTGGTGAGAATTAAATCATAAAGTGCTGAGCACACGTGCAGGGCTTAGCACAGTGAAACGTAACTCTTGTTCAGAAAATACATTCTTAGTATATTATTCTGAATCAGAAGAGCAGTGGTTCCAGAGGGGAGAACAAATATCTCTCCCTGCATTTTTAAAAACAGAGACACATTTAGGAGACCTTCTGAGACAAATGAAGAGAATGACTCCCTGAGAGCTTCCCTGGCCGTCCCGTAGTTAAGACTCTGTGCTTCCAAAGTAGGGGACATGGGTTTGATCCCTAGTCAGAGAACTAAAATCCCACATGCTACATGTTCATGGCCAAAATTTTAAAAAAAGAGAGAGAGAGAGAGAACAGATAGCCTAAGTCTAAGCCCTCCTCAGACCCTAAGCTTAAATCTCTTAAGTCTAAACCTTAGGATCCCCACTTCGAATATATAGGTACTGTCATTCATTCCTTTAACAAATAATTTTGGAACACCTGCCTTGTGTAAGCACCAGACACCAAAAGGGAGGCGGTGAGCAAGCCACAGCCTGCAGAGAGAGGCAGAGAAGTAAACAGGAAATTACAGACCAGTGACTTAAGTGCCTTAGTAGGACCAAGCCCAGATGCTCTTGGAGAACAGAGGGGATTCTTTATTTGTGGGATTTCCACAAGGATTAATCAACTGCTAAGGCGATGGTATTTTATTTGGTGTGACTTTCAAATGCCTATGAAGAGCCAAAAACATCATCCTAGAATGAATAATATTACTAACCTAATTATCAATATCTGAATATTTCAAAACATTCCCTAATTATCATACCCAAATATGCCTGAAACATGCTAGGTATCACATAAATACAATGCTCAGTATTTATTATATCATAGTATTACCCACTGTCCTCTTCTATTCGGAATAGAGATGTAATGCACACGTCCACTGGTCCTTTCTCATCAGCCCCAGTCTCACTTTCCATATCGATAAAATGGTGATATTACTACCATCCACAAGGAGAAGAGGGAGGCAGAGGATGAGACGGTTAGACAGCATTACTGACTCAATGGACATGAATATGAGCAAACTCCGGGAGAGAGTGAAGGACAGGGGAGCCTGGCGTGCTGCAGCCTGTGGGGTTACAGTCAGACATGACTTAGCAACAATAAAACCAGACATATTTGAGCTTGAATAAAAATAATGATTAGATCTAATGAGAAAAAAAGAATCATCCCATGATTATGTAAGTAAATTGGAGAAGGAAATGGCAACCCACTCCAGTATTCTTGCCTGGAGAATCCCATGGAGGGAGGAGCCTGGTGGGCTACAGTCCACGGGGTCGCAAAGAGTCAGACACAACTGAGCGACTTAACTAACTTTTTAACTTATGTAAGTAAATAGGTATGCTTTACATCTTAAACTTATACAGTGCTATATGTCAATTATATTAATACAACTGAAAAGAAAAAACTCTCTAAACCTTTGTCTCTACAGAGTTAAGCTCAAGCTCTCATGAACACAGATTTTCTTTCCTTCATTCATTTTTAATAGTGACATCTCTGGGTACTAAAGCTGAAGAACCACAGACTTGTAGGATGAACTCTAAGTTCTTTTTTTTTTCAGGTTGTTGATAATCTGATCTAAATGTTCTATTTCCAAGCTTTCCTTCCACTATTTTTACTCCAACCAAATGTATCTACTTTCAATTTCTTTAATTAATTAATTTTTTATTAAAGTATAGTTGCTTTACAATAGTGATTCAGTATTTTTGCAGATAATATTTCTTTAAAGGCTTTATAAGATAACAGGTATAGTTCCCTGGGCTGTACAATAAATCCTTGTTGCTTATCTATTCAATATATAATGATTTATATCTGTTAGTCCCAGACCCCTGATTTGTCTTTACCCGCTTCAATTTGTTTACTATTTATCTGTAAAATGCTCCCCCACTTCTCTCTCCTTGCTGAAGATCTGCTCTCCTTTCAAGACTCAGCTTATCTAGATTTCTCCATAAATAAAAACTTTTGTCTCATTTTCTTCCCCCTTCATGCTCTACCTCTTAAAGCTTCTTTTTTTTTCCCATTAAAAATCATGTAGAATTTGGTTAACTCTTTCATTCCATACAACAGCTCCCAAACATGCACCTCCAATCCAGACCTCTTTCTAGAACTTCTGACTTGCGTGTTCGGTAGCCTTTCTGATACTTCCCCTGAGATGAAAATAAATGGACATCTTTCACTCAACATTTCCAAAAGAGAGCCCCTCATTTTTTCCCAAAAACAACCCTACCAATGACAACTTATCTTTCTAACTACTCAAGTGAAAAAGCTTGGAACTGTCCTTATTGCCTTTCACAACCACACCTAATCTGTCTAGGTATCCCATAGACTTCACCTTTAAAATATGTTCAATCTAACCACTTCTCACCATCTCCACTGCTATCTCCCTAGCAGATAATGGAGCCACACACACCACCCTGCCCCTCCACTTCTAGATTACTAAACTAGTCACAGAATTGGTCTCTAGGTCTCCACTTTGGCCCCTATCTTGCCAAGTCTGTTTTTGTACAGCAACCAGAATGATCCTGCGACAGACATGGAACCCAAGGCCATTTGCGGCACATTGCTGCCATGCTTGTACCTAAGCCTCTCCTCCAACAACAAAATACAGAGAAACTGTGTGCATGCACAGTTAGGGCAAATTTTGCACAAAAGATACAAAGAGACCAAAAAACCAAACTGCCACTTCTGAAGAGTCAGAACAAAAGCAGGGTACTGCCCTTGCCCCCTGCATACAACACCACCTAAGGGTGGGCACCACCTAAGCCACCCCATTGGCCCAACCCCTGGACACACCACTACCCTCACCCCATAAGAGGGACAAACTCCCTGCCCAGCAAGCAGAAAAACAGAGGAACTTGTTGTTTGTTCTCGTTCCCCGCTGCTGCAACAGGGGCCCCAAAAAAAACCTTGCCTGAATTTCTTGTCTGGCCTCTGATCAATTTCTATTGATGAAGGAGGCCAAGAACCCTGGTGGGTAATAATCCTTTTAAAACACTGTCATACCATGTCATTACTGTGGATGGTGACTGCAGCCATGAAATTAGAAGACGATTACTTCTTGGAAGGAAAGCTATGACAAACTATGTGTATTAAAAAGCAAAGACATCACTTTGACAACAAAGGTCCATATAACAAAGCTACGGTCTTTCCAATAGGCATGTATGGATGTGAGACTTGGACCATAAAGAAGGCAGAGCGCCAAAGAATTGATGTTTTTGAACTGTGCTGCTGGAGAAGACTCTTGAGAGTCCCTTGGACAGCAAGATCAAACCAGTCAATCCTAAAGGAAATCAATCCTGAATATTCTTTGGAAGGACTGACATTGAAGCTGAAGCTCCACTACTCTGGCCACCTGATGCGAACAGCCGACTCACTGGAGAAGACCCTGATGCTGAGAAAGATGGAAGGCAGAAGAAGACGGCGACAGAGGATGAGATGGTTGGATGATATCACTGATTCAATGGACACAAACTTGGACAAACTCCAGGAGATGCTGAGGGATGAGGCAGCCTGCCGTGTTGCAGTCCATGGGGTCACAAAGAGTCAGAAAGATTTGGCAACTGAACAACAACAACAGCCACGTCACCTTCTAATGGCTCCCTGTTTCATTGAGAAGAAAAACTCAAGTCCTTACAATGATTTATACAACCCACTATGATCTCTCCCCTCCTTCTCCTCTCCTCCACCCATCTAAAGCCTCCTCCTCCCCTAGCTGCCTTTCCCTGCACATCGGCTGCCTTGTTCCTCTTTAAGCCAGCCAGGTTCAGTCCCACCTTAGGCTGTTTTAGCTGCTCCCTCCGCATAAACACTCTTCCCTTACATGGTCTTCAAGGCTTACTCCCTCACCTTCCTCAAGTCTTTGCTCAAATCTCTTCTCCATGGAAGTGACTGAGATCCTTTGTTTAATATTACAACATGCCCCCACACTCTCTCTCCATCTCTGATACAACTAATGTCCCTTTTTCCTGAAATCACCTTACTCTTAAACCACCTCGAGTCACATTCAGCTCAGTTCAGTCATTCAGTCGTGTCCAACTCTTTGTGACCCCATGGACTGCAGCACGCCAGGCCTCTCTGTCCATCACCAACTCCCAGAGTTTACTCAAATTCATGTCCATTGAGTCGGTGATGCCATCCAACCATCTCATCCTCTGCCGTCCCCTTCTCCTCCAGCCTTCAGTCTTTCCCAGCATCAGGGTCTTTTCCAGTGAGTCAGTTCTTCGCATCAGATGGCCAAAGTACTGGAGTTTCACCTTCAGCATCAGTCCTTCCAATGAATGTTCAGGACTGATCTCCTTTAGGATGGACTGGTTGGATCTCCTTGCAGTCCAAGGGACTCTCAAGAGTCTTCTCCAACACCACAGTTCAAAAGCATCAATTCTTCAGCGCTCAGCTTTCTTTATAGTCCAACTCTCACATCCATACATGACTACTAGAAAAACCATAGCCTTGACTAGACGAACCTTTGTTGGCAAAGCAATGTCTCTGCTTTTTAATATGCTGTCTAGGTTATTCATAACTTTTCTTCGAAGGAGCAAGCGTCTTTTAATTTCATGGCTGCAGTCACCATCTGCAGTGATTTGGGAGCCCAAAAAAATAAAGTCTGTCACTGTTTCCACTTCTTCCCCATCTATTTGCCATGAAGCGATGGGACCAGATGCCATGATCTTAGACTCCCCTGAAAACAAGCAAGACCTAGAAAGACTTCCTCTTTCTAGGAAGCATACAACCTATAAATTCCAAATGGGTCATATAACTTCAGCATCCCTGTACATGTAAACTGTGTATGGTTATAGGATCCAGATAAAGATCCTATAACCACACTTGAGTGGAAGAGAGGTTAAAAAAAAAAAGAAAACAGCTGGAGGTGCAGAATAGGATGGATGGAGAAAGAAAGCCATTTCAGTGAGGGAACACTGAGAAACCATAAACCACAAATGTTTGTAATCTCAACCACATCCTGAGGGACCAGAAAATATACAAACTGCAACATCCACAAAATCTACAAATTGCAACATGAATTGAAGATGAAAAGGCAGGGATTGAGTGGGGAGGGCCTAGCTATTTTTAAAATAAAAAAAATGAAAACGAGTGTTGAAAAAGAGTTATCCAGGGAATTCAATAATGACCCAAGAGTCCATATGGATGCTGTTTTCCCTGCAATGTTTTTTTACAAGAAGAAATAAACTATCTCTATACAGATAATATTGAGTCGCCTTTTTTTTTTTTTCTGGAGGAAGGACGTCTCTCAAAATAAAAGATCAAAATGTAAAACCATCTCATGAAATCATGAGATGTGGGACAATGTTTAGGTTTGGGATTTTGGTCTTTTGAAGGGCAGGAATTTCTTTTTTTTTTTTTTTTTTGCTCTGATTTATTTATTTTTTACAAAGAAAATGCAATCATAAGATGAACAGTCTTATGTGATCAGTTCCTTTTAATGCTTTGTGTTTTCATGTTCAACAATCTAATATCAAGACTTAAACCAAAAAAATTAAGGAAAACATTGTCTTATCAATGGACTTTACATATCAAAATATTGCATTTTAGGTCCACTATGATCTATGATACAAAACTATCACCTCAATTAAATTATAGCTTCAATATAGTTTCAAGCCAAGATATTTTCAAGCTTTCAAAATCAAATTCCTTACTCATGAGAAAATACCAACATTAAAATGGACAAAATAATAAGCTCACTCATTAAGATGCACTAATAATTTCAAAAACATGATAAATGTCTTAGATTCTACAATGCAACCTTCATTAAGAGAAAGACATTACTTTCTTTATAGTTTTTGTTTTAATTAAAAAATAGCTTCATTTGGAAATCATTCTCCTACCTTATTCTGATATGACTTTCCAAATTTATAAATATCAAAACACAACGTATACTCTCTTAAAATCCCTTTTAAAATGAAACTAAAGGAAAATGCAAAACAATCTACAAGTGCAAGTGTTTTCTTGCAATGGTCTTCAGTGTTACTGTTTGTACTTTATTGTAGTATGCAGCAACACTGAAAGACCATAAATTATTTCCGGATAGAGTTATCTTTAAAAGGCAACTTTATGCAAACTGTGACTTACACATTCTGTGGCTGTGACTATTAGTGAACTCGAGATGACAGACTTTCCTTCATTAAAACTCACTGAAACATGAAGAGTTCTGAAAGAAAATGAAGAAACAATAATTAACAATGAATTAAAAAGTAGAGCTTTGTGGGAGATTTTTCTTTCTTTAAATCATTCAAAAGTAACCAGAAAGTCTACTTTAAAAGTCAAGTGCCTGATCAGTTGGTTTATCTTAGCTTTTTTCTTTCTTAGTTCCAGTCCTTACTCGGTAGCTAAAGGCAAATTCCTTAAGTGATTCAATTGTTCCTAAAAGAGGCACTAATGTAAATACAAACATGAAAAATTCCTATGGTTGTCCTTATAGTTTAAAAATGCTGTTTTTTGGACAAAAAGTTGATTTAAAAGAATTCTTTAACGCAGAAAAATGCTGAGATTTTTCAGGTTCACAAAAATCTTTTTAAAAACGAGAAAAATTGTTCCATCCCATTTCGCTTTTCCCTGTCTGTAGATATTACAATTATTACAAGCTTATTGTTTAAGAATACAAAAATAACCAACCATTCAAAGATAAAATACAGAGAAAGTGATAATGAAAGACAGAGATAAGCTGAATGGAAAAAAAGAATACATTTAAATATCTGTAGGCATTTGTTGCAAATACCCAAGATTTTAACATATCCTGAAAAAGGCAGAGAAAAGAAAGAATAATTTCTGTCCATTGCTGAGAACTACTGTAATTAAAATACAGCTCTCACTTTGAAAATATGATTTCAAATTATAATTAAAAATAATTAAAATTTCATTAATTCAGGTTTTATTATAGTAATTCATTAATTGGGTTCAGTTGGTAATGTGTTTTTTCATAGCTTTAGGAAGATGGCAACCCACTCCAGTATTTCTGTCTGAGAAATCCCATGGACAAAGAAGCCTGGTGGGTTAAAGTCCATGGGGTCGCAAGAGCCAGACAGGACTTAGCAAATAAACCACCACAAGAAGATGTCAAATGGGGAATAGTGACAAGGAGATTTTAAAGGAAACAGCTCTTTTCCAAAAGAGTTTACAAAGTATATTACCTATAATAATCAATATACCAAGAAAACAAAGCTATCCATTCATTAAAGTTCAGGCAACATTTTGTTAATTTAGCTTCTATACCACACCATGCCCCAGTGTTCATAAAATATTCTAAATTCCAAGAATTAATAGCCAGAAACTTTGCCTTAATTACTCTGGATTAGTAGAATCTTGTTAAATTTATTAGAGTTCTACTTTAGGCCTTGAATTTTGTGTCAAACACTATTAGTTACAGACAGAATAAAACAGAAGTAATCTCAAGCCACTGGTAAGATTTTCAATAATGATGCCAGTGATGACAAATATTATTCAGTTCCTGCCAGATGCTATCCTGGGCATTTTATGATATTATCTCATTTAATTCTTATAACTCTTAAAATAAGGAATTTCACAGTTTTATAGCTGAGGTACATTAGGCCCCAAAATGCTAATTACCTTGTCCAAAGTGCTAAGACAGGATTCTTACAAATTTCAAGTTCTTTCCATTATATCACTGAGGCTTGAAGAAATGAAAGTTCTTACTGTGTTTTTCTTTTTTATTATTCTCTCAATGTGATATGTAGCTTGAGTTTTTACAGCACTAGAGTCTCCAGGAAAGATAAAACTAGTAAACTTCTAGATAAACTCGTCTTCAAAATTCAGCATTACTCCTATTAAAAATATTCCCTGTAAATTATTCCCTTCAAAACATTTTGTTTTTAAAAATATGTTTAACTAAATCCAGAAACAAGCAACAACTTAGGGTGTTTATGTCAACTTGACTGAACTTCTATGAACTTCCAACACAGAATGAGAAGCGGCTTATTTAAGAAAGTAAACTTAAAATTACTTGCTTATTCTGCAGAATTGAGTGCCTTGTTTTGTTTTGCTTTTTTGAAGACTAAGCATAGTAGAATCCAAAAATAATGTTTCCTAGATCTTAATTCCTCCACTCTTAAGCATGCACCAGAAAGCACATGAGACAGAAGGCATGGTTTTGGTTTTGGGGAAGATTTATTGGAGTCATAACACTGTATGACTGTTGCAAGTAATCTTATTGATTCAACTTTGAAGGGATCAGGAGACACTGACATAAATTGTTTATAATCTGGCAGGTAGAACTCACCAGACATGAACCAGTTCTCTAATTAACAAAGGAAACATTCAAAACATTTAATGCTTATCCAAATGGAATAAAAACAGAAGATATTTTTTACAACAAAGTTCACTCTTTTCTATAGTTTCCCATAGCATGCTGATGAGCTCTTGTAGGCAATCAAAACAACTGCACATTATTCCTAAAATCTCAGTCTAGTATAATGTGGTTGGTGAAATAAAACTGACTTAAGTCTCCACAGACATGGAAATCCACCTGATGATTCCTTGGACACATGGACTCAGTTGAAACAATATAACCTTCCACTTCCTGAAAGCAGTAGTTAGCACTATCAAACTATTACCATTAACAACAATATTAACAATGATGGCATTTGCCTATTCCTTACTATGAACCTGAGGAGTTAATTCTTAGGTAGGTTGGTAAGGAGTCTGGGGCCCTCAAAGAGGAGAAAGGGGTCCAAAGCCCTTGGAGAGGAGAAAGGGGTCTGGAGTTCTCAAGGAAGAGAAAAGGACAAATGGGTTTTTTCTACATTCTTTCATCTTAGTCACATAAAATGTTTTCTTTAAGCCCAGAGTTAATGGCTCAAGGGTTGTTTTTCCTTAAGCTCTGTACTAAGGATTATATAACAACGATGTATCTTGCTCAAGGACATGCTCCTTTTTCACAAGGACCTTCTGACTAATCTGGTTATCTTAAAATGTATGCTGTGGGAGTGGGTCTGGTAAAAGTATGTAAGACCTCCATTAGACTAGCAAAGGGGGGTACTCCCCATCCCCCTTCTGACGTCTCTGTCAGAAGCTTTCTCTGTCCCTTTTTATACTTTAATAAAACTCTGCTATACAAAAGCTCTTGAGTGATCAAGCCTCGTCCCTGGCTCCAAAGCTAAATCTTCTTCGGAGATCATGAATCTGACATTGTTCACCGTGAGCTGTCAAACCCAACACACTAACTCATCTTCTCAATTAATTCTCACAACAATCCACTGAGGGAGCCTGTACCATTATCTGCATTTTCCAAATAAGGAACTTAAAGCTTAAAAAGGTAACCTGCCCCAAACTGGACTTCTCTTGACTCTGTAGTCAAACGCTTTCACTTCTATTGAACATTACCTTAGTCCTTGATAAATGCTTTAGGGTCTGATATTTAATTTTTGCTCACTGGCAAAATTTTGTGTCACTCCTCCAACTTTTTACAATATTCATGTTATTTCTCATGGCTAATTACATTGGCATTTACTATATAATGAATAGGGAAATGGCAACCCACTCCAGTATTCTCGCCTAAAGAATCCCATGGACAGAGGAGCCTGGCGGGGCTATAGTACATGTGGTCGCAAAGAGTCGGACATGACTGAGCAACTAACAGTTACTATATAAAATACTTATTTGTGAATATATCTGTATATTTTTATATGGATATATATTTGTTGGTAGTTTTTTTCAGAAATGTTGCAAGCATGAAAAGCATACTCTAAAAGTTATTTCTGCTTTTAGATTTGTTGTTTCTTTAGAAAAATATTTTGAGATTATTGGTATGATAATGGCAGTGTTTGATCAAACCAGTCAAACCTAAAGGAAATCAGTCCTGAATATTCATTGGAAGGACTGATGCTGAAGCTGAAACTCCAATATTTTGGCCACCTGATACAAAGAGAGAAAACTGTATGCAGGTCAGGAAGCAACAGTTAGAACTGCACATGGAAAAACAGACTGGTTCCAAATAGGAAAAGGAGTATGTCAAGGCTGTATATTGTCACCCTGCTTAGTTAACTTATATGCAGAGTACATCATGAGAAACGCTGGGCTGGAAGAAGCACAAGCTGGAATCTAGATTGCAGGGAGAAATATCAATAATCTCAGATATGCAGATGATACCACCCTTATGGCAGAAAGTGAAGAGGAACTAAAAAGCCTCGATGAACGTGAAGGAGGAGAGTGAAAAAGTTGGCTTAAAGCTCAACATACAGAAAACTAAGATCATGGCATCTGGTCCCATCACTTCATGGCAAATAGATGAGGAAACAATGGAAACAGTGTCAGGCTTTATTTTTGGGGGCTCCAAAATCACTGCAGATGGTGATTGCAGCCATGAAATTAAAAGACGCTTGCTCCTTCAAAGAAAAGTTATGACCAACCTAGATAGCATATTTAAAAGCAGAGACATTACTTTGCCAACAAAGGTCCATCTAGTCAAGGCTATGGTTTTTCCAGTAGTCATATATGGATGTGAGAATTGGACGGTGAAGAAAGCTGAGTGCTGAAAAATTGATGCTTTTGAACTGTGGTGTTGGAAAAGACTCTTGAGAGTCCCTTGGACTGCAAGGAGATCCAACCAGTCCATCCCAAAGGAGATCAGTCCTGGGTGTTCATTGGAAGGACTGATGTTGAAGCTGAAACTCCAATACTTTGGCCACCTCATGTGAAGAGTTAACTCATTTGAAAAGACCCCGATGCTGGGAAGGATTGGGGGCAGGATGAGAAGGGGGCGACAGAGGATGAGACGGCAGGATGGCATCACCGACTCAATGGACATGGTTTGGGTGGACTCCAGGAGTTGGTGATAGACAGGGAGGCCTGGCGTGCTGTGGTTCATGGGGTTGCAAAGAGTCAGACACGACTGAGCGACTGAACTGAACTGAACTGGTACGAAGAACTGACTCATTGGAAAAGACCCTGGTGCTGGGAAAGATTGAAGGCAGAAGGAGAAGGGGACGACAGAGGATGAGATGGTTGGATGGCATCATCGACTCGATTGGCATGGGTTTGAGCAAGCTTCAGGAGCTGATGATGGATAGGGAAGCCTGGAGTGCTGCAGTCCATGAGGTCTCAAAGAGTCAGATGTGACTGAGAGACGGAACTGAATGGCACCGTTATGAGTTGATACCTTTGTCCAAAGCTCTGCTCCTTCATTGATGGCACACAGACTGATAAAGCCACCTCATCCTCTAACCCAGACTCAATACCTTGACCTTTCTTTGCCCCAAGACTCCAATATAAGCATATCATGTTTTGTCACATTTTATGTAATTCTGCTAGAATTTATGGATTTCTCATTCTGATTGCTATATAACCTCTGTTGCTGGTTAGTAATGTTTAGAACAGTAGAACTCATCCTCTCAGTTACAGAAACTTTATTATGGACAGAAATGTATCAAAGTCATTGTTTTTATGTAATTCCATATATCAGTGAGAGGTGAGTCAACAATTCATCTTTATTTGTCCCAAGAATAAAATAAAATTGAAAAAGAGGATAGATTCTGCCCACATATTGGGGAATCAGGAGTTCTAGGTTTGAACCCTAGTCACTATACTCTCAATCTTGCATTCCTCAGTCTGTAAAATGGGGATACTTGTACCTGCTTCAGAGTTTGGGGGGAAAAAGCTTGACAAAATAATGTCCACAAAATGTCCAACACAGTGCTCAGAACACAGAATATACTCTATAAACTACTGTAACATCAGACTACTTGTCAAAAAAATTATCCAGAATATCAAGATACTTTTATACCAAGTTAAAAAGCAACACAGATAATACTGAAGAATGTGTTGCAGCAATGAGATAATTGCCCAATACTTTTTTGTTTAAAGAATTTCTCTTCCCCTTACTTTCATATAAAAATAGAGAAAGCTAAATTGTTCAAAAAATGCCTAGAATATAATATCATGCAAGTTTATTTAAAGAAACTTTTCAGAGCTATTTCCTTCCTGTTACAAAATGTTATCTTGACAAAACCCAACATTACCACTGTGTTGACTGTGTGCTTGAACTTAACACTTAAAACTACACTCCAAATTGGTTTCTGAATGTCTGCCAATAAGTTCAATCACTCACTCAATCAGTCTATTGCTCTAATATTTATAAATTACCTACAATAGGTCAAACAAGGGTGTGCTTGGTAATAGGGCTGCAAAAACAAAGAAAACACAGAATTACAATGTAACTGAAAGGAAGTCACATAAAACAATTACAATAGAATGTGATGTTAACTAAAATAGGTACCAGCACAAGCAATAAATGCTGGAGAGGGTGTGGAGAAAAGGGAACCCTCTTACACTGTTGGTGGGAATGCAAACTAGTACAGCCGCTATGGAAAACAGTGTGGAGATTTCTTAAAAAACTGGAAATAGAACTGCCATATGACCCAGCAATCCCACTTCTGGGCATACACACTGAGGAAACCAGATCTGAAAGAGACACGTGCACCCCAATGTTCATCGCAGCACTGTTTATAATAGCCAGGACATGGAAGCAACCTAGATGCCCATCAGCAGATGAATGGATAAGGAAGCTGTGGTACATATACACCATGGAATATTACTCAGCCATTAAAAAGAATTCATTTGAACCAGTCCTAATGAGATGGATGAAGCTGGAGCCCCTTATACAGAGTGAAGTAAGCCAGAAAGATAAAGAACATTACAGCATACTAACATATATATGGAATTTAGAAAGATGGTAACGATAACCCTATAAGCAAAACAGAAAAAGAGACACAGAAATACAGAACAGACTTTTGAACTCTGTGGGAGAATGTGAAGATGGGATATTTCAAAAGAACAGCATGTATACTATCTATGGTGAAACAGATCACCAGCCCAGGTGGGATGCATGAGACAAGTGCTCGGGCCTGGTGCACTGGGAAGACCCAGAGGAATCGGGTAGAGAGGGAGGTGGGAGTGGGGATCGGGATGGAGAATACGTGTAAATCCATGGCTGATTCATATCAATGTATGACAAAAACCCACTGAAATGTTGTGAAGTAATTAGCCTCCAACTAATAAAAAAAAAAAAAAAAAGTAAAATAGGTACCAGCAGAAAGGCACTAGAGCACAATGTAGGAAATACAACCAACTCAGCCTTGCATTAGGGCATCAACAAAGGTTTCCTGCAGGAAGTCATCTCTATGATGAATCCTAAAGAATGATCAAGAATTAGGAAAGAAGATTATAAAGGAATCTAAGAAGATGGAGCACTATTTGAAAAGCTAGAAGGTAAGAAAGGCACAGAATAGTCAAGGAACTAAAAAGTCATTCAATATGGCAGCAACACAGAACATGAGAGTGAGAATATATGGTTTGAGGCTGAAAAGGAGAATAGGAGAAGGCTCATGAAGAACCCAGGATGCTACATTTAGATGTTTGGGAACAGTCTTATGAACTTCTAAGACAAGTAGTTGTCATAATCCAGTCATAATTATGTTTTACAAATATCACATGTGTTACATTGTAGAGTAACGGTTGGAAGAGTAATAATTTCTACAGTAGAAGACCAGTTAAGTAAACCATGGTGTATTCCACTCTTAGTAGGAATGTAAATTGGTGTAGCTACTTCAAAAAACAGTATGGAGGTTTTTGAAAAAGTTAAGAATGGAACTACCATAAAATCCAGTTATCCCACTTCTGGGTATTAATCTAAAGAATACAAAAACACTAACTCAAAAGATTTATGCACCTGGACGCTTACTGCAGCATTATTTAGAATCGCCAATACATGGAAGCAACCTAAGTGTCCACTGGGAGATGAATGGCTAAAGAAGATGTACAATGTACATGTACAATGGAAGGGTATTCAGCCTAAAGGAGATAGAATCTTGCTATCATGACAGCATGGATGGATCTTGAGAGTACTAAGCGAAATACATCAGATGGAGAAAAACAAGTGTGTGTGATTTCACTCATATGTGGAATATAAAAGCAAGCAAACAAAACAAAACAAAAAGAAGCACACAGATAGAGAGAACAGACTGATGACTCCCAGAGAAGAGGGGCAAGGTGAAATGGGTAAATGGGGTTAACTGTATGCTAATGGATGGAAACTAGACTTCTGGTGGTAAACATGCTGTAGTGTATACAGAAGTCAAAACTTAACATTGTACACATGAAGCATATACAATATTACAAACCAATGTTATCTTAATTTAAAAAAATTTTTAAAGAATTTCTTAGTGCATTTCAAATAAAAACCCAAATAGAATTGAGTCAAATAGTGTCCATGGGGGTAGTGCAAAAATGAAAACTGAGAGATATTAAGGAATTAAAAATAGAAAGGACTTGGACATTTATAGGATGCAGGAAGTGAGGAAGAAGGAGGAGTTAAAGATGACTTCAGAGTTTCTGTCTTGCATAGGAAGGTGGGTAATCCTGAATAGGAATCATGAAAGGAATAGGTTTAAATGGAAGTACAGGGGTTTAATTTGGGAACTTCAGGTTTAAGGTGCCTAGGGGAAATACAAGTGAGTTAGTTGACATCTGGGTAGTAGACATCTGAATAGTTGGCTTAAAGCTAAGGGAAAGATCTTGTTTGGAGATTGGGAGCTCTTCATCAAGAAAAGGAAGCCTTAGAGAAGGCGAGTTTATGGGCTAGGAATCCAGTCATGGTGAAAACTGACAAGAACCACAAGAAGAGGAAGCACAGGTGACATTAGAGAAGAAACAGCCAGGGAGTTGGGACCATGAAGTCGGGAAAGATCAGGGAGAACCTTCTGAGACAGGACTGGCCCACAGTACAGACAATTCTGGGTGTTTAGGGAAGGTGAGGCTCAGAACCGACGACTCTTTCAACTTTGTTTTCTACAAATTGGTGCTACATCATTTAGAATCATGTACAAATGTTAGTTTTCTCTTTGCTCCATCCTCAGAATATTTTTTTAAGTAGAAGGATAGAATAAACCTAAACATCTTAACAGAAAGATTGTTGGAAGTGCATTTTAATGTCAATTGCTTCTCAAAGAAATAGCAATAAAACTAAATTCAAATGTACTAATTCTTTCCACATGAGAAATTATTCAATAGTATTGGGATATTTAATGCAGTAAGTAAAATTCAAGGTCTTAATGGTCACAGTGCTTTTATTTAATGTCTAAAGATGTAAGGAAATTCCAAAACAGGGGAACAGCTCAGTGCCACGTGTTATGGTTACTCTGATCTGAGAAATTTCATACTCCATGAAATATGGTTGACATTTCAATCCACAGTAACCTATTTGCAAAGTATTCATTTGCTGCTTACTTTATGCATAACCAATAAAAGACTGCCATTTTATGATCCATTAAAAAAGATGAAAAAATTAAAAATAAAATTGTGAGAGACATTTGCTGAAAGTAATAAATAATTTACCTCCAATTTGTACATACTGAAAATTAAACTGGTAACTACTCAAAAAGTTATTAAAATTATGTCAACTGAAGATATTTTGAAACCAAGTGCTACTATTTAATACT
Source organism: Dama dama (assembly GCF_033118175.1). Lineage (NCBI taxonomy): Eukaryota > Metazoa > Chordata > Mammalia > Artiodactyla > Cervidae > Dama > Dama dama. The sequence continues at coordinate 21,874,653 of NC_083686.1, read as the reverse complement.
CTATAGAGCTTTTTAAAAGTTAGCTTTATGCACAATAAATAATGAGTTGAAAATCAAATTTCATATTTGTGAATAAAGATTCAATTTCTAGTTATGAATATAGATGTAAATTAATGTTTCATCTAAGAATATTTTCTTCAAAGGGTAAAAGGATAAAATAAATAATTTCTTTTTGAGATACTCAATATATTTATATAAAACTGAAAGAAATACACTGCATTCAGGAAGATCGCTAGATTTTAGAAGAAAAAAAATGCTATATCAGAGAAGTACTGGATATTACATCTAAAGTTGTATTGGAAATGCTTTCAGTACTACACTGAAAATAACCCCTTTTTAACTGCACTGTGTATTTTTGAAAAGTACTCAAAAGATGCTTAGAAAAGATCACTCAATTTTTAGTGTATTTCATCCAAAAATGTCAAATGTCTTAATAATAACAAAATTTTAATAATATAAAATTTAGAAGCAGATATATAAGAGAATTTAAATACATATTTACTTCCCCAGAGGCTTAGTTGGTAAAGAATCTGCCTGCAATTCAGGAGACCTGGGTTCGATCCCTGGGTCAGGAAGATCCCCTGGAGAAGGAAACGGCAACCTGCTCCAACATGCTTGCCTGGAGAATCCCATGGCAGAGGAGTCTGGCAGGCTATAGTCCATGGGGTCGCAAGAGTTGGACACGACTTGGCAACTGAACTACCACATCTTCCGTATCATCGCATGGCTGTCCCTCCTGGAACACTTTTAGTTACCAAAACACTCACTAAATGATTCTAATTTTTACAGAACTCTTCCTTATACTGAGCTGAAATGTACCTCCCTTTACCTTTCATTCTTCTCTTGTTCTTGGAGCAATACAGAATAAATCAAATCTATCTTTCACACAACAGACCTGAAGTTTGAAGGAAGTTGAGGTGTCCACATCTAGATTATGTCTTTTTCAGTATTTTAACTACATCCTATTTAACATTTTAATACTTGACCACATTCTGTTAGCCACCCCTGGATGTACTCTAATTAATTATTGTTTCTCTTAAAAGGTAATTTCCAGAACTGAAAATCATATTTAGGACCAAGATTCAGTGCAGATTAGGTGAATTTATCACATTTACAGGGCTTCCCTGTGGGTCTGCCTTCCAATGCACGAGACATGGGCCGATCCCTGGGTTGGGAAGATCCCTTGGAGAAGGAAATGGGAACTCACTCCAGTATTCTTGCCTTAGAAATCTCCTGGGCAGAGGAGACTGGCTGGTTACAGTTCATGGGGTCACAAAAGAGTCAGATATGACTTAGTGACTAAAAACAATAATAGTATATGTATAAAAATGTACGTTTGGCCACGGTGTGGCCTAGTGCTCCTGGAATGAGTAGATGAGTTCCCCTATAGACATTCACCCCAGCTCAAGAGGCTGTCAAGGCTGTAGCATGGTGTCTCTGGCAGTCCAATGTCCTGGCAACTGGAAGGAAACCCACTGACAGACACATTCACATCTAGAATGTCTGCTATGGGGCCTGAGTGCTGTGGATGCTTCTGGACACGCTCCATCCACTGGTCCCCTACTATAAGGAGTTCATCTCAGGCCATGGTTTTGCTCAGAACCAGCTTGTTATTTGGAAGCACTCAACCATGGGCTTCCTTGGTGGCTCAGCCAGTAAAGATTCCTCCTGCAGTGCAGGAGATATGGGTTTGATCCCTGGGTCAGGAAGATCCCCTGGAGAAGGGAATGGCAACGCCCTCCAGAATTCTTGCCTGGAGAATCCCATGGACAGAGGAGCCTGGAGGACTACAGTCCATGGGTCGCAAAGAGTTGAACACGACTGAAGTGACTCAGCACACATACTGAGAACAACCATGGCCAAGGTGCCTAGGCTCACAGGTCACACAGTTCAGGTCCCTGGTCCAACCATGAGCTCAGGAGGGGCCCAGTAGCTATGGCACTGCTCTGACTGGACGCTGAACAAGGGAGGAAGCAGGAATCCAGTGCAGCCAGACAGCCTCATCCGCCATGTCACCTGTCGAGGACCGATTCATCACCTCAGTTTTGGAGTGCTTTTTAAAGAATTTTTCTGATAAAAAAATTGTGTCAAATCTCCCTCTCAAAGAACAAAAAACTGACAAGATGAAATTCACCTAATCATACAAATATATTAAAACTGTTCATGTGAGAAGCTAGGCTAAAGGCAGAATTTGTCAAACCAGGGAAGGGAAATGCAACTAATTTTATTCCAGGCAAAATTAATTATACTGAAAAAATAACAACACTGAGGAAAAGAAGATTCTATCACCGAGTCAGGCTCTAACCCCGTCTGCCACACATGCATCTCCATGATCCTTCAGTATCAGCTGCTTCAAATTTTCCAGATACACTGATGTCCCACCTCCTCTTACTCAAAACACTGTCAACTGTCTTTCCACACAGCCTTTTAAGAGAACTAATACTATCAGTTTCATCTGATTGAGATATTTATTTCATATTTGCCAGAAGATTCTGGCCAATGTTTTTGAAAGCACATTTAACTATACCATATGCCTCCTTAAATCATCTCTATCAAACAAGCTGTAGGATAAGGCTCTGGTTCATTCTGTTCTGTTTTTCTTTCTTCACAATGTGTTTATGTATATTTACCCAATTTGCTCTGTTCTTCTTGCCAAATTACAGGTTTGAGATCTCAACTAGTGCAGAGCAGCTGTGCTATTGTTGATGTCTCACCAAACAAGGGTCAGCAAATAAGCCCATTTCGCGAGAATGATGACACCTGCACATCCCACTCGAAAGGCAACTGCCCTCGAAAGGGTGGGATCCGCAGGGCTTCACAGAGTCCTTCCTACTCAAGACATTTTGGTACAAATAAACCACTGACAGAAACTACCTTCCAATCTATACGTCTTTCTAGGTAAGACAACATGTTTAACCATAGGACATTTTTTAAAATTAAATTGTGTCCAATGGAAAAAAAAATAGAAAAGAACTACCTCCTGTACATTCTTTCTGTTTAATGACTAAGAATCTGTGCATTTTGGTGTAAAATTCTACACCAGATAAAGAAATGTAATACATAGATATCCCCTCAAAGAAAGGACTCCAAAGACCCATTCCAGCAATACTAAGCAATGATATACCCGGATAAGATCTGCCCAGACAGCTTTAACTTTTGGTTACGCCATGACATGCTGTACATGTGTGCTAAGCCACATCAGTTGCAACCCCACGGACTGTAAGCCCTCCAGGCTACAGTGCCTGGGATTCTCTATGACATCAATTTCCAAATGCAAACTTCTGTCCTAGCTACCCTGCTGCATTCTTAATTCCCATCTTCAAGAAAACATCTTCATGTGAAGCCTCTTTCAAACCAAAATTCATGAGCCCTGGATTTTTAAAGGGATCATCCCCAAAGAAAATGTAATTCGGCAGGCAACATAAAGATAAGAAAGGGACCGAGCAAGCACTCTAATGAGATGAGACACATGTCCGTGGCTCCAGCTCTGAGACTGTGCATCTGGCTTTGAGGCTGTCTGTCTAGGGTTACTTCACCAGCATGTTGTTAATTATTTAAGTGAGAGAACAGGGGGAACCATCACCACATCTGTCACCCTCACACAGGAAAAACCTCCATTCATTGTTGGGCCAGATGTGTTTATTTGAAACACAGACTAACTAGCGACTTAATGGGTTTGAATCCTTAGCCAAAAGCTAATTAGACAAACATAGTAAGCATCAGTCACCTTACAAGGCTAAACTGTTTCAGTGGTGTTGATTTTAATCCAATCTCATAAGAGGGCTCATCACCTACAAAAGTATCTGAAGGAAATGCAAGGCAAAGGAAAGGTCCAAGTGACTTGCAAAGTACTTAGTGGAACACATGATGATGTTGCCAAATGTCCAACACAGTAACAAACAAAATCTTCTCCAATTTTGCCTCAGAGGTATCATATACTTGATAAAAAAAAGAGGAAAGCAAAATTATTTTAGACAGATCTCCTTTCAAAACATTCTCAGCTAGCTTGTAGGTGAAATATTAACATCCAAAGCCAAACAAATGATGATTTCTTGTGCCTGGTATTTTTAAAAATACCATATAAGATGTAATAAATATCAGGCATGAGAAGCAATCATTTGTCTGGCTTTTGATGTTAATATTTCACCTACAAGCAAGCTGAGAAGAGGCTCTGTCTACATATCACTAAAAAATTTCAGGCAGTATGTACGGCAGCCTCTTCAAAAGGGGACTGTGCCCCAAGGCAAGTTCTACAGAAAACAAATTCAGTGTTGGACAAAACAGGCATATGGCATTTTGTAAGTACTTTGGAAAAGAAAGTAAGGTGTCTTCCCTTTCTAGTCATTACTATGAAAAATCCAAGTTAGTTTTCTGCTCTCTTAAATGGTATGACCCCCAAAACAGAAGTCTGATCCTCCTTCCCCTACCTGAAATACCCAGTAACCAAATGCACTATTTTAGTCCACATATAAATAATGAATCAAAATGTTTGAGAAACATGTAACAAGTATTTCATGAATCTATTATGTGTCCAGCATCGAGTCCAGCAAGAAACAAAACAAATTCATTCTAGCAGGAAGGAGACACAACAACAAACAAATGCTTTGGAGAAAAAGTAAACCAAGAAAAGGAAATAGAGAGTGGTAGACTCAAAGGAGGGAGTAGACTCTGTGATTAAATCGGGTAACTGGGAAGGGCTTACCGAGAAGATGATATATAAACAAAACGTGAAGAAGTTGAACAGTGAGACAAGAGGGGAGGAGCCTCTTAAGCAGGGAGAACAGCAAGTGTAAAAGACGCTGGAGTGGGAGTAAGCTCACGTGGTTAATGAAGAGCAAAGAGGCCAGTGTGCCCTTCACAGAAGCGGCAAAAGAGGATAAAGCCAGAGATGCAGCACGGGCCAGATCCTGGAGAACCTTGTAGAACACTGACTGCAGTGATTAGACTTTCAGTGTAATGCAGAACTCATTATCAGGGATAAGTGAAGGGGTGATATAAATTGATCTGTTTTAATAAAACCACTTTTGCCAAAGACAGAAGCAGAAAGAGTATCTGAGAGGCTAATAACCTAAGCAAGAACTGACAGTGGCTTGCTTTAGGATGTATCAGTAGAGGTGGTGGGGAAGGACTGGATTCCGAATATATTTTGAAATCAGAGCTGAGATCTGCTGACGGCCTACATAAAAGAGATCAATAATGACTCAAAGTTTTTCTGTTTTGTTTTTTTTTTTTTTTTACCTGAACAACAAAAAGGATGGAGCTGCCAATGACTAAGAAAGAGAAGACAGCTCTGAAAGCTGGGGGAACAATCAGGGGAATCAATATGGAGTCATAGATTCAATAAAATAAGACCAAACTTTAAGTCAATAGATTTACCATTATTAATACAAGACAGTATTGTTCAGAAAGACATTGAGCCCCACTGTGCCCCTGGGGTAAAGATGGCTCAATGTAAAATGGACTGGCCTTAAATCCCAAGGCAGTCTAATTTGGTATAAGCATGTTATCAATAAAGCTAAATTATTATATGACAAAGAAAACAAATACTTTTTTATAGAAAGAAAAAGATTCTGATAGTCTTGCTTTTATAAGTTATACAGCCTTCTATAATCAATTTAAAATAGAAAGCTGATACCACTCCAGTTTACTCAGTTGACCAGAACCAATGTCCAATAGATATCTTACGTATTTAAGCATCCACATAATTCAAGTGCTCAAGTCAACTTCAAACTGCTAAAATAATTTTCTTAGGTTCCACAAAGGAAAATATAATCCTCCCTCTCTGAACTGTATCCTATTCATTATCCTAAATATATTGCATCCACCACTGTGGAACAAAAGAACATGTGAACTATTCACGATCATTTTCTGCACAATAAAGAGAGCAGAGGGAAAAGTCACAGATGGAAATATTAAGTTACTGATAAAACTATCTGTGTATTTTAGGTGACTAAAATCTTAGCCCTTTAGCCCTTCCTATAAACTAAATAGCTTTTAGTTTATCCAGGTACCATGGTTTATTGCACACCAAAGAACATAAGAATATAGACCTTAACAGGACTGGGACACATATTTCCGAATCTAAGTTGTGCCTTACTGAGCCACATTCCTTTTGCTCTTCAATCTTAATATTCCAGTACTATAGTAATTAGTCAAAATCCCACTTTTGAAATTTTTGTGTGTGTGTAAATTCAATACACTAAAATTCAAAACACTGGCCATGGCTTTACTATTTGACGACTCTAACAATAGTTCTCCAATCTACCCAGATAAATATGTATAGAGTCTTTTCATCAATATTTAAGAAACAAGATAAAACAGACTTTACCAATTTCAAATCTACTAAGAAATGTATAAAGTACTGACCAGAGTGATTTGCCTGGGCTTTACTATCCCATGTTCAATCTGTATACCAACAATAGATAAAGCAACTACTGCCTACTGTGTCACAATTTCCTTATAATTTGTAGCTAAAAAGTTTTAAAATGTTTTAATGAAGCACTTACTCTCCAACTTCATGCAGGGTAGGCGCGGGACAAAGCATAGAATTCCGTTCCACACTTACTGGCTTTACATCTAGAAAATAAGATGCCACTGAATTAATAAAGGGCTTTATGTATCTCATGCAGTTTTATTAATGATATGAAGAGATACAGCAATCAGTGTTCAAGTGTGGGGCATTAGATACATCAGCATGAAAAAACAAAAAGATACTCATCTAAAGAAAGAAGAGAAGAAACACAGAATGAAAAATAGAGATGCCTCATTGATATACAGTACTGCTGCTGCTACTGCTGCTAAGTCACTTCAGTCGTGTCTGACTCTGTGCGACCCCATAGACGGCAGCCCACCAGGCTCCCCCGTCCCTGGGATTCTCCAGGCAAGAACACTGGAGTGGGTTGCCATTGCCTTTTCCAATGCATGAAAGTGAAAAGTGAAAGTGAAGCCGCTCAGTTGAGTCCGACTCTTCGTGACCCCATGGACTGCAGCCCACCAGGCTCCCCCGTCCACGGGATTTTCCAGGCAAGAGTACTGGAGTGGGGTGCCATTGCCTTCTCTGATATACAGTACTGGTAAATCATAAATTATGATTTTTTTATATAACGTTCACATATAGTTTGTAGATACTATAAAATTATCACCATTTCTCCCTCAACTTTGTCAATATACTATTCAAGAAAAAATGATATATATTTTAAAAAGCAGAATTTTAAAATGATAAAGAAGATAAATATCCAAAGGATAATAAATTTCTTTATTTAATAGAGCTTAATAAAGAGCTTAATAAAATAATTGGGTCTATTACATATAAACAGGCTTCCTAGGTGGCTCAGTAGTAAAGAATACTGCCAATGCAGGAGATGAGGGATGAGGGTTTGATCCCTGGATCCTCTGGAAGATCTTCTGGATAAGGCAATGGAAACCCACTTTGGTACCCTGCCTGGAAAATTCCATAGACAGAGGAGCCTGGTGGCTATAGTCAAAATAGTCAGACACGACTTAGCAACTAAACAACAACAAATAATATATAAATACATTTTATAGAATACTTAAGTTGCCTTGAAATTTTAATAGATATGAGAAAAATGATCTAGACTATAAATATTCAGAAAAGCTACATAATCAGTTGGATAATCTTAGAATGCAAATGATGAAAATACAATCTGACTCAATTTATTTGAGATTTATTTTAATAAATTTAATCCTATATAGCTAAACATAAAGTATGTTTCTATTATAATAAACTCCAACCTATAATCAAAAGAAGTTAGGTAAAGTTAATGCTTGGATACAGATGACTACTAAATAAAAATATGGAAATAATTTTTCCTCTTCAGTTGTAGAACCTACTAACAAGAGAGTTTGTTACAAATATTATTGCCTTTCCTTACCAAAATGATGATTTTAATAGAAAAGACAGGAATTAATGATGCCATTTACCATGCTGAGACCCTTAATACTTTAATTCAACAAACATATTGAGCAGTTACTTTGCATGCAGACAAAACTGTGCTAAGCAGAGAGTTTATAACAATCAGATAAACAATAAAATTGTACATGATCCTTTCAAAAAATATTTCTACCAGAGTTCACAGAGTTGCAGCATCTGCCTTACAGTATAAAATTTTAGAAGACAATATAATCACCAACAAGGAGAAAAGTCTTAAAAGAGACCCAAAATGCCCAGAATATTAAGATCTATTTATCGAAAGAGGAGAAGTTTTTCTCAGAATAAAGATTAAAATGTTACACTCATCTGCTTTTTTGAAAGTCAAGCTAGGGAAAGTGAAATTTAATTCCTTAAATATGATAATTATAAACAAATACTGTACCAGGGAGACATTGGAGACATATCTTTAAGGCAAGAAGTCTGTCCTCAGGAAACTGGCTGACAACTTATTTGCAAATTAGACAAAGATAGCAAGTGACAATAAAATGAGGTAATAAGTAGTAGAGTAGTCCAAGATCGGTAGACTTTCAAGCAAGAGTGACAGGAAACAAATGTGGAGAAAGAGACAATTAAATCAGCGGGTGGGTATAGTCCACACAGAGTGCAGTCAAGAAAACTGGGTTCAACTCTCAGCTCAGCCCATTATTAGTTGTGTGATCAGAGACAAGTTATACAACTCTTTCAGCCACAAGGCCATAATTTCTATAATGAGGATACTTCAGATATGGTCCAGCATTTACCAAGTTATGAACAACTGTTGCCATTATTAAATAACTATTAAGTAACTACTATTACTACTTGCATTATTATTGCACTTCCTTTCTTTACTGATTAAAAATATATGGCACTGTTGGTTTCAGCTGAGAAAAATACTTCATGCTGGAATACTGCACAGATATTAAAGCAATACTGAAATTATGGAGACATACTCATTGTGTATGTTTCATTTACAGTGTAAGTACAGAGAACACTGCCATTCCGACTCCCCAGGTTGAATCCTCTTCCATTCAAAACAACTTGAAATTCCTCTAGAAGTAAAAGGAAGAATAAAAAATGTAAATACTACTTTACAAAAACAACAACAAAAAGCATCAAGGCACAAGGAATTTTTTAATACTATTCAGCCAACTAATAACAAAAGACATGGTCTTACTAGTTTTCTTAGATCTTCCAAGGAAATACAGTGGAGGTACCCTTCACTGCCAGGTAGAGATGCATTATTTTACTTTATGAACAAAGTGTTTTCCAATAGTAACCAAAAAGAATTGAAATGTAATTGACCAATAGAATTGAAGCACAACAGTCATCCCAGACAGATACTGTACAAACTTGCCCAAATTCTATCCTGAGGAAAATATCTGTAGGAAAGAAAAACCCTTTGTCTTCCTCTTGTCTTAGGCACTGAGGTATGAGAATGTGAAGAAGTTAATGCCTTATTTCACCTGGTTCTTAGAACAGCCGTGTATTGTATTTTCTTTAACCTATGACACCCCATACAGAGCTCTTCTTTAATAGCTTCTTCACATATCTAATCCTACTTTTAACTTCTGTTGCATACAGACTTGTAACTCACCAAAAGTCAGGCACTTTGGACTAATAATAATCTGTGGCCAATTAGTAAAAGAACTTGATTTGACTCATACTCTGTAAGAGGAGCAGTCACTAAATGTTAGAGAGTGAAATAACATGCTAGAAGAAAAGTTTAAATGTTTATATCTTTGCTGCTTAGCTGCAAGAAGATATGTCAACTCTTTTAATAGTAATTAACTTTCAATCCTCTTCAGAGACCCCCCCTACCCAAGATAATCTAACACATATCTAACAATTAACTGTGGAAGAAAATGCTGCCAGGCCACTCTCCATTCAGTGCGTTACTGAATGTAAAGAATGTTCTTATAAGTCACAATAAAGTGCAAGTGAAATGTAAAATGTGACTCAGAAAAAGAACATGAGCTTTTGGAGTCAGACAGACAAGAATCTAACAGGACATTTACTAATAGCAACCACTGAATATATTTCTGTCTCAGTTTCCCCATCTGTGAATCCAGGATTATAAAACTGCTGAATAGTGTTGTTGTAAGGATTAGGCCAAATTACAAATGCAAAGAACACCATCCCACTCTAGAATGTTCAAATGCACTATTCCTCTTAAACATCTCAATAACCATTAATGAAGGGTGGGTCTAAAAGATGCCTGCAATGCAGGCGTCCCTGGTTTGATTCATACGTCAAGAAGATCCCCTGGAGAAGGGATAGGCTCCCCGTTCCAGTATTCTTAGGCTTTCCTGGTGGCTCAGCTGGTAAAGAATCAGCCTGAAATGCAAGAGACCTGGGTTCAAACCCTGGGTTGGGAAGATACCCTAGAGGAGGGCATGGCTATCCACTCAAGTATTCTTGCCTGGAGAATTCCCATGGACAGAGGAGCTTGGTAGGCTACAGTCCATGGGCTCGCAAAGAGTCGGACATGACTGAGCAAGTAAGAAGACAGAACACTAAAAGATGTGGAACTTCATCCCATGTCCAGCAGGTGGGAGGCCACCAGGCCCAATATTTAACTTTCGAAAGAAAAGTTGGGTTAAAATGAACTCCAGGTTAAAACCTCAAGAAAGTATATAGGCCACAGAGAATCCCACTCTCTTTGGGTTGGATGGCTTGAAAGTGCTAAAACCTGAGTCTGTTTTTTAGCACCAGCTGATCAAGGCACCTGCTTCTTTCCTGCCATCCACCCTGAGCTGGCAGGGACGTACTTTGGCCAGGTCATCAAAACATGGAGCTCAAAGTCTACAGATACATGCCTGTTTGTATAATCAGATAAAAGAGAAAATTTCCTATTTTATTTTACTTGTCATAAGAAAGGTCTCAAACATGAACTAAATATACAGAAGATTTTAAAAGCCTGTCACACAATATGTTCATTATTTAAAATAACACTCCAATCTTAAAAATTTGAATTTAAAATAGAAATATTTCAAGGAATTATTTAAAAATTCTTGCAGAAAAAGATGCCAGAAAATTAATTTTGCTATTCTCTTTCCAACATGAGTTTCAAACCATATATTTTAACTGGGAAAAAAAGTACAATTTCTTACAAGGTATTTTTAAATTCTAAGTACTTACGCCCCACACAGACACTTGAGGGCCGCAATTCCAGGATTTCAGTGCATGACTGAGCTAGTATCTAAAAAGGAAATAAAAAAGAAGACCAAGATATGTAACTAAATCATAATATGTAAAATGAATCATAAGATTACTAATAATCTGCGGTCCTCCATTTACAATAAATGGCAGAGAAAATTTGTTAGCCACATATACAGCTACCAAGCTCTTATGAAGTTTCTGTGTCACCTTGTAGTGTATATTTCAAGACTGTATTCTGTAGGAATGCTTATTTGATTAGAATAAATACAGACAAGCACAGATAAAAGGAGTTGTTGCTTCAAAGTCTGGGAGCCTTGGGTATGAAAAGATAACTAAAATTTCTCAATAGCCATAAAATCAACGCTGACTGTCCCATCAAGCAAAAACAAGATAGCAAAATCAGACCTCCTATTTAATTATGCTAATTTAACATTTTCTATTAAAAGATTCAACATAATATCAATAAATAAACACTTCTTTATTTGACTCTGGCATTTCTATTCAATTTCTCTGCCTCAATTCCCATGGATGCTAATCCTCCTTACACGCATCAAACATTACACTTGCAGAACACAGGCCCCTTGTATGAGCCAAATATTATTCTCAAAAGCACAGACTCTCTACTCCAGCATTCCCAGAGCACAGGAACAGAACAGCTCTTCTTAGCGTGTTCTGCAAGACAGAAACCACCATAGAAGGCACCAGGCTACAAGTGAAAAACAACAATGATGAAATAAGCTGCTCCTCATGGACTCAACAATCCTGTCTTTATTTTTAGAACTGCTCTGCACTACATTAGCAAAGGCAGACAAGTTCCAGATGATCTTTGAAAGGCATTTCTTTCTTGCTGGAAGTTGAGGACAGACGACATACAGTAGTTTCTAGAGTCTCCTGCTCATAACTAAGACAGGAAGGAAGGACTGTGGCAGGATATAGAAATGCTTTCCGTGCTTTCTTTAATAACAGTAGAAATATAAATTGTCAGAATCTAAAAATCAGCTGGTCAAATCATGGAATTTTTGTTGCTGAATATGCCTCTCTGAAAGAGGGCACATTTGTACTTTTTAGGGTCATTTCCCAGTGAACCCACTTTTCACATAGTGATTGAGGAGTAAAATACTGTAACTGAGAAATTCTGAGTGAGAGCCATTTAAACTCAGAAACGACCAAAGAGAGTCCAGCGTCACCTGAAGACTGTCCGGGCCTCAGCAACTCTTGGTCTGCTATTCTATCTCTAATAATCAACACTCATTCCTTTGAAGAGCAAGCACTTTTGTTCATTTAAGAATTGAGGATCACTGTCAAAAGTTAATGTGCCCTCTTAGAAAGAAAGAATCTCAAATCACTAACATCTTTAAACTGTTTGACATAATTCAGATAACAAGACTCTGAAGGGAACAGAATACAAAAGTTTTGCCAAAAGAGTAAGAAGCTAAAAAGGTTCCAGTTAACAAAATAGGTGCATTATTGCTCCAGGTTTGACCAGTCTGAGATAACAGTGAGAACTGAGCCACGAAAATGGAAGGTCAAAGGAAAGCATAAACCCCCTAAATCTATTTTAGCTGGTAACAATTCTTGAAAGAATTTATTTGAAAATAAATCCTATTAAGAAGAGTGACTGATCTTAGCGCTGACAATCTTTTTACTACTCTAGTTATTTTAGGCACACCTTTATCAGCATTACAGAAAAATGTTTTGAGTGTTGAATCACCCCCTCTACTAGAACACAAATTCTTAGAGCATAGAAATGGGATATCATACTGAGCAAGCCTTCCAGGAGTACCACATTGTTTTGTATTCACAGTACAACAACAACAACAACAAAAAAAAAACTGCTTAGAGAATAAAGACCAAACATACTAATTAATAAGAATATTAAAAATGTCTAGTATGCAAATCAATAATCATAAAAGGACTAAGATAAAGCAGAATAAAGTGAATTTATGTTTTTACATAAATGAGATGCCAATGGTGGAAAATAATGCCTCTGCTTACATGTCTTCCTGAAGGAGGTCTGTTCCTCTGTTACTGTTTTTCTCAGTTTCTTTCCCTCCTGTATGTGTGAACCACAGGGTTGTTAAAGGTTTTTAACCGATAGTTGAACCCACAGGGCACAGATTGGGTTGGAGGTAAAAGTGTGACCTTCCAGTGGGGAGAGGTCTGGGCAGAGAAGTTGATGGTATACCCAAGACTGTCTGCAAGACCTGTGTTTATAAACCAGTAAAAAAATCTATAATAAAAAAAGAGGCCGAAAGATATAGAATTCTAAATTTTGTTACTTTGTGTAAAAGGTCTATGTTCCAGCTCACTGTCCCAAACTGTGAAATGCCTAGAAGATGGTTTTATATATTTAATCTCTATAATAATAGTCATAGTCCTTTCTCATTATCAAAACTTTCTGTCCTATTTAAAATGTATTTGTTTTGAATGCCTCCTTTAGAAGGTATGATAGGACTTTTCAAGGCAGGGGACAGGGGTTTGAACCCTAGTCCGGGAAGAGTCCACATGCCGCGGAGCAACTAAGCCGGTACGCTACAACTACTGAGCCTGTGCTCTAGAGTCTGCAGGCTGCAACCACTCAGCCCGAGCTCTGCGACTACTGAAGCCCATGCGCCTAGAGATCATGCTCCCCAACAAGAGACGCCACTACGATGAGAAGCCCACACACTGCAACAGAGTGCCTCTGTTCACTGCAACTAGCGAAAGCACTCGTGCGGAAACAAAGACTCAGCACAATCATAAATAAATAAAGTTACTGTAAAATGTATGGTAAAAAGCCAGAAACACGTGATCACAAGAAAGTGAAAATCCAAGTAATCCCCCTCTTCTGAGTTGTTTGGAATAAATGCAGGGGGAACAAGAGCATTCAGCCTTACAAATTATAATTATTTATTTTCTATAATTATTTCTATAATTATTTAGAAACCAGTTGTTTCTAACTGGTTGCATACAATTTTGATACGTTATTTGCACAATTTAGACCATCAGAATACTCTCAACAGTTCGGTGAACTCTGTAAACATGGGTATCATGGAATTTCTCTATTTCGCAAGGGAGCGGGGCAGGATAAGATAAGGTTATTTACACCCCTCTCTGGGTTAGTTTTGGTTAGCCAAAAGACCGGATGTAGCCTTGGGGGTCAGCTCTGACCATACTGCCAGCTGGTCTCTTACAGATGTTTGGCAGGAGATGAAAGTAGATTCCATTGTGCTGTCCCTTGCCTGAAGTTCAACTTGAATGAAGTACCAGAATGGTGTTTCACCCTGGGTATTCCAGGCATGTTCCAAATTAATTTCAATTGACTCTGCATCTAGCATCAATGTACTTAGGTTGCAGGATTTCACTAGAGGCCAGATTTGCATACAGAGCAACAAGGGGGCAGACATGTACATTGGAGCTAGAATTGGCAAGACTTATGGCTATGTAAGCACCACCGCTAACTCAGAGACACAACTCTTCCAAGAATCCCAGTGGCTACAAAGCAATTTCTTATCTTGCTTATCTATAGTGTCAGGATCAGATCTTTAAAATTATTGAATAATAACTACATAAATTAACAGTATTAATCTAGGAAATATTTACAGCAGAAATAACCAGAAAGCATCAGACTTGATTTCTTCTTTCTTAGCTATTTTAAGATACATATGAAACCACATTTTGATTGAGATCTGTAAGTTTCTGAATATGTTTACATAATGAACACATGCTATAATAACAAATACCGAATATGTAGGAAGTAGTGTAAATCATATTATAGCCCCCCAAAATGCATACAATGAATAGACCTTTGGCCTTTTTCTTCTGGCACTGAAGATAAAATGAGATTAATTTAGTGGAGAATTGTTGTTGGGCTGCATCCAAGGTAAAATTTAGCAAGGAATTAGTTAAGATGAGGTGACAAAGTCAAAATATTACTTAGCACCTACAGTGTCTTGGAAGTTTATACTGAATTTGGGAGCAACATCTGTCTTATGATTTGAAGAGCAAACACCCAGTTTAAATAAACAAGCAAAAGTCCACTTCCTACAACTAATATACATCAAGACATATTTTTTAAATCTATATTTTTCCCAATTTCTTTTTTATTTTATTTTATTTTATTTATTTATTTATTTATTTATTTGGCTGCTCTGGGTCTCAGTTGTAGCATGTGGGATCTAGCTCCCTGACCAGGGATCAAACCTGGGCCCCCTGGACTGGGAGTTCAGAGTCTTAGCCACTGGACCACCAGGGAAGTCCCTCCAATTTCTAAATGGTGATGGTAAGGATACTATATTTGGAAAACAGAATAGAGCCCAGTACACATAAAACTAGGTAAACACTTTTTTTAATGAATGATAATACCTCATATTTAAAACCAATCTAATATAAAAAGTATATAGCACAAAGTTATAAACAGCAGCTGCTCAGTTAATATTTATTGAATTAACTGAGTAAATGCAAAATTTTCTAGTAAAAAACAAGCATCTTGACTATAAGATAAATAAACAGGGTGTGTAACAATAGACAGTTAAACATATTTAAAATTAAAGTGCTTTTCAAATCACATCTTTGGTCACACACAAGGAAAGGAAAACGTATTTGTATAGTTCAAATTGTGGTAACCAATGGCACTAATAAGGCACTGAGCCAAATACAAAAAAGAAACAAATTTAAGAAATGCACCTTCTTTTACAAAGAGGGTTAATTTTAGATAGGATATGTGGAAGAGAAAAATGACATTAAATCCCATTGAATGGTTTCTTCTGTGACATCCTTTTTAAAGGTCAGTTTTAAATAAAAAGATTTTTCCCCCAAACTGGATTATTTCTTCACTCTTAAATTCTATATGCTACCCAAACATCTCCAACATTTTCAATGTTATTCAAAATTCAAAATATTCATTCTAGTAATAACTCTCTAATACGGACTTTGAGTAAATAACATCACATACAACAGAACATTATAGATAATTTACGAGTACCCTCAGTGTATCCTTAACAAATAGAAACTGTTAATTTGCATGACATACAGCATGCCAGAAAATATCAGTAAGGATAATAAAAAGGGCTGAAATATATAATCTATTTTTTTCTGACTCACTGAGAGTCTTTAAGCACAACAGGAGTTCATCCCAAATATGAAGGATTCCAAGTTTAAATCTCATAAGGAAAAATAACTGAAGAACATTAGTTCCCAAAAGAAGTTCCCCCAAAAATAAAGCTTTAGTAATTAACTACACATGTACACAAAATAAGCAACTAAAACGAATGGAAAGATGTTTCTCACAATCTTTTCTTGTTTGCTTTTTACCTTTTAATATTTAGATGCAATTTTTATTTTCTCTCTAGCTTTAAAACATCCTACCAAATATATTTTTCTTTAAGAGGTAATGATTCAATGAAAACAATTATAACTTGTAGTCACATGTTTGGTTGTGTTTGTTTTTTTTTAATGCTTGGAGCTTCAAAACGCCAGTTGCTCAATACAGCATGACCCATTTCTAAATATGGATTCTTTCTCCCTTTGAGTAATATAAGCACAAGTGATAAATTCTAAACAAACTTCTACTCTAATAAATCTAGGGAAGAATGTAAGTTACAATCATTGCCTTCTACTCTTCTCTGCTCCAAACGTAACAGATGAGCAGTTCTGAGTACAATGTTAGTAAAATTATGCCCATATCACAAATTGTGAAACAAAATACTGAAATGACATTTTAAAGTTCTTCCTCCTGTTATAATTGCAATTTTCATAACAAATCATATTAGCAGGTCTTCCTTTCTCACTATAACATAAAAATATGCCCCAAACTGGATTGTGATACAAAACAAAAATTTATATGCCTCTCCTTTTTTTTCTTTTGTTCACAGCACAAACTCAGAATAATCATTTAGTGCTTTCTTAATGGATGAACAATAGACTTTACATTAAAAGTGCATTAAAATTATGGGATTTACACTGATGGTACATTTAATCATAAAACTTACCATTTTATCCCCCTTTTCAA
Source organism: Dama dama (assembly GCF_033118175.1). Classification (NCBI taxonomy): domain Eukaryota; kingdom Metazoa; phylum Chordata; class Mammalia; order Artiodactyla; family Cervidae; genus Dama; species Dama dama. The sequence goes on along the minus strand of NC_083686.1, from coordinate 21,857,575 downwards.
TGTCCTACTTAACCGAATTTACTTTCACAAACAAGTGAGCCTCTAAAAGTTTATCTTCTTTTGTAGCCCAAAAGATTAACGTAAAAAATAAACATTTGACACTTAACTTTGGCGATGCAACCTAATACCACCACTGGCATTTTCTCACAAAATATCACAAAGTTGTAATTATTTATCAAAAGTGGATTTGATTTCTTTATACTTCAATCCCCACCAAATAATGAAAAAGGAAAGAATAATATTAAGCAAAATTATCATGCAAATACAAATAGACCATTGAACAAAAGATGTCAAGATTATAAAAGTTCAGTAAATTAAATGAATATTTTAAAGTGAACTTTCTATTTGTAATTTTTAGTTAATTGGAATTAGGAAAAAATGAAGTACCTTATTAGAATATGTTTAAAATATTTTGAATATATTTTAATATAGTGGACTCTCATAGATATTGATTTTTCTTCCCTATCCTTAACATTTTTTCATCTTTACATGTCTATAAACAGTGTTGCCTTCCTCCTGGGAAAATTGTTTATTCCACGTGGTTCTGGTGAGGCTATCAATCATGGTACCTTCTCTTTCTCCACCTTGTTCCCAACCTTCCACCATATCAGTGAGCATGTTACTCAGGCTAGTCCAAATATGTCTGTTGACTATGTATTTGTTATAAGAATGAGCACTTGACCCAGCTGAGTCAACCAGAGTCCTTAACTGGGATAGAATATACTAATGCTGAGACAATGGGCTTGCTAATTGATGCCCATGTAAGCTGAAACCTTTGGCAATTAACTTGCCTCTGATGATCAACAGAGCAAGCATGGAATGAGGCAAACAGCTGCTGCTGCTGCCGAGTCACTTCAGTCGTGTCCGACTCTGTGTGACTCCATAGACCGCAGCCGACCAGGCTCCGCGGTCCCTGGGATTCTCCAGGCAAGAGCACTGGAGTGGGTTGCCATTGCTTTCTCCAATGCATGAAAGGAAAAGTGAAAGTGAAGTCACTCAGTTGCGTCTGACCCATAGCGACCCCATGCCTGCAGCCTACCAGGCTCCTTTGTCCATGGGATTTTCCAGGCAAGAGTACTAGAGTGGGGTGTCATTGCTTTCTCCAGAGGCAAACAGAATCATAGGCAAAACTTAGAAAGGGAGAAGACTTTAAGAGTAGATTGGTACCCTGGATTCAACTGCACCTGGGGTAATTTCCTCCTCTGGACCACCAATGAGTTAGATAAGCCAATAACTTTCTTTTCCTTTCCCTTAAGCTACTATACACTTGGTTTTTGTCACTTGTAACCAAAAGTCTTAATACAGTGGAATGTAAACAAAAGGATGAAATAAAGTAATGTAGAATCAAAAGTCACTTCAAAATAAAGTATTTTCTGGTTAAAAAAAAAAGATGAGTCGATTTTTCTGATGCTTAAATACACCATAACTATATTATAAAAATATTTTCAAGGAGCATAGATTTTATTTATTCATTCACTGATAAATGGGAATTGAGCAGTGTCTACTTACCCAACACTGTATTAGAGTTGGGTTAAAAAAAAAAAGGAGGCAGAGGGAAATACAGTCCAAACCTTTCTATTGTTAATGTGAAGGATGTTATGAAAAGAGACACCTCATCTACATTTAATACTAACGATTCTTGGATAAACTGAAGCCCAGGAGAATCTGACATACAGTGGGCCTACATTACAGCCTGTCCCTTTTTAAAGGGAGTCCTAGAAACTGACTTCCAATTTTGAGTAAGTTGCACCAGTTCAGGTTGTTTTCCTATGAAGATATCTTCATAGTTAGCTCAGACTTTAGGTTTTTCATCCAGCCATGATTTTATAAGTAGAGATTCCCACAACTAAGCAGTCAACATCTGGAGCAGAACCTGCCAAAAGTATTTAAGCTAAAGTCTTTTCGGGTAGTTTATTAGGTATCCTCTTCTGTGAAAATGATTTTCCTGTACAGAAAATGACTTTGCAATATTTTCTCATTCCATTCAAACATAGTTTAGACATCTTTCTTAGATACTTTTTAAAAATAATAATAACAACAGATATGGCTAAGAAAAACAACTTGGCTCCAAAGGTCAAATGAAGCTTATATTCCCAGCACTATGAATGAAGTTACCTTTTGAAATGTATATTGCACTTTTTTCCCTTTATAAACAGTTTCATTTAAATTTTCTACATGTCTGAGTGACCATGCTCTTCCTGTTTAGGCTCTCTTATTTTCCCATTGCGTACTTAGGGACTTTTAGCATTTGCTGCCATCACCTAGGACGTAGTGTTCTTAATTCTTCTGGATCAGGTGTTATTTATAAAGCCAGCTCCACAACTAATTCATGTCTTTTGCTTAATACTTTCTGAGGTACTGTATCAAGAAAATTTGTGGAACCAACTGCAAACCAACATCTCACGGCCTTGTTTTTAGAGGGAAAAAAAAGGGAGGGAGGTTTTGCACAGATTATTTTGCTTTTTATTCCTCCCCTATTATTCACTAATCATGGTTTTGTTCTATTTTCAATGTTCTCTTCCCCAGCACTGCATAACGAAACACTGCACTGGAAAGCATGTGGTACCCACAGGCTAGTCTGACCCATCCCGGCTTGAATAAAATTTCATCTTCAAATAAAAGTCCCATACTTGCCTTTCCAAGAAACTGAAAATAAGTATGTAACACTCTAAGATTTTAAAGTTAATCTAAAGTGGAAAACAGAATAAAAGCCTTGTGTCTGCGGGCAGTGGGAGAGGAGAAAGATCAAGAGGATGGAGAATGACTCAAGTCTACAGTGTCCTGGCCTGAACATTTCTCTGGATTTCCACTTTCCTCAGTGACATTCCCCACTGGGATTTCTTCCCAGGCCCAATTTCACTCTGTCCTCTAACACTCTGGCCCTTCTGTGAAAACAATTTTCACTTTCAATGCTTCTAGATACTCGGTCACATTATCAGGAGTGGAAGTTGTATTTGACTCCCCCCTCTGTCCTTTTCATCCTATAGCCACTGAGCTCCTAGGTTCTATTAATTTTTTAAAGCTTGCCACATTCACCATTTTATTTCCAGTTTCACTGCCATCACAACTTTAACAGCAGCAACTAATTGCCAGGTAACATTCACTGGAGTCTTCAGAGCCTGGCTCAGAAAGAGACAACAGTCTTATACCTAGTGGATCAGCCCCACCTTGCTCCTGATGTAGTTCTGACCAGGACAGTGAATCTATTAGCACTTCCGTTGACATCCTTGACCTAGTTTGATTGGGAAAGACCTAGAATCCCAGTGCCTAAAATAAGCCCTAAAGACCTATGATACACTGGGGTGTGGTTTCCCCCTAACAAAGTAAGGTTTCTACTCTGAATCACTAATTAGTACCGAGCTCCCCAACAAGGATGGAGAATCTTGAAGTTCTACACAGCTTTTGCCACGGGAATTCTGAATCTACTTTTTCAGCTGTTCCCTGGAGTCAGGTCTGATTCTTTGCAACCCCATGGACTGTTTAGCCTGCTAGGCTCCTCTGTCCATGGGATTTCCCAGGCAAGAACAGTGGCTATGCTGAGCTGCTTCAGTCATGTCTGACCCTTTGCGACCCTATGGACTGTAGCCCACCAGGCTCCTCAGTCCAAGGGATTCTCCAGGCATGAATACTGGAGTGGGTTGCCATGCCCTCCTCCAGCAGATCTTCCCGACCCAGGGATCAAACCCGAGTCTCTTGTCTCTCCTGCACTGACAGGTGAGTTCTTTACCACTGGGAAGCACCACCTGGGAAGCCTGGAATGGGGTGCCATCTCCTACGCCAGGGAATCTTCCCAACCCAGGGATCAAACCCGTGTTTCTTGCAATTCCTGCACTGGCAGGCAGGTTCTTTGCCCATAGCGCCACCCGGGAAACCCGAGACCTGAATCCTGAGAACTTAGAACTAAGGCACAGTTAGATCTTGACTTTGGGTAGCTACACAATCTAGAAGTCCTTGATGTTTTGACCCCTTGCTAGATTTGATCCTTGCACATCTAATATCACCCCTCTTTAGATCTAAAGTCATTGATCACTTAGAATACGGACAATCTGCCCTACAGAAGGATCAATAACCCCATCCTACATGGTCCTAGCTTCTTGCCATTCCTAGCTTCCTATCACATGTTTTAAAATCCAGCGCTTCTGAGTTAGATCATTCTTAATCATTATCTCATGTAATTCACAAAACGACCCAATGACATAGATATCATTATCCTCATTTGACTAATGAGAATTTTAAAACTGAGAAAGATTACATTATAGCACACACAAGGTCACATGGCTAGACACTGGCCGAACTGGAACTCGCTCTCAGGTCTTCCTATTTCTAGTCTCATTTTGTCTTCTCAATATTGGGCTTCCTGATACCACATCTCACAAGCACTACTGCAAGAGACTTATAATACAGGTTTTCATCTTCCAAATCATCCCATATATTAGCACAGGAATATCCTACCTGAATTTCCACTGCTTTCTTATAAATTTCAGGCTCTAAATGAATTTTCCATGGTTCCTCAATTATTCACACAAAAAGTGCCAATTCACCATCCAAGCATTGGACAGTCTCCATAATCTGGGTCCAGCCTACCTATCAATGTTTATCCCTCACATCACTTCACAATCCAGGCCAAACTCCCCCGTGCTTCAGCCACTTAGCCTAAGCTATTTCTGAGGTTCTGTGTTCTTTATTTCTAATTAATCTATTCTAATTGTCAGAGTGCAGTTCAGATCCCACCATAATAAGCCTCCCATGACTTTATATAACCCAACTTATTCCACCCTCCTGTCAACTTTAATCATATTGGCATTTTACCACAAACTGCATTACAGAATTACTTTTATCACACAGGGTAACTCACTGAAATTTTCCTTTTCCAAATTCTCATACTTTATAATTCTTGGAGGGCGCCACCATAATCCAAAACCTGAATTGTCACTCTCCAGCCCCTTTAGAACAGAGAATTTGTCTTATTTAAGTCTGTGTCCTCTCTTCCAAGCTTAACACAATGCCCTAATATAAAGAGATCACTAAGTAAATAAATAAAAGAATACATTAGGTTTTAGGAGAAGAAGGGTGAAAAAGAGAAAAGGTTTTTCACTAGTACCACCTTGAGATAATGAATTCTAAACCTTCATATATGCTAATTAAGCATGGAGGTTAAACCAATGGTATAAAAAATGTTATGCAAAAAAAAAAAAAAAAAGTTATACATCATTTCCCTGGATAGAAATCTAAAAATTTTGATGATACATTTCCCTCCAAATTAAAATAGAACATTAAAATGATTTTCTGAACCAAATAAATTTTAGAAAATTTGTTATTTGTTAATATATTCATAACAAAGACCTTTTAAGTTCCTTGTTTTTGAGGTTATAAAAGTTATAACTACTACTGTGTTTCTTCTTTTTAGAAAAACTATAATGAAAACTGTTAGAACTTTTTCCAGAGTGATTAAATTGTTGGAGTTGCTCCAATAATACATGAAACTTCCTGTTGTTCTACATCCTCACCAACATTTGTGTTGTCAGTCTTTTAAATTTTATCCATTTTGGTGGGAATGTAGTGGTATCTTCTTATGATTTTTAACTACATTTCCTTGATGACTAATGATGTTAAAAAAAAATTCTTTTTATGTGCATATTACACAACTAAACATATGCCTACCCTATAGGCAGGCCAGAAACTTCACTCCTAGGTATTTACCTGAGAAAAATAAAAGCAGAAACAAGAAGAATTCTACATGAATGTTATCAGCAGCTTTATTCACAATACCCCCAAATAGGTGTCTATCAATAGGAGAACTGTGCTATAGTCATACAATGAAATAAAAAGTAACAAACTGCAAGTACAAATAACGGGCAGATGAATCTCAGAAATACTCTGCTAAGTGAAAGGAGCCTTATATAGAAAAGTATATACTATATGATTTCATTTATATGAAGTTCTACAACAGGTTTAATTAAACTCTGCTGCAAAAAAATCAGAACAGCAGCTGCCTCTGGGGTGGAGAGGGAGAGGGCAAAGATGGACTAAGAGGAACCATGAAGGAACTTTCTAGGGTGAAAGAAATGTTCTATATCTTGATTGGGTTTTTGAACATAAGTACATGCCTTTGTCAGAACTCACTGAATGCATAATAAAGATCTGTGTAGTTCATTTCATGCAACTGTTTTGTTACACTGTATATAAATTTCACATTAAAAATTATAGACAAATAAAAAAAACTATAATGAAGAAAGACTCCAAAATTAAACTCCTATCCTTGCTGATTAAGAAGTCGATTATAAACAAACTATGTGTTAACAAAAGGTGATATCTTACACAATGAGGGGACCAGACCAATTAGGTCACTGAATTTTGGTGGGCAGGGGAAGGAGGACAAAATAAACAAGAAATTCATGTTATCAATTTTTCTCACTTAAAGATGAACGTCATGGAAATTAATATACTGACAATTAATAAGGCCAGATGGATTTAAATAAATTCTACAGGAAAAATAAATTATCAATCCATTTCACAAATATTCTGCCTTCAGCGTACCAAACATTTAAAAAATTTAAATTTTATGATTTCTTCCATTTGCTTAGTGTTAGTGACTCAGTCATGTCTGACTCCTTGCCACCCCATGGACTGTAGCCCACCAGGCTCCTCTGACCATGGGATTCTTCAGGTAAGAATACTGGAGTGGGTTGCCATTTCCTCCTCCAAGGGATCTTCCCTACCCAGGGATCGAACCCACATCTCTCATGTCTCCTGCTTAGCTTTGTGTAAAACATTCCACAGTAGAGTGTAATCCATTAGTTTGGTAAACCATAAAGAACAGACAGAAATTCTCTTCTCTCTGCTCTATCCCCTGAAATAGATACACTATATTTGTTTTAAATACCATATACAATTTTTAAAGATAAGATGATATTCTAAATATAAAGGGTAATTCAAATTTGAGGCCGATATACAGCTTTTGTATATTACCAGAGGTGGTGCAGTCTCTGCCTTGAAGAGAGAGAAAGTACTTGACTTGCTTTAAATTTCTACAAAATGAGCATAAATCCCAAGTTACCATCATGATGATAAAAATCTCAACCATTAGTGTGAGCAACTTTGATTGCAATGCTCTGTGTCCACGTGCCTCCTCTGCCAAGTCACCACCAAGGTTTCCCCAGAGGTTGACTTCCCTGAGGATCACTTATTCCTCCTTTTATGACTAAATAGCTAAAGTTCAACTACAGTGAGATAATAACTATACCCATCAGCTCCCTCCAGATGAAACACAAAAGGCTTCGTTCATGATTGGTGGCTAAAATAACCCAAATTTTTCTAACTTCAAGCTAAGTCTTTTGACATAACTTTGTTATTGTTCAGTTACTAAGTGGTGTCTGACTCTTTGCAACCCGATGGACTGTAACACACCAGGCTCCTCTGTCTTCCACTGTCTCCCAGAGTTTGCTCAAATTCATGTCCACTGAGTCAGTGATGCTATCTAACCATCTCATCTTCTGCCATCCTCTTCTCCTTTTGCCTTCAATCTTTCTCAGTATTTTCGGTATTTTCCAATAAGTTGGCTCTTCCCATCAGGTGGCCAAAGTACTGGAGCTTCAGCTTCAGCATCAGTCTTTCCAATGAATATTCAGGGTTGATCTCCTTTAGAACTGAGTGGTTTGATCTTCTTGCAGTCCAAGGGACTCTCAAGAGTCTTCTCTAGCACCATTATTTGAAAGCATCAATTCTTCAGTGCTCAGCCTTCTTTATAGTCCAACTCTCACATCCATACATGATTACTGGAAAAACCATAGCTTTAACTATATGCACCTTTGTCAGCAAATTGATGTCTGCTTTTTAATATGCTGTCTAGGTTTGTCAAATCTTTCCATGCAAGGAGCAAGCATCTTCTAATTTCATGGCTGCAGTCATTGTCCATTGTGATTCTGGAACCCAAGAAGATAAAACCTGTCATTGCTTCCACTTTTTCCCCTTCTATTCACCATGAAGTAATGGGACCAGGGGGTTTCCCAGGTGGTACTAGTGGTAAAAGAACCCAACTGTCAATGCAGAAGACCTAAGAGACACAGATTCGATCCCTGGGTCAGGAAGATCTCCTGGAGAAGGAAATGGCAGCCCACTCCAGTATTCTTGCCTGGAAAATCCCATGGACAGAGGAGCCTGGCAGGCTACACTCCACAGGGTCACAAAGAGTCGGACAAGACTAAAGCAACTTAGCACGCACGCACCTGCACACATGGTGGGACCAGATGTCACAATCTTAGTATTCTGAAACTTCGCTGAGTTTCAAGCCAACTTTTTCACTCTTCTCTTTCAACCTCATCAGGAGCCTCTTTAATTGCTCTGCTCTTTCTGCCACTAGAGTGGTATCATCTGCATATCTGAGGTTGTTAATATTTCTCTCAGCAATCTGGATCCCAGCTTGTGATTCATCCAGCCCAGCATTAAGCAAAATGTACTCTGCATATAAGTTAAATAAGCAGGGTGACAATATACAGCCTTGACATACTCCTTTCCCAATTTGGAACTGGTCCATTGTTCCATTTCTGTTCCTAACTGTTGCTTCTGAGGTTTCTCAGAAGACAGGTAAGGTTGTCTGGTACTCCCATCTCTTTAAGAATTTTCCAGTTTGTGGCAATCCAGTCAAAGGCTTCAGTGTACTCAATGAAGCAGAAGCAGATGTTTTTCTGGAATTCCCTTGCTTTCTCCATGATCCAACAAATGTTGGCAATCTGATCTCTGGTCCCGTGCCTTTCCTAAACTCAGCTTTTATATCCGAAAGTTCTCGGTTCACAAACTGTTGAAGCCTAGCTTGAGGGATTTTGAGCATCACCTTGATGACATGTGAAATGAGTGCAACTGTATGGTAATCTGAACATTCTTTGGCATTGTCCTTCTTTGGGATTGGAAGAAAAACTGATCTTTTCCAGTCTTGTGGCCACTGCTGAGTTTTCCAAATTTGCTGACCTATTGAGTGCCTCACTTTAACAGCATCATCTTTTAAAACATGAAATAGCTCAGTCGGAATTCCATCACCTCCACTAGCTTTGTTCATAGTAATGTTTCCTAAAACCCACCAGACTTCACACTCCAGGATGTCTGGCTCTAGGTGAGTGAGACCTTCTGGGTCCTGAAGACCTTTCTTATATAGTTCTGTATCTTCTTCCCACCTCTTCTTAACTCTTCTGCTTCTGTTAGGTCCTTACCATTTCTGTCCTTTATCATGTCCATCCTTATATGAAATGTTCCCTTGATATCCCCAATTCTCTTGAAGAGATCTCTAGTCTTTCCTATTCTATTGTTTTCCTCTATTTCTTTGCATTCTTCATTCAAGAAGGCCGTCTTATCTCTCCTTTCTATTCTCTGGAACTCTGTATTCAGTTAGGTATATCTTTCCCTTTCTCTTTTGCCTTTCACTTCTCTTCTTTCTTCAGCAATTTGTAAAGTCTCCCCAGACAACCACAATGCCTTCTTGCATTTCTTTGTTTTGTTTTCTCTTGGATTTGGCTCAGTCTCCTGTATAATGTTATGAACCTCCGTCCATAGCTTTTCAGGCACTCTGTCTACCAGATGTAATCCCTTGAATTCTATCTGTCACTTGCACTAGATAATCATAAGGGATTTGATTTACGTCATATCTGAATGGCCTAATGGTTTTCCCTACCTTCTTTGATTTAAGCCTACATTTTTCAATAAGGAGCTCAGGATCTGAGCCATAGTCAGATCCAGGTTTGTTTTTGCTGACTATATAAAACTTCTCATCTTTGACTGCAAAGAACACAATCATGGCAACTGATTCCAGTATTCCTGGCTGGAGAACCCCATTCTAAAGTTTCCTTAATACAAATTTTAAAAATGAAACTGAATAATTAAATAACAACAACTTTATCTCCTCCAATAATCAACAACTAAATTTCCTGAAGGAGAAATCTGTAGTCATAACCCACAAAAAGAGAGTTTTCAGATGCCAGTTAATCACCAGGAGAATTCTGAATTAATCCTCTGATAGAAAATAATTCCAAAGGGGCTAAACCCACAGAGGTCTTCTCTCCTTCACACTATAATTATAAAAATAACTGAAAATTCCCAAGTACAATAAAATTCTATTTAAAATACAATACACTTTTTTTCACTTGCTTCCCTAGTAGCTAAGTTGGTAAAGAATCCGCCTGCAATGCAGGAGGCACCAGTTCTATCCTGGGTCAGGAAGTTCCCCTGGAGAAGGGAGTGGAGGTACACACTCCAATATTCTTGGGCTCCCCTGGTGGATCAGACGGTAAAGAATCTGCCTGCAATGCAGGAGATGAGGGTTCCATCCCTGAGTTGGGAAGATCCCCTGGAGAAGGTTATGGCAACCCACTCCAGTATTCTTGCCTGGAGAATTCCCATGGCAGAGGAGCCTGGCGGGCTACAGTCCATGGGGTCACAAAGAATCAGACACGACTGAGCAACTAACCACAGCACAGCACACTTTTTTTACAGGGTCAAACTATCCTCCCTTTTGCATTGCCAATACATTATCCTATATTTTAAAACAAATCACAGTTGTGCAATATGTACCTTGAATCCATCTCTAAAAATATTTACTAATTTTACATTGAAATTTTTTCCTGAAACGAAATACATACGTAAAACTCCTAAATGGAGTTCCTAAATGGAACTCTGTTCCATTCTGCACTTAGGTTTGGCCTGTCCACTGGCCATTCGTATATGTGATAGAAATAAATTGCATGTTTTCCCTGAAAAGCCCCATTTATCATGAGGGAAAAAAGCCTACATGCTACCAAAAACAAATTAAAAAAAAAATCTCACCCTATGTTTCTGAAAAAAACATGATCTTTAAAAAGAAATTTTAAATGCCAAAACCAAATGTCAGAAAAAAAAACTGAGATTTTTTTTTTTTTCCCTTCAATAAATATCCAAAGATTAAAGGAAAAGCTTTGGCTTAGAGAATATATATATTATTCACTTCCATTTTAGGATGTTGTTTACCAAAATATCATAAATACTTAATAGCAACTGTTCCTAGTGCTTCTAGCAAAAGGCAGTAAAACGAAACATAAACCTCAGCTGTGAAAGCCCAGGAGTTTTGCTTTGCATTTCATCACTCCACTTCCCCTTCCCCTGTTTAGGATGGCCCAGATTCTAACAATCACCAGAGACAGCTCAACTGAATTCCAAACAGAAATATTATGAGCTCCAGTGAAACTATTAATCATTTAAAATGGAAAGAACAACAACCGCAGTCAAATACTCTGCCGCCGGGTCGAGTTGCCTGACTGAAAGCTAAGAAATACCCATATTTGGAACAGGAAGCAATCACACATTCCAATCCAAATTTTTATTTTGTACTTCTATAAAGCCTATAAAACTTTCAAGATAGCGACGCGGTGAGGAGCTTCATGCTCAAAGGTCGCTCTGAGACTGGTGATGACAATCTTAAACTTGAAATCACAAACCCAGGCTCACAGTGCTCAATATGTAAGAGTTAATTCCAAATCTCACTTACAAACAAAATCCAGATCTCTAGAATTTCCCTGCAGGTAAAATACTCAACAAATTTCCTTCTTCAATTCTCTCTTCAAGATAACAAGATTACTTCCTATAGTTTAAAATATATCTAAGAGGTGTCCCTTATATGTGGAATCTAAAAAGAAATCACACAAATGAACTTATAAAACAGAAAGAGACTCATAGATTCAGAGAATCTGTGATTTAGAGAAACTTATGGGGACAAGTTTTTGCCAGAGAAAAGAATGAGAAGGGATGGTAAAGAAGGTTGGGATTGATATCTATACAATGCTATATTTAAGATGGATAACCAATGAGGACCTACTGTATGTATAACACAGCTCAGTGTTATGTGGCAGCCTGGATGAGAGGGGAGATTGAGGGAGAATGGATACATGTACACATATGGCTGAGTCCCTTCAGTGTTCACCTGAAACTATCGTAACAGTGTGAATCAGCTACATCCCCAAACAAAATAAAAAAAATTTTTTAAGTCTTTTAATTTAAAATATGTCTAAAATGATGAGCCTTTCCTACCCCCAAAGAAATACTCACAGAATTAATTATTCCTTTAAGAGCTTGAAATCCACCTTTGACAGGGAAAACTTGCTCCTTGGAATCAGCGATTCTTTCAAGCTTTAAAAAAGGAGAAAAAGTTCACTGAGAGGTGACTGAGACATACAACCTTTTATACCCTTCCTTACTTGTTAGTTACATTCATCTGAAAACTTACACCAGAGGATTAATTCCTTGTCAGGAACTGACCGGAGTAACTGGTGTACTCTAAACGCATCACAACAAAATGAACTGAGATCAGGCACAGCCCCTTTACAACTGGCCTTAAGTTGCAATTTCAAAACAGCACAGAGCTCTACCAGCTGTAAATGTTATGAGACACAGAAACTTCACTCACACTCAACCAGACATTTAAATGTAAAAACATTTTGTGAGTGGGAAAAAAAAATTTAATACATAAACCCTGTAAACTTCATGAAAAAAACATTTTTTTAAGGAAACTCCTTAAAGATTTTTCCAACAGACTTCCCAAATCCTAAGCTCCTACAAGTCAAGTTTTCAATCAAACCAAAACATCTAAACAAGACTTGTCATGATAACCTTGTCAGCTGATTAAAGAGGAGCATGCATATTATTTTATTAATGTTCAAGAAAAACAGAGTTTTGTCTTCAGTTTAGTTAGGTAATGAAACCTATCAAAATCAGACATTACTAACACAGAGTTCGAGACAGGGGGCCATTTTTACAGAAAATCTTCAACAATTAATTGGGTTTCCGTGGTTGCTCAGATGATAAAGAATTCTGCTGCAATGCAGGGGACCCAGGTTTGATCCCTGGATTTGGGAAGATCCCCCTAGAGAATAGAATGGCAACCCAATTCAATATTCTTGCCTGAAGAATTCCATGGATAGAGGAATCTGGCAGGCTATGGTCCACAGGTTTGCAAAGAGTCAGACCCCACGAGTGACTAACACTTCTCAGGGGGCACTAGTGGTAAAGAACCCACCTGCCAATGCAGAAGACATAATAAGAGACACAGGTTTGGGTCTGGAAGATCCCCTGGAGGAGGGCATGGCAACCCACTCCAGTATTCTTGCCTGGAGACTCCCATGGACAGAGGAGCCTGGCAGGCTTTAGTCCACAGGGCTACAAAGAATCAGACCCAACTGAAACAACTTAGCATGCATGAAAGTGTTAGTCATTCAGTCATGTCTGACTCTTTGTGACCCTGTGGGCTGTAGCTTGCCAGGCTCTTCTGTCCATGGGATTCTCCAGGCAAGAATACTGGAGTGGGTAGCCATTTTCTTCTTCAGGGGATCTTCCCAACCCAGGAATCAAACCTGGGTCTCCCACATTCCTGGCAGATTCTTTACCATGGAGCCACCAAGGAAGCATGCGTGCAAGTCGTTATTTAAAAATCTGATCAACTCTGCTTAAGACTATTACGTGATTTAGATTCAAGGCTGCAGATCTGCTGTACTTACTTGAGCTTGTTCAAAGTCAAGGACACCAACACAGTAAACTCTAGCCCCAAGTGACCTGGATATCTTTGCCTATTGAGAGAAAGAGAGAGGGACAGAGAGAGGGAGACAGGTGAATGATTCACACATCAGGCTACACATACAGAGACATACAGCAAAATACACTGGGGTGTAAAGAGCAGTTTCCGTTCAATACTCACCTCTTTCTCTGCATATGATGGCACCAGACCGTCCAACTTACCATCTGTCAGAGCAATTATGATACTGGAGGTTTTTAAGCCTCTTTCTTTCTCAATTTGCTCATTTGCCTGAAAATGAAGAAAAAGTGTCCAACTCACAAAATAATCTTAACTTTTAACCAGCATGTTCCATCAAGCTGAATTTTAAGTCTGGCAAAATCAAACTGGCTTTTAAAACAGGGTAGGGCTTCCCTGACGGCTCAGGCAGTAAAGCGTCTGCCTGCAATGTGGGAGACCTGGGCTGGATCCCTGGGTTGGGAGGATCCCTTGGAGAAGGAAATAGCAACCCACTCCAGTACTCTTGCCTGGAAAATCCCATGGACAGAGGAGCCTGGTAGGCTACAGACCATGGGGTCGCAAAGAGTCAGACATGACTGAACGACTTCACTTTCTTTCTTCTTTCTTTAAAACAGGGTATTTTATATTAACTACTTTAATTTGAAATATACATATATTCACATTATAGAGTAATTACTATTGGGTGTAAATGATAAAGGTTTTTAGCCTTGACTGACTATAACCACAGAGAAAATGTGGTTCTCTGAATATAGTCACAGAGAAAATGGAAAATTCCTTAAAAGGCAAACTGTCATCCAAACTTCTTTTATCACCATGGTAAATTCTATCAGTCTTATCCCTAGAACAACTAAAAGAATTTTTTTTTTAATTTTAAGGTAGACATGTAATGGCATCTTCCAGTTTTACTAGGGAGTTATAATTTATTTTATTACAGAGTAAGGAAAACTTCTTTCCCATACTTATAAGTATAAAAGAACTTACTAGCTTTAGTCCTTCATGGATGTATGTCTCTCCTACGGGACTAACACGTTTCAAATTGTCCAAGCCTTCACTGATTTTGCCTCTGAAAATAATACAGTATAAAATTAAACAAAAGAAAAATGGGGAAAGATCACAATAAGCACTTTTCAAAAAATGTGGCAGTTTTGCAATTAAGGCAGTTTTGCCCTGGGTTTTGAAGGCAGATAACTCCTCATACTGTCATTTTATGGACTATTTCATAATGTCTGTATTTTAAGCATAAAATCATTCACCAGAGCCTCGCCCACATATAAAAATAATTTATTTTAATTTTAAGGATTCTATTTTAATATTGTAGTAAAAATTATTATCAGACAAGTTCATCTCAGGAAGTTTCCAGAAAACAAAACTTTCAAAGTATAATCCTAATCTTACTTCTTTGTAACTCAGTCACCTCCACCAACCCATGTTGATTGTCTCTTTTAATACTTGTTTTAAAATCTACCTATTCTGAACCTAACTAACTTCAGTACACTCTTTTTTCTAAGGTACCCCAAATATATTCATGTTCAACTTTTACCGCAATGAACAATTCTGTATCTCAAAAATATTCTACTTTAAAATAATTTCACTGATTTAACGTTTTCACTTAACTAGACGGGAAGCCTACACTGGGCTATCTCCATGTCTATTATTTATAATGTACCCCCCCAACTTTGCACTAATTACTTATTATAATGCCTTTTACAAAGTAAGTGTTCAATAAATTTTTCAATCTACCCTAGGAAAAAAATTCATAGTTCCACAGATGATGGAGTAAATTACATAATTTATAAACTTGTTTTATCTAAATATTTATGTTTTAATATCTACAGAAACAACTTGAAACTGACTCAGTCTGAATGCAGATAAAAACCAAATATTTGGTGCTTCCCAGAAATGAGTGGCAGCGTGTCCTCAAGCATTAATGTTGGCTGCCAAAAGAGAAATGAAAAAAAGACAACTGAAATCCAAGTTTACACAAACAGCTTTTGCCTGGTAAAAATCGCCTTCTCCATTTAGTTCAGATTCTAATCATCATTACTTCTGAGGACTAAACAACACTAGTAGAAGACTCTAAGCAGAAAGAACTTGCCCAATGTGGGATTCAGAGTGGGAAGGTAGGTCTCTGCTTGCTTATTTCGCTGAAAGCAGCAGAGCACTCTTGCCTGTATCCATACCAGCCACTGTGACATTCTAAGTTGCTCTGAACTGCTCATTACTTTTGCAGCTACAGAGTCTTAAGAGGAAAAGTGTCCCTTGGCCACACCCAACAACATCAACATACATGAGCCCAGGTCTGTCACTTTCCAGAGTAACTACATACTCCGTCAGCCTCTCCTCTAACAAGTATCACTGGGACTTCCCAGGTGGTCCAGTGATAAAGAGTTCACCTTCAGTGCAGGGGATGCTGGTCTGATCCCTGGGGAACTAAAATCCCACATGCCATGGGGCAACTAGGCCCGTGCACCACAACTAAGACCTGATACAACCAAATAAATAAAAAGGTTTTTAAATTGAAAAAAAAAAAAAATGTGTCACCAAATGGGAAATGGAAATCAAAACAAGATAGGGCCTTTGAGGGATCCCAAGTAACTAAAAATAAGTTAAATTTTCTCTATTAGTAAATGGTGAACTGAGGGAGAAAAAATCATGTAGTAGGTCAAAAACACAACTCGTCCATTTATACTGTGACTTAATGTTCTAAAGGAAAGCAAGGGAGAAAATGTTTAATAATAAAAGAAGACAAAATGTGTATGTTATGAAGATCAGCTCAAATCAATATCAGATTCACTTGAGCTTGGCTTTAACGTTGTCTTCAGCTACAACAAACAGTAATACCGAAACTACTTTGGAGTTTGTTGTGACTCTGTAGCCAAGGTGGCAGCTATCAAGACATTCAAAGTCCCCTATGAGCTCACAGGGCAGAAGTTTCTTTACCATCCCTGAGTAATCGCTACACACTTCCTCTTTTCTGCTAACTACAGCTACTTCTTGCCCTGACTATCAGGAACTGCATGGTAAAAGTCTTCCTCATTCAGAAAATTCTGCTAAGCTCATATGGTTATCATATTGCTATCTCCTCTTTTCTAAGATCTTAACTTCTCTTTTCAGATGTTACTAATTTTCTGCAATGTTACTGTATTCTGTGTGACTTCAAATACTTTTTGGAAAGAGGCAGAATTTAAACAAATAAAATGGGATATGAAACCTCTGTTTGATTGCTGTCGCTATTGTTTTTTTTGTTGTTGTTATTGGGCACCAGGGAACCAAAATCTATAATCAACTCTTTCTTCTTGACTTTATAACTATGTTGATTGAAAAGAGGGGGTGAGGCAGAGAGGTGGGCAGTGGCACAGGCAAAAACATATTGACTCATTTTTTAATCTAAAAAATTAACACTCTCAGCTCTGTTAGTATCCTTCAAATTTCTCTGCTGAGTACGGAAAAGAAGAGATAAGAAGGGAAGAGGAAAGATAAGCAGACAAGAGAAGGGACGGGAAGGAAACAGCAACAACTGCGAGGCACTGTGCCACATCAGTGGCCTTTCTGCAGCCACAAGACACTTGGAACTGTGGAAGGTGTGCATGATGTCACAACTAAGGTGAAGATATATTTTATAAATAGTAGCATAATTAAATAGTTCGCAGAAAATTCTGACTTGCCCAACTAACACAATTCAGGCATAATTTTAAGTCCTTTCTACTTGTGACTAAAGATACACATTTATAAATGTATCTCTATACTTAAACTGAACTCTGTGCATTGCCTTAACTTTCCTGATTTCAAAGCTCTTTCCAGGTTTCAGTCAGTCAGTCTACACACATTGGCTGAGCACCCACACATGTGAACGCTGTGATCTTACACGGTGATATGAGAACAATTTACGCCTAGTCTACAGCTACCCTCTCACCTATCTACAGGGGCAATGTCGTTCTCCACCCTGGCTGGACACTGGGATCACCTAAAAGGCTTAAAAACATATATATCTTCTGGACACTAATGGAAAAAAATATAATTTACTTGATGTGTGCTGGGGTCAGGGTATTTCTTGGAAATTCTCCCGAGTGTTCTATAGTGCGGCCAAGAATTATGAAACTCTGATCCAATCTAATTTAAAAACCTTTCCAAGTTGTTGGAAAGGGCTTCCCTGGTGGCTCAGTTGGTAAAGAACCTGCCTGCAATGCGGGAGACCCGGGTTCGATCCCTGGGTTGGGAAAATACCCTGGAGAAGGAAATGCCAACCCACTCTAGTAATCTTGCCTGGAGAATTCCATGGAATGTTGTTGGAATGCTCTTTTCCTTACCTATTTTGCCAGAAAGTTCTTCTACTGAAGGGGTTTTGAAGGTAACTAGGATAATCTTTTAAAATGTAGAAAGCAGTTTCTGGGATGTATGATTTATAGCCAGAGAGACCATGGATTAATTCCAAGCCCAATCTCATTTTCTCAACTATAAAACAAAGAGGAAAATACCTGTACCACAGGGCCATTGTGAGGATTAAATGGCACATAGTAAGTACTGGGTTAGGGGACTTCTCTGGCTGTCCAGGGGCTAAGACTCCACACTTCCAATGCAGGGGGTGCGGGTTCAATCCCTGGTCAGGAAACTAAGATCACACAGGCCATGCAGCATGGCCAAGAAAAAAAAAAAGTAGAGTTAGTTGTAGCTACTATGGTTATTGACACTGGTCATTCCTCTGTTCGTAGGGTTTTGTTCACCCAGTTTACTTTCTTCTTGATTCTAAGGAGAGCTCACTCAGCAAACTGAGGGTTGAAAAAATTTGATAAAGACCCAAAAAGGAGGAGGGAAAGGAATAGAGGAAAGAAAGTTTTATGCTGAAGATTTAGTGAGAACAAATTATATGGAAAGCTATAGAATGAGGTGGGAAGACTCAGGTTTGGAGTAAATCAGAAACAAACTAAAACTTCGGTTCTGCAACTAGTGTAATCACTGGCAATTGTTTAATTTCCTGCAGCTCAGCTTCCATATCCATAAAATGTAAATAAGAATGGCTGCCCCAATGAGTCTTCACTCACTCATTCCACAGACATTTATTAGATGACTACTATCACATTTATGAAAGTGTTAGTCGCTCAGCGACCCCATGGACTGAAGCCCACCAGGTTCCTCTGTCCATGGAATTCTCCAAGCAAGAACACTGCAGTGGGTAGCCATTCCCTTCTCCAGGGGATCTTCCTGACCCAGGGATCGAACCTGGGTCTCCCGCATTGCAGGCAGATTCTTTACCATCTGAGGCACCGGGAAGCCCATCATCTTTATCATATAATGTTATTATATTTGGCAGCTTTGAACATTCAGAAAGCTGTGGGGTCTGGACAGAAGAGCTATTACAGGAGATAAGAACAGAGAAAGGAAGTGGCTAGTGCCCAAAACAAACCCTCTTCACTACAGCTTCTCCCCTACATTGCCATGTTGCTCTTCTAGAAAACCTACAATTTGTGGCAAGCTGAATGTGAGGTGACAGGTGGCACAACGGACAGGAGTCCAGACTGCTCCAGCCAGTTATCTATCACCGCATCCTTCTGTTGTTTCATGTTAAGCAAACGTAACACCAACACTAACTCCACAGGGTGGCTGTGAAAAATTAAAGGAGTCGATGCACATAAAGAATTCAGTACAAAGTCAGTGTGACATAGACATTAGTTATTATTCCTTTATCACATGTGCCAGGAACTGAGCGGGGTCATCTGCCAGCCAGCCCTCGTTCTTTCATTATGCCACCCTGCATCATACCATGAGCGCAACCCAGAGGTCAAACATGGTGCACTGGCCACCTTAATTCCCAGCTCTTAGACTCACTAGCCTTAGTAATTTTGTGACTTTGCTAAGTTGTGTCCTCTCTGAGCTTGCATTTCTACCCTCTGAAAATGGGAACATTGGCAGTACTTATATAGCAGAGTTGTTATAAAAATTAAAGGGACTATTACTTGTATTTTCAGGGCTTCTCTGATAGCTCAGTTGGCAAAGAATCCACCTGGAATGCAAGAGACCCTGGTTCAACTCCTGGTTTGGGAAGATCCACTGGAGTAGGAATAGGCGACCCACTCCAGTATTCTTGGGCTTCTCCTGCCTGCAATGCGGGAGACCTGGGTTCGATCCCTGGGTTGGGAAGATTCCCTGGGGAAGGGAAAGGCTACCCACTCCAGTATTCTGGCCTGGAGAATTCCACGGACACAACTGAGCAACTTTCACTTATTACTTGTAAAGAGTGAGTACAGGGCATGGCACCTAAGTGTTCCATAATCAATACCAACTGTTTTTATCAATTTTCTGTGCATGCATGCTAAGTTACTTCAGTCATGTCCGACTCTTTGCGACCCCATGGACTGCAGCCCACCAGTCTCCTCTATCCATGGGATTCTCCAGGCAAGCATACTGGAGTGGGTTGCCATGTCCTCCTCTAGGGGATCTTCTGGGGATCGAACCTGCATCTCCTATGGCTCCAGCAGTGGATTCCTTACTGCTGAGCCACAAGGGAAGCCCAAGTGTTGGTTGCTCAGAAAGATCACATTGCAGGCAGATGCTTTACATCTGAGCTGCCAAAGAAGCCCATCAATTCACTGTACTGCCCTCTTAACCATTGAAGGTAATGTAAATAGGAATTATCACCTTTGTTTTTCACAGTTTGGGAGCCTTATTTGAGAACTTCTCTTCACTAGTGCTCCTAAAACACATAGAATTTTTAAACTTTATATTAAGTTATACAAACTCCAACTCATATGCATGTGTTCAGTATTGCTCTTGAATAGGTGAATACCAACAATCCCAAAATGTACTTCTGTCACAGCACAATTTTAAACTATTTTAGGAAAATTATCATTTCTAACAAATAAAACTTCAATTCTCACCTTACATTTCTACCTTACATATTAATTCTTAAAACTTTGAGAGTTTGAATTGAGATATACTATTCAAAGTCATGAAAGTAAAAGGAAATGTGCCCATCTATTCCAACCTAACTTAAGAAGGAAATAATGACAATATTAAGATAATACAAAAAGAAAGTATTAATGTGGTCAATAAACAGTTTTAATTCATACAAAAGAATAAGAGGAATGAGAGTGAGAGGCTAATAATAAAAAATAAAAGTAAATAACACATCATTCAAAATTTGCTGACATGGTTTATGGGTTACAGCAGAATCTAAAGATTCATGCCAAAATTACCAATCTAATTTGCTATTTTGGTTACACACAAGGGTTTTTGTTTTTCTCTCTTAGCTGGCATGTTTATTTCTGAAAGAGATGCATTTTTGGAGTTTCATTATTACTTTCTGTATAAACTATGGTACAGAATCTCTAAATATGACTTCTATCAATTTCTTCCCACTCTATATCCACCCATTCGCCCATCAAAAGTTGAAATTTATCCCCCATCCCCTTGAACCTGGCCCAGCCCTGTTACTACCTGGCACTAGAACAAGGTAGTGATATTCTTAGACGTCCAACCCTTAAGAGAACTGGAGACGCTGCTTCCTCCATCTCATGGTACTCACTCTTGGACCCAGTGATCATGCTGTGAGAAGCCCAGGCCACAAGCAGAGGTCCCACGGAGGAGAACATATTATTCCAGTAAACAGCACTAGCTATGCTCCAAAACAGTAACCACCCTCTATGATTATAGCACCAGATAATATAGTGTGGGGCAGAGAAAGCTTCCTTTTGAGCCACGTGTCACAGAATTGAGAGAGCTAACAAAATCACTGCTTAAGCCACTAAATGTTGGGGTGGTTTTTCATGATCACCATGCCTGCTCCAGGACTAAGTCTAAATAAGGCACAGGACTTTTCCCTTTATGTACCCTTGGTAGCTAGCTGCCATACAAAAACTTTCACTACCCTGAAATCACCATGGTAGGAGGACACTTAACCTAGCCATGAGTAGAAGTCATGTGTAGCAGAATGAAGACTCAGGTCAACAGTCCTGGCTGAGCCCCTAGACCACAGCCAGCACCAGCACGAACTTTCGAACCATGTGGCTGGGGGCATTTCAACTCTTCTAGCCATTCCAGCTTTCCAGCTGACAACAGGCAAAGCCTAAGAACTGCCCATTCAATGCACAATATCATGAGAAATGACCAGTTGTATTTACACCCTTAATTTTGGAGTAGTTTATTATGCACCAATAGATAATCAAAATAAAAAGTTGTGACTAAAGTAAAAGCTAAATGACCTTGAAGAGATGGATAGTAAAGACTGGAAAGGCAGTGAGAAAATTGCTACTGAAGGCTGTTTCATGCTCATTCATATCTGTTGCAGTCCATTGGTTAAAGTGAGCCATAGGCCCAGCCCACATTTTTTAAATTATATATTTAAATAAAAATACTTATAGACATATATGTAAATACATGTGTATGTATAAATATATATAGTTAATATATAAACATGTGTTTACTTATATACATATATAAATATATAAAAATACTTCTATACACATATATTATACCTGTTACATATATAATCATATTTGTCTCAGTGGTAAATCTGCCTGTCAATGCAGGAGATGCCAGAGAATAGGGTTCAATTCCTGGGTTGGGAAGATCCCCTGGAGGAGGACACGGCAACCCACTCCAGTATTCTCACTTGGAAAAATCCTTGGACAGAGGAGCCTGCCATGCTACAGTCCATGGGGTCACAAAGAGTCAGACACAACTGAGTGTGTGCACTCACACACATGTATGCTTATATGTTATATGTATTCTGTGTTTTATTGGAGGTCACAAAAGAGCAATTTATCACAAAACCTAAAAGTCTCATACATCTATGCTACCAAATGCCAGTTTAGATAACTCTGTAAGCATAAGTGTTATAGGTATGGAGGCAGAGGAACCAGAGATCAAACTGCCAACATCTGCTGGATCATCGAAAAAGCAAGAGAGTTCCAAAAAACATCTACTTCTGCTTTATTAACTACACCAAAGCCTTTGACTGTGTGAACCACAACAAACTGTGGAAAATTTTTAAAGAGATGGGAATACCAGACCACCTGCCCTGCCTCCTGAGAAATCTGTATGCAGGTCAAGAAGCAACAGTTAGAACTGGACATGGAACAACAGACTGGTTCCAAACTGGGAAAGGAGTACATCAAAGCTGTATATTGTCACCCTGCTTATTTAACCTATATGCAGAGTACATCATGCGAAATGCTGGCCTGGATGAAGCACAAGCTGGAATCAAGATTGCCAGGAGAAATATCAATAATCTCAGATACACAGATGACACCACACTTATGGCAGAAAGCAAAGAAGAACTAAAGAGCCTCTTGATCAAAGTGAAAGAGGAAAGTGAGAAAGCTGACTTAAAACTCAACATAGAGAAAACTAAGATCATGGCCTCTGGTCCCATCAGTTCATGGCAAATAGATGGAGAAACAATGGAAACAGTGACAGACTTTATTTTCTTGGGCTAAAAAATCACTGCAGATGGTGACTGCAGCCATGAAATTAAAATAGACGCTTGCTCCTTGGAGGAAAAGTTATGACAAACCTAGACAGCACATTAAAAAGCAGAGACATTACTTTGCTGACAAAGGTCTGTCTAGTCAAAGCTATGGTTTTTCCAGTAGTCATGTATGGATGTGAGAGTTGGACTATAAAGAAAGCTGAGCACCAAAGAATTGATGCTTTTGAACTGTGGTGTTGGAGAAGACTATTGAAAGTCCCTTGGACTGCAAGAAGATCCAACCAGTCCATCCTAAAGAAAATCAGTCCTGAATATTCATTGGAAGGACGGATGCTGAAGCTGAAACGCCAATACTTAGGCCACCTGATGGGAAGAACTGACTCATTGGAAAAAACCGTGATGTTGGGAAAGATTGAAGGCAGGAGGAGAAGGGGACGACAAAGGATGAGATGGTTGGATGGCATCACAGACTCAATGGACATGAGTTTGAGCAAGTTCTGGGAGTTGATGATGAACAGGGAAGCCTGGTGTTCTGCAGTCCATGGGGTTGCAAAGAGTCAGACTTGACTGAGTGACTGAACTGAACTGAACTGTACTTTATTCTCAAGAGAATATCAGTCAGTGATATGAAATGAACAAAACTGCAAACAAAATGTAGGAATACACAGAAACTTTATAAAGATTTCAGTTCAGTTCAGTTGCTCAGTTGTGTCTGACTCTTTGCGACCCCATGGAGCGCAGCACGCCAGGCCTCCCTGTCCATCACCAACTCCTGGAGTTTACCCAAACTCATGTCCATTAAGTCAGTGGTGCCATCCAACCATCTCATCCTGTCATCCCCTTCTCCTCCTGCCCTCAATCTTTCCCAGCATCAGGGTCTTTTCAAACGAGTCAGCGCTTCACATCAGGTGGCCGAAGAATAGTTACATAACATAAATAAATATTGCTCTTGGAAAATAAACTTAGTAGATTGAGTAGAATATGAGACAAAACAATCTTCTCAAGATGTTGTTCATGTCCATACAAAATTACTAATGATTTATAATCCACTTAGCATTGTACTTTACCTGAGCAATTACAAATAAAGCATTTAGCAAAATGTCTGATACATAGTAAGTGCTCAATAAACTTTACTACTTCTGTCTCCTTCCATTAATAAACCACATATTATATAATCAATCTGACAAAATTAGAAAAATTACAGGAGGGGAAATCTGCTCACTCTTTCAAATGCGGGACCATCCTAGCTATCTATTTAATTAT
Source organism: Dama dama (assembly GCF_033118175.1). Classification (NCBI taxonomy): domain Eukaryota; kingdom Metazoa; phylum Chordata; class Mammalia; order Artiodactyla; family Cervidae; genus Dama; species Dama dama. Next base: position 21,833,345 of record NC_083686.1, on the reverse strand, counting down.
GCCATTATATATTGTTATATGATACAGTGTGAAGAATAAACTGCAAAAAAAAAAATTGTTCCCTATTAGCTCAACTTAAAAAATTTTCAAGGGTTTCAAAAGAGTGAAAGATGATTTTTCAGACACAAACATTGCTAATACATTATCTTAGGAACTCATGCTTTATATAAAAACTTGCTTACTCTTTATTTAACATGTCACTCTAAGGCCAATATATGTCAAGGTCTCTGTGGTACAGACTCCAGACCAATGAATCCAAGGTCACAGACCTAGATTCAAAAATATCTGCTTACAAAATGCCCCATACAATCTGTGAAAATTTGTGAAAATTCGTCTCTAATTTAGTTCACACTTATCTAAGTGAGGTACCCAGATGACACCTAAAGTCTCTATCTGCTGTATCTTGTATATTTATACCCCATTTCCTCATTCAACACCTTACTGGGCCATGAAAAAAATGACCTCTGCATTTTACCACCTGAGTGTGCCAGGCCTGTCTTCCAGACATGAGTAAGAATGCATTTAATTTTCTAGAACATACCCATAAAGCAAACATGGGACTTCGCTGAAAGCAACTATTCCCATATCCACGACTAGAATCTGAGTTGCTGCCATGCTCAGACCTCTCAGAATTAGCACAATGTGTGACCAGCACTGACTTTTCTCAACAGGAAAAATTACTTCCCTATTAGAATCTAAACAAAAACAACTAGTCACTTCCTCTCATCACGTCACTGGTTTGTAAGAGAACAGAAGAAATTTAGAGGATGAATATATCTTTGAATTATGACAATTCTGGCTAATTCTGGAAACCAGCTGGAGAAAGGCGAACAAAGATTCTGAGGCAGTGGAATGGGTAGGTGCTCATGCTCAAGAGCCATACGCAGGGGTGAACTCTGGCCCTGACTTGGCTGTGTCACTTTAAGCAAAGTCACTTGACTTCAAACTTCTGCTAGAATCTGGGCACATAATGGTGCTGAGGAGGTACAGTGATAAGACCCAGATCCCATCTCAGCCTCAGCCTCCTTACCACCTAGTCATTAATCAGGCCTTCTCATGCATTACGTGCACTTAATCATCCCCACATTTTATCACCCCAACACTTCTACACCGTAGGAATGATTAGCTCCTTATAACAGACAAGGGAATTGGGTAGCAAGAGGTGAAATAACTTGTCCAAAGTTACACAGCTCGTATACAGCACCTATGTTTTTCTGACCCAAAGTCCAGTCCTGACGTTTACATTTAACAAGCAACCTTCAGGATCCGCAACCCCCGCCAGGCTTCCCCTCTGACTCAGCTGGTAAAGAATCCACCTGCAATGTGGGAGATCTGGGTTCGATCCCTGGGTTGGAAAGATATCCTAGAGAAGGGAAAGGCTACCCACTCCAGTATTCTGGCCTGGAGAATTCCATGGATTGTACAGTCCATGGGATCACAAAGAGTTGGACATGACTAAGCAACTTTCATTTCACTTCACTTCAGGACTCCCCAAGTTAACAGCTGAATATGTTCTATTTCTATTCAGGAAATCAACCCTGAATAGTCATTGGAAGGACTGATGCTGAAACTGAAGCTCCAATACTTTGGCCACCTGATGCAAAGAGCCAACTCACTGGAAAAGACTATGACACTGGGGAAAACTGCAGGCCAAAGGAGAATCAGCAGCAGAGGATGAGATGGTTAGAAAGCATCACTGACTCAATGGGCTTCCCTGGTAGCTCAGCTGGTAAAGAATCTGCCTGCAATGCAGGAAACCCCAGTTTGATTCCTGGGTTGGGAAGTTCCCCTGGAGAACGGATAGGCTACCTACTCCACTATTCTTGGGCTTCCCTGGTGGCTCAGACCAATAAAGAATCTGCCTGCAATGCAGGAGACCTGGGTTCAATCCCTGGCTTAAGAAGATCCCCTGGAGGAGGGCACGGTAACCCACTCCAGTATTCTTGCCTGGAAAATCCCCATGGACAGAGAAGCCTGGCAGGCTACAGTCCATGGGGTCAAAAAGAGTCGGACATGACTGAGCGACCAAGCACAGCATAGCACTAACTCAATGGACATGAATTTGAGCAAACTCCAAGAAATGGTGGAGGACAGAAGAGCCTGGCATGCTGCAGTCCATGGGTTCACAAACAGTCAGACTGGACTGAGTGACTGAACAGCAATAATGCTCTATTCCTAATGTGAAGAAAGCTGAGGGCCGAAAAATTGATGCTTTTGACCTGTGGTGTTGGAGAAGACTCTTGAGAGTCCCTTGGACTGCACGGAGATCCAACCAGTCCATCCTAAAGGAGATCAGTCCTGGGTATTCATTGGAAGGACTGATGCTGGAGCTGAAACTCCAATACTTTGGCCACCTCATGTGAAGAGTTGACTCATTGGAAAAGACCCTGATGCTGGGAGGGATTGGGGGCAGGAGGAGAAGAGGACGACAGAGGATGAGATGGCTGGATGGAATCACCGACTCGATGGACATGAGTTTGAGTAAACTCCGGGAGTTGGTGATGGACAGGGAGGCCTGGCATGCTGCGATTCATGGGGTCGCAAAGAGTCGGACAGGACAGAGTGACTGAACTGAACTGAACTGAACTGATACTTTCTAACTCCTGAGTTCCATTCTGATACCAAGAGAATTGCCTCTGACTACATAAGTCAGTAATATTTCTTTTAAACCTAAGCATTTGCTTTTTATAAATAGTACATTATTCAAATAAAATTGAATAACCTAAATGTATAGAAATTATAAACATGAAGGAACACCCACCTTGAATCTCACTGAAGGAACCCCCACCCTGAATCTCATTGCTAAGACAATATTGTTGTTAGCAATTTGTTGCTCATCTTCCAGACTTTTTTCCATGCATTCATTATCATATACACATACCATAAAAACCATTAAAATTTTTGTTTTTGTTTATCATCTTTAACAGAGTATTCTGCAACTTGCTTTTCTCAACTAGTATATCTTAGACATATTTTCATAGCAATATATATAGAGTTTCCAATTCTTTGAATGACTGCATAGTATCCAATTCTATGTATATACTCTAATTTAATTATAGTATCATCAACTGATGAGCATTTAGATTTACTACCATTTTCACATTATGAACAATTCTTCAGGGTTTAATCTCCCACATACCTATCTTTGCACACTGATGCTACTATCTCAGCAGGGCATAGTCCTAAAAAGTAAAATTGCTGATAGGAGACTTCTAAATGCTTACAGATACTGACAAATTTCCCTGAAAAATGAATGAACCAACTTATAAATTACCAACTATCTATCACAAGTAAATTTTTAATTTGGATTTAAAGGAATTAGAAGAAATCCTTTCAAATAATAGAAATGTACATATTACTTACACTTCTTATATAAATTTAATCAAATGACTTATCTTTAATTTCCTAGAAGTTTGCCTATGGAATATTTTTTCTTAAGTGATTATTATTCTCAGGTCAAACAAGTATACGACTTTTTCAAGTTGGGGACAAGTATATCAAAAAGAGAGTTGAAAATGTTTGCAACTGACCTATAGCAATAGGAATGAGAAGATTAGCAAATATAAAATCATCATTTATTATTTCTCAAGGAGAGAAAACATTTGATAGCAGTTAATAACTCAGGTTGTACAGTCAGACCAACCCAATCATTCATTCAACATATATTTACTGAGCATCTATTATGTTTGAAGCTCTGTTATAGGTGTTAAGATATAGAGGTGAAGGTAAACAAGACAAAGAAGACCCCTCTGCTCTCATGAAGTTTACATTAGGGTTATGGAGATAAAATAAATAGATTAATTAACAGAACAATTTCAAAAACTGACAACCAAATAGAGAATTGTGAGACATTGTTGGGAAGGTGAGGTAGGATTGCGTCATACCTGATGCCAAGGCAAGGCCTCTCGGGGGAGGTGACGCGTGGGATGAGGCCAGGGAAGACCAAGAGCAAAACAGCTAGTACAGAAACATGCGAGGCCCGTGCAGGGAAGGGAAGGCGGCCAGTGGGCCAGACTGTGGAATACAGAGTTAGGACAGGAGTGGGTGAGCAGTCAGGTAGGGCTTTTAGGCCACTGGGAAATGCGTGCTTTCTACTCTAAGCCATCAGATTGTCTTAAGAGCAAGAGTGGCATGATCTCCTCTACATTTCAAGAGACCATTCTGGCTAATATACTCCTCATCACTGATTAACTGTGTGTCCTTGGACAAGCTACATTTCCTTTCTCAGCTTCAGTTTCCTCATTTATAAAGTTGAGATAATAGTATCTATGACATGGAGTTGATATAATGGTTAAGTTAAGTAATGAATGGAAAGCATTTTGCACAGTATCTAGCACATAAAAATGTTCACTAAATGTCTCCAACTAAATCACTTTTACCTCATTAAGATTACACTGAACAGAACTAAGCATAATTCACGATCACCAATTATTCAACACAATAAGCAAAAATATCCTTTTAAATGAGTCTTGATTCAAATTCTCTAATACTGAGAGGCTGGATATTTCCATACTGAATCAACACTCAGCACTTTCCTCTTATTGGATCCTATAATACGGCCCTGAGTTATATGTGTTTGTGTACACTCCTCACTTTCACACACACAATTATCCATCCTTGTGTTACCTGCAGAGCACATAATGCTCAAAACATGGTATAACAGGGTAGGCAAAGCAGGATGGTGGGTAGGTGAGTGGAGGGATTACCAGATATATGGAGGATAAAAGAGAAGACTCTTGAGAGTCCCTTGGACTCCAAGAAGATCAAACCAGTCAATTCTACAGGAAATCAACCCCAAATATTCATTGGAAGGACTGATGCCGAAGCTGAAGCTCCAACACTTTGGCCACACGATGCAAAGAGACATTCATTGGAAAAGACCCTGATGGAAAAACTGGAAGGCAAAAGGAGAAGCAGACAGCAGAGGATGAGATGGTTAGATAGCATCTCCAACTCAAAGGACACGAATCTGAGCAGGAGACAGTGGAGGACAGAAGAACCTGGCACGCTACAGTCCATGGGGTCACAAAGAGTCAGACAGGACTCAGCATATTAACAACAACAACAGGGAAAATAAAATAAAAATCATGAGGGCAAAATAAGAGAATGTTTCAAATTGAAATATCCAAAATAATAATGTTTTTAGGACTTTCCTGGTGGTCCAGTGATTAAGAATCTGCCTGCCAATGCAGGGGACGGAGGTTTGATCCCTGATCCAGGCAGATTCCACATGCCACAGGGCAACCAAGCCCATGTGTCACAACTACTGAAGCCTATGTGCCCTAGAGCCCATGCTCCACAATGAGAGAAGCCACTACAATGAGAAGCCCTCACACCGCAACTAGAGAGTAGCCCTACTCACCTCAACTAGAGAAAGGCCACATGTAGTAATGAAAACCCAATGCAGCCAATAAATAAATATAAATTTTAAAAAAATAATGGTTTTGAGTCATGAGCATATAAAATGGAAAACTGATCATTTCTTGCCATGTTTTATTATTCTGTTCATGCATTTACATAGCACCAGACTTCCTGATGAAACCCTAACAGAAGACACAGTCCAACTGTAAGGACTTACTGCCTTCTAATCTTGCTTCCTCTCTACTGAAGATATTTAGCAACACTCTGAAACATGAAAGAGGTACTTCTCATATTTACCAAAGTACGGAAGAATTATGAGAAATAGAAACAAAATTGTGAAACCTGATGTATTTGACTTTTGCTTTTTCTATGTGCTCAGACGTCTAAGTGTGACATCAAGAAAGTTCATGCATAGAATTCCCCTTTCTAGACTTTGAAACAAGGATCCCCAATAGCTGTCGCAACATTCATTCAGTGATCTTGCATCTAAATATGCGAATGGTTTCTACACACTTAAAAGGCAGGAATAGAGATGCAGATGTAGAAAATGGATATGTGGACATGGAGAGAGTGGGTTGAATTGAGAGATTAGGCTTGACATAAACACATCACCCATGTGTAAAACAGACAGCTGCTGTATAGTATATGGAGCCCAGCTCGGCGCTCTGTGATGACCTAGAGGGGTGAGATGCTGGGGCCAGAGGAGGGTGGAAGGAGAGGAGGAGGGGGAAGGGGTTGCAGGAAAAGTAAGGTCCAAGAGGGAAGGGTTATATGCACACATACAGCTTACTCACTTTGCTGTACTGCAGAAACACACAATATTTTAAAGCAACAATACCCCAATTTTTTTTTTTTTTAGAAAAAGGGGGTAAATGAATGAAAAGTGACCTTATATCCAAATATAGAGGACCACAGAAATTTGAAAAGTCACTAATTTAATTAAATAAAATTGGTAAAAGAACAACTAGGTTCAGAAAATAATCCTTTACTGGAACCTGTTCTGTAATATACAAAATACTTTTCTATGCATTGTCTTATTTTTGATCCCCACAAATCTCTTAAGAAAGCACAGTTTAAAAAGAAAGAAAGAAAGAAAGAAAACACAGTAGATTATGCCTGCAGTTTATAGACACAAATACTGACACAATGAGAAGATGATTTATCCCAAGTCTCTAACCAGTAGGTAGCAAAACTGGAACTCTTAGCCTTGTTAGTGTACATTCTGCTACCCCAAACTAATGCAATTTGGTAAACAGGGAAATTTGTTAAAACGGAACTTATTTCTATTTAAAAAGAGACAGAAGAGCCAACTATGTTTTTTTAAAAGTTGCAAGTAGCATTATATTAGAATTTCTCCTGGACTATTATAAATCCTTTCAAGCAGTACAATAATCCCTTTATATAAGGATAATGTCTCCCCATCATTAAAATAATGCACACTCCCTAACTGCAGATAATAACAACAACAACAACGCTCTCTTCGAGATACATATATGCCAGACTCTGTCCTACATTGTCCACGCTCACTGACTTCAATTTTTACAGCAGTCTTATGAGGTAGGTATTATTATTATGACCATCATCATCATCATTATACAGACGGAAAAAAGTGAAGCATAAAGAGGTTGTCATTTTTCTGTGACCATTTGGCTAGGAAATTGGTTCAGCAACTTTCAGCTGCAATATTATGCTGCCTCTGGAAACAGAAGCCCCTTTATCCCAACCTCTGCCTTATTAGATTCAACCAATGGTAACAGAAAATCTTTAGTGAGATTCAGTTCAGTTCAGTTTCTCAGTCATGTCCAACTCTTTGTGACCCCATGAACTGCAGCATGCCAGGCTTCCCTGTCCATCACCAACTCCTGGGTTAAAATGGTGTTAGTGAGATTGTGTACAGTAATATAAATTTAATATTACTACAGTGTATGATAATAGTAAAAATTGTGTTAGTGAGATTAACACAATTTAAACCCTTTCCACGTCTGCTGATGCAATACCAATCTTGCTGACCTGTGATTACACTTCATCAAAGTGCTAGAAAACTCACATATAAAGTACCTAACAGAGAACCTAGCACAAAGTATGCAGTTAACAATTACTGAGAGTCTACTGTGTGGCTGGCAATATTCTAAACGCTTTTCTCTACATATGCACTTCACAAATGTTAGCATGGTTCTCTTTTTGTCTTAACAGATGTGCTATGTATATGCTCAGTCGCTCAGTCATGTCCAACTCTTTGCGACCCCATGGACTGTAGCCTGCCAGGCTCCTCTGTCCGTGGGACTTCCCAGGCAAGAATACAGGACTGGATCGCCATTTCCTCCTCCAGGGGATCTTCCCGATCCAGGATCAATGCAGCTCCTGCATTGGCACGTTGATTCTTTACCACTGAGCGACCTGGGGTGAATCAAACGCTGTTTCTTTGGAAATTAAGCTGGGCAACGGAAAAAATTCTTTTCATGAAGGCAAGGACTGTTATATCAATGGGAATAAACAGCTGTTGTATGTGGGTTGTTAGGGACTACTGTTGCCCCGGCCTTTGATGAGACCCAGATGCACATGAGAAAGTACAAAACGAAGTATCAGAGAGGAGACTGAGGTCATAAGCTGGACTCCCCACCTACAGAGAGGTTTCCTCTCCAGGAAAAGTGAAACTTAAAGCACAAATACATTAGAAGTTTGATGGATTTTCCAAATCAATTCTGGGAATTTTAAATAAGTTACCTCTGTAAGCTCTTTTAAATATTATGTGTTCTCGACATTTTTAAAGTAAAAAAAAAAAAAAAATACTTTATTTAAAGGAACTATAAACACAAAACTTCTCAGAAATCCACATATCACACAGAACAAGGTACAACAGTCTTCCTTGCTGAAACTACAGTTTGGAGAATTTGGGTTTCACAATAAAACTAACCCACTCATTTATTCAAGAATTGATCAAAAACTACCTTGTGTACTTCGTGTTAAATGAAGTAGAAACTTTCCCTTCCCACTATGGAAAGAACCATTCTTTAAAATGTCAGTGACTACTTAATTTTTTAACTTTCTATTCTATGATGGAGTATAGCTGATTAACCATGTTGTGACAGCTTCAGATGCACAACAAAGAGACTCAGTCATACATATACATGTATCCATTCCTCCCCAATCTCCCCTCCCATCCAGGCTGCCACCTAACATCAATGATTACTTCTAACTTGCCACAATGATTAGTTCAAATGACATCAAAATGGTCATATAAAATATTATGACATTGATTTGGGGGAAATTATATTTATATATATATGAAATTAAATTCAAATTTATAAATACATATATTTATGAAGTTAAAAGCAAGTTCTTTCATAAAGGTAAACATATTCGGCATCAGTGGACCTCAGCGTAAGTCTAAAGATGCAGGATGTCTGCTCCATCTAGTAAATTATCCAAATAGATCCATATCTTTCTCCTCCTTAAGGTTCTTCAAATTCCTAGTTGATTAATATATTACATCTAAACAAGAAAGATGTAGAACTACTTACAGTAACAGAAAGGGGGAAAGGTGGGAGGCAGTAAACACAACTAAGGCAGAGATCTGGGTCTCGTACATTCCACAGCAATATGAATGATATTGATTTTCAGATTAGCTGCTCTTTTATATTATTCATACCTCCTTTTCCCTCTATTAGTGAAGAGAACTAAATTGTCTGTGTGTACTTGCTTGAGTCCACTGAGAGGCCTGAATCACCACTTGGAAATATCCATCATTCCTTTAAGATCAATCTCTACTAAAAGCCTGCAGCAAAGTGTTAATGCACTAACCTGTCTCCGGTTAATGGCAAAATAATGGTGGCTTGAGAAGAAAACACAATGAAAGATAATCTCATTTGAGGGCTGCAAAATAAGAAAAGAGGCAGTTAAAACATTTTTAAAAGAAATATTGATATAATACAGATGTATAGCTAGGGAGTCTCATTTAAAATCAGTCTCACTGAATGGTCCAGCCTTCTTTTAAATGGAACCCCTAAGTAGATACATGAACTCTGCTCAACATTACCATCATCACATAAGTCATTCTGGATTTAGTCAGTGCTGCTCAAGACTCAGGCACTCCTCTCTGACCCACAGGGCCATTTTAAGAAGAAATTACCTAGAAAGATAAATTCCAGGCCAGTGGAATTTTTTTTTTTTTTTTTGTAGAAAGCTCTTTCTTAGGCCTTCTACCTCATCTCCTTCAAGGAGGCCAATCCCTTCAGAATGATTATCATTGCAAGTTTAGGGCTGGAGACAAGCTGGTTTGATTTAATTACCACAACTATGAGAGGAGTTCATACAAGTTATCCTGAGGTAGGATTACTTAAAGAGTGTCAAGGACAATGTGAAAGAGAAGAACAAATCACATTTTGATTAGACATGTTCGGTTCTCTAAGTCTTAAGCATCAATACTTCTGACTGGCAACAACTGCCCTAGTTAAGCTACACCTTTTAAGCTCTAAGCCTTGATCTCATAGAATGATTCCTGTTTCAAAGACACTCTATGCAACGTTAATTAAGATCTGAACCTGAAGCTGTAACACTCAGCTCTCTAAACTGAAGAGCAGAATGATGCCCAAGGGTTACACATATTTGAAAAGTTATTCTCTTCAGTAGTCACCCTTTACTCATTTCCTACAATATATTATGGGTTAGTAACTGAACAACTAAACTCGTGCCAGGGAACTGTGTATTACGGAATTCCAATCTGTAAACCAGACCAAATAAGAGACATACTTCTTGGAAAGGTACTGAAATGACCCACTGCTTTTGATCAAAATCTGTGAGACACTCTGCCCACTCTTGGCTTAAATCAGAAAATTTATCAACAACTCTCTCTCCTGCCTTTGACACTTAAGGATATAAGGCCTTGTTTATTTTTCTTTCCTAGACAAGTTTACCTTAGACCCTGTCCAGAAATGAGTGTTATACTTGGCTTCTTAAACAGGAGACTGATGACTGAACAAGGACAAGCATACATTTTTATAGGGATAAGCTTACTGCTGCCAATAACTGAAAGCAAGGATTTCCTAGGCCTCTACAGATTGTTTGAAGTTACTTGCAACATGACTTTCAAAATGTTTTGATCATCCAAGCCTGTTTTAAAGAAAACATTTGGGCTAACACGACTGAAAGAAGCAATATTTAATGATACAGCTCCTTTTCATGTCCTTTCCATTATCTTGATAAACTTGCATTTCCTCATTGCATTTTTTCTTCTTTAAAAAGAAAAAAAAAAAAAGAGGAGGAGGAAAAAAGCCTCAAAAGCCTAGTGTCCTAGGGTTACTTTTAAATAAGAAAGCCACTAATTTCTGGTTACCTCTAAATAAGAGAGTAAGCTGGCTATCATAGCAGTTATGCTTTTTATAGGAGACAAACCAATCTTTCCTAGTAAGGCTTATTGCATATATAGAACAGTTAAATTTTAAACCAGCCACACACCCACACATTGTGTAAACACAAGTCATTTCTTTAAACACATACACACACACACAAGTGCCTTTTCTGGTAGTGGGTTATTAACACATGCTCATTTGAAGTTTACCAACACTTTTTTTTCTTAATGAGGACCTCAATAATGCTAAGAATTGTGTGGAATGGAAAATATATTATGGGTATTATTAGCATAAACTTTTAAAGTGATAAATTATGAGAAAGCATAAATGAAATTCAAAACAGATGAAAACTCACAAAGGAAAAGACATTTGGAATCATATCTGAAGATACTTCCCCAGAGCCTGAGCCAAGTTGCTGGGATCCAGATGAAATAAGCCCTCAACAACTGAAGGGCTGTCCTAATAACAGCATGTGTGTGATAAGACCTTGAGGCACTTAAAAATCAACACTTCAGGAAAGGCTTTCCCTGCAAATGGTTTCCAAAAAAGGATACCCTATCTAGCCTTTGGTCTACTTGCCTCCACCTCAAAGTCCCCTGCTTAGAAAAGGAAAGTAGGAGAGATACCTTACAAATCTCTCTGTAAGCTGCTGGACAAAATTGTAAATTTGAATCCAGTTATTTGCCACACTCCCAGACCTGAAAAAGAAAATTGAACAAATCAGAAAAACAACACATTTACAGGGGTGTCACCTGACCTCTTCTTCAAGCCAAGTTAACAGGATCAGCAGCTGAAAGGTAGGTGCTACAAGAACCTAGGGAGTCTACCCATCTTCAGGGACCACCTGCCTGCTAATTGTCCGGAGTTAAGATGCCAGCTCTTCAAATAAACACAGCCTTCCTTAGAAGGAAACGCAAACCACACTGAGTACGTTAACTGCAGACTGCCAAGCTACAATGAAAGCGCTGTGCTCAGGATAAAACCCGGCAAACTTTAGCCAGCGTGAGGCGTTGAGGGCTGAGGGACCCAGAAGGAGTCTTACGTGGATCCCAGGGTCGCAGAAGGTTACCCCAAGTGACGGCATTCCCATTTCCCAAGAAACCCCACCACTGGCCAGCAGTGACTGCCCATCTCCCTAGAGAGCCTAGCAGCTCGGGTCTCCTCCTATCACCCCGCAGCCCGCACCGATCCCAAAGCGCTCGCCTTTCGGACAGAAATAGCAACTGGGCGCCCATCACCGGAGTTACCCCTCACCCCTCCCCAGGTCGCACGGACATCTCAGCCTCCCCCCACCACAGCTCACCACCCGGGACCACGCTCCCCGGAGACCCTGGATCCCTTTTCCCGCACTCACTTGTCCAAGACGAAGTAGAGATCAAAGGCTCCGTGGCAGGAGGGCTGCTCCTGGGCGCTCAGCAGCCCCCCGGGACCGCTGAGAGCGAGCAGCCACAGCCCGGGGACCAGCCAGCGCCCGGGACAGCGGGCCGGGGAGCGCCCCGCCACCATCCTGCGGCCGGGGGTCGGCGGCTCCCTCCTGCTCGCAGCCCCCCTCGGCTCGGCTCGGCTCCACTCGGGGGCGACGCTAGGCTGGTGGGAGTGACCAGGGACGCACCCTGAGGTGGGGGGACAGCGAGTCCCTTAGGGCGCCGGCGCCTGGGTCAGCGGGACCCACAGGCTGACAGAGGGAGGGAGACGGGGAAGGAGGGAGGTCCTAGGAGGACAAAGGGAGACTCCGCCGCCGCCGCCGCCGCCGCTGCAGCCGGAACTCTTGACGAATCCCCGTGGAAGAGCGATCCGGCCCTCCCCCTCCCGATTCCGGAGAGTTCCTGCAGACGACCGGGGCCCGCGGCGACTGCTCGCGGCAGAAGTTCCTCCGCCGCCTCGGGGCGAGCCTGCAGCCTCCGCTCGGGAGCGCGGGTCCTCCGGGAGAGCCGCCCGGGACGCGGCCGCCGCCGCGCACACTTAAAAAGCGGAAGACCCCCTCGGCTCGGGGTTCCCCGCCTCCGCCCGGCACTGCAAACTTTTCTCCCTCGTACTCAGCTCTGGCACCGCGCGGCGGCCGGGCGGTCCTCTTTAGGGGAGGAGGCCGGGCGGCTCCGGAGAAGCCACTCGCAGCCAAGGCCAGAACCGCAATCCGGCCGGGTCCCCGCGGTGGCGGTGTGCGCCCGAGGGCGGGGCCTGAGCCGAGCCACACACGCACACTTGTGGGTTCGTGCCGAGCCGAGATGACTAAGGCTTGCCAGCTTTTGGAAAGGAGAGAAGTAGTTTAGAAAAACAGATGTCCTCTAGAAACTAAACAACCCCCCTTCCTGTACCCTGCAGGCTCGGCCTGTTGCAGCAGCTGTGCAGAGCAGCCCTTGGCGGGGTTGGGAGACTGAGGTCTAGCGGTTTGGAGAAAGGGCATGCCCCCTCGCTCTGCCCCACCCCCATTATCACAAGCACACTTGCTGCTCCGGTATCTAAAGAAGGCAACTTCCTCTTTTTTTTTTTTTTTTTTAAATAAAACTACTTCATTGTTTCATCTCACTAAAGCTAGAAACTTATCGGTGTGGGGGTTGGGGAGAGTAAAGGTGGGAAACTCTTCAGGAGTGAACAGTTGTATCTCAAAACATTGCATCCCACTGACATTCATCTCAAGCTCCAGATATTAAGAATTTCATCTTGGAGCCAGCTGGGTCACTCTTGCCAAACTTGCACAGGAGCAAAAGTTTGCAGGCATTTTGGATTCTCTGCTTACCCATTCTGCACTCAACCTCTCCTCTCTGCCCCCACCGCAACCTGCCTTCCCCCAGTGGAAACTGGCTTGTAGAACCTAACCATCTGACCGGTATGTTAGACGCTCAGTCGTGTCCGACTCGTTGTGACCCCCATGGACTGTACCTCCTCAGGCTCCTCTGTCCATGGGAATTCCCAGGCAAGAATATTGGGAGTGGGTTGCCATTTCCTCCTCCAGGGGATCGTCCCCACCCTGGATTGAACCCTCCTCTCCTGAGTTTTCTGTATTGGCAGGCAGATTCTTTACCACTGAGCCACCAGAGAATCCCACCAGTGATGGATAGTAACGTTCAGCGTCACCTCCTCTTCATCTGAATTAAGTCAAGGCTTTATGCTAAAAAGTTCATGTAGTACTACATTATATGTTGTCTCAGCAATTTGAATAGTTGTGGTGCATATTTAACTTTTCGTTTACATTGTCTTTGAGTACAACCAGATTTGCAAGCTGTTTGAAGATAGAAATCCATCACCTTAGGATCTACTTTATGTAAAGAATCTGCCTGCCCATGCAAGAGACACAGTTCAGTCCCTGGGTCGGGAAGACCCCCGGAGAAGGAAATAACAACCCACTTCAGTATTCTTGCCTGGGAAATCCCATGGACAGAGAAGCCTGGCAGGCTCTAGTCCATGGGGTTGCAAAAGAGTGGGACACAACTTAGTGCTTAAAACAACAATATGCCTGGCACTGTTCTAGGACCTAGAGTTAAAGCTCAGAATAAGATGACAAGCCCCAGTTTCCATGAAGCTTGCAGTCTGGTTGAGGAGGAAAAGCAGACAGAAATACATAAATAAATGTCCATATAGAAGGTAGCTCACAGAGATTTAAAATATGGTCATTTGATAAAGACCAACTAAATGACTAACAAAGAAGGTAGCCATTCCAAGAGCTAGAGAAGGAAACATTTCCAGTGACTGCAACTTTCCAGAAGTATTAGCTTAGCACATTCAAGAAACAGAAAGAAAAACAGTGTAACTGGAGTTTTATGAGAGAGAGGAAGTAAGAGAGCCAGACAGGGTCTAGCTAGTATATGTGCTTCATAAACTGTGATAAAGAAGTCAAGTATTTTATATTGTGCGACTGAAGCCCATTAAAAGAGTTCTAGGGGTGGGGAAGGGGATAAATTGTTATGATCTATGTTTTTTATGGATCGGTATAGCTGATATGATACAATGAATTTGGAGACAGCAAGAATGAAAGCAAGAAAACCAGTTAGGAGACTAGTGCAGTACCAGGGCACAATAAAACGGTACCTTGGACCAGCATCCCTGTAGTGTCTGAACATAAAGAGAGGAATGGGTAAGAACTTCGGTAAATACAGGTAGATCCCCAGTTTGGAAATGTCTGCCACTTAGAAATGGAAATTCCACTATCATCCACTGGACCTACCACTTCTTACCTGATAGGGTAAGGCAGGTACTGATGGGCCAAGTGGCTGATTGAGTGGAAGATAATTTAACACTTTCATTAGGAAGAAACAGAAATCCTCCACTGTTTTCAAGTAAGTGAGCTCCAGGGGAAAGAAACATTCAATGAGAGAGATGGTTATATTATCAACATCTTAATTCTGTGCTCCTTGGTCTCATCTTCTCTTAAGTTTCTAAAATTCTGATTCTTCTGCAGCCATAAGGCCTCCAGGAACATGCTGACATCTCTCATTTCAGATTTAGGCCATGGAAGTCCCATGGCTTAGGGACTGAAAGTCCCATGGCTCAGATGGTAAAGAATCCGCCTGCAATGCAGGAGACCCAGGTTCAATGCCTGGGTCAGGAAGATCCTCTGGAGAAGGGAATAGCAACCCATTCCAGTATTCTTGCCTGGAGAATTCAATGGACAGAAGAGCCTGGCAGGCTACAGTCCATGGGGTTGTAATGGATACATTCATCTCTTAGACTTCGCATAGCAGAAGTGAAACAGGCTGACTTTCAGGAAGCTTACATTAACAGCTTGTTAAAGCTTTTTATTCAAGGTTTTTATTATTTACTGTTGGTCAAAACTGATCTCCATTTTCAACTTTCATTTTAATCAAGATAGAATCCAAGATACCATATACCTTTATCAATGAATATCATATTAGTACATGACTGAATAAAATCAGGGTTGGGGGAGATTGCCAAAAAGCAATAACCGTTGCTTTCAAGTTAGAAGATGACAGAAGGTAAGGAAATATGTGTCTCATGTACTCTGTCCTCATGATGAAGCATTTTAAATTCACATGCATTGGCTTCTTTTCCCCAGGTTCCTTGACCCATTTCTGTTCAATTTCTGGGACTCCACAAACTAGTTTAAGGACCCATCTTGTGCTAGTAACAAACTAAAGCAAAGTACTTTGGAACTAAAACTTGTTCTTCCTCCAAATTCCTAGGCCCTCCTAGACATCTCTCATTTGGTTCTTCTTTCCTGATTAAGAAGGAAAGATTAATCCTTGTTGATTTTTTGGGTAGTTAATCCAGCCCAGTTCTGAAATTTTTATCATTTCAGCAGGGATGTGGCTTCATCTAGCACAGGCCAATAATTAATTGAATCATTTTCATGTAATATAAATGAGTGGGAAGGTCATTAATCTACTGGGGCAACCAACTGTCCCGATTTGTCCCAGACTGAAGAGTGTCCAGGGACATGCAACTTTCAGTGCTGAAACTGGGGCAGACACAGGGATGGTCCCTAAAGAGGGCTGTTACTCACACTATTTCCAAGAAATAATGAGGGAAGGTGACAGTGAGGGCAGACTTAGGAATCTCAACAAGCCATGAAGTAGGAGAGGTCACAACACTAAAGCTTTCTCTTCCCCCACTCTGGGGAGAGAGGACTCAGGCCTTGTGTCAGCTGGACAGTAGCCAGGTAGAGCTTCAGACTGACTTCTTTACCATTGCAAACATTCTGGTACACTGTTTAACTTTCTTTTATTTTTTTTTTAATTTATTATTTTTATTTGGCTTCTTCAGGTCTTAGAGCATGTGGGATCTAGTTCACCAACTGGAGGCTGAACCCAGGCCCTTTGCATTGGGAGCACAGAGTCTTAGGCACTGGACCACCAGGGAAGACCCTAACTTTTAATCAAAAATGAGATAAGAAATGCAGATTTTTAGCATTCATTCAACTGAATGATTTAGATAAATAAATCTAAAATATTTCTCTTTGATCAAATTATCTGCATTTCTGCTGAAGTAGTTTGCTTCATAAACCATACAAGCCCCTACTCTTTGAAAGTTATTCTTTGTGTCAAACTGAAGTTCTAGTTCAACATTAGAATTTATTACCTTATTATAAAACATACTAATAAATCCAAGGACATTTTAAACTCAGTTTAGGACACTTAGAGTAGCTTGACATTGACACCTGATTAAAAGTATCCACTAGGCCTTTGGTCATGTCCCATCTCTTACACCCACAGAGCTCCTATGGATTTTATGTTAAATTTTATTTATTTACTAATTTTTATTTAAAAAGTATTTATCAATACCTACTAGGTATCTGGTAATATTCTAAGCATATAACTTATGCTCTCAGGAGTTCATCTTTCCAATATCCTATCATTAATTTATTTCTGTCTCCTCTGACGCCAGCAAAGAATAAACAGAAGAGACAAATAAGTTACAATAATAAACACAGGAAAATAGAAATGAATGTATCCTTTATGTGTAAAAAGTCATATAATCTATATTATTTACAAGTAGATAACTTTGTATGACATTACAGTGACCAACATCATGCTCCTGGAAACTACCACAACGGAAGTGATTCATATTCACAGTACCTGTAGAGTGATTCATTATATAACTACCATGATTCACAGGAAGACAATAAGTACCTATAGATGACAAAGTCTACTTAAACTTTTATCAGTATAGTCAGTAAAGAGCTAGATTTCCCCAACGTCTGAACTAGTTCCTGACAGTGAACAAAATGCTTTTTGAAGATGCCGATTACTTCTAAGTTAACATCTAGCTTGATTGTTGTGTTTGACAACAGGGGATGTCAACCAATAGCAGAAAATGATTACTAACATCTGCATTTGGGATTGAAAGAAAGTGAAAGTCACTCAGTCATGTCCAACTCTTTGCGACCCCATGAACTATACAGTCCACGGAATTCTCCAGGCCAGAATACTGGAGTGGGTAGCCTTTCCTTCTCCAGGAGATCTTCCCGACCCAGGGATCAAACCCAGGTCTCCTGCATTGGGGGCGGATTCTTTACCAGTTGAGCCACAAAGGAAGCCAGAATGGGTAGCCTATCCATTCTCCAGCAGATCTTCCCAACCCAGGGGTCAAACCGGGGTCTCTTACATTGCAGACGGATTCTTTACCAACTGAGCTATCAGGGAAGCTGCTTGGGATTGGGTGTGTCTTAAATCCAGTTTCCCAGAAACAGACCTGAGACTCTGGGATCTTCCTGAAGGAGGTATGTTGGGTCATGCTCTCCAAAACCTATGAAGAGTGAAGAAGCAGAAATAGTCAGAGGAAAAGTTGGAACATAACATAATTGCAGAGGAAGTATCAGCCCACCCCAGTGGTAATCTGGAGCTGGAATGGCCTTTCACAGTTGTCCTGAATTGAATGAAGTCAGAGTTTTGTGTCCCTGTGGACACCCCTTTAAAAATAAGTGTAACCTTGGGCAAGGCAGCTTTCTCTGACTTAAGACATTTATAAGAAGTAGATGTGAGCTGTCAGCAGTCAAAACTCCCGGCTGTGGGAATGAGTACCTCAATCCCAAAGGAGGACCACAGCCTCCAAAACATCCATAAAAAGCTAAACACCTGGCAGCTTGTTTGATGAAAGTCATATCTCATGTGAAATATCAGATGTTCACAAACCAACGCAGACTCTGATTGGCATCCTGGAATGATAATGTCCTGTGATGACACCCTTTCTTCTCATGCACTCTAGAGCAGACCTGGTCCAGGCCAGCTTCTCAATGCTTAGTGAAATTATTCTAATAATGTTCTGTCTTCCCACACCTCCTACACACTTCAGTGTGATTTATTTTTTCTGAAGTGCAAACCAATCATGCTAATCACTTAAGTAATAATTGCCAATGAGATACCATTTCCTGGCCATTTAAGGCCCTCCACAATAGCATCACAGATTAGCTCCATATCTTTACCTCGAGTAAGTTAAGCCCCGTCATGTACTCTATGCAGCAGAGAAGCCATGGTAGTCACCGTGCCCCCATATACACAAATTTGCCTTTGGGACTTGCCGCATTTTACATTTCCATTTCCCGGACACCATATTTCAGGTTTCAGATTCTATTTCCTCTTTCACTTCCCTTCCATTCTGCTGCTGAACAATTCAGGTCAAAAGCCATTAGACGAGGCCAAGCAAACAGGGTTCTGGTGGACAGGAGCTATAGTAGTTGAAGGCGGGATATCAGAGGCCAAGCAGAGTAAGGAATTTCCCCCGGTGCAGGGAGGGGCAGCCTGGCACGGAATATTGAACCAAAAAGGGTGAGGGAGATATCCGCATGGGAGGGAGGCAGTGGCCCAGCACGAGGCATCAAAGAATCAGCCAGGTGAGGAGGTTACGTGTGTGTGTGTGTGTGTGTGTGTGTGTGTATGCATGTGTGTGTGTGTAGGGGGCACTACCCAATGTGTGGTTTCTGAGCCTAAGTGAGGAGAAGAAGCCTTCTGTTCAGGGAAGGAAGTCCACTGTGGAGCAGTTGGAGCCTACGAACAGACTTCCACGCAGGGAAGTCCCCCATGCGGGGTGTCAGAGCACAGATAGAGCAAGAGAGACTATACTGGAAGACCAGCTGTCCAGAATGTTGGAGCATGAGGGAGGCGAGTCGAGGGTGGGGCAGTGCAGAGCTGAGTGTAAGAACCTGCTGCTGCTGCTGCTAAGTCGCTTCAGTCGTGACCAACTCTGTGCGACCCCGTAGACGGCAGCCCACCAGGCTCCTCTGTCCCTGGGATTCTCCAGGTGAGAATACTGGAGTGGGTTGCCATTTCCTTCTCCGAGCCTGAGCAGTGTGTAAAGGAATTGTGCACAAGGGAGCCAGCCTGCCGTGGGACCGGACCAAAGCAGAGAAGGGAAAGTTTCAGATTGGGGAGCACCTGGCTGGATATATTGAAACCTAAGCATTAATGGAGGCTTTAATTCAGGAGTCACCTCCACAGGGTTTCAGAGCCCAGAATGGTTATGGAGAGAGCCAACCCGGGGCAGGGTGGCAGCCACATACAGAGCATGTCACTGCCTGAGTGGGAGCAGCAGGAGAAGCAGGAACAGCTTCAAAACTCCTGCAGGATGAGGGCATCAGTCCTGGCGGCCAGTCACAGTGGTGATGAGAAAGCGGTTACCTGCAGAGGGATAGACAAATTGAGTAAACACAGATAACGCACTTATCACCATCTGAGAAGGAAGTTACAAATAAGGAAATGAGAAAGTAATTACTCTTCTCATAGGTCTCTGATGCATCTTGACACAACTTGATTCATACGCCAGTTTTCAAGTTCTAGTCATTTTGCTGTTTTTCAGCATCCCAGCTCAGGGAGTGGTGGAAATCAAGGAAAATAGAAAAGCTGCCTGAAATGGTGAACCCTAATTGAACTCACTCAACACTGAGTCAGCTCCTCCAGTGTGTCTTCTGCATGCTAGAAAAAGCTAAAAATGGACATTTCCTAAACTCCCTTGCAGGTTTTCCTCATGGTTTAGAATCCACCCATATATGCTCAGGCTGGACTTCGGATCAGAATTAAGTTCTATGAGGAGACAAGCAGGGCATGCAGTGTCATTTGTTTATTTAATTAGCTGTGCTGGGTCCTAGCTGCAATAGACAGAATCTTCAATCTTTATTGGGACATGAGTGATCTAGTACCCCAACCAAGTATCGAACCCAGGACCCCTGCATTGGAAGCTCAGAGTCCTAGCTCTTGGACCACCAGGGAAGTCCCTGCAGTGTCCTTTTGCTGGTGCAGGTCATGACAGAGGCTGTGTGCCGGAGGCAGCATCTGGACCTCATTTAGTGGCTTCAGGGTTCACCACCTCAATCTCAGTAGAGCAAGCAGCTCCCTTGCACCCCCATGCTGGGTGTATTTGGGGAGTTGTCCCTGAATGCTCGGCCTTCACCCTCCTTCTTCAGCAATCCAGATGACTCTGTGAGCCCTTTACACTTCTTAATAAATCTCTTTCTCTTAGCCCCAATTCTGTTTTCAAGCACGTAGACAAGTCCTAACATTCTATAATCTCTGTGAATCTTACATTAGTCATTTTGCTGGCATTTATAATTACAATAAAAGATTGTAAATGGAAGAAAAGAGATAAGAAATTATGAATTTTTAAATTATCCTTTGCACTCATTTGATATTATTCCTCTCCTTGGTAAACATAAATATTCGGCAGGAAGTTCAGTTCAGTTCAGTTACACAGTCGTGTCTGACTCTTTTTAACCCCATGGGCTACAGCACGCCAGGCTTGCCTGTCCATCACCAGCTCCCAGATCTTCCTCAAATTCATGTCCATTGAGTCGGTGATGCCATCCAACCATCTCATCCTCTGTTGTCCCCTTCTCCTCCTGCCTTCAATCTTTCCCAACATCGGGGTCTTTTCCAATGAGTTAGTTCTTCAGATCAGGTGGCCAAAGGATTGGAGTTTCAGCTTCAGCATCAGTCCTTCCAATGAATATTCAGGACTGATTTCCTTTAAGATTGACTGCTTTGATCTCCTTGCAGTCCTCTCTCAAGAGTCTTCTCCAACACCACAGTTTGAAAGCATCAATTCTTCAAACCATAGCTTTGACTAGACAGACCTTTGTTGGCAAGGTAATTCTGAAGGAAAAGGGAAATTTTAAATGTTTTTAAAATAATTTTATTGATTTATTTTTGTCTGTGCTAGATCTTCGTTGCTACACAGGCTTTTCTCTAGTTGCAAAGAGTGGGGGCCACTCTCCAATTGCAGTGGTCAAGCTTCTCATTGTGGTGGCTTCTCTTGTCTAGAGCACGGGCTCTAGAGTGTTCAGGCTTCTGTAGTTGTGGTGTGTGGGCTCAGCAATTGCAGTTCCCAGGCTCTAGAGGACAAGCTCAATAATTGTGACACATGGGCTTAGTTGCTTCAAGGCATGTGGGATCTTCCCAGCCCAGGGACTGAACCTGTGCCTCCTGCATTAGCAAGCAGATTCTTTACCACTGAGCCACCAGGGAAGCCCTAAAATTTTTTTTTTTAAGAGAAAGTTTTTCCAAAGGGCTTTACACTCTTCAAAAATTTCACACACATGATTTCATATAACCCCCTAATAACCCTTTCTGGAAAATCTACTCCTGTATTGCCTCTCCCACCCTCCTTCTCCCCACTGGTCAGTCACTCTGTCTATCTGCTTCTTTTTGGTTTTATTCACTAGTTTGTTGTATTTTTTAGATTCTACATATAAATGATATCATACAATATTTGTCTTTCTCTGTCTGACTTATTCCACTTGGCATAAAATTGAACATTGTAAAGCACTGTAGAATTTAAAGAATCTTTTGTTCAATCAAAAGAAAAAAAAAGTAGGGCTTCCCTGGTGGCTCAGCGGTAAAGAATCCACCTGGGAATGCAGGAGATACAGGTTCAATCCCTGGTCTGGGAAAATTCCACACACCCTGGGACAACTAGGCCCATGCACCACAACTACTGAGTCTATGCACCAGAGACCAGGATCTGCAACTACAGAAGCCTACACACCACAGGGCCTGTGTTCTGCACCAAGAGAAGCCATTGCAATGAGAAGCCCACACACTACAACTAGAGAGGAGCCCCCACTCACCACAACTAGAGAAAAGACCATGCAGCAATGAAGACCCAGCACAACCAAAAAAGTTAACTTAAATTTTTCAAAAGTAATCTTCACAGTAAGCAAACCAATAAATTTTTACAGACTGGAAAATTTTTTTTAAAAATGTAGAGGAAGACCCAATCTACTTCTTTGAGGATATCATAAGACATGTACAAATTTTTTTAGCTTTCTTAAGAACACAGAAGCAGAAATTTTAAATAACAAAATTCAAAGAATGGAAGTGGCTATAGATAGAAACAGACAACTCAGAAGGGAGACAAAACAAGTTACAGCCAAGAACAACACCTTCCTCAAAAGAGACAGACAAATAAACCCCCAGGTTTATCCTGCGGATGATACCAAATGAAGATCTTCTTAGCCCATCTATTCAGTTGAAAGAATTCAAGTTTGGTTACCCATCTTCCCTTACCTTCAAATCATTGTGGGAGAAGGGCTCCCCGTACCTATGTCTCCACCACTTTCAAGAAGCAAAAAAAAAAAAAAAAAATCCCTCTTTTAAGCTAAGCACTATATTTAAAGACTTTGTAGGCAACATGAAAAAGAAAAAGAAACTTTTTTTTTTTTGCTTCTTCCAAACTTGTTTATATAACATTTTAAACAGCCACATTGTTTCTGCTCCAAGATATTTAAGCTGTGGTATAAACTATTTTTTTTTAAGATAAAAAAGTTTGAAATGTAATTTTTCTATTTGGAGTGCCTACCATAAGTACTACAATTAAAAAGATTTTTCATATTCTGGAGTCCTTGCGTTTCTCATGGAAACCACTTGATGGGTGCATATCCAACTTTATTTTAACAGCACATATGGCACATAGATTATCCATCCCAGTTTTCTTGGGAAGTTCTTTGAAAGGAGCAGTAGGAAAGTTGTCAATCCCCAAATGGCCAATGAGTTTCATATGTAGCAAATTTGGCTAGCAAAAATACCAGCTTAACACTGGTATTCACCAACACTGGACCACAAGTGCCTGAGGATATTTTTTAAAGTTTACTAAACCAGAGGTTTGCTTTTGACCCTGATCTTTATACAGAGTTAACACTTGTTCATCAAATAAAGGAAGAGTCTTAATTTGAAGAAATTCATTTTTGCAAATTTTTTAAATTTATTAATCAAGCAAATGTTTAATGCCCACTTTCTGCTAAGCACTGAGCTCTGCTCTTTGGAAGACGGAGTCTAGTAAGAGATACTCTAGTGAGTTATTCTAGTTACTGAACTAAGATAATTAAGTACCCATAATACCAAGGTTAAAATTACGTGATGCAGTGTAATAGGAATTCCAAAGACTGAGAAGTTACTCATAGCTGGAAAGATCAGGATCAATGGAGGACAGAGCATTTAATCTGCATTTTGAGAGAAGGATAGTCTTTTTAGGTTAGTCCAGATGAAGGGAAGGAATGTCTGCAGAAAGAAAAAGCATAACCAGGTCTTGTTTGAAGATGGGGGTGGGTTGGTAAAAAGATGGCATTATCAGTTAAGATGTGTAGAAGGAAGATGGTGGAGGAGAAGGTAGATGTGGAGAAAAATCTCTCTCCACGGATGCATCAGGATTACACCTTCAGACACAGAAGCCATCACAAAACACCAGCTGAGAACAAGAAGGAATCCCTTATCACCAGAAGGAAATGTACAGACCCATGTAAAACTCAGCAGGACAAAGGAAGGAGAGGAAAGAAACAGGACTACACGTGCACCCAGGGGTGGGGGAGCTGAAGCAGGGGTCAGATCCCCACACTGGGGCAATTGTTTGGGACAAAGGAGAAGCGTTTGAGGCTACTGGAGAATGCAGCAGCTGATCTGTGGCAGTCAGAATGGAATGAGGACCGCACAGGCAATCTGCCGCAGCTCTAACATACCCAGGACAGGGACTCAAGTCCCCTGGAACATGCAATGGCTGGGAGCTGGAGCATAGGGACTGGAGAGAAATCCCAGGGTGAGGTCTTTTTGTTGATCGCGGGGAGATGGCCTGAGGGGACACGGAGGAGGAGATTGCAGTGGGAAACGGCTTTAAAGGAAAACCGTGCAGCCGTGGAGGCAAGGCGATGCTGCTGAGTCACGCACAGTGGGTGAAGCCATCACTGTAGCCTTTGTCTCCCTACACACCAGCGCCAATATAGAAAGACCCCAAGGAGGGTGGACCTTTAAGTCCCTGACACATTGAGAAATAGAGAAGGACTCCAGTTGGGGGGGGGGGGGGGGGCGGTCCTTTAAGTACCTAAACACACCAAGCAACAGAGAAAGACCAGCCAAAGAGGACCCTTGAATGCCAGCTGCCAGAAGCTGATGGTACCATAGCTCCTGCCACTGAGGCAGCCGACGTTGGTGCACACTTGGCACCACCAGGGTCCCCACGCTCCAAGCAGCTGTGCCACCTCCATGCGCAGTCCTCACTGGGGCAGAGCTGCCAGAGACTAGACAAAACCCTAACAGCACCACATCTCCTGCGTCCCTTGGCCGTGGGCTCCCCCTGAATAGCTGGCACCGTCAGGGTTCCTGCTCTCCACACCCAGACCTCACTGGGGCAGACCTAAGTCCTCCAGGGCAGCCTCAGGAGCAAGTTCCTGTGGACGACCCACATGCAGATGTGAAGATAAAACCACAGGTGAAATCCAGGGGCAGTGTGGCTAAGGAAAAGGATTGAAGACCTTCCTACCAGCTGTACAAGCTTCAGATTAGATCCGCATAATCAAGTAGGCAAACTCTGTCTATGGAATATATAAAAGGACATTGAGAGGTCCCACAAAAGAAAACACTCTAGCTCTGGCAGCTGTAGACATTGGAGGCAAGAACAAGCAGGAGTAGGACCAGATTAGAGTCTGAGCTGTCCCCACAGCAGGTCCAGAAACCAGCCAAGTATTGGAGGGCATCCTAGGGATGTGGAGGTGGACTGTGACTCAGTGAGCTGAGGTTTGAGAAAAACATTTATTATTCTTCTTATATTTTGATTTGCTCTGTAGTTGGTTCTAGATTTTTTTTCCTT
The DNA here is from genome assembly GCF_033118175.1 of Dama dama. Taxonomy (NCBI): domain Eukaryota; kingdom Metazoa; phylum Chordata; class Mammalia; order Artiodactyla; family Cervidae; genus Dama; species Dama dama. Next base: position 21,808,119 of record NC_083686.1, on the reverse strand, counting down.
CATCCTGTTGCTGTGACTGTTGGTTTCATTATTACTATTAACAATATTTAAGATTTTGATAAGGCTTTTTTTTTTAAGAATCACACTTTTTATTTCCTTAATATATGACTACCTCTACATTAGCCTTTTGTGGTTGTGTGGGAGTTTGTTTTTGGTTTTTTAATTTTTTTCTTTTTCTTTGATTTTCTTCTCTTTTGTTTGTTTTTCTGTTGTTCTTTTCCTGCTGTAGTTACTCTTTAAAATATATGAATCTTTTTTTATATACTTTTATTTAACTTTGCTTTTCTATTTTTTTCTTTTCCTCTTTTTTTTCACCATGTTTGCAGTTTGTTTTTTTTCTCTAATTTATTCTCCAGTTGGCACCCTACTTTGGTTTTGTTTTCCAGTTTGTGCTTTAGTCTGTTTTTAATTGGTTGATATCATTTTTGGTTTCCTTTGTTTGCTGGGTCATTCTCTTGTTTTCTTTTCTTTGGAGTGTTTTGATTTTGTTTGTGTACGTGTGTATGTGTATAGTCCGTAGTTTCTGTTCTTATTTGTCTGGTTTTGTATTTACCGTTTGTCTGGGATTCATCTTTGTTTCTTATTGTGCTTTCGTGTATTTATTTTAATCCCCTTTAATGCCATAAAAACTACTTGTGGAATCTTGGTTCCCCAGCCAGAGAGCAGGCCTGAGCCTTTGGAGTGGGAGAGCTGAGTCCAGGACCCTAAACCACCAGAGAACTCCTAACCCCAGTGAATATTAATTAGTGAGAATTCCCATGAAGGCCTCCACCTATACAAGACCCAGCATCACCCAACTGTCAGCAAAATACAAAGTACAGGATGCCTCACTCAAACAACGAGCAAGACAAAAACCAAGTCCAATCATCAGCAGACAGGATTCCCACAGACACTCCAAAACATACCACCTCACCCAGCCTTGCACATCAGAGGGGGAAAAAACTAACTTACCTCCTCCCACCAGAATGCAGGCACAAGTCACTCCCAACATAAAGCCTACACAAATCACTGGACCAACCTTATCCACCAAGGGCTTAAACCGAAAGAAAGGTGGAAAGCTATCCTAAAACCAGGGAAAAGGTGACCTCAAATACAGTAACTTAGAAAAAAATGAAAAGACATAGGTATTCCACAAATGAAGGAACAAGGTAGAAACTTACAAGGCCAAATAAAGGAAGAGGACATAGGAAAACTACCTGAAAAACAATTCAGAATAATGATAGTAAAGATGATCCAAAGCCTCAAAAGCAGAATGGAGAAAGTGCAAGAATCAATGAACACATTTAATAAGGACCTAAAAGAAATAAAAAAGAAACAAACAGAGATGAACAACACAATTACTGAAATCAAAAATACTCTACAAGCAATCAATAGCAGAATAATGGAGGTGGAAGAATGGATAAGTGAGCTGGAAGATAGAATGGTGGAAATAAGTGAAGAGCAGAATAAAGGAAAGAGAATGAAAAGTATTGAGGATAGTCTCAGAGACCTCTGGTAAAATATTAAACACACCAACCTTCTAATTACAGTGGTCCCAGAAAAAGAGAAAAAGAAACGATCTGAGAAGATTTTTGAAGAGACTATAGCCAGAAACATCCCCAACAAAGGAAATGGTCAATCAAGTCCAAGAAGCACAGAGAGACCCATACAGGTTAAACTCAAGGAGAAACATGCCAAGACATATATAATCAAACCAATAAAGATTAAACACATTAAAGAAAGACTATTAAAAACAGCAAGGGAAAAGCAACAAGTAACATACAAGGGAAATCCCATATGATTAACAGATGATCTTTCAGCAGAAACTCTATAGGCCAGAAGAAAATGGCAGGATATATTTAAAGTATTGAAAGGAAAAAATCTACAATCAAGATTACTCCACCCAGCAAGGATCTCATTCAAACTCGAGGAAGAAATCAAAAGCTTTACAGACAAGCAAAAGGTAAGAGAATTTAGCACCACTAAACCAGCTTTACAACAAATGTTAAAGGGACTTCTATAAACAGGAAACACAAGAGAAGGAAAAGACCTACAAAAACAAAGCCAAAACAATTAAGAAAATGCCAAAAGGAATATCAGTTCAGTTCAGTTCAGTTGCTCAGTTGTGTCTGACTCTGCAACCCCGTGAACCGCAGCACGCCAGGCCTCCCTGTTCATCACCAACTCCTGGAATCCACCCAAACCCATGTCCACTGAGTCAGTGATGCCATCCAACCATCCCATCCTCTGTCATCCACTTCTCCTCCTGTCCTCAATCTTTCCCAGCATCAGGGTCTTTTTAAATGAGTCAGCTTTTCGCATCAGGTGGCCAAAGTATTGGAGTGTCAGCTTCAGCATCAGTCCTTCCAATGAACCCTCAGGACTGATCTCCTTTAGGATGGACTGGTTGGATCTCCTTGCAGTCCAAGGGACTCTCAAGAGTCTTCACCAACACCATAGTTCAAAAGCATCAATTCTTCAGCACTTAGCTTTCTTTATAGTCCAACTCTCATATCTATACATGACTACTGGAAAAACCATAGCCTTGACTAGACGGACCTTTGTTGGCAAAGTAATGTCTCTGCTTTTTAATATGCTGTCTAGGTTGGTCATAACTTTCCTTCCAAGAAGCAAGCATCTTTTAATTTCATGGCTGCAATCACCATCTGCAGTAATTTTGGAGCCCAGGAAAATAAAGTCAGCCACTGTTTCCACTGTTTCCCCATCTATTTGCCATGAAGTGATGGGACTGGATGCTATCTTAGTTTTCTGAATGTTGAGCTTTAAGCCAACTTTTTCACTCTCCTCTTTCACTTTCATCAAGAAGCTCTTTAGTTCTTTTTTACTTTATGCCATAAGGGTGGTGTCATCTGCATATATGAGTTTATTGCTATTTCTCCTGGCAATCTTGATTCCAGCTTGTGCTTCCTCCAGCCCAGCATTTCTCATGATGTACTCTGCATATAAGTTAAATAAGCAGGGTGAAAATATACAGCTTTGACGTACATCAATGATTACTTTAAATATAAATGTATTACATGTTCCAATCAAAAGACACAGACTGTCTGAATAGATACAAAAACAAGACACACATATATATTATCTGCAGGAGACCCACTTCAGATCTAGAAGCACATACAGACCAAAAGTTAGAGGGTAGAAAAGATATTCCATGCAAATGGAAATCAAAAGAAACTGGAGTAGCAATTCTCATATCAATCAAAATGGACCTTAAAGACTATTACAAGAGATAAGGAAAGACATTACATAATGATCAAGGGGTCAATCCAAGAAGAAGATGTAACAGTTGTAAATATTTATGCACCCAGCATAGGAGAACCTCAACACATAAGGCTCATAAAAGGAGAAATTGGCAATAACACAATAATAGTAGGTGACTTTAACACCCCACTTACACCAATGGACAGATCATTAAAACAGAAAATTAATAAGGAAACATAAGCCTTAAATGACACATCAGGCCAGATGAACCTAATTGATATCTTCAGGACATTCTGTCAAATGCAGAATAATACACTATCTTCTCTAGTGTACATGGAACATTCTCCAGGATAAACCACATCTTGGGTCACAAATCAAGCCTTGGTAAATTTAAGAAAATTGAAATTTTATCAAGCATCTTTTCTGAACACAATGCTATGAGACTAGATAATCAAATACAGGGGGGGGAAACTGCAAAAAACACAAAAATATAGTGATTAAGCAATATATTTCTAAATAAAGAACAGGTTACAGAAGAAAAAGAGAAATAAAAAAATTTCTAGAAAAATGACACACACAAAAAAACATGACAACCTGAAACCTATGGGATGCAGCAAAAGCAGTTCTAAGAGGGAAGTTTATAGCAATACAATCTTACTTCAAGAAACAAGAAAAACATTGAATTGACAACCTAAATTTATATCTAAAATTGGAAAAAGAAAAACAAACAAACAAACAAAAATCAGAATTAGTATAAGGAAGGAAGTCATAAAGATCAGAGCAGAAATAAACTGAAAAACGCATGAAGGAAGCAATAGTAAATATCAGTAAAACTAAAAGTTGGTTCTTCAAGAGGATAAACCAAAATTTACAAACCATTAGCCAGACTTATCAAGAAAAAAAGGGAGAAAAATCAAATCAACAAAATTAGAAATGGAAAAGAAGAGGTTACAACAGACAATGCAGAAATACAAAGGATAGAGACTATTATGGGCAACTATATGTCAGTAAAATGTGTAACCTGGAAGAAATGGATAGATTCTTAGAAAAGTTCAACCTTCTGTGCCTGAACCAGGAAGAAAAATAAATTATTAGCAAGCCAATTACAAGCACTGAAACAGAAACAATAATCAAAAATCTCCCAAGAAACAAAAGCCCAGAGCCAGATGGCTTCACAGGTGAATTCTATCAACCATTTAGAGACGAGTTAATGCCTATATTTCTGAAACTCTTTCAAAAACTTGCAGAGGAAGGAACACTATCACACTCATTCTACAAGGCAACCATCACCCTGATGATGGCAAAGCCAAACAAAGGCATCACACACAAAAAGAAAATTACAGGCCAATATCACTGATGAACATAGATGCAAAAATCCTTAACAAAGTTCTACCAAAAAGAATTCAACAACACATTAAAAAGATCATACACCATGATCAAGTCAGGTTTATCCCAGGGATGCAAGGATGCTTCAATATATGCAAATAAATCAACGTGATGCACCATATTAACAAACTAAAAGATAAAAACCACATAATATTCTCAATAGACAAAAAAAAAAGCTTTTGACAAAATTCAGTACCCATTTATAAAAACTCTTCAAATAATGGGCACAGAAGGGACCTATTTCAACATAATAAAGGCCATACATGATAAACCCACAGCAAACATTATTCTTAATGGTGAAAAACTGAAAGCATTTCCTTTAAGATCAGGAACAAGACAAGCGTGCCCACTCTTGCCACTATTATTCAACATATTTTAGAAGTCCTTATTACAGCAATCAGAGAAGAAAAAGTAATTAAAGAAATTCAGATTGGAAAAGAAGTAAAACTCTCACTGTTTGCAGATGACATTATACTATACATAAAAACTGTAATGATATTATCAGAAAATTACTAAAGCTAATCAATGAATTTAGTAAAGCCACAGGACACAAAATCAGTACACAGAAATCACTTGCATTCCAAAAAATCAGAAAGAGAAATTAAGGAATCAGTCTTATTTACCATTACAGCAAAAAGAATTTTAAAAACCTAGGAATAAATATACCAAAAGAGACTAAAGAGCTATATGCAGAAAACTATAAAACACTAATGAAAGAAATCAGAGACAATATAAATAGATGGAGAGATATTCCATGTTCCTGCATTGGAAGAATTGATATTGTGAAAATGACTATCCGACCAAATGTAATCTACAGATTCAGTGCAATCTCTATCAAATTACCTATGGCATTTTCCACAGAACTAGAAGACAAAATTTTACAGTTTGTATGGAAATACAAAAGTCCCCGAATATCCAAAATGATCTTGAGAAAGAAGAATTGAGCTGGAGGAATCAACCTTACTGACTTCAAACCATCTACAAAGCTACAGTCACCAGACAGCATGATACTGGCACAAAAACAGAAATATAGACCAATGGAATAATATAGAAAGCCCGGCGTTAAACTCACACACCTATGAGCACCTTATCTTTAACAAAGGAGGTAAGAATACACAATGGAACAAAGATTTTCTCTTCAATAAGGGATGCTGGGAAAACTAGACAGTTACAAAGTAAAAGAATTAAAACACTTCCTAACACCATATACAAAGATTGAACACCCAAATGTAAGACCAGAAACTATAAAACTCTTAGAGGAAAACATAAGCAGAGCACTCTATGACATAAATCAAAGCAATATACACTATGACCTACTTCCTAGAGTAATGGAAATAAAAACAAAAATACACAAGTGGGACCTAATTAAACTTAAAAGATTTTGTACAGCAAAGGAAATGATAAGGTGAAATGACAGCCCTCAGAATGGAAGAAAATAATAGCAAATGAAACGACTGACAAAGAGTTAATTTCCAAAATGTATAAAATAGGCAGCTCATACAACTCAATACCGGAAAAACAAGCAACCCAATCAAAAAGTGGGCAAGAGACCTGAACAGACATTTCTCAATAAAAGACAGGCAAATAGCTAATAAACATATGAAAAGATGCTCAACATCACTCATTATTAGAGAAATGCAAATCAAAACTTCAGTGAGGTAGTTTTGACTGTCATCTGTCTGACTATCACCTAACACTAGTCAGAATGGCCATCATCAAAAAATCTCCAAACAGTAAATGCTGGAGAGGATGTGGAGAAAAGGAAATCCTTTTGCACTGTTGGCAGGAATGGAAATTGATACAGCCACTATGCAAGACAGTATGGAGACTCATTATAAAACTATCATATGACCCAACAATCTCAGTCCTGGGCATATACCCTGAGAAAACCATAATTGAAAAAGACACATGTACCCCAGTGTTCATTGCAGTGCTATTTACAATAGCAAGGACACGGAAGCAACCTAGGTGCCCGTCGGCAGATGAGTGGATAAAGAAGCTGTGGTCCATATACACAACGGAATCCTGCGCTGTGCTGGGCTGTATTGTTCCAATTCTTCACAACCCCATGGACTGTAGCCCACCAGGCTCCTCTGTCTGTGGGGATTCTCCAGGCAAGAATACTGGAGTGGGTTGCCATGACCCCCTCCAGGGGATCTTCCAGACCCAGGGAACAAATCCAGGTCTCCTGAACTGCAGGCAGATTCTTTACCAGCTGAGCTACCAGGGAAGCCCACAATGCAATACTCTTCAGCCATAAAAAGGAAGGGGTGTGAGTCAGTCCTAATGAGGTGGATGAACCTAGAGGAGCCTATTAGACAGAGTCAGGAAGACAAAAACAAATATCGGATATTAACACACATATGTGGAATCTAGAAAGATGGTACCGATGAACCTATTTGCAGGGCAGCAATGGAGACACAGACGTGAGAACAGACTGAGGGACGTGGGGTGGACGGAAGGAGAGTGTGGGACAGATGGAGAGAGTGGTGCGGAAACATATAATGTCATGTGTAAAGTAGATAGCCAGTGGGAGTTTGCTCTACGACTCAGGGAACTCAAACTGGGGATCAGTGGCAACCTACAGGAGTGGGATGGGGTGGGATGGGGTGGGAGGTGGGAGGAAGGTTCTAGAGGGAGGGGACATATACCTATTGCTGATTCATGTTGTTGTATGGCAGAAACCAATACAATATTGTAAAGCAATTATTCTTCAATTAAAATTAAGTAAATTTTAAAAAAACGTGTAGAAGAGCAAGCATGTGTTTTGATTACCTTCTTTACCTGTTTCATAGGATTAGTATTGTGTTTTAATCGTGTAAAACCTGATAATGCTTTCTCCAGAGTATTGTCATCATACTCTTAACAAGTAGTATGACTACATGATATATTAGACTTAATGTTTAGACACTTCTCATGGAGAACGTGCTTGGAGAAACAACAGTCGTCCTGAGCTCTACTAGCACCAGCCTCCATCCAAGGGAACAGAAGCATAGAGTAGTGAATGTACAGAGTGCCTGCTAAGCATGGAAAAAACTTAATGTCAGTGTTCTGAGTCCTGAGAGTATGAAGGGAGAGAGCAGAAAGTAAAGCTGACTGAGCTAAGTAAGGTCCAATATGTAGAAGGCTTTAGGTTAATACTGTTCACCATCTGTTTTTGTAAATAAAGATTTATTGGACACAGTCATGCCCAATTGTTTACATATTGTTTGTGGCTACTTTCGTGCTACAATAGTATACCTGAGTAGTTAAGACAGAAAACATATGGCCTACAAGCCTAAAACATTTACTGGACTTTTATGAAAAAAAAGTCCAACCTTTGTTTTAAAAAACTTTTAATGTATGAACTTTTCAGTACACAAAGTGTAGATAATAGTAACTTTTAAGCACCATAGGAGTTCAAACAAGCCTTTGCATTTAGAAGGATAACCAGGTTGCTTTGGCAAGACAAATTAGAGGGGAAAGGCACAAAAGAGCTGAGAATACTTACAATTGTTTTCAAAAGAGATAAAATCTGGTATTCTTTTCTTGCTTTTTATCTTGTATTCGATGAAATACCAAAGCCTAGACTGATTCAAAGCTGCAAAGTTGGCAGTAAAATCAGAAGAATGACACTTTTAAGAATGACACTCTTAAGGACAACAAGGTATGAGACTTTCTTGGTAGTCCAGTGGTTAGGACTTAACCTTCCATTTCAGAGGGTGTGGGTTCGATCCCTGGTCAAGGAGCTGAGATCCTACATGCCTCGTGGCCAATATTGTAAAACATAAAACAGAAGCATTATTGTAAAGAGTTTAATAAAAGCTTTAAAAATGGTCCACATTAAAAAAAAAACTTAAAACAAAGAAACAAAGAAAAGAGTGGGAAGGTATAGAAATTTCTACGTGTTAGAGAAACACATGTAGTCAGGATGCAAGCTTTGCCTGGAAAGAAGCTGGGGAGTGAGCAGTGCTGTGGCTGAGACGGCTCTGAGGAAACAACACGTGGTAAATCTCACTGCTGGAATTCAGTCCTGGAAAGTCTCCATGGTAGATAGTGAGCCTGCCATTTCTAAACCAAAGTCTTCGATTCCATCCATAGGGTTCACCCCAAGGAAGAAGTAAATCTGATTAGAGTAACAGATCCCAAGGTGAACTAAGGAAAGACAAAAAGAAGTACCATTAAGCTAGAGTGTCTCATAGCAATTCCGGAGCAGACTGTAATGGAAGTTAGGGATGGGACGAGAGTCTGAACTTGAAGATCCAGGTTCCAATTTCACATTTCCAGAAAGAAAGGTTTTGTTGCATTGATATCATTTGGTCCAGATGTCCACCCTTGACTGAAACTCAAATGCAGAGGCAGGAACCTGTATCTGACACATGGCAGACAGGGCCCCACCCTAGTGGTGAGAGGACATTTTCTAGAGATGACATACCAAGAAGATACCTTAAAAGGTGTTGTCTGCAAGAAGAGGAGCCCCCCTTTTATAAAGAGAGTCATCGAGGGAGCAAGATTCACTTCACAAAAATCCTACTTAAAGGCAAGTTCTTTGAGAGACTTCAGTTCCAGAGTACAGTGTCTGTATTGTTTATACCGATCATCTCTTTTCTGTCCAAAAGATTTTTCTCTCACACGAAGCTCAATTAAACAAAGAAAAGGCTGAAAATGACTTTTATAAATTAATTTTCAAACAATTACAGTCAACATTTTGATTGATAATCTAACCAACTATTAAAAAGAAATAAAATGCAGTGCATGGTTCAACCAACAAGCTTCTGTTTTTGAAACTCTGACCTTGACAAATTTGCATTTTAAAGACACTCATTAACGATTTCCCTTCTGTGGCACTAATACTGAATATAAACCAAGGGAGCCTGGGTAGGCACAAACATCAATATGTAAAAGATATCGCAGATAAATTCATTGCACCTTGAGGTGATTAGTTTAAAGCTCATTGAATTTCTAGTCTTTGAATTAATGCCTTTTTTGTTCATACATGATATAGTACAAGAAGAATCATGTGGCAGTCAAAAAAATAACCTAACAAAGTTGATATCTTCACCATTCATCATATCCTTGACACTTCTGACAAAATGGTTTTCCACCCTGAATTGACAGTCAAAACAGGAACTTCACATAGAATTTTAAACTGCATTCATGTTAGATGGTATCAAAACACAATACCAAACTCATGATATCAAACAAATAATTTCTCTTTTCCCTGATGCAGACTTAAGAAGTATATCATCCCTTTTAACTAGTAATTTTTCTTACAAGAGTATTTTGTAAGAGGTAAAGTGCATTGACATTCTTCATACATTACTTTACGCTGGGATTTAAAGTGAAAGCTAGTTCCATAGGGAAACGAGAAAAATAGCATTTCTGAGTCTCCTTGCTGTGGCTTACTAAGAAAGTTAATGGTGCAAACTCAAAGTGTGCACAGGAGTATAAAATAAATTTCTAAAGAAACATGACAAAATATTTGCAATCACCCTTTTGTTAAAATCTATGGGCTATTCCATTTCCAGCATATGGAGGGATGGACCTTTTGATTGTGTCTGCATTATCGACTTTCTCTTTAATCAGACCTCCACTAGCAAAACACATAGCTAATATTCTTGAGCCTGATGATTCAGGTAAAAGGTTTGATTATTTTTTGGTATTTTCCCTTTCTCGCTCTGTTCACCCACCTCTAATTTATTTCTCACTGATTCGAACTTGCTGACTCAATTGACCCCACATTTATACACAGATAGCTCTGAAATATTTGTCCATGAATGATATATGTGTATTAATCACCTTCCATATATTAACCTTAAGATTTATCTCAGGTAAGGAAGGTCTTCCTTTCCTTTTACCTGTGCCTTTAATGTCTACATCCCCCAGAGTAAACATTCATTTCTTCCAAACTTCCTTCTCTGTAGGGCTCTGTAGGGAGTTTTTATGTAAATGATGTCATCTGACAATGAATTTCTGGAAAAGGTACTGTATCTTTTGGATGAGAAAACTGATGCATAGAGAGCTGAGAGGTAGCTAGTATACTGAAGGGCAGAGACTTAAGGGCCGATATTTTGATGGATGTCCTGTATACTTTTCTTTCCACAATGCCTTGGCCCTTCTGCAGGGTCTTCCCATCAAAGGGCAGAGCTTTTGTCAGGCAACTTTCTCTGCACAGCTCTAGATGTAACTGCTTGCTGATCTATTCCTGCCTTCTCCTTTCTAAATCACCTCTCCATTAGATTATCCAATCGGAATGTTTTTAGTCTATTTCCTGCTGGGAACTTGATTGATATGGCTCACCCCTAAAGAGAACTCTCCAAGTCCCAACCCCCCTCCCACTTCTACCAGGTCCATCTCAACCACTCTCACTTGCTCCCTTTAAAGTTCCCCTTGCTGCAATTCTTGTTCAAAACAAACAAGTTCTTCAGGCTTTCTTCATAAAGACAAAATAATCTGGTAAAAAAAATTCACACTAATATATGCAGCACTAATAAATATTTAATGTATTACCTTTCCTTCTACCCTGTCTCTAAGCTGACCAACAATATTTGCATATTTGCATTAATCTCAACGAATAAATATCTAATGGCAGAATGCCAGCCATCTGTTGCAGGTGGCTTAGGGTCAGATTTTTTTTTAAACCATGTAGGCTCAAAGGACCACAGTTAAGTGGAGGGACTATTGGTTAAGGCTGAGTTTCAAAGTTGTTTTTGTAGCATCTAACTCATTCTCTCCCTGCATTGAGTTTGGTTGGTGATAAAAGCATCTAATAGATAAAAATTGGTAAGTAGTACATTAATATTAAACAGGAGCAAAAGAGTGTGCTTTAGATGGAAAGTTCCAGGGGTCCTTCTATACATAGGATGACTATGTATGATCACCAACTCTTATCACATGGGCAGTTGGCTCAATCAAAAACAGTTTTTTTTTTCAATGAGATAATATAGTCAAATAATTTTCAATGGACATAGTCTTTGTTATTCTGTGTAATTATTCTTTTCCTACTGAATATGGATAAAAGAAGTCTTTCATGCATTTCAGCTAAATAAAATATAAATTAAAAATATGTAACTAAAAATTTCCTATGAAATTAAAAAAAAAAAACAGACACATTAGAGAGGATGGAAGGTTGAATGGTCTGTACATTATCAAATAATCACCCAAATAAAAATATGCTTCCAGACATGTACAGATGGCTGTTTCATAATCACTGAAACTTTAAAAATGATGAAATATGGCTGGCCTTTAGGTTTCCTGGATGAAGTCTATTATAGGATGATTTACCATCTGAGGATCCAGAGGATGTATAACAAGTGTTATCACTAAAATAATGTTGGATGAAGTCTTGAGCCGAGCAGAAGTAAGAAAGCAGCCTGGGGCCTTGGGAACCTTCTGTCTGGCCTGTGGCACCATTATCTGCCACAGTATCTAGTCTGTACAGAAACCTTATTTTAATTTCACTTGGGATCCGTATGTTTCTGCTGACCTTTCCTTGCAAAGATGACTTTTTTCCCACATTTTGCTATTTTCTGCTTTCCAAGCATGTGGGTATTTTTTAAAATTCTTTTGGTTTTGTTGAAGTGACATTTCACTAGCTAAGACAAACAAAGCTTCTAACATAAGGGTAGTGATTAAAAGAGTTTGATAGCATCTTAAATGTACACATAATATAAAGAAGAACACAGACTGTGCCTTCTATACTCTGACACTAGCACCTATGCTTCTAACGCCATATTTGTTTAATCCAATAATCATCTTTAGCTTCATTCTTATCAAAATGAACTCGAGTTCATTTTCATTAACTGTTGGGTTTTCTTGTAAGGCACTCGTAAGGATGTTAGAAAACCATATGGATACATTACTCATTCTTAATCTATGCACAAACTGGGCTTTCTAATTGTCATTTAATATGTGATACTCATCAAGAAGGCATGACTGGAATGTGGCTTGATATAAGAGAAGGCTTCAACTTAACCAACTGTACGGAAAGATCGCTGAAGAATAAGTGTCACCAGATGGTCTGCATGCAGTCAAAGAACACTATTCTGTCAGTGTAGTTTCAGCATCACCCAGAGATGAAGGTACTTGGCCAGCTGACATGGACATTCTGGTTGCTTGGCAAATATTGCCTTACCGTGTGTTGGGGGACATCAAGTGTCATCATTTGATGATATCAGCCATGAAAATCATCCCATAGCTGTGCTGTGACTGCATTTCTACAGACTAATTTGAATTTCCATGGAAATATTTTTTTACAAGGGAGAGAATATGCATACTGGGTGATATCAGTACATTAATTCACTTGGCAGTTGTTCTTTCCACTGAAAATTAATAAATGGTCACATTGAGGCACCTATAACAAAATTATTGTCTCTAACTTTGCTTCTATAACTATGCTAGTGTTTAAGCAACTCCTATAGTTTCCTTCCTATTTCTCAGCTCCTAACAAAACCAACTGTAACATGTTATCCTACCTCTTCCATAGGGTAATTATGAAAATTCTAAGTGAAAGAATATAAATTAAGATACTTTTGAATCCCTAGGTTGGGAAGACCCCCTGGAGAAGGGAATGGCAACCAACTCCAGTATTCTTGCCTGGGAAATCCCATGCACAGAGGAGCCTGGCGGGCTATAGTCCATGGGGCCACAAAAGAGTGGGACATGACTTAGCAACTAAGTAACAATAACAACTTCTGTTAAATATAACAACTATGTGATTTTATAATTGAAATGAGTACCTTGCCCATTGTAGGTACTTATCAAATCCTTTGTATGCCACTTGGTTCCACAAAAGGAATTAAGGTAAGTCAACCAAAGATTAGTTAGGAAAGTTCTCTCTCTTCTTTCCTACAATTGGCACTGTTTGTTTTCATCTGCCCCTTTTAATTTAAACATAAAGGAAAAATACAATTGTCTTTACTGTGTCTACCCTTCGCTCAACTCCCCTTTTCTATATACTTCATGTGTGTGTGTAGATATGAGAACCAAACATTTATTCCTCTCCTTACTCTGGATTGATTTTTCTTCCCATCTTTCAAAGGCATTGTCATAATAGTATTTGTTAAGCTTTACTGATACTATATGTGATGAGTGCTCTGTCGCTTCAATCATGTCTGTCTCTTTTTGGCCCCTGGACTGTAGCTGCCAGGGTCCTCTGTCCATGGGATTCTCCAGGCAGGAATACTGGAGTGGGTTGCCATGCCCTCCTCCAGGGGATCTTCCCAAATCAGGGATAGAACCCATCTCTCCTGCACTGGAAGAAGATTCTTTATTGCTGAGCCATTTGGGAAGCCCATTGAATACTACACTAAGTATTTAAATGTATTATCTCATTTAATATTAAAAATAATTCTAAGATACAAATATTTTTTATTGATTGCTCACTGTATGCTTTCATGGTCCTAATTTTTGATTTATCAAAGAGAGAACTGAAGTTCATAAAATTTAAGCAACGTGGCCAAGGTCATGGAACTCATGGACAGAGAAGTTGAAATATGAATCCAGATATGTTTAACTCCACTGATTTCTCTTTTTTTAATTCATTTTTAAATTGAAATATAGCAATCTATAATTTTATACTAGTTTCAGATATTCAGCAGAGGTTCAATATTCTTATAATGTTCCATTAAAAGTTATTAAGAAAATGTCTATAATTCCTTGCGCTATATAATATACCATTGTTGCTTATCTATTTTATGCATAGCAGTTTGTATCTCTTAATCCTTTACCTCTCATTTGCCCCTCCCCCTACTGTTTCCCCATTTAGTAATCACTAGTTTATTTTCCATATCTGTTAATCTGTTTTGCACATACATTCATTTGTATTATTTTTTTAGATTCTACATATAAGTGATATCATACAGTATTTGTCTTTCTCTGACTTATATCACTAAGCATAATATTCTCTAGGTCCATACAGATTGTATCTAATTTTTATTTTTATCATTGTGAAGTAATATATTTCTCATTTTCTTATCCCACTCCTAATTCTTGCTAAGAAGAGGAAAATGCATAAATTCACTTTCAAATACTTCTAGCAGCAGATTCTGGTACAGTCTATATTTCCAATACTCTGTAATAACAAATAACAGACTTATTTTGTTATGTTCTGATTTATCACAAATGACTACATGCTATAAAAGGTGAGTCTTAACTCCCTTATACCACTGCCTTGCATGTAGCCATTTCCCTCCTTGCCCCCATCTTTACAAAAGAGCTATAATATCTGTAGGTCTTTTTTCATAGGCTATGTTTTTCCAAGGAACCCTACAATCTACTGCCCAAGGAATATAAATTTAGCTTCCAGTATTCTAGATGTTAAGAACCCCATGGAAAAGTGTTCTGAGGGTCTCATTTTTCGTAATGCAGGCTTTCACATTTTCCCCATCTATATTATGGTATCAGCTCTCCATATCCACTATTTGAAATATTTTTTTGGTATGAGCTGCTTTAAGGTCTTTATTGAATTTGTTACAATATTGCTTCTGTTTCATGTTTTAGCTTTTTGGCTGAGTCTTGTGGGGTCTTAGCTCCTCAACCAAGAATCGACCCTGTACTCTAATGCATTGGAAGGCTAAATCTTTTAACCACTGGATCACTCAGGAAATTCCTTCACTCTCAACTGTGTCTGGAATCTCTATGAGCAAAACATCCTTGGTTCAACCAGCTAGCCTGCAGGCTACTGCTTGGGGAGGGGATGGAATGGGGGAATGGGAGCCCCTCATAACACAGCACATTGACCCAGTCTCCTGATTTGAGCCCCACCCTGCATTCTCACCTTCAGAAGCACCTGGGGGTTTCAGTGCCGGAACATTTCCAGGGTTCAGCAGATTGAATTAGCTTATTGGTAGGCTTAGGTTTCAGCTTTCCTAGATCTGCTAAGTCCCTTACCATTTATCCATCTGCTTGGCAGCCTCCAAAATTATCTGTTGTTCCAAAAATGTACTGGAATGTTAAGTGAGTAATTGAGAGGTGAGGTCTTATACATGCCAGATCAACCAATGTGAACACACTTACCCACAGTGTTCTCAGTATCCTGGCCTTTTCTGAAGCAATTTAGGGAATGAGAATGTTGGTTGAGAGAAGTAACTATAGATTATACAATTTCCACTTAAGTCTATGATTAAATAACCTTATGTGAAAATTGCTTGTAAGAACATATTCCCATCACAATGTCACATAAGCTCTTAGCTTGTCTGCTTGCAAACATCCCTCTCCCTGGACCATCTATGATACTTGTCAGTAAATCCCCAGTGCCAAGCATGTGCCTAGCCACAAATTAGTACTTCAATAAATGTTTGTTGCAAGAATGAACACAAAGACCTGTGTTAGGATAGATAACACAGAGAGAATTTTAGTTCAGCCCAGCAAAAAGTTTTAAGGCTATCGTCATTGTTATTTTCAAATGGATTTATTTTGCATCAATATCTGATTCATGATTATAGAGAACAGCAGTGAAATCCTCGTGAGAAACATCCTCATATTTCCTTGTTTACAAGTATAGCACAAATAAGAATCCTTCTTAAAGCATTCAATCTAATGTCTACTTTGGATAGAAACTGGAAATTTAAGAGGAAAATATGTAAATTGTACATATGCTTCACATTTGAATCTCATCCCAAAATCAAGATGTTTAAGAAATTTAATATTATTTCTGTTGTTCTAGCTACTAAATTCCTACTGGGGTAGAAAGTAATTAAACAATCTCAGTCAATCTTTGTGACTCCTCATTCCCTTTGCAGGGTACATCTACAATCAAAAGGACATCTTCAGTACCAAGGTATTTATACATGCAGAAATAGTGGAGGATGGACAGATAGAATCTCATCCTAAGTGTCCTGCCCCCAATGGCATGCATCAACAAGCTTCAGTCTGCAAAAGGGAAGGGGGTGGAAGATGAGCTTAAGAGGAAGGACAGTGGAAATGGAAAATGCTAGAAAATTTTTGATTAATATCTCAAAAATATTATTCCATCTTTCCCAGTTGGAATCCCATGGGGTTGATCTACTTCAGTTTTTATTTGATCATGTCCTTACCCAAACCTCTTTCTGGTTCTTATCCTTCCACAAGCTGTCTGCATTCCCCCCATCCCCACATTCCCCAGTGGCTTACTTTGCCTGGCCCAAGCTGTTTGTTTGTGTCTCACAGCTGTCCTGCTGCCAGTAGGGTGGGATGACCACGCTAAGCCAGGCTATCCGGATACTGTCATGCTGGCAGGAAGAGAGGTTTGCAACAATAACACATTGCGCCTTCCTCACATTCCGGACACGCCCAGGAACCATGTGGGGCCCACTCACATAAAACTGGCTCTCTGCTTCATTCATCTGGCAGCCAAGACCCTTACTCGAAATCTGGTTTCCAGCAATAGCAGTGGTAACATCAGTATCAAAATTAGTTTGCTCCATTCCACAAATGTAAAATTTTGTTTTTTATTTGCTTTGACAAGTACTCCTGCAAGCAGTATTTCTGGAGACCACCTCCAACCATGTTTTGTACCAAGAACTTGACTTTTATGAATCATAACAATAATAGCAACTGACATACAGTTCTAAGCTTAGGTTAAATGTTTTACATGAACTATCTCACTAAATCCTCATCACAATCTCATCTACATTTTACAGATAAAGAAATAGAATCATAGAGGGTAGTTACACTGCTTGCCTAAAGTCATATAGATACAAAGTCCAGAATTAATTAAGAGTTTTATCAGAATCTGAACTTTATCTTCTTTGACCAACCAAAGTGATGTAAGAATGTGTAAGTAATCTCAAACTACAGATACAGATAACACCAGAAAATTAGGTATCATGAGGAAAGGAGAAATTTAGACTTATCTTAACTGTTCTAGGTTAAAATATTTATTTCTCAATTAAAATGCTCACACAGATATATAGTTAACACCAAAATGTATCCTGAAGAAAGCAATAGTGAATAGGTCCATTTTTTCAAATTTGGAGACACTTTATAACATCACAACAGTGAACCCACTAACCAGAGAACAGAAACTGAACCAAAATAAATGAACAAAAAAAACTGTTAGTGTATTTCCACTCTTCTTCTTTTATGATTTTCTTCTGGTACTTGGATATAAAATACTATGGAAATGTACATTTATTTATCCTTCTGTCATAACAGGAGCTAGTAGAACCACCACTAAACCAGGAATAAGACTACATTTAATGCAAACTCAACCACTAATCAGCTATGAAAATTTAGATGAGTTGCCTGATCTCTCTACCTTAGAGAAACATTCTGCAGAATAAGGAGGCTGGTCTGAATGAACTCTCAGATTATTTCCAGCTTGAACATTCTATTATATCAGTTATTTAGCTCATGCTATAAAAATTCCTTTTCTGAGCTAGCAGGCCCAGACGGAGGACTTGAAGAAGAGAAATATAACATGAAATTAAAAATAATTAAGGATCTCTCATTACAAATCAAGCCCAAAGTTCCATATTTCTAAAAGGTTGGTGTTGTTCAGTTGCAAAGTCGTGTCCAACTCTTTGCAGCACCATAGACTGCAGCACGCCAGGCTTCTCTGTCCTTTACTACCTCCCAAAGTTTGCTCAAACTCATGTCCATTGAGTTGGTAATGCCATCCAACCATCTCATACTCTGTCACTCCCTTCTCCAGAAAAAAATTTAATTGCTCCCTTCTCCTCCTTCCCTCAATCTTTCCCAGCATCAGGGTCTTTTCCAATGAGTCAGATCTTTGCATCAGGTGGCCAAAGTACTGGAGCTTCAGCTTCAGCATCAGTCCTTCCAATGAATATTCAGGACTGATTTTCTTTAGGATTGACTGGCTTGATCTCCTTGTTGTTCAAGGGACTCTCAGGAGTCTTCTCCAGCACCACAGTTCAAAAGCATCAGTTCTTTGGCACTCAGCCTTCTTTATGATCCAACTCTCACAACCATACATGACTGCTGGAAAAACCATAGCTTTGACTCTATGAACCTTTCTCAGCAAAGTGATGTCTCTGTTTTTTAATACCCTGTCCAGGCTTTGATCTTAGTGCTACTTATTTTCTGTTTTCAACTTAAACATAATTTACTCCAAGAAGTTCTCCGTAACTCCCTCTGGAGGAAGATAAATGCACCCTCTGTGTACCTTAGTCCTCTATGCATTTCCTAATACAGACTTTTTATAATTCTTTGTAATGACTTATCAATTGACTCTTCTCCAAATGTCATAAGCTTGAACTAGGAATCTCTTTTTCTCACAAGCACCTACAAGAGTTGCTGGCATATGACAGTTGCTCAATAAATGCCAACTAAAATTTCCTCTCGTCCAACTTCCTTACTTTACAGACAAGAAACTGGAGCTCCTGAATATGAACATTAGACTTCCAGGAAAGACCCCATTTCCCCCTCAACACTGTTACTCAAACTTAATATAATAAACTATATATTATCAGAATAATTATGAGTAGAGATAGAGATGATTATAACTATATTATGGAATACAAATAAGACATACATGGAATTTTTAAAAGTCTTGCCATAGACAATACAAGCAGAAAAAGATTCAATTGCTAGCTGATAGTGAGATTAGATATGATCAAAAAAGCTTTGACAATTCCTTAGCTGTTAAATCAGATCATAATCACAACCAGTTAAAGACAATATAGGTGTTTAATCCAGGACTCAACAAGAAATGAGGAAAAATCCAGAGTTATCGGACTTAGGAGGGAAGAGAACATCTAAAGCTTTAAGTATGTCATTGATAGAAGGATAAAAATGATTTGTAAACACACACACACTACCACACACACAGTTACCACCACCATACATATGTGAGGGTTTTTAAGGTTTCAAAAATATCAGGCACAGGTGTTCATGTACATCATACAAAAACATTCTGTCTAGTTAAACTCTACAGTGATAAAAAAAATTGAATGAGTGATCAATACAAGATAACTATGAATCAAACAGTGGACACATGATTTTATTCCTAAATCTGATTAAGTTGACTAAATCTGATTCAGTGGATCATTTTGAGTATTTATACTTCCAGAATCTTCTGCAGGCAAAATTAAAGCACCCCATGGTCCCATTTATTGACGGGGAGCTGTGATCAGTGCATCTGGAAAACTAAAGGGAGGACAAGTATGGGGTGAGGGGTGATGAGAGTAAGACAGATACTAGGAGAAAAGAGAGTAAAAGAGCAGAAATGTGTTCTCAGCAGGACTGAGGGCATCAAACAGCCTACTTCTCATCCTTTATCTCGTGTTTTTTGGTGCTGCAGAAGTTATCTGGGATCCATGAGGAAACAAGCAATGGAATAAAAACAATGCTCTAAGAATAATCGAAGGGAAAGAGGAAAATGCCTGCTTAGTATTACTTGAAAAGATTTTTATGGTTCAATGTGATCTAATAGAACAGAACAATTGATTGAAAAAAAGTTATTTATGCTCTGTATTTAAAGTATGCAAAGCTCACTAAAAAGTTTATTAAATAAAATAAGCAACTAACAAAAGCACCCCATTCACAATCTAGCATTCATATACACACAGCTAACCACACAACTGATGACTAGTAATACCTCATAATTTGTATATTACTGTAAGTTGTAGCTGAGGATATGATTGAAGGAGATTTCTTGCCTCTTTCTGCTTAGAATCTTTTTCTTTTCCTATTTGCAAATAGTTGAAAAGTAGCCTCTTTATAATGATGTTGTAAGGAAAAGTGAACACTTATTTCCCTGTGCAAACTCTCTAATTATTTTATTATAAAAATGTATCCTAAACCACCCTCCAATGTACAAATCCCATACTCACTGGAATGTGTCAGCAAGAGTCTGCATGGGAATCAAGGAGTTCATATTTAAATAAAACAAATATGCCTTACACTCTGAAGGAATGTTTTTTGTAAATATTTAGGACATTATAGAATATTTTGTTGCAATTTGTATGCTATTACTAAAAATAGGACACAGGCACACTGATGGACAAAACAATGCTTTGAAAATAAAGGAGATGGTAAATTTTCAAAAAGGATTTTTTAAAGCATGAACTATGTTTCGTTTTAAAACATGCTGTAGTTTCAGCAATGCAGAATAGAATGTCAAAACTGGAGGAGACAAGAGAGATCTTTTAGATCATTTTAAGGAAAAGGAAACTATGGGAATTATTAAGTAGCTAGCAGTTCAAGAACTCAACCAATGCTCCTGTAAGAGACTTTTTTAACCTTGAACAACTGGAGGAAATAGAGGGTGGGGTGGAGACAATGGCTTCTTTAAGGCCCTGCTAGTCCTCCTCACCTCATCTGACTTTCTGTTCTCCATCAGTCTCAAACCCCGAGTGGATTCCCTCTGCACTCTCCTCTCCCTGTTATTCTCTGCTTTGTGTTTCCCACATCTGGCTGGAGTGTAGTTTTTCTTCTCCTACTCCTAGGGAAATATACCAAATGAAAGGGACTCTTCCATCCTCACTGTCTTTTTATAAAATTCTCAGGCTCCAAGTTGTTTCCCCAAAATTCCCCTGAAGAAAGAGAAATCTTTAGAATAACAAGTGATCACTCCTTCACCAGGAGTAGGGACGGGAAGAAATCATCACCCAAGGGAGAAAAAAGTGATAAAAAAACAACTGCTTATCGTGGTGTTTGGAGAAAATTATGTAAATATTTATGCAAAGACAGCTTTGCAGAACACAGTGAGCTACATCAGAACCGCTTCTGCCAGTGCGCACAGGCAGCCTCACAGTTGGATCAACAGCCTGAAAAGCAGATGTGCCAATTTCCTGTATTTGATTATGATGATTCCTAATTATGCCAAAGCTGTGGCAATGTCCTTCCCTCCAATGACTCTTAATTTTGTTTTGCTAAACCACACACACAACCTGCTTTGGACGTGTAATTCATTTTCGCGTTAAGTCTGTGAAATACTCATTCGTGGGCCGAATAGTTCTGAGGACAATGGCTCAAGAGAATGCTGTTTCCCCCCCCCCCCCCCCACTGGGCATTATCAAACATGCAGAGGGAAAAAGAAAGAAAATCGGCCTCTTGATAGAGTCATGCTGTTTAACATTAACGAGGTTTTTCCACCACAGTCTACAAATGAAAATAACCGGTATACAGTTGTTTTTGAAAGGGCAGTTTTCTGGCTCTGCGTTTACATTTCCAATCAACAAAAAACAGCAACCTTTATGATTAGGCACGGATTATAAGCCATAGTAAGCAGATATGAATAGATACTTGGACATGGGGGGAAGGGGGTGGGATGAATTGGGAGACTGGGATTGACTTAGCTATACTACCATGTGTAAAATGGATCGCTAGTGGGAACTTGCTATAAAGCGCAGGGCGCTCAGCGGCTCCGTGCTCTGTGATGATCTAGAGAGGTGGGTGGGAGTGCAGTGGGGGGAGGTCCAAGCAGAAGGAGATATATGTATGCATATGCTTGGTTCACTTCCTTCTGCAGCAGAAACTAACACAACATTGTAAAGTTATAGTATTCCAATAAAAATAATTAACAAAGAGCTTGGCCACTGAGGTGCTTAGATCGAATGGTATGATAAGTTGGAAGGGATAAAGCAAAACATGACCAGCTCAATTGTCATAGAGCCTTCCAAGTGAGGCCTTGAACTTTTCTGGCACAACTAAAGGAATATTTGCTAACCTGGACTTTATTAAGTACATTTATTCAAATTTCTCACCCCACAATTGATATTCATATTTGCTTCAAAGTTATGACCAACCTAGACAGCATATTAAAAAGCAGAGACATTACTTTGTCAGCAAAGGTCCATCTACTCAAGGCTTTGGTTTTTCCAGTGGTCATGTATGGATGTGAGAGTTGGACCATAAAGAAAGCTGAGCGCTGAAGAATTGATGCTTTTGAACTGTGGTGTTGGAGAAGACTCTTGAGAGTCCCTTGGACTGCAAGGAGATCCAACCAGTCCATCCTAAAGGAGATCAGTCCTGGGTGTTCATTGGAAGGACTGATGTTGAAGCTGAAACTCCAATACTTTGGCCACCTGATGGGAAGAACTGACTCATTGGAAAAGACCCCGATGCTGGGAAAGTTTGAGGGCAGGAGGAGAAGGGGACGACAGAGGATGAGATGATTGCATGGCATCACCAACTCAATGGACTTGGGTTTGGGTGGACTCCAGGAGTTGGTGATGGACAGGGAGGCTTGGCGTGTTGCGGTTCATGGGGTTGCAAAGAGTCGGACACGACTGAGTGACTGAACTGAACTGAACTTTCAATGTAAAATGTGCTTTTCACTTACAATCCTTTATTTACACTGCACAACAATCCTATGAGGTCAGTGTTATTATCCTTATTTATAGATATAGAAAGTACATAGATGTTAAACTACATATTCAAAGTAAACAGTAGAGCACTTACCCTGGTGGTTGGTGGTTTAGTCGCTAAGTCCTGTCCGACTTTTTCGACCCCATGGACTGTAGCCCGCCAGGCTCTTCTGTCCAAGGGATTCTCCAGGCAAGAATAGTGGAGTGGGTTGCCATTTCCTTCTCCAGGGGATCTTCCCAACCCAGGGATCCAATCTGAGGCTCCTACATTAGCAGGCGGATTCTTTACTGCTGAGCCACCAGGGACTTAAATGACAACTTGTATGTAAATCAACAGTTATTTTTTAGATATCGATTTATTAATTAGGCCTCATCCTTACGAAAGGTAATGACAGAGGCAAAGCTTGAGTTTGGTCCTCCCCACCTCAAACATCTAACAAATCATAACTGTGTCTCTCTCACTCCAGGAATCTAGTGGCTTCCTATTTTTCTGTGTATGAAGAACAGACTTGGGCTCCTCTATCCCAGGTTCTGGATGTTTCTGTCCAGTCTTCTCTCAAGTCCTACCTAATCTACCTCTTTACAAACCTAATCCAGATTCATTCACTAAGGAGAAACTTTGAGACTTAACTAATTTACACTACAAAGGAGTCTTCCAAAGAAGGATTCTTAGTCTAATTTTTTCATTCTGCATTTCCAGCAGAATATTAAGTGGTGCATGGAATACTGTAGGCATCAGTAAATATTTGTTAAATGCATGTGGTTGTATTCCATCCTTAAACTCATAAAGGAACCATCTAACTGTCTTAATTTTGTTGTTGTTGTTCACTCGCTAAGTCATGTCTGACTCTTTGCAATCCCGTGGACTGCAGCATGCCAGGCTTCCCTGTCCTTCACTATTTCTCAGAGTTTGCTCAAATTCGTGTCTATTGAGTCGGTGATGCCATCCAACCATCTCATCCTCTGCTGTCCCCTTCTTCTCCTGCCCTCAATTTTTCCCAGCATCAGGGTCTTTTCCAATGAGTCAGCTCTTCATATCAGGTGGCGAAAGTATTGGAGATTCAGCTTCAGCATCAGTCTTTCCTGATTATTTAGGGTTGATTTTCTTTAGGATTGACTGCTTGAATTTGGGTTCCCCCAAAGCAGAGCATCAGATAAGGACTTAAGTCCAAGCCATTTGTGTGGAAGATGATCTCTGGAAATAAGCATGAGGGAGAAAGAGAAATAAATAAAGGGAGGAGAATAGCCAATATAACATTTAAGAATCAGGTTTGCCCTCTAGGTAGTAGGAACTCAACTTCCCTAGAACACTCACAGAAGGGTCCACCTGAGAAACAGGATACTGG
Source organism: Dama dama (assembly GCF_033118175.1). Lineage (NCBI taxonomy): Eukaryota > Metazoa > Chordata > Mammalia > Artiodactyla > Cervidae > Dama > Dama dama. The sequence goes on along the minus strand of NC_083686.1, from coordinate 21,783,953 downwards.
AGCATTTATCTGTGGGCTCTGTTGATAGAGGGCCACGCTGGGAGTGTCGATATCCCTACACTTCCAAAAAGCACAAGTAGGTTCACAGAGCTTTGGAGAAAGCCTTGAAGAAGAAACTAGAAAGATACAGGCTAGTAGACGCTAGCAAGATGAGGTGAGCCTGAGTTTACAGGAAACTAAACATGATAGCAACAGCTAAAATTAGGCGTGAAAAGAGAGGATGTGAAACAAAGAACCAAAACACCTGCTCCACCAACACAAAAGAAAGAGAAATTCATGGTGTTTATTCTTCTAATTTCTAAAACTAGAAGGATTTCTGAAATTTTGGAAATTTGGGAAGATGATCATGTTCTGATAGCTTGAAAAAGGTCTCAAGTGCATCAAGTTCTCTTTCAGTTATGCAACAAAGTTGAAAGATACCTAAACATCAGTTCAAATACAGAGATGCCACAAGTTGAATGATAAGATTCTTAAACCATATGCTCAAATAGAAAAGAGAAACCCAGAGTATACTGTTAAATTAACTTCCACCTGAAGACTGAAATAAGAATTTAGGAATAATTATGATTTTATATCTAAAAATTGTAATTTGTAGCAATCAGGTATAGCTTTTTATAAAGGATTGAGAATGTGTGACATTTTAATACAAAAGGAAGAGGCAAGTGTTTCTCAAGTTGTCTCTAGACTTAACCTTCTCAAAGTCTGATGACATAATTTGGGGGAATTCACAGGTTGAAGGATATATGTATATTATATATACTATATACACACATATATATAATATACATGCATATACTATATATATGTATATATATATACACCAAATATATTCTGGGTCATCTTGATGAGTACTTTCTTATAGAGATGCCCAAAGCATAAAATCATCTTTCATATTTAAAATTTTAAATTTAAAAATTCAAATCTTGTTTGAATGACAAGTACAAAGTTTACAAGTTAAAAAATCAAAAATATTAATATTTTTGACAAGTGTAAGTCATGTTATGTTACAGGATGCTCTAAAAAGTGTTTGTAAGTTTGAGTAAAAAAAAAAAGTGATAGAAAATTGAGACATCTCAAATACACTGTAGTGTAAGCACTCTCACCTCCATAAAACCCTGCTCCATAGAAATCTGTACCAAAGAGTCCGTCTTAGAAAAAAAAAATGTCATCTGCTATATTAAATTAATGTTACTGACTTTCTTTTTTCCTATCTGATTGGCAAATTTACTTTTATTAATATAAGAACAATAAGCATAGAGAATTTATTCCCAACATTTCTGTTTTAACTAAGAATTATGAAAATAAAGTAATTTAATTCACCTCTCAGGATCTGCGCGTGCATGCCCAGTTACTAAGTTGTGTCTGACTCTTTGTGACCCAATGGACTGCAGCCAGCCAGGCTTCCCTGTCCATGGGATTTTCCGGGAAAGAATGTGGAGTGGGTTGCCATTTCTTCTTCCAGGAGATCTTCATGGCCCAGGGATCAAACTCGTGTCTCCTGCATCTTCTGCACTGGCAGGCAGATCTTTACCACTGTGCCACCTGGGAAGACCCTTTCAGGGTCCATAGGGGTCCTTTCAGAAGGAATCCCCACATGACTTAAATCTTAGAAAGGTTGACTCAGGCTATAATGTATACCAAAATGAATGTCCCTACAAGATTTTGTAAAAACCTCCAAGAGTTAAAATAATTTGAGCACCTATTATATGAGCACCTATATATGCATAACATATATACATAACAGTTCAGATGTTGCAGAAATAACGAAGTTGGAGAGTCAAGCATTGCTGTCATGAAACCAGCACTTAGCTGGAAAAATTAATCACTATTGTCCTAATAATAAAATCAGGGCTTCCTTGGTGACTCAGATGGTAAAGAATCAGCCTGCAATGAGGGAGACTCCGCCTGCAATGAAGGAGACCTGGGTTTGATCCCTGGGTTGGGAAGATCCCCTGGAGGAGGATAGGGTAACCCACTCCAGTATTCTTGCCTGGAGCATCCCATGGACAGAAGAGTCTAACAGGCTACAGTCCATGCGGTCACAAAGAGTCAGACACGACTGAGCCACTAAGTGACTAAGCACAGCACAATGCGTTATATTTGCTAAATAAAAGGTGTGGACAAAAACTATAGGAGGCACACAATGACATGAGCTTGGTTGTAAAAGGGGCTTCATAAATAAGATGAAATTTGGAGAAGTCCTAGTGGGTGAACAGGATGAGACTTTGGATAACAGGGAAAGCTTTTCAAGCAGAATGCTAGCTCAGAAATGAGAAAGTGGAAAGGTGCATGCCTTCAGCACAAAACAAATTATTTCGCAAAATGGAAGTACACTTTGAAGAACAGTGGAAGGTAAGATTGGAAGGGTATATAGGGGCCGTAATTAAGGGAACTGTGAATACCACCACTGTGATTTAAAATTTTCAGCTCTGGACAATGGATAGCCAGAAGATTTGGAGCAGGTCATGGAGCAAGGATTGAAGATTACTAGAGCAGATTCAGAATACTAGTGCAATGTCACTGATGGCTGAAGAAAAAAATAGATCTTTTTGTAGTTCAGCTTCAAATTATCTTAGCCCCCAAATGAATTAAAACCATAGAAAAATGTCTTTAAATCCAAGAAGTCAATATAAAATCTATTAGAGAAGGATACCATCTCTTAGGCCTCAAATTATCTTGACAATGTTTCATATACAATGTCAGACATGCAATCTAAATTAAAGCAGGGTAAGAGAAGACAAAATAAGAATGTAATTACAAACTAGAAACACATGAGAAATTAAAGAGAACCATATAGATGTCAGCAATAATTTTAAAATAACTATGCCTTATATGCTCAAGGAAATAAAAGAATTTTGACAGAGAACTAAAATTTATTTTTAAATAAAATACATTTTAGAAATTAAAAATGCAATAACCAAAATTAGGAATTTAATATAGGGCTTTATGAACATATTAGATAAGGTAAATGGAAGATTAATGAACTTGAAGGTAAATCAAAGTAAGATATTCTAGATGAATATTGCCTATTTATTTCTTACAGTTTATTTATGTATCTTGAAAAAGGGAAGAGAACTACTAATAAAGAAACTTTAGGCATGAACAAGAGAGCCATTATTCAAACCTCCAGGTATCCTGTCTATTAAATACCTTACTTTTACAACTTTCCCAAAGGACACCTATTTTTCAAGCACTTTTCTTCTTTCTCTCATGGGAGATTTTCCCCGGGGTTGCTTCTCACTGAGTCATTCCTCACCCCCAGTCTGTTTCACATGTTAAACCACACTCTGGTTAATGAATCACCTCTATATCCTTCCTTATCTCTTGCTTTTTTCCCTTATAATTCCCTGGAGGGGAAAAAAAAAAAAAACAGGGAAGAAAAAAGCCTTTTGTGACAAAAAAATTGAATGTGTATGTGTGCTTAGTCGCTCAGTCGTGTCCGACTCTTTGTGACCCCGTGGACTATAGCCCACCAGGCTCCTCTGTCCATGGGATTTCCCAGGCAAGGATACTGGAGTGGGTTGCCATTTCCTCCTCCAGGGGATCTTCTCAACCCAAGGATTCAACCAGTGCCTCTTGTGTGTCCTGCATTGCAGGCAGATTCTTTATTTGCTGAGCCATCAGGGAAGACCAGAAAATTGGATATCTATGAAAATTCAAGGCCTCAAATGCATGGAGTCTCAACCCAAATGGCAAAACACCTCCTCCTCTACATCTCCTAATGTTAGAACTCACAATTTTAACCTATTCTCTAAAGTTTCTAGTTTAAACCTTGGGTACCAATATTTATACTTGTTTAGTGATACACTGTATACATGGAGAATAGTTTGGAAAATGTAACCTTTAACAGAAGAAGTGGGGTGAAGAAAAAGAAGAAAGAAAGAAAAGGGGAAGATGAGAAGAAAGGGGAGCCAGTAAAAAGGAAGAAAGGGGATGATGAGGATGTAGAAACAAGGGAAATATAACATGAAAGAAAGTTAGTGAAGATTAGTGAAAAATGGAAAACAAAAATAAAGACTAGACTTCTGGTGTCTAGGTCCATGTATAAGAAGCTTAGAAGTTGTCACTCTGTTCTAACAAGTGAAACACTGAACAGACTGAAAAATCAACAGCTCTTCTTGGATCTATAAGAAAGAGGAAGGCACAGGGGAAAACCACTGCCCCCGAAAGTGGAGAAACAGGAGGATATAGGGATTCATGGCTTAACAAGAGCAGACTCATAAGTAGAAACCACCTCGGGAACAAGTGCTGGAGAAGGAAACCCTGAGCTGAACTGATAAATTGCTGGAGGCTTAGCAAGGGCAGCTAAAACTCCAGAGCGAGTCTTAGGGAGAGGTCCCCAAATATCATTGATGAGAGTTACCTACGGAAGGTGACCAGGTTCCCATGAAAGTAAAAGTGAAAGTTGCTCAGTCATGTTTGTCTCTTTGTGATCATGGACTGTAGCCTACCACGTTCCTCTGTCCATGGAATTATTCTCCAGTCCGGAATACTGGAGTGGGTAGCTGTTCCCTTCTCCAGGGGATCTTCCCAACCCAGGAATTGAATTGAGGTCTCCCGCATTGCAGAGGGATTCTTTACCAGCTGAGTTACCAGGGAAGCCAATAAATATCAGGGAAAAGTTTTTTGTGCTTCTGGAAAGGGGATGGGAAAAGGAACCATTTTGAAATATGCCAGAGAACTCTGTTTTGTTTTGTTTTGAAAAGACAGACCAACCACCAGAACCAGACATGACAGGGATATTGGAGTTATCAGACTGAGAATTTAAAACTATGATTTGCATGCTAAGAACTCTAATAGATAAAATAGTCAGCATACAAGAACAGACGATCAATGTAAACAGAGAGATGAAATTCTAAAGGGGGAAAAATTCTAGAGATAAAAACACTGCAGCAGAAATGAAAAGTGCTTTTGATGAGTTTATTAGCAGACTGGACATAGCTGAACAAAGACTCTCTGGTCTACAGAATATATCAATAGAACCATCAAAAATAAAAAGCAAAGGCGGGAGTGACCAAGATGGCTGAGTAAGAAGACCTTGAACTAACCACGTCCTACCAGTACACCATAATTAAAAACTTGAGCTATCAGGGAAGCCCATTTATCAATGAGAACAACTCAAAGACCAATAGCAAAGGTTTTTCAGAACTAAAGATATAAAGAAGAAACAAAAACAAAATGGGTGAAACGGGAGGTTGTGGGATGTATTTAAGACCCACGGCCCTGGAATGTGAACCACATAAGAGGACCATCAATTGCAGAGGTTTCCCTCAGGGAGTGAGGGGTCCAAGTCCCATGTTAGACTCCCCAACTCAGGGGTCCTATACCAGGAAGATGAGGACCCAGAATGAATGCTATTGAAAGCCCGCAGGGCTTTGCTTATGGGAGAGGTGGAGAGCTACAGGAAAAGAGATGCTGCTTTTAAAAGGCACACACAAAATCTTACACACTCTGAGACCCATTACAGAGGAGGTAATTTGGAACCCTGGGTCAGATCCACTTGTTGATCTTGGAGAGCCTTCCAGCAAGGCAAGAAGCAATGGGAATTCCTTCTAGGGGCATAGAGGCTGGCAGCACACATTTTGGGGAGCTTGTTCTACCATGAGGATACTGATGCCAACAAACACAATTCTGGAATCCTCTCTCTAGCCTATCAGCACCAGGGGCTTCCATACCCAACAGGTGGGTGGTACCACTAACAAAAGCCCCAATACCAAGCAGCCAGGCATATGAGGACTGAGTCCCACACACCCACCCACCAGTGGGCTGGCCGCATGAGGCAGGGCCTGGCAACATCCAGGTCAAGAGAAAGTCACACCTATATACCTACCAGTGTGCCCAGTGTGGCCCTGCCATAACACAAGGGCCCACACAGCCCACATAAAGGGTATCTCTAGAGCATATAGCTCTGGTGACTAGCGCAGGATGTGCTTCAAGGTAAAGATACTAAAGATGCTCAATAATCTTGTGAGAAAAATTTAGCAGAAAGTTAGAAAATATAAAGAAAAACCAAAGAGATTTAAAGAATACAATAATTGAAATTAGAAAAAATAGAACAGTATGAATCAAAAGTGGATTGGGTGATAAAGAGGAACAGATCAGTAAACTGGAAAACAGAATAGTAGAAATCAGCTAAGCTAACAGAAAAAAGAATTTTAAAAATGAAGAAAACTTAGGAGGCCTCTGGAATAAAATCAAGCATACTAACAATTACTTTATAGGAGACCCAGAAGGAAAAGAAAGAGAGAAAGGAGCAAAGAACTTATTTAAAGAAATAATATTAATACTGAAAACTTCCCTAACCTAAGAAAGTAAATACCCGGGTCCAGAAGAACAGAGAGTCCCACACAAGATAAATCCAAAGAGAACCACACTAGGATACAGTGTAATTGAAATGGCAAAAATGCCATTTTTTTTTCTCCAGGGGATCTTCTAGACCCAGGAATCATACCCACATCTCCTGCATTGCCCACATCTCCTGCATTGCAGTCAGATTCTTTATTGCTGAGGCACTGAGGAAGTCCAAAGATAAAAAGAGAATCTTAAAAACAAAAAGAGAAAAGCAACTAGTTACATACAAGGAAGTTATAGCAACACGAACAGAAGCCTTTTCAGCAGAAACTTTGCGGACCAGAGGGAATGGCATGATATATTGAAAATGATAAAAGGAAAAAACCCAGGACTTCCCTGGTGGTCCAGGGCAGGGTACACAGTTTCAACCTGTGGTCAGGGAAGATTCCACATGTTACAGAGCAACTAAGATAGTGAACCACAACTCCTGAGCCCAGGCTCCAGAGCCCATGAGCTGCAACTACTGAGCCTGCATGCTCCTATGCTCCACAACAAGAGAAGCCACAGAATGAGGAGACTGCACACCACAACTAGAGAGTACCCCCCGCTCACCACAAGCAGAGAAAACCCATGTGCAGCAACAAAGACCCAGTAGTAGATGAACCACTGATTTACGAAGCAAGAATGTCAAAATACAAAAGTAGGAAAATCATCATAAGCAGTGAAAGAATGTACAAAATGTAAAGATGTAAAATATGATGCCAAAAACTATAAACAGGGGATTACTGGGTGGTCCAGTGGTTAGGATTCTGTGCTTTCACTACCCAGGGCCCATATTCAATTCCTGGTCATAGAACTAAAATTCCCATAAGCTGTGTGGCATGATAAATAAATAAATACAACAAATGTTGCATGGGGAAAGTAAAGCGCATGGTTGTTAAACTGAATTTGAATTTAAGAAATCAACTTAAAATTATATTGATTGCTATTTATAAACTAGTAATGTGATAGGAGTTTAGTGGGGGGGGGGGGGGTTGTGTTTTAGTTTTCCTCAAGCCTGAGTTGGATTTTCAGTCATTAGCAACTGAAGGAATCTTACCTGATACAGGCCTTCATTTTAGACAACGAGTATGACTAGGTATTAGATATACAATAACAAAAATATACTACTTCTAACTTCAGAGAGTTTAAAATCTAGATAAAGAGATAAACAAGAAAATAGTAATTTAAGTTTTGAGAGGAAAAATTCAGAAGGCTCTTTTGAGCACTTCAAGTTCTAGATAGCATCTGTTCTCAGCATCAGGTGAAGATGAGGTTATCACCAAGATGTTCATTTGATATGAGGTGGTGAAAATTGGATGGAGTTTAACTCTAGTTTAATCCAGTTAAAACTTCGTGGAACTCTGGGAGCATCATTGGCCCAGCCATTGACTGAGACTCAGAATCTAAATTCCCCACTGATGGTAAGATATTGGTGAAAAAACTACTTTGAGTAGCCTCAAAACAGTGAGCTTTATGTTGGTAAACCTCAGGACAGTTTTCTCATTAGATATCCACAGTGTTCTAAAGTCCCTTCAAGAAGAAGACTTAGAAATATTGCAGGAAAAAAGGAGGAGTGTAATATTAGTTTCATATTCTAACCTTCATCAAGTTCAAATTTCCTCCTTTCACAAAGCATTGAGGGAAAAAAGACTTAGTATAAAGCTACAGTAGTTAAGATGATGGTATTTGTGAAAGACTAGACAAATAGATCAATGGAACAGAATAGCAAGCCCAAAAATAGATCCATATTAATGGAGTCAACTGATCTTTGACAAAAGAGAAAAGGCAATGCAATGGAGCAAAGATAGTCTGAAACAATTGGCCATTCACATGAAGAAAAGTGAATCTAAACACAACTTACACCATTCACAAAATTAACTCAAAGTAGATCACAGACTTAAATGTAAAGTACAAAACTATAAAAATCCTAGAAGATAATACAGGAGAAAATCTAGACAACCCTAGGTAGGGTAATAATTTTTTAAATTCAATACCAAAGGCACTATCCATGAAAGAAAGAATTAATAAGTTGGACTTCATTAAAATAAAAAACATCTGTCTGCAAAAGGCAATGTCAAGGGAATGAGAAGATAAACTACAGAACAAGACTGTTATCCAAAAATTTAGAAAGAACCCTTAAAATTCAATGATAAGAAAACAACCCAATTTTTAAAAATGGGCCAAAGATCTTAATAGACAGTTCACCAAAGAAGATATAAAGAAGGCAAATGAACATATAAAAAGATGTTCCATATGTATATTATCAGGGGAATATAAATTAAAATGAGATACTCCTACACACTTACTAGATTGGTCAAAATCTGGAAAACTGACAAAATCAAATACTGATGACAATGTGGAGTGACAAGAACTCATCACTGATGGGAAAGCAAAATGGCACAGCCACTTTAGAAGATAGTTTTATGATTTCTCACAAAATTAATAGTATTTCTTGATATTTACCCAAAGGACTTGAACCTATGTTCACACTAAAACCTGCACATGGATGTTTATAGAAGCTCTATTCATAACTGCTAAAATTTGGAAGCAACAAAGTTGTCTTTCAGTAGATGAATGAGTAAATAGAGTGTAGTACATTCAGACAATGGACTGTTTTCCAGTGCTAAAAAGGCAATGAGTTATCAAGCCCTAAAAAGACATGTAGGAACATTCAATGCATATTACTAAGCGAAAGAAACCCATCTGAAAAGGCTACATACTGTATAATTCCAGTTATATGACACTCTGGAAAAGGCAAAACTATGAAGACAGTCAAAATAATCAGTGGCTAGGGGTTGATGGTGAAGGTGTGAATACAATCTTTAGCACCATGAAAACAGTCTGAATAATATGATTATGATGGATGCATGTTATTATATATTTGTCCAAACCCATATAATGTACACCAGCAAGAATGAACCCTAATGTAAGCTATGGACTTTGGGTGATTATGATGTGTCAATATAACTTCATCAGTTGGTAACAGATGTACTGTCTGGTGAGGGATATTGATAAAGGAGGTTATATGCATGTCGGGGCAGAGGTGTACAGAAAATCTCTATACTTTCAGTTTTGCTGTGAACATAAAACTGCTCTAAAAATGTCTTAAAAATGAAATTAAGAATAAAGAAAGTGGGATATAATTAACAGGGTGATTAAGAATCCTGGTTATAGAGCTTGACTGATTCCATTCACATTACAGTTTTGCCACTCACCAGGTATGAAACCTAGAGCGAAGTAGTTAACCTCTCAGTGCCTCAGTTTCCTCATCTTTTAAATGGGGATACTAGCAGCTGTCTCATAGGGCTGTTGTGACTAATCAGGTAACATATGGAAAACACTGTGAACAATTCCTGGAATATAAGAAATCCTAAAACAAGGTGTAGCTGTGGTTTTCATATTAGTTGAAATATTAGGGTCATCACAGTAATAGTTGGATTCTGTAAATTATCAGCATTTAGAATTTCTGCCAACACCTTGATCCCTACAAATCCAATAATTAGAAAAACTCTTACTAGAGATGCCCAGTATATTTGTCAGTGGATATTGAATGTTACTATCTCACTAAGAATGTGCTAATGAAAATTCAGCAAAACAAGTCTTTTCACAACTTATACAAATGTGCTACAAACACCCAGGAAAAAAATCTAACCACATTTTGTACTGGATTTCATGTCTTTATTTTAGAATATCTAGGCACCATCCTGCCTAGAGGCAGGACCTTAAAAATACTTAAAAATACTAGGAGGGGTGAAGGAGGCTCGAAAGCCCGTGCATTAAATGTGTTTCCATTCGTTTCACAGGAAGCTGACCTCAGATTCCAGCATGTGTGTATAACTGTCTCAGATACCTGAAAGTAAACAAAGCAGATAGCTAGCCCTGCCTATTGAACCAACATAGAAGTTCCAATCAAAAAGATCTCATCAGATGTTCACATATTCAAGTTTACCACATCCTATAATGTGTTGACATGTTTACCATGATTTGCTAAGAGGCAGAGAAGACTTTTCCCCACTTAACAGGAGGCTTCTATAATCAGGTTCTCGGAGGCTTATAGCAGGTCAAGCAGGTGAGTGACAAATATGATTACAACCAATAGAAAATGCAGTTAGATCAGCTTCTCCTACTCAATCCTCCCCTATAAAATATCTCACATTAAATTGAAAAAATGATAAATTTCAGAAAATATTCACAGCCCAGTGACACATTTTCAAGCTTTTGTTAACAGACACCTAATATTGCCTTGCTTCATACGACTTAAAGATTGAAGAACCTGAATGCTTTCCTTTTCACCATCATCTGATGTGGTCATCTTATAGTAGTTGGGGCAGGAAAGAATTCATGAAACGGAAGACAATGTATATGATATTATAGAAAAGGAAATGAACTGCAGTTAAGAAACTTGGTTTTGAGACAAACCATTATTTTGTCAGTTTTTACAAAATTAAAACAATGGTTTTTTACAAGTGAGTAGGATTTTCCATTGACTTTCACACACACACCTTAACCCTAACCCTAACCCTAACCCTAACCCAAACCCAAATACTATTTATTTATTTGGCTCCTTTAGTTGCAGCATGTCAGATCTAGTTGCCTGACCAAGGGCTGAACCCAGGCCCCCTGGTGGCTCGGATGGTAAAGAATCAGCCTGCAATGCAGGAGACCTGGGGTTCAATCCCTGGATGGGGAAGAAGCCCTGGAGAAAGGAATGGTTCCCCACTCTACTATTCTTGCCTGGGAAATCCCAAGGACAAAAGGGCCTGGTGGCTCAGTCCATGGGGTCCCGAAGAGTTGGACACAACTGAGCAGCTAACACGCACACACACACACACACACACACACACACACACACACACACAGATAATCTAAGTTCTATAAAGCTCATATTATATTTCCAGTATAATTTCCAGGTCAGGAATGCCAAAGAAATGTGCTACCCACAGTCTTCATGAGCCAATGCTGAGTGTTTTGTGAATTCTGCCTTTGAGTACTGCTTTGTCACTTGATGTCTGTCCTACTTGGAAGCCAAGTCTGTGCCATCATAGCCTCCAGTCATCAGTGAAATAAGCCCTAATTCTCCTTTGGAATTACTCGTCTACATGTAATGCTTGCCCCTCCTACTCGGGTGCATGGGGCTCTGAGAGGCTGTCCTTGGACTCGTCAATCAGACATCTTCAGCATGGTCAATCTACCACTCAGGCACAATGATGGATTGTGGGCTTCGCCATACTTTGCAGTTTGGTCCCACCCTATGGAGTAATACCATGGGCCCATCTGTTCCGAGATCCCCACACACTTGACTGAACTTGCTTTTGACCTCCCTCTGAGGTTTAGACTCCAAAGAAAGGAAATAAGCAGGCCCTTTCTGATCACTAGTGCTCCAGCAGTTCCCTCTCAGATATCTTCCCATCAGCTGATTAGACTTTCATAGCCTTTGTTGTTGTTGTTGAGTCACTAAATTTTATTCAGCTCTTTGCGATCCCGTGAACTGCAGCACGCCAGGCTTCCCTGCCCTTCGCTATCTCCCTGAGTTTGCTCAAATTCATGTCCAATAGCCTTTAAGCAAAAACAACAAAAAGAACTACATCTTCCTACATTTTTGCCAACTCAATACTGCAGTATTTGGCAAATGGGAACCACCAATAACTAGTAGTTAACATAGAAGAGGTATGCAAAAAAAAAAAAAAAAATGCATGCACCTTAAAGTTTTGGGTGAATGTGTAATTTCAGTTGAAATTACTTGATAAGAAGGTTAGTGGATATTGTAGGTTGAATAATGGGCCACCAAGGGGTATAGGTCTTAATTTCCAGAATCTGTGACTATTACCTTACATGTCAGAAGGAATTTTGTATGCTTGATTAAATCAAGGATCTTGAGAGAATCATGGACTATTGAGGTAAGTCTGGTGTAACCATAGGTGTCCTTATAAAAAGGAGGCAGGAGATCAAAACCTTTCCCTGGTGGTTCAGTAGTAAAGAATTTATCTGCCAATGCAGGAGACCTGGGTTCGATCCTTGCATCAGGAAGATCCCTTGGAGAAGGAAATGGCAACCCACTCCAGTATTCTTGCCTTGGAAATCCCATGCACAGAGGAGCCTGTTGGGCTACAGTCTACGGGGTCGCAAAGAATCGGACATGACTTAGCACCTGATCAACAAGAGGAGATCAGAGAGACATGAGGAGATATAAAAGCAGAAGCAAGACAGTTATCAAGAGTCAAGGCATGTAGGCAACCATGTGAAACCAAGAAGGGCAAGGAAATGGATTCTCCCCTCAGAGACTATAAGAAATCAGCCCTTCCAACACCTTAACTTTACCACAAAGACCCATTTTGTACTTCTGGCATCCAGGACTGTAAAATCATAAATATGTGTCATTTCGAATCACTAAATTTATGGTAATTTGTTACAGTAGTAACAAGAAAGTTAATACCAAGGATATGAAACAAAAATCAAGGTATTACCATTTTGAAAAACAATTTGGCCGTTTATTATACAGTTAAGTGTATATTTGTTATATGACGCAAAAATTCCATTCTAGATGCTTGCCCAAGAAATGTGAAAACAGTCTTATACATTCTTATTCATAGCAGACAAAAACTGATAATGGCCCATATGTCCATCAACAGGTGAATGGATAGACAAGATTGTGATGTATTCATGTAATGAAATGTGATAACACAGCAATAAACAGCAATGAACCACTGATAGTCACACCAACATGCATGAATCTCTAAAACACTATGCAGGCTGAAGCCAGGAATCAAATGTACATACTATTTATTTCTTCTTTTAAAAGTTCTATGAAAGGAAAATTAATCTATAGTGACAGAGATCAGGTCATTGGCTGCTTAAGGTTGTGGGGAGTGTTGCCTGTGAAGGGGCAAAAGGTGGGGTGAAGAAAATATCTCACATTTTAACCATTGTGGTGGGTACACAGGTGTGAAAATGCACCACAACTCCTCAGACTGGTGCTGACAGGACTTCCCTGGTGGTCCAGTGGTTAAGAATCTGCCTGCCAGTGCAAGGGACACAGGACTGAATCCCTAGTCTGGGAAGATTCCACATGCCACCGGCAACTAGGCCCATGTGCCACAACTACTGAAGTCTGTCCTCTAGAGTCCGTGCTCGGCAACAAGAGAAGCCACCACCTGGTAAACTTGTAATTTATCAGGTAAATATTTGTTCGTGTAGTTTCCCAGTGTGATTTTCCAGAAACCAGATGGAAACATTTAGAATCCACGTGAATTTAGAGCACCAATGTAGACCAATGTCCCTCACATTTTTAAAGTCTTGAACAACACTGTTTTGTCAGCACCATTTTTTTGTCTTTAGAGTTAAATTTTTAAAATATTTATTTATTGGCCACACTGGGTCTTCATTGCTGTGAACTGGCTTTCTCTAGCTGTGGCGGGCAGAGGCTCCTCTCTAGCTGAAGTGCACGGGTTTCTCACTGTGATGCTTCTCTCCAGATGAGGGACTGGACCTGTGTCCCCTGCATTGGCAGGCGGATTCTTAACCACTGGACCACTAGGGAAGTCCTGTCAGCACCAATTTGATGAGCTTTGGTACCTTTTCACATGTCATTTTCACAGGGTGGCTTCCCTGGTGACTCAAATGTAAAGAATCTGCCTGCAATGCAGGAGACCTGGGTTCGATTCCTGGGTTGGGAAGATCCCCTGGCGAAGAGAATGGCTACCCACTTCGGTATTCTTGCTTGGAGAATCCCATGGACAGTCCACAGGGTCACAAACAGTCACAAAGAGTCTGACATGACTGAACGACTAACACACAAACACACACACATAATTATGAAACTTAAGATGTTACTACTCAAAATATAATGAAGAGTTACTGTTTTTAAAAGCATCTCTTTTTTAGAGGAGACATTGTTCCTTTGAGGAAGCCCTATATTTTAGCTTGAACCATGTGAAATTACCCTCTGTGTCAGTTAAACTTTTTTTTTTTAATATCCTTGAGTGAATATCCTCTTCCAATGCATATTTTAAAAATTGTAATATAATGACTGTCTTTGTTTTAGTCTCTGTCAATTGAGTTTCAAATATAGTATATATTTTTAAAGTATTTTTATATACAAAATGCTGTCGGTTTAAAACACCCTGCATATATTTACATTCCAAATCAGTGTCACTTTTATCATATGTTACCATCGTGGAGTGTTTCTTCTGTAATGCATTTAAAAAGAGCAAAAACAGGGTATTCTTAAGCAAACAGACTTTGACAAGCTGCTCTGCAAAACTGACTTAAGTGCGTGTTTCTTATTTCTTCAGGTATCTGTAATTACCTAAAAGCATGGTGGAGGACAGGGAAGCCTGGTGTGCTGCAGTCCGTGGGGTCATGAAGAGTCAGACATGACTTGGTGACTGAAAAACAGCAACACAATCTAGAGATGAGATTTGACCCAATTCAGGTCCTTCCTTCTAGTATTCATGTCTTTAGTTATTGACTGAAATAATGGGCTTTTTATGTTTGGAAACTGCTGTTCTAGGATTGAGTCGAGGTGATAGGGGTAAGATGAGAATCTATTGTAAAAACGAATTTAAAATTCAGAGTATATACATGTGCTATCCACTTTTGTTTGGTGGCATCAGCCATAATTGACCTGTAGAGAGGAGAGTTCCGAGGAAAATCTATAATGTTCATGTCTCTGGCTTTCTCTATCAACTAGCATAGAAATAAAAGAATTTAGATGGACTATTTCAATTCTTTTGGGAGAACATATACCAAAAGCATAGTCCAAGGAATCATTTTCCTTTGACTGAAAGGGGCTTAAGTCTAAGTTTACAATCAAGAAAATAAAGAAGGTCTGTAAAAGAAGAATATAAAAATGATTTATTTTATTAAGATGGGGGTTGGAGGCCTGCAAGAAAGCCCTATTAAATTCTGTTTTTCAGTATAGACTACTAACTATATTACTGAAAAGGAAACAAAGAGAGATAGTACTACAGAATGTGTATTTTCCCCCTGGATATTTAGGAAGTATCCAGAATACATTCTTCATTCTTAAACTCTGCAGAAAAATGAAAATGTCATTAATATTTTGACCTTACATTTTTTTCTGTGGGAACCCTTAGAGAGTGTTTCTTAGAATTTTCAAAGTATTTCTCATCAAAGTAATGAATTTCCTTTCTCTTACATATCATAGCACTCCCATTCTTCTTCATGGTTCTTTCTTTGCCATTAAGCCCAAACTTCCAAATCCACTACAACTTCAAGATAACAAAAGATACAATTCTTCAGCATGCTTTCATATTTTTTTTCTGGTTTAGCTAAGACTACATATAATCCAATGACTGAAATATCTATTTGGGAATGAGGAGACATATTTCAAATACTTCTTTCCTGAGATGAAAATAAAACCCTCTTGAATTGTGTGTTCCCCCTTAAACAGTCTTACTTTTAACCTTCTGTTTGCCAGATGGTGGAACTGAATATCCACTTAATATGAACATGGTACCTAGATAGGTTAGATTAAGCCATAACAAGAAGTAAAGCAGCAATGTCATTTCTCCTTGCTTTCAAAAACAAAAAAAAAAGTATGCTTTTTATTTTTTCCTCATTTGTCTGACTCTGAGACAGTGAATACTGATTATAAAAGACACATTGGTGCACCCAACTTCAGTCCATTTTATCCATCTGGGTAGAGAAAGTGTGACAGGCGTGCGTGGGTGTGGATGTGTGTTGTGAGAATGTATAAGCAGGAATCCAGGCTTGAGAGCGCGAGAAAGTGAGAGCGAGAAAATGGACTGTGAAAATTTAAGTCTATCCCAAATCCTGATTAACAAGCCTGTTGTTTAATCTTCATTTATCTTAACTCATTTTGTAGTCAGGGCACATGGGCGTCATTTTTCTCAAGGAAGCTTTCTCTGATTAGAAATGCAGAACCAATAGAACTGTGGGCTATTATTTGAAATGCTGCCCTGGTCGTTATTTTTGGATGCCTGTCAGTAAACACAGGTATTAAAGGGAAGGTCTCCAGTGTAATAACTAAAACAAATATAGAAAGCAAAAATCACCATCACAGTCACTCTGGTAATGGGGACAGATAAACCCAGAGCTGCAAATCCCCTTTTCAATGCTTTGACTGCCAACTCCAACACTTACCTTGAGCTAGACTACTTTTATTAACTTTGCCTTTTTAATACCTTCCCCGCCCCCCCAAACTACCACTGTCGGCCTTATTTTGGTTTGCCCCTTGATTTATCTTTCATATCCTGCTTATTTTATTTTACCTAATATCTTGCCTTCTAATGTCTTCTGAAATTCATATTATCATTTATATCAACTACTACAACTTCTCTTAATTTTTCTTTTTACAAAAGCTAAGGCTTCCTTTTTCCTTAAAAGCACACTTCTTAAAATCTTATGATTAGTGGACACTTTAATTCTTTTAGTGAAGTAAATTATATTGCCTGATGCTCCTTGGATTAACCTGCTTCTCATCTAGGGGAAGTATGGGTTGACCAAAAAGTCTGTTCAGGTTGTCTAGTAACATCTGAAGAAAAAACCCAATCGAACTTCTTGGCCAACCCAATACGTGAAGCTAATTGGCCTGTAAAAATACTCACGGAGAGGAAAGCGACACTTGTTAAGCAACAACCTAGAAACGTGACACTTATAAATTTAAGTATGGTTAGGGGACTTTTTACAAAATTCTTTTCATTGGTATTATCTAATTCTTGCATCTAATGAGATTATTATAATCTCATTTCACAAGGGTCAAACCACAATTTAGAGAAGTTAAGCCCTTCGTTCAAGGTCACACAAGTAGCAAGTGGCAGAGAGGGCCTTAGCCCAGTTTCTCTATCGGCAAATCCCATATATTTTCAACAGAAAACCTTGGGAAGAGCAGCCCAGGTCTTCAAAGTAAAGGCCAGCTATATACATAAGTTAAGCTAAAGAGGATTTTTGTAAAACATATGTTTTAATTTAATGCCTTTACTTGCATAAATTATGTTTCGCTAACATCAGCTTCTTGTTTTCGATGTCAGTTGACCTTCAAGTCAAATTAGGCCTGGTTCCTGTTTTTTGTAATAATGTTTTATTGAAGGAAATAGCCTTACCTGTTTGTTCATGTATGTCTAGGGCTGTCTTTGTACTACAAAGGCAGAGCTAAATGACTGAAACAGGGACCATATGATCCAGAAAGCTTGAAAAGTTTATTATCTGGACTTTCTCAAAAAATGTTTATTGACCTCTGTCTTAGATTTTTTACTCCTGTTCATCCTTAACAATCTTTAGATAAATGAGAATAGACGGTAGTCAGCAAAGTATAATTTCCTTAGAAGTAAACCGTGTCTATGTATAGCTGTCAAATTAACCTTTCTAAAGTCATTTTTCAGTAACATCAAGGGCCAGTCACGCTGTAGTCAACAGATTCTACCCCAGGCTACTCTTAATTAGCTATTGAATATCAACACTACTGTAACAATTAAGATCGTGGTCCAGTTATTTCAGATATATAACTTCCAATCATAAAAAAATTTTTTTGTGTGTGTTTCCAGTTTGTTTCAACAGGGATTTTTCTGGTATTGGATAGTCTTCTCTAGATGAGAGTTCATTGATTCACTTAAGAAAGAAAAATGTTGAGAAATGTTTCTGTTTTACAAAGATGAAATCTGTTAGATGCTCACTGCCTTGTCTCAATAGTAACTAAACAATATGATGTGACAGATGTTTGAGAAATTCATGTACTAATTATATATCTCCATTTTTAACTTCTCAATTCTAGAAACTACTAGTCCTGAGAAGCTGCTGGTTTTTTTTTTTTTTTTTTTTCTTCGTCTCTGATGGACACCAAGGGATAAATAACAAGAATATTCAGTTTGAACACTAAAAATAAATTCACAATCATTATTTCCCCCTTAAATAACTTAAGTGTCTATCACAAGAGTGTATTAAATTCTTTTTGGAAATTCCACTTTCATCAAGAACTCCTCTCTACAAAATGAGTTTCATAAATTCACTCTCTGCTGAATCTATAAATTAAAAATTCCTTTGGTTGTCTTTGTTTTGCTTCTTCTAAGACAGTTGCCTAGTTTTCATAAACAAAAGAGAACCCTTAAGGATTTTGAAGGTTTTGGCTCTCCTTTCAAACTTTGCCATTCTATATTGGAGTTTATGTCTTTTTAGTCTACATTTATGTGGCTTGTTCCTGTTTAGAAGCTAAGTCCTACTTTTTTGTGACCCCCATAGACTATAGCTAGCCATACTCTTCTGTCCATGGGATTTCCCAGGCAAGAATAATGGAGTGGTTAGCCATTTCCTTCTCCAGGTGGCTCCTGCCGCATCTCCTCCACTGCAGGCTGGTTCTTTAACACTGAGCCACCAAGGAAGTCCCAGCATTGCCATTTTTCTTGGTTGTTTCTGATGTCTTACCTTTAGTGCTTCATTTTTCATTATATTCTTGCATATTGTGATCCAATCTATAAATATTAAGAACAGGCACATTTGCACCATAATTTTCTGAAAAAGAGGATACTGTGTTATAATTTGTTTCCTTTCCATTCCTGGTGACTGTCAGAACTTCATCTGCCTTTAAGAGATTCAACACAGTCCTCAGAGAAGAGTCCACAATAACCCCTGAGTTGTAATGTTAGATACAAGTCCGTTACTCTGCAAGTGTAGTTTGGATTATTTGCTTCCTAAACACATGATTCAGCAGGTAAAGAACTCGTCTGCAACACAGGAGATGTGGGTTCGATTCCTGGGTCGGGGAGATCCCCTGGAAGAGGGCATGGCAACCCACTCCAATATTCTTGCTGGGATAAACCCATGAACAGAAGAGCCTGGTGGGCTATGGTCTGTCGGGTCACAAAGAGTCAGATAAAACTGAAGCGACTGAGCACAAACACATTGGTTTATTATCTTAATCTTATTCTCTGTGAGATTCATATGTCAATTTTCTTTCCACTAGCATAGCTTTATGAGGTCTTCCTGCAGTTTGTCCCCATCAACTTGAAATTTTATTAATGAGAAGAGCTTAGTGTTACTGGCAAACTTGGGAATTTCATTATGAACACTTTCTTTACCACATCATTTATAAAGCTGCTAGTAAGATCAGCCTCTGAGCTAATTCCTAATATTAAGTGCTTGAATAAACTAAAATAATGTATGGAGAAGAATTAAAACCTATAATTGTTATTTCAGTGCAAGAGATGGTTTTGAGTGAAGGTTGTTTAGAAAACAAATGAATTAAATCAACTGCTATAAAAGGTGGAACAATAATTAAAGACACCCTTAACTATTCATAGTCAGACCCAGTGGGAAATTACTGCCTTTTTTTATCAAAAAACAAAGAAGGGTAAGCCTACCCTGTGTAGACTGGAGAGTCCCTTACTCCTAAACCATCACCAAGACATAAGATATGAATGCTATTATCCCAGAACATTGAGGGACAATTGTGAACATCAAATCTTTTCCATCATATTCATGAGCATGAGAGACAATGGACGAAAACATTTCAAAAAGATTTTATTTAATGCCAAAGACAGCAACAACAGACAAAGATACACAGAAAGAAATGGAATCTAGAGGATCTGGACTATAAATTTTGAAAAAGAAAAAAAAAAAAAAAAAACATTTTCCAGAGCTTAAGCTCTCATCTTATCCAGATACTGGCTGGCTTCCAAGAGAGGCGTTGTCTTCAGCACCCAGCACTCAATAACCTAAGCCTTCAAATTCAGTTCCCTTCCAAATTCAGTTTTCTTTCCCTGTCAATTGAACCATTCAAAACAATATACTTTGTGATCTATGAAACCCTGATTTCACTCCTGTAAAGTAAATCACAACAGGATAATCATCATCTCGAGATCACAAGACAATTCCAACTTTGGTACCAGAGATACACACATCAGGAGTAAAGAGAAGCAATTTCCCTACAAGGACCAATTTGATGAACTGTAACTTGTGTTAAAACTTAATATCATTCTGGCCTACTTCACTCTGTATAATGGGCTCCAGTTTCATCCATCTCATTAGAACTGATTCAAATGAATTCTTTTTAACGGCTGAGTAATATTCCATGCTGTATATGTACCACAGCTTCCTTATCCATTCATCTGCTGATGGGCATCTAGGTTGCTTCCATGTCCTGGCTACTATAAACAGTGCTGTGATGAACATTGGGGTGCACAGACTTTTGACCTCTGTGGGAGAAGGTGAGGGTGGGATGTTTCGAAAGAACAGCATGTATATTATTTATGGTGAAACAGATCACCAGCCCAGGTGGGATGCATGAGACAAGTGCTCGGGCCTGGTGCACTGGGAAGACCCAGAGGAATCGGGTGGAGAGGGAGGTGGGAGGGGGGATCGGGATGGGGAATGCGTGTAACTCTATGGCTGATTCATATCAATGTATGACAAAACCCACTGAAATGTTGTGAAGTAATTAGCCTCCAACTAATTAAAAAAAAAAAACTTAATATCAATACGCAATTGCTACTTCAATAATACACATCATTGACTCAAAGTCAGTGCAACATAAAGGAAATCTTGACTGGATCAATGGAGAGCAATAGGTAAAGATATATCTGACCCCTCTGGGATTTGGAAAAACTCAAAGCAACTTCATTTGAATTTGGTGAAATAAAAGCAAACACTTGCTTAGCCCTACCAGGTCAACAGTTAAGGTTGACGGGATGAATTTAGCAAATGGTTGCTCTATTTTGAATATTTTCTGGGTAATACGTAAAGCAGAGCTCTGTGCCACTTTCAGTTCATCCTGCGTGTCAGCCGAAGCTGTGCTGGACAGATTCTGTGTCGGCTACAAGGATCCGCAGCCTCCTCAAGGCCCCGCTGTATTACTCCACTTTTCTTCATTCTGCCTGCACAAGGGGCAGCCCAGAAGCTGGCAGTGAGTTAATCCTCCCAAGACAACCCTCAGTTAATTGAGGAGGAGAATCACTAGACAGCTGACCTGGCCCCTTGGTCTCCCATCCTCTGGAGGGAAAACTCTGACTGTGTTCTCTGTGGTTCCTCCAGAGGATCCTCAGCAGAATGAGGTCCAGTGGCACAGAGCAGAAACTAGCTTGGGAATACTGATGCCGTCTGTGAAATTTCCCTCTTTCCCTGCCTCATTTTCCTAGCTTCTAGCCAGGACCTCTCACATGCCTAGTCAAATAAACTAGCAGCAACCTTATCTCAGTCTCAGCTTTAAGGGAACCCAAATTAGCACAGGATCTGTATATAAGATTTATTAACACACTTGTCAAATAGTCAGGTAAAATAGATTTTAATTCCATCAAAAATTAAAATAATTTTTTAATACCTGAATAAAAAGGCAATTTGTCATAGTAACAATTGACAATGTTAACCATGGGCGGCATGAACGTTATTAACAAATAAAAGAAAAATACTTTTTATCTATTAAGAATGTCCAAAAAAGTGGATTTTGTGAGGAGATAAAATTATAGAAGAATGACTAAAAAGTACATCACAGTTATAACAAAGTTGTGAAATAGATGCCTGATTTTGTGGAAAATGCAAATCTAACTGTAGATGTAAGATTTGGGGAAAAGGAACTACATTCACAACAGGAAGTTACATAACATGGCAGTTGTCGTCATTTGTAAGTAACTATATAGAAAAAGGAAGATCTGTTTTAGGAAATTTCAAACTGTTTCTATGATTTGAAGGTAGGACAATGTTGGGGTGAAAATAATATATAATACCCTTCTTTCCATAACCACTTTTTGGACTAATTAGAGAAAAACAGGGACTTCCTCTGTGGTGCAGCGCATAATAATCCACCTGCCAACTCAGGGAACACAGGTTCGATCCCAGATCTGGGAAGATTCCACGTGCTGTGGAGCAGCTGAGCCCATGCACCATAACTCTTGAGCCCGTGCTCTAGAGCCTGGAAGCCACAACTAATATTTTGGAAAGAAAAGTGCCTAGAGCCCGTGTTCTGCAACAAAAGAGGCCACTGCAGTGAGAAACCCTCAATCTGCAACTGCAGAGTTAGCCACCACTCACTACAACTAGAGAAAGCTCAGGCAGAGCATAGACCCAGCCTAGCCAAAAATAAACATAAAATAAATTTTTAAAAAATTAAAAATTATTCATGGGAATCAAGCAGATAGAAATAAAAATATCACTTTAATCACTTAGACTGGGTTACAAGCCAAGGTCTTTCTTCATATTTACTCAATTAATTTCAGGGAATAATTTACCCCCACAGGCATCCCTGAGTGGAGAGACCTACCCCTGTAAAACTTACTCCAGGAAGAGTCAAACTGTATATGTGAGTTTTTTTTCTTTACAGCTAGATCCCAAGAGAAATGGGAGTTGAGAGGAATAAATTATGTTTGCCTAGTTTCTCCTTCCAAACTCAACTATCAGATAAGTCACTCTTTCCTCTCTAAGGGAGGAGTAAGGGCGTAGGCAGAGGGCATGAATGTTGCACTAATTAAATGCTTTCCACATGGAATGAAACTTTAGGAATGAGGAGAAGGCAAAATACCCAACCCCAACTGATTCAGAAGAAGTTTTTCTGAATCTGTCATGTCTGAACTATCAGACGTGACAGACCAATCTCCTATAACCCTTACATTGTCTACTTCTAGTTCCTGACAGAAAAGGAAAGTATTTGATATGGTGAGTATACTGGCCACTAGTAACTCAAGAATGAGTTATTCTGAGTTTTTTCATTTGAATTAGAATTCCTGGGTAGCCAGAAATACAAGGATTTCCAAGGATAACCCTCAACCAAATGGAGAGAGTCACTGGATAAAAGTTTAGGCTTCCTGTATCAATATTTTAGAAAGAAAAGTTTATGTGTATTTTACATAATTCTGCAGAGGATCTCCAGTAGGACTGGGCTTTAGTCACCTAGCAGTAACCAGTTCAATAATATACCCAGTAGTCAAGAAACTCATTTTTTATTATTGACCAATAGTTAATGTTATCTAGTTTTAATAATGACTATTAAAAGTAATTCAGAAATTCTATCATTAGAATCTTAATATTACTATATTACAATCTATTATAGTAGAATCTCTTAATGCTCAAGTAATATTAGAATCTATTAATGCCTTGCACAAAGTAACAGTGATTTGAATTGTGGTTCAGCTGGTAAAGAATCCGCCTGCCATGAGAAGACCTGGGTGTGAACCCTGGGTTAGGAAGATCCCCTGAAGAAGAGAAAGGCTACCCACTCCAGTGTTCTGGCCTGGAGAATCCCATGAACTGTATGGTCCACTGGGTAGCAAAGAGTCAGACACAACTGAGAGACTTTCACCATCATACACTAAAACCAGCTAATTATTTTCTGGTATTTTAAATTCTTACATCTTTTTTCTGTATTATTCTATTCTTATCCTAATTCCTATTCTTCTTCTTCCTAAATAAGGTTTATAGTGAGATTAGAAAACATATATTCCTAGTAGAAATCTCAACAGAATGAAAAACTGGTATATCTAGTCCAAGTAGCAAACTCTGGATTATCTACCAACAGATTCCTGATTGGGACATAGAACAAGAATGCAAAGAAGCTTCATTTCTCTGGCATTATCATTGTTGGTGTATTAACAATCTGTTGCCACATAACAAATTATTCAAAAGTTTAGTGGCTTTCAACACCACCATTTATTATCCCAGTTCTTGAGGGTCAGGAATCTGGGCATGGTTCAGTGGTCCTGTGGCTCAGGGTCTCTCATGAGGCTGCAGTCAAGGCAATCATCAAGGATACAGTCAATACAAGGCTCAACTGAATGAGTTCCCATGTCCATTCACTTTTCTGTTTGTAGAATTCAGTTTCTCCTATCTTAAGACTGAGAGTCTCAGTTCTTCACTGGCTGTTAACTAGAAGGCGCCTGCAGTTTCCTGGTACATGGGCTTCTCCACAGAGAAACTTGCAACTGAGGCAGCTAGCCTCATTAGAGAAAGCAAACCAATGAAGCCAGAAAGGGACAATAATGATGTAAGTCAGTCTTTTCAAAACCTAATCCAAGAAGTGATATCACATCACTTTTGCATGTTCTCTTCATTAGACATGAGTAACCTGGTAAGGCCCTCCCTCAAAGGAAGTGGGTCTAACTAGGATATGAAAGCCAGGAGGCAAGGGTCATCCTAGAAGGCTACCTACGACAACTGAAATTTATTGATATCTTAGCTATTTGACCATAATTAAATCTCATCACTAAGCTAAAGAGTTAATTATGCAAAGGTAAATCTCCTTCGTAGAACATTTGGCTTATCTGTCATCTCCATATACACAGATAAAGCTTTTTTCTACTTTGTTATTGTGTTTGCCTACTGGTTGTACATCAGTACGATGGGTAACCACCAGGACTGGTTATTTGTTTTAATTACTGTTCTCTGTATTCACTATTCTCTATTTACTTAGAGAGAAACAGACAACCATATTTTGTGAAAATTCATATGTATAATAAAAGAAGCAAAGTTTTTCTCTACTTATTAAAATATTTTTTTAAATCCTATTCTGCTATATTCTCATCATCTTTTTGTTTCCAAGCTTTTCATAGTTATAACTTTTTGGCATGTCATTATGAATTCATGGGCTTTCACACATTCAATTTATGGTTAATTAACAGTAATTATTATTGTGTTTTGAAGCTCAGATTTTCATAATTTGAACTTCATTAGTTTATTTATCCTTTTAGTCATCATCCCATGATGTTCCTAAAAACATTTTACTTTCTAACAAAAGCTATATGTTTTAGACCTGTTGCTTCTAATCCTGACTTTTTACTGCTTAAAAGCCACTGTCAGAGGAGGTGTGATTTCTTTCAGTGGCAAAGGCTGTCAGAAACAAAATTCTAAGCATTAGAGGTACATACATTTATGCTGTTGTAGGAAAAAGTGCTAATACTGCTAGTAAGTTTTAGAGAAAGATCTGGGGAAAGTTTTCCTTTTTAGAGTCAAGTTTCAAATTGATTTTTCTAACTTAACACCATTTTAAACATTATGTTGTGTTATGTCACTTTTTTTAAATGAAGATTTGCAAAACACTGAGAACTCTCATTACATAAAAGGCAACCAGGCAGGTAAAACTCACCTGTCTCCCCAAAAAGGACATGAATAAGTCCTTGATTTAGCCTAAGCAGCCAGGTCTACAGACTTTAAAAATTCAAACTCATTTCTGGTCAGTAATTACTGTTGGGCAATCTTTATATGCCCCTCTCTGTTTCTCATAGTTTTGTGCATTCCATTATTTAACTTGTGATTTTGCAGCTTACCAGTGATCTATCGTGCAAAGACTTTGTTATTCTAAACCCTTGCCTGTTCAAAAATTCTTGTATGTGAAGAAAGAAGTCTATATGGAACTTCTCCAACCCCACGGATCATTGCTGATATTGTAGAGCACATCTACTCTCTGCAGCCCTTCTCCTAAATATAGATGAATATACCACTTTCTGTAATTTCTACCACCTCTTTTACCATCAGTCTGCTCCTCATTCTACACTTTAAAAGATGTGAGTGTTACGTGAAGGGAAGTTAGAACAAAATACATATGCATTTTCAGACATGTGTGAATGCGTGTGTGTATGTGATGTTTTTTACATACATTCTAGGGCAAACATTACTGTTTGGCTAATTCAGTATCTACTTCTATTCCCCTCCTCTATAATTGTTTCCCATTATAGTTGAAAAAAAAAATAGTCATCACCAGTTCAATAGGCCATGTGTCACAATTTTGGGCAGAAATGGAAGTTGCTAAATTAGGATGAGGGCTTCCCGGGTGGCTCAGTGGTACAGATTCCACCAGCCAATGAAGAAGACATGGGTTCAGTCCCTGGGTTGAGAAGATCCCCTGGAGAAGGAAATGGCAACTCACTCCAGTATTCTTGCCTGGGAAATCACATGGACAGAAGAACCTGACAGGCTACAGTCCATAGGGTCACAAAAGAGTTGGACATGACTTAGCAACTAAACAACAAACAAATCTGCATGAAATTGAATGTTTGTCTTAAAACACTCTTCCATTGTTGTTGCTCAGTCACCAGTCATGTCAGACTCTTTGTGACCCCATGGACTGCAGCATGCTAGGCCTCCCTGTCCCTTGCCATATCCTGGATTTTGCCCAAGTTCATGTCCAGAAGACTCTTCTAGAGGAACTCAAGCTAAGACAGAAATGAGATGGTGGTAACTCCAATAGTATTGTAACAACACAATTAGAGGCTTAGCTATGGTGACTCGAGATGGGATTCATGTAAAAGAGGACCAATGGCTTATACAACATCTCTGAGTTTTGAGAGGCAAAAAGGACAGTGATAATGATAATGCCCATGGAGATGTTGTTGTGTAATCAAAGTGACAAAGAAAGAAGATCACAAAGTCATACGAGGGAGCTATCAACTCAAAACACAGTGTGAAAGCCACTGGCCTGTTATGGCAGTATTCAAAGAGACTCCTCATCCGCAGCCAGAAAACAGACTGAGCTGAAAATGAGGTTGTGGATCTTACTAAGAAAGTAACCATTACAAATAAAAGCTGAATTTACAATCCCCTGGCAATTTCTCTATGCTAAATTCCTGGCCCTGATGGGGAGGAAGGGAATCTAAAATCTGGAACAAGAACATCTGGGTTTATACACATAAGAATCTTCAACCACTAAATCCTCTAAAAATTGGTAGCCAAAGCAACTGTCTCCTCCTTGGTAGAGGATCACAGACTCTCGTTGCCTGGAAACCATGAGAGGTCCTCACCTAAGGCAGATGACCCACAGATGATGTCTGCATTCCTCAAGGTCTGCCCCACTGCTGGTCAAGGCTTCTAGATGTGCTGTGCTTGGTTGTTCAGTCATGTCCCACTCTTTGTGACCCCATGGACTGCAGCCCCCAGGCTCCTGTGTCCATGGGATTCTTCAGGAAAGAATACTGGAGTGGATTGCCATGCCCTCCTCCAGGCGATCTTCCCAACCCAGAGATCCAACTCAGGTCTCCTGCACTGCGGGCAGATTCTTTATCATCTGAGCCACCAGGGAAGCCCAGCTTCTAGATGCTGCTGCTGCTGCTGTCACTTCAGTCGTGTCCGACTCTGTGCGACCCCATAGATGGCAGCCCACCAGGCTCCCCAATCCCCAGGATTCTCTAGGCAAGAACATCGGAGTGGGTTGCCATTTCCTTCTCCAATGCATGAAAGTGAAAAGTGAAAGTGAAGTTACTCAGTCGTGTCCGACTCTTCTCGACCCCATGGACTGCAGCCCACCAGGCTCCCCCATTCATGGGATTTTCCAGGCAAGAGTACTAGAATGGGTTGCTGTTTCCTTCTCCAGCTTCTAGATGAATGGTCCTCAAATTTCAACATTTATCAGCATCACCGGAGTACTTGTTACATCACAGATTATTAAGCTACCACCCCCCAGAGGCTCTGATTCAGTAGGTCTAGGATGCAACTTGGGAATCAGCACCGCTAACAAACTCCCAGGTGATGCTAATGCTGATGGTCTGGACACCACACTCCCAGAACCACTCTTTTAGAAGAATAATGAGGAATAACTCTCAGTCCAGCCTAAATTAGGGAAGTAGTCTCTGCTAGAAAGAAAGAGGTTATTTACCAAAAAAGCCACAGAACCTGAATAATTTGTTACCATAGGAACCAAGAAAATGAGCCCAAGAATGGATCTGAGAGTATAGGATATAAAGCAAATATAAAGCAGTTTTGAGTCTTGAGTTTTGATCTACAAACACTCTCTCATGACTCTGGACACTGGGAACAAAGATGCTTTGAACCTATTGTAGCATGTTGATGAGATAGGTCTTTGAATGTGGGGATGATAGATGATAGTGGCCTACAGTGAATGAAATAGAATTGCCTTGGCAGAGTAGTTATGATGGAGGCAAAAGGCTCAGAGAAATGGACATGTACAATAAATTCTTTTACGTATGACCAGAGATCATTAGCTATGTTCCTTGTCATTGTTGTTGTTCAGTCACCAAGTCATGTCCGACTCTTCATGACCCCATCCATGTATGGCAACACACCAGGCTTCACTGTTCTTTAGGAGGGTCCAAAGGGTATTCCCTTTGTTAACGCAATAAGGAAGGCACAGGCATCATTGAGTAGAATGGAAATCCTCTTTAAGTTACTGGGTTCTCTACTTGCAATGGGGAAGATAGAATTCCAAGATAGGAGAGACCAGGTGATGGCACTTAACTTCCTGAAGCAAGATGGACACAGGCAGCAAAGTTGGGGTGACTATGAGGGATTCTTGCCCTCAGAGGCCATATGAAAATAGCTAGTAGACCTTGGAGTTCCCAGAGACTAACCTGACCGACAGTGTGGGTGTTGCTTCACCTGTATAACCGAAAAAGATCAAAAGCGAGTAAGCAGGAGTTTGGAGTCAGTTACTACAATTAAATGTCATGATTCTTCACCTAGTTTCAAGATCTTGGCCAGTTCTCAGACTCAGAGGCCAATAATCAAAAGGGAATTCAATCTCCTTGAGGAAGGACCTTTACACTACAACTATATACAACTGTGATTCCCCCTTATACTTTCCCAGAGTGACTTACAACCACTTACAGAAATTTTACACTAATAAAAGTGAAATACACAAATGTTTACAGGGTTGTGGGATACAAAGACTGAGGTAATACTGATACAGTGGAAACATTATTTATAATGAAAGAAGTAAAGACATGACCACTAGACCTCCTATTTCTCAAATACTCAGCTGAAATTTCGTGAGCTCTTAGCATCTGTAAGATGTAAGACTTCATCTTACATTTGAAGTCTGACTTCAAATTACAGCACCTTCATCTCCTTATCTGATGGCTTTCTCTAACCATCAAAGCTTGCCCTTGCCTACACACACAGCAGACAGAATTCTTGAAAATGAATGCCACCTAAGAACAACCTAACTCCTGCTACCTTTGAGGCTTATGTTCTACTCTGTTTCAAATCATATTTTAAGTGGCTTGGTAATGCACTTTATATTGGCGTTCTTCTCTTCTTGGTCTTGATTTCTTACTCTCCTAGCAGTGTTTCCAACATCCATTGGATCATAGAAAAAGCAAGAGACTTCCAGGAAAATGTCTACTTCAGCCTTTGACTGTGGGGATCACAAAAATCTGTGGAAAATTCTTCAAGAGATGGGAGTACCAGAACTTACCTGTCTCCTGAGAAACCTATATGCAGGTCAAGAAGCAACAGAACCAGACATGAAACAACTGACTGGCTCAAAATTGGGAAAGGAGTACATCAAGGCTGTATATTGTCATCTTATTTAACATATATGCAGAGCACATCATGTGAAATGCCGAACTGGATGAAGCACCCTGGAATCAAGATTAAAGGGAGAAATATCAATTACCTCAGATATGCAGCTGACACCACCCTTATGGCAGAAAGTGAAGAAGAACTAAAGAGCCTCTTTATGAAAGTGAAAGAGGAGAGTAAAAAAGCTGGCTTGAAGCTTAACATTCAAAAAACAAAGATCATGGCATGGGGTCCCATCACTTCATGGCAAATAGATGGGGAAATAGTGGAAACAGTGACAGACTTTATTTTCTTAGGCTCCAAAATCACTACAGATGGTGACTACAGCCATGAAATTAAAAGATGCTTGCTCAGTGGAAGAAAAGCTATGAGAAACCTAGACAGCATATTAAAAAGCAGAGACATTACTTTACCAACAAAGGTCCATCTAATCAAAGCTCTGGTTTTCCCAGTAGTCATGTATGGATGTAAGAGTTGGACCGTGAAGAAAGCTGTGTGCCGAAGAATTGATGCTTTTGAACTGTGGTATTGGAGAAGACTCTTGAGAGTCCTTTGGACTGTAAGGAGATCAAATCAGTCAATCCTAAAAGGAAATCAGTCCTGAATATTCATTGGAAGGACTGATGCTGAAGCTGAAGCTCCAATACTTTGGCCACCTGATGCAAAGAACTGACTCACTGGAAAAGACCCTGATGCTGGGAAAGACTGAAGGCAGGAGGAGAAGGGGACGACGGAGGATGAGATGGTTGGATGGCATCACCAACTCAACAGACATGAGTTTGAGCAAGCTCCAGGAGTTGGTGATGGACAGGGAAGCCTGGTGTGCTGCAGTCCATGGGGTCACAGAGTCAGACATGACTGAGAGACAGAACTTAACTGAGCACTGTTCATAGATCCTTTCCCAAATGTGTGTGCTCAGATATTTGTGTCTAGTGCTGCTTCTGGGGAGGAATGCATATTAAGATATATTAATACAAATAAACAGGACAGGAAGTGAAAAGTCTCCTCCCTTTTTCATTTGAGATTCTGGCACATCATCACCTAAGATATCCATCATCAATACAGGATATCTGATAGAAATAGAAACTATGATGTGACACTTAAGCACAAAAACAGGGGCAAGAAATAGCACCTTCTGAGTCTTTTTCTGTGAAGCTTGTCAGATATTTAGAAATTCTGATGTGATGTAATTGAGTTGAAAGCCAGAAGACCAGCTAGCGTGAGGTGAGAAATGAGATGACATCATTGCTGACACTGCTGAGGACCAGCAATACCACCAAGCATTCATATAGAGCCAGTTCTCCACGTGGAAGATCATGGTGCCTTGACCACGGCAAGAGACCAGAAAAGTCTCTCTAGCTTCAGACAGACTTCTGCAGATGATTCCATAAGGGTATCTATCTACGATGAGGAGGGATGAAGGGTATTGCCCAGAACCCAGGGAGAACACAGTCTCTTATCCCATGATCATAAGGACACAGAAATCCTCTCAAATCCAGATATATTTCAAGTAGGATAGGAGAGGAGGAGTCACAGAAAGCTGAAATTTGGACTGTCTGAATGTGTGGGCTGTGCTAAATTGCTCAGTCATGTCTGACTCTATGCAACCCCACGGACTGTAGTCTGCCAGGCTCCTCTGTCCATGGAATTCTCCAGGCAAGAATACTACAATGGGTTGCCATTCCCTTCTCCAGGGGATCTCCCCGATGCAGGGATTGAACCTGCGTCTCCAGCACTGCAGGCTGATTCTTTACCATCTGAGCCAAAAGGAAGCCCAAATAGTAATATAACACAGGGTTGTCTAAAACCAAGAGACTGAGGTCATTTTTACTGCCAAGTTTAAATACTGCCACAGCACAATCTATGCTGTCCAGTTAAGTGGGGCTCCAGAGGAAGAGTTTCATGTTAACAGCACCCCCAGTTTATAGATTTAACGTCTTCAAAGAATAACTGAATTCTCACTTTCCTTTATTTATTAAGGGGGAAATGCTTTTGATATATATTTAAATATAATGATATTATAATAATATAATACCCTGGAGTGCATCACTTACACTTACCAGGGTTATAAAGGCAGAAAAAGACAAGATCATAAGCACAGCACAGGCAGGAGAGCCCTTGGATGCAGACACTCAGATTCACCTGAGACCAGAAAAGAGGTGAGGCTGTACATTAGAGGATCCTGGGCCTCAGGGGACCTGAAAGAGCTGTCAGGACAAAAGGTAATTAACAACTGTCCCTGTACCTTCTCCTTCTCTCGGGAAATTTGTCCCCTCACTTCTCCTGTACATGTCCTGTGTCTTCTCTTGATGATTCGTAATTCAACCACTCTGAATCCAAATGCCATTAAGAAAGATAACACAAAGGGAAACTTTAGACACCTTAAAACTGAAGCAGTTCATTCAGATGAAGAAGTACTGTGTTTTATAAAACTCTGTGAAATGGAACCTAACACAGAAGTCAAAAAAAGAGAACTGTGGGGATCTCAGCGTTTAACAGTCCACACAAGTGTTAACGGGAGCTTCAAACAGATATCAGGGTTAATCAAGATGTCAAATCATAATTTTACAGAGCACTTTATAAATTGTCATATAAACAAAGGCACTATTATTGGAAATCTAAAACAGAAAAGGCAATTGTTGCTCAGTTGCTCAATAGTGTCTGACTCTTTGCAACCCCATGGGCTGCAGCATACCAGACTTCCCTGTTCTTCACTATCTCCTGAAGCTTGTTCAAACTTATCTCCATTGAGTTGATGATACCATCCAACCATTTCATCCTCTGTCACCCCCTTCTCCTCCTGCCCTTAATCTTTCCCAGCATCAGGATCTTTTCCAAGGAGTCAGCTCTTCGCATCAAGTGGCCAAGGTATTGGAGCTTCAGTATCAGCAGCAGTCCTTCCAATGAATATTCAGGACTGATTCCCTTTAGGATTGACTGGTTTGATATCCTTGCAGTCCAAGGGACTCTAAAGAGTCTTCTCCAGCACCACAGTTTGAAATCATCAATTCTTCAATGCTTAGCCTTCTTTATGGTCCAACTCTCACATCTGCACACAACTACTGGAAAAACCATAGCTTTGATTATATGGACATTTGACACTAAAGTGATGTCTCTACTTTTTAATATGATGTCTAGATTTGTCATAGCTTTTCTTCCAAGGAGTGAGCATCTTAATTTCATGGCTTCAGTCATCATCCACAGTGAATCTGGAGCCCAAGAAAATAATATTTGTCACTGTTTCCACTTTCCACCTTCTATTTGCTATGAAGTGATGGGACAGGATGCCATAATCTTTGTTTTTTGAACATTGAATTTTAAGCCAGCTTTTTCACTCTCCTCTTTACCCTCATAGAGGCTCTTTTGTTCCTCTTCACTTTCTCCAATAGAGTAGTATCATCTGCACATCTGAGGTTACTGATATTTCTCCCAGCAATCTTGATTTCTCCTTGGGCTTCATATAGCTCAGCATTTTGCATGATGTACTCTGCATATCAGTTAAATAAGCAGGGTGACAATATATGGCCTTGTAATACACCTTTATCAATTTTGAACCAGTCAATTGTTTCATGTCTGGTTCTAACTGTTGCTTCTTGACCTGTATATAGGTTTCTTAAGAGACAGGTAAGGTCTGGTACTCCCATCTCTTTAAGAATTTTCCAAAAAAAAAAAAAGAATTTTCCAGTTTGTTATGATCCACACAGTCAAAGGCTTTAGTGTACTCAATGAAGCAGAAATAGATGTTTTTTCTGGAATTCCCTTACTTTCCTTATGATCCAATGAATTGCTTCTTCTAAACCTGCTTGTGCCTCTGGAAGTTATTGGTTCACCTCCTGTTGAAGCCTAGTTTGAAGGATTTTGAGTGTAATCTTGCTAGTATGTGAAATCAGCACAATTGTATGGTATTTTGAACATTCTTTGGCATTGCCTTTCTTTGGGATTGGAATGAAAACTGACTTTTTCTACAAGCAATAAATGCTAGAGAGGGTGTGGAGAAAAGGGAACCCTCTTACACTGTTGGTGGGAATGCAAACTAGTACAGCCGCTATGGACAACAGTGTGGAGATTCCTTAAAAAACTGGAAATAGAACTGCCATATAACCCAGCAATCCCACTCCTGGGCATACACACCGAGGAAACCAGATCTGAAAGAGACACGTGTACCCCGATGTTCATCACAGCACTGTTTACAATTGCCAGGACATGGAAGCAACCTAGATGCCCATCAGCAGACGAATGGATAAGGAAGCTGTGGTACATATACACCATGGAATATTACTCAGCCATTAAAAAGAATTCATTTGAATCAGTTCTAATAAGATGAATGAAACTGGAGCCCATTCTACAGAGTGAAGTAAGCCAGAAAGATAAAGCCCAATACAGTGTACTAATGCATATATATGGAATTTAGAAAGATGGTAACAATAACCCTATATGCAAAACAGAAAAAGAGACACAGATGTACAGAACAGACTTTTGGGCTCTGTGGGAGAAGGTGAGGGTGGGATGTTCAGAGAGAACAGCATTGAAACAAGTATACTATCAAGGGTGAAACAGAGCACCAGCCCAGGTTGGATGCATGAGACAAGTGCTTGGGGCTGGTGCACTAGGAAGACCCAGAGGGATGGGATGGAGAGGGAGGTGGGAGGGGGGATCAGGATGGGGAACATATGTAAATCCATGGCTGTTTCATGTCAATGTATGGCAAAAACCACTACAATATTGTAAAGTAATTAGCCTCCAACTAATAAAAATAAATGAAAAATTTTTAAAAATAATAAAATAAATAAAAATAAATTTTAAAAAAAAGAAAGAAAACTGACTTTTTCCAGTCCTGTGGCTGCTGCTAAGTTCCAAATTTGAGTGCAGCACTTTAACAGCATCATATTTTTAGGATCTGAAATAGCTCAGCTGGAACTCCATCGCCTCCACTAGCTTCATTCATAGTAGTGCTTCCTAAGGCCCGCTTGACACTCTAGGATGTCTGGCTCTAGGTGAGTGATCACACCGTCGTGGTTATCCAAGTCATTAAGACCTTTTCTTGTACAGTTCTATGTATTCTTGCTACCTCTTCTTAATCTCTTCTGCTTCTGTTAGATAGATCTTTACTGCTTCTGTCCTTTATTGTGCCCAAACTTGCCTGGACTGTTCCCTTGATATCGCCAGATTTCTTGAAGAGATCTCTAGACTTTTGCATTCTATTGTTTTCCTCTATTTACACTGTTCACTCAAGAAAGCTTTCTTATCTCTCCTTGCTATTCTCTGGAACTCTGCATTCAGTTGGATATATCTTTCACTTTCTCCCTTGCCTGTCACTTCTCTTCTTTTCTCAGCTATTTGTAAAGCCCCCTCAGACAACCACTTTGCCTTCTTGCATTTCTTTTTCTTGGCGATGGTTTTGGTCCCTGCTTCCTGTACAGTGTTATGAACCTCCGTCCATAATTCTTCAGGCACTCTGTCTACTGGATCCAATCCTTTGAATCTACTCATCATATAAAATTTCTTTTACAGATAATTCTGATAATTAGTACAGGAAAAAGAAAAAGTGAGGATTAGGCCTTCCATATGGCTGGGAAGTAGGAGAGATGTTGATGATGAGGGAATCAGGGGAATCACTAACACCTCTGACAAGGAGAACAGCAAAGTAAAGTAATTAAAGCCCAGTTTTGATACCAGATGGGCTCAGATTTTAATCCCAGATCTGCCACCTGCTACCTGTGCAATCTTGAGCAGTTTATTTAACCTTTCTGAGAATTAACTGGATGTTATGCAGATTAACTGAGACCATATAAAGTTTCGGGAACATCATAGATGTCCAATAACTATTCATTTTTCCACCCCATTCACACCCACTACCCATATTTAAGAGAAGGAAGAGGTAGAATCTTGGGTAAATGAGACTGAATATACAGGGGAAGAAAGCAAAGCTCCAGGAAAAATTGCAGAAATGAGAATGAAAAACAAAATACTTTATGGAAGGTGCCTTGGTTTTCTAGCACATGCATTCTAAACACACCCAAATTTTATGTCTAGTCTGAGCAGCCAAGTTTTCATGCCAGGTGACACCTACTAGATCATTTCCAATCTCCTCAAAATCTCCTGGAATCCATCTGAGATCAGTGTCCAAACTGGGGAACCTGCTACAATGTTGATCCCCAGGCACCAGGGCCAGAGCCTTTGATTCAAAATATTCTTCTGTATTTTCACAAAAGAGACTAATGTTTTCAGATAAGAACTGAAGCTTCTCTCCCCGTTTTTCATCTGATTGCTAAATTTTCTTTCTGCTCTTCTTTTACTCAGTCAGAAGCTGCATGACCTCAGGACAAAAAAATAATAAAAACAAATGTCTTATTATTAGAAATTACTTTCCAAATCAAATTTTCAAAAGAAAATGTTAGAGTCAAAGAAATTTTAATTCCACAGAGCCTACAATTTTGAAAGGAGATAAAAGGTTTTATGGTGAATGTCAAAATATGTGACCCATGCCATAGGCAATAGATTTGAGAAAGAATCAGATAACATCCCATTTTCCCACCCAACCTGAGTCCAAGAAAAGATGCAGCTTACCCAACTAGAGGTAAAGGAACCTTAAGCCAGAGAACAGAATTAGGTGTAAATGTGAAATTCTTGGTCAGCAAAGATCAAGGAGCTTGGAGGACAACTTAGTCCAAACCTCTGATGCCATGAAACCATTAAATAACTTGGGAACTCAGGCACAGTTTCAGGAAAAGGGCGTGGAACAGAACTCTTGAGTAAACTAAGCTACAATGACAGGCTAATCCATGAAGTCCAATATCAGTAGATTAATTCTTCTGCCATCACTGAAAACAATGGCTCTCAGCAGAAATTAAATCCAGTTATATGAAAATCTTATAAAAGTTAAATTTCCCCACACATTTTGGAAACTGTACGCCTACTACAGTTTAAAAAGTTACGTAAGTTCTTCTGATTCAAGTGACCTGCAAACCACACTCTGAGAAATACTGTGAACTCTACTTAAAGTCTAGGTCCTCCTCCATACAGATCTTCAGTTCAGTTCAGTTCAGTCGCTCAGTCATGTCCTACTGTTTGCGACCCCATGAACCACAGCATGCCAGGCCTTCCTGTCCATCACAAACTCCCAGAGTCCACCCAAACCCATGTCCATTGTGTCGGTGATGCCATCCAACCATCTCATCCTCTGTCGTCCCCTTCTCCTCCTGCCCCCAATCTCTCCCAGCATCAGGGTCTTTTCAAATGAGTCAGCTTTTCGCATCAGGTGGCCAAAGTATTGGAGTTTCAGCTTCAACATAAGTCCTTCCAATGAACACCCAGGACTGATCTCCTTTAGGATGGACTGGTTGGATCTCCTTGCAGTTCAAGGGACTCTCAAGAGTCTTCTCCAGCACCACAGTTCAAAAGCATCAATTCTTCAGCACTTAGCTTTCTTCACAGTCCAACTCTGACATCCATATATGACTACTGGAAAAACCATAGCCTTAACTAGATGGACCTTTGTTGGCAAAGTAATGTCTCTGCTTTTTAATATGCTGTCTAGGTTGGTCATAACTTTCCTTCCAAGGAGCAAGCATCTTTTAATTTCATGGCTGCAATCACCATCTGCAGTAATTTTGGAGCCCAGAAAAATAAAACCTGTCACTGTTTCCACTGTTTCCCCATCTATTTGCCATGAAGTGATGGGACTGGATGCCATGATCTTAAGTTTTCTGAATGTTGAGCTTTAAGCCAACTTTTTCACTCTCTTCTTTCACTTTCATCAAGAGACTTTAGTTCTTCACTTTCTGCCATAAGAGTGGTGTCATCTGCATACCTGAGGTTATTGATATTTCTCCCAGCAATCTTGATTCCAGCTTGTGCTTCCTCCAGCCCAGCATTTAAGATCTTCAGCTTACCCTATAAAGTGATACCTGCTGCTTAGGGTTAAGGTGAGGATTTAGTGAAACATGTTACTTAGTGTATAGTAAGTTATTGATAACTATTAACTCATTGTTATCAGAGAAACATTTCTAATTCCCTCCTGATATTTTCTTCCATATTGAGAGGCCTTAATTAGTGTAACTGCTGGTGTTTTTTACACAACTTTATCTGCCCCAGGAAACTGAATGACTTATTGGTCACTTTGGGAAGAATGAACTGGAGTATTGTTAGCTCAGTTCCTTCCTGCTTCTTCATGGGAACGTATAGCCAGTGATATTCCACTGGGAGCACATCACCTACCATTCCCTCAGAGACAGACTCTGTCCCTATAGTGAAGCTCCCCTCTGGTCCAGCGTTATCTGTACCTGTGCATTCTACTAACCCTGGGCTCAGTTATAGGCTCATTTAGCTTTCACACGATTTGACTTACCTTTTTTGGGCAACAAGGTTCTATTTTGGCCTACTGCATTCCTTTGTATTATATATGTTTATTTAAATCTGAATATTGATGAAGACTGCTACTTAGTAAGTTTCTAAGGAATCTCAGCACTTATTGTAAATGAAATAAGTAAGAGCTATACAATTTACCCAAAAGTCTTGGTTTTTACATCCTTTGACCCAGAAATTTCACCTAAAATAATTTAAACAAAGGCAAAAATATTTATGCATAATAATTTTCATAATATTTATGCATAATAATTTTTATGATTGGAAAAATGTAAATATCCAACAACAGGTAACTAGTTAACTTATGGTATTGATAAAGTGGAATACTATGAATATGTTAAATATAATATTGTCAACTTCAAATACTTACTAGATGTAATAACAGAGACCAGATTGACTCTGCCAATTTTAACAGCTAAACACATGAACAGATATATGAACAAACAATTTTCAGACATTGGACAACAAGCAGCATAGAACTGTGGGATTCCAGAGAGATCAGAAACAAACAAGGTGAGCCCTGCATTTTCATCAGCTTACTGCTAGGAGACAGTTTCCATGGAACAAGTAGGAAAAACTCATATAAAGATCATCAGTATTGCCTAGTTGAGAAGACAGAGATAGCATTCAAGGCAGCTACAAATTGTAGAGCAAAGTAATGGAAAAGAGGGCACTCTATATAGAAAGAGCTTTGTAGCTCTGCAAATGGGTCCCACTGAGTCTTTAGCTGAGTATTGGTCTATACATGTCTAAGAAAAAAAATATGTGAGGTCAGGGGGGGAAATACCAAAGAGGAATGGACAAAACAATTCTGGACCTCACACAAGCCTGGAAATAGTTTGTCTTCACATCAGTCAGAGTGGAAAGATCTCATAATATATGGTCATCAGGTGGAATTCTGAGAAGGGCATCACCTTGGTAGTAGAGTTAAATTAGTCTCAGACTAAAGAGTTCTCTATACCAATAAGCAAAGATTAAACCTTGAAAAAGTATAATTGATTAACTGCAGATCTGAACAAAATCTAACATTAAAAGATAATCAAAATCCATCAACCAACAACCTAAATTTACAATGCCAGGTATCTAATAAAAGATTGCAAGACATGAGCATAAACAATAAAATATGACTCATAACCAGGGCTTCCCTGGTGGCTCAGAGGTTAAAGTGTCTGCCTGGAATGCAGGAGGCCCCTGTTCGATCCCTGAGTTGGGAAGATCTCTGGAGAAGGAAATGGCAACCCACTCCAGTACTCTTGCCTGGAGAATCCCATGGAGGGAGGAGCCTGGTAGGCTAGAGTCCATGGGGTCGCAAAGAGTTGGACACGACTGAGCGACTTCACTTTCACTTTCATAACGAGAAGAAAAATCAAACTATAGAAATGCACAGAAAATTCCATAGATGAAATTAGCAGACAGGAATATTAAAATAGTTAATATAAATAAACTGTATATGTAAGACCATGTCATAACTGTATATGTAAGACCATGTAAGACCATGAAAGGTCATGTCATAAAATTATGACCATCATGAGGAAATAAATGTAAGTTATATAAAAAGTTGTATATCTAAAGAGATAAAATACTGTGTCTGTAAGGGGGAAAGGCATGGAATGGGATCAACAGCAAATTAGACATTGGAGAAGAAAATATTAGTGAATTGAAGACATAACAATACTAACTTTCCAAATGAAAGACAAAAGGGAAGAAAATACTGAAAAATAGGTGGGCAGAGCATTTGTAATCTGGTCAAACTTGCAAATGGTTAGAACCCCAAAAGATGAGAATGAGGTAGAGACTGAACACCACATTTAAAAAAATAATGGGTGACGACTTTACAAATTTGATTAAAATACTAACCTCACAATCTAACTCAATGACTCCCAAATAGGAGAAACTTGAAGAAAAAACAAGACATATAATAATCAAATTGCTGAAATGGTAAATTCAATAAATGCGAAAAAAGGATGGCTAAGTTCAATATCTATTTCTGATGGAACTCTCCACAAACTGTAGATAGAAATGATTTCTTCAACCTAAAAGGTAAATCTGTAAAAAAAAAAAAAAATAATCACCAGTAGAATACTCAGTGGTAAATAACTGGTTATTTTACCTGTAATTTTGGAATAAGGCAAATTATTTGGAATAAGGCACTATTAGCACATTTACTCAATATTTCCCTGAAAATCCTAGCCAGTGAAACAAGGCAAAATAATAATAATAATTTAAAAGTCACTCATGTTGGGAAAAAAGAATTTTTTCTAATTCTTTTTTTTTTTTTTTTCAAAAAAGATTCATGGTATATGTATAAAATCCTAAGGAATCTACAAAAAAATTACTAGCTTTATTATAATAAGTAAGCTAAGCAAAATCACAGGATACAGGTTAATCTACAAATACCCATTTTATTTCAATATTTTATTAGCACACATTTGGAAACTATGTGTCTGTCAATTTTTAAGTTTTGCAATTTCTTTTATCCTTTTAAATAAATATTCACTGTTGCACTTAGCTTTCTATTCATCATTTTGTATTCTTGCTCTTAATGAAATTCTCCAGAATTCTACAAGCCCCAGGCCCCATAAAACCTGGGTCCTTCCCTACCACAAATATTAGGGTCTACTTAAATAATGTCTTATTGTACACCACTGTAATGTGGAGCAAGCTTAAGAAATAATTAAACATACTAATGCAACATTCTGCATGCTTCCTTCCAAAAAAATAGTTCTGATTTATCAGTGAGATCATTGATGGAGAAAGCACTCTGAAAAGTAGTAACTACCATATCCATGCAAATTATTATTTTTATTATCCTTTTATATGCAAGCATCTGGAGCTCTCTACATTAGTTTGATAACTATTTTGTGATCTTCCAATAAGTGTATGACACTCTTGGGGCTGTGGAGGGTATAAAGATGAAATATATCCAATACTTGCCTTTGAGGAGTTCACTGTCTCCAGTTTGGGAACACTGTAAACTGAAGATAAAATTAAGATATAAACTCTATGTTAGTGCTGTGGACTGAATTTTGTTGTCGTTCAGTTGCTAAGTCGTGTCTGACTCTGCTACCCCACGGACTGCAGCACACCAGGCTCCTCTGTCCTCCACCATCTCCCAGAGTTTGCTCAAACTCATGTCCATTGAGTCAGTGATGCTATCTAACCATCTCATCCTCTGTCGTCCCCTTCTCCTCCTGCCTTTAATCTGTTCCAGCATCGGGGTCTTTTCCAATGAGTCAGCTCTTCGCATCAGGTGGCCGAAGAATTGGAGCTTCAGCTTCAGCAGCAGTCCTTCCAATGAATATTCAGGGTTGATTTCCTTTAGAATTGACTGGTTCAATCTTCTTTCTGTCCAGGGGGCTATGAAGGGTCTTCTCCAGCACCACAATTCGGAGGCATCATGTCCTTCCAAATTTTGTCTGTTGAAGCCCTAATCCCAATATGATGGCTTTTGGAGAAGAGGCCTTGGGAGGTAAGCAGGTTTCTATGAGGTCATGAGAACAGAACCCTCATGATAGAATTAGTGCTCTTCTAGAAAGAGATATCAGAGAGCTTACTCTCTCTCCTCACCATGTGAAGAAGGCAGCTGTCTGCAAGCCAAAGAGAGAGTTCTCATCAGGATGCAACAATGCCGGAACCCTGATCTCTGACTTCCAGCCTCTAGCACTGCAGGAAAGTTAACTCATGTTGTTTAAACCACCCAGTTGCGGATATTTTGTTATGTCAGCCAAGGCCAACTAATAGGTCAGAAAATTTTAACATTTAAAACAGGTTACTTTAAAAAAGTCCACATTGTAAGTGGAAATTATGGTCTAATACACACATACACATACTCAAACAAACATTTCACAAAATAATACACACACTTACCATACACTAAATATAGTTTTTCATAGTTTGCTGTTCTATTCCACTTTATTTGGTAAAATGCTGGTCACAACTCTCTTAATTTACTTCATAATCTCCTAATAAATTACATCCTATCATTTGAAAGTTGCTCTTTCCTGTCCAACTCTTTTGCAACCCCATGGACTATACAGTCCATGGAATTCTCCAGGCTAGAATATGGAAGTGGGTAACCTTTTCCTTCTCCAGGGGATCTTCCCAACTCAGAGATCGAACCCAGGTCTCCCACATTGCAGGCGGATTCTTTACCAGCTGAGCCACAAGGGAAGTATGACTATTTAATCCTATGGAATGTACACTAAAAATGCATTAATATAACCTATACAGAAATAGGTTATATTAGAGAAATCTTCCTTATATACAGAAATCTTCAAGAGCTCTAATAAAAATTGTTTTGAACTCTATTAGAGTGAAAAACAAGACATCAAAATCCTAACAGACCATTTCTCCCAATTAATCATATATGTTTTATTAGAACAAAGACCTTAACTTCCCTCTATATACATATATATTCGAGGGAGCACACACACATATGGGCCCATGCACACACATATACTCAAAACCCTTCACCTCCTGTATCTATATATTAAAATTGATTGCTTTTTCACACTGACAACTGCAATGAAAGCTCCCTGCAGGGAATCACAAGAGTCTGAGTGAAGGGGTTATTTTAGTGGTTCTTTGCCATCCGAGAATTGCATTGAGCCACAAGAGCTTTCTGACAGGACTTGGCAAGCTCTGTATTATATTCAAGATTGTTTATTCTGTTGGAAAATTTGTCATAAAGGGGTTTGGCTCTTTTCTAAAGTATGTTCTCTGTGTGTGTGTGTGTGTGCACTTGTGCATGTGCACATATGTGCAAATACATGTATAAATATTCTATAAAATATATAACATGGATGTTATATAGAGATATTTTCTTAATTCTTTAATGGCAACATTTGTACATGAGCTATTATGATAATAATTTTTATAATGATAAACAATTATTTACTTAGGAAATACATCATGTTTATGAAATAAAGCTGAGCACTACCTCCTCACTACAGCACTTATCTCTATTTAGAATGCACTTTTCAGCATCAACTCTGTATGTTTTAAGTGATCCACAAGAATAGGCATAGTCATTGTGTAAACAGAGAAAGTTTTAAAGTATAAGACTATTAATAAGTTCTATAAGACTATCAATAAGTTTCAGTAGATGAACAAAAGGTTTACTCAATCCATTTCTCTCTCTGCATGTAAAGAAATATTACCAATACCCTTCTTTTTCCAATTTTTCGTTGACTAGAATTCACCAGCAGATTTACTCCTTTTGATCACTTCAAGAATGGGCAAAATCAGGCTGGAGTAAGAACATGACCAGCA
This sequence comes from Dama dama, assembly GCF_033118175.1. Classification (NCBI taxonomy): domain Eukaryota; kingdom Metazoa; phylum Chordata; class Mammalia; order Artiodactyla; family Cervidae; genus Dama; species Dama dama. Next base: position 21,740,780 of record NC_083686.1, on the reverse strand, counting down.
GCTTTTGGGGCATCCAAGAAATGTCTTTGGTATAACTCCTGAAGTCATGTACAACAGTCTCTGATTAACACCAGTCTCTCTCTCAAAGCCCCGGCTGTTTAGCCATGCCACAGTGCCATGTAGACCAGCTACAGAGATATCTAGAAAAGTGAGGGGTCGGGGGGAAACGGAATGAAAGACAAGAAGATGTGAAAATCCAGAATTACAGACATACTGACTGCCTGTCATCATTTGGAAGTGTGCCCATCTTATGCCAATTTTAAGCCAATGTATACATTCCCTGGTGGTGCAGTGGTAAAGATTCCGCCTGCCAGTGCAAGAGACGCAGGAGACAGGGGTTCCATCCCTGGGCTGGGAGGATCCCCTGGAGGTGAAAATGGCTACCCACTCCAGTATTCTTGCCAGGAAAATCCCATGGACAGAGGAGCCTGGCCAGCTACAATCCATAGAGTCACAAAGAGTCGGACATGACTGAACGGACTCAGCACACGCACTGTATTTTCAAGTTCCCGAATCTGCACTTTTTTCCTCATCGCCCTAGTTTATCTTTTCTGTAACCCATATTCTCCGTAAGTCCCAATCTTCTACTTCCTGCTTTTTCCAGTATGAGTCTCTTGGCCTTCTAAACTCCACTATGTGCTGTTCATTCTGCCTATGATGTCTTCTCTCCCTTTATGCTGTTGTTCAGTTGCAAAGTCATGCCCGACTCCGTGTGACCCCATGGACTGCAGTACACCAGGCTTTCTTGGCCTTCACTGTCTCCTGGAATTTGCTCAGATTCATCTCCACTGAGTCTGTGATGCTATCTAACCATCTCATCCTCTGTTGCACCCTTCTTCTCCTGCCCTCAATCTTTTGCAGCATCAAAGTCTTTTTCCAATGAGACAGTTCTTCACATCATGTGGCCAAAGTATTGGAGCTTCAGCTTCAGCATCAGTCCTTCCAGTGAATATTCAGGGTTGATTTCCTTTAAGATTCACTGGTTTGATCTCCCTGCTGTCCAAGGGACTCTCAAGAGTTTTCTCCCTCACTAAGATCAATCTCAGATAATCCTTCTCCTGATCAATCTCTGGTAATCCTCCAGAGCAGTGAAGCCTGCTCTGACCAACCCAAACACAATGGACTGTGAGTCTCACATGGCTGTGAGACTCTCATGGTCTTTTGGTTTTCCTCTTCTTTTTCTCCTACTAGAATATAACCTCCTTGATGGTTGAGACTGTGTCATATTTATATTCCATCCCTAGTGTCTCTTATAAAATCTACTTCTAGGATACTGAGCTGATTAATTGATTGACTGATATATCTGCCCTGGGTTGGCATGTCTTCTGTTGTTGGGAGCCCTGCTTTGTAACAAAGCACTTTTCTCTGTCCTTTCTGAAAATTTCAAAATATATTCATTGGAAGTTCAGGAGGGTAGTCTGAACTTCTTCATCCAAAATGCAGCTAGCACTGTGACCTAGTCTCACCTGAGAATTTTGATTGATGTTTGTTGGTACTATACTCTGGAGTATGTCTGTGTTACACTGGTTCCTTCTAATGATCAGAGGCAAGCTATTTTGAGCTTTCAGCACCACTATTATTTTTTTCTTATTGAAGGGCTCCTCTAGTAGAGCAGATATATATAACAAACGCTAGGTCAATAATAAAACTAGGGTGACAATATGTCACAGTTTTGGTTACATTTGAGGATGCTTTCCTAAGCTAGACATCTCTGTCTCAGGATAAAAAAATTTTAACTGTTAATGGTCCCAGAATTGATATTATTTCCCCAGTAATTGGGCCCCAGTGATAGAGGGATTGCTTGTTCCTAATTGCTGATTCTCTGCATGTTTGTCCAATATGCCATAGCTGGAAGGAGAAACAGTGTTCTCACACTTAGTATTTTTTTATTATTTTTTCCCAGACAGAAGTTTGGAATTCACCTCTAATGAAACTCACTGTAACATCCTTGTATTTTCCTTGGAATTCAGAGACAAGGTTTTCCCTATTTTATATGTGGATTTACACATATCAAAATATTAATGAAGCATAATTCCTAAACAAAAGAGCTTTTTAAAAGGGATTCATTTTTCTTTCATTTCAGTGTTGGAATTTTTCAAAAAGGAGCCCAACAATCTTGAGACACCTTGTTTAAGAAAAATAGTTGGAGTGTACCAGTTTTAATCTGTTTTCATGGAGTGCTCACTTTGGCAGCACATATACTAATCTGTTTTCATGGAAAGTAAAAGTTATTATTACATGGTAGCATACTAGGGACCTCGGGCCCACTTGGGGTTTTTCTATAGGTCCCTGCAACATAACTCCATCTGCTTTTCCTTTAGAAAGTCTGTCCTCAAGTTTCCCAGAGAAACAATCCTTCTAGACTATTTTCATCTATAGGTAAGAAGAGGTTTATCTCCAGTCCCAACGTCTGACAATGAGACAACAGAACCTGCCTGCAATTCTAATAACTGCTCTAATGGGAGTACAGATCAATCAAGCAATTAATCAACTCAATATCCTAGAAACAGACACTGGAGATGAAATATAAATATGACAGTCTCAACCATCAAGGAGGTTATATTCTAATAGGAGAGAAAGAAGAGGAAAACCAAAAAAAAAACTCTAATGGGAGTTCTGTTACCTTATCCTAGAGCTCCCTGATTCTTGACCTTATCTTCCTCTTTGGAATGACTCTTAGCACCCATTTCCTAGGCATTCAACTTCTCTTCCCAGCCTTCTACTAATGTACTTGATATCTCTTCAAGATTATACCTTGAATTTCAGACTAAACCTGGAGACAGTTTCTTGATCCTGCAGACTCTGAACTCACTCCCCTTCCCAAGGCTTTCAGATTACTGCTGCTGCTACCACAGAATTATTAGGTTGAATATTAGGTAGAAGAGCAATTCAATAATCTAAATAAGACAGGAGTACCTGGACTGAAGCACAGCAATGAAAATGAGAGGTTCACGTTTTAGGGGCACACCCACTCCAATATTCTTGCCTGGAGAATTCCATGCAGAGAGGAAGCAGGGAGGCTACAGTCCATGGTTAGTCACTTAGCCACGACTGAGTGACTAACACACACACACTTGCTTACAAACAAAATAATCTGGGGATTAATTTGGGATGATAGTAAACAGGGAAGAAGCTATTAAACAGAAATGGAAAGCAGACTGTTCTTCTAGCTACCAGTTACTGCTTGAAAGGAAAGGGTATGAGTGTGTGTGTGAGACAGAGTGAGAGAGAGAGATCATGGAAATTCTGGGGAAGAGATAAGGAGAAACACGTAAAATTTCTTACAGTAGACCATTTTTGACCTATCAAATGTCAGTTTCACTTGATCTCAGCCTAAAAGAATTAAACCCAGCAGGAGTCACGTCCATTGCTGACAGTGTCACTGGCACGTTTCACAACTTTCCATTTCCAATATTCCTTCTAGGTTTATGTGCGTACAGAAAAATACTCAGAAGTATTACAAGCCTCCTTAAGTCTCTAAACTATCAGCAAATCTACAGATGCTTTCTTTTTAATAATAATAATGCTAGATAAGTGCACTTCCACAAAGATTATATCATATTATCCTCACAGTAATATCCCCAGAGAAGATATTATCCTCATCATACATATGGAAACAGGCTCAAAGAGGTTAAACAGCTTGTCTGAGGACAAATGGGAAGTAATGACCTCTAAGTATTCTAGCTGCGGGTCTAGTGTTCTGTCCCCTTTCTGTGGATTTCCTATCTATGAAACAGAAAAGAGGAGATTAGAGGTGCTTCCCATTAGCTATACTTAAAGCAGCAGAAAAATAACAACAGCCAAACAAACAAGGTCAACTTTTATTCTCTAAACTGTGATCATTTTATATGGGCTTAAAAGTTATTAAAATTATCATTTCCCTTTTTCAAAGCAATTATACCTGTGGTCTCCTCTCTTGTGACTTCCTATAGAACTTCACTGTTGGGAAAACCACTGACTAGCTTCCTGATGAAGCCACTTCTGTTCTCCTGCCCAAATTTGCCTTTCCTGGTGTGAGCTGCTTTCCCCTAACTCCTGCTGTCTAGAGAACATGCCCAGTGTTTTCTTTGTTTCATAGAAGAGGCCTGTATGAAGACTTTGGATTTTAATTTGAAAAATAAATAAATGCCCTTGAAAAGGGAAGACTGTATTCCCCTAGGCCTCTTTCATTAATATGAGCTTCCCAAAATGCAGAGTTCAGTAGTGAGATTCAAGGTTAGAGGCGGAAGACCACACAAACTTGGAGAAGCCTTAAAAAATAAGAGAGGAAAATGTGGTTTATTAGTTATACTAGTTACAGAATGAACAGCATATTGTATGTGCTGTGTTAGAGGTATGTTATGAATAACAAAAGCCCTGGAGCATTTACATATTTGTTTTCAGCAATCCTGGCAGTTGGATTTCACCATTCTATGCCTCTTTGCCAGAATCACTAAACACTGGTACATATGGCATCTGAAGTACCATATGCCATAGAAAATGTTAGCTGATGCCTATACTTCTATATTATATTTTTATTTCAGATTTTTGCAGTTTGAACAAAGAATAGTAGAAAAAACAAAATATTGGACAAGCAGTAAACAGTGAAGTGAAAAAAAATGCCTTCAGAGAAAGCAAATAAAGGAAATGAATCTACCATGAGTTAACATGGCTACATGGTAATGAATCAGATATGGGAAGTAATTGTTTTGCATGGATAAAATTTATATAGCCTTTTAACTATTTTTTTGGAGTTAAAGGCTGCAACATGAAGAGTGAGGGTTGACATATTTTTCTTATCTTATTCTTCCTGACATTTCTTGCTAAAATCAGTCTGCATTTGATTGAAATTAATTAACATGAAGGCTACAGTCAGGGACATCTAAAATCCAGGTTAAAACAGAAAAACTCAAATACTAGGAATGATTTTGCAATATTTATTTAGATTTCTGACCAAGCTTTTCAGATAACATCTAGAGGCTTTTTTGGTTTTTGTTCTGAGACATAAGAAGACTTTAAAGTTAAAATCAGTATAATTGAATATTTGGCTCTCTCAAACAGAGAAACAAACAAAAATTCTATAGCCAACTGCAACTTTGTGATTTATAAGGAATACATATATTTGGTCATTCAGATGACCAAAATATATTTCTCATGTATATTTGGTCTTCATTCACAGTTCCTGGCTCACAGCTCCCAAATTCCTTTCAATTTTCTGAGTGATAACAGCAATATGAGATTCTTTTGTTATATTAAATAATATTTCATCTCTTGTCCTGAGTTCCTGAAAATGCTTCACAGCCATCAAAAGTGAAATAGGTGTCTTGTTATTCATAACAAACCCCTCCCCCCATGACTGAGTTTGTGTTCATGAAGGTGACTTTTGGCCAGAGTAATCAACCATGAACAGAGGGTTGGAACTTTCATTGCTACCCCCCTGATTTCCAGAGAGGGGAAAGGGGCTAGAGATTGAGTCAATCACCAATGGCCAGTGAGTTAATCAATCATACTTATGTAATGAAGCCTCTCTAAAAACCCAAAGAAAGTTTGGAGAGTTTCCAAGGTTGGAGAACCACAACGCCTCCACATGCCACTGTTCCAGCCCTAAGCTCCAGGAGACAGAGGGCCCTTTGTTTGGAAACTTGCACTATGTATCTCTTCATCTGGTTGCTGGTTTGTGTCTTTTAATATTCTTTGTAATAAAATGGTAATCTAGCAAGTAAAATGTTGCTCTGACTTTTATAAGCTGTTCTAGCAAATTCAGTTCAGTTGCTCAGTTGTGTCCGACTCTTTGCGACCCCATGGACCGCAGCACGCTAGGCCTCCCCATCCATCACGTCCATCACCAACTTCCAGAGTTTACCCAAACTCATGTCCATTGAGTCGGTGATGCCATCCAACCATCTCATCCTCTGTCGTCCCCTTCTCCTCCTGCCCTCAATCTTTCCCAGCATCAGTCTTCTCAAACGAGTTAGCTCTTCGCATCAGATGGCCAAAGTATTGGAGTTTCAGCTTCAACATCAATCCTTCCAAGGAACACTCAGGACTGATCTCCTTGAGGATGGACTGGTTGGATCTCCTTGCAGTCCAAGGAACTCTCAAGAGTCTTTTCCAACACCACGGTTCAAAAGCATCAATTCTTTGGTGCTCAGCTTTCTTTATAGTCCAGCTCTCACATCCACACGTGACTACTGGAAAAGCCGTAGCCTTGACTAGATGGACCTTTGTTGACAAAGTAATGTCTCTACTTTTTAATATGCTGTCTAGGTTGGTCATAACTTTCCTTCCAAGGAGTAAGCATCTTTAATTTCATGGCTGCAGTCACTCTCTGCAGTGATTTTGGATACCAAAAAAACAAAGTCAGCCACTGTTTCCACTGTTTCCCCATTTATTTGCCACGAAGTGATGGGACCGGATGCCATGATCTTGAGTTTTCTGAATGTTGAGTTTTAAGTCAACTTTTTCACTCTCCTCTTTTATTTTCATCCATCAAGAGGCTCTTTAGTTCTTCTTCACTTTCCACCATAGAGGTGGTGTCATCTGCATATCTGAGGTTATTGATATTTCTCCCGGCAATCTTGATTCCAGCTTGTGCTTCCTCCAGCCCTGCATTTCTCATGATGTACTCAGCATATAAGTTAAATAAGCAGGGTGACAATATACAGCCTTGACGCACTCCTTTTCCTATTTGGAACCAGTCTGTTGTTCCATGCCCAGCTCTAACTGTTGCTTCCTGACCTGCACCCAGATATCTCAAGAGGCAGGTCAGGTGGTCTGGTATTCCCATCTCTTTCAGAATTTTCCACAGTTTATTGTGACCAACACAGTCATTAATTGAACCCAAAGAAGGGGTTGTGAGAACCTCTGATTTATAGTCAGTTGGTAAGAACTATAGGTAAAAACGTAGACTGGTCATTGACATCCTGAACTGGAAGGAGTCATTGGAATCTTCAACTTGTAGCCAGTCAGTCAGAATCACAGGGACTTATGACTGGCATCTGAAGTGTAGGGTAGTCTTGGACTGAGCCCTTTACCTGTGGAACCCAATGTTATCTTCTGCTTGTGGCTGAATATTGGGTCCAGGGACCAAAAAGACCAACCTTTACCAGTAAGAAAAACTTCCAAATAGCTGAATAGCTCTAGTATGTAACAGGTAAGTGATATCCCAATGGGTATAACTTGGTGAATATATTCATCCTAGGAGAAAACCACGTACTCACAATTTTCCAAAAACAGTTGATGATTTTAACAGTCTCAAAAATTAGAAATAAAATTCTTAGTCTGAAAATGACCTGAGATAGACAAGTCATCCAAAGTTGTGCAAATTGACAAAAAGTTAGGATACTTGACTGGTTGATATATCCTGGTTGAATGAATGAACTTAATGAAGTAAGGAGTGAGAGGAAAAACAAAAGAAAACCACAACAGAGTAAAGCATAAAAGTTATAATGGTTTGACTTAAAATCATCCAATAATATTAATCATTTTAAAGCAGATTTGTGCATGTTTTTGTCAAGTGTTCTCCAGAGAAACAGAACCAACACAGAACTAGAACCAAGATAGACAGATAGATAGATAGATTTATTATGAGGAATTGGCTTACATAATTATGAGACTGATAAGTTCCACAATCTGCCATCTGCAAACTGAAGACCTAGGGAAGCCAGCAGTTAATTCCAATCCTAGTCTCAGAGAAGCCAGTGGTATACATTCTAGTCCAAGAGCAGGAAAATAAACCAATTTCCCAGCAGAAGCAGGCAGGCAAGAAGGGGATGAGTCTTCTCACCCTCTGCTTTTTGTCCTATTCAGGACCTCAGCAGATCAGATGCTGTCCACCCCCATCCAGGAAGACAATCTACTTTACTGAGTCCACCAATTCAAATGCTAATCTCACCCAGAAGCATCTTCAGATACACTCAGAAATAGTATTTAGCCTAAGCACCCCATGGCCAAAATTAACCATCACAAGTAGTACTTTACACCTTTATAAGCAGACTCATATTCTTTTCCATAAGAAAAAAAAGAAGCAATTCTGCACATTGGATATTAGTGCTTTCCCATTTCAGAGATGAGAAAACCAGCTCAGAAAGGTTGTCCTCTTGTCCTTATGTCTTAATTATATGTTAGAATTACATCTTATTCTAGAAGTAATACCACCACAAATTAAAAACAATGTACTTTCCCAGAGGAATTGCATATTTCCAAATAAGACACAAAAATATAGGTGATACAGAATCTTAAGCTTTTCCTAAAAGTTTGCTATGAATAGAAGTTTGTGCAAGAGACCTGTAAAGATGTCTGTATAAACTTAATGTGTTGTCTTTGTCCCAGTCATCCCAAAAGGGGCTTCCTCAGTGGGTTAGTAGTAAAGAACCCACGTGCTAATGCAGGAGACATAGGAAGTGCAGATACGATCCCTGGGTCAGGAAGATTCCTAGGAAAAGGAAACGGCAACCCAATTCAATATTCTTGCCTAGAAAATCACACGGACAAAGGAGCCTGGCGGCAACCATCCATGGGATCACAAAGAGTTGAACACGACTTAGCCAGTGAACAACAAATCATCTCCAGAACCAAAAATCTCAGGCTCCCAAACTTAGTTTTGGTTTCCCAAGAAACCAAAACCATATGAGGGCTCTTTTATAATGCTGATGTGACTCTCTCCTAACAGAGCTCTAAATCCAAAAATGTAACAAGGTAGGTATATTTGTTTCCTAGGGTTTTTGTAACAAATTAACGACAAACTCTGTGACTTAAAAACAATAGAATATAATTCTCTCATGGTTCTGGAGGAGGCCAGAAGTCCCAAGTCAAGGTGTAAGTCTCTCTGAAGTTTCTAAGAAAGAAAAATTTCTTGACTTTTCCAACTTCCAATGGCTTCAGGCATTCCTTAGCTTATGACTGTATAACTCCAATCTCTGTCTCCATTTTCCCATAGCCTTTTCATCTTCCTATGTGTCTTTCTTCTATGTGTCTCTTATAAGGACACTTGTCATTGGGTTTAGAGTCCACGATTTCTCTGGTGACTCAGATGATAAAGAATCTGCCTGCAATGCAGGAGACATGGGTTCAATCCCTGGGTTAGGAAGCTCCCCTGGAGAAGGGCATGGCAACTCACTCTAATATTCTTGCCTGAAGAATCCCCATGGACAGAGGAGCCTGGCGGGCTACCGTCCATGGGGTCGCAGAGTTGAACACAACGAAGCAATTAAGCACAGCACAGGTTATCTCATCTTAAAATCCTAACAGTTACATCTGCAAAGACTGTTTTTCCAAATAAGATCACATTCTCAGATTCTACGGATTAGAATATGGCCACCATGTCTTTGGACAGGGAAGCCTGGCGTGCTGCTGTTCATGGGGTCGCAAAGAGTCAGACACAACTGAGCAACTGAACAAGAATAAAATATCTTTGGGGGATGATGCCATTCAACCTACCAAAGTCCACTGTCTAGTCCCCCAAAGTTCACAACTGTCTCATGTGTAAAGTACATTCTCATTATCCCAACATTCTCCGAAATCTTAACTCATTACAGCATCAACTCTTAAATCCAAAATTTCATCAAAATATCATCAGCACAAAAGTCCCAAATTTTATCATTTATGTCAGGTATGGGTTAGAGCCTGAGTCTGATCCATCCTGGAACAAAAGTTTCTTTTTTGTGGACATCTAAAACAAGGAAACAAGTTCCTTGCTTCCAAAATACAATGGTGTGATAGGCATAGATATTAGATATAGACAGGATAGACACTCCTATTCCAAAAGGGAGAAATTGGAAGGAATATAGGGGTCACCAGTTTCAGGTATGTTAGAAATACATTAAGGAAAATTCCATTAAGCTTCAAGGTCTATGAGTAATAGTCTGTGTTTTAATACTCTGCCTCTGAGACTCCATAGGTCTCTGTACAACCTGCAAGGGCTGCATCCTTGGAGTCATTATTACTTTTTCTTGAAGGGCAGAATATGTTTGTAGTAGCAGTGTCCTGCTTGAATAATTTTGGAAGCCCAACAGCTTTCTCATTTTGTTCTGCTGCTACCCCTTTCAGTCCAAGCAGGCAGTGTTTCTGCTGCTATAACATTCTCAGAAACGTTGTGGGTCTCCCTTATATGTCACAAGAGTCCACAGCATTAGACAAAAGAATCCCCCAGAAATATTTCCAGAATAACTCTATCTGTACTCCTGCCTTCTCCTAAGATAATTGAGTGGATTCATGAGTCACCTGCCTAATTGATCCAGCAAGTGTTATCCAGCTATACCCTTGGCCTTCTCTCCAGAACACACCACCCTAATCAGTCTCCTAGTATTGACATCCTTTGAAATATAGATAGGTCAATAACCTCCCAAATCATCAAGTACTGCTTCCTTTTTGCTTAACAATTCCTTCCTCAATTTATCTCTTTCCTCCTGCATTTTACTAAGCAAAAAAAAAAAGAAAGAAAGAAAGAAAAGAAAAGAAAAACAGGTTGCCTCTTTAATACTTTGCTTGGAAATCTCTTCAGCAACATATCCAATTTCATCATTTACAATTTCTGCTCTCTCCACAATTGTAGAACACAATGAAGCCAAGTTTTCTGCCACTATAACAATTCTTCCAGTTATACTTAAAATTCCTCCACCTTCCAATAATGTGTTCCTCTTTTCCTTCTGCATCCTTACTAGAATTGCCTTTAACATTCATGTTCCTCCCAACAGCCTTTTCAAGGCAAACTTTTTGTGCTCAAATTTCTTTCAGCCTCTACCCATTACTCTGTTGTTATATAAATGAGTCAGAGTTAGCCTCTGTATATTGGCCTCTGAGACATTTACTTCTTCAAGTTTCTACCATCAACTTCATCAGTGTCAAACTCAAATTTTCACACCCCCAGTTGTTTTAAACACACTCCAAACAAATGGATTTTTAGCCATGTAAAGTCCATCTGCTTTGCATGCCCCATAAACCTGCACACAACATCTGCCAGCGATAGTTAAGACAAACTTAAAGAGCTGTGAAGACCCTAAACTGCTGCTACCCTTCAAAACACAGAGACTCTCTGTTGGGCTAATGAGCAACATCACGTCTCACACCTTTCTCTCAGAATTCCCTTGCCTTGCTACCTTTCTTAGTGGTAAAACAATTACCACCAGAGGGACTATTGTCCCTCTGGACAGTTTCCTGCTGTGAGAGATTCCACCTAATATGCAAATCCACCAAAGTGTTACCCAAATAAAGCCTGTTTGTGGAACTACCACCTCATGGTCATATTTTTTCCCCCACCCCGAGATCAGCCTCTAAATATCTCAAAACCCCTAAAGTAGTGATAAGGATAGGATAGCCATTTTCACATCTTTTGTTATATGTTACAGCAACACTCCACTTCTCAGGGCTATAGTTCTGTCTTTTGGAGAATGTAACATAAATAAAAACAACAGTTTATATAACCTTTTGGGGGGCTTTCCTGGTGGATCAGTGGTGAAGAATCCGCTTGCCAAAGCAGGAGACTTGGGTTCGATCGCTGGGTCAGAAAGATTTCCTGGAAAAGAAAATGGCAACCCACTCCAGTATTGCTGCCTGGGAAATCCCATGGACAGAGGAGCCTGGTGGACTACAGTCCAAGGGGTCACAAAAGAGTGGGACTTGACTTGGTGACTAAACAATATTTTCAGATTAACTTTTTTCACTCAGTGCAATGCCTTTGGGTATCATCCAAGTTTTTCTTTATATCAAGAGTTCATTCCTTTTTCTCTGAGTACTTTCCATTGTATGTATGTATGAAAGTGGTTTATTCATTCACCCACTGAAAGACGTTTTGGTTTTTTTCCATATTGTGAATACAGCTGTTATCAATGTTAGTGAATAAGATTTTGTGAATATCAGTTTCATTTCTTTAGGATCAACACTCAAACAATGAGATTTCTGGGTCACATAAGTATGTGTTTAACTATTTTTAAAAGAACTATCAAACTTTTCAGAGTGACAGGATGATTTCACGTCCCCACAGTATTTTAGAGTTCTATTTCCTCTATATCTTTGTTAGTTGCTAAGAACTAAATGTCTGTGTTTCTTCCAAAATTCATATGCTGAATCTGTAATCCCCAGTGTGAAGGTGCTTGGAGGTATAGACTTTGGGAAGTAACAGGTCATGAGCCTATGTATGCAGTTGCTCAATCCTGTCTGATTCTTTGCGACCCCACGGACTGTAGCCAATCAGGCTCCTCTGTCCATGGGATTTCCCAGGCAGAAACAGTGAAGTGGGTTGCCATTTCCCCCTCCAGAACTCTTTCTGACCTAGGGATCAAACTCATGTCTCCTGTGTCTCCTGCATTGGCAGGCAGATTCTCTATCACTGAGCCACCAGAAAAGCCCTAGGTCAAGAGAGGAGAGCCCTTATGAATGGGATTGGTGCCCACATAAGAAGAGACTGGATAAAAATGATCTCCCCTTTTGCTGCATGAGAGTACAGCAAGAAGGCAGTCATTTGCAAAACAGGAAAAGGGTTCTCATCAGAACCCAGCCATGTCGGGATCCTGATTTTGGATTTTCAGTCCCCAGAACTGTGAGAAATTCCTGTTGTCTAAGCCACCAGGTCTAGGGTATTCTGATAACAGCAGCCAAAGCAGACTAATACACTTGTACTTGGTATTATCAATATTCTTTTAAACTATTCAAATATTGAAAGTCACTGTAGTTTTAATTTTCATATATGCAGTATCTAAAGATGTTGAACATCATTTCATGTCTTCATTGTGATTGATACATTCTGATGAGTGAGTATCTGTTTAAACCTTTTACCCATATTTTAATTGAGCTCTTTATTTTCTTATGGTTGAGTTATACGGATTCTTTTTCTATTTTGAATACAAGTCTTTTGTTAGATATATGATTTGCAAATGTGTTCTCCTGGCCTGAGCTTGTTTATCCATTCTCTTAACAGAGGTTTTCACAGAGAAGATGTTTTAAATTTTTATTAAGTCCAAGTTATTTTTTTTTTCTTTTCTCAGTCATGCTCTTGATATCATGACTAAGAACTCTTTGCTTAACCCCAAGTCATAAAGACTTACTTCTGTTTTCTTCTAAAAGTTCTATAAGATTTAGGTTTTAGATTTAGATCTATGATCTATTTATTGTGCATTAATATTGATGCAATAAGTATGAGATTTTATTATTTTCTTTTGCTTTGGCATATGGATGTCCAATTGTTGCAATAACATTTATTGAAAAATCTATTCATTTTCCATTTAATTATTTTTGCACCTTTGCCAAAAAATCTAAAATAAAAGCTGTATTTGTATCTCTTTTTTATTATTTATTTCCTACATTGAGTATTTCAAACCATGAGTGAGATATATCTTTCCATCATTTAAATGTTCTTTAATTTCTTTAGTCAACACTTTTTAGTTTTCAGCATATAGATCCTACACAATTTAGTTAGGCTTATTCATTTCCCTCTTTTATCAGGAACTTTAGTAGTACAGAAAATATTTGGTATCTAATTATTCATCGTTAGTATATAGAATGATTGAGTTGTATGAGCTATTTGTATATTTTTGGATATGAATCCCTTATTGATCTCATAATTTGTAAATATTTTCTCCCACTTCATAGGTTGTCTTTTTGTTCTGTTGATGGTTTCCTTTGCTGTACAAAAGCTTTTAAGTTTGATTAGGTCTCATTGGCTTTCACTTCTTTTGCCTTGGGAAACTGATCTAAGAAAATACTGCTACAATTTAAGTCAGAGAGTGTTTTGCCCGCATCCTTTTCTAGAAGTTTTATGGTATCATGTCTTATATTTAGGTCTTCAAACCATTTTGAATTTACTTTTGTATATGGTGTGAGGGAGTGTTCTAATTTCATTAATTTACATGTAGCTGTTCAGTGTTGCCAACACTGCTTGCTGAAAAGACTTGTTTTTTCTCCATTGTATAATCTTGCCTCCTTTGTCATGAATTAATCGATAGTGTGTGAGTTTATTTCTGGGCTCTCTGTTCTGTTCTATTGATCTCTATGTCTGCATTTAAACCCTTTCGAGTGTTCATTTTGAGTCATTGTTTAGTTGTATATAGTACTTCCAAATTATTCATCTTTGCATCTCACTCTTCATATTCTATTTTTCTATAATTGTTTCTCTCCATTAAAACAGTGACTTTTAATTTTGTATCAGGCCTCACAAATTTTTCAACTCAGTGCCTAAGAAATTCAAAAATGTGACTTTTTATTGTACTAATATGTAGTGTGAACACTCAAGATTCTGATATTAGTTATAATTTTATATAAAATTAGAACATTTTATATGCTCTTTACCACTGTTTTTCATCATTTCACCTATGGGTTAGTTCAGGTATAGGAGGAGAGGATAGGGCTGGCAAAATCGGGAGGAGGAAAAGTTAACTTCAATCTGAAGTCCACACAGACTTTGAACTCAAGAAAATGTGTTAGTAGGATTTGCCGTTACTGTGGGTTTGACTTGTTATGAAGTAGTCACTTTTTGCTAAATCTTGGCTGACTTTCTTGAAAGCAACAGTCAGCAAGTGACTAACCAGGTCTAGCAAGACTGAGGCCGACACAGGAAACCACAAAATGATGAGAGACCTAGGGATGCCCAGAGGAAGTCAATGGGGTGTACTCTCAAATTCTTCCAGGTCTTGGCTTACACATCCTGCCAAGACCTCTGGAAATCAGTGCTAGTAGGAACTTGCAGCCAAAGGGCTCTGAGAGATGACTCTTAAAAACTTGGATGGTTAGGTTTATTTAAAGCCTGTTAAGTTTCTACTTCCAGTTGGAATTGTGCTTCGAAAAGATGTTTGCAGAGAGAGTTCTCAGACAAACTTTTTGATGAATGATAATAGTTATATGCTGATTATTCTCCCCAAGATCCATTCTCCAGCCTTCTAGGCCTGGCTTGAGGTCCTCAAAAGCTGACCCATGTAGATCCACCATCATGTTCCAGTACATTACCAACTAGTTCCCAGTTGGGTTGGGCCAACAGAAGATATCAACATGAAATTGGAAGATGTGAGATGAGAAGGACTGGGGTGTTACATCCCTTCTCTCCTTGCTATATCATTGCCTCTCTGGCAGTAGCTTGTGCTCCTGAGCTCTCCTCCAAAGTTCCAGTCCTTACTGGGCTCTGGAAACTCTAATTCCTCTCCTAAGAGCTTCTTGTGGTGCTGTTTCTGTGCGTTTCATTATCTCATTTGTTCCCACAGCTGTGCCCACCTCTTTTTAAGTAATCTCTTCCTTTGATCCACTTAGGCTGAATTCTGATTCCTACTGGGTCCCTAAATTACTACATTTTAAAACCCATCATTATTTCTAAGTCTCACCATAACCCTGCAAGGCTAATACATTATTAACCAATTTACAGATAAGATGATGGTAGTGGTTTAGTCACTCAGTCCTGTCTGACTCTTTCAGACCCCATGGATTACAGGCTCCTCTGTCCATGGGATTCTCCAGGCAAGAATACTATAATGGGTTGCCATTTCCTTCTCCAGGGGATCTTCTCCACCCAGGAATCGAACCCAGGTCTCCTGCATTGCAAGTAGATTCTTTACCAACTGAGCTACAAGGGAAGCCGTAGCAACAGATAAGGATATAGACTTAAACCACAAAAATATCCAAAGTCACATATATAGTGAGTTAACAGAGTTGGGATTAACACTCTAGTCCTTCTAACAGGAGTCATTTTCCTTGCTTCATTTAGGTTTGTAAACAAGTTAGCTCTATTTATATTTTTCCTCCCCAAACTAATTTTATTCAGATACAAGTCAGAGTTTATGTCTCTGTCTTATAAACATGTTGAGTAAGCTTGAGCCTTTATTGTGAAATAGAATTTTATGAAACTCACAAAGAAGTTGCTAAATTCAAGTATGGTATCCCTGACTGATCAGTTTTAATGACAATAATGAGAACAAATCTTTTTATTTAAAATAATACAATAAAATGTGATAATCTGCTCTTGCCTCATGCTAGCATTAAGTCTTCTCTGCCCTGAGCTTTTTGCCAGACACCCTTGGTTGCAACTCACAACCATTCTCAATATCCTTATCTCTAACTTTTTACATTTTAAAGGTTGGTTCTCCCAGACTTTGCAAGTATCTGTGGCCAGGGAATAAATAAAAACCAAAAGTATTTCCTTAACATAAAAGGAAACAACTACTTTTCTTTGCCCTTCCCTTTCTTAATGGTGTGATGCCTGGAATTACGGCAGTCATCTTGTGATCATGAGCCAGTAGAAGAATGACCCAAATATTTCATAGTACATATTTGCACTAAAAAGAGTATTATAATTTTATACATAATATGTATACATATATTCAATAACAAGCTGTTATACTCAACTTAAATACTGAGTTCCACAAGCCCTAAAGCCTCTGAGTTTTGTTGTTGTTTTACTAAATATGGAATGGACACAAAGAATATCTATAAAATATGTGCCTGACATTAAAAAAAAAAACAAAAAACAATATGCTGTCCACTTAAGTAACCACAACCCAGCCTAAGAAGAAAAAAAAACCTCAGAGGAAACTTCTATCCTGCATTTTACATTTATCCATCCCCTGCTGTTTTAAAAATTCCCTTGCTTTCCCTTGTTCATCTCTATACCCTTTGAAAGGCTAGAAATTGAAAGAAGACATTTCCCTTTTCACTTAAGTTGTTAATATATGCAACAGTTAGTACCTAAACACACTTTACTTTTTCAAATACAATAAAGGTAGCCGGACAGACTCCCTTCTTCCTCAAATTACAAGGCAAAGACTTCGGTGGAACATTAAAAACAGGAAGGTGTTCCTTATATCAGTGACCAGAAACCCTGAAGAGGGCAGAGAAGTGCATCTTTTCAGAGCTAGTTAGGGACACAGAGGTACAGACGGCGTGGGGGCAGGGGTGGGGGGAGAGAGAGAGAGAGAGGGTAGGGGAGAGAGAGTGGTCTTACAGGTAATGTGGGAGGGGGTTGATCTCTGTGTATTTCTAGAGGAGCAGCTCCAACTTTGAGATTTTGAAGGGCTTCCCTTGCCGCTCCCTCAGTGCATCCTAGGAAGGCAGACCCCTGCCCAAGCCTCCCCGCTGAGATCCTGCATATGCCTTGTTGCTAAATGACTCTTTGCCCCGTTATCTCCACACAGGATACATCTGTTGGGTGCCTCGCGTCCTCAGCCCCGCTTTCATCTCTTCGTATCTCAACACGTTGTTCCCTCCAGTCCTTGTGCCAGGGTGGAAGGGAGCCATCCCGCCCGGCCACGCTCTGGGATTGGCAGCGAATGAATGATTGGCAGCGGGCATCTCTGTCAGGGCTTTGGCATGCTGCGGAGCAGAAGCCCTGTGCTAATGAATGTCATCTACACCTACCAGATGTGCCTCTGGGTGACATGCCAGATCTTTTACATAATGCCATTCTGCCGGACACGAGACAGCTGGGGGAGGGAGTGTCTTTTAATGCCTTGGGGTGGGAATGAGCATGGCTTCTTCTTCTTTTTTCTTTTTTTATTCCGGACTTCCCGCCACCACCCATACACCCAATCAGTTCCCCCTGCACTGAGCTAAAACCTATGGCTGAGGACATCTCCCTCAGGGACAGTCCGGAAGCTGGAGGGCTGGAGTTCGTTGGCTCTCTCCCACGTTCGTCGCCTTTCCTCTTCCTTGAGTTTGCTCCCCGCCCCCATCCAAACTTAGGAGAGAGGATTTTTTTTTTTAAGTTCAAGATATAAAAATATTGAAGCTGAAATACAAAAAAAAAAAAAAAAGAGAGAGAGAGAGAGGAGAAATGACATTCCTATCCCCCGCCCCCCTCCACGCTATGCTAAAAGTGCAAGAATGCGCTCCCCCACACCACCACCCCCTTCCTTTTCCACCGTCCACCGGAAACTAGATGGCATTTATCCCAAAGGATGGTATCCTGTCAGTGTCTGTCCCACGTTCTGGCTGAAAAAGTTCTCTGGAGTGATGTGGAGGTGTCCAAAAATCCACGCCGTATGGAGGGGACTGTTTCCTGGAGTGGGATGGACAAGGTGGGAGGAAAGGGAAATGAGAAAACCACTTCTGATGGGCAGCGGGTGTGTGAGCGTGTAGGAGAGTTTTGGTACCCACACCGCCCCCCCCCGCCTCAGCTCTCCACCCCGCCAGGGGGAGGGACTGCCACGCGGGTGCCTCGATCTTTCGCTAGACCTCCGGGTCGGGACTGCCCCGGGGTTCAGGGGGGCCCGAAAGGGGGCAGGCCTCTGCTCCCCCTCCCCAGGGGCCAGACCCCCTCCCGCACATTTCCCATCACACCCCCAGGCCTCCGCTCCCACGCCGCTCGGACCCCGGCCTCTCGCGCGCCCCGGGCCCAGTCGCCCGGCCCCCTTCCCTGGCACCCGCACCCCCGCCCGCAGCCGAGGCTCCAGATGGCGGCTCCTCGCGCTCGGCTCGCGGCCCCCAGACGCCGCCCGGCAGCAGCCGCCGGTCGCTCCCTCCCTCCCAGCTGCTGCGGCGGCGGAGACCGCGACTGCTCGGCGAGGAGGGCGGGCTCCTCCGCCGGCTCGGCTTGGGGTAGGAGCCGGGCCGCCGAGGGGCGCGCCGGAGCCGTGCCCGCGGGGAAGGAGCCCTGCAGGCCCCAGGTGAGGAGCGCGCTGGGGAGGGCTCGGGAGGTGGGGGGGGGGGGGCTGCCCGTCGCCCCGGCATCCTCAACCGCCTCGGTCTCCCGACTTCCCTCCCCCGCACCACCTCCGGGTCCCCGGCGCCGCGGGCCGAGCCGGCGCGGGACCCCAGCACCCGCGGGACCGCCGAGTGGAGCGCCGCGCAGCCGCCAGGAGGGGGCGCCCAGCACCCCGGAGCCCCTGCCCGAGGGCGGGCTCCGCCCGGACGTCCCGCCCCGGCCCTGTCGAAGGCTGTCCCGGCCCAAGAGGTGCCCCCTTCTGCCGGAGAGCGGTAATGCCCACCAACTGCGACCACCCGCTTCCTCACTTTTCTCCGCTCTTCTCTGTCGCTTCCTATTTGCCTCTCTTTTTTTCCCCCTCCTCGCTTGCCAGGTTCTCTTCCTTCTCCCTTCCTGCGCATCCTGCACCTTTCCTCTCCTTTCCCGGTCCCTTCACCCGCGGGTTTGTCCGCCTCCTGGGGCGATGGGAAGGGGGATGTATTTAGTGCCTAGGCGCTAGCTCCCCTCCGCAGGTGCATCCTGGTGGGCCCCCCGAAAGCAGATCTGAGAATGGGGGTTCGAAAGGGTTGAGATCACCCTCTTCCTGACCTGGGTCCTTTGAGTCACTTGGGGAGGGGAGTGATGCGTTTGGGAGCAGCGCTTCCCCTGAACACGGACTTCGGAACTCTCTTTACTGGACGGATGTGTGAAGTTCAGCGGCCTGGCACCGAGCCCTTTTCTCCCACTCTAGAATCAGGACCCTTCGAGGGCCTTTTCCCGTATAGCGATCCCGATAAGACTTTAAAGTCCGCTTCCCCGGGCAGTCCTTCCTGCGGTCTTCGGTAGAAATTGTGCTGGGATCAGGGTGGAGGGGGGAAGGCGCTAAAAGGTCTCGGCGCCTGGCGTCCCCTCTAATCCCCCCAGGGCTTGCGCGCGTGCCCACAGGCTCCCTGCCGGGCCCTGCGCGCGGCCGTCTGGCATTAGACCCCCGAGAGTGCGTCCCGTAAGCTCCCAGTACAAATCCCCTCGGAAATATTAATCACAACCACCAGAAAATGCAAAATGGGTGCCCGCGCCGTGTCTGCCTTTTAATCCCGAACGTAATTCTGCAAGGCAGCATCAGACAGGGGCTCTATTAATCCCTTACACGAGCAAATGCAATCTCTGACCTACTAGACTTGTTTTCCTGCAATTTCACGAAGAGTTGGCCTCGCTTCGCCAGAGGAATACCCAAAGACAGACGGAAAACCGTGAGAGACTGGCGACGCGACACAGCATCGCAGTAATGGGGGTGCATGTCAGTCCGGAGGTGCTCCTGCCCGAGTGGGATCGCCGGCCAGGAGCCCTGAAATTCCTGTAGGGGCGGTTGCGGAGTGGGCCGGGGTGGGGAAGGTCGAGTGAGCTAGGCGGCAGACGCCCGGGGAGGTTGGAGCCCGAGAAGAAATCCAGTTCTCTTTCCTCCGAAGCCTTCCGACACAACTGACCTCCCTTGGGGCTGACCCGTGGCGACGGCGCTAGGGCAGGCAGAGGGGGTCAGCTCGCTAGACGGAGGGGGTCAAGGTTTCAGCCCCTGAGGCCTGTTCCTCACACTTGAGATTTCCCTCTCCACCCTCCTGTCGTTCAATCAATCACGTTTCCCGTCTCCCGTTTTATTCAAAACCGTCTTCCAGTTCCCTCATAATCGTAATTTGCACCATTGCTTTTTATCTTTGATTAATTAGGAAATCGAAAAAGATAATGGAGGGTCGGGCCAATAAATTAGCCTCAGGAGCCGACGGCCGGACGTCTGGGACTGCTGTGTGGGTGGGCACCGTCGGCGGAGGCGGTGGGGGGCGGGGGGCCGAGGGCGCCGGCCGGAAAGGAAGGGGTTAAGCGAAGGCGCGCGGTGCCAGCCGAAGGGAGAGACCCGCTCGGAAACCTGCCAGTGGGCGCGAGCGAAGACTGCTCCCGTAGTAAGGGCACAGTCTCCAGTGATGCTTAGCTTTTCCTGTTTGGGTCTAAAGAAGGAGAGAGGAGAAGACTGGGATAGGGTGAGGGCGGGACTCCTGTTTCTTCCAAAAACGCCTCCTTCCTAGCGGCAGAATTTGGTGTTTTCAGATTAGGGTCTATGTCTTCCGAAGATGGAAACTTAGATTTACTCTTGCATCCTTTCCTTCCCTCTCCATTTGCCTACTGGTCTGAGAGAGGATGGGAGGAAGGGAAGAAGGAAGGGAAGGAAAAGAGAACGATTGAGAAATTCTGTTATTAAGATCAAATCAGTCACTCCCTAGCCCCAGAGAAAAGCTCCTCACGCGGAGCTGTTCCCTGCCCTCTCCCAGGCGCCGGGCGGGTTCCGGATCCTTCTTTTCGCCCTCCGTGAAATCGATCACGCCTCCCAGACAGCTGAAGGGGGGCACTTTGCCACTCTTCACAGCTTCGCCCCAGCCTCTTTAGCTTTCAATTGAAAACCAATTAAAGGTTTCTATAAATCTGTTAGTGCCCCTTTTATCTGGAGACCCCTGATGCATGCGATATTGCCCTTTAGATGCCTCTTCCGTGTTTTGTTTTACAATTGTTGTATCAATATAATGCGGCCTTTCTTCTCTTGTCTCTATAGATACAGATACACAAGGCAAACCAAAGCTATTCAGTCTCCTCATTTGTCCGGCAGCCTAACACTGGTGCCCTTTCTCTGCGGCTGCTCTCCCTGCTTCGGGAGCAGCAGTTATGGTAGAAGCAGATGGCTACTGATTGGGGGAGCTTTGTGGCTCTAATACTGAATACTTTATGGAAAAGGACTTTAGCATGCTTCGTTGGGCAGAGGAACAAGGGGATGAGATTTACGGCCAGGAAAAATAAATCTTTTCTAAGTTGCAGCTCCTTCTCACCAGTTGTTGCCTTTGCCCTGGAATTGGGGGGGGGGGGGGGGGGGCGGTGAAACACTGAGGAAATGGTTTTATTTCATTTTATTCTTCTTTCTAGTCCAACGCTTTTTAGTCAAGGTCTTAGAGAAGAGCAGAGGAAGAGCCAGAAGTTTATGAAATACGTTAGATTGCTGTTCCTGCATCAGTATTCTTTGCCCTTAAGAATAAACAGAAGGGTATGGGTCTTGAATGCCGTTTAGGGCCATGTTTCCCCCGATGGACTGTTACTTCCTGGTACAGCATCATCCTCCATTACTCTACTATCTATGGAGAACAAAAAAGCATATCAGTGATCCCATCTGAAAAATCAGAGGACCCTGGTATTGAGAGAATGAGGCAAGTGATGAAGCATATGGTGATACAGGTGTGCTTTCCTCCTCTGAAAGGGTCTGAGCCTTAAAGATGACTAAGGGATGCCTATGGATGTAAGCTCCTGGACTCTAAATTGAATTTTCAAGCTTTGGGGAATTTATAGATCCCATCCCTCCATTAAAGGCCTCATTCACCCCCAAGATAATTCACCCCTGTATCTTCCCCTCCCAGAAGCCAAAAACAGAATGTCACACAGAAATGCTCTTAGCATGCCTACTGGCAGCCAGGTGCAGAGAGATGGAAGCCAACCCCAATTCTGGGTCTCCTATTCCATTCCAGACAGACCCTTTGTCTCAATATTTGAAATGCCATTCTCTACTCAAGACACATTTGTTGAGCATCTTCCATGTTCTAAGTTCCTTTTCCCTGCCTTTCCTATTCTTTTACCTTGTCCCTAGAAACTGAAGAGGAAGAGCCAGAAGGAAAGGCATGTAGCTTTCAGAAGTGTCACCTAACTTACTGCCACAAGCTGCCTCTTCCCGGCTGTGTGCACTACCACCCAACCTGGCAACATGCACCTTTACATTGTTTCTCTCTGAAGAGGATAAAAAGATTAGGAGAACTAAGATTAAAAAAACTGTATTTACCCAGCATTTCAAAGTGGCAGACACTGAGATGCTTTAACTAATTAACTGTTTAGGCTCTTACCATGTGCTAGACTAAATGCCCCCAACAGGCTTATCACCTTTAATTCTTACAACCCTTTGAGTTCAGGATTATCAACCCTAGTTCACAGATCCCCTTCCTTCACAGCAAACAGAACAGAGAAGTTAACCCAAGCAACTGGGCCAGCTGGGTTCTGCACCCAAGCTTGCTTTTACAATATTCATAGTGACTCTAAGAGACCAATGGTGTTTCTGCTATTTTCCAGATGAGGAAATCAGACCTCAGAGAGGTTAAGTGTGGGCTCAAAGACACACAGCTAGTAGACTGCAGACCCGGGGTTCAAATCTAAGTGTTTAGGACCCCAAATTTTGGTCCAGTGGTTCCAGGACCCTTCAGAAGAGCCCACACTGACCTCTGTTACCTGTCCCTGCCCAGGCAGGAGGGTTCATGAGACTGTAGGCCTGGGGTAAAGGCACTGCCACTGCAGAGGCCCGAAAGCAGCAGGGATCCAGGCAAGGAGGCTTTGCCCCAAGCCCTGGCCTGGGACTAGGGGGCGCCCTGCGGCCCACAAGGCCCCGCGCAGACCACGTGTGGACGTCGGGGGCGGGGCCAGGGTGCCACCACGTGGCTGAGGCCCGGGCGGTAGTGCGGTCCCGCTGCTATGAACGCAGGCGTGTGTAGGGACGGTCTAGGAATGTCCACCCGGTCTCAGGGCCACCTGCTCCTGAGCCCCGCGGTTGTGCCTCAGCCCTTTGAGGAAGAGAAAGGGCCGCGCGGCTCCCAGGCCCTGAGTCCCGGTCGGGGCCGGCGGCCGGGGCTTCAGGTTCCCCTGCCCCGCCCGGCTCTGGCATTCTGGCCAGGACACTTGAGTCGGTCAGCCCTGCCTTCCTAGGCTCATCACCCCTACGGGGTCGCGCTGCCCGGACTTGCCCGCGTTTCCAATGTGTGCCGCTGCCAGGTCTAAAGAAAAGACTCACGGCCGGGATGAGGGATAGAAGTCCAATCTCCCGGGATCCCGGCCAAAAAACCGCTCGTTCTACCGTGAAGTCTGTGTTTGGGCCCTGGCGGATCCCTAAGCACCTGGACACAGCCCTCATACCTTCTTACTTTATCCTACAGGACGTCCTTCCTGTTAGAAACATCGAGAAATCCTCAGCCTTCACTGAGTGGCTTTGAAAGCGGGGGCACAGTACAATTCTTAAATTTTCTGAAAGGGAAGCCAAGGCAGTGTTACTATCAGTAAGAGGAGCCAGCACTGAAATAGGTATTTAATGTGTGTTAGGCATTGTTCCGGAGAAGGCAGTGGCACCCCACTCCAGTACTCTTGCCTGGAAAATCGCTTGGATGGAGGAGCCTGGTGGGCTGCAGTCCATGGGGAGTCGGACCCGACTGAGCGACTTCACTTTCACTTTCCCTTTTCACTTTCATGCATTGGAGGAGGAAATGGCAACCCACTCCAGTATTCTTGCCTGGAGAATCCCAGGGACGGGGGAGCCTGGTGGGCTGCTGTCTATGGGGTCGCACAGAGTCGGACACGGCTGAAGCGACCTAGCAGCAGCAGCAGCAGACATTGTTCTCTGCGCTTGCTAAATATCAACTCAGCCCTCACAGTAACTTCATAAAAAGAGCTGTCTTTATTACCCTTGATTCACAGAAGAAGGCCTGAAGCACGGACGGGTTAAATTACCTGCCACTCGTCAGGGGCCAGGATTCCAACAGAGGTAGATAGTTGCTCTGATGGAGTCGTGGCCTAAACCTGAGTTGGTGGTGGTCCTTCTCGGGTCAGTGCTCTAGACGTCTGAGAAGAACGTTCCTTTATGAAGACACTGAGAGCTCTCTGGGACGGCCAAGGCTGAGATGAAACTAACTCCGGCTCTTGGAAGTAATCCCTTACCATCTGCTCAGCAACTGGCTTTCCAGAGCGCGCTCGCCCTCGTTTCCTCACTGAGTCCTCGCCGCGACCCCGGAGGCAGCTCTGGCCAGCCTTATTTCGACCGAGGAGAAAATCCAAGGCTGGGAGCAGTCACGGGCAGCTCAGCTAGTGAAAGATCTGAACACAGACCGCGGGCCCTGGGAAAAGGGGATGGGGGCGCCGTGTGAGGACCAACCAGGGGGGCGTGGTGAGGGGGAGCTGCGGTACCAAAAGCCCAGCGCTCCAGAAGCCTTTCCACAGGGAAACTAGCCGCGTAGCAGGAGGCCAGAGTTGGCGCTAATTCCAGGCAGGCGGTAGGAGACTGGAGAACACGGAAAACTTGGAGGGGAGGGGGCTTAACTGCACTTCCCCCCACCTTAGGCCAGGGCATGTCTGTCCCCGCACTGGGAGCGCTGCGTGGCGTCTTTCTGCTCAATGAGGCCGGCTTGCTAGCACTGCTTCTGAAAGAGTAACCCTGCACCGAAAGCTTGTCTGGTTCTGCCCAGTGTCACTCCAAATGTAATGGGAGTGTTGTCTGCCCTCTGTGGTACTGTCTGGGTAATGCTCTTTGGGTCCATCGTGAGGAAGCCTCCTTAGCCCACCCAAGTTCATCTCTGTTATTTGGCTTTCTCTGCACTCTTAGCTCTGTGGCCCTTTACTGAGACCTGCAGGCTGCTGAGGAGAATCCAGATATCAAGAATTGTCTTAGGCTAGCAAACATTTCCCTGCCTTGCCTCGAGGCCCAAATGTTGGGCCTAACTCAGCTGTGAGTGGCTTTAGGGATAGAAAAACTCATTCAGTCTCCCAGATAAGAAATGGAACCGGCTGCACTCTCAGAGCATTGACTTTCCCCAGGACATTTTCACAAGTTCAGAAGCTCCTTGGAAAAGTTAACTTCCTAGTGCCTCAGGTAAACTGACTCTAGGATGTAGATAACACTGTGAGGCACCTGATCACATACACTAGATACTTGTTACTAGAGTGATATATATATAAAACATATTCTTCAGAACTCTATTGTTTTGCTTCTCTGGGAGCAATTGCTTTCCTATATGATGTCACATATATTCTCAAAAGCATCTTACATGAAAACATGTAACAAGAAGTGACTAGTTTGTAGACATGCAGCCAAGAAAAACCTCTCCTTCTTTCCCCCCCACCCCCCCCACACACATACATGACCATGTCTGATCAGGTATAAAATTGTTCAGACATAATTGGATTCTAGGCCTTCAGGAAACTCAACATTCAGGTCTTTAAATTAGTGTATTTATTCTTCTTAAGAATTTGTGAATTTTTTCCCACAATTCTGGATATTATTTATTTTTAAAGTATGGGTTTTCTTTAAAACTTTAGAGGACATTATGAATTATATCTTGGTTACCTTTATATGACATCACCAGAAGACTAGCAAATCAATGTGGAAGTTGGCTTTTCAGTAAGAAAGTATTAGTACAAGAGAACAAATACAAGTTTCAGTCCCCCTGCCTATCATTTTTGCCACTTTGTAATGTGTATACAATATTGCTTATAGTAGTGATGATAGTACTATTGTTCTTGACCTACACTGATCATTTTTTAGTGCTGATGAAAAAGCTCTAGGCCTTCCTTATACTATTTTCAGAGACATTCCCCCTGTGCTGCTAGATTAATACCCCCAGATTAAATTATGAAATACATGCAACTCATTTGAATTGAAATCATGAAAGATAATTTTCACTCAAACAATCCAGTTTGCAAGATGACCAGGGAAGCAGTTTGTGTATGAGGACATAGTTTGTGAAAAAATTAAACTATTTCTAAGGCTCTAACAAAGTAATGTGAGTCGTCACTGTTGTGGTGAGTGATGGGTATCTATTGCTCCTATCCTTTTCATTCTTTTTCTCTCTTGCCTCCCTTTTTGTTAGAGAAAATCAGATGTCTCCTCGGGCTTCAGGAAAGTATGCCATGGACAGATTCCTAGCTAGAAAGTCCTGAGTGTGCATGCATTCTGACAAGACCCCTTTCCCAGGAGAGGAATGCTATATGCTCTTCAAAGGTTAGCTGTGATCAGGTGCCAGGGAGTCAAATCTGCTTAGTATGAATCCACTTTTTCAGTAAGCATCTCTCTTTTAGCCTGGGGTCAAACCTGGGGTAAAGTGGATTCTTTACCAACTGCACCACCTGGAAAGCCTAAAATAAAGGGGAAAAGAGGTAGACGTCAGGTGCTGAGTATTGGGATAATTCCCTTGTCTTGGCTGTGTAAAGAAATGTGATGTAGAGCTTCTCAACTTGGTGGCATTCCTAAGGCCTAGAGTCAGTCTTCTCAAAATCTGATGCTGCCGCCAATCTGAGACTGCTGAACACCCCTTGGTCCCTTATCTATCTGGAAACCCTGACCCAGAGGATAAGGAGGGGCTGACTATGTCCCTGTCTACATTTCCTTCCTCCTACCCTACTCCACCTTGAAGAAGGAAATGGCCACCCACTCCAGTATTCTTGCCTGGAAAATCCCATGGACAGAGGAATCTGGTGAGTGGCTACAGTCCATGGAGTCACAAAAGAGTCTGACACTACTTGGCCAGTAAGCAACAACCCTACTCCACCTACTAAGATATATTCAAGGACTGTATGTATGATTCTGGGGAGGACTTTGTAACCTGAGGATTAGATAGAATATTCCTTGCCAGATCTCTAGATATTCACCTTGGAGGAGTATAAAATCTGGGAGAATGCAGGGGGCCAGGATACTGGATTGTAGATCTGGTTCACAGGTTACATTCACACAGGTGAGCATGAGGCATTCATTTCAGATCTATAGTAACCACTATAGATGCCTTCAGTATCACCACAGTTTCCTTGCTCTGCTGGAAGTCATTTTCAGAAGTCCTTTAAACCAGCTGACTACAACTTAGATCCAGGAGAGAAATTGAATTGCACAAAGGCTATCCAGCTCAAAGCTGAACTCCAACAGAAGGAAGGGCAAGTGGAACTTGAGATCCCTCAGAGAGAAGGTTTTATAGCTATAATGATGATTGCAGTTGTAGCAACAGGATTAAGAACAGTTACCATCTATTGAGAAAGAGGAAGAGCCTAAGAGAGAAAAATGTAAGTGAGGAGTAATGATCCCTGCAGTTGGAAGCCTGGAGTCCCTCCTCACAGGCTACAAAATTATCCATCCTTTGAGTCTCTGGCTGTCCTAGAATGAGCCTAGGAAACATTAATTCATTTATAACCTATTGAATCTGCTATAACCCTTGGTGAGGAACAGATCCAGACTGATTTTGCCATGAATATTTATATAAAGCAAAGTGCCCCCTCCCCATTCCTGTAAACCTTTATCCAGTTCAGCCAATTGCCTCTTCTTGCCTCTGACTTATCCCTTAGAAAGTTCTTTATCCTCCTTGGTAAGGCTAGGGCAGTGCAGTACCCCTCCATGAAGTTCCATAATCTGTCTCCCCCAGTCTCCCCATAGCTCCTTCCAGATACCTCCCTGTAGGAAGCTAATAAGCTTAGGAAAATGTCTCCACCATCTATCTGCTTCTTTGGCATCATCTTGTCTTCCAGTGTGAAAATATACAATATTATATACATATATATTTCAAACTAAGTCTTTACTGGTATAGTGCTTTGGAGATATGATTGGAGGGGGATGAGCCAGGACCTGGAAAGGGAGAGAGAAAGAAAAATAATGTGTTTCATTCTTATAAAGCAATAATCCTTCTGAGTGAGTTATTCTTGGAGACTTTACCTGCCTCCTATCATACAAGTTGAGATACTTGAGGCCCTCTTTCTCTACCCTGGGAGGAAAAAGGACATTTCCATTGTAACACTCTAAAGTATCAGATTTCCTTTCATACCCTTTCTCCACCCTCTCACTTAGGTCATAAAAGACACCACCTCAGGAATCATTCATCAACCTCTCTCCAGCCTTCTCTTCCAAAACAATGCTGCAGTTGTCTACACATGTATTTTCTGCCATAATTCCAAGAAGCCTTGTTAAAGTGGGGCAAAGCAAAAATACCCTCACTCTTCATTGTCATCCCTCTAATCATTTAATTGGAAATAAAATCCCAAGGAAGAGAGCTCTAAATATATGCATAAACCCATGTTCCATGTGAATTAGATAAAAAGTATTGATCGAGATATATTTTTATAGTACTGTTTGAGGCTGAATAAATGCCTCAACCCTTCATTTAGTATCAGTGAATTCCAGTAAGTAATAATTCAGGATGATTTCAAAGTGGTTTATGCCCCATTTTAGCCCATAGATTTCTAGAGAAATTAAAGTAAGTTGTAGGTTTTCTTTACCTCCAATTAACAGTTTTCACTTAGGTCACTTATACTACCTAGCAAAATATGTTTTTCTTAAAATACTAGAAAACCCTGAAAGTAGGAATTTCAAACTTACTCTTACCTATATTTGCATAAGACAAAGAGTTGGTTGGATTCATAAAATGTAGGAATTTTTTTTTATTTGGAGACTTTTATCTAAAATTAGTAGGAGAAATCTAATTATGGGGCAAGATAAGTGAAACTGAGAGAATCAGATGGCTGATTCTCAATACATCTCTCTCCTCTTTGATGTATAGAATCTTAGCTATTTTCTAGCTTGACATTTGGAAAGCCAAGCTCCCTCACCCCCAATTTCATGCCAAAAACATTTATTATTTTATACAGATTAGAGTCTAGGTTTCAGTACCTCAAAGAAGACATAGTCCAAGTGCCCTTTATATTTAAGAAAGGAAAGGCCAGGGAAAAGAAAAATGCCTTCTGCCATTTAGATTCTAAGGTTTTCCAGAATGCTTATATTCTGGGGTAGATCCTTTTATCCTCACAATATGTAAGAAGATTTTTAAAAAGTGGTTTGCATGGATGGATGACTTTTCCTGGGAAAAGCAAACTTCCTATTCTCTTAAAAAACAAACAAAACAGTAAAAGAAGGCCCTGAGGAGTGTTTTGTTCTACAGTTTAGGAATTAAGTTTGAAAACACTGCACTCCCCCACTCCCATTCCCCATCCCTTGCCACCTCCCCCCCAACACACACATTTTTGCTGTAGTTTCTTAGGGACCACAACCCTCTAATGGCTACTTCTTTATCTTGATTTGCTGTTGTTTACACCTTCTTCTTTCTCTGAATTCACTGAAGTGAATTCTTCAACACTGCAAGTTATTTTTCAGATGTTTGAGATAATTCTTTTGACATTTCTAATCCCATCACCCTTTCTTTAAACAAGTGATGAGGGATGCTTTTGTGTGTGTGTGTGTGTGTGTGTGTGTGAATGAGATGAGGGGAGTAATGAATGGAGCATCCAGTTATAAGCCAAATGATGACTAAATAACTTTGCAGATTTTTATATAGACACATATGAAAACTCTCAGCATTAAGCCTTGGTCATTACATGAGTTGCCCTTAGCCAAACTATTTTAAAGTGTGGACAGTATAAGGGAAAAGATATGTTCAGATGGAAGGCAACTGCAGTTTGAGATTTCTTTAAAAAGTTGATAACTAACCTGAAAATTAAGGGCGAATTCTCCCTTTACTTCCTAGTATATGAAGATTTTGCAACCTTTCTTTCTCCAAGTCCCAGCTTAGGCAATGGGCCCTGTCTGATCAGAAGGATTCCGAATTTATGTGTGGGGGGCGGGGAGGGGGAGAGGGGGGAGTGCTGCGGCTGGCCAGGGCTGGATGAAAAGAGAGGGGAGGAGCGGGGGTGACAGGAAAACCCAGTGGGAAATTCCTCGCACTGTTTTTTAATTTCTCCTCTGCAGAATTCTTTCCAGGCCTCCTAGTACTTTGGGAGCCGGGGTAAAGATGCTCCGTGCCTGACTGCTTCACTGGGTTCGGGAGGGAGGTCTCAGAGCATCAAAGCATACACCTTTTCCTTTTAAGCTGCTCTTGGCCAACCCCCAATCTACTTGCCTTGTTTGAACACAGGATACAAACTAGGCTGTCTCCTCAAGTCCTGGCCACTTTAATCGGCTACTCGTCCGATTTATCCTAAAGCTAATGGATTGCCCTCTTCAATGTAGTGGTGGTGTGGCTGGGGCTGAAGGAGTAGGACTGTCTATACCACTCAAAAGGTCTTTCTTCCCTTAGGAGCAGAGAGAGTTGAATGTCGAAAAAGAACCCCGAGATCGCCCAGCGAAAATGTGTGGCGGAATCCTGCAGAAGGAGTCAACTTTCAGGCCGTTCAAGACCTCCAGTTATTAGCATCAGCTGCTGCACTAAAGGGGCAAGCCAGCGCCTCTAAGTGGCTTAGCGCACAAACGAGGCTCCCGAGACGGCCTCGGCCTCTCCATCCACTCTTCCACCACCTGCTGGACTTGAAAAGCTCTCCGGAGCCCATCTCGGTAATAATTTTTACTTTTAACTCACCTTCCCCACCCTAGGGGGTCTTAGAATACCGGCCTCCCCGGGCTGGGGACCCGCTTGGAGACTAGGCGGAACGCGCCAGGCTGAGGGCGGAAGCGCAGGAAGAGATTGCGTCCCACAGTCTGGGTTTTCTTTCCCACCCGTCTCCTCCTCACCCCTTCTCCCGCCCGGTACTTGTGTACTGGGACCAAAAGACCCCTGTAAATCCCCTTCGGAGATCTGGCGGCGTCTCTACTCCATCCCCCTTACCCATCTCCTTGTTCGAGGAAGGACCGAGCCAAGTTCTCACCAAAGCGCATCCTTTTTGAGTCTTGCTCCTAAGGGTTTGGTAGTGTGAGCGCTCCTGGAGAGCGCTGGCGAGCGTTTGTCACCCCCGCAGGCAACTAGCCGCGCGTGTCAGCTGCGGCTGGAGGGGCTAATCCACAACCCCCCTTTCCCCTCCAGAGAACTCAGACTCGGGGGAAATGCGCGCGGGGTCCTTGCGCGCGCTGAGTGGACAGCCGTCTGCCAGGGGTTCTCCAGGTGCCAAGAGAAACGGGGAAAGGCCCTCTCCAGGTCTTTTTGGTACTTCCCTTTCCGACCGCAAAGCTGATCCCCGCCCCCAACCAGTCCCAGAGGGCCCAGGCTTTCGGAGGTGTTGAGCCGGGCCGAGCTCCGAGAGGCGTTGCCACATGGAGAAAGCGCTCAGGGGCTGCGCGGGGCGCGGGCAGGCCGACGAGACCGCTTCCAGGCAGGCGGCGCCGCCGGAGGGAGCGCCCAGCCCAGCAAAGAGTTAAAGGGAGGGGACGTGGGCTGTCACGCGTCATTGGGCAGATTATGTGCAGCAAACAAAAAGTGTGTGTCTGCGTGCCAGTCAGTCACTGCATCGGGCCCATCTGTACAACTCTCTCTTCTCTCTCCTCTCCCTGCTCTCCCTGGTTCCTCTCTCCGCGTCTCTCCATCTCTCCTCCCTTTAGGCAGACCCTACTTGACAGCAACACCAACACCTCTCGACATGGAAATACACTGATATAATAGGCAAAAGAAACACTCGTCTGCACCTCCCGGTTCCAGGTGGCCTCATTGGGGCGATTTGATCCTGACCTTATTCCTGGTAAGTCTCTTTGCCTCGATGGGGGTGGGGTGGGCGGGGGGAGGACTACAGGTTTGGTGGGGAGAGTGGAGAATTCTGTCCTCCGTCTTCTCATTATCCAGGAGAGGGGGAGGAAATAATTGTGGAGGGGCGCGCTGCTGCCAACGGGGTTATACAAAGGGAGGGGCGGGTGGAGAGCACTTTGCCCAAGAAGAAGCCAGCGACTGGGGCGCGCGGCCGCCAGACAATGCCTGCCTACGGGGGAGGGCGAGCGGCCGGCGGCAGCGACGGCTTTCGGCGAGCCGGGCCGGCTCTGGGAGGATGCTCTGGGCGGCTGGGAACCCGGGCCTAGCGGAGGATGCAGAGCTGTGAAAGGTTGGGCGGCGAAGGCGACCGCGCGCGGGCGGCAGAGCCCAGGCTCTCGCCCAGCGCTTATTGTGAGCGGCGCGAGGCTCGTGGCGGCCGCCGCGGCGACGCGAACCCCTATTAGCGCGGCGTAGCGAGGAGCTTTTCACCGTATTGTTAGGTAGGACTGCATTTTAATGACTGCGTCCCTGCTGTTGCCCGAAGTGACGGGGCGACCTCTCGGCACAATGAGCCGTTTGTGTGAAGGAGACTTCTAAAAGGAAGAGAAAAATTGGGGCATAAAACGCTGAATTGAGGAAATTGAAAAGGAGAGAATAGAATTCCGTTGAAAAGGAGGTTCTGAGAGATGCTGAGAGATTTTTTTAAAATGAATTTAAATGTGCAGTTGGAGATCAGAAAGGCTACCTTGGGTGGGGTAAAATGCCCAGAGGTAAATGCTGTAGAATAATAAAGGGAGTTTCTACTTTATGGATATTTTCTCTGATTCCTGTCTGACAGATACAGCCCATACTTGATATTTGGAGGAGATAGCAGAATGAATGGAAAAGAGGCTGACCGAAGTTTCCTGCTCTGTTAGCCATAAAAGGGGGGGGGGGGGGCGGAAAGCACTACCTTCTAATGACATTTGCAAGATTAATTGATTAATAGACATTAAGATAAAAATGGACATTACCAATATTGTTCCAGAAAGAACAGATTCTTAGGAAAAGAATTGGGTTTCCCTTTCCTGCTACTTAAACTGTACAAAATATACTTAAATATCTGCCTATGGCAATGTCATTGGGGAAAAATCAACTTGGAGGAATCTTCTAGATCAGTCAGCAAAAGTGAACAATGCAGTTAGTTCAAAGCTGCCTTAAAATTTCAATATGTTTTGCTTGTTTTTTGATGATAAGTCTTGTAGTGGGGGGGGGGGGCGGGTTGTCCAGTGGCAAAGGAAGGAAAATGTGTCTTTATGACAGCTTAATAAGAGAGCCCACCGCCGGGGCATTACTTTCTGAATTGCTGCAGATTAAACAGCTGGAGAGCCTACTGAGGTCTACTCAAGCGGGGCTGCCCCCTCTTGCCCAGACAAGGTCCGATCTGGGGGAGCGAACATTCACCAGTCATTACACACGCAGTATTTCAGACAGGGGACACACTTCAGTCCTGCTCTATACCTGCTCACTTCACAAGGCACATGCGACTCTACCCACCCCCTTGTATAACAAGGTAACTGGGATTCACCCTCATCCATAAATAAGCATGTCGAGAAGAAAATAATTACCTCTGCTTGCTGCTTTTAATTAAAGCCTCGGAGGGACAGTGTTGGATTATGGTAATGAGCAGACACACGTCCCCTCTTGTCGGCTGCAGAGAAAGGTTAGCTGACACGGAATCAGTGGCCCTGACACCCCACTTGAAATCCATTTGCCATGCTCCGCCGTCTCTGCCTGCTCACTAGTGCTGCTCCCCTCTTTGGAAGAAAAATAAAATAAGATAAAACCAGCTCCCGGACACCCAACTCAATACACAAGAGTAAAAGAGAGGAGCTTTTCCCCAAAGGTTAGAAGTTTCTTTCAGTCTAGAAAGTCTACAAGCTAGCAAAAAAAATCCTTTTGTTCTCCACTTCTCTCCCCCTCCCCCCCCCATCCTGTCTCATCCTCCCCCAAGGTAAGTCAGAAAACATCTCCTCTTTCCTAGCGCTGTTTGTCTTTCTTTCTAGCAGTCAGTCCACTCTGAGCTCCCCCATCACAATTCTCTTTACATTTTTAAAGGAAAAGAAAGTACTCTTCTTTGGCATCTTTGTCATATGCCAGATTTAATCTGCCATCGGCTTTATTTCTGAAATAAGATCGATGCAAGAACCAAGCAAATTCAAGAAAAATCTGTCTAGTAGTTAGAACGTTCTGCCTGGATTCAGAGAGGCAAAAGGAGGAAGGTAAATTCGCTTCAATTGTCCTATGTATCTGTCTCCAGTGGTGATGGAGGATTCGGGCATCCAGCGGGGCATCTGGGAGGGAGATGCCAAGGCTGTCCAGCAGTGTCTGACAGATATTTTTACCAGCGTTTACACCACCTGCGACATCCCCGAGAATGCTATATTCGGTCCCTGCATCCTGAGCCACACTTCCTTGTACGACAGCATAGCTTTCATAGCTCTCAAGTCCACAGACAAGAGAACGGTCCCTTACATCTTCCGGGTAAGTCTTGGTTGATGTTCTGTGGGATGTGAGGGTAAAATCCTCTTAAAAACAGACTCAGAATCATTCTAATAACAAGCTAAGACAGGTTCTACATGTAGAAAATGCAGTGATACATGCAGTTCTATTTTACACACCAGAAATTAGAAAAGGAAAATTAAACTCCAGAGTATTGTCAACTGATTTTGGTAAATAAGTGACAAAATTAGATTTTGAATGCCAGATATGTCTAAATCAATGCCTGGATTCTGGGCTTTCCTGGAGATGAACACCACTTCCTTAACTCTGTGGGAAATTTCACTAGGATTGAGGCTATTTGTAGGCTAAATACTTCCTATAAGTACTTTTTTGTAAATATTAGGTGCATTCGCCTTCCAATCCCAGAGGCCTCCTGTTCCCTGGAATATTACTCTTTCTGGTTAAGCTAGCTAGTGTCTAGAGTTTGTGTTTAAATAAAAGTGTTGGTGTTTTGACAATAAAACATCATTCCAGCCATATGTTTGAGTGTGAAAAGTCCTGTCACTTCCTATTCTTTCTTTACAAAGAACCATTAGTTGTTTAAGTCAAAATAAAGAAGATGAGCAAAAGTCACAAAATAATTTTTAAAATCTAAGTTTGCTTTTCACTTCTAAAACAGACAAAATTCCACATACTTTTGCAATGTGGGATAATTTAGAAATCAGTTCTCAAAGGGCTTAGCACTAATTTGAATTGTAAAAAAAAAAATTGCTAATTTGGTATTCATCCAATATGTAAAAAGACAGGACTCTCCCGGTGGTCCAGTGGTTAAGGCTCCGCCCTTCCAAAACAGGGGCACAGGTTTGATCCCTGGTCTGGCAACTAAGACCCCACTGCCCCTTTGGCTAAAACACTCACACACAAGCCTGCGACTTAAATAATCTGTATAATTAATGCAGCTTGCCAGGTATGTTATCTTGCCTGCTGGCTGCAAACATGAGGATGGGTGTTAACTTGGGTCAAGTTTTTGGAAACTTCATTTCAGATAATAATTCTTAGAGAAATAGTAACAGCGGGAAAGGCCCTGGCTCCTTTGGCTTCATTCCCTTACAAGAGTCTCCCTCCCTCATCCCCTTCCTTCTTGCATTCTTTCTCTTCTCTAAACTGTAGGTAGACACCTCAGCGGCGAATGGTTCCTCGGAAGGTCTCATGTGGCTGCGTCTGGTCCAATCAGCCAGAGATAAAGAAGAGCAGAACCTTGAAGCCTATATAAAAAACGGACAGCTGTTTTACCGCTCTCTCCGCAGGATTGCCAAAGATGAGGAGTTACTAGTTTGGTACGGGAAAGAACTGACCGAGTTACTCTTGCTCTGCCCCTCTAGATCCCACAGCAAAATGAATGGTAGGTTGGCTCAAGACCTGTGTCCCGGCCCTTAGCTAGCGGAGGGGCGGAGGGTGGGGGCCGGCGGGGTCACTCTGGCGCCTGGGCGCGCCTTCCTTCTCTTGGGGTACCTTGTAGAGAGCTTCTGAGGTATAGTCTGGGGCGAAGCTGGGGTAGCTAGGTGAGGATGAATCGGGACCTGCTTGGCTTAATTCCTACACTCCCCTCAAATCTGGAGGGAAAGTTAGACCGGGTCTTGTCCGAGGTTCTTGTTTTCAGGCACTCAGACCCTGAGAGGTGAAAGTGGATTTGTGGAGGGGGTGATGGCAATCTGGCCTAGAGACGATGCTGAGTAATCGTGTGTGTGTGTGTGTGTGTGTGTGTGTGTGTGTGTGTGTGTGTGTGTGTTGTTTGCTCACTAAGCAGGGTCGTCCCCTTACACATGCCTGGAGTGCAGCCAACGTTTCCAGTTTGAGTTCCCCTATGTAGCGCATCTGCGCTTCCGCTGCCCCAAGAGACTTCACGGCGCTGACCTGAGCCCCCGAGAGGAGCAAGGCGGCGGCGTGGGCACCAAGGATCACGGGGGCGGCGGCGGTGGCAAGGACCAGCAGCAGTCGCAGGAGGCACCCTTGGGTCCCGGCCCCAAGTTCTGCAAAGCCGGCCCGGTCCACCACTACCCAGCGCCCTCCCCCGAGAGCGGTAACCCGCCGGCGGCTGGCGGCGGCAGCGGCGCGAAGCCGTCCACGGACTTTCACAACCTGGCGCGGGAGCTAGAGAACTCCGGGGGCGCCAGCAGCTGCTCCCCGGTGCGGAGCCTCGGCGGCGGCAGCAGCCACCAGGAGGCGGAGCTGAGTCCCGACGGCAACGCCGCAGGCGTGGGCAAAGGGAAGAGGAAGTTCCCGGAGGAGGCGGCCGAGGGCGGCGGTGCGGGGCTGGTGGGGGGCCGGGGCCGCTTCGCCGAGCGGGCCCTGCCCGCCTCCAAGGAGGACCTGGTGTGCACGCCGCAGCAGTACCGCAACTCGGGCAGCTACTTCAGCCTGGAGGAGAACGGCCGCCTCTTCGCGCCGCCCAGCCCCGAGACGGGAGAGGCGAAGCGCAGCGCCTTCGTGGAGGTGAAGAAGGCGGCCCGGGCGGCCGGGGGGCCGGAGGAGGCGGCCGCCGACGGCGGGGGCGCGGTCGCCGAGGAGCAGGACGCGGGCGGCGGTGGCGGCTCCTCCTCCACGCCCGTGGCCGCGTCCCCGGCCGGCACCGAGAAGCTGCTGGCCCCGCGGCCCGGGGGCGCGCTGCCCGGCCGGCTGGAGGGCGGCAGCCCGGCGCGGGGCAGCGCCTTCACCTCGGTGCCGCAGCTGGGCGGCGCGGGCGGTGGCGGCGCGGGGGGCGGTGCGGGCGCTGGGGGCGGTGCGGGGGGGGCGGGCGGCGGCCAGGGCGCAGCGGCGGACGAGCGCAAGAGCGCCTTCTCGCAGCCGGCGCGCTCCTTCTCGCAGCTGTCCCCGCTGGTGCTGGGCCAGAAGCTGGGCGCTCTCGAGCCGTGCCACCCCGGCGACGGGGTGGGCCCCACCAGACTGTACCCCGCCGCCTCCGACCCGCTGGCCGTGAAGCTCCAGGGAGCGGCGGAGCTGAACGGAGGTTGTGGGGCCCTGCCGAACGGCGGCGGCGCGGGCGGGCTGCCCAAGCAGAGCCCGTTCCTCTATGCCACCGCCTTCTGGCCCAAGAGCTCCGCCGCCGCGGCGGCCGCAGCAGCGGCGGCCGCGGGGCCCCTGCAGTTGCAGCTGCCGTCGGCGCTCACGCTGCTGCCGCCCTCGTTCACCTCGCTGTGTCTGCCCGCGCAGAACTGGTGCGCAAAGTGCAATGCCTCCTTCCGCATGACCTCCGACCTAGTGTACCACATGAGGTCGCATCACAAAAAGGAGTACGCCATGGAGCCCTTGGTGAAGCGGAGGCGGGAGGAGAAACTCAAGTGCCCCATTTGCAACGAGTCCTTCAGGGAGCGCCACCACCTCTCCAGGCACATGACCTCGCATAATTGACACAGAAAGGACCCCCCGCCTTCCGCGCGCGCGCACGCACAGTCGAACCACCTGCAGGAACAAACACGTGAGGACATCCACCACCTCCTTGTGACCGGAAACATCACACCCAGAGACACTCGCACACACATAGGCACACACACACGGTCTCCCCCAACCTTTACATCCAGATGTTTACCTGTGGCCTACACCACACGCACGCGCACACACACACACACACACACACACACACACACACACACGAGACAGGATGGTGGATTTTTGATCGGGTGGGTTGTTTGAAGGGTTTTCTTTTGAATGCACGCATTTTCACTTTCCCAAAAACAAAGGTACATTTTTAAAAATGTCATATATTGCAACATATTGATGCATTTGTCATACATTTCTACTTAAATTATTAAGCACTTACGGTTTAGATGTAATAATTATATGTAAGGGCAAAATTTATTTTAGATATAAAGTAAAGGAGGAGGGTGAGATGCTTCCTGCATTTCTTGATTACAGTTTGTGTTCTTACAAAAATAAGCAAAACAAATAAAAAGGAGGTAATCGTTCAGTTTAAGTTTCCAGGGGGAAGTGCATGTATCATGAAATGATTATGGACTTCAATGAAGAATGTCATCATTATGTAAATATGTATTTCCTTTTAATACAAAGTGTAATTTTGTGCCAGTGAAATGGAGTCTGAATAGTTATGTGTTTCTTTTATCCCTGGAAAGATTTATTAAACTTTATAGATTATCCGGGTATGTTGGATGCTTTGACAATAAATGACTATTTTCCTCAAAGCAATTATTGGGAAAGTGTTTTAAAATGTTTTTTGTAGCTAAAGGCTACACTTTTGAGTGCATGCTCAGATGCTTAGTATTGCCTGACTCTTTGCAACCCTATGGTTCCTCTGTTCATGGGATTACACTTTGAGTAGATACCATATAGTTTCATTAAGCCCCTGAAAAGAAGAGGCTACAAAACAGAGGAATGATAAACCCTGTCCCACTTGTATTATTTACTCTAAGCCAATTTTGAGCCTGAAAGTGAGAAGACAAGGTGATTATTACTTGGGAAATCTTTATCTGGAAAGGGTTGCACTTCTTAATCAAAGCACAAATAATTTAAGATGCCTGCCATGAAGCTAACCAGTGTCTGGGATGTCAACATTCTTTTCAGCAGCAGGATAAGGAGCATCTTCACAAGTGGCCAAAGACAAATGATTTTCAGACCTGGATCAGGAACAATGGGTGAAAAGACCACTTTTGGTTCTTACTAGAGATGCTTGCATGGAAGGGTATCTTGTACTCTAGAACCCTTTGGCTTTCTGTCATTAGTCATTAAGAGACCCTTGGGAGAGTTTCTCCAGAAACTAAGGTGAAATGACCATGGTAGTCTATGTATTGCAGGGCCCTCTAAAGTTCTGAACATCTGCATACGGCCTCTGGAAAAAACTAGCCCTGAAGCATTACAATACAGACCTAATAAATTTCCTCTTCTCCCTGCCCTTCCTCTTACGAAAAGTCCCTCTGTACTCTTCATATACCGATGATAGTTCTTAAATAGTGTACGTATGTAAGTGTATGTGGTATGTAGAAAGCAGTAGATCAAAACCAAATGGTCCTTTAGGTCTCAGGGTAGCATGTACTTAATCCATGGGCATCTTCAGAGTAGTCATTCTACAGGTGCTCTGGTAACCAATACTACACTGGTTTATGCATCACAGGAGGTGTTCCTTCCCATTTTTAATTCCTTCACATCTTGCCAACCCTGCCCTATGTCAGAAGGAGAGTATTTGTGAAAAGTTCTGAAACATGAGACTTGTATAAGATCTTATTGCAGGCCTTCAATGGCCTTCCCTAAAAGGATTTTAAACACTTCATTATCTTAAGTGGACTACATAACGAGTTATAATTAGGTAAACAGAGACCAAGTGTAGGGCAGAGATGGATCCATAGTGTGACCACTGAGATTGGTGAAAAAGCAGGTTGACTTCTTAAGATTACCCAAGTACTTTTGTGCTATCTTTCTTTGAGACCTGCTCTCAGTTTTCCTAAGCAACAGTCTGATGATCTGAAATACTAATCCTCAGCAAGATATGATGAGAAGAACAGTCCAAAATTCCTGTTCTGTTTCTGCTCTGCATGATTAGTATAACTTGCATCATTATTGTTGGTATCATTAATTTACCTGCATTTTGCTTTTCTTATCTGTGCAATGACTGAGACAGGTTCTGCTATCTTTAAAGTACTTCTAGCACTGGGGAGTTGTTTTTTCTAATGGGCTAATCAGGCTCCAATTAAATCTAAAGAAGACTTTCTAGAGAAAAAAACAAGATTGGTTTGGAGCAAATTTGATGGCAAGAAATCAGAAAGATATTTGGGAACAAATAGAATGTGGGCCTCAAAGATCCTTAAATCACAACACTCAAGAGGCTGACCAAATTATCCATGTCTAGAACACTAGTGGATCCCTAGAGCAAAAGTTTCTTAAAAACCAACCAACCACCAAGTCAACCAATCAAGGTTGCCTGGGGCCTAACTTTACAAACAAAAACCTGATAACAAACAAAAAACCGTGAATGCTCCTTCATTTCTATCCCATCCTTCCAGAATCTTCCTTTTTCTATGGTGGCTAGATTACCTGTTGGGTAGTCAAAGAGGAACTTAAGTCTAAAGAAACAGTAAGCAAATACTGCTTCTTGAAAAGGACTTCTTCATAGTCTGGAATCTTGTTTTTTTTTTTTTTAAGGATACTGTAGACACTTTTGAGCTTCTCTTGTGTTTTCTTTTGTATGGTAATTAATGTAAACACTCAATCAGGAAGAAAACTGAAACTTGGCTGAGCTAATGCCCAGGCAATCAGGTAGCTCTGTGAATGGCAGACACTTAAGGGCTGTGAGTTTTACTGACCAATCTACCTAGGAAACTTTTTTTGGGCGGGAAGCAGTAGGGGAAGGGTGCCCAAAGCTAGTTTTGCCTTCAGCCAAAGCAAACTGAGAAATGTTTTATTTTAATGTTGCATTTTCAAGCGTTTGGATGTATCAACTTTCTCGGATGAGAGTTTCTAAAATTCCATAATCCCACCCATCTGCCAAGCTAGCTGAGGTTGCTGGCTGAAGCCATAGGCGTAAATGTCTACACACAGCTGCGGGGGAAACAAGGTCATAGGGTCATGCAGGCTTGGAGTAGGCTGGTGCCGTTAAGTCCAGGCAGGTGGCCTGCGCTCCGAGTGCCTGCCAGGTCCTACAGACTGGGGAAAAGGCAACTCAAGCGGTTGCCTTTACTGTGTCCCCATTCAAGGGCAGATTGCTTGGAAATGACCCGACACCTAGTGTCTGGAATCTCCAACCGCGCTCTCTGCGTGGATCGCGAACCCCTCTAGTCTTCTAGCTTTTGCGAGTAGGAGGGGAAAGCGTCTATTTCCCAAGATGAGTTTCCAGGGTGTAGCCGAAGATCACCGGCGGGCGGGAACCGGAGGGCTGGGGAAAGAATGCACCAGTTCTCAGGCACTGGGGAGCCGAGACTGAAACCGGACCTACCGGGGATAGTTCCCAGGGTCCTGGGCCCACTTCTACGCTCTGCGGCTCTCTGAGGCCCAGGGTACCAGTGTAGCCGTCACACCGGCGCGCCAGCCAACAGAGACGTGTCGCCGCCGCCGCCGGGCGCGGCGGGGGGATGGAGGGAGTGGGTCCAACAGGGTTGCGCGTTTCCCCCTCACACCCCAGTCTGAACCACTGTGTAGCACCCGCTTCTCGTCTTCTATTAAGTTTACCCTCCCTGCAGCTTCTCTCTTAGTGAGAATCACCCCAGCGCAGAAACCTGGAACACCCGGGACCACCCGTACCCAGAAAACGACCGGGAAGTGCAACCTCTCCTCCCGGATTCCGAGGGCCCCAAAAGCGGCCTCGCCTCGTGAGTCAGGGGTTTCTCCTCTCTTTCTCCACGCACGATCGGCCCGGACTCCGCGCCACCAAGGACGGTGCAGCCGGCTCGAGTGGAAGAGTCCACGATTGGAGTGCCGGGCTAGGTGCGCTTGGCAAGGCACAGGCGTCCGAGTCCGAAGCCTTCAGTGCTCGCCAGTGCGGAGACAGGGCACATACGGGGACCACCAAGGACCCAGCGAGGGACAGCAGGCAAGCGCGACGGCCAAGGATCCGCCCTGAGCTTTTAGACTTTCCTTCCTCCCCACGCCCCTCGCCCTCGCCCAATCCCGTGTGCTGGAATCAGTTTCGCTCATTCTTTGGTATCTCGCGTTTTCCCTTCCCTCCACCCCTCCATCACTTTCACGCTGTATTCCGTCTCTTAAGTACTTCTGGAGATTTGAGATCATTCTTAGAGTTTTATTAGGAAACCTTCCCCGCCTGATGATTCTCAACCATTCAGGCAACCGACTCCTAAGGTGGTTGCCCCAGCCCAAGAGGAGACTGCTCTGTCGATTTGATTGATTGAGCCTTAAGGACTACTGCACACCCCACCTTGGGATTTGGGGATTCAAAGAGATGAGCAAATGCCAGTCCCCCCCCCCCCCCAAACAGACACTCCCTTCGCCCCCATATACGAACACACACCCACGTGTGTCGCCTCCTGAAAAATTCCTCCTAGGGAAGGAAGCTGTCGGTCTGATGTTCTTCTGTCCTTAAACTGATGTGCTTGTGTCCTTGTTTGGAAATGCTGTCTTTCCTTGAAGGTGTGAAAGTACCTCCAAGGGATGTCGAAAATTAAGCCTGCCCAGAAGCTGAACTGGGAATAGAGTGAGAAGCTGGGCTACTTCCTTTTCCTCTTCTAAATGTGTTTTGGCTGACAGGTGGGCCAGGAGCCTAGAATGTTGAGCCAGAAACATCCCTGTTAGGCCAGTGGGCCTGAATGCCTGCTGAGTGTGACTGGGCCGGGTGGGCAGAAGGGGTGTTCTCAGCCTCTTGGCTTCACAGATCCTATTCCTAAGGCAAATTTTACTTTTTAAAAAAACATTAAATTGAACTTAAAACTTTTTAGAAACATAGCTATTCTCCAGGGCAAGAGGATGAAGAAACTAAAAAGAAAGTTCTTTTTAAAATTTATTTTTTAAAACTCTCCAGGGACAACAAAGGTCTGTCTAGTCAAAGCTATGATTTTTCCAGTAGTCATATATGGATGTGAGAGTTGGACTATAAAGAAAGCTGGGTGCTGAAGAATTTATGCTTTTGAATTGTGGTGTTGGAGAAGACTCTCGACAGTCTCTTGGACTCCAAGGAGATCCAACCAGTCCATCCTAAAGGAGATCAGTCCTGGGTGTTCATTGGAAGTTCTAATGCTGAAGCTGAAACTCCAATACTTTGGCCACCTGATGTGAAGAACTGACTCATGTGAAAAGACCTTGATGCTGGGAAAGATTGAAGGAGGGAGGAGAAGGGGACAACTGAGGATGAGATGGTTGGATGGCATCACTGACTCAATGGACATGGGTTTGAGTCAACTCTGGGAGTCGGTAATGGACAGGGAGGCCTGGTGTGCTACAGTCCATGGGGTCACAATGAGTCAGACACAACTGAGCAGCTGAACTGAACTGAACTGAGGGTTTGAGATCTGGTAAGCTGTTCTACTTGAGTAGCTAATCTGGTTATAATTGTTATTTACAAATGCCTTTTCAGCGATTCCCAGGTGACACTAGTGATAAAGAACCCACCTACCAATGCAGGAGACATAAGAGGTGTGGGATCAATCCCTGGGTCGGGAAGATCCCCTGAAGGAGCGAATGGCAACCCACTCCAGTATTCTTGCCTGGAGAATCCCATGGAAAGAGGAGCCTGGAGGGCTACCGTTCATAGGATTGCAAAGAGTCAGACACAACTAAAGTGACTTAGCATGCACATATGCATCCGTTGTCAAGTTGTGTGTATGTACTAAAATGTATGTGTGTGCATGTTTGCACACATATTTTTACACTTATATATGTATATATTATGTACACACATGTGTATTATATATACAAATGTACATATCCATTTTGGTACACACATAGACACAGAACTGGTAGGCACTATTCTAAGTAATCTTCACGTGTTGACTTGGTATAATTCTCACAACCTACTCAGGAGGAAGCCTAGTAAGGATTCCACTCCATCAAGTTTTAGAACTGTGTGATCGGTATGACTGTCATCTAGGAACAGAAAGCTGAGATTCAACCATAAAGTAATGGAAAGAATAGTGCCTCCTAAGTCAGAAAGCTTGCTTGGAATTCTGTGGCCTTTCCATCTATGCATCTCAGTTTACTTTACTTGAGCTTGTGAATAATTCTACCTGTGAGCTTATCACATAGATGTGTCTTGAAAAGCAAATAAAATCATTCATGTAGAAGCTTTTCATACTATCACACGTGATAGACTTCCCAGTTGGTGAAAGAAATGTACTTTTAGCCTCAACTTATCTTCCTCAGATGGTCAGGAACTTCTATAAGAAA
Organism: Dama dama; assembly: GCF_033118175.1. Classification (NCBI taxonomy): domain Eukaryota; kingdom Metazoa; phylum Chordata; class Mammalia; order Artiodactyla; family Cervidae; genus Dama; species Dama dama. Next base: position 21,696,647 of record NC_083686.1, on the reverse strand, counting down.
TCCTCAGATACCTTCCTCTATAAGAAGTCTTTTGTGGCCTTGACTTTCTTTAATGATCTTCGCTCATTTTTAAGCAGAGGTGGGAGTAACAGCTGGTTTGATTTTGTGGATTTGTATTTAACTACTCAATGCTTCTTCCTTATGTCCTAACTTACAGAAGGGTCACTGAAAAAATATTCAGGAAGTAAAATCAAGCAAGCTTATAGATCCATCCAGGGGTATGTAGTTTTAATTGTCTTAGTCAGAATACTCTTAAATGGTAAGTACAATATGTTCCCAGTACTTAAAGGTTATGTGTAAGCAAAACACCGAGAGTGAAAACGGCTGTAAGAGGAGGGCTAGCTATCATTTCCCTTGCTGTAGAAAAGATGAGCAAAATGCAGAACAGTAGCCCATTTCTCTTCCTGAGTACCATGTAACAAACAGCATCTTGCTTAGAAAGATGTCTTGAAAAAAAAAAAAAAGAAGATGTCTTAGTGCTTAATGAAGACAACTCTTGGTCTGCAGATCGTGGAGATCCATGAATGATACTAATCTATGAGTCAATGTCTTGGAGGGGAACTCTGACTCCAGCTCATGTTTTGGACTGATGCTGAAGCTGAAGCTCCAATACTTTGGCCACCTAATAAAAAGAGCTGACTCATTGAATATGAGGCCCTGATGCTGGGAAAGAGTGATGACAAGAGGAGAAGGGGATGACAGAGAATGAGATGGTTGGTTGGCATCACCAACTCAGTGGCCATGAGTCTGAGCAAACTCTGGGAACTGGTGAAAGACAGAGAAACCTGGGGTGCTGCAGTCCATGGGGTCGCAAAGGGTCGGATGTGACTTAGCAATTGAACAGCAACTGACTCCAACTTATGTTTTTCAGTGTTTTTAAATATATTTTGAGCTAGAACGCATTAATTGTGCATTTCCCCTCTGTTAAAATGGAGACTTGAAGGATGGATGCCTATGCTATCTTCTCTTTCTCAAATTCTCCAGGGAGTAAGTTTTTCAAGGAAATATTAAGAGCCTTTGTAAACCAAGAGTAGGAATGCGATTTGGAAGGAAAAAAACCACAGGAGAAGAGAGACTAACTCTACCAGATCTTTGGCCCTTCACTTCTTTTCAGATGTCTAGCCACTGATTCCAAATTTCTTTTGTCCCCATCATTTTTTGTTTTTGCACTTTCTTTTTTCTGAAGAAAGGCAGGGATGTGGGTTTTAGGGAGAAATCCATAAAACAGTCCCACACTTGAGCAACATCCCAGAGCACATCTGCTGTGGGGGTTGGAATCTGGGAAAATGTAGCGTGATTATACTTTTCTTCAGGGATTCATCTTGGTTGGGTGTGCCTGTGTTACACCATTGCTTGTAGAACTCAAAGTAGCTTTTTTTGTGTTTAGTAATTTTTTGGTGAAGTGTGAAACTTAAAAAAAAAGCATTTGATGACATTTTCCCCTCCCAAACAAGTGAATTAAGATCTCTTTTCCCCCTGGCCAAAGAAAAACAGAAAACAGCCAAAACAGCCAAAAAAAAGGAAAACAGCCAAACAGCGACACCCAGCCCCCAAAATGATGCAAATCATAGTTAGAAAAATCCGAGTATCCTTAGGCTCCTCTAGGTTCAGAGGTTCCAGTGTAGGAGCAGAATGAGGGTGGAGGAAAGAAAAGGAAAGGAATATTCCTGCAGGGTCTCTCCTAGAAAGAGGAATCACTTAGACTTCTACATTAAAATATTTTGGAGAAAGTGTAAGCTAAACTGTTTACTTTAGCAGGGCTGGATAGAAGTCAATAGTGAATGCCACACAGTTTATCTTCATGGACATTTAATCTGCTCTCTGAATTCCATCTCAGAACGGTTCATCCTCAGTTGCTTCTGCCATTTGACTTTGTCAGATCTCCCCTAGCCCTTTCCCCTCCAGCAAAGAGATGGTATAGAAAATTCCCACCAGTATGAATCAGTAGTAAGACAAAAAAGTTTGAATTTATTTGAAAGCATTTTCTTTTCCCCCATTTGCTTTTTGGGGCTTAATTTCTAATTTTGGAACAATATAAGGAAAGATGAGGCATTGGTATGTAGAGGTATGCCCCTTCTGGGGGTGATAATGCCTGAAACTGCTTTCAAATCAGAGATCTTTGATTTTGAGACTGCACTTGAAAGTGTTTATTAAGCCTCCAAACATGCCTAAACTTAAAACCAGGGAGATATTTAGAAAACCTACCTTTCAAACATCTAACTCTATGCATAGTAAAGGGAATGGCAAGAAACTATCTCTGTGCATAGTAGATGGGAATGATATGGTATAAGACAAGTTTCATCAAGTTATGTGATTGCCAGAAGCTCACATCTGAATTTCTTATATCTTTCCAATAGTCAAAATACATCTTCTTTGGTATTAAGCCAATTTTATAACAGCTCAAAAACAGGGACTTGGGACTGCAGATAGCACAAATCTCTCTCTTTTCAGGGATGGTGGCTTTTCTTTGAACACACTGCAGAAGAAGAAATTTAAATTTTAATAAGTACAGTTTCAGAGTCTTTGTCATATCAACTATTTATGACAGCCTACTCAGGGACCAATACTTTGGCCCCCTGATGCGAAGAACAGACTCACTGGAAAAGACCCTGATTCTGAGAAAGATTGAAGGTGGGAGGAAAGGGGGATGACAGATGATGAGATGGTTGGATGGCATCACTGACACGATGGACATGAGTTTGAGTAGGCCCCCAGAGTTGGTGATGGACAGGGAAGCCTGGTGTGCTGCAGTCCATGGAGTCACAAAGAGTTGGACATGATTGAGTGACTGAGCTGACCTGAATTGAATTCAGGGACCCAGGAGCATGGTCAACTGGAAAAATCAGGTAAGGATACTGAGAAAAAAGGGACCTCAAGCAACAACTTCAGTAATAACTTCAGACATTACAGAGACCCTAGAAGGAGAGATCTCTCTAAATCACATAGGTAGCTGTGAAAAAAGCAGATTCTCAAACTCATCTCCAGAAATTAGGTAGATTTCATGAGAAGGGGCTGCAGAGGATGAAATGGTTAGATAGCATCATTGACTCAATGGACTTGAATTTGAGCAAACTCCAGGAGATAGTGGAGAACAGAGGGACCTGACCTGCTGCAGCCCATGGAGTTGCAAGAGTTGGACCTGACTCAGTGACTGAACAGCAAAAACAACAAACGTGAGAATCTTGCATTTTAAATAATCGTCAGGTAATTCTAGAGCAGGTGGTTCTGGATCCACACTTTGAGAAACACACTGCAGGGTTGGAACAGCAACCAGTCTTATAGAAACTTCAATTAAAACAGATGTGTCCTCTGTCTGGAAAACTGATTTGTCTCTGAAATACTGTTCATGGGGTTCTCAAGGCAAGAATACTGAAGTGGCTCGCCATTCCCTTTTCCAGTGGACCACATTTTGTGAGATGGAAATACCAGACCACCTGACCTGCCTCTTGAGAAATCTGTATGCAGGTCAGGAAGCAACAGTTAGAACTGGAGATGAAACAACAGACTGGTTCCAAATAGGAAAAGGAGTACGTCAAGGCGGTATATTGTCATCCCGCTTATTTAACTTATATGTAGAGTACATCATGAGAAATGCTGGGCTGGATGAAGCATAAGCTGGAATCAAGATTTCAAGGAGAAATATCAATAACCTCAGATATGCAGATGACACCACCCTTATGGCAGAAAGCGAAGAAGAACTAAAGAGCTTTTTGATGAAAGTGAAAGAGGAGAGTGAAAGGTTGGCTTAAAACTCAACATTGAGAAAGCTAAGATCATGGCATCTGGTCCCATCACTTCATGGCAAATAGATGGGGGAACAGTGGAAAGAGTGACAGACTTTATTTTGGGGGGCTCCAAAATCACTGCAGATGGTGACTGTAGCCATGAAATTAAAAGATGCTTACTCGTTGGAAAAAAAGTTATGACCAACCTAGAAAGCATATTAAAAAGCAGAGACATTACTTTGCCAACAAAGGTCCATCTAGTTGAAGCTATTGTTTTCCAGTAGTCATGTATGAATGTGAGAGTTGGACTGTGAAGAAAGCTGAGCACCGAAGAATTGATGGTTTTGAACTGTGGTGTTGGAGAAGACTCTTGAGAGTCCCATGGACTGCAAGGAAATCCAACCAGTCCATCCTAAAGGAGATCAGTCCTGAATATTCATTGGAAGGACTGATGCTGAAGCTGAAACTCCAATACTTTGGCTGCCTGATGCAAAGAACTGACTCATTAGAAAAGACCCTGATGCTGGGAAAGATTGAAGGTGGGAGGAGAAGGGAACGACAGAGGATGAGATGGTTGGATGGCATCACCAACTCAACAGGCATGAGTTTGAGCAAGCTCTAGAAGTTGGTGATGGACAGGGAGGCCTGGTGTGCTGCAGTCCATGGGGTCACAAAGAGTCAGACATGACTGAGCAACTGACCTGTACTGAAATACTGAGGCTAAACTGAATTATAGTGCTATAAATATACACTAAATTAAAAAACTCTTCAGTGATGTCTATCTTGGTTTCAGATCCATTTCCACCCCCACCCCCTATTTCTGGTGTTTCATAACATGTCGACATTTTGTTGTTCTTTTCTCATTCAAGTCTGGTTATTCTGAATAGCAACAACAAAACATAAATGTGTAAGAGTGCATGCTAAGTCTCTTCAGCCGTGTCCAATTCTGTGCGACCTTATGGACTGTAGCCCACCAGGCTCCTCTATCTATGGGATTTTCGAGGCAAGAGTATTGGAGTGGGTTGCCATGCCCTCCTCCAGGGGATCTTCCTGACCCAGGGATTGAACCCACATCTCTTACATCTCCTGCATTTGCAGGCAGATTCTTTACCACTAGCGCCACCTGGGAAGCCCCTAAATGCATTAGAAAGCCTCTGTTAAACAAAACCTTCAAGCTGCATCTTTATGGAAAAAATTTAAATGGACTTGGGTCTTCACCTCCTGAGGGATTTGATGCTTATTTTTTGGATTCTGATACATTAGATTGTCTAAAATCATGTCACAACTTATTTGTATGTGTGTCCACGGCCTCCACTAACTCGTAGCCTGACACCAAGCTCCTGAGAGCTCTCTTTGCCCAGGGATTTTGGATGGGTTGTAGCAACAGAATTGAAAATCTCTTGAGCTGCTGTTCCAGCTCACCGGTCAACAACTGCTGCTCGTCTGCCAGCCGATGACTGAAAAGAGACTGCTGTTTTCTGATGGCAAGTGATTCTAAGCCACCAACTCCTGCTGCTACTGCTGGTCCCAGGGTAACAGTCTCCTCCACTGGCTTCGCCTCCCTGAATTTGCCACCCAGGACTCAGGCCTACCTCTGAGGAGGTGAGGCCAGCAGGGCCCTGCAGCAGGGTAGAAGGTCGTATTCACAATAACCCATTAGTTCTGATGCTCCCCATTGTCCCTGAACACAATACAGGCTCCTGGAATGCCTTTTTAATGGAAATATCACTGTAATGATCCTATTGGGCTTTCAGATTTGTCAGGACACGCCTGAATTCAAGGGTAGATGCAGTCTAGGACTGGGACCAGAGCTGCAAGATCATTTTAACGTCCACACAGTGCTTCACCAGCACAGAGAATCCAGCTAAAAAAATTGGATTAGGTTTCAAGAGATCTAACATCTAATTTCCTTCTGGTTCTGCCTTTCTCTATCTGGGTTACCTTGGATGAACTAACTTCACAGAGCCTCAGCCCTTTGACCTGTAAGATGAGGGTGAAAACTAGGTCAGAGCTTCTCAAACTTCCAGGTTCATAATAATTCCTAGGGCACTTGATAAATGGACTTGGCTCCATTTCTGGAGATTCAGAATGAAGGCAGCAATGGCCCATGTATAGGAATTTGCATGTTCATAAACCTATTGGGTGATTCTCTAACCACTTTTGGGAAATATTTCTCTAAAATCAGTGATTCTTGGGACTTCCCCGGTGGCCCAGTGATTATGACTCCATGCTCCCAATGTAGGGGGTCTGGGTTCCATCCCTGATCAGAGAACTAGAGCTGGAATGCCACAAGGACCCGATACAGCCAAATAAATATTGTAAATAAGCATTTTAAATTAGTGGTTCTCTACTCAGGTCTCAGAAACAATTGGAAAGTTTTTTAAAATGCTCATGACTGGTGCCATTCCAAATTAATTCATCAGAATATCTGGACCTGGGACCAGGCATTGTTGTGCTTTGAAAGTTCTTTTGTCTGGCCAAAGTGAAGAATCAGTGAAAGAGATTATCTCTAAAATCCTTCCTAAGGTCTAGAACTTGGACTTCCAATCTAGGATTTTTGCTTCTACCACAACACCACAGTTTAGAAAATGGAGCATTCTGTGTGTACATTTACTAGTTGTTATGGTCTGCATTGTCATCCCCCTGTGAAATTCATACGTTGAATTCCTAACCCTTAGTATCTCAGAATGTGCCTGTATTTTCAGATAAAGACTTTAAAGAGGTAATTGAAATAAAATAGGATCTTAGGGGTGGATTCTAACCCACCATGACTGGAGGCCTTGTATAAAGAGATTTAGACGTACACAGCACAGAGGTTCAACCGTGTGAGGACCCAGGAGAAGACTGCTTTCTGTGAGCCACAGAAAGAAGCCTCAAAGAGACCAACCCTGCCAATGTCTTGACCTTGGACTTCTAATTTCCAGAACTGTGAGAAAATAAATTTCCTCTAGTCTGTGGTATTTAGTTATGATAGCCTTCGAAAGCTAATATATATATCCATATATATTATATATAAATAATATAAAGTCAAACAGTTTACTGAAAATTCTATAACTTTAAAGAAAATGTTGGACTTCCCTGGTGGTCCAGTGGTAACGAATCCACCTACCAGTGCAGCTTCGATCCCTGGTTCAGGAAGATTCCACATGCCATGGGGCAACTAAGCCTGTTCGCCGTAACTACCGAAACCACGCCATAGAGCCTGAGCCTGTGCTTTGCAAAAGAGAAGCCCCAGCAATGGACACCCATGCGCTGCAACTAGAGAAAGCCCCTGTGCAGCAAAAAGGACCCAGCACAGCCGAAAGTCAGTAAACAGCATTTTTTTAATTAAAGAAAATAGTATTTGTCTTATTTTTCATTCAGAACCAACTCATCTTTAGTATGAATGTGTTAGTCGCTCAGTTGTGTCCAACTCTTTGCAATGCCGTGGACTGTAGCCCGCCAGGCTCCCCCATCCACGGAATTCTCCAGGTAAGAATACTGGAGTGGGTTGCCATTTCCTACCCAAATCTTCCTGACCCAGGGGTCGAACCTGCGTCTCTTGTGTCTCTTGCATTGGCAGGTGGATCCTTTACCACTGACTCACTGTGATTTAATGTGTATTTCTTTTCAAAGTCTTGATTGGAGATAGGCTATGGAAATAAGTATTATAGTTTAGAATACTATGACCTAATCTTGAAGATGTGTTTTAAGCAGGACAAGGAAAATGTTGTGCTTTTTGATACTAATAATAAATAACAAACCTGATTTCAATGTAACATTAAATCACTACCAAATTTTTAATGTGGTCATATAAATTGAAGCTAAATTTTAATTAGAACCTATGTGAAGCAAAATTTATTCATTTTATTTCTGGGTTTTATTAGACAACCCTGTCCCCTATCCTAGTACATCCCAAATTTCTTATCTCTCTTTCTTAGAATTTCTTTAAGTCTTCATTTCAATTGGGTTAACTAAGAAGAAAAACTACTCCAAGAAGTATTTTCATCATACCCTGAAAAACAAATTTAAACTGTAAAGAAAAAGATATATTGCCACCTAGTGGAAAATAAGCAGAATCACTGGCTTGTAATTTAGATTTTTAACTACAAAATTGTTAGTACAAGGAACGTTTTTAAATGTTTTTGGATCATAAATAATTCTGCTTTGTTAATGAAAGGATGTATTCCAAGTGTAGCTGCAATATCACTTCCGACTTTTATATACTCTTTACTTTTATTTAGTTGCTACTTATGTGCTAAGTCGCTTCAGTCCTGTCTGACTGTTTGCGACCCTATGAACTGTAGCTCACCAGGCCTTATCCATGGGATTCTCCAGGCAAGAATACTGGAGTGGGTTGCTGTGCCCTCCTCCAGGGAATTTTCCTGACCCAGGGATTGAACCCCGGTCTCTTATGTCTCATATCCATATACTAAATGCTGAGTGGTAAAGCTGAACTTTATTTTTATCAATGATATTTAGCAAAAGTGACAAAAGCATTTACAGCTAAATATTAAAAACATTTACCACCCACAAAAGGTCAGTAATATAGTAAACAACCAGTGTGAATATAGCTGACTGAGCTTGGGCAAGTCACAGCTCTGAGCCGTGTCCTCATCTAAAAAAAAAGTAAAGTTGAATGACATGATTTATAAGACATTTTCAATCCTAATATGTTGAGGTTATATCTCTATAACACGTATTTATAGTTTTAAGCTCGGGATCTTTGTAATAATTAGGACAGTGCCCAAACTTGGTTTAGTGTTAGTTAATAAGTGCATGTCTTTGGAGTACTGTTTCAGCACAGAACTGAAAGAAGCTTATTAATGGGAAGGAAGTTCCTATCTATTTATTTGGTTGCCAGGTTCCCTGGGGTTTTTTTCCGTAAGAGTAAGGTGACCTGGCTAATTTTAACTTCAGGAATTACAGTCTATCCAGCTAAGTTATCCTTGGAGCGTCTATTTGGATATAGCATCCTTTATTGTTTCCTGTCCTAAAGTTTTAGGAAGTTGCTAGTAACTGATTTACTCTTGTTGACCTTTAATAAGCATGAAGACTTTCTTACCATAGGCCAAGGAAGACAAGGAGAGTTTAAAGAGACTTCTCTTTTAATAGTCCTTGGTATGTCCCAAGAATGTCACAGTCCTCAACTGGTTAACCCTACTGTATGTATGCTCTCTGAAAAGGTCCTGTTTCAGGTGATGTAATTCAGGGAGCTTAAGTTATCAAGTTGTTTTGGCTCAAATTGTTGGATATGATTTCTTGCTGTACAACATTAATGTAGAAAGTCTTTCTCTTTCAACTGGGATGGACTTACTGTGCAAATGTCAATATCTCTATGGGAAATAAGGAAGCATGCTAACTTAGTAGGTGTAGTGAAATACTACAGATACGTAGTTTCTATAATCATTCAACTTTTAAATATCTGTGAGAAATTGCATTTATATGAGAGTTAAGAAAATAGAAGACATAGGAGTGGTTGATAGCAAACTTTTGTTTGAGGCTTCATCCAGAGATGAGGCGGGCAGGAATGCTAATTAGATTATTTCTAGTACTCTCTCAGCAGTCACTCAGTCATGTCCAATTTTTTGTGACCCCCCCCCCCACCATGGACTTTAGCCCCCCAGGCTTCTCTATCCGTGAAATTCTCCAGGCAAGAATACTAGAGTGGGTTGCCATTCCCTTCTCCAGGGGGATCTTCCCAACCCAGGGATTGAACCCAGGTCTCCTGCATTGTGGGCAGATTCTTTACTGTCTGAGCCACCAGGGGAGCTCCAGTAAGTTCCCTTATTTCTCCCTTTTTCTGTCCTATCCTCACTCCCTGAAAAGAGGAAAGAAAGGGGGGGAAAAGAGAGAGAGAGAGAAATGGCTAATTTTCCAAAGTAAACTTATTCTAATAAAGGCTCAGAAAGTTGCTTCTGACAGTTGAAGAGAACAGAGAAGACATCTAGGGTCTCATTTCTTTCTTCCTAGAAACTTTTTGTAATAATTGATTATTAGGTGGATATTGTGGTATTTCTTGCCCATTCATTCTATTTTCAAGCAAGCAACACTGAAGAAAAATGATGTTCTCAGTCTCAAATATGCAGCTAGAAACTATGTACCTTCTTAGAATATATAACTTTCTCCTCTTGTTTATTTCTACACAGATAACCAGATTTCCCAAGTTTTGGAGGTAAAAAATTTCAGTTAACAGTGTGAAATACTGTTTATTCCATCAGATTATATGGCTGCTTCACATCACTTTCATTGCCAATGTCACCAGCCTATTATATTGCGTCACATTTCTCAATTAGAAAGGCAGTTTCAGCAATAGAATATGAGAAAGGGGTAGTGCATGCTTGAAACGACAGTTGTACGTGACGAGGACAAATTAAAGGTCATGACACATGTCATTAGGGAAGCAATTTCTATAGGTTTGGGGAGAAACTCAGATTGGATCTATGGCTTAAATTTCAACATAATTTAATATATCTGTTCCTTGAACAGATACATCTGTCAACTAATTACCATTATTGTTCTCTTTAAGATAGCATTTTCCCCTGCATTGTACTAGAACAGTGTAATAATGATAAGATTCCCTCTCTAGTGATCTATTATTAAAATATTGTGTAATAATGATATGATTCTCTCTCTAGCAATCTAGACTTTCTGGTGGCTCAGAGGGTAAAGAATCTGCCTGCAATGTGGGAGACCTGGGTTCAATCCCTGGGTTGGGAAGATCCCATGGAGAATGGTAACCTATTCTCCACTTCCCTGGAGAATCCCCATGGACAGAGGAGCCTGGGGTCTCAAAGAGTTGGACACTACTGAGCGACTAAGCTAGTAATCTATTATTAAAACATTCCATTTCATCTAAAGAAGGCATCCTAAGTACAGACCCATGGAATGGGTACTTTGTAAGGTAACTTTGTTTTGACTGCCTTGATTTTTTTCTTTTTATTATCCAAATGCACTTTCACTTGATACACAATTCCAGGGAAGCTGAATTTAAAAAGTCAAAGGTTTTTGTCATAATAAATGAAAAGAAATTTCTGAAGTCATACATGTGAAATTCCAGGCATTTTCTAAGGCTTCTAATAGAAAGCAGTTTTAAGATAATGAAATAATTTGGAAATATTGCTCACACTTAAAATTCTGAGTGTTAAGATAGAAACATGTCCCAGAAATACAGGCAAAACTGACAATGATCCTTTCTGATAAAATATTGGTCTGCCTAGGTATAAAATGTTTTATTAACCTTCAGCTCTATTATATACATTTACACATGTGCATGATAATAAGCTTATTTATATTCAACCAAACATTCATTTGGCAAGCAGCCTAGAGTACTCTAGTGTTGAAGAGTCAAACAAATGCCTGAGAGATTCAAAGTCTTTGTTCCTTTTTCAGTACCGCAAGTCAGAACAGTTGTTTGTCCTCTTGTTGCTGTCCTCTGAAAAGCACATTAATTGACAGACTACACAAGCTGCCTAAACGGCTTTCTCTACCTTAGAGGTGGAGGCTTCCTCTGGGGCTCGTATCTGCTGTCTTTTGTAACTCTGTCTGATTACATCTGGTACACAGGGTACCTGAAGAACTATGGATAGAGGTTCGTAACACTGTACCAGAGGCAGTGACCAAAACCATCCCAAAGAAAAAGAAATGCAAGAAGCAAAGTGGTTGCCTGAGGAGGCTTTACAAATAGCTGAGGAAAGAAGAGAAGCAAAGGGCAAAGGAGAAAAGGGAGGATATACTCAACTGAATGCAGAGTTCCAGAGAATAGCAAGGGGGAATAAGAAGGCCTTCTTAAGTGAACAATGCAAAGAAATAGAGGAAAACAATAAACTGGGAAAGGCTAGATCTCTTCAAGAAAATTGGAGATATCAAGGGAATATTTCATGCAAGAATGGACATAATAAAGGATGGAAACAGTACGAACCTAACAGAAGCAGAAGAGATTATGAAGAGGTGGCAAGAATACATGGAAGAGCTATACAAAAAAGCTCTTAATGACCTGGATAACCATGATGGTGTGGTCACTCACTTAGAGCTGGATATCCTTGAGTGTGAAGTCAAGTGGGTCTTAGGAAGCATCACTATGAACAAAGCTAGTAGAGGTAATGGAATTGCAGCTGAGCTATTTAAAATCCTAAACGATGATGCTGTTAAAGTGCTGCACTCAGTATGCCAGCAAATTTGGAAAACTCAGCAGGGTCCACAAGACTGAAAAAGGTCAGTTTTCATTCCAATACCAAAGAAAGGCCATGTCAAATAATGTTCAAACTACTGTACAACCACACTCATTTCACATGCTAGTAATGCTCAAAATTCTTCAAGCAAGGTTTCAATAGCACTTGAACTGAGAACTTCCAGATGGACATACTGGGTTTAGAAAAGGCAGAGGAACCAGAGATCAAATTGCCAACATTCATTGGATCATGGAGAAAGCAAGGGAATTCCAGAAAAATATCTACTTCTACTTCATTGACTACATCAAAGACTTTGACTGTGCGGATCAAAACAAACTGGAAAATTCTTAAAAAGATGCAGTTATTGGATTGCCTTAACTGTCTTGTGAGAAACCTGTATGTGAATCAAGAAGCAACAGTTAGAACTGGACATGGAACAACTGACTGGTTCAAAATTGGGAAAGGAGTATGACAAGGCTGTATATCATCTCCCTGCTTATTTAACTTCTATGCAGAGTACATCATGCAAAATGTCAGGCTGGATGACTCACAGCTCAAGATTACTGGGAGAAATATCAACCTCAGATATGTAGATGATACCTCTCTAATGGCAGAAAATGAAAAGGAACTAAAGAGCCTCTTGATGAAGGTGAAAGAGCAGAGTAAAAAAGCTGGCTTGAAACTCAGCATTCAAAAACCTAAGATCATGACATCTGGTCCCATCACTTCATGGCAAATTGAAGGGGAAAAAGTGGAAGTGATAACAAATTTCATTTTCTTGGGCTCCAAAATCACTGTGGATGCTGACTCTGGCCATGAAATTCAAAGACTTATTGAAAGGAAAACTATGACAAACCTAGACAGCATATTAAAAAGCAGATATATTACTTTGCTGACAAAGGTCTGTAGAGTCAAAAGTATGGTTTTTCCAGTAGTCATGTACGAATGTGAAAGCTGGACCATAGAGAAGGCTGAGTGCTAAAGAATTGATGCTTTTGAATTGTGGTGCTGGAGATGAAAGCAGTCAATCTGAAAGGAAATTAACCCTGAATATTCATCAGAAGGACTGATACTGAAGCTGATGTTACAATACTTTGGCCACTTGATGGGAAGAGCTAACTCTTTGGAAAAGACCCGGAAGTTGGGAAAGATTGAAGGCAAAAGGAGAAGGGGGCGGCAGAGTATGAAATGGTTAACTAGCACCACCGACTAAATAGACATGAATTTGAGCAAACTCTGGGAGACAGTGGAGGACAGAGGAGTCTGGTGTGCTGCAGTCCATGCGGTTGCAAAGAGGTGGATGCAATTTAGCGACTGAACAACAACATTCAATTGTTGGAATTACTGATGACTTAAGGAATGACCACTGCCTTTCCTTGCTTTTCTAGGTTTTCTTACTCCAGAAAAAGATATTGGAGTCAGAAAGACCATGAAATTGTTACAAGAGTTACTTGTAACCAAATAACTTGTAACCAAGTTACTCTTGGTAGTGTTCTGTGCAGTGTGCATTGTTGGTAAGCCACTTTACTTTTCTGAACATCAGTTTTCTTCCCTGTAAACTGAACATTGAAAACCACATAATGTATAGATTGGAAATGAAGTTTGGAAGTCCAAGTCACCTAGTAGGCACTAGGAGCATAACAATGATTATTTTCATAACTCCATTTTCTGTGTCTTCATGAGTTTTCTATTTCCTTGGGGTTTTTCAACTTCATAAATGGCTTTCTCCTTTTTTGTGAATGAAGGGAAGAATCTTTGGTACTCTGTACAAAGAAGAGGATGGGAAACTATGGGAAACTGGGAAGCTATGACAAACCTGGACAGCATATTAAAAAGCATTTTTTCCCCCTACAGCAAAGCTTAGATAGTTTAACATAAGAATTTGTACAATAATTTTTAAATCTTTGGCCTCGGTGGCCTCTTGTACACTAAATATGCTGCAGTCACCAGTGTTTGGGAGAGATCATTGGTCTTCAAGAACCATGAACTGACAGGATTTCAACACAGCAAGTTTTCCAAATTGCAGCTTGTAATACACATGACAATGAGTGAGGTCCTGGATAATACAGAGGAGGATGCCTAATTTGGACAATCTAAGTAAAAAAAAAAAAAATTCACAGATACCCATCAGTTACTACTAAGCTTCTAATAGTGTCTTAATCTGAGAAACAAAGGCTTCACAAAATATGAGCTTACTGGGATTAAAAAGCATTTTTTAATATGAGATTTCCTAGGGGACAGATCATTTCTTGAGAATTGTAGGTGGGAAACTAAGACAAATAAGATGGGAGTCTGAACTATGGACTTCTCCACCTGACGGAGTAGGTTCCTTATCTCCCTTCAACATCTTCTGTAACAATCCGCTCCCTCAAGTCTCCTTTGGAAGCTCACCACTCCAGAGAGCTGCCTTCCCTGGTGGTCTGGTGGAGCCCAGGAATGCTGGCCTTTAGGGCACACCAGCCAGACCTGTTCGCTCACTCAAGTTTAGAGTCAGCAGCATGGGAGGTCCTGATAAGCTGGCTTCTTAAGCATGTAAGGTAGGTTCTGAGCACTTGAAACAGGCCGGTGAGACAAATTGTCAAGTGGTCCCTAGGAAGTCTGTATTAAAAAAAAAAAAGAATAAAAGCATGAATTTGATTAGCATACTATCTTATTAGAGCCCTAAAAGATGATTCTGCTTAGAACACTTTCAAATCTCTTATGTTTAACCTTGGAAAAGAATTATCCTATCTATCTCTTTAAATCATGTTTCAGGACTCTTTTTTTTTTCTCCTCAATTACCTGGATGCTAGAAAAATTTAAACCAAGAAGGATGAAAAACTGGTGGTTCTGCAGTTTTCATTCTAAGGGAATTGACTAAGAAGAAAAAACAAAACATGAACCGTAGATGAAAGTAATACTATGCTTACACACTCATTTCATATTAATATTTCTCAGAATGGGTCTGGGACTGCTAGAAGAGATTTTCCAATTACTGAAATCTTATTTTTCCCATAAAACTATGTTATATTAGTTGAAAAAGACCTGTAAAGTTTTCCTTCTGAAAATCTCCTCATCTTAAGATAATTACTGATTCATAACTTATCAGAACTTAATTTTAATTAATTTTAATTCTAATAAAAAATTATGGTTTTTCTGGGTTAGAAAGTAAAATGATCATTCTGGGAATTTTCAATGCTCTTTGGAACTGGTACAAAACTTCTGTGTTTACTTGGAAATATGGTTTCTGAACATATTTCCTTTTATATTTGAGAAACTTCATCTCAAAGTTTGCTCTTTGAAAAAAAAATTATTCTCTTCTTTCTTTTAATAGTAATATCTTTAGAGTGATTTTAAAAAAGAAATCTCATTTTTACTTTTACTATTTTTATCACCCTACTGTAAGTCAACATCTTGTTTCCAATTTGTGCTTTTTAAGAAATTTCCTTCAAGATCCTGAAGTCAGGAAACAACTGGTGATGGTTTGTGGCATTTATTCTTCAGAGGTTCTAGGCCCCTGCAAAGGACCCACCCTATTTTTTTTTTTCTTGGTGTACAGTTGATTTACAATGTTGTGTTAATTTCTGCTATACAACAAAGTGTTGCAGTTATACATATATAATTATTTTTCATATTTTTCCATTATGAAAAATATTTTATTTTTAATTAAAAATTAAAAATTTTTAATTTTAATAAATTAAAATAAATATTTTAATAAAATATTTAAAATTTTTTATTATAGGATATTGAATATAATTCCCTGTGCTATACAGCATAGGACATTGTTGCTTGCCCGTCCTGTATATACTAGTTTCCATGTGCTAATCCCAAATTGTAGCTCCATCCATCCCCTACATCCCTCTCCCTTGGCAACCACCAGTCTATTCTCTATGTCTGTGAGTCTGTGTCTATTTCATAGATAAGTTCATTTGTGTCATATTTTAGATTCCATGTATAAGTGATATCATATTTGTTGTTCTCTTTCTGACTTGCCTCACTTAGTGTGATAGTTGCTATCTAGGCCTGTCCAGGTTGCTGCTGGTGGCATTATTTCATTCTTTTTTTATGGATCAGCCTTATTAGAAACCAGCATGTGCTGTGGGTCAGGTTTGGTGTGCCGTTGGCTGGCAAATGGGAGGGGAAAGAAGTGAAGCACTGGGTCCACAGAAACAAGTGCTGATGACAGCCTGTCCCTCATTTCTCATGGATCTAAACTGTGTCCTGCCCAACTAGAAATACATTTTGGCCAATAAAAACTATTCCATGTGTGAAACGTACTTTTTAAAGTTTATTTTAAATATATTAGATTATATCAGGAGAATTTGTGAACTCCTTTTGAAATAATGATTTTCAGATTTTTCAAACCATCAAAATAAATACATTATGCTACTAAATGTGTTTTTAAAATATGTTATCCAGATCTATGTCCTCAGTAATTTATATTTGTAACAAAACCTTTTTTTGAAAAAATGGAGTCAGCTTTATACATGAAGCTAAGAGTCCACTAGAGGTCACTTTTTCAATTTATTTCCCTTAAAAATGGAAAAATTTAGCTGTGATTCCTGCCACTGAATCTTTTTTACATGCCTTTGTTTTCCATATTGGAATTTTTGACTCCTCCCAGAAAAAAACTTCTATATTTCAAATATTTTTTCCCCTGGAATCTTTCTGACACTGATATGTTCTTATGTTTCAAGCATATTTTCTATTGTGACATTTTAAATGATCTTAGATATCTAAGTCTATATTAATTTTTGATTATTGAAATATCTCTATTTGAACACTAGTATCCAGAATACATGTGACTATTTCATGAAGTTTTCATGGATTTTACAATGCTGTATTAGTGTGACTTCCCTGGAGGCTCAGTGGTAAAGAATCCGCCTGCCACTGCGGGAGACTCGGGTTTGATCCCTGCTCTGGGAAGATCGCCTGGAGAAAGAAATGGCAACTCACTCCAGTATTCTTGCCTGAGAAATCCCATGGACAGAGGAGCCTGGCGGAGTATAGTCTGTGGGGTTGCCAAGAGTCAGATATGACTTAGTGGCTGAACAATAACATCAGTGTGAAAGAAGCGGACTAACAGCAATTACATGACTAGTATCAATACTTGTGCATAAAAAGTAACCTTACAAACGTATCTTTGTGTATATACAATCTTGGATATTTTCCACTAAACCATGTGGCATAAAGTTATAATTTTCTGGCCTCCCAGTTCAATAAATGTCCTCTCCATAACTATATTGATTTTAAAACATTTTCAGTTATTAAAATTTACCCCAGATCAGCAGTTATTAAACTCAGAAATAATGCAGTGCAGTATCTCATTTCTCTATGAAATGAAGACATTTAAAGGGATATCATGTACAGAGATTTATTCTTACCTTCCAAAAGACTGTCTCAGTATCATTCAGTAAACACTCATTTATGTAAATGATTCCTTTAACAACAAAGATCCCTTTAGCATAATTTTCACCAATGTTGAAAATATTTTATTGAAGAAAATATTTGATATCTGAAAAAAAGTTAAAATCAGTCTACATGTACTACTTGATTTTGATAGTATTATGTTAGTTTATTTTCATACATGAATATAATACATGAATAATTTCTTCATGTTAAATACTGAAATATTATAGAAAATAGCTATAATCCAAATCTTCCCAAAGTTATGCCACTTTATACGTCTTCTTCTCTGATGTAGGTCTTGTAATAAAGTTACATTCAAATGTTTCAAACGCCTATTAATAGAATATATACCTATATTTTGCTTTATGTACACATGTTTTAAAGATAAATATAAGATGCAACAAATGTTCTGTCATCTATGTACTTGATTTTGATTCAATAATAGATGTTGGAATTATTTACAAGTTGGTTCTTATAAATCTCTCTCATTCTTTTGATCTATAGCATAAAGTCTTTGAGAATGATTATAGTTGAAACGCTGGGCTGGAAGAAGCACAAGCTGGAATCAGGATTGCTGGGAGAAATATCAATAACCTCAGATATGCAGATGACACTACCCTTATGGCAGAAAGTGAAGAGGAACTAAAAAGCCTCTTGATGAAAGTGAAAGAGGAGAGTGAAAAAGTTGGCTTAAAGCTCAACATTCAGAAAGCTAAGATCATGGCATCTGGTCCCATCACTTCATGGGAAATAGATGGAGAAACAGTGGAAACAGTGACAGACTTTATTTTGGGGGGCTCCAAAATCACTGCAGATGGTGATTGCAGCCATGAAATTAAAAGACACTTACTCCCTGGAAGGAAAGTTATGACCAACCTAGATAGCATACTAAAAAGCAGAGACATTACTTTGCCAACAAAGGTCCATCTAGTCAAGGCTATGGTTTTCCCAGTGGTCATGTATGGATGTGAGAGTTGGACTGTGAAGAAAGCTGAGCACTGAAAAATTGATGCTTTTGAACTGTGGTGTTGGAGAAGACTCTTGAGAGTCCCTTGGACTTGCAAGGAGATCCAACCAGTCCATCCTAAAGGAGATCAGTCCTGGGTGTTCATTGGAAGGACTGATGCTGAAGCTGAAACTCCAGTACTTTGGCCACCTCATGCGAAGAGTTGACTCATTGGAAAAGACCCTGATGCTGGGAGGGATTGGGGGCAGGAGGAGAAGGGGATGACAGAGGATGAGATGGCTGGATGGCATCACCGACTCGATGGACATGAGTTTGAGTAAACTCCTGGAGTTGGTGATGGACAGGGAGGCCTGGCGTGCTGCAATTCATGGGGTCGCAAAGAGTCAGACATGACTGAGCAACTGAACTGAACTGAACTGAACTGATAGTTGAATTCCCCATTTTCCTAGAGAAGTCCAGTTCATTTCCTTTTTTCTCTTAGAAACAGTATGTGTGTGTGTGTGTGTGTATCCTCCTATATGTGGTCAAGCATTCCTCTCCACTGGATTCTATGAAGAGAATTGCTAGGTCATAGGGAAGAGGCATTGAACACATTAACTAATACTCCAAATGGCTCTCCTCTGAGGGTCTCACCAGTGTCCTCTCAACTAGTAACAACTGGAGAAGAGCAGACCCCCCACACTGAAGCCAACATTCATTATGTATCTTTAAACTTTTTTGTCATTTCTATGGTGTCTCATGTCTGAAATTGCATTTTCCTAGTGATTAGTATTATTTGCATTTACCCTCTATCTGTTCCTTTAGCGAGTATTTGTATTTCCTCTTTTGTGAATTTCTTATTCGTATTTTTTGCCCATTTTTCTACTTTATCATTTGCTTTTTATTTCTAATCTCTAGGAGATTTTATGTATTTTGAATACTAAGTGCTTCCTAGGTGAAAGTGAAAGTGTTAGTTGCTCAGTCATGTCCGACTCTTTGTGACTTCATGGAGTGTAGCCTACCAGACTCCTCTGTCCATGGAATTCTGTAAAGAAAAATATTGGGGTGGGTAGCCATTCCCTTCTCCAGGGGATCATCCCCACCCAGGTATCAAACCCATGTCTCCTGCATGTTAGGCAGATTCGTTACCCTCTAAGCCACCAGGGAAGCCTTGTTATATTTATGCAAGTACATTTTTTCCAGTTCATTTCTTTACTTTTAACTTTATAATTTCTCTGTTGTAAAAAATGTTTAATTTTTATGCTGTCAATTTACCAGTTCTTTCTTTTGTAGCTTTAATTTTGGTATCTTGGTTAAGACGCTCACTCCAGGATTTCCTTGGTGGTCCAGTGGTTAAGAGTTCACCTGCCAATGCAGGGGACACAGGTTCAATCCCTGGTCCAGGAGGATTCCACTTGTCACAGGGCAACCAAGCCTGTGTGCCACAACTACTGAGCCCCTGGGCCCTGGAGTCCGTGCTCCTCAGCAACAGAAGCCGCCGCAAGGAGAAGCCCACACACTGCAATTAGAGAGTAGTCCCTGCTCACCACAACTAGAGAAAATCCTCACACAGCAATGAAGAACCAGCACAGCCAAAAATAAATCAAATTTTAAAAGACCTCTTCTACTCTCTAAACAAATATATAGTTCATCCAACTATCTTATATCTTGTATTTTCATCTAATTCTCACATAGTTTTATTGTTATAACTGTCTTCAAATTTCATGAGGATTAGGTTTGTGTGTGAGGCACAGATCTCATTTCACTCTTTTTCCCAAATGGATGGTGAATATTCTTTATACCCTTTGATGTGTAGTTAACATCTTCTTATTGATTTCAAGTGTTATGATAATGTAAATTTCCTAACTTTCGCAGAATTATTTCTGGGCACTTCACTATTAATTTATCATTATTAATGGATACTTGTACAACACCACATTTTTTAAAGTAGCACACATTTTGCTATCTGGCATATCAAACCCTTTCTTCTTCCTTAAAATGGCAAAATTAATAACAAAGTTATCTTCGTTATTTCACTGATTTACTTTTTCAAATTAATTTTTTTGTTATTCTTAAATATTTATCTATTTATTTGACCGCTCTGGGTCTTCATTGTGGTGTGTAGGAAAACAGACACATGTTTTCCTTTTTTTCTTTTAAAGAAATTTATTTATTTATTTGGCCGTGCCACGTCATAGTTGTGGCATGTGGAAGCTAGTTCCCTGACTAGGGATCAAACCCAGGCTCCCTGTATTGAGAGCACGGAGTCTTAGCCACTGCATCATCAGTGAAGTCCCTCACATTAATTTTAGAATTAGCTTGTGAAGGTTACTGAAAAATCCTATTGAAAGTGAGAATTAAACTGAATTCACATGTTAATTCTGGGGCAAAATGGTATGTACAGTCTTCTTGTCAGTGAATATAAGTATCTGAAATTTTTAGGTCATAATGTGCTCTTCAGTTAATGCATTTTCCTAAGATGACTGGTCTTACCAGGTTTATTCACAGTCATGCTACGGTTATTGATATTATGAATTAAATTTTTTATTCTTTCACCATTTCTCATGATTGTTTGTGTAAAAGAAAGCTAATTTTTGAAGACTGATCTGGTGCCTCTTTACCTAAAAGGATTAATTCTAAATATTAATTCTAATAGTTTGTCAGGTGACCCTGTTAGATGATTTTTTCCATCAGTAAGAACTAAAGAGCCTCTTGATGAAGGTGAAAGAGGAGAGTGAAAAAGTTGGCTTAAAGCTCAACATTCAGAAAGCTAAGATCATGGCATCTGGTCCCATCACTTCATGGCAAATAGATGGGGAAACAGTTGAAACAGTGGCTGACTTTATTTTTCTGGGCTCCAAAATCACTGCAGATGGTGACTGCAGCCATGAAATTAAAAGACACTTACTCCTTGGAAGGAAAGTTATGACCAACCAGACAGCATATTGAAAAGCAGAGACATTACTTTGTCAACAAAGGTCTGTCTAGTCAAGGCTATGGTTTTTCCAGTGGTCATGTATGGATGTGAGAGTTGGACTATAAAGAAAGCTGAGCACCAAAGAATTGATGCTTTTGAACTGTGGTGTTGGAGAAGACTCTTGAGAGTCCCTTGGACTGCAAGGAGATCCAACCAGTCCATCCTAAAGATCAGTCTTGAGTGTTCATTGGAAGGACTGATGCTGAAGCTAAAACTCCAATACTTTGGCCACCTGATGTGAAGAGCTGACTCATTTGAAAAGACCCTGATGCTGGGAAAGATTGAGGGCAGGAGGAGAAGGGGACAACAGAGAATGAGTTGGTTTGATGGCATCACCGACTCAATGGACATGGGTTTGGGTGGACTCCGGGAGTTGGTGATGGAGAGGGAGGCCTGGCGTGCCGTGGTTCATAGGGTCAGAAAGAGTCGGACATGACTGAGCGACTGAACTGAACTGAATCATATCATCATTCAAAGACGACAGTTTTGTTTCTTCCTTTCAAAGATATATCCCTCATTTGTTTTTCTGGCTTATTGCATAAGCTAGGATCTTGAAAATTTTGAATTGAAGGAATATTGAGCATCTATATCTTCCATTGGGTTTAATGAGAAAAATTTTAGTATGTCATTATTATGATTTTGCTAAAATTTTTGACAGTCACTCTTTATTAAGTTAGGGAACATGATGTTAGTGTTTTATTTGTATATAACATAATAAAATATCATTCTTGTTAAACAGGGTAATTACTATTTTGAAAGTGTTAAACTATAATGAATTATTTTGTTGCTCAGTGCTCCAAATAAACTGCATATAATATGAATTAGTCTATTTGACATCTAATGTGAGTGAAGCTGGAGCTTATCCTAGAAAAATATTCAGGAGCAGCTAAAACCTTTGATCTGAACTTTAGGTTTTCTCTCAATAGAAATTCTAGTCAAAGCTATGGTTTTTCCAGTAGTCATGTATGGATGTGAGAGTTGGACTATGAAGAAAGCTAAGCATGAAGAATTGATGCTTTTGAACTGTGGTGTTGGAGAAGACTCTTGAGAGTCCCTTGGACAGTAAGGAGATCAAACCAGTCCATCCTAAAAGAAACCAGTCCTGAATATTCATTTGAAGAACTGATGGTGAAGCTGAAACTCCAATACTTTGGCCACCTGATGTGAAGAACTGACTCATTGGAAAAGACCCTGATACTGGGAAAGATTGAAGGTGGGAGGAGAAGGGGATGACAGAGGATGAGATGGTTGGATGGCATCACCAGCTCGATGGACATGAGTTTGAGTAAGCCACAGGAGTTGGTGATAGACAGGGAGGCTCGGTGTGCTGCAGTCCATGGGGTCCCGAGGAGCCGGACAAGACTGAGCGACTGAACTGAACTTAACTGAAGGCTGCTTGTCAGAGAAGTCTGAAGCCAAAGATATAAAGAATGCACCACTGGTTTGTCCAGTTTTTCCTAAGAACACTGAGGCTTAAAACTAACCAACTATTAGGTACCCCACCATTAGTCTTGACATTGTTATAATGAATATTTCCAATCAATGATAGTATAGGGAGTCTGTGATTTATTCAACAAACATTTAAAGAATGCTCATTTTTTGCCAGGCATAGAAGATGAATATTGAAAGTTAGAGGAATATTATACCTCTGAAAATCTGAGTTGATTCAATTGTCATTGTCATATTCTAGAAGTAAAAACAGACATCCAAACTTAAACATTCATCCAAGGTGTACCACAAAAGTTATGAAAGTTCAGATACTCCCAGGACACTTGTGGAAAGTCCATCATGTCAATACAACTTCATATAATCTCATTCTCTAACACTTGAGTGTTTCAGAATCTCTAGGTGGCATGCCATCAGAAGGGACTGAATGCAGATAGAAAGGTCCACTTCTCTTTTAATTCACATAGTAAAGAGATTTACAGAAATATAGGACGAGGTTTCTCTTCCCACTAAATTAGTTTTGACTCTGGGAAATATGGTTGTTCTTCATAAAATATATGCAATTTCATGTTCTAAATTTCTCATACTAAAAGCCTTGGAGTTATCCTTCATGCCTCTATTTTTCTCCTAATCTTCATGCAAATTATCAATGAATCCTGATGGTTCCACATCAAAATGCATCACAATATGATACACATGTCATCATCTTTGCCACTATCACACTGCCTGGCCCACGCAAAGATGATGTCAAGCCTGGATTATTATAATAAACTTCTATTGCTTCCCCTTGGTGAAGGCCTTTCCTACCTTCACTGACTTGATCTGACTTAAATTTTATTTTATTTTTCCACCTATTTTTTTCTTTTTCTAAAAAAGTCTTATTGAAGTATAGTTGATTTACAGTTTACAATGTCATATTAGTTTCAGGCACTGTGTCTCTTTACTAAACTCCCCCATCTTTACAAAACCACTTATTATGAACAGTCTACATTATAAAACTATTATTTGTCTATTTTCCTTGCTCCTTCTGAAATGTGTCTTGCAAATACCAAAAATTTTCTTCATGAGTAAATCCAACATAAATTTCCATGTTGGAAAAGCAATTGTCTCCTTGTAAGAGTAGCAATCGTAAATACTTTGCCTCTTCCAACTTTGGTCCACATGACTTGGTTTTCTCTTTTAAGTATTTGTATCTTCCAAACTTCAAGTTTTTCTAAACAAGTAGAAACTGAATTATCTTTCTTCATATATATTTTATTATGTAATGTTTTCATTTAGTTGAGTCATCAGTAATGCACAATTGCAATGATTTTTATTTTAGAAGAAATATGGATAATAATAGAGTTTGTATTTCTTTATCATTTTATACTTACCAAAGCATTTCATTTACACTTTCTCACTTAATCATCATAGTGACCCTGGAAATGATCCACATATGTATTTTTTAGGCTTAAAATTAATAAATAAAATTTTGTTTTATGTAATTTTAACCATTTTTATTTTTCTTTCCCATTTTATTAAGATTTAATTAGCATATAGCACTGTATAAATTTAAGATGTACAGCATAATGACTTGACCAACATATATTATGCAATGATTACCACAATAGACTTAGTGAGTGTTCTTACATAGATTTTTTAAAAAAGAAAAAAATATGTTTTTTCCCTTGTGATGAGAACTCTTAACAACTTTCAACTTTTAAAAGAACTTCCTTGGAAATGATACAATAGCCTCCTTCTCCCTCTGCTAAAGAAAAATTCTAATAGAAAGACTATACAGTCTTCATGGCAAACAAATAAACAGCCATTTTGAGGTCAAGTCAGTTGGGTTGATTGCCTCTTATGGTTGCTGCTGCTAAGTCGCTTCAGTTGTGTCCGACTCTGTGCGACCCCATAGACGGCAGCCCACCAGGCTCCACCGTCCCTGGGATTCTCCAGGCAAGAACACTGGAGTGGGTTGCCATTTCCTTCTCCAATAACACATATGCTACTTCTACCCATTTCCCTTCTTTTCTACAGAACCGGTCTAATTGTAAAACAGCATTATTCTTAAGAGACCCTCCAATGGGCCACCGTTTGCCATCCTCCAGTGGGTACCGCGGCCATGCAGTATAACATAGGAAGATCAGGTGTGTCTTCTTTAAGCCCTGGGGATCAAATCTATCCCAGTTTTTCAGGATACATTTCAAAGGAGTGAGGCTGGAGTGTTAGCTCCCATCAGTAAGAGAGAAAAAAAGCGACCAGCGCCATCCTTCTACCAGAGGCGTCCCTCCCTGCTCTAGATGGGGGTGTAGACAAACTTTACACCAAAGCTTTCCTATCCTGGCTGGACTTAGTCTGTCCCTTACTGACGCAGACGACATACTTGTCCCTCCTGGTTCTACCACCGAGACGGGGTGGGGATGCACAGGGGTAGACCTGATGGCATCCCTGACTGACGTCCAGCTCCTCACCATTGAAACCTTGCTTGCCTCTGATGCCACCCAGGGTGCAAAGTAACCTTCTGGAATGCCTCCCAGGCTAGGACCGCTGGGGGCACCATTCGTCACCTGAGTACCTGTGCACGACCCTGAGTATATTTCTGACCACAATAAGACTGATATGAACATAAAACTGAGATGTTCCTTCCAAGCATCACCACACCAGTATAATAGCTTCCTCT
Organism: Dama dama; assembly: GCF_033118175.1. Lineage (NCBI taxonomy): Eukaryota > Metazoa > Chordata > Mammalia > Artiodactyla > Cervidae > Dama > Dama dama. The sequence continues at coordinate 21,671,353 of NC_083686.1, read as the reverse complement.
GGTCCACTAAGAGCCAGTGTTACCAAAGGAAAAAAGCCATTGTAGTTCCAATCTGCGTAACCTTTAACCTCAGAGATGTTCTTGGAGATAGAGCTCTATCTACTTCCAAACTTTCGATTCCTAGCGAGGTTAGGTGCTTCCTGACTACCAATCCAAGTCTGGGATCTAAGTAAGAGTACACAGTAACAGCATAGATCACAAGTCTGTTGAAAGTCTATGGTGAGACAGATAGATTAGTGCTTCTGATTTCCAAGGAGTTATGAAATGGTCAAAGAGACCCAAAAGTTTGACTGAGAAAGGGGAGTTCAGTCCACACGCTTTGCCCATTTCTGGTCGGTTCCCGAGGGAGATATTGGGTGTCTCTTGGCATTGGCAGATCAGTATAAACCCCCGACAGGTTTCTGCCATAAGCCGTATGAGGTCACCACAGAACTGCAGAGCAGGGCCCCTCACTTGCTTCGCGCAGGGCACTTCATTCATTCACTCAAGCACACTGTAGAGTTAGTCAAGTACAGCAGAAAACATGTTTGGTAGGAGAACAGAGAACTAGAGCTCCTACAGTTAGTCACAGCCTAGAAGCACAATAGAATAACTTTATAGTAAATACATTTTAAACTTGCCCTGAGCTTATTTTATAGGTCACATGTAGAGTGTGCACAATCAGGCCAGGGTGTGTGTGTGTGTGTGTGTGAGTGTGTGTGTGAGAGTGTGTGAGTGTGTGTGTGTGAGTGAGTGAGTGTGTGTGAGAGTGTGTGTGTGAGTGTGTGTGCGCGAGTGTGTGTGTGCGAGTGTGTGAGTGGGTGTGTGTGTGAGTGTGTATGTGTGTGTGAGTGTGTATGTGTGTGAGTGAGTGTGTGTGTATGTGTGTGTGAGTGTGTGTGTATGTGTGTGAGTGTGTGTGTGTGAGTGAGTGGGTGTGTGTGTGAGTGTGTGTATGTGAGTGTGTATGTGTGTGTGTGAGAGTGAGTGTGTGTGTGTGAGTGTGTGTATGTGTGTGTGTGTGTGAGTGTGTGTGTGTGTGTGTGTGTGTGTGTGTGTGTGTGTGTGTGTGTGTGTGTGGTGGCCTCTAGTGGGCTTCCCAACTGGCTCAGTGGTAAAGAACCCACCTGCCAATGCAGGAGACACAGGAGATGAGGGTTCAGGGTTCAATTCCTGGGTTAGGAAGACCCCTTTGAGATGGAAATAGCAACCTGCTCCAGTATTCTTGCTTGGACAATCCCACGGACAGAGGTGCCTGGCGCCCCAGTCCGTGGGGTCACAGAGACTAGTATACGAGGTAGTGACTAAGGCCACACTGCTGCTGAGCAGAACTCACTCATCCATTGTTCTAAAACATGGATACAAACATATCACAAAACTAGACCCATGCCTCAGTTTCCTTGAAAATATTTCATACATTTTCTCCTTCCAAAATTTAAATGACATATATTCATTCTTGAAATCAAATTTGCTGTAAAATATTCTTTCCTACCATAGCAATATCTGAAGAGAATTTGGAAAACCATTCAGCTTTCACTGTTGGTCAAGTGAACCAACATTCCCTGTTCATAGTTAGTAGAATCCAAAATGCATTCTAATTCTGACTATAGCATCCAGTTAACTCTCATGGAAATTATGTGTATATATTATATAATATCTATAATTATATGATGTATAAATATGTCCCTATAATTTGTAATAATTTGATAGAGGCTCTAAGTTTTCTATTCTTAGGTAAGTTCTAACAAAGTTCTTACTGCTTGCTGCCTTCTTTACATTTTATTCTGATGACTGATTTCTATTTTAAATTCAGATTTCTTTTCCTTCTGCTTGCTTTCCATTCCTTCAGCAAGGACTCTCTAATTCTTGGAATACCTTTGAACCTTCACACTTCCTCTCTCCCTGGTTTCACTTTCCTTCCTTTTCCTTTCTCAAGTGTTCAGTTTCTCTACCCTCAGGTCCTTCCATACCCTCCCCTCACCACTCCTTCCTTCCAGTTGGTATAGCTGACTAGGGGTTGCCAGTTCCCAAGAAGGAGAAGGGGAAAGCATAGATTCCTATCCTATACTTTTTGGCTACTTTCCAGCTGTTTCTCTCCCTCTTTCTCTCCCCCTGCCCCTTCCTTTCTGTGGCTATTAACTTCTTTTCTTAGCATGTTCTCTCCTTTCTTCCTTTGGCGATTTCCCATAACTTCTACTGGAATCCTTTCAATCATTACTTACTTCTTTTCTTTCTCTTTTTTTATTTTTGGCTGCATTGGATCTACATTGCGGCATATGGGCGTCTCTTTAGATGTGTCTTCAGGCTTAGCTGCCTGGTGGCATGTGGGATCTAAGTTCCCTGATAAAGGATCGAACCTGCCTCCCCTGCATTGGAAGGCAGATTCCTAGCCACTGCCCCACCAGAGAAAAGTCGCAACTTACTTCTTCTGATCCTTTTAGGTGGTAGTTACCATGTTGCCGTTTCATACTGGCATCACTGGCATGAGTTTGAGCAAGCCCCGGGAGTTGGTGATGGACAGGGAAGCCTGGCGTGCCGCAGTCCATGGGGTCACAAAGAGTCAGACAAGACTGAGCGACTGAACTGAACTGACTACCATGTTGCCCCTACAGGATACAGGTAAAAAGATACGGTTACTGTTAAAAAGAAGAAACATCAGTTATTTAAGTCACCAAGTAAAAGTCATACTGACCATTATCTTAGAGCTTAGGTTAGAGGCTGGTGTCCCCACTGTTAGGCAGTTCCAGTGATCTCCTATACTGCTTGAATATTATGAGTCATTATAGTGGATCTGGGGTTTCCCTAGTAACTCAGTAAAGAATCCGCCTTCCAATGCAGGAGATAGTTTCAACCCCTGGATTGAGAAGATCCCCTGGAGAAGGGAGTGGCAACCCACTCCAGTACTCTTGCCTGCAGAATTCCATGGACAGAGGAGCCTGGCGCTCTATAGTCCCTGGGGTCGCAACAGTTGGACACAACTTAGCAACTAAACAACAATAGTGGATCTTGGCTTGCCACTAGCAATGTAGAAGTGAGTGCCCCTAGTTTTGTAAGAGGCCAAAAAGGGATATTAAAAGATAGTTATGCATTCATGAAAGAAACAGAATTGTGGATATTGTCAATGTCTTAAATGCCTGTTAAGTGTGTTAAGAAGCCCTGAGGATATATTCTATTGCTTATAGAAAAAAAGAAGCCTTATGTTTTAGCTTCCATGGCCCCATAAAAATGATTCACAGCAAAATTTACCAACATGTAAAAGTGGTTGATGGAATTAGGAATGATTAACTCAAAAGAAACCAGATAAGACAGGATAAGTGTCTTTAAATAGTTGAAGTACTATTAAATAATTAATAAATTATTTACTTCTGGAGGATTTTCTTTTTTAATTCTAAGTATATTTTTTTGCTTTTAACATGTTAGGCAGTGTTCTGGGTGGGCTTCCCAGGTGGCGCCAGTGCTAAAGAACCCACTTGCCAATGCAGGAAAAGTAAGAGATGGAGGTTGGATCCTTGGGTTGTGAAGATACCCTGAAGGAAGGCATGGCAACCCACTCCAGTATTCTTGCCTGGAGAATCCCATGGACAGAGGAACCCTATGGGCTACCTTCCATATGGTTGCAAAGAGTCAGACAGGACTGAAACGACTTAGCACACATCCATGCACTGTTCTGGGTACATTTCCTTACAGAGGATGATACTTGGAGAAAAAGTGGAAGCATATTTTTATTGCTTTAAATAAAGTGAGGGAGATTTTGCCCAATTGTACATTTCCCCCTCTATTCAGATTGTATTCTTTTTTATGGCTTAGCTACTCTAGGTGAAAAGAATATATTCTCCATCCTTTGAAAGGTTCTATCATGTATTAATAAGTTCTTCAGGAATGGCTTGATATACTAAATGGTGTTGTGCTTAATCACTCAGTCATGTCCTACTCTTTCAGACCCCATGGACTAATAGCCCACCAGGCTCCTCTGTCTATGGGGATTCTCCAGGCAAGGATACTGGTGTGGGTTGCCATTCCCCCTCCATAGGATCTTCCCAACACAGGGGTCGAACCCAGGTCTCCCGCATTGCAGGCGGATTCTTTATCATCTGAGCCACCAGGGAAGCCCATACTAAATGTGACTAAAGGAAATTTATGAAATCTTCTACCACAGTGGTTCTCAACTAACAGTTGGCTTTTCCCTCCAGGAGATATTTGACAGTATCTGGAGATTTTTTTAGGGGCACCGCACTTTAGGTGAGGTGCTGCTATGTAGAAGCTAGGGATGCTGTTAAACATCTTATTAACATAATGCACAAGACAGTCTCCCCATAACAAAGAAACTTTTCTGAGGTTGAGGAACCCTGGCCTATCACAACAGTAGCCCATTTTACAGAGCTATTCCTAACCAACCCTGCTTCCCAATCCTATTCTCCATGTCATAAGTAAATGTTAATTTACCCTTTTTCTTCATGTTTTCTAGTAAACTCTTACCATTAGTTTCCCTTTAAGCCACTTGTATATTTGAGGTCAGCTTGGTAAAGTTCTCTTTTTTTAAAATTAATTTATTTGGCCGTACTGATTTGTTTGGCTTTTCCTGGCCTTTGTTGTGGCATGTAGGATCTTTAGTTGCAGCATGTAGGATCTGGTTCCCTGATCAGGGACCAAATCTGGGGCCCTGTGCATTGAGAACATAGAGTCTTAGCCCCTGGACCACCAGGGAAGTCCCCAACTTGATAAAGCTCTTATACTCAGAGAGATGAAAGAGAGAAGTACATTTACAATGTTTCTCTTGTGCTCCATACATTCTATCCATCTCCATCAGCTCCTGCTGCTCCATCTTCACAATGTATCCAGCATCCAAACACTTCAGTTTCTTTCACTGCAAATACCACAGTTCAACCACATCATCTCAGCACTAGATGATTTCAATAGCCTTCTAACAGAACTTCCAACTTTGACCTTTGTGTCCCTGACAGTCTATTGTCCACCCAAGAGCCAGAGTGACTCTTTGGAAAACTAAGTCAGATCATGAAATTTTGCTCAGAAACCTTCAACAGTTTCCCTTATCTCTCAGAATAAAATTCGCAATCCTTTTCATCATCTGTAGGATCACACAATAAACATCCCTTTCCTCTTTAACTGAAGGCTTCCTGGGTAGCTTGAATGGTAAAGCATCTGCCTGCAAAGCTGCAGACCTGGGTTTGATCCCTGGGTTGGGAAGATCCCCTGGAGAAGGGCATGGCAACCCACTCCAGTATTCTTGCCTGGAGAATTCCATGGGCTGAGGGGCCTGGTGGGCTACAGTTCATGGGGTCACAAAGAGTTGGACAGGACTGAGTGACTTTCACTTTCCTCTTTTACTTGTTCTCTTATAACTCATTCTCTCTCTGTTTATATCACATTGGCCTCCTCGATCTACCTGAATTGTGTCAAGCATGTCTTTTTCAGAATATTTTTTTCTCCATATCTGCACAGTTTGCTTCATCTCTCTGCAATGGCAGTTTGTCAAAATTGTTCTTGAATACTCTATTTAAAAAAGCAATATTCTATCCTTCAAACAAATATCTCTATCTTGCTTACTATGATTAAGATTTTAGTGGTTTATTTATCATTATCCTCCCTTCACTGTGATGAAAGTTCAGTAAAGGTCTCAGTTGTTTTGTGTTGTTATTTAGTATAACATTTCAAGCACCTAGAAGAGCACCTGATACAAAATAAACACTAAGAAAAAACTTTTGAATGAATGTTGCTCTTGTTCAGTTGCTCAGTCATATCCTACTCTTTGCAACCCCATGGATTGCAGCACACCAGGCTTCCTTGTCCTCCACCATCTCCCAGAGCTTGCTCAAACTCATGTCCATTGAGTCAGTGATGCCATCCAACCATTTCATCCTCTGTTGTCCTCTTCTCCTCCTGTCTTCAGCATCAGGGTCTTTTCTAGTGAGTTGGCTTTTCGCATCACGTGGCTCAAGTATTGGAGTTTCAGCATCAGTCCTTCCAATGAATACTCAGGATTGATTTCCTTTAGGATTGGCTGATTTGATCTCCTTACTGTCCAAGGGACTCTCAAGAGTCTTCTCCAGCACAGTGGTTCAAAAGAATAAACCTATCTTATACCTGTAAGTTGACATTTTAAAAAGTGAAGTGAAAGTGAAGGTTGCTCAGTTGTGTCCAACTCTTTGCAACCCCATGGACTATACAGTCCATGGAATTCTCCAGGCCAGAATACTAACGTGGGTAGCCTTTCCTTTCTCCAACCCAGGGGTCGAACCCGGATCTCCTGCATTGCAGGCCAATTCTTTACCAGCTGAACCACAAGGGAAGCCCATTTAAAAACACCAAAAAAAAAAAAAAAAAAAAAAAAAACCCCACCATTTAAAAGTTATTATTAAGTGTATCAGAAAACATAATATATTGTACTATACTTAAACTCTGATTTGCAACTCAACTCTCTCCTCAGCAGGACTGACACTTTGGAATCCTGGAGGAACATTGTTTCATGTGAGACAATTTGTTAAAACAAACATGATAAAACATTGATGCAATTCTATCACAGTGAATTAAAATGTCATCTTACCATATAGTTATGTAGTGACAAGGCAGAATCCAAATGCAGCCTAATAGCAGTCCTCAGTGACTCCTTATTTCATAGGACTTTTAATGCAATGTTCTGGCATCTGTGAATATTTACTCAATTGAATCGTACTGTTTTGTAATCATCTGCAATTAGCCATCTTGATATCTGGTCTCAACACAGCTACAGAGCAGATAGAATTGGGGCCATAACAAGATGCTTAATCTCTGAGGCTCAATCTCAGAACTCTGGGTTCTTAGAGCACTTGGGGATGCCCAGATGTGCCTCTCAAATCATGACTCCTTGAGTAGAAAAAAAGCAAAACATCAATGATTGATGAAAAACAGAAGTATGACTAAAGTCCCTTTCTCTTTGTCTTCTTCTAGCTTTGTGGCTGCTGCGTGGCGACTGCCTTCTGGCGTGGGAGCTCTGGGCGACTCACACGTCTGCTGGGGTACCGCCGGCCTCTCTGTCATCCTGCTGTGATCCCCTCAAGCCAGTTTGGGGCTGCAGGCCACCACTCCCACTCTCGTCCCATTTCCTGTTTGTTCAGGAGGCACCTGCCATCCTGCTATGACAGTCTGTTCTGCCCGGCTCTCTATCCCCCTGCCGCTGTCTCTGCGATCAGTCGTTCCTGAACTCTGGTTCCCGACAGCTTGCCAGCAGCACGCTCTGTGCCCTTGTCATCTCTCGCCTATCACACCTGCTGCGGCCACCTGTTCCGGTACCTTGCCAACATCTCTCCTACTGCCTTCAGGGCTGGCTATGCTCCTGCAAAGGAGGAAGAATATTTTTTTTCTAATCAGTGGCTGCTGTTGGACAGTGACACAACCAAGCCGTGACGTCTGGGAAATAGAATGTCGTCTGTCCTTGAGAGAGTACGCTCACTCTCATTGTTGCCAAGACATTCAACCACCAAGCTCTGAGGTCTGTGCTGCTTACTGTTCTAGAACTCTCCACACCGCCCCCTCCTCCACCGCCAGCTTTCTAAGAACTGCAACCTCTACCAATCAATCAGCTATTCATTCAAACTCCTTCATTAAGCTTCTTTTTAAAGTCTTCTTCTTTGATTCTCATACCAAAATTTAGCTATAGGGAGACAAAGGGAGGGATATTTTGCCAAAGTCTGGTTTCAGCATTAGTGACATTGGCTAGAGTATAGAGATAAGTCAAAACCAAAGAGCCATCTCATGTTTACTTCCCTTGTGGCTCAGCTGGTAAAGAATCTGCCTGCAATGCAGGAGATCTGGGTTCAGTCCCTGGGTTGGGAAGATCCCCTGGAGAAGGGAAAGACTACCCACGTTTGTATTCTGGCCTGGAGAATTCCATGGACTGTATAGTCCATGGGGGTCACCAACAGTCAGATAAGACTGAGCAACTTTCACTTTCATTATGTTTATAGGTAAGTGTGAATTAAGCTTTTAGATTTTAAGGTGAATATTAAGTTGGTATATGATCTGTAAAAGATACACAATTAGGATGTTGATGGCTATACGGCATGCTTCTGGGTGACAGGTTGTGCACCATGATAGACTGTTTTTTTTCCAAAGTGCCAAAGTGAAAACTGGGGATGAGAGAGATGGAAGGAAAATGAGTGAGTATGTTAGAGATTAACAAATTTTCAGAAAACAAGATTTCTTAAAAACTTGCATATCTATAGAATAATAGATTAATAGAGATCCAAAGATCAATAGAAATCAAGTGATATGAACATGTTATGCAAGCAATAAACTATTATGTACATGTAAGGATTATTATAAGCAGGTTATTTCCAAAGCACAGCTTCTAGAAACTGATCTCTTAAAATGGCTGTCTATTTTATTTAGGAATGCTCTCATTTTAGAAAAATTACATCAAGCCAAAAGCTAGTTTCACTTACATTATGTTCTAAAACATTTGGACAAAATAGTCCAATCTCATTAGCAACCCTTTCAAAACAATCAAAGGTGTAAATGTAAAATCCAGGAATCTGTGATTTGTAAAAGTGAAGAATCGAGAGTTTTGTGCTGAGGGGTCTGTGGAGAGATATATAGCTTTTTGATAAGTGATCTGGTAATATACATTCAAATAAAAATTGCTCATAACCTTTGACCCAGCTATCCCACAGAAATAAAACCAAAGGTACATCTGAATGGTTTGCATTGTAAGTAATTATAGTTAAGAAAATGCTGGAAACAACTGAAATAACCACAAAAGAATATATATTTATTCTTTTGATCCTATGGAATATAGAGTGATTATTTAAGAGGATGAATTAGATTCATATGTATTGATATAGTTTAAGACGGCTGCCCTCGGCATATTTTTATGTGAGGGAAGCACAGCCATGTACACTATAAGATCTCATTTCTTAAAACAATCAGAAAAACAACCCAAATATATATATTTGGGGATATGTGTTTGAAATAGCATGGAAGAATATACTACAAACCAACATTGATCAATTAAAAAGAGAAGACATAGGTCTTTTATATTTGAATAAGCTTGTATTCTTTTTAAAATTTAAATTATCTAATATCTAAAAACATAAAACATATTTTTAAAAGTGAATCTAACTCTATGCTGATCTATAAATGTACATGAAATTGAAGTTGCTTCTAGGATTTCTTCCAGTGTGGAAATTTACACTAATTTTCCCAGTCACAGTGATACATTTATACTTAAAGGACTCTTGGTTTTCATACATGCATCATTAAGAATCCTGTTAATTGTTCAACTCTAATAAAATTATGGCAATAAAATCTTTGTGTTTTTTTAAGTACTCAATTTTAAATTTGGATTGAAATTGTGACATCAAGGTAAATGTCAGAAAGTTATAACTTCCCAAAGAGGTGTAGTTCTTCCAATTCTATTTTTTGTGATAAACATCCTCAGATCATTCAATAAAATAATAATATTTTCAGATCTTTTGTACCATATTGGCTGTGATTCTCTGGCTCTATTTTGAAATATGTTCTTCTGCTTTGTAAACAGTTATCTCTACTTTCTTAAAGTATCTCGATATTGCAACTGATTTTGAGAAGCCTTGATTCAGTGGAAATTTACACTGAGATTGTGGCAAACTAACAATCCCAAAAGAATTGGGAACATTATTTTAAAATAGAGCCAGAGAATCACAGCCAATATGGTAAAAAAGATCTGAGAATATTACTATTTGATTGAATGATCTGAGGCTGTTTATCATAGAAAATAGAGTTGAAAGGATTACACCTCTTCTGGAGTTAATAATTTTTTTGACATTTACTTGGATGTATTCCCAATTTCAATCCAAATTTAAAATGGAGTCAATCATAAAGGAAATCAATCCTGAATATTCATTGGATGGTTGGAGGGATTGATGCTGAAGCTGAGTTCCAATACTTTGGCCACCAGATATAAAGAGCTGACTTGTTGGAAAAGACCCTGATGCTGGGGAAGGTTGAAGACAGGAGGGGAAGGGGACAACAGACATGGTTAGATGGCATCACCAACTCAATGGACATGAGTCTTAGCAAGCTCTGGGAGTTGGTGAAGGACAGAGAAGTGTGATGCTGTAGTCCATGGGGTCGCAAAGAGTCAGACTCAAGTGAGTGACTGAACAATACAACACAACAGTCCCAAGGTCTTTCACTTATGTCGTGTTTGTGAATGTTTTAATGCAAATGATGTAAGAGTCTCTGCCACATCTATCTTGTCCTTGAGCAACTGACTTTTTAAGGCTAAATGTAGGGCTTTATCATTCTCCATTTTCAGATTGACTGTGTTCATCATGTTAAAATTTGAAAAGGAACTAAACTGCACATATAGTATGATTAAAACAAGGGACTTTTCTGGTGATTCAGGGGCTAAGACTCCACACTCCCAATGCAGGAGGCCAGGGTTTGATCCCTGGTCAGGGAACTATTAATAGATCCCACATGCAGCAACTAAAGACCTCACTTGCCACAACTAAGACCTGGCACAGTAAAATAAACAAAAATAAATATTTTAAATAAGTAAATTTTAAAAATAAAGAAGACAGGAAAGCAAAAAGAAAAAAAAAACTATGTAAAAATACACACACTTGTTCAAAGAAAGTGTGCTTATTCTCAGTTATATCCATATCTTTGTGACCCCATAGACTGTAGCCTGCCAGGCTCCTCTGCCCATGGAATTTTCCAGGCAAGAATATTGGAATGAGTTGCCATTTTATACTCCAGGGGATCTTCCAGACCCAGGGATTGAACCCACATCTCCTGTGTTTCCTGCATTGGCAGACAGATTCTTTACCACTAGTGCCACCTGGGAAGCCCCCCAAAAAGAAAATAAACAGATCAAAATGACTGTGAGTATGGCTGAGTGTTAAGAATTGTAAGTGATTTGCTCTCCTCACACTGCTTTGATAATTTTCTAATTTTCTTTCATGATATTTCAATGAAAAGTTGCATTCTTTTAAATAAAAAAATAAAATGACCTTCATCTTGTTTGTTTGAGCAAACTGTTATATATCTGATGATGATGTAAGAAAAAGAACTTGGGAACAGTTAACTGTGAAGTAGCAAGAATTCCTAGTTGATAGGTCTTGGGTGCCCATGTGACCTGTTTCCTGACATAAAAGGATGAAAGGAAAAGGGAATAGGGGTGCTGTTGTTTAATGGGTATAAATGCTTAGTTTTGCAAGATGAAAAAGCTCCAGATGTCTGCTTCACAACTGTGTGACAGTATTTAATGATGCTTGAACTAACATTCTTTTAAAATGGTTAAGATGGTTAGGTTTTGTTTTATGTGTGTTTTACCACAGTTAGAAAAAAGTGTGAAAGGAACAAGCTTCAATATTAGATATGGTGGATGGGAAGGGATATGATCACTCAGAGCATTCCAGCTTGGTGGAGGATGATTGTATTAATGGAAAAACTGAATATGTATTATGAGGATCAGGGGCTTCCCCGGTTGCTCAGGGGTCAAGAATCTGCCTGCAATGCAGGAGACACAGGGCACAGGTTTGATTCCTGGATTGCAAAGTTCCCCTGGAGGAGGAAATAGCAACCCACTCCAGTCTTCTTGCTTGGAAAGACCCCTGGACAGAGGAGCCTGGTGGGATACGGTTCATGGGGTCGCTAAGAGTTGGATACAACTGAAGGACTGAGCACTGAGCACTGATGAAGAGGAGAAATCTGGAGTGAGACATTAACAGACAGTGTGGAGGTCTGCACCATCTCTCCTTTTCCCGAATTTCAGCATTGCTATAATAAGCAGTTCCCTGTGTATCTCCAGGGTCCCATCTCAAATGGGAAATGTTGTACATCTCTGCTTTTCTGCTCCAGGGCTTTCCTCTAAGGCACGCTGATGTGACCTGGAAACGGGAGGAAGAAGGAATCAATGGATAATTGCTCCAACTTCCCCCTTCTTCTATAAGATAGTTTTGAGGCACGTTCTACATGGTGCCCAGTATGTCTCCAGTGAGTCTGAGCCCCAGTTACTAATGCTGGTAATCAGTTCAATAATCTATCCCTCCTTTTTTTTTTTTTTTTTTGCCTTTTCCTCAGTTCTGTATCATTTTCTAAATAAACTATCTACACCCAATCCTTGTCTCAGACTCTGAGTAAATCTAAGATAAAGATATTGAATGATATTAATATTTAGGACACATAACATTTTAGGAGTCATTGGGAGATTCATTGAAGATATCCATTAGAAGGTCAAAAATTAATTAGTGTCATCGCCCCCAAAGTATAGTCTTTCCATTGTTTTGATCCATTTTGCTCTGCATCCTTTCAACAATTTTTCTTTCTGCCACTCATTTACATTTAACATTGTTCTGTGCTCCTTCTCCTATTTTACTGTTTTGCTTTTTTTTTTTTTTAAGTCTGAGATCTTGAGAAAATTCACTGAACAGAAATTTTGTTTAAAACGCCCCACATTTTTCTTCCTCAAATGAATCATAGGTGTCTTCCTACAGGTCTAGTTCCTTTTCGGAGATTTTTTGGTCCCTCTTGAGTTTTTGGCCCCAGGATCACTCCTATTTTTTTCCTCAATCTGATTGCTCTGAATAAGGGCATGTTCTGTTTTTTATGCCTTTATTTCATCTGATGCGAAGTAGTGCCATTAAAAACAATGTGAATGAATATAATAAAAGATATTTTGATTCTACGTGGTCTTGTCAGTCTAAGAGAGGTTTGATATTGTAACAAAGTAAGTTTTATTTTTTTTTAAAAAAAATCTCTAGGAACCCATTATGTCCATGTGTCATATCTTGTTGGATGCACAGCATTGGAAATGTGGTTAAAATCTGGAGGAATCATGGGTCTTTGGCACTTTTCCAAATGCTAAAAGAATGCAATAATGAAAGGTGCTTGTGTCTGGGGGAAGTAAAATCATTCTGTTTAAATCAAAACTGTTGTTTCAAAGAGAACAAAAGGGGAGGGTATGGAAGAGAAATGATGTTAATCCACTCTTGTAAGTTAGAGTCTTCTTCCTCTTCTCATGGCAAGGATGCTGTGATCATGTTTCCTTATCCTAATCCTTCTGCAATTATAGTGATCCCCATCTCCTGGGGTATCAGTTTTCCTCCGTCCTTTGTTTCTCCTAGTTTTATATCTACTCTCTGTTGTCTTTTTCAGAAATAACTCTTTCTGACAATATTTATCACCTTTATAAAGTTTAGGGGACTTGGTTAGCTTGACAAACTTAAAGAAAATCATTGGAAATTAGGCATTTAAATAACACCAATTCAAAATTTTCTAAATTTAAGCAAAAATATTTTTTAAAAAAACTAGAATAATCTAGTTTGTGATTAATCTAGGTGGTGATTAAACAAAAGTCAGAACTATCCTAATTCTCCTAAGATTGTATACAAGAAACGAATGACCCATGCAGTTTACATAATATGCAAAACCATATACTAACAATCAGCATCACCAGGACTAAGATATACTTTTCCCATTATTTAATATGATTTATTTGAAACAAACTGCAATATCATAGACTGGTGGCAGGTCTGGTCTCATGCCACTTATTGGTCTGTAAAGCCTGAGATAAGGTAAAGACAAGTGACTTTTTCTTGTTGATCTTGTGAGTTTGTAACATCTCTCTCTGTGTTTTTTAAAGACTCTTAGTGATTATCTAACCTAATTGCTTTTGCAGATTTTACCAGTTGAGAAAAGCCTGATAATATGGAGAAAGTAAGTAATGGTCAACCATGGAGTCGACTGGTGGCAGAGCCAGAACCAGAAGCCATTTACTCCTTTCTTCACTTAGGCAACAAGTATCTCCTGAGTACATTCTCAATCATGGGCATCATGTGGATTCAACTAGGGGCCAAAGATTGTTGGTCCCTAGATAGGAAACATCCCAGAGACAGTTTCCTCTGGAATGGAGTTCATGGTGGGGATGTCCAGGCTGTTGTAGATTCAAAGGAGACGTAAGAAAGAGAACTTGAGAACACCTAATTGTGGAGTAGCAAGCATTCCTCCTTGATAGGATCTTGGCTGCTGGTAATGCCCTGTTCCCCCAGAGCCTAAAAGTATAAAAGGCTTATAGCTTTTGTCTCCTCTTACCTGATCTGTTATTAAAGGATTGAATAAACCAGTACAGCTCTTTGCACACAGTAGAGTGAGGAACTAAGGAGAAATGGTCAGTCACGTACATTCCCTTGTAACATCTTTCAGTGCGTAAGCCTTACTCTACAAGTCTGCTGGTTCTGTAGTAAGATAAATTGAAAGAAATAAATCTTTGTTAGCATCTCAGCTGTCTCTCTGGGCTTTCCAGGTGGCGCTAGTGGTTAAAGAAACCATCTGCCAATACAGGATGCATGAGACTGGGTCAGGAAGATCACTTGGAGGAGGGCATGGCAACCCACTCTGGTACTCTTGCCTGGAGAATCCCATGGACAAAGGAGCCTGGCAGGCTATAGTCCATAGGGTTGCAAAGAGCTGGACCTGACTGAAGCCACTTAGCATGCACCCATGCATGAACTGTTGCCTTTCCTGCCAGTGTTTGAGCCTAGATCAACCTCTGTGGCCCAGCCTGGCTTAGAGCTGATTGTCCAGTGAAAGCTACTAAAAAGTGTAACTGACTGGGGAAGAGAGACTGGTGGCAGGTCTGGTCTCATGACACTTATTGGTTGGGAAAAGTTGATATGAGGAAGTCTCATTTAACTTTATGTACTTTAGAAACCCTACTGCTGATGTTCAGCTATACAGACTGATCTTTACTTTCACATAGGTTTTACCTGACCTTTAGAGGAAAATTGGTACAGTTGGTGCAGTTAAAAACTTAATAGTATTAGACTTATTTTATCCTACTGGCTAAAAATATTGTTGAAATCCATTTTTGGAGAGATTAGCAAGACCAACCACACTACCTCCCCTGCTTACAAACTTTTTTAAATAAATTGCAGTGCAATTGCTTTATAATGTGTTAGTTTCTGCTATACAATGAAGTGAATCAGCCACATGTATACACATATCCCCTCCCTCTTGGATCTCCCTCCCACCCCTCATGCTACCCCTCTAGGTCATCACAGAGCACCAAGCTGAGCTTCCTGTGCCTTATAGCAGGTCCCCACCAGCTATTTATTTTATACATGGGTGTGTATATGTGTCAATTCTAATCTCCCAGTTCTTCCCATTCTCTTCTTTCCCCTACTGATACAACCATTAAGGAGAGCAGTAGAGAGGTTCCTTAAAAAACTAAAAATAGAACTACCATATGATCCAGCAATCCTACTACTAGGCATATACCCTGAGAAAACCATAATTCAAAAAGACTCACGTACCCCAATGTTCACTGCAGCACTATTTACAATAGCCAGGACATGGAAGCCACCTAAGTGTCCATCGAGAGATGGACAGATAAAGACGATGTGGTACGTATATAGTGTAATATTACTCAGCCATAAGAAGAGTAAACTTGGGTCATTTGTAGAGATGTGGATTGACTTAGAGTCTGTCATGCTGAGTGATATAAGAAAGGGAAAAACAAATATTGTATATTAACATATATAGGTGGAATTTTTTAAAAAATGGTACAGATGAACCTATTTACAGGGCAGAAAGAGAGACCGAATCACACTCTCCACTTAAGCAGTGTGGGAGATGGACTTTGGCTAATTATCTCTTGAAAAGTCATGTAGGAAAAATCTGTATAGATGCAATTGTGCTAAGTAAGAATACTTCATAAAGAATGGGGTACTTTGAAAACACAGGCCCTCATGGGAGAACCTAATCTAGATTTGAGTGGGAGATGAATTAGGGAACACGCTTGAGAGAAAACAGTTTTTAAGCATCTTTTCTTAAAAAAGAACAAAAGAGAAGAAATTAGTTAAGGAAAATTATAGAAAGTAGTGGGCTTATTTTAGAAATCAGAAGCACATGTATCTTTCTTCTAATATTCTCCCCCTTCATTCTTCGTGTTTTCCATTTAAAGGACTGAATCTGTTACACGTTATCATTTACATTGCATTACCTATATCTTGGGCTTCCCTTGTGGTTCAGCTGTTAAAGAATCTGCCTGCAATGCAGGAGACCTGAGTTCGATCCCTGGGTTGGGAAGATTCCCTAGAGAAGGGAAAGGCTACCCACTCTAGTATTCTGGCCTGGAGAATTCCATGGACTCTATAGTCCATGGGGTTGCAAAGAGTCAGACACGACTGAGCAACTTTCACTCTCACATATATCTTAGAGCCAGTTACAACTAAATGAAGGTCTTGATTGTGATGATGATTACTATACTATGCTTTTGTAAAACTGAGATCAGTACACCAAAAAGAATGAAATTTTGCTACATGTCAAGTTTTAAAAGAAAGAGAACCAAAATAGAACAAGAGTAGAGCATGGACTACTGTTGTCCAGTTCTTCCTTGACCTTCATGTTAGGAAACAGCAAGTAACACAGAAATGTGCACGGGGTTATGTGTGCTTCCTGGAAATTCTAATCCTCCCCTGGAGAATGGACTGTTTGCACTGGATTTTATTTGAATGTTTTATGTTTCTAACCCAAGAAGGACTCTTTAATCTGCCTCTAATATGTAGACAGGCTGGGAAAATTCCTGCAAGAAAAATATTTCTTGTGACATACAGACGTAACAAATGGAGTGGCATT
Organism: Dama dama; assembly: GCF_033118175.1. Taxonomy (NCBI): domain Eukaryota; kingdom Metazoa; phylum Chordata; class Mammalia; order Artiodactyla; family Cervidae; genus Dama; species Dama dama. Next base: position 21,654,757 of record NC_083686.1, on the reverse strand, counting down.
TGAAAGCTTTATTCTGGCATGACGTGACAGGTGTCTCTGTTATCTAGAAGAGATATGCTACCCGTGCTGGGAGAAGCCATGATATAGGTGCCTGAATGTCACCACTCCAGTAATGGGAAGATTTGAGCGATTATTATTCCATAGCCCACAAAACTGTGTACTATTGTTGTTAACTTGGAGGACTGGCACTTCTCTGGGTGTCATCTGATGACACTGTCTCTGATGTTTATGACAAAGGAAATCTGTTGTGATTTTTACCCATCAGGATAAAGAACATTTTCTTTTCCTTACACAGAATTGAAGAAATCTGATTTAGAAAAGGAAGTTCCATTTAGATGCATTTGTTGACTTGCCTCAGAATGTAAAGCCCTATAGCCTCCAAAATGATTTCACCTGAAATATGTGAGAGGAACAGAGAGATTGTACTTTGATGGTTAACAGTATTGAGGCAACCAATGTGCCAGGAAAGGGTAGTGCTGCCTTGTTTATAAGCCTTAGCTCCTTAGCTTTTATACCAATAATCAAAACAGCACTTGGCGGCAGGGGTTATCGCTGGGACCATTTCACCAATGAGGAGAGTGAGGCCCAGAGAGGTTCAGAAACTTGCTCCAGGTTGCAGAGCTAGGAGCATTGTGCCTGTGCAGAACACGGAATGTGTGTTTTATGTGCCAAGGTCAAGTGTGTTGTGGAGAGGAGTAATGCTGCTTAATTCACCCAAGCAGCCCTTAAGACTGATGTTTAGGTGCGTGCTAATTTCTTCCTGTTGGGCCTGCATCTTGCGTCAATTCATATGAAGACCTCAGTACTGTACTTCCTGGTTCCCTGCATTTACACAGAAGGTAGTTTCCTGTGATTCCCTTTAAGAAGTGGTAACCAAAGTGTCCCCAAGATTTTGCTTCCTTAATAATCCTCCTTTTAGTAGCAACAGATTGGGTGCAAAACAGTTGCAGTGGAGGGTGCAAGAGTCCCCTACCTCCTTATTAATCAATGCAAGTAACATATATATATATATATATATATTTTTTTTTTTTTACTGCACTGGGTCTTCATTGCAGCTTGTGGGCTCTTTGTTGAGGCCTTGGGGCTTTTACTTATTTGTGGCATGGGGGCTTCTGGTATTTCGGAGCATGGGCTCTAGAGTTCCCATGTTCTGCAGTTGCAGCACATGGGGCTTAGTTGCTCCATGGCATGTAGGTTCTTAGTTTCCCGACCAGGAATTGAGCCCTCGTCTCCTGCATTGGAAGGTGGATTCTTAATCACTGGGTCACTAGCAAAGTCCCTCCAAGGGAATATTGTTAATGACAATTTCGAATGTTTCAAAATGCTTTACCCTGGTAATAAACTAAGAGTGGTCTTTACCACTGAAATAGACAATTCTTTTATGATTCTTTTTTTTTTTTTTCTTACAATGCACTGGCCTTTAAATCTTTAGTCTGGGACTTCCCTGGTAGTACAGTGGGTAAGACTCCATGCTGTCAATGCAAGGGGCCCCGGGTTCAAGTCCTGGTCACGGAACTAGATCCCACATGCTACAACTAAGACCTGGCCCAACCTAAACAAATAAATATTGTTTTAAAAAAAAAAAATCAATAAAATCTTTGGTCTTAGACATGTCCTCAAATTTTCCCTAAGTTGCTTTGTTATAGTACACCTACAATCTTGTTGCTTATCTTTTTCCAAACAAATCAAAACACATTATATATGAAGCTTAATGCAGTAAAAGACCCTAAAATACTTTTTTTAAAAGACCTTTTTTTTTTTTTTTTGTAGAATATTTCTTTTTTTTTTTGGCCAAGCCACAGAGACATTTATGATCTTAATTTCCCAAGCAGGGTTGAAACCTGTGCCCCTTGCATTGGAAGCACAAGCTTAACTATTGGACTGCCCAGGAAAGCTCTAAAAAAAAATCTTTGAAAATTAATCAAAGGAAATTAGTATACAAGGAAAACTCTTAAAGCTGACTAGTTTGTATCTCAGTTTTACTTACGGAGAAGATGAGGTGAAAAAAGAGTTTGTTCCAAGTGATCCCCTCTGAGACCTCAGTCACTGTGAGATTATTCAACTCCATCTATGGGAGATTATTGTTTGATTTGAAGACTCAGCTTTCTGTGTCAGTGTCTGCTACCAAGGTGTTCCCATGTGGAAATCTGAAACTAACTCCCTTTCCTTTAAAGGATGGACAGGTTATCTGGACAAATTCTCCAATCCTGCAAACTGCTGTACCTGCTAAAGGCCTGAGAGTCAGAAAAGATGACACACCAGTAACTCTCGCTGCCTTAGAAGTGTTAGTAGTATTAGGATCACTATTTGAAGAAGACAGTGGCCAGAACAGATTGGGCTTCTGATTTATTTATTTTTGGCCATGCTGCATGGCATGAGGGATTTTAGTTCCCGGATCAGGGATTGAACCGGTGCCGCCTACACTGGACGCACAGTGTCCTAACCACCGGACAGCCAGGGAAGTCCTCCGGTTGGACTTCTTTACTTTGATTATCTTCCTTTCCTTTAGCTTTCCTTAGAATAAGGCCGATAAATCTCATTCATCTCATGTTTCACAAATGTTCACTACAATTGTCTTTCAGCTGCTGAAATACCAACAGGGAATCATAATCCAACCTTGTAAAAAGCTGTTGGACCCAGCTCTTCTGTCACAAATTATGACACCCAAGTGTGTTAAATTGATTCATTTTATTATCTTCATTTTTCCAAAGGCAGGATGAGTTGATTAAAATATCTTTATTTCATACATTGTTAGATTTTTTGTATGTTAAGGAAATGCATTATTTTGACAAATTTAACATAAAAAGTTCTAATTTTTATAATTGTATAATTTGAATTATAAATTAAGTTTGCATACTAATTCCACTTTTACAGTCACACCTGTGTTTTTATTTACTTCTCAAAACAAAGGGCACCAAAACAGAAATTATTACCTCTATTTTTACAGAGAGTGAAAATGAGGCTCTAAGGTTTGATTCATCACACTATTTACCTTGTGTGTGTGTGTGTTTACATGTGGAGGTGAGCTCTGGAATTAGAATTAGAGAATAATTTGTTCTCATGAGAGATCTTTCTCACCACCGCTCCTACTGTCTTTACAAAATGAGCTGAGTTTTGAAGCACTGCAGGCTTCCACTCTGCTGTGCTGGAATTTTTAAAAATCTGGATGTATGTGGTTTGCTTTGCTTTGTTCTCTGTAGCACAGAGAGCAGGAATTCCCTGGTGGTCCAATGGTTAAGACTTGGAATTTCACTGCTTTGGATCCGGGCTTCCTCCCTGGTCAGGGAAGTAAGATCCCACAAACTGTGCAGTGTTTCAGACACACACACACACACACACACACACACACACACACACACACACACGAGGCAGTTGCCTTGCTGTCTCACTGTCACATAGTCCATCCCCACTTTCTGGCTCCTGATCTCTCTGTCTTTGCATTGTCATCACTACAAAATTCTTTGAGAAGGTAAGGTTTAAAGCCTAAACTTTACTTCCCCATTGGTAAGACTGGTGCTGACTCGATGGACATGAGTTTGAGCAAATTCCAGGAGATAGCGAGGGGCAGGGAAGCCTGGCGTGCTGCAGTCCATGGGGTCGCGAAGAGTCCGCCACAACTGAGCAACTCAACAACAACAACAAAAGGCTAACTGGCGTTTAGCATGTGTGTGTAAAACCAAGAATGAACTCTTATTTCTTTCCTTCCTTCTCTCCTCTCCTGTCTAGGGTGGAGAGGGGTAGGTGGAGTTGTAAAGAAAACAAAGTGAAAAAATCAGAGGGAAATAATAGCAGCATCTCTGAGGCTGTTTTTCTCATTCAAAAACTATACGGTGAAATAAAATATCTGAACTAGAATGCTGTTTCTCCTTGTTCTACTCTCCCTGAAGCCCCTGGAGGATAAACTGAGAAGTGGATGTTTTAGTAATGAGCCCAGAATAAAGTATCTCAAGCTGGGGAGCAGACTGTCAGTCATTAAGTTTATTTATTCTTTCAACAAATATTTATTGGGCACCCACAATATGTGTCAAACATCATTCTAAGTGGATGATAAATATCTGTAAACAGAAGATCCTTACCATTGTGGAGCTTACATGCTAGCAGAGTGAAACAAGTAAATAAACACAACACAGAAGTATATTGTATAGTGTATTAGAAAGTGATAAGTACTTCAAGCACAGTTGTAAGGGTATTGCTCCTAGAATCAGACTGAGTTTGAACCTCAGCTCTACCACTTCCTAGCTGTGTGACTTGGATAAGTTAGCTACCTTCTCTGTGCCCCAGTTTTCTTATGACTATAAAATAGACAAGACAATGTCGCCTACTCCATAAGGCTGCTATATGCATGAAATGAATTAATACCTGGCAAGAATGCCTGGCTGAGAGTAAGAGCCAGAGAACTGTTTGTTAAACAAATAGCTGCTATGAAAAAAAATTAAAAAGAAAAGCAGAGTGAATACTATCGAATATGAAGGGTGTAATTTTGTAGAGGATGGTCAGGTAATGTTTGAGAAGAAACCATATGAGCAAAACCTTGAAGGAGGAGACAGTTCAGTCAGTCAGTTCACTCACTCAGTCGTGTCTGACTCTTTGCAACCCCACGGACTGCAGCATGCCAGTCCTCCCTGTCCATCACCAACTCCCGGAACTTGCTCAAACTCACGTCCTTCAAGTCGGTGATGCCATCCAACCATCTCATCCTCTGTCATCCCCTTCTCCTCCTGCCTTCAATCTTTCCCAGCATCAGGGTCTTCTTCTCCAACGAGTCAGTTCTTCGCATCAGGTGGCCAAAGTATTGGAGCTTCAGCTTCAGCATCAGTCATTTCAATGGATATTCAGGACTGATTTCCTTTAGGATGGACTGGTTGGATCTCCTTGCAGTTCATGGGACTCTCAGGAGTCTTCTCCAACACCACAGTTCAAAACCATCAATTCTTCAGCGCTCAGCTTTCTCTATAGTCCAACTCTCGCATCTGAACATGACTACTGGAAAAACTATAGCCTTGACTAGACAGCCCTTTGTTGGCAAAGTAATGTCTCTGCTTTTTAATACACTTTCTAGGTTGGTCATAGCTTTTCTTCCAAGGAGCAAGTGTCTTTTAATTTCATGGTTGCAGTCACCATCTGCAGTGATTTTGGAGTCCCCAAAAATAAAGTCTATCACTGTTTCCATTGTTTCCCCATCTATTTGCCATGAAGTGTTGCGAACAGATGCCATGATCTTAGTTTTCTGAATGTTGACTTTTAAGCCAACTTTTTCACTCTCCTTTTTCACTTTCATCAAGAGGCTCTTTAGTTCTTCTTTGCTTTCTGCCATAAGGATGGTGTCATCTGCGTACCTGAGGTTGTTGATATTTCTCCCTGTAATCCTGATTCCAGAGGAGGGGACAGAGTTAGACAAATATACTGGATGGTAGTTACAGAGGAAGTGACCTTGATGAATGTTCTAATGTGACAGTGGTGAATGACTTAAGGTGAAGGTGCCGCTGCTAAGCTTTGAGAACTGCCAGGCAGCAAGTGTAGCTTGAACGAAGTGAGTCTGGAGTTCAGTTAGGAGCTGGAAGTCCCCTGGGAGGAGTTTAGCTTTTCTTTTAGGCATGAAATGAGAGGTGATTGAAGTTGTAAGGAGAGGAGTGGCAAACAGTGACTTTTCTTTTTAAAACGATTACTACCCTGCATTGAAAATAAATTGAAAGGGTGGAAAGATTAAAGGCGGGGTCTTTGGGGAGATGGTGATGGCTTATACCTGGGTGGTTGCAACAGAGATGGTAAGCAGTGGGTGGCTTCCGCCTATATTTGGAAGATAAAGCCAAAAGGAGGTCCTGATGGATTGCATATAGTGAGTGCAGGAAGAGGAAAATTTAGAGTGAATCCAAGATTAAAATTTCTCATAATGATTTCTCCTGTCTGCTTTTCTTACCTACAATTTTATTCATCCACCCCCATTTCGTCTTTGTATCTAATGCCAAGATAGCTCCAAGACTAGGAAAAGTCATAGTGTAGGGAAAGGAGATTGTATTTGTGAGAGATAGTGGGACAGAAGAGAGAAGCAAAATCTGTCTGGAAGAAGAATTTAATGCTGACGGCTCCTCCCACAGAATATAGTGGAAAAGAGTTCCAACTGGAAAAGGATGCAAATGAAAAGGCTCGATGGTCCCATTCTTATGCTCCCCAGATCTCTGGGTGATCTTTCACCAGGTGAGGCAGGATCAAGACATTTCTCTGAGCTGGCATGTATTTCTATTTATCTTAAAGATGGGGAACAAAAGGTTAGCAAAACTAAAAATAAATATTGGTGTTAAAATCCGTCTTTGAAAAATGTAGGCTTTTTATCTCCTCTCTCCTACCCAAACCTTTGTGTCATTTCATTCTCTTCCTTCTTTGTGTGTGGACGTAACCATATCTAAACTAAACTGTCAAAGAATAATTAATGAGTGTATTAGTCACTCAGTCATGTCCCACTCTGCGACCCTAAGGACTGTAGCCATCAGGCTCCTCTCTCCTTGGAATTCTCTAGGCAAGAATACTGGAGTAGGTTGCCATTCCCTTCTCCAGGGGATTTTCCAGACCCAAGGATCAAACCTGCATCTCCTGCACTATAGGCAGACTCTTTACCGTCTGAGCTACCAGGGAAGCTCAAATAATTAATAAGCTCAGGAATTGACACTGACTTTTTCCAGTGAGCACTATTAAGCTCAATATACCTGTCTCTACACAAACGCAGTGCCGTACCATGAATGTGCTCAAAATGGTGATTTTTCTCAAGGAGGTTACATATGGAAAAACTTTCTTTGTCCTACTTTGTTTTGCTCTCTCAACATTTCTCTCCAACCTCTCCCTGTTCTTCTTGCTTCCCTTCCTCCACTCTCATCAGCTGGGTATTCATCCATAAAAGCCATTTACAGTTTGATGCCGCAAAGCACTCATAGCTGTTAAACTACTCTCCGTTGGAAAGGAATTTTCCTCGAATCTGGCCACATTCATTCACTCACTAACAGATGTTGTGGCCCCAGGCTGCGTTTCTGGGGAGTAGGTAGCGAAAGGGGAAGGGATTCATCGACGTCCTCTGTCAGAAGTCAATAAGCCATCATTCAACTCTCCCGGGCCCTAAGCAGGTGCTCTTTCCTTTTTTCTGACAATAGCAAAGGTTCCCAAGACCCAGATGACAGTCTCTACGTGAGCATTTAGTGGCTCTACTGACAGGTGTTTCTCTGTATAACCAGACAACAGGTGTTTGCCCGGTGCAGCCTGCCAAAAGCCAAGGAGCCAGAGCAGAAAACAAAGCCCATTTGTGAAAATGATTACTGTAATTAAGAGCTACAGTAATGCAAACAATGAAAACTCATACACTTTCTGCAACTCACAACCTCTCAAATTCTTTGTCCCCTGGATAGAGGAAATGACAGACTACAAATCACCCAGCATTACAATGTAGTTTTAAAAGCTATAGTTCTCAGTTTTTTGGGGAAGAGATTGAAATGATGATTAAGGCATCTTTTGAAACTATTCCTCATAAGTTTCCACTTTTAAAATGTGTATCATTGTACTCTTGGGGGATTACAAATCAGTGTATGCTGAAGGAGACTGCCTTTGAGAGAGGTGTAACTTACTTGAGAGGCCTATATACACCTAAATAAAAAGAAATAGCTAAGCAATATTCAAATCACAATATGCTTGGGGGTGACCCTTATTACAGCAGAAGCTCTGGTTTGATCCCTGGGTCAGAAAGATCCCCTGGAGAAGGGAATGACTACCCACTCCAGTATCCTTGCCTGGAAAATTCCATGGACAGGGGAACCTGGGTCGCAAACAGTTGGACACAACTGAGAGACAGCATGCCCATGAGAGTTGGGGGGGGCGAGGCATGTGGTTAGTTCACTTCTAGCTGCTACATACTGTGATTATTATTATTACTATTATTTTTGCCATCAGGAACGTCTTAATTTTAATTAATTTACAGAAGTGAAAAACATATTCTTTTTTCCAGTAGACAATATGATTTTTATTTATCATATATGATTTAAAAACTCTTATATAGGGGCTTCACTGGTGATCCAGTGGCTAAGTCTCTGAGCTCCCAGTGAACGTGCCTGGATTCAATCCCTTGTTGGGGAACTAGATCCCATACACTGCAGCAAAGACTGAAGATCCCACATGCCACAGCTAAGACCCAGCAAGGCCAAAGAAACAAATTAATCAATGAAAAAAATTCTTGCGCAATTTTTGATTTTGTAGGTCTTTATATTCCCCTCTCCCAACTCCATAGCCAAGTTTAAAAGTTTTATGCTTTTTATTTTGATTTTCTTAGTAAAGTATTTAGTATTACATAGTAAAGATCATATTTTATTTCAGTTTTATATAATTATTAAAGGGATAAGTAATGTATCATGATTCACTAAAACAGAATAATAAATAACTTATACACTGCAGTTATTGAACACCTTTGTATTGTGATTGCCAAAAGAACAGTCCAAGATTTTTCAGCTAGCTATTTTGCAGTGTTTAAAAAAAAAGATTGAAAGAAGTAAAAAGGGCAGCTCACAAATAATTCTTCTAGAGGTCACAGGAATGGGATGCTTTCTTTTAAACCACTTTTGGTTAAGCTGAAAACAGTTTTTGGACTTCTCAGAAAATTCTTGATTTTAGAAAAAGTAGGCAAGGAGTAATTCTCTAGAATGTTATGCCTAAACTTTTCTTGGGGAAAAACTAAACTGACATGAAGCAACCACTTGCTATTTTGATATCTTTCAAATGTTGTGTACTTCCTTTTAACAGTTGCATCTTCAATTTTGGTCCCCTTACCTCTTTAACACTGAAGAAAAATAAGCATCTTATGCGGGGAGAAAAAAAAACTTAGTATGTGTGGACTAGCTCTCAGACTTAGTCTGAGACATCAGCTTTGATCAAATTACTTTCTGAACAAATGGCCTTTGACTGGGTTGGTGAAAGGATAGGCCATGCGCCCTGGGTTTCAGCAGCTTCCTATCTGTTTATCACTGGTACCAGGCTTGGTCTCACTTCTGTTCTCTTCCTCCTGTCTCATTTGGCACAAGAGGGATGTCCTAGAAGAGACACTGTGCTTCCTTTCTCTCCTTCCCACCCCCTCCCGATTTTTCTTGAATGAGTGCCCATTTGCTTATGGCCTGTCTCTCTGGATACCAACCAAACATCCAGAATGCTAAAGCTATTCCAATACTAGCAACTCTAATTGACCCTCTTTTTCTCTCATAGATGAGAAAAGTCTCTGATTGCTCACCCTGTTTGCCACCCAACCCACTTCTTGTGGAAGTACCATACCTCTCCACCTACCTATGTTGAGAACAACCTCTCTAGACATTATTAGAGACACACTGTGCTGAGCACTGAAGAATTGATGCTTTTGAACTGTGGTGTTGGAGAAGACTCTTGACAGTCCCTTGGACTGCAAGGAGATCCAACCACTCCATCCTAAAGGAAATCAGTCCTGAATATTCATTGAAAGGACTGATGCTGAAGCTGAAACTCCAATACTCTGGGCACCTGATGAGAAGAACTGACTCATTTGAAAAGACCCTGATGCTGGGAAAGATTGAAGGTGGAAGGAGAAGGGGATGACAGAGGATGAGATGGTTGGATGGCATCACCGATTCGATGGACATGAGTTTGAGCAATCTCCTGGAATTGGTGATGGACAGGGAGGCCTGGCGTGCTGCAGTCCATGGGGTTGCAAACTGCTGGACAGGATTGAGTGACTGAGCTGAACTGACTGAGCTGTGCCAGGAACAAAAGCAATCACTAAGAGCAAAGTGGGTTCTGTCTGGGGCAGGGGATGGTGGCATTATCTCAAATCATGATTTTTGTTAGGGAGTTTAAGATTGAAATGTACACTGTCTAAGCCACCAGGGAAGCCCAAATTGTACACAATGCTGTATTTAAAGTGGATGATGAACAAGGACCTACTATATAGCACAGGGAACTCTACTCAATGTTATGTGACAGCCTGGATGGGAAGGGAGTTTGGGGAGGATGGATACATGTATATACATGGCTGAATCCCTTTGCTGTCCACCAAAAACTATGTCAACATCGCTTTTTGTTTTTGCTTTTTGGTTGTGCTGGGTCTTTGCTGCTACAAGTGCGAGTTCTCTAGTTGCAGTGAATGATAGCTGCTCTTGCGGGCTTCTCACTGCAGTGTTTCTCCTGTTGCCAATCACAGGCTCTAGGTGTGCGGGCTCAGTAGTTGTGGCACACCAGCTTAGCTGCTGTGTGTGGAATCTTCCTGTACCAGGGATCGACCCCATGTCCCCTACATTGACAGGAGGACTCCTATCTACTGTACCACCAGGGAAGTCCTATTCTAACACTGTTTAATGGCTATACTCCAGTATAAAACAGTTTAAAAAAAGTCAACTCACAACTTTTGCACCCATGTGTCACCAGCACAAAGAACCACCTCTTCCATCTTCCATGGCTGGCCCTGGACAGAATAAGGGGCTTCTGGTGCTTTAAGAAGAGACCGTATTTTCTGGAATTGGATATCATGTGCCGAGGTAACTGGGGGGCCTATAGTGCTTTGGGACTCAATGCATGGATGCACCAGAAGCTAAACTAGCCACAAAGTTAGTTGGAAAGCACCAGAGATGAGCTTTATGAGAAAAAGTAACAGATTTCATGCAGACCTTTCACACAAAAGGTCTCCTTCTACTAGCATAGGCTGCTTTGCTTTCTGACTTCACATGGAGGAGACCAGCTGCCTGTGACCATTTCAAAGCAGCTGCCTCTTCAGGGAGGAGTTGTAGGCCCTGGAGAAAGAGGAGGAGATCTAACCTCCGGGACCTGCAGAGTTCCTAATCACTCCGTCAGCACCCTGCCTGTGCGCCCCTCCTCTCTGCTTCCTTGCCACACAGCCGGCCCTTCCCACCCTTCTCAGCCTGCTCAGGGCTCCTTTAGCCACAGGCTATTTGTTCTTGCAGTTGCTGCCAACTTGGCTGGTGAGAAGCCAGGCCTGGAGGAAACTGAGGGTCCTGGCAGGAACGTGGGCTGACGGCTCCAACAGGGTCAGTGCCTGACTCCTCCCACAATGCAACTGTGCCTGCATCAAAAATCCTATGGAGCTAGAAGTCGTGTGGGGTCAGCAGGGACCCTGTTAGCAAAAAAAAAAAAAAAAATAGTGGTGCTGCTGTCTGGATACAGCTTCTGAGTGTGTGGAAGGGCAGCAGGAATGGAGATGGAGGGCCAGACTGAAGCCCTTCACTAAGGAAAACATTTCTGAGATCCTCTGGGCTTTTGTCTGCATGAATCAAGCCAAGAAAACCAGCCCTTGTCTTGCACTGTAACAAACCTATATCAAGGTGGCGCTCGTGATAAAGAACTGGCCAGCCAATGCAAGAGACATAAGAGACACGGGTTCCATCCCTCCTTGGGAAGATCCCTTGGAGGAGGAAATGGCAATCCATTCCAGTATTCTTGCCTGGAGAATCCCATGGTCAGAGGAACCTGGCAGGCTACAGTCCATAGGGTCGCAGAGAGTCAGACACAACTGAAGTAACTTAGCACCTCCAGCAGCAGAGATGTGTAGAGACTGACTGGCTCTGAACAGAAGCCTGTGTGAGGCCCAGGGGCTCCCCGGGCAGCCTAGCTCTTGGGCTGGAGAGCCTTCTGGGACACTGGTGTGCACTGCCCAGGGCTCATTCAATCTCATCATCTACCTCCGGTCCTTCCTCCAACCCAGCATGAAGCACTACAGATAGGATGGACCAAGTTTTGGCCTCACCTCTGGTCTCAGAGCCCTCTGACTTCTGTTTCCAGCCAGAGGAAGATTGTAAATAGTAAGCTTATCCCTCAGGTGAAGGGAACCTTGGGCGCTGACCTTTTCATCCTCATCTCTTTCTCTCCAGACTTTTGAGTACCAATCTAAGGATACCAGTAATTACAGCTTGCTTTTCAATTGACTCTCATCCCTAGTGACTGGATCATAGGTACAGCTATAAAAAAGCCTAAGGGAAATTCACCTACAGGTTCTCAGGCAGAACTGGGGTGGGGGGGGGGGACTGGAAAGAAACTCAGGCGCTGGAGCTAGGAAAGGTAAGTCTAAGGACATGGGGCTATCGAACCTGAGGCTGAGGGGTTGAGGAACTGAGGAAGGTAAACCTCAAGAACTGGGGACACAGCTGATGCCTAGATGATTGTTGGGACCCATTAACCTGTTGGTTAGTTTTTCGGTGACCCTTCCAGGGGGCTATGAGTGGAAGCTAGCCTTGGAGGACCGTTTGCTTTCTCTCTGCAGGCAGCCAGGAGCATACACATTCTCTCCTTCTCTCCGATATCTGGGAGAGCACAGGAATTAAAAACAGCATGGTGCACTGGCCTCGGGCGGCTCCACCTAAGCCCTGGCAACCTTGACCAGGCTCATTGGCCTGTGAATGGACTGAGGGATCGTCCTCAGTCAGGGGGCTTTTTGATGATCGAGAAAAAAAAAAAAAAAGCGGTACAGGATTGCACTCTGTTTTGAGTGGAGCTGGTAGGAGTAGAGACAGGGTAGCCAAGACTGTGAAATGAGAGTTTTTTCGACCTCAGATGTGTGGTGGACACAGGCTCAGCGGATCCGCTGTGCCCCGGGTTAGACAGGGAGGGTGCGGGCCGGGGAGGGCGCAGTCGGGAGCGCGGGGCTACTGGTCCCTTTCTCTACGGAGCTGCGGAGGGATGGAGGGGGGTTTGGCTGTTCAGAGCAGAGGACTGGGGCAGCGCTGTCTTCTTTCACTGTTCAGTTTGTTCTTTTTTTTTTTTTTAACAACCCAAATACATGTTCAGCCCTCTTCTGGATTTTTAAAAGTTCAGTGGCACCCACTCTACATGCTTCTGCACACCATACTCATTCAGTTTTAAGCACGACTTCAAAAAAACACCCAGCATCCAGGAGAGTTGAGAAGAAATCTGGGATCTGGTTTGCCAGACTCAAACCACTCTTCCCCACTGGTCACTCTTCTCCACTTAGCGAATGCTCTGCTTTCCCTGAAGTTTCACTCTCAGATCTCAGAGGAGGTCGGAGGGCACTTCCTCACCCTCCAGGTGGAGCTGAGCTAAAACCTGAGCAGGTGTCTTGGCCTTCCTGGGTCATCCCTAGACAAAAGTTTGATCCCTAGCTGGAATCTTGCAGGAGATGAGAGGGATACAAGAATGGCTGTTTCACTGGGGGTGGGGTTGGAGAATCTGAAAAACAGAGGAAAAGAGAAGGAGGAATTTCAGCTTGAGAGGCTCAGCCTCAGAGTGCTTTTGGCCCTAGGGTTTGGAAAGGAGGCTGATGGTGTCTCCAAGGTCAGTCACTTTCCTGCTCTTTCAGCAGACCTCCAGGGATGAGGAAGGGGAGACACAAGCAACTGGATTTGCTTTGGAAAATCTTTGTCACTTGAGGCATAGGTGGTATACGGTGTGACAGGCAGGGGAACTTACTGATGGCATTTAGCACCACCTATGGGCCTTAAACCCTGACAGCTCTGTCAGAGACCCAAGGGCATCGCCTGCAGAAGGCACAGTGCCCAGGCTCAGCATTCCTTACTCATTCAGCCTGAAGAGAGGTAATGTCAGTCAAGGAGATTGTTGTGAGGGACCACCTGTCCTCAGTCTCCACTTTCAGGATGGCCTTGCAAGGGTCTGCTTACCTGCGGTAGTTAAGCCGGAAGCCCAGAGCTTGAGCCAAGCACAGCAGAAAGAGAAGGGGTGTTCAGCCCAGGATGGCATCTTATATAGGGCTTCCCTGGTGGCTCAGATAGTAAAGAATCTGCCTGCAATGTGGGAGACCTGGGCTTGATCTCCGGGTTGGGGAAGATCCCCTGGAGGAGGGCATGGCAACCCACTCCAGTGTTCTTGCCTGGCGAAGCCCGCGGACAGAGGAGCCTGGCAGGCTACAGTCCATGGGGTCACAAAGAGTTGGACATGACTGAAGTAACTTAGCACTGAAGTACTTAGCGTCTTACACAGCGTGTCAGCATTGTGCCCAGGCCATACACATCTACGTGTGATGCACCCTCTCCTTCCCCTCTCCCCCTCCACCCAGTGACTTCACTAAGTTGTCCAGGCGACTTTCTGTTTACAGCTGCCTTGATGTTAAGTATTCCAGCCACCCAAGATGACCAGTCCTGAAAAACAAACAAGTGCTTTATAGGCTTCTAATTATTGAGATAGGACTCCTTAAGTGGGATTCAATAATAGAGGAAGCAAGCTCTTCCCATCCATCTTGGACCTTATCGGGCCAAATCACAGGCTTTTCATTAAACTGAACAGTGAATAATGTACTAGAATGTAGTTTAAAGCTTCAAATATGTTTCCAGACGGAAATATTTCAAGAATGTAAGCCAGGTATACTTCTCAGATAAATGACAGTAGGGGCATCGCCTACACGGGAATTCTCGGTTCTCAGGTTTCCTGAAATCCAGAGCGCGCATCATTAATCATTCAATGGGGTCGGCCCTTCAGTCAGTGGCAGCTCTGAGTAAGCTGAAGCGAGCCGTGAGCTAATCCTTCCTGCCACGGGGATCCTGGCGCGAGAGAGGACAACTGGACAGTTGGTCACATGCGTCGGTGATGCCCAGACTCTGCCTCTCTTGCCGGGCTCCGAGCACGGTGCGCGTGTGCGCTCATCCTCCGGAACGCAGACCCGGAGCTGCCTAGAAGGAAAAACCGATTCGGCGGCAGGATGTTTAGCGCTACCGAGAGTTTCCCAGCAGGAAAGCAGCTCGAGCAAGGGCGTTAATAGCTTAAGGTGGCTCTCTAAACACTGAATAAATCCACTCCTTAGCTCTTTAGTAAATCAACAGCCACAACAACGGCCACAGCCTTCTTATCCAGTGCGCCACACCAAAGCCTTCCCAAGTTGGGCTGCGAATCCTTGTTTGGTTCCTGGCGGCCAACACTTGCAGCAGGGGCGGGGGATCCCCCCCTCCCCCGCCGGGATGACTCCCCCTCGGGATGCAGTTCCCGAGGGACCCCCGGGGCGGGGGTGGTGACAGTTGGGTCGGCTGGGCACCGGGGAAGTGAACTTGGAGACTGGATCCTGGGTAGACGAGGGCGCGTTGCTGGGACGCCAGCGTTAGGCGGAGGTGCGAGAGGATGAGAACTCACTCCCTGGGCATTTGAAGCCCCCATCCCAGGGGCTGCCCCCTGGAGGAGTCCGGGGGCTCGCGCGAGGCTGAATTCGCCGCCGCGTTGGCTCCAGTGGAGGCGGCCGTGCGGCGCGTGAGAACTGCCGGGGTGCGTGGCCCGGGTGCGCGCGCGCCGGGCGTCGGGGTGCAGCTTCCCTCCGCCCCGCTTCCCCTCCCATTCGCCCTCTCCCATCTCCTCCCTCCTCCACACCCCCGCCCCCGGGACGGCGAGGCTCCCTCCCCGCACCGGCCGGAGAGTACTCAGAGCGGCGGGTGAGGGGAAGCTTCGCAGGCGTGCACGGAGCAGTGAGATCACTGGCGTTATAAATATCCCAGTGCCAGCGCCGAGATCCGTTCGGGTGGCCTCTCTCTCTCTCTCTCTCTCCCCCCCTCTCCCTCTCTCTCTCTCTCTTCCCCGAGGCTATGTCCACCCGGTGCGGCGAGGCGGGCAGCACCAGAGGCACGCAGCCGCGCGGGGGCTCCGGAGCCCAGAACCAGCCCTGCAAGATGCACTTAGGACCCCCGCGGCTGGAAGCATGAGCTTGTCCTTCCTCCTCCTCCTCTTCCTCAGCCACCTGATCCTCAGCGCCTGGGCTCAAGGGGAGGAGCGCCTCGCACCCAAAGGGCAGCCCGGACCGGCTGCCACCGAGAGGAACCCGGGAGGCGCCAGCAGCCGCCGGAGCAGCAGCAGCACCGCGTCTTCCTCTTCTTCCCCCGCCGCCTCGTCCTCCGCGGCTTCTCGGGGCGGCCCAGCAAGCGGCTTGGAGCAGAGCAGCTTCCAGTGGAGCCCCTCGGGGCGCCGGACCGGCAGCCTCTACTGCAGGGTGGGCATCGGTTTCCATCTGCAGATCTACCCGGATGGCAAAGTCAATGGCTCCCACGAAGCCAATATGTTAAGTAAGTTGCTTGCTCTCCTCCAAAACCTGTCCTGAGCGGGTGGCGGGAGCACCGACAGGGACCGCCGGTTGCTCCCCGGGCTGTCAGCGCACCTTCCGGAGCCCGGGCCACTGGGAGCCCGCCGGGCGGGTTGGGCTGGAGGTGCGTCTGGGAGGTCGCACACCCTTACCCGTCTCGTGGGAATGGGCAATGGCGATTCCTGAGGGACAGGCTGCCCCAAGGCTGGTGCAGACAGGCAGCGTGTTTCCAGATTGCCCTGGTCCCAAAGAGGAGCTCCAACCTGTGCCCGGAGGAAAAACAAAAATCTTTCTCCTTGTTCAGTTTCTGTTTACCTTCTGGTTCTGTTTATCAGACTAGCATTTTCCACCGGGCAGCAAAGTGCACCCCTTTACCCTGCCCATAACTGAACAGTTCTTTTTAAAATAACCAAATCTCACATACTCCTCCCTCACAACCGCTACCACAAACCCCAAATTGCTGCATAATGTGTATGCGTATGTATGTGTGTGTGTGTATCCATATATGTCTCTTGTAGATACGTACATATTTGCACATTATATCCATATAGAATATATAGGTATATCATACGGGAGACCAAACGTTCTCTGCTTGGAAGAAGACAGTGATCTAGAAAACTGGACACGTTTAGAGAGGGAGACGTGATGGACATTGGAATTATTAATTCCGGAGTTGGGTTTAGCAACATTTAGTATCTTGAGACCATGACCAGACCTTGTGAGGAAGAGTGTCCGGCCTTCTGTCCCCAAGGACAATTAAAGGAAAGTTCTCTATTTTATAGAACATTTAGAGGCAGTTCAGTTCGGTACAGGTGAAATTTTTGTGGGATTTTTAATTTAAGCCAAGTTTAAACTTTTCTTTCTGGGTTTAGCTCTCTCTCTCTTTCCCTCCTTCATTGTCTCCTCCCTTCCACTCTGTCTGAGTTTCCAGACCATCACTGCCGCGCCTGATTCCTCCCACTGTCTCTCTAAGGCAGCAGAGGGGAGAGATGTGTGGGACTGGGGACATCTCTGCGGACGTTTTCCTCGGTAGGGCCAGACGGCTCTTCCAGCCGGGGCTGGTCCAACAGATAGACGCACGGCCCGGGCCTCCTGGACCCAGGGAGAGAGGAAACGTGGCCAGGAGACAGCGCGCTGTTATCCGGCCCGGAGTGTCAGCCTGGTGGCTCCCAGGTGTACTTAACTTTCTCTGCCTCGAGCCAATGACCCACAGATTTCTTCTTAACCAAGCTCCGGAGGAGCGGGGGCGCCACTGCGGGGCTGGCAGCCGCCCCGACGCGGGTTGGAGATGCGCACATCGGCGGGGTGGCCGGCTGGCAAGCTCTCCCTGGGGAGTCCAGGAGGCGGGAGGTGGAACGCGAGCGGGTCCACGCCTGCCCCTTGCCCCTGACTGCTCCTTCCGCCTCTGCCTCCAGCTTGCTCTGCTGCCCGTGGTGAGGTGGCTTGGAGCACCGAACCCCAGAGAGGGCCTTCCGCGTCAGCCCCAGCGAGTGCCAGGGCCTCCCGCACCCTCTTCAGAGGGGACTGCTTTTTTTTTTGTAAGACTGTATATATTTTTGGCTGGGTCTTCCTTGCTGTGGCAGTCTTTCTGTACTTGCAGGAGCCCGGGCTACCCTTCCTTGTGGTTCACGGGCTTCTGATTGCAGTGGTTTCTCTTGTTGCAGAGTGCAGACTTCACTAGTTGCAGTGTGTGGGCGCGGTAGTTGAGGCAAAGGGCTTAGTTGCTCAGGGGGATGTGCAATCTTCCCGGACCAGGGATCGATCCTGTGTCCCCTGCTTTGGGAGGTGGACTCTTATCCACTGCATTAGCAGGAAAGTTCGAGGGGCCTACTTCTATGTTTTAAGGTTCATTGCACTCGTTAAACTTCTCGCCATATGTGGTGATAAAAGGCAAGGTCAATTAGGGTGAAGGGGAATTTCCAGAGATTTCAGGGTAAGCAAATGTTATGTCTAAGCAAGTGTTATTTCCATCTGTCCTCATTTTGTCCCACCCAGCTCTCCTTCCACCAGACATCAGAGCTCATTTCCCCACTTGTGGTAGTCTTTCCCCCTTTCTCTTATAGGAACACTCTTTCTATTCTGTTCTTCCTGTTGTTCAGTCGCTAAGTTGTGTCTGACTCTTTTGAGACGCCATGGACTGTAGCCCACCAGGCTCCTCTGTCCATGAGATTTCCCAAGCAAGAATACTGGAGTGGGTTGCCATTTCCTTCTCCAAGGGATCTTCCCAACCCAGGGGTTGAACCCACATCTCCTGCATTGGCAGGCAGATTCTTTACCACTTAGCCACCAGGGAAGCCCATTCTTCCTGTAGTTTATCCCCAAACTCAGCCTCAACAGAGAATGACTTCTGTGTTCCCAAGGGAAGATTCAAAGCTAACCTGCAAGCAGCCGCAGGTTGGATCCCAGGGTGGGTAAAAGGAGGTGTTGGAGTGGGTTTTGGTGTGCTAGAGAATCTGTGAAAACTAGACTCATTCCCAAGGTATTTACCCTCTTCCCTTGGAAGAAACCACAAGAGACAAAGATTTCTTGCAGCTTAGGCCTTTTGGAGGGGAAGTTATAGAAAAGTATAGAAAGGAAAATGAGAACAGATCAACAGAGAATACATCCAGCTAAAGAAGACACTGGCCGGTATTTATTTCCAAGGTACATTTTATTTTAAAATCTGCTTTGAAAGATATCTAACAAAGAACAGACACAAAATGCTGCTTTGTTTCTTAAGCAAACTAAATAAAAGTGCCTAAATAAAACTTTCTTAATTTAACTAACACTTTTCTAGTTCATTCCAGTTTATAACAGCCTTTCAGAGTTTCATCTGTATCTTTTGCTTGGCTTTCGATCAATTCACTTATTCATTCATGCATTTGTTCATGTACCCAACATAGGATACCTAGCCCAGCAAGCTTGATATTCTGATTACTTGATATTGGGTTAGTTGGGATTTTTTTTTTTCCTTTGCCTTCTATAGGTTTTTCTCACAGAGGAAAGTATAATTTGTTTAAATCATGGTGATTTTCAGCTTTGTGATGTCTGGAACGTCCTACACTGTATCATAAGATTTTGCTACCATTGATCCATGAAGAATTTATGAAATATGTCATGTTTAAAAGGATAGCATGTAATTTGAAAGTTTAAAATGAATCTCTGTCTTTAAGTAGCTGTGAAAGAGAAACAAGATCTGCTAATTGCAGTTGGTCATAGACCTCTTTGAAGATAGCACGTGATGGTTTCCTGATACATATGTAAACACAGGAGTTGTTTATGGACTATTGGTTGGAGTAGATGAGGAAACATTTTCCCAAATCTCTTAAGACACTGAGAGACACTTGAGACACTGAGAGAGCTTGGACCATGAGAACCATGGAGGATACATCAGTTTTACCTCATCACCTAATTCTACTGTCTGTGAGTTAGCAGTGATGGAAAACATACATTATTCTGACACAGCTTGTTACTTCTGTGAAAAGTCAAAACTCTGCCATGAAACTGCATTCTAACAGGTTCTTTTAAACTCCATAATTTTCTGTAATGTTTGTCAGAAGAGAAAAATATATATGCGTGTATGTTTCATGACTATCATTTGACATTAAAATTTTTGCAAACCCTGAATATTTTTTGTTTTGTTATCAAAAGTACATTTCCCATAGATTTTGAAACATAATTTGTTTAGTTAAGGTATACCACTTAATATGGTCTTAGCTTCTCATACAAGAGTTATCCCAAGTTTTAAAGACAAGAATCAAGCTCATTGCACATAAACTTTTTTTTTTGAGCTTTGATTTTATTTTATTTAATTTTTTTTTCATTTATTTTTATTAGTTGGAGGCTAATTACTTTACAATATTGTAGTGGTTTTTGTCATATATTGACATGAGTCAGCCATGGATTTACATGTATATAAACTCTTATCATAAGGAAATGCTAAGGAAGGATGAAGATGGGCAAGACAAAATAGATGATAAAATTCCACTCCTGAATAGAAACAAAACTTTCCTTTAATTTCTACGTTTTCAATTAGTTTCAATACAGTGCTTCTGTTGGCTTATCTTGGGCCACTGAAGAAGAGGCAATCAAGTAACTGTCAGTTCAGGGAGCAAAAGCATAAGGTTATAGCTACACAAAGACTGACTGTTCACATAAAAATATGAAAATTCCAGTCATGTATTTTAGCTAGCTTTAAAAAATCTGAATTCACTATCAACCTTGATGTTAACGTAGAGTCAACATTTATATAGTCCCCAAAGCCTAAATAAACCAGAATCTATACAGAAAAATGCAAGTGGCAAATTTGCTAATTTAATGAAGACTGCTAAACTGGTTATTTCAAGACTCAGATTTGATAATGACTTGGCATATTTATTGCTGTGTGAAGCCAAGTAGAGAAACTACTTCAGTTTTAAATGATTTATCTTTGAGAGCTTTCAGATGGGCTGTTGAAATCTTCTGAATACATGGAATATTTGTGTATCTTATTCACTGATAAAATAGAAAAAAGGGAGACGTCTACATAACTGTATCAACCATCATTGATAAGAGTCTCATTGTGTTAAAAATTCTAGAGGGGACTAAGTGAACAAATTTAGATAGAGATTTTCTTATGGGAATAAGCTTACTTTGTAATGAACACCTAATGCTTGTAAGTGGATTAAGCAATGCGAGACCCTGAATCCCTGCATCCTTCAACCTAGATGTCAATCCTAGAATTCCACCAAGAGAGAATAATTCCATCAATTTAGCACTGCTTTTTACTTTTGATCCTCTTAAATGTGAGCACCCCAGGAAAGATAACACATTGTCACTTGTACTTTAATGTGAATTAATTTATACTGATCTCTCTCCCTTTCCCATTCCCCCAGCAGGACCAAAATAGCAAGAGATTACTAAGACATGTATTCATACATGTGTACACATGGAGTGTCCTGAAAAGGAAGACAGGTAGTGAGATGGTCAAAGAAACAGTCCAATTTACAAACATTCACTGACTGTAATCTGAGACACTTGGCCTTCCACAGTTTTTCTTAGGGCTACCATTTGGGCTTTCATGGGAATTGTAAATTCCCATCAAATTTATTATTGCTGACTCCTAAGTGGAAATTACTAAAATAAAAAAAAAAACAATTTTAGAGAAATGCTTTCTGAAATTTATACACATGTGATTTAGTGCACATAGGTTTAAAATACTTAGAATTCTTTAATGAGTTATTGAGATTTGGCATAAAAATCAACAGGCCTGTGATCTTTTCAGGCAGGTGAGGGGAACGAGGTTGAATTGTGGGGCTTGAAGAATCTACTCCAATATTCTATGAAAAAAAGACATTGTGAAACTACTGTTGAAATGACTTTAAAACTATAATCTTAACAGTGTTCCCAATAGTACATTGTAATTACATTAAAATTTAGAACATCATACCAAAGTTAACTTTTGAAAAAACAATTACTTCATCTAATTTCAGCTTGTTTCTTTCCTTCATTCTTCATAACTTGAAATAGAAAGATTTTTGTAGAATTGTATTTTCAAGGTTTCAATTAAACGTAATTTTCTTAAAATTATAAAGTCCTTTTATTCTCAGACAATATATCATTTTTTTGTACTGGAACTTACAAGAAAAGAAGCCATGTAGTATGTAGTAAAATAACACTTTCACACATATTCTTTCATCTTCCCCATATTTAAAATTTATTACAATGCAAATTTTATATAACATATACATGCAATTGGGAAATGAGTTGAGTCAAAATGGGTCTTTCTTAAAAATAGAATATGTTGTCAGAAGCCAGTTATGTAAACAAAGCAGTTTCCCATTAAACAAATATTTACAGAGCCCTTTTGTCTTGACCTCTTAAATGTTACCCTGCAAACACATGAGAATTAGTGGGAATTTTTTTTCCCCCACTAATACACAATAGATTTGCATTTGCAAAACCGGGAGATTTTCCAGATATTAATACAGAAAACCTTTACCAACACAAAGCCAGGAGTTAATTGAGGGAAACATACAATCAAGTCTTTTCTACCAACTCCACATTGTCTATTTTGTATCTGTCATTCTACACACAGATGATTTCTTGTGTTCTATCTGTCTCATTTTTTAACAGATGTCTACATAGTATTCTCAATTGTATTCACCATCTCCTAAATATCCAATATGATTAATGCTATCTTCAATATCACCCTGTAATTTTGATAGAAATATAACTTTGTGTCAGATATTCTAATCATGCTTTATTAATAATATTATCGCACTACATTGTGTAGTAGATTTATCTTTACAAAGCATTCTGTGTGCTTTGTTACTATTTGATAAAATTATAATGCTCCTAAGTCTTTGGATATGCATCACAATCAGTCTGTTTCGTAAAATCTAGTATAAATTTAATTTTGAAAACATTTTGAAGAAAAGAATTTCTAAGACACAGTGTTTTTTCTTCTTTTTTCTTTTTATTAGGAGTTTTTTTCCTGAAAGCAAAAGTAGTTCCTTTCTAATAGTTTTTAGATTTGGAGGAGTTCGTTTTAAAGAAACACCCTCTAATAAAGTGGTAGCGGTAGTTTTCTTGAGATGTGTTTTATTTACTCCAGGCTAAGAACACTTATTCACAAAAACAGTAGTTTCCCTATGAACTTTCTGTTCAAGTATTTTTTAAAAATTAATTTGAATAAAGAAGCAGCAGTATTTGCTACAATTATAGGTATTAGGTCACATTGTGCAACATTTAAGTCTTCTATAAAGATACTAATATATGTGTTTGTATGTATTATATACATGTGTATCCACAATACACTGCTTCTTGTATATTGAATAATTTTATATATATACTTCAAATACTGCAGGAGGAGATTATTATGTTAAGAAAATCTGGTGAACTTCCCTATTTAACAGAGTCCTATTGAAATATTCTAATTAGAATATATGCTCAAAATACTACAGATTGAAATATTGAGATTTTTTTCCTTCTCCCTTCCACTCCCACTTGCTTCCTTCCTTTCTTCCAGGGCAGGTCCCTTTATGGCTTTAATGAATAATATTATTTTATCTTTTTTTTTCTTTTTGCAATTTGATGTAGGCAGTTAACAAAAAGCCCTGTGCTTTTCTCTTGTTCATATAGCATTACATATGAGTTTATGGTAAACAGGCAGGAATTCCAATTACATACAGACTATGAGTTTCAGCTTCTTAAAAATACTCTCTGAACTGTGGTGTGCAGCTCTTTTGACCCAGTGGATGTGAACTTTCAAAGTATTATAGGATACAGAGGGACATAGACTTGGTAATTCTCACTATGAAATACCAAAATATAAACGATAACATAATAAAATACCTCCTGAAATTTTTTCCAGAAGAGTCATTCAAAATGCAAGATGTCTCAAACAGTAATCCATCAAACACTTCATTGAGCTAACAACCCCAAATTATCTATGGTGCTTTCAGTATCTTGTTATGTGTAATCTTGAAATAAGCAACTCACTAAATGATAGGGTATGATATGTATTGATTTGTACTTTTATAATTATGATCATTTGAGAAGAGGGATTTTTAATTTAATTGAATATTGTTTTCAAGGCTTCCAGTGATTTATACTAATCTTGAGTGCAGTTGTATGTGCTTTAATAGTCAATGTACTGTCTTATCTTTGACAGAGCAACAATACATGAGAATTATTTTGTAAAACATTTTACAAAGTCTTTTCCATTTCCTTAGAACTTGAAAAGATTCTTCTGTCAAACAGTGATTACTAAGTGACATCATTTTTAGGAAAAAATGAATAGTAATGAAGCACAACTAAATTTTTGAACCTTGAAATTTATCATTTTAAATGAAAACTTGAGTGCTAAACCTCTTTTTCCTTTTACATAATAAATGTCACAATAAACAAGGATGTTAAATGCTTTTTAAAAATTCACAGTAATAAAGAATGGAAAGAGTCTCTGTAGAAATTTATATCTTCACAATGATATATAGAGGAGTCTGTGTTTTATTTTGGGATTTCTGTCATCCTAGGTATTTTGGAAATATTTGCTGTGTCTCAGGGGATTGTAGGAATACGAGGAGTTTTCAGCAACAAATTTTTAGCGATGTCAAAAAAAGGAAAACTCCATGCAAGTGTAAGTAGAACCACTTTATATTTGTTAAAGGTGTTATAGAGATTTTACATGTGTAAAATGGAATGAGTGATTTTCCAAATTGATAGATAGGACAATTTGCCCAGAGAACTTTATGATTTTCATTTTTGTAAGATTATATATCCATTAAACCAAGAGAATTGTATGTGTTTTTGTAAGTAATAATTTAAATATTTGATTTATTTGAAAAGATAATATAGAATCCACAGAAAGGTTTAAGGATAAGTTTATTTGAAAGAAGCATTCTCTAAGTGATTGTCATTATTTATGTCTTAATAGTGGTCCAAGTGAGGAGAAATATTATGGAAATACTATATTACATTTTAAATTTACATACTAATGGTGATTGTGTAATCAGTAGATCATGTTCTTAATTTTAAAAGCTACTTATTATGTCAAGAATAGAGTCTAAGTAATAAAACATATTTATTTTAATAAGTATGGTGGGAAGAAACCAATAATGAGATGATTTTGACCTTTAATAGAGAAATTTCATTTGATTCATTTGAGAAATTTTCATCTTGTAGCTGTTGTTGTATCAAAAACAATTACTTCTTAAAATTACAAAGACTGATTCTACACTCTTAAACACTTTTTTGGACTAGTTACACAGTTTGTAATCAATTTACAAATTATAGATTTCTACACTTTGTTCTGAAAATGCTCATTACTTGGGAAACACTAAAATGTTTTAAAGATAGTAAAATGCATTTAGTTTAATTTTCCCATTGAGAGATTCTTTCATCAGTATTAGTATGTACGTACAAACCTTAAAATTATTTATGCTTTGTCTGTGGTGTACTAAGTTTTGTCACACTAAATCATTTTAAAAAGCAGTTCTTCTTTAAAGCTGATCCTTTAATCCTTATTAAATTGGAGAAATATGACTTTTCCAGTTTTCAAAGTATATAGGAAGTTTTAATCAAGCACAGTCAATTGAAACTTATTAATTATGATTTCTGCTTTACAGATTTTTAAGAAATTGAAAGAGAATTTCACTTGGTTTAATGTTTAAGATTTTCTGTTTTCCTTTCTCTAGCATCTAAAGGTGGCTTGTTAATATCTTCTGGAGGAGATCATAAAACTGAAGCTATTTCTACAGTTATTTGGGGATTAAATGAGATAATATATATAAAGTTTTTTAGAACAATATTAGGTACAATGTAAGTGATCAATAAATATTACCTATTATTAGAGAATTCAAATTTAAATACAATAAACTACTAAATTCTCAGTTTATTAAATCTTTGTTAATCTCTTCGATCATCCATTGAAAGAATTATAACTAGATTTAGACTTATCTCATTTTCTGAGCTGATTATTATATTCTAGCAAATTATAATATTCATAAAATAATTGCTCTGGTTTATAACCTAATTTAAGGGGCAAAGTTCTGTTGTGGAAAGCAGGACATGCCATTTTATTTTTAAAAAGATGTTTGACTTCTAAAAATCCACACATAGAATAGAAAACAATCATCAAATGCTTCTGCACTGAATAACTTTTCTTCGATCTACTTTGGTCATTAAACATTGAAACACCTTTAAACTCTAAGCATTATAATAATATGCAATTCCTGAAAAAAAAAATTCTGTTATTGGTTCGCTTATTTTGGGTGAAAATCTTAATTTTTAAAATATTATGATTCAAGCCCTAGCACATGCAAAAAATAGACTACCTTGGACCAGCTTAAGGATAATTGTAGCAGCAAGCAAAGTGTTACAAATGGACGCCAGTTAGAAAGGTCAGACTGAGAGGTTAGGATACATGATTCCTCTGTCAAATGCAAGTAACAAATTTCCAGAAACTTGACCCAAATGTCTACGGAAGGCTGGCCGAAATAATGCAGATGATGCAAAAACAGCATCTGTTATTCTTTCTCATCTTGGCAGGCTAAAAGTTATTTCATGGAATAATGACTTTTAAACAGTACAAAGCAAGCCTTGCTCTTGTCACTCATTGAAGCTCTTTGATATAAAAGTCATTCTGATGACTTTGAGCTGACTTGTAGATAAAAAATTAAGCCCTATGATTATGTGAATTTTTTTTAAACCAATTGTCCAAGCCCACTGGCTCTTATTTGAGCTTTTATTATCACTTTTTCTCTCGATAGAAAGCTAATTAAATTATAAAGTGACTTATTTTTGAGGAAGTTTAATTTAGAAATAGTATTAGCCCTAACGTTTATTAGCTGTATGCCAGATGGTTTCCTTCTTCTTTTTAGTTTCTAGTTAAACATGTTGAAAAATTGTTCTTATAACTTTAAATATAATTATTTGATTTAGTTTGATTTTTACAAAGTTTCATCACCACTAAAAAGGCTAAAATGCCTTACACTTTCAAGATTAAATGTGTAATTAGTGAGTTGCTTTAAATTAATAATTGTGCTGAGGCATTTAAAGAGTAATTTTATAATCATTTCAAAAAATAGCTATATAAAATCATCATGTTGTGTATCTTAAATTTATACAGTGTTGTATGTCAATTGTATCTCAATAAAACTGGAAAAAGTTTTAATTAATGAACAGTAACTTTGGGGTTCTATTTGCAAAGTAAATGTGAACTATAAATGTAAAGTATTCATATAATTCTGGGGAAAGTAAACCCATAGTATGTCAAGAAATATTCATGGATTGTAGTAGATTTTTCTTGTTTTATATAGTAACACTTAGACTTAAAAATTAGTTACTAGGTAGAGATAAAATATCTGCATATTTCTTTCAAAGTTCTTTCACTCACATTATCTCATTACCTGGTTAGGTGAGGCAACAGTCTCAGTCAGAGATGTTAAATATTTCCTAAGTTACCATAGTTAACAAAAACTTGAACCAGAATAACATGGTTTAAAAATTCTCTCCATTTAAATGCTATAATGCTTGGTAGGGAAAAGTTAGCTTGAAAGAAGATATTTTGTTTCATTTGGAACTATTTACACTATTTTCAACTATTATTTTATGGAAATTAATAGTTGCATGTTTTAATAATATTTTTATGCTGCATTTTAAAGAGTGAATACTGTGGTTCATACTTAGACTATTTTGCTTGCTCTCTTTCTCTCTCTCTCATTCCAAGCTCTTTGGGAGGATCTTTTTCCCCCATCTACTTCTGTGTCTCCTGTACTTGATTTTAAAGTCTAGAAAGGAGGAGGTGTGCACACCATGAAACTTATCACACTGTTTTGTAAATGTTGGTTATTCAGTGTGATGAGGAGCT
The DNA here is from genome assembly GCF_033118175.1 of Dama dama. Lineage (NCBI taxonomy): Eukaryota > Metazoa > Chordata > Mammalia > Artiodactyla > Cervidae > Dama > Dama dama. The sequence continues at coordinate 21,627,401 of NC_083686.1, read as the reverse complement.
GTATCAGGAACCTTTTTTAGGATGTACTTCCGGAAAAGAAAGGAGATCTGTTTCGTTCACAGAAAATCTTCTTTTAGAAAACGCTTCATGGTCCCTGGACACGAAGATGGTGAACAGTATTATCAGCCCGGCATGCTCAGATTTAGGCAACATTTATGCTGATCTCCTTTGTGTGCTGAGTTTGTTAATTCCATAAGAGGAGTTTGATCTGAGCTTCAGCCACCTGAGTGTGCTCCGCTCTGTGCAATCAGCCAACCTACACACTCGTGTCAATCTCCACGCAGCTCTGCTTCATTCAGACCTTAGCTGGAAGACCCTAAGCAGACAGTGCAGTCAGATCCTGAGTGTGCGGGTGTTTTTCAGCATCCAAGGATGAAGGTGTCTGGTCTTCTTCTCAAGATGCCTTGAGAATCACTGAGAGGAGCACGAGGTAATTGTTGCCCCAGGAGCCTTGAGGGTTAGTCAGAGCCTTCACGTGGCCTCTGACCTTTCTCCACTTATTCCCAGGCTGATGTCCTAGGTGAGGCTGAGCCCCCTTCTCTTTCGGTCTCTCTCTCTGCCTGCCTGTCTGTTCACGCTCCCTCCTGACTGTTCTTGCTGTCTTCTCAGCGTGGTTGTCTTTATCCAGAGTCTCATAGATGGTGCCTTTCTGGATTTATCTGAGATGGGTCTGGATGTAAGAGAGGGAGTTCTTGAGTCTGGTGGTTAAATTGTGTCCTTCCTTTTAAACTGTGTTGTTTTACTTAATCTTTCTATTCCTTGGCTTTATCAGCTGTAAAAGGAAGAAAATTAAACTAACAATACAGGGTGATAGTGGAACATTTTAAATGAGATAATACATATAAAACACTTAGAATAGTTCCTGGAAAGTATTCAGCATTTAATGTTAGAACAGACCTTCCTGAATTTGCTCTCAGGCAGCTGTTTCATGATCCTATATCTCCTCTCTCCTCTTTCTGATTTTGGGGTCAGGCAGCTGTGACCCCCTCGGATATTTAGACCAGCCTCAAATCGCATTCATTATTGGCCTTTTTTTTTTTCCCTTTAAGTCCCAACTCATCTTGCATACAGTAGCCCCTTATGTCCTGGGCTTTCCTTTTCCCAAGGAACTTAATTTGAAAGCCAGGATTTCCAATGGTCATAATCTCATAATTTTTTAAGATCTTTCTCTTGCATTGTGTTTTTTTTTCCTTAAAAATCTAAATCTTGGAAAAAGTGGTTATCATGAATTTGTTGGTCTTTTCATAAACTATACGTGACCACCCATTGGTTGTTGGGGAAAAACATTTTAGCTTATTTTAAACATACAGAAAGAAGCATGTGGTGGAATTATTTTTGTTTCTCAGGGTTTTAGGGGATCATGCTTGGAAGGAAAGCTAATTGCAGAGTTTACGAAACAGGCATGGAATGTATGCTTGATCAGCCCTGAGCAAGGACTAGAAAAGCCTCCTTTCTTGGTTTCAGAGGGTGCCAGCTGGCTTGCCCGAGATGAGAGTCTGAACTGGACTTCCTGAGCTGGGGGCAGAGTGAGGAGGAGTCCGCAGCCCCAAAGCTGGGCTTGTTTATTGAAAGGGGAAATGAAGGTTTGAGTGATGGTTATCGTCGTCATTAAAAAAATAATTTATTGGCCACTGTAAAGGTATTGAATAGAAACATCTTATCCTCTGTGTTGCACTGTGTTAAGTCACTTCAGTCATGTCTGACTCTTTGGGACCATATAGACTGTAGCCCGCCCCCTCCTCTGTCCGTGGGATTCTCCAGGCGAGAATACTGGAGTGGGTTGCCATGCCTTTCTCCAGGGTATCTTCCCAACCCAGGGATTGAACCCGTCTCTTACGTCTCCTACATTGGCAGGCAGGTTCTTTACCAGTAGCACCACCTGGGAAGCACCCCCATCTTCTAAGAATTTTCAATTTACACAGTAAAATTGAGTACCTAGTAACTCAGGCTGAAAAAAACAATGGGTTCAGGGTTCTGCTTTTGCAGTAAATGTCAGTTTTCCCTTAATTTCACACTATGTTTATCTGGCCGTGCTGTGCTCAGTCGTGTCCGACTCTTTGGGATCCCATGGGCTGTAGCCTGCCAGGCTTCTCTGTCCCTGGGGCTTCTCCAGGCAAGAATACTGGAGTAGGTTGCCATGCCCTTCTCTAGGGGATCTTCCCAACACTGAGCTGCTATTTTATTGAGGAAAATTGTGTGTAATGAATTGACTAGTAGCTTCAGAGATCCATTTCAGCCTAAAGTGAGGGACGGTGTTCTATGTCTCAGATGGTTTAGAGAGTGGCACTTATTTTTAATCAGCATTTTAACATAGAGCAACTTTAGGGCCAGGTAGTACTGTATAGAAGCTCAGGAGATGCCCATGGATTTGCACATTGTTACTGAAAGAGCTTGAATCTGGTATTCAGTAGAGGAGATTTAAGTCGTATAGGCTTACCTTGGCATTTGGTAAATGTGGGGATTTAGAGGAACTATTTTCTTTATTTTTCTGGCTGGAAAATCAGATAATAGCATCCTTAGTTATGGAATTATGTTAGAATGAAATAATATATGTAAAACACCTGGCACACAGTAGACCTCAATAGCCCAACTCTTTTGAGCAAGGTGACTCAGATGGTAAAGAATCTGCTACAATGCAGGAGACCTGGGTTCAATCCTTAGGTCAGGAAGATTCCCCTGGAGAAGGGAATGGCAACCCACTCCAGTATTCCTGCCTGGGAAATCCCGTGGACAGAGGAGTCTGGTGGGCTACAGTCCATGGGGTCGCAAGAGCTGGACATGAGTGAGTGACTTTCACTTTGAGCTACCGTGAGCATAAGAAAGTGAACTCCTGTCTTATACCGTGTTTCCCCAAGGGTGGTTCTCACCTCACCTGCATCAAAATCACATAGGATGCTAGTTAATAATGTGATTCCAGGGTCTCAGCTCAGACTTACTAAAAGAATCTCTGGAGATAGGGCCTGGGGAGTCTGCATTTTGATCTGATTCCTTGAGTTACTTTAAGTCAATTCGTGAAGTTCAGAGGAGGAAAACTCATGTGGTTGGCATTCTTCATTAACTCACGTGGATGTATTATTAAACCCGACTTGTATTTCCCAAGGTGATTCAGGTGTGAAGAATCTGCCTGCCGATGCAGGAGATGCAGGGGACCTGGGTTTGAACCCTGGGTTGGGAAGATCCCCTGGAGGAGGAAATCACAACCAGCATACTTGCTTGGAAAATCCCGTGGGCAGAGGAGCCTGGTGGGCTACAGTCCATTGGGTTACAAAGAATCAGACACGACTAAGGGACTGAGAACTCATGTCTGAGCACTCGAGTATATTCCCTTGGTTGCTCAGCATGAAGTACTGAGACACAGAATGGCCAGATAGCGATTGTTAGACAGGAAATATGGCCAAGCTCTGGAGATAGCACGGCTTGGCTACAAGTGACCCATACGATGCTTGTAGAGAGTAGGAGGCAACCCTCAGGGTGCGTGCTGCCCTGTTCCAGAGTTCTCTGCTTAGGAGCAGTTGGAGCAGGGTCTGGCTTTCGGCTTTCACTCACTACCAGAGGTTGGTACTTTTGTGCTGGGAACATCCTGCACAACTGTACAAAACAGCCTGGGCTTAGGGCACCTGACCTGGGCAGTCCCATCGGCTTGAGTAGTGCTGGGAACCGAAAGACACTGGGAGGACATAGAGGAACCGGAAGCAGGGATGCAGGCAAGCAAGAAAATGTTGTTTAGAGCACAGTTTGGTTTATAACTGTGTTTATTCAAGTCTATAAGAATAGTTTAATTATTTAATAATATTATATAGCCTACATTAACATTTTAGTTATTTGTATTTATTACTTAACTTTATAAAGTTTTTTGCAAGAGGCATATCAAAGAAAAAGTGAAATAAAGAATTAAAATTGATTAAATACCCTGCAGACTCCAGGGTTTATACTCCAGGGTTTTGCTATTAGTCTGAATTCAATCCTCTTTATACACCTCTTTCATACATCATGTATTTACTTTGATAGTTGCACATAATGAGAATTGGAACTCTATTAACACACTCTCAACTCACTTCCTATAAGATTCTCAATCATCTTAGAGCATGTTGACTAAGAAACAAAACTATATTAAGAGGCTTTAGAAAGTTTTTAAAAAATATTGTTTCAGTAAGAATCCTCTGGTTTAATTGACCTTCAGATTTCAATTAAGGAGAATCGGTCTTTCTGGAATATTACTTTCTTTGAACTGAATTTGATTTTTCTTTTAAATATCTACTGTGTGCCCTCTCCCTGTGAGGAGATCAGTCAAATCAAGGCAAAGTGTTCTCCTAAGCCCAAAATTCTTGTTTTATTTAACAGGACTGTGTTGCCCCACCTCTGAATTATTTGCATAGTTTCAAGCAAAAGTAGTGTAATTTAGTTTTTATTTGTTCTCTCAATTAAGACTATTTTTAATTACATAGAAATCAGCAGATTTAAACATTTCATTTTAATTTTGCAGTTATGGCTTGTTGACTATAACTTATTTTTACACTTGCAAAATCAAGGAGAAATTAAAGAGAAAAACAGATAATTTAAGTCAACAAAGAACTCAGGCAGAACCGTATCTAAATTGTCTTTCTTCATAAAAATGGCAACCAGCAGTGTCTGGGATGTGATACATAGTCAATAAACATCTATTGAATAAATTCAGAAAATAATGAATTAGAAACAAAGATGGGGTTCTTTATGAACATGCTAGTTTTGTTGTAGTGACCAATGGTGGTAGGATGAAGGTGATGTGGGTTCTGTTTTTAGTAGCTTATTTGAAATCTGATTCACCTCTCTACTTCGCACCTGAACTGTAGATAAAGTCTTTATGTTGACTTCACTTTTTCTAGGGAAATAATCCAGTTCTTTTATTTATTTTTTAAGTTTTTAATTGGAGGATAAGTGCTTTACAATGTTGTGTTGGTTTCTGCTGTAAAACAACATGAGTCAGTGATAAGTATACATGAATCTCCTCCCTCCTGAGACTCCCTCCCACCCCCATATCCCACCCCTCTAGGTCATCACAGAACACCACAGCTCTATTATTTTAAAAGTATATATTTTGCTAAAGGAGTTTTTATAATTCAAAAAGAATTTGAAAGGTTAAACTTAGCCTAGAAAATTTATTATCTAAAATTGTATAATGGCAAATGTACATATATTTAAATAATTCTGCTGCTTGATGATTCTGCTATAGAGATGTTTTATGGGTAACATTAAGGATAGCTATGCACTGCTTAGGGTCACCATCTTGTCTGAAAAGGGCCAGGAATATTGACAGGAACAGTCAGTTTCTCCAGAAGAAACTAGATCTCCTGATGAAAAAACTCACTGAAATATTTGTTTCAAATGATTCTGTTCCATTGTAGCTGGAAGAATTTTTCAGACAAAACATTAAATTAGAAGTCAATTAAGAAAGCCCAAACAGTCTGACTGCCTTTGCTTCTGTTTCAATGTGAAGTTTGGAGTGGTTAAGGGCTTGCAAGTAGTGTGTGGGTCCTCAGAATTCTGTCTCTAGCCCATGTGACAATTAAGTGGCCCTTGAAAAATCTAGAGCCTGATCAGCCATCCTGTTAAAGTCTTCTTTTAAGAAAGAACATGAATCTCAAGTGGGTGGGTGGGGGGAGGGAGAAAGTTTTTTGATGCAATAATTTTAGAAAGCAGTATCATTGGATTTTCATTATAGGAATTGCTATAGGTTAATATGCTATGTGTGTGTGTGTGTGCATGTGTGTCTGTTGGCCACATCCATTTAAAAAAAGACATGTTTCTTCTTTATTTTCCTTGACACTGTTAAGGGGAAAAGGTTAAATTATGCAGTACACTTTTAAAAAATTTGTCAAAATTGAATTAAATAATCACTGCTATCTTTATTTCAGGAAAATGATTTTTGTGTATGTATGAAACAGGGGTAGAAGTCAAGTTAAAGTATAATGTACTATACGTTAGAAATGTTATTCAAATATATTTTAAGAAAAAAATCTGAGGCAGGATGAATATACGTGCTACTCTTTCTTAATGAAATCTTCCACACCTTTCTAAAATGCTTGTCCATTTATGTAGCAGAAAATATTCCAGAAGACTATTGTTGTTGTTCAGTTGCTAAGTTGTGTCTGACTCTTTTCCACCTCATGGACTGCAGCATAACAGGCCTCCCTGTCCCTCACTGTCTCCCGGCGTTTGCCCAAGTTCATGTCCATTGAGTCGGTGACACTATCCAACCATCTCATCCTCTGCTGCCCTCTTCTCCTTTTACCACATGACTATAGTTTTTATTTTACAATAAAACTTTAAGATTATCTAATTGAATGGGAGAGTCTTGATGTCCTTTAATAGTTAAGTTGACCAAAAAAAGAGAGTTAAGTTGACAAATCTATGTTTGGTTTGTAAGAAAGCCTTTTTAATTGAAAGTCAATAAAAACAATAAATGTGTCCTCTTCTAAAGGAATGTCAGCATAGCACCCTTAACCTAGGTATGGGCCAGTAGGTTAGGATGTGATGAGAGAAAGCCATAGACAATGGTTTTTTAAAACACTAGATTATAGCCTGCTAAAGACCCAGTCGAAGGAATTGCCAGTAGACAGATTCTCAGATACATAGTTTCATAGCCCTCAAATAAAGAGCTTTTTGATTGAACTACACTGTACAATCGAATGTAAATAACTTAGGTAGACTGTCATGTGTAAGATAAATGTGCTATTGGAAATACTCTGAGATTGGTTGTCTTCTGATATTGTCACTACCTTTCAAAACTCAAAAATTCTGTGTGACCATCAACAGTAGGTGTATGTAGATTGTTTTGCAGTGTTCAGACTTCCAGATTACAGGGTTGGGATCTGTACTGCAGAAGAAAGCTTGACATTATTAGAAAAGCAAGGGAACTAGAGGACTTTTAGTTCCAGTATGGAACTGAAGCAGAGCATATTAAAAAGCAGAGACATTACTTTGCCAACAAAAAGGTCCGTCTAGTCAAAGCTATGGTTTTTCCAGTAGTCATGTATGGATGTCAGAGTTGGACTCTAAAGGAAGTGAAAGTGAAGTCGCTCAGTCATGTCCGACTCTTTGCGACCCCATTGACTGTAGCCTACCAGGCTCCTCCATCCATGGGATTTGTCTCTTTTAAAGAGACAAAAAAGAAAAAGTCTCTTTTAAAGAGACTTAAAGTTTCTTTTAAAGAGTCTTAAAAGACTCTTTTTCTAAAAAAGTCTTTCTTTAAAGACTTTAAACAAAGCTGAGCACTGAAGAATTGATGCTCTTGAACCGTGGTGTTGGAGAAGACTCTTGACAGTCCCTTGGACTGCAAGGAGATCCAACCAGTCCATCCTAAAGGAAATCAGTCCTGAATAGTCATTGGGAGGACTGATGCTGAAGCTGAAACTCCAATACTTTGGCCACCTGATGCAAAGAACTGACTTATTTGAAAAGACCCTGATGCTGGGAAAGATTGAAGGCGGGAGGAGAAGGGGATAACAGAGGATGTGATGGTTGGATGGCATCACCAACTCAATGGACATGAGTTTGAGCAAGCTCCGGGAGTTGGTGATGAACAGGGAAGCGTGGTGTACTGCAGTCCATGGGGTCGCAAAGAGTCGGACACGACTGAGTGACTGAACTGAACTGAACTGATGGAACCTCTATGATATATAAAGAATTATATATATAAACAAATATATATATATATATAAAATATATATAGTTGTTTAGTCACTAAGTCATGTCCAACTCTTTTTTCAACCCCATGGACTGTAGTCTGTCGGTCTCCTCTGTCCATGGGATTTCCCAGGCAAGAATACTGGAGGGGGTATTTAGTGTTCATATATATGTGGGTCAAGATACTTGGTATTCAAAAGCCCAGGACGTTCATACAAATGGTCCTCCCTGAAATTGTGAAACCTAGTCCAGGTTAGGGAATTCTACTTCTTTGGGAGTTATGGACTCTTTTGTATTTGATGAAAGCTAAACTCCAGATCCTTTTCCTAGAAAAATATTTTGGTTCTCACGATAGCCTTATGGCTCCAAGTATTGTGAACAAGGAGCCTAAAGCTAAAAACTCAATTGGCAGAACGAGCATTTGATTGCAGGTCTATTTGGCACCATCTCGCGCTCTTCTCCTATGCTGTGTTCATTCTACTTCCTCGGTACCGCACGCTGAGCCTTTTCAGAGCTTGTACTGGCCTACGTTGTCACCTTCATCTCTCGGTCCTTTCTCTATGCATCCTAAGTGAAAGTCACACTGAACAACTTATAGTGGCTTCCTGGTGGCCTGTGAACACACCATTCCTGTTCCCTGAAAAACCTCTCACCTCACCTCATCATTATTCTCTCGTTGTACACTGAGACTCAGCTCAAAAGTCACCTTTTCTGGAAGACCTTCCTGCCCTCTTCGCTGCCACCTCTATCCTCTTCGATGTCTTGTCCCCTCTGCATACCACTTTCATAATTCCATTTATCAAATTGCACCGTGATGAATGTCTGCTTCTTTGCTTATTCCACTGATCTGTGAGCATTTTCAAGGGCAGATGTGTGTATGTGTGTGTGTGTGTGTGTGTGTGTAGAGGGAAAGAGAGAGTGATGTCTGGCTGAAGTGTTGCTAGTGACTCCAAAAGGTAATTTTTTTTTCTTCCTGGCATCAGATAGACTCTCCTGTATCACTGTGTGAAGATGAATTTTTTCCTAAAGAACTCTAACACATGCAATATTAATAGGGCCATATGCTACCCCTTTCTCAGCACCAGGAATCACACAGATGGGACTGAAAACTGTATTCTTGTTTCAAAGGATAACATGACCCCATTTCTCTGAATGAATTCGTGTTTTACCAGGCAATTGTTTCTTAATAACATAGTACTATTTACTTTCTTGATAGTTTAGGAGGGGGAAAATCTTATGCTAAAAGTTAAATTTTTAACTAAAATTCTCAAAATATGTTAAAAAGGGTAACAGAATTTAAATATATTGAATCCCTGTTATTTTAATATACACTGATATTCTTTCACAATTGTGTAATACGTAGTAAACAACCAGCATTACAAAGATGAATGAAGTGGGACTATAGAAATGAAAATAGTAATTTTAAAGCAACTTTACAAAAGGCAAAAAAGGCAAATTCTTTATAAAGAGAATGGAGTCAGAGCGCAGGGGCCAGTGGAATTCTTGTTTTTCTTTATAGTCCAAGACTTCTTTATATTACATGCTGAAAATATTATCACTGCTTGAATTTCCTCCTCTTCTTCTTTTTTTTTTTTTTCCTCTAGGCCAAATTTACAGATGACTGCAAGTTCAGGGAGCGATTTCAAGAAAACAGCTATAATACCTATGCCTCTGCGATACACAGAACTGAAAAGACGGGGCGGGAGTGGTACGTGGCCCTGAACAAGCGGGGGAAGGCTAAACGGGGCTGCAGCCCCCGGGTTAAACCTCAGCACATCTCTACCCACTTTCTGCCAAGATTCAAGCAATCGGAGCAGCCGGAACTTTCTTTCACAGTTACTGTTCCCGAGAAGAAAAAACCACCTAATCCCGTCAAGCCAAAGGTTCCCCTTTCTGCACCTCGGAGAAGTCCTAACACGGTGAAATACAGACTCAAGTTTCGCTTTGGTTAAGACTTACTTTGGTTTTGTGAGAAACCATGGAGTCTCCTCAGGAGTTTCTGTAGGTGTCTTTGGTACTCTGAAGACAACTTCTTGGACACAGCTTCAGCTATATACTACACTGTATTGAAGTCAGGTCATTTGTTTCAGCTTGACTGAAACAAAAATGTTTTCTGATAGTAACTGAACTGGAATTCTTTGTACCAATATAGGGAGTTCACGAGACGACATAAAGCCTTTTGCTTTATGCTTGGTGCATACAGGGATTCTTTTTCAGAAAGTTCAACAGTGAGGACTATGTATTTTTCAGACTTTTACAGATCAACCTGAAGAAAACATACATGATACATTTTTATTTTTGGTTTCCAAAGAATATTTTGATGGAGATAAAAGTATTTTATTAACTTTTGGTTTTTGTTTTTTTTAAAAAGTACCTCTGCATTGAGCATATTTTCTTACTTTTATTATTTTTAATTGATAAGACATAAAACAACCATTTTAATGCAGTTTATTAATTATAAATATGTTTATAGACCATTTTTAACATGTGGATTTCTTTTTCATTGTTCTTATTCATTGCACTTTTGATTTTTATTATGATTATTTTTCTACCATACCTCAGATCATGTAAGTTTAGTTTTACACCTTAAAATGTTTAAATTCTCTTCAACAGCACCAAAGGCTCAGCTTGTGTTTGTGTGTGTGAGTGTGTGTAAATTCATGATTTTATATGGAATCTTGTCTCTGTGGTGGCTGGGCTATAATGGGTTAGAAGTAAGGAGAAAATATAAGGACTTTTTGGTGGAATTAAAAGTTGAGGTAAGGAAAAGAATTAGAGGTACAAGTGCACTGAGTTTGCAGCGTTTATTGATAGCTAATTCTGCCGTGCCTTCACTTCTCATTTTATCTACCCCCTGCCCTCATTCTTTAAAGCTGGAGGAATACATTTTATTCTGTCCATCAGGCATAGCCTATGAAACCAGAGTGCTTAAAATACCTTTTCTATGACCTTCTGCTATCTCCACTGTATAGATCCACAGGGAGCAACCCGCTTAGTGGAAAAACACGGAGACCCGAAGGAGATGAATCATGTAACAGTTATCCATGTCAAGTCCCATTATCTAAAATATTCTTATTACTCAAACACTCTTTGAGTTTCCTATCCTAAAGGTAACCATATCAGTGAATAGATCTGCCCTTTTATAAGGAAAATTTCTGATGCATATTTTTAAATAGTTGGCTATGTGACATGGGAAACTTAATCTGATGAGTTGAAAATGGCATTAAATGTCAACCCAAATACTGAATGTTGGGTATAAAACAGAAAATTTAACTGAAAAGAATTTACATAATTTATTTTCTTGGGTAATCATTTTTATGGAGTTCTATGAAATAGAAGTAATTTCTTCAGAAAGGTGGCGATAAAAATGGTAAAGCTAATGTTTAAAAATATATCCCATAGGAGGAAAAATCGTGCACACAAAGTTTGTGATTTGTATTTAAGTACTTTCTTTTTTTTTTAAAGATACTGCTAAACTTTTTTTTAGAAACACAGTATAGTTTATTTTGATTCACAAATGCAAAGTGGAAACTCAACAGAATTGAACTTACTACCATTTAAGCAGATTGCTATGTTTCAATAGAAACTATACACATACATATTATATATAATATATATAAAATCCATCCATCAACTAAAACATCACATGTATATCTAGCATGGTATTTTTATTATAGAACCAATAATCAGATTAACTGTTGTTTGCATTTAATGCATGGCTTAAAAAAAATAAAATTCTATAAAAGTTTTAACTAATTTATACATTAAAAATCTCCTGGATTAAATGAAATAATGAAAATTTGCCAACAAAGGTGTGTCCAATCTTATCTAATTGTCATATTATCTTACATACCTGGTAAAAGCTAAAAATAATCCTCTAGTTTATTCTGATATATTGTTTAAAATTATACACTGTATATCAAGTTTTAAGTGCACATGAAAAATAAAATTGCAGAACAGGAGAGCAGTAGACATGTGTCCCAAAATGGGCAAGGAAAAGGTAGTATTAATGATGGCTGATAATAAAGTTAATACATATGTTGTACTGGGCAAATATTGCTGGTAGTTTATGTTAAACTAAAAAACACTACCTTATCTTGTAATCCTAATTTGATTTGATTAGCATATGGAAGTTAAAGTAGAATAGCTTTAGTAGAATATACATTATGCAAGTCAAGACTCATTAATTTCAAAATTTAAAGCAAAGCTAAAAAAAATTTAAATTACACTTCTCTTTAGTTTACTGGCCATAAATAATTATATTTAATTAAATCTCACTGAAGCATAAAGTTACTCAAATTAATTAATGGAAAGAACTCATGTAGAGGAAATATGTATAATTCCTTAGTAATACCTAGCACTTTTAAAAGGCGTCCTTGCTTATTTAGTTTTTGGTGATTTTGAAGTAACTAGACCTACCGAATATTCAATAAAGTTATTTAATTGTGATTGTGTTCACCTAAAAATGTCAATGAATTTTACATTACAATTTAGGAAACTTGTTCAGAAAAGAGACAACAAACACCTTCAGACTGACATTTCAGTTTTATTAATTATGCTTAATTTAGTTTGTGATAATCTTTATTTGGAACATCAATAGAGGTAAATAGAAGCTTTCAATAAGATGTAATAACACTGTGGTTTTTATTTCACAGAATATACCATCACTCTTTAAGAAACTCATTTGAGAGTGTGGATATATATAAATTACCTTAGTTCTTTTAGCTGAGTTATAGTGACTCAGCTGTACAAGATTTTGTGGTGGTGATAAAGGATACTGACAAAAGACTTTCCAAATTTAACAATTTTATCATCTTAGATAACTTTTATTTCTTGGACCTGAGAATAAAACAACATAAATCTGGTAGGTAGATTTTCTATAAAGTTGATCTTGAAATAGAAAACTGAACAAATTTCTTACATTAACATTTTTACCCTTCCAAAGGAAAGAGGCATTTAGCCATAACTTCTCACATTTTCAATAACAAAATGAAAATAATGCACTAACTAAAATCTTGAATTCTGGCACTATGTTTACAGCTGCAGAAAATTTCTTGTACAGTTAATTTTTAAAATAAAAACAATATTGTGGACGCTGCAGCAATAACAAGCTAACAAAAATATCTTGTCCAAAGAATTCTATACCTTCTCTAAGATTTATTTCATTGATACATCTAAATTTTGATTATGTAAAATCTATTTTTTTAAAAATCAATCATCTTTTCACCCCTTTTCAAAGAAAGAAACTTTCAGGCAAATGAACACGACTCCTCTATTTTTCTTCTAGAAGTCAGTCCAGTTGTACTGAAATAGGATTGTCATATGATTAGGCATTAGTGGAAGAAAAGCATTACCTGCTCTATCTCATTTCCTGGGAGAACAGGGAGGAGAACCCAGCCTGAGTCAGTAGAGGCATTTTTTTCATTTAAGAATCACATACAAAGTTCAGATATACCATCAGACAATGGCCCTACAAATCATCTGTGAGTATTTAAGCAATTTTATGTAATAAAACGATAGAAATCAATAGCTCTTACATACTTTTATTTCAAATCTTCCTTTGTCCTGACTGACACATATTTATTTACCCAGAGTCACTCTCTAGCCTTATTCCACCAAAGGAACTCAAACACCATTTCCAGCTTTGTCATCAATGATTACATGAGCCTTAAACTGTTGAGGTACCAAAGAGAAGACATGGTCCTCTTCAGGTGGAACTAAAATTCTGTCCAGATGAAACTGGACAGCCATGTGGAAGGGATCATTAAAGAAGTAATACGCTGTTAATTTTTAAAGGTCTTGTCTTACATTAAGAAAAAAATTAAGTTAGTATGCCATTGGATTAAAAGATTTTAAATATAGGAATCAATCCCAGGCTTACCATTTTTGTGAGGAATTTTGCAAATTTGTATTAATGGTCAGGAATGGTCAGAGTAGCAACACTGTTCATAATAAATACCTCAAGATCTTAATTAAATATGTAATTTTTTAATATCTCTGTTTTGACCAAAATGCCACCTTCTTCATTAAGCCTTCTAGAAATTCATGAAGAAATATGAATGATCTCCTCTTGACACCAGTCCTTCAAATAGGTAAAACTCATGACATAACTTCCCATCACCTTTCCCTTGTTATCCAAATAATTTAGTATTTTCTGAGATCCTGCTTAGCTGAGGCACTCAGGAAGTGAAATGTTTCTTCATTTGCTCAATACTCATTCAGTATATTCCAGGCGGGGGTGAACAAACGTATTCATAGATTTTGAACTTTTGCAGAGAATATAGCTGCTCTCCTTGCATGCTGCCCAACCCAAATTCAGGCTAATAAAACGAACATAAGAAATGTTCTTAGGTGATAGCAATTTTAAATAATGTGTTCCCCTGACTTTAACACTTTGTGGAGGCTACTGGACATTCTACTTATTCAAAGCGCTGGCTACATAATTATAGGTTTCTTGAATAGGTGCTCCAAAATGCTTATAGAATGGATAAATGTGCTGAATAAGATTTATTTGATGAAGATGATGATGATGATGGTTAAGAGAAATTACTGCAAAATGTGAAATGGCTCTAACAACAAGAGTCAGAACACCGGCTGCCTCCCTCAACTGTTCTTGGATTTCTCAAACACAAACCCCAAGCCCAGACTAAATATATCAGGCAGTCACAAGCTGCATTGAAGTATCAATAAATTTAGTTGCCATATATAAAGTTCAATTTCATCCCCAATCATAAAAATAGGTGACAGTGCAAATCCCTTTTCTTTCTTTTTTTTTTTTTTTGGCAGTTTGCAGGCCAAACCAGCAGTCCAGTGGGATGTCAGTAGGTATCAGTGGGAGAGTGAAGACATTACTTTTTGGTAATTTGTTTCTCGATGCTTCCCCCCCCCTGCCCCGCCCTTTTCGCAGATAAACTCTCTCAGTGAAGACCGTCTTTTTCTGTACCCTACAGAGAGATTAGTGAATGCATAATCACACAGTGACAGGTCCAGTTCCAATGTGTTTCTCATTAAATTCTCTGTCATCCCCTCTGTGGGAAACTGGGAAATTTATCAGATTTTCCTACAGGGAGGTGAATTTCTGCTGAGGAGGCAATACAGTGTCTTTTACTATCCGGAGTGCAATTACGGCTCTGCTTCCACAGCTCCTCCTCGTTGACCATCAGGCTCTCTTTGGGGGAGGTGTGCATTCCGTAACCTGTCTCCATGCTTTGAGACATGTTATATATTTACATTTTTTAGAGTTTGCTAGTCATTCTACATTCTTCTCCAGAAAAGGCCTCTGAGAGCAAGGGGAAATATACTATTCAGTGTACCGGAAGAGGAGATACCAAGACCTCCCTAGCAGTCACCATCCTAATAGAAAATGAGACAGAACGTGTTTAAATTCTAGAAGAGAAAAGCAGTTGAAAATTGTATGTTCTCTATTTATTCTCTCTCTTTCTCTTCTCTCTCTCTTTTTCATACGAGATGCATTACAGAGGGGTGAAAACATGTTTTCTGTTTAGATAATGAACGAATGGCAGTCATAGCAATGACTCCTTATAAATCTCCTCTGGGACCTGCAGTGCCTCTAAATGATGATTAGGAGGAAAGCCATGCACCTTTCTGCTGCCACATTTGTGATGTCACTGGGTTCTAAAACCGGGTCAGCTCTGAAAAAGAGTTTGTTTTCACCTTAGTAATTGTGTTGTCTGAGCTCCCCAGCCTTTACCATCCAGACAGCAGGAGGACAAATGAGAAAAAGACACAGCCTGGCACTGGCATGGAGCACAGACCACAAGGTCTCACTACTGCCTAAGGGAGGGGGCTCCCAGGTGGCACGGCTGTAAAGAACTGCCTGCCAATGTAGAAGACGCAGGAGACACGGGTCCCGATCCCTGGGTCAGGGAGATTCTCTGGAGGAGGGCATGACAAGCCACCCCCGTATTCTTGCCTGGAGAATCCCCTGGACAGAGGAGCCTGGGGGGTTACAGCTCATGGGGTCACTACAGCCCACGGGGATCACAAAAGAGTCAGACACAAACTTATCGACTAAACAACAACACATCATTGAAAGATAGTTAGGTAAACCCACGAGCGCATGGGAAATGGAAGTATATTTTTCTACATGCATGCTAAGTTGCTTCAGTCACGTTTGGCTCTTGCTGACCTTATGGACTGTAGCCTGCCAGGCTTCTCTGTCCTTGGAAATCTCCAGGCAAGAATACTGGAGTGGGTGGCCATGCCCTTCTCCAGGGGATCTTTCCGACATACAGATGGAACTGGCATCTCTTTTGTCTCCTGCATTGGCAGATGGGTTCTTTAGGACTGGCACCACCTGGGAAGCTCCACGTTTTTCTATGGAGACCTCTAATTTTACCTGTCACAACACTGACCTGATAGCTGGGATTGGAAGGTCAATGACCATCTAATTTCAGTATTGCTTAGAAAGGGGAAAACTGACTTGTGCTTCTCAGCATCTGATATATTTCTCATGATGAAGGCGTCCATGGGATGGAAATGTGTGTGGGTTAAAAATCTGAAAGAGGAAAGTAGCCTTGAGTCTGCCCTAACTTTTCAGCTCTTTTCTACCTGTTTGCAGGAAGCTGGATAATTGTTAACCATTTAGCACTTAAAACACACACATACACCCACACAACACACACACACTACCTCCCACCGTTGGTCTTAAAGGATTATATTAGCTCCTGCTGAAAACAGCTGCTTCTTTGGGGGCTGCAAGGATCAGAGCAAAGCAACCTCCTCCAAGACATGTGAGGGGGTTGGCAAGTGTTGCTGCGTCTACCTTGAATACTACGGAGGCACCCTTGCAGTGCTTCCAGCCAGCGTTCCTGTAACGCTGGCCTGTAGTCAATAAATATTTCATGTTTCTTGCCCCCAGGGTGTGCTCAGAGGACCACCCTGCTAGTGTCTGACTCGGCGCTAACGGCTTCGTGCTGTGGGCGGAAAGGTGGGTGTGGAGCCAGAGGCAGAAAGTGAAGGCAGGATTCAATGCGGTTAACATTTGGGATCATTGGTCTGGCTGTAGGGGATCTGCAGAATTCTTCATGTCAACACTCATTCCGGGAGACGGAGCAAGTCCACCAGAGGATTATCATCCAGCATCAGTGTGACTCACTCAAGGGTTAATGGAAGGAAGCATTCATAAGAGGTGAGGTTGCAGATTCAGAGAGAAATAGAGGCCTCATGGACTTCTCATCAGGGCTTTCACTGTTGAGTGTGTGGGTGTGTGTGTGCTCAGTCGTGTCCGCCTCTGTGCAACCCCATAGACTGTAGCCCACCAGGCTCTTCTGTCCATGGGATGTCCCAGGCAACAGTACCGGAGTGGGTTGCCATTTCCTTTTCCATTTCACTGTTGAGATAATGTAGAATGTCATCTTCTATTTAGGAAGGAAACTCTCAGAATTTCCCAAAGGCGGGCACCCAAATGGGAAAGGGTTCTTGTCTCCTTGGGGCTTCCCTGGTGGTTTAGATGATAATGAATTTGCCTGCAATTCAGGAGACCCACGTTCCATCCCTGGGTCGGGGAGATTCCCTGGATAAGGGTATGGCAACCCACTCCAGTATTCTTCCTGGAGAATCCCATGGACAGAGGAGCCTGGCAGGCTACAGTTCACGGGATCCAACAGAGTGGGACCTGATTGAAGAGAGTGAACACAGCACATATACATATATATTTAGATGTATAGCTAAAACACCTAAAGGGAAATGAATAGTTAATAAATTGTTGGCATTTGAACCTTGGACCCCGTAGTGTTCTATGCAGATTCCTTCCTCAGTGCTTTGACATTCATTCCCCAGGTGCCAGAAATGTGCCCTTTGGTCCTTAGGGAACTGTCCCATCCAAGGTTATACCCACTCCCAGGGACACCAGGAGGACAATGATTTGCTGTTTCAGAGATTCACTAGCCCAGCCCTCTTGCCAGAATTTGTAATGAAAATGGAGGACCAGACTCGCTTCAAAGTGCCCCCAGGATCATCTGAGACCTTCGCTGTAATCATACAGAGAATCATCTCCTTCTAATCTGTCTTCTTCACCTCCTTACAGGGAGGGATGTAGATAAAATACAACACGTTCAGTTTAATGAAAATTCCAGGTATAAACAAATAATGTTTTAGTATATTCAAATATTGCATGGGCACTCTGTATTTTTATTTATGAAGTTTGGCAACTATACTTATGGATGTAACTCTCAAGAGGACTCTCTAATAAACCTGTGTACTACTCTCAGCTGAAGATTATTTCTAGATAATCCATTCTTCAGGAAAAGGTTGATGTTGTTCAGTTGCTAAGTCGTGTCTGACTCTTTGGAACCCCATGGACTGCAGCACAGCAGGTTTCCCTGTCCTTCCCTATCTCCCAGAGTTTGCTCAAACTCATGTCCATTGAGTCGGTGATGCCATCCAACCATCTCGTCCTCTGTCGTTCCCTTCTCCTCCTGCCCTCAATCTTTCCCAGCATCAGGGTCTTTTCCAATGAGTCAGCACTTTCATTAAGTGGCCAAAATTTTGGAGATTCAGCTGCAGCACAAGCCCTTCCAATGAATATTTAGGGTTGATTTCCTTTAGAATTGACTGATTTGATCTCCTTGTAGTCCAAGGAACTCTCAAGAGTCTTCTTCAGCCCCACAGTTCAAAAGCCTCAATTCTTCAGTGCTCAGCCTTCTTTATGGTCCAACTCTCACATCTGTACATGACTACAGGAAAAACCATAACTTTGTCTATATGGACCTTTTGGAGAAGGTATTATGGTCAATAAACAACAAGAAGTACCTTGGATTACAAAAAAACTTACAAAGAAACATGAAGAGATCTAGAAATTCGTCTTTGCACATTTGGGGGATCACAGTTCAACATTCTCATGGTCATAAAAACCTTTACACTCACAAACAATGCCAAATTCAGAAGTTTCAGTGGCTAAACAAACCCTAAGTTACTATTTATTATTTATTCTTAAGGCATCCACCCTTCACTCCACCAAGATATTAGCTGTCAGTCTGCTTTTTTGTATGTTTTATGCTGAAGCACGTGGGCTGTGTTTTCCTAAAATTATACAAGTAACATAATCATTTTGTGATTTATCACTAACATTTCTGAAAGTCTCTTAAAAAGTTGGTTACTCCCTCCTTCATGAAATACAATTTTTAGTTATTTCCCGAAGTGCCACATTCTCCTGGTCTGTTTGCTAGCTCAGTGGCTCCTTCTTCCTCATCTCTTTGACTAACTTCTCTTGCACCTGACTTCTAAAGCTTGCAGATCCCCAGGGCTCAGGTTTTGGCTCTTTTCTACTCTCTCTTTCTCTCTCAAACTCACTCCTTGTGTAATCTCATCTCTGCTTTTAAAAAAACCATCTGTATGCTGATGACTCTCCAATTTAAATCTCCAGCCTCAACCTCTCCCAGAGTGCCAGGTTCACACAGTCAACAGCCTCCTTGACATTGCTCCTTGGATGTCTAACAGGAATTTCAACCCTAGTATGTCCAAAACAACTCAACTCTTGTTCCTGAACCGGTTAAGCTTCCAGGCTTGCACAGTTTAATAAACAGCATGATGATATATTTAGTGATGTGAGCCAAAAATCTAGGAATTATTCTTGTGCCTCCTCTTTCCTTCATAATCCTCAACCTAACCCTCATCAATCTACCAGTAACTCCTTTTGCCCAAACTTTCAAAGTAAATCCTGATTCCTACCACCCCTCTCTCTACTCTATACCTCAGTCCAAGCCACCCTTACTTTTCACTTCATTTATCCCTACAGCCTCTCAACAGGTCTCTCTTCTTCTCATGAGAATGGATTTGACAGAGAAGTCAGAGTAAAATTTTTAAAACTTAAATCCTGTCACTGAGCTGCTTAGAACCCTTGAGTAGCTTCTCCACCCACTAGAATGAGCCTGGTCCCTTCTTCACTCTTCCATCACATTTCCATCCTCTGCCAGCCTCACTCTCTCTACTCCAGCCACAATGGCCGGGAAT
Source organism: Dama dama (assembly GCF_033118175.1). Taxonomy (NCBI): domain Eukaryota; kingdom Metazoa; phylum Chordata; class Mammalia; order Artiodactyla; family Cervidae; genus Dama; species Dama dama. The sequence goes on along the minus strand of NC_083686.1, from coordinate 21,607,766 downwards.
GCCTTCCCTTCAGTTCTTCACCAGCTGCATTCTCTTTCTCCTCAGGGCTGTCCTCCATGATGGCTCTGTTTAAAACCTCTTCCTGAGTTCCTCCATCATCTCCTCCTTAGTTTCTTTAAGTGCATGTTACACACTCCTCAATGATTTTACATCCTTCTTGTGTTTACTGGATTCCCAAGGGGATTGTAAATAGTTTGTCTCCTCCCAGTAGAATGTAAGCACCTTGAAGGAAGAAGCCACCCTGTTGAGTTTATTCACTGTGGTCTCTGGGCACCAGGCAATGTACCTGGCACATAGGAGTCACCCAGTATTTACTGATTGAATGAACACTGATTGAATGATCAGTTTTGTTGCAAGTCTTCTTTTGAAAAATGCTAATTTGCTCCAATTTGATTGATACAAAAAGGAATAACTTGAACAAAAGGTGGATTTGTGTTTGCTTATATGTAATTTCATCCGGGAGAAATATTCTGTATTTCGGATGAACCAAATTGCATCGATGTGCATAATATACACTCCACACGTCTCATGAAGTCAGCAAGCTACATCTGTCCACATCTGGGTTTACAACTTTCTAAATCAGGTTTACACCTGGTTTAGAGCACACCCTTCAAACATTTTGTAGACGGAATTGTCTCTCTCCCACATCCATATGTTGGAAGTTCTAGCCCCCAATGTATTTAAAAATAGGGCCTTTAAGAAGATAATTAAGTTTAAACAAATGTATAAGAGTGCGGCCCTACTCTGATAGATCTGATAAGACTGATGTCCTTATAAGAAGAGGAAAAGGCAGCGGAGAGCTCTCCCCACCCCTTACGGATGCACGCACATGCGCACAGAGAGAAAAGGACACAGCCAACAATCCGTTGAAGCCAGGAGAGCCTTTACCAGAAACTGAGTGGGCTTGAATCTCAATCTTGAACTGTGAGGAAATAAATTTCTGTTTAAGTCATTCAGTCTGTAGGCTTTTGTGATGGCAGCCCCAGCAAACCAGTACAAACCACTTGATGAAAACTCAGAAGCCGCATCTCTTCCAACAGCCACTCTATCACACAGCCCTGTGCTCGCCTTTCTCCTCTCAGCCTTTTTGGTATTTTTTCCTCTCCTTTTAAAAATTTTTATTTAATTTTTATTTCTTTGGCTCCACCACATCTTGGTCATGGCATGTGGGATCTAGTTCCCTGATCAGGGATGGAACCCAGGCCTCCTGCATTGGGAGCTCAGAATTAATCACTGGACCACCAGGACAGTTCCTCTCAGCTCTCTTTTATGATATAAGTATTGTCTCACATTTTTTCTATGGATCTGTCTCTGTTACTCACCCTGGAAACTTAACTATAAGCAAACTTAAGACTTTTTTTAAGGTAAAATGACATATTTATCTATTTCTTAAACACTTAAGGTATATATATAAACTCTGCTGAGCCACCAGGGAAGCCCCAAGTATATCCATATATTTGTGCAAATATAAATACATACAACTATACAGAGATATACGTATATATATATAACAAATATACAGCAAAAAATTTATAGAGGAAGCAAAAGATTGAAGCCTTAGGTGTAGATCCTAGTGTATTTTCTACTGTGCCAGGCAAGCTTCTGTCTTGTATTTTCTGATATTAACCCTTGTTTTTAAACATTACCAATTATCTTTATCTGATCATTTTTGAAATGCTTTGTCTCTTTGTGGTGATACTTGAGTTGGAAAAAGACATGAGGATATGACTTAGAAAACTTCACTCCAAAGTCTTTCATTGACAATGTCGTACAGATTGAAATTTTAAACGCTATATCAATGGATTCAATAAATTGAGAGTTTGAGTCACGCTTTATTTCCTTTTGTAGGTCAAATACCCATTATTATTATTAAATAATATCAGCTTCAAATCACACAGTTCAGCTTCAAATGAAAATGTAAAGTAAATTGACACATAAACTATCACTTTATTATAGTTAAGAAGCCATGTATTTTATTATCAGATAATATTTATTGAACATGTGTGTGTGTGTTAGCCGCTCAATCTTGTCTGACTCTATGCAACCCCATGGACTTTAGCCCACCAGGCTTCTCTGCCCATGGGATTCTCTAGGTAAGAATACTGGAATGGACTCCACGCCCTGCTCCAGGGGATCTTCATGACCCATGGATTGAACCCAGACCTCCTGCATTGCAGCAGACTCTTTACCATCTGAGCCACAAGAGAAGCCATCAAACGTGTACTGTGTGCAAATCTGTAAAAATGACTAGAGAAGACTTCTGTTAGTTGTTCCATTTGCTATGTACATTCTCTAATTGGGGACCCATTGGGTGTACTTCTTGTAGCAGGAAGAGTGGCAACTGGCAGATGTGAGTCTGTGTCCTGATCTTAGCCCTGCTATGAATTAATTGGAAGAGGCTTGGACCTTTAAATGGGGCTTAACTTGATGATTCATAAAGTTTCCCAGCAATGTGAGCTGGTGTATTAGTTCTGTAGAACAGTGGTCCCCAACCTTTTTGGCACAAGGTACTGGTTTAGTGGAAGACATTTTTTCCATGGATGAAGGCGGAGGATGGTTTCAGGATGATTCAAGCTCATTACATTTATTATACACTTCATTTCTATTATTATTACATTGTGATATTAATGAATAATTGTACAACTCACCATAATGCAGAATCAGTGGGAGCCCTGAGCTCATTTTCTTGCAACCAGACAATCCCATCTGGGGGTGATGGGATACAGTGACATTTGAAGTATGTTGCTTATCTCCAGTCTACTCCATAACCTCATTTTGGTTGCATCTCAATACTGGCCCATGGCCCAGAAGGTTAGGGACCCCTGCTCCAGAGAAACAGAACCAGTAGGATCTATCTATTTATATAGGAATTGGTTCATGTGATTATGGAGGCTGAGAAGTCTCAGGATCTGTTATCTGCAATTTAGAGAAACAGGAAAGCCAACGGTACAATTCAATCTAAGTCCAAAGGTCTAAAATCAGGAGCACTGATGTCTGAAGGCAGGGAAGGATAGATGCCCCATCTTAAACAGAGAGAGTGAATTTACCCTCCATCTCTTGCTACTCTACAGGTCCTTGGTGGATTGAATGATGCCACTTACACTGGGGAAGGTGATCTTCTTTACTCAATCTGCCCATTCAAACATTAATCCTGCCTGGAAACATGCTAACAAACACATTTTTAGAAATAATTTTTTTACCAGTCATCTGTGATCCCTTAGTTGACATGTAAAATTAACCATCACAGCTGGGTTTTCTCTGTTTCCCCTTCAGCCCAGTTTCCCCATTGCCTGCATTTAAGGCTGAACCACTGTTCAGGTTGTAAATGATGTTGTGGAGAACACTATTCTTCCACCAGAACTCCACAGACCTCTGTAAGCTTCCTTTAGGAAGGCTCTCATGGGAGAAGAGGAGTAAGGCAAAGTATTCTGTAAGAACACATAGGACATGTGTGCACTCAGAAATAATCTACTTAATAATAATTACAGACTATGGGGGGAGACGAGGAGAGAATGTGTATAAGACATGGTTAGTTTAATCAATACAGTTAATTGAATGAATGAAACAAATTGCCAACGATTTCCTTACTTTCTTTGCTGGTTTAGGCCAGCTCTCCAAGGTCTTTTAACAACATTCCACTCTAGGGTAGAAGGAGTTGATGAGATTATTTCAATTTAGAGGTAACCAAAACTTTAAACTCTCCTACTAGATTTAAGGCGCTTCCCTGATAGCTCAGTTGGTAAAAACCCGCCTGCAATCCAGGAGACCCTAGTTTGATTCCTGGGTTGGGAGGATCCCCTGGAGAAGGGATAGGCTATCTACTCTAGGATTCTTGGGCTTCGTTTGTGGCTCAGCTGGTAAAGAATCCACCTGCAATCCAGGAGACCTGGGTTCAATCCCTGGGTTGGGATCCCCTGGAGAAGGGAAAGGTTATCCACTCCAATATTCTGGTCTGGAGAATTCCATGGACTATATTGTCCATGGGGTCACAAAGAATTGGACATGACTGAGTGACTTCACTAGATTTAAATCTTGTTTTCAACTTAACTTTCTCAAAATAAATCACACTTCCTAATACAGCTTCTATCAATCTACTGATATAGAAATCCAATTCTCTTTTAAGACTTATTTTTCTTTCTTATAGTGAATTATTTCCAAATTAAAAGAGAGGAGAAAAATATGACTGTTTTAAATACAAATGTGACAAAAAACAAGACAAAGATAGAAATGTTTATAGTAAGATGTAGGAAGTTGCCTCTTAAATTGCTTCAAAGGCACTATCCAAATTTAAGCTTTTAAAATCACATAAAACTCACTAGTTGTAAACATGGTGATTGACCAGCTGCTACATTACTTATAATTTTAGTCATTGTTTGAAAATCTCACTGAAATGGAAAACCATAGTAATAGCCCTCAAAGGAACTGACCTTAAGATGTGTTTCAATATTTCGGTGATAAGCCACACATTCAAATAGTGAGGTATTCATTCAGAAAGCTTGTAATCTTTTCTCTGAGAGAGCTAAGATTCATTTCCCACATATCTTGAGTGGGAGAAATGAGAACACTATTGTTATCAACAACAACAAAATGAGTGGATGGCTGAATTCTACAAAAGATGGTCTGTTTTGTCCTCAAAATACAGTAGAGGGCAAAGGAAAGGGCGCTTTAGGAAAAATGACACACATTTTTAGCAGAAATTATGACCACTCATGTCATCCAGTAAAAAATATGTCTCATCTACATAATAGCTTCATGCTTACTATTGTGCTAATTGAACTACATACTTTTGATGCATTCTCTATTCATGTGAAAGTGTGGGTAACAAGTGATAAAAGTCAACAGTCACGGCAATTGGATACACTGAAAACCTTTCTTCTACGACTCTGAGTCAGTCTCCTCAGTGGATTACTAAACACATTCCAGAAATCTCATAAGTTACTACTGGTCTAAAAATGGATATAATTAAAGATGAGTAAACCTACCGCAGAGCTTGATGTAATCTTTTAGGGTAATTAACCCAAACTATTTACAATGGATTTTTATTCCACTTTTCTAAAGACTGCATATATGTTATTACAAGTTCATATACCTTTCCATTACAAAAGCAACTCCCCCCGCCCCCCAACATAGTCACACAAAGCAAAGAGATATCTGCATTGTAACAGTTTTAGAGGAGGTAAATCCAGTAACCATGGTTGTAAGTTTGATCACAGCCAGACCAAGATCTGGGGATCCTACATGAATTTCACCACATCAGAGATTTACCAGTATATACCTCTGAGTTTTGGAGTAGTATGATTTGGATTGATAATTTCCAATGAGATATTGTTACAGGGAAGAACTGACTCCATATTGGATCTGTTGCTTTTACTTTAACATTTCTTCCTGTTGCTTTTGTTCACTAAAAGGATACTGTTTATACATAATGACCTGCCTTGGGGAGCTCTGAAACCTCTGCCTAAAGTAAACCACTATGTCTTGGTTCAGGATCCTGTCCACCTGTGGATGGTTACAGGAAGGAAAAGATTAACACATTCTCTCCCCAAAGCTAGTCATTCCAGGAGATATCTGTAAGATAAATGGCCTTTTAAAAATTTTACCTCCTCACCTCCCCCCACTCTCTGTTCTATAAAAGAACCTGGCATCCAGACCCTGCTAAGATGGTTATTTTGAGACATTAGTCTGCCATCTTCTCAGTTAGCTGAATTAATTGACCTGTCCTGCAGTGAGCAAAGGGATCTTGGACTCAGAAAAAATATGCTTGTCTCAACTAAGTTGCTTTTATTGCTATGCCACCAAGCGGCTTTACATGGTGGGGGAAAGGTGACTCTTTTCTAAAATTCTCTCTCTTTTTTTTAACATCTGATGAATTGTTATTAAATTCTAGAAAATAAGGCTCCTCTTCTCGCTGTCTAGTAGTTTTCTCTTAACTCAAACTCTAACTTTCCATAGTAAGGCTTTCCATTCTATGTGGATTCACTAAAACACCTATGAAATAAGGCCATTTCTGGATAATCAGCTCTGTCTTTTCCTTCATAATTGACCATTACTTCTTATAGTCCAGCTACAGTGCTCAAGGCTTTCACCCTATCTCTTTAGCCCTCATAATCATTGTATGGAGTGTGTAATTCCCCCCTTTTCAGGTTGATGAAACTGAGGCTGAGGGATTAAATCTTCCAGGATCACAAGGCAAAGTTGAGAATCAAATCAGGTTTGTTTCTTGCCCCTGTCTTCCCCAAGTTTTAGCTTAAACAGTGTGTTCATCCTTGAAATTCTGTTATATATTACATCATTCAAAACCTAAATGCTTCCTTCTATTAAGACAGTTATAGGGGGTGGGCTGGGGTGTCTAGTGTTTAGAAAAGAAGAGCAAATAGTCAGATGTAAATTTGACTTCCTGACTCTGCAGGTGAGAAGTTTGTGAGTCCATGTGCTGGTATATAGAAGAGATGTGACAAAATGAGAAGTAACAAAAATGAGTGATTGGTTAAGGATTACAGGTATTGAATGACATGTAAATCATCTTGTATATCTGGAGACGGCCACTGATCTTTTAGGGTGTCAGATCCTTTTTTTAACTTGTCCGTTCTGATTTTTGGTGAATGACACACCATTTTCCTTTCTGTAGTTACACCTAGATAGCAGGGATTAATGCCATCTTTAATTTTTTAATATTTACATCAAAGAACCAAAAACAAATGGTAGGAATCAGTTGTCATAAAACTCAGGACCTGCATCCTGTTTTTGTGATACTTTTGTCTCATTAAACTGTGATCTGATTGTAGCTGAGGAGTCGTTGAGAATATTTCCCTTTTTCTTAGCTGTCAAAATTCAGTTGATACATCACAGATCCCTAAAGCTATGTAGGGAACTCTTCCCTTAATTCCATCCGCTTCATTTCTAAGCATCTGTAATAGTCACGGCTGGGTTCAGTGAGAGTTCTGCTTGCTATGAGTGTGAGATCATGCCCTAAGTAATTATAGTGAGCGTGCAATGAAAATATGTGGTGAGTATAATGTCAGGAAATCATGCAAATTTTATTATCATCAGTGAAGTGTTGGGAGAACTTGTCAGTAGTCGCAACTTGAGGCTTCTAATTACCCTGAGTTACTTGTAGCTCCATTCATAACCTTGCTGCTGTGTTGTTCCTGACAGTACTTTTGCATTTTGCAAGAAAGGGATAATACCACGTAAATAATTTAAAAACAATAAATCATTTAGAGTGGCTTTAAACCAAAACCTAATGCAGTAGCTGGCTGAGGACTTGCTACACTTGACAGGTAGCTGGCATGCAGAATTCATCTATGCATCATAAGTATTTACTTTAAAAATTCCCCAATCCAAATCAGGCAGGTTGAAGGAAAAATAAGACCTAATCCTCCTCCATCCTGAAGAGTCCATTTTACCTTCTTGAGGCAAAATGGGAAAGAGAGAAATTAAGTTCTGTATAGGATAGTAGTTCTACTTAAAACACAGATTTGCTGAGTTATGCTTGGTAAATGACTAATTAAGGCTGAGTCTACCAGCAGAGCTGGCTGAGTGTTGGAGGAGTTACACAGACACGCCTGTGGCGGCACCCCACCCCTCCCTCCCTCCCATTTCACCCCTCCTTCTCCTCCCCCACCCTCACTACAGGGAAGGACTGGAAAGACTGGGAGCAGGAGGAGAGAACTAGCTGATACCTAACCAACTCTCAGCTCCTTGCAGGGGAAGAGGACGCTCTTTCTCTTTGGTTATTTCTATTCACACAAGACAAAGCAGATAATGAAAAGCAGAAACCCATCGAGAAAAGCTTCAACTCAAGAAAAAAGGTAGGACTCCTTCCATTATGCCGGAGGGAGTGCTGTGTCTGCCAGCTGCCTTTGGACAACTGAGTTCCTACTGGGTGCCAAGCATGTCATTATCTCTTTTAATCCTCTCAACAATTCTCTGAGGTAGGTATGATTATCCCCTTTTATAGATAAGGACAAAACCTGAGTTAGATTAAGTAATTCGCCTGAGATCACCAGCTAGGGAAGTGACTTTCGGAATTAAGTCTGAATCTATCTGACCCAGGAGGCATTTTCCCTCCATCCCCTGCTTGGTACTCTCCATCCCTCCCTACAAGCCCGATTTCTTGCTTAACTCCATCTATATTTTTGATATATTTGTGAGGTTGTCCTGTCAACATTCAGAGTAGTGGAATCCCAGGAGTGAGAGGCATTCTGAAAGTCACCAAGTCAGGCTTTCTCTAAAACATTGTTCTTCCAACAGTCTTGTGGCTGCCAAGGGGGAGTGAAGTGGGGAAGGGAAGGATTGGGAGTTTGAGGGTAACAGATGCAAATTGTTATACATAGAATGGATAAAGAATAAAGTCCTATTCTATAGCACAGGGAACTATACTCAATATCTTGTAATAATCTATAATGGAAATAATCTGAAAAAGAATATATATATATATATATATAAATCTGAAATATAATATAATAATCTGAAAAAGAATATAATAACATAATGATCTGAAAAAGAATGTATATATGAGAGTTGGGCAATAAAGAAAGCTGAGCACCAAAGAATTGATGCTTTTGAACTATGGTGTTGGAGAAGACTCTTGAGAGTCTCTTGGACAGCAAGGAGATCAAACCAGTCAATCCTAAAGGAAATCAATCCTGAATATTCATTGGAAGGACTGATGCTGAAGCTGAAGCTCCAATACTTTGGCCACCTGTTGTGAAGAACTGACTTACTGGAAAAGACCCTGATGCTGGGAAAGATTGAAGGCAGGAGGAGAAGGGGACGACAGAGGATGAGATGGTTGGTTGGCATCACTGACTCAATGGACGTGAGTTTGAACAAGCTCTGGGAGTTGGTGATGGACAGGGAAGCCTGGTGTGCTGCAGTTCATGGGGTTACAAAGAGTCAGACATGACTGAGTGACTGAACTGAACTGAGATATATATATATATACACATACACACATACATATATATATATATACATGCATATACACCCATATACATAGTGTAGGCCAAAAAAGTTGAAGTTAATTTGGATTTTTCAATAAGATACGGAAAAACTCAAATGAACTTTTTGGCTAGCCCAATATATATCTGAATCACTTTGCTGTACAGAAGAAGTTAACATAACATTGTAAATCACCTATACTTAAAAAAAAAAAAAAAGCATCCCTCTTCCACGCCTTCAGAAAGGGTCCACTAGCTTATTCTGTGGGCACCCCACAATAGGGAACACACACAGATTGCTTGAAACAGATGACTTCTGTTTTTGTCTATACATTGCTACTTTCTGTCCCCCTCCCTCTACAAATAATCTCCCCAAGTTCCCAGCTATCCTGTTTTCTCATTAGGTGTTTCTCTCGGGGGAGACCTCACTAGACCTGTTAAAATGCCTTTTTTTTTTTTTTTTTTTCTGAAATACCAGCAGTCAAATATTTATTTCTTTAGATTAATGATTTTCAAACGTTTGTCTGCATAAGAATTACCTGGAGCACTTGCTGAAACACAGATTGCCATCTTGTGAATTAAAAATGTGTAATGCTCTGGCTCCCAGAAGACACTCAATAAATGTTATTTCCTTTTTTAGTCTACATTTTAAATGATCCTCATATCTTCTCTGGAGAAGGCAATGGCACCCCACTCCAGTACTCTCGCCTGGAAAATCCCGTGGACGGGGGAGCCTGGTGGGCTGCGGTCCATGGGGTCACGAAGAGTTGGACACGACTGAGCGACTTCACTTTCACTTTTCACTTTCATGCACTGGAGAAGGAAATGGCAACCCACTCCAGTGTTCTTGCCTGGAGAATCCCAGGGACGGGGGAGCCTGGTGGGCTACCGTCTATGGGGTCGCACAGAGTCGGACACGACTGAAGTGACTTAGCAGCAGCAGCAGCAGCAGCATATCTTCCCAATGTGAGGTTTACCCTGATGTTCCCCAGTCTTTGAATATCAGTTTCCTATTAACCAACAACAAATTTCTTTTATTAATGTATTTAGAAAAAGGAAAATGAGGGGTATTTCTACCCACTTATTTGTACTGTATTGCAAAATGAAGCAAAATCTACCTGGCACCGACTAGAGGCAGTGGTAACGACAGCTGTGCTGCCTTTATGGAAGAAGATCATGTCTTCAGAAGGTTACTCTGTTCGAAGTTATTGGACATATTTTGAGGGAAAGAGGGCTGTTCTTTAAGAATTGAAAGTAAATGGCAGAGTCTAGCTGATGAAATGTGCTAGAACCTCTCTAAAGCTATGGAGAGGGAAGCACATTTGATAGAAGTTAGGTAGTGATCAGAACGGGCCTTGGCCATTAGTTGTCAAAGAATCTTGCCTTCCATGGGGAAAGATCAGTAAGGAAGAAGGAACCTGGTGAGCTTTATCAACTGTTCAGAGTAGTAGTTCTTTTTTTTTTTTCTTTTTAAAATTAATTTCACTTGTTTGTTACTTATTTATTTATATATTATTGGTTGTTCTGGGCCTTCGTTGCTGGGCAGGAAGGCTTTTCTCTAGTTGAGACGAGGCAGGGGGCTACTCTTCATTGCGGTGTGCGGGCTTCTCATTGAGATGACTTCTTTTGTTGCTAAGCACAGGCTCTAGGAGCATAGATTTCAATAGCTGTGGAGTACAGGCTTAGTTGTTCTGAGGCATGTGGGATTTTTCCAGACGAGGGATCGAGCCTGTGTCCCCTGTATTAGTAGGCAAATTCCCATCCACTGTACCACTAGGGAAGGCCCTAGAGTAGCAAATCTTTCAGTGCGTCCCCCAGACCAGCAGCAAGAGCATCTTCTGTCAAATACGAATTCTCTAGTTTCACCCCAGACCTAACTGAAGTAGAACCCTGGGCAAGGGCCCAGATCTGTGTTTTAGCAAGTCCTTCAGGGGATCCTGCTGAACAGGAACATGTGAGAACAGTCTTAGGACAATTTTCCTAAAGAAAGACACAGAAGTATAGATAGTACACTGACCTAAGATATGAGCTGTGGCTCTGGTGTGTTACCTCCAGTAGAGTCTTTCATAATGACAATTTAAAAGTAGAGCAGGAGAAAGTTCCAGGTGATTCTCAACCCTGGCTGCACATTTGAGTCACTTGGGTCACTTTGAAAAATACCATCATCCATTTTGGGCTACATCCTAGCAATTTCATTTTCCTTGAGGTGGGCTCTAGGCTTTCATATTTTTAAGGCTTGCTCAGATGCCTGTAATGTGGTGGCCTGGGTTAAGAATATCTGTTGTAGAGACTTGAAGTTTGGAACTTAGGATATCATAAAAAAAAGTTACTGATAATTCTTTACAGCCTAACTGCATGGTAACAGCTACCAGTTAGCTGAGTTATCAGAGCTCCTGTCACAGTTAGGAGATGGTCTAGGAGTAGGAAGTGGCAACCCATTCCAGCATTCTTGCCTGGAAAATGTTATGGACAGGGGAGCCCGGCAGGCTATAGTCGATAGGGCTGCAAAGAGTTGGACACGACTGAAGCAGCGGATCAGGAGCAAACACACACGCTAGAGTGCAAGGCCACTGCCACTGTTCCTAGTTAGCAGCCTTTGCAGGATGCTGGGCGCATGCACAAGCAGAGTTGTGTACCTTGAACTGAGCCCACTGCCCTTTTTACAACTCTGCCCTGTGTGAAGGGAAAGTAGTAAGACTCATGGAAAAAGCCTGGTCTCAGAGAAAGAAAAATCTGCACAGGAGTGCCGACTTCATCGCTAGCAAGATCTACAATGAGATCATCTATAACTTGAGAGTTCGGCACCTGTGTCCTTGTCTGTACTACTCAGTAGGCTTCCTCCAGCTCTAAAATAAAATCTTTACTCAAAGCATGGCTTCCCTGATGGCTCAGTGGGTGAAGAATCTGCCTGCAATGCAGGAGACACAAGAGACACTGGTTTGATCCCTGGGTTGGGAAGATCCCCTGGAGAAAAAAATGGCAACCCACTCCAGTATTCTTGCCTGGGAAATCCCATGGCCAGAAGAGCCTGGCAGGCTACAGTCCAAAGGGTCATAAAGAGTCGGACACGACTGAGTGACTAAGCACACACACGCATAGCTTCTTTAGTTTCATAGAAGGTGGACAATTGCACATTTGTCTGTTAAGAGCCAATATGGTCTGAGACATCACAGATCTCTAGCCTTGCATCTGACTCCTTTGACTTTTTATTAAAGTGAAACTTTCCCCTTTCGATAAATAAGATGGATGCATGCATGCATGCTAAGTTGCTTGAGTCATGTCTGATTCTTTGCGACCCCACGGGCTGTAGCCCGCCAGGCTCCTTTGTCCATGGGATTTTTCAGGCATAAAGAACCCACTAGAGTGAGTTGCCATGCCCTCCTCTAGGAGATCTTCCTGTCCCAGGGATCGAACCCGAGTCTCTTATACATCTCTTGCATTGTAGGCGGGTTCTTTACCACTAGTGCCACCTGGGAAGCCCATTAAGATGGATGCTGTAAGGGAAATACAGAAACTGCTGAAATTAAGTTCACACTATGAACTGAGAGTGTTCATTTTACCTCCTTCAACTGTAAAATCAGTTGAAAGCAATCCATAGTACCTGTACTATCAAGTTTGTATAAAAAGAATGGAATTGATTCTAGAAAGTAAGAAGCTTCTCCGGCTGCCTTTTTTTAAAAAAGCTACTATTAGATGTGATTAAATCTCATTTTATGATTCTTTTTGTTTATGAAGCCAACTTACAAGCTGAAAAAGGCTTGGACATTCCTGTCCTCTCATAAATGATGCTCCAGATAGTATACTATTCTGAGAGGTACCATATGAAGCGTATCATACAATTATCATGGTCCATTCATTATGCTTGGTTTCAAGCAGTGGATTTGGAAACCATACAAGGATCAGATTATAAATGGAGTACTTAGGCAGAAGATAGACATGACCTCTCTATTGCTCACATACTCTATCCTTCTTACATGTTAATATTGTAAATATTACTTCTTCTTTAGCAGAAAATAATACTTTTCCCATCTCTCTCGCTCTCTCACCCTACCTTCCCCTTTCATTCTAATTCTAACGTATCTCCAAGTATTATTAACTCTGAAAAACTCACTTAAGATGTTCATGTAAACATTTATTTATTTGACTGCAATGGGTCTTAGTTTCAGCATGTGGGATCCTCGATCTTTGTTGCGGCATTCGTGGTCTTTAGTTGCAGCAGGCAGAGATTTTAGTTGTAGCACATAGGATCTAATTCCCTGACCAGGGGTGGAATCTGGGCCCTCGGCATTGGGAGTGCAGAGTCTTAGCTACCAGACCACCAGGGAAATCCCAAGGTTCATGTAACCTTTAATTTTTGCCAAATCATAGGTCAATTGATAAATGCCAATTTTCATTCACGTGCTTTTGACAAACTTCAAAATACATGTATCGGTATGGATATATATATGTGTGTGCCCATGTGCGCATGCACACACATGCACACACACACACACAAGCACATTTGCAGCCTTATTAGCAAAACCATTCCCTTCTCTTTAACCAAAACATGGTCTTAAAGGCAGTCACGTGGGCCAAGACGAAAGACTGAACCAGGAAGTACTGAACTGGGTGAAATGAGACCTCTCCTAATTAAAGATGCACAGTACTTTCTAACTAGCATGAAAGATGGTTACCACAGAAGATAGAGATGTATGTGCTGGATATCAACAAAACTCTTTTATCTAACTGGCAGATGAGATTGATGAAAGCTATTGTGATTCAATAAGCAGTGCCTAATTGCTCCTCTCCCATATGGGTCTAGGAAGCTTATGAAGAATATTTTTTAGTTACAACAGCTATTTAAAATCATGTATTGAAACAAGATGACTTTAGACACATAGCTTTGAATTGCTGTACCACAAAAGGTTAGAAACATTATAAGACAATCACTTTGCTCTCAATTAAAATATATCAGAGAAAAATTATGTACTATTTGTCAAAAACCAAAATTGTTTAAAATGTTATGAATTACATTAAAAAAATTTTTGCCCATACTCTAGCCATGTGAGACCTTAGTTCCCCAACCAGGGATTGAACCCATGCCCCTGCATCGGAAGGCAGGGTCTTAACCACTAAACCATTGGGGAAATCCCATGAATTACATTTTTATCTCATCCTTTTCAATTTCATATATATTTATAACATACATTATATATAATATGTATTACATATTCATCTTTCATGGCAAAAGGAAGGTCATCTATATAGGGGACAACCTATAATAGAAAATTAGTAGCAAAAAGGACTGTAGGTCAATGAATTAGACTATTGAGTTCATCCACAAACAAAGGCAACTATAGTTTTTTTTTAAATGTAAAAACAGATAAGAAAATAACAATCTAAAACCTGCACAAATCTTATTGAGGACTTAGAAGAAGGTGATCACTTTAATTTAGCAAAAAAGATGTAAACTGTATATCACGTTCTCCAACTATGAGTTGTGAAATGTTTCTGATACATGTTAAGAGTTTGACAAGAAGAGCTACTTTGACGGCATAATTTGCATAGTACCTATGAGAATTGGGGAATTAGATGCTAAGAGACTTTCCACAATCCATTTTATATCCACTGATGATCAATCATACCTCCTGTTTTCTCTTCCATCATATCTGGATATAAACAAAATTTCAGGTGAGAGAAATTTCAAGCTGGAAAACAAAAGTGAAGTGAAGTCGCCCAGTTGTGTCCGACTCTTTGCAACCCCGTGGACTGTAGCCTATCAGGCTCCTCCATCCATGGGATTTTCCAGGCAAGAATACTGGAGTGGGTTGCCATTTCCTTCTCCAGGGGTCTTCCTGACTCAGGGATCGAACCTGGGTCTCCCACATTGCAGGCAGATGCTTTACCCTCTGAACCACCAGAGAAGCCCAAGAAAAACAAAAGGGTGGATCAATAGGTAGATAGATATACAGGTAGATGAGTTGAATCATTCCAGCCCCACCCCTTGCCTTACATTTTAAAATTAACCCTATTAATAAAAGAGTATTTGAACCCAATTCCCAAATTTTATATGTTTATAAATTACGTAAAGTACTATTGTACAAATATATTGTTATCAATAATATGTATCAAAATAGAGTAAATATTTTTATATTGGTTTATAGCATTTCTAAGGGGACTATTTTTTGTATTACTGAGTTTTTAAATCTACCTTATCATCTCCCCCTATCTTTCACCAGGAATGAGATGTAGGTTTTGTTCAGTGAACACTTTTTTGAACTCCTACTATTTCCACATACAATACTAAGATCTCTAGGTGACAAATATTTGAAATAGGCTTGTCATATCTATCTATTGTGTGCCTAGTATCTCTGAAAAAAGTGCATCCTGGACATAATATAATAGCAGCTGTTGAATTAATGTGGTCATATGGTTCGATGCAGGCTGTGGTTTGTTATTTGCTAGTCCTCCATGTAGGGAATACTGTCTTCCTGGAAGTAAGGGAGATAGCAAAGTGAATGCTAAGGTAGAAAAGTTTGAAAATTATGTATAAAAGTGTTAGTCACTCAGTCGTGTCCGACTCCTTGTGACCTGCGCTGGACTGTAGCCCTCCAGGCTCCTCTGTCCATGGAATTCTCCAGGCAAGAATGCTGGAGTGGGTTGCCTTTCCCTTATCCAGGGGATCTCCCCAACCCAGGGACTGAACCTGAGTCTCCCACATTGCAGGCAGATGCTTTACCATCTGAGTCACTAGGGAACCCCATGTATATACATTATATATAGCATATATGTACTTTATATGTAAATATATATGCTTTTTTACAGCATATGTGGTATATATATATGTTATTTATCTTATAAAGTATTTCAGTAATATTAATAGTAGACAGTGTCAATGTATATAAGAGGAAATTATAGGATATTCTTTTTAGCTTTCAATGCTAATTAAAATGAATGTGAGTATAAGACAAATTATTAGCTAAGATTTTCAGATAATTACATTAAGAAAGAAATATAATTCAAAGTCTATTTGAGAACTTACCATGTGCCAAGCATTGTGCTAATTTTTTCGATGTGCATTTTCTCATTTCATCTTTGATGATAATTCATAAGCTAACTAGTTCTATTATTTTCAGTTTACAAAGAAGAGATTTCGTGATTTACCCAATATGACAGCCACAAAAGGGTAGATCTGAGGTTAAAATTCAGATTATCCTGGTAAATAGCTAAGGCTCTGGAGCCAATGCTAGACTGACTTTCCTACCTCTTTACTAACAGGGATGCTCCAGTGTTTTCACTGAGATTAAAATCAACGGTATTTAAATACAGTTTATGGGGGCATGTTCGGATAAGTTACTTCTAAGTAAGCATTCTTGCGGTTTGTTTTGTTATGAATTAATGATAACTTAGGCTGTCAACTCTGCCAAACTTTAATATATGTTCAATAACTGTTTTTATAATCATTAAAACTTGGTCTTAAAACAATGTCTGAGTGGTAACGGTCAAAAACATGAAATATAACCAGCCAGACTAGAAGACTAATTACTTAAATCATCCCTGTGATTATATATATTTCATTTACAGACACACATAATACGAAAACATCTCAGAACAGAGGTGAAGTTCTATCACAGATTAATCTGTTTCCTTCTGATGAGGGATTTCAAGCTCATCCTAAATGCAGGATCTTTTTCTGTGTGTCAGTCTCCTAACTTCCAGGTGAAGCTCCTTAAGTGATATTTTCTCAGAGCAACATCGCGGCCATATTCCTCATAATATACCTTGGTTGCGGGGTGACCCCACCTCCTGGGGTCAGGAAGTTGCCCCTAAACTCAGTACCCTCTTTGGTAACATACTAACCCCTCAGCTGAGCTCCTTAATGAGTGCCTCAGAAACATCATTCTATGAAGACAGGCATATGGTGATGATAGATGCATTTTGGACAGAGATAGAGAGACATGTTGAAAGCCTCACAGTGTTCCCAGAATCAGTTATATAATTCTTGACTAAGTTTTATTGCTTTGCTATCAGTCTTGTGCCAAAGCTGGTAGTTTTTTGTTTGTTTTTTAATTTAATGTGTTGCAAAGTGATTTAAGGAGCGGTTTTCTAGGTAGAGGAAAAATTAGCCATAAGTGACAGGTATGTTTTCTGATGTGGCAGGGACACATACATCAAAACTTTACTTGGCCTTTTGTGGACTGATGTTCTATTCTCTCATTTATACTACTACAAACTTACTGCCATAGTGATGGGACATTGCTCTTCTGCACTTTTTTTTTTTTTTTAAATAGAGATTAGTATTTATTTATTTATATGTTTTTGGCTGGGCTGGGTCTTCATTGCTGCGTGGGCTTTTTGCTAGTTGCAGCAAGTGGGGGTTACTCTCTAATTAACCATTCAAGGGCTTCTCATTGCCCTGGCTTTTCTTGTCGTAGAGCGTGGGCTCACGAGCACGCGGGCTTCAGTAGCTGTGCCGTGAGGACGCAGTAGTTGTGGCTCCTGGGTTTTAGAGCACAGGCTCATTAGGTGTAGTGCACGGGCTTAGCTGCTTCAGGGCATGTGCGATCTTCCCAGATCAGGGATCAAACCTAGGTCTCCTGCACTGGTAGGCAGATTCTTTACCAGAGTCACCAGGGAAGCCCTGCTCTTCTGTACTTTTGATTGCTGTGTAAAACCCTATTCTAAAGAAATTTGTCTTATTTTACTGAATCACTTACTACTGACCTTGGGATTTGTTAGGTAACCTAATCCTTTTGGCATAAATGATAATAACATTTTTTTGCAGAAAGGTAATGGTTTTACTGTGGGGGAAGTAAAGCAGTAAAAGGAAACAATTGTCCAAGCATATATTAAAGAACAGAAAACACAAAGAGAAGAAATATTTTATCAGAGAATCACATATTAGTGAAAAGTGCATGCATGCATGCTCAGTCCCTCAATACTGTCTGACTCTTTGCAACCCTATGGACTGTAGCCCGCCAGGTTCCTCTGTCCCTGGGATTCCCTAGGCAAGAATACTGGACTTGGTTGCCATTTCCTATTTCAGTGGATCTTCTATACCAGGGATTGAACCCATGTCTCCTGCATTGACAGGCAGAGTGTTTACCGCGGTGCCACCTGGGAAGTCCATTAGTGAAAACAGATTTGATAAAACAGAAAAATCCATGTATAAATTCTTACATCTGGACTTATTACATTCAGTGATTTCATTTAAGGTCAAAATGTAGTAAATGATTATTTAAAAAGCATTCAGCTCAGTTCAGTCGCTCAGTCGTGTCTGACTCTTTGCGACCCCATGAATCGCAGCACGCCAGGCCTCCCTGTCCCTCACCAACTCCCAGAGTTTACCCAGACTCATGTCCATCGAGTTGGTGATGCCATCCAGCCATCTCATCCTCTGTCATCCCCTTCTCCTCCTGCCCCCAATCCCTCCCAGCATCAGGGTCTTTTCAAATGAGTCAGCTCTTTGCATGAGGTGGCCAAAGTATTGGAGTTTCAACTTCAACATCAGTCTGTCCAATGAACACCCAGGACTGATCTCTTTTAGGATGGACTGGTTGGATCTCCTTGCAGTCCAAGGGACTCTCAAGAGTCTTCTCCAGCACCACAGTTCAAATGCATCAATTTTTCAGTGCCCAGCTTTCTTCACAGTCCAATTCTCACATCCATACGTGACCACTGGAAAAACCGTAGCCTTATGCCAACCTTTGTTGGCAAAGTAATGTCTCTGCTTTTTAATATGCTATCTAGTTTGGTCATAACTTTGGTCTCACATCCATACATGACCACTGGAAAAACCATAGCCTTATGCCAACCTTTGTTGGCAAAGTAATGTCTCTGCTTTTTAATATGCTATCTAGTTTGGTCATAACTTTCCTTCCAAAGACTAAGTGTCTTTTAATTTCATGGCTGCAGTCACCATCTGCAATGATTTTGGAGCCCCCAAAAATAAAGTCTGACACTGTTTCCACTGTTTCCCCATCTATTTCCCATGAAGTGATGGGATCAGATGCCATGATCTTAGTTTTCTGAATGTTGAGCTTTAAGTCAACTTTTTCACTCTCCTCTTTTACTTTCATCAAGAGGCTTTTAGTTCCTCTTCACTTTCTGCCGTAAGGGTGGTGTCATCTACATATCTGAGGTTATTGATATTTCTCCCGGCAATCTTGATTCCAGTTTGTGCTTCTTCCAGCCTAGCGTTTCTCATGATGTACTCTGCATGTAAGTTAAATAAGCAGGGTGACAATATACAGCCTTGATGTACTTCTTTTTCTGTTTGGAACCAGTCTGTTGTTCCATGTACTAAGAAGTAAAACTTTCTCTATTTGAGATAACTTGTATTGTATATAGAAAGTACTAAGGAATCAACTAAAACTTCCATTAGAAGTAATGGACAAAATCAGCTGGGTTGTGGCATATAAGATAAACATATAAAAATCTATATATTGTATGTATATATAAGAGTATATATTCTAGACTCTTGAAGTGAACAATCCAAAAATAGAATCTGAAACACTTTGACTATAAATAACATCAAAAGAATACAATGCGGGCTATAGTCCATAGGGTTGCAAAGAGTCAGACACAACTGAGTGACTAACACTGTCTTCATTTTATTGCTAAGATGGCAATATTTCCCATATTGATCTATAGATTTGACAGTCTCTATCAGATTCCCAGTTGGCTTATTTGTAGAAATTGACATGCTGATCCTAAAATGCATATAGAAATTTGAAGTACCCCAAATCACCAAAACAATTTTGAAAAAGAAAAAAAATTGGAGAACTACACCTAATTTCAAATTTTACTACTACAAAGCAGCAGTTACTAAGACAGCATAGTATTGGCATAAAGATAGACATATAGGTTCCATAGAAAAAGATCCAATATATCTATGGTCAATTGATTTTAATAAGGATGCCAAGACCATTCAATGAGGAAAGAAGTGTCTTTTCAACAAATGTCAGTAGGACAACTGAATATTCACCTTGAAAAGAAAAGTTGGACTACTACTGAATACTCCATGTGAAAATTAACTTGAAATGTGTTTAGTAGAAAATATAAAACTATACAATTCTTAAAAAAAATAGGGGTAAGTCTTCATGACCTGGATCTAGCAATCATTTTTCAGTTGTTGCTGTTGGATGGGAATGTAAAATGGTGCAGCCACTTTGGAAATTTTGGAAAGTGTGGCAGTTCCTCAAAAAGTTAAGCATGGAGTTACTATATGACCCAAGAATTCTAATTCCAGGCATATAGTAAAAAGAAATGAAAACACATTCATACAAAGACACATGCCTTCATTTTCTTAGCAGTATTATTCATAATAGCCAAAGGAGAGAAACAACCCAAATGTCCACCATCTAATGAATGGATAAACAAAATGTGATATATCCATAAAACAGAATATTATTCTCAAAAATAAGTATGAAGTATAGATGCATGCTATAACATAGATGAACTGGATGCTAAGAGAAGGGAGTCAATCACCAAATACCATGTCTTTTGAAATTCCTTTTGCATAAATTGTTGAGAATAGGCAAATCTATAGAGACAGAAAATAAATCAGTGGTTGCCTAGAACTGGGGGTGGGAATCTGGCTGGCTGGAGATGCTAACTAAAGGGTTCAGGGTATCTTTGGGGAGTGATAAAATGTTGTAAAATGAATTGTGTTAATTAGTGGCACAACTCTTTGAAATACTAGAAACCATTGGGTCATATTCTCTAAATTTGTGAATTGTATGGTATGTGAATTATATCTCAACAAAGCTGTGACCAGATCAGCATTATTTCTGAGGCAGTATTCACACACTTTTAATGTATGTATCCAGCCCTTTCAACATGGGTTTTCTAGATACACCTGGGCAAAATAAGGAAACATTTTTGAAGAGAACTTTGGTTTGGAGAAAAAAAATCATCTAATATACTTCGAAAATACAGATTCATTTAAACTTTGGTATGTCAGGAGCTTATTAGCATTGTGAAGTTAATGGTTGAAAAGGTCAAGGGACATGAAATAGTAGAACACATTCTTTAGACTTTTTTTTCTTTTTTAACAGGTGCACCATATCCAGAGAAACAGTTGGTGTAACCCTTACATCCATTTTTTTTGTTGATATCTCAGCAGAAAACACTATTTTCAGAAAGGATTGTCTTGCCAATGAGTTATACATTTACAACCTATCATTCTTGCCCAGCTATGAAAATAATCCTGGGGCATTGCACCAGAATCCTGAAGAGCTGGTGCAAGAGCCAATTCTGTTTGCTTCTTGCCTTTCTTTTGCCTCTGAGCTTTTCTACTTAATAAATCTGAAAAATGTATTAGTCACAGTGGTTTTGACTCTAAGCTAAAGCTCTAAGTGAGCTGTTGCACTTCTGAACTAAAATTTCCCCGCTCTTTGCCATCTTTCACCCTGTGCTTTTCCAGACCTAAAATGTCAAAGTATCAGGCAGATGGAATTACATTTGGAACGTTGGTTTGGTAGGGAATAACTCCATGCTTTTAGCAGATCTGTAATTGTAGTATTTTTAAAAACAGTAGACTGTTAATAAAGGACTTGTTGAAACCAGTTCTCTGTCTCAAGTAACTATTGTGTTTAGATAAAATATTCAGTACTATGAAACAAAATCAGTACTGGCCATTTTTAAGGTATCTAGGAAGTTATTGTAGGCCAGATTTTTGTCTAGCAAACCTTTAGAAGAAAGGGTTTCAGGTAGATTGGAAATACTTCAGTACTTTCTTGGGGGAGCGGTGCATCTTGGCTAAAGAAACTAAAACACTTCTAACCTTATTTCAGCAGAACATTAGAGAAGCTTCTTTTCTGTTTGGGCCTTGTGCCCATGAAGCATCAGGCACAGACATTCTGTTATACCTTTGAAATGATTGGGCTTATGTTTCCTTTACCTGTTGTATTTAGTCGCTCAGTCTTGGCCAACTCTTTGTGACCCGATGGCCTGTAGCCTTCCAGGCTCCTCGTCCATGGGATTCTCCAGGCAAGAATACTGGAGTGGGTAGCCTATCCCCTCTCCAGGGGATCTTCCTGACCCAGGAATCCAACCAGGGTCTCTCGAGTTGCAGGCAGATTCTTTACCAGCTGAGCTTTTTACAAAATTGCATTTCTGTGATTGGGAGTGCATTTTTTTTTCCTTATTGAATTTTGGACCTCCGTGACTACAATTATGTCTCATTGCATTGCTGACTCTGGCTAGGGAAAATGTGAGGATGAAACAGAGCCAAAACTACTGACCAGGAAGTAGGAGTCCTTCTGGCTTCTAACACTGGCTCTGTCACTATCTCTGCCTTTGGATGATATTTCCATCATCCAACAAATATTTATAAGCACATGCTGTGAATGCGCAAAGTATCGTCTAGATGTCTAAACTCATAAGATTTCAGTTTCCTCAGCTGTAAAATGAAACATGATTTTTAAGCTGTAAAGCTGATTATACTCTCATGATCCAGAGAGCAGAGGTTAACACATTTGACCTCTGTTCTAGGGAACTCAGAAATGTTACCCATATTTGTACACTTAGTACAATGCTTTCTCATTCATAGAGAAGTTCTCTATTTTTGAGTGGTGTTAATAAAGTCTTGTACATGACTTAAATTCAGTTTTGAAAGTCAGTTTAAATGAAAATTGTGTGTGCGTGCACAGCCCCACAATAAAGTCAGCAGTGGAAATGTGACACCGGGCAACTTACGCTGTGGTGTCATAATTTTAAAATGCTGGAAATTCCCTCTACTCTGAATAGGGAGAAATTACAAGATATTTTGTTAGTCTTGAAAAACTGCTGGATTCTAGCCCATCTGCTTTTTTATTCATCTTCCCTTTTTCAAGGGAAAAAGGAAAAAGACCAAATGCAGTGAGGACCAGGCTGGCAGTGGCCCAGTCGTGACTGGCAAACGTTCTCAGTTGCAATCACGGTGTGTGCTAAGGGCCACTTTATAAACCGCCCTTTGGGGCTCTGCTCACCATCAGTTGACTTCCTCATGGTGGGAAGTGGGAAGGAGAAAACTAAAGCCTGGGCCCTGTATTTTTCAGTGGACCCTACTTTTCTGCCCCCGCTCTTCCCTAGACTTAAGTGGCCAACAGAACAAGTCCACCCAGATGTGACTCCTTTCCTCTTAGACTGGGCTTTAGGTACTGGGATTCTAGAATTCTCTGTTAACTGAGTCTCCACACTGCAGGTGTGTGGACCCATCCTGAAAGGTGGTGATGCCAGCTGTGGACCCTGATTAAACCTCTACGTGCGCATCATGGAAGAGAGGAGAGGGGAGAACTCGGCTCTAAGCCATGTAAACAGTGGGGCTGGGCCTGAGGGTAGAAATTCACCACTCTTTGTAAGACATTCTCCTAGGAGTACGTTTCCATGGTTACACCCTCTTCCGCAAGGAACACACACTTTCAGAACAATTTAACTCTAAACCCTGGGCAAAATGGTAAACTTGGTTAAGACCTCCCTTTGTGGGGTGGGAATCATTGATGCAAAAACAAGAACTGTAACATTTTAGTTATGGGGAGAAGAAATATCAAGCAGAAGGAGAAAATGGATTTGGGAGGATACTGGAAGTATTTCTTGTCCTGGGGGAAGTAATATAGGTATTCACTTTGATATAAATCATCCTGGGTATTTTTCTTTAGGTATGGTACAATTTTCAATAAAAACATTTTTAAAAAGCTTTTTAGAAAAAGATCCTTTGGTTTCCTCTGTGCTGCATTTATGTATATCCTTCAGTCAGGCTGGTGATTTCTTCTCAACACCCCGTCACACTGTATTCCCACATGTTTATCACTGTATGCTCAGATGCTCATTTGTGTCTGACCTTTTGCAACCCCATGGACTGTAGCCCACCAGGCTCCTCTGTCTATGGGATTCTCTAGGCAAGAATACTAGACTGGGTTGCTATTTCCTTCTGTGGGGGATCTTCCCTACCCAGGGATCAAACCTGGGTCTCCTGCATTGCAAGTGGATTCTTTACCAACTGAGCCACCAGGGAAATCCCTGTTTATCACTGAACTTCCCAGGTGGCGCTAGTGGTAAAGAACCCACCTGCCAACGCAGGAGATGCTAGCTGCTCTTAATTCCCTACCAAAGAGGCTACCTCTCCTGGACCAAGCTCACTCCTTCGATTCCGCATCTTTTCCTACCCTGGGTCAACACGACTAGGTCTCCATTTGTTCCAGGAAGTGCTGTGCTGCTTTCGGTAGCTTAATCAATGAATTAAATGTATCTTTAATGATCCATTTACTAATTAATGTGTTCTTTGTTCCAGGCAAGAAAAAGATTCATAATGTTGAAATTTACTTCTGCTCAGAAGGCATTATAAGGAAAATAACCTCCACAGGGCTTCCCTTGTGGCTCAGCTGGTAAAGAATCCACCTGCAATGCAGGAGACCTGGGTTCCATCCCTGGGTTGGGAAGAACCCCTAGAGAAGGGAAAGGCTACCCACCACTCCAGTATTCTGGCCTGGAGAATTCCAAGGACTATAGAGTCCATGGGGTCACAAAAAGTGGACATGACTGAGCAACTTTCACTTTACTTCACCTGAAAGGAAAACTCAGAACTTCCTGGGTTTTAGGAAGTAGAATCCTCTGGTGAGGATTTTTCTCAACTGGTTAGTTTCTATCACTTTGTTACTGTCTCCTGTGGGCCTCTCTCCCTCTATGTGCATATAATCTCTTGTCCTTAGGCAAACTAATTTTTAACAGCTCCCCCCCTCCCATTCTAAAGTACTTAGTGTTTAGTAGAAAGTAGAATGAAAGGATTACAAAATCATAAAAATCTTGCTTACCAAGCGCCATCTGTTCTGCTGTAACACAACTGCTGAAATCTTAACGAAACCTTGAGTTCTCAATAATCATGTAGGGAAATGACTACTCCAATAGGAGAAGGCAGGAGTGGGGGCAAGAAGAATTGAGTCAAAACAACAAAGTTATTTTAAGGAGCAACACTAATGATCGTTGGCTGGAATTTCAGGTAGGCTGCCAGGGGAAGTTTTGGCTGGCAGGTCTGATGCCCTTCAAACCACACTATATTACAGCTTTCACCTGTGGGTGAATCTGTTTCTGCAGGGCACCATTGGCAGATGCAGAAGTAACCCTTAGATGGTGCTTTCCGGTTGGGGAGATTCAGGCAGGAGCGCCACCCACAGGAAGTTGGAATAAATGCATTATTAGCGGAAAGATGAAGCAACATAGAAGAAACATCCATCTCCAGACTGGAAGCAATGCCCAGGGTCATAACTGGGAAAGTAGGGTAACATGTGGTGAAAAGGCAAAGTTAGATTATAAATGGAGGAGTAAAAAAATTCAGCAATAGAAAGGTCAGAAACTGGGTGGAACACAGTGTATGGTGCATGCTAAATCGCTTCAGTTGTGTCGGACTCTTTGCAACCCCGTGGACTGTTGCCCACCAGGCTCCTCTGACCATGGGATTTTCCAGGCAAGAATACTGGAGTGGGTTGCCGTGCCCTCCTCCAGGGCATCTTTCTGACCCAGTGATTGAACCGGCATCTCCTACCTCTCCTGCATTGGCAGGCGGGCTCTTTACCACTAGCGCCACCTGGAAGGCCAGAGCACAGTGTATAGATTGGGGCAATTGGTTCTGGATCAAGAACCTTGAGTAGTGATTACAAACCAGCTTCAGGACTTCTTTGGTTCCCAGTGGCTAGGACTTTGTGCTCCCAGGGCCTGGGGCCCGGAATCAATCCCTGGTCAGGAAACCAGATCCCACATGCTGCAACTAAGAACTGGCACATTGAAATAAATAAATACTAAAAAAAAAAAAAAAAAAGAAGCCAGCTATCACTTGATGTCTTGGGTGCGGAGCTTATGAACTGAAGAGCTCTTGACTTAAAAAATAAAGGAAGAGGGACTTCCCTGGTGGTCCCATGGCTGAGACTCGGAGCTCCCAATGCAGGGGACGGGGGTTTAGTTGCTGGTCAGGGAACTGGATCCTACCGGCTGCAACTAAGGCCTGGAACAGTCAAATAAAGAAATAATTTTTTTTTTAAAGGAGAAAAACATGGTCTCTGTTTTATGTAGCTCATTTCTCTTAATTAACTTCATTGTTTAACTATGACTTAAAGCTGTAATTTATTTTCAGTATCTCTCAATAAAGAAAGATAGAAAGGAGTTACAGGATTTGACCGTGGTTCCCAACTAAATAAACATAATTGGGCCATCACTTTTTTAGAACTTAACAAACACTGTATCTCTTAAATGTTGGCTTTGCAGGAAAATGGTCTTAAATATTTTTTTCTTGACCCAACAACAGGTTTGAAAAGTAAAAGTCTCTCAGTCACGTTTGACAAATTCTCCAGGTCAGAAGATTGGGGGGTAGCCTTTCCCTTCTCCAGGGGATCTTCCCAACCCAGGGATCAAGCCCAGGTTTCCTGCATTGCAGGCAGATTCCTCACCAGCTGAGCCACAAGGGAAGCCCAAGAATACTGGAATGGGTAGCCTATCCCTTCTCCAGGGGATCTTCCTGACCCAGGAATCAAACCGGGGTCTCCTTCATTACAGGGTGATTCTTTACCAACAACAGGTTTAATTTTTTTTTTCTCTTACTATCCAAAATCTATTAATTAGGATTTATTAGCATGTGGAGAAACAAATCAGTTACATAATCATATATATTATAATGATCAATAAATTATATAGGCCTATAATAGTGTGCCAGTATTTCATAAAAATAATTCTTCACTGTTGAATAATTATGTAGGTCAAACTTCTAGAAATCAGTAGTTTTAATTTCAAAGTTACTTAGCCTATTTTTAGTTTGTTTTAAATTAACAATTAGATTTCCTCCGGCATATTAATAATTATTTGGAAATGTTGAGTGATTTAGGACAATCAGAATGTTTGCCAATAGTCACATGTTCTTGGTAGCTGCTATTGCAGTCATACTTTAAGGCAAATACTAGATTTTTTAAATTAAAGTAAGAGACAATATTCTTAAACTACATTTTAAAAAAATACAGGAATCTACATGTACG
Organism: Dama dama; assembly: GCF_033118175.1. Lineage (NCBI taxonomy): Eukaryota > Metazoa > Chordata > Mammalia > Artiodactyla > Cervidae > Dama > Dama dama. The sequence continues at coordinate 21,580,846 of NC_083686.1, read as the reverse complement.
CTCTTTCTGGAATATGTAATCTACTGGGAAACATTATGAAAGAACACTACATAAAAAAAACTCTTTTCTGTCCAGAGTGGTTATCATGAAAGGCTCTCAGAGTACTTTGCAATCAATTTTTATGATCAACCCTTTACAAAAACCCTCAAAATCCAATAACTGACTCATAAACTAAATAGTAAATGGAAAGGGGAAAAATTAGGAAGCACAGTGCATTACACACTGTATCATAAACAGAGGCCTAAGTTACCATTATTAATGCTTTTGGTTATTGATAAGCATGCATACAGAGCCACATTTTTTGTGATAAAATTTTATCACAGACTCACAGCCATTTCAGGTCTGTTGCTGCCATCACCTCCTCGGTCTCAATGTTCTAGAATGCAAATCAGAGACATTAACACTGAGGTATGCTGGGAGGAAGCAAGTTTTAAAGAAGTTTGAAATTTTGAGACTAGCAACAATTTTGAAAAAGAAAATTGAGCCTGTAATTACATATGTCAGTAGATATTCTGAATGGACATGGAAAAGGGGTAGTTTTAGAAAAAAGGTAAAAAGAATCTGAGAAATAAAAAGGTTCATGGGTCCAGACAGAAAAGGCGGCAGCTGGGGATCTGTTAACATGGTTGTATAAGAACACATTTGTGTCATGTGCATTAAAATGACTTTACATTTAATGTGCATACTACTGAAACACTATAGTTGTTAGAAATATTCTCTCTTGGTTAGTGACATTAATATTTTTGTGTGCCTTTGGCTAAAGTTGACCACATCATTTTGACAAATGGTGACAGCATCTATTCATATAAGCTTTTCATTTTTCTTCATAAGTACATGCTATGGTATTAATATGTTTAGTGTTCTTAGTATTTGGCAAGGGTTAGCTTTATCTGTCTGAATTATCATAAAAATAATATTCATCTAATCTGTTTTTATATTTAAAAATTAAAGTAATTATTGGATGGATGTATTGGGTGGGTAGTGGTGGTGGAGGCAGGTGGAAAAAGGAGAAGGAAAGAGACAATTATGAATAAAAGAAAAGATGGGAAGTACACATTTTTTGACATTGACAAAAAGTCTTGCCAAGCATGCTGAGATCTATGGTTATAAAATAATTTAGTACAATATGTGTTTTCTTATGGCAAAGCCCATTGTAGGGGAGCAATTCTACTCTTTCCCCTTCCTCTCAGAGACCTTCTTTAGGTTAAATCCAAACACTTAATAAACATGTATGTTATGTTATATCACACAATTTTCAATCTAGACATGATCTCACAGACCATGAGAAGACAAAATTATTTTCTGATTTCTTAAAACAAATTCTTGCATTCTTTCTATTAAGTCTGTTGTTCGCACACAGGACCAATTTTTCTCATCTATATCCCACTCTGTATACTATAAATATTTTTTTTTTATCATTCAGTTCCTACAATATTGAATTTTCCTCATTTATTTAAAGATGCATTTCCCAAATCTGCTTAATTTATCTCCTTCCTTTCCTTCCCTCCACCAGTTACCAGTTCAGGACCTCTATCTTCCTTGCCTAAATTATGATACCCTTGAAGATGGACTTCCCTGGTGGCTCAGATGATAAAGCGTCCGCCTATAATATGGGAGACCTGGGTTCGATCCTTGGGTCGGAAAGATCCCCTGGAGAAGGAAATGGCAACCCACTCCAGTACTCTTGCCTGGAAAATCCCATGGACCGAGGAGCCTGGTAGGCTACAGTCCATGGGGTCGCAAAGAGTCGGACACGACTGAGCAACTTCGCTTTCTGAAGATTTGAAGGACCAAGTTTTATTTTTTGTGGCACTTTCAGAGCCTTTCTGGGCTTCCCAAGTGGCCCTAGTGGTAAAAAAAAAAAAAAATCCGCCTGCCAGTGCAGGAGATGCAGGAGATGTGGGTTCAATCCCTGACTTGGGACCATCCCTGGACAAGGAAATAGCAACTCACTCCAGTTTTCTTGCCTGGAAAACTCCATAGACAGAAGAACCTGCAGGGTTACAGTCCACAGGGTCACAAGGAGCGGGGCACAAATGAGTGACTGATCATGTACACACACACCGTGCCTGATCCAGTTATGTTAAATTATTGCTGAGTGATTAAGTTTGCTTTGATGAGTGTCAGTGGCAAAGATGGACCAAAACATCTTTTATTGTAATTACTGTGATAAATTTTGCCATACTCAGAGAATGCTGGATATCCTGGAGAATTAGAGTCAAGTTCAATGAGTGAATTAGCTCTTAATGGAGTTGGCACCCCTTCCTTAAATGCTTCTTCTAGAGTGTTTAATGAAGACTAGTGAAGGCTAGGTCCTCTTTTTGTGTTGGCCTAATTGTGAGTGGTGTTGTTGTATTATTACCATGGCTGCAAAAACACTTTGCTACCTGATGAACTCTGACATTGTATTCAGAGGCTAGAAAGAAGATGCTGATTTAAAATAGATCAAGTTTCTCCTCTGAGGAATTCTATAGAGGTCACTGAGTATTTTAGAGGTGCTAAATATACTCCTCAGAAAAACAGCTTGTTTTCACCTTGTCGCTAGAGTTTTAAAGATGTCACTTCTTATTTTCTCCAGAAATTTCATCTGATTTTTTTTTTTTTACCTTCAAATCAGTACCTAGTTATTTGAGTTTATTAAGTACTTGCAAGTTTTCATTAAAAACCAACCACATCACAGTATTTCTTATTTTGATCTAAAATGAAAATCTGTTGAATCTTATTTGAGGATAAAAAGTGCTCAGTTGTTCCTCTATACACTTTATCCCAGTGGTTTCTGGAATCTGTCTCTGCTACATGTAATGTGTGAGATGGTGAAAATGTCAGATGAAGGAATATGGAGGGCCTTGATTAGCCATGTTTAAAAAAAACACAAAAAGAAGAGAAAGAAAATTTAATCTGAAGGCAGTGGAAAGCCAATGGAGGTTTTCTGAGAAGTGTGATTAAATCAGATCACTGTTTTTAAATAAACACTCTAACTCAGTTGTGAAGAGTGGAATGGAGAGGGTGCCCAAGGGACCTAAGGAAACCAGAAAAGAGGCTATCTTTGGAGTCTAGATGTCAGTTTCTGGCTTAGACAAGAAAGCAAAAGCAATGAGGTTGGAAAGAAATCAAAGCCTTTAAGTGATATATTTGGGAGAATGAAATAAAAGGTCCTGTACTTCAGGGGTAAAGAAGAGTCAAGGGTCACAACTGTCTTCCAGGTGTCTTCTATGAACCATGGAGAGAAGAGAGAAAGATGTATTCTGAAGGAGGGAACACATGGGGACCAGCAAGTTTAGGAAGCATGGAAGAGAAAAAAATTCAATTTTATACTCATTTTCATCTGGTGATGTCTTGTAGGCAGTTGGACTTGGGGGGTTGGAGCTCAGAAGAGTGATCTGGCTAGTTATATAAACCTGAGAACCATATGCATGTAGGACATAAGTTATGGATATAGATATACAGTAAGTCCCCTACATACGAACCTTCAAGTTGCGAACTTTCAAAGATGTGTGTCCCATCACCGTCAGGCGTGAGTGACATTGCAGCTGGTCCTCTGCCTCCTGTGGCTGAGCATCCTTCAGCGCTACCATCTCCCACCTCCTCGCCCTCCTCCATCAGCAGCTCTTGTTGCCTGTTCACTTGATGCCAGCCCCCTGTATGTCAACTGTTGTACCGTGCTACTGTACTTTTCAAGGTACTGTACCGTAAGATCAAAGATGTTCTATTTCTGTGTTTGTTTTTTATGTATTATTTGTGTGACAAGTATTACAACCCCATTACAGTACAGTACCACATAGCCAGCTGTGTTTGTTGGGCACCTAGGCTAACTTCGTTGGACTTATGAACAAATTGGACTTATGACTGTGTTCTCAGAGTGGAACTTGTTTGTACATAGGGGACTGACTGTAGTCTCCTAGCGTACAGAGGCAGGAAAAGGCCTAGAAGAGAACTCCAAGACCATTGAACTTTTAAAAGCTAGTTAAGGAGATGAGGAGCCTGCAAAGAAGACAGGAAAGACAGCTGATGGAGAACCAGCCATCTAGTTGACCAACCAAACAACTGGTCACAGGGCAAAAATGATGTGTTGGAAACTGAAGGAGAGTTTTGAAGAGAAGAGAGTGGTCACAGACTCACATGCCCCTGAGAGTGACGTAGTATGAGAACAGAAAAAATTGCCTAGGAGACCTTCCCTGGAGGTTCAGTGGTTAATACTTTGAGCTCCCAATGCACGGGGCATGGGTTTGATCCCTGGTTGGGGAACTGAGGTCCCGCATGCCACTCAGCCAAAAAAAAAAAAAAAAAAATTGCCTAGGATATCATTGCCTGTGATAAAGATAGTTTCAGTGGACCAGTGCATAACACTAGATGGGAAAGGGCTGAGCAGACAGTGTATGGTTAGAACATGGGAATAGGGATGGCTGCTAACTCTTTCAAGAAGCTTTGCTGTGAGAGATGAGAGAGCTTATAGCAGAAGTGGACCGTGGAGTGGAAGGCTTGTTTTAGAGTTCATTTGCTTGTTCTAAAAAATGGGGAAAGAAGTGGGGGAGAGAGAAAAAAAAAAGAGAGAGGAAGAGAGAGAATGATACAGGAGTGAGAAGGGATAGTCAAAATAAAAAATCCTGAGAAGGCAGAAGGAGAGAGCCAGTGTAGAATGAAGGTCTAAGAGGAGGTGAATCTCTTCTTTTGAAACCAAAGGGAAGAAATTGAAGAGCTGATATGTGAGTAATCTTGTAGGATATCTAAACTGTACAATATCTAATCTGATGCCTTTACTTCTGTTGTGAAGGAGGAGTTAAGATGGTCTGCTTTGAGACAGGAGGATATAGGGTTAAAGAGAGAAGAGAAAGAAGGAAAAGTCACTGCAGAAAATGAGTGATTTGAAGGGAAAAACACATAGTAAGATCGGGGGTGGTGCCAAGCAACCATCTGAAACTGGCAGCTCTGCCTGGGTCGTGGTGGCCATCTGTTCACCTGCGATGCCTTCTGAGAGCGTTTGGCCCCTCGGCGGGAGTGGTGCATTAGGGGACAGCCAGATATCCACGGAGACAAAGAGGTTGAAGCAATTGTCAGTGAAATTGTTAGGAAAACCTTCGAGTCGCTGAGAGCCCAGTTCTAAGGAGATGGTTGCAGCCACCATACCCACCATCTATCCCAGAAGGGAGATGGTGAAGGACGGGCGTGCTTTAGTCTATGGGGCCACAAAGAGTCGGACATCACTTAGCAGCTGAACAACAACAACAAAAATCCCATAGCACAGTAACTTCCAAACTTTTCTTAGCTTCTGACACCTGTCAGCCCCATTCCTGGTAGCAGTTACCTCTGGTCTTTCTTCTTGATCCTTCCCTTGACATTGGCAGAGGCCAGGAGAAAACTGGAATTATGACACATGGACACATCATGTCTGTATGAGCTAGAAGCTGTGGAACCAACTCCGGCACTTTAGAATAACTGAGACAATGTGGAAGTCTAGTGATCTCATCACAAGAAATAACTTAAATAAATTCAATGTTGTTTTTATTACAAAGTGCAAAAGAGCTCTCCTTGCCGGATGATTAAGCACTAGTCCTCATCTGCAACCCACAAGAACTTCATAAGCAACAGGGCAACATCAGACACAAGTCTCTTATCCTTTTAGAGTGAGCGTTATGTTTTTCTTTCTTACAATATGGTAATGTATTAAGTCCAGTTTAATAGAACCTCAAGCTTTTACTGAGTGTTTAGCATCTTATTAGCATAATAAACAAGGCATCTCTTTTCTTTCATGTCAACTTACCTAAAGTATGTTTGCTAGTCACTTCCCCAGATACTATGGTATATTGCTGAATATTTGGAAATAGAAAAGCACAAAGCTTAACTGGAAATTTTTTCATACACTTCCACTTATACTTTGGTAAGTATAATACCAAAGTCTTTTTATTTCAAGGAGATAATGATGCTTAGATTTTTGCCTACATTTCTATGACTTTTATTTTTATACTGTGTCATTTTTTAAACTCAGTAAACTGAGATAAGGGCTTCCCTGGTAACTCACTGGTAAAGAACTCATCTGCCAATGAAGGAGACGTGGGTTCGATTCCTGGTCGAGGAAATGGCAACCCACTCCAGTATTCATTCATGTCCTGAGAAATCCCATGGACAGAGGAGCCTGGTGGGCTACAGTCCATTTGGTTGTAAAAGAGTTGGACATGACTTAGAGACTAAACAACAACAAAACTAAGCTAAATATAGTATATATTTTGTTATTCTTACATAGCACATGTTTCTTTCATCTTTTGGAGTATTGTTGTGAATATAGATAATCTTTGCTGGCCCTCTTGCAAAGAATGAAATATCCAGGATTGGGTGCTAAATTCAGGTTTCTACCTTTAAAAGTCCTGGACTATAAGTAGGAATGCATGTTACCCAAAATAACTGATCATAACAAAGACTTTACAGTAGGAAATAGAGATCTGCCAAAGCTCATTAATTTCTCAGGCACAGGTATGAAAGTGCTTTTAAACTTAAATTGAAGGTTAAGAAAAATACAATTGAATTAGGCCTATCATCATTCAAGCTTTTCTTGAGAACTAAGGCTTAATTGATATTTTTTTCTTTCACTATGTATAAAGAAACTAATTTGTTGAAAATCATCCTCAGTGTTCTTAGTTGGAACACATTACTAGATTCACTGACTTGAAGCATTTTCATGATTTTTTAAATTTAGATGTTTTAGGGATTCCTTCATCAAAGAGCTGATGGCCAAATGGTACATTTAATGAGGTTTCTACTGAAAATGCATAGTCACAATGAATCCTAATAGAAGACTATACAGGCACACAATAATCTCAGATTTTACTAACATATAGGTCCTTATAATCAAATTGCTATGGTTGAGTGAACCCAAAGATTCCACCTGCAATGCAGGAGACATAAAAGATGTGGGTTTGTGGACATGAGTTTGGGTGGGCTCCAGGAGTTGGTGTTGGACAGGGAGGCCTGGCATGCTGCAGCTCACGGGGTTGCAAAGAGTCAGACACGACTGAGCGACTGAACTGAACTGAACTGAATTACATATATACAATAGAATATATATAAGTCCTAAAAAAAAATGACTGTCTGACACCTTCTACAGCGTGGATGAACATTAAAAATATGCTTGGTGAAATAAGCCAGATAAAAAAGGACAAATAAATGATTCCACTTATATGAAATACATAGAATAGGCAAATTCACAGAGAAAAAGTAGAATAGATGTTACCAGGGAGGCAGAGAAGGAGTTAGTTATAATTTAATGAATAGAGTTTCTGTTACAGAGGCTGAAAAAGTTCTGGAAATGTATACTGGTGAGGCCTTCACAACATTGTGAAGATACTTACTGCCACTTTGTGTCCTTAAAAATAGTGAAACTGGTAAATTTTGTGTTATGTATATTTTACTGCAATAAAAAATTTGCAAACTGAAAAAAAAAAAAGATGTGGGTTTGATCCCTGGGTTGGGAAGATCCCCTTTAGGAGGAAATGGCAACCCTCTCCAGTATTCTTGCCTGAAAAATCCCATGGACAGAGGAGCCTGGTGGGCTACAGGCCATGAGGTCACAAAGAGTTGGACACTACTGAGCATGTCCACCCGTGCCCGTGCACACACATACACACAGACAGACACGCAGTTTCCCTAGATTCTTTATGGTTTCTCAGAATGGATGAGATCATGAAGGAGGAGGATTTCAAAGCTAGTATGATAATATAAGCACTCTGGAGGCTTCACCAGTGACATGTTTTGTTTGTACGTGATCATCAGTCGTTTTCTTCATACCCTGTCTTATTCCAAGATTATTACCTCTGCAAACTCTTCATTCAAGTCTTCAAAGCCTTCCCACCAATTTTCCTCCTTAGTCAGATTCCTTTCCTCTGTGCTCCTTCCTGGGCTTCTCACAACTGTCAAATCCATGTGCAGCTTTTTCCTACACAGAACCCAGTCTTTCTTTGCCTCCACATCTTGGAATATGCCATCCCTTTTGCTTCTTTATTTGTGCTGATTCATGTTCCCTTTCACAATTTGACATATATATGTATTTCTAATAAATACAAAACCCCAACCTTGATAGTTAATTCCATGTGGCCCTTCAAACCTCTTTCTCTTTCTGGGAAAGCACGAGTAGTGAGTTGTTTTGCTATTTTTATCTTTAAGACTTTGGCCAATCCACTTAGATTCATTCTGTTTCCATATTACGAATAACGTTAGTGCTACTTTCCTGGTGGATCTGTAGTCCTGATTAAACAATATAGTGCATATAAAGCATGCATTTAGAACAGGGCTGGCGCATGGTAAAGTTTAAATAAATATTATCATATTAAATCAAATATATATTTTCTAAGCCTTTCCTTGTGCTCAGTTCATTCAGAATAATGAGGAGACATTTACAGAACTCTCTAGATGATCCAGACTACTGAGACCTCTGTCTCTTATCAGATAGAATGTCTTAAATCACATGGATTTTTTCCTCAGTCTTGAGCCATTTGAATTTTCATGTCTTTTTAGGCATTAGATGATGTTAAAGTGTTGGTGGTTGTTAATTTTAGCACAGATACTAGTTAAACATGTAATCCATTGTTGGCACTTGGGACAGTGCCTAGCATGCAGGGTGCACTCAATAACTGGTATTATTATTATTAATGTCATTGTTGTATTATGAGTGTCCAGGGTTTTTTTCTCCTTTCTGTTCTCCTAAATCAAGATTACATTGTATTTAAAAATAATGTCCAAAGTGCCTCTTAAAATGTAGTAATTAGTTAAAAGACAAGTTACTGATATCCTAGAGATTATTGTTTCCATCACTTAAAATCAGAACATTCATGACATTCTAATTTTGAGAGGGCCCTTTTAAAGTAAGAAAGCTAACTCAAGGTGAAGTATCTTAACAGATGTTTTCATTAAAAAATTTTTTTGCACTTCTGTGGAAAGCTTCAAAATCAACTCAGTAAGTACTTAGAGAGCAACTACCACAGGCTCAAGTGTTGTACAATGTGTTAATTCCCAAGGATGATTTGTAGAACATTAAAATCCAAAAATGGATTCTGAAAAATTTTGCCAGCTGCCAGGCTGGATTACTTTAAATCCATGTTTTCAAAATGTAAAACTCTGTTCTAAACGAAAAGTCTTTAGTAAAAACCTTTGCTTTCTAAATTTCCACAGATATTTTACCCTTTAAAAGAAGGCAGCTTCCACAGGCCAAGGTCTTTCTGTGCTTAATGAAACTTAAAAGGTTAAAAAAAAAGTTAAAACAAGCGCCTGGGGCTAAAAGAAGTCTTCAAAGGTATTTCTGTTCAGTTAGTTTCCTTTAGGAAATTCATAAATTCTTTCTCATATCCAGATATTAGCAATAACTTAAAAATAGGTGGCCCAGTGATAAAGAATCCTCCTGCCAATATAGGAGATGTAAGAGACGTGGGTTCGATCCCTGGGTCGGGAAGATCCCCTGGAGAAGGGAATGCCACCCCACTCCAGTATTTTTGCCCCGGAAATCCCATGGACAGAGGAGCCTGGCAAAGCTACAGTCCATGGGGTCTTGAAAAAGAGTCGGACTGACTTAGCAACTAAACAACAATAATAATTTGAAAATATTATGAATGTTTCTTTTGTTGATGGATTTGTTCACAAGTCCATTTCCAGAAATTTCTGTTTTGAGACACTGCAAAAAGGGACCTTCAGTTACCAGAGAACTAACCTTGGTAATTTGGTCCCTCACAGCACTGTTTTAGAAGGAGACTAGAAGCTCTGATCTGTAGTATTTTGTCTACATATCCTGGGAGGAGTTTCACCCTTTTCAATTTTGGATTGCAACTGCCTCTCTTCCAAAGGTACTCATTTTTATCGAAGTCCGAGTCTATTGAAGTCGTCAGCCTGGACTTGGGGAGGGTAATGTGAGACGGCGTTCCTAGGAGTGAGGCGGGAACCTGAAACCGTAACCAGACACGGGGGTGGGATTAACGCCCCAAACTCCGCACCGGTTTCTAACTGATTGGAAGGGAAGAAGTGGGTGGAATCTTCTGACCCTGCCCCCGCGCCTCCGTAGCTAGGGACGCTTCGGCCCAGGCAACCGCGATGGATCTGGATGAAGCGTCGACCACCGTGGACAATATAGTCACGCAGTTCAACACCTACGAAGACTTCCTGGACTCGCAGATCACGACCCTGGACTTGTACTACCTGGAGGTGAGGTCGGCCGTCCAGTAGGGTGGCCACCGCCTTTGCGTTCCCTGGGTCCGCGCACGATCCTGAGCCCGCGCGTCGTGGGGTGTTCGCCCCCTGGCGGTGAAGCTTGGGGACTGCAGGCGCGGCAGTTTCCCGACCGCGGCTCCAAAGCCACCGCGGTGCAGAGCCGCCGTGTCCGTGTCCCAACCCCCCCGGCCCCTTCATTATCTGGGTCTGCGCGGCATCCCGGCCCCTTGTGTCCGGGACGCCGCGCAGACCCGTGCCCGTGCGCACGCGCACCACACGCGCCGCGGGACCCGCGCCGCCCTCGCCGCCTCAGGAGGCCGCTCCCCTTCCAAAGTCCCGCCTCTTCGAGCTGGGGGGCTGGATTCGGAAACCCGCGGAGACCCTTCCGGGGGCGGCAGTTCAGGTCTGACACCCTGTTTCTCTTTGCCAGTTTGTACCAAAGAACAGAAGGCAGTATCCTTCCAGGTGTTGCTGGTGTTCTTCTGGGCATTTGGTTCCCTGAAGTCACCCCCAGCTAGTTGGTTCAGAAAGCGCTTTAATTACGGGTACACGTTTCAGCTCCCTGTAACTGCAGGCATGACTCTTGTTTATCGAGTTGATGGAGCACAGCTATTGCTGACAGTTAAAAAAAGAAAAAGAAAAAGCCTGCAGCACAGCAAAATCGGACGTAATTGGGATTGGCTACAGTCCTTAAATGTGTTGGGGATGGGTGGGGAACAGGTGGGGGGGGGGCAGGGAGGAGGGCAGAAGGATAAAGTGCTTGGCCTCCTGGAGGAGAATCAGGATGAGCGGGGGTGGGGGATGGGGGTGTGGGAATAATGGTCTGCGGGTCCTGAGAAGCAGGATATGGACCCAACTTCCCTGTAGCCCTGATATAGTCCCGAGACCAGGCTGATTAAATGGACGCTGACTTGGAAATTCTGCTGTTTTGGAGCCAGACCCCAGAACCCCAAGTTGCCCCATATTTAGGCCAGAGAGAGCAAGCTCTGCTGTGTGGGTCCACTCCGCATCTGAGTCTGAGAAGGATCTGTATCCTGCAGTGAACTCCATAAACACTTATTCACCACAACAGTAATTCCTTTAGTGGACTGAAATTTTTGGACTTGGAGTCCAAAATGATCGTATTAAAAGTTAGATTTTACTGCAGTGGGGATTCCACGGTCTGAAAAGTGCTTCTTCAAAATACATTCACATGCTACATAGGAACATAAATTTTTTTTAATACAATATATTTGACATGTACACAATGCTTTCATTTATTTGTTTATCCTTGGCTGCACTGGGTCTTTGTTGCTGTCCTCCAGCTTTCTCTAGTTGTGGTTCCTGGGCTTCTCCTTGCTGTTCCTGGGCTTCTCATTGCCGTGGCTTTTCCTTTTGTTGGAGCACAGGCTTTAGGTGTGAGGGCTTCAGTGGCTGCTGCACAGGCGCTTGGGAGTTGTGGCTTGCGGTCCCTGGAGCTTCAGTTCAGTTCAGTTGAGCCACTCAGTTGTGTCTGACTCTTTGCGACCCCATGGACTGCAGCACGCTAGGCTTCCCTGTTCATCACCAACTCCTGGAGCTTGCTCAAACTCATGTCCGTGGAATCGGTGATGCCATCCAACCATCTCAACCTCTGTCATCTCCTTCTCCTCCTGCCTTCAATCTTTCTCAGCATCACGGTCTTTTCCAGTGAATCAGTTCTTCGCATAAGGTGGTCAAAGTATTGGAGCTTCAGCTTCAGCATCAGTCCTTCCAATGAATATTCAGGACTGATTTCCTTTAGAATTGACTGGCTTGATCTCCTTGCAGTCCAAGGGACTCTTAAGAGTCTTCTCCAACACCACAGTTCAAAAGCATCAATTCTTCGGCACTCAGCTTTCTTTATAGTCCAACTCTCACATCCATACATGACTACTAGAAAAACCATAGCTTTGACTACATAGACGTTTATCGGCAAAGTAATTTAATATGCTGTCTAGGTTGATCATAGCTTTTCTTACAAGGAGCAAGTGTCTTTTAATTTCATGGCTGCAGTCACCATCTGCAGTGATTTTGGAGCCCCCCAAAATAAAGTCTCTCACTGTTTTCCCATCTATTTGCCATGAAGTGATGGGACTGGATGCCATGATCTTAGTTTTTTGAATGTTGAGTTGTAAGCCAACTTTTTCACTCTTCTCTTTCACTTTCATCAAGAGGCTCTTCAGTTCTTCTTCACTTTCTGCCATAAGGGTGGTGTCATCTGCATATCTGAGGTTATTGCTATTTTTCCCAGCAGTCTTGATTTCAGCTTGTGCTTCATCCAGCCCAGCATTTTGCATGATGTATTCTGCATATAAGTTTAAGCAGGGTGACAATATACAGCCTTGTCATACTCCTTTCCCAGTTTGGAACCAGTCCGTTGTTCAAACTACTGCACAATTGCTTTCATCTCACATGTTAGCAAAGTAATGCTCAAAATTCTCCAAGCCAGGCTTCAATAGTACATGAATCATGAACTTCCAGATGTTCAAGCTGGTTTTAGAAAAGGCAGAGGAACCAGAGATCAAATTGCCAGCATCCGTTGGATCATTGAAAAAGCAAGAGAGTTCCAGAAAAACATCTGCTTTATTGACTATGCCAAATCCTTTGACTGTGTGGATCACAGTAAACTGTGAAAATTCTTAAGGAGATGGGAATACCAGACCACCTGACCTGCCTCCCTAGAGCTTTCAGGCTTCAATGGTTGTGGCACCTGGGCTCAGTAGTTTCAGCTGAAGGACTCTAGAGCACTGGCTCAGTAGTTGTGGCTCATGGGGTTAGTTGCTCTGAGGCATGTGGAATCTTCCCAGTCAGGGATTGAACCTGTGTCCCTTGCATTGGTAGATGGATTCTTACCCATTGTGCCACCAGGGACGTCCAGGAACATAATTTTAAGGAAGTAAAAACATCTCACTTTAGTCCCATCTTTTCCATGAACAAATTGTGTGACCTTGGGCAGAAAATTTGATCTTTCTGGAATTATGTGTTAAAAAAAGCCAGGTGGTATTTCCAACATATTTTCTGACTTCAAAATCAAGCTTTTAACATTCTATACAGATAATATAAAATTAAAATCATGAAGGTTCAGTTTTATGCCTCGCATGGAAGTCACTGAAATAAATAAGGGGCAAAAAGTAGTGGTGCCAAACAATGTTTGCATCTAAATTTTTGAGTAAATAAATAAGAATGAAATATAGACAATAAATATCCCAATAGGATATAATTATCTTTGTAGCACATGTGCACAATTGCCAAGCTTAAGCTTAATATTGTTAAGAAAGGTTTCAATTTTTTTTTAAGGCAGAGTTTTTCATGTTAGCTAGCAATGAAGCTTATTGACATTGATTAGGAGTGAGAAATTAATACTTTGTGTTATATCAACCATAATTTCAAAGGTCTCCAAAATGGAAAATGATGACTATGTTTGGGGGAATGATAAAGAAATTTACTTTTAAATTTGATACTAGTTAAGCCATTTACTGTCAGCCAACTTCTTTCATTGGCCACTTTAGTGCTGACATAATAAGCACATGGAGGAAGACGGAGGCTACACATGGGCCCAGTTGCATGGGTGCCCTCTTGCAAAGGCTGATGTAGCTGAATAGCCAACTCAAATGACAGGCATTTGACCGTCAACAACCAAGTTGAATACCTACAATATAGCACCATTTCTCAAGGGAACCAGCCAACCACTTGGTGGCAAATTGACCACATTGGGCCCCTTCAACTTTGGAAAGGTCAACAATTCAATCTGATAGGAACAGATACATTTGGTAGTAATGGGTTTGCCTCTTCTGGCTATAGTCATAAGTCTGCTCCACTATCTAATGGCCTATGGAGTATTTTTTTTTCTCTTGGAGAAAAGCTTTTAAATATCATGAAACTATCAAATGTTTTCTCCTTTCATGATGGAGGTAGTCATATGTAACTAACCTGCTACCAAGTGGCTGGTTAATCCCTAAACCTTGGGCTTTTCATTTTCTTTTCCCATAGCCTTCAATACACTTAGACGGAACCAATGCCATTATCTTTCTTATTGTCACTAAATTGTCCTCTGGCAGAAAACACTTGGTTACCCAAAGCCCTGCCTTCATTGCAGGTCTGTAAAGTTGATAAATTAAATAACTTGGCCTCTGCACTTCACTGACTACAGCATAATCTTTTCTACTATAAACGGGGCTTGTGATACTTTTAATAAGATCAGAGAACCAATTCTAAGTAAACTAGAACCATTCAGAGAATCTGTCCTTTAAATTTCCATTCCTCTGGAATCATTGCCAATAGCCAACTGTGACTCATTCAGAGTTCAATAAGAGAAGCAGAACATGGACACACACACACACACACGTAGATATGAATATATGTGTGTCATGTATGTTTACTTTTTTATAGAGATTTCCCCCTACACCATTATGAGAACTGTTTAAATGTTGATGAACAGCTGTTTCTTTAGTGTCTGGAACCTGAAGTCACTAGGACAGACAGCCAGGAAGTAAAGTTACATGAGGTGTGGGGGAAACAAGGGGAAATGGACCTGTAAAAATATGCTAGAATTCATAAGGACACACTGGAACTTGGATCAGGCCCTAACCTCTTCTACACTTCCAACTTTGATGGTATTAGATCTGCAGAAGAAGCTAATATCTTTAGCTACAGAGCTAAACATACTCATGCACCTGACCCAGGAGTTGGAGGAGGTAAAGGAGAAGATCCTGTAAGAGCAAGAACAATATGGCTGCTCTTCTTCTATCATCCACATCTATTGCAAATGTCTCTTGTGGTCTAACCTACCCTGTAAGTAACTAAGGAAGGAAAACTATGGAAAAAAGGTCCAGCTTAGCTTAGCTAAGTTGACAGAATACAGATTCACTGCATCTGCCACATTTTACTTTTTTACAAGGAGAGTGAATTTAAGTCTGACTTGTGTAATTAAAAATTTATAAAAATAAAAGCATGTAATTTTCTTAAATCATTTATAGGACCTGTGTAACCCTGATATCAATCCAGAAAAGGATAGCACAAAATGGAAAGCTAAAGCCTAATTTTACTTATTAACTGAGTGAGAAATGAATCTAGGAATATGATAAGAAACAATAGATCAGTTCAGTTCAGTTCAGTTCAGTCGCTCAGTCGTGTCCGACTCTTTGTGACCCCATGAATCACAGCACGCCAGGCCTCCCTGTCCATCATCAACTCCCGGAGTTTAACCAAACCCATGTCTATTGAGTTGGTGATGCCATCCAGCCATCTCATCCTCTGTCATCCCCGTCTCTTCCTGCCCCCAATCCCTCCTAGAATCAGGGTCTTTTCCAATGAGTCAACACTTCACATGAGGTGGCCAAAGTATTGGAGTTTCAGCTTCAGCATCAGTCCTTCCAATGAACACCCAGGACTAATCTCTTTTAGGATGGACTGGTTGGATCTGGTTGCAGTCTAAAGGACTCTCAAAAGTCTTCTCCAACACCACAGTTCAAAAGCATCAATTTTTTTTGCGTTCAGCTTTCTTCACCATCCAACTCTAACATCCATACATGACCACTGGAAAAACCATAGCCTTGACTAGACAGACCTTTGTTGGCAAAGTAATGTCTCTGCTTTTTAATATGCTGTCTAGGTTGGTCATAACTTTCCTTCCAAGGAGTAAGCGTCTTTTAATTTCAAGGCTGCAATCACCATCTGCAGTGATTTTGGAGCCCCCCAAAATAAAGTCTGACACTGTTTCCACTGTCTCCCCATCTATTTCCTGTGAAGTGATAGGACCAGATGCCATGATCTTAGTTTTCTGAATGTTGAGCTTTAAGCCACCTTTTTCACTCTCCTCTTTCACTTTCATCAAGAGGCTTTTAGTTCCTCTTCACTTTCTGCCGTAAGGGTGGTGTCATCTGCATATCTGAGGTTATTGATATTTCTCCCGGCAATCTTGATTCCAGCTTGTGCTTCTTCCAGCCCAGCATTTCTCATGGTGTACTCTGCATGTAAGTTAAATAAGCAGGGTGACAATATACAGCCTTGATGTACTCCTTTTCCTATTTGGAACCAGTCTGTTGTTCCATGTCCAATTCTAACTGTTGCTTCCTGACCTGTATATAGGTTTCTCAAGAGGCAGGTCAGGTGGTCTGGTATTCCCATCTCTTTCAGAATTTTCCACAGTTTATCCAGAGACTGCTAAATACTACTGTTAAGTAGTATGGTTTATCATAGGAATGCAAGGATAGACTCAGACAGGAAAGATTGCACTTCTCATCAGAAATAATACAAGTCATGGGACAGTGGGATAACATTCTCTAAAGTGCTGAAAGGTTAAAAAGTCAACCTGTAACACTAATCCAGCAAAAATCTTTCAAAAATTAAGTGGCATAACTGAAGAAATCAAAGAGAAAACAAAAAGTTCCTGTAAAAAAATAAAAAAGAAGACCAGCAATCCAAAATCTAGGTGATGAAAGCAAAAGCAGTTCTAAGAGGGAAGTGTATAATGAAAGAAGCTTTTTAGGAAACAAGAAAAAGCTCAAATAAACAACCTAAACTTGCACCTAAAGAAACTAGCAAAAGACAAACAAACAAAAGCTGAACTGAGTAGAAACAAAGAAACCATAAAGACCAGAGCAAAAAATAAGTGAATAGAGACTAGAAAAACAATAGCAAAGATCAATGAAATTATTTCTTTGAAAGATAAATAAAATTGATAAACTTCTACCCAGTCTCATCAAGTAAAAGAGAAGGCTCAAGCGAATAAAATAAAAAATAAAAAAGGAAATGTTATAATTGATACTGCAGAAATACAAATGATTGTTTAAGAGACTACTATGAATAACTGTATGACAATAAGATGGACAACCTTGTAGAAATGGACAAATTCCTAGAAATGTCCACTCTCTCAAGACTGAAACAGGAAGAAACAGAAAATATGAACAGACCAATTACCAGTAATGAAATTGAATCAGTAATAAACTAACTCTCAGCAAACAAAGTCCAGGAGCAGGTAGCTTCTCAGGTGAATTCTACCAAACATTTGGAGAAGAGTTAACTCCTATCCCTTTCAACACTTCAAAGAATTAAAGCAGAAATAATACTTCCAAACTCATTCTGCAAAGCCAACATCACCCAGGTACCAAAACTGGACAAAGATATCACACACAAAAGAGAAAATTATAGATCAATATCCTCAAAAATCCTCAACAAAATGTTAGCAAACTGAATTCAATAATACATTAAAAGGATCATACATCATGGTCAAATGGGATTTATTCTAGAGATACAAGGATGGCTCAATTTTCACTAATCAATCAAAGTGGCTTAATATTCACTAATCAAATTTCATTCAACAATTTATTAATATGTTATTAACAAATTGCTGAATGAAAATGATATGATCATTTCAATAGATGTAGTAAAAAGCTTTTGACATTATTCAGTATCCATTTCTGATAAAGACTTTCAACAAAGTGGGTATAAAGGAAACATACCTCAAAATAATAAAGGCTGTATATGACAAACTCACAGCTGTCATCATACTTAACAGTAGAAAGTTTAAAGCATTTTATCTAAGGTCAAGAATAAGAGAAGGATGCCCACACTTGCCACTATTGTTCAACATAGTATTGTAAATCCTAGTCATAGCGATTAGAGAAGAAAAAGAAATAAAAAGAATACAAATTGGAGAGGAAGAAGTAAAACCACCACTTTTTGCAGGTGATATGATACTATACATAATAAATCCTAAGTGTTAGTCAGTCACTCAGTTATGTCCAACTCTTTGCGACCCCATGGACTGTAGCTTTCCAGGCTCGTCTGTGCATGGATTTCTCTAGGCAAAAAAACTGGAGTGGGTTGCCATTTCCTTCTTGAGGGGATCTTCCTAACCCAGGGATAGAACCTGGGTCTTCTGCATTGCAGGCAGATTCTTTGCTGTTTGAGCTGCCAAAGAAGCATTGCAGGTGGATTCTTTATCATCTGAGCCACCAGGGAAGCCCCAATAAATCCTCAGACACCATCAAAAAATTATAAGAACTCATCATAAGATTTAGTAAAGTTACAGTATACAAAATTAATATGCAGAAACCTGTTGCTTTTCCATATGCTAACAGTGAACCAGCTGAAAGGGAAACTGAAAAAACAATCCTGTTTGTAACTGCATCAAACAGAACAGAATACTTAAAGAGTGAATTTAACTAAGGAGATAGATTACCTGTACTTGGAAAACCATAAGACACTGATGAAGGAAACTAAAGACAACACAAACAGATGGAAAGATACACAGTGTTCATTGATTGGAGGAATTAATGTTGTTAAAATGACTGTACTACCCAAGACAATCTACAGATTCAATGCAATCCCTGTTAAAATACCAGTGGGATTTTTCATAGAACTAGCACAAATTCTAAAATTTTATGGAAATACAGGAGACCTCAAAAATCCAAAACAATCTTAATATAGAAAGAACTGTATTTAAAATTAAACTGCAAGGCTATGGTAATCAAAATAATATAGTATTGACACAAAAGCAGACACATATCAATAGAACAGAAGAGTGAGCCCAGAAATGAACCCAGACTTTAGTGGGCAATTAATATATAACAAAGAAGACAAGAATATACAATGGGAAAAAGACAGCCTATTCAATAAATGCTTTTGGGAAAACTGGACAGCTGTGTGCAAAAAGGTCAAACTGGACTACTTTCTTATACTATGTACAAAAATAAATTCAAAATGGATTAAAGACTTAAATGCAAGACTTGAAACTATGAAACTTATAGAAGAAAGCATAGCCCATATGTTCTTTTACATTGGTCTGGGAAATATATTTTTGGAAATATCTCCCCAGGCAAGAAAAGCAAAAACAAAAATAGACAAATGGGACTACATCACATTAAAAGGCTTTTGCATAGCAAAAGAAACTATCAACAAAACAAAAAGGCCACTTACTGAATGGGAGATGATATTTGCAGATGATACATTTAAGAAGGGGTTAATACCCAAAATATACAAAGAACTCATACAATTCTATGTCAGAAAGACCCAAACAAAATGATTAAAGAAATGACAGATAATCAGAATATACATTCTTCCACAGAAGATCCACACATGGCCAGCAGATGCATGAAAAGTTGCTCAGTGTCACTAGTCATCAGGGAAATGCAAATCAAAACCACAAGGTAACACCTCACAAATTTCAGAATGGCTGTTATGAAAAAGACAACAAATAACAAATACTGATGAGGTTGTTGAGAAAAGGGAACCTTTATGCACTGTTGAAGAGCATGTAAATTGCTGCAGCCACTGTGGAAAAGAGTATGGAGACTCCTCAAGAATTTAAAACTAGAGCTACTATATGATCCAGCAATTCTACTCCAAAGAAAATGAAAATATTAATTCAAAAAGACATAGGCACCCCTATGTTCATTGCATAATTATTTATACTAGCCAAGATGTGGAAACCCTAAGTTCCATCAACAGAGGAATGAATAAAGATGTGGTTACAATAGAATATTACTCAGCCATAAAAAAAGGATGAAATCTTGCCATTTCTGCCAACATGGATGGACCTAGAGGGCATTATGCTAAATGAAATAAATCAGACAGACAAAGACAAATACTCCATGATCTCCCTTATATGTAGAGTCTAGAAAATCAAAACAAATGAACAGATATATTTAACAAAGCATCAGTAGAGTCATAGATATAGAGAACAAACAGGTGATTGCCAAAGGGGAATGAACTGGAGGGAGGAGAGAAATAGGTGAGGGATATTAAGAGGTGCAGACTTCCAGGTGCATAGAAGTGAGTGAGTTATGGGGTATGAAATGCACAGTGTGGGGAATAGAGTCAATAACTATGTGATATCTTTGTATGGTGAGATATTTGTTAACTAGATATCATGGTTATTATTTGACAGGAATATGAAATCTCTGTGCTGTGTAACTGGAACTAACAGTGTTGTAGGTCAATGTACTTTAAAAACAAACAAAGAAACATACTCTTAGAAAAAGAGATCAGATTTGTGGTTACCGGAGATTGAGGAGGGTGGAGGGAGGGGGAATTAAATTAAGGCAGTGCAAAGGTACACACTTGCAATTATAGGATGAATGAGTATTAGGGATATAATGTACAACATGACAAATATAATTAACGCTGCTTTATGTCATAGCTCAGTTGGTAAAGAATCCGCCTGCAATGTAGGAGATCCCGGTTTGATTCCTGGGTCGGGAAGGTCCCCTGGAGAAGGGATAGGCTACCCACTCCAGTATTCTTGGGTTTCCCTGGTGGCTCAGCTGGTAAAGAATCTTCCTGCAGTGCGGGAGACCTGGGTTCGATCCCTGGATTGGGAAGATCCCCTGGAGAAGGGAAAGGCTACCCACTCCAGTATTCTGGCCCAGAGAATTCCATGGACTGACTACTTTCCAGTAGTCATGTATGGATGTGAGAGTTGGACTATAAAGAAAGCTGAGCGCTGAAGAATTGATGCTTTTGAACTGTGGTGTTGGAGAAGACTCTTGAGAGTCCCTTGGACTGCAAGGAGATCCAACCAGTCCATCCTAAAGGAGATCAGTCTTGGGTGTTCATTGGAAAGACTGATGTTGAAGCTGAAACTCCAGTACTTTGGCCACCTCATGCAAAGAGCTGACTCATTGGAAAAGACCGTGATGCTGGGAAAGATTGAGGGCAGGAGGAGAAGGGGACGATAGAGGATGAGATGGTTGGATGGCATCACCGACTCAATGGACATGGGTTTGGGTGGACTCCAGGAGTTGGTGATGGACAGGGAGACCTCGCATGCTGCGGTTCATGGGGTCGCAAAGAGCTGGTCACGACTGAGTGACTGAATTGAACTGAACTGAATACAGTCCATGGGGTCGCAGAGTTGGACACAACTGAGCGACTTTCACTTCACTCACTTATATCATATATGAAAGTTGTTGAGAGTACATCCTAAGAGATCTCATCCCAAGGGAAAAAATATATATTTTTCTTTTTCTTTAATTTGGTATCTGTATGAGATAGATGTGAACTCAACTTATTGCAGTAATCATTTCATGATGTATATAAATCAAATCATTATACTGTACACCTTGAACTTATATAGTGCTGTATGTCAATTATATCTCAATAAAATTTGAAGAAAAAATTAAGGTGAAATAAATATTTTCTTTAGTCAAAAAAAAAAAAAAAGCCAAGATAACTTGTTGCTAGCAGGACTGTTAAAAAAATATTTATTTTATTTATTTGGCTGTGCCAAGTCTTAACTGCGACACAAGGACATGTGAACTCAACAAGTTGTGGCATGTGAGCACCTAAGTTGCAGCATGTGGGATCTAGTTCCCTGACCAGGGATCAAACCTGGGTTCCCTGCAATGGGAGCATGGTGTCTCAGCCACTGGACCACCAGGGAAGTCCCTTAGCAGACCTTTCCTACAAGAATTGTTAAAGTTTTTGAGGTAGAAGAAAAATCGTGTTTCTGTAAGAAACTTAGATCTACACAAAAGAGTGAAAATCACCAGAAATGCAAATGAATGAATGAATATGTGAGTGAATAAAACTATTTTATTTCTGTTTCTTTAAAGATAAGTTATTTAAAGATGATTAACCATTTAAAGTAGAGAGATGACTTGTGACTCCACCAGTTAGAACATGGTTATGGTTAAGTGGGGAAACAACTTCACCTTTCTACTTGATCTTGTCATTTGTTACAATACAAAGAAGGCTGAGCACCAAAGAATTGATGCCTTCGAACTGTGGTGCTGGAGAAGACTCTTGAGAGTCCCTTGGACTGCAAGGAGATCAAACCAGTCAATCCTAAAGGAAATCAACACTGAATATTCATTGGAAGGACTGATGCTGAAGCTGAAGCTCCAGTACTCTGGCCACCTGACGCGAAGAGCTGGCTCATTGGAAAAATACCCTGATGCTCAGCAAGATTTAAGGCAGGAGGAGAAGGGGATGACCTAGCAGATGGTTGGATGGCATCACCGACTCAATGGACATCAGTTTGAGTAAGCTCCAGGAGATAGTGAAGGACAGAGAAGCCTGGCATGCTGCAGTCCATGGGATCATAAACAGTCAGACATGATTTAGCGGCTGAACAACAACATTAGTGTCAATGAGCATGGAACTATCCAAATGATTCAGTGTGGCTCTGGTAGGGTACACAACAATGCATAATTCACTCCATATGCAAAATTAATACTGTAGTTGGGTTGGGTTTAATTCAATCACTGTTATATGTGATGAACCATGGTTCCTTATACCTGTCTGGTCAGTTCCATAGCACGCTGTGGTATAGAGCAGAAAGAGGTGTAGGAAAAAGAACAAGAACAACTAGTCAATACAGCAACTTTTTAATGGTCTTTATTATATAAAATGCTCTGTTGACTATAAGCAACTTATGTTCTGCTGCTAGAAGAACCCCACAGTCTCACAGAGCTCAGCTATGAATTCTTCCCTTGAGCTCACTTTTAGTAATGTATTTAAGAAAATTTATACTCAAGTCATCTCATTTTTTGTAACTCAAACTCAAAATCTGCATCCCTTTTCTATTAAATGTTCACTCCACTAGGTGGAGGCATTTGCTCAGTTTTGTGGTTCAGAGGACAGTAGCCTGGGATAGAGTATAATTAAGCAGGGGAACAAGTCACGAAAGAAAGAACCCTGGCAAGCCCTGATGCTTTGCACTGTCTTCTCTTGGCAAATGTACCCATATTGCTACACAGGTTTCAGTATTTGCTTTTAGTGTTTAGCAAAATAAAGTAGTCAGGTTTTCCATGTTGACAGTATCTGAATTTTTTATTTTGTTTGAGTAATTTGAACTTTAGCCACTGTGGGTTGAATAGATTATTAACCATGAATTAAGTTTTCTCATTTTAATTCTGCTAGACAGGAAGTGAAGAAGAACTAAAGAGCCTCTTGATGAAAGTGAAAGAGAAGAGTGAAAAAGTTGGCTTAAAGCTCAACATTCAGAAAACAAAGATCGTGGCATCCATTCCCATCACTTCATGGTAAATAGATGGGGAAACAGTGGAAACAGTGGCTGACTTTATTTTTTTGGGCTCCAAAATCACTGCAGATGGTGATTGCAGCCATGAAATTAAAAGATGCTTACTCCTTGGAAGGAAAGTTATGACCAACCTAGACGGCATATTAAAAAGCAGAGACATTACTTTGTCAACAAAGATCCATCTAGTCAAGCCTATGGTTTTCCCAGTGGTCATGCATGGATGTGAGAGTTGGACTATAAAGAAAGCTGAGCACCGAAAAATTGATGCTTATGAACTGTGGTGTTGGAGAAGACTCTTGAGAGTCCCTTGGACTGCAAGGAGATCCAACCAGTCCATCCTAAAGGAGATCAGTCCTGAATATTCATTGGAGGGAATGAAGCTGGAGGGAATGAAGTTTCAGCTGAAGCTGAAACTCCAATACTTTGGCCACCTGATGTGGAGAACTGACTCATTTGAAAAGACCCTGATGCTGGGAAAATTGAGGGCAGGAGGAGAAGGGGAAAACTAAGGATGAGATGGTTGGATGGCATCACTGACTTAATGGACATGGATTTGGGTGGATTCCGGGAGTTGTTGATGGACAGGGAGGCCTGGAGTTCTGTGGTTCATGGGGTCACAAAGAGTCGGACACGACTGAGTGACTGAACTGAACTGAACTGAACTGAGGCAGTTCTTGCATTCAGCAGTGATGTATTAAGTGAGGGTCTGTAGCAATAAAATAAATGCTATTTTCACAATATTACAGAAATTTTCTCCTTAATTAAGATGGTAATATAAGGGATAATGTAAAATGTTAATATACATATTGTTATGTAATATGGGATTCCTAGGTGGTGCTAGTGGTAAAGAACCCGCCTGTTAATACAGGAGATGTAAGAGACATGGGTTTGGTCCCTGGCTGCAGAAGATCTCCTAAAGGAGGGCATGACAACCCACTCCAGTGTTCTTGCTCGGAAAATTCCATGGACAGAGGAGCCTGGTGGGCTAGTGTTAATAGGGTCACAAAGACACAACTGAAGCGACTTAGCGTGCATGCACACGCAAGTAATACTTAAGCCTTTATATTAGTAACTTCAAGTAAAATATCACCTCTTCAATGGGGAGATGCTGCTCTTTTTTGAATATGTTATGCAAATAACAGAAATGTGTGTGACAATTTTTAAAGTAACCTGATGCGGAGAGCTGACTCATTTGAAAAGACCCTGATGCTGGAAAAGATTGAGGGCTGGAGGAGAAGGGGACAATGGAGGATGAGATGGTTGGATGGCATCACCGACACAATGGACATGGGTTTGGGTGGACCCGGGAGTTGGTGATGGACAGGGAGGCCTGGCGTGCTGTGGTTCATGGGGTCGCAAAGAGTTGGACACAACTGAGCGACTGAGCTGAACTGAACTGAAATATAAAAGGTCCAGAGAATTGTAGGGAAATATTTTTTTTTTTTTCAGTTTGAAGCTTTTTGTGGTCATCTTGGGTTTCTACTTCTCTGTTTTTATTGGTAGCGACATTATATGGAAACAATATCCTACTCAAACAGGAAATTCGTCTGCTCTTTGCTTTGTATTTGAAGTTGTAATGCCCTGTGTCATCAGTTAATTGACTTCAAGGAAGTAAGTCTCTGAAGTATTGAGCTTTCTGAAAGCAACTCAGTTTTCTTTTTTGTGCAATTGCTTTTTATAAAGTCTTTCTTGTATAAATACTATTGTCTCTTAGTTTTATTGTTTTAAGGATACTTTATTAATTATCTACAGCTCTTCTCATAAATTGATTAAAAACATAACAGACTTTTGTCTCCCAATCCCTTAGAGAAAACTTAGTGTGTGATGTTATTAATATTTTTTTCCCATCCTACATCTCTGGGAAAGGGATGACAAATCAGATGTTTATAAAAGTATTGTTGGAAAGAATTCTAACTTTTCATGTCTAACATATCTTGTCTCATATTTAAATAATACATTTGCTTTTTCATTTGAAACAGTTATTCAGTATACATTGATAAAATGTCTCATTCATCCACAAACCTAACAATCGATCTTCTTTTTAGGATGAAGGTCTGGCCCGCCAGTTGGTGGAGCTAGGCTACCGAGGTACTGGAGAGGTGGTGAGAAGAGAAGATTTTGAAGCAAGAAAGGCAGCTATAGAGGTTGCAAGGTTGGCTGAAAGAACTCAGAAAAAGTTAAGTGTCCATGTTCCAAACTGATTTTATATTACATTTTGCAGAGTCTGAAAATCCAGTTTTGTTGGCATTGTGGTAATTTAGAAGCACTAGTTGGAACCGGTAGAACTTGGAATAGTCTAAGCATGTGTTGTGCAGATCAGGGATTGGAGGAAGTGTTGTATGGTTGCAAGAAAGCCACAAGCAACTGTGAGCTACTAATTTAAAAAATATCGATACTGAAATATGGTCATCATACCAATAAAGTCCTATTAAAACACAATTCTATATTATTGGCTTTACACAAAAACTACGAGTGCTTTTTGCCTTTGTACTTTTGAGGCCTATAAATCTTTGGCTTCCTTTACATTCTCATGTTTTTGTAAACACTGATTCACTGGATTCTATTAACAATCACTGACTTTTGTTAATGTGAGTCATACCTGGTTATATGAAATGTGAATTTAATAAAATACATTAAATGTATTAGGAAAGAGACGTACATCTAAAGTGAATAAACGTAAGACAATTTGAAAAAGACTTGACAAGTAATTATCTATTTTCTTTTTAAAAGTTAATGCTAAAGTTGTAAATGTTGGAGAAGATAATTACTTAGAAATCGGTATACTATTCTTGCTGTTGTTGTTTAGTCGTTAAGTTGTGCCTGACTCTTTCTGATCCCATAGACGTAGCTCGCCAGGCTCTCCTGTCCATAGCATTTCCCTAGCTATAGTTGATTCTTGTTGATGTTTGACAGAAAACAACAAAATTCGGTAAAGCAATTATCCTTCAATTAAAAAACAAGTAAAGAAAAGAATACTGTATCTTCCTGACCCAGGGATCAAACTCACATATCTTGCATTGGCGGGCAAAGTTTTTACCACTGAGCCACCAGGGAAGCCCACATTATTCTTAGGTGACATGTAAAAGAATACTCAGTAATTACGAGTAGAAGTCTCCCATGGATTTGCTATAAAAATAACATTTGGTAGTGGACTGTGAATCTGTCCTGGAAATGTGCAATTTTAATGAATCTTTCCATTAAAGTAGTAGTTCTCATACTTCAGGACCATAGAATATTGGCATTTAATATGCTGACATTCAGTAATATATTAGTCTTCTATTGCTGTCATAACACATTGCTACAAACTGAGTGGCTGAACACTACACAAATGTATTTATTTATTGTCCTGTAGGTCAGAAATCAGAGTACAGTGGCTTGGCTGGATTCTCTGCTCTCTGTATCTCAAAGTTGAAATCCTGGTGTTGACTAGACTGAGTTCTTTTCTGGAGATTCTGAGCATGAATCTGCTTCCACACTCATTTGGGGCTTCTGTGATAGCTCGGTTGGCAAAGAATCCGCCTGCAATGCAGGAGACCCCTGTTTGATTTCTGGGTCAGGAAGATCTGCTGGAGAAGGTATAGGCTACCCACTCCAGTATTCTTGGGCTTCCCCTGTGGCTTAGCTGGTAAAGCATCTACCTGCAATGCGGGAGACCTGGGTTCGATCCCTGGGTTGGGAAGGTCCCCTGGAGAAGGGAAAGTCTACCCACATATGGGATGGGCCCCATATGTTTCCTCTTGCCCCATGTGGGAGTTATTTTTGTTCCCTTCTCTACCCAGGTTCACTGTAGTGTTATTGGCAGCAGGGCCAGCAGAGTCTGGACACCAAACATTCCTACCTATTTTGCTGAGGTTCACTTTGAAAATATGCGTGAACATCTGCCTGCCCGCCAACTGGTACTAACTTGAAAACACGTGATTCTACTATGAGATTATCTTAGCTTCTCTAATGTGTGGGTGAGCAGCCCCAGGCAGGTCACAATCCTATTCTCCAGCAATCATAGACCACCCATTTCAAGAATTGCTGGCACCTAAGAGTATGTCATTTTCTTAGAATAGATAAAAGAGGCCGGTTAAAGATATTGGGAGAGAGTATTTTGCTGGAAGGAAAGCACAAGGTTAAATCAAATTCCTTAGTTGTTCACTTCACAAATACTCATAGACAACCGTGCTGCCCTAGGTGTTATACTAGGTGCGGGGGCTGCTATAGAAGACTTGTCAGTCCCCTGCCCTCCAGAAAATTGAGGGCTGGATAAAAAAAAGACAGTGATGTTGCTGGTGGGGATATACAATGGGAAATAGTTTGGTGGTTCTTCAAATAGTTACCATATGACCCAGTAATCCCACTCCTAAGTGTATATCCAAGGGAATTGAATACTTAGGTCCACTTAAAAACTTATACACTGGTGTTCATAGCAGCATTATTCATAGCAGCCAGAAAGGGGCAGAAACTCCGGGACTTCTCTTGTGGTTTAGTGGTTAAAACTCTGAGCTTTCACTGCAGGGGGTATGGGTTCAATCCCTGGTCAGGAAACTAAGATCCCATATGCTGCATGGCATGGACAAAAGAGGGAAAAAAGGAAAAAAAGGGAAGCAATCCAAATGTCCATCAACTGATGAATGGATAAAAAAATGTGGTATACATAGATAACAATGGAATATTATTCAGTTATAAAAAGGAGTGAAATATTCTTCTCTGCTATGACATGGATAAACTTTGAAAATATTAGATTTAGGAAAGGAGGCAGGTAAAAAATTTATAAACTGTATAGTCCCATTTATATAAAGTGTCCACAATTGGTAGATCCATAAGGACAAAAGTAGATTTGTGGTTGTCTTTGTCAAGGGCTGGAAGGAAGAGTGAAAGAAGAACGATTGCCAGTGGGTATGGGCTGTCTTTCTGGGGTGATAGAATGTTCTGGAATTAGATGTTGGTGATGACTGTACAGCTTTGTAACTGTACTAAGAACCGTTGAATTGTGTACCTTGGAAGTTTGAATATTATGGTTTGTGAATTATATCTCAATTTAGGAAGGCAGTTACGACAGAAGGTAACATATGCTATCATAGGTCTCACAGCAACACCCTGAAGTAGTACTAAGTCAAGGTTTGAATGTGAACAGGAAAGGCTTCTTAAGGCATGTCAGCTGATTTACTTTTAAAGGGCGAGTAGGAGTCAATGAGGAAGACGAGAGTATGAAGATGGACACACATTCAGTTTGCCTCAACTCATGATAAACTTGCCTTCTTCACAAATCACCCTCTCTACCTCTTTGTCTTAACTTGTGCCTAGTCCCTTGCTAAGACGTCCCCCCAGCCCAAGTTGTACCAGCTAGAGGTCACTCATTTCCACACTTACTGGACTGGTGGTGGTGACGGTGGTGGTGCTGGGTGGGCTCTGCCTTCTCCCAGCTCCCTCAGCCTTTGTTTCAAAGCCCTCTCTGCTTCACTATCACATAAACGTCATCTCTCATCCCCCATCCACTGAGATGCATGCCAGCTGGGTAGCTGCAAGGCAGAGACTTTTTGTAAAGGTTGGAAGGAAAGGATGGGATTAGTTTAGCTGGTGTTTACTGAGGTAGCTCCCCTCATAAGTCCTGGAGAATTTCTATCTGTAGTGAGAAGATCAGTTGATTTCCATGGGTGATAGAGAGAAAGATATTGACTGCACACAGGTTGAATATTGGATTATTGGGGTCTAGTTAGTAGTTATATCTGAGTAGTTATATCTCAGCCTGAACACTGTCCTGGATGAGGTTGTAAGATTATCAGCCTCTTAGCTTTGGGCCAGTTTTTGTTTTTAGGACATGAATTAGCTCTTCTGTAAACTGCTTCTGAGATAATGACCTAATTTTTACTGAAATGCAGAATCTGAAACACAGAGGGCATAAATAGTAGCCCTGGAGGAACTGAAGATTCTACTACGTGGCTGTTGCCATCTTCTTGAGACTTTGTGATGGGCCTTTGGGAATTCCTATAAAGGGAGCTTGACAGGCATCTCAGATGCCAAATATGTAGGGATCCCTGTGACCTTTCCTGCTGAAATAAAGAGGATATCTGTGGTGATTTGGGCTTCCCAGGTGGCTCAGTGGTGAAGAATTCACCTGTCAATGCAGAAGATACAGGAGACCCGGGTACAATCCCTGGGTTGGGAAGATCCCTAGAGGAGGAAATGGCAACCCACTCCAGTATTCTTGCCTGGGAAATCCCATGGCTAGAGAAGCCTGGTGGGCTACAGTCCGTGGGGTTGCAAAGAGTTGGACGTGACTGAGCACGGATGTATGCATAGTGATTTTGGAGAAGGCCCTATATTTTTTTATCCTCAAGTACATCGGGGACTAAATTTAAAAAGTTGGACTAAGTCCCCAACCTTTCTTCTTCCAACCAATTGTCAGCTTATCTTCTGTACACTATTTCTGAGTGGAGTATTCTTTCTCAATTTGTTATTAAAAATAAGAGTTGGAGGTATCTAACAATTGATAGCATACTTTTTCTGAAGATGAAGTTAGATACAAGGTCAAAGTTTGTTTTATGATTCACTTTATGATCAAAAGGGAATACCATATGCTAGTGAATTAAATGAATTTCTGTAAGTTCAATGTTTTCTGCTAGTTAACATCTGATTTCTATAAAATGGTTTCACCTTTTCACTTTGTTTCAAGTAGTTTATGTTTTTAAAGTCATTCTTGTACATTTAATAGCTCTCAAACAAGAAATCTTGAGTTGTTGCTTGTCTGACATTAGCTTCTCTAGGAAGCAGACAGTGGGGGTCAGAAGAGAGAAGGTTTTCTGGGGAAGTAACACCTGTGAAAGGGAAAGTGAGGAAGCAGGACTGAGCAGGGTCAGAATCTTCTTCTTCTTCTTTTTTTTTTAATATTTATGTATTTATTTGGCTGTGCTGGATCTTCATCGCCACATGTGGGATCTTCAGTCCTGGTTGCGGCACTCAGGATGTTTTTAGTTGTGGCATACAAACTAGTTGCAACATGTGGGATTGAGTTCCCCGACCAGGCATCAAACCGGGGCCTCCGGCACTGGGAGCGCAGAGTCCCAGCCACTGGACCACCCGGGAAGACCCAGGGTCAGACTCTTTTTTTTTTTTTTTGCCAGTAAACAACTTAGTCTTTTATTTGCCCAAGGCCAGCTGTTGCAGGCATTGAGGCCCCAAGACTTCCAGAAGGGATGGGGGATGGGGGTGAGCCATCCTGCCTCCCAGGTGCTGCCTGCCCCGTCCTGCTTCCTGCAGGAGATGGGAGAGTAGATAAAGTGTACCCTTGCACCATCAAGTATCTCCTCAATTTTATGTTGTGTCAGTTGCTCAGTTGTGTTTGTCTCCATGACCTCATGGACTGTAGCGCACCAGGTTCCTCTGTCCAAGGGATTCTCCAGGCAAGAGTACTGGAGGGTCAGACTCTTGAACCAAAGTTACAAAGACTCTCCCAGCACCTCAGAAAGCTCCAGAGGAAAGGCTGTTTGTTAAAGTTTGGGTGAAACATTCAGGCACTTAGTACCTCTTTTGCGTCTAGTCATTGCTTGAGGATTGCCTTCCAAATGTGATCTCAGCTTGAAACTGAGGCAGACCCCAGAAGGGTTAATAGCTGGAGGCTGTCCTTTCAGCATCTTCCCACAGCCAGGCAGTGAGGCCTTTTTCCAAGGGTATCTGAGTGCTGTGTCCCCATGCCTGCTACGGTTCACCCCATGTGACATATGGATCCATTTTATACTTGCAGGGAGCAGCTCTTCCACAGCACCAAGGGCCTTTCTCCCAGAAAGGTCATTCAGAAGAGGAGAGTTAGTGGGATGAGCTACAGTCCCCAGCACTGCTGTTGGTTTGGGGGCCAGAGGTGGTTCTCATCATCTCCTTCTTCTACTGTTCATCCTGTATCCTCTGTCTTCAGCTGTCACCTCTGTTAGTTTCAAGATGATGGAGTCCATGGTAATCCTATTGTCCTCATGTTGAAGTTGCTAAATTTCTCATCCTCATTTAAAATTCTATTAAGAAGTACCAAGAGGTTCTTGGGAGGGCCACTCAAGTTTGTCGCTTGTTACTCTCTACCCCCACTCTGTAACAGCAGTCCCATCTCCCTTGCCAATCAGCAAGAGTAACTCTTCACAAGACAGTGTCTCTGCATCTTGTTTGCTGGGACCTGGGCACAAGAAGCTTACGAGCGCTCACACGGAAGTCAGAGTTTGTAGTTCAGTGACGTACTTGCTGTTTTTCCTGGTAAGACTGTTCTCAAAGACAGCGCCCTGTCCTTGAACGGTATTGCCTCTGAGCTGGAGATTCAGTTGTACCTCCTGTGGGCTATTCCAACAGTTTTAGGCTGACAACTTCTGATGGGGCACGAAGTGATTAGGCCAGAGGATCTCATGATTATGAGCTCTCTCTCACGCCTTTTTTTGTTGTACAGTGGGTTTCCTGGTTGGGGTGCTCTGTTGTATTGGATTTCATGCCTGTGGATTAGGTATTTTGTAGGCACCCAGATAGTGGTGCCAACTAAGGTCAGGTAGGCAGCAAAAAGCACATTCATATCTGGAACAGGTAGGTGTTCCCATGGGAGTAAGTTGCTGTCCCTTCAGGGACAAAAAGGAGCCAGCATAGTCAAACTGTCAACAAGAGTTCATTGATCTCCTCGAGGACTAACGCCCTCTGAGAGACTCAACATTGGTCTCTTTTGCTGGAAAATTGGACCCGGAGGAGCAGAGTAGCTGGATCCGCCTTAGTGAGTGGAGTCTGCTGTTGGGTCCTTGATCTTTTGTACTTTGTGGATGTGTCTACCATACTGGTGTTGAGAAGACTGCTGACAAGGCTGAGTGACATCAACTGGCTGAGCCCTTTTGTCTGTTTGGTTGTTTAGTGCATCATTTTTGATGGGTGTTATAAAAATCTTCACACTTGTACTCATTACCCTATGTCCATCCATGTGACTCCACCTCAGATAGTCTTAGTTTCCACCTTTTTTCTTCCCAGTTTCCTGCCTAGCCATTCACCATTGCCCATGAGTCTTTTCTAATTTTTGGACATTTGTTTTTCCTTATCCTTCTATACAGAGTGGATGATCAGGGACTTCTTTGGCAGCCCAGTGGTTGAGACTCCATGCTTCCACTGCAGCGGGTGTGGGTTTGATCCCTGCTCAAGGAACTAGGATCCTACATGCGGGGCAATCAAAAAACAAATAAACAAATAACAAAAACAAAGTAGATGATCAGATGTGTCACTGAAAATTCTGCCTATTGGGAAAATTTTTCTTTCTCACTGTAATTTACAGACATTCCTAGATTTTATGGGTAGAATTGCATTCTCCAGCAAAGGTTTGTTGAAATCCTAATCCCCAGTACCACCAGTACCACAGCAGGTGACCTTATTTGGGAATAAGATCATTGCAGATATAACTGGTCGTTTTTGTTCAGTCACTGTCTTGTGTCTGACTGTTTGTGACCCCATAGACTGCAGCATACCAGGCCCCTCTGTCCTTCATTATCTCCCAGAGTTTGCTCAAATTCAGGTCCATTGAGTTGGTGATGCTATCTAACTATCTTATCCTCTGCCACCCCCTTCTCCTCTTGCCTTCAATCTTTCCCAGCATCAGGGTCTTTTCCAGTGAGTCGGCTCTTCATATCAGGTGACCAAAGGATTGGAATTTCAGCTTCAGTGTTAGTCCTTCCAATGAATATTCAGGACTGATTTCCTTTAGGATGGACTGGTTTGATCTCTTTGCAGTCCAAGTGACTCTCAAATCTTCTCCAGCACCACAATTCAAAAGCATTAATTCTTCAGCACTCACTTCTTGATGTCTCACATCAGCACGTTACTACTAGAAAAATTAAAGCTTCGACTATATGGGTTTCCCTGATAGCTCAGTTGGTAAAGAACCTGTCTGCAATGGGGGAGACCCTGGTTTGATTCCTGGGTTGGGAAGATCCGCTGGAGACGGGATAGGCTACCCGCTGTAGTATTCTTGGGCTTCCCTTGTGACTCAGCTGGTAAAGAATCTGCCTGCAATGTGGGAGACCTGGGTTTGATCCCTGGGTTGGGAAGGTCCCCTGGGGAAGGGAAAGGCTATCCACTCCAGTATCTGGCCTGGAGAATTCCATGAACTGTATTGTCCATGGGGTTGCAAAGAGTTGGACGTGACTCAGCGACTTTCACTTTCACTTTGATTATATGGACCTTTGTAGGCAAACTGATGTCTCTACTTTTTCATACACTGTCTAGGTTTGTCATAGTTTGCCTTCCAAGGAGGAAGCATCTTTTAATTTTATGGCTGGAGTCACTGTCCTCAGTGATTTTGGAGCCTAAGAAAATAAAATCATAATCAGTTAAGATAAGTTCATATTGAAATTGGTTGGGCCCCTAATCCAGTATGACTGGTGTCCTTATAAGAAGATGGCCATGTGAAGAACCTGCCTGCAATGCAGGAGACCCCAGTTCGATTCCTGGGTCAGATCTGCTGGAGAATGGACAGGCTACCCACTCCAGTATTCTGGCTTGGAGAATTCCATGGAGTCAGACACGACTGAGAGACTTTCACTTCACTTTCATGTGAAGACAGATACCCAGGGAAAATGCCATGTGACAATTAAGGATTCAAGTGATTACAAACCAAGAAATGGCAAAGATTTCCAGCAAGCCACCAAAAACTTTGAAAGGCAAGGAAAGATTCCCTTAAAGTTTCCAGAGTAAGCATGACCCTGCTGATACATCTTGATGTTTGGATTTTAGCTTCTGGGTCTATAAAGGTGATCGATTTCTGTTGTTTTAAGCCACCCAGTTTGCAATGCTTTGTTGTAGTAGCCCTAGACACTACTACACCGAGGGAGTCTTTATCTTGAAAAGCTTTGAAGTGGCAGATACCCACAGTTTTTAGGATTTACTCTGTCCTCCGGAGTGCATGTGTCTTATAAAAGGTATGTGATGGTCGCCCCTTGTTCATTCTTTCAATCACTGTGGTGTCACTGGTGGAATTAATCAATGTTATGTTCTGTGGAATGTCCAGTTGGCCCAGATTCCATTGTGAAAGGGGATAGTTACCATAGCCCTGAGGCAAAACTATGAATGAGTATTGTTGTTGTTTATTGTGAATTCATTGATTTTGACCTCATTTTCTAGTTGGCATAGAACAGCATCGAGACATGTATATTATCTAGGGTGAAACAGATCACCAGCCCAGGCTGGATGCATGAGACAAGTGCTCGGGCCTGGTGCACTGGGAAGACCCAGAGGAATCGGGTGGAGAGGGAGGTGGGAGGGGGGATTGGGATGGGGAATACATGTAAATCCATGGCTGATTCATGTCAATGTATGATAAAAACCACTACAATATTGTAAAGTAATTAGCCTCCAACTAATAAAAATAAATGAAAAAAAAATCCCATAAAAAAAAAAAGGACTCACTCACCAAATCAATAGCTATATGCCATGTATCTGAAGTCATAATTTGTTCTAGCAACTAGCACAACAAATGCAATCAATACTATGACTTGAATGGGCTTGTGGTAGTCTACAGTCATTTTCCAGGATCCAGGTTTGGGATTGTGCCAGTTATAAGTATGACAATCTGAATTAGACGTTTGGATCAGTGATCCCTGGGTACATCAGTAAACACAGTGGACCTGTTGTAAACTGACCCTTTGGTCAAATGGCCAGGACTCCATCTGTTATCTCCTCCCCATATGCCTTCACTCTAATAGTGGGACCATGAAGATGTTTGGATCTCCAGATACCAATCTCAACTATGACCCTGCACCCAGTAGTCTACCAACTGTCTGTGTATTCTCCTTTCCTTCATGTCTATTAATGTAAGTAAATGGTTGAAGATCCCTTTGGCAAAGAACAGAGGGACTCATTGCAACAGATACTTGATATTGGGTTGCAGGTCCATTCCTCTAGGACAGGGTAACTTCTTCAGTCAGCAGGTTCCTAGTCTGATCACTGGCTCAGGTATGGATATTGGGCAAGACATCCTAACTTCTTACTGTGATGCCTTCCTTCAACCTCAGATAATCAGCTTTGATTTCTTATTGTGATACAAAATGAGCAGTACGTTTGTTAACAGAGCATCTGTTTTGCCCTAAGGGATGACATGTTCAATACACTAACTGCATGATTTTCTCCATGTGAGGGTCCTAAGCAGCCACTCTGAGCTTGTTGATCAAGTCCCTGGATTAAGCTCCTTATCTGAGTCTGCAAATTATGATATTGATAAATGCTTATTATTAACTAGCTGGATATTATAACATCACTGAAATTACACTCTCAATTTTTCCTCCTTTCCTCTCTCCTTCCCTCTGCCTCTCTTTCACAAGTGATTATAGAGGGTGTTGATCTTTTTAGGAACGTCATGTCTATTTATACTTGTCTGTCAGCACATGTATCCATATTATTTTACTTTCAGTTCAGTTCATTCACTCAGTCGTGTCCAACTCTTTGTGACCCCATGGACTGCAGCACACCAGGCCTCCCTGTCCATTGCCAACTCCCAGAGTTTACTCAAACTCATGTCCATTGAGTCAGTGATGCCATCCAACCATCTCATCCTTTGTCAGCCCCTTCTCCTCCTGCCTTCAATCTTTCCCTGCATCTTTTCAAATGAGTCAGTATTGGAGTTTCAGCTTCAGCATCAGTCCTTCCAATAAATTTTCAGGACTGATCTCCTTTAGGATGGACTGGTTGGATCTTCTTGCAGTCCAAGGGACTCTCAAGAGTCTTTTCCAACACCACAGTTCAAAAGCATCAATTCTTCAGTGCTCAGTTTTCTTTATAGTCCAACTCTCACATCCATACATGACTACTGGAAAAATCATAGCTTTGACTAGATGGACCTTTGCTGGCAAAGTAATGTCTCTGTTTTTTAATATGCTGTCTAGGTTGGTTATAAGTTTTCTTCCAAGAAGCAAGTGTCTTTTAATTTCATGGCTGAGTACTTTTGCAAGCATGTTCGTAAGTGCAGTTAATTCTAGCTCAGAGAGTAAATGGACCCATTGCTTAGATGAATTGATTCTTTTTGTATTTGACAGGTTATTAATATTGCCACATTTATAGATCTTAGCCTCTCTGAGCTTAAAATTAATCTACAAAAAGTCACAGAAAAATCTATGTAGACACAACCCAGTGTTGGTGATAATAATATCATCAGCTAATGATTAATCAAAAGACAGATAAAATTCACATGTTTAAAAAAGTTACACCCCTTTTCTTCAGATTATTTAGATTTCTTTTTCTTTCTTAAAAAATTTTTTTAAATTTTTAATTGAAGGATAATTGCTTTACAGAATTTCATTGTTTTCTATTTCTTTTTCTTAATTTAGCTTTTGGTTTAAATTTTGATGATTCATTCAGTACTCATTCATAGTCCCTTTATAGGCAAATTCAAGAAAGTCTTCTCAGATTCACCTTACTTAATTGACTTCTTCTGATGCCTTTAATAGCAATTTGGAATTATCAATTGCTTCAAATGTTCCCTACCTTTGACTTTTATTACCTTTAACCTTCCATTTTCTTCTGTGTTTCCTATTGTCTATTAACTTTGCTGTATCTTCTCCTTTCTCAGTAATTTGGATCTCTCCCAAAGGACAGTTCTTTTTTTTTTTCACTCTTTTTATTCCGCTGTTTTCATATCTCAAACACTTTAACGTTTCCAGTTTCCTAAACCAGATCTCTAGTCCTGACATCTTTCCTGGGCTTTTAGTTCCATGTTTGTTTTTTAAATAACTGTGTTGTTAAACCAATACCAAAATACCAAAAAGTCTTACTATTGTTCCTTTAGAGATCCACTCCCCATACAAAGATTCCATTTTTAAGTACTGGTAATACCATTTTAGAAAACTTTATGAGCACTGTATTTTGCAATATTTTCAAAAGACTACTTGTGAGCAATTCTAAAAGACGATTAACACTGGATTTCTGTCGAGTCCTTTGTTCAGATTTGTTCCTACCTTCATATATTTTTCACACTTCTTACATCTTGCTGATCCAATGTTTCTTCAGATTGACTTAGTTTATTACAGTATCACATGATTGCTTAATCTCCACTTTCTTTATCATCTAATACTATGCTGCCCAATCACATATCTATGAAACAGCCTTCAAAACATTTTCTTTCCTCCCATCCCTTCCTCTTTCCATTCTTTCTTCTTTATAGCTTGTGCTCCTGCTCAGTCGCTCAGTCATGTCTGACTTTTTGTGACCCTGTGGACTGTAGCTCTCCAGGCTTCTCTGTCATGGGATTTCCCAGGCAAGAATACAGAGTGGGTTGCCGTTTCCTCCTCCATGGAAATCTTCCTGACTCAAGGATCCAATCCATGGCTCCTGCATCTCTGCGTTGGAGGTGGGTTCCTTATCACTGTGCCACCTTGGAAGCCCCCTTTTTCTATCTATCAACATCTGAATTTTCATCCCTACGAAAGAATATTAGGTGGCTTGCAAGAGAAATAGGAATATCTCATAGCAACAAGACTTTAAAAGGAAGAAGGTAAAGTAAAGGTGGAAGAAATGACCTTAACCTCAGCAATGAAGCTGAGGTTGAGGTTAGTGCCCAAAATGTATGCCAAATTTGGGAAGGTAATTCAAAGAGGAAAATATTTACATTACATAATTCATTATGTCCACTTGGAACAACAAAACTATCAAGAAGTGTAGATATTCCTGGTTCTAAGAGCTGTAGGGGGAGAAAAATTTTCCTTGACCATCTTAGAGTCCCTGAATGGGTTTGAAAATTAAACGGACAAGCACATTAACAGGAGAAAAGGATACAAATATATTTAATATAAGGAGCCTTCAAGAGGAAATAAAAACCTAAAGAAACAGACCTGAGTAGTTTGTACTAGGTTTGATGAAGAGTGGGCAGTTGTTAAGGAATATGATACGTTAAGGAGTATGAGATAATTACAGGATTCTTCTTGGCACTTCTTTGTCCTCAGAGATGCAGGGATTTTTCAGTATCCACAAATCAATTAGTATGATATACCACATTAACAAATTAAAGAGCAGAAACCACATGATCATCTCAATAGATATAGAAAAAGCTTTTGACAAAATTCAACATCCATTATGGTACACTCTCCAGAAACAACACTGTAAATCAACTGCATTTCAGTAAAACTTAAAAAAAATACCAAGGTATTTGTTTCAGAAAGCAAAGCTATGTCATGCCTAAGACTCTTTCATTTAAGGATGTCAGAAACACAGAGTTTAGTTGATTTTGCTCTTCTTTCCAGTCCTTGATGTTTCCTAGGGTAGGTATATAAGGAGAAAGAGGAATGTGATTGGAAATGGAGGATAAAGTAGGAAAACGTTAAATTTTTTTTTTTCATTAGAGAGGACCCTAGCAAGGACTCATGGCAAATAAGTAAACAAAGCAATAGATATTTTCCACAGTGCTATATATATTGCTCTCAAGTCTTTCAGCATATTTGATTAACTAATTTGCTTAGCTGACAAATTATTTTTCTTATTTGTTTTAGTTTTTATTTGATGGGAAAATTCCTTTTAACCATCAAAGAGAAGGATGGTTTGATCTAGGAGAAGGATGGCAGAACCCCACTACAAGGGTCCTTTGATCTACTTAGAAATGTTTATTTCTAGTAATCAATGCATAATAAGGAGGGGTGTTAGAAGAGGGGTAAACAGGGTTTCTTCCAGTTTCTCATGGAGTCAGTTCATTACATCATAAACACCCCTGTTTGCCTCAAACACATTTTCAAGGGTAATTGTAAGCATCCATTTAGAAAATAAAATATGTTTTATATGTATACATATATATATATATATATATAAGCATTTCATGCATAATATTCAGATAATTAAAAAATTTTATACTGTGAATTTTATTAGCAACAGTCTTAATTTTATAGATGAGTAATAAGCATTCTTTCAAGTGCACAGAATCTTGCTAGTAGAATTATTCCAATCAAGATGATTAAAAGTGATCTTTTTAAATTCAAATGTTGAAACAATTTCCAGATGTGAACTGATTTCTTGATTTGACACAACTTATATGTTCTAAAAAACACAAATTTCTTTTAAACCAGAGGGGTTTTTGTCTGTTTTTGCCATAACATCAAATGATTGTATGGCACATCCTTGAAACAAATTATTGTAAAACTACTAGATTTTTAACACTAAAATTTAATTTCTGTAATGGTTAATATTATGACTTTTAAATTTTGTACTTGATTTATTTTATATATTCTCTTTTTATTTACATCTATATGTAGATATATCCATATACCACAGATCAATGATATATACATACATGGGCTTCCCAGTTGGCACTAGTGGGAACCCACCTGTCAGTGCAGGAGACACAAGAGACATGGGTTTGATCCCTGGCTTGGGTAGATCCTGTGGAGGAGGGCATGGCAACCCATTCCAGTATTTTTCCCATGGACAGAGGAGCCTGGCAGGCTGCAGTCTGTAGGGTTGCACAGAATTGGATACAACTGAGGTGAGCTGGCACGTGTGTGCACGTATGTGCACACACACACACGTGTGCCCCCACACACATACATATGTATTTAGAAACAAACTTTCATGGAAGTGCATCATCTGTCAGTACAGTGATCTGTGTATGTTTTCTGTATAACACAGTAATACCAATTAGTCATATCGTAAGTGTCATTCGCTGATATCTGCCAAGCCCTGTAGAGCATTTTATGTGTTTTAACTTAGTTAATGTTCACAACCGTCTTCGTGGATATAAGTATAATTATCTCCATTTTGCAGTGGAAAAACTCAGTACATAGAGTTTACAAACAAGTTCAAACAGCCATTAAGAGGCAGATGTGGGGGAAAGCTCAAGCAGCCTGGTGTTAGAACCTGGATTCTTACACTCTGGATTCAACACTCTCTTACCTCATATAATGAAATGTGTCATTAAATGCCATATCCTCAGAACACAGCCCCTTCCTCATACATTGTTCTCTGTATTCTCAATCTGTATGTGTTATGACTGAGGTAATATTAGAGTGAAATCATAAGCACCAGTACCACTTGATAATATTGAATTGGGAAAGGAAGTCACGAAATGCACGTTTATCTTTATCAGAATCCAAGTAACTTGTCTCATTCACTTTAAGTAACACATTGGGCAATAGAGTTTTTTGATGACTAAACCTTCATGTCCTTAATATGTTTACTTTAACACAATATTAAGTCAGTTCTGAAAAGGTGCAGGTGTGTTTGGGTAGCTTTTCTCTCTAAGTAGTGAATTTTAACATTAGCAATAATGTTTTTGCACCTGGATTTGGACTGCGATAACAGACTTTCTCAGCCTGAG
Organism: Dama dama; assembly: GCF_033118175.1. Classification (NCBI taxonomy): domain Eukaryota; kingdom Metazoa; phylum Chordata; class Mammalia; order Artiodactyla; family Cervidae; genus Dama; species Dama dama. The sequence continues at coordinate 21,540,404 of NC_083686.1, read as the reverse complement.
AATAAATTTGGACTCCTTTAAAACTTTTTTCCTCCTCTGATTTAAAAATACTTTAAACCTAAATAATTTTGGATAACCCCACAGCAATAAATAAAATTTGTTTACTTAGGTGCAACAAAATATTTCCTTGTAACAGGGATTGTTTCTACTTGTAATAAGTTTATAATCTTTAAGCAAAAGGGGCTAGATTCAACGCAGTCATTTGTTTGTGGAGTCCAAGGCTGTTATGCACAGGCTTAAAATGATTCTGCTCTTTTGAATCCTTTTCCTCTTTTACTTCAGTATTAACTGGTAGTTCTGATTTGTTTCTTTTGTGAACATGAAAGCTTGTTCCAGATGTAGAATCTGCACTGGTCCTTCTTTTTGTTTGGAAAACACTTCTGCCTGATTGATCATTATGTGGTTGGTTTCCTTTTGCCATTCAGATCACAGTCCATATCTCCATATCTCCATAGAGACACCCCAGGCTTTAGCCATACAGTCGCTCACTTCAACACTGCTGTTTTATTCTCCTGTGAGGTCAGAAACTTCATAGATTTTGTTTGTGTTGATTGATATATGCAGTATTATTATTATTATTTTTTTTGCATTTCTTTTTCTTGGGGATGGTCTTGATCCCTGCCTCCTGGACAATGTTGTGAACCTCTGTCCATAGTTCATCAGGCACTCTGTCTATCAGATCTAGTCCCTTAAATCTATTTCTCACTTCCACTGTATAATCAAAAGGGATTTGATTTAGGTCATACCTTAATGGTCTAGTGGTTTTCTCCACTTTCTTCAATTTCAGTCTGAATTTGGCAATAAGGAGTTCATGATCTGAGCCACAGTCAGCTCCTGGTCTTGTTTTTGCTGACTGTATAGAGCTTCTCCATCTTTGGCTGCAAAGAATATAATCAATCTGATTTCGGTGTTGACCATCCAGTGATGTCCATGTGTAGAGTTTTCTCTTGTGTTGTTGGAAGAGGGTGTTTGCTATGACCAGTGCATTCTCTTGGCAAAACTCTGTTAGCCTTTGCCCTGCTTCATTCTGTACTCCAAGGCCAAATTTGCCTGTTACTCCAGGTGCTTCTTGACTTCTACTTTTGCATTCCAGTCCCCTATAATGAAAAGGACATCTTTTTTGGGTGTTAGTTCTGAAAGGTCCTGTAGGTGTTCAAAAACCATTCAGCTTCAGCTTCTTCAGTGTTACTGGTTGGGGCATAGACTTGGATTACTATGATATTGAATGGTTTGCCTTGGAAACAAACATAGGTCATTCTGTTGTTTTTGAGATTGCATCCAAGTACTGCATTTCAGACTCTTGTTGACTATGATGGCTACTCCGTTTCATCCAAGGGATTCCTGCCCACAGGAATAGATATAATGGTCATTTGAGTTAAATTCACCCATTCCAGTCCATCTTAGTTCACTGATTCCTAGAATGTTGACATTCACTCTTGCCATCTCCTGTTTGACCACTTCCAATTTGCCTTGATTCATGGACCTAACATTCCAGGTTCCTATGCGATATTGCTCTTTACAGCATCGGACCTTCTTTCTATTACCAGTCACATCCACAACTGGGTGTTGTTATTGCTTTGGCTCCATCCTGTCATTCTTTCTGGAGCTATTTCTCCACTGATCTCCAGTAGCTTATTGGGCACCTACCAACCTGGGGAGTTCATCTTTCAGTGTCCTATCTTTTTGCCCTTTCATACTGCTCATGGGGTTCTCAAGGCAAGAATACTGAAGTGGTTTGCCATTCCCTTCTCCAGTGGACCACATTCCGTCAGACCTCTCCACCATGACCCGTCCATCTTGGGAGGCCCCACACGGCATGGCTTAGTTTCATTGAGTTAGACAAGGCTGTGGTCCATGTGATCAGATTGGCTAGTTGTCTGTGATTGTGGTTTCAGTCTGTCTGCCCTCTGATGCTCTCTCTCAGCGCCTACTGCCTTACTTGGGTCTCTCTTACCTTGGACGTGGGTTATCTCTTCACGGCTGCTCAAGCAAAGTGCAGCCAGTGCTCCTGACCTTGGACATGGGGTAGCTCCTCCTGGCCGCCACTCCTGACCTTGGATATGGGGTAGCTGCTCCCTGCCCCTGTGCCAGGCAGCTGCCGCCCCTGCGCCGCTGGATGCAAAAGGGCAAAATGGCTGACTGAGGAGGCCTTACAAATAGCTGTGAAAAGAAGAGAAGTGAAAAGCAAAGGAGAAAAGGAAAAATATACCCATTTGAATGCAGAGTTCCAAAGAATAGCAAGGAGAGATAAGAAAGCCTTCCTCAGCGATCAATGCAAAGAAATAGAGGAAAACAATAGAATGGGAAAGACTAGAGATCTCTTCAAGAAAATTAGAGATACAAAGGGGACATTTCATGCAAAGATGGCCTGAATAAAGGACAGAAATAGTATGGACCAAACAGAAGCAGAAGATATTAAGAAGAGGTGGCAAGAATACACAGAAGAGCTGTAAAATGAAGATCTTCATGACCCAGATAATCATGATGTTGTGATCACTTACCTAGAGCCAGATATCATGGAATGTGAAGTCAAGTGGGCCTTAGGAAGCATCACTATGAACAAAGCTAATGGAGATGATGGAATTCCAGTTGTGCTATTTCAAATCCTAAAAGATGATGCCATGAAAGTGCTGCACTCAATGTGTCAGCAAATTTGGAAAACTCATCAGTGGGTGGCCACAGGACTGGAAAAGGTCAGTTTTCATTCCAGTCCCAAAAAGGAAATGCCAAAGAATGCTCAAACTACTGCACAATTGTACTCATCTCACATGCTAGTAAAGCAATGCTCAAAATTCTCCAAGCCAGGCTTAAGCAATACATGAACAGTGAACTTCCAGATGTTCAAGCTGGTTTTAGAAAAGGCAAAGGAACTAGAGATCACATTGCCAACATTCGCTGGATCATTGAAAAAGAGTTCCAGAAAAACATCTATTTCTGCTTTATTGACTATACCAAAACCTTTGACTGTGTGGATCACAACACACTGTGGAAAATTCTTCAAGAGATAGGAATACCAAACCACCTGACCTGTCTCTTGAGAAACCTATATGTAGATCAGGAAGCAACAGTTAGAACTGGACATGAAACAACAGACTGGTTACAAATAGGAAAAGGAGTACGTCAAGGCTGTATATTGTCACCCTGCTTATTTAACTTCTATGCAGAGTACATCATGAGAAACGAGAAACGCTGAGCTGGACGAAGCACAAGCTGGAATCAAGATTGCCGGGAGAAATATCAATAATCTCAGTATGCATATGACACCACCCTTATGGCAGAAAATGAAGAAGAACTAAAGAGCCTCTTGATGAAGGTGGAAGAGGAGAGTGAAAAAAATTGGCTTAAAGCTCAACATTCAGAAAACTAAGATCATGACATCTGGTCCCATCACTTCATGGGAAATAGATGGGGAAACAGTGGAAACAGTGGCTGACTTTATGTTTTTGGTCTCCTAAATCACTGCAGATGGTGGATGCAACCATGAAATTAAAAGATGCTTACTCCTTGGAAGAAAAGTTATAACCAACCTAGACAGCATATTAAAAAGCAGAGACATTACTTTGTCAACAAAGGTCCATCTAGTCAGACTATGGTTTTTCCAGTGGTCATGTATGGGTGTGAGTGTTGGCCTATAAAGAAAGCTGAGCGCCAAAGAATTGATGCTTTTGAACTGTGGTGTTGGAGAAGACTCTTGAGTGTCCCTTGGACTGCAAGGAGATCCAACCAGTCCATCCTAAAGCAGATCAGTCCTGAGTGTTCATTGGAAGGACTGATGTTGAAGCTGAAACTCCAATACTTTGGCCACCTTATGTGAAGCGCTGACTCATTGGACAAGACCCTGATGCTGGGAAAGATTGAGGGCAGGAGGAGAAGGGGACGACAGAAGATGAGATGGTTGGATGGCATCACCGACTCAATAGACATGAGTTTGGGTAAACTCCGGGAGTTGGTGATGGACAGAGAGGCCTGGCGTGTTGCGGTTCATGGGATTGCAGAGTTGGACACGACTGAGTGACTGAACTGAACTGAACTGATGTGCAGTATTTTTCCTCAGCCACATGTAAGTTCTGTATGAGCAAGTGTCTTTCTTTTGCTCGCTACTGTCTCACCAAAGTCAGCTATAGTGCCTGATGAAAGCAGATTCTCAGCTGCTAGTTGAATAAATGACTTTGTGATTCAGGAGTTGAGAGCGCCAGGCGCTGGATGTGTTTTGGACAAGGTAACAGTAAAATGGGCTTCCCAGGTGGATCAGTGGTCAAGAATCCACCTCCAGTGCAGGAGACGTGGATTCAATCCCTGGGCCAGGAAGATCCCCTGGAGAAGGAAATAGCAACCCACTCCAGTATTCTTACCTGGAAAATCCCATGGACAGAGGAGTCTGGTGGGCTACAGTCCATGGGGTCGCAAAAGAGTCAGGTGTGATTCAGAGACTAAACAACAACAGTAAAATGGTTTGTTATCCAATTTGTAACACTAATGTTTGTCTAATATGGACAGTGAAGTCCCAGATATGGCACCCATAGCTTTGCGACATAGTCCAGCAACTTAACCCATGTACTTGAACCCACATTGTTAAACAAAATTCCCATTACAAAACCTATACCTACATATATCTTTTAAAACTTTACTTCTGTGTGCAACTATGTACTTAGGCAAATTGCTTATAAATTAGATTCCAAGTCAGTGACAATAATTAACAAGTCAATTGTCAAGTAGCAACTACATATATAACATATATAGTATATAAATATATGTAATATATATTTTAAATCTGTTGTATAAATACACATTATGTAAAGTTTTCCATTTTAACCATATTAAAGTGTACAGTTCAGTAAAGTATATTCACATTATTGTACAACCAGTCTTCAGAACTTTTTGGTCTTGCAGAACTGAAACTATATACTTGTCAAACAAAATTCACGCTTTGTCCCCGTCCCCCAGCCCTGGCAACCACCATTTTACTTTCTATCTGTAGTGAATTTGACAACTCTAAGATATCACATATAAATGGAATCATACAATATTTCTATTTTATGACTGGCTTGTTTCCTTTAACATAATTTCCTCCAGGGTTCATTCACATTGTAGCATGTCTCAGAATTTCCTTTGTGATTTTCTGAAGAGTATATTATTATTATTATTTTTAAAGTCCTTTTCCAACTCCTGAAAAAGTATTAATTATATCCTGGATATAGTTATGTAGTCTTGACAGTAATTATTAATATCAACTTATATGCTTTTTTAATTAGTTGATCAAAAACTACAGAATTATGAGTGATATTTTTATTGTACCTACCCATCAGGATATGCCATGTCTTTTTTTTTTTTTAATAGGTAAGAAGTGGATTTATTTAGAGAAGCGTACTCCACAGACAGAGTGTGGGCCATCTCAGAAGGTGAAAGTGGCCCAGAAATATGGCATGGTTAGTTTTTTATGGACTGATTTCATAGGCTGATGAATGGGAGGATTATGCCAACTATTCTGTGGAAGGGGCAGAGATGTCCATGAATTGGGTCACTGCCCATTGTTTGGTCCTTGATGGTCAGCCTCAGAGCTGTCATGGCAGCTTTGAGTGTGTTGTTTAGTTTGCTGACGTGTTACTGTTGTTGTTCAGTCATTAAATCCTGTCTGGCTCTTTGTGACCCCTTGGACTGCAGCACTCCAAGCTTCTCTGACCTTCACTGTCTCCTGGAGTTTGCTTAAACTCATGTCCATTGAGTCAGTGATGCCACCAACCATCTCATTCTTTGTTGCTCCCTTCTCCTTTTGCCTTCAGTCTTTCCCATTATCAGGGTCTTTTCCAATGAGTTGGCTCTTTGCATCAGGTGACCAAAATATTGGAACTCCAGCTTCAGCATCAGTCCTTCTAGTGAATAATCAGGATCTATTTCCTTTAGGATTGACTGGTTTGATCTTCTCGCTGTCCAAGGGACGCTCAAGAGTCTATTCCAGCGACGCAGTTTGAAAGCATCGATTGTTCTGTGTTCCGCTTTCTTTATGGTCCAACTCTCATATTCATACATGACTATTGGAAAAACCATGGCTTTGACTAGATGCACCTTTGTTGGCAAAGTGATGTCTCTGGTTCTTTATATGCTGTCTAGGTTTGTCATAGCTTTTCTTCCAAGGAGCAAGTATCTTTTAATTTCATGGCTTCAGTCACCGTCTGTAGTGATTTTGGAAAATATAATCTGTCACTGTTTCCACTGTTTCCCCATCTATTTGCCATAAGTGATGGGACCAGATGCCATGACCTTAGTTTTATGAATGTTGAGTTTTAAGCCAGCTTTTTCACTCTTCTCTTTCACCTTCATCAAGAGACTCTTCAGTTCCTCTTCGATTTCTGCCATTAGAGTGGTTTTATCTGCATATCTGAGCTTGCTGATACTTCTCCTGGAAATTTCTCCAGCTTGTGATTCATCCAGCCCAATGTTTCACATGATGGACTGGGCATATAAGTTAAATAAGCAGGGTGACAGTCTAAAGCCTTGACATACTGCTTTCCCAATTTTGAACCAGTCCATTGTTCCGCATCCAGTTCCAACTATTGCTTCTTGTCCTGTATACAGGTTTCTCAGGAGGCAGGTAATGTGGTCTGGTATTCCCATCTCTAAGAATTTTTCACAGTTTGTTGTGATCTACACAACAAATTGATGTGTTATGATGACTGTATACTGAAATTCCAGGTCTAGTGGAAGTCAGCTCATCTGACATCTTGGACCCATTTGGTTCTAATCAGTTTATGTTATGTTCCCGGCCTATGTCATTCTTTCAAAGGCTGTGCCCTGTCCCCTTCCCTTTTCATTCCTCCCTTGAAGATTTTACTTCCATATTCTTATGGGAACCGGAGAGAGAATACACCATGTTTTAACTGAAAAGTTAAAATGGTTAAATCAGACCCAGGACCCAAGAGGAATAATTTTAGAGAGACACAGGGATGTCAGTATATTCAGCACTCAGCTTATTTAGTGGATCTTGTACATTTGATCCCAAAATGTCAGAAGCACGGGTCCTGGGCGCATTCTTCTGGCTGAGGCAGGGATCTAATGGCGAGAGAGGCAGACTTGGAACCAGCAGACTATCATTTCTGTACTATCCTATTCACTAAAATCAGTCATGAGGCCAGTCCGGATTCAAGAGACGGAGAAAAAGACTCTGCCTCTTGTTGGAAGAAAGTGTGAAATTATATTGCAAAGGGCACAGATGTAGGGTGAGGCATGAAATATTGAGCCCATTTTTGTAATAATTTGAGCCATTTTTATAATCACAACTTAGGCTACATCCTGCGTTCTTCATTCACTATCCTCTTGCTCTCCTTTTAGTATAGTTTTATATGTATGTGTGTTCCTAAAGAGTAGATTTTTCATTTTAATTGTTTTGACTTTATAAAAGATGCTATTGCTAAATGTATGCTTTTGGGATTTACTTTTTCACATAGTATCTTATTACTAAGGATAATTCATATTGTTGTGTGTTGCTATATTTTGTTTATTTTTTCTCTTCTGAATAACATTCTGTTGATGGTATCAGCACTGAGTCTTAAACATCCTTGTTGATAGGGGTTTGGGTTACTTATGGGTCTTGCTATTGTGAACAGAGCTGCTATGAATGTATCTCCTAATGGATCTTTCTCCAGAGCAATATGCCATTTACTGGGATGCATCTGTTATAGACTATGTGAATATTTAATTTTATTTCCAAAGTAGTTGAGCCAATTTGCCTTGCTACTACCAGTTAATAGTATATCTTTTGGCTCTCCATCCCATCTAATACTTGTATGGTCAGAATTTATTTTTGTCATTCAAATATTTTTAAAATGACTTCTCATTGTAGTTTTGATTTGTGCTCCCTAATCACTAAAGAAATTGAATTGAAAGTACCTTTGTATGTTTATTGGCCATATAGGTTTCTTTCCTGTGCTTTTCTCATTTTCTTGTAGGAATATTTTATTTATACCTGCTTCAGCTTTATATAATTCCAGTAGCTTCTTCTAGTTGGCAGTTTGTCTTCTCCTTTAGTCTAAGGTGTCTTTTGATAGAATCTGAAATTAACTTTGATGTGAGGTTATGAAGGGTCATAGAGTGGGTTATACATTTGCATTGTTATACATAGAACAGAGATGCATATTGTCCTCTCTTCCATACGTTCCTTAGATTGTGTTCTGCTATTTGACGGAATGGTTAAGAATGACAGATACCTATAAGAGGCTGTGAAATTATGTGACAAATTGGGAAGAAGATTCCCTATTAAAAAAATAATAATTTCTAAAATAAAAGCATAGTCTTAGAATATTCTACTTTTTTCTTCAAATCATTGTAATATTTTTTTTTTTTTTTTACATCTTTCAGTTTTAGCATTCCTAAGCAATAAAATGGACTTTCTTGGTGGCTCAGATGGTAAAGAATCCACTTGCAGATCGACCTGGGTTTGATCCCTGGGTTGGGAAGATTCCCTGGAGAAGGGAATGGCTACCCACTCCAGTATTTTTGCCTTTAGTATCCCATGGACAGAGGAGCCTAGTGGGCTGTAGTCCATTTGGTTGCTGAGTCAGACACAACTGAGTGACTAACCACACATACAAGCAATGAAGTGGTCAAGTGATGGTTTAAAACATAAACAACTGATAAATATATGTGTTAGGGAACTATTCTAGCTTAACATGTTTGTGACAGGAGAATTTGTGCATAGTTTGGTATCTTCATGAAGGTAAATTGAAAAAGAAAAAAAATTATGAGAAATTTAACTGGTTCCAAACATATTTATTTATAATAGTTCAAAATAAAAAAATAGAGTTATTGACAATTCTAATACCCTTAGAAACGTATCCCTTGGTAAGTGCATTCAAACATTTAAAGCAATACAGGGGTCAGAAAATGTTTAACATGTATTATTAAGAAGTAGAGTCTAGATTAAAATTGTGAAACTCGAACCAGGTTTAAAATGTGCGTCGTCACCATTTTCACAAATTCGTTGACAAATTCATCTGTAACTTTTAACTTTTCAATTAATACATGTTTACAAATTACTCCTGTAAAATGTCAGGTTATATCATCTTAAATTAGAAGAACATGGCTTTCTATGTACATGTGAAGAAAACAGATTTCTTAAATGTCATCAAGAGGTAAACGCTGATGGTTATTTCATGGATTGTATGAATTTTGATTTTGTTTTCACAGCTTTTCTATTTTAGCTTTTATAGAAGGTAGAAAAATGTTCTGAAGCCGTGTGCTTCTAAATTTGGTCCTTACTGACAGGGAGGAATTATTTGAAGCACCTGAAATCTGATCTGAGCCTTGGAGAAAGGTACCACAAGATGATAGCATACATGATTACAAAGCAAGGAGGATTAGCAAGAGCAATATATTTTTGGAAAAAAGGGCAAGCACACCACTTGGAATGTTTTATCAAGAGAGGGATACAGAAGTGAAAAGTAATCCTTCTGCTTTATTTGGCATTATTGCTGTGTTCGATTTTGGTCTTTGCATTTGGCAAAGTATATGGAGACTCTGGAGAAGGTCCAGCGAAGATCAGCAAAAGTGATGTAAGGAATGGGGACCAGCTCCTATGAGAGGGCTCAGTGGGATCAGGACTGTTTAACTTGGAGAAGGGAAGACTAAGGGGTGATTTAACTGTCTTCAACTATTTGAAAGGTTATTATATAGAAGATGCAGAACAGATGTTCTTTACTTCCACAGGAGAGCAAATAAAAGGAAATAGTTTTAAATTGTAGCAAGAGAAAAAGTTCAGTTGGTCATAAAGATGGACATAACTATGAAGAAGGGATTAAACACTGAAACAGGTAACCAAGGAATACAGGGAAATTCAATCCTTAGAGATCTTTAAAACTAGGGATGGATAGCCATCTGCCTAGGAAGGTTTCAATATCTTCCACCTCAGTGCAGTGAGTTACCCTGTTTCTCTTTTTGAAACTCTTCCAACTTTGAGATTCTATGCTCGTTGTTTCTACTCTTGGAGTTACCTGAAAGACAGTCAGTTAGGAATATCTATCTATCCAAGGACAGAGGCTAGATCTCAGAAAAGGCAGAGATCAAAGGGCTACCTGGTGTTCCCCTGAGTATCTCTGATCTCCTCCTAACCCACAGGTATTAGTGAGTGAATCAGAGAGGAGAAACCTGTTTCTCACCTGTTCATTTGCAGAACTATTTGTAGAAAGAACTATATATGTTCTTTCTTCCTAGAACTTCCTCATTATGCAGTGGTAATTTAGGAAATTATGCTAGCTATTGTGATATGGAAGGTCAGGCTTTGTACTAAATTATCTCAATCATAGGGAGGTAGTATGTTTCTTCTTTCACAGATAAGGAAACTGAGACTTAAAAGAATTAGCTTAAGGTCCTTCAACAAGTTAGCAAGAAAAGTATTATTAGGATTCTTTTTAGGACTTCTTATTTGTCTCATTGTTCTAAGGAGAGGTTATACTCATGTAGAAGTATTTTTCATTGATAATGGCAACTTTTATTAATATTAAGAATAGAATATGGGTACAAAAGTAATAACCTTCATTAGGAGAATGTAAGGAAATATGTGTTGAATAAATGATGACCAAGACTTAGATTTGAAGTTGAATTTGGTGATGTGTTGTGATGTGTGTCATAATTAAGTTGCTCCCCTTCACTAAAGCAGCACTGTATGTAACCAAAGATGATTATTTCCTTTGGCCATTTGATCCCCAATTAGGACAACTGAATAGTGTGCCCATGAAGCATAAAGCCTTTAAAATTCAGTGCTTTACAAGCATCTACATTTCCTAAAGACATGTGAGAATGGCATATTGCAAACTTCCACAATTAAGTTAAACACAAAATGATAATATAACTATTTTAGAGTAAATTTAAATAAATAAAATAGTATGTGTTTGATGTTCGATTTACTGATTCTTCACTGTCCTTCATCAGTGCTTCATTTAATTTTATCACAGCCTAAAGTTTGTATAGAGTTAATCTGACTTTTTGTATTTCTGGTAAGAAATACTTCTTGGAACATCCAAGTAGATATAAACAATCAGTTTTCTAAATTAAAAATTAGCAGTGAACATATTACAGCATTTATCTTGTTTTTTAGAAAAATAATAAATTTATTCAATTAAAAACTTTAAAGGCCCTACAGCTAGGTATTGGGAGCTCTTAATTTGTTAGGGTAGTAGGAGTATGAATTCTTCTACCCTGTTTTGTTACTGTTTCGTTTCTATGATTCTTGGGAAGCTTATCAGCCAAATAATGTTAAGAGCACTTGAATGTTGTTTTCTGGAATAAAATTTCTCTTTGCCTAATGTCTCTTTTGTATTCTGTAATTTAGACTTCTTTCTCTGGTAAAGAGAAAGAAGCAGGTAACACTTATTGACCACTCAGGGCTTCCCAGGTGGCTCAGTGGTAAAGAGTCTGCCCACTAATGTAGGAGACGTGGGTTCTGTCCCTTTGTCAGGTAAGACCCCCTGGAGAAGGAGATGGCCGCTCACTCCAGTATTCTTGCCTGGAGAATTCCATGGACAGAGGAGCCTGGCAGGCCGCAGTCTGTGGAGTTACAAAAGAGTCGATCATGACTTAGCGACTAAACAAGAAAAATTGAGCTTTCATTGTCAGTGCTGCTGAAGGCATCATCTTTGGTGTTGTTAGTGCAGCGGTTTCTTTCTGTATGACAAGTGTTCCTCTAAATGCTCTGCCAGCATTATCTCATCAGATCCTTATACTCATCCTGTTGAGTGGGGCTTTGATTAGGCTCCTTTTATGGAATGAGAAGCCGAGTGTGTACTATGTCGACCACAGTCACAGAGAGGTTAACTAATGACCCTTGTCACTCAGCTAGAAAATGGAGCAGTAAGGATTCACGCTCAGGCAGTCACATGACCACATGTTTGCCTTCATACCATGCTGCTTGTTCTTTTGGAGACCATTTGCCTATGTAAAATCTCATAATTGTCATTTCAGATGTCCCAAGTTTTCTGTATTTTATTTCTAATTAATAGCCTGAATCAACCTAGCATTTTTTTTTTTTTGCTTATTAAACACTAATCACAAAACCTTTACAATTCAAATAAATATTTGTTTATTCTAAGCTGTGAGTTAAATGGATGTATTTTGTATGACACATTTTAGGGTAAAAGTTAAGCATGAAAAAACTCCTTTTGTTTTGTTAAGGAACTTACAGTTCAGAGAGGAGATTAACATGTAAATTCAGCTAGATATATTTCTTGAAGCAGAATGTGCTAACTGGTACAAGAGCAGTATAAACAACATATTCCAGAAGCATGGAGGAGGAGGGAGAGTTTCATTCTCATAAGGCAAGTGTCGAGCCATGGAACTTGCCACAGGGTGAGAGAGCTAAAGGATCTGTATTAAATAGGGTAACAACAAGACATGTGGGCACAGACAGTGTGCAGGACAGGGAGGAGGGGACATTCTTTCCAGCGGCGTATGCCCACTGAGGATATGGGGGATGCAGCACCATGTAGATTATCTCTCAATTATTTGCTGGATTATAAACATCAGGAAACTGTACCTTGACACCCCCCCCACACACAGATACCCACCCACCCACCCATCTGGCTACTCACTTTTTAAAATCAAACCTCTGGTTAAGGTAGTCTCAGTTAATTGAGATGGTGATTGCTTTCCTTAATAGGTATGCATTTTTTAAACCTCAAGAAGATTTAAAACAGTGTAAAAGCATTTAAGACTCAAAATTTTAGAGCACTGATACCTATGTGTTAAGGAAGAGTCTTCATAATTAGCATTGTATTTGCTTAAAATGAGCAGATCTCGGGCTTTTAAAATGATATCCTAGTAGCTTCAAGTTAAAATGTGTAATTGAGTAAGTTGTTTCAGCTTGTTGTCTTTTATATAAAAGTTTCTAAATTTGTATGTTGTATTTGGACATCCAAGGGCTTTTCTGATAGCTCAGTTGGTAAAGAATCCACTTGCAATGCAGGAGATCCCCCGTTTGATTCCTGGGTCAGTAAGATCCTCTGGAGAAGGGATAGGCTACCCACTCTAGTATTCTTGGGCTTCCCTTGTGGCTCAGATGGTAAAGAATCCGCCTGCAAAGTGGGAGACCTGGGTTCAATCCCTGGGTTGGGAAGATATTCTGGAGAAGGGAAAGGTAACTCACTCCAGTATTCTGGCCTGGAGAATTCCATGGACTGTATATGTCCATGGGATTACAAAGAGCTGGACACGACTAAGTCACTTTCACTTTCAAGATATTTAAGAAAACTTAAGATTTCCCTTTTTATGTGTTTAATTTACTAAATATATAAAAAATACTTAAGCATTTTAGAAAGTTTTTTCTTAATAAGACAAAGCATTTAAAAAGGAAATTGAATATATTGAGTTTATGATCTGCTTTAGTATCTTTGAAGGTATTTAGTTTTATAAATAGATCCAAATATCAATCAAAAACTACTTAAATAGACCCTTAGAAGTTTTTCAGCTTATCACTGATATTTATTAGCAGAGTTTAAGAGGCTGAAAAGATGGTGGCTTGTATCCCAAAGCTGCCTGTGTGATGACATCAATAATAGCAGAACAAGTCTGATTGGAATGGGTTTAAGAGAGAATGGGGGGAGTGGAATTGGAGAGCAAGACCCAGACATTGGTGTCATTACTTAGGTGTTGACTGTGGTGCTGTCTGCAACTTTGAGGTCTCATCCTTAGATGCTTGTGCACGCAGCAGACTTCCTGAGAAGAGACCAGGGGTGGGGGAAGATAACAAGGCTGTCTATGAATGAACTCACCTGTGATGCCTCCCAGGATAGGATTCAGGAGCTGGAGATACAGCTATACTGGCAGGTGCTCACACCTACAGAGGTAGCTTATTTCCTTTAGCAAAACTCTATTTGTAACATGCACATTTCTGAGGGGGAAACTCACTCTACAAGAGTGAAAGAAAAGGAAGAAGAGTCTGGAAGGGGCCAAGAAACTGGAGGAACCATGGAGAGTAGATGCCTTAGAATTCTGTATGAAAAGGACAGAAGCCTGTTTGGTGGCTCGGTCTCATAAGGCCAGAGCCCAGGAACTGCGAAATCGGGAACGAGGCTTACTTTTTCTGTCTCTCCAGTGTCTCATAGTTCCTCACTTCTGCTTTTGTGTGCCTGTCTGTGTCATTCTTTTCAGTCTTTAGCTACAAACCTGCTCCGCTATTACTCTGGGTGTATGCCTTAAAGTGACAGATGCAGCCTTAAATGTCTGTCCATTCAAGCCATCAGAAACTCATAAAAGTCGTGAGTCACAACTGCCATAATTGTGACCGACCCGGATCCAGTTACTTCTGGCTGAGAGAGCAAAGTCTAGGGTCCATTGCCCTCTTAAGAAGCATCAGAATCTTTGAAAAGGAGACTCAGTTGTTGTCTTGGAGTGTGATGAGCATGCAGGAAATGGGTGGGCAGTTATGGTGCAGTGGGATATGGCTGGGAAATGCAGCTAGAGAAGAATATTATTCCAAATCTAATTTTTAAATAGAAACCAGTTCAAAACTTTATCCTTAATAATCAAAGGATTTTTACATAGTTCTGAAGTAGTTTTTCATCAAGTTTAAGGAAGAAAATGAAGCACAGTAATTAGGTTGGTGGTTTTCAAAGGTTTTTGCTTTTCCTTCAGCAGAATCTTTTTGCCACTGAAATCTCATGTGCAGCATGAAAAGGCAGAACAGATGTGGGTGGAGCGCTGCGGCAGAAGTATTGTCAAGGGGCATGGAGCCTTCCCTGCCCCATTCTTTGAAAGATATATGTTATATCCTAATAGGTTCCATCTTCTATTTCTAGTCCCCTTTCTACCCCTAACATCCATGTGAAACTATCCTTGGGGTACCTTAGAGGAATTGCATATTTCTTGGCAGGTTTATTTTGATTATACATATTTTTCATTTGCGGTGAGGTATCTGTTAAGGTCTTAGATCCATTTTAAAAATCAGTTGTTTGTTTTCTTGTTTAGTTTTAAGAGTTCTCTGTATATTTTGGGAGACTGTCCTTTATCAGATGTGTCTTTTGGAAATACTGAAAGTCATGACTTGCCTTTTCATTTCTCTCTCTGTTGGCTTTTTGAAAAATATTCTTTTCTTGAAAGACTGCTGAAAGCATGCACGAATTATCATTAGTATAAATGCTGGAAAGGCAGTTGATACTCATATTGCCAGGGTTACCAAAAAGTTATGTCCAGTCAAGTTCAGTTGCTCAGTTGTGTCCAGCTCTTTGAGACGCTGTGGACTGCAGCATGCCAGACTTCCCTGTCCCTCCTGGATCTTACTCAAACTCTTGTCCATCGAGTCAGTGATGCCATTTTCTTCTCCAGTGATGCCATCCAACCATCTCATCCTCTGTTGTCCCCTTCTCCTCCCACCTTCAATCTTTTCCAGCATCAGGATCTTTTCTAATGAGTCAGTTCTTTGCATCAGGTGGCCAAGGTATTGGAATTTCAGCTTCAGCATCAGTCCTTCAAATGAACATTCAGGACTGATTTCCTTTAGGATGGACTGGTTGGATCTCCTTGCAGTCCAAGGGACTCTCAAGAGTCTTCTCCAACATCATAGTTCAAAAGCATCAATTCTTTGATGCTCAGCTTTCTTTATAGTCCAACTCTCACATCCATACATGACTACTGGAAAAACCATAGCTTTGACTAGATGGACCTTTGTCGATAAACTAATGTCTCTGCTTTTTAATATGCTGTCTAGGTTGGTCATAACTTTTCTTCCAAGGAGCAAGCCTTTTTAAATTTCATGGCTGCAGTCACCATCTGCAGTGATTTCACAAACATCTTAGTTATGGGATGTCTTTTTGATGGTCTCTTTGACTTTACCATCAAAATTATGGTTTTGTTACAGGACAAAATTGTCAATACTGTGTTCTAATTATTATTTACCTCATACATATTTTATTGTTTTAATTTCTACATTATTAATTTTTGTTAGCCTTTGACAAAAGACCTACTATCCTGCTTTTGAACATTTATAATTTAAGACATATTTATCTGAAATGTGTTAAAAGCAGATATATTCTGTATCTCAGCATATTTGGTATAAATAGCTGGACTACTTATCTGTCTGAAATTGTAAATTCACACATTTCTGTGCATCAGAAAGAAAAGAAATATAGCAAGAGTTTCTGTGACATTTACATAAACTTCATCTCACCTATCACTACTTTGAGTAAAATGAGCACAATTCTTATAAAATTCTATTTTAATGAGCAAATTAGATAATTGTTGTTGTTCAGTTGCTCCTTGTGACCCCATGGACTGCACCATGCCAGGCTTCCTTGTCTTGAACTATCTCCTGGAGTTAGCTCAAACTTATGTCCATTGGGGCTTCCCTGGTGGCTCAGATGGTAAAGAATCGGCACATAAAGTGGGAGACCCGGTTCTATCCCTGGGTCAGGAAGTTCCCCTGGAGAAGAGAATGGCAACCCATTCTAGTATTCTTGCCTGGAGAATCCCGTGGACAGAGGAGCCTGGCAGACTTCAGTCCATGGGATTGCAAAGAGTCAGACACGATTGAGTGACTTCACTTACACTTACATGCCCACTGAGTCAGTGATGCCATTCAACCATCTCATCCTCTGTTGCCCCCTTCTCCTCCTGCCCTCAATCTTTCCCAGCATCAGGGTCTTTTCCAATGAATTGGCTCTTTGTATCATGTGGTCAAAATATTGGAGCTTCAGTTTCAGCACCTGTCATTCCAATGATTATCAAGGGTTGATTTCCTTTAGGATTGACCAGTGTGATTTCCTTGCTGTCCAAGGGACTCTCAATCATCTTCTCCAGCACCACAGTTCGAAAGCATCACTTCTTCAGTGCTCAGCTTTCTTTATGGTCCAAATCTCACATCCATACATGATGTGATAATACAGGGAGTTATTTTATAAAAATAAAATATTGGAAAAGACCTTGATGCTGGGAAAGACTGAAGGCAGGAGGAGAAGGGGATGACAGAGGATGAGACGGTTGGATGGCATCACTGACTCTATGGACATGAGTTTCAGCAGGCTCCGGGAGTTGGTGATGGACAGGGAAGCCTGGCGTGCTGCAGTCCATGGGGTCACAAAGAGTCGGACATGACTGAGTGACTGAACTGAATGACTGATTTTTATAAATTACATCCTTGTATTATAATTACTGGCTTAAAATGAGTTAAAATGATCTCCTGTGTATAGATGGTGAAGCTTGGGGGTTTGGTAGAGGCCCATAACATTGACACTCAGAAAAGAAAGGCACTGTGACAGGAGTGCTCTCACAGCAGCTCATCAGCAGTAGAATAGCCCCATCCTGGATGTGAGGCCAGATGCAAATACTCTGATGTTGTGCTGCTGGCTCTTTCCTTGAGGTGGTATCAGCATGTTTTGTTTCTGTTTTGGCAATACTAAGTCATTTTTCCTATTATAGAAGGATTAGTTTCACAATTGGGTGGCAATTCGAAATCCAATTATCTTTTCTGTTTCATTACATTAAAGAGTGTTTCCAGGGCTTTGCGCCCAAGATGCTGGGTGATGCCTTGCCATGTATTAGGGAGGTTTTGACGAGAGGGTGGTTATGACATGCCTCATGATTCTATGCCTCCCAGCCATCCCTTCTGCCCTTAGATCTTATGTTCTGCTCTGTTCTCATTAAAATGCAGCTCTGGTTTTGCTCCTCTCTAGCTTAAAACACTCTGACAGCTTTCCCTCACTCATTGTTCTAAGCTACTTTTCTATCTGATTCCTCACAGCTCATCTTCATATTTTTGTTGTTCAGTTGCTCAGTCATGTCTGACTCTTTACGACCCCATGGACTGCAGTGTGCCAGGCTTCCTGTCCTTTACCATCTCCTGAAGTTTGCTCAAACTCATGTACATTGAGTTGATGATGCCATCCAACCATCTCACCCTCTTTCGTCCCCTTCTCCTGTCTTCAGTCTTTCCCAGCATCAGGGTCTTTTCCAGTGAGTTGCCTCTTCACATCAGGTGGCCAGAGTATTGGAGCTTCAGCTTTAGCATCCGTCCTTCTAATGAATATTCAGGGTTGACTTCCTTTAGGATTGACTGGTTTGATCTTGCTGTCCAAGGGACTCTCAAGAATCTTTTCCAACACTGAAGTTTGAAAGTATCAATTCTTCAGTGTTCAGCCTTCTTTATGGACCAACTCTCACATCCCTACATGACTGCTGGGAAAATCACAGCCTTGACTATATGGATCTTTGTTGGCAAAATAATGTCTTTGCTTCTTAATGCGCTTTCTAGGTTTGTCATAGCTTTTCTTCCAAGGAGCAAGCATCTTTTAATTTCATGGCTTCAGTCACCATCCTCAGTGATTTTGGAAACCATGAAAATAAAGTCTGTCATTGTTTCCTCATCTATTTGCCATGACATTTTGTGGTCTTGGTACAGCAGCTTTCTAAATAATTAGCAGTTACTGATTACTTACATTCTCATGAATTTTTATTTCCCTCTGTCTTGTGATTCTCTTACTTAAAATGTTTAGATAAGAAAGATAAGTAGGGGAAATAATTTAAGACCAAATCAAGTTTTAAACCTTGGTCCCCCAAACTCATTGGAGAGGAGAATCCACGAATGAATTTTATATATTTATGTCTTAATTTGTGTATGTATGTATTTATTTTTTTATGAATGGACTTTCAAGGGCCTGGCAACTCCTTGGTATTCTGTGCAGATCTTGCAGTGGGTGAGTCAGTGGTTTTTATCCAATGCTCGAAGGCACCTTTTACACAAAAGCAAATAAAACAAAACAACAATAACAAAACCCCTACTATTCTCATTGGCCTTCTTTATCCCCTTACTTTATCCTGGCATTTCAAAGAGTGTCACTGTATGTGAAAGGCTTTTGAGGAACTTAATCCTATATATGAATTAATTTTAGAGATTATTGTCATCAGCAAGAGTCCATACCATAAAAGTAGTCACTTGATATAATTCTATAAGAGACCATTCATCAGTAAGACTTAGAGAAGTGAATGTCAAAGCTGTTTTCTTCCCCCATCTTAATGAGATAAAATACAGTGATATGAATTTAATGGTCCCAAAGGCTGGTGTACAATGATGAAAGAACAGGTGATTTGTTCCCTATATAGTAAAAGAGTGAAAGAATGATTCCTTGCTTGAAGCTGACCAAGGCTTAAGGAAACAAAGAATGGGGTGATTCTGCGATGTCACTCTTAGTCCACTAAATTTGCACTCGTAACTACCCACCATAATTCAGTGCCCTATAAAGTTGTTGGCATTTCAGACCTGATGGAAAACAGTCCTCTGTAGCTGAGGAAATAAATACTTTCCCCCTTTACTAATGTGAAAGCATTGGTTTTTCCAGTGCTACCCAAATTAAGAAGAGAATCTTCAGCTTAGCCCTCCACTTCTTGGTAATGAACTTCATTTCTAAATGCATCTCCCGGGACTTTCTTATGCAGAATCCAGGTTTCTTACAAATGAGGTTACTTGCAGGGCCTTGCACTTTCTCAGCTTTTTACTTTTCCCCATCCTGTTTTTTTTTTTTTTTTTTCCTGTTGTTGTTGTTTGTTTGTTTGTTTTTTCTTAAATGGAATTAACTCAATTATTTATTCAACCATTTTTTATTGAGTAAGTACCCTGTACCAGGACTGAGCACCAGGGATTCAGTGATAAGATACAGTCTCTAGGCAGTCAGCACCCTGCCCTGGCCACATGAGTAATTAAATAGGATAAAGTATTACTAGGCAGTCTGGGAAGATCCCCTGGAGAAGGAAATGGCAACCCACTCCAGTATTCTTTCTGAGAGAACCTCATGGACAGAGGAGCCTGGCAGGCTACAGTCCATGGGGTCACAAAGAGCTGGACATGACTTAGCAATTGAGCAACAACAACAATCAGTAGATGATCAATATAAATTTTATATATGTGAAGATGTATATAAAATCAGCCTTACAGTTATTTATACATTTTCTTGTAGAGAACCCATTTTCTTCTGCTTGGATACTGTGTGTGTGTGTGTGTAAATATACACACACACACACACACACACACATATGTGTATATATATACATATATATATATATATACACCAGACAAACATTTTGACCATCTATTAATACTTTCTCACCTATGTGCCCTTCTTGAAAATGTTATTTTAAAAAGTATTCTTTCTGGTCAGCTAGTTTTTGACAAGGGAACTGAGAATACTCAATGGAGAAGACAGTCTCTTCAATAAATGGTTCTGGGAAAATTGGGAATTCACATGTAAAAGAATGAAACTGGACTCCTATGTCATACCATCACAAAAAGAAACTGAAATGTATTAAAGACTTAAACATAAGACCTGGAACCATAAAACTCCTAAAAGAAAACGTGGGAAAAAGTCTTCCTAAATCTTTGCAATGATTTTTTTTTTTTCAATATGTAATCTAAAGTACAATAAAGTAAAAACTAAACAAGAAAAATCTAGGAAAAGAAAGTGGCAACCCACTCTAGTATTCTTGCCTGAGAAATCCCATGGGCAGAGGGGCCTGGTGGGCTTTAGTCCATGGGGTCACAAAAGGAGCAGGCATGACTTAGTGACTAAACAACAACACATCAAACTAAAAACTTCCACGTAGCAAAAGAAACAATCAACAAAATAAAAAGATAGCCTACAGAATGGGAAAAAATATTTGCAAATATATTTGCAAATTATAAATATGATACCCAAGCTATACTAAAAACTCATATACCTCGATAGCAACAACAAAAAAAATTCAATAAAAAAATGGGCAAAGGACCTGAATAGACATTTTCCAAGGAAGCTTTATGAATGGTCAACAGATAAATGAAAAGGTCAGCTCAGTATAACTATTAGGGAAATGCAAATAAATACCACAATAAGATATCAACTCTTGCCAATTAGAATGGCTGTCATCAAAAACATAAGCGATAACAAAAGTTTATGAGAAGATGAAGAAAAGGAGAACCTCTATGAACTACTGGTGAGATTGTAAACTGGTACAGCCCCTTTGGAAAACAGTATGGAGGATTTCTCAAAAAAATTAAAAATAGACCTGTTATGATCCAGCAATTCCATATATTCCATATATCTGGGGCTATATCCACAAGAAATGATAACATTATGTTGAAGACCTACTTGTTGCTGTCCACTGCAGCATTATTTATAATAGCCAAGACCTGGAAACAACTTAAGTGTCCATCAACATATAAATGGATAAAGGACAGTGGTGTATATTGGTAAAATGAAATATGGTTTAGCCATTAAGAAGGCGAGCCTGCCTTTTGTGATGACATGGGTATACCGAGAAGACATTATGTTAGAGTGAAATAAGTCAAACAGAAAGGCAAATACTGTATAGTCTCATTTATATCTCAAATCTAAAATAAGAAAAGAAAAAGAACTCTGAGCTCATTGTATAAGAGATTAGATTTGTAGTTACCAGAGTTGGGTGGAAGTGAGAGGGGTAATTGGAGGAAAGTGGTCAAAAGGTACAAACTTCCAGTTATAAATAAGTATTGGTGATATAATAGACACATGATGACTAACACATGATAGCTAACACTATTGTGTTGTATTTAATATACTAAAATCTGCTAAGGGAGTAAGTCATAAAGAGTTCTTATCACAAAAGGGGAAAGCATTTTTTTCTTTTTCTTCTTTTGACATCTTTATGAGATGATGGATGTTAAATTATTGTGATATTCATTTCATGATACATGTAATTCAAGATGTTATACTATACACCTTGAACTTATACAGTGCTGTGTCTCAGTTATATGTCAGTAAAACTGGAGGTAAAAAAGACCATCAGGAAACAGTGGAAAAAGAAGAGTGCACAGTGCCAGGCAAGAATAGTCTCTTAACAAATGTTTGCTTGATAAATGAATGGAAAGGAGAAAAGGAACCCTGAATGTTTAAAAACTGGTTTTTGAGGGGCAGAATTTCAGAGCTTCTGAAATTCAATGAAAGATATTCAGACTATCAAAAAACATTCTAGATAGCAAAAATTAACCAAAATTAATCATGGAAAAATCATAGTTTAATAGAGAGACTATGGGTGATCCCTAGAATGAATAAAATTGGATATAGCTAGGATTGCCAGATTTAGCAAATAAAAATAAAGGCTGCCCAGCTAAATTTGGTGACCAGGAGTCCTTCCCTCAAATGTTTTGGATCCTCCTCTGGTTCCTGGGATCTGCTAAGCCGGGTGGTGGGTTCTCGAGCAGCCCCTGGTGAGTTCTGGACTGTGTGAGCTGCAGTCCCTGTGTCTTCCGCTAGGGGGGTTCTCCAACTCTCTTCCTTGAGGATGGAAGCCAATTAGATGTCCTGAGAGCTCTGGGACTTGAGTTTTGGGGTCATTTCAGCCCATCTCGGTTGGGCTAGAGTTCCAGGGGGGGCAGTCTGCTGGGCAGATCCCTCTTCTGACTGGTGTAGCATTTCTTTCTCTGGTTGGGCAGGACTGAGTGACAGGAATGGTGCTGACATACTGATTATTGGTAACTCACTCATGCATGTCAGTGAACAAATTCAGGATTCTGGGAGACTGAAAGAGTCTTGTGCTTGAGCCACTTGGGTGTCGGTATTGTCATTGTGTTCTAGCTGTGGTGCTGCCTTGAGGTCATGCATCCTATTCTCAGCAGCATCCCCCCCCACCCCTCCCCTCTGCTGGCATCCAGGAAGGCCAACCACCTCTCTGCAGGTGGTCCTCCTAAGTGGCCAAGTTCCTGCCCTCTGAGAACTTTAGAAATCATTGCCCTCAACAGCAGTGGGCCCTCTTGATTGGTATCCTATTTTGTCTCGGATCTATGTAGATGCATGTTCCCCTAGTCAATCTTAAGCCATGTTGGAAGAGAAGGACATCCCTTGCTTCAGTGGGACTCTTCTCTCACTGACCATGGTTCTTCTTCTAACCAGCACTCTATTGTCAGTATGCGGGAGGTGGGGTTACAGTTTCAAAAGAGTTCATATTCGATGAATTCAGTAATTATATCCAGAAGACTTCAAGAAGAGACACTATTGGAAGATGTTTGCTCTGTGTTATAAAGTTCCGAAGATAAATTTATCATGACCAGGAAAAAGAATTATTATTCACACTTTCCTGCATGCTCTGGGTAAGACTTGCTTTTGTGGTTATCATCAGTAAAGCAAGTGTCATCTTTTGAATGTCATTGGATGCCAGCATTCATGAGTGGCATCAGGGATGAAGCAACTTCCTTAGGAATGATTCAATTAGCATGAAATAACTGGTATTGGGAAAGTGCAGAGGGAAATATTGTTTCAATATAAACAAGTTCCAAAGAGTCATGGTGATATGAGTAATAATAGCATTTTTACCTTTTTCTTGCCAGAGGGGATAGGAAATTAATCAAGAACATGAAGAGATAGTTTCAGGACCTGTTGAAGAAGAGATGGTACCTAAACATTAAGAGGCATTATCACATGTGTTATTGGAGTGAACTTGAGTTCACTTGCCTTCTGCACAGCAAAGCCAGTCTGCTGACACTATGGGGTGGTAGTGAAGGAAAGTACAGCATTTATTGCAGACACCAAACGTGAACAGGTGGCTTGGGCTCAAAAAGCCTGAACTCCCTGATGGCTGTCAGGGAAGGGTATTTAAAGGCAACATTTGGGGTGAGAGTCTGTTCTTTGTGACTCAAGGCAGGCCTAGGAGACTAAAGCTTTTTCCCTCCAGGGAAACCTTTTTTTCTACCAGGGAAGCCCTACAAACAGCAGAGGACAAAGAAGGGCTTTTGTACTCGGGAAGGCCCCACAGGGTCCCACTTGGTTTCAGTCCCCTTCTTTGATATTTCTCAATCCTAAGAGGAACAGAGGGCAGGACAAGAAAAAGACTAAAGTTTTGGATAGAGAAGTTAATTGTAAACCTGGCAGAGAAACTCAGTTTTTGGGACACCCAGATTCACATGCACTCATTGGACCAAAAAGAAAAAAAAAATTAAGTGCTTGTTTTCTACCATTTTCCTAAATTGTCATTCATCAATCACTAGACATTGTATAGACTCATGAATTTTTGAAGTAACTTATTTAACCAACTAGTTTATATATACAGGGACCTGATACACTCTAGGGGCAGCCCAGCCCCTAGAATCAGCATTTGTCCATGAATTATTGGAAGATATGGTACCTATTGTTCCTGGAGACTGTTCTGTTTATTACTATTAGTCATTTTTACCTCTCTCAAGGCCTAGCCCATAATTAGCCCATAATTTCTCACATGATTTTTTTTCACATTGTACATTGAAGACGTATGGTAGGCTCTCAGTAAATAGTTGTTGAGTGAATAGTAGTTGCTTAATACATGCCTGTTGCATTGAAAAGGATAACTGTGTAACAAATGGCACAGAGAAAATTAGCTCTTACTCCTGGTAACTATTTTGCTGTTGGAGCATGATAAAAAGTATTTTCCAATTATAATCTGACACCTTAACTGCTGCTGCTGCTAAGTCGCTTCAGTCGTGTCCGACTCTGCGACCCCATAGACTGCAGCTCACCAGGCTCCCCTGTCCCTGGGATTCTCCAGGCAAGAACACTGGAGTGGGTTGCCATTTCCTTCTCTAATGCATGAAAGCAAAAAGTGAAAGTGAAGTCTCTCAGTCATGTCCGACTCTTTTAACGACCCATGGACTGCAACCTACCAGGCTCCTCCATCCATGGGATTTTCCAGGCAAGAGTACTGGAGTGGG
The DNA here is from genome assembly GCF_033118175.1 of Dama dama. NCBI lineage: Eukaryota > Metazoa > Chordata > Mammalia > Artiodactyla > Cervidae > Dama > Dama dama. Next base: position 21,515,749 of record NC_083686.1, on the reverse strand, counting down.
GTGCCATTGCTTTCTCCAAACACTTTAACTACTACACTTAAATTTCTGAGAATACACTTACATAGTTGTGGAAAAATCTTCGCTAGATCAAGGATTATTCTCACCCCTTCTTTTCCTTGGGGAGAACTGATTCAGGCTTGTGTGAAGAAAGTGTTTAGTGTTGTTGGTTCTGTTATCTGTTCCTTGGTCTTTTCACTTAGAATCTTTATAAAACAGGTGTATAAATAGAATTGTTTTCAGTGAAAGGGAACCTTGCCCTTCGCAAGCCTCTGAACACTTGTTTTCTGCACCTGCAGCAATAAAATTCGAGAGAGATAATGTATTGAATTTTAATCACATGCTGCCTTGTTACATATTCACTGTTTAAAAACATTCTGTTTATCATGGAGTTGTTAGTAAAAGGCGGTGTTGCCAATTAAGCCACTGAATGGCCTGGGGAGTGATTTTACACTGGGGAATGATTATAGTCTTATGTAAAAATAGCAGACTCTTAGGTTAAAGTGAAAAAGACTGGTAAAAATGCTTGATGAAAGCTGTGCTTACTAGAAATGCTTCAAGTGTGTGTGTGTGTGTGTGTGTGTGTGTGTGTATTTAAAATTATAGATGAAGTTGGATTTTTATCTCAATATGCAGAAAGGGATCATTAAGTCTACAACTATGAGTATTAAAATTTTGATAATATTATATATTTAGTAAAACTGATCTCTAAAGGGAATGGGAACATGTTTTGCCATCCTGAAATATGCCTTTTTTTGGCATGAGGATCCTCTTTGCCTGGTCTTTTTTAAGAAGCAGCCGATACAGAGAAGTTTCAAAAACTGAATAGAAGTAGGAGACATTTGCGCTTTCCAGGTGGTGCTGGTCACATGAACCACAGCCTTGTCTAACTCAATGAAACTCGGAGCCATGTTGTGTAGGGCCACCCACCATGGACAGGTCTGGTGGAAAGTTCTGACAAAATGTGGTCCACTGGAGAAAGGAATGACAAACCACTTCAGTATTCTTGCCTTGAACCCCATGAACAGCATGAAAAGGCAAAAAGATAGAACACTGAAAGATGAACTCCCCAGATCAGTAGGTGCCCAACATGCTGCTGGAGATCAGTGGAGAAATAACTCCAGAAAGAATGAAGGGACAGAGCCAAAGCAAAAACAATGCCCAGTTGTTGATGTGACCAGTGAGGGAAGTAAAGTCTGATGCTGTAAAGAGCAATACTCCTTAGGAACCTAGAACATTTGATCCATGAATCAAGGCAAATTGGAAGTGGTTAAACAGGAGATGAACATCGGCAAGAGTGAACATTGACATATTAGGAATCAGGGAACTAAAATGGACTGGAATGGGTGAATTTAACTCAGATGACCATTATATCTACTACTGTGGGTAAGAATCGCCTAGAAGAAATGGAGTAGCCATCATAGTCAACAAAAGAGTCCGAAATGCAGTACTTGGATGCAGTCTCAAAAATGACAGAATGACCTCTGTTGATTTCCAAGGCAAACCATTCAATATCACAGTAATCCAAGGCTATGCCCCAAACAGCAATGCTGAAAAAGCTGAAGTTGAACGGTTTTGAAAACCTACAAGACCTTCTAGAACTAACACCCCAAAAAGATGTCCTTTTCATTATAGGGGACTGGAATGCAAAAGTAGGAAGTCAAGAGATACCTGGAGTAATAGGCAAATTTGGCCTTTGAGTACAAAAGGAAGTAGGGCAAAGGCCAACAGAGTTTTGCCAAGAGAACGCACTGGTCATAGCAAACACCCTCTTCCAACAACACAAGAGAAGACTCTATACGTGGACATCACCAGATGGTCAGTACAAAATCAGATTGATTATATTCTTTGCAGCCAAAGATGGAGAAGCTCTATACCATCAGCAAAAACAAGACCAGGAGCTAACCGGCTCAGATCATGAACTCCTTATTGCCAAATTCAGACTTAAATTGAAGAAAGTAGGGAAGATCACTAGACCATTCAGGTATGAGCTACATCAAATCCCTAATGATGAAACAGTGGAAGTGACAAATAGATTCAAGGGTTTAGATCTGATAGAGTGCCTGAAGAACTTTGGACAGAGGTTGTGATATTGTACAAGAGGCAGTGATCAAGAAATGGTGGAGAGGGAGGTGGGAGGGGGGATCGGGATTGGGAATACATGTAAATCCATGGCTGATTCATATCAATGTATGACAAAACCCACTGGAAAAAAAAATAAAAAAAAAAATAAAAAAAAAGAATAAAAAAAAAAAAAAGGCAAAATGGTTATCTGTGGAGGCCTTACAAATAGCTGAGAAAAGAAAAGAAGTGAAAGGCAAAGGAGAAAGGAAAGACATACCCATTTGAGTGAAGAATTCCAAAGATAACAGAGAGAGATAGGAAAGCCTTCCTCAGTGATCAATGCAAAAAGAAAATAGAGGGAAACAATAGAATGGGAAAGACTAGAAATCTCCTCAAGAAAATTAGAGATACCAGGGGAACATTTCATGCAAAGATGGGCACAATAAAGGACAGAAACAGTATGGACCTAACAGAAGCAGAAGATATAAAGAAGTGGCAAGAATACACAGAACTGTACAAAAAAATCTTCAATCTTCATGACCCAGAAAACCACAATGGTGTGATCATTCACCTAGAGCCAGACATCCTGGAATGCAAAGTCAAGTGGGCCTTAGGAAGCATCACTAAGAACAAAGCTAGTGGAGGTAATGGAATTTGAGTTGAGCTATTTCAAATCCTAAAAGATGATGCTGTAAAAATGCTGCACTCGATATGCTAGCAAATTTGGAAAATTCAGCAGCAGCCACAGGACTGGAAAATGTCAGTTTTCATTCTAATCCTAAAGAAGGGCAATGCCAAAGAATGCTCAAACTACTGCACAATTGCACTCATCTCACATGCTAGCAAAGTAATGCTCAAAATTCTCCAAGCCAGGCTTCAGCAATACATGAACCGTGAACTTCCACATGTTCAAGCTGGATTTAGAAAAGGCAGAACCAGAGATCAAATCGCCAACATCTCCTGGGTCATTGAAAAAGCAAGAGAGTTCCAGAGAAACATCTCAGTTCACTTCAGTTCAGTCGCTCAGTCATGTATAACTCTTTGTGACCTCATGAACTGCAACATGCTAGGCCTCCCTGTCCATCACCAACTCCCAGAGCCTACCCAAACTCATGTCCATTGAGTTGGTGATGCCATCCAACCATCTCATCCTCTGTCATTCCCTTCTCCTCCTGCACTCATCTTTCCTAGCATCAGGGTCTTTTCCAATGAGTCAGTTCTTTGCATGAGGTGGCCAAAGTATTGGAGTTTCAGCTTCAACATCAGTCCTTCCAATGAACACCCAAAACTGATCTCTTTTAGGATGAACTGGTTGGATCTTCTTGCAGTCCAAGGGACTCTCAAGAGTCTTCTCCAACACCACAGTTCAAACGCATCAGTTCTTCACTGCTCAGCTTTCTTTACAGCCCAACTCTCACATCCATCTATGACTACTGGAAAAACCATAGCCTTGACTAGACGGACCTTTGTTGACAAAGTAATTGTCTCTGCTTTTTAATATGCTGTCTAGGTTGGTCATAACTTTCCTTCCAAGGAGTAAGCGTATTTTAATTTCATGGCTGTAATCACTATCTGCAGTGATTTTGGAGCCCCAAAAAATAAAGTCAGCCACTGTTTCCACTGTTTCTTCATCTATTTGCCATGAAGTGATGGGATCGGATGCCATGATCTTAGTTTTCTGAATGTTGAGCTTTAAGCCAACTTTTTCACCCTCTTCTTTCACTTTCATCAAGAGACTCTTTAGTTCTTCTTCATTTTCTGCCATAAGGGTGGTGTCATCTGCATATCTGAGGTTATTGATATTTCTCCTGGCAATCTTGATTCTAGCTTGTTCCTCATCCAGCCCAGCATTTCTCATGATGTACTCTGCATATAAGCAGGGTGGCAATATACAGTCTTGACGTACTCCTTTTCCTATTTGGAACCAGTCTGTTGTTCCATGTCCACTTCTAACTGTTGCTTCCTGACCTGCATACAGGTTTCTCAAGAGGCTGGTCAGGTGGTCTGGTATTCCCATCTCTTTCAGAATTTTCCACAGTTTATTGTGATCCACACAGTCAAAGGATTGGCATAGTCAGTAAAGCAGAAATAGATGTTTTTCTGGAACAGTCTTGCTTTTTTGATGATCCAATGGATGTTGGTAATTTGATCTCTGGTTCCTCTGCCTTTTCTAAATCCAGTTTGAACACCTGGAAGTTCTGCTTTATTGACTATGCCAAAGTCTTTGACTGTATGGATCATAATAAACTCTGGAAAATTCTTCCAAAGATGGGAATATCAGACCACCTGACCTGCCTCCCGAGAAATCTGTATGCAGGTCAAGAAGAAACAGAACTGGACATGGAACAACAGACTGGTTCTAAATAGGGAAAGTAGTTTGTCAAGGCTGGATATTGTCACCCTGCTTATTTGACTTATGTGCAGAGTCCATCATGCGAAATGCTGGGCTGGAGGAAGCACAAGTTGGAATCAAAATTGCTGGGAGAAATATCAATAATCTCAGATATGCAGATGACACTACCTTTATGGCAGAAAGCGAAGAAGAAACAAAGAGCCTCTTGATGAAAGTTAAAGAGGAGAGTGAAAAAGTTGGCTTTAAATACAACATTCAGTAAACTAAGATCATGGCATCCAGTCCTATCACTTCATGGCAAATGGATGGAGAAATGATGGAAGCAGTGAGGGACTTTATTTTGGAGGGCTCCAAAATCACTGCAGATGGTGAGTGCAGCCATGAAATTAAAAGACGCTTGCTCTTTGGAAGAAAACTTATGACCAACCTAGACAGCATATTAAAAAGCGGACACAATTACTTTGTCAACAAACGTCCATCTAGTCAAGGCTATGGTTTTTCCACTAGTCATGTATGAATGTGAGAGTTGGACTGTAATCATAGTTGAGCACTGAAGAATTGATGCTTTTGAACTGTGATGTTGGAGAAGGCTCTTGAGACTCGCTTGGACTGCAAGGAGATCCAACAAGTCCATCTTAAAGGAAATCAGTCCTGAATGTTCATTGGAAGGACTGCTGCTGAAGCTGAAACTCCAATACTTTGGCCACCTGAACCTACTCACTAGAAAAGACCCTGATGCTGGGAAAGGTTGAAAGTGGGAGGAGAAGAGGACGACAGTGGATGAGATGGTTGGATGGCATCCCTGACTCAATGGACATGAGTTTGAGTAAGTTCCAGGAGTTGGCGATGGACAGGGAAGCCTGGTGTCTGCAGTCCATGGGGTTGCAAAGAGTTGAACATGACTGAGTGACTGAACTGAGTGGCAAAGAATCTGCCTCCCAATGCTGGTGACATAAGAGATGTGAGTTAATTCCCTAGTTTGGGAAGATCCCCTGGAGAAGGGAATGGCAACCCTGTCCAGTATTCTTGCCTGGGAAATCCCATGGACAGTGGAGCCTGGTGGGCTACAGTCCATGGTTTGCAAAGAGTGAGACACAACTGAGAGACTAAAGGGCAGCAGCAAGAGACGTTTGCATTCATAAGGGAGATCTCCATTTGTAAGGATGTCTCCCAGCTCTAAGGGGAAGAGGAGGACGTCCAAATCTCTAGAAACTCTTTATCAGTGGAGAAGGCTGTAACTTAAATCTGCATAGCAACCTTGGTGGTGGTTTAGTTACTAAGTTGTGTCCGACTTTTGTGACCCAAAAAACTGTAGCCTTCCAGGCTCCCCCTGTCCATGGGATTTCCCAAGCAAGAATACTGGCATCGGTTGCCATTTCCTTCTCCAGGGAATCTTCCTGACCCAGGCATCTCCTGCATCAGAGGTGGATTCTTTACCGACTTAGCCACCAAGGAGGCCCTGCATCACAACCTTAACCTTGCTTATTGTGCTTTGCCTGATAATCTCCCATGACTGGCTCCCTATCTCCCATCTGTTTAGCTGGAGATGGTGTTTAAGGTGATGCTTGGGCCATTTCCTGGGTACTCAGTTTTCTTGGACATCTCCCATATTTGTAAGAGTTATGCATAGTATTAAGCTTCTGTTTGTTTTCTCCTGTTAATCTGCCTTTTTTTGTAGGTGATCTCACCTGAGAACCTAGACGGGTGGAGGGAAAATGATAATTCCTCCCTTGAACAACCAAAGACAGTTTCACAGTGTTTCTACGGCTGTTAGTTTTCATTTTGCTGTTGGACTTTTTAAAAATATTAGACTGAAGTTTATCATATTGACTATTTCCACACACTTTAACCTGAACAGATTCAATGTTTATTTAATGGAGATTATTTTAGTTATTTTTAAAGAGGATTATGAGAGGAAAAAAGTTGTTTTTATTAGCCTTTATTTTTTCACTCTATATTTTAGTATGATCAATACATCATGTTTTTCTGTGTTTTCTGGAAGGCTCTGGATATGTTCTTTGGGATGTGGAGTTCTCTAATATGGAGTACATCTTCAAAGGTGGGGAATACGTGGAGATGGAAAACTATCTGTTGTTTTTCATCCTCAAATTAAAATAGTACATAAAAAATTAAAATGTAGGAATTTCTGAACATATGCTACAAATTAGGTTACACATATGTTAGAATGTAGGTTGTATATACATTAGAATTTTCATTGATTTAGCATAACATAACGTGGGATTTCCCAAACTTACATGTTCATAAGAATCTTGTGGGTGTATTATCCGAAAACTGAGTTCACTTCTTGGTGGGTGTCAAGGCAAAAGGCACAACCAAGCCAAAGATCTAGAGAAAGTGAAAATGTTAGTTGCTCAGTCGTGTCTGACTCTTTGCGACCCCATGGACTGTGGCCCACCAGGCTCCTCTGTCCATGGGTTTCTCCACAGGCAAGAATAATGGAGTGGATTGCTTCTCCAAGGGGGTCTTCCTGACCCAGAGATTGAACTGAGTCTCCTGCATTGTAGGCACAATCTTTACCGTCTGAGCCACCGGGGAAGCCCAAATGTCCATTACTTGAAGTAGTATGGAAATTTTCGAAAGTAATGTGTCCTTGAACAGCAAAATTAGGGAAGTTTTAAGCTGAAGATCATGCATACTCATGAAGAGGCTTGAGCATAGGAGAATTCAGTATAGAAGAGGGGCAAAGGTTGACAGAGTCCAGTTCAGTTCAGTCACTGTTGTATCTGACTCTTTGCAACCCCATGGTCTTCAGCACACCAGGCTTCCTTGTCCATCACCAACTCTCGGAGCTTGCTCAAACTTATGCCCATTGAGTCAGTGATTCCATCCAACCATTTCATCCTCTATCATCCCCTTCTCCTCCTGCGCTCAATCTTTCCCAGAATCAGGGTCTTTTCCAGTGAGTCAGTTCTTTGCATCAGGTGGCCAAAGTATTGCAGCTTCAGCTTCAGCATCAGTTCTTCCAATGAATATTCAGGACTGATTTCCTCTAGGATGGACTGGTTGGATCTCCTTGCAGTCCAAGGGACTCTCAGGAGCCTTCTCCAACATCACAGTTCAAAAGCATCAATTCTTTGATGCTCAGCTTTCTTTATAGTCCAACTCTCACATCCATACATGACTACTGGAAAAACCATAGCTTTGACTAGGCAGGCCTTTGTTGGTAAAGTTAATTAAGGTCAAGAAAGGTAAATATCATCATCCATTCTCCTACTTGGGTGAGGGCCTTTAGTTCCTACAGAATTCAAAGATATGTATCATGTTGTTATGTATATTCCTTGAGGAGGAATTCAGAATCTGTTTCATTGAACAATAGTTTTTCCAGTAGTCATGTACGGATGCGAGAGTTGAACCATAGGCTGCACCCTGAAGAACTGATGCTTTTGAACTGTGGTGCTCTTGAGGTCCCTTGGACTGCAAGGAGATCAAACCAGTCTGTCCTAAAGGAAATCAACCTTGAAGATTCATTGGAAGGACTGATGCTGAAACTGAAGCTCCAATAATTTGGCCACCTGATGTGAGGAGCTAACTCATTGGAAAAGACCCTAATGCTGGGAAAGACTGAGGGCAGAAGGAAAAGGAAATGACAATGGATGAGATGGTTGGATGGCTTTACTGACTCTATGGACATGAGTTTAAGCCAGCGCTGGGAGATAGTGAAGGACAGGGAAGCTGGGTGTGCTACAGTCCATGGGGTTGCAAAGAGTCAGAAACAACTTAGAGACTGAACAACAACAACAACAACAACTGTTTATTTTTTAAATTTAAATTTGTTTATTTTTTAAGTGAAGGATACTTGCATTACAGAATTTTGTTGGTTTCCTCCAAACATCAACTTGTATCATGAATCAGCCATAGGTATACATATGTTCTCTCCCTCTTGAAACTCCCTCCCCATCCCACCCCTAACAGTTGTTTGACTGCTTTTCCTTTGTTCCTGCCTTCCCTCCCTTCCCTAAAGATCCTTAATTACTGAGCTCTGTTTAAGGACAGGCACTTTTGCCAGGCTTAGATCACAAAATATCTTAAACCCAAAACAGCTTCTCTTAAGTCAAGAAAGCCATGCCTGGTTCTCTTTTTCCAGGGATCTCCCTACACTATCTGCTTACAAGAGGACTTCTTGCTTATGTAGATTCTTGGGTTCCTTAGGCCTACAGAATCAGAATCTCCATGGGGAGGGCCTAGAGTGCTTGTTTAGGATAGAAACGTTGGATAATGGTTAAGAACAGAAGTCAGAGGCTGGAGTATCTGCGTTAGAACCTTGGGTTCACTGCTTCCACCTGGGCTTCCCAGGTGGTGCAGTGGTGAAGGATCTGCCTGCCAATGCAGGAGACGCGGGTTTGATTCCTGTATAGGGAAGATCCCCTGGAGAAGAGTGTGACAACCCGCTCCAGTATTCTTGCCTGGAAAATTCCATGGACAGTGGAGCCTGGTGGGCTACAGTCCCTGAGGTCAAAAAGAGTTGGGTACAACTACTTGAGCAAAGCTGATCCATGGGGGAAGTATTATTGAAAAAAGCTCTACACCTCAGTTTTCTTATATATAAAATAGGGGCAATGGTAATACCTTCTAAGAGGGTTGATCTATGGATAGAAAGAGATGTAAATTGTATCAGGTATTTAGCACAATGCCTAGCACTAGTTAAGCATTCAGTAAATATTAGCTGACTGTGGTTCAGATCATAAACTCCTTATTGCCAAATTCAGACTTAAATTGAAGAAAGTGGGGAAAACCATTAGACCATTCAGGTATGACCTAAATCAAATCCCTTATGATTATACAGTGGAAATCAGAGATTTAAGGAACTAGATCTGATAGAGTACCTGATGAATTATGGATGGAGGTTCATGACATTGTACAGGAGACAGGGATCAAGACCATCCCCAAGAAAAAGAAATGCAAAAAAGCAAAATGGCTGTCTGAGGAGGTCTTACAAAAAGTTGTGAAAAGAAGAGAAGTGAAAAGCAAAGGAGAAAAGGAAAGATATACCTATTTGAATGCAGAGTTCTGAAGAATAGCAAGGAGAGATAAGAAAGCCTTCCTCAGCGATCAGTACAAAGAAATAGTGGAAAACAATAGAATAGGAAAGACTAGAGATCTCTTCAAGAACATTAGAGATACAAAGGGAACATTTCATGCAAAGATGGGGCTCAGTAAAGGACAGAAATGGCATGGACCTAACAGAAGCAGAAGATATTAAGAAGAGGTGGCAAGAATACTCAGAAGAACTGTACAAAAAAGATCTCTTCATGACCGAGATAATCACGATGGTGTGATCACTCACCTAGAGCCAGACATCGTGGAATGTGAAGTCAAGCGTGCCTTAGGAAGCATCACTATGAACAAAGCTAGTGGAGGTGATGGAATTCCAGTTGCGCTATTTCAAATCCTAAAAGATGATGCCATGAAAGTGTTGCACTCAATGTGTCAGCAAATTTAGAAAACTCATCAGTGGGTGGCCACAGGACTGGAAAAGGTCAGTTTAAATTCCAGTCCCAAAAAGGAAATGCCAAAGAATGCTCAAACTACTGCACAATTGTACTCATCTCACATGCTAGTAAAGCAATGCTCAAAATTCTCCAAGCCAGGCTTAAGCAATACATGAACCATGAACTTCCAGATGTTCAAGCTGGTTTTAGAAAAGGCAAAGGAACTAGAGATCACATTGCCAACATTCGCTGGATCATTGAAGAAGAGTTCCAGAAAAACATCTATTTCTGCTTTATTGACTATGCCAAAACCTTTGACTGTGTGGATCACAATAAATTGTGGAAAATTCTGAAAGAGATAGGAATACCAGACTACCTTGACCTGCCTCCTCCTGTATGCAGGTCAGGAAGCAACAGTTAGAACTGGACATGGAACATCAGACTGGTTCCAAATAGGAAAAGGAGTACGTCAAGGCTGTATATTGTCACCCAGCTTATTTAACTTATATGCAGAGTACATCATGAGAAACACTGGGCTGGATGAAGCACAAGCTAGAATCAAGATTGCTGGAAGAAATATCAATAACCTCAGATATGCAGATGACACCACCCTTATGGCAGAAAATGAAGAAGAACTGAAGAGTCTCTTAATGAAAGTGAAAAAGGAGGGTGAAAAAGTTGGCTTAAAGCTCAACATTCAGAAAACTAAGATCGTGGCATCCATTCCCATCACTTCATGGTAAATAGATGGGGAAACGGTGGAAACAGTGGCTGACTTTATTTTTTTGGGCTCCAAAATCACTGCAGATGGTGATTACAGCCATGAAATTAAAATACGCTTACTCCTTGGAAGGAAAGTTATGACCAACCTAGACAGCATATTAAAAAGCAGAGACATTACTTTGTCAAGAAAGGTCCGTCTAGTCAAGGCTATGGTTTTTCCAGTAGTCATAGATGGATGTGAGAGTTGGGCTGTAAAGAAAGCTGAGCGGTGAAGAACTGATGCTTTTGAACTGTGGTGTTGGAGAAGACTCTTGAGAGTCCCTTGGACTGCAAGGAGATCCAACCAGTCCATCCTAAAGGAGATCAGTTTTGGGCGTTCATTGGAAGGACTGATGTTGAAGCTGAAACTCCAATATTTTGGCCACCTGATGTGAAGAGCTGACTCATTTGAAAAGACCCTCATGTTGGGAAAAATTGAAGGCAGGAGGAGTAGGGGATGACAGAGGTTGAGATGGGTAGATGGCATCACTGACTCAATGGACATGAGTTTGTGTAGGCTCCGGGAGTTGGTGATGGATAGGGAGGCCTGGAGTGGTGTGGTTCGAGATCGCAGAGTTGGACATGGCTGAGTGACTGAACTGAACTGAAATATTAGCTATTACCATTTGTAGTATAATACTTAGTACATTTTCAAATACATTTTCTCAAAAAATTAAAAAAAAAACCCACTAGATAGTTAAATAGGTTGAATATATTTAATGTGAGAATCAAATGAACCAAAATGTTGTTTCCACTCTTTGAGGCTTGTTCAGTCTTTCCAAGTTTTTCTTAAAAGAAAAGGCACTTGAGAAGGCAATGGCAACCCACTCCAGTGTTCTTGCCTGGAGAATCCCAAGGATGGAGGAGCCTGGTGGGCTGCCATCTATGAGGTTGCACAGAGTCGGACACAACTGAAGCCTCTTAGCAGCAGCAGCATGCACATATATTCTGCACGTTTATTCACATATGGCACTTAAATAAACATATTTAAATGCTATATTTAAAAAATATAGCATTTTCCTGAAGTAAAATTCTGCAATCTTAAAGGCAGTTTTTGTTATATTGTCTATAAATTATTTTTAAAATCATATGCATAGCAAATGTGATATATATGTGTAACTTATTTTTAAACCACATCTGTTAACGTTTGAAATGACCTAATCAGGAATCCACAGACTAAGAGAAGTTAGCATTTCAAACAGAGAATCATCTAAATCTGCATGAGATTCTATTAACTAGCATAAATGATTTTAGACAAACATTTTCATTGATTAAATGGGAATTTTTAATATATGTGAAATAAGCACCACCACTTTTACATGGCTGTGGTAGAAGAATTAGGAGCATCCCTCAGTTTAATCTGTTGGGATTGGTACAGATACATATACTTTCCTTCAGTCTCATTTCCCAGCACTAAAAGGATGGGCCATTGTGTGATTCAGCCCGGCACTTAGATCAGCTCATCTTGCTTGTAGAAAGCTGTGTTTGTCTCTGAATCTTTCATATGAGGCTCTTGTTGGAGCCTAGTGGCCCGTATGGACTTCTTGCTTACAGACCTGGGTTTGTATCCCCTTGCCATAAATGCTTATACACATGGCAGAGTCATTGTGAAGCTAACTTTGTTTTCCACATATTCTGGTGGTGAGTTGTAGAGAAGGACACTTCCAGCCCCTACTTGCCTTTGATCATTAGAGCCTACTAAGCAAGAGATATTCAGGGGGAAGATTGTGACCAATTTTAAGTGACCACTGTTAAAAGATAAACTGAGGCATAGGCGTGCTGCGATTCATGGGGTCGCAAAGAGTTGGACACGACTGAGCGACTGAACTGAACTGAACTGAGGCATAGTAAAATTTTTAAAAAGCTTATTTGAGCCAAAAATTGATTTGAATTAGGCAGTACCAAACCAGAAGTCGTTAGGAGTACTTCTTGGCCAAGAGCCAGGGGAAAGCCTTACCTAGAGAGGATGCAGAAGCAAAGAAAGGAAATTGCTGATTGGTTATAGCTTAAAGATTGAAGGCAAAAGGAGAAGGGGGCGGCAGAGGATGAGATGGTTAGATAGCATCACTGGCTCAAAGAACATAAATTTGGGCAAACTCTGGGGAAATAGCGAAGGACAGAGGAGCCTGGTGTGCTGCAGTCCATGGGGTCGCAGAGTTGGACACAACTTAGCGACAGAGCAACAACAACAAATAACTTAAACCCTGTTGGCTGTTTGTGGTTGGTTGTCCTTAGCATTTTGATATCATAACCTTGAGGCTTTTACAGGCTGAGATTTTGTTTTGCTTACATAGGCCACCCAGGCATTAGCACCACTTCAATCTGATGGCTTGTTTCATTAATTTAACATCACATAAGTTTATTTCAGTTCACACATACCTCCTAGTTCCATTGCAGCTTTTAAAGTTGAAGGTCAAAATCTTAGGCATTTGATATTTGTTTTCCAATCCTCAATATCATATTCTTACACAAAAGAGGCCATTCTCCATCTCTCTTCCAGGTGATTAGTAGTTTGAAATAGAACATGGCAGGAATGTTTGCGTGCGTGGGTGCTAAGTTGCTTCAGTCATGTAGGACTCTTTGTGACCCTGTGGACTGTAGCCTGCCTGGATCCTCTGTACATGGGATTCTCCAGGCAAGAATACTAGAGTGGATTGCCATGCCCTCCTCCTGGGGATCTTCCCGACCCAGGGATCAAACCCGTTGTCTCTTTTGTCTCCTGCATTGGCAGATGTGTTCTTTCCACCGGTGCCATCTGGGAAGCCTCAGGAATGTTTATGAGTTGGCAAACTTTAGAAGTTCCCTCACCATCCTTGCCAAGAGCTGTTTCCTGAACATGTCGCTGGCCTTTCATGGTATGGTGTTCTTTCTGATAGGTCTGTATTCATGATTCACTGGCTTTAAAAAAAAAGATTCAGACTAGTACCCATGCAGTACAAAAACGTGGAAACAGTGACAGATTTTCTTTTCTTGGTCTCCAAAATCATTGTGGATGGTGATTGTAGCCATGAAATTAAAAAATGCTTTCTCCTTGGAAGAAAAGCTGTGACAAACCTAGACAGCATATTATAAAGCAGAGACATCACTTTACCAAAAAAAGGTCCAAAAAGGGCTGTATGGTCAAAGCTATGGTTTTTCTAGTAGTTATGTATGGATCTGAGAGTTGGACAATGAAGAAGGCTGAGTGCTGAAGATTTGAGGCTTTTGAACTGTGGTGTCAGAGTAGACTCTTGAGAGTTCCTTGGACAGCAAGGAGATCAAACCAGTCAATCCTAAAAAATCGGCTGTAAATATTCATTGGAAAGACTGATGCTGAGGCTGAAGCTCCAGTACTTTGGCTACCTGATGCGAAGAGCCAACTCACTGGAAAAAATCTTGATGCTGGCAGAGATTGAGGGCAGGAACAGAAGAGGGCAACAGAGCATGAGATATTTGGATGATATTACCAGGGACTTTCTTGGTGGCTTAGATGGTAAAGAATCCATCTGCAATGCGAGAGACCCGAATTCCATCTCTGGGTCAGGAAGATCCGCTGGAAAAGGAAATGGCAACCCACTCCAGTATTGTTGCCTGGAGAATCCCATGGACAGAGGAACCTGGAGGGCAGTTGGACATGACTGAGCAACTAACATTTTTACTTCACTTTTCACTGACTCAATGGACATGAGTTTGAGCAAGCTCCTAGGGATAGTGAAGGACCAAGAAACCTGGTGTGCGGCAGTCCATGGTATCACAAAGACTTGCACAGGACTGAGTGACTAAACAACAAGTAGAAGAAAAAGGTCAACAAATACTTAAGAAACTCATAAATTTCTGGCTTTTTTTCTGGGCCACATAGCATTGTTGGAAGAAGATATGGAATACAGTCAGCTAGAAGCACAGAATTGGTGGGGGCCTTTGGTGGAAGAGGTTGATTGAGAAAGTATTCAGAGATATAATGCAGATAAAACCAAGACAGGTGATGGAGCTGAACAAAAACAATCTAAGGTTCATGTATTAATTTCCACAATCATCTCTTAATTTTCTGTTGATAATAAATACTGGTAGCATATTTATTAATCTTTATGTAAATGTCTTTGAATATAAAATTTTATTTTGAGGTATTTGTAGATTTAGTTGTAGTTGTAAGAAACAATAGAGATGCCATATATCCTTTAGCCATTCCCCCCTCAATGACAACATTCTACAGAACTATGACACACTGTGGCCTTGATATTGACATTGATGCAGTCAAGAGAGAGAACATTTTCCTCACTACAAGGATCTCTTCTGCTCTGGTATATGCCCTGGTATAGCCATAGTCACTCTCACTCACCACCACTCCTTCCTTATAACCCTTGACAACTGCAAATGTGTTCTTCATTTCTATAATTTTGTCATTTCAGGAATCTTACATTAAATGGAGTGGTACAATATGTAACCTGGGGTTGGCTTTTCTTCTTTTTTTTTCATTCAGCATAATTTTCTGGAGCTTCACTGAGGTCATTGTGTGTATCAAAAGTTCATTCCTTTTTATTGCTTGGTAGTTATTCATGGTATGGATTGTACCAGTTTGTTTAATCATTCACCCATTGAAAGATATCTGAGTTGTTTTGACTGTTATGAATAAGGCTGTTATAGACATAGGTGTACAGGTTTTTTGGTGAATGTGATTTTTTTATTTCTTTGGGATATATGCCCAGAAGTGCAATTGCTGGGTTATATGATAATCACATTTCAGGTTTTTAGGAATATGCTAAACTTTTTAGAGTGTCTGTATCAACAGCAAAGTATGAGTGATCCAGAGTCTCTGCATCCTGGCCAGCTTGTGGGGTTGCTACTGGTTTTTGTCTTACCATTCTCCCAGCTGTAGAGTGATTTCTCCCTGTGGTTTTAAGGCATTCCTACTGGCTATTGATGCTGGACATCTTTTCTTGTACTTCAGTTCAGTTTAGTTCAGTCGCTCAGTTGTGTCCAACTCTTTGTGACCCCGTGAACCGCAGCACGCCAGGCCTCCCTGTCCATCACAAACTCCCGGAGTTTACTCAAACCCATGTCCATTGAGTCAGTGATGCCATCCAGCCATCTCATCCTCTGTCATCCCCTTCTTCTGCCCTCAATCTTTCCCAGCATCAAGGTCTTTTCAAATGAGTCAGCTCTTCGCATCAGGTGGCCAAAATATTGGAGTTTCAGCTTCAACATCAGTCCTTCCAATGAACGCCCAGGACTGATCTCCTTTAGATGGACTGATTGGATCTCCTTGCAGTCCAATACTTACTTGCCACCTTTGTATCTTCTTTGTTGACATGTCTCTTCATGTCTTTTGCCCACATTCTAGTTGGACTTTTTTTTTTAACTGTTGTGTTTAACTGTTCTTTATGTATTTTAGTGACTAGTTCTTTGTGTGGTTTATAAGTGTTTTCTTATGGACTTAAACTTGTCTTTTCACATTTATCACATGATTTTTTGTAGAACAAAGGTTTTTAATTTTGACAAATTCCAACTTATCATTTTTTCCTTTTGGTGTTGTCTAAGTACTGTGGTGTTGGAGAAAACTCTTAACAGTCTCTTGGACTGCAAGGAGATCCATCCAGTCCGTCCTAAAGGAGACCAGTCCTGGGTGTTCATTGGTAGGACTGATGTTGAAGCTGAAACTCCAATATTTTGGCCATCTGATGTGAAGAGCTGACTCATTTGAAAAGACCCTGATGCTGGGAAAGATTGAGGGCAGGAGGAGAAGGGGATGACAGAGGATGAGATAGTTGGATGGCATCACTGACTCAATGGACATGAGTTTGGGGAAATTCTGGGAGTTGTTGATAGACAGGGAGGCCTGGCGTGTTGTGGTTCATGGGGTTGCAAAGAGTCGGACATGACTGAGTGACTGAACTGAACTGAACTGAAGAACATTCAACCTAAACCTTGATCTTCAAGTTTTCTTTTTTTTTTTCCTTCTAAAAGTTTTGTAATTTTGTGTTTCATATTTTCATCTGTGGCACATTTTGAGCTGATTTTTGTATAAAATGAGATTTAGGTTGAGTTTCATTTTCTGGCTTATGAACATTTAATTGCCCACCATTGTTTATTTAAGAAGTAATTTTTTTGTTTTTGTTTTTTTTTACATTGAATTGCTTTTTCACTTCTGTCAAATATCAGTTGGACATTATTTTTGTGGGCCAATTTTGGCTTTTCTGTGCCGTTCCAATTTCACTAGTTTCTTCTCTTTACTTTTTTCATCCTTCTGCTAGCTCAGGGTTTATTCTGCTCTTCTTTTTTGAGGTTCTTTATGTGGGAGCTTAAATGATTGATTTGAGAATTTTCCCTTTTTTTTTACTGCAGTAAGTTCATTCTGTAAATTTTTTTTTGTCTCAGCACTGTTAGCTATCTCCCATAGATTGATGCATTTTCATTCTGTTCAATGTATTTTTAAATTTTTCTTGAGCTTTTCTTTTTCATCTATTTATTATTTTAAGGTGAAAATGTTAGTCACTCAGTTTTGTCTGACTCTTTGCGACGTTATGGACTGTGTGGACTGTAGCCTGTCAGGCTCCTCTGTCCAAGGAGTTCTCCAAGCAAGGATACTGGAGTGGGTTGCCATTTCCTTCTCCAGGGCATCTTCCTGACCCAGGCATTGAACCTGGGTCTCCTGCATTATAGGCAGATTCTTTACCTTTGAAGTGTGTTATTTAGTTCCTAAGTGTTTGTAGATCTTCCTGTTATCTTTCTTGTTCATTTCTAGTTATTTTCTTTTTGGAGAACACACTGAATGTGATTTGAATTATTTTAAATTTTGAGAGTTGTTTTATGATAATATAGTCTATCATGATGTATGTTTCTCATGCACTTGAAAAAAATGTGTATTATGCTGTTGTTGGGTTAATTGTTCTATAAATGTTGAGATTCTTTTGGTTGATGATGTTGTCAAGTTCTTGTATATTCTTGCTGATTTTCTGTCTGATTGTTTTATCAATTGTTGAGAGAGAACCATTGAAGGCTCCAAGTATACTTTTTTTTTCTTTCTTTCTTTTTTTCCAAGTATACTTTTGAATATATTTATTTTTCTTTTCAGTTCTAGCAGTTTGGTGTGTAGCTCTGTTAAACCCCAATTTGCAGCTCTGTTATTTAGTTTATACTCATTTAGGATTATTATATCTTCATGATTGATTTGCCCTATTATCTCTAGTTTATGTGTCTCTCTGTTTATGGTAATTTTCCTCACTCTAAAGTTTATTTTATGTGATATTAATATAGCCACTCCTACTTTCCTTTAACTAATGTGTGCATGATATATCCTTTTTAATGCTTTTACTTTGAGCTGACCTATATTGTTGTATTTGAGGTGAATTTCTTTAGACAGCATATAGTTAGTCCATAGTTTAACTCACTCTGCCAGTCTTTGCCTTTTAATTACCATATGATGATGATGATGATGATGATAGTCACTCGGTCATGTCCAGATCTCTGTGACCCCATGGACCATAGTTCTCCAGGCTCCTCTGCCCATGGAATTCTCCAGGCAAGAATACTGGAGTGGACTGTCATTCCCTTCTCCAGGGGGTCTTCCCGACCCAATGACTGAACATGGGTCTCCTGCACTGTAGCTCTACCACAGCCATCATAAGTAAATTCCAGCAACAAGTAACAAGTGTTTTGAGGAAAAGCGGACTTCATGGTCAAAAAAAATGGTACATAACCTGTCCCCCTTTTGTGTATTTATATGGTAGCAACTCTCAAAAGTTGTGTAGTGAACAAATTCCTGCTTAAGCTTGTTTAATCTAGCATTTAATTGTATAGTTCTACATATTAAAAAGCAGAGAGACATTACTTTGCCAACACAGGTTCATCTGGTCAAGGCTGGGGTTTTTCCAGTGATCATGTATGGATGTGAGAGTTGGACTGTGAAGAAAGCTGAGCGCCAAAAAAATTGATGCTTTTGAACTGTGGTGTTGGAGAAGACTCTTGAGAGTCCCTTGGACTGCAACCAGATCCAACCAGTCCAACCTGAAGGAGATAAGTCCTGGGTGTTCATTGGAAGGACTGATGCTGAAGCTGAAACTCCAATACTTTGGCCACCTCATGCGAAGAGTTGACTCATTGGAAAAGACCCTGATGCTGGGAGGGATTGAAGGCAGGGGGAGAAGGGGACAACAGAGGATGAGATGGCTGGATGGCATCACCGACTCGATGGGCATGAGTTTGAGTAAACTCCGGGAGTTTGTGATGGACAGGGAGGCCAGGTGTGCTGCGATTCATGGGGTCGCAAAGAGTCAGACACGACTGGGCGACTGAACTGAACTGAACTGAACTGAACTGACATATTAATAATTATTGTTTAATTGCTCAGTCATGTCTGACTCTTTTGCAACCTCATGGACTGTAGTCCGCCAGGTTCCTCTGTCCATGATTTTCTCCAGGCAAGAATAGTGAAGTGGGTTACCATTTCATTCTCCATGGGATTTTCCTGACCCAGGGGCTGAATCTGCATCTCCTGCATTGGCAGGTGAATTCTTTACCACCGAGCCACCAGGGAAGCTCTTCACAATTAAACAATTCAAATTTATTTAACTACATAATTTCTCTCCAACATATTTCATTTTATTTTACTTTGCATATTATTAATTAATAAAATTTAGTCTATTAATACCTATTAAAACTAATTTTAGCTTGGGGAATATAAATTCAAAGTGACTTGTTTCCTGTAATATGTGGGATGTTATATGATGCACTGATATAATTAATCTTTCTTGGCTTCTTAAAGAGGTAATCACGAATCTGTAGCTTTATTGTCATCTCCTCTTTAGGATGCTTTCTTAATCTGGATCTTATGGGCCTTTTCAGGTTTCAATGAATGGCATGAATAGTCCCCAAAATGAGTATGGTATTTTGTATAAGATGTGCACATTTCTGTAGATAGGGCTCATTGTTTTAATATTCAGTCCTCAAAGAGTAATGTGACCCTTGTAAGATCTTAATCTTAATCTGATCTATTCTAATCTTAATCTAATGTTCTGTAGGATGTAGTTGTCACCATTAGTGAGTGTAGTTTTTTTATTTCTGAAATCAAGGTACCTTATTAAATAGCAATTTATGTATCTAAATAAGACATAAAGGTATATTGCAATATATTGGTGAAGGCATTTAGAACATTTTGTTTTTATTTCAACTACCTATAATGCTCAGAACTTGTATAAAAGGGCAGAGGAAGTCATACTCTTTATGTTTTTATATTTAATAGCAGATGCAAATTTTATTTTTCATTGTGGTTTATTTTCCTGATGTGTTTTTCTTTGTCTATTTATATTTATTCAGAAATGGCTATTTAATGTCTACTATCTGCCACATATTAAATATCTTATTAAATATTATGAAATAAGAGGAATCATCGGTGATTTTAAAAGTAGCTCTTCATTTGAACTTTACATTTCTCGGAAGATAATTAGTGAGGTTAATATGCTACACATTAGACACTAAAGAAACTGTATTCCCTCTCCCCCATGAAAAATCAACATAAATTTAGGGGTGCATTTTTTGCAGTTTGTTGAGTAGCCCAACTTATTCCTGTTTGTTACTTCAGACACTCATTTTGATGTTGTTCCTTGACTCTGCATTACAACTGTTTGTTGTTGTTTAGTCCCTAAGTTGTGTCTGACTCTTTGCGACCCCATGGACTGTAGGATTCTTTTCCACTGAGCCGCCAGGGAAGCCCCTGTATTACAGTACTTCCCATGAGTGACTATCCTTTTATTTCTAGTTTGATTCTTGATTCTGCAAAATTTCTGTTTTCATTCTTCCACTATTTGTATCTATCTGATATCTGATTATTAAAAATATTTTTTATTGAAAACAGAGAGGTACAATTTTATCTGTATTCTGTAAAGTGATGTGGGCAGAATTTAGGTCACAGGATATAATTTTAATAATTTAAGAATTCCTCATGGGAATGGGGAATGGCTGGGAGTGCAAAATCAGAAACCCTGACTTCAATAGCATCATATTTTAAAAGCTGCATTAATTACTCTAAGAAAATAATGTATAAGTGTAGTAACATGTGAAGAAAATGTTTCCTTGGGAGAAAAATGAACTAATTATGGTAAAAATATTTCAGCAGAAACAACACTGCATTCTTTTAAAGTGAAATCATAAATAGAGGTAAACTAATATTTCCGGAATTATTGACACTCTATACACAATGTGTGTGTTTTTCTTGGCATTCAACATTTTTTTCCACTAAATCAGATTCATTGCATTTGGCAAGATTTTTCAAAAAGAGCATGAGGTTATTTGTGGGATGTGTATTTGACATGTTCACACAATGTACAGTTCATAGTTCAAAGTTGAAATCACAGCTCTGTTTTTCTTGATGAGAATTCTCTCTGGCAAATTGCCTAGGAAAATTCTGGTAGATTTGTTTGCATCCCACCCAATATTCAACTAATATTATAAAATCAGTCATCAGCTGGGACTAACTAATTGCTCTAGAGTTATTTATCTGAATAAGATGACTCTCCATTAGACTTGCTGAAACAGTTGTTGTTTAGTCACTAAGTCTTTTCATACTGTTCATGGGGTTCTTAAGGCAAGAATACTGAAGTGGCTTACCATTCCTTTCTCCATGTGGGAGGAGAAGGGGACAACAGAGAAGGAGATGGTTGGATGGCATCACTAACGCGATGGACATGAGTTTGAGTAGGCTCTGGGAGTTGGTGATGGACAGGGAAGCCTAGTGTGCTGCAGTCCATGGGGTCGCAAAGAGTTGGACACGACTGAGCGACTGAACTGACTGAATCACTAAGTCGAGTCCAAATTTTTGTGACCCTATGGATTGTAGCATGTCAGGCTTCCCTATCCATGGGATTTCCCAGGCAAGAATGCTGGAGTGGGTTGCCATTTCCTCATCCAGGAGATCTTCCCAACCCAGAGACTGAACCCGCATCTCCTGCATTGGCAGGAAGGTTCTTTACAGTTGAGCCATCTGGGAAGCCCCTGCTGAAACAATAGGACATGTTTAATTGAAAGACTTAAGTACACCAGGCTGGAGCACGTACCTCATGCATCCAGCCCCCCCAGAGGAATCGGGTGGAGAGGGAGGTGGGAGGGGGGATCGGGATGGGGAATACATGTAAATCCATGGCTGATTCATGTCAATGTATGACAAAAACCACTACAATATTGTTAAGTAATTAGCCTCCAACTAATAAAAATAAATGAAAAAAAAAGACTTAAGTACTCTTTTACCTAAAAATTGATAAGAAAAATATATATTGAATTTGTATCTTTGATAATATGACAATTATTGGTAACTTGGGAAGATCGCCTGGAGGAGGGCATGGCAGCCTACTCCAATATTCTTGGCCTGGAGAATCCCATGTACGGAGGAACCTGGTGGGCAGTCCATGGGGTCGCAGAGTCAGACACTACTGAAGCAGCTGGGCATGAGCATGCATGTTATTGGTAACTCCCACGATATATAGATATCTAGTCTGCTATATCTCAGGATAAAATCTAGGTAGGAACTCCGTAGAAATGTTCTGCTCTAACTTCACTCAAGGACATGTTACTCTTGCACTCTGACTATGCCATCAACATTCTTAACTTATTAATTTATTTTGGTGGCTATAGTGCTGAAATTTTATGTCATTTTGAACTATAAACTCTGCCTCATGGGAAGTATTGTGCCACATTCAGAGAGTTTAGACTCCGATTGGCAATGGTAGCATGAGTCTAACATTTGATTTTAGGAATGTGAGCATGTTGCTAAACCCAAGTTTGTGCACCCGACACACAGTGAGGCCAAACAGACTGAAATGTCGGAATTTGGAACTGAGAACAGTTTATATGAGGGCAAAGCAAAGTGAACAGGCAACTGATGCTAAAAATCGCCAAACTCCCTGATGGTTTTCAGAAGAGATGTTTAGTTTTAAAGGCAGAATTTGGGGTGAGAACTGCAGGGTATGTGGCTTTCTTCTGATTGGTTGGTGGTAAGGTAACAGGGCAGTGCTCCAGGGGTCTTGTGCTCAGCCTGAAGTTACCATCCTCCACGTGGGTGGGGTCCTTACTTACTGCAGGAGAACTCAGACAGTTTGGTATATCTCCTGAGAAGGAGCTAAGATTTTATCACTGCATTATGGTTTGACTTCCCTGGTGGCTTAGTTGGTAAAGGTAAAGAATCTGCCTCCAATGTTGAAGACTGGGATTCACTCCCTGGGTTGGGAAGATCCCCTGGAGAAGGGAATGGCTACCCACTCCAGTCAGTGTTCTTGCCTGGGAAATTCCATGGACAGAGGATCCTGGCAGGCTACAGTCCAAGGGGTCACAAGAGTCAAACACGACTTAGTGACTAAACCATCACATTGTTTGACAGCGTTTTCCTTTGTCTCTGCATTCCTTCACATTCCTGATTAGTAATGGTTTGCACCTGATCTTTGAAACTCAGGGAAGTAAGTTTAGGCAGCTGATGCCTTTTCCCTACAAACCAAACTGGGGACACAAAAAGGGCTTTTTTTCTTTTAAACTTGGGATGGCCCCACAGGTCCTGCTCAGTTTCAAGCAGGCTGTAAAATGTTATATAACTAATGTGATTCTAGTGGAGTTCTTCAGCGTCTGTCAATTAAGAGCTGTAATTTGTAATGTAATGTGTCATTGCAAAACATTATATAAAATGGCAGTGTTTGTAAATGTGCAAGGTTTAGGTAAAATAAGTAATCTGGATACTAAAGCAGAATTAGGGATGCAAATTTTTGTTTATTTCCAAGTTTTCTTCTCTAGATACTGTTAACTTTAAATTTTGTGAAGTAGTGCTATCTAGAACCTGAAATTTTACAGCGAAGTCCTAGTTTTTTCTAACAATGTTTATGAACAATTTACCATCATAAACCATTTAAAATTTTATTTTGCATTGCTATATTTATATTCACTTATTAATATGCATTTATTTAACATGAATTATGTACCAGATACTGTTCCAGTCACTCAGAATTTACTATTGTCATTTTAGTTGCTAAGATGTGTTTGGTTCTTGGTGACCCCATGAACCGTAGTCTTTGAGGCCCCTATGTCCATGAGATTTTCCAGGCAACAATTCTGGAACGGGCTGCCATTTCTTTCTCCAGGGGATCTTCCTGACCCAGGGACTGAACCCACATCTCCTTCATTTGCAGGAGGATTCTTGTCTGCTGAGCCCTAAGAATTTACTAATGACTAAGAAAAGACTTCCTGCCATAATGATGTTTACATCACCACAGGAGAGAGGACAAACAAAACCAACAAATCCAGTGGCCAGTTCTCAGTTCTCATCTTGCTTGATTTACAGCAGCATCAACACAAAGGATCTTTTTCTCTATTTTGCAACACTTTCTTCACTTAGCTTTGGGATTTCCGCAGGTTTTCTTTTCTGGCTATTTATTCTCTATTTCCTTTGCTCGTTTCTCCTCATCTTCTTGATTTCTTAATGTTGAAGTGCTCCAGGATTGTCCTTGAACTTCTTCTTGTTCTTTTTCCATCCTTGACGGTTGTGTTTATTAGCATGGCTTTAAATACACTCTCTCCTCTGACAACTGCCTACTCATTAATCTCCAACTTGGACTCTCCCCTGATCTCCAGATTCACTATGGAATTGTTTATTCTATATGTCTTCCTGTATAATTGGATACCCATAAAGTCCTGATTGTCTCTTCCAGATCAGCTTGTCCTGCAGGCTTTTCCATTTTAGTAAATGGTAACCCTAGCCAAAAATCTAAGTTACCATCCACTTCTCTTTATCTACTAACACATCTCCAATTCACTGTCTTTTTGATCTCATTACTCCTCATTTTCCCAAGTCCAGCCATTCTAGCCTCCTTGCTATTGCTCCAGTATATGGTTCAGCCTTAGGGCCTTGTGCTGGATATCTCATCTCCCAGATTTATTAATGGTACACTCCTTCAAATCCTTCAGGTTTGTTCCCAAACTCACCTTATGAGACTCCCTGACCAATCTGTTTTAAAAATTGTATACCCCTCCCCCCCATAGCTGTTCTCTCTCACATTTTTTTAAAAAACATTTTTGTTTATTTATGTTCCTTGTTTTTCTTCATTACATCTATCCCTGTCTGATATACTATATATTTTACTTCTCTTGTACTTTTTCCTAGCCCCTCCTTTTTCTCGAACGTGAGCTCCATGGCCAGGAAGTTTTGTATTTTGTTCGGTACCAAGAGTGGGATCTGGCCTGCTGTAAGTCCTCAGTGGAATGAGTGGCTCCAGTGCAGAGGAGCCACGTCTCTGCAGGGTTTTCCTCCCTCCTTCTTACCTCATCATATCTGGTTCTTCAGGCACCCTACTATCCACCCTACTTCCGTCCATCCATCCCTGTCTTCCTTTTTCCTAGTCCCCTGCATCCCTCCACCTCCTCGTTCATTGTTCTTAATAAACTTGGAGAAGCCACTGAGTTAAGGCTAGTTTTCTATTCCTGGCTCTCTGGATTGGCAGTCATTTGGTCCCATGGTAAATCTGTGTCTCATCTGTCTGAGTTATAAGCTGCCTGGATATCATAGAGAAGCCTCTTCATCTTCAGGGTCCCTGCCTGCTAACCATTCAGTTTGGATTCTGCTGCTGGTGGCTCAGCAGTCGTTGAATGCCGCTAACATGTGGCTGCAGAAGTTCTGTTTGGGGAGTGGCTGGTTCCTGTGGTGAGTGTCCCAGCTGCTGCCCGCATCACGGCTCTGGATGACCTTCCTTAGTACCTGAGGTGATACTGTGCTTTATTCACAGACTCATTTGTGTTCTCCGTGGCAGTAAATTGTAAGCTCTGTGAGGATAGGAACATATTCTGAATATCAAGGCCAAGGACAGTGCCTCACTTATGAAAATAAATATTTATTGAATAAGGACCAAATATCTAAATTTCATTTATAGAGAGAAAAATCTAAAAACAAATAAAGAAGGAAGCTATTTTATGATGATAAAATATTGGTAATAAGCACATCCCTTTTTCTTTCATTTGTCTTATCTATGCTCTTTCTGGGGCTCCCCAGGTGGTGCTAGTGGTAAATAACCCGCCTGCCAATGTAGGAGATGTAAAAGACATGGGTTTGATCCCTGAGTCGAGAAGATTCCTTGGAAGAGGGCATGGCAACCCACTCCAGTGTTCTTGCCTGGAGAATTCTATAGGCACAGAAGCCTGCTGGGCTACATCCATAAGGGTCAGACATGACTGAAGCGAGTTAGCACACACACATTTTCTTTCTAAAAGAAAGTCTTTGAATTTTGGCACAGGGTTTACAGTCCTTATAAAGCACGCATCCTACTTTTTTGTGTATTTATGTTCATGTTAATGGGAATCTGGTGTTGTGTAGAGGGGAATAAATTGGCCTAGATTGCCATCTTTTCCAGAATATTTTCACTAGTGTTTGCTTTTTAATGACAAATATTTCTCAGCTTTTAAAACTCACCTTCTATGCCCGATAGAGCACTACATAACTGTCCATTCTCAAAAAACAAAAATTTGCTCTTATCAGATGACTTAAAAAATATGTTCTTGGTGTGTCACGGCAGGTATTGAGCAGTTGTTTTCCTGTGCTTATTGTCCTTAATTTTTTTCTCTTAATCTTTTCATTCCCAAGTATGTGTGGAGTAAAAAATAAAGAGTTATAAAAGCCTAAAGATGTTATGATTTCTGTTAAGACTCTATCTTGTGGAAGAAACAATCTGGATATGTCATGTACCTGAATGTTTAAAGCCTGCATTTTATATGTGTATGTGAATAAGTCAGTTCCCTTAATGTGTAGACAGCTTTCTAAATACAATAGCTATGATATAGTATGCTCTGATATATCAAAATGCATTCCTAAAAATGATCTGTGGTGATAGCTAAATGCTACAGGGAATTAGATCTGGTAGAGAGAGTGCCTGTAGAACTACGGATGGAGGTTTGTAACACTGTATAGGAGGTGGTGACCAAAACCATCCCTAAGGAAAAGAAATGTAAGAAGGCAAGGTGGTTGTCTGAGGAGGCCTTACAGATAACTGAGAAAACAAGAGAAACAAAGGGCAAAGGAGAAACGGAAAGATATACCCATCTGAATGAAGAGTTCTGAAGAATAGCAAGGAGAGATAAGAAAGCCTTCATAAGTGAACAATGGAAAGAAATAGAGAAAAACAATAGAATGGGAAAGACTAGAGATCTCTTCAAGAAAATTGAAGGAACCAAGGGAACACTTCACGCAAAGATGGGCATGGTAAAGGACAGAAACGACAAGGACCTGACAAAAGCAGAAGAGATTAAGAAGAGGTGGCAAGAATACACAGAAGAACTGAACAAAAAAGATCTTCATGACCCAGATAACCATGATGGTGTGGTCATTCACCTAGAGCCAGACATCCTGGAGTGTGATGTCAAGTGGGACTTAGGAAGTATTGCTATGAACAAGGCTGGTGGAGGTGATGGAATTCCAGCTGAGCTTTTTTAGATCCTAAAAGATTGTGCTGTTAAAGTGCTGCACTCAGTATGCCAGCAAATCTGGAAAACTCAGCAGTGGCCACAGGACTAGAAAAGGTCAGTTTTCATTCCAGTCCCAAAGAAAGGCAATGCTAAAGAATGTTCTAACTATGCTACGATTGCACTCATTTCATGTACTAGCAAGGTAATGTACAAAATCCTTCAATCTAGATTTCAGCAGTATATGAACTGAGAAATTCCAGATGTACAAGCTGAATTTAAAAAAGACAGAGGGCTGTCTTTTCACCTTACTTATAGTTTCCTTTGTAGTGCAAAAGCTTTTAAGTTTCATTAGGTCCCATTTGTTTAGTTTTGCTTTTATTTCCAATATTCTGGGAGGTGGGTCATAGAGGATCTTGCTTTGATTTATGTCAGAGAGTGTTTTGCCTATGTTCTCCTCTAGGAGTTTTATAGTTTCTGGTCTTACATTTAGATCTTTAATCCATTTTGAGTTTATTTTTGTGTATGGTGTTAGAAAGTGTTCTAGTTTCATTCTTTTACAAGTGGTTGACCAGTTTTCCCAGCACCACTTGTTAAAGAGGTTGTCTTTTTTCCATTGTATATCCTTGCCTCCTTTGTCAAAGATAAGGTGTCCATAGGTTCGTGGATTTATCTCTGGGCTTTCTATTCTGTTCCACTGATCTATATTTCTGTCTTTGTGCCAGTACCATACTGTCTTGATGACTGTGGCTTTGTAGTAGAGTCTGAAGTCAGGCAGGTTGATTCCTCCAGCTCCATTCTTCTTTCTCAAGATTACTTTGGCTATTCGAGGTTTTTTGTATTTCCATACAAATTGTGAAATTCTTTGGTCTAGTTCTGTGAAAAATACCGTTGGTAGCTTGATAGGGATTGCATTGAATCTATAGACTGCTTTAGGTAGAATAGCCATTTTGACAATATTAATTCTTCCAATCCATGAACACGGTATGTTTCTCCATCTGTTTATGTCCTCTTTGATTTCTTTCATCAGTGTTTTATAGTTTTCTATGTATAGGTCCTTTGTTTCTTTAGGTAGATATACTCCTAAGTATTTTATTCTTTTTGTTGCAATGGTGAATGGTATTGTTTCCTTAATTTCTCTGTCTGTTTTTTCATTGTTAGTATATAGGAATGCAAGGGATTTCTGTGTGTTAATTTTATATCCTGCAACTTTACTATATTCATTGATTAGCTCTAGTAATTTTCTCAAAAATATACAAGCAACTCCTGCAGCTCAATTCCAGAAAAATAAATGACCCAATCAAAAAATGGGCCAAAGAACTAAACAGACATTTCTCCAAAGAAGACATACAGATGGCTAACAAACACATGAAAAGATGCTCAACATCACTCATTATTAGAGAAATGCAAATCAAAACCACAATGAGGTACCATTACATGCCAGTCAGGATGGCTGCTATCCAAAAGTCTACAAGCAATAAATGCTGGAGAGGCTGTGGAGAAAAGGGAACCCTCTTACACTGTTGGTGGGAATGCAAACTAGTACAGCTGCTATGGAAAACAGTGTGGAGATTTCTTAAAAAACTGGAAATAGAACTGCCATATGACCCAGCAATCCCACTTCTGGGCATACACACTGAGGAAACCAGATCTGAAAGAGACACGTGCACCCCAATGTTCATCGCAGCACTGTTTATAATAGCCAGGACATGGAAGCAACCTAGATGCCCATCAGCAGATGAATGGATAAGGAAGCTGTGGTACATATACACCATGGAATATTACTCAGCCATTAAAAAGAATTCATTTGAACCAGTCCTAATGAGATGGATGAAGCTGGAGCCCCTTATACAGAGTGAAGTAAGCCAGAAAGATAAAGAACATTACAGCATACTGACACATGTATATGGAATTTAGAAAGGTGATAACGATAACCCTATATGCAGAACAGAAAAAGAGACGCAGAAATACAGAACAGACTTTTGAACTTTGTGGGAGAATGTGAGGGTGGGATATTTCAAAAGAACAGCATGTATGCTATCTATGGTGAAACAGATCACCAGCCCAGGTGGGATGCAGAGACAAGTGCTCCGGCCTGGTGCACTGGGAAGACCCAGAGGAATCGGGTGGAGAGGGAGGTGGGAGGGGGGATCGGGATTGGGAATACATGTAAATCCATGGCTGATTCATATCAATGTATGACAAAACCCACTGGAAAAAATAAATAAATAAATAAATAAAATTAAAAAAAAAAATAAATAAATAAATAAAAATTAAAAAAAAAAAAAAAAAAAGACAGAGGAACCAGAGACCAAATTGCCAACATTCCTTGGATCATAGAAAAAGCAAGGAGTTCCAGAAAAACATCTGCTTCATTGACTACACTAATGTCTTTGACTGTGTGGATCCATAGTAAACTGTGGAAAATTCTTAAAGAGATTGGAGTACCCAATCACCTTACCTGTCTCCTGAGAGTCTTGTATGCAGGTCAAGAAGCAACAGTTAGAACCAGACATGGAACAACAGATTGGTTTTTAACTGGGAAAGGAGTATGTCAAGAAGGACGTGTATATTATTACCCTGCTTATTTAACTTAAATGCAGAACACATCATGCAAAATGCCAGCCTGGATGAATCACAAGCTAGCATCAAGATTTTCTGGGAGAAATAACAACACCCTCAGATATGCAGATGATACCATCCTAATGGCAGAAAGCAAAGAGAAACTATTAAGCCCCTTGATGGGGGTAAAAGAAGAGAGTGAAAAAAACTGGCTTAAAACTCAACATTCAGAAAACTAAGATCACGGCATCTGGTCCCATTACTTCATGACAGGTATAAAGGGAAACATTGGAAACAGTGACAGATTGTCTTGGGCTCCAAAATCACTGCTGACTGTGACTGCAGCCATGAAATTAAAAGATGTTTGCTCCTTGGAAGGAAAGCTTCCATGACAAACCCAGACAGTATATAAAAGGCGGAGACATCGTTTTGCTGACAAAGGTCCCTATAGTCAAAGGTATGGTTTTTCTAGTTGTCATGCCTGGTTGTAAGAGTTGGACCATAAAGAGGACTGAGCACCAAAGAATTTTCTTTGACATTGTGGTGCTGGAGAAGACTCTTGAGAATCCCCTGGACTCGGAGATAAAACCAGTCAATCCTAAAGGAAATCAACCCTGAATATTCTTTGGAGGGACTGATGCTGAAGCTGAAGCTCCAATACTTTGGCCAACTGATGAGAAGAGCCGACTTATTGGAAAAGACCCTGATGATGGGAAATTTGAGTGTAGGAAGAGAAGGGAGCAACAAAGCATGATGTGTTTGTATGGCATCACTGACTCAATGGACATGAGTTTGAACTAACTCCGGGAAAGGACAGGGTAGCCCGGCATACTGCACTCCATGGGATTGCCAAGAGTCAGACTCAATTTAGCAACTGAACAACAAAAAGAAGGATTGGAAGAATAGAAAAGAGAAACATCTGTGGAAAAGTGAGAAGAATACTTCAATGAAAGTATTGCTTCAAGTTCTGCTCTTCTCAGTTTCTCAAAACTACAGATGAATTATTTTATTCTTTGTATAAAAGCACACATAGCTTTGATGTTTATGAAGAAATAGTTCCCTTATTTGTTATTGATTTTAATTTACTTGAAAACCATTCCAATTTTAGGCAAATAATTACATGTCAGAATTTCACGCTAAATGCGCAGTTTTGTGTGTGTGTGTGTGTGGGTGTATGTGTGTGTGTTAGTTGCTTAGTCGTGTCTGACTCTTTGCAACCCAGTGAACTGTTGTAGCCCACCAGGCTCTTATGTCCATGGAATTTTCCAGACAAAAATATTAGAGTGGGCAGCCTTTCCCTTCTTTAGGGGATCTTCCTGATCTAGAAATGGAACCTCGGTCTCCTTGATTGTAGGCAGATTCTGTACTATCTGAGCCATTTTTTTTTTTTTTACTAAAATCTATGTATAAGATTTGGTATAATATGAATATACCAGTTTGGTGTAATATAAAATTTACATGAATAAATACCAATTAATTCATTTGCTCTTAGCATAACCTTCTCAGCATAAATTAAAAAGATATTTTATTTGAAATTTTTAATTTTAAGAAAAAAATTAATTTGGGAAAGTTTTATTTTCTGTACAATCATTGGGAATAGTGTTGAAAATTTCTTTCTTATATTTATTATTTGTATATTATTAATGTTTTATATCTATATTAGATGGGTATAGTGCTTCATGTTGCCAATATTATCAAGTAAGATGCTGCCAATCTCTTTCACATGTCATACATTTTAAAATATGTCTTGAGTGTCCAACACAGTTATAGTCTCATAGCAAGGACTCAAAGAAATATTTGTTAACTGGTCACTTCATTCATTCTTTCCATGCTGCAATTATTTATCAAATGTTGATTATGTATCAGTTAGAAACAGCAAAAGAATTTCAGAAAAACATCTACTTCTGCTTCATTGACTATGCTACAGCCTTTGTGTGGATCACAACAAACTGTAGATTCTTAAAGAGGTGGGAATACCAGACCATCTTACCTGCCTCTTGAGAAATCTGTATGCAGGTCAGGAAGCAACAGTTAGAAATGGACATGAAACAGCAGACTGGATCCAAATAGTGAAAGGAGTATGTCAAGGCTGTATACTGTCACCCTGCTTATTTAACTTATATGCACAGTCCATCATGTGAAATGCTAGGCTGGATGAAGCACAAGCTGGAATCAAGATTGCAGGGAGAAATATCAATAACCTTAGATATGCATATGATACCACCCTTCTGGCAGAAAGCAAAGAGGAAATAAAGAGCCTCTTGATGAAGGGAAAAGAGGAGAGTGAAAAAGCTGACTTAAAACTCAACATTCAAAAAAAATATCATGACATCTGCTCCTGTCCCTTGGTGGCAAATGGATGAGGAAAAAAAGAAAACAATGACAGACTTTATTTTCCTGGTCTCCAAAATTACTGAGGATGTTGACCGCAGCCATGAAATTAAAAGACATTTGCTGTTTGGAAGAAAAGCAATGACAAACCTAGACAGTGTATTAAAAAGCAACTTTGCCAACAAAGGTCCATATAGTGAAAGCTATGGTTTTTCCAGTAGTCATATGTGGATATAAGAGTTGGAATATAAAGAAGGATGAGTGCCAAAGAGTTGATGCTTTTGAGCTGTGGTGTTGGAGAACACTCTTGAGAGTCCCTTGGATGGCAAGGAGATCAAAAAGTCTATCATAAAGGAAATCAATCCTGAATATTCATTGGAGGGACTAATGCTGAGACCTGAAGCTCCAATACTTTGGCTACCTTATGTGAAGAGGCAACTCATTAGAAAAGTCCCTGATGCTGGGAAAACTTGAAGGCAGGAGGAGAAGGGATGACAGAGGATAAGGCAGTTGGATAACATCACTGACTCAATGGACATGAGTTTGAGCAAGCTCCGGGTGATGGTGAAAGACAGGCCTGGCGTCCTGCAGTCCATGGTGTCACAAAGAGTCAGACATAACCAAGTGCCTGAACAACAACAACAATTTAATGCAAAAGATGAACTGTAAATTTGTTTATTTATACCACAATTTATATTTGGATGTTGTGCCTTATAAAATATTCTATAAATATCATTAGGTGAGCAGTTGTCCTTAAAATGATGTTCTAGTCAACCTAGTTCTTTTTTTTTTTTTTTAAATGGGATATGGTTGGATTTGTGTTTTTATTTTTTAATTAAAATTTTTTTTTGAGTTTATTTGGCTGTGGATTCTTAACCACTGGACCACCAAGGTAGTCCCCTTAGTTCTTATTGTTTTAATTCTGTTTCATAATACACTAACAAGTTATATCCAAATAGTGTCACTTGTTTTAAGGTTGTCACAAAGACTGTTTTTTGCTTCCTGATATCCATGATCCTCTTTTCTATAATGAAAGGACTCTTGTTTTGTAGCAGGGCGTGTAACTACAGAGTAAGGATGACATTTTCTAAGCTCCGTTGGATGTGGTGTATGCAACCTTCAGACTTGCCTTGAAGGGAGGAAGAGTTGTCGCTTGGCTAACTTTTCCCTATCCTGCTGCTTTGAGAAGTGTTTGTGGTGATGGGTTATCTTGTATCATGTGGATAAGATCAGTATCTGAGAGATGACAGAGCTACATGATAGAAAGAGCCCGCGTGCCGTCTAATGCTCAATTGTGTACAACTGTTTGTGACCCCCTGGACTGTAGCCTGCCAGGCTCCTCTGTCCATGGAATTCTTCAGGCCAGAATACTGGAGTGGATAGCTGTTCCCTTCTCCATGGGATTTTCCCAACCCAGGGATCACACCCGGGTCTTCCATACTGCAGGCAGATTCTTCATCATCTGAGCCACCAGGGAAGCCCAGAAAGAGCCTGGGTCCCACATAAAATCAACCATTTCTAGACTGTAGTGTGAAAGGAGTAAACCTCTATTTTCTTTCTGTATTTGAATCTCAGCCATGCATTTCAAACTTAGATCCTAACTAAGAAAGAATTTGGTATTACCAGAGAGGAGTGTATAAAAGTGGCATAACCTAGCTCTGAGTTAATATGTTTAACATTCGGGAAGCAGAGCCACAGATACTGGAGATTGAAATGCTGGTTGATCTTTGATAAACTTTGATATAGTTGTTGCTTTCAGTATTTTAGAAGGCACATGAAATGTTGACAGAGGCCATACATACCATTTGGGGAAATCATTGCAAAGCTGCAGAGTTTTCATGTGTGTTGGCAGCTGCTTGCTCCTCCAGCAAATTTCTATGACAGAGATGAACTCAGGCTAGAGTTAACCAGTCTGTGATCAGAGGTGGAAAGGAATACAGTTCTCTTAAGAAAGGCTCTTTCTGCCAGGTTTGCAAAATAATTTCACTGAGAGTCCTATAATTTGAGGCCTTTGAGGGTTGAAAAAGTCAACTCCTTCTGTATTCCAAACCCAAGCAATTATAATTGGTAGCTTCAAAGCCACTGCCTTAGTAGGAGATAAGCTCAATGCCCTGCCAGATTTGGGAGCCAGACCAGAGGCACAATCAAATTAAAAAAGTATTGCTTTTCCACCCTAACAAAATGGTTTAGATAGCCTGGATATAGCTTCCATCCAGAGAAGGGGTAAGGAAAAGACAAGCATCTTCAGGCTTAAAGACTACATTCAGATTAAATCTTTGGCTATAGTTACTTACATATGGAACTAATCCAAAACAAATTGCCTGGAAGCTTGCTATGGTTTTGAGGGAATTGTACGGCTACAGAACAACAACATAGACTGCAAAAACCTGTAATTGTTCAACCCTTTAGGAAATTCCTCAGCCGCCAAATCTGGACCAGCCAGGAGCAGGCTACAAAACCACTTCAGTCTCCAAGGAGAGCAATCTTGTAAGGCCTACTGGATACATAGCAAGGGAGGACAAAAGATAAGAAAGCTCCTTCTTGGGGATAGAATGATAGGCTGTGGAAGAAAATGGACATTTCTTCCAGGAAAGCAGAATCAGGGCCTTCCAGTTGAGACTAATCTATTGTTGGCTCATGGAATATTTGTAATTCCTACCTAGTAGGATTTGATCATTGCCATGGCCTACTTGCTGCTGTAAGTTTACCAATTCCTCCTTGTTTAGTGGGGGCAGCTTAGTTAGTGTAGTGTATGGGGACAGGTAAACTTGTAGTTTGTAGGCTGCTAAACCGTGAGGCTCCATCTCCATGATTAGTTAAGGGAAAGCACTATATGTCATCCAGAGAGGAGAGACTTTTAGCTGGGTGCAGTAACCAGTGGGTAGTAATGGGCTTCCCAGGTGGCTCAGTGGTAAAAGAACCTGCCTGCCAATGCAGGAGACACAGGAGATGATCCCGGGGTGGGGAAGATCCCTTGGAGGAGGAAATGGCAACCCACTCCAGGGGATGCAAAGAGTTGGATACCACTGAGCATGCACATTATTACATTATATTCCTTTTAGCAACAAGTATAAAAATGAGAGATCCGTGGAGAATTGCTTCCCAACTGCTTTTGCCGAAGTCATTTGTGACTTTCTAATTTTTGTTCTAATGTGCACTTTTCCTACTTACCTAACTTGAGCTTTTATAGCTTATAGCTTTATTGCCGTTTTACCCATTCTGACTTAATTATATCATTTTCTCTAGAGTTTCTTCTTATTCCTTCGACTTAAAAAAAATTTTATTTTCAGTTGCATTGGGTCTTTGTTGCTGCACGTGGTCTTTCTCTAGTTGTGAGTGGGGGCTACTCTCGAGTTATGGTGCGCGGGCTTCTCACTGTGGTGGCTTTCCTGGTTACAGAACATGGCTTCTAGGGCACGCGAGCTCGGTACTTGTGCTTGTCGACTCAGCAGTTGCAGCTCACAGGCTTAGTTGCCCCATAGCATGTGTCATCTTCCCAGACCAGGGATTGAACCTGTGACCCCTGAATTGACAGATGGATTCTTAGCTGCTGGACCACCAGGGAAATCACCCCTTCACTTCTTTATTCATTATTTCCTTCATTTATCAAATATGTTTTCAGTACTTCATTTACTCCAAGCAGTCCTGTAGGCCCTGAGAAGTGAACAGTACAGAAAAAGCACCTTTGCTTTCTTACAGCTAGCAGGGGAAGCTTAAGGTGAAGTCAGATAATAAATGAGATAAATTAAATGAGGTATAATGTTTTAGATGGGGCATGTGCTAAATGGGAAAATAATGCAAGGTAAAGGAATAGAGAAATAGGAAGATTAGGGTGGGTTACAGTTTGAGAACAGAGGTTTTACTGAGGAAATAGCATTTGAATAACCATCTGAAATAAGTGAGCAAACCTTGAGGTTATTTGGGGCCTACTTGAGGGTTGCTGGAAATGGCCTGGGCTTCCTAGGTGGTGCTAGTGATAAAGAACCTGCCTGCTAATGGAGGAGACTAAAGGGATGCACGTTTGGTCCCTGGGTTGGGAAGATCCCCTGGAGGAGGGCACAGCAGCCCACTCCAGTCTTTTTGCCTGGAGAATTCCGTGGAAGAGGAGCCTGACGGGTACCAGTCCAAGGGGTTGCAAAGTATGACTGAAGCAACTTGGCGTGCATGCGTGGAAAAAGTCTAGGAAAAGCCAGCAGGAAACGCAAGACCTGGAGCCCGTGGTGGGCCTCCTGTGTCTGAGGGATAGCAAGGAGAGTCCTGTTACTTATTCCTTTAATGTCTGTCTTCCAAAGGTCAGCCTAACTCTCGACAATATAAATTTAATTTTATCTTTTTCTTCTACAAATTCATGGTTTTGTGTGTGTGTATTTGTGAGACATGTTTCATCCATTTGTAAGAGTTAAGGTAGAGAGTTTTTCAAAAGGTATCTAGTTTTTCTAAGATAATTTATTGATTAATCTTTTACTTTCTCCATTGATTTTAAATGTTACCTTTGTCATTTAAGAATTAAATTCTTATATGAATAGGCTTTTTTTTTTTAAAACTTCTGTTCCATTCCTGTTTGTTGATTTTTTAAATTCATTAAGAAGCTATTTTAATTATATGACTTTTTTTTTTTAGAAATTTCTAGACTGTCCTCCTTATTTTTCCAATTGAAATGTATAATTCTTATGTCCAATTTCATCTTCTAGATATTTTAATTTATATTGTGCTTAATAGATAATAGACAGATAACTGAACATGGCAACTGTATTATGTTGTCATCCCACACAGGACTGTGATTTATTAACTTATTTAAATATTCTTTTATACTCCTCAGTACTTAAAGTACAGTGACATGTCCTTTTGGTTATTGGGTTTATAGTTGTGTGCTGTGCTCTGCTAAGCCAGAATACTGGAGTGGGTAGCTGTTCCCTTCTCCAGGGAATCTTCCCAACCCATGGATTGAACTGAGGTCTGCATTAAAGACAGACTCTTCTTTACCAGCTGAACTACCAGGGAAGCCCTGGATCTATTGTTAGGCGATTTTTTTGTTGTTGTTGTTCAGTTATGTTTAAGTGTTAGTAACACTGAACATGATAGAGAAATACATATCTATGGACTTAATTTTAGCATTTAATGTACTCTATTGATAGCCTCAAGTAATTCTTAGAATTCAAGTTGAAATTATTTCATTATTCTAGTGAAATTATGATGTATCCCACATAGAAAGTTGTCAAACATATTTCTAAATGAGAGTTTTGGTGTTCTGGGCTTTGCATACAAAACAGTGATGAGACAGTCACTGATCCTGAGACAGAAACATACCCTAAGTGATATAATCTAATCTTCTGTCTCCCTTGGATAGAACTCAGTGAAAACCATCAGGCAAGGCAGCTTAATATACTTTTTGGAGATTTAAGTCAGACAAGAAGATTCACATATTCCTCTGGTACAGTCTACAAATTATAAAGTTGTTTTGCAGGTGGTCATATATCCCGATGGGGTAAATTATTCAGGTTTGTTTTGATTTTTTACTCAAAGTTTGCATGATGGTATGGAGACTCTCCCACTCACTTTCCTACCATAATCTGATTATTGTGTAAGTCCTGATGTTTATCAATACAGTTCTTACTTTATAGGTATGAGTAAAATATTCAGTTTTTCTTAAGATTTAGTTTGCTTTGAGTTTTCACAATGAACTCGTTTCATGCTTAATTTTATTTTTATCACTCACTTATTATTAGTATTCACAAATAAAACAGAATTACTTTGTTAGTTGCCTCTGTCTTCAGATTCTTGTTTTCCTTATTTTCTGTTGATATTAAAAATTTGTTATATTAACAATTTGACTATATTGTTTCAACAACTTGTTGATATTAACACTTTGCCAAACCTAATTCTTGATGGAATTTCGTAATTAAAAAAAAAAATCAACCTTCTGAACTATTTTTAAGTGTATAGTTCAGTTTTCTTTTCTTTCTTTTTAAATTATTTGTTCATTTGGCTGCACTGGGTCTTAGATGTGGCATAAAGGATCTTTAATTATGGCCTGTGGGATCTAGTTCCCTGACCAGGGATGCAACCTGGGCCCCCTGCGCTGGGAGCTCCGAGTCTTAGCCATTGGATCACCAGGAAAGTCCCCATAATTTTTTTCATGTAGGTGTATAAAATGTTTACTTTTAAAAGCAAATAGCTGAAAACAATTTAATAAACTTATTGAAGATGATTGTGTATCTTACTGGATTTAAAAACGTATTTTTAAAAAACATTTACAGTGATTATTTTAATTGATATTATGATTATATTTTTGAATTTTCCAGGATTACAATGAAACTGAATTTTTTTTTTATTTGGAGGATAGAAGCTTGGCAATATTGTGTTAGTTTCTGCCATAA
Source organism: Dama dama (assembly GCF_033118175.1). Classification (NCBI taxonomy): domain Eukaryota; kingdom Metazoa; phylum Chordata; class Mammalia; order Artiodactyla; family Cervidae; genus Dama; species Dama dama. The sequence goes on along the minus strand of NC_083686.1, from coordinate 21,477,461 downwards.
TCAGCATGAATCAGCAATAGGTTTACATATGTCCCCTCCCTCTTGAACCTTGCTCCCACCTTCCACCCCATTCCACCCCTCTAGGTTGTCATAGAGCACTGGGTTTGAGAAACTGGATAATTTATCAATATTTTCTGCCTTGCTAACCACATTTTTCATTATCAAATTCTCAATCCATTTTGTTTTGTATAATTTCTAAGAATGCCAACATCTAAAAAACACTGACAAACTTATTTTCTGAAGTTAGAGGGTCCCACAGTCTCCTTTCAGTACTTTATTTTTAATTGGATTCACTATCTGTGGATATTAATTTTTCTCCAAAAGGTTAACTTCTTTCTCAAAGCTAGAAAGTTACTGATTCATAAGATAGACTATCTTGTCATTAATTCAGATAGGTTTTTTGTCCCCTAATAATTTCTGCCTTCCTCTGCCTAAATGTCTTACTTGCCTGGAAGATAGATGCAGTTGAGCAGTGGAGCACAGTACGATATGCTAGCACAAAATTAAAAAATGAAACCATTATTTTTAGACTGCTTATAACAGTGTCAAATCAAAACCCAAGAAACTGGTTTTAGAGTCAATTCCTGACACTGGAAAAAAGATACCTCACATCACTGCAAACCTTTAATTTTACCAGCCTGTATAAAAACTTATCCATACTGTATTTGATACCAAAATGGGAAAGAGAATAAAAAAGTTGCCTTTTCAAATAATGTGTTAGTACATACGCTGACATTTCATATCAAATCTGAGAGAGACAGTATGAATCCAGAAGATTGGTACATCAAAAAATTTTCGTTACACATGGATGATTTCACAAAAGTAGTGTACTTACCGACATATTACTGCTTGGAATCCCTGAAGACAAAGGCTTGGAAGAATATTATTTATTCCAATGAAGCTCTGTATCAAACATCTGAGAATAAAGTGGTAAAGGAATACTTGAAACCAATAATATACTAAAGAAGCACTTCCCAAATATCTGGGTGATGAAGGTTATATGAGGTTATAGGAAAGCATCTGAGATTTACATCAAAAGTTCTCTTTATACCCTAGAATTCAGAAATACATTATTTAATTAATATTAGAAATATTCCATATGTCAGGGTTTGTCCTTAGATCTATAATCTATATTAAAAGATGTTACAAAAATTGTGATGGGTACTAAAAAATGAGGATAATTATATATACATAAAGTGATAATTAAATCCAAGCTGTTAAAATAACATTTTCATCTTTATTCAAAGAAATATGTTCAGAACATAATTTCATACTGAAGTACATTGGTGACCCAAGGAGAGTTAGGTAAGAATTTATACAGTTGTTGATAATGTGTGTGTGTGTGTGAGAGAAGGAAGGATGGAGAGAGACAGAGGATGAGATATGAAAAAATGTAAGGAAGTGGAGGGGCTGCTTTCTTTGTGTATTTTTTAGAGGCATTGTTTTTGGCTTTCAAAATAATGCACTTCATTGATATTTTTTCAGCTTCCAAAAAGCTTAATTATTTTAGCAGGTACTAATAGAATTAATAGAGAAATGTGAATCTTGAAAATTTAAGATGAGCAGAGCAACATCTGTGTAGGCTTGAGGAAAATCTTTAATATTTTTAAATACTTGAAAGTTTAAAATCAGCATTACCACAAAACTACTCACTGTTAAATTTGTCACACACAAAAAGAAAGAAGCTAAAACTGTTTTGAAGGACTGATTGCTCCTGTGACATATAATTTAAACAGAATTATCTGAATTCTGGTAATTTTACAAGAAAGCAATCGAAATACAAGCAACATATATTCATTTGATACCGCCTACTTTGTGTGAACAAAATGTGTTATTAATATCACTATGAAAAATTTAAGGAGATCATCATTAAAAAGATTTGAAAAGGATTTGTGTATAGCCATTTTGAACACAAAACCATATACTAAAGCATTATGTCCACAGAAGAAATGTCACATTTCTTATTAAAAGTAAAATACCTTTTTTGGGAAAGTGCATTTATAGTCAATATTTTAAATCTTCCTTAATATTTTGTATTTTATATTATAATCATAAAATGCAAAGAAAACGTAATACTTTCTTCTCTAAGTCTCATAGTTGCCCCCAGAGTCAATTTTGTGAAAAATTTATTTTACTGTGTGTCATAAAAAAAGGCTGTTTAGTCACTTCTTTATAATTCAGCAGAGGAGACTAGTGAGTCAGTAACTGGTGAAATTATAAGGGCTGAAAAAAACAGCAGCTTTGGAGATGGCAGTGGTTTAAAAGATTGTGCTAAATGAGTTGAATAATTTTCATCAGACTAAAAACACGTGAGGTAAATCTAAAGTAGTTTAGGGAAGACAGTTGTTCTTGGGAAGCTGAAAAAGCTTTGTTGATTTTTAATAGTTTTTGTCTTCTCTCTCTCTCTTTTTAAAGTAATTATCTTCTCAGTCACATAAAGCATTTCTATAATGCCCTGAGCAGCTTAAAATGGGAACAGTCACCCAGGCTGTACCCAGCTCAGCAGCCAGCGTCCTCCAAGTCTGCCACCTTGCCCAGGTAGTATCTGGTGCATGCATGCGAGCTAAGTCACTTCAGTCATAGCTGACTCTGTGATCCTGTCAACTATAGCCTGCCAGGCTCCTCTGTCCAAGGGATTCTCCAGGCAGGAAATACTGGAGTGGGTTGCCATGCCCTCCTCCAGGGATCTTCCCCACCCAGGGATCAAATTTGTGTCTTTTATGTCTCCTGCATTGGCAGGCGGGTTCTTTACCGCTAGCACCACCTGGGAATCCCAGTATCTGTGAGTGAGAGGGTACTGTATTAGTTTGCTCAGGCTGCCATTACAAAGTACCACAGACTGGATGGCTGGCTTGAACAATAGAAATTAATTTTCTCATGCTTCTAGAGGATGGAAGTCCAAGATCAGAATGTTGGCAGGGTTGGTTTCTTCTGAAACTTCTGTCCTTGGCTTATGGGTGGCTGCTTTCTTGCAGTGTGCAAGCATCCTTGGTATTTCTTTTTGTGTCTAAATTTCCTTTGGTTATAAGAATACCAGTCAGATAGGAATAGGGTCTACCTGTACAATGGGAAAAGAGTACGTCAAGGCTGTATGTTGTCACCTTGCTTATTTAACTTATATGCAGAGTACATCATGAGAAATGCTGGACTGGATGAAGCACAAGCTGGAATCAAGATTGCCAGGAGAAATATCAATAACCTCAGATATGCAAATGACACCACCCTTATGGCAGAAAATGAAGAACTAAAGATAACTCCTTTAGGATGGACTGGTTGGATCTCCTTGCAGTCCAAGGGACTCTCAAGAGTCTTCTCCAACACCACAGTTCAAAAGCATCAATTCTTCAGCGCTCAGCTTTCTTCACCGTCCAACTCTCTTAAAGGAGATCAGCCCTGAGTGTTCATTGGAAGGACTGATGTTGAAGCTGAAACACCAATACTTTGGCCACCTGATGTGAAGAACTGAAAAGACCCTGATTTGAAAAGACCCTGATGCTGGGAAAGATTGAAGGCAGGAGGAGAAGGCAGAGGATGAGATGGTTGGATGGCATCACTGACTCAATGGACATGAGTTTGAGTAAGCTCTGGGAGTTGGTGATCGACAGGGAAGCCCTGTGTGCTGCAGTCCATGGAATCACAGAGAGTCAGACAGCACTGAGTGACTGAACTGAACTGTACAACGTATTTGACTTTAATTATCTTTAAAGGCCCTGTCTCCACATGTAGTCACTCTCTGGGTTACTGGGGCTTGGGGACTTTTGCTAATGAGTTTTAGGGGGATACAATTCATCCCATAATAGGGGTCCAGCAGTGCAGTTGGGACATTGTAAGAGCTTATTTTTTAAAAATTTAAGTTAATATTTTTCAGTGTAGGAATGATTTTCATGTTATTTTGTAATGATAAAGGAAACATAGTCCTGTTTGGCATATAATTAATATAGTTAGTTATCTATAGATAAACTGCTTCCATTTAAACATTTTTTAAATGCTTGATTTAGTGTTTGCTTTAAATCTTTTGACAATATAATCCACTTATTTCCTTTCCTCTTTGACAATAGTTATAAAGCATTATACTATTAAAGGATGGAAACTTCCAGTGATTGATCACTTAGATTAATTTAGTCTTTTCCTCACTTTCACCCATTACTCTAATAAACTATGCTGTTGAGAAGATGGAGCCTCATTTAAGACTGACTATTTTGATCTGGTAATTACTCAGTGAAAGACTAGATCCCATCATATCTAAAGCCTGACCTTGTTACCTGGAAAACTGTTCCTAGGAAACTGATGGCATACCAGTAAACACTCAGGTCCTACAGTCAACACTCAGAAAAGGGCTAGGGATGTTACCACTGATTTGTGCCTTCTGGGCACAAGCATGGTTGGTGAGGGTAGAAATATAAACCCACTGGAAGAAATATAAAGGTAACTTCTAGAAGGTCATAGGGGCTTCCCTGGTGGCTCAGCAGTAAAGAATCTACTTGCCAATGGAGCAAATGCAAGAGATATGTGTTCTATCCCTGGGTAGGGAAGAGCCCCTGGAGAAGGAAATGACAACCCACTCTAGTATTCTTTCCTAGGAAATCCCATGGATATAGGAGCCGGGCAGGCGCCTACAGTCCACAGGGCTGCAAAACAGTCAGACATGACTTAGTGAATAAACAACAACAAAGAAGGCCATAGGCGATCTTCACTCTAAAGAAACATGACCCCAGGCTTCCCTGGTGGCTCAGTGGTAAAGAATCCTCCTGTCAGTGCAGGAGACAGGAGCTCGATCCCTGATCTGGGAAGATCTCACTTGCCGAGGAGCTTCTAAGCCCATGTGCCACAATTATTGAGCCTTTGCTCTCGAGCCCAGGAACTGCAACTACCGAACTCACAGCCTGCAACTACTGAAGCCCTAAAGCTTGTGCTCTGCAACAAGACGACATCATAATGAGAAACCCCCTCTCGCCTCAACTAGAGAAAAGCATGCACAGCAACAAAGACCTAGTACAGCCATAAATAAGTAAAATGATTAAAAGAGAGAGAGAGGGAGGTGGCCCTGATAATAGGTGTTTGGTGGGGATTTGAGGCAGAGGAGTCTGCCCCTTGGCTGGGAGCATCACCACGTCATCCCTGGTGAGTGTAGTAAGCTGTATGTTGTGAATGGAGTCCTTTCCTTCTTTAAAGGAGTGATGTAGTCCTAGCCTGCCTGGCTCTTTGGGTATCTTTTAGTCAGTTATCCAGTTGGGGCAAACAGGCCCTCAGCTATTTATTTCATTTCCCACTTGTTTCCCTTGATACAGAGGAGCACCAAACAGAATAAATTACAGGACACGTAAATCCAAATTAGTTTTTTCTGGCTACTGTCATTTCTGGGAAAGGGAAGTGGATAAATTTACTTTTAGAATTTCTTCTGAGAATTGTTGGTCTCTCAGTTTGTGATGGCTCTGGGTATCCTGTGTGGAACTAGCTGAGTTTATGTTAACATGCTGCTGTTTAGACTATTGTTAAATACATCTGATGGTTTATTTTAGATGACGGAAATTTAATGCCTTTTGGAGCTAAAGTTATTATTGTTAATATTGTGAACATTAAAAGGGCCATTCACCAAGCTGAATGAGAACAATGTGGTACAACAATAAGTTTGAAAAATAAGGTAATTAAATTACTGTATTTTACTTGATTACTTGTTAAGCAGTAGGAGTTTTGGGGGTAGATTATGGGATTTGTTTGAAGGGATATAGCACATTTCCCCAAATGAAAACATCTGTCTACATTGATGTTTTCCATTAGTCATCTTCAGAGACATTAATTTAACTTAAAACAATTCACACGACTCTGTTGATGATTAATTTGAAAATGATGTTTGCATTATTAGTTGAAGTCAGAGACACCATGAGAAATGGTAGTAAAAACAGATGGCCATGATGATGCCTTTGGTCCTTAGAATGTTTACATTAAAGTGGTCCCTGGTGTTTGCATAGGGATTGAGAGCAGAGGAGAAACTAAAATTGGCACAAGTTATTAAAATGCCTGACTCAAAAAGTCAACATAATCCCTGCATAGAGTCTCATAGAAACTGCAGTCTTATCGAGTTTCATGTGATTGACAGTAGCTTGCACTTACCCATTATTCTACAGGACTAGAGTAAGCAGAGAGAACTCAATCCCTTTTATTTATTTATATTTAAGAAAAGGTTTTAAAATCATAAAAGCTATTAGAAGAGATCATGCTTTTATCTAATGAACCTTGCATATCACAAACATTCCAGTTTTTAATACACAATAGAGTTTTCTGTGAGCATTCAGGCAGAGGCATTTAAACTTCTTCAAGAATACTCTCATACTAAGAGTGTATTCTCATATATCATCCCTTTAAATCATTTGTTCCCAAATTTTAATGTGTATGTATCCTGTCCTATATATCTTAATTTAAGGATTTTGGCTGAATAAGGGTAAAGAATCCACCTGCAATGCAGGAGACCCTGGTTCGATTCTTGGATCAGGAAGATCTGCTGGAAAAGGGATAGACTACCCATTCCAGCATCCTTGGGCTTCCCTTGTGTGGCTCAGTGGGTGAAGAATCTGCCTGCAATGCGGGAGACATGGGTTCAATCCCTGGGTTGGGAAGATGCCCTGGAGAAGGGAAAGGCTACCCACTCCAGTATTCTGGCCTGGAGAATTCCAGGGACTGTATAGTCCATGAGGTCACAAAGAGTCAGACATGACTGAGCGACTTCCATGTCACTTTGGCTGAGTAAAGATTCGAAGAGCCAACTCATTGGAAAAGACCCTGAAGCTGGGAAAATTGAGGGCAGAAGGAGGAGGAGATGACAGAGGATAAGATGGTTGGATAATATCACCAACTCAGTGGACATGAGTTTGAGCAAATTCTGGGAGATAGTGAAGGACAGGGAAGCCTGGCGTGCTGCAGTCCATGGAGTTGCAAAGAGTCAGACACAACTGAGCAAGTGAACAATAAGCTTTATTGTCTAAATTTTCAACAAGCTTTAAAAGTGCCTTTCTAAATAATTTTTAAAAATTCACATATACCTATTCCTTAAATTATTCCTTAAAAATAATCTCCCACAAGCCTAATGTTCTTTTTCTTTTTTGTAAAACCAATCTAGCTGTTTCCCTAGCATTTTAGCTTTGTTGTTATTGTTCAGTATAGCTTAACAGTAGCTTTAAATAAGAGAAGATATTTGGTTTAGAGAAGATATTTGATTCACAGTTCAATTCAGTCGCTCAGTCCTGTCTGACTCTTTATGACCCCATGAGCTGCAGCATGCCAGGCCTCCCTGTCCATCACCAACTCCTGGAGCCTACTCAAACTCATGTCTATTGAGTCAGTGATGCCATCCAACTATCTCATCCTCTGTCATCCCCTTCTTCTCCTGCCCTCAATCTTTCCAGCATCAGGATCTTTTCAAATGAGTCAGCTCTTCCCATCAGGTGGCCAAAGCATTGGCGTTTCAGCTTCAACATCAGTCCTACCAATGAACCCCCAAGACTGATCTCCTTTAGGATGGACTGGTTGGATCTCCTTGCAGTCGAAGGGACTCTAAAGAGTCTTTTCCAACACCGCAGTTTAAAAGCATCAGTTCTTTGGTGCTCAGCTTTTTTTATAGTCCAGCTCTCACATCCATACATGACTACTGGAAAAACCACAGCCTTGACTAGACAAATTGTTCTTGGCAAAGTAATGTCTCTGCTTTTTAATATGCTGTCTAGGTTGGTCATAACTTTCCTTCCAAGGAGTAAGCGTCTTTTAATTTCATGGCTGCAATCACCACCTGCAGTGATTTTGGAGCCCCCCCCAAAATAAAGTCTGTCACTGTTTCCACTGTTTCCCCTTCTATTTGCCATGAAGTGATGGGACCAGATGCCATGATCTTAGTTTTCTGAATGTTGAGCTTTAAGCCAACTTTTTCATTCTCCTCTTTCACTTTTATGAAGAGGCTCTTTAGTTCCTCTTGGCTTTCTGCCATAAGGGTGGTGTCATCTGCATATCGTGGTTGTTGATATTTCTCCCAGCACTCTTGATTCCAGCTTGTGCTTCTTCCAGCCCAGCGTTTCTCATGATGTACTCTGCATATAAGTTAAATAAGCAGGGTGACAATATACAGCCTTGACGTACTCCTTTCCCGATTTGGAACCAGTCTGTTGTTCCATGTCCAGTTCTAACTGTTGCTTCCTGACCTGCATACAGATTTCTCAAGAGGCAGGTCAGGTGGTCTGGTATTCCCATCTCTTGAAGAATTTTCCACAGTTTATTGTGATCCACACAGTCAAAGGCTTTGGCATAGTCAATAAAGCAGAAATAGATGTTTTTCTGGAACGCTCTTGCTTTTTCGATCATCCAGCAGATGTTGGCAATTTGATCTCTTGTTCCTCTGTCTTTTCTAAAACTAGCTTGAACATCTGGAAGTTCACGGTTCACATATTGTTGAAGCCTGGCTTGGAGAATTTTGAGCATTATTTTGCTAGTGTGTGAGATGAGTGCAATTGTGTGGTAGCTTGAGCATTCTTTGGCATTGCCTTTCTTTGGGACTGGAATGAAAACTGACCTTTTCCAGTCCTGTGGTCACTGCTGAGTTTTCCAAATTTGCTGACATATTGAGTGCAGCACTTTCACAGCATCATCTTTCAGGATTTGAAATAGCTCAACTGGAATTCCATCACCTCCACTAGCTTTGTTCATAGTGATGCTTCCTAAGGCCCACTTGACTTCACATTCCAGGATGTCTGGCTCTAGGTGAGTGATCACACTGTCATGATTAACTGGGTCATAAAGATCTTTTTTGTACAGTTTTTGTGTGTATTCTTGCCACCTCTTCTTAATATCTACTGGTTCTGTCAGGTCCATACCATTTCTGTCCTTTATTGAGTCCATCTTTGCATGAAATGTTCCCTTTGTATCTCTAATTTTCTTGAAGAGTTCTTTAGTCTTTCCCATTCTATTGTTTCCTTCTGTTTCTTTGCGTTGATCACTGAGAAGGGCTTTCTTATCTCTCCTTGCTATTCTTCAGAACTCTGCTTCAAATGGGTATATCTTTCCTTTTCTTCTTTGCTTTTCCCTTCTGTTCTTTTCTCACCTATTTGTAAGGCCTCCTCAGACAGCCATTTTGCTTTTTTGCTTTTTCCTGGGGATGGTCTTGATCCCTGTCTCCTGTACAATGTCATGAACCTCTGTTGGTAGGTGCCCAGTATGATACTGGAGATCAGTGGAGAAATAACTTCAGAAAGAATGATGGATGTAGTCAGTTTGGTTCACAGTGACACACTCATCACATGACACTGTGTCCTGTATCATTTCAGACACTCCAAAGGGACTAAATGTATAAACACATCACAATGAAAGTGATAGGTGACCATTAGTGGCTGAAAATTTTCAATGATTTTCTGGTAGACAGAAAGTAATTTAGGGAGAGCTATCAGGAGCAGGATAGAAGGATCTGGGACCTGAGAATGAGTAGATTTTTATTCTACTGAATCCTGGAGATCCTCAGGGTTCTAGAATGCCAGTTCTGATGAAGAACGGGAGTGAAGAGTGAGTTGAAAAACAAGACCATTTATATCTATACATGGAAATGCTTCCTTGGTATCTCAGACAGTAAAAAATCTGCCTGCAATGCAGGAGACCTAAGTTTGATCCCTGGATTGGGAAGATCTCCTGGAGGAGGGCATGGCAACTGATCAGTGTTCTTGCCTGGAGAATTCCATGGACAGAGGAGCCTGGCAGGCTACAGTCCATGGGGTTGCAAAGAATCAGACACAACTCAGTGACTAACATTTTCACTTTAACTTCATGTCACAATAATGTTATTCTTTTCAGGGTTGACAGAATACCCAACAATGAGCATCAACACACTTAGGCAAAAATTGGAGGGTTCTTCCTTTTAGAAAGAAGTGACTATCTGAATTGCCTGCGGACAGTTGTTGTGGGAGTTGGCGCCCAGATCAAAGACCTTAGCATTCTGGGAGGTAGGAGTTCTGCAGCATAAGGACCACCTCCTCACGGAAACATTTCACCAGCACCCATGTGCGCATTCCCACATATTTGGTTTTTATTGCCTCATTCCTAAATGTGAAGCGATAACTAAGCTCAACAGATATTTGAGGAACATTCAAAACATAAGAAGGAAAAATTAAGGTAAACATATTAAAAAAATGCCCATAAATGGACACATGGTCACAAATGAAACAGATACTTATTCAAATTGTTTGGGGATTTTAGTGAATCCTCCCACCACACACTCATATACACTTTCACTATTAATACTCAATTCATTATTCTTAAAAATAAGGATACAGTGCTATCCGAAAGCAACATGGTGAACAAGAAAGATTTTTTTAAAATATAAGCAAAATAAAAGATTTAAAACGTAGGACCAGTAAAGCTGAAGAAGATTCCTAGAAAGCAGGAAAAAATATGTACTGACTGGCCTATTTCATTTTCTATTATATTTGTTGTTGTTCAGTCGCTAAGTCGTGTCTGACTCTGGTGACACTATAGGCTATAGCCCTCCAGCCTCCTCTCTCCATGGGATTTCCCAGGCAAGACTGTTGGAGTGGGTTGCCATTTCTTTCTCCAGAGGATCTTTCCAGATGCAGTGTGTCCTGCATTGGCAGGCATAGTCTTTACCTCTGAGCCACTGTGGAAGCCCTTTTCTCACACAGAACCCAAGGAAATAAAGCACCTCCTAGAAATGTCTTTAAATTTCTTACATTACTGTTTTCAGATATAAAATCTGACAATCACCAGTATATAGTATGCAGTGATTCACATCGCAGTGAATTATCCTTTATTCATTCATTATCTGGTATTGATTGAGCATCTACTATTTATCTGTCATTACTCTAAGCACCAAGTAGTGATCAGTACAGTGATCAAGGGGATTCCCTGGTAGTCCAGTGGTTAGGATTCCATGCTTTCACTGCTGAGAGCATGGGTTCAATCCTTGGTCAGGGAACCAAGATCTCTACAAGTCACAGAGTGCAGCCAAAAAAAAAAAAAAGAAAAAAAATCAGTGATCAAAACATACAAAAATTTCTGTAGTCACAGAGCTTATGTTTTCATTGGGAAAGACAGACAATAAACAAAAACAAAAAAAAATACATAGTATGATAGATGGTCATAAGTACTTTGGAAAAATAAAACAGATCAAGGAGATAGGAAGGTGCTGCTTGGTATGGGGTTTGGAGGAGGACTTTTTAAAAAATACTTATTTATTAATTATCATTTTTTAAATTTGGCTGTGCCACTTCTTCATTGTGGCATGTGGGATCTAGTGCCCTGACCCAGGCCCCCTGCATTGGGAGCGTGGAGTCTTAACCACTGGACCACCAGGAAAGTCCTGGGAGGAGCATTTTTGGAGGGTTGGAATCCAGAGTTTGTATTTTAGGCATGTCAAATTAGCAATGCCATGTAGAAATCCAAGTGGAGATGGTGAGGGCGGTTGGGTAAACATTTTGGAGTTCATTGGAGGGGTCTGAGCTGGAGATACTGATTTGTGAACTGTTCAAATATAGTAATATTTAAAGTCACTTGAATGGATAAGATAAAGAAGAGTTACAGGGAATAAGCCCTGTAATACTCTTAACATGTAGAGGTTCACACCATGAGGAAGAGCTTACTAGCAGAGACTGAGAAGGGTTAGCCAGGAAGAGACCAAAGGGAATATGGTGTTCTGGATACCAAGATTGGAAGGTATTTCGGGAAGGTGGCAGTAATCAATCATTCCAAATGATTTTGTAAAAATGTTTTCATCTGCAAATGGCTAGTGGTAGTGCTCTTCTTATTTTATGAGGCAATGAGAGTAAGTAAAAATGGAAGAGTTACATTGCACAAGTAGTTTGCACTACACCAAAATGTAGCCACTTCAAATACAACTTTGAAGTAAGCAGAGTAGAAATAAATTATTCAGTCAACCACTCAATTGAAAGTCAAGGGTCGCACCATTTGATGATCCAGAGCCAGGATTTTCCCCCCGACCACCAATAAATCACATGGGAAATTGAGTAACTGTCTTTGTTATTTGTGTATGTCCTAAGAGCATCTCTGAAACCTGGAATCATTATTGGGCATGTTGGAAAGTTGTTTTTGGTAATTTCCCTAGTTTGGAGATGAGGCTACCCAGTCTGTGGTATTTAAAAACATATTCTTTTGAGTTTTCACACTTTTGCAAAATTAAATGGGAATCATAGATGTTTATCCACTGAAATCCCTTTGGCTTGGATGGATTGGCAGAATAGCAGGAAATATTCTTGCTTTTAATATATCCTTTGGGTGTGTAGAGTACTGTTAAGACTCCATTTATTATAAATGCAGCAATATATGTTAATTGCTGAGATACTATTTTTTGGTCCTTTTCATTTTCTCCCCTCATTTATTTTCTTAGAGATTCTGCTTGGTGTACTGTATGGTAGAGAGAACCCAGTCTTTGAAGGTAAGGAGAGGAACAGATAGTTGTTTTTCCTGATTCAGCAGGATAGAGGTTGTCAGATCTTCTGAGTAGGGAGGAATCCCTTGCACTGTGGGCCTAGGGAGCCTGGTCCCTAGGGGTGGAGGGTCCTAGCCACACCTGTGTGACACAGGGACAGCCTTCAGCTTCCAGAGCCAGTGTGCCTAGAGGCAACAAATGTCACTCTTCTCTCACCTCCAGGAGGCAATGGAACAAATTTATGTGTAAGAACTTCATATAGCAGCAGTCCCTTACCTTTTTGACACTAGGGACTGGTTTCATGGAAGGCAGTTTTTCCATGGACAGAGCTGGGGAATGTTTTCAGGTTGATTCTCATAAGGATTACAGAGTCTTTACATGTACAATTCCCAGTAGGGTTCGTGGTCCTATGAGAATCTAATGCCACTGCTGATCTGACAGGAGGCTGAGCTCAGCTGGTAATGCGAGGATGGGGAGCGGCTGTCAATACAGATGAAGTTTCACTGGTACACCTGCTGCTCACCTCCTGCTGTGTGACCTGGTTCCTACCAGACCTCTGCTATAAAGTACCCTAATGCTTACTCTTGCCCTTGAGTTCTAGGCAAAGAACTCAAATTCAAGATTTTTTAGTCATAGCTTTTCTTCTGAGCCAATTATTTTTTTGCTGGTTCTTCCCTGCCCCATGGATCATTTTCAAATGCCTTTCTGACTTCTTTAACTACATTCTACTGTAACACTCATTTTTCTTAGAATGCTTTGTACAACACCTTTGCCCTAACTGAAGCTAGGCCCCCCTGCTGAGGAGATGATTTTTCTGGCAACTGTCTGCCATAGAGATCATTTATACATTGCATGTTTAACTGGGCTTGTCATTCTCTATTGGTTTTCTAGACCATTTTCTGCATCTTCCAATAAAAATCTTCCTTCTACTTTGAAACTTATTCCTGTCCATCCTTCTGTGACAGGTTTATCTGTGACATCTCTTGTGTTTGTCAAGTACTTTGGCAACTAGGTCAAAATTTTATTTGTCATTCCAAGCGCTTTCATTTTTTACTGTTACTTTCTGTGGTTCACACAACTCTGAAAGTTCACAGTTCTTCTGATAGCTTGACAAGTGACTACATTCTGGAACCTTTCATTCTCTATCTTTGGACTCCAAAATTCTACTGTCTTTAGCTCTACTTACAGTCTCTGATATTTCTAGCTTTCTCTTTCTTACTCAGAAATCCTAATCTCCAGTTCCTTAACTGCTTCATCTCTCCTCCCCCTTCTAGTATAACTTCATTTAAAAAAAATTACTACTTAAATCTTCCTTTGTTTGAGTTCTCAACCTCTTAGTCTGTCTTTCCCTGTTTCCTTCCCCTTCTCTTCCTCCCTCCCTCCCTTTGTTCCTTCCTTCATCTTTGGTTTCTTTGTATTTCTTTTTATCTAATCTATCTATGTATCTATCCATCCATCCTAACTTATTGAAATTTATACCCTATGTCAGAAACTTGGTTAAGATCTTAATCAAAAACCTGTTTTTCACTTTCTAGCACTCAGGCCTCCTGTTAGGTTTTGGCATATGTGTGAGGTCTAACCAATAAGCCGTGAGTAGAAATGATGAGTGCCACTGTGGTATGAACCTCTGGCATGACCCTTCTCCTTTCTCCCAATTCCATCTGCTGGTTGGATGACAACACTCGAGGTGTTCTTGGAAGTTGCATGTTAAAGACAGATGGACCTTGCTATCTTGACTTCCTAAAGACTTCATGAATGAATCCCTACTTCTATTCCAGATAATTTTAAATGAATGAGAAATGAGCTTCTATTGTGTTAAATTATTGACATTTCTTAATTAATCTGTTATAGCAGTTCATGTTATCATAACCTTAAGATAGATCCAGACCTCTGCTTTTTTTTCTTTCCCATGTTTGGTCTGCCCCTGAGTGGTTCTGGAGAAATTTATACCACTGTGTGGATTAGTACCAAAATCTACCACCTTCAACTTTGGCTGGATTGTCAGTTTTGCTCAGTGATCACTCTGGGTGTCATATTACTTCTTTTCCTCATTTCCCTCAATAACTATTTATTTTATTTTATGAACATGCTCATTTGGGTATGTGATTTGCATCCTATGTTATAGAAATACAAAGGACCCTGATAAATTGGAATTCTTTAAGCTTCTATTCAACTCCTATTCCCCCTTCCCTCCATCTACAAACATGCCTGCCTTCATCATGTCCACTTTACCCTCATTCTATGAAACAATTGATTTTCTTTTTGAGGTTAATGATTCCTCTTGGATATCCATCTCATTTATCTTCTTAGAGCCTTTGGTCCACCTGGGATTCTTAACAGGGCAGCAACCATGCTAATTTAACCCACCCTTGTATTTCCAACATGAAACATGGTACATGACACATAGTGGGTGTTCAAAACAAGTTTCTTCAGTGAGAAAATAAACATATTTTCTTTATTGTATTTTCAACATCATCCTTTCTACTGATATTTTTCTTCTTCAATATACAGTGAATTCGGTTCCTATGAAATACAGATGGAAGTAAATAAAATCTTCTCAAACTTTAAACTCCTTGAATTCCTACTGTATTTCTTTTCTATGAGCAACCTTTCTGGGAATTATCTATATGCACTCTCCTACTCAACCCACTATGGCTAGACTTCTGTCTCCATTGCTTCACTAAGATGTTTTCACTAAGGTCAGCAGGACTTTGTAGTTCTTGAAATAAAAGAACAGAAACACTCTATATTAGTTTCCTTGACTTCTCTGCTGAATTTCACACTGTTGTTACTCCCCTACCCCCACCATAGCATGTTCCCTTGTCGCATAGTTTTGCTTTTCTTTTTATCTCTCTGCTCTTGCCCTCCCACCATCAGTTTATCTGTTCACGCTGGTGGTACTGGTTTGCTTTCTTCTCCGTTTATAGACTCTGAGTGATCTCTTCACACCCATGCTTTCCCAGTTTACAACAGCTCAGCCTCTTCCCAGTTTCAGATCTGCTTATTCAACTGTTCACTGGATAAACGCTTCCAACTCAAATGTCCTAAAGTCCTCTCATCAGCCTATCACCTGGAGAAACTTCTTCCTCTCCCTAATATTCCTTTTAATGAATATCGAAGTCATAATAACAGCCTGTATTGGAAATGTTAGGTTTTTTTTCCTCTTTATCATATCACTTTAGTCTAGACTATTAGAGACTGAGGTAGTGATAGCAGAAGAAGATGACTCCTCGGGACAACAGAATAGGACCAAGTGAATATCTGAGCAAAACCACACGTAGAAGAGGAATTTTTGCCCACCAGACTGTTTCAAAGTTGTGGATCTGAGAGCAGAAACAGCCTGCTTCCCCCAAATAGTGAATAGGACAGGAAAAAAATCTTCAAAATGTATCTTACAGTAATGGTAAGTCAGAATAAATGATTAAATATTAAAACTTTTTTAAACATGAGGTTTATTAAAACTTTTACATAATAGAGGAAAAGAAACATGAGACTAAATAGTCAGAAGAAAAGTAAAACTCCTGAAAATCATGTGTAGCAAGTGGGTACTTTAGAAACACGATCATAGGAATGAATGCTATAAAACTATAAGAAGACAGAACATGAGGTGTGATCAAAAACTGTTATGAAGAATTTCATGAACAAAAGGAAATGAGGTTAAAGAGATAAAGACATAAATATGACACCATCCAACCATCTCATCTTCTATCACCCTCTTCTCATTTTCCTCTAAATCTTTCCCAGCATCAGGGTCTTTTCCAGTGAGCCAGATCTTCACATCAGATGGCCAAAGTATCAGAGCTTCTGTTTCGTCATCAGTCCTTCCAATGAATATTCAGGGTTGATTTCCTTTAGGATGGACTGGTTAGATCTCCTTGCAGTCCAAGGGACTCTCAAGAGTCTCCTCCAGCACTACAGTTCAAAAGCATCAATTCTTCGGCACTCTGCTTTCTTTATAGTCCAGCTCTCACATCCGTACATGACTACTGGAAAAACCAGAGCTCTGACTAGAAGGACCTTTGTCGGCAAAGTAATGTCTCTGCTTCTTAATATGCTGTCTAGGTTGGTCATAACTTTTCTTCCAAGAAGCAAGCGTCTTTTAATTTCATGGCTGCAGTCACCGTCTGCAGTGATTTTGGAGCCCCCTAAAATAAAGGTCACCAAAGGGCCACACAAGACAGACAGGTCATGGTGGAGCATTCTGACAAAACATGGTCCACTGTAGAAGGGAATGGAAAACCACTTCAGTATTCTTGCCTTGAGAATCCCATGAACAGTATGAAAAGGCAAAAAGATAGGACACTGAAAGATGAACTCCCCAGGTTGGTAGGTGCCCAATATGCTATTGAAGATTAGTGGAGCAATGACTCCAGATAGAATGAAGAGACGGAGCCAAAGCAAAAACAACGCCCTGTTGTGGATGTGACTGGTGATGGAAGTAAAGATGCTGTAAAGAGCAATATTGCATAGGAACCTGGAATATCAGGTCCATGAATCAAGGCAAACTGGAAGTGATCAAACAGGAAATGGCAAGAGTGAACATCAACATATTAGGGATCAGGAAACTAAAATGGACTGGGATGGGGTGAATTTAACTCAGATGACCATTATATCTACTACTGTGGGCAAGAATCCCCTAGAAGAAATGAAGTAGCCATCATAGTCAACAAAAGAGTCTGAAATGCAGTACTTGGATGCAATCTCAAAAATGACAGAATGATCTCTGTTCATTTCCAAAGCAGACTATTCAATATCACAGTAATCCAAGGCTATGCCCCAACCAGTAATGCTGAAGAAGCTGAAGTTGAACGGTTCTATGAAGACCTACAAGACCTTCTAGAACTGACACCAAAAGAAGATGTCATTTTCTTTATAGAGGACTGGAATGCAAAAGTAGGATGTCAAGAGACACCTGGGGTAACAGGCAAATTGGGCCTTGGAGTGCAAAGCAAACTAGGTCAAAGGCTAACAGAGTTTTATGGAGAGAACATGCTGGTCACAGGCATACATGCACAGATATCACAGCTCTGCTGGTCAGCCTGCTCTCTGTTATCCACAAATGTCTGCAGCATTTCATTTTTAAAGTTAAGACTGATTTTAAATTAGAGATGCACAAAAGCATCAAGACCATACCCAAGAAAAAGAAAGCAAAAAGGCAAAATGGTTGTCTGAGGAGGCTTTACAAACAGCTGAGAAAAGAGGAGAAGCGAAAGGCAAAGGAGAAAAGGAAAGATATGGGCATCTGAATGCAGAGTTCCAAAGAATAGCCAGGAGAGACGAGAATGCCTTCCTCAGTGATCAATGCAAAGAAACAGAGGAAAACAATAGAATGGGAAAGACTAGAGATGTCTTCAAGAAAATTAGAGATATCTAGGGAACATTTCACACAAAGATGAGCTCAATAAAGGACCGACATGGTATTGACCTAACAGAAGCAGAAGATATTAAGAAGAGGTGGCAAGAATACACAGAAGAACTATACAAGAAAGATCTTCACGAACCAGATAACCACGATAGTGTGATCACTCACCTAGAGCCAGACATCCTGGAATGTGAAGTCAAGTGGTCCTTAGGAAGCATCACTATGAACAGAGCTAGTGGAGGTGATGTAATTCCAGTTGAGCTATTTCAAATCCTGAAAGATGATGCTGTGAAAGTGCTGCACTCAATATGCCATCAAATTTGGAAAACTCAGCAGTGGCTACAGGACTGGAAAAGGTCAGTTTTCATTCCAATCCCAAAGAAGGGCAATGCCAAAGAATGTTCAAACTATGAAACAATTTCACTCATCTTACACACTACAAAGTAATGCTCAAAATTCTCCAAGCCAGGCTTCAACAGTATGTGAACTGTGGACTTCCAGATGTTCAAGCTGGATTTAGAAAAGGCAGAGGAAGCAGAGATCAAATTGCCAATATCCATTGTATAGTCAAAAAAGTAAGAGAGTTCCAGAAAAACAACTACTTCTGCTTTATTGATTACACCAAAGCCTTTAACTGTGTGGATCACAACAAACTGGAAAATTCTGAAAGAGATGTGAATACCAGACTGACTTACCTGCCTCCTGAGAAATCTGTATGCAGGTCAAGAAGCAACAGTTAGACCCGGACGTGGAAGAATAGACTGGTTCCAAATTGGGAGAGGAGTATGTCAAGGCTGTATATTGTCACCCTGCTTATTTAACTTATATGCAGAGTACATCATGAGAAATGCTGGGCTGAATAAAGTATAAGCTGGGATCAAGATAGCCAGGAGAAATATCAAGAACCTCAGATATACAGATGACACCACCCTTATGGCAGAAAGTGAAGAGGAACTGAAGAGCCTCTTGATGAAAGTGAAAGAGAAGAGTTAAAAAGCTGGTTTAAAATGGAACATTCAGAAAACTAAGATCATGGCCTCTGGTCTCGTCACTTCATGGCAAATAGATGGGGAAACAATGGAAACAGCGAGAGACTTTATTTTTTTGGTCTCCGAAATCACTGCAGATGGTGACTGCAGCCACAAAATTAAAAGACACTTGCTCCTTGGAAGAAAAGCTATGACCAACCCAGACAGCATGTTAAAAAGCAGAGATATTACTTTGCTGACAAAGATCTGTCTAGTCAAAGGTATGGTTTTTCCAGTAGTCATGTATGGGTGTGAGAGTTGGACTATAAAGAAAGTTGAGAGCTGAAGAATTCATGCTTTCAAACTGTGCTGTTGGAGAAGACTCTTGAGAGTCCTTTGGATTGTGGGGAGATCCAAGCAGTCCATTCTAAAGGAAATCAGTCCTGAATATTCATTGGAAGGACTGATGCTGAAGCTGAAACTCCAATACTTTGGCCACCTGATGTGAAAAAGTGACTCATTGGAAAAGACCCTGATTCTGGGAAAGATTGAGGGCAAGAAGAGAAGGGGACAACAGAAGATGAGATGGTTGGATGGCATCACTGACTTGATGGGCATGCAATTGAGCAAGTTCTGGGATTTGGTAATGGACAGGGAAGCCTGGTGTGCTGCAGTCATTGGGTTGCAAGGAGTCGGACACAACTGAGCGACTGAACTGAAAAGTATCTAAATTCTAGCCAAGATCATGTTATTTTTGGCCACCTTTGGCTAAATAACAAGCAAGCTAATTTTGACTCTATTTTGTAAAGTCAAAGAAAAAATATTGCACATTCTAGTAAAGAATTTCTATGCCAAGTTTAAGCCTGGATCCAATGTTAAGAGTAACTTATAACTCCCTAAAATGTAGAAGTTTGCTAGAACCTTAACATTACTGTGCTGCCAATTGCTTACTGTTTCATTTACTTACATTACTGGTACTTAAGCTAAAGGAAACTGAATGTGGCTGTTTAATTTAAGACATAAGAAACTACTGTATTTTCTATGAATTTTACTCTTTTAAGAAAATGATGATTTTTACCTAAGAAGTGAAAAAGGTGACATTCATGGCCACTCAAAATGTTGCAATGCTATATAGTATACCCAATAGTGCGTGATGCAGAACTTTATAAACAATAAGTGTTTTTCAGTTTTTCAATATTTAAAACTTTGCTCTGAACATGTCAGAGCTTTACAGGTGAGATATATCGTCCAGGATCCCGAACTTCAAAGGCTTAAAAATTAAACTGCAAACTAGCAAACTTTTGGTTTTTGTTTTACTTGCTTTATTTTTGTAACCTTTCCTTTTAAGCACACTTTTTCTTGCTTTTGCCATTTGCAGATAAAGTTAGTAGTACTGAAATAATTCATTTAAAAATAAATTTGAAATGGGTTGAGCTTTCTATGAGTTGTACCAAATGACGTAAAACTGTGAGATTCAGAGATTTTATATTTTCTCCTACCTTGTCATAATATTTTAACATCAGAAGGCAATGGCACCCCACTCCAGTACTCTTGCCTGGAAAATCCCATGGACGGAGGAGCCTGGTAGGCTACAGTCCATGGGGTTGCTAAGAGTCAGACACGACTGAGCGACTTCACTTTCACTTTTCACTTTCACTCACTAGGGAAGGAAATGGCAACCCACTCCGGTGTTCTTGCCTGGAGAATCCCAGGGATGGGGGAGCCTGGTGGGTTGCCGTCTATGGGGTCGCACAGAGTTGGACACGACTCACGTGACTTAGCAGCAGCAGCAGTGAGCTTCAAGTTAAAAAATGTACCTGGACTATTATTGATTAATAGAAAAACAATGATCCTGTAAACTGCAGGGAATACTTCTATGTCTTTTACTTTTTCAGTCATTTAATTTTCTACTCTGAAAGGTAAATCTGACTAGCACCTTTTTATCTCCTGTGATGAGCCTAATCTTTTTTTTAAAGTTTGAAAGTGTTAGTTGCTCATTTGTGCCGGATACTCTGTGACCCCCTAGACTGTAGCCCGTCAGGCTCCTCTGTCCATAGGATTTCCCAGGCAAGAATTTTCACTCCAGACTGGAGTGAATTGCCATTTCCTTCTCCAGGATCTTCCCAACCCAAGAATCGAACCCTGGTCTCCTGAATTGCAGGCAGAGCCTTTATTGTCTGAGCTACCAGGGAAGCCAATCTTTTTATTAAGAATGGCATTAAAATGATAAATTATGTCAATGATTCCTTTGAAAATTATTTTACTGTGGTGAAGTTGTTTTCAGGTATTGATCAAATTTTATTCACAATTAGTAGTGCAATAAAAATTACAGTTCTTGGGTGTGTGTGTTACCTAAATGATCTGGGTTATTTTATTAAATTACCATGCATTATATGTTGTTGTTTAGTTGCTAGGTCATGTCTGCTTCTTTGCAGCCCCATGGACAGTAGCTCTCCAGGTTCCTCTGTGCTCCACTATCTCCCAGAGTTGTTCAAACTCATGTCCATTGAGTTGATGATACTACCCAACCATCTCGTCCTCTGTCGCCCCCTTCTCCTGCCCTCAATCTTTCCCATTATCAGGGTTTTTCCCATTGGATGTACTGGACCTTATTTTCTAGCAGGCAGAAGTCAAGAATAGATAGAGATAGAATTTGACATTTCTATTTTATAGAATACTCTAATTTAGGTAACAAAAATGTGAGAGGTACTGACTAAGCTGACAGGAGGAGAGTGGTGACGTTAGGAGGTCATAATTCCCTGTCAAAGGAGAGACAGGGAGGGATGAAGATTCCTGTGTTAGGAAAGAAATGACAGAGAGTCTCATGGGCAAAGATCCCCAAAATGCCCCACACATCCTGGGAGCAACCTGAGATTGTTCTTCAGGACTGGAGCCTGGGAACCAAATGCTTCAATTTTCTGTATACATCACCACCCTTCCATCTCTTCCACACTCTAAAAACTGTTGTTGTATTATAAGGAAATGAAAATAGATCCCTCTCCCTCCCTCTCTCCCTCTTGGGAGAGTGAAGGAGAAGGAAACCAAGGGAAGAAATGGAGTGACACAGAATGAAAAAAGCAACCAAACCAACACACAGACTAACAAATTGCCGCCTTCTGATGCATTTTGGAGTTTTTCCTTAATGTGTTAACCCTCTGTAGACTGTTCTTTTCTTGGACCTACTTGAGCAAGGCTTCTGAGACATGCAGTCCCAAAGAAAATAAAAAAGGAGTGCCTAATGAATAAACACTTTGTTTGATTAACATTCACAACCCTGAGGGTTGCAGCCCGGCAACTCAAGCTGTGTTTCACATGCAGGCGAATGTGAACTGCTCTTTCATGCAGTGGCTGTAATTTCTGGGAAAACACAGATTCTCTCACAGGTTGAGAGAAGCACAGAATATACAGGGTTTGAGGGCCCCAGTTGCAGTTTTTTAGTTTCAATGAGGATACCTGAAAATAATTCAGGGTTCCTTAAAAAACTCCTAATTTCCTAGTAAGTTAACTATGTTGTTGTTCAGTCACTGAGTCGTGTTTGATTCTGACAACCCCATGGACTGCAGCACGCCAGGCTTCTCTGTCCTTCCCTATCTCCTAGAGTTTGCTCAAACTTATGTCCATTGAGTCAATGATGCCATCCAACCATCTCATCCTCTGTTGCCCCCTTCTCCCCTTGCCCTCAGGCTTTCCCAGAATCAAGGTCTTCTCCAGTGAGTTGGCTCTTTACATTAGGTGGCTAAAGTATTCAAGCTTCAACTTCAGCATCAGTCCTTCCAATGAATATTCAGGGTTGATTTCCTTTAGGATTGACTGGTTTGATCTCCTTGCTGCCCAAGGGACTCTCAAGAGGCTTCTCTAGCACCACAGTTCGAAAGCATCAATTCTTTGGCGCTCAGCTTTCTATGTGGTCCAACTCTCACATCCGTAAATGACTACTGAAAAAACTATAGCTTTGCATATACGGACCTTTGTCGACAAAATGATGTCTCTGCTTTTTAATATGCTGTCTAGGTTTGTCACAGCTTTTCCTCCAGGGAGCTAGTGTCTTTTAATTTCAGGGCTGCAGTCACAATTTGCAGTGATTTTGGAACCCAAGAAAATAAAGCTTGTCACTGTTTCCATTTTTTCCCCATCTGTTTCCCATGAAGTGATGAGACTGGATGATGATCTAGCTATGAGCTAATAAAGAAAAAAAATGTTTTATTTTTTGTGACATCATGAATATTCATTAGAAGGACTGATGCTGAACCTGAAGCGCCAACACTTTGGCCACCTGATGCGGCCAACTCATCAGAAAAGACCCTGATGCTAGGAAAGATTGAAGGTAGGAGGAGAAGGAGGCAACAGAAGACGAGATGGTTGGATGGCATCAATGGCTCAATGGACATGCATTTGAGGAAACTCTGGGAGATGGTAAAGGACAGGGAAGCTGCAGTCTAGGGGGTTGCAAAGAGTCAATACTACTGAGCGACTAAACGACAACAACAAAAATTGCAGACCCAAATGGTATTGAGTTAAATATTTTAAAAAATGGCACGAAGTATAAACTAGTGCCCTTTTAAGCCCATATCTTTCTAGATCCTTTCTGCAAAAAGGATAGCAAGTGTAAGTCGTGGAATACCACCAAGATATTCATTGTTCTGTTCTTTCAAACAAAAGGAACCAAGTAATTGCAGGTTTTAAAAATTGTGAATTGCTTATCAATGTCTGAAGCAAGGAAACATGCAATAATTTCTTTCAGAGTATTTTTAAAATAAATATGTATAAAAATAAAAAATGGGTATAAAATACTTAGGGCCATATTTCAAAATGTTTAACCTGAAGGTTCAGTTTGGAAGTATGGTCCTGTTTATGAAATGTTGACCAGCACCCCTGAAGCTATGGTAAATGGTTGTGGGGGCCTTCTTCCTTTTTTAAATTTATTTTTATTTTTGGCTGTGTCAGGTCTTAGTTGTGGTGAGTGAGCTTCTCTCTAGTTGAGGTGTGCAGGCTCAATAGTTGCGGAGGCATGGGCTTAGTTGCCCCACGGCATGTGGGCTCCTAGTTCCCTGACCAGGGATCGAACCTTCATTCCCTCCATTGTAAGGTGGATTCTTATCTGGGGAAGTCCTCTCATGGAGGCCTTCTGCTCCTGGGCAATTGTTTTCCTTCTCGTTCCCTTGAGGCTAACTGTGGTCGAGAGGCTCATCCCCCTCACCAGACCACTCCAAACCACAGAGTCAGCTAAAGACAATATTTCTCATCCCTCAACTCTTGAATTATATTTCCACCACTGATGCTGACTGCAGGTCATCATTACCACCCCATCAAGTGCTGTCTCACCCCGGGCTGCTGCAGTCTTCCATTCCCTCAGACCTTTGCACTGCAGGATACCTGTACAATGAGAGCAGCTACTTATGTGTATCAGCAGCAAAGGAGGAAATATCTGCACGCTAAGGTTGTGTTAGAAACTTGAAGGAAGGTAATCCCATGCCTGTCTCTCAGTTACAGAGAAGAGATGGTTCTCCATCTTTTACAAGGAAGATTTTTGGGTCAAAATTCTCGCAGAGGGCTGTGGAGAAGCCTGCAGAGCTGTTGTCCTGAAGCTGTGTTTGAATAGCGGGTCCACTGATTTTCTCTTAGGTTGTGTTTTCCTGTGTGGACTTGAGGCAGGGATGTGTTGGAGCTAGCTTTCACAAACTAGCAAGACCACTGGGCACTTCTCTTCCCAGATAGGCCATCAGTTGGTAGCCTGAAATTGGCCAAGGTGGTTGCCTTGGCCTTATGCCAAGGCCTTTATACCTTTATACCTTTATACCATGTATGCTGGCAGATGCTATCACTCAGGGCCCCTGTCTCTCCTCTAGCCAACCCCAGCTGGATTTGGGGATATTGAGAGTTGATTGGAGCAGAGCTGCTAAAGCCATTCTAGGTCAATGCCTGAGTGGCACCTCTGTCTTAACCACTTCCTAAAATGTAGACCTTGTTCCTTTCATTTTTCTCCTTTTTTCTGATCTTCATTTTGCTTTTGGTTCCCTCTCCAGACTAATCCTCCTCTCCCTCTCTAACTTTCACTAGTCTACTTTTCTCATAAAATCATCTGCCTCCTGAATCTCTTCCCAGAAAATTCCCCAATTTTTTGCCTTGTCTCAGTTTGGCAGGCATCTAAGCCTGCAACTTTACACCTGCATCCCTCTTGTTAAATGTGGGAGAATATTTTCCTTTCATGTGCTCTCCAAAACAGGAATATGTAGTAGAGACGAAATAATGTAGATTTTAATGCTAAGTGCGATGATGCAAGTGGGGATGAGAATCAACTTACAGAAAGAAAAAGTTGGTACCACATAAGTGTTGTGTTACATGTGGTTTGTTTGTTTGTTTTTTGTCCTTATATGTAATCCAAATTTTTCACTGTGAAATGAGATTGAACAAAAGAAGTTTGACCACTGTAAATATCTTAAAGAAGATAGTGAGAACCAAAGTGAACATGTGTTCATTAGCTTTAGAAAACTCATCGGCAAATGTGGTTTAGAAAAGGATGTTAATTACAGTAGACTAATATCCAGCCTTTACAAGGAATGAAGTTCTCATCCCTATTATTAAAACAATATGGATGAATCTTAGAGCAAGCCAGGCACGAAAGGACAATATTGTAGGAAATACATAGAGAGAGATAGTAGATTAATTTTCATCAGGGGCTGGAGAGAGGGGTAATGGAAAGTTATTGTTTGATGGGTCCAGAGTTTCTGTTTGGGATAATGGAAAGTTTTAGAAATAGTCATAATGGTACAGAAAATTGTGAATAATTAATGCCAATAAATTGTGCTCTTAAATATTGTTAAAATAGCATATTTGTGTTATGTTTATCTCACCATAATAGAAAAATACGCTAATTGAAAAAAAAGAAAAAAAAAGTAGTGTTATTTCTGGATACCACCTGGCTCCTCTTTCATTATTCTTTATCTCAGTGACTGGACCTACATTACCAAATAAATTTGGATGACTAGTAAAAAGCATTCAGCAAAATACCCTATTAAGTGTGATAGACATTTGGAAGCTTTCAAATTATAGGCTAGTAGTTCTTAATCTGTAATCTCTGACCAGCAACATCAGCATCGTGTGGAAACTTAGAAATGTAAATCCTCTGTCTGCATCTCAGGTCTACTAAATCATGATCTCTGATGGAGCTCGGGCCCTGTGATTTGGGTTTTTCACAAGCCCTCCAGGTGATAGATGCTTGCTGGCTTTAGAACCAGGCTTTTAGGCTGTGACCACAGAACTGACTGCAGATGAGGTGGTGTTCTTTTTATCTGAAGTAGAACATGGGATTTGGAGTAACAAGATGTGCAGAAGTCTCGGTGATAAAATTCATGAGAATTTACTATTTATGTGACCTCGGGCAAGCTACTAGGTTGTCTCATTTATACAAATGTTTTCTCATCCATTAAGTTGGGATAATATCAGTACTTAATTCAAAAGGTATTTAGGTGAACACACATAAAAATTATGCATTATTATACATTTAATATTAATGATAACAGTATTAACAGTAGCATCACATAGGAGGATGCTGGCTTAGGCTGTTAGGAAAGGAGATTATTTAATATATTATCTGTGGGTCTCCAGTTGAAGAGAGGAGGAGAGAAATTTCCTTTAAATTTTAATGACAGAGGGACTTCCCTGGTGGTCCAGTGGCTAAGACTCTGCATTCCCAATGCAGGTGGCCCAGGTTCAATCCCTGGTCAGGGAACTAGATCCCACATACCACAACTAAGAGTTTGCATACTGCAACTAAAGATTGAAGATCCAGCATGCCACAACAAAGACTGAAGATCCTGTGGGCCAAAACTAAGACCCATTGCAGCCAAATAAATAAATAAAAAAAATAACTATTTAAAATGTTTAATGACTGGAAAAACGACTCATTTATCCACAAGAAATAAGTGTCCCCTGTTTGTTTCTGCTAATGAGAATTATGTAATTTTTCATGTGTTCATTTTTAGTTTGGTTGATAAGATACTCAGGGCCAAATTTGATACTCAGTCCCATCAGTTACTTAAGACTTCTTGTGTAATATGTACTTCTTTTTATTTTTTTCTGTGATTCTATTTTTTAAATTCATCTAATTTTATTTGTTGCTATGTCATTTCTGACTCTGTGACCCCATGAACTGCAGCATACCAGGCTTCCCTGTCCTTCACTATCTCCCAACGTTTGTTCAAACACCCATTGAGTCACTGATTTCTATCTAACCATCTTATCCTCTGTTGTCCCCTTCTCCTCCTGCCCTCAATCCGGGTCTTTTCCACTGAGTCAGTTCTTCGCATCAGGTAGCCAAATTACTGAAGCTCCACCTTCAGCATCAGTCCTTCCAATGAATAGTCAGGGTTGATTTCCTTTAGGATTGACTGGTTTAATCTCCTTCCAGTCCAAGGGACTCTCAAGATATGTCCCCAACTATAACTTCCTTTACACTTACTTTTTCTTTTGCCTTAGTAAAAAATGGGAGATAAAGAAGGAAAATACCTAGGTATATCACTTGATTTAGTAAAATAACTACTTAAGAGTGCTAGGAATACCAGGAAAGTCTCCATATTGAAAGAATTCCTCTGTGTTCTTTCTGTGGTCATAAGATTTCTCAAGCTTAGCCTCTCCTCTGCATAATGAAAAATGATTTTCCAGTACCATGTAGTGAAAAGAGCCCTAGCCAGTATTTAGAAAAACCAACCATAAGCCTCTGTCACTTTGGACATGCAGTATGTTCACTTCCCTCATCTCTTGAATAGATTACGAAGATCAAATAAGAAAATCTATGTAAAAATGCTTGGTAAATAACAAAGCTATGCACAAGTTGAAGCTGATATATATAAAATTTTGATCATATAGATACCATTTGTGAAATAAATGAGTAAACAATGAACGAATGGATTCTTCATCTGCCTTTTTTTCCTTCTCTCTCTTTCCCTTGTCATGCCTGAATATATTGGCTTCTAGAACAAAGTTTAGGATGATATTTTAATAAATAAAATTCATTTTGTCATTAAGAACATGGTATTCATTTCATGTAGATATCACCTCAAATGGAAATTGATATTTTTAAGCACCTTAGACAAATGTAATTGTTGTTATACATATTATTACTGAGTCACTTGATGTCATTTAATGGCCTGTGCTTGTTTTTATTTTCTTCATATTCAGTTGCAGATATAGTAGTTTTTTCAATTTCATGAGAATATTTTGTTGACCTTAATATTGTCAGTTATTTTGTGAATTAGGAATGATAGCATGACATATTATTAATGAAATCCTGGGATGCATTTCAACAGTCTAGCAAAATGTCAGCTTTCACGCAGCAGAAAACTGACTCAAGAGAAATGCTCGAAACTGACAAAATAGGATAAGGGAGAGAGAATATATTTTAGCAGAGAAGTTAATTACAAATTTATTTATTTGTATTTATAGTCAGTCATTTCATATAGTCAAACAATTTGGAAACAATATGAAATGGAGTTAAAGTTACTTCTATATGAAGTAAGTTCAGTTTAGTTCAGTTCAGTCGCTCAGTCATGTCCAACTCTTTGCAACCCCATGAATCGCAGCACGCCAGGCCTCCCTGTCCATCACAAACTCCCGGAGTTTACTCAAACTCATGTCCATCGAGTCAGTGATGCCATCCAGCCATCTCATCCTCTGTTGTCCCCTTCTCCTCCTGCCCCCAATTCCTCTCAGCATTAGGGTCTTTTCCAATGAGTCAACTGTTCGCATGAGGTGGCCAAAGTATTGGAGTTTCAGCTCTAGCATCAGTTCTTCCAATGAACCCCCAGGACTGATCTCCTTTAGGACTCTCAAGAGTCTTTTCCAACACCACAGCTCAAAAGCTTCAATTTTTTAGCACTCAGCTTTCTTCACAGTCCAACTCTCACATCCATACATGACCACTGAAAAAACCATAGCCTTGACTAGATGGACCATTGTTGGCAAATAATGTCTCTGCTTTTTGATATGCTATTCAGGTTGGTCATAAGTAGACATTATTAAAAAGTGATAATAATGACATTAATAGCTATTTGGCACTATTAAGAGGCACTGTATAATGCAGAAAATTACCCTCTGCTGGGAGATATCACAGTTACTCCAGTTTGAAAAGAAAGCCCTGAGGCTTGAGAATTTACATAATCTGCTCAAGCCTCACAGTAGTGGGTTGTTCAGCTAAAATATGAACTGAAACTATCTGCCTTTAAATCCTATGTTTATTACCATTATCCTAAAGGTTATTGTACACTATTTTAGCACTATTTTGATAACAACAGACAGGTATATGGGAAAACTAAACCAACCCCCCCAAAAAACACTCCAAAATAAAACCCAAAACAAATTCAAAAAAGCAGAACCCTAAAAAATAAAAAATTCCCACAGACCCAAACCTATTAACAAATTAACAAATTATTGATACATTTATTAGTCTTCTATGCCATAGTCCTCATATATTTTTATGAAGCACTGCCATGCCATTTAACAGACACTGGCAGGAAAAATCCTCTTGTGGCATTAATTCCATGCAACCATAAAAAGAATCCTTGCTAAATGCCAGCAAATGAGGTGGTAATAACTTCAAACTTCTTTACTCAGCAGGGAGATGCTCAGCAGGGGTGAAAAAAGATCTGCTTTCCATCTCAAATTTTTCAGTGTAAAACAATGATATGAGGTTCAAGTGTTCTTTGTGACCCCTTTAAGTTGAGGATGTATTAACATGCGAGTTAAGATGTAGCAAGTTTCACAAAAATGATCTATTTTCAAAATTTAGCATTCAGACTCCGCAGCGTGACTGCCAGTGTTTCTTTAGCTGCTAGATGGGAGAGACCTTGCGCTCCTTCCCACACACCTGTGTTTACATTGAGGCCTTGGCAGCACATGACCCCGCAGCCATCCCTCACAGCTTTCGGTTTGCCTTCAGCCATGGCAAGCCGCACTGTCCCTGCACTTTCACTAGCTAGCACTGTTAGAATGTTGACTTAGGAGTCCTAAGCTTGGAATTTAATATAAATCAGTTTGTTGAATTTCACTCATTTTAGAATGTCACACAGATATTTTCTTAAATCCTAAACTGGAATTGATTATGTCTTGTAAATACTGTTGAACTTTAAAAAGGGAATGGGGGTGTTGTTTTCATGTAACATTTTTTGCTTTATATGGACTTAAGATATTTCTTCCCATTTACATCCCTTGGAAAATAGGGATCATGGGCTTAAAATTAGTTGGTTATTTAGCAAAATAGATAGCAAGAGAGGAGGGGGATAATATTTCTTTGAGGCTTCTTAGGTTTCGGGTACAAGATGTTAAGGCAAAAGAAATCTATAACCATACAACTTTGGAGTGATGGTGTAAGTTTTTAGATGCTACTTTTCATGAAAAAATTTGATGCATAATTAATCTTTTCATCAAAGTATATGACATTGCTTTTAGAGCCTGATGAATGAATAATAAGTAGAATGCATTGACCTCTAGATTTCTCAGGAAATAGCAGGTACTGTGGCTATATTCAACTACATGAGTGCAACTGATGTGATTAATTGATTCTTGAAAAAAAAAAAAAAAAACTATGCTTTCCTAAAGTTCATTCCTGAAGAAGATAATCAGTTCCTGCCCACAAGGAACTTAACATTGTTTAGGGGTTAGAGACAAGCAAATAGATGGTTACAAAATGAATAAATAAGAGAATTTCCAGAAGCCACAGGAAGCCCCTCTAACCAAAATGCTGTGTGGTCAGGGAAGCCTGAGCAAAGAGGGAGATATAGTCAAGTTCAGACCTGACAGGTGAGTAGGGGCTAGCCAGGTAAGGGTCTGGGTAAAGAATATTCTAGGCAGAAAGTAGAGATATGTGAATTCCCAAAACCAAAAACAGATTTCTGCAAAATAAATTCCATAAAATGAGTCTAAAGCCAGTATCATTAATCCTTTGGAAAGGGATATAAGGTTTAACTTTAAATTTATAATTTCTGATAGGTTTAAATCATCCCATCTTTAAAAAAGAATCTAAGGTGCTGTTTCTTTAGGGAGGTGAATTGTTTCTCATGGAATATCTCTTTTATCTATATATTTTGTGCCCTTTTGGAGTAAAATGGAAAGGGCCCTGCTTGTTCAAAAAAAATTAGAATTTTGTTTCAGTCAGTGAACTACTAAAAAGAGGTTGGTTATAAGCTACATTAGAACCAAAATTTGTTTGCTATTAAAAATTTTCTAGTATTAAAAGATTTTATTATAAATCATTCTTTTTACTACTTAAAATATATTTTGACCATTTAAAGTTATGATTTTAAAATGGAAGTTAAATTAATTAAATGAATAAATTTAAAATATAAGTTTAATTAAATTAATGAATATTTTGAAATCAAAGTTGAAATTTATGAACAAGTTCTGGGGATCTCAGGTACAGTATAGTGATTACATTTTGTGATACTGTATTGCATACTAGCAAGTTGCTATGAGAGTAGATATTAAATGTTCTCACTATAACATAGTGGAAATATATGATATAATGCAGGTGTTAGCTAACACTGTAGTGGTAATCATTTTGCAATATCAAGTACATTAAATCAACATGTTGTACACCTTAAACTTACACAATGTTAGTATTCAGTTATATCTCAATATAGCTGGAAAAGCATTTAACTTTTCATCACATTGTGGCTGTCTCAAGTTTCTCCAATTTTATATTATCACTATTTTCATTAAGCAAAGGAACATGCTGAGTATTAAGAGTAAGAAAAATGTGTTTATTTGAACAATAATGTTTGAGTACATAATTTATCTGATAAATATTATTTTATTATATATACATTTTAACTTACTGAATTATAAATCTTTTCAAAAAGCTGAGAAGTGGGGTTACTGACTTGATAAATAATACTCCTTATTTTTAAAATAGAAATAAGAAAGTGATTGTAATTAGAAAAATTTTTTCTATCTAGAAATTTCCTAGATGGGGCAATAAATTTAAAGTCAGTTTCTGAACACTTAAGGTTAATAAGGTGTTAAATAATTCTCTTTTCATCTATAAAAAACAAACAATCTGAGACAAATTCACTTTTCTTCTTTGACATGGTAGGGTGGGATGAAGAATATATATATTCAAATTCACTTTAAAACCATTTTCTGAGGGCCGGTTCAAGATGGCAGTTTAGGAAGATCCTGGAGACTTATCCCCTCCCACAGACATACCAAATCTACATCTATGTTTTGAACAATGCCTTCTAAAAAAGACCTTAAAGCTAGCTTAATGGTTCTCTCCAGCAGAGGATAAAAGGGCTACATCAAGGCAGTAGGAGAAGCAGAGATGTTGTCTCACAAAATTTCTACCCTTCCACAATCAGGAGGAAGTCTTACAAACACAGAGCTTCTTTCTGAAGAGCCAGGTGTTCATGCTCAATATCAAGCACCCCAACCCTTGGACCCTGCACCATAAGAGGAGCCCCCAAAAGGTGTGGCTTTGAAAACAAACGGGATATATTCAAGAGGCCCATTGGGGTATAGGGAACAGAGATTTCACTCCTAAAGGACTCACACATAGAGTCACTCACCATGGGACCCAGCATAAAAACAGCAGTTTGAAAAGCACATAGACCATATGTGAAGGAGATCCATTTGCTAATCTTAAAACATCTGTTGGAGGGGCAGGCCCCTACTGCCACTCTCTCTGGGAACAGAGTGACCGTGGGTGCCATTTCTGTGTTCTTTGTCTATCTTGCTAGCAACAGTGGGTGTGACTGGTCCCAGGCTCTCCTACAGTCGCACAAAAGCTGGTGGGTGTGCCCCAGCTTCATGCATACTCATGGACCAACACACCCCCAGTCATCCTGAGAAAAAGGCCTACTGGAGCTTCAGCCAGAGCAATAGACTTCAGATTTACCACACATCAAAAGGCTACTGAGTTGCTCTGAGGTTATGTGGGCTGGAGGAACCATCTTTCCACTCTCCTATGGCCTTGCTGGAGAAGGAAATGGCAACCCATTCCAGTATTCTTGCCTGGAGAAGTCCATGGAGAGGGGAGCCTGGTGGGCTACAGTCCATGGGGTCACAAAGAGTCAGAGACGACTGAGTGACCAACACTGGCCTTGCTACAGCTTGCTGGTACTCCCCGAAAGTAGTTGATACTCCTGCCTGGACCCGTGATTTTTGTAACTTTGTTCAAGAAGACATATCCAGATCACAAGCTTAGGAGGCCTGCAGGGTTTATCTTTGAGGTTCCACAAGACAGTATGTGTGTATCTGCTTTAAAAGCTGCTGCCTGAGGGTCTGACTTATCAGCCTGAAACTAGGTTCTAACTGAGATCTCTCTGTCTGGAATGCTAACAAGTCTTGGCACACCCTCAATAACTAGAACCTATCAAGAATAAATCAGGTTGCTTAAACAATCACAAAGGTTCAAGAGACAACTAAAAACTAGAGCAAGGTTGAATGATAAGGTTCATTTCTTACACAAGGCCACTCCTTCAAATCTGAGAGAAGGAGTTCCCTTGCCCCGCCCCCCGCCCAGTATATAGACGCAAACATGGAGAGTCAAACAAATGAGGAAATGGAGGAAAATGTTCCCAATGAAACAATAAGATAAAATCCCAGGGGAAAAAATCCTTAATAAAATGCAGATGAATAATTTAGCTGATAAAGAGTTCAAAGTAATGGTCATAAAGATGAGACCTCTAACAAAGAGAAAATATAAGAAAGTAGCAAATGGAAGTTGAAGTTGAATTACAGAATATAATAATTGCGCTGAAAAATATGCTAGAGGCGTTCATCAGAAGACCAGATGAAACAGCAGAAAGGATCAGGGATCTGAAAGGCTGGCAGTGGAACTCATTCAAACAGAATAGCAAAAAGTGTTTAAAAGTGAAGGTATCTTAAGATACCTATGAGACAACATGAAGCAGAACAACATTTACATTATAGGAATTCCAGAAGAAAAAGGGGGCAGAAAACTTATTTGAAGAAATAATGGCTGAAAATTTACCTAACATGGGGAGGAAATACAATCCAGATCCAGAAAGCCCAGAGAGTTTCAAATAAGAGGAACCCAGGAAGATTTACACCAAGATGCACTATAATTAAAATGTCAGAGTTCAAGAGTGAATCTTAAAAGAGTAAGGAAAAAAAAAAAAAAAACCACTTGTTATATAGAAAAGAATCTCCAAATGACTATTAGATTTTCAGCAGAAACTTTGTAACCCAGAAAGGAGTGCTGTGATATATTCAAAGTGCTGAAAGGAAAAACTTTCAAACAAGAATACTCTGCCTGGTCAGATTATCATTCAGATTGAAGGGAGATAGTTTTCCAGACAAGCAAAAAGTAAAGGTATTTATTACCACTAAACTGGTCTTGCAAGAAATGTTAAAGGGACTTCCTTAAGGTAAAAAATAATTAGTATCAAGAAAACATATGTTTATGAATATCTCAGTGGTAAAGGTAAATATGTAGTAAAGGATAGGGGATTGATTACTTATAGAGCTAGTACAAAGGTTAAAAGGCAAAAGTAATAAAAGTAACTGCAACTATAATAATTAGTTATATAGAATAAAAAGATGTAATATGTGATATCAAAAACATAAAATGTGGGAAAAGAGTAAAAATATACAATTTTAGAATGTGTTCAAACTTAAATTTCCAAGAACTTAAAATAGACTGGTACTCACACATACACACACACAAACACTTACGTACACATACATGTATATGCATATGTACATACATAGGCTATTAAATATGAGCCTTTTGGTAACCACAAATGAAAAATGGACAGTACATACCAAAAGAAAATGAGAATGAGTTCTAAGCATAACACTAAAGAAAATCATCAAACCATAAGGTAGAACAAGAGAAGAAGAAATAGAGAGGAACTACAAAACAGCCAGAAAACAATTACGAGAAATGTAAATGGGCTTAATTCTCCAATCAAAGTAAGTGACCAAATGGATAAAAAACAAGACCCTATTTTGCTGCCTATAAGACACTCACTTCAGATGTAAGCACACACACAGACTGAAAGTAAAATGATGCAAAAAAGACATTTCATATAGGTAGAGAGCAAAGAAGGCTGAGGTAGCTACATTTACATCAGGCAAAATAGACTTTAAAATAGACTGTAATAAAAGATAAAGATGATCATTACATAATGATTAAGGGGTCAATCCAACAGAAGATATAACATTTGGAAATATTTATTCACCCAACATAATCTGAGCCACAGTCAGCTCCCAGTCTTGTTTTTGCTGACTGTATAGAGCTTCCCCATCTTTGGCTGCAAAGAATATAATCAATCTGGTTTCGGTATTGACCATCTGGTGATGTCCATTCGTAGAGTCTTCTCTTGTGTTGTTGGAAGAGGGTGTTTGCTATGACCAGTGCGTTCTCTTGGCAAAACTCTGTTGGCCTTTGCCCTGCTTCATTCTGTACTCCAAGGCCAAATTTGCCTGTTACTCCAGATATCTCTTGACTTCCTGCTTTCGCATTCTAGTCCCCTCTGATGAAAAGGACATCTTTTTTGGGTGTTAGTTTTAGAAGGTCTTATAGGTCTTCATAGAACCATTCAACTTCAGCTTTTTCAGCATTACTGGTTGAGGCATAGACTTGGATTACTGTTACATTGACTGGTTTCCCTTGGAACTTGAGAAAGTAGGGAAAACCACTAGACCATTCAGGTATGAGCTAAATCAAATCCCTTATACAGTGGAAGTGACAAATAGATTCAAGGGTTTAGATCTGATAGACAGAGTACCTGAAGAACTATGGACGGAGGTTCGTGACATTGTATGGGAGGCAGTGATCAAGACCATCCCCAAGAAAAAGAAATACAAAAAGGCAAAATGATTGTCTGAGGCCTTACAAATAGCTGAGAAAAGAAGAGAAGCTAAAGGCAAAGGAGAAAAGGAAAGATATACCTACTTGAATGCAGAGTTCCAAAGAATAGTAAGGAAAGATAAGAAAGCCTTCCTCAGTGATCAATGCAAAGAAATAGAAGAAAATAATGGAATGGGAAAGACTAGAGATGTCTTCAAGAAAATTAGAGATGACAAGGGAACATTTCATGCAAAGATGGGCACAATAAAGGACAGAAATGATATGGACCTAACAGAAGCAGAAGATATTAAGAGGTGGCAAGAATACACAGAAGAACTATACAAAAATGATCTTCATGACCCAGATAACCACGATGGTGTCATCACCCATCTAGAGCCAAACATTCTGGAATGCGAAGTCAAGTGGGCCTTAGGAAGCATCACTACGAACAAAGCTAGTGGAGGTGATGGAATTCCAGTTGAGCTATTTCAAATCCTAAAAGATGATGCTGTGAAAGTGCTGCACTCAACATGCCAGCAAATTTGAAAAACTCAGCAGTGGCCACAGGACTAGAAAAGGTCAGTTTTCATTCCAATTCCAAAGAAAAGCAATGCCAAAGAATGCTCAAACTACCGCACAATTGCACTCATCTCACATGCTAGCAAAGTAATGCTCAAAATTCTCCAAGCCAGGCGTCAGTACTATGTGAACCGTGAACTTCCAGATTTTCAAGCTGGATTTAGAAAAGGCAGAGGAACCAGAGATCAAATTGCCAACATCCGTTGGATCATTGAAAAAGCAAGGGAGTTCCAAAAAGCATCTACTCTGCTTTATTGACTACACCAAAGCTTTTGACTGTGTGGTTCACAACAAACTGTGGAAAATTTTTCAAGAGATGGGAATACCAGATCACCTTACCTGCCTCCTGAGAAATCTGTATGCAGGTCAAGAAGCAACAATTAGAACTGGATATGAGACAATAGATTGGTTCCAAATTGGGAAAGGAGTATGTCAAGGCTGTATATTGTCACCCTACTTATTTATCTTATATGCAGAGCATATCATGCGAAATGCCGAGTTGGGTGAAGCACAAGGTAGAATCAAGTTAGGCAGGAGAAATATCAATAACCTCAGATATGCAGATGATACCACCCTTATGGCAGAAAGTGAAGAAGAACTAAAGAGCCTCTTGTTGAAAGTAAAAGAAGAGAGTGAAAAATTTGGCTTAAAACTCAACATTCAGAAAACTAAGATCATGGCATCTGGTCCCATCACTTAATGGCAAATAGATGGGGAAACAGTGGAAACAGTGAGAGACTTTATTTTTTTTTTTTTTTTTGGTCTCCAAAATCACTGCAGATGCTGACTGCAATCCATGAAATTAAAAGACACTTGTTCCTTGGAAGAAAAGCTATGACCAACCTAGACAGCATATAAAAAAGTAGAGACATTACTTTGCCAACAAAGTGCTGTCTAATCAAAGATATGGTTTTTCCAGTAGTCATGTATGGATGTGAGAATTGTACTATAAAGAAAGTCCAGCACCGAAGAATTGATTCTTTAGAACTGTGGTATTAGAGAAGACTCTTTAGAGTCCCTTGGCCTGCAAGGAGATCCAACAGTCCTTCCTCAAGGAAATCAGTCCTGAAAATTCATTGGAAGGACTTATGCTGAAGCTGAAACTCCAATACTTTGGCCACCTGATGTGAAGAAGTGACTCATTGGAAAAGACCCTGATGCTGGGAAAGATTGAAGGCAAGAGAAGGGGACGACAGAGGATGAGATGGTTGGATGGCATCTCTGACTCAGTGGACATGAGTTTGAGTAAACTCCACGAGTTCATGATGGACAGGGAGGCCTGGCTGCTCCAGTCCATGGGGTTGCAAAGAGTTGGACATGACAGAGTGACTGAACTGAAACTGAACTGAATTTGGAAAGGTACAAGTAAAACTGTAACTGTTTGCAAATGAAATAATTTATATATAGAAAACCTAACAAGTTCATCAAAAAGTAGTTAGAATTATTGAAAAAATTCAGTGAAGTTTAGGCACAAAATCAATTTACAATTTCAATTTATAAATATCTCTTGTGTTTTTATACACTAACTTTGAATTATCAGAAAGAGAAATTAATAGAGAAATGCCATTTACTACTGCATCAAGAGAATAAAATATCCAGGGATAAAGTTCATCAAGAAGGTTAAAAACCTGTATGCCAAAAAATTTAATATTTGATGAAAGAAATTGAGGAAGATGGCAATAAATGGAAAGAAGTTCTGTGCTCATAAATTGGAAGAATGAATCTTCACACTGGCTGTTGTTTAACAGAAGTAGGCATGAACCTGTTAACAGGTACTGCAGTAGCCCATGCAAGAAAAGATCAGTGCTTGTTCTGGGGAGGTGGTGGAGCAGGACCCAGTTAGGAATCCTTTTGTTTTTTTCAATTAGAGGGTCAAGATATACTGATAGATTTGATATGCACAGTAGAAGAGAAGAATCAACTTGGATGTCTAAGTTGATGTCTAAGTTATTGGTTTTTTAAAAGTTTTTTAATTGGAGGATAATTGCTTTACAGTGTTGTGTTAGTTTCTGCTGTACAACAATTCGAATCAGTCATAGCTCTATAGATACATCATATCTCCTCCCTCTTGACTCTCCCTCCCATCCCCGTCCCCCCACATCCCACCTTTCTAGGTTGTCACAGAGCACTAGGCTGGGCTTCCTGTGCTATACAACAGCTTTCCACTAGCTGTCTGTTTTACATATGGTAGTGTGTATATGTCAGTGCTACTTTCCCAATTCGTCCCACCCGCTCCTTCCCCCGCCGTGTCCACAAGTCCGTTCTCTACATCTGTGTCTCCATTTCTTTCTTGCATCTAGGCTCATCAGTATCATATTTCTAGATTCCATGCATGTGTGCTTAGTCGTGTCTGACTCTTTGTGACTAGATTCTCTCTCTCTCTCTCTCTCTCTCTCTCTATATATATATATATATATATATACACACACACACACATTAATGTATGATATTTGTTTTTCTTTCTAACTTACTTGACTCTGTATGACAGGCTCTAGATTCATCTTCCTCACTCCAGCTGACTCAAATTTGTTCCTTTTTATGGCTAAGTAAATATTTTTGGCCTGAGAAACTAGGTAAATTTTGGTGTCATTTACTTAGATAAGGAAATGTGTGAAAGCAGAGGGTTGTTCTGGGGACATGAAGGAAATATCAGTAGTTTTTGGACATATCAAAATTGAGATAGCTTCTATCATCTATGTGAACCTCTTAGGTCATCTCTTTATACGTGAAGTTTGATCTCAAGCTAAAGTCAGGCTAGGAGTTGTACATTAAAAAAATAAATAAGAATCATCAAGGAATATTTGATGTTTAAACTAATGTAGTGGGTCTAATTGCAACCCTCCAGGGAGAGTGATGGAGTGAAAAGGACCAAGGACAGAGCCTAGACAATTTTTGTCTCCTCCAACCTCCCAGCTTTGGACATCATGTCTTCAGACAATACAGTCTACCACCCCTGCTTCTTGATGTTCTCCACAGACTTGAGTTTAAGCTCCTGGATTTGTCTGTCTTTTCAGATTATTAAAAGATAAACTGAAGTGTATGAAAAATTTCAAGAGTTCATTATTTGAGCAAAAAATGGTTTTAATCATGCAGAACCAAATTGGAAGTGGTTAGGAGAGCTCTGTCAACAGGAGTTCAGAGAGGGACTTTATAGAGAAAAGGCAGAAGCCTTAGGTTTTGATTTTGTAACCTTGAGAAATTTATGGCTTAGATTTTGATTTATTTGCTTATGTAGGCCTCCAAGACATTAGAGTCACCTCAGTCAGATGACCTGTTGTTTAAATAATTCAATAATCCTTATGCCCATCATACTCTCAGAGGTTCAGTGAGCATGGAGATAAACCTTCCAGTCTGGCCACTCGGATCCTGGCTCTCTTCTCCAATGAACTTCTCTGACAACAACCTTATCCATCTCATCCCATCATCAGACTCTAGATTTTGCATTACTAATATCTGCAATCCATCCACGATCACAATGTCAAGCACCTTATTTTCTCAGCACTACCACTGAACTTTCCACAGTTCTCGCTCTAGTTCTCTAGATTTATTCTCTGACTCTCATGAGCTCTATAGCTCATTGTTCCTACACCTTTTAAAAGTATCCCTGAAGTCTCTATTCTCCTATTTCCCTCCCAACTTAGTTTTGATTCCATGGTCCATCATTATAATCAATCCCTTGCAGACACTGTCAACTCACTTGCTTCTATTTTTTTGCTTTATTATTGTTGCCTGGCAAGACTCCAATGCTGGTTAAATCCAACTCTCCTCTTTCTCCACACCTGCACTTGCAGACCTGAATATAGCTGGAGAAAATCCTGCAAAAGTGACTGGTCTCATTAAAGAAAAAATTGTATTGGGGGATAGCTACTCTGCAATGTTGCATTAGTTTCTGCTACACAGTGCAGTAAGTCAGCTGTGTGTATCATATATCCCCTCTTTTTGGGATTTCCGTCCCATTTAGGTCACCACAGAGCCCTGAGTTGAGTTCTCTGTGTTATATAGTAGGTTCTCATTAGTTACCTCTTTTGTACATAGTAGTGTATATATGTCAATCCCAATCTCCCAGTTCATCCCACCCCTCCTGTTTTTGAATTCATGAGAACTAACCTGCATGAATCCCCTTACTGCTCCAGCAGTCCTTCTACATTTTTCCCCAGGGCATTTGTTTGCTCTCTCTCTTTCCTAAATCAGTGGTCTTCAAACATATTGCTCATGTAGTCCTAAGAATTTTGAAAAGTTCTACACTCCTCATGTATTTTTCAAGTTTATATCCAATAATTTCACCATAATTTGAATTGTTATAAAGGATGTCACACCTGGTATATTGGGTGCCACTTTAAAAAATGTGTCCAGTGGTAACTAAATGCCAAAGCAGATATGTCCTCTCTTTCCTGTTTAAAAGCTCAAACAAGCTATTCCATCAGAGTTCAAAATGTTTATCACTAATGTTTCTCCTTGACTTCTATTCCATTCCACTTACCCCACAGGATTTTATTTTGTGCTAATGAAGTTTTCCTTGTGTTTGCTAGCCTTTCATTTATTACCTTACCATACTTATCTGGAATATCAATGCATATAAATAAAATTTTAAGAATTCTTGACTATGAGCATAGTCCTCTAATTGTTAAAGTAGTTAATGGATTATCAGTACAAATATTTTTAGTAAGCAGCTGACCAAATAAAAAATCTTTTATGTATTTTGAAAAATAAGAAGTTTAAAAAAATTGTTGGAAATTCAGTGTCAAAAGAGACTGACAATTTTTAAGCACCAATAAATATGTGCACCCAATGAAACCATTTTGTTTCTGAATGCAAGATGGATATCAACTGATTGTACTTCCTTGCATGTTCCTTAGATGGAAGGAACTTTCACTCCCTGTCTTCATGTATTTATGATTTAATTGATTATCTTTTTACCTTTGAAATTTAAAGTCCTTGGTTATAAAGACATGGCTGTAGTGGAGAGCCCTGACAAACGAGGTATACTTTGGAGGGTAGGAGTGGGAGAAGAGGGGGCTGATGTATTGATTTCATATAAAGTTTTCAAAAAAGCCCACTTTAGAAAAGGAATTTCCAGCAGCAATACCAGACAGGTCTCAATGATGTTTAAAGTGGTTCCTGATTCCCAGAGTATGCTACATTCATTAGACTGATATGCCTAGTATCAATTATCACAATTCAAAATGATTGTAGATATTTTTGAAAAGTGTGGTTCCAGAAGAATGATCATATGAGTATAAATTATGATATATAATATGGAAAAAAATAGCAGGATTTTGGTCAATTTAGTCTACCAAAGTGAAAAGTAAGGGGTAATATAACAATTTTACAATAGCAAACATAGTATCTTGGTGAATATTTACTCACCAAGTAATTATTGAATAATTACTGAATATTTACATTGAGTTGAATTATGTAAAAGTGGAAGTTAAGGTTGCCAGTTTATTAGTAGCCTCTATTTTTAAAAAAAAGAATGAGATGTAGGGGCTCTAGGTGAAAAAATATAGCTTTGAAAAATGTGAAAAATTATCTAAGAATTAGAGATGAAGTATCCAAAGAAAACTTGGAGGTTTCTGTCCCAAGCCTTTTAAAGTACTCTCTGCATGAGGTTACTATCTTTATGGGATATAAGAATTTTGCAGTCAAGTAAATTTGAGAAGTGCTTAGTTTAAGAAAATCATACCAATTTTTAAAAATTAGACTTTAAATAAATGCTTCTAACATTCGTTGGTTTTTACAACTGTTAGGTAAGACTAGAACACATATCTGGTCAAAAGTACAAATGTTTACCACCAACTTATAAAGTAATGAATTATTTATTATGAAAACTGGTCTATTTGTAAAAGTAGCATTGTAAACAAATCGATTAAATAAAAAATTAAAACTGGATATTTTAATGTTAAGTGGTCATGTGAAATTACTGAAACATTACTACATTACTACAGAGCTACATTACTTTCATACAATAAATTTGTTTAGTTCAGTACATTTAGTCTACATCTTGAAAAATCTTTATAGTATTGGTACTAACTAAATTAAGTGGACACCTGGAACATTTACACATTTTGGGAAGCCTTAAGAGAACCAAGTGACAAAAAGCTCACAGCCTATTGCCATAAAGCTGAAACATGTGTTCTGACTTATGCTGGCCAAGTATCTGCTAATAGTCATATCCAGATTTTTTTAAAATGGTTATACCCAGCTGTAACAATTTAATGTGAACCTGGGCAATACCTAGTTGATACATTCTTTTCCTCATGTACTAGGGCATTTTCCTTAAAAACAAATTAATACAAAATTTTAAAATATGTGTTCTTTGTTCAGGTATTATTCACGTGCTTCTTTTTTGATTGTATAGTACTCCAAGACTGAAAGTGTCCAAGTTGATATTGTAAAGAAGCTGCTGGTTGCTAATTGGGTGGATTGTTTCAGATAATTGCATTTTTAAGATACTATATTCCAACCAAAATAAATTTCCAGTTATACTATATGTAGAAAAAACTCTGAAGTTCTGGTATTAAATTTGTTCACATTATTCATAGCTCAATTCAATTTATAAAGAGTGCAATATAATATGCATTTGTCCATGAAGTCTTTTTTAAAAAATCATTCTATATTAATAATTTAGCTCATAAATTTATCTAAACAAGTAAGTGTTACTGTTAAAGATCAACCAATGGCCAGAGAGTTAATCATTATCTCTGGAAAAATGTCAGAATGCCCCAAAGACATATGTGTAGACTATTGGTTTCTTTAAGCCATGAAAGCAGAAATGGCATGTTCAAAGACAGTGACTTCGTCATGTGTGGCAGATGGAAAAGCATAGTCATAGATACTTCCAAGAAGAGGCAGCACTTTGCTGAAAAAGCTTAATGTCAGTAGGGGCAGCCAACAGATATTCTGAGGACTTTAGGTCTGACTTGTAGACATATAGTCTAGACAAGGATGCCAGTACTTCATTGAAATGAAGATGCTCTTGTGAAGTTCATACCTGGTTGTTTCTGAAAAAGTCTCCATATGCCACAAGAACAAAATAATGTGCTAAAGTAATTAATTACTACCACTTAAATCCCTCAAAACTCATAGCAAATAACATGTTTTAAGACCTATATGTGGTGTCCCTGGTAGTCCGACAGTTGAGTCTGCTTTGCGGCAGAGGGGACACTGGTTTGATCCCTGGGTGCCTGTGAGCCACAGCTCCTGGGCCCACACGCCGCAACTACTAACTCTGCACACCCTAGAGCTCGAGCCCAACAACTGAAGAAGCCATCGCAGCCATTGCAGTGAGAAATCCGGGCATCGCAACTGAATAGCAGCCCCTGCCCGCTGCAACTAGAGAACGCCTGTGCAGAGAAACGAATACCCAGTACATGCAAAATTAAGTAAAATTATTTTAAAAATATCTATAAGTATTGGTGAAATATTGATTTTTTAAAAAATTGACAAAAATTGAAGCTCACTGCAGAGATTGCACTCAGCCTAGGCCATTTAAAAAGACTGTCTTGACGGAATAAATTCATCTATTTTACTGGCTCTGCAAAGTACATATGAAATAATTTTGTCAATAGGAATTTTATTTTCTTTAGAGAATTTCGATTACTGACCGTTGCAACTCAGTATGGATAAAATTTTAAAACTAGAAGGAAACTTGGAGACCTAGTCTTTACACTTTTTTAACAGATGGAGGACACCATGCCTGACCCTGTGGGCTTAAAAATGAGTCGTTTAAAATTTTCATGCTAATTAGTGTCAGAAGTGGGACTTAAATACAGGTGTTCCTACTTCTAAGCTGCAAATAGAAAATATAATTGAACAAGTATATACTTCTTGTTATCAGTTAGCATGTGATGGT
This sequence comes from Dama dama, assembly GCF_033118175.1. Taxonomy (NCBI): domain Eukaryota; kingdom Metazoa; phylum Chordata; class Mammalia; order Artiodactyla; family Cervidae; genus Dama; species Dama dama. Next base: position 21,433,463 of record NC_083686.1, on the reverse strand, counting down.
AGCAGTCCTACCATGTACCCCCGTCCTCCCATTTATTCTGTCCATCTAAATGTCTGGTTTGTTTTGGATCTGTTGCTGATGTTTAGTCACTAAGTCATTTTGACTCTTTTGCAACCCCATGGACTGTAGCCCACCAAGGCTCCTATGTCCATGGGATTTTCTAGGTGACAACATGGAGTGGATTGCCATTTCCTTCTCCAGGGGACCTTCCCAACTGAGGGACCGAACCCACGTCTCCTACTTGGCAGGTGGATTCTTTCCCACTGAGTCACCAGGGAAGCCTGTTTAAGACCTAGTATCTGGCTAATGCTCAGTATCACACGTTTAACTTAGAAATCCTCTTTCAAGAAGCGGAAAGACAGAATCTTTTGTGTTCTGGTATATGTGACATTATTTGAAAATATGGGAGCACACATGTTTTGAGTGATTATATGAGAAAGGATTACTGTCTAAAACTGGATAGTAATAAAAGAAGTAAAAGAGTCAGACAATCTTGAATAATGGCCCTGTAACCTCACAGGTGGCAACTCTATCTGGGAATATAGAATTCAAGGAAAGAGTTTATGATGCTTGAAATTCTTTTACCAGAAATGTGTACTATATCAATAAGAAGGTACACACCACTCCTTGCAGTAACATCAGTACTGGCTCTAACTGCCTCTTCTCTGACCATAAAGAGGTGTTTATTAGAGGAGGAGAAGAAATTCAGAGTGAAGTCTCATGGACTCTCACTTTCGTCTAAATGATATTTCTAGCATTTGTTTCATAATAATATTACCCCAAATATTATTCCTTTTGGGTAGATCAAAATACCATTCAAGATTATAATGCTCCTAAGAAGTCTCTTATTAAGTCATCCAAGAAATGAGAAAGTTTTAGCACATGAACTTAGTAAAATGTCTTGGCATGCAGGCCCAGAGTAACATATGCGTTTGAGCAATTATTTTTTTCAATTTTATTTATTTAATTTATTTATTTTTCACTGCACTGGGTCTTCATTGCCATGTGTGGGCTACTCTCTAGTTGCGGTGTGCAAGCTTCTCATTGTGGTGGCTTCTCTTGTTGCAGAGCATGGGCTTTTGAACATGGGCTCAGTAGTTGTGGCCCATGGGCTTAATGGCCCTGAAGCACGTGGAATCTAACCAAACCAGGTATTGAACCATTGTGCCCTGGTTCAATGGCAGGCAGATTCTTAAACACTGGACCATCAGGGTGGTCCAGCAATTGTTGAAGTTAATAAAACAATAAGGAACAAAGCAGTAGAGAATAAATTAAAGAAAACCAGGTGCAATTTTAGCAGTCTCTTTCTTTTTACTTATGTTTTAGATGCATTACATTGATGATTTCTTTTTTCTATGGATAAAAGTATTTTTAAAAATGTTTGCATCATTCTCAATTTTGTCTTCATTATATACTGCATTTTCTCTGTAGTCTTTTGAAATGTGTGTATAAACAATATTAAAGTGTACTTATAACTAGATGAAGTATGGGGTCAGTTTTTAAAATCCTGAATGAAAATATAAAAAGGTCCTTAGGAGTTTTCTGTGGTAGTCAGTTCCAAACTGTATACATCAAATATTAAAAGATTTTTAAAAGTTGTATTCTTAAAACTTGCCTTCTTCACTCTGCATGACAGTTCCTAGGTCCATCCACATCTCTGTAAATGACCCAATTTTGTTTCTTTTTATGGCTGAGTAATATTCCATTGTATATATGTACTACATCTTTATCCATTTATCTGTCGATGGACATTTAGGTTGCTTCCATGACCTGGCTATCGTAAACAGTGAACATTGGGGTGCATGTGTTTTTTTTAATTTTGTTTTTTTCACGGTGTTTGTCCAGTAGTGGGATTACTTGGTCATATGATAATTCTATTTTTAGTTTTTAAAGGAACCTCCCTAAATCCAGAAAGAGAAAAAGAAATATCATATATTAATGCATATATGTGGAATGGATAAAAATGGTATAGATGAATCTGTTTGCAAGGCAGAAATAGAGACACAGATGTAGAGGGGGAAGGAAGGTGGGGTGAATTGGGAGATTGGGACTGATGTGTATACACTGATATGTATAAAATAGGTAACTAATAAGAACATGGTGTATAGCACAGGGAACTCTACTTAATGCTCTCTGATGACCTAAATGGGAATGAAGTCAAAAGAGGGGATATATGTATACATATGGGCTTTCCTGGTGGCTCAATGGTAAAGTGAAAGAATGTTAAGTCGCTCAGTCATGTCCAACTCTTTGCGACCCCGTGGACTGTAGCCCACCAGGCTCCTCCATTCATGGGATTCTCCAAGCAAGAATACTGGAGTGGGTTGCCATTTCCTTCTCCAGGAGATCTTCCCAACCCAGGGATCGAACCCAGGTCTCCCGCATTGCAGGCAAATGCTTTAACCTCTGAGCCACCAGGGAAGCCCAATGGTAAAGAATCCACTTACAATGCAGGTGATGCCAGAGATGGGGGTTTGATCCCTGGGTTGAGAAGATCCCCTGGAGGAGGGAATGGCAACCCACTCCAGTATTCTTGCCAGGAAAATCCCATGGACAGAGGAGCCTGGTGGGCTGTGGTTGCAAAGAGTTGGACGACTGAAGTGATTGAGCAAAAAAAAAAAAAAATGTATACATAGAGCTGATTCACTTTTCTGTACAGTAGAAGCTAGTACAACAGTGTAAAGCAGCTCTATCCCAATAAAAACAAAATAGAACTTTCCTCCTTTTTTCTTTCTTTTGTTCCGAACACATACCTTTGTGAGTCAAAAACCTGGACTCTTGCTTTTGTTGTTAATTATTTAAATCAACTTTTAATCTTTCGCTAAAATATTTTCTTTTATCACAGATAATTAGGACACTTGAATGTTCAAATTACTGTATTACTTTTGTGTAAAAAGATTTTTTTGAATTTGTAAAATTCTATTCTGTCTTGGATTCAAACATGTATGCAGAAAGACACCACATCCAAATTTAAGCTATACGTGAACCGTGAACTTCCAGATGTTCAAGCTGGTTTTAGAAAAGGCAGAGGAACCAGAGGTCAAATTGCCAATATCCGCTGGATCATCGAAAAAGCAAGAGAGTTCCAGAAAAACATCTATTTCTGCTTTATTGACTACGACAAAGCCTTCGACTGTGTGGATCACAATAAACTGTGGAAAATTCTGAAAGAGATGGGAATACCAGACCACCTGACCTGCCTCTTGGGAGGCAGGTACTGGAGTATCCTAGAGCACTGAATACAATACCTTATTGTTAGTGGTTAATGTCTGTTGTTCTTTCTTTATTTTTTAAAAAAACTTTGTTTTATATTGTAGTATACCCGATAAACAATGTCGGGATAGTTTCAGGTGCGTGGCAGAGTGACTCAACCATCATATACCTGTACCCATTCTCTCCCAAACTCCTCTCCGATCCAGGCTGCCACATAACATTGAGCAGAGTTCCCTCTGCTATGCAGTAGATCCCTGTTGGTTATCCATTTTAAATACAGCCCATCCCAAACTCCCTGACTGTCCATTCCCCCCACCTTTCCCTTCTGTGTAAAAGTTTGAAACACGTTCCTTTGATGACTCTGCTATAGCATTGAAAGTTGTCAGACTGCTTGGCAAATATTTCCTGGAGTTATGATCTATCAGGCTGCTAATTATAACTTTATTTTTTATTGACCATTAAGACTGTTCAGCCCTCTGCTCTTGTTGGCATCTTTGGCCATTGAAGGCACCTTCTGATTTTAAATTTGTTCTCTTTGTAGAATTTTCTGTTCTGAGGAAACAGGGTAATAACTTGCAGACTTACTAGTTAAAATTCTCAGTGCATATTATCTGTCTGGTTTTACATTAATTTCTCAGAGGTTTGGTTAGCAGGAATCAGTATCCCCTGAGCCTGATTACCTGTGACAACCAGCTGGTGTGACCTGCCAACTGCTTCAGGCATTTTTAGTCCTATTTGCAACTTCACTTTATATTTTCTAGACCCATGCTATCTCCTATAGACTATATCATTCTACTAAAGCAGAACTTTCCTCTTGAACGTCAAGCCCCAGGTATATTTGGGCACTTTGTATAGCTTGGCCTCTTTTCTCTCCATTTCTAGGTGCTGCTCTATGTGTAGCATTATTTCAATTATGTCAAATGCTTTGGAAAGGTGTACAGAACTTCTATCACCAAAGGCATACAACATAATCAATTAAGTCATTTCAGACTATTAGTGTATTATTTTAGCAATAAAGGTACATTTAATTTAAAAATTACTTTATCAACAATGATCTTTGTCAACTATGATGATTGTGTTCTTTTAAAAAAGTAATGTGCATTCTATTTTATTGTTTCCTGACATTTTGATTTCACAAGTCACCATCTACTTTTGTTCTACTTTATCAGTGTCCATCCTATGGAGTATAAGATCTGTGGGTGCAGAAACCTCTTCTGTATTTACTGCCTGTGAAACAGTAAAGTCAGGGGTTTCTAGACTTAGCTGTTAAGGGTCTCTTCTTATATGGCAAATGTATTGATATCTTTCTGCCTTAGATATAGCCTCTCAAGGCTCTATTACCTGAGGGTTTCTGAATCCTTACCTTTGCCTCCTGATTCTGTCTCTTCTAAACTGAGCTTCTTTGGCACTTGGTGTTTCTGTGTCTCAGCCTGCCTATATTTCTCTTTTACAGAGCTTCCTGACTTTGATCTCACAAGTCACCATCTACTTTTTTTCTACTGTATCAGTGTCCATCCTATAGAGTATAAGATCTGTGGTTGCAGAAACCTCTTCTGTGTCATTCACTAGTACTATCTCTGGATAAAACAGAGGTTAGATATTATATAAATGCTGAACTGAGTGGCTCCTTATCCTAATTTTCTTCTTCTAGAAATGATATAATTTATATATTCTGAGAACTCCCAATTTATGTTCTTCACAGTTACCAAAACTTTTCTGGAGTTTTTTTTTTTTCTGTTGTTGTTGTTTAAATCAGTACTTAAGAAAAGTAAAACACGTTTGTTTTGTGATCTCATAATTTGAAATTCAGTGCGTTAAACAGTCATTATGTATAAGATTTAAACCGTAATAGCTATCCAATAATTCAGTAAAATGTTCTACAGAAGGGATTACTGCCTTTTTAAAGGCAGTTTTACCCATAAATATTTACTATATAAATATCATTTTCTCTAGTATTCCTATAAAGAGGATGTTTTTCTTGGTTAATTAATCTTGTCTGTTTCTCCATTTTATGAAAGGCAAATTTTTCATTTTAACAGTGCCTGAGTAGCTTGTCATTCTCCTAGCAAAAAGTTCAATTTAGCACTTAACAATATTTGGCAAGAGTAAAAATATTCTGACATGAAATACTTTGTTTAATATGTTTAATTTTGTCTAATATGACTGTCATTAAGTTACAAATAAAAATTGTTTAACTGTAATGAAAATAATTGTAATATGCTTTTCAGGAAAGACCACATGTTTTATGTAATGATTGTTTTAATGAGCAAGATCTTAAAAAAAATTCTAAGGATAATTTCATGGTTTAAAAATAGAATTAATGTATGCTGGACACCAGATTTTCTGTAAGTTTAACATGTTCATAAAAATAGAGGTATAGTAAATTAAACTTAGAATTCTGAATTCCATTTGATAAAATCGCTTAAACAATCATGAGTTTTGCTCAGGCTTTGAAAAAGAACTCATCTGGAAAATATGTTATACAGGACAACACATGTAATACACATACAAATACCATAGTTAACATTCGTAAACATGACATAAGAGTAATATAGCCATTTTTTTCTCTATTTAAGGAAATGTTTTATTGTAGTTTGGTCAACGCAATATTGGGGCTTCCCTGGTGGCTCAGATGGTAAAGAATCTGCCATCAATGCAGGAGACCTGGGTTCAATCCCTGGGTCAGGGAAGATCCCCTGGAGGAGGGCATGGCAACCCATTCCAGTATTTTTGTCTAGAGAATTCCATGGACAGAGGAGACTGGTGGGCTACAGTTCATGGGGTCACAAAGAGTCGGATATGACTGAGCCTCTAACATGGACACAATATCACACAGCCCATATCTATGTATAATAACTCTGAAAAACTACTTTTCTTTCATTATCACCAGATTTCGTAGGTTAATATTTTTGACAATCCAGTGTCAAGAAGAATTAGCAACAGAGATGTTTATAAAAAGTAAATAAGCATAAAGTGGCTCATGGTAAACTAGTTCTTTAGTGGGGGCAGGGAAAGCAATTGTGACCAATGGAAGGTCAGAGGCAGAGAACTCGTGTAGGATAAAGTGAAGGGACTTGGAAGTATGTGTAAAAGAGTTAGGAAGAAATACAGCTTGGTATAACATAATGCTAGTTGCTAACGTAAATAGTTTCAACCAGCTCTGAAGTATGTATAAGGCTGTCTCTAGCTGTATGGTACTTGGGTACACGTATAACTCCTTATCCTTCTGGTCTGGGCCCAATGGCAGTTATGTTAAGCAGTCTTCCTTGATCCCTTGAGTTAATGAAGCCATCCTCTACTACTTAACCGTATGTCAGTTTTGTTTATTTCTTTCATAGCATTTTTTAAAAATTGCATTTTTTAATTATCTTGAATTTTTCCGGCATTTGTTATTGTCTTTCACTCCACTGAGCCGAAACCCTGAAGACTGCTGAGACCTAGCTTGGCTTTCTCTCCCTCTCTCCCATTGCTGTAAACCACCTCTATGTTTTAGTGACTAGAATATTATGCACATAGTCAATATTTGTGGAAGAAATGAATATGTTAATATATGTCATTGTGTGTACTCAGTCGCTCAGTGTTGTTTGACTCTTTGTGACCCTTTGGACTGTAGCCTACAGGCTCCTCTGTCCATGGGATTTCCCAGGCAAGAATACTAGAGTGGGTTGCCATTTTCTTCTCCAGGGGATCTTCCCAACCCAGGGGTCGAACCTGTGTCTCCTGCTTGGCAGGCTGATTCTTTACCACTGAGCCACCAGGAAAGCCAATTATATGTGGTAGACTCAGAAAAATAAAAATGATCATCTGTGATAGTTAAGAACCTTAATTCCAGTATATGACTCTAAGTCCATCACTTTCTCAATTAGAATCTAAAGATAGATGTGTATCTCTTTTACCTTATGTTTTAAAAGTAAACCATCACAATTTGTATGCTAAATTTTATTTTGTTTTGTTAATGCATATAAAGCTAGGCTAGATTTTGTGGATTTGGTGTTCATCCGCAGAGTGAAAATTTAGTAATAGCTATGTTTTACAGTGAAAGTAGCAAGAGGAAGGAGAAGGAAAACCTATTTAATTTGGCTGAAACTCTGATTTCCTTCTCGAAATATATCCTTATACAGCTTACTTTCCTTGCAAAAAAGGATCTGCAGCAAGAACAAATTTTACCTATTATATTTAAAATAACATTTTAGGAAATCATATAAACATCACAGACACATTGAGCTGCCAATTCTTGGTCATTGTGAGATTTTTTAGGATGGGTAAAAAAATTGTATTTGGTTTCACTTTATTTGGAAGAATGTTTTCTTTAATTTCTACCAAAGTAATTATATGATTCGTATCAAATTTTTGCTTTAAATTTTCTTAAAGCCATAATTCAATTTTTGTTAATTTACAAGTGACTTTGGCCATTTATTTTTTTGTTTTTTACTTTTTGAAACATTTTATTTTTATAAAATTTTAGAGGTTACTTTCCATTTATAGTTATTACCAAAAACTGGCTATATTTTTGTGTATATAATATATCCCTGAGCTTATCTTACACCCTAGTATTTGTACCTCTCACTTCCCCTTTTCCATACTCACCCTCCCCACCTTTCCACTGGTAACCAGTAGCTTGTTGTCATTTTTTTTTTTTTTTCCTGGATGGATGGAGATTTCCTTAAGTGGTTTTGATAAATGAGACTTTTAAAATAAAACAGAAATGTGCTAGTTTAAAAGGTAAGGAATAGAGTACTAAGTAAGATAAAGTCCATGTTTGTTATTCTAAAAGTAAATTTCTATAAAAATGATACATATTCAGTATAGAAAATTTCAAAAAATAAGCAAAAAGTGATAAAAAAAATTGCCTGTAATTCTGTCAACTGGCTTTGGTATATTGATATACTTCTTTATCTGTCTGTATGTTGTTTAGTCACTAAGTATGTCCAACTCTTGCGATCCCAGGCTATAGTCTATGGGATTCTCCAGGCAAGAATGCTGGAGGGTTGCCATTTCCTTCTCCAGGGGATCTTCCCGACCCAGGAAATGAAACCAGGTCTCCTGCATTGAAGGCACATTCTTTACTGACTGAGCTACAAGGGAAGGCTATCTATCTCTATAGATATATGTGAATCTATATTTTATATACTATTTAAAATTTGGATCATGCTATACTTTCCAGGTTAAAACTTACTTTTTAACCTAAGAGTGTATTATGGGCAATATCCAAAATCATTGGATTTTTTTTTTTTTTTGGTAACTTATTTATTTATTCGTAAGTATATTTTTAATAAAAATTTCACATATTTAAGGCATACAACATGAAGATTTGGTATACATATGAATTCCCACAATTAACACATCCATCACCTTACATATTTACCTTTTTAATTTATTTATTTGTTTTGGTGAGAACACGTTAAGTACTACTCTTATGCAATATAATATTATCAACTGTAGTCACCCTGTTATACATTTATCTTATAATTGAAAGTTTTTACCCTTTAACCAGCTTCTATTTCTCCTGCACCAAGCTCCTGGCAACCACTGTTTCTACTCTGTTTCTATGAGTTCTACTTTTTATTTTTTTAAAGATTGTGCATATAGGTGAGACCATGCAGTAGTAGTCTGCCCTCCCAATCGGTCGGTTTATAGCAAGTATTTGAAAAAGAAAATTCTAGTAAGCTCCAAAAAGCAGAACTTGAATTTGCCTTACACTAACAGCTACTTGCATAGCATTTGTTTAATTTACTATTATTTACATAGTATTTATATTTATATTATAAGTAACCTAAAGAAGACCTATAATATATGAGAAGATGTGCGTAAGCTACATGCAAATACAACACTTTTATGGAAGGACATCTGTGAATTTTGTGTGTCTGGGGGTGGTTTTGGAACCAATGTCTCATGGGTACTGGGGACAACTGCATTTGTCTTCCTTTGTCTGGGTTATTTCACTTAGCATCATTCCTTCCAGGTTGATCCATGTTGTTGCAAATGCCAGGATTTTTCTTTAAAGACTAATATTCTATTATATATGTAAACCACATTTTCTTTATTCATTCATTTGTTAAAGTACGCTTAGACTGTTTTTATACCTTGGATGAGGTGAATAATGCTTCACTGAACATGCGAATACAAATAACTCTTCAAGATAGTGATTTCATGTAATGTAATTTTTTATGTCAGTATTGTAATATGGATGTATTTAATACCATGTTTAGTTTAGGATTTATTACATTTTGTATTTCACATTATTCTTTTCTTGCATTATAATAATGATAATATGCTTAATATAATAATGATAATATGCTTCAAAGTTGAATTTGCTTCCTAAAACACTAATGGATATTATTTTTACAATGTAATGTTTTAACCTTGAATGTAATGTTTCTGACATTAGCATTTCTACATTATTGTACATACTACTAACATTTACCCATGGACTTTTTTCACCCTTTTAATTTTTACCTTTTCTTGGTATTTTGATATATGTTGATATATATTGATAAGGTGTGTTTCTTATTAACAATGTGTGTGTAGGCTTTTTTTTAAATAGTCATCTAAGTGGAAAATCACTGATAGTTAAGAAGAGAATTTAACCTATTTTCAATATTTTTTGTGTAATTTGTATTAATTTTAGTGGATGGATGTATGTGGGTACAGTTTAGGTACAGGAGCTACTTTGGTCATTTTAGTTATATCTTCTCCCTTTTTCAACTGACGTATAATTGACATATAGCATTGTATTAGTTTCATCACAACATAATGATGTGATATTTGCGTATATTGTGAAATGATAACCACAATAAATCTAGTTAACATTCATCACTGTACATAGTTACAAATTTTTTGGTGATAAGACCTTTACAGATTTACTGTATCAGTAGATTTCAAATATATATATTAATATTAATTATATTCACCATGTTGTACATTACATTCCTGTGTCTTATTTGTTTTAAAACTGGGCATTTTTATCTTTTAACTCCCTTCACCTATTTCACCCCTCCCCATACCCTACCTCTGGCAACCACCAATCTTGTCTCTGTATCTATGAGGTGGTGGTGGTGTTTTTTAAATTACACATATAAATGAGATCATATGATACTTGTCTTTGTCTGACATATTTCGCAGCATAATGCCCTCAGAGTCAATGTGTGTGGTCAAAAATGGCAAGATTTCATGTTTTTATGGCTGAATATATTCATATGTATATATGTGTGTGTGTGTGTGTTTATACATATATATATGTGTGTATATATATATATATATATATACATACACACACACACACACACTCCATTTTCTTTATCCATCAGTGCACATGTAGGTTGTTTCCTCTATCTCCTCTTGAGGAGCTTTTTTCCTAAGATTAATAATAAAATCAATATTTCTCTGATTAAAGCCCATACTCTGAAGTATGATGGCAAAATGTCTCATAACTTCCAATTAAACCTTACCACTTTACATCTAACATTTTATTTATATAAAAGAGTCATAAATAGCCAGCTAGTTCTAAGGAATTTAGAAACCTACTTGCTTTACTGAGTTCGTTTTGTTGTTGTTGCTGTTTTAATGATAAGCCAATGTATTTGCATTCTGAAATAGTCACATTTTGTTTTTTTTGGTTGGGGGGAATCTTACCTAAACTTCCATTTAGTCCTCAGACTATTGCAATCAGAATAGAACTCCCATCTCAACCAAAATTACCCTTGTGAGCATCAGCAGGGTCTTTTAGTTAATCAATCCATTGATCATTCAATACTGCTCCCCTAACTAATGTCTCTGATGCTTTTGGCATTATTGAAAAGAGGTTGCCAGAAGAATATGGTGGGAAACCATGAGAAAATGGTCCCTTAATCAGCATTCTGCTTTGGGTGGCCTTCTTATATGCATAGAAAGTGGTTTCGTTCAGTTTTCAGTCTTTGAGTTTGTTCTCTTCTGATTATTAATTTCTCCTCAGGAGAACTTGTTGAAAAACTGTTTCCTAACTTTTCCTCATATAAGAGCCTGGAGTATTTTGTTATAATAAAATCCTTAAATTTAGACCTGTGTAGATTATAGAATATGAATAAAATTATGCCAAACTACCACATTTTAAATTGCAATAATTCTATTTCAATATACTCCATCTTCTCATTTGTTGAAATAGCCAGCTATTTTGTTGAAACTGCTGTCAAAGCAATAGTAAATTTATTCTAAAATGTTTTAATATTTGTGGTATTTGGCAGTATATTCAGTAAGTCTTTAATTACATCTGATAGAAATACAAGTTCCATCTGTCTTACACGTGCGCCCTACTCAAAGGATGGCACCAGTGCAAGTCTGTTTCCGATGCTCATAAATAAGATACCAACAAACCCACAATATTGGTACAGACTGTTCTGGACCAGTTTCTAAAATGTTAACCACAGGAAGTGATTTTAGTTCTTTTTTTAAAACCTTTTTTTTTTAATTTTCCCTCCATCAGACCGCCTACGTGCTCATTGTGGCACTTTAGATTTCCTGGCTCTTCTAAGTACTCAGAATTACTGGAATAACCAAATGGAAGGCAATCTTATTTAATTACATAAAAGGTAGACACAGAACTGAAGCGATAGCTATCTAAGTCTGATCATTCTAAAATGAAGGTTTTTAAAAAAAGACCACTGAAGCTTGTAAAATGTGTGGTCACAGCAAATACAGATCAGTGCATTAACAGTCAACCTTTCTGATAATTCGTAAGATAACTTGTAATGCATAAGCCTTCGTAAGTCTAGCTTACCTTATCACCACTCTTCAACATTGTATTTACAATATTGAGTTATTCGCTGTTGAAATTTAAATTTTAAATGGGAACAAAAACACTAAGAAGGAAATTAGTGTGCTGTGCTTAATATTAATAGTTGACTCAATTTTTCTTAGGAGGTGCTTTCTTTTGTAATTAAAATAATGTGTTATTAATATATATTTATATGAAAATGTATAAATTGCAATTCATTTATTACAATTAATTTTAAAATTAAAAATTATTCATATAACTTTGGATAGGTTTCTAAGAGTTTCCTTAACAGTTTGGATTTCTCTCAACATTTCTGAACACAGAATAAAATTTCCACAGTGTTCAAGGATGGCTCTGTTTTTGGTGTAGTGTTTATTCTCTTTTCTTCTTTATGACACAATAGAGAAAATGAAGCATATGAAGTTTAGTAGTTTGGAAAATATTTTTTCATTTCTTAGGATGAATTTTAATTATTTTGATCATTTTGCTAAGGTTATCATTCAGTTTTGGTTCTGCTCTGTTCTGCTGAACTGCCTAATATTTTATCTCATGGTATATAATTTGAAATACTTTTATGTTTTGTATGATCCATTTTAATTATTTTTGATCAAGATGGCTGATCTTATAAAAGACTATGATATAATGTCTCTCCCCATATTTTTATATTATGAAATGCTTAGATGAATGAGTCAAATTCGATGTGTTAAGTTTTGTAACACATACCACTTATCAAGTAAATTAAAACAGCAATTTTCCTTTACTCAGGTGGTTCTTTTTTTCCAGATAGAAACTGGCAAATAAGAGATCCTGACTAAGTGCTCTTCATTTACTGAGAATTCCTTCTGGTGCATGATTAATAAAATCCTTGGGGTAACATAAGCTTAGGTGGGGAAATGGGAAGGGTAGAGAGGGGCAGAAAAGTGTCATTAACTTCCTGAAGGGCATGTGAGAGAAAATGTGAGATCCAAAGATCTTTCTGTAGGATTTTGAAAGACCGTCTCCTCTCCATGACTGGAATTACTAAGTTGAGTTATCACAGAAAACACGAGGAATTACCTGAAACTATAAACTGAGATTGTTCTCCTTTAATGTCTGAATAAGCTTGCTCTCAACTCTTGATTTCTCCAAGACATCCTTATAGTTATCTTTAGCATGGAATTTCTTTAAGAGATAGTCTGTGTTCGCTGCTTTTACTTCTCATTCCTTAAATATTAATGATTTCCTCCCACCTTTTTATGAGTTCTTCTGGAAAAAGCTAAGTTCATTACTGTTTTTATCTACATCTTACCCAATCTCTTTATAGCGTTTGTCACTGAGACCAGTACTTCCTTGACCAGTACTTCTTAGCTTCTGCCTACAGTGTCACACCTCTCTCTGAGTTTATCTTCTGTCTCCAAGGATGTTTTTTGGGTTGTTTCCCCTGAATCTGCTTCTTTAATCTAACCTTGTTGTTGTTCAGTCACTAAGTTGTGTCCGACTTTTTGCATCCCCATTGACTGACGCACGCTAGGCTTCCCTGTCCTTCACTATCTCGCGGAACTTGCTCACAGTCATATCCATTGATTTGGTGATGCCATCCAACCATCTGATTCTCTGTCACCCCCTTCTTCTCCTGCCCTCAGTCTTTCCCAGCAACAGAGTCTACCCTTACTAGTTAGGTATCTCACATACTGTCTTTTGTCCTCTTTTTGGTATGTTTTCCTTTGTCCATCTCATTTATTCCTATGGCTTCAACTTCTGAGGACTCCCATTTTACATGCATACAAACCCCTTTCTTAGCTCATGAGCCTGGATCACCCATGAAGCGTAATTACAAGCTGTGGTAGGTGTTAGAATAAAACTCAGGGGAGCTATGGAAATAAAGAAATAATTTAGAAAAATAAAAGGGAGAATCTGACCTGTTGGGAAAAGGTAGTTGAAGAACTGATTGTTGAGGAGGCATTTGAAGGCAGTGGTGTAAATGATGTCGTGAGGAGGTAGAAGAACAAGCAAGATTCTTGCATGTTGTCTAAAACTGAATTTGTCGAACATCATTCTCAGAGTAGCAATACTAAAATCCTGTAGTGATATCTCATCATCTACAGAATAAGGGTAAAATCCTTTAGCCTAGGACTTGAAGTCCCTCATATCCTGGCCTCAAGTTAACTTTCATCTGATTTCTAGCACTCCCCCTGATCTACTTTGTTGTTCAGTTGCTATGTCGTGTCCGACTCTGTGACCTCATGGATTGCAGCAGGCCAGGCTTCCCTGTCCTTCACTGTCTCCCAGAGTCTGCACAAACTCATGTCCATTGAGTTGGCAGTGCCATCCAACCATCTCATCCTCTTTTGCCCCTTCCCCTTCTGCCCTCATCTACTTGGTTGCTCCCTAAACTTCAATGTACATTTAAGACTTTATCATTTGTTTTACACTGTTTCTTTACCTGGATTGTCCTCTTTCTTCCACATTTTGTTCCTGGCCAGCATCTCTTTTGTATCATTCAAAGCCCAGTAAAATATGATGCCTCTGCAAGTCTCCTACGCAGTGGGTTTTTGCAGAACTTTTTGCAAGACTTTATTACATTCTTATCATATCTTACTCACAAGAGGTGTCGTTGTATTGATGCTCAGACCATGGCTCTGGACACAGACTGCCTGGAGTCAGTATCCTGTTTGCCCTGACTGTTACCTGTGTGATCTCATATAAGCTAATGATAGTACCTCCTTCATCAAGTTGGTGTAAGGGCCATAGGAATTTATTTCTTAGAACAGTAACTGACTTATATTAAGCAGTTTCTTAGTTATTGTCACTTAAAAAAATTATATATATCATCCTGTACATTCAAGCTACAACTCTTTTGGAGGCAGAAGCTATCCTTATTAACCTTTTGCTGGCCACAAAGTAAATGAAAAAATAGATATTTGCAAGATTGAGTTTGCTATTTCTCTGAAATTCTTTGAATGAAATTCTTACCACCACTTTTGTTTTAATATCTGTTCATGGTTTTCTAGGAAAAGAGAATTGGGATAATGAGATTTAATTTCTCTGTCACTTGAATTAATGTCAATGTATTGACTAATGTCTTGATATAAAGTACTTAGCATATATATAACTGAGTCACTTTGATGTACGCCTGAAACTAACTCAACATTGTCAATCAACTGTGCTCCAATATAAAATTTAAAAAATAGAAATAAAGTACTCAAGAAGCCCTTGACTGAATTGTGAAATAGACAAAAATTGTCTTTTCCCCCCTGCATTATTTCCCCAAAGTTCTTCTCCTATTCCTAATCTCAAATAACTATTCTTTTTCTGTCTCGTGAACTTCAACTCTCAATTATCTGACAGGCATCTCAACACACGGATTAATGCATGGATTGGTGTGAATTATGGTCATTGTTATAATTCTAGAGTTGGTTGTTCAGTTCATGGAAGTTCAATGTAAAAAAAGTAAAGTTGATCATGCGTGGCCCATGATAATTAGTCTAGCTCTATGAACTCAAGTCTATCTAACAATATTTTCCATTTTTAGATTATGAAGTACTTTCTAGAGTTATTTACATTTTAATGGAGACCTGAATTTACTTCAAGGAATTCATCTCTTAGTCATTTAAAACTCAGTATCAGATTGTTCTATTATCTCCAGTTCTAGAGATTTTGGTTCTCCTATATCTTATATCTGCTCACACTCTTTCACAGATGTTTATTTCTTCATATTCATAGGAAACAAATATTTGTTTGTATGTGGATAGTTGGGGAAAGGACTTGTCCATATCAGCTCAGGTCATTGTGTTGCCACAGATTCCTGAAGGCATTGCTTATAGTGAGATTTAAGATTAACAAGCCTTGGACAATGTGATGGAAGGACATTCTTTGGAGTATCACATGGTTTTCCCAGTTTGTTTACAGGTAGATCCTGATTATACTTATTTCAGAATACTATCAATGTGTTTGGGAGCCTTTAGAACTGTATCCTCTAAAGAGAATTGAGGCAATTTTCTAAGTAGTACTTTCAGAGAGTTGCATTAATTTTATAATACTAACTTTAGAGGCATTGCTTTCTTGGATCTTTCACAAGTATTCTTTTGGAAGATTCACTTTTAATTAAAATCTAATCTATCACCAAATCCAATTGATCCCAGTTCAGAAAGAGGTTTTAAATTGATTGACATGTGCCAGTTTTCACTGCCACTGTTCTGGTCCAATTGCGTCACTTCCTCTGCAGAAAATCACCACATTGGCCTCCTACCTGATCCGGGTGCTTGCTGTTGGCTGTTGGGCTCTTCTCTCCAAGCTTCTCTCTGATGCTTTTACAGCAGAAATACATTATGGGTGCCAAGCTCCAAGCCTCAGGAACTTCTGTGGTGGACTCTTAGATTCCAGAAGCTTCACTTATTGGAGATTTGTTATATTTCCTCGATTCAAAAACAATAAATTACAACTGATTTCCATATAAAGACAGATGACACTTTTGTGTCAGTTTTTTCTTTATACTGTACACTATAATTAGTCAGACCCAAAATAGCTTTAATTATACTATCTAGATACATTTTTAAAGTTGGTCTCATCTGGTAGACAAGAATAATACATAATTGAGACCTCAAAATTATGTCATGTCTGCTGCACCCTAGGAAAAAACAAAATTAAAAAAAACTATATTTAAATTATACTGTGAAAGGTGTTATTTCTCTAGGGGAGAGCAGTTAGTATGAATTTGATTTTTTTTCTACTCATTTATTTATAGTCTGAAAATTTCCACGTTTATGCCTATTTAATATTAGTATCCAAATAAGTTGACCCATGCATTCAAGAACTTGCTTCACAGAGAAGTGCTATGTAACGATATTTTTCTGTGATGTAGTTCAGTATAACAATTGTTTTTCTATCATATGATAGAAAGATATAACTTTTTTCTGATTACAGCCATTTCTATGAAATGGATGGTCCCGTAAAAGCAATTGTTTCTTTTGATTTATTTTCTAAGGTAATAAAATACAGAAGAAACTTTTGCAATAAGAACTTTAGTTGTATAAATCTTGTAATGACCCTGTCCTGTATCAAGTATTGTCTTCAGATTCCCTTCATCTTTTCAATTTTAATCAGTTCTATTGTTTATGCAGGGCTTCCTGGTGGCTCAGAAGGTAAAGAATCTGCCTGCAATGCAGGAGACCTGGATTTGATCCCTGGGTTGGGGAGATAACCTGGAGGAGAGCATGGTGACCCACTCCGGTATTCTTGCTTGGAGAATCCCCGTGGACAGTAGTCCGCCAGGCTCTGTGTCCATGAGGTCACAGGTAGTTGGACACGATTGAGCAGCTAAGCACAGTACAGCATTGATTATGTAAAACAAATTTACTGGAAAAATAATACTCTGATATATACATACACACAATGTGTGTGTTGGAGGAGGTGGCCAGAGAAAGAGAGAAGACACACCATAAAAATCAGGGAGAGGTAAGTCTAAGGATGTTGTGGTAGATTATCTTTTAATTTTAAGGTTTCTTTTATAATAAAGTTTCATTTTAGCTGTTAATTCAACAGACGGTAGCTGAATATCATCTACACTTTGATAGTCATCAGTTCTTACAGGTAGAAGGTTATGGTTTATATTAGTTCCTATAAAACATTTCTAGGTGATTTCAGTATCTTTCACTACCCTAATTTAACAGTTTCTTGGCCTACTATCTTCTGTTTATGTCATCTTCCAGTCTACTTTAGTTTCTCAGTCCCAGTACCATAATCTTGACCTTATCATTGTTAGTAAAGTCAACTTATCTTTAATCTCAGTTTCAAGGAGACCATTCTCCAACCATCTTTTATCTCTACAATTCACTTTCACGATGACACCAATTTCAAAGATTCTTCAAACCCATCAGGACCTTACAATTCCCTTATTTTATGCCTTTTCATAAAGGCATAAAATACCTACTCATTTTCTCACATTCTCACTCATGTTCTCAATTGCTAGTTATCCATTCAAATGCCATGGTCCATCACTATAACCACTCATTTTCGGACCCAACTGCTTACTCCTGTGACCCTTTCTCACTCTTTCATATTTACATGATAAAATAAAAAATTTGATAAAAGCTGATTTTCTACTTTGTGCCTATACCTGTGGAGCTGAACATGTCTAGAAAAAAATGCTATGTTGAAATTCACTCCTAAGTTCACAATCATCAACCCATGTGCCTTATTAGTGCTTCCAGTAGTCCTATTACATTTATCTAATCCATTTGCTTTCCCACACTCCTCAATGACTTTTTTATAACTTCTTCCATCTTTTCAAAACACCCCACCCTTACTCTCATCATCTTCACTCTCAGCTGATAATCCTTCTTCTCATCTTCCTGAGATACAGAAACAATAAATAAAAATTTTAAAAGCTACTACTGTTGTAGCAACTTACCATCTACATTTGTCCCCTTATACTTTGATCTTTCTCCTTTAAAAAAAATTTATTAGCTAATTATGCTTCAATCAAAAGCTAATATTTTCACTGTTATACTAGAGCCCATGCCCTCTTGCCAGCTTAAGGACATCACACCAGTTACCCTCTCTTCTTTCAACATAAACTTTTTTCTCACTAATTCGGTCATCCATGTCAGTGGAAAATTTTAATGTAATTTTTCTCATCTCATAAATCTCTATCTTTAGTCCATATTTCACTCTAGATATCACCTCATCTCTCTGTTTCTCTTTACAACAAAACAATACTTGAGATACTTATTTGTACTTTCTGCATTCAAGCCTTCTCCTGTTATTATTTCTCACTTTAGAAAAAATTGTATTCAGACTTATTGATTAGCACCATGTAGTATACATGTGAGCGTAGGGATAAGTTTTATCCTTTCATGATTTCTTTAACTAGTGAGCTTTATACAAATTTTCCATTGACTATATTAAACCTTTTTACTTTCTGTCATCTTAAAAATATGGATTTTTTTTCTTTTTTTTAATATAAATTTATTTATTTTAGTTGGAGGCTAATTACTTTACAATGTTGTGTTGGTTTGGCCATACATTGACATGAATCCGCCACGGGTGAAATAAAGTCTCACTTTTAAAAATTCTCAATGAGAAGATACTTAAATGTGACATTTCACTTTAAAACAATTTCACGAGATATTTTGTGCTTACCTTTGTGACACAATTTGTTGTTGTTCAGTCACTCAGTCATGTCCGACTTTTTGCGACCCCATGGACTGCAGCATGCCAGGCTTCCCTGTCCTTCACTATCTCCTGAAGTTTACTCAAACTCATGTCCATTGAGTCAATAATGCCATCGAACCATCTCATCCTCTGTAACCCTCTTCTGCCTTCAGTCTTTCCCAGCATCAGGGTTTTTTTCCAATGAGTTGGCTCTTTGCATCAGGTGGCCCAAATATTGGAACTTCAGTATCAGCCCTTCCAATGAATATTCAGAACTGATTTCCTTTAGGATGGACTGGTTTGATCTCCTTGCAGGTCCAAGGGACTCTCAAGAGTCTTCTCCAACACCACAAGTCGAAAGCATCAGTTCTTCCATGCTCAGCTTTCTTTATGGTCCAACTCTCACATCCATATATGACTACTGGAAAATTCATAGCTTTGACTAGATGGACCTTTGTTGGCAAAGTAATGTCTCTGCTTTTTAATAAGCTGTCTAGGTTTGTTATAGCTTTTCTTCCAAGGAGCAAGCATCTTTTAATTTCATGGCTATGCTCACCATCTGCAGTGATTTTGGAGTCCAAGAAAATAAAGTCTGTCAGTGTTTCCATTTTTTCCCTTTCTATTTGCCATGAAGTGATGGGGCCATTTTATCTTGGTGTTAATTATATTCACTAACATGGAGAGTAGTTTATTAGCAAAGTTGTCTGGTTTGGTCTTACTGCAGGATGCTATGACTTGAAACACATACCCATATTTTTCTGTCATAAAGTTGCAGGGTCTTTTTTCTTGAACCTGCTCTAACCAGGCTTCAATTCCTCCCCATCTCTCCACTGAATCTACTTCTGCTCAGGTCACCACTGTTTTTCCCAGTGGCTGAGCCTCAGTTCTGGTATGACAGAGACAATCATTTTCTTCTCCTTTTTCTCTTTTAAAAACACTTCATTCTTCTTGAAACATCTCTGCTGTGTTTCTAAGACTCTTTCAGGAAACCATACCCTCCTACCTCATTGGTCATTTCTGCTCAATCTCACTGACTGACTACTTTTCATATTCCATACTTAAAACGCTTGGGTATTCTGGAACTAAGATCTTGATCTCTTCTTATCCATTTGCATGTTTTCACCTCCAGATTTATACTTTCAAGTCAGACTTCTTTCCCCTAAACTCCAGACTTTTATATTCAGATGCCCACTGGGTATCTCTACTTAGATGTCTACCAGGCAGCTTAAACTTACCATGTCCAAAACCGTACTTCTAACCTCTTATTCCATCTCCAAACCATCTCTTCCCACAGGCTGTCTCATATCAGGAAGCAGAAAATCCATCCATCCAGTGGCTCAGACCAAAAAAAGAAAAAAAAAATATTTGAGTCATCTTGATCCTTCTCTTCCTACCTCACCCCAAATCAAGTCTGTCTACAAATCATGTAAGATCTACCTTGAAAATATAAGCAGAATTGAATCATTACTCACTAACTCTACTACTATCTTTCTCGTCTAAACACCACTATTTCTAGCCTGGAATATTATGTACCATTTAAGAGCCTCTTAAAAGATCTGCTTGATTCTGTGCCTTTCCTGTTTCCCCATCACTTCCTTTTCTCAGTTCAGTAGCCAGATCTATCATATTAAGTTCTATCAGTTTAGTTCTCTACCTCAAACTTTCACTATAGATCCTTTTCCTTCACTGTACAAATCAAAATTCACAGGATGACTTACAAAGCCTACCCAAGCTGTCTTCTTTTCACCTTTCTGACCTTACCTCTTGCCAGCCTCCCCATTACCTCCTGAGTTGGCCAAAAAGTTCTTTCAGGTTTGAGCCAACTTTTTGGCAAACCCAATGCTTCAGAGAAGCCACATTAGCCTTAACATGTCACACAAACTCCTAACTCAAGGACTCTGCTCTTGTTCTTCCTGCTGCCAGAAACACTCTTCCTCCAGATCATCCTGTTTCTCGTGGGTCATACCCTGTCCTTCTTTGTACCTTTTCTTATGTGGCTAACCATACCACCTACCATATGACTGAATGTATATTTACTTGCCTAATGTGTTCATAGTCTCTCTCCACGTTGGATTGTAAGCGCCTGGAGGATAAGGATTTTCATCTAGCGTTTTCCTTTGCTGATTTTCAAGTGTCTAGAACAGTGCCTGGCTAGGTTAATAACAATGCTTATTAAATGAATGAATGAGTAAAACACAATGCATATATTCTCCATTGTCACTCTGTAATTTTATTCATTCTTCAATTGTTATTTGATCCATTACCTACTTTGGGAAGGCTTTATTTCCCACCCTGCCCCCATATCAAGCGTGAATTAGCTGTACCTCTTACCTGCAGTCATTGCATCCTATACCAAGTTGTATTTTTGTACCTCATCACCCTGCCTATTTTCATATGTGTCATCATGGAAGGTAAATACAAAGTGTTTACCACTACATTTTTAGTGCCTGCATCCTAAGAGGTATTCAAATAATTATTTCTTGAATAAATGAATTACATATATATTCTCCGTTGAGATTCTACAGCATCACAGAAATAGTATGTGTTGTACATCTCATATTTTCTTGAGGATCATCTTTATTGTATGCTAAGATTTTTTTGATGTTTTCAAAACTCTTCTTAAATAAATGGGTATCTTTTGAATTAAATATTAAAACACTGACAACCTTGAAAACTTAACTCTTTATTAGTAAATGTTTTGAATGATATCTTCATCAATCTTTAATTTTCAGACCATATTTTCTTTCTCAGGGAATGGTGTTGATTAGTTGCCTGCTACCAGATTGAAATCCTAGATAAAATCCAAGTTCAACTGGTTCAATAATCTTTATTAGTGTTATGATCTTTTTTATTTTATTTTATTTAAAAATATTTTGGAGTATAGTTGATAAATAATGTTGTGTTAGTTTCAGATGTACAGCAAAGTGATTTAGTTTTACATGTGCATGTATTCCCTGTTTCTCAGATTCTTTTCTCATGTAGGTTATCATAGAGTATTGAGTAGAATTCCCTGTAGGTCCTTATTGTTTATCTCTCTTATATATAATAGTGTATGTTAATCCCAAGCTCCTGATCTATCT
Source organism: Dama dama (assembly GCF_033118175.1). Classification (NCBI taxonomy): domain Eukaryota; kingdom Metazoa; phylum Chordata; class Mammalia; order Artiodactyla; family Cervidae; genus Dama; species Dama dama. The sequence goes on along the minus strand of NC_083686.1, from coordinate 21,411,290 downwards.
CTCACCCCTATGTTTCCCCTTTCGCAACCATAAGTTTGTTTTCAAAATCTGTAAGTTTGTTTCTATTTTGTAAATAAGTTCATTTGTGTCATTTAAAAAATTCGATTCCACATAAATTTGTATGACATTTGCTTCTGACTTACTTCACTTAGTATGATAATCTCTAGGTCCATCTATGTTGCTGTAAATGACATTATTTCATTCTTTTTATGGCTGAGTCGTATTCCATTGTATATATGTGCTGAATCTTCTTTATCCATTCATCCATTGATGGATATTTAGATTGCTTTCATGTCTTGGTTTTTGTAAATAGTGCTGCAATGAGCATTGAGGTGCATGTATCTCTTTAAATTATGGTTCTCTCTGGGTATATGCCCAGCAGTGGGATTGCTGGATCTTACATACTCAGTCACAGTTATGTCTGACTCTTTGCTGAATCATATGGCAACTCTAGTTCTAGTTTTTCTTAAAGAACCTCTGTTCTGTTCTCCATAGTGGGTTTTACCAATTTACATTGCCACCAACAGTGTAGAGGGTTCCCTTTTCCCCACACCTTTTTTAGCATTTATTGTTTGTAGACATTTTGATGATGGCCATTCTGACTGGTGTGAGGTGATATTGTAAGTTTGATTTGCATTTCTCTTATGAATAGTGATGTTGAGCATCTTTTCATGTGTCTCTTGGCTATCTATATATTTTCTTTGGAGAAATGTCTAGTATATTTAGATTCTCTGCCATTGTTTAATTGGGGTTTTTTTTTATATATAAACCTACATGAAAGAAAGAAAGATAGTGCTAAGTCATGTCTGACTCTTGCAATTACATGAACTATAGCCTGACAGGCTCCTCTGTCCATGGGATTTTCCAGGTAAGAATACTGGAGTGGGTTGCCATTTACTTCTGCAGGGGAACTTCCCAATTCGGGAATTGAACCCAGGTCTCCTGCATTGGAGGCAGGTGCTTTACTGACTGAGCTACACAGGAAGCCCAACCTGAAGACCTGCATGAGCTGTTTGTATACCTTGGAGATTAATCCTTTGTGAGTTCCTTTGTTTGCAAATATTTTCTCCCATTCTATGGGTTATATTTTCATTTTATTTAGGCTGTCCTTGGATGTGTCTGAACTGTATTTTAACATCTTGCTTCTCTTTGGAGGAAAGAGGCCAAGTTGCTTTAGATGAATCTAACTTATAATACTTCCTTAAGAACTAACTGACTTCATTTAGAACTTAGGTGTAATGATGAAAACCAAATGTTGACTATACTTATGGTAAAGTTTAAAACAAAGTAAAAATTAATTTTATTTCTGAAACCAAATACAACAGAATATCATTTTAACAAAGTCCAGTTGTTTCACATTTTCAGATATTTTAAAAGCCTCATAATGTCTTCAAATAGACCACCACACATTGCATAAATTTATAGGAATGTTGCTGGTCTGGAATAAGAATGTCAGTCCTGCAGTCAGCACCATATGTATTTTTCAGAGATTAAACTTTATAAAAAATTGTCAAGATGTTAGGAATTCTGAAGCAACAAAATGATGATATGGAAAAAACAATTAGAAAGTGTCTTTATGTCTAGCCTTATTACTTATTTAAGGAGTAAAATACATATTTTTGAAGATGTCCATCAAATTGTTAAAATAAATTTTATTTGTACATGCTTATAGTCATTTTGGCTATCTGAAAGATGTATATAAGTAGAGCTAACATTCTAGATTATGATCAGGAAATGTCATTTCACACTTTTATTCTAATTAGTTCTATGATACACATGAAAAAATTAACCTAAGTGTAGTTGTTTTAAAAAGATATTATATGCAAGTTATATTAATTTTAAGAATTATGTCAGACTCAATAATCCTTTATTAGAAATGCGCTTAAATAATTGTGAATCAAGTTGGACAGTCAACCTATAAACATTATATGAAACCATTTGTAGCTGATAGTATTTTGAAGTATTTTCCCTTCTTCTGCAGATTTTTGGTGGATCTCGGTCCATCAGCTACTCAGTATGCTAGGGAAGTCTTTGTTCGTTTCTCCAGAGAAGGGAATACTCAGAAAAATTCTGAGGATCAGGGAAAAGCAAAAGGATGTTTTAGTTGAAGAGGGTGTAGGGATGGGGATAGGGAGAAATTCAAAGGAGTGTTGATAATGGTTTTGATTCAGTCTTGGGGATCCCAGAGAAAATAGCTTATGGTGAAATATGTCAGATTTGTGATCTCCAAAGAAGATTTAGCTTCAAGATCAGGGACCAGGCTTGATCATTCAGGGCTCTTGTGTTTTATTACAGTGAAAAAGAAACTGAGAAAGCTTCTGACATAGACCCACTCCTACAGCATAAGGAGTCTTAACTGTGACTGTGTCTTAAGATAACAAGATTAGTCAGAAGGTTCTTGTTAAGAAGGAGAAACATGTCCTCTAGCAAGATACATTGCTGTTATATAATCATTAGGACAGAAAAGAGTGACTGAACTGAACTGAGCTTAAGGAAAAACAGACCCTTGAGCAAGATGAGTTGTGTTGTTGTGTAATCATTAGCTCTGGCCTTAAGAAAGTTAGTCTTAAAGACTGTTGTCATAACAACTCAGAGTTTAAGGGAAAAAACCTCTTATGTGACTAAAACAAAGCAATGTAGAAAAACATTTGTCCCTGGACTTCCCTAGTGGCTCAGAAACCTGCAATGTGTGAGACCCAGGTTCGATCCCTGGGTCAGGAAGATATCCTGGAGAAGGAAATGGCAACCCAGTCCAGTGCTCGTGCCTGGAAAATTTACATGGACTGTGGAGCCTGGGAGGCTACAGTCCATGGGGATCACAAAGAGTCGGACACGACTGAGCGACTTCACTTTTACTTTCCTCCTTGAAAGTCCAGGAATCTTTTATCCTCCTCCCCCTCTGGGATTCAGGACTTCTTATGAACCTATCTAAGAATTAACTCTCTCACTGACTACCTCTCTCTAGTAGTTGAGCCCCAGGTGAAGATCAGTAGAGATCGCAGTGCAAAACAGACCTAGACCTCCTTACCCTATGGCAGAGTCTAGCATGTGGAGAGGGGTGTACTCCCGGGAGCAGAGATGGCTGCATAATACCTCTAAGAAGCCTGGCCTGAGGTTGATCCATAACTTTCCCATGGACCACCATGCTCTGCAGTGCCTGAAAATCTTCAGGCACACCCAACAGGATCATGAAAATACAGGAGAGAGTTACTGGACAAGGTCTTATGGATGAGAATTAGGTTTGACAGAATTGTAACCTCACTAGGCTAACTTCCAAGGATCAGACCACAGATGAGCTAAGATTCAGAAGGTGTGAGCTATGGACAGATGTCACCAAGGAACAACCGCCCGCTCTCCCCTCACAACTGAATATATGGATAGAGCTCCATACCTACTTCAGATATTTCTTTTTTCAAACAAATTGAAAGGGTATGTTTTAGCTTGTACATATCCTTAACTCAATAGATAACCCATAATCATATGATGACGGTGGAGAACTGCTTAGGTAGCTACATTTCGGGGGCCATATAACTGGCATGTGGAGTACTTTAAACAGCCCTGATTGGCAAAAAATAACTTCTACAACGAGTGTAGAATAGTGATTACCCTCACCTTCAGAACATTTGAGATCTATACAAGAGGAGAATCCAGACAGTTTTCATTTATATGTACAAAAGCACCATGGGTAAATCAGTTTCTATCTGCTGTGCTGAAGAACAAGTAAAAATGCCACACTCAGAGATTTCCAGGCTTCCGGATCCAATACTGATTAACTTCCAAGTTCATGGAGGATTGCCTCCTCCCCTCAATGTTTATAGGTTTTCTCTGGAACACAGCTCTCCAGACACCAGAACAAGCCAAATGACAAGTTGCCAACAGAGAAATATGGGAAACAGTGGAGAGTACTTTTTAAACTGAGAACTACAAAACTTCTAGAGCCAGAGGGCAAGTCTAGAAGTTTAGCTTCTCTTGAATATAAATCCTGAAGATAACATCTTGACCCCAGATGCTTCCATGATGATCTTGGTGACGAATGAAGGGAATGAAGGAAGATGTTTAAACCACAGGATATAGTGTGGTTGGAATTAGATACCTAACTATGGCTGATATAAATTAAATGTTAAACACACTTGCTCATATAGCCTAAATATGTGAAATTATGTAATTTTTGTTTTAAACACCTTATAAAAAGTAATAGCATGGCACCCTTTATTTTTATTAGTTTATAGCATGCTGAAATACATTGTTCAATCTTGAATTTATGTGAAAGCATTTTAGAACAGGCTTGAGTAGAGGAGGTGGAATTAAATGCGAGTGTTTATTGACAATAGGACTGCATACTGAGGAAACAAAGTTTTAAGCTGTATTTGCTTTTACATGAAGTAGGTCTTACTTGAAATGAGAGCTGAATAAATAACAAAATCCTTGTTATTTTCATGTGTGAATGTGACTTGTAGTCAAAAATATATTGTGATATACACTCATAGCAGTTTTCCTTAGTCAGACCTTCAATCTTGACCTTTAAGTGTGAATATTAGAACTCTATATTATGATCTTATAAAGTTGCCTATTTCTGAAAAAAATAGTAACTAGCAACAGAATTTATCAGGTCAGAAATAACTTGAAGAACATTACACATTAGGGATATATCATTATTATTTCCGCACATAGAATTGACTATTACAGATGTTAGTATTAACGAATCAGCAACAAAAAATAACCATCCATTTTGAAGGTTGAATATTTATTTCATTGAGATGAGTAATGATGACACTATCTAGAAAAAATCATGAATTTATCACAAAACTTATTCCCTGATCACCCTCTGTCCTACTTCTAGAAACTACTTTTAAAAATATGGTTGGAACTTATATCTCATCTCCTTCAAGATTCTGTTGTTTCCTCGTTCTTCACAGATTCCTCAGCTGCAGAGCCAGCTCCCTGGGGAGTGACCTGTGTAGTTGTACAGAGTCCTACATTTAGAAGGGCCCCTCAGAGGACCTCCCCTGTGGTCCAATGGTGAAGACTCCACACTATCACTGCAGGGGGCCCAGGTTCGATCCCTGGTTGGGGAACTAAGATCCCACATGCACATGGCCAAATAGAGGGTGGGAAAGAATAAGGGCTGCTTGCTTGGTTTAAAGCTCTGTAATAATGTTGAACAACATGCTCCGCATTTCATTTTCTACTGGGTCTCATAAATTATGTGGGAATCCTTCTGCAGCTGCTCCAAACAGAATTTATTCTCCTCTTTGTCCTTATACTTTTTTTGTACCTGTCTGAACCATCATACCGAGTTACACTATAGCTTGATTATCATCTACTTTCTCAGACAGTTGCAGTAGATGCTCTCGGTACTCAGTTCTCTTTTATGAGCCAGCTTACTCATCTCCCAGATGCTGTGAGTACTAGCCTTCTCCAGAGAATTGTGCTGCTCCAGAGATGCAGAAGGCCCTCTGCCTTAAGGTGAAACTGCTCTGCGGTGCCGTGCATGTTGCACAGTTCCTTGTGGTCTCCCTTAGGATCAGCTACAGTCTAAAGTAAACTTTAGCTGAGCCCACAGGCTTGCTTTGGTTTATCCTCTAACTTATCCTCCTTCCCTCACTGCTCTCCTCTGAGCATTCCCTTAATGGTACAGAAGTATCCGAATCCCTGTCTCAGGCTTTGATGCTAGGTCTTCCTGTCTAAGCCATCCATGGATTAGGACAGGGACCATTTGTTGCTTATATCTTCATCTCCACCACCTTGCACATTTCTTGGCACATTATAGATACCTTATGATGCTTGAATGAAAGACCTTTCTAAGGATGGTTTATTGGAGTGGTAAATTTCTTCCAGCTTAGTATTGTTCAAGATGTATTTGGAGGATGTAAAATAACTTCCTTCACATATACATGCTTTCCTCTAGCTTCATGGTATGGTCCTTGCAGTAAGAACGTCAGCCCTAGATCATCTCTGACTCCTATATTTTAAAATGTTTATCTCTTTGACTGCCTATTTCAAACTCAGTTTCTTTGGAAAGGTTTTGAGTTCATAGAGTATCAGAATGAGAGAAGCCTTAGGGAATATCTGAAAGGGAAACGAGAAAAGAAAAATTCTTCAAGGTTCAGGAAGCAGGAAGAAAAGAAACAATGAAAAGATCAGAGGTATGGTTACATACAATGGACTGTCCTTTTCCTATTGAGCTTTATAAATCTTGTTTTGATGATTGTAACAAAATATATGATCAGATGTAATCATCTGGTACACAAGACAATGATATTTACAGGTGAGGAAAGTAAAGGGACTTGAAGAGAGATGTTCACAGTTAAATGGAAGTGGTAAGAATGTTCATACCAGTAAATTATTATGTCACATGTGTATACTATGTGATTCTCTGAGTAATACTATGAAAACTATGCAAAGAGATAGAGTCAAAAACACTATAAATCAATCAAGTTGGAATCCTAAAATATATTCAGTTAACCCACAGGAAAGCAGGAAAAGAGAAACAAAAGAATGAATTTCAGGAGAAACAGAAAAAAATAAATTAATAAAATGGAAGTCTTAAGTTCTAGAGCATTAATGCTCAGTGATACCACTCAAAATAAACCAATCAAAATACAGATTGGCAGAATGAATTAAAAAAAAATACAACCAGATGTTCTTTGCAAGAGATTCACCTCAAATTCAAGGACATAGTTAGGTTGAAAAAGAACTGAAAAAAAAGTATACATGAAAATAATAATTAAAAAATCAAGAGTGACATATTAATATCTGGCAAATACCAGGGCCAATAAAATTACTGGGAGCAAAGAGCATTGATAAAAGGATGAATTTATGAGAAAGACAAAATGATCCTAAATATTTATACACCAAACAATAAAGATTCAAAATTTAAGAAGCAAAAGCTGAAACGAGAATTAGACAGATCTACAATGATAGTGGGTGTCTTCAACACCATTCCCTTGGTAACAGATAGAACTACTAGATAAAGTCAGCAAGTATAAGAATGGTCTCAACAATGTACTGAAACCAATATCTAATTGACATATATAGAACACTCCACTCAACAAATAAAGAACAAGTGCCCATGGGACATTCAGAAAAATAGAATAATTCCTGGGTCATGAAACAAACCTCAACAAATTTGAAAGAATTGAATTCACACATAGAGTGTTCTCTGACCATAATGTAACGAAACTAGAAATCAATAACAGACAGATAACAGAAATATCTCTAAACATGTGGAAATTAAGTTATACATTTCTAAATAATCCATGGATCAAAGAGAAAGGCTAAAAGGAAAGAGAAAAAAATTTATAGAACTGAATGAAAATGAAAATACAACATTAAAATAAATTGACTGCAGTTGAAGTGTCATGTAGAGGGAAATTTATAATTTATAAATTGTTTATAATTGACAACTTCCACTGGAAACGTGGTAAGGCCTTAAATAATCCAGTTCTTATCTCAGAAAGTAGAAAAAGAGAGACAGATAAACCAAAAACAAAGAAATCCAAAGCAAAAGGAAGGAAATAATAAAGATTATTGTAGAAACAATGAAATAGTAAAGTAGGAAAACAGTAGAGCAAATAAATTGAAAAAGAAAAAATCCATAAAATTAATAAACTTCTAATAATACAAAAAATAAAAAAAGAATGAAACAGACAATATTAGAAATAGATATTACTCCAAATTCTTCAGCCATTAAAAATTAATAAATGAATAATCTGAACAACTTTAATATATTGGATGATATAGAAGAAAGTGTCCACTTTCTTAAAAACCACAAACTATCAAATTTCAACCAAGATGAAGCAAATAATTTCAATAGCCTTTTAACAACTAAGAAAGTTTAATTCATAATTTAAAAAACTACTGAAAAAATATCACTAGATCCAGATAATTTCAGGAGAGATTTCTAGTAAGCCTTCAAAAAGAATTAACAGTTATTTTAAAATCTCTTTTAGAAAATAAATGAGATGGGAATACTTCCCAACTCATTTTAGGAGGCCAGTATTATCCTGACAGTAAAGCCAGAAAAAGATAATAATGCAAATAAGACAACATGAGGAAAAGTATCTCAAATAAATTCAGATTCAAAACTTGTCAGCAAAATATGAACAAACTGAATTCAACAATGTACAAAGAGAATTAGTGGAATTTATTCCAGGTATGCAAGGCTTGTTCAGTTTTCAAAATCATTCAGTGTAATTCACCCTATCAACAACTTAAAGAAGAAGAATCATATGATCATATCAATTGACACAGAGAAAACATTAGAATAAAATTCAACATCATTTTATGATAAAATTCTTAGGTTAGAAATAGGATGCATTTAACAAAGCATATATGCTGGAAATTTTTTAATATGCTTATGAAAGAAATCAAAGATCTAAATAAATTAAAAGATACTACTGGGTTCATGGCTTGGGAGCTCAGCATAATATAAATGTCATTTCTCTCCTACTTGATCTAGAAGTAGAATGAAATTCATGTAAAGTTTCATCAGGATTTTTTTTTTTTAATTTTTTTTTTGTAGATGTAAAAAAGCATATTCTAAAATTTATATGTAAGGCACAGAAGTAGAATAGCTGAAATAATCTTGACAAAGAATAATAAAGTAAGAGGGATTGATGTATATACACTACTGATACTATGTTTAAAATAGATAACTAACGAGAACCTACTATATAGCATAGGGAACTCTACTCAATTCTCTGTGGCGACCTCAATGGGAAAAAAATAAGAGAAGGGATATATGTAAACGTATGACTGATTCACTTTGCTACACAGCAGAAACTAACACAGCATTGTAAAGCAACTATATTCCAATAAAAATTAAGAAGAAATAAAGTTGGAGGAATCACTCTACCTTATACTGTTGACTATATTCTACCCCATGCTGTTTACTGTGCAGATTCAGTAATAAAGACAGTGTGCTATTGGTAGAGGGATAAACTAGTCAGAATAGACCAAAGAACCCAGAAGAAGATGCACACAAATATGCTCAACTGATTTTTTATGAAAAATGCAAAAAGTTCAGTGAAGTAAGAATTGTTGTTTAGTCTCTTAAGTCGTGTCCAACTCTTTGCAGTCCCATGAACTGCAGCACATCAGGCTTCCCTGTCCTTCACTATCTCTCGGAATTTGCTCAAATTCATGTCCATTGAGTCAGTGATGCCATTCAACCATCTTATCCTCTGTCACCCTTTTCTTCTCCTGCCCTCAATCTTTCCCAGCACCAGGATCTCTTCCAGTAAATTGGCTCTTCACATCAGGCAGCCAAAGTATTGGAGCTTCAGCTTCAGCACTAGTCCTTCCAATGAATATTCAGGGTTGATCTCCTTTAGGAGTGACTGGTTTGAGAATCGACTGGTTTGATCTCTTTGCTGTCCAAGGGACTCCCAAGAGTCTTAGCCAGCACCACAAGTTGAAAGCATCAGTTCTTCGGTTCTCAACCTTCCTTATGGTCCAACTCTCATATCAGTACATGACTGCTAGAAAAACCATACCTTTGACTATATGGACATTTGTTGGCAAAGTAATGTCTTTGCTTTTCAATACACCGTCTAGGTTTGTCATAGCTTTTCTTCCAAGAAGCCAGCATCTTTTAATTTCATGGCTGCAGTTACTATCTGCAGTGATTTTGGAGCCTAAGAATATAAAATCTGTCACTGTTTCCACATTTTCCCTCATCTATTTGCCATGAAGTGATGGGGCCGCATGCCATGATTTTAGTTTTTTGAACGTTGGGTTTTAAGTCAGCTTAATACTTTAAGAATAGCCTTTTCAATAACTGGTGTTGGAATGATTGGATATCCATAGGTAAAAGAAAAAGGAGGACGAGGAGGAGAGGAAGAAGGAGAAATAGGAGAAGCAGAAGGGGAGCATCTCAACTTAAATCTCACACCTTATATAAAAACTAACTCAAACTGTATCATAGAATTAAATACAAAATATAAAAATATACAACTTTTAGAAAAGCAGTTTAGAAAATATTCAGTCCGTAGAACTATTCAGATGTTCTTAGAGGTGATACAAATAGCGTGATCCATAAGAAGAAAACTGAATATATTGGATTTCATAAAAATTTTAAGTTTTGCTCTGGGAAAGTCCATGTGAAAAGGATGAAAAAAACTACAGATTGGGGGAAAATATTTGCAGGCTATTTATCCAACAAAAGGCTAAAATGTAGAGTATATAAAGAACTCTGGAAACACAACAGTAAAAAAAAAAAATGGAAAAAGGACATGAAGAGGCATTTCAATGAAAAGGAAATACAGATGGCAAATAAGCACATGGAAATATGTTCAACATCAAAGAAGCACAAATTAAAACCTCAATGAGGCATTCCTGCACATCTATCAGAAGGGGAAAAAATGAAAAAAAAAAATAGTAACAGTACCAAGTGCTTGAGAGGATGTGGAGAAACTGGATCTGTCACAGGTGGGAATGTAAAATGCTACAGCCTCTCTGGAAAACAAATTGGCAGTTTGTTGTAAAACTAAGCATGCAATTTCCATGTGACCCATCAGTTGTCCTCCTAGGCATTTATCCTAGAGAAGTGAAAACTTATGGTCATGTAAACCCCTGTAAAGTTCATAGCAGCTTTTCTTGGAGTAGCCCCAAATTGAAATAAGCCCCAATACTCTTCAGCAGATAAGTGACTAAACGAACTATCATGTGTATATACCATGGAATACTACTCAGCAATAAAAGGAAGGGACCTGATTCAGACAGCAAATTGGATGAATATCTAGGGAATTATGCTGAGTGAAAAACAGCCAGTCACCAAATGGTACGTACCTTGGTTCCACTTATAGAACATTTAAAAAAATTGAAGTCCAGTTGATGTACAATATTATATGTAGCAACTGTCTAATATATGATTCAAAAATCTAAAGGTTGTCTTTCATTTATAGTTATTATAAAATATTGGCTATATTCTCTGTGTTGTATGTCACTGTAGCTTATTATATACATAATAGTTTTACCTCTTAATCCCCAGCCCCTATACTGCTGCTTTCCCATTCACTCTCCCCATTGGTAACCAATAGCTTATTCTATCTGTAAGTCTGCTCCTTTTTTGTTCTAGTTTGCTTGTTTTTTGTTTTCAGTTATAGTGACTATTAAACAACAACAACAAAAAGGAGCAGACTTACAGATAGCTTTTGTTTGACTGTGTTTTTCTCTGTCTGACTTACTTCACTCAGCATGTTCTATGCTGAGTCGCTCAGTGGTGTCCGACTCTTTGCAGCATGTCATAGACAGTAGCCCATTAGGCTCCTTTCCATGTGGATTCTCCAGGCAAGAATTTTGGAGTGGGTTGCCATGTCTTCCTCCAGGGGATCTTCCAGACCCAGGAATCGACCCGGGGTCTCCTGCATTGCAGGTGGAATCTTTACCAGCTGAGCTACCAGGGAAGCCCTCACTCAGCATAATACCCTCCAAATAATACAGCAGTTTTTAAATGACAAGATTTTAGAAATGGAGGACAGATTAGTGGATATCTGAGGTTAGGAACAATGGAAAATTGAAGGTGGAAGGGCGATGGGTATGGTTACAGAACTGAGTTCAAGTCCCACTTCACTTACCTGTGTATTATCTTGGTCAATCTCTTTGTGCCTCTCCCTAACTGTAGTAAACGTACCTACCTACTTCATGAATGAACTAGGGTAGTACATATAAGAAGTTTAAAAAAAAAGTTTTGAACTTCGGGCACATAGAAAGCATTCTATTGATGTTGGTAATTATTACTATTGACATGAAATGCAGGAGATGCCCACAGCATTTGAGAATTTATGTCTGAATGCATTATAGCTATAGCTACTGTTATTTTGTAAATGACTTTTCCTGAATTGATAAAATGATTGCGTATCTTAATTTGGCTAAAATTTTCTGTGAGGGAATAAAATTTTGGTTTAATTTAATTATAATACATTGAAGTATTCAGAACTACTTATTCATATTTTTCCACTAAAGTGAATATGACTGATGTTTTCATATCTATTTTTTTGTTAGTCAGTAGTTAGTGATAATGAAATCAGTCGTTGCACGAGCCCTTAGGGTGAATTTCTTTTTCTTGAATTTATTAAAGACCAGAATCTTCAGACAAACCATATGTAGCATTTAATAAGCTACTGACCCCAAGCTCATCACATGACCTAAAGATTGACTAAAGAGAATCTTTATGTATCTTAATAATATGTCCAATAACTATAGTCAAACCAAGCATAAAATAACAGGTCCTTTTCTCTTTCAAGTTGTATTAACTCAGGAATTACCTTAATGCTAATTTCTTTTAGGATAATAGTAAGGCTCACAACACTGATGCTAAGATTTCATATGAAAACCTGAGAGACTCATAGAGGCCTGGAAGTTGATTTTTCAAAATTATCGTTTTAATGATTGACAGTTTTGATTATTAACATTTATAATATATATATGTTTTTTCTTTTTTTTTTTCTTTTTGGAGAGCATCCCTCCTGCCCTGCTGCAGTTTTTTCAGGACCTTAGACAATCAAACTGTTCATCTCTAACTTCAAACACTTTCATATATGTGAAATTAGATTAAAATGAGGGTTAAGTACAACCACAAAAGAGGAAAATAAGAAGAAGGTCAGTTCTGCTTGGCCGTGAAGGCAGGTGCACATTGTACACAGTATATACTAGTACCTTGGGAGTTTTTTAAAGTGTAAAATAGAGCACATCTTTTCCCATCAGTCATATCCCTGATTGACTACCTTGTTATCTACTGATTTGAAGAAAGTGGGAGAAAGTGACGCAACGTGGTATACTAGGAAGAGTTATGTCTTGCTAGAGAAAATTGTTGTAGTTTAGTTGCTAAGTCATATTAGACTCTTGCAACCAGATGAACTGTAGTCTGCCAGACTCCTCTGTCCATGCGATTTCCCAGGCAAGAATACTGGAGTGGGTTGCCATTTCCTTCTCCAGGGGATCTTCCTGATCCAGGGATTGAACCTGAGTCTCCTGCAGTGGCAGGCAGATTCTTTACCATTAAGTCACCTGGGAAGCCCTAAGAAAATTGTACTTAACTTACAGAGCAACATGCTTATGGAGCATGTGTGGAAAACAGCTCTGAATGGCAGTATTCCGTATAGTGACACATATTTTAGGTCCAGATGAGGATGCGGTCCTCATGGCTTTTAGTGAATAAGTTACATGTTATATGTGTGAGCTGACCAACAAGACAACTATAACCATTTAGTAGGGGTTCTATAAGCTAAGAACCCCAGTTATGCTCAAGAAGTTACGCTGCCTGGGTTCAAAACCCTAGCTGTACCATTTATAAGCTGTGGGTCCTTGTATAAGTTGCTTAACTTCTTATTGTCTCAATATTCTCATTTGAAAATAAGGAAATTATAATGGTTACCTGCTAGAGTTGTTATAAGGTGTAAGTATTGCAACTTCATGAACTGTAGCCCACCAGGCCCCTCTGTCTGTGGGATTCCCAGGCAAGAATACTGGAATGGGGAGCCATTCCCTTCTCCAGGGGATCTTCCCAACCCAGGGATCAAACCCTGGTCTCCTACACTGTAGGCAGATTCTTTACTGTCTGAGCCACCAGGAAGTCCAAGAATACTGGAGTGGGTAGCTGTTCTCTTCTTCAGGGGATCTTCCTGACTCAAGGATTGAACAGGTTTCTTTACCATCTGAGCTACTAGGAAAGCCGTCTTAGAGCAATGCCTAGTACCTAATAACCATTCAATAAATGGTTTTTTAAATTTTGTAGTAAATTCTGTACAGAATTCAAGAGAAGAACTTGCCTACTTTTACTTCTACTTTGTAGTGATTAGTATTGTTTATTTGTTTCAGGATTCTTTGCCCTTTGGTGCCTGTTTTCTACATCTATTGTTACATTATTTAAAAATACAAAATTTGAAATATTTTTTACTCCATGTAATTTTTAGATATGGTCATGTCTGGCTATACCAGGGAGGATTTTTATTAATAATCATAACAGTAAAAATCTAATTTTCTTTATTATGTTTCTCATTAACATATCTTGGAAAACTGAAAGATTGTAAATAGGAACCAGATGCTATGAATCTTTGACATATAGTTTCAAAGTCATTGCAGATTTTTTAACCTAAATACAATAAAAAATATTTAGCTCTCCAGAACAATGGTGGAAAGATACATAAGGTAGAAAGTACACAAGTGTGGCCATATGTCCATTCGTATGTCACAATTCCACTGTTTAAATTCACTCTGAAAGCCAGCTAGTGAAAAAACAGTGCAAAACTGGTTGGTTTGTAGTTCATATTTTTACTTAAAAAGTTGCCTGTTTAAATAAAGAACAGTCCATGTAATTAAAATTTTTATTAAATTCAGTCAAGGAGCATTTGAAGCTATAGTTTATAAAGTACAAATTTGAAAATTCAATTTTGACTTAAATGCTAACAGATTGTACGTAACTGTACCTTTCTCTCAACTGTACCAGTCCCCAAATAAGATATCAGAGGAGTCAAAAGTCCAAACACCAGGAACAGATTGTGTAAGTTAAAATCTGAGCTCTTATCCTTGCTGGGAAGAACAGGGAACCCTGGTGTGCTGCCATAAAGAGTTGGGCACGACTGAGCGACTGAACAACAATCCTTGCTGAAGGCATGACTCTGACTACGGGGAAATTATTTAGCCTCTCTGTGCCTCCGTTTCCTCATCTGTGAAACCAGTTATAATGGTACCCAGTTCATCAGGTTTCTGCAAGGTTTACAGAATGTATATATATATATATATGTATGTATGTATATGCATAGTGTAGAGTTGGTCACTCAGTTGTGCTGACACTTTGCAGCCCCACAGACTGTAGCCTGCCAGGGTTCTCTGTCCATTGGATTCTCCAGGCAAGAATACTGGAGTGGGTTGCCATTCCCTTCTCCAGGGGATCTTCTGAACCCAGGGACTGAACCCAGGTCTCCTACATTGCAGGCAGATTCTTTACCGTCTGAGCTTCAGAGGAGTCCTGTAGCTTTGCCGTCTGAGCTACAGGGAAGTCCTATATGTATGTATATGTATATTTACACACACATGTGACTGTCTATGTAATAGATACATTAATAAATATGTTGTGTGTGCGTATATATATTAGTGTGTGTGTGTATATATATATATATATGTAGAAAATATGTATGAAAAATTTTCAGGTCCCTATATTGGGCTTTCTCCTAAACCACCGTGGTTACTCTTGCTGCCTTTCCCTAGGTATGAGAGAAGAGAAATCAGACTTTTCAAAAACACCTTCACTGGCCTGGCCTGGGAAAAATAATGAAGCTGTTGAAGTTTGTTATTTTTGTCGTATGCTTTCTCCCTTGAACTTGGGCAAACTCCAGGAGATGGTGAGAGACAGGGAGTCCTAGCGTGCTGCAGTCCGTGGGGTATGCAAAGAGTTGGACACAACTTTAGGGACTGAACAACAACCTCTCTCTCTGTACCCTTGTCTCTTTTCCAGTACTCAATGCACTCTTTTTAGCTGCTTTTATAAACATAATGCCTTTTAGCTGCCCACACTGGTTTTCTGAAGTCCATTTCTCTAGTGCTTTCCTTGTGTCTGCCTTATCACAAATTGTTAAAATAACTTCTTACCCTCTTGTCCCTTCCCACCAGTTCGAAACTCTTTTTTTTTTTCCAACCTGGTCAGCACCTGGGACCACACCTATTTGCAAATACACACTAAGATATGACGTACTAGTAGCCTTACCTGCGGCTTCTTTCCTCTGATAGAAAAAAAAAATCTGTGCCTCTCCACTGGAGCAGTGAAGTTGGAACTGTGCATTTTGATTTGTATTAGTGGGTATGAGTAATTGGAGAGGTGGCTGACACCTTTGGGGTGAAGATGACTATAAAGAGAAGTAGGTAGCCTCGGTCCTCATATTTAGTGAAAATAAATGTCATGGAAAAATAAAGAGAAGACTCTGGAAACATAAGCAGTCTTTATTTAGAGTCACTGTCTTTCATTTACTTACTTAGAGTATTATTTATTTCTGTAACTGCTCCTAAGCTACTACCTAAAATTTTCTTGTGTATTTTCATAACTTTTTGAGAAGGGGATACATAAGAACACAGATGTGGGTCTTGTTTACCTGTTATATTTCCTATGATAGATGCTAAATAAATGCATAGTGATTATAAGATATAGAAATGGACCTATTTCTGGCTTCTTGTTGGCTTATTTGCTTCAACAGACTTTTTGTTTTTAAATAAAAGTTGAATTTTTGTGAAGTCTGAATAAAAATTGATGATGAATAGAGAAATCTAAAAATCCTGTTTAAACACAACTTCTGCATTTTTAACTCTGTTTTAAAATACACATATGCGCTAATGGCAACTACATTATTCCTAGGGCTAAGAGCATGAAGGGAATGTACAAAAGATGCTAACATAGTTGTAAGTGAAACCAAAATCATAGCAATACAAATGGGTTTTAACCAGTTTTCCTCTCTCAGAGTGTTTTATTTCTCTGGGATAGTCAGGCCTGGGTATTTTCACAGCTCCTTTGAAGAGTACTCGGTAAATAAACTCACAATAAAAGCCATTTTAGAGGGAAGTAGTTGGGAATAATATTTAAATCACTAGATAAATAAGTGATTTCAAGCAGTTGTAATGTAACCTTCTGATAATCACCTTTAATCCATTTTCAATTCTCAACTAATATGTTAACTAACTCCTCATTATTCAGATGCAGAGAAATTACATTGGAGCCTTTGTGCAAATATAATCTCTGGATATCAAGACCAAGAAAGTTTAGTAAGATGTACTGGATGATTAAGTGGTGTTAATATTGAGAAAAACAGTGCTTTGTACATGTCTCTGTAGGATTAATTTCAATTTCATCTAGTCCCACATTTGACCTTTTTAGAATTCACTTTTTCTATCTCTACCTAAAAGACTGATGATAATGATTAAAATAAATTATATAATAGTATGTTTTTAAAGTAATTCAGTTGAATGCATAATAGTAGCTCAAGAATATTTCCAATTGTAACCTAAGCTGGATTCAAATTTCTTAACTTTGCTGCATTTTCATTTAAATAAAAATGTGTAGAAGAACTATACATTCACTCTTTGGTCCCCTGATAATAAGGAGACCACTTTCACTTTTGACTTTGTCTGGATAATCTCAGGTTGTGTCAGTTGTCCCAGCATAATAATTCATGATACTGTCTTCTATTCTCAAAAATGTGCTTTCACTCATAAAGCATGCTACCTAGTACAGAGAATTTGTTTGTGATGTACTTTTATAGTCTAAAAAAATCTGGAATTTTATCAGATTGTGAGTCACATATAATGGTAGCTAGTCATAGCAAGCATCAGTTCTTCTGCTTTGTCATGCTTAGCAATGCTTCTTTTTGAGACATTCCTCCAAATATTTTGCCATGTTCTTTAAAATAAAAAAAAGTATTGCTCCTTTCTAGTATGTTTTATTCAGAACTTTCAAAAATGCAAGCTCACTTTTCCCCCTAACATAGTAACATGTTAAGATTTTCATTTCTACAGTACTTAGTAGTTTGAGTTATTTTTCAGAAGAGGAAAGATCTTTTGAAAAACCACACCTTCATTAGTCAATTTCATCCTCAGATAAACTCTTGGCTTCTGGAAATGTCACCCTGAATGTAGTATAATGTTTACTATGCAGTAGGCACCTAATAGATATTTGTTAAATGAGTGAATGAGTAGCAATGGTAGTTTTCTAAACTTTAAAAATATATTACTTTATTTTAGTAAATGGTATTATTTTTCAAGTCATCCAAGCTACAATGGTAATAATAAAATTCTTACTTGAGAAATAGCCAATCACTAGTATCTATATTTATTAGGATATACTAAAATAATTAATTAAATTATCCCATGTGAGATAGTAACTGAGAAACCTTACCCCATATGTGTTTAAATATGAAGGAGGGAAAGAGATGATGTGGAGAGGAAAGCTGTTGTTCAGTTGCTCACTCATGTGCAACTCTTTGCGACCCCATGGACTGCAGGGCACCAGGCTTCCCTGTCTTGCCCAATCTCCCAGAACTTGCTCAAACTCACTTCCATTGAGCTGATGATGCCATCCAACCATCTTGTCCTCTGTCATCCCATCTCCTCCTACCTTCAGTCTTTCCCAGCATCAAGTTCTTTGCCAACAAGTCAGCTCTTTGCATCAGTTGGCCAAAGTATTGGAGCTTCAGCCTCAGCACCAGTCCTTCCAATGAATATTCAGGGTTGATTTCTTTTAGGATTGACTGATTTGATCTTGCTGTCCAGGCGTCTTTCAAGAGTCCTCTCCAGCACCACAGTTTGAAAGCCTCAATTCTTCGGCACTCAGGTTTCTCATGGTTCAGTTTTCACAACCATATATGCCTACTGGAAAAACCATAGCTTTGACTATACGGATCTCTGTCAGCAAAGTGATGTTTCTTCTTTTTAATACACTGTCTAGGCTTGTCATAGCTTTTCTTTCAAGGAACAAGCGTCTTTTAATTTTGTGGCTGCAGTCACCATCCACAGTGATTTTGGAGCCCAGTAAAATAAAATCTGTCACTGTGTCCACTTTTGCCCCATCTTTTTTCCATGAAGTAATGGGACCGGATGCCATGCTCTTAGTTTTTTAAAATTTGAGCTTTAAGCCAGCTTTTCCACTCTCCTCTTTCACCCTCTCCAAGAGGCGCTTCGGTTTCTCTTTGATTTCTGTTGTTAGAGTGGTATCTGCATGTCTGAGCTTGTGGAAGGGAGAGTACTTTGCTCTGCTTATTTGCTTTGTCGTGTCAAACTCTGTGTGACTCCATGGACTGTAGCCCGCCAGATTCCTCTCTCCATGGGAATTCTCCAGACCAGAATACTGGAGTGGGTTGTCATGCCCTCCTCCAGGGGAAAGGAGAGTACCATAAAGTAATTGAATTTCTTGTCATAGTGAATGGTATTCCCATGAATTTCTTCAGACTTACTATTGAAAGTTTATCAATAATTATTCTGGAGCCCCTTAAAAATATACTTTCCATGTTATGTTACAAATTTCTGTCTTCAGAGAGATGACTTGTGATTTCAGCCTCACATCAATTAAGAAATATACACCATATTACAGAGGAGAAGAGCTTGAAGGCTCATCAGTAGGCTGTGAACTTTTCCGACAGTAATTTGAAAGAAAGTTTGGGAATTGCACTTAAAGGAATGGGCTTTGCTCTTTGATCATGTTATTAATCTTTCAGGAATTTAATAACACTTAAGCCAGTTTTACAATTAAACTAAGAGGTAGTCGATAATGACAATAAACTTTAAGTGTCTGTAATAGCATATGATGGGGAAGAAAAGGACCAGAGTTTTAAAAGTTTTTAATTCTTTAAGTCAATTGGAAGAGAATTATCAGCATCAAAATGGGCTTTGACTGGCAAGCCACTATCAAATTAAAATAATTGTTTAAAGCCCTCTAGTCCCTTGATGTTGCAATTGAATCCTATTAAAGACTAAGCTCTATATCCCCTTGTCTTTCCTAACCACATTTTTATTTACCAGGTGAATCTTTTCTTACTTTCTCACTCCTTCCGCTTAGTTTCATCCACCTCTTTTAGTTGTTAAAAAGGAGTATAATTTTATGTTCTTTTTAGGAAAAAAAAATCTAATGAAAATAAAGCATCGTTGCTTCAAAGTTCAATAACTACATATTGAAATTGCTGGAATAAGTAAAAAATTGCCCTTACTGGGTAGCCAAATCCCTCTCCCTCTCTAATAGGTGAGAAGACAGAAAATATGCATGTTGATGTAGCTGTTTGTACCTGTGATGGCAGAAAATTGAGGGGATTCTCTGTTGTTTTGTAATGCCAAGGTTATTCTTTTATAGTGAACAAGGATGTAGCCAGAGCTTTGAAATGAGTGGAGACTTTTCTTTTTGAAATGGCTGCACGAGGACTGGAAAGAAAGCATTCACTAGTGATACCTGGAAGTAACCTAGATAGCAGTAAGTGGAGGTCACAGATCTCTAGTGACACTGACATGCACTTCTTATTTTCTCTAGCAAAATATAGCTTTCCAGATTTAGAAGGCCAACATTACACTTCAATCTGTGAGGATATAGTATTGGGACAAGCAATGGAGTTGAGGACATAGTAACAGCAACTGGTACACTGCACTATGGAGTTGAATATAAGAGGAGACAGAGTGGATATATGATGAGTGTGTTTGATAGGCAGAAAGTAGAAGCATTAGAAATTGGATACCTGGGCTTTCCTGATGGGGCTCAGCGATAAAGAATCCACCTGCCAGGGCAGGAGACACAGTTTTGACCCCTGGATGGGGAAGATCCCCTGGAGGAGGAAATGGCAACACATTCCAATATTCCTGGAATGGGAAATCCCATGGACAAAAGAGTCTCGTGGGCCACAGTCCATAGGGTTACAAAGACTCGGATGCGATTTAGCGACTAAACAACAACAACAATAAGATACTTTATAGCTGGTAAAACCAGAATTATTCGGTATTTGAAGGGAGGATTTAAGGTTTATTAAAAAAAAAAAAAGACATTGTATTTGTTACTAAGATCTAAGTCCTGGTGCGAGGAGGGAAAAGCTGAGTGATAGAGCTAGGATTATGGATAGCTGCGGTTGTTTGAGTTTCAGAATTTGGCAGTGAACCAGTTACAGGTGATGACAAGACCCAGGGTGCGTACAGTAGAGCTGGATGGAAAGTGGAGTAGACGTGAGATTCACCAAAGAGAAGGAAGCAGGGGAGCTGAGAGATTAAGATTGTACTTTTGGACTTTGAAGATGCTCAAGTTGATATTAGCAATTTGTGTACAGGAAATAATGCTGAGAGAAGTGCAAAGCCTTCAGCGAATGTGCAGGAATGGCTAAAAAATTGATAGGTAAATAGCAATGAGGTAATTTAGGCAGTAGAAAGCTGGGCTGCTCCAAAGCCTTTAAAGATAAAGGTTCTCACAGAATTATGTTGTCAGAAAGATCTGGAGGTATCACTGAGGCTCTAGGACAATGATAGCTAATTATCTTGACTCTAACATAAAACACAATATGAAAAAATGAGTGGATTTTACTTGTGAGTTCCATATGGGAGAGCCTGGTTTGAATCAGGGCAAGCACATAGAGAAAACATTCAGTGAAAGTGTTCAGAATACATGTCTTTTCCTTCTTTGTGAATACTTTTTTGGAACCACTCTGTTTTAAGAGGTAGGAAAGCCAATGTTCCATCAGATGAAAGGAATTACAGAACTGTATGGAGACATGAATTTAAGAAAGAGAAGATGATTGATGAAGCTTACACCTTGGATGGAAAGACTGTAGGACTGTCTGAGGCATGCTGGCTTAATATGCACAGGTTGTTTATAAGTTAGTATGCTTGGAGCCTCATTATGAGTTCTGAGCACATAATTTTATAATTCATATAGTGTAAGAACTATAGTTAGTGAGTGTTGGGATGGAGGACAAAAAGAGATACAGGCTTGCCTGCCTCCTCCATATCTCCATTTGAGGCAACCACTAGTTTGGGGTCTCACTGGAGAGCTGCCAACACATTATTGGAGACAGTAGGAAAGAAGCACGTGTTGACTTTTAAAGCTCTTTAGTTAATTTTCTATGTGTTCACTCTGTTTTGAGTACTTTGCATGGTTAATTGTATCATGTGACACAACCAGAGAGAAATAAGCCTCCTATCTAAAACATTGTTCTGGGAGGGGCATTCCCTAACTAATTTTATCTCCTCTGAGCACCAAAATATTGACTTTTACCAGCTAGGTGGGGTGAATTTAGTGGCATACTTTAGAGTTAGTGCACTTGGCCCTGTTCTCTATCGACATTCCTTTTGTGATAACCTTCTCTGACACACCGGGGAGGGCTATCCTTCACTCTGATATGCCCAAATAATCTACTTGTTGTTTAAGGTTTTTTTTTCCCTTAAAACTTCCTCCTTACCTTTAATATAAAAAGTGAAATTGTTAGTTGCTCAGTCATGTCTGACTCTTTGCGACCCCATGGACTATAGTCTGACAGGCTCCTCTGTCCATGGGATCCTCTAGGCAAGAATACTTGAGTGGGTTGCCATTCCCTTTTCAAGGGGATCTTCCCAACCCAGGGATCAAACCCATGTCCCTTAAGTCTCCTGGATTGCAGGCGGATTCTTCACCGTCTAAACCACCAGAAAAGCTCACCTTTAATGTGGAAGAGTCAAAATATTTCCCAAGAAGGTAGTGATGTCAGCATCAAAGTAAATTCCTCATTTTTATCCCCTCCCATGACAACAAATGGGCTTCCCTGGTGGCTCAGTAGTAAAGAGTCCACCTGCAACACAGGAGACAAAAGAGACGTGGGTTTGATCCCTGGGTCAGGATGAACCCCTGGAGGAGGAAATGGCAACCTACTCCTGTATTCTTGCCTGGGAAATCCCAGGGACAGAGGAGCCTGGTGGGCTACAGCCCATGGGGTTGCAAAGTTGTACATGACTTAGGACCAAACAACAATAGCACAACAAAAATTTGGCATCGATTCATCCACAAATGAAACTGTCCCTGTGGGAGCTGTGGGATCTAATAACATCTGCCAAGGGACCCGAAGGAGTCTCGCCCACCTGTGCGTCGGGTAATAGGCTGACAGACCTCAGTACCAGCTGCGGACCCTGCTGCAGCCTCTGAACCAGTTCCAGCCCTCTCGGCGGCAGGCCAGAGCACCTGGAGGACAGTTGCCCACGGAGGAACAAGAGAGCCTTTGTGGACGTCCAGGTTTCCAGAGAAGAAGTTACAGCACTCTGCTGGAGAAAAAAATAAAATAAAATATGAGTTTGGATGAATTGGAGTGGGTGAGAAGAAGAACTTGACTTTGCCCACATCACCCCTCCCCTGGGAGGCACGGCTTCAGCCTAAATGAGACCCATTTGGGCTGAGATTTCTCCCATGGGAGAAGGGAGACCTGGTGAATGAGTGTGAGACTTGCCCAGCGGTGTGGGATTTTGCCAAAGAGACTCATTTCTCTCTCCCAGCCTGTGTGTGCGAATATGCTGTGGCTTCAGTCTTGTCCAGCTCTTTGAGACCCCGTGGACTCTCGCCCGCCAGGCTCCTCGGTCCATGGGATTCTCCAGGCAAGAATGCTGGAGTGGGTTGCCACGCCCTCTTCTAGGGGATCTTCTCAACCCAGGGATCAAAGCCACATCTCCTATGTCTCCTGTGTTGGCAGGTGGGTTCTTTACCACTAGGGCCACCTGGGAAGCCCCTCTCCCAGCATCCAGAGTCCTAAACTGAGTGCATGAGTGGACAGGGGGGTGGGGGTGGGGGTTGGGGCTGGGGGTGGAAGGACATTGAGAAAGAGGCCACTATGATTCTGAGAGGGTGTTAAATAAATGTAGTTTCTGATAGCTGCCTAGTGGGCTCCATTAGGAGGCTGGCCCATGAGCCACTGGGGAAGCCTCATGTGTGAAGTCCCTCACCTGGCCCATGGGCACCCCCAGTACCTGCATGCTTGTCCAGCTCCCCCTCCTCTACTGCTGGCTCGTGTGGTCACTCCAGAAAGCAGAAGGCTAGTAAGCATTCAGAAAAAGCAAGTCAGGGTCTGTGGGCCAGAAGTCCCATAGTACAGCTTCCTTCAGAAAAGCAAAGAGGCTGCCAGTAGCCGCCTGGTGCTCTGCAGGGCTGAGAGAAGACATACAAGCTTAATCATCATGCCAGAGTGGGAACAAGAAGTGTGGAGCAGGCATATTCATACAGGATCTCAGAAAGCCTCAGAATGCCTAATAGGACTGATGGAAGGTATAACTACAGTAAAGTCAGTCAATAAAGATTGGAGGAGGCGACTGCTAACACAGAGGTGAAGACAGCAATACAAAACTACAAGGAACATGAAAAATCAAGGAAACATTACAAAAGATCATGATAATCAGTGTGTGTGGGCTCAGTCGAGTCCAACTCTTTGCAACCCCATGGACTCTAGCCCACCAGGCTCCTGTGTCCATAGGATTTTCCTGGCAAGAATACTGGAGTAGGTTGCCATTTCCTTCTCCAGGGTTATCTTCCCAACTCAGGCATCAAACCCACGTCTCCAGCATCTCCTGCACGGGCAGGCAGATTCTTTACCACTGAGCCACCTGGGAGCCCTGTAATCTCCCAGTAACTGAAGCCAAAGATGTGGAGAGCTATGATTTATCCAATAAAGAATTTTCAGAAAGTACTTTAAGGGAACTCCATGAACTACAATAAAACACACAAAGACAATTCACTGAAACCATGAACACAATGAGAAATTTAATACAGAGATAGAAATTCTAAAAAAGAACCAAACAGAAATTCTGGAGCTGAAGAATTCAGTGAACAAAAAAAAAGTGCAGTACGAAGAATCAAGCACAGAACAGACCAAATCGAAAAAGAATTTGTGCATGAGAAGGTAGGAATTTGAAAACAAAGAAAATGGTTACCAAAAAAAAGCAAGGGAGAGGGATAAACTGGGAGATTGGGGTTGACATATACAATGTATAAAATAGATAACTAATAAGAAACTACTATGTAACAAAGGGAACTCTACTCAGTACTCTGTAATGACCTATATGGAAAAGAAATCTTAAAAAGAGAGGACCTATGTATTACTATGTGTATTACTGATTCACTTTGCTGCACAGTGGAAATTAACAGAACATTGTAAACCAAACTATACTCCAATCAAAAGTAATTAAAAAATAGTACTGCATTCTTTCGGGGACATGTTTTCTCACTATAAGCAGGTATTATCATATGGTAAATGTTTATGTTCAGATATCTGGCTTTAGTACTTATTAGCTGTGTAACTCGGACAATCACAAAAACTAGCCAGTCTGATCACATGGACCACAGCCTTGTCTAACTCAATGGAACTAAGCCATGCCGTGTAGGGCCATCTGAGACAGAAGGGTCATGGTGGAGAGTTCTGACAAAATGTGGTCCACTGGAGAAGGGAATGGAAAACCACTTCAGTATTCTTGCCTTGAGAACCCCATGAACAGTATGAAAAGGCAAAAAGATAGGACACTGAAAGATGAACTCCCCAGGTCGGTAGGTGCCCAATAACTACTGGAGATCAGTGGAGAAAAAACCGGGCCCATTTCAGTTGTAAACATAGATACAGAAGTCCTAAATAAAATATTTGCTAATTAAATTTTTGAAAATACCCATTAGTACCTGACTCTCATTGTAAGTCATTTTGATTTAATATGTATATGGTATTGCTTGGATATTGTGACTTTTTTAAAGTTTCAGATGTTTACAATAGGCAGCAAAATGGTGAAAACACCAGTTTAGGATATGTTTAAAATTTTGCACACATATTTTCTTCACAAAATGTAAGTTATTTATTGTCATTATTTTCATTTATTAGTTGTATTTGTAGCATGACTATGAATCAATATTTAGATAAAGCTGTAGAATATGAATTAATCCATGATATTTCATCAAAAATGTACATAAGTGATGAAAATACATATTATATTGTAACTCTTTCATAGTGAATGTACAGGGAAATATATGTTAATTTGACTAATAAAGTGTGGCTTACTAAAAATATTATGTCTGCACATACACATGTTAAAAAAAAAAAAAAGAATTGAAGGGATGAAGCCAAAGCAAAAACAACACCCAGTTGTGAATGTGACTGGTGATAGAAGCAAGGTCTGATGCTGTAAAGAACAATATTGCATAGGAACCTGGAATGTTATGTCCATGAAACAAGGCAAATGGATGTAGTCAGAGATGGCAAGAGTGAACGTCAACATTTTTGGAATCAGCAAACTGAAATGGACTGGAATGGGTGAATTTAACTCAGATGACCGTTATATCTACTCCTGTGGGCAAGAATCCCTAATAAGAACTGGAGTAGCCATCATAGTCAAAAAAGAGTCCAAAATGCAATACTTGGATGCAATCTCAAAAACGACAGAATGATCTCTGTTTGTTTCCAAGGCAAAGCATTCAATATCACGGTAATCCAAATCTATGCTCTACCCAGTAACGCTGAAGAAGCTGAAGTTCAATGGTTCCATGAAGACCTACAAGACCTTTTAGAACTAACACCCCAAAAAGATGTCCTTTTCATTATAGGGCCTGGAATGCAAAAGTAGGAAGTCAAGAAACACCTGGAGTAACAGGCAAATTTGGCCTTGGAGTACAGAATGAAGCAGGGCAAAGGCTAATAGAGTTTTGCCAAGAGAATGCACTGGTCATAGCAAACACCCTCTTCCAACAACACAAGAGAAGACTCTATACATGGACATCACTAGATGGTCAATACTGAAGTCAGATTAATTATATTCTTTGCAGCCAAAGATGGAGAAGCTCTATACAGTCAGCAAAAACAAGACCAGGAGCTGACTGTGGCTCAGATCATGAACTCCTTGTTGCCAAATTCAGACTTAAATAGAAGAAAGTAGGGTAAACCACTAGACCATTCAGGTATGACATAAATCAAATCCCTTATGATTATACAGTGGAAGTGAGAAATAGATTTAAGGGATTAGATCTGATAGACAGAGAGCCTGATGAACTATGGACGGAGGTTCCTGACATTGCACAGGAGACAGGGATCAAGACCATCCCCAAGAAAAAGAAATGCAAAAAAGCAAAATGGTTGTCTGAGAAGGTCTTACAAATAGCTGTGAAAAGAAGGGAAGCAAAAAGCAAAGGGAAAAAGGAAATATATTCCCATTTGAATGCAGAGTTCCAAAGAATAGCAAGGAGAGATAAGAAAGCCTTTCTCAGGGATCAATGCAAAAAGATAGAGGAAAACAATAGAACGGGAAAGACTATAGATCTCTTCAAGAAAATTAAAGATACCAAGGGACCATTTCATGTAAATATGGGCTCAATAAAGGACAGAAGTGGTATGGACCTAACAGAAGCAGAAGATATTAAGAAGAGATGGCAAGAATACATAGAAGAACTGTAAAAAAATGATCTTCGTGACCCAGATAATCACGATGGTGTGATCACTCACCTAGAGCCAGATATCCTGGAATGTGAAGTCAAGTGGTCCTTAGGAAGCATCACTACGAAAAAAAGCTAGTGGAGGTGATGGGATTCCAGTTGAGCTATTTCACATCCTGAAAGATGATGCTGTGAAAGTGCTGCACTCAATACGGCAGCAAATTTGGTAAACTCAGCAGTGGCCATAGGACAGGAAAAATTCAGTTTTCATTCCAATCCCAAAGAAAGGCAATGCCAAAGAATGTTCAAACTACGAAACAATTGCACTCATCTCACACGCTAGTAAAGTAATGCTCAAAATTCTCCAAGCTGGGCTTCAGCAATACATGAACCGTGAACTTCCAGATGTTCAAGCTGGTTTTTAAAAAGGCAGAAAAACCAAAGATCAAATTGCCAACATCTGCTGGATCATCAAAAAAGCAAGAGAATTCCAGAAAAACATCTATTTCTGCTTTATTGACTATGCTAAAGTCTTTGACTGTGTGGATCACAATAAACTGTGGAAAATTCTGAAAGAGATGGGAATACCAGACCACCTGACCTACCTCTTGAGAAACCTGTATGCAGGTCAGGAAGCAACAGTTAGAACTGGACATGGAACAACAGACTGGCTCCAAATAGGAAAAGGAGTACATCAAGGCCGTATATTGTCACCATGCTTATTTAACTTCTATGCAGAGTACATCGTGAGAAATGCTAAGTTGGATGAAGTACAAGCTGGAATCAAGATTGCTGGGAGAAATATCAATAACCTCAGATATGCAGATGACACCACCCTTATGGCAGAAAGTGAACTATAAAATGAGGATAGGTAGTAATGATCTGTTTCAAGCATTGTTATTCAATAATTTAAAGCATTATCTAGTACACATGACGTATCAGTAAATTTATTGTGTTCTGAAATGTATGACAGCCCAGTTGTTTTTCAAGAGTAGGAAGGTATCTCCCAACTCAAACCAAATAAAGATTTTTTAACAGAAAACAAACAAAAAACAATGAAAAGGTAACCTATGGAATCAATGGAATAGAAGAAATTATTTGCAAACCATATATATGATAGAAAGATAGCTCATACAACTCAGAACAAAAACTATCTGAATAAAAATTGGGAAGAGAATCTGAATAGACATTTTTCTAAAAAACATAAAGATGGCTAAAATATATATATATACATATATATATATATATGTATATATATATATTTCTTTTGTTGTTCAGTTGCCAAGTCGTGTCCGGCTCTGTGACCCCATGGGCCGCAGCACGTCAGGCCTTCCTGTCCCTCACCATCTCCTGAAGTTTGCCCCAGTTCATGTCAGTTGCATCGATGATGCCATCCAGCCATCTCATCCTCTGACATCCTCTTTTCCCTCTGCCCTCAATCTTTCCCAGCATCAGGGACTTTTCCAATGAGTTGGCTATTCATATCAGATGACCATCATATCACTTCACCTTAAGCATTAGTCCTTCCAGTGATTAATCAGGGTTGATTTCCCTTAAGATTGGCTGGTTTGATCTCCTTGTTGTCCAAGGGACTTTGAGGAGTCTTTTCCAGCACCACAGTTAGGAGGTTTCAGTTCTTTGGTTTTCTGCCTTCTTTATGGGCCAACTCTCACAACTTCTCCACTGGGAAGACCATAACCTTGACTATATAGACCTTTGTCAACAGACTATTATCTCTGCTTTTCAACACACATAGATACATATATAATGGAATATTATCCAACCATGAGAAAGAAGGAAAAAATTCTGCTATTTGGGACAGTGTGGACAGACCTTGAGGACGTTATGCTAAGTGAAATGTCAGCTGTGAAAAATAAATATGTGTATGATAACACTTATCTGTGGAATTTTAAAAAGTTAAACTCATGGAGACAGAGAGTAGAATGGTGGTTACCAGGGCTTGAGAGCTTAAGATATGGAGAATATTGGTTCAAAGGGTAAAAATTCTCAGTTAGAAGATGAGTAAATTTGGAGCATCTAGTATACAGTATGATGTCTATAGTTAACAGTTCAGTTCAGTTCAGTCACTCAGTTGTGTCTGACTCTTTGTGACCCCATGGACTGCAGCATTCCAGGCCTCCCTGTGCATCACCAACTTCCAGAGTTTACTCAAACTCATGCGCATTGAGTTGGTGATGCCATCCAACCATCTCATCCTCTGTTGTCCCCTTCTCCTCCCGCCTTCAATCTTTCCCAGCGTCAGGGTCTTTTCAAATGAGTCAGCTCTTCGCATCAGGTGGCCAAAGTATTGGAGTTTCACCTTCAACATCAGTCCTTCCAATGAATACTCAGGACTGATTTCCTTTAGGATGGACTGGTTGGATCTCCTTGCAATCCAAGGGACTCTCCAGAGTCTTCTCCAACACCACAGTTCCAAAGCGTCAATTCTTCAGTGCTCTGCTTTCTTTGTAGTCCAACTCTCACATAGTTAACAGTACTGTACACTGCAAGTATTATATACTTGCAAGTTTCTAAGAGAGTAGATCTGAAATGTAATCCTCACCAAAATGAAATGGTAATTATATGATGTGATGGTGGTGGTAGTTTATGAGACAGTGGTAATCATTTTGCAATATGTAAATGTATCAGATGAGCACCTTTTAAACATACACAGTGTTAATTATGTTGTGTTGTGTGTTATGTGTCAATTATATCGCAATAAAGGTGGGAAAAAAGTTGCCCATGGATCATCATTAAATAGTCCCTGCAAGCAGTAGCTCAGCTGTAATACACTTTCACCAAATCATGCCCCACTATTGTGCAAGTTCAAGGTACTGAGGTCAGCCTTTTATGTGAGAAGATGACACCTCTGTGGTCCATATATACTCGGGCAAAAGTAGTTGTACTAGCTGAAAACATTCAAGTCATATATAGTTTAAGAAAGGTGACTTTAAAGACAGTAGAATTACACATATTTTAAAAATTAAAACTACAGCTATAGTTATGCACATTATCAACATTATCATTATGCACATTATCAATTTAAACATTATCAATTATGGTGTAGCTTATTCTATAAATAATTTAAGGCACCTTAGAGAGAGTAAATAGAGCTTTCCTGATGGCTCAGACAGCAAAGAACCTGCTTACAATGCAGGAGACCCAGGTTTGATCCTTGGGTTGGAATGATCCCCTGGAGAAGCACATGGCAACCCATCCCAGTATTCTTGCCTGGAGAATACCATGGACAGAGGAGCTGGGTGTGCTGCAGTCCATGGGGGTGCAAAGAGTCGGACGCAACTGAGTGACTTTCACTTTCAGGGTAAGCAAATATAATTGAGAAACAAAAAAGAAAATGAAGAAAAAATAAAGATATTTGGGATTAGATCTGTGATGTCTATGAAAACACATGCCATAAATGTGAATATGCTCATGAATAATGGGCCACCAATTTAGGTTTTTTATCAGTCAATGAAAAAGGGAGTAGCAGACTTACAGAGAAAGAGAACAAACTAGTGTTTACCGGTGGGGAGTGGGGAGGGGCAGTAGAGCAATACAGGAGTTGGGAATGGGAGTTATAAACTATGGGTGTAAGATAGGCTCAAAGATGTATACCATGGGGAAAAGAGCCAATATTTTGCAATAAATGGTAAATGGAAAGTAATCTTTAAAAACTGTATAACAAATAAAAACTTTAAAAAAATGAAGTAATAGAAAAAAGGAATTGTGTAAGAAAAGAAATAGAGAAAGCTTTTGACATTTAAGCAATGACACCAAATAAATAGATAAAAGAAATCTTAGGGTCACTTGAAAATGTAAAAATAGTACAAAAAAGTTAAAACGAAGTCACAGTGATTTGGGGTTCATTCCTGGAGGATTAAACTGACGAAAAACAGTTCTTGTATATATTGTCTAAGTAAGAAGTGAAACTTTCACCAAATGACAACAGATTTGGTGCAGATTTTCCCTAGGTACAGTAAGAGATATTTTATTCTGATTCTTATATGACTAACGCAAAATTGATGTTCACTTGAATATTTTATTCCTTGATTTAAATTGCAGTGCTTTCTATTTCTGTTATATGAAGCTAATGTTTTCATACTCAAATTTGATTACATGCAGTCTTTGGCTTTGACAAAAGTAAGAGAATAGTTTTATTTTCAGTTCAGTTCAGTCGCTCAGTGGTGTCCGACTCTTTGCGACTCCATGAACCGCGGCACGCCAGGCCTCTCTGTCCATCACCTGGAGTCCACCCAAATCCATGTCCATTGAGTTGTTGATGCTATCCAACCATCTCATCTTCTGTCGTCCCCTTCTCCTCCTGCCCTCAATCTTTCCCAGCATCAGGGTCTTTTCAAATGAGTCAGCTCTTCGCATCAGTGGCCAAAGTATTGGGAGTTTCAGCTTCAACATCAGTCCTTCCAATGAACACTCAGGACTGATTTCCTCTAGGATGGACTGGTTGGATCTCCTTGCAGTCCAAGGAACTCTCAAGAGTCTTCTCCAACACCACAGTTCAAAAGCATCAATTCTTCTGTGCTCAGCTTTCTTTATAGTCCAACTCTCACATCCATACATGACTATTGGAAAAACCATAGCCTTGACTAGAGGGACCTTTGTTGATCAAAGTAATGTCTCTGCTTTTTAATATGCTGTCTAGGTTGGTCATAACTTTTCATCCAAGGAGTAAGCGTTTTTTAATTTCATGGCTGCAATCACCATCTGCAATGATTCTGGAGTCCAAGAAAAATAAAGTCAGCCACTGTTTCCCCATCTATTTGCCATGAAGTGATGGGACTGGATGCCGTGATCTTAGTTTTCTGAATGTTGAGCTTCAAGCCAACTTTTTCACTCTCCTCTTGCACTTTCATCAAGAGGCTCTTTAGTTCTTCCTCACTTTCTGCCATAAGGGTGGTGTCATCCGCATATCAGAGGTTATTGATATTTCTCCCAGCAATCTTGATTCCAGCTTGTGCTTCCTCCAGCCCAGCGTTTCTTATGATGTAACCTGCATATAAGTTAAATAAGCAGGGTGACAATATACAGCCTTGATGTACTCCTTTTCCTGTTTGGAACCAGTCTATTGTCCCATGTCCAGTTCTAACTGTAGCTTACTGACCTGCATACAGATTTCTCAAGAGGCAGGTCAGGTGGTCTGGTATTCCCATCTCTTTCAGAATTTTCCACAGTTTATTGTGATCCATACAGTCAAAGACAGTAAGGGGAGATTATTCCTAAATACTCAAAATTTTGAATCTCATGCACAGTTTTGATTTTTATCACAGTATGCTCTTGAACAAATATGTTTTCAGTGCATTTCACTGGTTTGCTGAGCATGTTTCTCTAATGTAATGGTTTTGCTGGGATTCAAAAGTTAGTGTATCATATGGGCAGCAGACCACCTAACAGTGACCATGATCATTGTTTTGGTTCCAGTTTGGCTTTTGGGAAGTGCTTTGGAGCTTCTTCTCTGTCCAATCACTGAGCTAGACATCGCAGGTTGTTATATAAAATTCACTTTTTTTCACGTGTCACATTCCAATTGAGACATGGATTGCATGTTATAAGAGAATGACACTTCAAAACAATGATTTTTTTGGTCAACTCATGAGGCACCCCTTATCGAGTTTTTCCTTTCCAGTTTGCTTTAAATGCCAAACTACCCTAGAATGATCAATGTTAAGTTCTTCAGCAACTTCTTGTATAGCTGTAAGCCAGTAATCTTTGATAATGGCTCTATTTGGTTGTTGTCAACTTTTGATGGACGGCCACTGTGCTCCTTATCTTCAAGGCTCTCATCTCCTTTGCAAAACTTCTTGAACCACCACTGCACTGTACTGTTAATCAGCAGTTCCTGGGCCAAATGTGTTGTTGATGTTGCAAGTTGTCTCTAATGCTTTATGACCCATTTTGCACTAAAAAAATATCGCTCAAATTTGCTGTTTTGTCTAACTTCATTTCTGTAGTCTAAGATAAATATAAAATAAGCAGCAAGTAATAAATCATTAGCAAAAAAACATAAAGCAAGACATGCACATTAAAATGATGTGTAACATAATCACATTTATTTAAGAATACATTGTAATATCAAATGGCAAATTTCGACAATGCAAAACCACAATTACTTTTGCACCAACCTAACCTGCTCCAGTATTCTTGCCTGGAGAATCCCAGAGACAGAGGAGCCTGGTGGGCTGCTGTCTATGGGGTAGCAGAGAGTCAGACACGACTGAAGCGACTTAGCAGCAGCAGCAGCAATGAAAGATGAATCTATGTCCTGCTTGAAATAGATTTTTCAATATTCACTATATTATCTGGGTTCACTCTCACCTTCCACGGAACTGGGAGGCACCTTGAACTCCTCCCACAGTCTTGCTCCCAGTTTCTGGTCAATTGCCTACATCTCCCTCTTTTGCCTCATAAATATATCCAGAACACTCTTTTCTCCTATCCATCTTCAATGCCACTTCCCTATTTCCACTCTACTTTCCCACTGCTCTGATCTCTTCTCTTTATTTTTTCATATTCTGTCAATATATTTCAGGCCCTTAGGATACTCCGTTCTAAACTACCCCGTTCAGTTCAGTTCAGTTCAGTTGCTCAGTCATGTCTGACTCTCTGCTACCTTATGGAATGCAGCATGCCAGGCTTCCCTGTCATCACCAACTCCTGCAGCTTGCTCAAACTCATGTCCATCGAGTCGGTGATGGCATCTGACCATCTCATCCTCTGACGTCTCTTTCTCATCCTGCCTTCAATCTTTCCCAGCATCGGGGTCTTTTCCAATGAGTCTGTTCTTCCCCTCAGGTGGCCAGAGTATTGGAACTTCAGCTCCGCATCAGTCTTTAAAATGAATATTCAGGACTGATTTCCTGAATAAACATCCCTGTATTTAAAAGAAAAATCATATTGCACTTTTTTGAATCTCTCGTCTTTATCCTGGCTTTTTTCCAGTTTGTCCTTCAACCGCGTTCAAGTGCTTTTAAGGGATATATTTAAAAAACGCATTAAATTTTCCATACATCATTCATATTGGGTAGTTTATTTTATTATTAAATCTATGTTTGAGGAGAATTTTAGATATACACATATATGTGGAGAAAATATAATTAATCATTTTTTGAAACCAGCATGGTTTACTGGAATTTTTCAGGTTGAAGTTATTGCCATTTTTTATGGAAACTTTTTGTATTATGGTTTTTCTAGAATATTTTTATTATAAAATAATATCTATTTATTTTAAAAGTTAAAAAATAAAACTGTGAAATAAAAAGTGGTAGTCTCTCTGTCTATACCCTTAATTCACTCCTTGGAGTAAGCTACTGAAAATATTATGGTAGTCATTCTTTCACACATTTTTTAATAGAAGGTACATATAGTTTTTATGTATTTGCACATACATGTACTTTCTACATGTCAATGGAATACTATAAGATATTGTGGCCTTTTTCATAATTTACCAATTTATTTTTTATATGTTTTTAATTGTGGTAAAAGTCACATAATGTAAAACATACTATTTTAACCATATTTAGCTGGTTGGCATTAAATGCATTCACATTGTTGTGCAGCTCTCACCATCATTCATTTCCCAAATTTTTCACCTTTCTAAATGCTGTCTCCATTAAACATTAACTCCCTATTCCCCCTCCCCACCTCTCCACCCTCTGGCCCCTGGCATCTATCAATGTATTTTGGATATCACTTTTTTGTGATATTTTGTGGATACATGTTTCTGGGTATTTTTGTAGATATAGGTGTACATCATTACTTTAATATATGGATGTCCTATAGTTTATTTAACCAAGTTCCTATTGGTGGACACTTAGATTTTTCCTAATTATTTACTTTTATCAAAATGCTACAGTGCTTGCGCAGGAAAGGAAACCGTAAACAAAAGGAAAAGACACTCTACAGACTGAGAGAAAATATTTGCAAACAATGGGACTGACAAGGGTTTAATTTTCAAAATACATTGACAGTTCATAGAGCTCAATATCAAAACCCAAAACAACCCAATCAAGAAATGAAAAAAAAAAAAAAAAAAAAGAAATGAGCAGAAGACCTAAATATATATTTCTCCGTAGAAGACATATAATGGACAAAGACACATGAAAAGATGCTCAACGTTGCTAATTATTAGAGAAATGTGAATCCAAACTACAATGGGGTATCATCTCACCCTTGTCAGGATGGCCATCATTAAAAAGTCTACAAATAAATGCTAAAGATTGTGTGGAGAAAAGGGCGCCCTCTGACACTTTTGGTGGGAATGTAAACTGGTGCAGCCACTATAAAAACAGTATGGAGCTTCCTTAAAAATTAAAAATAGAGTTACCATATGATCCAGCAGTTCCACTCCTGTGCATATATCCATACAAAATTATAATTTGAAAAGATACCTGCACCCTTATGTTCATAGCAGTACTATTCACAATAGCCAAGACATGGAAGCAACCTAAATGTCTATCAACAGATGAACAGATAAAGAATATGTGGTACATATACACCGTGTGATATTACTCAGCCATCAAAACGAGTGAAAAAAAACACCATTTTCAGAAACATGTATGGACCTTGAGGTTATCATACTAAGTGAAGTAGAAAGACAAAGACAAATCTATGATATCACTTACATGTGGAGTCCATAATGATACAAATGAACTTATTTTTGAAACAGAAACAAACAGAAACAGACTCACAGACATGGAGAACAGACGTGTCCTTGCCAAGAGGTATTGGAGGACGGATGGATTGGGATTTTGGGAATAGCAGATGCAAACTATTATATATAAGATGGATAAACAAAAAGGTCCCACTGTGTAACACAGGGAGCTATATTCAATACCCTGTGATTCAATACCCATTGAATGCTTTATATTCAATAAAGCATATATATACTTTTCATGTATATGAATCCCTTTGCTATACACTAGAAACTAATACATTATAAATCAACTCTACTTCAACAAAAATAAATTTTAAAGTGATGCAGCTAATATCCTTATATTAATATCTTTGCTTTATTAGAATATTTATATATTAAATTCTGAGAAGTGGATCCTTGTACTAAACTATGTATATTTTTAATTTTAATAGATATTTCCAAATAGTCCTCCAAAACAGTTTTACCAATTTACATTCCTAAAAGTGGGCTATGAGATTTACTGTACTCAGCTATCACAGGCTATCATGAAACTTCTTTTTTATATTTTCAAATTCCCAAATGAAAAATGGTACCTCACTATATTTTTACCTGTACAGTTGTCCCTTGAACCACACTGGTTTGAACTGTGTGGGCCCACTTATATGTGGATTTTTAAAAAAATAAATGTGTGCTGCAGTATTACAAGACCTGCAGTTGTTGAATCTGTGGATGGAGAACTACTGATAAGGAAAGCTGTAGGGCTGACTATAAATTTAAACCTTGATTTTTCAACAACGGTGGGGAGGTTGGTGTCCGTAATCCCCATGTTGTTTAAGGGTCAACTGTACTTAGTTATGGAGAAGGAAATGGCAACCCACTCCAGTGTTCTTGCCTGGAGAATCCCAGGGACGGGGGAGCCTGGTGGGCTGCCGTCTATGGGCTTGCACAGAGTTGGACACGACTGAAGCGACTTAGCAGCAGCAGCAGCAGCAGTTAAGTTTGAGTGATGTTGAGCAACTTTTCCCACATTTATTCATGACAAGAACATTGATCAACCATTTTCACAATACTGCAGTCATTGAGACCACTAAAATTTAAGGATTTCTTTTAACCTCCGGGAGACTCTTTATATCTATGCCTAGAAGATCATGTTTGAACACCATCTGAGACATGAAAGAAGAATAATACATAGATACTTACTTGAGAACAGATGAAATATTTTGGATTCATATTGGAAAAGGAAAGACTGAGAGAACTGACTTAAATTTCTAAGACCATGGACACTATGATTGAACATAAACTTACTCACTCTGATGAAATACTATAATGTGTTCATTACTGGGTGAATATTTTTATTGGCCAGGCATCTTAGTTAAAAATGGGAACTGACTTGGATGATTTTTTTTTTTAATACTAATCCACTGATATCTGAGAACAGAGTAATGAGAATCAAAGCATATACCAATGAGTTTTACAACAGCCAAGCCTTGGAATTAACCCCGGAACACTCACTTCTCTTGAAACTCAATAGTGGATGAGATCATTGAAGGAGAGTACAGCTTAGAAGGCAAAATACCTAGGACAAATTATGGACGAACTCAAACTTATTTATTTATTTTTTTCATTTTTACAATGTTGTGTTGGTTTCTGCTTTACAACAATGTGAATTAGCCATAGTGACACATTAGCCTTTCCTCTTGAACCTCTCTTTCCTCCCCGCCCCATCCTACCCCTATAAGTCATCACAGCGTGCCAGGCGGGGCTCCCTGTGATATACAACAACTTCTCACCAGCTTTCCAATTATTCATGGTAGTGTATACGTGTTGATGCTACTTTCTCCATTTGTCCCACTCTCTCCCTCCCGCACTGTGTCCACAAGTCCATTCTCTCTATCTGCCTCTCCATTCCTTCCCTGCAAGTAGGTTCATCAATACCATTTTTCTAGATCCCGTATATATATACATTATTATGTGATATTTGTTTTTCTCTTTCTAACTTCACTCTGTGTAACAGGCTCTAGAGAACTCAAACGTCTATTTTACACAGTACTCTCTCTTCTACTTTCCTTGCAACTCCATCTTTGTTTCCTTTGCAGGTTAATCTTCCTCTTTCCAGCCATAAAATGTTGATCTTACCGAAGGCTCAGGTCTAAGTTGCCTCAACTTTTCACTTTATACTTTTTTTCTAGATAATCCAATATCATGCCCATTGACTCATACATAATTTACACACCTATGTATACGTTTATACAGCTAACCCAGAATTTCTCAATCTTATCATTATTGATAATTTTTGTGTTTGTCTTTTGCTTTTTGAGACAAGGATCATGTGTCCTGTGGATTTTAGGGTGTTTGGCAGAATTCTTGGTTTTTCCCACTACATGCCAGTTATAAGTAACCTCTATTTGTAGCAGTGAAAAATGTTTTTAGACATCATCAAATGTTCCTGAGGGGAAAACTCACCATTGATCTAGCCAAAGACTTATTTTAGCCCCATATATACAAATATCTAATTGCCATGCCTCTTGAGTATTTCAAAAAACCTCAAATTCAAAATGTCCAAAGTGAAACTAATTGTGGAACTCCTGTCTTTAAACCTGGGTGTTTACCAGTCCTGTTCACTCAATGAAAAGCACCACACCCTCTGGCTATGCAAACCTAGCCTAGATATCCTATCTTCTTTTTCTAGATGTATTTGTTTTCTATTGATATGCGACAAATTACCACAGATTTTGCAGCTTAAAACTGGCACAGGCTTATTTTGTTACAGTTTCTGTGAGTCAGGAGGAGTCCGCGCACAGCTTTACGGACTCCTCTGCTGAGGGTCTCACAAGGCTGCAGTCAAAGCCTCAGTAGGGCTTTCATCTCATTTGAGAAGAGGTTAAATTTTACCTCAAGCTCCTTTTGGTTGTTGGTGAAGTTTGTTTCACTGTGGCTGTATGAGCGAGGGCCCTGGCTGTTTGCTGACTGTTGTTTGGAGGCTGTCCTAGAGACTGCCCACAGTTCCCTGCCATATGACTGCCTCAATAAGCAGTTCACAGTATCTGGCATTTGCTTCTCCAGGCCAGTAAAAGACTCTGTCTCTCTCTCCAGTTTGTTAAGGCAGAGTCTTCTGTGGCATAGTGTTATCAGGAGAGTAAAATACCACTACTTTTGCTACATTCTGTTAGCTAGAAGGAAGTGACAGGTTCCACTTGTACTCAAGGAGTGGGGCTTATTCAAGTGCATGACTCATTGGGGGCCATCTTAGGGTGTTACTAGAGAATCAGTCCATCACCAACGTCTGTGAATTTCATCTTAACATGTATATCCACCAGCTTCCATCTGTCTTCTCCTCAGTGTTTATCATGAAGCTGTCCCAGCCTATCATCATCACTTACCTAGACTGTTGTAGTATCTTCATTAATGTTTGTCTATATCTGCTTCCCTGGTAGCTCGGTGGTAAAGAACTCACCTGCAATGCAAGATTTGACCCCGGGATCAGGAAGATTCCCCTGAAGGAAGAAATGGCAACCCACTCCAGTATTCTTGCTTGGAGAATCCCATGGACAGCCTGGCAGGCTACATTCCATGGGGTTGCAAGAGTTGGACATGACTTAGTGACTATAACACCACCATATCCACTCTGGCCTTCTCCAGTCCATTCTCAACCACATAGCCCATATGATCTCTTTGGAATGCAAATATGTTCATGGCTTCCTTTTGCTTAAATCTTTTTGCAGTCTTTCAAGAGTTCTTGATGTGATTAAACACCTTAGCAAAGTGTTAGTTGTTCAGTTGTGACTCTTTGTGATCCCTTGGACTGTAGCCTGCCAGGCTCCTCTGTCCATGGCATTCTCCAGGCAGGAATAATGGAGTGGGTAGCCATTCCCTTCTCTGGGGGATCTTCACAAACCAGGGATTGAACCCCAGTCTCCTGTATTGAAGGCAGATTTTTTACCATCTGAGCCATCAGGGATTCTTAGCAAAATTTCCAGGGTCATTTTGGCTTCTTTCAAATCCTTTGTTCTGTCACAGGATTTCTGTATGCATTTTCTTCCTTTGCCTAGAAAGATTTTACACCTTATCCTCACCCAGATCACTTCCTCATGGAAACTTTCTGACCTCTATGAATATATACTCTCCTTATGACAAGTTCTTCCTCTTGGAATTTATAGCGGTCTCAATATTATAAATGAGTTTATGGTTAGTTGAATAATCTCTCTCTCTCTTCCACAGACAACACAGTTTATGAAGGCAGAGACTGTGTCTGGTCTTGCTCACTCTTTAGCCTCTGTATGAAGCACTACGCCTGGCACATAATAGGCATTTAAATTGTTTTGTCTTAGTAGACGCATGATTGATCAGAGAGATAATTCAGGAAATTGGAATCATATAGGAGATATGGATACTTTGGTTTTTTAATATCAACTGATTCCAGAATGAGAACTGTACATACATGTACTGCTGCTGCTGCTAAGACGCTTCAGTCGTGTCCGACTCTGTGCGACCCCATAGACGACAGCCCACCAGGCTCCCCCATCCCTGGGATTCTCCAGGCAAGAACACTGGAGTGGGTTGCCATTTTCTTCTCCACTGCATGAAAGTGAAGTTGCTCAGTCATGTCCGACTCATAGCGACCCCATGGAAAACTACTTACCAGTTATGTGTCTCAGTTTATGTGGATCAGGAGCCTGAGCATAGCTCAGCAGGGTCCTTGGCTTGGGATCTACTATGGTTTGAATAGTTTACCCCTGCCTCTTCACAACACCCCTCCACTGCCCCTGACCTCCCCATTCATATGTTGGAAATCCTAACTTCCAAAGATGATGATATTAGGAAGTGGGGCCTTTGGGAGGAGCTTAGGTCATGAGAATGAAGCCCTCATGAATGGTTAGTGTCTTATATAAAGGTGATCCAGAGAGGTCTCTGGTCCTACCCACCATGTGAGGACAGAGAGAGAAAGTGCTGGCTATGAACCAGGAAAGTCAGCCCTCACCAGGGAATGAGATTATGCTGTTGCCTTAATCTTGGACTTCCAGCCTCCAGAACTGAGAGAAATAAATTTCTGTTGTTTATAACCTACCCAGTCTGTGGTATTTTGTTACAGCAGCTGGAATAAACTAAGATAAGCTGCAGTTAAATACTTTGAAAACTTCAACTGAGATGAACTGCTCAGCAATTATAATCAAGAAATTAAGAAAATGTATTCACTTGGAAAATAGCTTGAAAAAATACATTTTGGCATAAGAAACAGAAAATTCATTATATAAGAATAAACAGAAGTTCAAAGTGAAAAATAATTCTCTGTTCCTTCAGGGCTCCGAATCTTTCTACTACCCACTTAAAAAGGTCTTTCATGCAAATTCTCCTAATGCATACTAAATCAGAATCATAAATCTCTAGAGACTAATACTGTAGCTTCTACTGCTTATGCTAAGGTATATTTGTGTGTGTGTGTGTATGTTAATTGCTCAGCCATGCCTGACTCTTTGCAATGCTGTGGACTGTAGCTTGCCAGGTTCCTTTGTCTATAGGCTTTACCAGGCAAGAATACTGGAGTGGGTAGCCATTCCCTTCTTCAGAATGTATATTTTTTGAAGAGAAAAATTAAATTAAAAAATCTATATGTCATCTGTTCAATATCATTCTGTCTTTCCAATTAAAACAGAAATACAACCTTCTAAATATTCTAATGATTTTTAATAATGAGTATAAATTTTTTTGTATTCATATAATCCTACAATTGCAATTTATAGCTTTAAAATTGAATGAAGTATTGCCATTTTAAAATGGGTTCTCTTGGCAATCTGTTATTTTAGTAAATAAGGTTATTCTGTAGTTTGTAAGGTAGACACTGTGATTCTAATTAAAACTAACAAACAAATGTAAATAAATAGACAAATAGGCAAGTGGAATGGATTTACTTAGCTGTCCTATTGTATCATGTCTTATATCACTGTTATTATAGTTATATTAATATTTTCCAGCCTAGCCATCTCTGTGCACATCCTAAGAACCTAATATCTAGTTCTTGAACAAACACGTATACAAGGCCTTCATTCTTAGATGTTACAATTGCTTTGAACTTTTTCCATCTCTTTCTAAAGCACACTGTATGAGAGCAAGATACCAGTTGTGTGGTGTTGGGGCAGATACTTAAACTTTTCAAGCTACATTTTCCTCATTCAGTACCTACCTTTTCTTATTGTGAGGATACAAAGAGCTAAAGCACACAGTGCTTAATAGAATGCCTAGTTCATACTAAGCATATTCAGGTAATATTAGCAATTGTTATTTGCTATTTGAGACTTCCATGGTGGCTCAGCAGTAAGGGATCCGCCTGCAGTGCAAGAGACACAGGAGCTACAAGTTTGATCCCTAGGTCAGGAAGATGCCCTAGAGAGGGAAATGGCAACCCACTCCAGTGTTCTTGCCTGGGAAATCACAGGGACAGAGGAGTCTGGTGGGTTACAGTCCATGGTGGTGCAGAGTTGGACCTGACTTAGTAACTAAACCACCACCACCATTTGCTGTTGATATAAATTCATCGTCATCTTCAAGAATTGTGATCCTCAATCTCACCTCATGCTTGCTCATCATGGAGTCACTGGGAGCTTCCTTGTAAGTATTTTTAATCTTAACCACTAACATTTGTTTCCATAAAAAATATTATCCTACTCAGATTGGAAGCAGTTTTCATGGCAGATTAGTGTAGGAAGTCGCTCAGTCATGTCCAACTTTTTGTGACCCCATGGACTATACAGTCCATGGAATTC
This sequence comes from Dama dama, assembly GCF_033118175.1. NCBI lineage: Eukaryota > Metazoa > Chordata > Mammalia > Artiodactyla > Cervidae > Dama > Dama dama. The sequence continues at coordinate 21,369,022 of NC_083686.1, read as the reverse complement.
TCCAGGAGAGAATACTGGAGTGGGTAGCCTTTTTCTTCTCCAGGGGATCTTCCCAACCCAGGGATCAAACCCAGGTCTCCTGCACTGCAAGCGGATTCTTTACCAGCTGAGCCACAAGGGAAGCCTTTCAATAGTACATGAATCGTGAACTTCCAGATTGTCAAGCTGGTTTTAAAAAAGGCAGAGGAACCAAAGATCAAATTGCCAACATTTGCTGGATTAGTGAAAAAGCAAGAGAGTTCCAGAAAAATATCTACTTCTGCTTTATTGGCTATACCAAAGCCTTTGACTGTGTTGATCACCACAAACTGTGGAAAATTCTGAAAGAGATGGGAATACCAGACCGCCTTACCTGCTTCTTGAGAAGTCTGTAGGCAGGTCAGGAAGCAACAGTTAGAACTGGACATGGAACAACAGACTGGCTCCAAATAGGAAAAGGAGTACATCAAGGCTGTATATTGTCACCCTGCTTATTTAACTTATATGCAGAGTACATCATGAGAAATGCTGGGCTGGATGAAGCACAAGCTGGAATCAAGATTGCTGGGAGAAATATCAATAACCTCAGATATGCGGGTGACACCACCCTTATAGCAGAAAGTGAAGAAGAACTAAAGAGCCTCTTGATAAAAGTGAAAGAGGAGAGTGAAAAAGTTTGCTTAAAGCTCAACATTCAGAAAACTAAGATCATGGCATCTGATCCCATCACTTCATGGCAAATAGATGGGGAAACAGTGGAAACAGTGACAGAATTTATTTTGTGGGGCTCCAAAATCACTGCAGATGGTGAGTGTAGCCATAAAAATAAAAGACGCTTACTTCTTGAAAGAAAAGTTATGACCAACCTAGATAGAATATTAAAAAGCAGAGACATTACTTTGCCAACAAAGGTCTGTCTGGTCAAGGCTATGGTTTTTCCAATAGTCATGTATGAATGTGAGAGTTGGACTATAAAGAAAGCAGAGCACCGAAAAATTGATGCTTTTGAATTGTAGTGCTGGAGGAGACTCTTGAGACTCACTTGGACAGCAAGGAGATCCAACCGGTCCATCCTAAAGGAGATCAGTCCTGGGTGTTCATTGGAAGGACTGATGTTGAAGCTGAAACTCCAATACTTTGGCCACCTGACGTGAAGAACTGACTCATTTGAAAAGACCCTGATGCTGGGAAAGATTGAAGGTGGGAGAGAAGGGGACGACAGAGGATGAGATGGTTAGATGGCATTACTGACTCAGTGGATATGAGTTTGAGTAAACTCCACGAGTTGGTGATGGACAGGGAGGCCTGGCATGCTGCAGTCCATGGGGTCACAAAGAGTCAGACACAACTGAGCAACCGAACCGAACTGGGTGTAGGAAGAGACTTGGAGGGTTTTTAAAGAATTTATCTGTGACTCTTTTCTGTTTATTGCATCTTCCTCACATGAATCCACCTGCAATGCAGGAGACCCCACCTCAATTCCTGGGTTGGGAAGATCTCCTGGAGAAGGGAAAGGCTACCCACTCCAGTATTCTGGCCTGGAGAATTCCATCGACTGTATAGTACATGGGGTCGCAAAGAGTCGGACACAACTGAGCAACTTCACTTTCACAATGTTTGCCTATGTGGGTGTTGGCAGTGACAAAGCTAAAGGACATAGGGCCTTATTAGTATTCCTAAAATGCCACTCTTTTCATTTACCCAGCTTTTACAAAAGCCCTCCATGACTTTCTGTTGTTTAGAGAACAGTGTGCAAAGCCAACATCAGAAAGTGAAGGTCCCTCTACAATAAGACCTTTCCTGGGGCTTCCCCGGTGGTCTAGTGGTTGAGACTTTGCCTTCCAATGAAAGGATTGGGTTCAGTCCCTGGTCTGGGAACTAAGATACCACATGTCTTGAGGCCAAGAAAGTAAAACATAAAACTGAAGCAGTATTATAACAAACTGAATAAAAATTAAAAATTGTTTACATAAAAAAAAAAAATCCAGTCTTTCCCCATCTTTCACCAAATGATTCCTCTTCCCCCTTGTACACGCTACCCCACCAGGACTGGTCTGCTCTCTCTTTCACTGGAACTGCCTGACCATGCTCACCTCTGCACTTCCATTCATCTCCTTTTTATATCCTGGTGAGCCCCCTCTGTTTCAGAGTTTATTAAATCTTCATGGCTTCTTTTGATTGCTTTTTCCAACACTATGTGTATGCCTGAAAAACAAGGGATACTCTATGGCATTGTTACATTAAGAAAATAATTGTTGGAGAAGGGCGGTTAAAGAGCTTAGCCATCTCAGACCTTGAAGAAAGGAATGCTTGCTGTTTTCCTGGCTGACAAATCTCATAAGCTGTCCGTTAGGTTTGCAAGCAGCTGAGGGGTGGCTATCACCCCCTAACTTCCTTCTCCTGTTTGCTGATTCAGAGCCCCACCTATCTTTTGGTTAATGGACAATTCATGCAATCTGGTAGATTGTTGATTAAGATTCCTGGTTTCTCCTGTGGTTGTATGTTATTCTCATAAGTCTACAGAAAGGGATACATCCAAAGCTGCTGGACAAGGAATTCCACCATGGTCTAGTGGTTAAGACTCTGCACTTCCACTAAGATCATGTGAGAAGAGTGGCCTGGCAAGCTACAGTCCATGGGGTCACAGAGAGTCAGACATGGCTGGGTAGGCACACGCACATTTCTATAAATAAATGGAACAGGATACATCAGAAACCAATTGATTGGGATTTCCCCAGTGGTCCAGTGGTTAGGACTCTGCACTCCCACTGCAGGCGTCATGGGTTCCATCCTTGGTCTGTTAACTAAGATCCCACGTGCCTCATGCCGTGCAAAAGAAAAAAAAGAAGGAGCTGCTTGATAGTTTCCATCTTACTGGAGTAGTAGTTGTGAGTCGCTCAGTCATGTCTGACTCTTTGCAACCCTATGGACTGTAGTCTGCCAGGTTCCTCTGTCCATGGGATTCTCCAGGCAAGAATACTGGAGTGGGATGTCATCCCTTTCTCCAGGAGATCTTCCTGACCCAGGGATTGAACCTGGGTCCTCTGATTGCAGGCAGATTCTTTACCATCTGAGACGTCAGGGAAACCCTATCTTATTGGGAGCCCTTCCTTATTTGAATTTAATGTCAATCCTTAGAATTCCTTTTGGCGCCCACTAGACCCACTCCCCTGTGTTTGCAACCTCATCCCACTTACTGCATCTTTACCTACAACATGCTTATACCATTTTGTTTGAAAAGAAAAAGGCAGTCCTTTCCTGTATCTCCTCCTAGCCCTTTGTCTTTAGAGTCATGGATCATGGAAACTCCTGTGTCTCATGTCTGTCTCTGTGCCCCCATTTGCAGTGGGCAGCATGGAGAGATGGCTAGGTCCCTATCTTACTCTCTTCAGGCTGTCATAACAAAAATACCATCGATTGGGTGGCTCATTAACAACAGGTATTTATTTTTCACAGTTCTGGAGGATGGCAACTCCAAAATCAAGACTGCCGATCTGTGTCTGATGAAAACCTGCTTCCTGGTTCACAGAAGACTGTCTCTCACTTTGTCTTCACAGAACAGAAGGAGTGAGGGAGCTGTCAACCTACTATTCTTGACAATATTCCTCTTTTAGAAAAAAATCTCTCCTGTTTTCAGCTGATGGTTACTAAGTTCTACTGTCCCTGCCGCTTTACTCCCCTCTAACCTCTGCTCTAGCCAGACCTGGTTATTTGTACTTGCTGAAACATGAGATGCTGTTTCTTACCTTCCACTCCTGGCCTTTGAACTTGCCCTTTGTTTTCCCTTCAGAAATGCCATATCTCTCCCATATTCTTTGCTGTTCTCACCATCTTCCAGACCCAGGTCACAAGTCACCGCCAACCCCACAACCACAAATGTGACTTTACAATCCCTTGGTCAGTGTTGTGTTTTTGATCACAATGTCCCACATTGTATGATAATTATTTGCAGTCCTGTTTTCATCACTAAGCTGTATGTTCATTGCTTCATTTCTTTTGGCATTCGCAGACCTAGACAGCATTTTAAAAAGCAGAGACATTACTTTGCCAACAAAGGTTCGTCTAGTCAAAGCTATGGTTTTTCCAGTGGTCATGTATGGATGTGAAAGTTGTACCGTAAAGGAAGGCTGAGGGCCGAAGAATTGATGCTTTTGAACTGTGGCATTGGAGACGACTCTTGAGAGTCCCTTGGACTGCAAGGAGATCCAACCAGTCAATCCTAAAGGAGATCAGTCCTGAATATTCACTGGAAGGACTGATGCGGAAGCTGAAACTCCAATACGTTGGCCACCTGATGTGAAGAGCCAACTCGTTAGAAACCCTGATGCTGGGAAAGATTGAAGGCAGGAGGAGAAGGGAACGACAGAGGATGAGATGGTTGGATGACATCACTGACTCAAAGAACATGAGTTTGAGCAAGCTCTGGGAGATGGTGAAGGACAGGGAAGCCTGGCATTCTGCAGTCCATGGGGTGGCAAAGAGCTGGACATGACTGAGTGACTGAACAATAACAAAGTATTATATCTGGCATGTAACAGATAGCTAATGATTTTTCTTTAATCAAGAAGTTCAAAAAGTTTTTTTGTTTGTCTTCAAATTTATTAATTTGGCTGCGCCAAGTCTTAGGTGTGGTATCTTTGTTTCTGTGCTAAATTACTTCAGTTGTGTCTGGTTCTTTGCGACCCCCCTGGACCCTAGCCCACCAGGCTCCTGTGTTCATGGGATTCTCCAAGCAAGAATACTGGAGTGGGTTGCTGTGCCCTCCTCCAGGGGATCATCCCAACCCAGAGATTGAACCCTGAATTGTCAGGTGGGTTCTTTACCGTTCGTGCCACCCCGGAAGCCTTATGCTTAGTTGCATGGGATCTTTAGTTGCATGCAAACTGTTAGGTGAGGCATGTGGGGCCTAGTTCCCTGACCAGGGATCAAACCCTGGCCCCCTGCATTGGGAGCTCAGAGTCTTAGCCCTTGGACCACCAGAAAAATCCCAAGAATGTTTTTTGAATGAGTGGATGAATGAATGCAGTGGCGTAGGAGACTGAGGAGGAGACAATTTAGGTACTAGATTCATTAAAGCTTCATAACTGTTGGCTTGTGAGAAAGAAAGGAGCTATATCTGTCAGGGAATAATATAATACCAGGTAGTGATGTGTCATGAAGACAAATAAGAAGGTTTAAACAGAAAAGGGTTGGGGTAGTATTTTCAATGGTCTCACAATGTGTTCATCAGGGATGACTTCCCGGTTATGTGACTGAGTATATCAGTGAACTCTGTGGATATCTGAGTGCAGAGTGTTCCAGGCAGAAAGAGGGACACGTACAGAGCCTTGAAATGGGAGCATGCTTGACTGGTTTGAGAAATGGCAAGGAGAACGGTAGGGTGGGGGGAGGGAGTTAGAGACGTGATCAGAGATGCAGGAGTTGGGAGGGACATGACCTTGGAGGCTATGCTATGCCTTTGGATTTTATTCTGTGTGAGATGGGAGGTCTTTGGAGGGTTTGAGCCAAGCAATGACACAATCTGACTTAAATTTAAAAGGATCACTCTGGCTGCTATACTGAAAATCAATTATAAAGGGACACGGAGGCCAATTAGGAGACTGTTGCAATAATTCCAGAGCGAGATGGTGGTGTCTTGGACTAGGATAAGAGCAGAGCAAATGGTGAGAAGTGCTCAGATCAAATTCTAATAGGTACATTTTTGAAGTGAGAGCCAATAGGCTTTACTCATGGACTGGATGAGAAAAGAAAAGGGCTCTTCCTGGATTTTGGACTTGAATACTCCACAGTGATTTTAAAGACAGTATATTAGAAATGAAACTCATTCTCTCCAGCTTTCATTTCAGTATTTAAATTTCAGCATCCCACCATCCCTTTCTTATTCTGATCACCTTTTCTCCTTTCTGTGTCTACCCAAACAATTCCTAAGTCGTGACACCTTTACTGCCTAACTGATACCAAATGCATTCACTTCTATTCACCCACTCTCTTATTTCAGGCCATGAAATTACCTGTTTGGATTACTCCCACAAGCTTCTTTATCTCCCTTTAGAATATCTCCATTTCAATCTCTCTGCATGTAGCCAGAACAATCTTTCTCAAACTCAGTGAGACATTTCAGTGATTTCTAGACCCTCTGTCCTAGCAGTCTTTCTCTCTTTCTAAATTCTTAAAGCCGCTGTGCCCTACACCTTTGTCTGTGCCATATTCTCTTATGGGGCTTCCCTGGTGGCTTAGTCTGTAAAGAATCTCCCTGCATTGCAGGAGACCTGGGTTCAGTCCCTGGGTCGGGAATATCCCCTGGAGAAGGGAATGGCAACCCACTTTAGTATTCTTGCCTGGGAAATCCCATGGACACAAAAACCTGGTGGGCTACACTCCATGGGGTCGCAAGAGTCAGACACGACTTAGCGACTAAACCACCACAGATTCTCTTACATCCAGCCCTTTGCATGTGCTGTGATCTCTGCTAATCGGAGCACTTCTAACTCCTTTCTTGGAATAGGTGTGACTTGTGTTTTCAGGTCTCACTTTAGTCATTTTAAACAGTCTAAGAAACTTTCCCTGGTTCATTTTTAGAATATATGGTATCATATTACAATTTTTTTTTCCATTTTCTAGTTGAATTTTCATAAAATACTCAGCGCTTTCTTGTCCCTGTGTTGTATTATTTTCTCTCAGTCGTGCTTATAGTTTCACTCGTTTACAGTAAAATTAGTTGGCCCTTTGAATCACCCTACTGTGTTTTAATTATTGCTGGAACACAGTCACATGTTTCACATGAACACATTTTTATCTTGAATTTTTGTAGAGAAACATTTTAAAGAGCTATTTTAGAACTCCTGTGTTGAGTTTTTATTTTGTTTTTCTTTTCTGTGTGTGTGGAGAGAGGCCAAGGACTCTTTGCTCACCTGTACCTGCTTACTCCCTGATTAGATCCAGTGTCTTCCTTTTGTTGATAAACAAGGTAGGTTGTAAGAAAAACCCAATGAGGTGAGGGGACCTGTGGATGCAAAGAAAGGACAACGAATCACATATAAATTAACCGCATTAAAAGATACCAGATTTCCCTTTCTTTGTGTGCGTGCTAAGTCACTACCGTCATATCTGACTCTTTGCGACCCTGTGGACAGTGTCCCACCAGACTCCTTCCTCTGTTTGTGAGGTTCTCTAGGCATGCAAACTGGAGTGCATTGCCAGGTCCTCCTCCAGGGCATCTTTCTGATCCAGGGATCGAACCCGCGTCTCTTATGTCTCCTGCGCTGGCAAGAAAGTTCTTTACCACTAGTTCCACCTTGGAAGCCCTTCCCTTTCTTTGATATAGTACAGAATTTTTAAACACCTAGTGTCTTGTTTGGAGAGCAGTATTTGAATAGTGGGGGAAAAAGAAATGTGACCTGAGGGGAGAAATTGTATTAAATCACCAAGACAAAATATTTTCCTTACAGGCTGTAAATACTAGTTTTTAAAATGCATGTGAGTTAGCAAAGCAGGTCACACGTTCACCAGTGTGGTGAGGATATTTATGTGAAATACACAAGGGGTTTTGACTTCCAGATGTTTGCTTTGGAAAGTGATTGCAATGACATCACAGATATATTTGAAAGTATATATGCAACTATGATCATGGTGTTTCGGAATTTGAAATGCAAAGAATAGCAGAATAGATCATGTCAATATTGGCGATTTCTTTCAGAAATAGTAGAGATTTTATTTGTAAGATATAACTACTTCTTGAAAGAGTCAATGAAATGTTTTTAAGGTACTTTAAAATAACCCTGCTACTAACATTATGTTTTCTGGAGAATATCATTTGTAGAAATCATATGCAAAAAGAAGGTAATTTAATTAAGCTGTAATCTGGATATTTTTCTGAAATCTAAGGCTTTTCTTCTTTTTATTAAATAATAATGTTCATCAAGAGATTCAACAAGTACTTATCTTCTATGTGCCAAGCGTGTTCAGGTGCAAGGGTTAACCAGTTAACAAAAAGTAAAGTCCCTGCTTTGATAGAGGTTACTCTGTGCAGGGAAGAGAGACAATAAACAAGGAAGGTGGCATTGTAAGTTACAAGGATGATAAATGTAGGGAAGAGAAAGAAAGCAGAAGATGTAGGATACAGAATGCTGGAGGAGAGGGGCTGGACTGTCATTTTCTGTAGTGTCCCCGCCAGTGCCTAATCAATATTCCAAGGGCACAGCCAAATAAATTGAAATAAATATAGGAAAAAAAACAAAGACAGTGAGGGGAAAGCCAAACAATTTTGGAGAAGAAAGTGTTCCAGGCAGAGTGAAATCATGTGCAAAGAGCTTGAGGCTGACATGTGCTTCAGGAGTGGCTAGAGGGGATAAGTAATAGAGCTGGTAGGAAATGACATTCAAGATCTGTGATGTGGGGCTGGGTGATGGCAAAGATCACATGGGACCTTGTAAATCAATATACAAACTTGAAGTTTTGTTTTGGAAAAATACTGGAATCTTTTAGATGGTTAAAAGCAGAGACAAAGTTGACTTACATTTTAGAAGTATGACTGTAACTGCTGTGTTGAGAGGCAAAGGAGGAAGTGGGGAGACCAATGAAAAGTCTAGTTTCATAATCTACTAAAGAGATGAGGATAGCTTGATCATGATGGTAAGGGAGTGGAAATAGGAAACCATGGCCAGGTTCCTGATATATTTTGAAGGTAGCTTTCAGAGGATTTCCTGATGTGCATGCTTAATCATTCCTGTCTGACTCCTTGGAACTCTGGGCTGTAACCCACCAGGCTCCTCCGTCCATTGTATATCCCAGGCAGTAATACTGTAGTGGGTTGCCATTTCCTTTTCCAATCGTAATTATTTAAATATTAATGTATTAGGTGTGAAATGTGAGTGAAAGAAAGAAATCATGATTTAAGATTTTTTACCTTTGAATTTCTTTTTATCATTAAAAAATTATGCATAGTTGATATAAAATGTGTTAATTTCTTCTGTAAAGTGACTCAGATACGCATAGTTATATATACCTTTCATATTCTTTTCCTTTATGATTTGTCACAAGATATTGAATATAGTTGCTTGTTCTATACAGTAGGACCTTGCTGTTTATCCAGCCTGTATATAATAACTTGCCTCTGCTAATCACCAAATCCCATTCCTTCCTCCCCTATCTGCCTCCCACTTGGCAACCACAAGTCTATTCTTTGTATCTGTTTTTGTTTCATAAATAAGTTCACTTGGTGTCATATTTTAGATTCCTCATATAAAATATGTCATAATAATATTTGTCTTTCTCTTTCTGATGCACTTCACTTAGAATGATAATCTCTAGATCTAACAATGTTGCTGCAAATGGTATTATCTCATCGTTTTTGATGACTGAATAATTTTACATTCATCTGTTGATGGACACTTAGATTGCTTCCATATCATGGCTATTGTAAATAGTGCTGCTATGAACATGTGCACGCTTAGTCCCTTCAGTCATGTCTGACTCTTTGTGATACTATGGACTGTAGCTCACGAGACTTCTGTGTCCATGGGATTTTACAGGCAAGAATACTGGAGTGGGTTGCCATGCTCTCCTCCAGGAGAGCTTCCTGACCCAGGAACTGGACCCGTGTCTCTTAAATCTCCTGCGTTGGCAGGCGGCTTCTTTACCATCAGGGCCCCCTGTTGTTGTTGTTGTTCAGTCGTTAGTCATGTCTGCCTCTTTGCAACCCCATGGACTGCAGCACACCAGGCTTCCCTGTCCTTCATCTCCCAGAGCTTGCGCAAACCATGTCCACATGAGTTGCGCAAACCATGTCCACATGGGTTGCACAAACCATGTCCATTGAGATGGCATCCAGCCATCTCATCCTCTGTCATCCCCTTCTCCTTCTGCCTTCACTCTTTCCCAGCATCAGGGTCTTTTCCAATGGTTCAGTTCTTCGCAAAGTGTTAGAGCTTCAGCTTCAGCATCAGTCCTTCCAAGGAATATTCAGGGTTGATTTCCTTTAGGATTGACTGGTTTGATCTCCTGCAGTCCAAGGAACTCTCAAGAATCTTCTTGAACACCACAGTTCAAAAGCATCAATTCATTGGCACTCAGCCTTCTTTATGGCCCAAATCTCACATCCATACATGACTACTGGAAAAAACATAGCTTTGACTATACAGACTATATGGACTATCTTGGCAAAGTAATGTCTCTGCTTTTTTTTTTCCCCCATTTATTTTTTACTAGTTGGAGGCTAATTACTTTACAATATTGTAGTGGTTTTTGTCATACATTGACATGAATCAGCCGTGGATTTACATGTATTCCCCACCCCAATGCCCCCTCCCACCGCCCTCCCCACCCCATCCATCTGGGTCTTCCCAGTGCACCAGGCCCGAGCACTTGTCTCATGCATCCAGCCTGGGCTGGTGATCTGTTTCACCCTTGATAGTATGCTTGTTTCAATGCTGTTCTCTCAGAACATCCCACCCTCGCCTCTCCCACAGAGTCTAAAAGTCTGTTCTGTACATCTGTGTCTCTTTATCTGTTTTGCATATAGGGTTATCGTTACCATCTTTTAAAATTCCATATATATGCGTTAGTATGCTGTATTGGTCTTTATTTTTCTGGCTTACTTCACTCTGTATAATGGGCTCCAGTTTCATCCATCTCATTAGAACTGATTCAAATGAATTCTTTTTAATGGCTGAGTAATATTCCATGGTGTATATGTACCACAGCTTCCTTATCCATTCGTCTGCTTATGGGCATCTAGGTTGCTTCCATGTCCTGGTTATTATAAACAGTGCTGCGATAAACATTGGGGTGCACGTGTCTCTTTCAGATCTGGTTTCCTCGGTACGTATGCCCAGAAGTGGGATTGCTGGGTCATATGGCAGTTCTATTTCCAGTTTTTTAAGAAATCTCCACACTGTTCTCCATAGTGGCTGTACTAGTTTGCATTCCCGCCACTATAAGCAATGTGAAAAGACAGCCCTCAGATTGGGAGAAAATAATAGCAAATGAAGCAACAGACAAAGGATTAATCTCAAAAATATACAAGCAACTCTTGCAGCTCAATTCCAGAAAAATAGATGACCCAATCAAAAAATGGGCCAAAAAACTAAACAGACATTTCTCCAAAAAAGACATGTCTCTGCTTTTTAATACGCTATTTAGGTTTGTCATAGCCTTTCTTCCAAGGAGCAGGTGTCTTTTAATTTCATGGCTGCAGTCACCATCTGCAGTGATTTTGGAGACCAAAAAAATAAAGTCAGCCACTGTTTTCACTAAAGTTTCCCCATCTATTTGCCATGAAGTGATAGGACTGGATGCCATGATCTTAGTTTTCTGAATGTTGGGCTTTAAGCCAACTTTTTCACTCTCCTCTTTCACTTTCATCAAGAGGCTCTTTCCTTAGTTCTTCTTTACTTTCTGCTGTAAGGGTGGTGTCATCTGCATATCTGAGGTTATTGATATTTCTCCCAGCAATCTTGATTCCAGCTTGTGCTTCATCCAGCTCAGAGTTTCTCATGATGTACTCTGCATATAAGTTAAATAAGCAGGGTGACAGTATATAGTCTTGATGTACTCCTTTCCTAACTTGGAACCAGTGTGTTTTTCCATGTCCTAACCCTTGCTTCTTGACCTGCATACATATTTCTCAGGAGGCAGGTCAGGTGGTCTGGTTTTCCCATCTTCTTAAGAATTTTCCATAATTTGTTATGATCCATACAGTCAAAGGTTCTGGCGTAGTCAATAAAACAGATTTTTTCTGGAATTCTCTTGCTTTTTCGATGGTCCAGCGGATATTGGCAATTTGATCGCTGGTTCCTCTGCCTTTTCTAAATCCAGCTTGAACATCTGGAAGTTCTAGGTTCATGTACTGTTGAAGCCTACCTTGGAGAATTTTGAGCATTTGCTAGCATGTGGAATGAATGCAATTGTGCAATAGTTTGAACATTCTTTGGCATTGCCTTTCTTTGGGATTGGAATGAAATCCAGTCCTGTGGCCACTGCTGAGTTTTCCAAATTTGCTAGTATATTGAGTGCAGGACTTTTAACACCATCATCTTTTAGGATTTGAAATAGCTCAGCTAGAAATCCATCACCTCCACCAGCTTTGTTCATAGTGATCTTGACTTCGCACTCCATGATAGCTGGCTCTAGGTGAGTGATCACACCATCGTGGTTATCTGAGTCATTAAGATCTTTCTAATATAGTTCTGGGTTGGGAAGATCCACTGGAGAAGGGATAGGTTACCTACTCCAGTATTCTTGGGTTTCCCTGATGACTCAAATGGTAAAGAATCCATCTGCAATGTGGGAGACCTGGGTTCAGTCCCAAGGTTGGGAAGATCCCCTGAAGAAGAGAAAGGCTACCCACTCCAGTATTCTAGCCTGAAGAATTCCATGGACAGAAGAACCTGGCAGGCTGCAGTCCATGGGTTTGCAAAGAGTTGGACACGACTGAATGACTTTCACTTTTACTTTCTGTGTATTTTGCCACCTCTTCTTAATATCTTCTGCTTCTGTTAGGTCCATACCATTTCTGTCCTCTGTTGTGCCCATCTTTGCATGAATTGTTCTCTTGGTATCTCTAATTTTCTAGAAGAGATCTCTAGTCTTTCCCATCCTATTGTTTTCCTCTGTTTCTTTGCACTGATCACTTAGGAAAACTTTCTTATCTCTCCTTGCTATTCTTTGGAACTCTGCTCAGATGGGTATATCTTTCCTTTTCTCCTTTGTCTTTCGCTTCTCTTCTTTTCTCAGCTATTTGTAAGGCCTTCTCAGACAAACCATTTTGCCTTTTTGCATTTTTTTCCCCCTTGGGGGTGGTTTTGATCACTGCCTTCTATACTATGTTATGAACCTCTGTCCATGGTTTTTCAGCACTCTATCAGGTCTAAACCGTTGAATCTATTTGTCACTTCCACTGTATAATTGTATGGAATTCAATTTAGGTCATGCATGAATGCCTTTGTGGTTTTCCCTACTCTCTTTAGTTTCAGTCTGAATTTTGCAATAAGTAGTTCATGATCTGAACTCCAAGTCTTGTTTTTGAGTACTGTATAGAGCTTCTCCATCTTTAGCTACAAACAATATAATCAATTGGATTTCAGTATTGATCATCTGGTGATGTCCATGTTTAGAGTCATCCATTGTGTTGTTGGAAGTAGGTGTTTGCTATGACCAGCATGTTCTCTTGGCAAAACTCTGTTAGCCTTTTCCCTGCTTCATTTTGTATTCCAAGGCCAAACTTGCCTATTACTCCAGGTGTCTCTTGACTTCATACTTTTGTATTCCAGTCCCCTATGATGAAAAGGACATCTTTTTTTGATGTTAGTTCTAGAAGGTCTCGTAGGTCTTCATAGAACCATTCAACTTCAGTTTCTTTGACATTAGTGTTTGGGGCATAAACTTGTATTACTGTGATATTGAATGGTTTGCCTTGGAAATGAACAGAATGGAAATGAACATTCTGTCATTTTTGAAATTGCACTCAAGTATTGCCTTTTGGGCTCTTTTGTTGACTATGAGGGCTACTCCATTTCTTCTAATGGATTCTTGCCCATATAATGTTCATCTGAATTAAATTTGCCCATTCCAGTCCATTTTATTTCACTGATTCCTAAAATGTCGATGTTAACTCTTGCCATCTCCTATTTGACCACATCCAAATTACCTTAATTCATGGACCTAACATTCCAAGTTCCTGCGCAATGCTGTTTTTCTTTCGTTGAACTTTACTTTCACCACCATACACATTCACAACTGGGTGTTGTTTCCACTTTGGCTCAGCCTCTTCATTCCTGCTGGAGTTATTTCTCCTCCCATCTCCAGTAGCAATTTGGACACCTGCCGACCTGGGAGTTCACCTTTCAGTGTCATATCTTTTTGCCTTTTCATACTGTTCATGGGGTTCTCAAGGCAAGAATGCTGAAGTGGTTTGCCATTCCCTTCTCCAGTGCACCACATTTTGTCAGACCTCTCCACCATGACCCTTCCATCTTGGGTGGCCCTGCTGCATGGATTATAGTTTCATTGAGTTAGACAGGGCTGTGATCCATGTAATCAGTTTGGTTAGTTTTCTGTGTTTATGGTTTTCATTCTGTCTGCCCTCTGATGGATGAGAATTAAAGGCTTGTGGAAGCTTTCTGATGGGAGGGATTGGCTGTGGGGAAAACTGTGTCTTGCTCTGGTAGGCAGAGCCTGCTCAGTAAATAGTTAATCCAATTTTCTGCTGATGGGTGGGGCTGAGAAGCCAGATATAAACACAGGGAACATATATCTTTTCAAATTATAGTTTTATTACCTTTATATTTCAGTTTAAACATTGCTTTTTAATGTTCAGAATACAATTTTAAATATTTCTTAAATTGTGAAATCAAGTGCTTGCTAATTTTGCTAGTTTTTTGTTATTTTAGCTTGTGGTTCAAAGATTTACTTAAAAATGTTACTCTATTTGCAACTTATATAATTATCCAATTTAGAATTAAAATTTTAAGTATAATACTAAACTATAGTCTTTTATTATCTTTCAAAATCTACAGAAAAAAAAAAACAGGCTATATTTTAGTCTCTTAGCAGCAACTGATAGTGACCTATTGAATGTCCATTCTTTTCTTCATTAAACATAGATCTCTGATTTGTTTCAAGGTGGAAATGTGCCCAGCTAATTATACTCATTTTCTCAGCCTCCCTTTCAACTAGACATGGCCATGTGACCCATTTCTGACCATTCAAATGTAATAAGCAAACACAGGTGATGAGACTCTCGGAAAGATTTTTTAAGGTACAAAGATGAAGGTGACACCGTGTTATGCCATACTGCCTTCTCCTCTTCTTCCTACTTAGACTGGAGCCATCTTAAAATCTCAGCTGAATATTTAATCTCTTGGACATCTGAATATTTGTGGTCTATCTTATCACAGTTTAATACTTCTACTTTTTAAACAAGAGAAATTAGCATACGGAAGAATGTGTCCTTTTCTAGATATTTTATGCTAAGTGTCGGGAAGGGTTTGTCAGAAGGGCACATGATATTTTAAAAAATAGTAATTAGTCCATTATAAACTCCTTGACTTTTTTGTTCATTTCTCTGCAACATTCTGGAAAGTAAGATTGGAAAGCTATATTTATCTTGCCCTTTTCTCTGTAGTTTGAGTTAGAATTGTCTCCTGCTCTGTCTCTTAATCATTATTGGTTGGCTAAGGCTCAGTTCCCTCATTTGTAAAATAAGATCAATAGTTATTGTCTCAGTTTTTTTTTTTTTTTGTAAGAATTAAATGACATAATATTGGTAAGTTATGTAAATCCCTTGAAATCCTATAATCTATATCTCCAACAAGGTAAAAGCTAATTACATGTTAACTGCTATTATCATTGGGCTTCCCTGGAGGCTCAGATGATAAAGAATCCTCCTGCAATGCAGGAGACACTGTTTCAATCCTGGATTGGGAAGAATCCCTGGAGAAGGGAATGGCTATCACTCTAGCATTCTAGCCTGGAGAACTCCATGGACAGAGGAGCCTGGTGGGCTACAGTTCATGGAGTTGCAAAGAGTCGGGAATGACTGAGCAGCAGGGCACACGCACTATTATTATTGCTGCTGTTTCACTGATATTCGGAAAGCCATAAGTTATTTGAATAACACAGTAAAGAATTTTGCACGTAAAATTTAAGTTGAGCACATTGTTATAAAGCAGAAAGAAAACTCCCCAGAGCTAGAGAGACCACAGATCTGATGCAGTCGTACCAAAGCTGCTAAGCAAGTACAAAGGATCTCCTACAATGAGAAACCTAGTGGATAGCTAAGCATTGCTCTTTACGTTTTTTTTTTTTTTTTCTCTTGTTATTTTAATATCATTCAGCCCAAGCATCTCAATACTAACAGACTACTTAATAATTTATTATACTCCTGTTGTGTCTGTTTTCCATCTGACAATGTCTAAACCTTGTGTATACTCTGCCTTATTGAATTCCTTGAAAGTATTGTCTCCGTTTGAAAAGCTTTTCACCTGCTCTACTGTAATCTGAGTTGAGCAATCTCACGTGCTTGTCTGTAGAACAGGATTTAAGAGCTCATTAGAAATATTAAATCCAGAGGCAAGCACAGGTGCATGAATTCTGGCTTCAGTTTCATTTGCATAATAGTAGCTGGGTAATTGAAGCTGTCAGTGGTTACCTGTCCAAACACAAAAGATAAAAACACTGTATTCAAGCATGGGTCCCTAAATCTGTCTACCTTTTAGTCTTTACAAACTTGAATGAACGTTGTTACCATTTATTAGTATGCACAGGTGTGGAATGCTAGGATTCCTATTTATAAATTCTTTTCCTGGAATGTTGCAGTCCCTTCTTTAAACCTTATTTTAGACTCCTCTAGCTAGAAATGAAATTTTGGCCACTAAATACTTTTTTCCTTTCAGGGTGGGTACCTTTTGCAATTTTAATTATAGAAGACCATAACTGTTGGCAAAACAAAGCTACTGGGTTTCCGCCCTCAGAGGAACTTTAAAAAAGGGTTGGGGCTCGAGTCCATGGACTAAATATGTAAGACCCAGTCATTTCTCACAGTCTTCCAATGTTTGAAACCAAAGACAAAATATTTTGTGTTCTTTGGTGTTGTAAATGGGAAGGGAATCCAAAAAAGAGGGGATGTATCTATGCATATGGAGATTATCTTTGCTGTATGGCAGAAAATAACATATCACAAAGCCACTATATTCCAATAAAAATTTTAAAAAAACCTTTCTAACAACAATTAAGTGATATATCTCAGAAAGTTTTTTAATATGCCAGTGATTTCTACATCATATGCATACATACATACTCCAATGACGTTCTTACAAGACAAAACCTAGGAAACTTTCCACAGTAAAATGTGGAAGCTACATACAATTGAATCCTAAGGTGCTCTTTAAAGTGATAGTGGGAAAAAAACTGTTCTATGACCTGGGAATATGTTAATAATTTCTTAAGTAACATATAAGAAATATAAAATTATAAATATAAGAAATATAAACAACAAATATGTTGCATAACATTATATACAAATGGTGATGATTTAGTTGCTAAGGTGTGTCCGACTCTTGTGACCCTATGGACTGTATCCTGCCAGGCTCCTCTGTCCATGGGATTCTCCAGGCAATAATACTGGAGTGCATTGCCATTTCCTTCTCCAGGGGATCTTCCTGACCCAGGAATTGAACCGGGGTCTCCTGCATTGGAGGCAGATTCTTTACCGACTGAGATACAAGGGAAGATACATTATACATTACGTACAAATAATGGGAATACATATAACTGTTAATTAGATCCAGTATCATGCTCAGAAGAGTTGCGGGGCATATAATATCCTCACTAGGAAAGAATACTAAGATTTATTATCAACCTCTGCTAAGGGTAAAGAAAAGGATACTAATATCTGAATGTTATATATTTAAAATCCGTGCCCCAAATAGTAAACGTGGTCACTTCTGGGTGAGCAGATTAAAGAGGATTTAATTTTTTTTCTACTTTTGATTACTCCTGGTTTTCAAACCTTTGAGAAATTATTTTGTTTTATTACATTGAAAAAAACCCAACAAAAATTTTTTTAGGGATCTTTCCCTAAAAGCACATTATCCACAAATTAAAGAGAAAACAGAAAGAAATCAAAGTTTTCCTAATATACTTTTGTGAAAGTTTAAAAGGTTAAGATAAGTTTTATGACATTTTTATGAGGTAATTCCATCAGCACTATATGCTGGCCTGGTCTTAGTAGTTAAATGTACTTAAGTACAACGCACAATTAATCTTAACAAGTAGAAATAAAAAATCATGTCTTAATATTTTGATGATTTTCTTTGAGTTTAACAAGTTTACTTTTGTTCTGTTTATCTACAGAAATGATATGATTTACTGTGATATTGAAAGAAAATTTTCCACAGACAATTTACTGATTTAGTTGGCTTTTATTTAGTTAATCATGAAGGATCTAGTCTAGAAAATATCAATACAAGGGAGTTTCAAAGAGCTGTACAAGGTGAGGGGGTTTTATAGACCAAAGTGAGCAAGAACAAAAAATTTCTACTGGACATTTGCTGACTGGTTAAAGCAAGGTTACTTTCCTTTTGTTGTTGTTTATTTGCTAGTCATGTCTGACTCTATTGTGACCCTGTGGACTGTAGCCCTCTAGGTTCCTCTGTCCATGAAATTCTCCATGAAGTGGGTTGCAGTTTCCTGCTCCAGGGGGTCTTCCTGACCCAGGAATTGAACCCATATCTCCTGAATTGCAGGCTGATTGGATTCTTACTGCTGAGCCACCAGGGCAGCCCAGCTTGCCTTTGCTGGAGCAGAGTGTTGGAGGCTGGTCAGGTCACTTGTGCTGAGCAGACGTGTGTTAAGTGGCTAACTTAGTTCTTCTCTCTCTGAGAGAGTCAAGCCTGGAAGCATAGTTAAGTTTCGATTTCTTGATGTGTGGCTTAGCATGCGCTACTCTCTTGGGCCTTATCTAGTTCAATAGTAGTAATCAGCTGACTATAAAAAAAATAAAATTTTTACTTTATAGTTTTATATCTGGAATATAAAGATTCTTGTTTCAGAAAGTAAATCATGGGCTCATGTTAGTAAAATAAGGACATTTTATTTTAAAATATTTATAGGACAGAGATATTTTAAGAGTCACACTAGGAAATTTATGAATGACATCTGCCAATTTAAAGAAAGTAAATGGAATTCCTTAGTCATCAGTATTTTTTTAATTTATTTTTTTATTGAAGGATAATTGCTTTATAGAACTTTGTTGTTTTCTGTCAAACCTCAACATGAATCAGCCATAGGTATACATATATCCCCTCCCTTTTGGAACTCCCTCCCATCTCCCTCCCCATCCCACTCCTCTAGGTTGCCACAGAGCCCCTGTTTGAGTTTCCTGAGCCAGACAGCAAATTCCTGTTGGCTCTCTATTTTACATATAGTAATGTGAGTTTCCATGTTACTCTTTCCTTACACCTTACCCTTTCCCCTTGTCCTTAAGTCTATTACAGGGGCAGCAATGGAGAAATAGACTTATATTTATCAGTATTTTTAATTGAACACAAATTCTTTTTCTTTTTTCTAAAAAACTTAGGAATGATGGAAACCTTTGGATGATAGGCATAACCAGAGAATTTTTAAGAATATCAAGAAATCTTTTAAAAATTCTAGATTCAACAGGTTTTTTTTAAACTTGATTTCTGAACAATAAAAGTAATAAGGATTAAAAGAGAGCTTTCATTCCCTCTGTGCCAGTCCTGGATGAGATGATGGGACAGAAGTACGTGACAGAGGAGAAAGATTCAGAGTTTAGCCAGGTTGTGAGTCTGCCTATTTATTTGAGAGGAATCATCTTCAACCTGGGTATAGCAAAATACACATCATAAAAATATAAAAAGTGAAGAATGAAGCATATTTACTAAGTCTCATTATTTTTAGCCCCCACAGTTCACATGTTAGGCGTAGAATAGAATGGCCATTTTGTTTTCAGAGTTATTTCTAAGAATGCGAGACCTGAGAGGGGATCCTTCTTCATTTTTCCAAAGGGGAAGAGTTGAGTTTCAGAGACTATAGACTGAGGGCTTTCATGTCAATCCCAGTCCTGTGTTGAAATATATAATACAAAACTGATTGGTGGACACTTAGCAAAGGGGAGGTATTAACTCTAGAAGAGAAACTTGATTCCTAGCAATAGAAATTTTAACAAGTTCTTTTCCTGTTTTGATAAATTTACTAACTTGATAGTCATTCCTTTAGCCTTTTGCAATGGTGGGTATGACTGAATACCTTGGGCAGTTAGTTAAAAATGACTTTAAGGTTTGTTAAAATCAGTATGTGTCAACAGCATGATGTACCTGCTTACAAGTGTTGAGCACAAATGGTTAAGTACTTACAGAGTATAGTTCTGAGTTGTGAGAACTTTATTTTGTAGAAAATAATTAAAATTGGAGATTATTCAGAGGAGGGTCATCAAGCTAATGAGAGCTCTAGAACCATGTATATTGAAGTTATTAAGGAACTGGTGATATTAAGCATAAAGAGGTGACTTTTATGGTGGTCACAGAAAAGCTATACTCAAGGTTGAAAATAAAACTGGTTATTGGACATGATGGTGGGACTTTGGAAAATAAAGTAGAAGCATTGGGTGGTAATTACACGCAGGAAAATTTCAGCTGTCTCAGGAACCATTTTATAGTTCTTAGAACTGTTCAATTATGGGATAATGGCCTTTAGAAATTTCCTGCCATTGAAAATCTTGCTGCAGAATCCAAATTAATGCCTTTCAAAGATGTCACTAAGTGGATTCCTACACTGGTTAGGAACTCTTAGATCCTCTGATTTAATGACTCTAGTGTTTTTTTTTTTTTTTTACATAAGCTAATCTGCATAATTATTCTACTAGATAACTCTGGGTCATGGTATACATGTATCATTTAAAGGTGTTGTAATTATGCTACTCTGAGAAACATTAGATAAATACTATTTCATTAACAAAATCTAATAAAAGGGTGCTACATCATCGGCACCTGTTAGATTAAGGTGCTTTAACATATTTTGTATAAACAATAGAGTTCACATTTCTGCACTGTGACTTTCTTAGTAGGTTTTTAATTGTCTCACAGCTCTAAAGACACCTTCAGATCAAGGACAAGTTTAAAGGGCATGTTGGTAGTTTTCCAGGGAAGTATCCTAAACTGAAATTTGTCTATAATTTCTCTCACTAAATTTAATTACCAGGAAAGTTTTCTTCTAATAAAATGATCTCATTTACTTAGTAGATGTACTGACTGTTTATCATATTTGTGGCCTTACAACATCTTTGAAACACCTGTTCTATATTTGGATAGTTCCTCAGATTATATGCCTTGGACTTATGGTCTAAGATTTGTATCTTGGATTTTGTTTTAATTAGGTATGGTAAGGTGGCAGACAAGGGGGCATATGACTTTGAAAGAAGAATTTATTACTTATATTTTCTAAGTGAAGGAACCTGCCATTGTCACTGAGGGCCACATGGAAAGCACCAGGTTTTGTCAGGTTGCAGAAGCAGGAGTGAACAGTAGAGCATGACTGAGAGCCTTTATCGTGTTTTCTGTGGGAAAGGCAGGCAAGGGAAACCACTAAAGAGGGGCCAGATTGAATAATCTCAGCAAGCTCTGGGCAATGGGCACAGTCTCTAGTTCTTTGGTACCTGGCTCTGCATGGTTTAGTACAAGAGGAATGTTGGCTTGATAAGTGTGAGGTAGGTAAAAGAGATGGTTGGGAGGATGGAGTCTTGATTGGCTGGAGGGTTTCTTATATCATTTTCATATCCCTGCAGAATCTGGAATGCAAGGGAGATGTAAACAAGTTTGGCTGTTAATTTATCTCTGTGATTATTTGGTACCAAATAAACAAATATAGAATTAACAAAAAATACAGAATGCTTCCCCAAAGTAGAAGTCAGGATCATTATCTTAGCCTCTGTTGCTTCTAGAGCATGTACATGTGACTTCAACTTACAAATCTCTTGATTTGCAAGAGAGGGAATCAAGAGCATCGGGGATACTTTTTTTGGTGAGTAAAGCATCTGGTTTTGGGGTCCTGCAGTGGAGAAGCTTCTGGAATCTAGTCTTAGTATTTTTGATATGAGCTATGCAGCCTATAAAAGCACAATGTCTTGGTTAAGTGCAGAGGCCATAGTGTTTTTGCTAAAGCTATTAATTAAGTGTAATTGAGTATTTTTCAGTAGCTTCTTTTTCTGGATTTCTGACCTTTTTCAAAGTTATATAATCTCCCTAACATCCTTTGATAAAATTGATTTCTGCTTAACCTTGCTAGAGTGGATTCTGTTATTCACAATTAAGAATCTTGAGACGTACAGTCACTTTCTAGGAGTTCATATTTTCCTGAATTTTCTTTTAATAAATAGAGAAGCCAGGCATAAATAGTTGGAAGTATGTTTTAACTATTTTAATTAAACATGAATATCAATAAAATAATTATACTTTGAAACACAAATACCACTGTACCATATGAGGAGATGGAGAAATTGTAAGCAGGTTCAGCAAATAAAATGTTGCAAGACTGTATAATTCCAATACCCCAAACAAGGACAGGAAATAAAAAATAGGCCAATTAACTTGTAAACTGCAGTTGTAAATATAGACTTTTATGACTATTTTGATGACACAAAGAGATTTAAAGGAAAACAACTCTTTATAATGAGCAATTTTAGCCAGAAACCAAAACAAAGTCTGTTTATGTGGAACAGAGAAAGACAGAGTTGGTGATCATACATCAGAATATCCAGCACACCCTTACCCATGGATAGAAAGATGAAAACCCCTGGTTCAAATAAGAATGACGAAGTGTATATTTTCTCTATGTAGATTTTATTTCCATGATGTAAAATAAATAACATATACTTGAAACTTACAAATAATGAAGAGTTCTTAATGTCCCACAAATGGCCGAAATATTTTTTCTTATGCTGTGTAAGAAATTTTATAGTGATTAGTAGGGAGCTGTCTAACAGACTTTTTTCAACTCTTGAAAAACTCTCATATGTTTCTTTGATGAGGATTTTTATTCTTGATAATTATCAGAGCCGCTAACCACAGAGAAGGATCAGAGAACCAGATGATTCAATTCTTGCTCTGATCTCTGTGTCCTGGTCAAATGAAAACCTTGTTTTGAGAAAGAAATTTACTTTCTCCAAGATATTTAGTAATGTATTTTGCATTTTCCTAGAAACATGATGGAGATTTTGTTTTATGTGATTTAGACATAATATGAACAGAAAATAAATGTTTCATATGACAGGAAAGATAATTGTGAGAAAAAATATACATGCTGTTTTTTATAACTTTCTTTAGACATTGCAGAAATGTAATTTCTCTGTTTATGTGTATTCCAGATAAACATGGTTAAGTTTATTTGAATTCCTTGTTTCCATGTTACTTCATTGTGGTTGGTAGTTTTGACCATTGTAAGGATTAAACATTCTTCAAAGAGAGAGTTGGGTTAGTTAAATCAAAGTTATAAATGTGTTAAATATGTACATTTACATATGTATATTATGAGTATTTTTCTTCTTAACATTTTGTATTAGTTAAGAGAACCTTAGGGTATTTTTGATGTTGTACTATATGCCTTTTCTACAGGCTTATTTGGCACTCATTGTACCTCACTTGCAACTTTTTAAAGGAAGCGTATATAATCACATTTCTTCTAGTTTTTATCAAAGTAACTGATTCACTCAGTTCACAAACATTTGTGGAAGCACTGTGCTACTCATTGGGTATGCAGAGTTAAGTAAGATAGACAAGGTTCTTGGTCTCATCAGATTCAGCTCAGTGAGGATAGCAGACATTTCACAATTAAACACACAAATAAATGTTATAGGTGCCAAAAAAGAAAAGAATTCTATGTGAATTTATGGGAAACCTTAAATAATGTGGTTGGAATTCTAAATAGTTTATCATAGTATGAGGCCAGTACTGAGCCACTGGCCAAGGATTGACAAGGAAATCAAGGTTAGGAGGCATATCCACAAGAAAAGTAAGAAAAAGTTATGAGAGCGAGGCTCTAGAAATATCCAGCTACATACTTAATCATGGAAACTCTAAGATTATAAGAAATTCAGTTTGTATATGACTGCAGTGTGTTTTGTCTTTTCCCCATGAAGGGAACTGTGGCCCTACCAATCTCTTCTGTCTGTTGTTTGTGAATTAAAACTCTGATCAGGATGTGATGGTTTACTTAATTCATTCTCCCCCTGGTATTACTATATTATTTAATAAAACTTTAGTTTTAATCTGCTGTATTTTAAAGTGCTATAATTATCTTTCATTGAAGCTTTGTAATTGCCTAAATTAGAAAGGAGATCAGGAAGGGCTCTCTGAAGATGTGACATTTAAGCTGATATATTATAGATAAACAGGAATTAGACAAAAAAATTCTGGGTGGTATTTTCAGCAAATATCTTGTGGGGAGATCTGAGGTGAGAGGAAGAGAGTGGCAAGAAGATTCTTGCAAAGCTTTTATAACAGGTTTGTGACCTTTATATTTTATTCTAAATTCTATAGGAAACAATTAATTAGAAGGGTTTAAGCAAGCAAGCAATTCACATACACATATACACATGCAGACACATATATTTTTGGGGTACTGTGGCTTCAATGAGGAAAATTGGAGATAAATTGGGAGATGCCAGCTAAGAGGCCTTTTAAAAATATGATATTAGACTAAATGATAATGATGTATTAGATTTAGGATAGTGGCAAAGTAGAGGAAGTTGAATGGATTCTAGATATATTATAGACAGAGGCTTAGCAAGACGGTGAAGAGTGATGGGCTTCTTCGTGACTCAGATGGTAAAGAATCTGCCTGCAACACAGGAGACCTGAGTTCGATCCCTGGGTGGGGAAGATCCCCTAGAGAAGGGAATGGGAACCCACTCCAGTATTCTTGCCTGGAGAATTCCATGGACAGAGGGGCCTGGAAGGCTATAGTCCTTGGGTTGCAAAGAGTTGGACATGACTGAGTGACTTTCACATTTTCCATGGGGGTAAAAGTGACTGCAGCCATGAAATTAAAAGATGCTTGCTCCTTGGAAGAAAAGCTATGACCAACCTAGACAGCATATTAAAAAGCAGAGACATTACTTTGCCGACAAAGGTCCATCTAGTCAAAGCTATGGTTTTTCCAGTAAAAATGTATGGATGTGAGAGTTGGACTATAAAGAAAGCTGAGTACCGAAGAATTGATGGTTTTGAACTGTGGTGTTGGAGAAGACTCCTGAGAGTCCTTTGGACTGCAAGGAGATCCAACCAGTCCATCCTAAAGGAAATCAGTCCTGAATTATCACTGGAAAGACTGATGCTGAAGCTGGAATTCCAATTCTTTGGTTACGTGATGTGAAGAACTGACTCATTGGAAAAGACCCTGATGCGGGGAAAGATTGAAGGCAGGAGGAGAAGAAGACAACAGAGGATGAGATGGTTGGATGGCATCACTGACCTGATGGACATGAGTTTGAGCAAGCTGCAGGAGTTGGTGATGGACAGGGAGGCCTGGTGTGCTGCAGTGCATGGGGTCGCAAAGAGTCGGACACGACTGAGCGACTGAACTGAACTGGAAGAGTGAGAAGGAAGGACACTACCAGATTAAATTATTGAAATGTTTACAACATTTCAAACAATTTTTTTGTATGTTTATGTATATACTTGTTCAGGTCAGTTCAGTTCAGTCGCTCAGTCGTGTCCAACCCTTTGTGACCACATGAATTGCAGCACGCCAGGCCTCCCTGTCCATCACCAACTCCCGGAGTTTACTCAAACTTATGTCCATCGAGCCATCCAGCCATCTCATCCTCTGTTGTCCCCTTCTCCTCCTGCCCTCAATCCCTCCCAGCATCAGGGTCTTTTCCAATGAGTCAGCTCTCTGCATCAGGTGGCCAAAGTACTGGAGTTTCAGCTTCAGCGTCAGGCCTTCCAATGAACACCCAGGACTGATCTCCTTTAGGATGGACTGGTTCGATCTCCTTGCAGTCCAAGGGACTCTCAAGAGTCTTCTCCAACACCACAGTTCAAAAGCATCAATTCTTCAACGCTCAGCTTTCTTCACAGTCCAACTCTCACATCCATACTTGTCACACATGTATTAGTAGATGTCTGTGAAATGACAAAAACTCATTCTATGGTCAAATAAAATTTTGAAACACAGTTTAGGGCAAGTTAGAAAGATTACTATAAGATTTTTCATTGTCTTTAATATACTATTGTACAGTGTGGATTGTCAACAGGGTGACCAAAAAACTCTTGTATTTGATGAAATTCTTGTAGTATTTTCCTGAATTGCTTTGTGATTTGCTGCTTAAAAGAGTAACTGAACTCTCATATAAATTTATTTAATTGTTCATGTTAAATTCTGAATTTTAATAATTTTTTTCTTTTAGCTTACTGAGAGTATTTATAAGATAAATTTGGGGATTTATCCCAACTCATGTCCCAAATGCATAGACATGTATTTGATCAAACTCTCGGAAATAGTGAAGGACAGGGAAGCCTGGCATGCTGCAGTTCACGGGATCACAAAAAGTTGGACATGACTTAGCAACTAAACAACAACAACAAAGTTTTACACACTATAACATTAATCCTTCAAAGTAGATTTTGTCTGTTCAATAATCATTTATTGACCTAAATATTATCTTAGACATATATTGCATATAAAATTATAAATAAGACATGACAATTGTGTCTAATAAGCAGTTAACCAATATTAATATTTATTGATTGATGTTAACTGCATGTACACCTTTATATTTTAGATGAATCATCTGAACCTTATGTCATCATATCCAGCTCTTTATTTCCTACATTTAAGTACACTTTAATCTGCATAGGTTTGGCTGATCTGATATAGGCCAATTTTACTTTTTCTTAGCCGCGTCTCAATTTAATGCTTGAATGTCTTTAGATTTTTTCTTGGGTATTATCATCATCTTAAGTGGCTTCTAAATAGGTCTGTTTTATTATTTACTATTATTAATTATTCATCTTGAAAATAAAGTTAAGAGTTTGACCCTGGTCCCTCCTCTTTTAATCCCTACCGTTCTTATCCAGAAATTAATATAGTTCCTAACTTAATGTCCCATACGATTCAGGGTATAGCAATGTATGTAACATAGGCTATTTTCTAAACTTTTAAAAGCATCACTCAACACACAAACACACACAGACAGACACACATTCTAAGTATGAAATCTGAAGGAGAAAAATTACTTCTTCACATATACTGGTCTATGTGATAACCATATAAGGAGAGCTTCTCAGTCATAATTTTTCTCTTTCTGGAAGTGCTGCATTTTACAAACTTAGCAGAAAGCTGATAAAGAAACACACACACACATACATATGTAAATGTATATATATAGTTAGTGCTGGGTAAGTGACATGAGACATGCCGCTGGTAGCTCTGTTAACTGTTTGAAACATTTGTGCCAATATTTGGTCAGGTGTCGACTTCCCAGTGTAAGCCCAAACTCCCATAACCATGGAAACTGTTCAGTTGAAGTGTGTGAGCAATAATAATATTTTTTAAATCATTTACTCTGTGGAGTTTCAAATATCATATACTAAGTGTAGTTTTTACAATTACTTGTTCATTTTATTAAACAATAAAATATGTAATATTAAGATCCTTACAAAGACATTTCCTGTACATTAGATTATGTAAGTAGCAATGAAATTTTTATAGTAGATTTTTCAGCTGACAACATGCCAGAAATATCAAGATGACTAACAATCTATGCTTTAAAAAATGACTTCCTAATCCAATTATTTCTTTTAAAGGATAGCACATTTTTTAAAGTATCTAATTTAAAAATAAAATACATGATAGATAGGATTCAGTTCAGTTCAGTTCAGTTCAGTTGCTCAGTTGTGTCTGACTCTTTGCGACCCCATGAATCGCAGCACGCCAGGCCTCCCTGTCCATCACAAACTCCCGGAGTTTACTCAAACTCATGCCCATTGAGTCTGTGATGCCATCCAGCCATCTCATCCTCTGTCGCCTCCTTCTCCTCCTGCCCCCAGTACCTCCCAGCATCAGGGTCTTTTCCAATGAGTCAGCTCTTCGCATGAGGTGGCCAAAGTATTGGAGTTTCAGCTTCAGCATCAGTCCTTCCAATGAATACCCAGGACTGATCTCCTTTAGGATGGACTGGTTGGATCTCCTTGCAGTCCAAGGGACTCTCAAGAGTCTTCTCCAACACCATAGTTCAAAAGCACCAATTTTTCAGTGCTCAGCTTTCTTCACAGTCCAACTCTCACATCCATACATGACCACTGGAAAAACCATAGCCTTGACTAGACAGACCTTTGTTGGAAAAGTAATGTCTCTGCTTTTTAATATGCTATCTAGGTTGGTCATAACTTTCCTTCCAAGGAGCAAGCGTCTTTTCATTTCATGGCTGCAATCACCATCTGCAGTGATTTTGGAGTCCCCCCAAAATAAAGTCTGACACTGTTTCTACTGTCTCCCCATCTATTTGCCATGAAGTGATGGGACCAGATGCCATGATCTTAGTTTTCTGAATGTTGAGCTTTAAGCCAACTTTTTCACTCTCCTCTTTCACTTTCATCAAGAGGCTTATAAGTTCATCTTCACTTTCTGCCATAAGGGTGGTGTCATCTGCATATCTGAGGTTGTTGATATTTCTCCCAGCAATCTAGATTCCAGCTTGTGCTTCTTCCAGCCCAGCGTTTCTCATGATGTACTCTGCATATAAGTTAAATAAGCAAGGTGACAATATACAGCCTTGACGTACTCCTTTTTCTATTTGGAACCAGTCTGTTGGTCCATGTCCAGTTCTAACTGTTGCTTCCTGACCTGCATACAGGTTTCTCAAGAGGCAGGTCAGGTGGTCTGGTATTCCCATCTCTTTCAGAATTTTCCACAGTTGATTGTGATCCACACAGTCGAAGGCTTTGTCATAGTCAATAAAGCAGAAATAGATGTTTTTCTGGAATTCTCTTGCTTTTTGATGATCCAGCAGATGTTGGCAATTTGATCTCTGGTTCCTCTGCCTTTTCCAAAACCAGCTTGAACATCTGGAAGTTCTCGGTTCACGTATTGCTGAAGCCTGGCTTGGAGAATTTTGAGCATTACCTTGCTAGCGTGTGAGATGAGTGCAATTGTGTGCTAGTTTGAGCATTCTTTGGGATTGCCTTTCTTAGGGATTGGAATGAAAACTGACCTTTTCCAGTTCTGTGGCCACTGCTGAGTTTTCCAAATTTGCTGGCATATTGAGTGCAGCACTTTTCACAGCACCATCTTTCAGGATTTGAAACTAGCTCAACTGGAATTCCATCACATCCACTAGCTTTGTTCATAGTGATGCTTTCTAACGCCCACCTGACTTCACATTCCAGGATGTCTGGCTCCTGGTGAGTGATCACACCATTGTGATTATCTGGGTTGTGAAGATCTTTTTTGTACAGTTCTTTTGTGTATAGGATATACATAAATAGAATATGTTTATCTGACAACATATACATTGTTATCTAATTCATATATATTTTTAGTCCAGATATCAGCTAAATGTACTATAAATAATATCTTGTGTTAAATTTTTTTCCCCTTGGAATAGATTTTAGTTTTATACATGGAAATTTATGTATACAGTTCCTCTAATACTAAACCTAAGACTTCTTCATATGACTAATACTTGAATTTTTGTGTATAAAAGATTTGCCTTTTAAGTTATATGTCAGTGTTTTTTAAATTTATTAATGTTTTTGAAGAAACTGTAACTGTTCGCTTAAAGACATAATACAATTCTTTGCCTTTCAAGGAAGTATTTAGATATAAATAGTTGTTCAAATAATAGGCTCCTGTTTGTTTTCCTTATTGGGGCAACCTAACAAGTAAGTGATGTGCTTCCCAGGTGGCTCAGTGGGTAAAGAATCTGCCTGCAATGCAGGAGGTGCAGGAGACACGGGTTCTATCCCTGGGTTGGGAAGATTCCCTGGAGCAAGGTATGTAAACCCACTCCAGTATTCTTGCCTGGAAAATCCCATGGTCAGAGGAGTATGGCAGGCTACAGTCAATAGAGTTACAAGGAGTTGGACATGACTGAAGTGACTGAGCACACACACATGAGACGTTAGTTAATAAAATGTATTAAAATATTGCTTGTTTAAATTGGAATATGGTACTGGTTAACACAGGTTACTGCAACTGATTGCTTTTATAATTGGGGAAGTATAAATAGATTCTGCTCTCCCCTGATGGCTGAGTGGTAAAATATCCTCCTGCAATGCAAGAGAGGTGGGTTTAATCCCTGGGTCAGGAAGATCCCCTGGAGGAGAAAATGGCAACCTCCTCCAGTATTCTTGCCAGGAAAACCCCATGGACAAAGGAGTCTGGTGGGCTATATAGCCCATAAGACATGACAGCAAGTAGGTCAGGTCAAATAGACTCTGCTTTCAATGAAGTAGACAGTGCCTACAGATGGAAATAAAAAAAACAAAAATATCCTTTCCCTGGCCCTGACCTGTTAAATATTTTCCTAAAATATATATAATTATGCCACCAACTCTGAGCCAGCCAGGTGAAAGTCCCAATCAGAATAGCATGGGCTGCAGTGCTTTTTATTGGAAGTGAGTGGTTTATTTTATTATCTAGACTTTAAAGTCTTCTAAAATGTCTCCAAAGTATTTGTATGGCCTAGAATATTACAAAGGAAGCTCTAGAGAGAAAAAGAATTATAGAAAAAGGGAAATATTTTGCTAATATGAAAGCTGACTTTACAAAAATTTAAATACATTTCAAACAAGAGTTTATTACTATATCCAGTAGCTTTATTAGAGCATGTGTGAATGAATAGCCAGTTATGAATGGTCGACAAATTTATGAAATGAAAAATAAATGAAAATAAAATGTGGCTTTCCAGTCCCTGAATGTAAGAATCATTTATCTGGAACATAAACATAAAGGTTTAGATTTTTCCATAGGAAATAAATTTCATTCCTCATCTTCTAAGTAAATCTGTATTCTGATTATCTATTTTCATGCCAAGCACACCACAGCTTTAAATATCTGCTTTGTTTTACTCACAGTTTTGTGAGTCAGGACTTCAGGAAGGTCTTGTCTGGAAATCTGGTCTTTTCTCAATAGACTCTGTGGCTGCTGGAGTTGGAGGGCCCACTTCCAACATGTCCTCTTCACTGATATGCTTATGCCTCAGTACTGTGTCTACCAGTGTCAGTCTCTCTCCTTCTCTCCAAGTGGCAGCTCCTGCTTCAGGTTTTCTCCATGTGACTTGGGCTTTTCACAGCATGGATGTCTTAAGTGTAGTTGGCTTACATAGCAGTTGGCTTCTAAGACAGTATGTTCCAAGAGAGATGGAGAGAAGATGCCAGTTCAATTACAGTCTGAGTTTAGAACTGGTACAGTGTTACTTCCCTGTATTCCACTGTTCAGAATAATCTGGTTCAAGGAGGTGAAGAAAAAAGGACTACTCCTGTTGAGAGGGATGGCATGAGCACAATGCATGTGATTATGTAGGATGGAAGATGCAATTTTTTCCATTTTGAAAAAGGTCCATTAAGTTTTTTAAAAAACAGTGGTCTAGACAGATATTTGGAAAGCCCACACATATTTTTTTTTTTAATTATATATATATATATATATTTTTTTTTTTTTATTAGTTGGAGGATAATTACTTCACAACATTTCAGTGTATGAAACTGGAGCCCATTATACAGAGTGAAGTAAGCCAGAAAGATAAAGAACATTACAGCATACTAACACATTTTTTGGAATTTAGAAAGATGGTAACGATAACCCTATATGCAAAACAGAAAAAGAGACACAGAAGTACAGAACAGACTTTTGAACTCTGTGGGAGAAGGTGAGGGTGGGATGTTTCGAAAGAACAGCATGTATATTATCTATGGTGAAAACCCACACATCTTGATTGGAGCATAGCGAGAGACAGATGAAGAGATTCAAAACTTAGATGTCAAAATATAACTGTACTACACCAGCTATCTCATCCTCTGTTTTGATCCTTCATCAAATGGTGAAATGCAAATGTATGAAAATATGTTCACTTTTGTTTATGGTAAGATAAATACAAAAAATGTACTGAGTTAGTTTCTCACCTATGAAATCAGCAAAAACTTAAAAGCTTTGGAATATATTTTGTTGATGAGAGTATGCATAAACTTGTAAATGATATTCTTATAAATGACAGAAAGGACTACCAAATGGCCCAGCCTATTAAAGGAGTTTGATAATATTTAAAAACATAAAATACTCATGCATTCTTTAACCAGGAATTCTACACCTAGGAATTTATCCTAAAAATATACTGGCAGAAATATGAAATGACCTATGCCCAAAGCTATACACTAAAGCAGTATTTGTCTTAGCAAATAAGAGGGAACAACCCAAATGATCATCAGTAGCCAAGTGACTGTACTGTAATATATCCATATAGTTGAGTACTATGCAACTAAGAAAGGAGTGACAATGTCTGTTACTGCTATGTCATAATTTTCTGACTGTAAGTGAAAAAGAAAAGTTGAGATAAATGGGTATAAGATGCTACTATTTACAAAATAAATATAAAGCTAGCCAGATAATAGATAGATATGCTTATCTTTGAAAAATAGCAATTAAAAAAGCAACATAAAGTCAATCCTTTTGTTTAAATTGAGGATCTATATAGAAGGGAGGGAATAGAACAGGATAGGAAAAACAAAGGAAGATCCAAGCTAGGCTTCTTTAAAATCTCTACATTGTAGATTTGACTTTAGGATTCTAAGAATATTTTCTATAATCATAAGGAAAAATTTTAAATATCTTAAAAACTTAAATAAAATTAATAAATGAACCTAATTGTATATGTAACTGGGATCACAGTTACAAAGAAGGTATTTTTTCAAGTGTGGTGACTTTATTTTTTTGTTAATTTTGAAATTTCTTACTCATGCTGTGTATCATGCAGGATGCTAATTCTTTAACCAGGGATCCAACTCGCGCCTCTGCAGTGGAAGCATGGAGTCTTAGCCACTGGACCATCAGGGAAGTTCCCAAGTGTGGTGACTTTAAAACACAGTTATCTGGTCATGCGTCCCTAGTGGGATATAACCTAAAGGGGGAAAAAAGATTTGCATTTATGTCTTAAAGTATTTTCAAAGCATATTGTTGATGATAATATATTGGCAGTTTTATTTATGGGACTCTATTTATGATAAAGTGAATGAGTTATTAGCTCTTTCCCTGGTGGCTCAGTGGTAAAGAACCCACCTGCCAATGCAGGAGACACAGGCTCAATCCCTGGATCAGGAAGATCCGTTGGAGAAGAAAATGACAACCCACTGCAGTATTCTTGCCTGGGAAACCCCATGGACAGAGCAATCTGGCAGGATACAGTCCATGAGGTTACAAAGAGTCGGACACAACTAAGCGACTGAATAACAATAAAAATGATTTATTACGTTGGTGTTTTTGAACTTCAGGATTTTTGCTTTTGGATGGAAGGAGACTGATTGTAAGAAAAATGCACCTTGTGTAAGGAGTGTAATTCACCGAGGGCCCCATCAGATGCTCTTTGAAACCTGTTGTCCATTTTCACCCATGCCATACCTGCCATAGGCTGCTTTCCCCCAATGACTGAGTGTGGCAGAAATATTAAGGGTGGATCCATATCTGGGAGCCATAACTCTTTATTGGCTAACTTTGGTTCAAGGACTTAGAGCTTTGCTGAATCTTCCTTAGCATAGCAGTTTAGGATACTTATTTCTCTCTCTGACTCTCTCTTTCTCTCTCTCCTCCTTCCCCATTCTAATGCTGTCCCATCTTTTCTAAACTCTTCATTGTCACTAAAGGTCAGAATTACATCCCAGTGCTGCAATTTTTATTGGAAGCGTAACACAGGGGTTCATACAGGGGACAACAGGAACCAAGGCTTCCTAACAGCCTTCTTTAGGTATCTTTCTCCCCAAGGTCCCCCGTGGATACTCCTCTCCTTCTGTATCCCCCCTCCTACTGTATCCCCCTCATCTGTATACTCTTCTGCTTTAAGTACCCACTGTCTTGATGCTTAAAAGTCTCTACCTGCCTCATATGGTTGTTGGGAAACGCAGCGTGGCTTTTCTGCTTAGACTGCTTTTCTCTGGTAAGAAGTTGCCCCCTGGAATTTCGTCATATCAGATTCTCTTCCTTCTTATATAGAATTTTTCAAACATTATTAACAAGAGACACACACATAGAGCCTAGGTATAAATAGCATCAAGATGTTGAGCCTTAAGACCTTCAGCTTTCTAAAGCCTTATGTGCATGACCGACCTCAGCATTCTATTGTAAATGTAAATATATTTTTATGATGTAAAGCAGTAAGACGGATGCCTGAAGATAGAGAGTTTAGAGGCTAGTATATCAAACACGGGGTTATTTTCCCTGCTTTCTGTTTTCTCATTGGCTTGTATAAATATAACCAGGAGATCAGGGAGTATATTTCAAACCAGATAAAAGATTTAGCTGCCTCTCAGAGGAGAGTGAAAGCGAAGTTATATTTTAATGTTTATAGAACAAAAGCAAACACATTCAGAAACTAAGAACCTTTATTTCCTAAGTTGTCTTTTTTCTCCCCTCAAAGTGTGAGAATATCTTAACCTACCATATTTAAGAACTGACTCAATAAAGTTGCCAAAGGTACCAAGAAATGAGGAGTCCATTGACACTTTCTCACACAGAAGCCAAACCATTTTGTCCCCTCAAAGAAAAGCACAAGTTTTCCTCCAGGGGGAGTGGAGTTTGATGTAAGATACCACAGATTTCAGGACTCCCACTTGGGTTTTCCTCAAAATAGAAAATGAAAAGAAACAGCTGTCCCGTGTGCATGTTAGCACTTCTCGTCTTTCGTCTGTGTACTTCTGACAGTTAAAGTTTTTCCCAGAGATGTTGAGAGCTTTACGGTACGTTCGATAACTTAAAAACTCTTTCACACAGAAAAGGGTGGGAAGGTGGTGCCATTCATCTTCTTAACGGAAATTTGATTCTCATTCCTTCTTACCAATAAATGAACCTCATTCCTCAAGTATTCTACTCATTTTCTGAAGGTTATTAGAATATAAATTGATGACCTTGTGGAAATTCTATGGAAATCATAGTATGTAGTGTGAGAGTTCTGCATTCATAAATCTCTCTAAATGTAATCCTGACTGACCTGACTCCTGAGGAACATTGCTTCAATTACATTTTAAGAAAAGAAAGAAAGAAAACCTTACAAGAAAATACAGGAGACTCAAAAACCCCACATTGGATTTAGCTCCACTGATTTTTTCCTTTTGAATCTTCAGAAAACTATCCCTTGGTATTAAAGGTAGATTCTCCTATTGAATTTATACTCAAAGGAAAGGACTTGAAATTGTTCACTGGTTGCTTTTCTCCCCCTTCTATACATTTTCTGGTATTCTTTCTGTTATTCAGAGGACATGTAGATCAGACGTAAAATGTACATACAAAACATAAAAGTAATCAGGGGAAAGCAAATTAAAGGCATGACAAGACATTAGTACAAATACACTAAATTGCTTGATATTAAAAACTCCTAAAATACACCATTTTGGGAGTGATGTGGATCAAAAGGAACGCTCATGTTCACGTGAATCAGAAAGAACCCTCATTTTCTGGTAATAGCAGTGTCAGTTGGTTCAACTGTTTTGGAAAGAAGTTGGCATTGTTATGTAAAGTTAAAGTTACAAATATCCTACAACACAGGTGTTCCACTGCTAGCTACATTTCTTAGAGAAATTTCTGCTCAGGACACATATACAGGAAATTCTAGCAGCAAGTTTATAATAGACCCAAATGAGGAACAACTTTGAGGTCTATGTTAATAAAAATGATAAATAAATAGTTGTATATTAATATAAAAGAATTCAATGAAAATGAGAGTCAACCACATGCATCAAGATGTGTGGAACATACAAACATATTAATGAAAAGAAAATTTGAAAAACACATACTTCATGATACCATTTGTAGAAACTTCAAAAACAGGCAAATTAAACTGTATTGTTTAGGGGGTACAGTGATACTTAAATGATAAAAGGAAATGGTGATCATGAAAGTTGAAGACATATAAGCCAAAAGCAAGGGAGCAGATTTCGTGAGTGAGAAAGAGGTTACCTTTGGTGATGGTGGTGATGGGAGATGGAGTTATCAGCAGGAAGGAATAATAGGAGTTCTAGAGTGTTGTCATTGGTCTGTTTCTTGACTCAATGATAAGTTACAGGGGTTGGCTTTGAAATAATTGATTAACTCTATGTTTAAGTTTTTTGCTGTTTTTATGTTCGTTAGTTATATTTCACACATATAAAGGTTAAAATAATCCTGTAATGAGTATATTTATTGTTTAAATTCACATTCAAGATAAGAAACAGGAAGTTTTTCTCTAGGCTATTTGAGGCAAATTCCTATGGTCTGTCATTTAGGCTTTTTTTTTTTTTTTTGTGGTTACCTGACTTGAAATTGCTTGCACCTTGCTAAAGATAGCTGGAGAGGAACAAATAACTGTCTGTTGTAACTTAATCTAGCATATCTCAAGAGGTAAAACTTGCTAACATTCTCCATACGATAAAAGAAAATCTGAAATAGCTCCAAGTTGTACCAAAGAAGTGATAAGGCAAGCAAGACAGAATATTGCAAGAAAAAAAGGTGGGAAATGAGTTCTGAAGAGAGAAAGAAACATGATATAAATAGAATTGTGTACCCCATCCACCCGACTCTGACCCTACCAAATTCATATGTTGAAACCCTAACCCCCAGTGGGATGGTATTTGGGGACTGACCTTTGAGAGGTCATTAGGTTTGGAGGAGATTCTGATGGCGGGGCATTCGTGATTGGTTTAGTGTTCACATAAGAGACACCAGAGAATTTGCTCTTGTTCTCTCTCTGCTGTGGGGGGACCCAGTGAGAAGGCAGCCAGGTGCAGGCTAAAGGAAGCTCTTTCCAGGTACAGAACATTCTGGTACTCCAACTTCAGACTTCTGATGTACAGAACTTGATAAACTTCTGTCATTGAAGCCACCCAATCTATGGTATGGTAAATACCATAGTATTTTGTTATGGCAGCCTGAGCTGACTATTGGGCTTCCCTGGTGGCTCAGATGGTAAAGAATCTGCCTGTAATGCAAGGGATGTGTGTTCGACCCCTGAGCGGGGAAGATCCCCTGCAAATATATAAAAATACATTGAGGAAAGGAAAGTGAGGGTTTATCAGTTAAAAGATAGTTACAAAACACTTTATTTGGGGAAAAGTAAGATTTTTCTTCTCCTAATTTATACAAAGCACAAATGTAAAATGTATCATGCTGTCCTGGAAAAGTATAGAATCATCTCTCCCTGACAAAGTAAAAGACTATGTTAAAGTACTTTAAAAACATTTCATACTGAAACACTCAAATGAATTATCTAAAAATTCACACATTGTTTTAATTGAAATTATATATTTTTTATCAAGTTTGCAAACAACTTTTTTTTTCTATTTTGGCCTTTAAAAAATCAATCAAAGTTATATTATTTGAGACCATACAAATACACATACTTAGAAATCATTGTCTCAGTAAACTTATCATGGGAATTAAAGCTACTCATGAAAAACTGCCCTTTCATAAATTAGTGTGTTTGTGTCTTAAGAAGATAATATTATAGAGTTTTTATAATAAATATTTTACCCATTTACTATTTTTTACTTTACTCTCCACTTAATGTTTCCAAACTGAATATACAAAAACATCCTTTTAAACAAACTGAGGTACAGAGAGGTTAAATTAAAACACATTTTCAAACAAGTACTAATGAGCTGAATGTAAATTCCAGAAATATGAAATGTGAATGTGGGTTATTTAAACAACATAATTAAATCATAAAACCAGTAGCTTAATTTTTGAGGATTAAGAATATATTTAGAGTCATTCATGTAGAATTATATAAATACATTTAGCTAACGATTAAATAAGGTTGGTAAAAATTAACTCATACATATGACTTTTACCCCATTTTAAAAGTGTGGTGGAGTGTAAACAACATAGATGGAGTATTTGCCTTTTTAAAACTTATAACCCTCAGATTTTGTAACAGAAATACTTCACTTCTTAAGGAAGTGACTCCTTTTGTAATATTTATTTAAGCAAGGTTTCTCAGGTCACTGACTGTTAAATAAATCTAGTTAAGTAAGAGTAAATCATGTTAAAGATTTAAGAATTCCTTACCACACAGTCTGTATTACCTTTCTTTCCCAGTATTTCTTCTTGCTGAGAAGTTTCAGGTTCTCAGATGTAGCATGTTATAATAATTGATTATTTATATAACTTTTTTTACCCTGCTACAAATAGCTTAGGGCTTTTAGAGTGTATCCTCTCTGTTCCTAGTTTATATAACAAAAATACTATTATCTTCCTCATAGAGGTTATAAGAAATGATGTAAGTCTGTGTATGTAAAACTTGAATAATATTAAATAGGAACAATATTCTCTTAATGTATTGTCAATTTGGCAGTCACATTTCTTAAACTGATTGTAAATAAATGATGTTTGGTGCTTGATGATGGAGTATGGTTGTTTTAAATTAAAAGTTTAGGGCTTCCTTGGTGGCTCAGACGGTGAAGAATCTGCCTGCAACGTAGGAGACTGGAGTTTGATCCTTGGGTCGGGAAGATCCCCTGGAGAAGGGATGGCTACCCGCTCTAGTATTCTTGCCTGGAGAATCTCATGGACAGAGGAATCTCATGGGCTACAGTCCATGGGGTTGCAAAGAGTTGGACACAGCTGAGCAACTAACACACACAGCTGCTAGGCTACTTAGAGATTATTCAACTCATCATGAAATCCAGGTTTAGAAAAACTTAATGACTTGGACTAATCAGTTGGTAAGTAAATAAGAATTAAAGACTGATGTCCTGTCTTATATTTCAGTTTAATTTCCATTATCTCATGTTTCCATTTAAAATATTTAACATTTTGACTATTTAAAAAGCAATTCATTTTAATTTGATAAGTTGTGCAGTCTCCTGGGATATCTTCAGTATATTACAGATTAGGTTAAAGTCTAATTTGATCATCAAGCCAATCCCACAACAACATCTTTGTCGGAAGGGTGAGCATTTCATATGGTGAAAGTATTGGTTTAGATTAAGTCTAGTTAGAAATAGGGGTTCCCTGGTGGCTCAGATGGTAAAGAATCTGCCTGCAATGCAGGAGACTTGTGTCAGGAAGACCC
This sequence comes from Dama dama, assembly GCF_033118175.1. NCBI lineage: Eukaryota > Metazoa > Chordata > Mammalia > Artiodactyla > Cervidae > Dama > Dama dama. Next base: position 21,330,279 of record NC_083686.1, on the reverse strand, counting down.
CCAGGAGAAGGAAATGGCTACCCACCTCAGTATTCTTGCCTGGAGAACTCCACGGACAAGAGACTGGAGGGCTATAGTCCATGGGGTCACAAAGAGTTGGACGTGACTGAGACGCTAACAGTTAGTTAAAAACAATTGAAAATCCCAAAGTGGCAGTGACTGAAACCAATTATAAACTCTTTTTATTTAGTCTTATATTCCAGAGGTTTTACATGTCTCATAAACCTGGGAATAAATTTGATCTTCCTTGACACTCGCATAAACATCTATTCCTAGGAACAATAACAACAATGCAGTAAAACAGTAAGTTGCAAGATATGTAATAAAATGAACAACTCACAAAGTGATATTGATACTATATATACTTTTATGGGTACATAAGTATAGACATAAACAACTGAAAATAACTGAAAGCTGTGTGCAAAATGATAATGATGGTTACTTTGGATGTTTAGGCTCGAGATTGGTAATCTGATTGGACTTTATCTGTAATGTTCTAAGGATTTACAACAAAATAAGGTGTGTTTGCAGATGGGAAAAGTGGGGCGTAGACTTACTATATGGAAATCTTTAGGACTGCTGCAGTATTTTTTTTTTTTTTCCCTCCTAGTTATGTTGCCCTCTGAGATTCCAAAACTCCCCACAGACCTGCCAGTGAGAGGGTTTCCTGTTGTTCGGAAACTTCTCCTCCTTCACAACTCCCTCCCCAGGATGGGTCTCTGTCCCTAACTCTTTTATCTCTTTTTTTTGTGTGTCTTTTATATTTTGTCCTACCTCCTTTCAAAGAGAATAGGCTGCCTTTCTGGTGCCTGGTGTCCTCCGTCAGTGTTCAGAAGTTGTTTTATGGAAGTTGCTCAGCATTCAAATGATCTCTTGATGAATTTGTGGGGAAGAAAGTGGTCTCCCTGTCGTCCTATTCCTCCACCATCTTCGGACCACCCCCTAAAGTAACTTAAAAAACTTTTCTTATTGTGGTAAAATTCACATAATATGAAACATACTATTTTGACTATATTTAACTGTACAGTTCAGTGGCACTATGTACGTTCCCATTGCTGTGCAGCTCTCACCACTCATCATTTCCCAAATTTTTCACCATGCTAAACTGAACCTCTGTCCCCATTAAACACTAACTCTCCACTCCCCCTCCCTCCCCTCTGACCCCTTGGCCCCTGTCATCTACTATTACACTTTCTGATTCTATTAACTTGACTATTCTAGGTATCTCATATAAGTGGAATCAAACAGTATTTGTTGCTCTGCAGTGTCTGAACTGGATAACCATCGTATCAATTATAGGTTTTGGTTGTGAACAATAGAAACCAATTCCAATGAACTAAAAAAAGGGGGGTTTACTGGAGGGACACTGGTTATTGTAGATTCAAGGAAAAAGTTGAATTATGAGGCTGTCTAGTAGGAATTAAGGACAGCTTAATTCAGCTTAATACAACTCCAGTTTCTTCGCAACCTTGGATCTCTCTCTTTATGATATGCATTCCCATGAGGTGACGTGACATTGGGTAAGTCTGAGGCATATTCATCAGCTGAGCTTTGGGAGGCAAGAGTTGTGAGTGAGTGGGTACCATTGACTGTGTCACCAGAGCAAAGAATGCGAGAGGGACTGTTTTCCAAATAAAAAGTGTATGTGTTCTCAGTCACTTAGTCGTGTCTTGACTCTTTGTGACCCATGGACAGTAGCCCACCGGGCTCCTCTGCTCTTGATACAGGGATCAAACCCACGTCTCACATCTCCAACATTGGCAGGCGGATTCTTTTACCACTAGTGCCACCTGGGAAGCCCTCCAAATAAAAATTAGGGTTCTGTTTTCAAAAAATGTGAAGGGTTGTCAGGAAGGCAAAACCAACAAGTGTCTATGGTTATCACAGAAGAACACACACTGAAGTCTATCTCCCTTCTTCAGCCATAGTTTTTAGATGTTCTGTGGGTCTGTGGAAAGATATTCTGCTGTGGAGCCAAGTTTAGTGATCATACTGTCCAAAAGGGTCTTTATTTGGTTAAAATGCAATCAACTGCATGAACACGTTTTCTGTACCTTTAAATTTTACTCAGAAATTGTTTTCTTTATTGCTCTTATTTACTGAGCTATGTACTCCATCTTTGGTTATGCTGTTGAAGGCAATGGGTACATGGGATACTGTTTACAAATATTTACTACTTTTCCTTAGGCAGGATTATTCTTTTCCATTTTGTTGATTTCAGGCATGGCACTTTCTTTCTCCAATAAAATATGAGCGGAAGTGACATGAGTCTCTTACAAGCAGATGTTCTTTTTTTTTTTTTTTCCCATTTATTTTTATTAGTTGGAGGCTAATTACTTTACAATATTGTAGTGGTTTTTGCCATACATTGACATGAATCAGTCATGGATTTACATGTGTTCCCCATCCCAATCCCCCCTCCCGTCTCCCTCTCCATCCCATCCCTCTGGGTCTTCCCAGTGCACCAGCCCTGAGTACTTGTCTCATGCATCCAACTTGGGCTGGTGATCTGTTTCACCCTTGATAGTATACTTGTTTCAATGCTCTTCTCTCAGAACATCCCACCCTCGCCTTCTCCCACAGAGTCTAAAAGTCTGTTCTGTACATCTGTGTCTCTTTTTCTGTTTTGCATATACGGTTATCATTACCATCTTTTTAAATTCCATATATATGCGTTAGTATACTGTATTGGTCTTTATCTTTCTGGCTTACTTCGCTCTGTATAATGGGCTCCAGTTTCATCCATCTCATTAGAACTGATTCAAATGAATTCTTTTTAATGGCTGAGTAATATTCCATTGTGTATATGTACCATAGCTTCCTTATCCATTCATCTGCTGATGGGCATCTAGGTTGCTTCCATGTCCTAGCTATTATAAACAGTGCTGCAATGAACATTGGGGTACAAAATTCTAGCAAACAGAATCCAACAACATATTAAAAAGATCATACATCACGACCAAGTGGGCTTTATCCCAGGAATGCAAGGATTCTTTAATATCCACAAATCAATCAATGTAATATACCACATTAACAAATTGAAAGATAAAAACCATATGATTATCTCAATAGATTCAGGAAAAACCTTTGACAAAATTCAACATCCATTTATGATAAAAACTCTCCAGAAAGCAGGAATAGAAGGAACATACCTCAACATAATAAAAGCTATATATGACAAACCCACAGCAAACATTATCCTCAATGGTGAAAAGTTGAAAGCATTTCCCCTAAAATCAGGAACAAGACAAGGGTGCCCACTCTCACCACTACTATTCAACATAGTTTTGGAAGTTTTGGCCACAGCAATCAGAGCAGAAAAAGAAGTAAAAGGAATCCAGATAGGAAAAGAAGAAGTGAAACCTCACTGTTTGCAGATGATATTATCCTCTACATAGAAAACCCTAAAGATTCTACTAGAAAATTACTAGGGCTAATCAATGAATATAGTAAAGTTGCAGGATATAAAATTAACACACAGAAATCCCTTGCATTCCTATACACTAACAATGAGAAAACAGAAAGAGAAATTAAGGAAACAATACCATTCACCATTGCAACAAAAAGAATAAAATACTTAGGAGTATATCTACCTAAAGAAACAAAAGACCTATACACAGAAAACTATAAAACACTGATGAAAGAAATCAAAGAGGACACAAATAGATGGAGGAATATACCGTGTTCGTGGATTGGAAGAATCAATATTATGAAAATGAGTATACTACCCAAAATAATCTATAGATTCAATGCAATCCCTATCAAGCTACCAACAATATTCTTCACAGAACTAGAACAAATAATTTCACAATTTGTATGGAAATACAAAAAACCTCGAATAGCCAAAGCAATCTTGAGGAAAAAGAATGGAACTGGAGGAATCAACCTGCCTGACTTCAGGCTCTACTACAAAGCCACAGTCAATAAGCAGATGTTCTAAGAGCCAGCAAGTGATGGTGTTCCCTCCGTACAATAACAAAGATATTTGAAATAGAGGTTATTTTCAGGAGCCTCCCAGTACATCCCTCCAAGGTGAAGAGCCACAATCAACCTGCTGTGGATGCACAGCTTTTTGAGAAACAATCATTTGTAATTTTAAACCACAGAGATTTGGGGTATTTGTTACTATAGTATAACCTAACCAGTCCTGACTGAAACACTTGTATAACTAATTCTCTGTTCAGACTTCACAGATAATTTCTAACTCATTCTGGTTTTAAATATTTCCTATCATAAGTAGGAAGTTAGGTAGAAAGTGATGAAGTGATGAGAAGATTATTTTGTGAGCAATAGAGAAGCAATACTTCCCTCTGGGCAAGCTTTTGACAAAAATAAATTTGACATTTTGGAGATGTAAAGTCAGAAGTACATAGGTGTATTATAATCTGAAAACTTACTTTCAAATAGGACAACAAATTGAGAAATTTCTCAAACACATGATTCTCTCCATTAGTACCAATTAATAGTTATTTTTATGTATAGTTAGATGTCTGGTGGCCCAGTGGTAAAGAATTTACCTGCTAATGCAGGAGATTTAGGAGACATGGATTTGATCACTGGTTTGGGAAGATCCTCTGGAATAGAAAATGGCAATCCACTCCAGTATTCTTGCCTGGAAAATTCAGTGGACAGGGAAGCCTGGTGGGGTACAGTCCATGGGGTTGCAAAGCATTAGACACAACTGAGCAACTGAGCATGCACACACACAGGTGTTTTGATTATTAGTTGATATTGGTACTATGCGTGTGTGCATCCTCAGTCAGTTTAGTTGTGTCTGACTCTTTGTGACCCTGTGGACCGCAGCCTGCCAGGCTCCTCTGTCCACAGAATTCTCCAGGTAAGAGTACTGGAGTGGGTTGCCATTTCCTTCTCCAGGGGATCTTCCCAACCCAGGGATCGAACCCACATCTCTTACATATCCTGCATTGGCAGGTGAGTTCTTTACCACTGGCACCACCTGGGAAGTCCACTGATACTATAAGCTAAGGCATATAAAACTAGAAAAGAAGAAGCTGACAAGTTATGATTAGTTTAATAAGTTGCATGTATTGTTCAACAAAATAATCATTAGGTTACATGCTGTATATGCCCATATTGATTTAAAGAAACCTGGTAATAATCTCTCTTTAACTATTTAGAAAAAGAAATCACCAGGTCTATTTCCCTATTATGTATTTGCCAGATCTACCTCTTCTTATTCTTACCACCACTGCTTTAAGTCACATCTTCATTATCTCTTACCAAAGCTCTCTAATTAATAGTTCCAGTGTGCTTCTCCTCCTGGTTATGTTTATCACAACCGCTGGATGCTATAACTAAAATACAACATTGACCATCTTATTTCCTTGCATATGACCCTTGTGGTTCAACATCTCCTAGAAGACAAGGTTCAAGCTCCGTAATGTAGCATATAAGGGTTTCCTGGAAAGGCAGCATGGCCTGTAGGTTATGAGAATGAGTTTTAGAACCACACTGCCTGGGTTGGAAAATAGGTCTGCTCTAATTAGCTGAGTGACCTTTACTAAATATTTACAACAGTATGTCTATAAAAATGTTAGCTTTTGTTAATTTTGTATGGTTTCTCTCTCACTTCCTATACTTACTCTCTGATTTTTTTTATAATTATCCAAGGGTAATGATTACCCAATTAATTTTTTAATTATTACCCAATGCTTTCCTGGTGGTTCAGACAGTAAAGAGTCTACCTGCAATGTGGGAGATCTGGGTTCGATCCCTGGGTTGGGAAGATCCCCTGGAGAAGGAAATGGCAACCCACTCCAGTACTCTTACCTGGAGAATTCTGTGGACAGAGGAGCCTGGCAGGCTGCAGTCCACAGGGTCACTAAGAGTCAGACATGACTGAGCGACTAACTTCCACTTTAATGGGTACCTGGCAGATTTTCATCTCTATTCTTGAATTCCTTTGTAATTACTCATAACTCTTTCCCTCTTCCACTACCCCCTCCCTCAAACTGGCTAATGCTGTCTCATCTTTTAATGTTTAGTTCAGTGATAGCTTTAAAGCTTAAGACTAAGTGTCTTTTCTTCGAATACCTAAGATATTTCTCTTATGAATTCAAAACCCATCTGTATCTCTATTATTATACTTATCACACAGTATGATATTATAAGGTTTTTGTATCTACTGACTTCTATGAGACCACAGGCAGCTTGAGAGCAGGAATCATATCTCATTAATTTGTCCTTAGTATACTTCCTGATTCATAATAGACACACAGTAGAAATGTTTGTTGAATATATAGAATATTGCCAAATAAAGAAAGGATTATTATTTTGTAATCACTTTTGAACTCTTTATTTTGTGGTTCATTGTTGCTTAATTAAGATCATTGTGATGAATTTCCTTTGAAATTTATTTCCAGAGAAAGTTGTTTCTCTCTTGAATTCTTAATGTTTTCTTTTATCTGATAAGCACAACCTAGTTTCACGTCTTTCCTTGAGTATCTCCACTCATAGAGCTAAAATAGTGTTCTATTCCAGTAACTGAATTGGGCTAAGTGGCTAATATTTTGCTTTTATTACATTAAATAAATTGTGCTTAAATTATAGTCCATTTTAAATTATTGTGGGTAGTGAGGAGAATACATAGTTTGAAATTCCATGACATGATAAAAAGAATAAAATGGACATGTAAGTGCAATTAACTGTATCTGGCATGAGTATTGATATTATTTATAATCTTGATTCCAATTATTTTAAAATAAAGACTCTATAAATGTATGAAATTAAATTTAAAAATTTGATAGTTTATTATAATTATGATTATAATTATGTGTGATTTATGATTGTGCACTGTGTATACTGTTTATATGTAGTTTTTGTGTTGAAGGAATTGTCACTTGAAATAAAGAAGGCTGCTTTTTTGTACCCAGAATATTTTCAATGTATTTGCTTAGCTAATATATATATAACTGAAGATCTGATTTTTTTTTTTTTAGGACACTAACAAGTGCTGGTAAAGACCTACATGATAATTTTCTGAAGGCTCTGGCCGTGAGAGAAGAAGACAATCGCAGTGGAAAAGTGAGCGTGAGTACATTTCATTCAGAGATTAAAAACATATACCTTAAAGGCACATTAGTATATAATATCTAGTTAGTTAATAATATAATTTTAAATATTGTCTCTGAAAGGTAATTCATGAGGGATATAATAGAGCTCTTTATTATTGGAATGTATTATAGGAATATATGTGGAAAAATTATGTCAGTTTATATCTGTAGAAGTAGCTACATGGTGAAAAATATTAGTATCATTCTGCATATTTGTTGTGGAGAAAATGCCTATATGTGGCAGACTGGTTGTCATCTCCAACTTTGTGCTACTGCTATGTTGAAACTTCCTGCTTCTTTTCAGCCCCATCTCTTAGTACACTTCTCCAAGTCATTTTATACACTCATCTTCAAGGTTTTCCCACTGTGTACCTGATTTTATGCTTTTTCTAGAAGATAAAGTCTTCCCTCTAGTCCTACATTGGGAGGTGTGATAGAAACCACATAATAGAGAGAGATGATTTTGAGTCATCCAAGGAGGATATGCTTTTGCTTTATTAAAACTTGTGCTAAATCAGATATTTAAAATTGCTAATATTATTTGGAATATTTACTTTCATGCTTTGCTAATATAATACTGGTGATAACAGTCTTCTGTATGTAAAAATAGACAAATATTCATGCTGAAACTATAATGAGTGACTTACAGGAAAAGAATCAGAAGTAGCAGGATGCAAATTTTAGAGCAACAGAAAAATATGTTATAAGAGTGTTTACCTTTACCAAAGTTTTCTCAATTAAAAAAAAATTGTATTTTTCTTTTTTTCAAATTTATTTATTTTACTTTACAACATTGTATTGGTTTTGCCATACGTTGACTTGAAAATGTCACATGCAGATAAAATCCTCAATGTACTTCAGAAAGAAAAAATATCACTGTTTGGTTAGATAATTGTATAGAATGATCCTGGACTTGAAATCAGGGAAACTTTGTTGGTGGAAGTGGGCTGAGTGAAATTTAAAGGAAGTGAGGTTGGAAATATGGGTGGACACTAGATTGGAGGACTTTGTAAATCACAACAGAAAAGTTGGAATTTATCTGAACCTTTTTGGAAAGAGCAGCTAGAAAGGAGGAAGACAGGTAGAAAAATGTGGTGTCATAGTAATCCATGGTAAGGACCTTCAAGAAAAAGCAAATGATCATCGGTGATCAAGCAGGATAAGGTCTGAAAAAGGATCTGTTGTGTTTGGGAACATTCACTTTAAAAAATACTTGACAACAAATTCCATCCATAGTAAGGACAGAAGTCAGGTTTCTTACGGTTGAAAAATAGCCCATGGTTAGGCAGTAGCACCAAAAAACACAAACACCTTTAGAGACCTGAGGCCCATGTTTTGTTCTGAAATGGTTATGCCTCTCAAAAATGCCCTTTTAACCTTTCTATCCCATTGGTATTTCCTTTAACAATGAACAACAGCATCTTTCATTCATTTACTCAGTCAGAAGTATGTCAGTTATAATAAACTTAATTCTCTTTCACCCATGTTGAATAAGCTACTAAGTTCTTCTAAATATGTCAAATTACATCACTTTTCACCATCTCAAATAGCGTTTATCTAGAGTCAAACCCCCATCACATCTTAAATACATTACTATAACAGCCTCTTAAATGATAACACCTGTGTATTTTCTTGGCCAACTCTGATCCATTTTCCAATTTCATCCTTCTTATGCACCTGCTCAAGGCTGGAACTATTTTAGTCTCTGGGACACTGGGGCACTGAAGAATCTGTGACCTTAAAGCATTTGTATTTTAGAGCACAAGATAGAGAATAGGTGGACAAAACAAAAATGGAACAGTTAATTTCAACTTTGGATGGGTGCTATGAAGAGCACAGAATTAGAATATCAGATATAGAGATTGAATAGACAGTGGTTGGTTGCTTTAGCTACTGTGTACAGGAAAATCACTTTAAGGAGGTTACATCTGTTGAGACTGGAATGAAATGAGGAAGATAGTCATGGAATGTGAAGAGTGAGACATCCCAAAGAGATAAATATTTGAGAGGGTGCAATATATCCCATTAAGAAGGAAGATGTATTAAAATCTCCCGAGATAACAGCAATCATGGCATAATCAAGAAATGATAAGAAAACTGAAATGACTGGAAGATAATTATTGAAGGGAATTATAAAGACAGATGAGGTCAGAGAGAAGGTCAGAAGCTGGACCATACAGGTTATAAGGAATTTTTATTTTATTCTTTTTTAATGTTTATATTTATTCTTTTATTACTGTGATAAGAAGTCGATGGATGGATGACCTTAAGTCGAGAAGTGACTTGATATGGCTTCCACTTTAGATTAACTTCACCACTGCTGTGTACAGTAGGATAATATGGGGAAGAAGTCAAGCAGAAGCAAGCAGATAAATTAGGGAGCTCTAATAATCAATCAGCAAAAGAAGAAACTCTTAAAACAGCATGGTTGTAGTTGAGATGGAGAGAAGTTCATGTATATGAATCGTGTCTATGTTTTAGATGCAAAGCACACAGGACTCAGTGATGGATTTGATGTGAAATCTTAAAGAAAGGGGAAATTAGGATGCCTTCTAGGTTTATCATTTGAACAGGTGGGGATGATGGTGGCATTTAGTGTGACTTTGGAACTTATTTCAGGAATCAATAATGTTCTATTTTGGCTACATTAATTTTGTGATGCCTATTAGATGCCCAAGTGGAGAAGTGGATTGGTCATTTACATATATTGGTTTAGAAATTGTGAGAAGTCTTGGCTAGCATATAAATCTGAAAGTTATCAACATCTAGTATTAGTCACTCAGTCGTGTCTGACTCTTTGTGACCCCATGGACTGTGATCTGCCAGCCTCCTCTGTTCATGAGATTTCCCAGGCTAGAATACTGGAGTGGGTTGCCATTTCCTTCTCCAGGGGATCTTCCCAACCCAGGGATCCAACCCAGGTCTCCTGCATTGCAAGCAGATTCTTTTTTTTTTTTTTTTTTGCAGGCAGATTCTTTACAACTTCTAAATGGTTTGTAAAATCATGAACTTGCAAAAGTTAACCAGGAAGAGAGTATGGGTAAAAAGAGTGAGGTTCTGTGACAGATTTTTAGGACACTCCAACATATAGAGATCTGAAATGTGTCGAAGAAGTAGCTAAGGAAACTGAGAAATAGCACGTAGGAGAACAAGCAGGTGAGAGCCATGCTGTGAAAATAAAAAATAAAAAAAAAACTCCAAGAATGCTCACCATGGCAATTGCTGCTGAGAGGCTACAAAAGAGGATGTATCAGTTTCCGAGGGGTGCCATAGGAAATTACCATAACCTGAGTGGCTTAAAACAATAGAAATTTGTTCTCTCACAGTTCTGACGGCCAGAAGTCTGAAATCACAGTGTCAGCAGAAACATTCTGAAGGGTCTAGGGGAGAATCTGTTCCATTCCTTTCTCAGCTTCTGGTGTTGCTGACAATCACTGGTATACTTTGGTTTGTAGAGACATCACTTTGATCTCTGCTACTGTCATCACGTGACATTTCTCCTTGTGTACCTGTGTTTGGGTCTTCTATTCTCATAGAGACACCAGTCATATGGGATTAGCACCCCTCACCCTGAATATGACTTAATATTAATTCCATTATGTCTACAAAAAAAAAAAACCTATTTCCTAATAAGGTTATCCTCACAGGTACTAGGGGTTAAGATCTCAACATATCTTTTGAGGGGGACAGAATTCAATCCATGAAAAATCCAATCAATTCAACAGATAAAATGTTTGCTGTTGTTTTGGGGTAGGTAAATATCATGGATTGTGCTGGCAAGGGCAGTTTCAGTGGAAGACTGTGGTTAAGTGTGTGCTTGGAGTAGGTAAAGAAAAAGGTGTATGGATGAAGATAAGGAAAATCAACTGTTTTTGAGGATTTTTGCAGTGAAGCATCACTTAGATATTGATTGATAACTGGTACAGGGTCAAGAGTCCAGGAAATTTGTTTTATTATGCGTTAAGATGGATCATTGTTGTTGTTGTTCAGTCACTAAGTTGTATCTGACTCTGCAGCCCCATGGATTGCAGCAAGCCAGGCTTCCCCGTCCTTCACATCTGCCAGAGATGGCTCAAACTCATGTCCATTGAGTTGGTGATGCCATCCAACCATCTCATCCTCTGTTGTCCCCTTGTCCTTTTGCCTTCAATATTTCCCAGCATCAGGGTCTTTTCCAGCGAGACAGCTCTTCACATCAGGTGGCCAAAGTATTTATTAACCAAGTTTATGTCAATGGGAATGACCCATAGAGAGAGGAGTGTTGATGCTGTAGAGGACAGAGGGGATCTTTGTTGGGGGAATGGGATTCAGAGCACAAGGAAAAGGCTTGCCTTTGAGAGGGGCAGAGGCCACTCACAGAAGGGAAAAGGAATCTATAGGTCTATTTACCAGGTAGATTGGTGAATTTGGATTTTGGAAAATGAGATAGCTTTTCTGGAAGTTTATCTATTTTTTCGACATGACTGCTGAATGACCTTTAATTGCATCATTATAGGTTTGGTTTTTTTTTCCCCTTAGAAAAAATGCTAAATTTAACTTTTTTGAGTCATTTAATGTTCGGTAGGCTGTCATTGATTTGGAAACTAGCATCTTTTTTAGACTCGCTGCTGACTCTGAAAATAACATATGGTCGTTTATTTGGACCTTTGAATTTGTGATACTATTATAATCAGCAGAATGCATGTCATTGTATCAAGGGAAGCATTTAAGGCTTAATTTTCTGTATCTAGTCATGTCATAATGAAGACTCCAAATGGTTTTAGAGCAAACTATTTACAACAGAATACAGTATGTTTTAGAAAGATCTAATTATCAATATTAGGATCATAAGCTTACTTAAAAGCCATTTACTAAATGGATATGCTTTAAAAAAGTAATCCTATAAAATATACAGTATTCATGAGATTTGAATCTATATTAATTTGCTGTCAGCAGAAATTATATGTGAATTTTATGAGGTCTGAACTCTCCAAGGGAAATGTCTATTTCCTGAGCATTGAGATTTCTCTGCATAATGCATAGGTACAAAATACATGGAGAACTTCATCACAGGGGCACATTTGCTACTCTTTTTGTTTCATCTTATTGAAAGTAAATAGTAAAAAAATTGTGATATAGTTTTAGAACTGACGTAGTTGACCTACATGGCCTAATAAGGTTTGAAGCTCTAATTTCATAGCAATTTTCCCAGGTAATTTTCTTTAAATATAGCTAGGAAATTAGAAGATGAGATTTACTTTCCCACGTGCGTAACTTTTGAGTATATTTTTAAGTTTGGTGATCCCAGGTTTCAAATGCTATTTAGTGTAATTGGATCTTTTTCTGAGTGTCCTCTTTCTCCCTCTGGTCAACTTATTGCAAATGTGATTTATTAGTTTTTTTTTTTTTTAATGCTCTGAGTTGACACTGCTATAGAGCCTGGAATTTAGAAAAGCAGGCCTCCTCTCAGTCCCCCATCCCCAGGAGCCCCCACCTAATATTTTCAGTGTGTAAGTTATAAGGTTATTTGCATATTATACACATTTATACAATCCCCACAAAGCTGCTGCCTGGGCATCTAGTCTTGGGCTATGCCCTGGGAGAGAATAGGGTTTTATGAAAATTAGAAGTTTATAGAGCTGCTATTTAAAGACTAAAATTTCTTGAAAATATACTTCCTTTAAAGCTTTCAGTGGTTCAGATGTTTTTGATATAGATATTATTTGGATAAGTCCCTTTTAAAAGAAAATTGTGATAAGCCAGAAGTAACTCAGTTGAATTCAAGAATTATTTCATAATTACCTCTGAATTTGTATATAATGCTTGCAAAATACTATGTATGTATAGTATCTGAATATGTATATATATAAACATATGCAAACACTCTGTATAAGTATATATATATATGTAGGTATGTATGCATAAGCACACATTATTTTACATCTTTTCCAAAATATTCCATTTTAAATTACTATGATGCTGCATTTTGTTTAGACAAAATATTGAGTCTTATGTGAAATTCATGTACAAAAATGTTTGAAAGAATTTTGTAGTACTTCAAATGACAAGTATCATGAGTATTTTTTCCTAGTAACAGAGTATTTAATTATATTTTAAATGTGAGCTATTCATATAAGAAAACATTTATACCTCATGCCTCATAAATTTCAGATTTAAAACTTCTTTGAAGACTAAAATAGCTAACCATTTTCTTCTCATTTGTAAGCAGATTTATTGTTTCCTGAAAAGGTGTAATTTTCTGATTATTCCATCTATGAAGTGTTTAACACTGTCCCTACAATGAGGCATTTATTAAGAGTATAACAAGTGCTTAGAAAAGCACATTAAACAAGTCTGGTTCTAGATGCCCGGAAACTCAGATCAGAAGCAAATCATAGTGATGCTGGTGGACATAAAAAGTTCTCAGAAAGCTGAAAACATTGTGTGAACATACGTTGTTGTTGTTCAGTCGCTAAGCTGTGTCTGACCCTTTGTGACCCCATGAACTGCAGCATGCCAAGCTTCCCTGTCCTTTACCGTCTCCCGGAGCTTGCTCAAACTCATGTCCATTGAGTCGATGATGCCATCCAACCATCTCATACTCTGTAGTCCCCTTCTCCTCCTGCCCTCAATCTTTCCCAGCAACAGGGTCTTTTCTAATGAGCTGGCTCTTCACATCAGGTGGCCAAAATATTGGAGTTTCAGCATCAGTCCTTCTAATGAATACTCAGGATTGATTTCCTTTAGGATTGAATCATGAACATATGAGATAGAGGAAAATGCATTTTCTTAGAAAAATCAGTGGAAATATCAAATGATTAAATATTTCAATGCAAGTGAGAGTAAAGGCATTTTATTTGATTTTTTTGTAATTTCCAGAAATTTCTTAATCAAATGGTTGAATTTTTACAGAGGATGCTTGGATGAAGATGTAACATTCTGAGAGCATTTCATGTCCATGACAGAGACTAAGAAAAATACTTGAGGTCAAGATTTGATGATCTTATAAAGAAAAGACTGGCCTTCCCTAGTGGCTCAGCAGTAAACAATCCACTTGCAATGTAGGAGACATGGATTCAATCCCTGGAGGGGATAGCATGGAGAAGAAAAATGGCAACATACTCCAGTATTCTTGCCTGGGAAATCCCGTGGACAGAGGAGCCTGGCGAGCTACAGTCCATGAGGTGCAAAGAGTTGAACATGAGTTAGCAACTAAACAACAACCACAGTAAAGAAAAGACTAGATAAACAACAGAGTGAAGAGGTAAAATGGATTATGCTGAGATGATAATTTCTTCCTAAACTGCTCTGAGATATTTATGTAGTTGATAAATCTTTTTTCTCTCCTTTCTTGATGTCTATGACATGATTATCGTATAGTTTCCCAACTGCCTTCTGATTTTTGATCTCAGTCTCTTTCTTGGACTGACTACTGTATATCTCCATTTGAGTTCCATCTTTTTCACTATATACATTTCCCCTTGGTGAATCACCCGGACCCATGAACTCACTACTCTATGCTTCTTGCTTTGTAAATAGAGGCTTACCTTTGTTTGCTTCCTATCTATTTATTAATTTATTCAATTATTTATTAAATGGTGACAACTGGTTCTATAGAAGGCCTTGTATCAGCTTCTGGGGAGACAGTGGATAGATAACAAGTGCCTTAACGAGTTTAGAGTTGTTTGAAAAATAAAGTGTATGATCCAGTAAACATACAGATAAAGCAAAATTGCAACTGTGATAAGTGCTATTGATATGAATGAAAAACACAAAAAGTTCTGATTGCATTTAAGTGGGTTGAGAAATGATATGATCAGATTTTCAGACAAAAAAGATCAGTGTGCTTTCAATATAGAGAATAAATGATAGAAAGCATAAAACAGTTGTTTTAACTTTTGCAATACGATAAATGCATTTCAAGAGCTAATAAGAGAAGATGAGATGGTAACCTGGACCAGGAAGATGACAGGGAAGATAAAGAAGATTTGAGAGTTATTTAGAAGGTAAATGGGGCAGAAATTGGTAACAGGATATCGTTAAGGAGGGGATTGAGACAAAGGGAGTGGCCATGGATATTGGCCTTCACAGTTGTATAGAAAGTGCTGCTACTCTTTGGGACATGGGATGCTCTAAGATCATGAATGGGGTACAGAGATCATGGATCTGATTTTGGACATACATCTTTGACGAAAGACATTGTTCAGGTGTTAAGTAGAGAGCTGGAGAAGCAGACTTCTTAGACTCTATTCCTGTGTTTATCTCCACATTTTGCTATACCTCAAAATACTTCATTTAATCTGCTACTAAACCAAATTTCTGTTCCTCTTCCATTTCCCAGATATCACATCCAGTTGGTGACCAAACCTGGTCAATTCTACCTTGTGTGTATGTCTCAAATAAACATGGGGGAGATGGCAAGAAAGCCAAAGAGGTCTGAGGGCTCCATTGTGCTGCGCTCAGTAGTGTTTATAATGTCCTGAAGGTGATGGGTATCCCCGAAAGAATTTAGACACAAATGGTCTGTGTCATCAGATGTGTACTTTAACGTACAGCAGGGGCAGTACGTAAAGTAAGTATATGTCTGTAGGGGTAGGACAGGGAGGTCATTGTAACATTACAGATAGATAATGAAAGACTGGAATAAAGAAATGACAAAATGAATGGTGAGAAAAAGATGGATTTGAGTAATTCAGGAGATAACTTTGTTTTGATAAGGAAATGGTGAGAGGGAGTTTTGAATATTCATGCATTTCTCTTTGGAGAATATGATGGCATATATAAACAGCTGATGATAATTTTATAATGGGAAGAGGAGTGTGATCCTGGCTTTAGAGGTCTAAAGTTCCTAATTTACCACTCACCTAGTATTAGCATTTGCAAAAGGACTATTAAGAGTACCCTCATCTTAATATCAGGGCCTCCCATATGGCACTAATGGTAAACACCCCTCCTGCATGCAGGAGATGTAAGAGACTCAGGTTCGATCCCTGGGTTGGGAAGATCCTCTAGAGAAGGAAATGGCAATCCAAAACTCCAGTATTGTTGCCTGGGGAATCCCATGGACAGAGGAGCCTGGTGGGCTTCAGCCCATAGGGTCGCACAGAGTCAGATGCAACTGGAGTGACTTAGCATGCATCTTAATATTGATTGAGTATTAAAAAGAAAATATAGCTTAAACATTTGGCACACTGCATGATACATGACAGTACTTTAGTAAATAATCTGATTTCTGTAGTAAATTATAACATTGCTAGAGCTAAAATTGTAAATAAAATAGCAATTGTAGAAAGTATGAAATACATTTGTTAAGTTTCTAAGGTAAGCACTGAATAGTTTTTAATCTTTCTTTAGAAAATATTGTAGAGATGGTTCCTTGAGACCACAGATACTTGCAGATTTTATTAGAAATCTAAAGATTGTTGGTCATTGGCAAGATATTATAGCAGTCAGAATATTTTCTAAAAGCCTTTATATTATAGATTTTTTAATGTTATAGGAAACCACAGTCCATTTCATTAGTTTTCTGCTGTGTGCAAACCACTTTGCTACTTGCATAATATTTGCTATTTTCCAAAAACAAAAAGGACAGGCTGTCCCTGCAGGGCTTCTAATGTAATAGGATTATGAAACTCTTCTAAGTAGTGACATGGCAGGGTGGGGGTGGGTGACAGGAGTTGTTATTTTTTCAGATGGTAGTAAACAAAGACTCCAGCATTTATTGATTCCACTAAAACAAAAATTAAATAGTCCTTTCCTAATCAGACACTGATGAGGATTGAAATGGAGGGTCACACGCTGTTCTGGGTTGGGAAAGTGGAACCTGTTGACACTTATTTTCCCACTGAATGTTGACTGTGTAAACAGTTACATGGCTGACCCATTTGGGCTTTGAAATATGCATTATTGAAGCTGGTATAAAAGCACTACTTACAGATTTTCCTTCAGAGTCATTCAAAGAAACTACTGTATGTGGCTCAGGAAAATCTATGAATTAGGCAGTTCCTAATATACCCATTTCCTGTGTCGAAATCTCTATGAAACATAAGATTGCGTTGTATATGACCAGTAACATTGTGCTGACATGATCTTTTCCCTCCTTGCTGTTTTCCAACTTCTATAAAATGTTCCCTTTCAGGAAAATGAAGGTATTATACAGATGTTTATTTCCTTTTTAATTGAATCCATGCTTGTCCACTAATAAACCCTATGGAAATTATATGACTCATATAGTCTTACCTTCATTTTAAACAAATTACATCAATGTTTGGAAAATAGAATGCACATCAACTTCCATGTCACTAAAAAAATGTAAAGTCAAATAGATCTTTAATTTTTTATTTCCCAGATAAAAGTATGATATGGAGGCAGTGAAAGATTCTAAAGGGTAGACATTATGAAGCCATATACATCTGAGTTTGATTCTTGGATTTCCTACTTATTATATACTAAGTTCTTCAACTCTACAATCTGGGTTTCCCCACCCACCCTATGGGGATCATAATTTTCATATAACTGAGATACTTCTAGAACAAAATTATATCATGTTCTAATCTTTAGTACATATTTTGTGTGTGTGTGTGTGTGTGTGTGTGTGCCCTCAATACTCATGTCTGAATCTGTGATCCCATGGACTATAGCCCATCAGGCTGCTCTGTCCATGGAATATTCCAGGCAAGAATACTGGGAGCAGGTTGCCATTTCCTACTCCAGGGGAATCTTCCTGATGCAAAGACTGAACCCATGTCTTTTGCATCTCCTACATTGACAGGCAAGTTCTTTACCATTAGTGCCATATGGGAAGCCAGGTGGATCACAACAAACTGGAAAATTCTTAGAGATGGGAATACCAGACCACCTGACCTGTCTCCTGAGAAATCTGTATGCAGGTCAAGAAGCAACAGTTAGAACTGGACATGGAAAAACAGACTGGTTCCAAATCAAGAAAAGAGTAAGTCAAGACTATATATTGTCACCCTGTTTTTTTAACTTATATGAAGAGTACATCGTGTGAAATCCCAGGCTGGATGAAGCACAGGCTGGAATCAAGATTGCCAGGGGAAATATCAGTAACCTCAGATATGCAGATGATACCACACTTATGGCAGAAAGCAAAGAATAACTAAGGAGCCTCTTGCCAAAAGTGAAAGAGGAGAGTGAAAAAGTTTGCTTAAAACTCAACATTCAAAAAACTAAGTTCATGGCACCAGGTCCCATCACTTCATGGCAAATAGATGGGGAAACAATGGAAACAGTGACAGACTTTATATATATATATATAGACTCCCAAATCACTGCAGATGGTGACTGCAGCCATGAAGTTAAAAGACTCTTGCTCCTTGGAAGAAAAGCTATGACCAACCTATACAGCATATTAAAAAGCAGAGACATTACTTTGCCAACAAGGTCCATCTAGTCAAGGCTGTGGTTTTTCCAGTAGTCATGTATGGATGTGAGAGTTGGAGTATAAAGAAAGCTGAGCACTGAAGAATTGATCCTTTTGAACTGTGGTGTTGGAGAAGACTCTTGAGAGTTCCTTGGACTGCGAGGAGATCCAACCAGTCCATCCTAAAGGAAATCAGCCCTGGGTGTTCATTGTAAGGACTGATGCTGAAACTCCAATACTTTGGCCACCTGATGGGAAGAGCCGACTCATTAGAAAAGACCCTGATGCTGGGAAAGATTGAAGGGGGGAGGAGAAGGGGACGACAGAGAATGAGATGGTTGGATGGCATCACCATTGTGATGGACATGTGTTTGAGTAGGCTCCGGGAGTTGGTGATGAACAGGGAAGCCTGGCGTGCTGCAGTCCATGAGGTCCCAAAGAGTCAGACATGACTGAGTGGCTGAACTGAAATGAAATAATGTGTTGTGTTAGTTCATGTCCTCTGGACAACAGTTCCCAACCTTTTTGGCACCAAGGACAATTTTTCCATGGACCAGAAAATAGAGTTAACAATGGTTTAAAAAAGGTGGGGGTGGGGGAGGGGAAGCACCAATATTCTAACAGCAAGTGCCCTGATGTGAAAGATTATGTGAATTTCCAAGTCCACAATCCCTTAGCTACCAACCTAAAATCCATGAAGTTCTGAGACAGCAGGGGAGTACATTGTTACAAGCATTTTAGACAGCAATTTGGCAATATCTAGTAAAAATAAAGATGAGTACAAGCTTTAAACCAGTAGATATATATCTAAGAGAAACTGTCAATCACGTATATATATGTATATATATACATACATATATATATATATATATGAAGATAATTACTCACAAGTGCTTTAAAGCATTGCTTAGAATAGCAAGATAACCTAAATGTTCTTAAACTTGAGGATAAACTTGTGGTCTCTTTATGGAATGGGATACTGTACAGCATCAGTGTGAAAAACTAGGTGTATTCTGTATATCAACATGGAATCATCTTAAATCAAAGAGGACACAAATAGATGGAGAAATATACCGTGTTCATGGATTGGAAAAAATCAATATTGTGAAAATGAGTATACTATCCAAAGCAATATATAGATTCAATGCAATCCCTATCAAGCTACCAATGGTATTTTTCAGAGAACTAGAACAACTAATTTCACAGTTTGTATGGAAATACAAAAAACCTCAAATAGTCAAAGCAATCTTGAGACAGAAGAATGGAACTGGAGGTATCAACCTGCCTGATTTCAGTATCTACTACAAAGCTATACTCATCAAGAGAGTATGGTACTGGCACAAAGACAAAAATATAGATCAATGGAACAAAATAGAAAGCCCAGAAATAAATCCATATACCTATGGACACCTTCTCTTTGACAAAGGAGGCAAGAATATACAATGCAGAAAAGACAATCTCTTTAACAAGTGGTGCTGGGAAAACTGGTCAACCACTTGTAGAAGAATGAAACCAGAACACTTTCTAACACCATACACAAAAATAAACTCAAAATGGATTAAAGATCTAAACATAAGACCAGAAACTACAAAACTCCCAGAAGAAAATATAGGCAAAACACTCTCCAACATAAACCACAGCAGGATCCTCTATGACCCACCTCCCAGAATATTGGAAATAAAAGCAAAAATAAACAAATGGGGCCTAATGAAACTTAAAAGCTTATGCACAACAAAGGAAACTATAAGCAAGGTGAAAAGACAGCCTTCAGAATGGGAGAAAATAATAGCAAATGAAGTAAGGACAAAGAATTAATCTCAAAAATATACAAGCAACTCCTGCAGCTCAATTCCAGAAAAAATAATTGACCCAATCAAAAAGTGGGCCTAAGAACTAAACAGACATTTCTCCAAAGAAGACATACAGATGGGTAAAAAACACATGAAAAGATGCTCAACATCACTCATTATCAGAGAAATGCAAATCAAAACCACAATGAGATACCACTTCACGCCAGTCAGAATGGCTGCTATCCAAAAGTCTACAAGCAATAAATGCTGGAGAGGGTGTGGAGAAAAGGGAACCCTCTTACACTGTTGGTGGGAATGCAAACTAGTACAGCCACTAGTACAGCCAGATTCCTTTAAAAACTGGAAAGAGAACTGCCATATGACCCAGCAATCCCACTGCTGGGCATACACACCTAAGAAACCAGAGTTGAAAGAGACACATATAGTCCAATGTTCATCGCAGCACTGTTTATATTATCCAGGACATGGAAGCAACCTAGATGTCCATCAGCAGGTGATGGATAAGGAAGCTGTGGTACATATACACAATGGAATATTACTCAGCCATTAAAAAGGATACATTTTAATCAGTTCTAATGAGGCGGATGAAACTGGAGCCTATTATACAGAGTGAAGTAAGCCAGAAAGAAAAACACCAATACAGTATACTAACATGTATATATGGGATTTAGAAAGATGGTAATGATAACCCTGTATGCGAGACAGCAAAAGAGACACAGATGTATAGAACAGTCTTTTGGACTCTGTGGGAGAGGGCAAGGGCAAGATGATAAGGGAGGGTGGCATTGAAACATGTGTATTATCATATGTGACACAAATCGCCAGTCCAGGTTCGATGCATGATACAGGGTGCTCGGGGCTGGTGCCCTGGGTTGACCTAGAGGGATGGGATGGGGAGAGAGGTGGGAGGGGGGTTCAGGATGGGGAACACGTGTACACCCATGGTAGATTCATGTCAATGTATGGCAAAACCAATACAACATTGTAAAGTAAAAAAATAAATAAATAAAACTGAAATAAAAATAAAACATTAAATTTGAAAAAACAGAACAAAACAAAACATCATGTTAAGTTCAAAGAAAAAAGGTGTTTCAGAGTGACATGTGCAAGATGACCTTCCCTCAGTCACTAACAAGCTCTGTTCCTTTCTGTCTTAGTTTCCTTATCTGCCTATTGAACTAATAACAGTATCAGGTTAATAGGATGAGTATGAGAATTAAAGGAACTAATGTAAACAAAGTGCTTGGAACTCTATTTGGACAACAGTAAATTATCAAAAAATACCATTATTACAAACATTTACATAAATCTTAAAAACATTCAAAATAACATATTTTTATGGATACATTCATGTTCTAATTTTATAAAAACTGCATGGCGACAATGTACACAAATTTTGGAAACTGTGCAAGGTAAGAAAAGGTTGGAAAGAGGGGAGAATAATAGAATTAGAGAACAGGCTTTTATGTAATGATTTATTTCTTTAAAATTTATGATGCCAGTATGGGTGAATGTAAAGATTTAAGCTTAACTGGATGTTGGCTAAGGGGTATTAGTTATGGTAGTTATATTAATAAACATGATTTATGTTTATCTCTTTGCAATTTTTTATGTTTAAAATATTTCATAGTTATAAATGTAAGCAAAACAAGATTGTGATATTTTTAGAAAAAAATTTAAATTATTATGCTAGTAAAATTTTTACAGGGAAATAAACAAAAAATGCATCCAAGAGGTCAAACATAAAGGACAAACTTTGGGTGGCTGCTCACAACAATTCTTTTTCCTCCGGGAAGGGAGCCCAGATCCAGAAAAGGGCCCTCAGAGGCCACAGGGGTCCTGCTTTTTCCTGTCTATCCCAAATGATTGATTCATGTTGGGTCAGTAAAATGTACCCTGGTGTGAAGCAATATTCAAGAAGAGACACAGGCTAGCAGACACTGAAGCTAAAAGAGACAGTCTAACTCCAAATGCTGAGTTCTTGGAGTTGCCTATGGATCTACTGTTGTGTTTTGAACATTCAATCCTGCCTTTGAATCTGGGAGATACTGCAGGAGCATCCAACAAAACCTCCATTTTGCTTAGCGTTCAGTTCTTGGCTCACAACAAAGAAATCTACAATCTTAAAATTAGTAGTTTATCTCTGATACAGAGAGGGTAATCACTTAGCAGAATCCTTCTGTGGGCATAGATTATTTCCAGTTTCATCCAGAGGAGATTTCCAGAAGCATTTTCAGAGTTGGAATCTATGGATTCATACTCTGTCCAACTCTTTGTGACCCCATGTACTGTAGCCCTCCAGGCTTCTCTGCCCATGGAATTCTCCAGGCAAGAATACTGGAGTGAATAGTCATTTCCTTCTCCAGGATATCTTCCTAACCCAGGGATCGAACCTGGGTCTCCTGCATTGCAAGCAGATTCTTTACCATCTGAGCCACCACAGGAGCCCCGGTAAAGCTATTACTTCCTCTAAATTCAATTCTGTGTACTTAATTTGCCACACAGCAATTCAAAGGTAAATTGCTACAAATCTTTGGACATATGCAATGCAAAATGTGTAGCAAAATGTAAAATTAATGGATGTGCCGATTATGATGATATACCTAAGAGCTTTTCTTTTTTAATGTTTTATGTTAATGAAATTAACATAGACTTTAATGAAATTATTAACATAAACATTTATATTAATGAAATTATTAACATAACAGAGGATTAGATGGTTGGATGGCATCACCAACTGATGGACATGAGTTTGAGCAAGCTCCGGGAGTTGGTGATGGACAGGGAAGCCTGGTGTGCTGCAGTCCATGGCAAAGAGTCAGACATGACTGAGCAACTGAACTGAACTGAATGAAATTATAAATCTGTTACTCTGTGTAACTGAGAAAACATTTGCATATTGTTTTGTATTTGGACATGTGCAATGGAGGCCAAGTATATTCATGAGGCTATTTGACAATTGATTCAACATATAGTAATAGTTCTTTCTTCAAATCCATAAATTTTAGGGAAAAACTTGTGGCTGCTTAAAATTAGCAAACAGGATTATTTTTATAATATGAGTGATACAAAACAATGGGAAAAGAGGATTTTTTGATACATAATATATGCAATTATATATGAATGGATTAGCTAGGTCTTCTGTCAACAGTTTCACTTCCTGAAATTAACAGAAGATCTCATAAAGAAGTTTCTACTGAAAATCAGCTGTCAGAGAAGAGGTTGACTGTAGTATATTAAATAATAGAGATTCTTCAAAACAATAAAAGGGATACAACAAAGATTACTCTTTAAAATTTATTAACATTTTTGAACAACCTAATTTGCAAAACGTGATGGTGAATTTGACAGAAAGTTGCAATTTAATGTTTGTGCTATCAGAAGAAAATTATATCATATTCAAAACATTTTTTCTTTGGATTTTTCAATTGAATATAATTTAACACTTTAAGAGGTTAGTAGATAGGCTCTCAACAAGACTTGGATCACAAACAAATTTAGCAATCATGCTAATTTCTGTTTTCCTCCTTAACTCCAGTATGTGGTGAATTAAGTGCTTTTCTTTTTTCTCACTTTCTCTAGGGCAGGGAAGGGTTATAGCTGTACACATATGACAAAGTTATGTTTCTTTAGATGAGAAGAACAGTGCAGTGTAGTCTGGTGCTCTTTGGACATTTTACATGTCTGACCAGTGCTGGTCTCTATATTTACTAATCCTAAGGAAAGAGTTTCAAGGAGAGGGACAAGATCTGAACCAATGTCTTCATTAAATCCAAGATAGCAAAAATACCTGCTTCCTTTGGCATGGGTTGGGGAGGGGTCAAATATAATACATTTTTACTCAGCTTTAATTCTTGAGAGTTGGAGGAAAACTCTCAAAAGGGTCAGTTTATCTCTCTCTCTCTCTCTTTCTTTTTTTTTATAGCTTTGTTCCTCTTCGTATAGATAGAGGCTTTGACTGTTTTTAGATTACAGTTATATTTAAGATAATTGTCTTTTATTGACTGCTCACTTTTTGGTGGCTCTTGTAATTTGTCAAGTTTATTAGCATAAGCTGATTCATAATACTCCTTGATCATTTTACCATTTATAAGATCTGTAGTAATTTCCACTCTCATTCCTGATATTGCTGATTTCTGTCTTCTCTTTTTTCCTGAGCTGTCTAGCCTGAAGTTTATCAATATAATTGGTCTTCTTATAGAACCAGTTACTTACTTCATTGGTTTTCTTATTAATTTTGTATTGTTTATGCCTTTGATGCCTGCCCTTTATTATTTTGTTTCTCCTGCATACTTTGGGTTTACTTTGTGTGTGTGTGTATTTTTTTTTTCAGTTTCTTAAGATGAGAGTGTAGGTCATTGATGTGAAATTTTTTTTCTTTTATCATATAGGTATTTTAATGCCATAAATTACCCACTAATCACTGGTTCATCTCCAGCAGGTATTTTGATAGGTCATGTCTTAATCACTTCATGGGAAATAGATGGGGAAACAGTGTCAGACTTTATTTTTATGGGCTCCACAATCACTGCAGATGGTGATTGCAGCCATGAAATTAAAAGACGCTTACTCCTTGGAAGGAAAGTTATGACCAACCTAGATAGCATATTTAAACGCAGAGACATTACTTTGCCAACAAAGGTCCATCTAGTCAAGGCTATGGTTTTTCCAGTAGTCATGTATGGATGTGAGAGTTGGACGGTGAAGAAAGCTGAGCGCCGAAAAATTGATGCTTTTTAACTGTAGTGTTGGAGAAGACTCTTGAGAGTCCCTTGGACTACAAGGAGATCCAACCAGTCCATCCTAAAGGAAATCAGTCCTGGGTGTTCATTGGACGGACTGATGTTGAAGCTGAAACTCCAATACTTTGGCCACCTCATGTGAAGAGTTGACTTATTGGAAAGACTTTAATGCTGGGAGGGATTGGGGGCAGGAGGAGAAGGGAACGGCAGAAGATGAGATGGCTGAATGGCATCACCGACTTGATGGACATGGGTTTGGGTAGACTCCGGGAGTTGGTGATGGACAGGGCGGCCTGGCATGCTGCAATTCATGGGGTCACAAAGAGTCAGACACAACTGAGCGACTGAACTGAACTGAACTGTTTTAATTTTCAAAAATATATTTGATATGCAGTACGAATTACTTTCTGATTTTCCTTTGGATTTCTTTTTAACCCATGTGTTATCTAAAAGTTATTATCTAGTTTCCAAATATCTGGGAATTTTCCAGCTTCTAGGCTGGCCCCAGGGTCTAAGATTAATGTATTAACTTTGATTACTTTATGCTTCTTTTTCCTTTACTGTCAGTTTTATAATTTGAGATCAACAGGTTGAACAGGTGAGTCACTGGTGTAACTGATATTCTTTTATCATAGTATGCAATCCCTGAGGAGACTGAAGGTTTTTATTTTGTTTTGCTTGTTTTCTCTGTTGTCTAAAATACTTCTATGTCCTCTGGGATGAATCATTTTGTATGTATTTTTGTCTATTATGTTGCAAGACTTTTTTTCCCCAAATTTTTAGTAATCCTTGGTTCTTCATTTATAGTTAAGAAAGAGGCAATCTAAATGCTATGAGCTCTAATGGGTTTTGTGTCAACCCACGACTGGTCAGGGAGCATACCATTAGGCAGAAGCTCTCTTAATTGTGGAAGACTTAGTTCTGGGGCACCAAGTCCTTGTTCTGATTCTCCCCAGGGATTTTGTGCACTTTCTTTAGATATTATTCTTCAGTTCTTTGTCTGGGTTTTTGAGGGGCATAATTGTCTAGCTACTGATAATTCTGTTCGTGCAGGTGGAGTATATTTTGATGGGCTCTCTTATTTATAGGTCACTTCTCATTGTTTGATGCTTATGTAACTGGAATCTCTGAGCTCTGAGCTTCTCCAGGGTTTGGCTAATAAAACTGGTTTTCTACTTAGATTCAGTGCTCTCCATACTACTTCCTGCCAGCCATTCTTCCTTTCTTCCTTTGTGAGTAGGTCCAATTATGTCTGATTCTCTTTTATTATTATTAATATTAATAGGTATATTTTAATCCTTGATAGTTACAGAGCTTTATTTTTTAAAACAGAATTATGCCATTGTATCCTTACTACCGAGATTCATTTGATAGGAGCATAGGATGCTCATGTATATGTGGGCTCAGTTGCTCAGTCATGTCTGACACTTTGTGGCCCCCTGGACGGTAACCCACCAGGCTCCTCTGTCCATGGCATTTTCTAAGCAAGAATACTGGAGCGGCTTGCCATTTCCTACTCCAGGCTATCTTCTTGACCCAGGGACCAAACCTGTGTCTCTTATGTCTCCTGCACTGGCAGGTGAATTCTTTGCCACTAGTGCCACCTGGGAAGCCTGTGTTCTCATATATATGTATAATTTATAAATTATACAAGAAAAAGTGCTGTTCATTTATTAATGTAATTTGTTATAAAGATTTCCCCATATTTTAGAGATTTCTAGGAGCATAGGAAATATAATATATGTAAAAAATGATGCAGAAACTATTTGGGAATTATGTTGCAGGGGCTTGTTCAACACTTTGTATATATGATGTTGCTTTGTAATAGATGCTGTATAGGATAGGCTAGAACTAAGTTGATTTTTTAATTAAATGCTTTCTACCAGGTCAAAGGTAATCAAATAAAATGACATCTCAATTATTTGATAACTAATGTGCTGAAATGTATATAAAATTCAACAAAATGCTATTGTTCTGAAGACCTAAGTGACGAGGTGTCAATGAGAGGATGCTGCATAACACTTTGATATCTGTAGTCGAGTTTGTAATTTCTAAAGCACATATTTTCTTGTATGTTTTCCAAGGTAGCGGAGTTCCTCAAGATTCTTGGAGTAATATTTGGGCAGGGAAAACATCCAGTTCCATAATATTTTCTCCTTTGGGGGAAGTTGGCCGGGAATGAACTATGTAGCACTCCATATCTGGCCCTTGATGAGGGTTCCCATCACAGTTGCCAGGCTATGTGTGACTCACTGGGAGGAAACAGATTTAGGAAAACAAAAGATCTGATTTTCTGTCGTTGACTGTTTGGAGTCTGGGGGATAGAGAGACACTGTGGAAGGAAGGCAAGGAAAAGGGAGGGAGGGAGGAGAGAAAGATACATTTGACACCAATGTCATCATGAATCATAGAATCTCAGAAAAGCAGAGTGCATCTTCTTCAGCCACCTTTCCAATATGAATCTACCTTTCCAGCTTCTTTGACAGGATGGTTTAAATACTTGCATTAGTAGATAGCTCGGTTCTCTGTAGGCTGTCATGTATCAATATATTTCAGATCTAACAGAGCTGGGAAAAATCTACCGCGTTGATTACTTGTCTTCTGGAACAACATAAAATAATGCTGCTGCCACTCTGGTTTTTGAAGATGGAGTTCAGTTTTTTCTTTTACATCTTCTGGGCTTTTTAAGTTAAATGTCTTATTTCCTTCAGTCACTCTTTCCTTAAACACTCAGTGTTTTGACTGACTTTTTTCTTGGTACTCCCTAATTTTCAGTATCCCTTTACAAGCTTATTGGGATTCCCTTATAGCTCAGTTGGTAAAGAATCTGCCTGCAATGCAGGAGACCCCAGTTCAATTCCTGGGTTGAGAAGATCCCTTGGAGAAGGGATAGGCTACCCATTCCAGTATAATGGGCTTCCTTGTGGCTCAGGTGGTAAAGAATCTGCCTGCAATGCAGGAGACCCCAGTTCAATTCCTGGGTTGAGAAGATCCCTTGGAGAAGGGATAGGCTACCCATTCCAGTATTCTTGGGCTTCCTTGTGGCTCAGGTGGTAAAGAATCTGCCTGCAATGTGGGAGATCTGGGTTTGATCCCTGGGTTGGGAAGATCCCCTGGAGAAGGGAATGGCTACCCACTCCAGTATTCTGGCCTGGAGAATTCCATGGACTTTATAGTCCATGGGGTTACAACAACTTGGACACGACTGAGTGACTTTCACCTCACTTTACAAGCTTATTAAGATTGAATCATAACCTCCATATAAAGGTGCACAAGTTGTAAATGTGCAGCTCCATAAATTACCATAATTTGATCAGTACCCAGAGTAAGAAAATAATGTTACAGATATCAAATAAACCCCCTGTGTGCCCGTTTATTCACGACTCTCATACCCCCAAATATAATCATTTTCTAATTTCTAACACCACTAAACAGTTTTGTCATTTCTGACATATTTTATAAAATTAGAACCAGATTGTCTGTACATCTCACAGTTTTGTCTACAAGGGTCATCCATGTTGTTGTGTGTAGTTGTAGTATATACTAATTCATTTGTGTTATTTTTCCACTATATGATAACACAATTTATTTTTGTCTTATTGTTAAACACAGTGGATTATTTACAGTTTGGGGCTGCTGTGAAGGTGCTGTGAACATCCTTGTACATGTCTTTGTGTACATATGTGCATAAGCTTTCTATTTCTATTGGAGATATATATATATATATATATATTTATAAATAAAATTGTCAGGTTATAAGTTATATATATGTTTAATTTGAGCTTCCCAGGTGGCACTAGTGGTAAAGAACCTGCCTGACTATGCAGGAATCATAAGAGACACGAATTTGATTTCTGGGTTGAAAAGATCCCCTGGAGGAGGGCATGGCAACCCACTCCAGTATTCTTGCCTGGAGAATCCCATGGACAGAGGAGCCTGGCAGGCTATAGTCCATAGGATTGCATAGAGTCGGACACAACTGAAGTGACTTAGCATACATGCCTGTTTAGCTTTAGTAGATAATGCCAAACACTTTGTAAAGCAATTGAGACAATGTACGTTCCCAGCAATCATACATAGGAGTCATGGCCCCAGTCTCATTAACATTCATTTATTTTAAATTTTGATCTTAGAAATTCTCATAAGTGTGTGATGTTATCTCACTGTGATTTAAATTTGCATTTGTCTGATTATTGGTGAAGTCTTCTGTATGTTCATTAGTCATTTGGATATCCTTTTTGAGAAGTGTCTGTTCAAGATTCTTCCATTTGTCTACTATAATTTGGGCCTTTTCATAATTGATTGAATGTATTTTCCATATGTTCAGGATAAGAAGTATTTGTTGATTGTGTGTGCTGGAAATATCTTCTCCCACTCTGTACCTTGACTTTTTTCTCTCTTAATGAAAGCTCCCAATTTTGATGTAATGGTTCAGTTCATTAATTTCTTCCTTTATGACCAGAGCTTTATTTTTATACTGTTTTACATATCTAGGCTATCCCAAGATCATAAATATACACTCCTATGTTATCTTATAGTAGTTTTATTGTTTAATGTTTACATTAGATGTGTATTTTGCCTGCATTTACTTTTTCAAATACAGTATGAAGTAGAGGTCAGGTTCCAATGAGATGCCTATTATATCAATATATCCTAGCATAGATGTCAGGCAGGCACAGATATAAAAATTTGGATTTCCAAGCAGAGGTCTACATTGAAGGTAAAGTTTTGGGAGTGGTTAGTGTGCAAATGCTCAGTTATGAGATTGATATTACTAGAGAAGTCAGCATAGATTGAGAAGAAACCTGAAGACAAAGCCCAGGGACACTCCAGCGTGTCACCTGAATCTTCACTCAGGACTCTGCTGGGTGCTAATGTGGAGGACAGTGTACTAACATAGGGTAGAGTGTACTCCATAGATTCTGACTGTATGGATATCACCTTCAGTAGTGCATCCCCTGATCATGTTGGCTTATGCCACAGTCAAGTCAGAATATAAACTTAGTTCAATGTTACAGTAAGCTAGAATGTCATATTTTAAAATATGAATTGTTACTAAGCCAAATGCTTCATTCTGTCCTAATGGAGTTAACTAGTTGGCATATAAAACCAGTGATTTGTATTTTTTTTCTTGAGCATTTTATGAGCTTTTCATGTTCCTTGAGTTATTTGTTTCAGCCTATCAGAATATTTTGGGATTCTAAATAACGAATCCAACATGTTAGCTATGTCTCATACATCCAGACTATTCAACACTTTTAGGTTTGATAAGTAAGGGTTTAATAGGGATTACTGGATACTATAAAGTCATATCTTGAAATCTTTGACTGATACACTAGAAACTTCCTCTTCTAGCTGACGTTGTTCCCAATTTCAAAGCTTGTTAGAGCAAAGCTGTTCAACTGTATGTAACTTATTGTCATCCTGGTCATATTCCCTAGGCTCTTCTAGGGAGGTTCTCCTGAGAACCTTCATAGAACCTTTCTCTCAGCTTCTCATGAAAGAAGCCATCTTTCTTTGAATTCTCACTTTATGTTGCCTAATGCTGGAATCTCACCCACATTCTTGACAGTGTAAGTTACTTCCAGTGTCAATTTATTTCACTTCTGCCAAGAGGAATATCCAGAAGATGGTATGATATGTGCTTAAATGTCACAGTTGGCCTCCAGCCACCTCCAGCAATGTGAAAGTAAAAATTGTGCAGAGTAACTTTTATTTGGCCAAATGCAAAAAGAAAAAGTCCCTTAGCATGCAGACATTTATGAAGTGCCTGTCTTATGCAATGTGCTGTTTTAGATGCTATGAAGAGTATAATATGAATTATGGTTCCCTGCCATTACACCGTCTATCTGATCTAGAGGTCTGTCACTTACATTGCTGTTGAGCCCACAACTCTATAATTTTCTTCATTTTTCGCATAATTTGTTCTCCAGTCGTTGGCCTGTGATTTAATTGCTTCTTTAAGACACCTCTATAAGTTGCTACAAGGCACTTTTCTAAGTTCTTTCTTTCATTTTAGCAGTGACAATATTTGACTTTTTACACCCACTTGCTTAGTATTCATATCCTGTGAACCACCTTTTCTTCTATACTGTCATACAGAGTTTGTAACGAGAAATAAGAACACTGAGTCTTTTAGAGGTTAAACCATATAGTTTCTGGCCAGTAGGGTCTAGAAAATAAATGCCTTCATCTCCAGTTCAGTTCTTTTTTTTCTAGTCCACAAACTGTGACTTCAAAATTGCAGAGGCATTGAATTTAAGGACCCCTAGTAACAGTGAATACAGACTCAAAACTCTCTTAACTGTACCTCATGACTGTTATGAATGCCGTGTAAAATGAGATACTGCTGCTCCTGATCTTAGGAGCAGGCTACTACTATTACACTCCCAGGAAACATTTGAGGTCTGAAACTTGTGTCTCGGTTACAAGGGATCATTTATTCCTGAAATATTTACAGTAGTATTTTTATAAGGCATGTGACCAAATCATAATATGTGCCTTTAGCAGTGAAGGGATAAAGGTGGTTGACTATCAGTAGGAAACTTGGATGTTATATACTTGAAATCGGGATACAAAACAGACAGCTCAAGATCGCAAAGGGAAAAATTAGTAATCCATGAATAATAAACAGGAAAAATATTTTTAAAAGGTAGGATGTCAGAATACCTCTGAGATCAGTTTAACATATATGATCCGCATTTATGTATAGCAGATTACCTAAATTCAAACTGACCTTGGCCACTGTAAGGAGGCAGTATTTTTGAAAGAATGAGCTGTACTAAAACAGTTTCTGCAATATATTAGGCACAACTATGCTTTCCTTCCATGTTAGGCATGCAGAAATTTTTCCCACCTGTTTATTTTTCCTTAAACAAACATATTATCTGATATAACTTGTCCAAAGAAAATTTTCTCTTCCTCTATATGAATGAACTCCCCTCTTACCCTTTTGCTAAATCCTGGAGTTGTGATGTAGTTCAGGATCTTATATTACATCCATGTCACTTTTTGGAATCACTTCAATGGTATAGTGACTTGAATTATTTTCAAGTATTTAATCAGCTTCTGTTTAAGTCGATTTTCTCCTTTGATGGTGTAAATTTATTTTCCAAATGCAAATGTATGATAATACAGATTGGACTCCTTCACTGTTATAAGGTTTGAAACAAATAATAAGCTTTTGTCTTAAAGTCTTTTATAGCTGTAAAAAGTAGAAAAATTAAGAATGTTTTATCAAGTCTGTACTATAGGTTTTATGTGTGTGTGTGCTAAGTCACTTCCATCATGTTCAACTCTTTGTGACCCTGTGGACTGTAGCCCAATAGACTCCTCTGTCCATGAGATTCTCCAGGCAAGAATACTGGAGTGCATTTCCATGCCCTCCTCCAGGGGATCTTCCTGACCCAGGGATCGAACCTGCATCTCCTGGATTGGCAGGCAGGTTCCTTACCACTGGCACCACGTATGGCAGCTATTAAATACTGTAGTCATTTATTTTCTTTTCATTGTTGAAAATTTAAGGTGTTATTCCATGGGAATGGATGGCTCCTAAAGAAATGTTTCTGAGTGTCCAAAATGTAAGGAAGAAGTTTTTTAATAAATGGATTTAGACTTAACTCTGTGATAAAAAATAGTAGGTGTTTGAGTCAAAGTTTTAGATTTATAATTAAGCTGTGATATTTACTTGTTTGAGCTCTTTGGGAAAATGATATGCCTTTTCTGTACCTCAGTTTTCTCAGCTATGGATTGGAGGTGAAAACTGGCTCTTAGTCATTCAATTATGGAACACTTTAAATGAGACAGAGTATGTAATGTTCTTAGTGACTGCTCAGTAAATGTTAGTTATTACTAAGATTTATAAGAAGAGTATTATATAAAGTAGTGATCTTCCCAGAGGGTTGAAGAAAGGAACCACTAGGAAAAATTAAGAAGTTTCAGTTACTTTTAGTGGGCTTCCCTGGTGGTTCTGATGGTAAAGAATCCTCTTGCAGTGCAGGAAACTCAGGTTCGATCCTTGGGTCAAGAAGATGCCCTGGATAAGGGAATGGCTACCCACTCCAATATTCTTGCCTGGAGAACTCCATGGACAGAGGAGCTTGGTGGGCTTCAGCCCATGGGGTCGCAGAGTTAGACATGACTGAGTGACTAACACTTCTGAAATTGAGACTCAGAAGTAATAGTTTATTATAGCTATAGGTATTAAATACCTAACCAGGTAAATTGAGGAGGTTAAACTTTAAATCTCACTGTTTTATTATCATGCAGCATTGTTTGTTTAATATATAAAATTAATTTTTATTGGAGTATAGTTTCTATACTATGTGCTATCCATGGGACAGTTGCACTTATCTCCCATGCTATAAGGTCATGCTTAAGATTGTGCATGCTAGACTTCAGCATTATGTGAATCAAAACCTTCCAGGTGTCCAAGTTGGATTTAGAAAAAGAAGGGGAACCAGAGATCAAATTGGTAACATTCACTGGATCATAGCGGAGAAGGCAATGGCACCCCACTCCAGTACTCTTGCCTGGAAAATCCCTTGGACGGAGGAGCCTGGTGGGCTGCAGTCCATGAGGTCGCTAAGAGTCGGACACGACTGAGCGACTTCACTTTCACTTTTCACTTTCATGCATTGGAGAAGGAAAAGGCAACCCACTCCAGTGTTCTTGCCTTGAGAATCCCTGGGACAGGAGAGCCTGCTGGGCTGCCGTCTATGGGGTCGCACAGAGTCGGACACGACTGAAGCGACACAGCAGCAGCAGCAGAACTGGATCAAAAGAGAAAGCTAGGGAATTCCAGAAAAACATCTATCCCTATTTCATTGACTGCACCAAAGCCTTTGACTGTGTGCATCGTAATAAACTGAGGAAAGTTCTTAACAGAATGGTAATACCGGAACACCTTACCTGTCTCTGGAGAAACCTGTATGTGATTCAGGAAGCAACAGTTAGAACCAGTTCAAGAGTGAGAAAGGAGTATGGCAGGGCTGTCTGCTGTCACCCTGTTTGCTGAATCTATACACTGAGCATATCATGAGAGATGCCAGACTAGATGAGTTACAAACTGGAATCAAGATAGCAGGAGAAACATCAACAACCTCAGATATGTGGATACTACTTTATTGGCAGAAAGCAAAGAGGAACTAAAGAGTCCCTTGATGAAGGTGAAGGAGTAGAGTAAAAGAGCTGGTTTAAAAATAAATATTAAAAAAACTAAGACCATGGCATCCAGCCCCATTACTTCATGGCAAATAGAAGGAGAAAAGGTGGAAGTAGTGACAGATTTCCTCTTCTTGGGCTCCAAGATCACTGCAGATTGTGACTGTAGCCATGAAATTAGAGGATGTTTGCTTCTTGGCAGAGAAGCTATGACGAACCTAGACAGTGTGGTAAAGAGCAGATACATTACTGTGCTGACAAAGGCCCATATAGCCAAGACTTTGGTCTTCCCAGTGGTCACATACAGTTGTGAGAGCTGGACTGTAGAGGAGGCAGAGTGCCGAAGAATTGATGCCTTTGAACTGTGGTGCTGGAGAAGACTCCTGAGAGTCCGCTGGACAATAAGGAGATCAAACCAGTCAATCTTTAGGGAAATCAACCCTGAATGCTCATTGGAAGGACTGATGCAGAAGCTGAAACTCCAGTATTTTGGTCATCTGATGCAGACAGCTAACTCATTGGAAAAGTCCCTGATGATGGGAAAGATTGAAGACAGAAGGAGAAGAGGCTGTCAGAGGATGAGATGTCTGGTATCACCAATGCAATGGACATAAACTTGGGAAAACTTCAGGAGATGGTGAGGGACAGAGAGACCTGGTGTGCTGCAGTCCATGGGGTTGTAAAGAGTTGGACAGGACTGGGCGACTGAACAGCATCATAGTTGCTTTACAATATTGTATAAGTTTCTACTGTCTGGTGCAGTTAATCAGCCGTACACATACATGTGTCCCTTCCCTTTTGGACTTCCTCCCCGTTCAGGTCACCACAGGGCGTTAAGTAGAGTTCCTTGTTCTGTACAGTATGTTCTCATTAACCTTCTATTTAATACATAGTATCAATAGTGTATGTATGTCAACCTCCATCTCCCATCTCCTTCCACTCCCCTTTTCCCTCTTGGTATCCATACATTTGTTTCCTCTATCTGTGATACAGGGTCATTTAAAGTGGAAACTTGTGCTTTGTTGTTGTTTTAAGTCACTAAGTTGTACCCCACTCTTTGCAACCCCGTTGACTGTAACACCAGGCTCTTCTGTCTGTGGGATTTCCCAGACAAAAATACTGGAGTGAGTTGCCACTTCCTTCTTCAGGGGAACTTCCTGGCCCAGGGATGGAACCCTCACCTCCTGCTTGGCAGGCAGGTTCCTTATGGTTGAGTCACCAGGAAACAATAACTCAACTTTTGTGTACATTTTGAGTTTATCTGATTAAGATAATTAAAATTGTTCATTTGATGAACTTTCCTTGATAGAAAATATGCCATATTTTGTGCATTTTGAAATGTAAGTGTATGAATAAATAAATAATAGATACCACTGGAGTTTGAGGACATTATATATCCTTTCTCTGTTTTTCACCTAAATTTGGATTTGATTGAGAGAATATCCTAAGGTCAGATGGAAAAAGATGTTGTTCTTCAAACAGATAAATAAATCTCTGTTGAACTGATGCTTAGGCTGAAAGCACATGCATTTGCCATTGCTACTATTTTCCCAGGGTAGGTTTTGGAACAACTAGCCTAAAAGGGAATGTTTTGCTCTACAGTGTAGACTTTAATTTATCTAGGATCACTCTGGTGGCTCAGTGGTAAAGAATCTGCCTGTCAATGCAGAAGTCATGGGTTCAATCCCTGGGTCAGGAAGATCCCCTGGAGAAGGAAATGACAACCCACTCCAGTATTCTTGCCTGGGAAATCCCATGGGCAGAGGAACCTGGTAGGCTACAGTCCATGGGGTCCCAAATGAGTCAGACACAACTTAGCAACTAATCAACAACAGGATCACTACACCACTTCACACTTACAGCTTTATTAGCTCCACCCAGTTAAGAGAAGCAAGGATTACCAACTTGTCCAATTCTATAGGGAGGAGTAAGAGGTAGAACAAAGCAGTTTTCTTAAAAATCGAGAGGTTCTAAGTAAGTGTAGAAGAAGAGAATACAAAAATGAAACCCTAGATGCATACCTGTTAAAGCTGGACTGCTTGGCAAGATCACTGGCATTCACTGCATTTGTGTAAGATGATCAATATCCTAAATGCTCTAGCCTAAAAAATAACCTAACAAAATAAAATACATATGTACATAAAAACATGGAAAGTGAAAGTGAAGTTTACTCAGTCATGTCCGACTCATTGCGATCCATGGCCTATACAGTCCATGGAATTCTCCAGGCCAGAATACTGAAATGAGTAGCCTTTCCCTTCACCAGGGCATCTTCCCAACCCAGGGATCAAACCCAGGTCTCCCACATTGCAGGTGGATTCTTTACCAGCTGAGTCACAAGGGATAGCCAGTCCTTTCTCCAGTGGATCTTCCTGACCCATGAATCGAACCGGAGTCTCCTGCATTGCAGGCAGATTCTTTACCAACTGAGCTATGAGGGAAGAATCCAAAGGGCTAATAGCAGACAATGATGTCATTTTTTTTTTCAAATTTCAAGATAATTAAATGAAAAATTATTGAAACTACTAAGTAAAAAGACAAAATATCAGTTCTTTGCTTTTTGTCAGGGCATTCCAGTATAAAATTTAAATATAAAAAGTGGTCATTAGATTTAGGTTGTATGTATGTGCTCAGTTGCTCAGTCATGTCCTATTCTTTGAGACCCAACAGATTGTAGCCCTCCTGCCTGGCTTCTCTCTGTTCATGGGATTTCCCTGTCAAGAATACTGGAGTGGGTTGCCATTTCTTCCTCCAGAGGATCTTCCTGACCCAGGGATCGAACCAGCATCTTCTGCATTGGCAGGCAGATTCCTTATCACCGAGCCACCAGGGAATTCAGCAGCCTGGTGGCTAACTTCTTTTCTTACCTTGGTTGCTTAGCATGAAGCTGGCTCAGCAGGTGTGAGTTAGTTCAACAGAAGAACAGTCAGTTCAGTTCAGTTCAGTTCAGTCGCTCAGTCGTGTCTGACTCTTTGGGACCCCACGAATCGCAGCACGCCAGACCTTCCTGTCCATTACCAACTCCCGGAGTCTACTCAAGCTCATGTCCTTCGAGCCAGTGATGCCATCCAGCCATCTCATCCTCTGTCGTCCCCTTCAAAGGCAACCCCTTTCAAACAGGGCCTCTCCCCTGACAAGAAAGTTTCTACTGATACAGATCACATAGATTTCCTTGGCCCTTAGCCTTACAATTATATGTGGTGTTACTGACGCCAGTTTCCTCTCTGCTGGAATGCTGGCCATGTGCACATGGATTTGAGCAGTGGATGATGAGCACTGAGGGCTGGGCATGCTGCGTATTCTACTGCTTCTCTGCTTATCACTTTTCTCTGAATAACCCCCGTAATCTGTCTGCACTGTGAAATGTTGGTGGTGTATGCCCATGACTAGCAACTAAGAAGCAGAGAGGGACACTCATATTTCAAGGTAAATGCAGGGACAACCATCAAAAGCCAAAAGTATGAATTACGTGGTTCAGATGGTAAGGGATCCATCTGCAATGTAGGAGACCCAAGTTCGATCCCTGGGTCAGGAAAATCTCCTCGAGAAGGGAATGGCTACCCACTCCAGTATTCTTGTCATGGACAGTGGAGGCTGGCAGGCTCTAGTCCGTGGGGTCACAAAGAGTCAGACATGACTGAACAACTAACACACACAGACACACGAATTATACATTGCATCAGAAAGGCAGAATGGGTAGGTGTCAGTGAACTTGGATTGGACACTGGTCCTCTGAGGTCAGTGTGATACTAGAAGGAGAAATTTAAT
The DNA here is from genome assembly GCF_033118175.1 of Dama dama. Classification (NCBI taxonomy): domain Eukaryota; kingdom Metazoa; phylum Chordata; class Mammalia; order Artiodactyla; family Cervidae; genus Dama; species Dama dama. The sequence goes on along the minus strand of NC_083686.1, from coordinate 21,292,358 downwards.
CTTAAGAAGATAAAAAAGAGATTGATGATGAAGAGAATTCTGAGCCATTGGAATATTTTCCTCAGAGAAAGTGTGTTTAAACTAGGAAGAAAGGAATTGAGTTTATTTTGCACTGGCAAGATCACATATTTTGCCACCAGTTGAAGTGAAGGATCACAAGGTAAGTTCAGTTACAGGGAAAAAATTTGAATACTCCATCTTTCATGATTCAGTTATAAAAAATTCATACCTCAACTAAAAGAGAAATTGTTATTTGTATTCTACTTGAGGTCATGTTAAGATACATTATTTGTGTTTTTAAAAATGGGAGTTAGATGATTTCTCTTGGAGAGATGTTTCTGTGCAAATACATTTTCTTTTGAACAGCATTTACTTTTCAACCAAATGCTTAATAAGCATGTCTTTGACTTTATTTTCCAAAGGTAAAAATTGGTCTAATGGGAGAACAAAAATATCAGAATGGTTTTTCTACTGTGTTTTCATAATAATCATCTTTCCTTAAACATAAAAGAAGTTACATTAGTACATCTAACTCCAGATACAGGCTGGAAAACTGAAAAAGATTGTATCACCAAGAGGAAATAACATTAAAAAATCCTCCTACTGATTTACTACTGTGTTGTATGTGCTCAGTCGTGTCCAACTCTTTGTGACCTCATAAACTGTAGCCTGCCAGGTTCCTCTGTCCATGGAATTTTCCAGGCAAAAATACTGGAGTAGGTTGCCATTTCCTCCTCCCAGGGATCTTGCCGACTCAGGGATCAAACCCACTTCTCTCGTGTCTTCTGCTTTGGCAGGTGGATTCTTTACCACTGCACCACCTGCGATGTCCACTGACTTACTACATCACCTTTTAAATAGAAGAAATGAAAACAAATGCCAGGAATGTGCTTTCAAAATGAGCTTTTTGCTTGTGGTATTTCATTCTGGCTGTAAACATGACCTACAAATGAAATGAAAAGAGGACATTTGTTTTTACGGAAAACCAAAACCAGTTTGTTTTGTCACCTACTCTGTAACATTTCATTAGGCCAGCTGTTGTTTTTTTGTTTGTTTGTTTTTGAATCTTTTCCTTTAGAAATAATTTTAAACTATTGAAAAGACACAAGAATAATACAATATCTGTATGCCTTTGACCCAGATTCACCTATTATTTGCTATGGTTTTTAATGACACTTGTCAAAATTGTAGTATGTTGAGTACTGAAAGCCAGTCATGCTGCTCTGTTTGGTGTGTTTTATGGGCAACATTCCTGTTTCCAGGGGTCGTGAGCTCTGGCCAGTCCATGTAAGTCCTCTTAGGGCAATGGGAATCAGATTACCTCTCTTATGTAATCCTTAGGGAGGCCTCTCCACTTCTTGAAGGAAGAGTCAGTGAAGCTCCCAAGAACAGGTATAGATTTTAAAAGTTAAAATGCCATTTTCCAATCTCACTGCTCCTTCTGAAACTGACAGTATCTTGTAAATCTTTCCAGAAACATTCCATGGATGTACAAAGATATATGGCTATTACTATAGCAACAGGTACATAGTTGTAGACACATGAAGAGGTATAAATACATTTGTAAGTGGAATTACAGATATAGATTTAGAAATAATTTTCCATATATACTCTAATGGGATTATGTTGTATATGCTTTTCTGCAGCTTGCTGTTTCCATGTGGCAATAAATCTGAATTAGTTTGTGAAGTTAGGTCATATAGATTTGTCTCAATCTTTTTTAAAAGCTGTGTAGTATTTCATTGGGTGTATATGCCATAATCTTTAATCTATACCACAAATGATAAGCATTTTTTTTTTACCTTTTTCTGTTGTAAAACTAATAAATATCCTTAGCTTACCTGAGAGTTTCTGTAAAATAAATTTATAGCAGGGTAATTGTGATAACAATTTTTAGATAATTTTTATAATGATTGATATTTATTGTGTTTGGAAAATAGAATGCATTCAGAAAATATTTACAGAAAGAGGGAAGGGAGGAAAGGAGGCAGACAGGGAGTGAAAGAAGTGGTGAAGGCTAGTCTCTTGGGGATAGTTTTCTTTACCTAAGTGAAGAAGAAGGTGGACCTTTCAAACAAGATTCTGATTGCTTTTATTTAACAGTTTTCTATTATGCTTTATATTTTTGAATTTATGTACTTTTTAATATCTTTCAGAGACAAACTTGACTGTTACTTCCTTAGGAGGAATATAAAAAATAGAATGTTAAATATTCTTATTGTATGGTCTAGTCATACCCTAAACTTCTTCATCACACCTGCATGTTCTTTCAATATCTGTCTCCTTAGATAGACCAGAGGCAAGAAGCACCATAAGGAATGAGGCCATGTCTGTCTTTTCAGTGTTTTCTCTAAATAAGGATATTTAGGTGTTCAGCATTTGTTAAAAGCAAAAAGGTGGGGAGGAGAGAATTAGACAGACACAGAGAGAGAAATAGAAAGAAAGGAAGGACGGGAAGGAGGGAGGGAGGGAGAAGAGGAAGGGAATGAGCAGGGTGATGATGCCAGGAGTTAGAGCTGTAAATATGGGGGAAATAGGTGAAAACCACTATAGACAGTGACTGCAACCATGAAATTAAAAGGCACCTGCTGCTTGGAAGAAAAGCTATGATAAACATAGACAGCGTATATAAAAGCAGAGACATCATTTTGCTGACAAAGGTCAGTATAGTCAAAGCTATGGTTTATCCAGTATGTATGGATGTGACAGTTGAACCATAAAGAAGGCTGAACACCAAAGAATTGATGCTCTCAAATTGTGCTGCCAGAGAAGAATCTTAAGAGTCCCTCGGACAGCAAGGAGATCAAAGCAATCAATCCTAAAGGAAATCAATCCTGAATATTCATTGGAAGGACTGATGCTGAAGCTAAAGCTCCAATATTTTGGCCACCTGATGCAAAGCGCCAACTCATTTGAAAAGACTCTGATGCTGGGAGAAATTGAGGGCAGGAGGAGAAGGGGGCAACAGAGGATGAGATTGTTAGATGGCATCATCAGCTCAATGGATATGAGTTTGGGTAAGCTCTGGGAGAGAGTGAAGGACAGGGAATCCTGGCGTGCTGCAGTACATTGGATCACAGAGTAAGATACGGCTGAATGACTGAACAATAACAAGGTGAAAAGTCAATGGTAAGAAAGAAAGAAACTTACAGGTATATGAATCTCAGTATTTTCTGACTTTAGAATTGGGAAACATTGGGTCATTTTTCTGAAAACCAGAGGAGTTGACCGTAGCTTAGTTTCTGACTGCAGAGTGAAAGCTGTGAGCGTTGGAAGGTCTAGAGTAAGAAGGGTTGTTTGTAGGACTTGTTTTTCCATTTCAGTGATACAGAGAGAACTAGGAAAGGTATCACTGTAGAGATGAATACCTGCTTTCTACTATTAATGCTGGGTAAATGGGAATATAATTCCAATCATGAATCCACCATAGAGGGGCTGTTTGGAAATTGCACTGGACTTGAAGCTTATGTAATTTAATAGCATGAAGGTTCTCTGAGGTGGTTTTGCTTATTTTTATTTTAGATTAGAGTGTAATATACTAGAGACATTTATAAAACATTTCCTAGCTGAAATTTCTTTTTGAATTTAGTACATCATAATTATATAACTCTTTATCTTAATATTTCTCTATGTCTGTATATACCTGGTGGCTCAAATGGTAAAGAATCTGCCCACAATGCAAGAGACCTGGGTTCAATCCCTGGGTCAGAGAAGGTATTTATATAATTATACTACGTAGAGACATTCACACTAAAGAAATGAACCATCTTAAATTCAATACCATTCACGAATATTTATATAATTATACTACGTAGAGACATTCACACTAAAGAAATGAACCATCTTAAATTCAATACCATTCACAAGTGTTGCTAAACATAAACCAGTAAGAAGTAGATTATTCAGTTTATAAGCTTCTTGCTTTTTCTGTTTCACTTTCATTTTTGGGCAGTGTGTGTTTTCACCAACTTTGAAAAGTGGGTTCTTGAAAGGAAAATAAATGATATATTTAATTATTAACAGGTTGCATATTTTTGTTCATTTCATTTATCAGTATGCCTGACTGATGGCTGATTCCAGTAATAACAGAGAGTGGGCTTCAAATTTTACTCTGATAGGGTGAATTGTTAGCCTATGGAACATGCCTCATTTGGATTTCCTCTCAATTATTGGAGTTAAATCAACAGGAGGCTGATGCTGCTCATACCTTTAAGAAGAAACTGGCAGAAAGTAGTGCTCATAGAAAAGTTTCCTTTACAAGTTAGGAAAACATTTTGGCTTCATCCTACATATACTACACTCCAAGGTCTATTGCTACTGTTTTCCGAATTACTCACTAACTTGATGAATGGCAGTTACAAGTAGTGCTTTTTTTGCAATACACAGATGTTGGTATTTTCCACAATTTTCTGGAAGTAAATGGAGAGCTTTCATATAGAAAAACTTATTTTGAATGTAATAAAAGAACCTAGATTTCTACTCTCTAAAGATCCATACAACTACTAGATTTTTATTTTTACTTATTTTTTAAAGAAAGTCTATTTAAATAGCCTGTCTTTCTTGGCATTGATAGAAAGCAGATGTTACCTGATGGGATGAAGCTAGGAGGTTTAATGCAGAATAATACAGAGATAGAAACATTACACTAGTATCTCAGACGGTAAAGCATCTGCCTGCAATGGGTTCAGTTACTGTTGAGAAGATCCCCTGGAGAAGGAAATGGCAACCACTCCAGTATTCTTGCCTGGAGAATTCCATGGACAGAGGAGCCTGGCGGGCTACAGTCCATGGGGTTGCAGAGTTGGATATGACTGAGTGACTAACACACACACAGAAGCATCATGTCAAGGGTCAGAAATGGCTTAGAATTTTAATATACAACTGAGTAAAGCTAAGGGAGTGGGTGTGTGTGTTTGTGTGTATAAACTTGTGGGTATGTATGGAGAGAAAGAGAGGTGCAGATGGAGCTGATGATGGAAGTTCAGTTCAGTTTAGTCACTCAATCGTGTCTGCCTCTGCGACCCCATGAACTGCAGCACGCCAGGCCTTCCTGTCCATCCCTAATTCCATGTCCATCGAGTCGGTGATGCCATCCAGCTGTCTCATCCTCTGTCATCCCCTTCTCCTCCTGCCCTTAATCTTTCGCAGCATCAGGGTCTTTTCAAATGAGTCAGCTGTTCACATCAGGTGGCCAAAGTATTGGAGTTTCAGCTTCAAAATCAGTCCTAGCAAGGAACACCCAGGACTGATCTCCTTTAGTTGGTCGGATCTCCTTGAAGTCCAAAGGACTCTCAAGAGTCTTCTCCAACACCACAGTTCAAAAGCATCATTCTTTGGCACTCAGCTTTCTTTATAGTCTAACTCTCACATCCATACATGACCACTGGAAAAACCATAGCCTTGACTAGATGGACCTTTGTTGGCAAATTAATGTCTCTGCTTTTTAATATGCTATCTAGGTTGCTCATAACTTTCCTTGCAAGGAGTTAGCGTCTTAATTTCATGGCTGCAATCACCATCCACAGTAATTTTGGAACCCAGAAAAATAAAGTCAGCCACTGTTTCCATTGTTTCCCCATCTATTTGCCATGAAGTGTTGGGACCAGATGCCATGATCTTAGTTTTCTGAATGTTGAGCCTTAAGCAAACTTTTTCACTCTCTTCTTTCACTTTCATCAAGAGGCTTTTTAGTTCCTCTTCACTTTCTGCCATAAGGGTGGTGTCATCTGCATATCTGAGGTTATTGATATTTCTCCCAGAAATCTTGATTCCAGCTTGTGCTTCCTCCAGCCCAGCATTTCTCATGATGTACTCTGCATATAAGTTAAATAAGCAGGGTGACAATATACAGCCTTGACGTACTCCTTTTCCTATTTGGAACCAGTCGGAGGTGAAAATAAGGAAATGTTTTATGAAAATATTCTATGTTACAATTCAATTCTCCAAATAATTTGGCTTTACTATCATTCATTCATTCCATTTATTTTAATTTTTACTGGACTGTAGTTGCTTTAAGCAGTGTTGTGTTGGTTTCTGCTGTATAGGAAAGGGAATCAGCTGTATGTATATATGAGTGAGTGCTCAGTTGCTCAGTCATGTCCCACTCTTTGTGACCCCATGGACAATAGCCCACCAGGCTCCTCTGTCCATGGAATTTTCCAGGCAAGAATACTGGAGGGTGTTGCCATTTCTTACTCCATGGAATCTTCCCCGACTCAGGGACTGAACCTGCATCTCTTGAGTCTCCTGCATGGGCAGGCAGATTCTTTACCACTGTGCCATCTGGGAAGCCCCTATATGTATAAACATATCCCCTCTTTTTTGGATTTCCTTTCCATTTAGGTCAGCACAGAGCATTGAGTACATTTAAATTTATTTCAGTTGTTTTAAGTTTGCAAAGTGTGTGAGACTTTTAAATTAGAAATTATAATTTTAAAGAAATATAGGAATGAATTTCTCAGATTTTTTTGTATAACTATACTATTTTCTCTTTGAGCACCTTACTATATCCAGAAACTTAAGACTGTTTCAGAGGGGGGAAAAAAAGCTTACATTTTGTTAAAATGTGACTTTGTAAATCAATAAGACTTTTGCCTTGTGTATAATTATGTATACTAGCAAAGCTTTACAGTGAAATCTGAATAATATTCATAGTTGTTAATTTTTCCCCGTATGTCTGCTTTCTCCACACACACATAGCCTTCCCTATTATCAACATCAATGGAATGAGGGTTGTAGGTTCATCAATTCATCACAACTGATGAACCTACATTGACACATCATGATCACCCAATGTCCATACTTTACATTATAGTTGACTCTTGGTAATGTACATTCTGTGGGTTTGGACAAATGTATAATGTCATGTACCCATATGCCCTGAAAATCCTCTGTGCTCTGCCTTTTCGTCACTCGCCACTGCCTGGCCCCCAAACCTTTGGCAACCACTGATCTTTTACTGTCTCCATAGTTTCGCCTCTTTCAGAATGTCATATTGTCCTTTATAATGGTATTGTACAGTATGTAGCCTTTTTCAGGTTGGATTTTTTTTTCACTTAGCAATATGTCTTTAAATTTCATCAGTGTCTTTTCATGACTTGGTAGCTCATTTCTTTTTAGCACTGAATATTATCCCAGGGTTCACTTATCTATTCATTTTAGTTGCTTCCAGGGTGGTTGTTGTTGTTGTTGTTTGCTTCCAAGGTTTAATAATTAACAATAAAGCTGCTCTAAGCATCTATGTGCAGGTTTTTCTGTAAGCATAGTCATTCAACTCCTTGGGGTAAATATCAAGGAATTCTCCAATGATTTTTTGATAGTGCTTTGAATATTTAAAATTTTCCCTACTTTTTGTATATATGGCATTAATGGAACTTTTTACAGTTTCTATTTTATGTGTAATAGTATGTTTTGGCGGCTTTTCACCAATACCTAGCCTGTCTAGATATTAACCTGTTTGTATGCTACCTTCTGTGATTTTTTTGTGACCACATATCTAGGCCAACTAGTGGATTTTTGTCAATAAAATAAATGATTTTGTTTTAATAGTTCATAAATGACCGTCAAAATGATAAAGTGAAAAGAAGTAAAAAATTCTAAATGATGTTTGAATAAATCAAATGCGTTTTCATAGTTATCTCCTTTGAACTGTATCTCACCAATATTTTACCCACTGGAAATTTGTTAAAACTTTAAGGCAGAATAATATTCATTAATATCTATAGGTTTTCAGGTAATTTACATATTTATTTAATGCATATTTTATGAAGTTGTAATTTATTATTTGAAGAGATTTCAGTTCCCTTTTTCAGTTCCCCTTTCTGATCATATTAACAACTTCTTTAATAGATGTTCTAGTAATAATAAATAACATCAACAAGATGCAGAGGGAGAGGAGTCTTCTCTCTGTTACAGAAGACCATTACACTGGTTTCAAAGTTGTGAATACCCTAGACTCACCTGAATCCCCCCAATCCACCTTGACTGGACATAGTGCTAAAGTAGTAAAAAGATGCACATTTAAGAAAAAGAGAGAAATTTTTCCCAACTTTATTGAGATATAATTGACACATAAAAATCTTATCTATTTAAATGTACAATATGATGATTTTATATATGTAAATATTATGAAACAATTACCAGAATCAAGCTAATTAACATGTTCATCATCTCACACACTTTTCTTTTCGTGAGAACACAGATCTATTCTCATAGCAAATTTCAAGTATACTGTACAGTATTATTAACTACAGTTATCATGCTGTACATTAGATCCTCAGAATTTGTTCATCTTATAACCATTCTTATACCCTTTGACTAATATCTCCCTGTTACCTACCCCTCAACAACCCCAAGCAACCACCATTCTATTCTTTTCTTCTTTGAGTTTGACTATTTTAATTAAGATTCCACATATATGTTAAATCATATGGAACTTGTTTTTCTGTGTCTGGCTTATTTCATTTAGTGTAATGTCCCCAAGGTTCATCAATATTGTTACAGATAGTAGGATTTCTTTCTATGCCTTAATACTATTTCATAATTATAATTTTATAGCTGAATTTTATGTATATATATATACATGTATATATATATTATATGTGTGTGTGTTATCTCTTTGAGGTCCAGGTATCATTTCCTGTGACTATATAGCTGGAAATGGGATCTTAGTTTTAAGGAACCTCTGTACTATTTTTTGCAATGGCTGTACCTATTTACATTCCCCTCAACAATGTACGAGGGTTCCTTTTTCTCCATATCCTCTTCATTGCTTATCTCTTAACTTTTCTTATTAAAGCCATTCTTTAACAAGTGTGAGGTGATATCTCTTTGTGGTTTGGATTTGCATTTTCCAGTGATCAGTGATGCTGAGCACCTTTTCAGATAATTGTTGGTCATTTGTAAGTTTGCTTTGTAAAAATGTCTATTCAGATCATTTGCCCATTTTTTAAACCAGATTATTTCTTTTTTGCTGTTGAATTGCATGAGCTCTTCATATAATTTGGATATGAATTTCTTATCAGGTGTATGGTTTGCAATTATTTTTCCCCCAAACAGTAAATTCTAACAAAATGCATGCTATTATTATATCTAAAGAGAAGTAGCCACTTGCTTTTTCTCTCCCATTCTATCCCATGTCTTTCCTGTGATACTCATTACATTCTTCTTATATTATCGTAATCTGCACTCACATATTCTCTGCTTCATGTTTTAAATATTTTTCTTAAACTCAGTGTTGTTATGCCCAGTTCCTTAATGATAATAGTACAGAATGTATGTTGGCTTAATTAACTAATAAAATTTAAAGACCTTTTATCTGAATGGACCTTAAACTACAAAGTCCTTTGGGACCTTCTTGTCAATATGATATAATCTACAAAAGTGAAATCAGATCCTTCCTAAATGTAAAACTATGGTTCATGTTCAATTATAATTATAAAGACTTTTAATGTCTTAAATCTTGTGATTAACCCAGAAACTTGCTGGCAGGAGGGTTTCATCGGTCATGGTTCAGTTGCTGCGGGTGGCTTCTAACCATTATGTCATTATCAGCTGCAGGGTGAGCTAGTCTCACTGTGTGTCGGTTCACTAAGTTGTTCTATCAGTTCTCCAGGAGAAAATGCAAATAAACAGGTTCCAAACCCCTTCAGAGCACACTGTAAATCTTTGTACCTTCATGGCCAAATGGTAAACCGCAGGACCACATGACTCCATTCCCTTGAGACAGTCATGTTATTCCTGTCAGACTTTTCGTCCCTCATACATCAGCTGGAAGCTTTCATCTCCTTTTAAAGTCATGGCCCCTCAAGTAGGGGTGAAATTACACCTGTCAGTAATAAATGTGCCCCCTACTCTATATCATTCTGTCATGTCACAGAAGATATTAAAAGGAGGCATAGCTTATTCCAAATTGTTAGTAACACTTTTCCCCCTTTTCTCCGCAGTACGTTTCAATACCTTCCAGTTATGTAATTGTTGAGAGAATTTAAAACTTTCTCACCTAAGATAGTTTTAAAAATATTCCCCATAAATTGAGGAACCTTGAAGAAATTAGCTTCCATGTGGACTATACGTTATATTCAGTAACCGTGTTAAACTTCTTTGATAGAAAGATTTAACTGTATACATAATCTACAACGGCAATCTAAATGTGCCCCTTAGCACACTTGTTCTGTTTATTTTTTGTCCCTTACCCTCTGATAACTCTCTGTTTGCCTGTAATACCATACAGCAGGTGCACCTGGAGAGCCACCATTTTATTTACATAGAGAACAAAGTTAATGTTTTATCAAGTGCAGGTCACACCTGGGTTGAGACATTAGTAGGAAACAGGGTTCAAATCAAAACTGCAACTTGCTCTTAGCTTGATATTTGAACTCCATTGAGCAAACCTTCTTGAGTTCTCTTGAAAGTTCTGAGAACTTAGTCTCTTAACTGCGCATTTACTGAAGGATGAAAAGCAGGCTGGGAGGCTAAAATGCACTACTTGTAGTGCTACCACCCCTATGATAGGTCTTGACCTAAGCAGTGAGCAAAATTGAATGGTGCCATTACTGCCCGTAACGTGGACTTCATATGCTGTCCCAGGTAGAGAATTCTTGCAATACCTTTGTGTGTGAGGGAAAACATTTGGGTCAGTGTCCTAAAACTGAGCTGTAGATGAGTGAATGCATATTGTGTGAACTTCACAAATCTCTGATAATGGTCATGCTCTAATGGGTTTTTGTTGTCATTGTTATCCCTCAAAGAGAAAGTATGGGCCAGTTATTTTTAGATTAGTGGTACAGTGAAGAGTACATGAATACAGTTATCTACTAGAATTGTTATATTTTGTTTGCCACAAACATGGTATTTTATTTTTTTCAGAGCCCAAAGGAAATAATATAAGTCTTTGTTTCTATACCTTGTTTCTTACCCTGTGTTGTCCTTTCTCTTATTTCGCCTAAGGATAAAAATAACACAGCACCCTTGATAATATACATGTTTCGAGGCATAGAAAAAAAGACTTATAAATCCATGGCTGATTCATGTCAATGTATGGCAAAAACCACTACAATATTTTAAACTAATTAGCTTCCAACTAATAAAAATAAATGAAAAAAATAAGGTAATTAGCCTCCAACTAATAAAAATACATGGAAAAATAAATAAATAAATAAAATAACACAGCAAACTAAAGCACAGAGCCTAAAATTTAGTGAAAAGGATGGATTGACTTGCTTGTTACTAAACTAAAGAATTTATCTCAAAAGAACAATATAAATTCGATTTCTCTGAAAATGATTACATTAGAGTCTGATGAGGAAAAAAAAAATCCTAAAGTATCTATTTCAAGCTTTATCAACTAATATGACTTAGATAGTAAAGAATCTAAGTACAAAATGCAAATAAATGGGTTCTTTCCCTGGGTTGGGACGATCCCCTGGAAGAAGGAATGGTTACCCACTCCAGTATTCTAGCCTGGGAAATCCCATGGACAGAGGGGCCTGGTGGGCTACAGTTCATGGGGTCTCAAAGAGTTGGACATGACTGAATGACTAACACTTTCACTCTCATCCTTATTTACAGAAACCCACCCTAAACCATATGTAAGGCTAAAAATGTATTATTATTATTTAATATTATGTGGTTTATTGTTTGTTTCTTTTTAAATTTTTTATTTTATATTGGAATACAGTTGATTTGCAACATTGTATTATATTCAGGTATACAACAAAATTATTCAGTTATACATATACTTCCGTCTATTCTTTTTCAGATTTTTTTTTTCCCATATAGGTTATTACAGAATGTTGAGTAGTGTTCCCTGTGCTATGTAGTATGTCTTGTTGATTATCTATTTATATATAGTAATATGTATGTGTTGACACCAAACACTGAATTTATCCCTCCCCTCTTCACCCTTTGGTAACCTTAAGTTTATTTTCTGTATTTGTGAGTCAATTTCTCTTTTTAAATAAGTTCATTTATATAATTTCTTTAGATTTCACATATAAATGATATCATATATTAGTCTTTCTCTGTCTGATTTACTTCAATTAGTATGACATTCTCTAGGTCTGTCCATATTGTTGCAAATGGCGTTCATTTTTATGAGTAATATTTCCTTGTATATATGTGCCACATCTTCTTTATCTAGTCATCTGTCAGCTTCTTCCATTCATCTGTTGGTTGCTTTCATGTCTTGGCTCTTGAAAATAGTGCTGTTAGTGAACATCAGGGTGCATGTATCTTTTGAATTGTGGTTTTCTCTGGATATGTGCTCAGGAGTGGGATTGCTGGATCATACAGTAGCTCTATTTTAGTTTTTTAAAGAAACTCCATACTGCCCTTCATAGTGGTTTCACCAATTTACATTCCCACCAACACTGTAGGAGGGTTCCTTTTCCTCCATACACTCTCCTGCATTTATTGTTTATAGACATTTTGATGATGGCCATTCTGACCAGTGTGAGTGATGTCTCACTGTAGTTTTGATTTGCATTTCTCTAATATTTAGCAGTGTTGAGCATCTTTTCATGTGGCTTTGGCCATCTTTCTGGAGAAATGTCTATTTAGGTCTTCTGCCCATTTTTTGATTGGGTTGTTTATTTCTTTATATTGAGCTGCATAAGCCATTTGTATATTTAAGCTATTCAGTGTCTTTTGTGTTTTCATACAAATCTTAAGCCTTGTCAGTTGTATCATTTGCAAATATTTTCTCCCATTCTGTAGGCTATCTTTTTGTTTTATTTATGATTTCCTTTGCTATGCAAGACCTTTTAAATTTAATTGTGTCCCATTGTTTATTTTTGTTTTTATTGCTGTAGGAGGTGGATCAAAAAAGATCTTGCTGCAATTTATGTCAAAAGTCTTCTGCCTATGTTTTCCTCTAAGAGTTTTATAGTATCCGGTCTTACATTAGGTCTGCAATCTACTTTGAGCTTTTTTGTGTGTGTATGGTGATAGAAAATATTGTAATTTCATTCTTTACATGTAGTTCCAGTTTTCCCAGAACCACTTATTAAGGAGACTGTCTTTTCTCCATTATATATTCTTGCCTCCTTTGTCATACATTAATTGATCATAGGTGTGTGGGCTTATTTCCGAGCCTTCTATCCTGTTCCATTTATCTACAATTCTGTTTTTGTGCCAGGACCCTACTGTTTTGATTACTGTAGTTTTATAGTATAGTTTTAAGTCGAGGCGTCTGACTCCTCCAGCTTCATTTTTATTTCTCAAGATTGCTTTGGCTATTCAGGGTCTTTTGTGTTTCCATACAAATTTTAAGAATTTTTTTTGTTTGTTTTAGATCTGCAAAGAAAAAAAAATTCCATTGATAGTTGGATAGGGATTTCATTCAATTTATGGCTTGCCTTGAGTAGTACAGTCAATATTAATCCAATCCAAGAATATGGAATATCTCTTCATCTGTTCATTTCATCTTCAATTTCTGTGGTCAGTATCTCATAGTTTCCAGAGTACAGGTCTTTTGCCTCCTTTAGGATGTTTATTCCTAGGTATTTTATTGTTTTTGATGTGACAATATGTGGTATTGTTTCCTTAATTTCTCTTTCTGATCTTTCATTGTTAATTTATAGAAGTGTAACAGATTTCTTTGTATTAATTTTGTATTCTTCCAATTTCATGAATTTATTGATGAACTCTAGTAGTTTTTTGATGGTCTTTTTAGGATTTTCTCTGTAGCTGTGTGTGTGTGCTAAGTCACTTCAGTAGTTTCTGACTATTTTTGACTCTATTGACTATAGCCTGCCAGCTACCCCGTCCATGGGACGGGCAAGTATTCTCCAGGCAAGAATACTGTAGTGGGCTGCCATGCCCTCCTCCAGGGGATCCTCCCAACCCAAGGATTGAAACAGCATCTCTTATGTCTCCTGCATTGGCAGGCAGGTTCTTTACCATTAGCACCACCCGGGGAGCCCCTTTCTAGGTATATTATCATGTCATCTGCCAACAGTGAGAGTTTTACTTCTTTTTACCCCCTTTGGATTACTTTTATTTCTTTTCTTCTCTGATTGTCATGGGTAGTACTTCCAAAAATATGTTTTATGAAATATTTTTATATAAAAAATTTGTGAGAATTCAATTATTCCCGTTTCTGTACTCAGATCATCCTTATACCAAATAACTTCCTATGGTTTAAATTTAAAGTTTTGTGATACTATTTTCACTTAAACAGAAGTTGAACAATCCTCTCAATCCTCTCAATTAAGTGTGAAATACCTCTGAACACCCCAAACCCTAATGTTGCACTTTGGGCTCTCACTACAAGTCTTCTTCCATTTAATACATAGTTCCTAAGAAGCTTGTTTTTCTGTTCTACTTACTTTTAGACTATAAGAGGCACCAACCTTAAAGAATTAAGTTCAATAGTGAAAACGGAAAAAATAACAGCCAAGGAGGGAAAAGAAAGTAACAGTAATGTACTAGATATGTTATTAGGCTCTTTCACATTTAATGCTCATAACTTTCTGTGAGGTACATTACTTGTTCCCCCAAAAAACACATTACTTTTTTCCTAGGCTAAGGCATAGGGCATAAGGCATGCATTTTTCTTCAAGACTGGTAAGGAACAGAATTGGGATTTTAACTCAGAATATTCCCTGGTGGCTCAGGGGTAAAGAATCTGCCTGCCAATGCAGGAGATGCAAGTTTGATCCCTGGGTTGGGAAAATCTCTTGGAGAATGAAATGGCAACCCACTCCAGTATTTTTGTCTGGGTAATCCCATGGACAGAGAGGCTGGTGGTTTACAGTTCATAGGGTCACAAAAGAGTTGAACATGACTTAGCGACTAAACAACAACAAAATTTTACCTTAAGTGAGTGGGGGAAAGTCAGAAGAATGACAGATCACCTATACAATGTAAATGTTGTCTCTTGCGTTTGTCAGAGGAAGAAGTAGTAGAAAATTCATTTTAGGGAGATCCATAGAAATGGGTAAAATCTACAGAGCTTTGAAGTCACTGGCATCATGTCTTTTCTGGACACTCTCATTTTCTGAGGATAATTAATACATTATTTTACATATTTTTGTTGTCATTGCCTGAATAATTTAACTCTAAATCTGATGTGACCCCTATGGTGTTGCAAATAAATTTAAGTAACCCAGTTCCTTAAATTCAGTTCATTATAATCCCAAATACATTACTTGCTCCATTCTCTCTCCAGAACTTGGTCACATCCATAGTGTCAGTCAGGACAAACAGAAGCACTTGTCCTCTGCCCCATTTCAGTTGGTTTTAGTGTTTTACTGGTATGCATCCATGTAGCAGTATTTTGCAAAATGCAGTCCACATGTGACCTCCACGAGAAACACCTATGTTTTGTAGAATGCTGAATTAGTTCATCGGGAACTGGGGCTTCGGCACTTAAACTCTTAGAACCACTTTCAGTTCAACATCATTTCCTTTTGTACATATGGTGGTGCTGTTTTGAAACTGATTGCATTTTACAGTCCATCTACACCTGCATGGACTAATGTTTGTTCAGAACACTCTTGACTGAGACGAAAGTGACGGGAAAGACAAGAATCTGTCTTCAGTTTATAACTCTGAACACTGTTGGCCATGCTTTTCCCTGTATCTTTGCCAGAAAAGCAGGCAAGCACATATTTGATTCATTTTCTCTGATTATTTTAAGTTATTATTACTGCCTTCCAGTTAGTATGGAATTGGGTTTTGTTAATTGATACTATTGTTCATGGGCCCCTGTCCTATTTGTTAAGTACATTTGTTATCTTTTCCATTTTTTTTTCTCTCTGTATATATAACAAATGATCCATTTACAAGTTAAGTTCACCCCCGACAGATTGTTAATGTCATTAACAATTGTTAATTCAGTCCATTGTTAATGGACTGAAGTTATATTCTTCCTATCTTAATGAGAAGAGTTTTGATTAAAATTAACTGCTATCTTTGCATATTTCAAGTCTCAAGGGGTGATTCAAAACATATAGAAAGAGTGTTCCTGATAGAAAGTGTCCTAAGAGGTGCATTTATATGACTAATAACCATGTGGTGCCAGTCAGCAGCTCTATATTTAATAGAGATGACAGACAGTCCATAGCAGTCGTGAGGCACTGACTCTAAATTAAAGGCAGTTCTACTGAAAAGGAGCTCTTGATGTAACAGATATCACAGATACTCTCACTGGAGAAGTTGGCATTGACTGGACGTGGGTGATGTGGAAGAACTGATGCCAGATCTTCTCTGGAGAAGCAGAAGTTACTATGTTCCCGGAAGTCTGGCTGCACTCCTGAAAAGTCAGCAGGCAAAATTCATGTAGTTTGTTTGACAGAGAAGTTGGGTGATATGGAAAAATGCTTTTTTTTTTTTTAACTTGGAAAAATAAATTCTGACAATATCTGGCAATGTGGCTCTTTTTAAATGTGGTTATAAGTCTTTAAATGAATTAGGGGAAAATTAGGGATATACAATTAAGAGATACAAACTACTATCTATGAAATAGATAAGCAATAAGGATATATTGTATAGCACAGGGAATTATGGTCATTATTTTGTAATAACTTTTAGTGGAGCATGATCTATAAAAAGACTGAATCACTATGCTGTACACCAGAAAATATTATAATACTGTAACTCACCTACACTTCAGTAACAAAAAAATGCTGCATTGAATGTCAGTTAATGGGATTTCAGTGTTAATAGAGCTTGATGTCAAAACTAGATAATAAAACTTTTAGTTATCCCCTGCCTCAAAAAAAGTAGATATATTAGTCCCACTTATCAAAAATTAAAAAGAAACATTGAACATCACTATTATTAAAATGTTGTTTGAAGTTGACATGTTTTGAAATGTTTTTTGATCAGAAGAGAAAAACATGATTTTAATGTCAACATATATAAGACACCTTTGGTTGCACTTACACCAAAGCTTTGTGAGCTATATTTAATTACAGACTCATTTCCCATTTCTTCATTGATATATTTAAATGTTTATTAACTAATTATATTTTAAACATCATTTTATTATATTTAACAATAAACCTCTTTGGTGAAGAGTACTAAAACATCATTTGTATCTTAATAACATACTTTACTTATTTGAAAATCTCTTCATTTTATTGCATTAACTCTTTCCTTCTTTCTGTGTAGTCAATAAATTTTGGCTAATACTGAGAACTGAAAGTGCTAATATGTACTAATATGAAGAAATTAGTGTACTAGTCTTTAGAAATCCTGATTTGAGCTTAGGGAACTGCAAACAGAGTGCAGAATTTAGAAACTGTTGGCTGTTTACTGGTCAAACATTGTTCACTGGCTAGGTAAATAGTGATATGGAAGCAAACTTATATAAGTACAAAGTAAACAGCAGTGTGTTTACTTTTTTCTAATATTTTCAGCTATTTATAACAAAGTATTGTGGATTACTGAAGCCAAACTTCTTCACAAAGTAAAGCTTTCAGAATATTTAAATACCCAGCTCCAGGGTGTCTACTTGGGAAAAGAAAACTGACACCACTGATTCACCCTGGGTTGGCATGCATCTTGGTACTTCCAGCAATGAGAGCTTAGGAGTAGTTTCTGTCTTCTGTATTTAACTCCACAACCTCTGCAAGAAGTTTAAGCCATTATTAAAGAATCACATTATTGCTTGTGGGCATGGCGTTTAGCTGTGTGGAAATCTGGGTCCTCATGGTCTCCTTTAAAGTACAGCAATACCATTCCTTCAGGAGCTTGGCAGCTGGTAATTAGCCTTAGTTATCCACTGCTTAGTTACTAACCTTCTCCAGGTTAGGGCTTCCCTTGTGGCTCAGCTGGTAAACAATCCGCCTGAGATGCGGGAGACCTGGGTTCAGTCCCTGGGTTGGGAAGATCCCCTGGAGAAAGGAAAGGCTACCCACTCCAGTGTTCTGGCCTGGAGTATCCCATGGACTGTATAGTTCATGGGGTCCCAAACAGTGGGACATAACTGAGTGGCTTTCACTTTCTCCAGGAAAAAGTAGCTATTTCCTTTGATTGCTCAATTCAGCTTCAGATGTCTAAGAGTTTGCCTCACATAAAATTATAACAAATATCACATTGTTTTGTATTATGCTGTATTGTATTCTATTTTCATGTAAATTTTGTTTGTGTGTCTTCCCAAGCTAACTGTGAACTGTTCAATTTGGGTGCCAAGACTGGAACCAGACCAAAGTGGCTCTTTTCTGTGAACCCAGCAAAGCCTTCTGGCTGCCCCTAAACATATAAAATTACAATGAAGGGTTACTAATCCCTTATAACCTGTAAGCATCTCATGGCTATTAATGAAGGTCCAGTATGGAAAGAATAAGCTTTTACTCTTTCAGGTCTTTGAAGAAGAAATAAGAGGTCAAGCCAGGTATACTTTTGGAATTAAGATGTAGAAGGCATTGTATAAAGTCAAGTTATTTTTGAAGAAAAAAGTATTATCTACAATGTGTAAAATTTTTCATCTCATGAACATGTAAGCAAAGAGAGTAAACAGTTTTTTCTAAACAGAGGCATAGGACTGAAGGACAATCAAGCAAATAATAATTTGATAATAATTAAATCTAAGTCTTTCAAGTTTGTGACCAAGTGTTCTTATATTCAGAGTTATACCATGGATACAAAGATATTAAGGACCTCTACTGTTTTAGGAAAAAATTAGAGCTATATAAAAATGATTTAGAGGTGAAATAATATGAAATAAAGATCAGTGAAGTCTTAGAAGATAAAATGGAAGCACAAACCAAAATCATATAAGCACAAACCAAAATCATATAAATCAGGAAAGGAGTTTTTTCTGAAGGGTCTTGCAGCCAAATCAGTCTCATAAACTCCAATTATTTCCATGATTTTTTATTACTAATAAACTAAAAAATACATTATATACATTTTTCTTAATTCAGAATTGAAGGTGAGATAGTTAATGACAAGTGTATTTGTATTTAGTGTAGTTAGAGTAGGGTTTACTATGTTATAAACAGGACAAACTGTTACTTAAAATAACTACATTCTAATAGAAATGACCTATGAAACTCATACCAAAAACTATTAAAACATGGAGGAAGTGTGACATCTATACATGTAATATTGATTACTGTTTTGGCTTCCTGGACTCCGTTTCAATGTGTGTGTGTATGTGTGTGTGTGTATGTGTGTGTGTGGAATTTGAATTATTTCTGACAATGTCCTCTTGGAGATAGTATCACATTACCTAGGTAAAGGGCTCAGTCAGTGACATAAGACCATTCTCCACTTCAGATGCCAATCACAAGTCCCACTGACTTTAAATCAGTGGTTCCCCACGACCCTCTCCTTGGTTTGGTTAATTTATTGGAATGGCTCACAGAATTCAGAAAAGCCTCTTTATTCACTAGAGTGCTGATTTATTGGAAAGGATATTAAAGAATATAGATCACTAGCCAGTTGAAGGGAAGTATAGGGAGAGTCCCCAGAAAAACAGCTTCCTTCCTTGTGAAGCTTGGTGTCTGGTATGGTGGCCCCTGGAAGTGTTCTCATTTACTAGCCTGGGTCTCTGGACCCTCTCCATTTGGGTTTTATGGAAGCTTCATTGGTTATTTTTGTTCAGGTGCTCAGTTGTGTCTGACTCCTTGCAACCCCACGGACTGCAGCATGCCAGGCTTCCCTGTCCTTCACTCTGTCCTTGAGTTTGTTCAAACTCATGTCCATTGAGTCAATGATGGCATCCAACAATCTCATCTTCTGTTACCCCCTTCTCCTACGGCCTTCAGTTTTGCCTAGCATCAGGGTCTTCTCCAAGGAGTCAGTTGTTCACACCAGGTGGCCAAAGTATTGGGCTTCAGCTTCAGCATCAGTTCTTCTAATGATATTCAGTACTGATTTCCTCTAGGATTGACTGGTTTGATCTCCTTGCTGTCTAAGGGACTCTCAAGAGTCTTCTCCAATACCACAGTTCAAAAGCATCAATTCTTCAGCACTCAGCCTTCTTTATGGTCCAACTCTCACATCTCCTTCATTGCCTGGGCATAATTGATTATGTCTTTATCCACTGGTGATTGATGCAACCTTTAGCCCCTCTCTCCTCCTTGGAAATCACGGGGTCAAACTGAAATTTTCAACCCTCTATCATAACATGGTTGTTTCTCCTGGGCACCAGCCTTCATCCTTAGTATTTTCCAAAAGTAACCTTCCACAGTATAAGCTCAATTGTTATGGAAGGGGGTTTGTTGAGAATAACAAAACACCGATTTCACCTTTGCAGCTCTGAAGCCCTTTCAGGCACTCAGGATAGGAGAACAAATACTGTCGTAAAAATTGTTCCCATTATTCTGTTAGCTCAGAAAATTCCAAGTGTTTGGGAAGCCATGAGCCAGGAACTGTGGAGGAAGAGCGAATATATATAAGATGTTATCATATGAATGACCGAATCTATATTTCTTATAAATCAGAATATCATGTTTAATAAAGGGATCTTTGATTATCTTTCAGTTTTTTAGTCATTCAAAACTCAGGGTCTATATTGAGTTGTTGAATGTTTTATTTTATTAGGAGGTCATTGACTGACTTGTCTGAATATGTGAAAATACAAACTAGATATGAAAAGAATTACCTATACAGCATTAAAATCAGGTAAGAATCAGTTTACCACCAAAGTTAATAATCCAAAATCACTGCAGATGGTTGACTGCAGTCATGAAATTAAAAGATGCTTGTTCCTTGGAAGAAAAGCTATGACAAACCTAGACAACGTATTAAAAAGCAGAGACATTACTTTGCCGACAAAGGTCCGTCTAGTCAAAGCTATGGTTTTTCCAGTAGTCATGTATGGATATGAGAGCTGGACCATAAAGAAAGCTGAGCGCCAAAGAATTGATGCTTTTGAACTATGATGTTGGAGAAGACTCTTGAGAGTCCCTTGGACTGCAAGGAGATCCAACCAGTCAATCCTAAAGGAAATCAGTCCTCAATGTTCATTGGAAAGAATGATGCTGAAGCTGTAGCTCCAATACTTTGGGCCACCTGATGTGAAGAACTGACTCATTGAAAAAAACCCTGGTGTATATGTACCACAGCTTCCTTATCCATTCATCTGCTGATGGGCATCTAGGTTGCTTCCATGTCCTGGCTATTATAAACAGTGCTGCGATGAACATTGGGGTGCACGTGTCTCTTTCAGATCTGGTTTCCTCAGTGTGTATGCCCAGAAGTGGGATTGCTGGGTCATATGGCAGTTCTATTTCCAGTTTTTTAAGAAATCTCCACACTGTTTTCCATAGCGGCTGTACTAGTTTGCATTCCCACCAACAGTGTAAGAGGGTTCCCTTTTCTCCACACCCTCTCCAGCATTTATTGCTTGTAGACTTTTGGATAGCAGCCATCCTGACTGGGGGATCGGGATTGGGAATACATGTAAATCCATGGCTGATTCATATCAATGTATGACAAAACCCACTGGAAAAAAATAATAATAAAAAAAAAATGAAAAAAAAAAAAAGAAAAAAACCCTGATGCTGGGCAAGATTGAAGGCAGGAAGAGAAGGGGATGACAGAGGATGAGATGGTTGGGTGGCATTGCCAACATAAGAGTCGGACACGACTGAGTGACTGAACTGACTTATAATCTGAAAAGATCCATACTCCAGTTCACACTTCATCATGATATGTTAGGGAAGGTTGTTCTTGTTCGGCCACTAAGTCATGTCTGACTCTTTGTGACCCCATGGACTGCAGCACTCTGGGCTTCCCTGTCCTCCACTATTTCCTGGAGTTTGCTCAAGTTCTTGTCCATTGAGTTGGTGATGTTATCTAACCATCTCATCTCTGCTGGAAAGATTGGAAGAAGAAGGTGAAGAGGGAGGCAGAAGATGAGATGGTTAGATGAGGTGTTAGAGATGTATCCCTTATCAAAACTCATTGAGTTGAAACACTGCAAGGTGGCCATGACCTGCACAAGGTGGAGGCCTTTCTGAGAGCACCGAAGGCCCTTCTCTTTAGAGTGACTTTCTACTTCCTTATATATTTTTGATAGTTGAACTTACTGCTTTTGAGACCTGTGGCATTTTCTGAATACATTTAGGGTTGGAAAACATTTAATGACTCATTTCCTTAATCTTTATTATCCTCTCCAATCATAAAAGAAAGAAAGAAGAAAATATTTAATGTGCCAGCCACCTAACTAGATGCCTTACATATATTATGTATCTAGAATATAGTTAGATATTCAGCAGATACTTAACACTGTTGAGGGACTGAAATGCAGCATATTTTCTTTCATCTCAAAACAGTGCAAACAAGTCTTCAGTAAGCACCTGTAAAACCTCTCAGTCTCTAAGCTCCCATCACTGGCTGTGACAGTTCACTGATTTGCCCATATAAAATATCTGCCTGTATATACAGTTTATGTTTATGCATATATTCCAGGATGACTATGTCTAATGCACTGGTTTTGTAATATTTCTTTCTCTATTGCAATGGAATAAGCTGAGGTCGAGAGAATTTGTCATGATGCTGTTAGCAGTCCATTTTCTGCTGTAAAAATGACTAAACAATCTTTGAAATTATTGTTTTCCAATTTCCATATAAACCTATTGATATAGTTGTGATGGTTGGTGATGGACAGGGAAGGCTGGGATGCTGCAGTCCATGGGGTTGCAAAGAGTTGGATATGAGTGAGCAACTGAACTAAACTGATGGTTATGAAAATAACATCAACAATCAGAAGCATTGAAAGAATGAGATAACATAGAATTGTGGAAACAATTTTAAAGTATGTAATATAAAATACAAAGTATTTTGTCATTGTTATTGTCTTTAGGTTGAATGCTATCAGTTCAGTTCAGTCACTCAGTCGTGTCCGATTCTTTGTGACCCCAAGGACTGCAGCACGCTAGGCTTCCCTGTCCATCCCCAACTCCTGGAGCTTGCTCAAACTCATGCCCAGTGAGTCAGCGATGCCATCCAACCATCTCATCCTCTGTCATCCCCTTCTATATATCTTCCCACTTTACATTATGGAAAATGATACCAAAAAAATCTATCAAGCAACACACACTAGTCTCAACAGCTGTAGGCATATATTCCACCGGTCAAGGCTGTCCAGTGAATTTATAGACAAGAATCTTTGGAGTTGAATGTTTGCCACTACCCATTGCTCTTTGATAAGAGAAATAATACAGTATATAACTTCACTTATGGTTGGTTTATCAGTGGAACTCCAGAGAGGAATAAAAAGAAAAATTTGTTGAGAAGGGGGTGACTGCAGAGTCACTGGGATGTTGTGGTGATGAAGGAGATGTGTTTCTCCTCTCAGAAATAACAGAGAATGTCTGAAAGGGCTTTGTAATTGACAGTCATTGTGACTTTCTCCAAAGATGTTCATAAAACAGTTTTGAAATGTTTTTAATAGGTATTTCTTTTGTATTTTGTGTTTGATCTACAATCAAGTGAATTTAGACTATGTTACTCTTCCTTCAGGGTGATGGCTTGATTCCTGATGCCATATTGATAAATTCATACTGAACTTCTCATCCCTGCTATCCTTCTCATCACTTGACTTAATTAGTTCTTTGAGGTCATGTTTAATCAACTCTACACTGACTGAGTGACAGTCTCTCCTGTCCCTTTTTTCCCCTTCAGTATGTGCCCTGTAGGAAGTCGGAGGACTGGCTATACAGGAGAGAAGAGCTGGGTTGAAATTTTGGCCCAACCACTTTCTTGCATGAGATTTTTAGCTATTTATCATCCATAAATGTTACTTTCCTAGTGCATAAAATGAGAAAAATAATTTCTGCCTTTGGGGATTGTTTTGTGATGAAGACTAAATTATACAGGTATGTAGAACATCTGGCCTGGAGTATTTAAATAAATTGGAGCTATTTGTGTGACTTGGAAAATACTTAGTGGCAACTGTAATGTTCATATTATTTATCTAATCATATTTTTTTTTTCATTTCAAGGCAAGTGAAAGACATACACTTTTAAAATTTTTATTTATTTATTTGTTTTTGGCTGCACTGGGTCTTCACTGTTGCACGTGAACTTTCTCTAGTTGCGGCAAGGGCGAGAGAGAGCTGTGCTTCGTGGCTGTGTGCAGGCTTCTCATTGTGGCTTCCCTTGTGGAGCACAGGCTCTAAAGTGTGGGCTCAGTGGTTGTGATGCATGGGCCTAATTGCCACCTCACCCCCATTTGTGGAATCTTCCCGGACCAAGGATCGAACTCATGTCCCCTGCATTGGCAGGTGGATTCTTAACCACTGGCCACCAGGGAAGTTCAAGCTTACTTTTTTAATAGCTGCTACGGCTAAGTCGCGTCAGTCATGTCCGGTGTCCAACTCTGTGCGACCCCACAGACGGCAGCCCACCAGGCTCCTCTGTCCCTGGGCTTCTCCAGGCAAGAATACTGGAGTGGGTTGCCATTTCCTTCTCCAATGCATCCATGCGTGCTAAGTCGCTTCAGTCGTGTCCGACTCTGTGCGACCCTAGGACAGCAGCCTACCAGGCTCCTCCATCCACAGGATTCTCTAGGCAAGAGTACTGGAGTGGATTGCCATTTCCTTCTCCACTTTTTAATAGCAAAAGCTCTGATATCTGCCACTTTAGTAGGTATAGTTCAGTGATAGCTAGTTATCATAGTCCTGACTCTAAACACGTTTCAGATTACCCAGTTTCCTAGAAAATAAAAAAAACAAACCACGAAACTAGGTGTTGTAGTATGTCGAAATTTTGAAAGCGTTTTAATAATGCAATTGTAGATATAGTATTAATAGTTTTGTTAAAGAATATGATATACACACATACTACATCACAACTATAAATCAACATCTCAGGATTTTTATTTTCTGTTAAGGGCTTGTTTATAAATATACCTTTTGTAGTTTCCTAAAAATTATAATTTATAAAGAAGTTTCCTTGGTATGGTATTTGAAAATATTAATTCTCTTTATATTTTGGAAACAGAAATAGTTCTATATTTTTATTTTCTTACTTGAAGATCTTCAATTTTTCTTCTACTTGGATAAACATGTCAAAAGTTTGAAATAGCCCATGGACCTGGAAAATGCATTTCTTTAGGGTCATGGGGCTCATTCAAAGAAAGACAAGGTTATGATGATAAAGTTTTCAGCATATACATTTAAATATTTACAATATGACATTTAAATTATTTATTTGTTACATGCTATTACTATAGAAATTAATGATCCATTTATCAAGTAATATATTGACAATACTGCATAATGTTTTTGTAATTATTTAAATGATATTACTTGTTTCATGGTAGGTTTTCCATGAAATAAATGCCAAGAATAGGCAGACTTGTAAATTATTTTTCTACTCAAATATACTTAAGAGTCATGTTAACATTACCTTAGGACAGCACATTTTAGAGATTAATTAGATCTAAATTGAGACTAGACCATCCCCAAATCTGCTTAATGACACAAGGTTCTATTTAGACTGTTGCAATATTAGAAATAGAAAGCAAAAAGAAAATATGATCAGTTGTAGAGCTATTCATAAAATAGTTTCTTCCTATATTAGAAAATTGTGCTGTTTAATTATTAAATAACATTAAACTGGTATAGCCACTAGAATTATCTTCTTGACTTTAATAAAAGATACAAAGTTACTTTAATAAAAAGTCCAGTAAAAGTGTTGATTTAGTGATTATTGAATTTTACCAGATTAGTAGATAGGAATAGTAAACTCTATTGCTATTTTATAATTGATTTTATATGAATTATTTGTTGAGATAGTATTATACTATATATATCTTATTAATTGTATTTACATATATTTTATTGACTGACAAATTATATAAATGTCATTAGATTTAACACAGACACTTGAAATAGATGCTGATATAATTATGAAGCACAGATCATGAATTAAGGACTAAGGCTGCATATTAGTAGGTGATAAAATTAAACATTAAAAAAGAAAAATATATATGGTGGAATTCCTGGCCTTATGCATTTCTTCCCTTTTAATAATTTTCCATTAAGTAGCCATCCTTATCTTTTTACTTTTTGGTATATTATAATCCTGGTAGCTCAGATGTTCAAGTATTTGTATGTTTTTCATTTTGAAAATGAGAAGACACTTCACTTTGTCTCTTGCAATGTTCTAATGTAATTCTGACTGTATAAACATATTGTTTTCAAAGCAAGTTACATAAAATTTTTTCAAATTTTTTTCTTTTTGATTCATATCATCATGGATTATGATTGCTTTCATCATGTTAACAATAACAAAAGCATTTTGGAAAATTAGAGCTATTCAGACCATTTTTGCTGAGGTTTCATGTTGTAGTTCATATTATTGATTTATTTCATTATGGTATGAACATTCTTTAATAAAAATTATTTTCTTGTATCAAAATTATTTTTATAACTATGAATTTGTTTTCAGAAGGGCCCAGTATGCCTGGTTATTATTAATATTTAATGGTTTATTTCCTATTTTTCTTATATTAGTTAATCCATTATTCATTCATTCAGTGAATCTATATTTATTCATCATCTGTTATATGCTTAGCAAATGTTAGATGCTGGTGATGAAACTTGACAAGTCCCTGAATATCATGGAAATTAGTGCTCCATGGGAGAGGAGAGGTGGACAGTAAACAAGTAAATAAATGAAGAAAATATAGTGATAACTACAATACCATGAAGAAAACAAAGAACAAGAATAAAAACTTATATGGAGCAGACTAATTAACATATACATACTTATGAGAATATATACACTTACTACTTTTCATATGCATAAGTGAGAAGTAAAATTATTTTTTGGTGAGGAGGTGTTTTTTTGCAAGTGTCTTTGTATGTATTCAACACAATGATAATTGAACTAGAGAAAATGTATTATCAAGTAAATAGAAATTAAATATTTCCTAAAATAGCACTAATGGAAATTTTTTAAATCTATTTACCTGATTTGTAAAAGAAAAGAGCTTAAAAACTGTCTTTTGTTTGAGTAATATAATTTTAATAAGCACTCCACATTATGTTGAAAATTCACAATATGAAGAATGAAAAATTTTATATGAGTGACTTATTTGATATAACAATTAAGCCATAAAAATTTACTGAAAGAACATGCATTGAACATGATTGTTTTTCATATTTAAAATGTCATTTTGAAAAAAAAAATAAATGTTTATCTTATCACTCATTTCTTCTTAAAATCTGGAAACTTGTAAATCATATACATTATGGTAGTAGAATCCTTTTAAAATCTAGAATTACTACTTAACTTTTAAAATTACAGTTTAAAAATTAAATTGTTGATTTTAATAGGCTTTTTTACTTGGTTTACTATTTTGTTCTTAGGACACATTTTATTAGATAATGTCATGGCTTTAGGATTTAACATATGACAGGATACTATTAGGAATGTAGATTCTTTCTTGAATTCTGAGTCTAATTAAGATTATAACTACACTGGCCATTAAAAAAATAAAATCTTGTTCCTTTGCTTGCTTCTGAATTTCATAGGAGAATAATTTATTTTGACATGTACTGATATGTACCAGTTAAATACTTTGCTCAGAGACCAAATTTTGTACATGAATACCAACTTCGTTAATATATGAGAAGCAACATTTCCTGAAAGTAATTAGTCTTAACTACAGGTTTTCTTCATGGTTTAATCTTTCTGTCTTTAAACATTTCTAATAATGTAGAGAATGGGAAACTATGGAACTATTAAAACAAAAAGCTGAGTGTAATATCTTGCTGCTGAGAGAAAAACTCTTGAGATAGCATAGAATAATGATGAAGAGTAGTGGTGAAGGGGTGAGAGCTAAATCACGTTCACTTCAAATCAGCTCTGCTATCAGCTTCTTAGGCAGGTTGATCTCTATGGTCCTCGGTGTCATCATGTGTAAGTTAGAGAAGGTAATATGTTCCTTGGATTGTTGGTTTCATTATATATATGATATAATAAATATAACATAATAGCACATTTAAAAGAGTGTGCATGCTATTTTATCACTGTTAATGATGTGAAAAGCTGACTCATTTGAAGAGACCCTGATGCTGGGAAAGATCAAGGGCAGGAGGAGAAGGGGAGGACAGAGGAGGAGATGGTTGGATGGCATCACCGACTCAATGGACATGAGTTTGGGTGGACTCCGGGAGTTGGTGATGGACAGGGAGGCCTGGCGTGCTGCGGTTCATGGGGTTGCAAAGAGTTGGACACGACTGAACTGAACTGAACTGAATGTTAGCTATTATTTTTTTTTTTAACATTTTCACTTAGTTGTTTAAGCATTCTACCTTGATTACAATGATCATAAAGTGGTGTGATGTTAGAACAGCCATCCCCAACCTTTTTTGAACCATGGACCGGTTTCATGGAGGACAATTTTTCCATGGACTCAGGGCAGGGGGATGGCTTTGAGATGATTCAAGCATATTACATTTATTATGCTGCCACTGACTGAAAAGAGAGTAGCTCAGGTGGTAATGTGAACAGTGGGAGTGGCTGTAAATACAGATGAAGCTTCAATTGCCCACTACTCACCTCCCATCAGGTGGCCTGATTCCTAACATGCCATGGACTGGTACCAGTCCAGGTGTTGGGGACCCTGGTCTTAGAGCATATAGGTTGAATATGTGTGACAAAACATGGTTTTTCTGTAGGCTACTATAACTGAATTATTAAATTGTATGTAAAAGCACAACCACATTGGATCTACTAATTTGAATTTTCTAAGCTTCTAAAAGCATTGAGGGTACTATTTTTTTAGTTCTTTGGAGGCATCATTATGAACGCCTAGTATCATTTAATTGTAGTTGTATTAAAGTTGCAGTTGACTAAGAGTTCCATTTAGTGAACCAGTTAAACTTGAATTGTTAAAATGTAAAAGATGTAGGAAACCCATTGTCTAACCTGAAATGATTAAAATGTGAAGACTGAAATACAATTAACCTTATGTATTCCACTGAGAACATTGCAAATCATTTCATATTATGCTATCTCCCAAAGGAATTTAATATATGAAATGATTAATTGTACAAAAATCATACTTTCTTAATATAGGCATCCTTAGAGTTCAGTTCTCTGGAGAAGGCAGTGGCACCCACTCCAGTACTCTTGCCTGGAAAATCCCATGGATGGAGGAGCCTGGTAGGCTGCGGTCCATGGGGTCGCTAAGACTCGGACAGGACTGAGCGACTTCACTTTTACTTTTCACTTTCACACATTGGAGAAGGAAATGGCAACCCACTCCGGTGTTTTTGCCTGGAGAATCCCAGGGACAGGGGAGCCTGGTGGGCTGCCGTCTATGGGATCACACAGAGTCGGACACGACTGAAGTGACTTAGCAGCAGCAGCAGCAGAGTTCAGTTCAGTCACTCAGTCATGTCCAACTCTTTGCCACCCTTAGAGTAATCCTTAGAGTAATCTAGCTTTATAAAATTCTGTAATTCTTAAAATTATAAAGTAAGAAATTAATTTCATACATGTTTTTAGATATTTTTCACTTGTAACATGCTCATGTAATGTAATAAGCTCATGTTGAGTTTAGTATACATGAAACTAAGATGAAAACAGCTGAAATAGTGACTGTCATATGCACCATTTCCCAATATAAAATGTGCTTCATGAAAGAAAGCAACTCCTACAGAATACTGAATCTGGAATGGACTATGCCTACAATAAATTAAAGATCTAGAATCTACTTTTCCTTTTCCTTTTTTTTTTTTTTTCTACTGCAAATAGTCATCCTATAACAAGCAGTTGTCCTATAACTAACAATCACTTGCATTCTTACTTTACTTGGTTAAAGTGAAGTGAAAGTCACTCAGTAGTGTCCCATGGAATTCTCCAGGCCAGAATACTGGAGTGGGTAGCCTTACCCTTCTCCAGCGGATCTTCCTGACGCACGAATCATACCACGGTCTCCTGCATTGTCGGCCAGTTCTTTACCAACTGAGCTATGAGGGAAGCCCACTTTACTTGTTTACATTTAGACTAAATAATACTCAGCTCAGTTCAGTTCGGTTCAGTCACTGAGTCATGTCCGACTCTTTGCGACCCCATGGACTGCAGCAGGATAGGCCTTCCTGTCCATCACCAACTCCTGGAGTTTACCCAAACTCATGTCCATTGAGTTGGTGATGCCATCTAACCATCTCATCCTCTGTTGTCCCCTTCTCCTCCTGCCTTCAATCTTTCCCAGTCTCAGGGTCTTTTCCAAGGAGTCAGTTCTTCACATCAGGTGGCCAAAATATTGGAATTGCAGCTTCAACATCAGTCCTTCCAATGAACACTCAGGACTGATCTCCTTTAAGATGGACTGGTTGGATCTCCTTGCAGTCCAAGGGACTCTGAAGAGTTTTCTCCAACACCACAGTTCAAAAGCATCAACTCTTCGGCACTCAGCTTTCTTTATAGTCCAACTCTCACATTCATACCTGACAACTGGAAAAACCATAGCCTTGACTAGATGGACCTTTGTTGGCAAAGTAATATCTCTGCTTTTTAATATGCTGTCTAGCTTGGTCATAACTTCCCTTCCAAGGAGTAAACGTCTTTTCATTTCATGGCTGCAGTCATCATCTGCAGTGATTTTGGAGCCCCCAAAAATAAAATCTGCCACTGTTTCCCCATCTATTTCCCATGAAGTGATGGGACCAGATGCTATGATCTTAGTTTTCTGAATGTTGAACTTTAAGCCAGTTTTTTCACTCTCCTCTTTCACTTTCATCAAGATGCTCTTTAATTCTTCACTCTCTGCCATAAGGGTGGTGTCATCTGCATATCTGAGATTATTGATATTTCTCCCAGCAATCTTGATTCCAGTTTGTGCTTCATCCAGCCCAGCATTTCTCATGATGTACTCTGCATATAAGTTAAATAAGCATGGTGACAATATACAGCCTTGAGGTACTCCTTTGCTTATTTGGAACCAGTCTGTTGTTCCATGTCCATTTCTAACTGTTGCTTCCTGATCTGCATACAGATTTCTCAAGAGGCAGGTCAGGTGGTCTGGTAACCCATCTCTTTCAGAATTTTTCACAGTTTGTGGTGATCCACACAGTCAAAGGCTTTGGCATAGTTGATAAAGCAGAAATAGATGCTTTTCTGGAACTCTCCTGCTTTCCCGATGATCCAGTGGATGTTGGCAATTTGATCTCTGGTTCCTCTGCCTTTTCTAAAACTTCCTCTGGAAGTTCACGGTTCACATGTTGTTGAAGCCTGTCTTCGAAAATTTTGAGCATTACTTTACTAGTGTGTGAGATGAGTACAATTGTGCGATAGTTTGAGCATTCTTTGGCATTGCCTTTCTTTGGGACTGGAATGAAAACTGACCTTTTCCAGTCCTGTGGCCACGGCTGAGTTTTCTAAATTTGCTGGCATATTGAGTGTGACACTTTCACAGCATTATCTTTCAGGATTTGAAATAGCTCAACTGGAATTCCATCACTTCCACTAGCTTTGTTTGTAGTGATGCTTCCTAAGGCCCACTTGACTTCACATTCCAGGATATCCGGCTCTAGGTGAGTGATCACACCATCATGATTATCTGGGTCGTGAAGATCTTTTTTGTATAGTTCTTCTGTGTATTACTGCCACCTCTTCTTAATATCTTCTGCTTCTGTTAGGTCCATACCATTTCTGTCCTTTATTGAGCCCATCTTTGCATGAAATGTTCCCTTGGTATCTCTAATTTTCTGGATGAGATCTCTAGTCTTTCCCATTCTATTGTTTTCCTCTATTTCTTTTCACTGATCACTGAGGAAGGTAGGTTTAATTTTTTTAATTTTTTATTAAAATGCAACATTTTATGAAAAGCTAAGATAAATTCTCCAAAAGAAAATTTCCCTCAAGCTTAATGTATGTTAATGACTGCTGTGTACTTTTTTTCTGTAACTTATTTTTAGAATTGAAATGAATAAAAGAAAATGTGAAGATAAAAAAGCAGATTATTTCATTGTTTTTCATGCTTATTTTCATTCTCACAACTATTCTCTGATTCCCCTCAGGTAATACAGCAGTAATTTGTTAGGAAGTGGATTTTTATGACCCATATTAGTAGGCAACTGCAGAGTATTTGGAGATCTTAGATCTTTTGTTAATTATGGCTCACTAATAATTGGATTGTTTTACATTCTGATAGAATTATAAATTATATGTTTGCTGGAAGAAACTTTGCATAAATTCACTAATACCCAAAATAAATGTACCACGAAAAGCAAATCTTATCAGCATTTCAGCTAGTTAATAGGAGTACTATATTATTACCTAAATGACAAACCTTTCGGATATCACCTCAGTTGTCATGTATTATGGCCACTACTATTCTTCAGGGGGTTTAGAAAATAACAGCCCATCCTTCCCCTGAAAGCTCACTCTCTTCTTCAGGGGTACAGATAGGAATTGGAGAGGGAAAAAGAGGGCCTCTGCCTGGTAGGACAAAACAGCAGTCTTAACCTTGGCTACTCAAGTGGTATCAGATGCCACATTCTCAGACCCTTCCTTTTCAATATTACAAGTTCAGCTATGGATGAACATTTATAATTACTTAGAAAAGTTTTGAATAATTCTGAAAGTTTGCTTTTCAAAGAAAAGCAATAAAAAATAAAATAGTTTGCAAAAAGGACTTAAAAAAAAAAACCTTATTCACAAGTTACAGCATTTAGCTTTTTAGCATTTGTCAACCAGTTGTGAAGGGGATGCTTAAGTGACTATTGAAATGTTAGGGT
Source organism: Dama dama (assembly GCF_033118175.1). Lineage (NCBI taxonomy): Eukaryota > Metazoa > Chordata > Mammalia > Artiodactyla > Cervidae > Dama > Dama dama. The sequence goes on along the minus strand of NC_083686.1, from coordinate 21,259,698 downwards.
TTGATAACATTCACTTGGACCAGACATCTTTGCATTACAAATGAAGAAGCTCAGAGAGGCTAAGAGGCATGCCCAAAATGACATAGCTGATGGAAAAACTTGTTCTAAATGAGCGTATCTTGGCATTCTATGTTTAGGATTTGCACAACACTATATATAGAAGAGTACAGAGCAGGAGTGGGCCAACTATGGCCTGTGAGCCAAATTCAGCCTACTGTGTGTTTTAGTAAATGAAATTTTATTGGCTTACATCTATGCTCATTCAATATCATATTGCTTATGGCTGCTTTTGTGCTATTTAACAGTATATTAATTATAACGACTGTAATGCCCCCAAATATAAAGTACATATTATCTGGCCTTTTACAGAAAAAGTTCACCAATTCCAGGTATACAAAACTAAGGTGTGAGTGTATGCTAACAAAGAGAAAATTGAAATACTTTTATAAAAAGTGTTGATCAATGTACCTATCAAAAAATAGTTTGAAACTTTATTCTGAATCTCCAATTAAAAATAGAGATTATGACCATCCATGAATGTCATAAAGCCTGAGTCTTTCATTAATTACTTTTGTTCATTTTTTAAAGATCAAGAATCTGAAACCTATTGTATTACATTTAATGAAGATAAAATGTTAGTATGGAAAGGCTATATAAAAGGTATGGATAATATTCTCTAAATTGTATTCTAACAAAATAGAAGGAAAATGAGAAAAAAAATCATTGTCAGCAAGATATAATAGATATGATATAATGTACAGTAAGAAGGGGAAGTGATAGACATGCACTTTCATTCTTATGAAACTCCCTTACTTTGGAAAGAATTGGTTGTCAATGCCTGTGCATTTCCTTGACAGATTATACCGTGCTGCACAATGGCAGCATTTGTCTTTGGTCTGTGGACCTAAGACATTCAGTATTGATGGGACCTTTTTCAGTACAGGTAATAATAAGGTGGTCAGTCAAGCAACCGAAAGATCGAGTTTAAAGTTAAAATTAAAGAAGAATTCCCAGCACTATAGCATTTCATTTTATGTAAAGCTCCTCACCAACCAGGCTCGTTTACTTGTCATAGGTCCCCAAATAAGAATATAAGGTTGACATGAAAGATATAAGCATGTAAGGTAGCTTCATTCCATGGAAAAGGAACTAAAAGAAACACTAGAACAAGCCTATTAGATGACTTAAAAGAATGGCAGAAAGAGTAATTAACAAAAGTCTCTAACCTCTATCATGTCCTTTAAAAAAATAACATGCCCAAGCAGCGGTTCATCCAAAGGTCATGGAGCCTTACTTCCCAGTTTTCACTGGAGAAGCCACCGTTAAATTAATATTATTTAAATTATTATTAAAGCATTAGTACAGTGTGTTTCTTTTGTCACACATAGTTGTCTCTCAAAATATTTAATTTATAGTATTATGGTTGATTCCTAGCAATAAAGACAGTTCTTTTTAAACTTTCTATGTATACTTAGCATTTAGATGGGAGGGAAACTGGTGACTTCTGCAGTTTCAGAGTTCAGGGTGATTCACCTTACCAAACCATCTTATGTTGACAGATGAGGAAACTGAGGCTCAGAAAGCCTTATTTCCAGAGTTACACAGTGAATGAGAGCGTGGCTGACAGGTGAGAAACAAATGACCCCAGTCTGTGTCGTAGACTCTTAACAGCACCACTCCAATTCCCTACTTGGAGAACTTTTATTCAGTTTCCTTATTGAGATATGGCAAGGAGTTAAGTTATGACAAAGAGCTCTGATTTGAGGACATTTCCTTCAACATTTAAATATTATTGTGCACTTTATTGATATGGGTGCTTGTGATACTAAAAGTTTTGAAGCATGTTTAGCCATTCTTGTTAGGCCTAATAATGGGTCCCTAGATGAGCATATAGGGTGGACATGAGATATACAAACAAGTAAGGTAGCCTGATTCTTATTTCTTATTCCAAAGAAAAGGAGATAGAGACTTCCCAAATCAGAAGCACTAGGACAAGCCTATTAGATGACTAACACATGGAGTCTTGGGTCACATTTTCCTGAGACTGTAAGCGCTAGATCACAGTCTTTAGTAACTAGATCAAGTCCCTGACTAGAGTTTCTGGATCAGCAAAGCTATTTCCCAGTGTTCTGTTGTTTCCCCATAAGTTATCATTGAATGTAAAGTACTGCAAAAATGCCAGGTGTGATTCCCTATGGGAGCAAGCAGCGATTCTTATATTTGGTGAATGTATTAGAACACTCATTCTTTTTCAGATTGTCTTAATCCACTCAGGCCGCCATAACAAAATGTCTTGGAGTAGGTGACAGAAACAGTAGAAATGTATTTCCTCACACTTTCTGGAGACTGTAATTCTGAGGTCAGGGTCCTGACATGGTCAGTTTTGGCCAGCTTCTCAATGTGTCTTCACACAGCAGAAAGTACAGGACAAGTTCTTTGGTTTCTCTTCTAAGGAGAGTAATCTTATCATGAGTGCTGTAACCCCCTCCCCTGACTTCATCTAAACCTGATTACCTCCCAAGGACCCCATCTCTAAATATTATCACAGTTGGGATGGGAGCTTCTGCATATGCATTTTTGGGGAGGGAAACAAAATTCAGGAGCTACACCAAGCTTGAAGAATACAAGGGTAAGTAAGACAGACGTTTCCCCTTGCAGGGAAGACAGACCTAAACAGAAAGTATCACAATACATTGCAAACGGTGCCAACAGTGAGCAAAATACAAATACTCTAAGGAGGGTCGTGGGCCATTTCATCTGTTACTCATTTCATAGATGGACGAGGGAGATGTGTTTTTGGTGTGGAGAAGGCAGAGGTGCCATTCACAGCAGGATCAGCTACATAATTTGTCAGAGGACCAGTGCAAAGTGAAAATGGAGGGGCTCTTCTTCTAAAATTACTAAGAGTTTCAAGGCATTGACAGTGAAATATTAAACCCAGTATGGACAAAGAACAAATATTGTATGATTCCATTTATGTGGGGTAGCCAAAGCAGTCAAATTCAAAGAGACAGAAAATAGGCAAGGGGCTATAAGGCTGGAGAGAGAGGGGGAAGGAGATACGTTTTTTTTTTTAAGGACTTTAAGTTTGGTGTGATGAAAAAGTTCTGGCAGAGGATGGTGGTGACAGTTGCACAACGTAAAGGGACTTAATGCCCCTGGATTGGATGGCAAATTTTGTTTTACGGCTATTTTACCACAGTAAAAAATAAAGGAACCAAGCATGGGGCTCTTCTGAGTCCAGGGCACCATGTGACTGCCGGGAGGTATACTCTGACTTTTAGCAGCGAGGAAAACGTTGAGTCCTTAGATCTGGAATGCCAGAGGGGTGTGTGTGTGTGTGTGTGTGTGTGTGTGTGTGCGTGTGTGTGTGTGTGTGTATGCACATGTGTATCTGGACTGGCAGGAGATGAGAGCTGGAACAGTAGACTGAGACCAGGTCAATCTGACCCACAGTATTGCTTGCCTCCCCTAAGAGGTTTGCCCTTATTTCCTCTTAATTAGCCACCTGTTTTGTTCAGGTATACATCCCTTGGGCACAGTAATCCTGTCTCAAGTTCTGAGCTTAATACTGATTAGCCTATGAAAACCGAGCAATACTCAGAGGATTCCCATTGCCAGTGGTTAGTTAAGCAGCAGCCTCAAACTTGTCTTCATATATTTTCCTCCCTGGAGTGCTAGGAAACACATGTAGTCATGTTTCAGGATTAGTCCTGGGAATTGTATAATTCCTCCAAATTATAATTCCTCCATAGGTGACACTGGATATCACCTATAATACTCATTGTATTTGTTTAAATGTCGTCTGTTTTTTCTCTGTGTTTATTTTCTGGTGAATTATTATTTTCCTCCTGTGTGCACATTGCTCACATTCTGCATCTCAGAGGGTTACTCAAGATTAATGAGTCGCCCCTGTGTATAGAAAGTGACAACCTCTGCAGGTTATTGTTTTTTGTTTTTGTTTTTACCAATTGCCTTTTTTTCTTTTTTAAAAGCTAATTTATTTATTTTAATTGGAGGCTAATTACTTTACAATATTGTAGTGGTTTTTGCCATACACTGACATGAGTAAGCCATGCATGTACATGTGTCCCCATCCTGAACCCCCCTCCCACCTCCCTCCCCATCCCATCCCTCAGGGTCATCCCAGTGCACTGGCCCTGAGTGCCCTGTTTCATGCATTGAACATGAAACACGAAAATATATTTCATACGTGTTTCAATGCTATTCCCTCAAATAATCCAACCCTTGCCTTCTCCCACAGAGTCCAAAAGCCTGTTTTTTACATCTGTGTCTCTTTTGCTGTCTCCCATATAGGGACACTGTTACCATCTTTCTAAATTCTGTATATATGTGTTAATATACTCTATTTGTATTTTTCTTTCTGACTTACTTCACTCTGTATCATAGGCTCCAGTTTCATCCACCTAATTAGAACTGATTCAAATGCATTATTTTTAATAGCTGAGTAGTATTCCATTGTGTATATGCACCACAGCTTTCTTATCCATTTGTCTGCCAATGGACATCTAGGTTTCTATAGGTTATTATTAGAGAATATCATCCATCCTTTGCTCAGCAAAATCCAGATGAAAATATTTTACATTTCCATACAAGTATTAATGTAATATGTAAATAAATATGCTATGTTCATTAATTAAATTTTCTGGGTATTTCTGTCACTATAGATAGAAAATTTTAATATCTGCTAAATATGATTCCAGATGAATTATATGAGTTTGAAAAATTTTATTACACAGTGTACTATTTTGCAAGACTTATTTTATGATTATCCAAGCATTTTAAAGACTAGATCATTGTATCTGTACAGATGTAACATCATTAAATCCAAAACTTAAAAGTCATTTCTGTAAAGTTAATATATTCATCATAGCATGAGTGAAGTGAGTCACTTGATCATCTCTGACTCTTTGCAACTCCATGGAGTATACAGTCGATGGAATTCTCCAGGCCAGAATACTGGAGTGAATAGCCTTTCCCTTCTCCAGGGGATCTTCCCAACCCAGAGGTTGAACCCAGGTTTCCCATATTGTAGGCAGATTCTTTACCAGCTGAGCTACAAGGGAAGCCCAAGAATATTGGAGTGGGTAACCTATTCCTTCTCCAGCAGATCTTCCTGACTCAGGAATCAAACTGGGGTCTCCTGCATTGCAGGCAGATTCTTTACCAACTGAGCTATCAGGGAAGCCCTGATAGCATATTTAGCTAAATTAACATTTTCTCTTTTAAACTCAATATCACATTGGTGTTTGTCTGGAGATTTCACAACATTTGATCCTTTCTAACACCTTAGTTTAATTACTTTTTAAATTAAATATGGACTTTGGTGGCTCAGATGGTAAGAATCCACCTTTCAATGCCGGAGATGCAGGTTCAGTCCCTGGGTTGGGAAGGTACCCTGGAGAAGGGAATGGCAACCCACCCCAGTATTCCTGCCTGGGAAATCCCATGGACAGAGGAGCCTCATGGATTACAGTCCATGGGGTCACAAATAGTTGGACATGACTGGGGAACTCACACACACACACACACAAATTAAATATATACTCTTTACTAGGTGTTTTGCTAGGTGCTAAACAGAATTTAATCATGAATAAGTAATATATCCACAGCTTACATTTCATATGAAAGTGCAGATGAGTGTAACAAGGAAGAGTAGAGAGAGCATCACATGGATATCGAGTGGGGGACCTTCACAAATCATGAAGCTGAACAGGAAAAGTTTTCATATGAGTTAAGCAAATGGGATGGGAAGAATCTATGTAAGCTGAAATTAAGCAAAGTATAGTTTGTCAGTACTTAATGAAGTTGTCATTTGGGTGGCAAGGAACCTGCAAAATCAATGGCAGGTGCCTACTTCAGGAATCATGGATATTCAGGGGTAACTAAGCAATAACTAAACGAAGCTAACAGAGGGGAATGGGTCTGCATTTAATAGGGTCTTAAAGACTAGTCTGAGAAGTTTGTAGTTAATCTGAGGCTTTTAGGAAGTTAAAAAAATTTTAAATGGCAAATTATCATTCTAAATCTTCTGTTTAGGAAAGATTAATCTGTTAGGAGCGTGAAGAGTAGTTTAAACTATGGAAAGATAGAGGTCACAGGATCCAGTTGGAAGGGATACAGTAAACAGAAAGCCTCAGAGGAGTTGGCAACAGACAGAACTTGGATTTAAGCACTGTCCTGAATAATATAGTTGGCTGGGGAAATGAATGCTGGCATTATTAATTGAAGTAGGGAAGTCAGGAGAAAAGTTGGCTTATGGGAGGATATAATTAATTCTGTTTTGGCATTTTACAAATGAATAGGAACTCTTCAGGTCCACTGTGCCAAAATTACTACTGTCTACCTTGATACTTCAGTGAAAAGTCAATAGTTTCACGAACACATCATAGATCAACTACATTGTCTACTACATGCAAGGCACTACTTTAAGTGCTGGAATATGTAGTAGTTAATAAAACAGACAGAAATAAAGACTTTTCCCTCATGGAGCTTACATTTGGTGTTAGAAAAACAGCAAAGGACACTTGAATGAAATAGAAAAATCCAGAGAGATGCTAAACTGGAATAGAAGCAAAGGAATTGTTTAAATAAAAAGAGAGTGATCTCCTGGGCCAAATGCTGCTGGTAAAGTAGTGAAGTGAAGTGAAAGTCCCTCAGTCGTGTCCTATTCTTTGCGACCCCATGGACTACATAGTCCATGGAATTCTCTAGGCCAGAATACTGGAGTGGGTAGCCTTTCCCTTCTCCAGGGAATCTTCCCAACCCAGGGAATGAACTCAGGTCTCCTGTACTGTGGGCAGATTCTTTACCAGCTGAGCCACGAGGAAAGCCTGCTGGTAAAGTAAGAGTAAGGTAAATAAATGGTCATTGGATTTGGTAAGATGAACATTGTTGGTGACTTTATGACAGTAGGTGAGTGTGATGTGTCCAGTTTAAATTAAAAAAAAAAAGAGGGAATGAGTGTAAAAGACTCAGCCACTTATTAGATAATTATGCTGTAATGAAGAGTATGGAAATAAGACAGGGCCTATAGAGGGGTTGTGAAGTCTTTAGCTTGTCTGTTTTGGAGTGGATGAAATTGTAGGATATTTGTTTATTGATGAGAAAATCTACTAGAGAAGGAAAAGTTATGATTAAGTAAAGGGAGGAATTCTAGAGCAATGTCTTTGAGTAGATGAGGGGCAATAGCATCCAGCATACAAGTTGGGGAGTTGGCTCTTGGATGGGAAAATGGATGACTCATCCTATGTGAAAATGGAAAGCAGAGTTTGGGAGTCCAGTGCAGATGGATATGATTGAGGGAACATGTGACAGTTCTGTACTTACTGCCTCTATTTTCTTTGTTTCAGAATAAAAAGAATCAAGGAAGTTACTAAGAGTGAGTTTTTTGTGTAACTCTCATCAATAATCAGAAAGATATTATTGTATAATAGATTCAGTGGAGAAAAGAGAACAATTTTGTTTTACAATGTAATACACCTTTGAAAGACAGTTGTAGGCATTATAGGATGTTTTAGTATCTGTATGAGACATGGATTTTTGTGCCATGTGAATTCTAAGGTAAAGCATCAATAGCTCTGATGACCTTCAGTGGGAAAGTAGTTGAATGCATTATGGTACATCCACACTGGGGACTACTGTGTAGTTATTAGAAAATGAATTTGTTAGTTCCACAGCTACTTGACTGGAGGGATTTCCAATGTATATTTGTCAGGTGAGAAAAGATCCAGTTACGGGTAATGTAGTTATTATGATCCCAGATTTTATAAAAATGAAGCAAGTATCTTGTGTGCATTTTTTACATCATATTATTAATATGAAAAGCAATTAAAATGGATACATAGTGACATATTAGCATTAACTGCCTTTTGTAGAGTGAGAATGAAGGAGTGATGGAGACATTACTAGCTTTATTTCTATAGATCTTTTCATTGTTTCACTGATGATAATGAGTGTTCTTTTTTAAAATTAAAAGTTAAAGAAACTTCCCTGGCAGTCAGTGGTTAAGAGTCTGTGCTTCCAACACAGGGGGCACGGGTTTGGTCCCTGTTCTGGGAACTAAGATCCCACATGCTTCCTGGTGTGGCCAAAGATTTTTCAAAAATTAAAGAGCAAACAGATCCAGAGATTCTGAATTATTCAATATCATCTTTACATAACACAGTATCTTAAAAATTAACAGACTTAATACTTTTTATGAAAAGTATCTATATCGACTTTTTCATATTTTTCATTTGTTGTGGTTTAGTCACCAAATCGTGTCCAGTTCTTTTGTGACCCCATGGACTGTAGTCCACCAGATTTCTCTTCCTTGGGATTTCTCAGGCAAGAATACTGGAGTGGGTTACCATGTCCTTATCCAAGGGATTCCCCTTGATCCCTGGCCACTGAACCCGTGTCTCCTGCATTGAAAGTGGATTCTTTACCACTGAGCTTCCAGGGAAGTCTATATTTTTCATACTACTGTTTTCTTCCTGTATCCCCATGGAATGATAGATCAATTGGTACTTGGGTTGAAGGAGATAATCGTAGGTATCTATGTGTTCTATGAAGCCTAATTCAGAGGAGCAGAATGGCAGCTTGTGTTTCTTGGGTGTACTTCGCGACCTATATGGAAGACATTTATGCCAGAGGCAACTGCTGCCCCTATAAACGGGCTTATGTGTGACTCTGGGCCTGTTGCCTAACTTCATGAATAAATATTTCTCGTGCTTTGTTATGAAATGAAATAATTTTTAAAATGCCTAATTCATAGCAAAATGTGAGCAAAGAAAGTAAAAAGGTATTAGTTGCAGAAGTATTTTTCACCCCCACTCTCACTGATCTTTCATCAGTGTTGGTCACTTTGAGTCGAGCTTTCCTTCTCGGAAGACTATATTAACTGAACTTCTATGATATGACACACTCCCACAGAAGTCTCACCCCAGTTAGTCTTCCAGTTCAAGCTTCTTGCCTGGGTTTTGGAGTACCTACTTTAGGTATAGATATTCTTCACTAGATCAAAACTTGGAAAAAAAACAAAACAAAACTTGAAACCTGCCATTGCTCAAGCTGAACTCACCATCTTTCCCATTTCTGTTCTCCGGTGTTTGTCATCTCAACAAATGTTGAGGGGCCTTATAAATGCTTAGAGTCCTTATAATTGTAACACACAGAGGCAAGAGAGGGGGACCAGAGAGATGGCTATCCTTTATACAGTTGTGGAGACGTACTTCAACAGCTAGCAAAGAGGTGAGGCCCACAGTTCAAAAGTTTATGAAGTATTTCATCTTATCCCTCCAGAAGCCAGGCAGGTGATCTTAGAAGTGGATCTTCTCTCCCAGTTGAGCCTTCAGAAAGTCCAGTCTGTAGCATCTTTTATTCCCTTTGATTTTTCTCCATTTCCTTAGATTGTATTCATTTCCTGTTGCTGCTGTAACCAATTACCCCAAAGCTGGTGACTTAAAACAACACAAATTCATTGTTCTAAGATTCTGGAGGTCAGGTGCCTGAAACGGGTATCACTGGGGTAAGATAGGACTTCAGTCCTGCTGGGGCCTCAAGAGTAGAATTTGTTTCCTTGCCATTTCCAGCTTAGGGTGACCACCTACACTCCTTGTTTGTGATCTGCCTACCAGTGATGGGATGCATCTTTCTCATACGGCCATCTCTTGTGTTTCCCCTCTTCTGCCTCTCTTTTTGATTATGAATACATTGCCCCCATCCATATAATCCAGGATAATCCTCCCATCTCAAAGTCAGCTGACTAGCAAACTTAGTTCCATCTCTAGCCTTTAACTCCCCCTTGCCAACTTGGCAAGTTCTAGGGATTAGAATGTGAATATCTTTGGGGGCCACTGTTCTACCTAATGGGCTTCGCTGGTAGCTCAGCTGGTAAAGAATATGCCTGCAATGAGGGAGACCTGGGTTTTATCCCTGGGTTGAGCAGGTCCCCTGGAGGAGGAGAAGGCTACCCACTCCAGTATTCTTGCCTGGAGAATCCCAAGGACAGAGGAGCCTGGCAGGCTACAGTCCATGGGGTCGCAAAGAGTCGGACACGACTGAGCAGCTAAACACAGCACAGCACAGCATTCTACCTAACACAGGGGTTCACCCTTAAAAAATGTATGCAAGTAAGATATGCACACACACCAGAAGGAGACTAGAGTGGGGTGTCAGCCACTTATCAAGTAATCAGAGGAGAGAATATGAGAGCAAAGATAACATGCATAGCATGAGTGGTGATGAGGTCAGGAATATTCTCTCCTCTGATGTGTTCTTAGGTGTTCCAATAAAATCACACTTGTCCAGTAAGAGTTTAATGGATGACTTTGGAAACACAGGAGACTAAGAGGATGACACAAATTGGTTATTGGTGATAATTAGTGCTTATTCTTTCCCCCATGTCTAGGCTATTTGGTGGCAGTGAATCTTCTGTTGCCACACTTATTCAGAGTGGCTGGAGCTATGCAGTTGGGAAGATCAACACCAGCTGAGTCCCCACTTTTATTAGCTCCGTTTCTTGGGCAAAATACAACTTATGTCTCCACCTAGAAAATGAAAAATTCTCTTCTGCCTCCACAATCCGAAGACATTTATGACCAATGCTAGTCTAAAATCATAATGCCAGGGAAAACTCCCTTCTGAATTGTAGAGATGCTGTGCTGTGCTTAATTGCTCGGTCGTGTCCAACTCTTTTCAACCCTATGGACTGTAGCCTACCAGGCTCCTCTGTCCATGGAATTCTCCAGGCAAGAATACTGGAGCGGGTAGCCTTTCCCTTTTCCAGGAGGTCTTGCCAACCCAGGGATCGAACCCAGGTCTCCCGCACTGTAGGTGGATTCTTTACCGTCTGAGCCACCAGGGAAGGTCCCATGTTGTAGAGGTAATCTGACTTTATTTTGTATTGAACGAACAGATGAAATGTCAGTTATTCAATTAGATGACATTGAGAGCAGGAGGTTTGACTTTATGTGATGCAAGTAACTGCCTAGAGTTATAGCTGATTTAAATTAGAGTTATCTTCAGAATTTGAATTAATAAATATTTTAGTCACCCTTTAACAGTCAGTTGCAAGTCATCTAACTTAGGAAATGTAAAATAACTAGGAAAAAAGGGAGAACTAATAGCTCTTTGGGTACTTGAAATATCTTCCCATGATTTGGATTAATTTTGAGGTGGAGAAGGGACATTTGGCTTCTATTGTGTGAGGTTCTTTCTATTACCTGGCATATTTTCCAAGGCCTTCATGACTTGGAAGGTTAAGTACTGGTTGTGCCTTTTCTCACAAACAATAAATAGCAAGTAAAAATGAGGAAAGCGCTTGGTAGACATTATCTGGAAAGAATTTTTGTTTAGAACCCTTGTTTTTACTGTGGTTGAATGACTTTAAATCTGAAATATTTGAAACTTAGCATGATCTCCCAACTTGTGGTTGTCTCCACTCTTCAGCTTTTAGGACTGAGCTTTTAACACACAGTCCCTGAAAAGTCAACATCCGTCTCTAAACGTGGTCCCATCTTTGAGCCACAAGTTAATGAGAATGGACTATTTCAACCGCCAAACCACAACAGTGCCTCCAGTGTCTGTACTCTTGCTTTGAGTTGCCATAGATGCATGTGTTCTGCATCTGTGTTAGAGGGGTTGGCCCTGACATTCCTTCATCCCATGAAATATTTGTGTTGTTTTTTTTTTAAAAGAAAGGAGCAGATGTGCTTCAACCAGATATGATATTTGGTCAGCCTGGAAATTCTTCCATCATGTCTTTCCTGCCACTGAATAGTACCACACCAGGACTGGCCTTCTGTATCTAATTGAAATTGATGATTGCTGGTGACTTACTAATTGTAATAGATCTATTGTCTAGAGTATAAGTGCTCTAATTTATTCCAAAAGGACCCTTATTCCCAGTTTCACATTTATAATTTCTACATTTAATCAGTTATCTCCTATGTGAACCACACATTCAGAAAACTAAGATCATGGCATCTGGTCCCATCACTTCATGGGAAATAGATGGGGAAACAGTGGAAACAGTGACAGACTTTATTTTTTTGGGCTCCAAAATCACTGCAGATGGTGATTGCAGCCATGAAATTAAAAGACGCTTGCTTCTTGGAAGGAAAGTTATGACCAACCTAGATAGCATATTAAAAAGCAGAGATATTACTTTGCCAACAAGGGTCCATCTAGTCAAGGCTATGGTTTTTCTAGTAGTCATGTATGGATGTGAGAGTGGGACTGTGAAGAAATCTGAGCACCAAAAAATTGATCCTTTTGAACTGTGGTGTTGGAGAAGACTCTTGAGAGCCCCTTGGACTGCAAGGAGATCCAACCAGTCCATCCTAAAGGAGATCAGTCCTGGGTGTTCATTGGAAGGACTGATGCTGAAGCTGAAACTCCAATACTTTGGCCACCTGATGCGAAGAGTTGACTCATTGGAAAAGACCCTGATGCTGGGAGGGATTGGGGGCAGGAGGAGAAGGGGATGACAGAGGATGAGATGACTGGATGGCATCATTGACTCAATGGACATGAGTTAGAGTAAATTCCGGGAGTTGGTAATGGATAGGGAGGCCTGGCATGCTGCAATTCATGGGGTCACAGAGTCAGACACGACTGAGCGACTGAACTGAACTGATGTGAACCACTCTTACTTTTGAGTGTTTTGAAAGGTTAGAAAAAAAGCCATCCAAATCATTTTGAAGGTTTTATCAGAAAACAAGGCATGTGTCACACTTTTTGCATATTCATTTCTGGAAAATCATGCACTGTAAAGTGAAAGTTGCTCAGTTGTGTCTGACTCTTTGCAACCCCATGGTTTATACAGTCCATGGACTTCTCTGGGCTGGAGTACTGGAGTGGATAGCCTTTCTCTTCTCCAGGGAATCTTCCTAACCCAGGAATCAAACCCAGGTCTTCTGCACTGCAGACAGATTCTTTACCAGCTGAGCCACCAGGGAAGCTCATGCACTGTAAGGATCTGGTTTATTTCACTTGGGCTTCCTTAGTAGCTCAGCTGGGAAAGAATCTGCCTGCAATGTGGGAGACCTGGGTTCAGGAAGATCCCCTGGAGAAGGAAATGGCAACCCACTCCAATGCTCTTGCCTGGAAAATTCCATGAACAGAGGAGCTGGGCAGGCTACAGTCCATGGGATCACAAAGAATCGGACATGACTGTGCAACTGACTTTCTCTCACCTACATAGTGAAATCCAGGTCCATCAATTTTGTCCCAATTGGAATATTGTCCTTCCTTTATATGGCTATATACTATATATAATAGTATTCCATATTATATATACATATATGTGTGTGTATGTATATATAGTCACGTGTACATATGTATTACACTTTCTGTATCCATTCATCCATTGGTGGACATTTAGGTTGTTTTCATATCTTGGCTATTGTGAGTTATGCTGCAGTGAACATGGAAATTCAGGTGTCTCTTCAAGATCTTAATTTAAATTCCTTTGGATAAATACTCAGAAGTGAGGTTGCTGGATCATATGATGGTTTTATTTTATTTTTTGAGGAGAAATAATGGTTTCCCCATTTTCATTACCACCAACAGTGTGCAAAGGGCTCCCTTTACTCCACATCTTTACCAACAATGATGATGATGTTAGTCATCCCAACGTAATGATGATAATAATCATCGTAACAAGTGTCATGTACTATCTCATATGATTTTGACTTACATTTCCCTGATGGTTAGTTATGTTGAGCATATTTTCACTTACTTTTTAACATATTTGGAAAAATGCCTTTTTAGTTCATTTGTCCATGAAAACCATGCATTTTGACTGGTGAAAGTCACTGTCTCCATTCAGACATAGACTCCAGATAATGTGGGAATCCTTGATGTTGGTTTGTTCTTCTTTCCACCCCTCGTTGCCCCTCTCTCTTCCCTTTCCCTCTTTCTGCCCCTTTCAAACTATAAGCCACACTTAATTGTGCTAATAGCATAATTCTCTGAGGGCTCAGCAGTAGAGAATCCATCTGTAATGCAGGAAATGCAGGAGATGTGCGTTCTATCCCTGGGTCAGGAAGATACCCTGGGGAAGGAAATGGCAACCCTTTCCAGTATTCTTGCCTGGGAAATCCCATGGACAGAGGATCCTGAAGGGCTACAGTCCATGGGTTTGCAAAAGAGTCAGACACTACTTAGCAACTAAACAGCAGCAAATTGTGCTCATAAAGTAACATAAGTGCAGAATGGACTACTGTGATTTTGAAGCATAGTGAAAGTGAAAGTCACTCAGTCATGTCGGACTCTTTGTGACCCCATGGCCTATACAGTCCAGGCCAGAATACTGGAATGGGTAGCCTTTCCCTTCTCCAGGGGATCTTCCCAACACAGAGACTGAACCCAGGCCTCCCACATTGTAGGTGGATTCTTTACCAGCTGAGCCACCAGGGAAGCCCAAGAATACTATAGTGGGTAGCGTATCTCTTCTCCAGTGGATCTTCCCGACCCAGGAATGCAACCGGGGTCTCCTGCATTGCAGGTTTATTCTTGACCAACTGAGCTGTGAAACACAGAGTGAAACAAAAAGGCTTGAAACTGGATTTCAATTCGGTTTTTCAATTCTTTGAATGTATAAGTATATCTAAGGCTCTGAAAAATGAAGTATACAATATAGTTTTCTGTCCAAGTATATGAGCAATTCTCTTTAAAATAACGTGAGTCAAATCATAAATACCATGTAGAGCACATCTGTGTCAGTGGACTCCATGCCTCTGAGCAGAGAACAGTGGCCTTCAAACCAGGTGCTAGTAAATGCTAGCGTTTTGTAGAGACCCTACAAGCATTCCTTAAGATATAATTTAAAACACTCTCACATGTGTTTTAAAGCTTTTTAGGTCCTTCAATTTGTCAACTTATGAAGACAGATTTGTTTTTTTTTTTTTTTTTCAGTGTAGACCATGAAATAAACTCTCTTTTCATCACCATGATGAGTTTGAGCAAATTCTGGGAGATAGTGAAGGACAGGGAAGCCTGACGTGCTGCAGTCCATGGGGTCGCAAAGAGTTGGACACAGCTGAGCTACTGAACACCCACCACCATCATGATGAAGTTGGCTTATATGATAACTGTTTTACCAAATGGGTGACTTCGTCTTTGCACTGGTCATGTTACAAAGAAAAACTGATTTCTGTGCATGTTCCCTTATATAAAATTGTGGAAGTAACAATTTTACCACATTCAGAACCACAGATTGCAAAGGTGACTATACGTGTTTCATAAGCCATTATATGTACAGATGTGCATCACATAATTTATAAATATACAGAAATATACATACATGTGTATATAGGCTGCTGCTGCTTAGTCACTTCAGTCATGTCTGACTCTGTGCAACCCTATGGACTGCAACCTGCCAGGTTCCTCTGTCCTTGGGAACTGGTGTATATATATATATATATCCCTTCCCTTTTGAACCTCCCTCCCACCCCTCTAGGTTGTTGCAGAGCCCTGGTTTGAGTTCCTGAGTCATGCAGCAAATTGCGACTGGCTATCCATTTTACATATGGTAGTGTATATGTTTCTGTGCTTCTCTCTCCATTCGTCCCCCCTTCTCTTTCTCTCTCTGTGTCCACAAGTCTGTTCTCTATGTCTGCATCGCCATTGCTGCCCTGCAAATAGACAAGAATGCCCCCTCTTGCCACTATTATTCAACATAGTTTTGGAAGTTCTAACTGCGGCAATCAGAGAAGAAAAACAAATAAAAGGCATCCAGATTGGAAAAGAAGAAAGATCTCACCGTTTGCAGGAGACATGATATGATACATAGAAAACCCTAAAGATATGCTCAGAAAATTACTAAAGCTAATCAGTGGATTTAGTAAAGTTGTAGGATACAAAATCAATACACAGAAGGGCTGTATATAGAAAACTATTGATGGAAGAAACCAAAGACAACATAAACAGATGGAAAGATACTCCCTGTTCCTGGACTGGAAGAACCAATATTGTGAAAATAACTATACTACCAAGTGCAATCTGCATATTCAATGCTACTTCTATCAAATTACCAACACCTTTTTCCACAGAACTAGTATATCAGTGTTCTAATGCTGCCGCTGCTGCTAAGTCACTTCAGTCGTGGCAGACTCTGTGTGACCCCATAGACGGCAGCCCACCAAGTTTCCCTGTCCCTGGGATTCTCCAGGCAAGAACACTGGAGTGGGTTGCCATTTCCTTCTCCAGGGCGTGAAAGTGAAAAGTGAAAGTGAAGTCACTCAGTCGTGTCTGACTCATAGCGACCCCATGAACTGTAGCCCACCAGGCTCCTCTGTCCATGGGAATTTCCAGGCAAGAGTACTGGAGTGGGTTGCCATTGCCTTCACTGCATATCAGTGTTTTAATGGCAAGTACTAAAATGGTATTATAGAAATATTTCCTATGTATTTTATTTTTCTTCTGTATTTTATATTTCTAACCGGAAGTCCAGATACTGTTAAGTAATTAATGCAATACTAAACCTCTAAATCTACATTTCATGAGCCCCTGAACTATGAAATTATTCATTTGCTCTGAACGTCCGTGGTAGGATAGTGAGAGTGAAAGTGTTAGTTGCTTAGTTGTATTCAACTCTTTGCAACCCCATAGACTGTAAGCAACCAGATTCATCTTCCATGGAATTCTCCAGGCAAGAATTACTGGAGTGGGTAGCCATTCCCTTCTCCAGGGGATCTTCCTGACCCAGGGATGAAACCTGGGTCTCCTGCATTACAGGCAAATTCTTTACCATCTGAGCCACCAGGGAAACCCCAGTAGTATAGTATGGGTGTTCAAAATTAGCAACTAACTTGGTAGAAGCCCCATGCACTCCTGCTCCCTCTGGCTGTGCTGAAGGGCAGCCAGTCAAGAGCAATTTATTTTGTTTCCAAACCTGTCTGTGCTAGTTGTTCTCTTATTTACTATTACATTAAATTTATATTTAATTGTTCATGTAATTAAATGGTATGAAAAGAGATGAAATTTGGGGGCAACAAGAAATGCTGTTTCTAAGAAAAGTAAGTTAAATGCTTTGGAAAGCTTTGGTTACAATCACAGCTAACTTAGGTGTAGGGAAAAAAATGATGAATTATTAGAAAAAGAATCATCAAAATCTAGATGATTTTCATCTGCAAGTTGCTTCTAAAGTATTTTCAGTTCGAGCTATGTCTTAAAGATACTAAACTTCATACATGATGCATTGGAGAAAAAAGGAATGTAAGAAGCTCTGAGGAGCAGCTGCTTACTTAGAAAACACCTTATCCATAGTTTTAAAATGGCAACTATGTGAACCTTTGTATGTTTTACATAAAAATTAAATTGTTTGTATCATTTTCTAGAAAGGGCTTCCCAGGTGGCCCAGTGGTAAAGCATCCGTCTGCCATTGCAGGAGTTGCAGTTTCAATCCCTGGGTCGGGAAAATCCCTTAGAGGAGGAAATGGCAACCCACTCCAGTATTCTTGCCTGGAAAATTCTGTGGACAGATAGGCCTGATGGGCTGCAGTCCATGGGTTCGCAGAGTGGGACACAACTAAGCCACTGAACACACATGCATGCATCCTTTTATAATCCTCTCCTTAAGTGTTTTTTGTTGTTTGTTTGTTTTTTTTTTTTTTTTGATGTATGGACTGCTTAACAGTCTAACTGTGTCAGTGAAGAGGATGTCTACCATAATTCAACCCTGATATTTCCTTTTACCCCTCTTTAATGTTTCCAGGGCAATGTTATTGAAAGATATCAAAATTGAAAGGGTGCTAAAAATCTGTTACCATTTTCAATTTGTGTGAGTCATAATTTTTTTTATATTGTATAACCTAGAGAAAATTTAAAAACAAGTGAAAAAGTACAGGTGATAGACATGAAAATAAATATTACTCTAATTCTTGTTTCAAATGTCTTTCAAAGTAGCCTCATTGTTTTCATTGTGTAACTACCAAAAAAAATAATAATAACGTAAAGATCATAAATGCAAACAGAAGCAAGAGATTTTTAACACAAGTTAACAAGGTCAGAGATTTATGTAAGTTTTCATCAAAAAAGTATTTCTTTATCAAAAAGTGTCTTAAATACTCTATTTTAGAGTGCAGAAAAGTGATTTAGATGCTGCTTGAGCTTCCTAGCAACAGAGGAAGAACAGGATACTATCAAATTGACACAAAGGGAATCAGTAAGCTTCATTTTCAGTACGAGGATAGGGGAGACTTCACATAGGAAGTAGATTTAAACTCAGCCTTATACTGTAATGGTCTTTATCTTTCTGGCTTACTTCACTCTGTATAATGGGCTCCAGTTTCATCCATCTCATTAGAACTGATTCAAATGAATTCTTTTTAATGGCTGAGTAATATTCCATTGTGTATATGTACCACAGCTTCCTTATCCATTCGTCTGCTGATTGGTGTCAATGTATGACAAAAACCACTACAATATTGTAAAGTAATTAGCCTCCAACTAATAAAAATAAATGAAAAAAAAAAAAAAAACTCAGCCTTAAAATTTTCTGGCAAATAGAGGGAGAGGTAACTGCTGAGAGAGGAAACTCAGCAAAGGATGGTATAAGAGAAACAGAGAGTGTTTACCGAGAAGGGTAGAAGCTCTTGGTTGGCTTCCCTGGTGGCTCAGTGGTAAAGAATCTGCCTGCCAACGCAGGTGACACAGGTTCGCTCCCTGGGTCGGGAAGATCCCCTGGAGAAGGAAATGGCAAACCACTCCAGTATTCTTGCCTGAGAAATCCCATGGACAGAGGCGCCTGGAGGGCCACAGTCCATGGGGTCACAAGAGTCGGACACGACTCAGCGACTAAACCACGACTGCTACCAGAAGCTATTGGTTCTGGAGTTTGGGGAAGGAGAGCGCCGCCTAAAGGCCAAGGCATTACTCCTTTCAGGTAAAGTGGCTTTTCTGAACCACTGATGTTGCCTAAGTCTGCGAAGGACACAATTTATGGAACATCTGTTTAGATGGGTACAAAGTATTCTAGAAGAACCTGTGAAGCTGTGACTAATTCTGCCTGTAGGAAAGCTTCTTTATAGAGGAGATGATGCTTCATTTTAACTTGATGGATACATATTTCAGATCTGCTTGTTGGTCATAGTTTGAAGGGAGAATAGACCAGAGGCAGAGACAGTGATATGGATATGGTGGAATGGAAAATAATTTAAGACTTTAGTCAAACAATTTCCCTTAATTTTAAGGCAATTATTGTTGATGTTTAAAAATAAATTCCTAATTCATGGAATTGAAGATATTTTCATGTCCTTCTACTTTATTTGTCCTTTTCCCTTATATTCAGAAAGTTTGCCATGAAGTAAGCATCTTGGAGTCATTTGACTAAAATGAAAAAAATAATTTAAAAAATCTTTCTTTCAAAACTGGTCATTATTTCTAAATAAAACAAGAGGTAAAATAAAAGTACAGTTTTATTGTATAGAAAAAGAAAATGTTTGCTCAAGTTGTTATATTATTAAAAGACAACTAAAATTGGATTTTAAATGTTTTTGAAAGGTTCCTAATTGTTGTCATATGGTTCGGTTTCATGTATGCTGAGACATTAAGTACTTGCCATCCATAAATCACTGAAGAATATGTTCCTTGTGAAATGAATTTTCAGTTTTATTCATGATTAATAAAGGAAAGAGGTACAGTTGTATCATATTTTTTCAGTACTGTTCTGGCTTTCAGTTAATAGGTTAGCTTGTAAATAGTAAAATAATGACAAAATAGCTTCACTGTACAGAAATGCCTTATATAATACTTATGGTATAAGAAATATGAATACATTTCACATGTAGAATCATTTAAAATCTATTGGGAAGGTTAATATTTGCAAGATTTGCATACTTCATAGTATTTATAAGTTGAGAGCTGTAATTTTTGTGTATTAGTGTACTTATTTTTAAAATAACAATTCTAAATTAATACTTAATGAAAAACTTTTTAGAAACATCAATAAAACAAAAAAAATTTTTTTTATCCTACCATCCCCCCAAAATATTTTGTAGGATATATCTTTTATGCACACATAAAACTATGTAACATACTTATACTTTTTACTGTTTTCTTATAAAATTTATATTGATACTTCATTTTAAAAACTTAAGTTCTTAGCATATCCCTTTAGCATATTTTAATATATAAATCATTTTTAAATTGTGGGATCTTAATGGCTACATAAAGGTTATTGTATTGGTGTTTTAATATTTTATTTAGCCAGTCATTTGTGGTTGGCATTTACACTGTTCTTATCACCCCTAATGTAACTATGAAGGTGAACTGCCTGAGACTTAAATATTTGGCCCCCCATCTCCTAGAGGGCAGTACAGGGATGTAGGCAGTAGGCATCTTAAGGCTTTTGATTCAAAGTGTGAAAAGGCTATCCAACTTAAATGCCTACTTTCTTTAAATTTTGCCATCCCAGGAAGCATCAATATTTCATTATTATTTTTGTTATTTTTTAATACTTTGGAGTTTTCTGCTTAAAAATTATTTATTTGATATTGATTGTTTTAAATTTATTGACAATTTGCATTTTTATGAGTTGTCCATTAATGTACTTTCCCATGAATTTATATGATGCCTTTTGTCATTTGACTTTCCTACTTTTGCATTCCAATTCCTACAATGAAACAGACATCTTTTATCGGTGTTAGTTCTAGAAGGTTTTATAGGTCTTCGTAGAACCAGTCAATTTCAGCTTCTTCAGCATCAGTGGTTGGGGCATAGACTTGGATTACTGTGATTTTGAATGGTTTGCCTTGGACACAAACAGAGATCATTCTTCATTTTTCAGACTGCACCCAATACTGCATTTCTGACTCTTTTGTTGACTATGAGGGCTATTCCATTTCTTCTAAGGGATTCTTGCCCACAGTAGTAGGTATACTGGTCATCTGAATTAAAATTGCCCATTTCTATCTGTTTTAGTTCACTGATTGCTAAGATGCTGATGTTCACTCTTACCATCTCCTGCTTGACCATGTCCAATTTACCTTGATTCATGGACCTAACATTCCAGGTTCCTATGCAGTACTATTCTTTACAATATCGGATTTTGCTTTCATCACCAGACACATCCATAACTTAGCATCATTTCTGCTTTAGCCTAGCTGCTTCATTCTTTCTGAAGCTATTCGTAATTGCCCTCTACTCTCCATCAATAGTATATTGGACACCGTCCAACCTGGGGGGCTCATCTTCCGGTGTCTTATCTTTTTGCCTTTTCATACTGTTCATGGGGTTCTCAAGGCAAGAACGCTAAAGTGGTTTGCCATTTTCTTCCCCAGTTTTCTTCTCTTGTCCTTTGCTTTAGTATTTTGTTTATGGCACATGCATGTGTGTATGTGTGTGTGGTATGAGGCTGTAAATGGGCACATAAAAGGAAAAAGCACTCAGATAAATTTTCAAATATTAATCCACTATATATTGATATTATTCAGTTTCATTTAGGACAAAGTCAAAACCTATTTAACAAGTCCATATTTTTATGAATCTGAGGATTCACTTAAGTTGCAAGGTTCCTTTCTCTTACAATCAGAAACTAGGACACACACTACTCAAAATTAGTGTATTTGGGTGATTTTGAAAATTGAACAGGAGAGAGAATTCCTAGGAAAATGAAAAACTACTCTTATGCTTAGAGATAAAAATCGGTGATATGATTAAGTCTCTCAAAACACTCAAGACAAATTAAGCTGATTGTCACAACAAAATTTTCATTTGATGAGAACTTGAAGCTGACTGCATGGTTGCCAATAAATGTTTCCCATTAGAAGTGACACTGGACATTTTAGATGGTGAAATACTGTTGTTAATGGATGTAGAGCTTCAACAATGCCAAAAATATTTCACCAAGTGGATTCTCTGCGTGCGGTGAAGTTTCACCACGTACAAATTATGAACAATATTTTGGAAAATACATATTTATGTAGTTGGCAAAGCTATAGAAAAAAGTAAAGAATGAAAAACATGAATTTTAGGTTAGTAGTTACCTCTGGGAGAGAGAAAAGGGATTGTGATCAAAGCGGGTAAACAAGGGCAACAAATGTATTGAGAATGTTTAAATTGGTGGTGGTTACACAGGTTGTTGTTACTGTTATCTCTTTTACATACATTATGCATAGGCTTTGTTTGAATAAACTGTTAAAATATATTTTAATAATTTTTAAAATCACAAAAAGTATCTAAAAACCGTGATAGTCAATACTTCTTTATGTGTTCTACGTGCCAGGTACTCCCTTTTCCCCGTCATGTTCGCACACTGTTTTGTCCTTCTTATTTCTACTTGCATCTAAGTAAGTTTATCTTTTTCCTCTTCTGACAGACATCAAGAGCAAGTGGGCAGTGAATCCAAATGTAGAATCAGATTTTAAAAGCACTGTTTCAGGAACTGTTAGGAATAAATGGGGGTCAGGGGTGGGATGATACATGTTTATTTTTAAAAATTCTGTATTTCATCTCTAGTGTATCCTTTAAAAATATATATTAGATGTATGTTTAAACATACATCCAGGATAGTAAAATAATGCATATATATATGTATATATTTGTCTCTTAGTAATAAAAAAGGCACAAATTAAAATACTTTTGTGCTTTATTTTTGCCTGTTGTGCATATTTTTAAAAGGTTAACAAAGACAGGCATACAGTTAGGATATTCATGGAATATAGGCTATTTAGGAAGGGATGGATAAAATTAAGCATTTTGATAAAATAAAAAGGGCTATTCATTAAATCCTGTCTATCTAACTTAAATATAATGTATAATAAATTTCACTATCTAGTTTCCCAATTCTCCTAGAGGAAAGTACTTATGAGATTGATACAGGCAAAATAAGTATAAAAGCTGACATCCTGAGAGCAAAGGGAAAATTAGAAATTATTTTAAAAGTGATTACTCAATTATATAATATTTTATATAATACAAGATGGATATTCATGATGTGGTATCAACAAACACTTCACTTTTATATTAAAATGATTTTCATTTTCACTAAAATTATTCAGTTTATCACTTGAATTATTATACTCCAATACTGAATTTTTTTCCCCAGACTAAGACTTATTTTCTTGATAAATTAGACAACAATGTAGTGTTCTTTTCTTGCTGGACATTTCATGAGAGTGTTTTATGACATCATTCACTGTCATGAAGTCTGTATCCAGTGTACCTATATACCAGTAATGTCTGTTATGTAGATATAGGTATACACAGCATGCTAATTAAGGAAAATTCATTTTTATATATGAATGCAGAAGGAAAATATTAAGCTGATCTTTTTTCCAGATGCTCACTCGTTGCAGTTACTGTATTTCAGTTATAAGATTTTCTTCAGGTTGTGGCTACCTGATGATAAATCTCCATGAATGTTGGGGTACTGGGGAATGATGGACATCTTCTGAAAGCTGATTAATAGAATCAACAGTAGCAATACACTATTGGGTTCCTGTATATCTTCCTAACTTCTCATTTTCAAGGAAGATGAAGCATGTTTAGTGATTCATTATGCTCTCAGAATAGAGAGGCAAGAGAAAGAAAGACATAAAGTTAGATGGAAGGTATTTAGGTGGTATTTATTGGTCAGTGCAGGTGGCTCATGGAGATTTCATAAACTCTGCATTGCTCCAGAGACCTGATAGATTTTATTAGGTCTTGTTAAAGTCTATACTGGGGCTTCCCAGGTAGTGCAGTAGGAAAGAATCCAACTGCCAATTCAGGAGACACTGGAGATGTAAGTTCGATCCTTGGGTAGGGAGGATCCCTTGGAGTAGGAAAGTGCAAAGAGTCAGACATAGCTGAGCAAACACACATACCTGTATACTCTGTACTAAATAATGTGTTTACAGTTCTTGGTCTCTTTCCTTTTTTCGGCTTCTTGGTCACTCTGTATTTAGATCTGATTAACCTTACTGTGAAATATTCTGGTGTAAGTGAATGAAAGAGTGTGTGTGTATGCTCAGTCTTGTCTGACTCTTTGCAACTCCATGGACTGTAGCCCACCAGGCTCCACTGTCTATGGAATTTTCCAAGCAAGAATACTGGAGTGGATTCCCATTTCCTATTCTAGGGGATCTTCCTGACCCAGGGATCAAACCTGCATCTCTTGGATCTCCTGCATTGGCAGATGGATTCTTTACCACTGTACCACCTGGGAAAATTGTCAATGGAAATATGTCCACAGATACACCATCTATATTGCACTAACTTATTAATTTTTGCAATTTTATATTCATTATTCTTAATTACTGTTTTTAAAGATTAATAGATAATTCCATTTATATAGGTAAAAATATTACAAGACTTCTGTTTCCTCTTCTCCTTACCAAAGGGAATATTTTCGTTAAAGACATTAAGGATGAATTCTAGGGTGATACCATCTAATTATCAGTGTTAGCTTATTTTATTTATAAAAATAATGTGGTAGGAGTTTGTGTTATGCAGAATTAATGGAAGATAGTGAAAGTTACCAAAGAATCTGATTAATTTGAATAGGTTTTCTGCATTAAATTATTGATAAAGTATCAATTGTCTATTTATCATTTCCAGTAATTAATTATTTGCTAAGCAATCTCTCTAGCATGATGGATAGAAAGAAAGGATTTACTATGAAGTAAAGGTGACACTGGAAACCACTAAGGATTAGCTTTCTTCCATAGGTGTCTGATATAATATCATTGAAATACTGATTTTAAAAATAAATATTCTGGAGTCATTGCAAGAAATACATTTCATGTGTCTTTAAATTTGAATCTATATACAAGCTAAGAAGGATCCTGGGTAGACAGAATTGGTATGCTAAGTGGGTGCTGCAGCTGTGTTGGCTTCACAAATGCTTTGCATGTGTTGTTCTCGAAGAGCAAATAATAAAGCAGTCCCCTCATCGTCCAAGGCCATGAGAATATTTTTTTCCCTTTTAATAATAGTCCCAAATATGATCTTCATTTTATTTTCTTAAAATGTTTGAAACAGTAAGCAGACACTTCAACTTGAAGACACAGCTGTTCAGTTGATCAGGCACAAAAGAAGCCCAACAATATCCTCAAAGTGAAATTGAAATGCAATTATGAGGATTTTAACTACTGAATTTATAAATGTGGGCCCCCTCCCCAAAGAAAGTTGGAAAGCTGCCAACTGCATTTTATGAAACCGACCACACATATCACAAAGAAATTTACATTTTGTCACCCTCTTCCCTTTATTGACATGTAAACCATCTCCCTGCTCTCTACCACTTACTTCTGTTTGAAGGTGGAAATCAGGTGGTTGGAAGTTGCTTTAATGATTTCCTCTCATCTGCTCAGGATAAGCAGCTGCACTAAATTGTATAGCATCATTTTGAATATGTATAGACCAGTGCTCAGCTCCGATTAAAAGGAAAGTCTGACTTTATCTTCTTGGCTATTTCAGTTTGCATTGAACATTTTTAAGGCAGAATGATTAATGCTGCATTTTGATACCATGCAAAATGGGCTATTATTGTTATGGGATCTTTGAGATATATTTTAAGTTACTTCATGTTCACTTTGAAAATTCTTAGCAACCTCTGACAAAAGCTAAGTTTGCAAAAAAATCTATTTAGTTTTCTTTATAATTGCCCCTTAAAATTATTAATACTATTTTTGGTTGTCAATGGTAATCATTGGCTTTGTCAAAGCCATGTGAAATAATTAATATGCTTCCTGCCATATATTTTTCATTATTAGGACAAAGCAAAAACTTTGTGCCTTTTCATTAGTTTTCATTTTTTAATTCAATTCTTGAGTTTGTCCAGCTATACATTTATTCTGTTTTTAAATCATTTTTTTGAAAAATTCATTTTATGGAAGTATAGTTGATTTATACTGTTCATGGGGTTCTCAAGGCAAGAATGCTGAAGTGGTTTGCCATTCTGTTCTCCAGTGGACCACGTTTTGTCAGAACTCTCCACCATGACCCGTCCATCTTGGGTGGCCCTACATGGCATGACTCATAGTTCCATTGAGTTAGACAAGGCTGTGATCCATGTGATCAGTTTGGTTAGTTCTCTGTGATTTTGATTTTCATTCTGTCTGGCCTCTGATGGATGAGGATAAGAGGCTTGTGAAAGCTTTGTGATGGGAAAGACTGGCATGGGGAAACTAGGTCTTGCTTTGGCAGGCAGGGCCATACTCAGTAAATCTTTAATCCAATTTTCTGCTGATGGGTGGGGCTGTGTTCCCTCCCTGTAGTTTGGCTTGAGACCAAACTATGGTAGGGGTAATGGGCTCCAAAATCACTGCAGATGATGACTATAGCCGTGACATTAAAAGACACTTGCTCCTTGGAAGAAAAGCTGTGACAAACCTAAACAGCCTATTAAAAAGCAGAGACATTACTTTGCCGACAAAGTTTTGTCTAGTCAAAGCTATGGTTTTTCCTATAATCATGTATGGATGTGACAGTTGGACCATAAAGAAGGTTGAGTGTAGAATAATTGAGGCTTTTGAACTGTGCTGTTGGAGAAGACTCTTGAGAGTCCCTTGGACTGCAAGGAGATCAAACCAGTCAATCCTAAAGGAAATCAATTCTGAATTTTCATTGGAAGGACTGATGATAAAACTGAAGCTCTGATACTTTGGTCATCTGATGACAAGAGCTGACTCATTAGGAAAGACCCTGATGCTGGGAAAGATTGAAGGCAGGAGAAGGGGATAACAGAGGATGAGATGGTTGCGTGGCATCACCGACTCAATCAATGGACATGAGTTTGAGCTAGCTCCAGGAGATGGTGAAGGACAGGGAAGCCTGGCGTGCTGCAGTCCATGGGGTTGTAAAGAGCTGAACATGACTGAGTGACTGAACAACTTCAACAATAGTTGATTTATGATGATGTGTTAATTTTTGCTATATAGTAAAATGAGTCAAGTATACATATAGATACATTATTTTCATATTCTTTACCATTATGGTTTATCACAAAATATTGATTATAGTTCTCCGTTGTACAGTAAGATCTTGTTGTTTATCCATTCTGTGTATAATATTTTGCATCTGCTAACCCCAGACTCCCAGTCCATCCCTCTTCTACCCACTGCCCCCTCAGCAACCACGGTTCTGTTCTCTATGTCCGTGAGTCTATTTCTGTTTTGTAGATAAGTTCATTTGTGTCATATCTTAGATTCCACATGTAAGGTATATTATATGGTATTTGTCTTTCTGACTTCATTTCTTTTTAAATTTATTGAAATTTTTAATGTTTTGAAAATGTTAGCTCTTTGAATATACCTTACTATTACCTTGCCTTGTCATTTATTGTTCATAAAATAGCTTCAGATTTTTTTTTCATAAAAATCTCCAAACAAAAAGAAAAATATTGATTACATTTGTATTTGGGGTCAGCTTCTACTATTTAGGCTAACACTGTAAACACATAACTTTTATCTATGGTAATCCTGTTTCATGAAGATTCTAAATGCTAAAGAATTCCTTGGAAGGAAAGTGAACATTTAAAGTGTAAAAATGTTTTGATATCCATTATTATGAGTTTTGAAGTGGCAAATGACTTTGATTTATTATCAACATTTAATAAATATTTTCCAAATATTGATAATAGCCACCTGATGTGTATCATTGAAATATTTTTTTAAAATATATTATTTGTATGTCTCAAAATTATGAGATATCTTGGGTTAGACTTATTTACCATGGCTAAACCTGTTGCTCACTTCTAAAGACTTGACTGAATTCTCTTTGTCACATTTGAAGGTATTAGTCATTTAAGTTTTTGCTCTTTTCAAAGTCTTCCTCCTACTCCTAGACCTGGTACTTTTTCATAACAGCATCTCATGCCTCTGCTAGCCTCTTAACTTTATCTGAATTTAATTTGTGTTGGCTATTCCTTTCTCAATTAAGTTTACTCTACCCTGGGTACTTCTTCACCTACCACCCAAAGTTTTCACCTTATGCTTAAGGCTCTCAGATCTTCTTGATTCTCTCCTCTAAACTCCAGAACCATATCATCAAAATGCTATTGGAAATCTCTACTAAGTTGTTCTACAAATACTTTAAACTCAGCTTATCTAAGTAAGACTTATCATTTTTCATTTTCCCGTATTCCACCTGATCCCAGCCCCATGTTTCCCCACTAGTACTTGAATAGGCTGGGAACACAGACATCATCCTATAGATACTATCTTCCTTCTCAGATTATCTCCCACAGTATTCATCAAGGCTTATCAAGTGTCTCATTCAATATCAATGCCAACTCCTTTCTATTTTAACTTCTCATATTCTATTAATAGGAGCCGGAAAATAACAAAGTTACGTAATTCTAGACTCTCTAGGAGAGAGCTAAGCAAAAAGATGCAGAAGTCAAACTCAACAAGCATTGTATGTTCTGTCAAACTGCGGTGGTTCCATCTGGTGTTTTGGACAGCTGAAGCCAACTGCCTAACATTCAAATTCCCAAGGGAATGAAGAGTGATTACACATTTCTTCTGCGTTGCCTTCAATTTCCATAGTCTAGCATTCAAAACTCTCCCAGATCAGCTCATCTACCTTTATTTTCTTTTTGTCCTTCTATTACTCTGTACTACAGACAGACAGAACTCTTTTTATTATTCATACTTAAATCATAATTTCCTGTGGTTAAGTATCTATTCCAAATTTTCTTCCCATATAGGGCTGTAACCTCACCCCTACAATGTAGTCTTACTGTTCCTGGATTGGTTCAATTCTATCACTTCTCTTATCATTTTATACACTGGGATTCATTTATTTACAGGGTGATTTTTCTCTTCTGTAATTTCTTAAGAAATAGTTTACATTTTTTCTCTGTATCCCCACATCTTTTAGTTTTTAGAATTTGAATATTTAAATATTTTGGATGAATAAATAGTTTTGATTAAGGATTACTGAAGTATGAATGTAATTATAGATCAACATTTTATATTATGGTAAAACAACCTAAAATTTGCTATTTTTTTTGACTGTACAGTTTAATTGCATTAAGTATATTCATGTTATTGTGTAGCTATTAGCACCATCCATCTCTGGGACTTTTTCATTTTTCCAGACAGAAACTTTCTACCTGTTAAATCAAAACTTTCCATTTCACAATAACTAGCCCCTGCCCTGGGGAACCACCCTTCTACATTCTGCCTCTATGAATTTGACTACCCTAGATACTTCATGTAAGTAAAATCACACAATATTTGTCCTTTTGTAACTGTTTCATTTAGCATAGTATCCTTAAGGTTCATCCAGGTTCAGAATTTCATTCCTTTTTAAAATTGTATAGTTTTTCCTTGTATGTATATACCAGCATTGTATTTATCCTTCACCCATCGATGTGCACTTGGGTTGCATACATGTTTTGGCTGTTGTGGATATGCTTCTTTGAATATGAGTGTACACATATCTGTTCAAGTCCTTCCTTTCAGTTATCTTGGACGTACACCCAGAAGTGGAATTGCTCGATCATATGACAATTCTATATTTAACTTTTGAAGGAACTTCTCTACTGTTTTTCATTGTGGCTGTACTGTACAATTTTAAATTTCCACAAGCAATACTCTCGTTTCTCCACATCCTTGCCAATACTCCTTATTTTCTTATTCTTCTTTTTTTTCCTTTGGTAAGGGCCCTTGTTTTTAGTAAGTGTGAAGTGGTATCACCTTCACAGTGGTTTTGACTACATTGCCCTCATAATTAAGGATGTTGAGCATCTTTTCATGTGCCCATTGGCCATTTTTATGTCTTCCTTGGAAAAATGTGTATTCAAGTCCTTTGCCTTATTTGCTAGTAGAGTTGTTTGTTTTTGTTGTTGTTCTGTTATAGAAGTTCTTATATACATTCTAGATATTAATCCTTTATCAGATATATGATTTGAAAATACTTTCCATTTTCTGGACTGCTTTTTCACTCTGTTGATAATGTCCTTTGGTGCACAAAAATTGTAATTTTTATAAAATCCAATTTATCTACATTTCATTTTTTGTCTACGAGTTTGGTGTCATATGTAAGAAATCATTGCCAAAACCAGTAGCATGAAGCTTTCCCCTCTTATTTCTTGTAAGAGTTCTATAGTTTTATATCTTATGTTTAGGTCTCTGATCCATTTTGAGTTCATTTTTTGATTGTGCTTGAAGGTAAGGGTCTAACTTCTTTGTTCTGTATGTGGATATCCAGTTTTCTCAAAGAAAAAAGAAAAAAAAAAACTATTGAAAATACTATTCTTTCCCAATTGGATGCTCTTGGAACCCTTGTTAAAAATCATTTGAACATACATGTGAAGGCTTATTTCAATTCTATTCTCTTGGTCAGCATGTCTCTCATTAAGCTGATACCACACTGGTTGATTACTTTGTAGTAAGTTCTGAAATCAGGAGATGTGAGACCTCCAACTTTGTTCTATTTCAAGGTTACTTTAACTATTTGGGATACTTTGAAATTTCAGATGAATTTTAGCTGCAGCCAAATTCCTTGTCTTCTCTTTGCTTGAAAATGAAGTCACTCAGTCGTGCCCAGCTCTTTGCGACCCTGTGGACTATACAGTCCATGGAATTTTCCAGGCCAGAATACTGGAATAAGTAGCCGTTCCCTTCTCCAGGGGATCTTCCCAACCCAGGGATCAAACCAGAGTCTCCCACATTGCAGGTTGATTCTTTACCAGCTGAGCTACCAGGGAAGCTTAGTCACACAAATAGCCATAAGAATAAAAACAGTTAGTATTCCATCAATTTTTTTAGTGCCAAAGAACTTGAATATTTTTGGATATTAATAATACACAAGCCATTAGAATACAAACAGACAATATTATATAATGGAAACAACCTTGGAATAGCAGTTGAGAAGTTGTGAGATTTTGGTTCTAACTTCTAACTAGATTTGTGGTCATCAGGAGGCTATTTAATCCATCTGAGCCTCAGTTTCTTTTTTCTCATAGTGAGATCATTGAAATTGATTATGTCTTACGATGTGCTCTAACTCAGATTTGTATGCAAAGTAAAATCTTTGGAAACTCTGCAAGATAGTGTTTTAGTTCCTTTCCCTGACTACTCCTAGCTAATATTATGATTATGAAAAATAGTCTTTCTGTCTATCAAATGTATATTATATGTATATCTTCCTCTGGCAGAGGGGAATCTCTCTTGTGAATTCTGTTCATGCTCGTGTTTGTTAATGTTCCATCAATCAGGAGATTAATGAGGTGGAAGTTTAACAAAGGATGAAAGACAAGTTGTACCCAGGTGTGCAGAGATGAGTAAGTTGCATAAACAAGAAAAATTGTAAGAGGTTAGCACCAGAGGCAAACAAGTATGAGAGGCCAGTGAAGGAAAGAAGATGGGAAGCCTGTGGAACTGGAAACTGGGCCAGTAGAGAATACTTCTGTTCAGGTATCTGAACTAGAACTAGGACTACCCACTTCTTTAGTTGCCTGCGGACCTCGATATATAGAAACAGAGAAAAAGAACTATTCCCGAAGTGTTGAAAGGGAAGAGGGAAACATAGAAACTGGATGCAACTAGAAAGAGGAGGTAACACAGCATACACTAGCCAAAGGCAATTTAACAGATGGCAAAATATATAAGATGCTTATTGTGATGCTGACCAGTAACTGTTTCCCTAGTGACTTAGTGGTAAAGAATCTGCCTGCAATGCAGGAGGCACAAGAGACACGGGTTTGATTCCTGGGTCAGGAAGAAGATCCCTTGGAGAAGGAAATGGCAACCCACTCCAGTATTCTTGCCTGGAAAATTCCATGGACAGAGGAGCCTGGCAGGGTTACAGTCCATGGGGTTGCAAAGAGTCAGAGACGACTGAGCATGTACTTACCAAATACTCTATAAAGTGCCCTAAGCTCATGAATGCTTTTGTATGAGATACATTTTGGTACCTGGGAAATCCCATTGACAGAGGAGTCTGGTGTGCTACAGCCCATGGGGTTGCAAAAGAGTCAGAGGAGGTTTAGTGACTAAACAACAATAGCAATCTGACAGAGGGCTATCTTTCATGCCCGCATTCATGTAGCCTGATGCAAAGGCAACCCTTGAAGATTCAAGAACCTGGAGAATGTTAGACCATCAGACGTCTCCAGAACTCTGGGGAAGGCTTTGGAAACTTACAACTTCAGGAGCTGGTGAAGGAAAAGGGTACAAGGTGATATTGGAATACCTGTGAAACAGAAGAGAGAGAAATTCCCTGTTGAACAGGCTGATCTCAGTGGGATATACAAAATGGTTAATTTTGTCTTCCTCCAACAGCTGCTTTCAAATTTGTCCTGTGGAATCTGCCTTCCTTTTGCCTGGACAGTATCACAGTCTTATTTTGTATTTTCCCCCCACTAAAAATAGTCTTATAGTTAATTCAAATTCACTTTTAGTTTTTAAGAGTCTGGTCCAGTCTAAATCAAACCCTTTTTCTAATGTGCATTTATTATCATCAGATAAGGTCTCACGTTACATTTGGGGTAGGAAAATGTGAGTCTGCTTTGTTGTTTATTTTATATTCTTTTGAATAAGAACAGTAGCTAAAACTTGAGTGCTAAACTTTGCATTCTATATGCATGCACATTTATTCTTTGTGATGAACTTACTGTTGCCTCCCTCATGTAAATGAGGGAACTGAGACTTAGAAGGTGAAGTCTCTTTCTCAGAGGTCTTATTTTCATTGTTTCTTCCCCTGAAATCTTTCCCATCAAGGCAGCATTTTACACGTATCACTTAGATTTCATTTTTAAAGTTTCACTCCATCAATTCTGGCCCATTGAGATCCTTCCAGTGTTTCTGTCATCCCACCTCTTTCTCCTAGCTCTTGAAGGCTGCCAGTGGATAAAACCTTCCCTGTCATCAACCCTGTTGTTAATAAAAAGGTTGAACAGATTGGTACCAAGAGCAGAGCCTGAGATCCTCTGCCAAAGAACACTCCTCATGTTGTATCCATCTATCCTTCAACATTCTATGAGTGCTGTTGACTTGCAGGTTGTGAATTAACTCTCATTCAGCCCATTAAGAAAAATCTGGTCCACAGATTTTGTCAAATTCTTTCTCCTTCTCTAGTATAACACCTTTAACTCAAAGATAATATGAGAAAAAATTGCTGTTCTATGGGCAGAATACAGTATAGATATGAAACCTCTATAAACTATTATAGGTTCACAAAGGTGAAAATATCTCAAGGGATCTCCCAATATGCTTTTCTTACCATTACATTAATAATTATATCATTTAATTCTGTAAGTCCTCATGCTTCTTAGTGACAAAACCTAGGGCCTGATGTTTAAGTTTTCACAAAGTCAAAAGTCCTGAAGAAGTTCCCCTTATTGCAGCAAATATTTTCTTTTGTATCATTACCAAAAGATGTTTAATAGAAGATACTGATGTTCATTTTAAAACATAAAAACTACAGGTATGCTTGGAAAACCCTCTACTTTCTTTTAACTAACCTAATATGGATCTATCTACATTGAATGTAATGAAATATCTCTTGAACATATTTTTATTTTTAGCTTTTAAAGTTAATGAGTTCCATATGTTTACCACTTAACTGCCTAAAATAACTATTTTTGAATTTCTAAATAAATTTAGTTTTGAAAAATAAGAATAGCACAAAATTAAATACATGTCTTCCCTGTAGCTCAAACGGTAAAGAATCTTCCTGTAATACAGGAGACCCAGATTCTATCTCTGGGTCGGGAAGATCCTCTGGAGAAGGGAATGGCAGTCCACTCCAGTATTCTTGCCTGGAAGATTCCATGGACAGAGGAGCCTGGCAGGCTACAGTCCGTGAGATCAGACACAACTTAGCGACTAACACTGCTGCTCCTACTGTTTACACAGTGCCTTATCCGTAGCAGATGCTCAATAATTATTTATGTAAAGAGCTTTTGTGTTATATGGAAATCTAGTACATT
Organism: Dama dama; assembly: GCF_033118175.1. Taxonomy (NCBI): domain Eukaryota; kingdom Metazoa; phylum Chordata; class Mammalia; order Artiodactyla; family Cervidae; genus Dama; species Dama dama. The sequence continues at coordinate 21,225,824 of NC_083686.1, read as the reverse complement.
TTCTTTTCTGTATTTTAAAATGTCTTTCTTTGAGTGTCTAGGAGTGCACATTAGTTCTAGTCTTAATACTGGGAGAGACGTTCATTTATATAAGTTTTAGGGTTTTATAGACTTTAAGCATATCTGTTTTTATCTTTCACTTTCTAAACTGGAGTCTCAGTTGTTCCCAATATAGTCTCGTATGAGAGGTATATACCATCCTTGCTCACTGCAGCTGTCCATTTCTCAATCTTTGCCAGATTAATTATATCTTTTCTGTTCCACACCTGATTAATCAGAATGTAAGCTTTCAGGTCTGAGTGACCATTATTGGTTGTTTTCAGGGCATCAGGACATTTTTCTTTGCTTTATTTCTATCATTTATCCAGACATATCTTTTTAAAAAATCTTTCTAACTATTATATGCTGGTTTAATTATTTAGAATAAGTAAGCCATTAATATTATCTAAATATAAACCTTTCTGTTCCAAATGAATTCCATTTTTTCTTGTTCTTCAGCCAGTGATAAGGTTTGGCCACAATTAGCCGGGACTACTAGTCTTTTGCATAGTTGTAAACTGTAACTACTATCACCTTCACACTTTTCTTTTTCTGAGTTAAAGAATATCTTTCTATAGATTCTATCCTGTCTGTTTACAGTCTCAAAAGCCTGTTTCTCTTCCATTGAAGTGTATCCACTTCAGACATGTGTATATCATATTTGTCCCAGTAAAGCCTCAGAAAAAAAATTTGAATGGATAGAAATGGTGAAATACTAAAGTTCTTATAAAGGGTGTGATGATGTTGATATGTATTATTTGTGTGATGGTGGTTCATTTGGTAAGTTGTGTCCAACTCATTGTGACCCCATGGACTCTTTTCCATTATGCACAAATTGAAGTATATTAGAAATGATTTCAAATTTGTATCTAATGTTGCTTTCTGAAGGCAACAAAAATAGGAGACTTATTCATAAAACCAGAATGGAACACTCTATGCAGTTCTGTCATCCTTTAAAATTTTCAGATAAAAGAGGTTTTGAGGCTGGCCTCACACCTTCACCTAAGATTTCTCTGGAGTTTTCATCACTTATCCTAAGAAGCTCTTGTTCAGCAAATGAATTTTCAGAATGTTATTAAATTTAGGTTACTAGTTTCTTAGATTTGGCTTGAGATCTCTGAGGGGAAAACTCCAGAGCGTCACCATTAGCTACCCAATGCATAACGTCTGCTTTCAAAACAATGAGCAGGGAAATGTGACCCCGTGCTTGGGAATTGAAATCTTGCCAGTTGCACTGAAGTGTTACATTCATTATGTCATACCACACACATCTGATAAGGGAAGACATAATGCTGTTGGATAGGCTCTTGTATACAAGAACTCTCTAGGTCAAATAAAGGGCTGTTTTTCATTTAATAACTGAACTATGCAGGTGCTAATTTGGACCATATGTAGGACAACGCAGAAATATGTTACTCTGCAGTGGAATGGTAGCATGTGTGTGAGTTGATAGCAAGGGGGGTTTTTTGATTAATTAAGGTGACTATGCTCTGGTTAATTTAAACCGTGGAAATCAATTAACGTAACTTTGTAAAAACATAAAGCTTGCAGAAAACTGTCATAACGCTGAAATTTTTTCTGTTCCTTCTCTTCATACACCCTGACTTTTTGAAGCTCCCGGTGGACCAGTTCATCTGAGAGAAACATATTGGACACTGGGAAAGGCCAAATGAGAACTGAGGCAGCAATTGACTCCCTCATTACATATGCCTGCCATGGGATCTACATAGTGTATCTGGAACAAGAAATACTGAGTGATTCAGGTTCTTAATATTTTTCATCTTCTTGTGGGAACTAAGTTAGAAAAAAAGGGCCCCAGAGGTAACATGCTAAAAACCATTTTCAAGATTTAATTGCAAATTTGTACTAACCGACCAATGCGTAGATATAACCTATGTATTGAGGATTAAGTAAATCCATGAGAACTTTGATGAAAATTTCATTTGAATGCTAACCCCTAAGAGAATTTTTTAGGTTGTTGACCTATCTAGTGAAAGCCTTGTTTCACAACCTTCTACCCTCCGGTTGCTCATACGCCTCTCTGACATTTTTATAGTTTTTTCTTGTTTGCTCCTTTTTTGAGATTCTGTTATAAAAATCCTCTTATTTTCATTACATGTATTGTGTGCTCAGTTGCTCAGTTGTGTCTGATTCTTTGCGATCCCATGGATTATAGCCCACCAGGCTCCTCTGTGCTTTGGATTTTCCAGAAGAATACTGGCGCGGGTTGCCATTTCCTATTCCAGGGGAATCTTCCCGACCCAGGATCAAACCTGTATCGCTTGCATCTCCTGCATTGGCAGGCAGATTCTTTACCACTAGCGCCACCTGGGAAGCCCCATTACATATATTATTCTCCCACTAAAATCATCATTAGAGATGAGTAATATTTTGGTTCATTATGATCATACAAAGGCTTGTGAAGAAAAATTTTTATTACCCTACTGGGTACAGACATGCTGCCCCCAAGGAGGAAAACAGGGATGGTGGGATAAGTTGGGAGGTTGGGATTGACATATATATATATATATATACATGCATACATATATATATGTGTATATACACTATTGACACTATGTATAAAACAGATAACTAATGAGAACCTCCTGTTCAGCACAGGAAACTCTATGTTCTGTGGTGACCTAAATGGGAAGGAAATTCAAAAAAGAAGGGATGTATGTAAACATAGAGCTGATTCACTTTGCTGTAGAGAAGAAGTTAACACAACATTGTAAAGCAACTGTACCCCAATAAAAAGGAAATGCTGCTCCACTTCTCACTATTTCATGGGTTTTCATTGCTATTGCACAATGGTAAGATTTATTGAGCAGTGGCAGCACTTAGATGCCATTCTTAATGCTGAGAAAAAAGATTTCCAGAGAATATAATCATTGATCATATCTTTGGCACTTTATCAGGATATGAACTTTCCTGAGCCTAGATTTCTACTGTGATGTGAAGCATCTGTCCTGCAAAATGAGAGCATGGACTAAATTTCCTCCAAAGATGCACATAAAACTGATACCCACCCTCCAGTGTCGTGACTGGTAGACCATGTGCATGGTATAACATTTTTGTTTTTCCCTTTGTACTTACAACAGAAATCCCCTGAGTAATCTGCCTTACAGACATGTTCCTATCTCTCTAGAACTTTCTAATTGAACTTATCACCTCTAAAACACCCACAACTATCAGTTTCATCAATCTCTACAAAACATACTTTGCAAACGTTACCCCTTCTCCTTAGAAAACACTCTTGCCTCTAAAATAAATCCTGAAACCCAAGTTGGAGAATCAAGTCATTATGCCATCTGGCCCAACTTACCAGTCCACTTTCTCTCCTGCCACCCTCCAGTGTGTCTCCACTTGAGCACGGGTGACCCATCACTGGACTTCTGAAACTATTTGGTCAGCTCTTCTCTAATCTGTGCTCGCCCAATTCCATTTCCCTGGAATGTGCTCCTCCCTCCGCTCTATTTATTAAACCTCGATATTTCACATTCTTATCTCAAAATCCAGCTCTACCACCCATGATGTCCTCAGCCTCAGAACTCTTGAAATTAGTTATTGTAGAACCTCAGAAGTTTCATACCTAAAGGGAGCTTTATAAGTGACCTGTCTTAATAAACTCATTTCAGTAAGAAAACTGAGAGCCATGGAAGATAAAATTAACAGTTGCTATTGCAAAAAGCTTTAAAAATACACAGAGAAAGGTTTTATCCCTGGGGAGAGGGGAAGTCACAACTGTAAATTCTTTGAGATCGGGGTTTGCGTCTTATACTTGTCACCTAGCAAGTATGAAATGGGTGCTTTGTAAATAATTTGATGATGACATCCTGAGACGCTTTACATGATAGAATATGGTGAGCATTTTTAATCATCCAAAGTAAAGGCTATGTAGAAAACATAGAGGATTGGCTTCCATCATTAGAAACTTGGCAACAAAAATAATTTGTAAAAATTATTCATTCATCTCAGCAGATTAGTGCTATCTAAAACAGCTATTCGTAGCTATCACAAACAACTACATTTAACCATAATGGAAGCTAGGGCTAGTACTTACTATTTATACATAAAAATGATTTTAAAAACTTCTATTTTAAAGTTTGTTATGAATAAAATTGTCACTGCCCTAACAATTGTGGTATTTCTGCCTCACCACTTAATATTGGAAATACAACAGTTGAGTTCTGAAAGTCACACATGGAGTACATTCTTTGGAATCTTCTTTGTTTGATCACTGCTGAACAACACGCAAAGCTTTGTATTTTTTCACCTGAATAAATAGTGCCCTGCATTTCACCCTTTGAGGTCAATACATATGTCTCACAAGACAGGCGTTCTTCAGCTCTTTTTCTGCAGATTCTAATGAAAAGCGAAAAGCTCAGCACTCATAGCACCTGACTGAGAGTGGAAGGGCCTGTGTTTCTTATTCTTATTTTGCAAGGCAAGATGATGATCTCCACTAGTTTTATATGTGGTAATGTTTTCTCACTAGAAAAGAACTGTATGTATCTATATGCCTCTCTCAATTTTATCTACCAACATAACTTTAAAGCAGATGACTTGTCAAATACTCTGAATATTTGAATTTCACTGTAATTTGCAATAACTGGCCTGCAAAAGAGTTGCCAATTTATGCATAGTGTTTGTGAATTTAATGATTACTTGTCAGAATAATTAATGTTCAATTAATATCTTGAATTCTAACTTGGCAGTAGCCCCTTAAAAAGTTTCAACTTTCATTAGAAATCATTTATTTATTATTTATAAATGTTAATTGTGGGTGGAAAACTTGTTTACTCTTTTAAAGAAATCCCAGATTATCTATACCATGTATTTAGTTGAAAGTGTTTGTTCTCGGCCTGTCTTGAATTTGACACTTTTTCAAATAACATAAAGAAAAACTACTGTGATTTAATTGAGCATAACAAATGTATGATAAGTTTTAGAGTCCAAAGTGGAAACAAAAACTTCATGTGCATAGCTTCAGTGAGTCTCCATAACCTGACCTTTTTTCTAGATGCAGGGGCCAGGTTTGGGAAGCTGAAATTGTTCTAATGGTTACTGGATATTTAAGGTTTGCTAACACTATACACTCTGTAGTATTTGGAAATGTCTCATAGTAGCATCATTAGACAAACTAAGTTTTCATTTAGATGTGATGAGAGCCAAGTTCATATGAATGTGCACATGATTTTCTTCTTTGGGCACAGGGAAATATTTCTATAGTACATTCACACCTCGTCATTCATGTGGGGAAATATTTGATGTGTTGTTAATAGTGTGGACTACTCTGGATAATCTTAGATATATTAGAAAACTGATTTTATTAGCAGATCTTACCAATTAAGTCTAGTGATAATATATGGACTGCTAGAAACTTCTTGTTTTTTTTTTTGTTTGTTTGTTTTTTAACCACCTAGATATTCCCCACTTACCTTATTCCAGGGGCAGCTTCCTCACGTGTCTTGAGGTCCAATTGCCATTCTTGGCAGATACGATCACTATCCAGATGGAACAACCTGTATTCTGTGAGTGCGTGCTAAGTCTCTTCAGTTATGTCCAGCTCATCTGGACTGCAGTCCACCAGGCTCCTCTGTCCATGGTATTCTCCAGGCAAGAATACTGGAGTGGGTTGCTATGCCCTCCTCCAAGGTATCTTCCTGATCCAGGGATTGGACCTATATCTCTTATATATCCTGCATTGGCAGGCAGATTCTTTACCACTAATGTCATCTGGGAAGCCCAACCTGTATTCTATCCGTCAGCATATTTTTTTAAAAATGAATATCTGGCCCAAATGGAAGTGAGCATCTGCATAAATTTTGTTTGTATTACTCCCCACCACCAAATCTTCAAATAATCCCCTCCTTTAGTAGCCTAGAGTTGACTGTATCAGAAATTGACTGATATAAACCACATCATTATCATCTTAAACGCTGTAAAAACTTGGACATAGACAAACCAAAGCCTCATATATGTAGAATTTTTAAAATTATAGAAAAACAATTTGATTCACTATGTCTTAAAGTTGCTAATTTCAATGTTATTTGTTTGTTTATTGAGTCATTTGTTCAGTGGACATGTAAGAAAGAGAAGAAAATGGATTTATGAATCTATGGACTTCCTGCCCCATGCAAAGGAGGACCTCCTGACCTCAGTCAAAAGCAACAAATGATAATCAAATACCAAGATAAGAGACAGGAAAATAAAGAAAGCAGCATATGATCAGTAAAAGTATAGTGAATCCCAAAACTTCATCACCTGGTCTCAAAAGCATTTCTGTCTTTAATAATTACTGTCTACTGAGTTCTAGATAGTAAAGATACAGAATGAAGAATAAGGATCTAGAACAGTGAGTAAGGATATGGACATTGAAGATTTAGAGCAGAAGGCTTCCCTGGTGATTCAGTGGTAAAGAATCTGCCTGCCATTGCACAACTCACTGGTTCAATCCCTGGTACAGGAAAATCCCCCATGCTGCAGAGCGACTAAGCCCACGTGCCACAACTGCTGAGCCTGTGCTCTAGAGCCTGGGAGCCGCCACTGGTGAGCCCACCCACCCACGGGCCTGTGCTGCTCAACAAGAGAAACCACTGCAATGAGAGACAGCGCACCACAACTATAGAATAGCGCCCACTTGCCACAACTAGAGGAAAGGCCGCACAGTGATGTAGAACCAGCACAGCAAAAAATATATGATTCAATATTCCAAAAAAATTTTTATTTTTTAAAAAAGATATAGAGCAGAAGATAAAACAGACAAAGCCCCTCTTTCTGTATAATTTATGTTCTATTTTGAGAAGACAGACACTAAACACATAAATAAAAATAAGCTTGATCATTTTATGGGATAAATGCAAAAGGGAATAAAAAGAAGGTATGATAAAAACTTGGCAATGGTTGTTGATGGAAGGCTTCTCTGAGACAGTGGCATTTGAGGGGAGGGCTGCTGCTGCTGCTAAGTCACTTCAGTTGTGTCCGACTCTGTGCAACCCCATAGATGGCAGCTCACCAGGCTCCTCTGTCCCTGAGATTCTCCAGGCAAGAATGCTGGAGTGGGTTGCCATTTCCTTCTCCAGTGTATGCATGCATGCTAAGTCACATCTGCCCACAGGATTCTCTCGGCAAGAATACTGGAGTGGGTTGCCATTTCCTTCTCCGGAGGGGAGGGCTGAATGTCTAGAAAAGGAAAGGGAGGGACTGATGAAAGTGTTCTAGGCAAAAGGAAGAGTAAGTGCGTAGATCTTGAGGCATGAATGAGCTTAACGTGCATGAAGAAATAAGAGAGGTCAATGTGCTTGAACGGCAAGTACTGGGAAGAGTCGTATGAGAAGAGGGTGGGAGCGGGCGGCCAGACACAAATCACATGTGACCTTTTGTGAAGAGAAGCAATGTGAATTATAGTCTGTTGTGTCAGTGGAAAAGATGAAGTGAAATTCAGTACCCTTGAAGCATATTGATGTTAACTACACACCGCTTATTTAAAATGGATAATCCTTGAGGACCTACTATATTACACATGGAACTCTGTTCAATGTTATGTGGCAGCCTGGATGGGAGGGGAGTTTGGGGCAGAATGGATACATGTGTAGGTATGGTTGAGTCCCTAACTGTTGACCTGAAACATCACAACATTGTTAATCAGCTATACCCCAATACAAAATAAAAAGTTTTTTTTTTTTCACAAAGTATTATTTGAACGAACATTTTGGCCAACCCAATATAAGGTCTAATGCTCTTATAAAGATTTGAATAAAAGTGGAGTTATAACAAACAGTAAGCAGGTCAGGTTTATCTGGAAAATTACAAAGTCTTTAATATTGCTGGCACAGTTTGAATTTCCTGAGTCCCTATAAGCTCACTGGCACCTCAGAAGTCATTTAACGGTGATATATAAATTTTGCAGCTTCTTTCTCCTTTACACTAAGTGCCTTAGGCTCCTTGACACCAGAGAGATATAACTGATATACCTCACCACCTGGCAACCTAGTTGTGACTGAGATTAGTCAATATTATCTCTAACGTGTTTATGACAGACTTTCTTCCAAACAGGTTCTGCGTTTGCTCTGTTGTACTGGGCAGGCTTTCTGTTGGGCTGTGGGAGCCTGTCCACATTTCACTCTACAGCACTTCACTGATGTTCCAACAGATACCATGTTATCTGTGGCTGCTTTTCCAGACCCAGCAGTTCCCAACCAATGGCCGCATTACTCCCAGATGCAGGAAGCACATGTACTATTCCACCAGGCAGTGGCAGATCCGAATCCCCGCAGTGCCCAAGATGGGAAGCAGTCTGCGGCAAAATGGATAACGGGAAGGTGACTTTCTCTCCTCTGATTTAGGCTTTATTAGAGGATCCCAACATGCTGTTAGCTAATATTTTACAGTTTCTTCAATTGTTGTTCAGTTGCTAGGTTGTCTCTGACTCTTTGCAACCCCATAGACTGCAGCATGCCTGCTTCCCTGTCTTTCATTATCTCCCCGAGTTTGCTCAAAGTCATGTCCATTGAGTTAATCCTACCATCTCATTCTCTGTTGCCCCCTATCTTCCTGTCCTCAATCTTTTGCAGCATCAGGGTCTTTTCTGATGAGTCAGCTCTTCGCATCAGGTGGCCAAATATTGGAGCCACAATTGGCGCAGTCTTCCACAATTCCTTAATCTTCCTACATTCAGCTATGACACTGACAATTTTTGTCATGTGTGTGCTAGCCCCTCAGGCGTGTCCGACTCTTTGCAACCCCGGGGACTGTAGCCTGCCAGGCTCCTCTGTCCTTGGGATTCCCCAGGCAAGAATGCTGGAGTGGGTTGCCATTTACTTCTCCAGGGCATCTTCCTGACCCAGGGGTAGAACCCAGGTCTGCACTGCAAGCAGATTTTTTACCATCTGAGCCACCAGGGGGCGGAAAATTTTTGTCACATCAGGTACTATTTATATTTTTGTCTTCAGTTGTTACAGGCAGTCAAGTCCCAGAAGAAAGAGTTGAAGAAATAGTCATTGTGATCTATTTGGAAGAGCTCCTTACCTCTGATAGCCAAGGGCTTTGTTACTAATGCAAGTTCACTTGTTGTACATTGCCATGTGGATTTGCTGCTGGTGCCTCAACCTCAGTATGTCCAAAATTAACTCATTGTGTTATCTTGCACACTTACCTGGACTCCTAATCTCCTGTCCTTTTTTTCTTTTTTTTTTTTTTTTGGTCTAGTTTTGGGTTTTTTTAGTTTATTTATTTTTTGTCCTTATGTTTAAACTCTCCCAGTCCTCTGCTTAATAGACTGCTAGGTTATCACACATACCTGAACTTCAGCTCTGGACACAGTCTATACTCAATTTGGAACTCCCTAGTTACACATGTGGATGAAAGTGACAAGAGTTGGTACTGAAGAAGTAGGCAGTTTCTGATACTGAAACTTAGTTTTTATACTCAAAGTTAATGGGAACCATTGAAGCAGGGAAGTAACTCAACAAAATTTAATATTAGACAGATCCTTTTGGCAGGATTAGGGTGGAGGTATTGGAAAGAACTAGAAGCAAAAATGTAGTAACCATATAGGTGAGATAAAATGAGAATCTGAAGAGATCTCTTTGTTAGATATATAGGAGCTGAAATGTGCAGAATGTGGAATACTAACCCAGAAGGGAGGTGAAAAGGAAATTGAGAAGTTAAATGTGACTTTCATCTTCTTGGCTTCCAAGATGAGGTCAAAAAAGTAAAGTGGTTAAGTGTACTGATTCCCAACACAGAACACTGGTTTTACTACTTACTAGCTGTGTGACCTTGGGCAAGTTACTTAAGCCTTCTTTTCATCAGATATGGATAGTTATTACTTCCTAGGATTTTTTGGACCACTAGTAAGTTAATGTTTGTAAATTCTTAGAACAATACTTGGCATGCAGTAAAAATTTAAATAGTTTTAGTTATTGCTGTTGTTCAGTTCAGTCGCTCAGTTGTGTCCGACTCCTTGCAACCCCATGAACGGCAGCACGCCAGGCCTCGCTGTCCATCACCAACTCCCGGAGTTTACCCAAACTCATGTCCATTGAGTCAGTGATGCCATCTAAGCATCTCATCCTCTGTCGTTGCCTTCTCCTCCTGCCTTCAGTCTTTCCCAACATCAGGGTCTTTTCAAATGAATCTGCTCTTCGCATCAGGTGGCAAAAATACTGGAGTTTCAGCTTCAACATCAGTCCTTCCAATGAACACCCAGGACTGATCTCCTTTAGGATGGACTGGTTGGATCTTCTTGCAGTCCAAGGGACTCTCAAGAGTCTTCTCCAACACTACAGTTCAAAAGCATCAGTTCTTCGGTGCTCAGCTTTCTTTATAGTCCAACTCTCACACCCATACATGACTACTGAAAAAACATAGTCTTGACTATATGGACCTTTGTTGGCAAAGTAATGTCTCTGCTTTTTAATATGCTGTCTAGCTTGGTTATAACTTTTCTTCCAAAGAGTAAGTGTCTTGTAATTTTATGGCTGCAGTCGCCATCTGAAGTGATTTTGGAGCCCCCAAAAATAAAGTCAGCTACTGTTTCTACTGTTTCCCCATCTATTTCCCATGAAGTGACGGGACCAGATGCCATGATCTTAGTTTTCTGAATGTTGAACCATAAGCCAAATTTTTCGCTCTCTTCTTTCACTTTCATCAAGAGGCTTCTTAGTTCTTCTTCACTTTCTGCCATAAGGGTGGTGTCATCTGCATATCTGAGGTTATTGATATTTCTCCTGGCAATCTTGATTCCAGCTTGTGCTTCCTCCAGCCCAGCATTTCTCATGATGTACTCTGCATATAAGTTAAATAAGCAGGGTGACAATATACAGCCTTGACGTACTCCTTTTCCTATTTGGAACCAGGCTGTTGTTCCATGTCTAGTTCTAACTGTTGCTTCTTGACATGCATATAGGTTTCTCAAGAGACAGGTCAGGTGGTCGGGTAGTCCCATCTCTTTCAGAATTTTCCACAGTTTGTTTCCACACAGTCAAAGGCTTTGGCATAGTCAATAAAGCAGAAATAGATACTGTTGTAGTTTGTACTTAATATATTATTATTTTAATATTATAAAATGGGTGGTAATAGTGCTGCTAATTGGAATCAGCATTAGAAGAGGCAAAGTATACTTGAAAATTAAGATAATGTTTTAATTTAGACTTATTGAGTCTGAGATGTCAGTCATATTTCCAGGTAATGGAGTACTACCAGAAGATGAGCCTGCAATTCTAGCAAGGGCTCTGGCTAGAAAAATGTAAGTAGGCTAAGATTGCCTTCAAAAAACATGCTAGGGTTTGGGAGCTAAACAGAAACCAGTGTATTCAGTAATAAATAAAATGAGAATGTGGTGATGGAATATCTAGCACATTCTTTCAAGAAGTTGTAGATGAGAGAAAAATAGGTATGATAGTAGCCAGAGAGAGAACGAATTTTTTAATAAAGTTTTTAAAAATAAAAACTTTAAATATTTGAAATAAAAGAATAGCTTTAATATATTTATAGACTGAGTTTTATAAAACTAGAGGAGGGAAAGGAAAGGAAAATGTTTAATAAAAATCAAGATAAAAACTAATATTAACTATTTTCTAATGGAAAAGACATTTATTCTGAGTCAGCCACTGTTCTGAGCATTTACATGAATTATCTCACTGGACCCTCAGAAGCAAGCAAGATGGGTACCAGGTGAGGAATCTTGAAGTCTAAGAGGCTAAGCTGGAGTGGGTGACCTTGAACCCAGGACTGCCTGTTACCAAAGTTGTTATCTTTAGTTACTATATGATTTTGCTTCCCATACTTGGAACAAAAGGGATAATGGACAGTGATCCTAAAAACAATAGTAGAGGTTATAATAAAAAGAAAAAATGGAAAAATAAAAGTAATAATCTATACTGGAAGAGAATGTAAGATAAGTGTATGTGTGTGTGTGTATATATATATATATATATATATATATATTTATTTATTTATTTATGTGAATCACCTTACTGTACATCTGAAACAAACATGATACCATAAATCAACTACATTTCAATAAAAATTTTTAAATGGAAAAATCAAAAGCATCAAATAGTTGAGGATATGATTTAAGAATCTTTGGGTTGAGTTAGAAAGAAAGATATTAAATGAGTAAGAGGATACAGAAGACAGATTTCTCATACCTTCCATTCAGTTCAGTCTCTCAGTCGTGTCCAGCTCTTGGCGACCCCACGGACTGCAGCACTCCAGGCTTCCCTGTCCATCACCAACTCCTGGAGCTTGCTCAAACTCATGTCCATCGAGTCAGTGATCCCATCCTTCTCATACCTTGGCCCCTGTGAAAATAGAAATGATATTTGTATTAAAAATTTCCAGATCCTGATATTCAGTTATCAAATCCCAGTCACCAAACAAATTTAATGAACTTACTTCTTTTTAAAAAAATACCTAAATTTTTTGGTTGTCTTGAAAAAGTGCTAAGACCCCTTTGGTTAGAAGGATTGAAAATGATATTTTAAAGTATTAAACCTAATCTAGATGCATGGGATGCGGGGGTCGGAGGGAAGTCCAAGAGGAAGGACTTGGATATATGTACATAAATGTATGTGTATACATAGAGCTGATTCACTTCATTGTACAGCGGAAACTTTACATTGTAAAGCGACTATATCCCAGTTCCAAAAAAGAAGAAATATATTTACATTAAAAAAGTAATAATCCTAGATGAGAGTCCTTTTATCTACACTGGTTTTAGGCAGAAAATACAGAGAGATTTACTGGTGTGTCTATTTTTTTTTTTTTTTCCACCAGAGTTTAAATGTGGTTAACGGGGTAATTGTTAGCAGAAACCTTTTCCTTACGGCAATGTTGGTGGGCTTTAAAATCCCTTGTACTTAAATTATCTGTTTTCCCCCTTGTTTTAGCTATGCAGTATTTACTCCAGAGGGGGGAAAAATTCCTACTGATTCATACCAGGCTTATAAAACAGAATGTGTGCTTCTACTTTTTATAGGCAAATGAAATAGAATGATTATAAACAATGAACTTGCCAACGTGATACTGCTAATCAGCTTGTTTAAACAAAACCCATACGACGTGCCAAATACCTGCCATCTTGTTAAGGAACAGTTTGTGTTCTTTGTATATGGCCAGATTTGATTCCCCAGAGATTTGATGCTATGAGGCTGGAATTCAATTTGTATGTGGTTAGGAATGATATTAGGTTCTAGACACATTGCCAGGGCATATCTTTCCAAACAGGTGGGAGAATGAGGCAGAGTGGAAAAACTCTACAGTGATGCTTGAGGAGATGCATAAATAGATTTATTTTTATAATAGCCTTTCAAGAATCTTCTTAGCCCTTTTCCATTACTCAAGTTAATCACAAACTTAGGAAGTTCTCTTTACATACTTTGTATTTTCTTTAGCTTAATGCAGTGTAGAGGATGTAATTCAATGTTTATAAATATTCATTTTTTAGAAACTCATTTTACATACGTTTCATGAATCCATATTTAATTTACTCCATTTTCCCCTTCTGTTAAAGAGACATTTAACAATTAAGAAAACGTATGGCACAGAAAATTTGTCTTGGAAATTCTGCAGAAATAAATCACTTCCCTGCTTTAATTTACTGCACTAAGCTGTTTTTTTTCTAGTGGAATGAAGATAAATATCTTACCAAATGTCTAAAGTATTGGCATCAATGAAGGCTAATCTGCATGTCTGTGATGGATATTAGGTCATTCTAGAAAACTGTACTCAGATAAGACCCTTTTAAAGTTATGTGTCCCTTTTAAAGTCATTGCTATTTGGGTAAATTCTGGAATTTTATTGAATATTTTTTTCCTGGCCATTTTGCCTCACAGCATCTGCAAAGTAAGAAATAAATTAATCTGCCAATATTTTGCATTTTGATTTTTAAAAATAAACATATGATGTCTCAATTAAGTTTTCCTATATTAAGTATTTCACCCTAGTTAGTTTCTAGTGGAGTTTAAAATCCTATATCATATAACAAATAAACCTCATCAGATAAACTGGAAATTATTCCAGTTGAGTCTGTCTTCTGATTCATGGAGCATTTCGAGACTAGCCTTGGAAAAATTGACATAATGGAAGAAAAAATGCTTAACTTTCTGGAAAGATGTTATGGAAATAAACTGTGCTAATGCCATCTTTCACAGTTAGATCAACCTCCAGCTCGACATATACTCAGCTGTCTTTTTCCTGCTTAAGTCTATTTCACCGTCCATGACCTGTCCTGTCTTAGTGGGCCTGGAGGGGAATCTACTCCCACCCCTTTACACAAACATAGCATTTGTCTGCTTAATAAAGAAGTTAATAGGTCCTTCTTCAAGTTAACTTCAATTAACATCTGTAGTTTTCTTATTCATTAAACTGAAATCTTTCTGACCAAAGACTGTCTTTGTTTGGACCTGGATCTACTGACCTGCTGTCTGTAACTAACACTCTATGACCTCGAGGAGATGTCAATTTCTGAAAGACTGGCTCAGCTGGTAAAGAAGCCACCTGCTATGTGGGAGACCTGGGTTCCATCCCTGGTTGGGAAGATTGCCTGGAGAAGGGAAAGGCTACCCATTCCAGTATTCTGGTCTGGAAAATTCCATGGACATTATAGTCCATGGGGTCACAAAGAGTTGAACACGACTGACTGACTTTCAGTTCAATCAACAGTACATGAATAATCTTGATCCTTCACTTCCATACAGAAAAGTTCTCAAATTTCTGCTCAGTTATTACAGAGCAATATCTAATCTGAAAACCAGGTAAATGGATGTACACATCTGCTTATTACTGCGAGAAAACTGAACATCTCTTTTCTCAGGTTACTTTCCCTTAAATTGTGATATTTCTGTGAAAATGCTCCTTGCCTCTGTTGTCTGCACCAACCATTTTTACTGGGTCTTGGGAAAGGTGGCAACCTTTGGTGTGATTATGTAATGAAAGAAGTGTGGGCCAGGTGCTCATCTGACTGGGCAGATCCTGTCTGTTCCGTTTTAGCTAAAACCCTTGACTTCTCTGGGCCACCTTTATTCTTCTTTATTCTTTTAAAAATTAACTGAATCAATGTAAAGCATATGATGCAGTGTTCAGAACACAGAGAAAAATCAATAAGTCAAAATCACTGAATCAATGTGTATAGATAGTTATGCACATATCAGGTCAGCCTATGGACTTTGCCACAGCAGGCACCTTAAAGCTATTATATATCATAAATCCATGAGAAAAATTGATTTTCCCTGGTGGTTCAGATGGTAAAGAATCTGCCTGTAATGCAGGACACCTGGGTTCAATCACTGGGTTGGGAAGATCCCCTGGAGAAGGGCGTGGCTACCCACTCCAGTATTCTTTCCTGGAGATTTCCATGAACAGAGAAGCCGGGTGGTCTACAGTCCATGGGGTCTCAGAAAGAAGGACAGCACTGGGTGACTAATACTTTCACACTTTCATGAGGAAACTTAGACAGAATAGTGACAATTATATGTATTTCTAAAAGAGCAAATTTGTTTGGAAGGCTGAATTATTGGTTCAATAAGTTCCCCATTATAGTTTGAACAGCCTTGTGAAAGAATGTCCTAAAAGTCCATAAGAAATACTGTAGATGATGTTAGACAGTTAGTTTTCCTCATTTTAAACCAGAGCATCCTATATAATGGCTTATTTAAACATTCAGATTTTTCACTGTATTTCATATATTAAGTGAAATATAACATACGAAAATGTCAGTTATGATAGTGGTAAAGAAAGCTGTGAACTGTTATCATGTGATAAGTATGTAGATAATTAGAATTGGTCTAAAGGCAGAAGAATATAGAGAAATACGTGATAGGATATAGAAAACGATGAGAATATGGAACTAAGAAGGGTGGCTGAGACTGTTTATAATAGCCAGGACATGGAAGCAACCTAGATGCCCATCAGCAGACGAATGGATAAGGAAGCTGTGGTACATATACACCATGGAACATTACTCAGCCATTAAAAAGAATTCATTTGAATCAGTTCTAATGAGATGGATGAAACTGGAGCCCATTATACAGAGTGAAGTAAGCCAGAAAGATAAAGAACATTATAGCATACTAACACATATGTATGGAATTTAGAAAGATGGTAACGATAACCCTATATGCAAAACAGAAAAAGAGACACAGATGTACAGAACAGACTTTTGGACTCTGTGGGAGAAGGTGAGGGTGGGATGTTTCAAGAGAACAGCATCGAAACATGTATATTATCTAGTGTGAAATAGATCACCAGCCCAGGTTGGGTGCATGAGACAAGTGCTCGGGCCTGGTGCACTGGGAAGACCCAGAGTGATCGGGTAGAGAGGGAGGTGGGAGGGGGGATCGGGATGGGGAATACATGTAAATCCATGGCTGATTCATGTCAATGTATGACAAAAAAAAAAATGAGCACCTTAATAAATAATGAATGCAGAAAAAAAAAAATAAACAATGCAAAAAAAAAAAAAGAAGGGTGGCTGAGGTCCCTGTCTTACCCATTTTCTTGAATTTAAAGTGTATTCTCATATTTTGGTGGCTTTAGAGGTTGTGAAATATTTCTTTGCTTAAAAAAACTGTAATGAGTAATATTCCATGATGTATATGTACCACAACTTCCTTATCCATTCGTCTGCTGGTGGACATCTAGGTTTCTTAATGAAACCACTGAATATCCTACATAAATACTGATATTCTGAACTCTCTACCTGGAGAAGGAAATGGAAACTGACTCCAGTATTCTTGCCTGGGAAATTCCATGGACAGAGATGCCTGGCAGGCTACAGTCCATGGAGTCACAAAGAGTCAAACACAACTTAGCAACTAAACAACAACAACAGCCATCTATCATATTCTACTTTTCCAGCTCTTTTTCCTTTCTTTCCCTGCAACCACCCAAGAAGATACATATATTTCCCTCCAAACACATTGTCGTTTTGTCTTACCTCTACTCTTCTATTTTGATGTCTATCTTAGTCCATCTTCAGTGTACAATATCCTGCACACTTCTCCATAAATCTAGACTAAAGCAAATTAAAAAGCCAGTGGCTGGAAAGAAAAAGAAGGAGAAAACAGAGGTTCTCCTTTTAAAAGTTTGTTAGCAAAAAGAAGGAGAAAGGTGGGGATAATATTGAAAGTCCCTGAGGAAGATTTCTCTTTAACTTTTCTTTTATCCTCATGGGTGTAGAGAATTTTGCTTTAGACTTGAAAAATAGTAGAGAGGAAGAGAAAATTGTTTAGCCTGGGAAAATGAGAAAGCTTGATAGAGAAAACCTGGAGGAGGTGAAAATAAACAGTCAGGACGTAAGATGGGGGTGTGTATCTCTCATCTAGGAGGTTGTGTGTGATAAGGCTTCAAAGAGATGCTGTAAAGTTACTCATCTGCTTTGGGAAGTAAGGAGGAACAAATAGCTGAAGATGTATGTAGATAGGTGAAAGGTGAAGAATTTGAGTGAACTCATTATAATGGCCTGCATCTTCTCAGGAACTTAACTGCTGAAAATGAGAAATACAGGGTTGGAGGAGGATACTTTAGAAGAGTAGAAAAGTTCTGGAAGGGCTATCATAAGAAATAAGATAGGTTGTCAGCTGAATTTAAGGAATGCAAAGTTAAACTGAAGATCTAGTTGAGATTAGTTGCATATAGAGATGATGCAAGTTGCAGTTAAGGAATCTCATATTTTGTTCATTTCTAAGAATGATGCATAATGCCATTCAGCTATATTTTATGATTAGGTTCCTGATAGATATAGCAGATAATAGGCATGATTACATGTCAGTGTTATTGTTGGCAGGCTTCCCTGGTGGCTCAGATGGTAAAGAATCCACCGGCAATGCAGGAGACCCAGGTTCGATCTCTGAGTTGGGAAGATCCCCTAGAGAAGGAAATGGCAGTCCACTCCAGTCTTCTTGCCAGGAGAATTCCAAGGACAGAGGAGCTTGGTGGGCTACAGATCATGGAGTCTGTTATTGTCGGCAAAAGATCAGACATTCCCGAAACTGCAGAAGCAGCATGCCTTTCTTCAAACCTTTAATTTTAATAAAATGGATAAATATTGGTTGCTAAAACAATCTCATGTAATAGCAGCCTGTCCTAGATAGAACTATATCTGCAGATGTACCAAGAACTTTTGGAGGTGTCAGTCAGTTCTGATACATTCTGTTTTAGAGAATGTTGATATACATGGTTTTATATTATTGGAGTTGTCAGTTAAGAAGAACTAAGACTACAGGACTAAATGATTATTTTACCATTTTAGATGTGATGATAGAAATTGGATAAACCTTTCCCAGTTTTTGTATAGCTAGGAGTATAAAATCATTGGCTTTAGACTCGACTACAGGTTCAAGTAGAAACTAGAAATGGTAATGACAGTGAAATCAGAGGTGGTACAGACAAGAGTGCTAGCAGTTTTGTCTTGGAATGAAGAAAGAGAGAAAATGCAACTTCCTCTTTGCCTATATCCCCAATTACATAATAATAGTGTAATAGTAGCTGCTGTAAAAAATGGTCCACAACATTTATAACTGTTTGAACAACTAGTTTATTTCTTGCTCACAAAACAGTGCTGAGCTATCCCAGTTTGGTGGAAAGTAAGAAATGTTTCATTCCACTCAGTCATTCAGAAACCCAGCTTAATGGAAGTCTCTGTCATATTCAAGACATGGTCTCCAAGGTTGTATAGTTGTCTCCTTCCAATGAAAAAATGAGAAGGATCATGGAAGTTGACTTCTGGGAGGCCTGATTTGCTGACATAGAAGTGGAGCACATCGATTGTGCTAATGTTCTATTATCCAAAACTCTGTCATGTGGCCAAACCTAACTGTAAGGAAAGATAAGAATGTAATCTACCTGTATGCGTAGAAGAGGAAAAGAGGTACGGAACAATTTATAGTTGGTGCCATACTAACTGCTTAGTAAGTGTTGTGACAAAAGTAACTGGTATATTCACCTAACATGGAAAATTACCTCCTACCTAACCCTGATCTCCGTTTAAAGATTAGGAACACATGGCTGGTTTCCCTTCAGTTGGCTCTTGCTTGAATACATTTTTAGCAGTTAACCTCACTATCCAACATTCAAAAACTGCTGAATAATTCTAGAATTCACCTACTCAATACCATTGCTACCAATTCAGTTCAGTTGCTCAGTCATGTCAAGCTCTTTGCGACACCATGGAATGCAGCACGCCAGGCTTCCCTGTTCATCACCAACTCCCGGAGCCTGCTTAAACTCATGTCCATCGAGTCGGTGACGCCATCCAACCATCTCATCCTCTGTTTTCCCCTTCTTCTCCTGCCATCAACGTTTCCCAGTATCAGCGTCTTTTCCAGTGAGTCAGTTCTTTGCATCAGGTGGCCAAAGTATTGGAGATTCGGCTTCAGCATCAGTCTTTCCAGTGAATATACAGGACCAGTTTCCTGTTTGATCTCCTTGCAGTCCAAGAGACTCTCATGAGTCTTCTCAAAGTCTGTCACTGTTTCTATTGTTTCCCCATCTCTTTGCCATGATGTGATGAAACAGGATGCCATGATATTTGTTTTAGAATGCTGAGTTTTAAACCAGCTTTTTAACTCTTCTCTTTTACTTTCATCAAGAGGCTCTTTAGTTCCTCTTGGCTTTCTGCCATAAGGGTGGTGTCATCTGGATATCTGAGGTTATTGATATTTCTCCTGGCAATCTTGATTCTAGCCTGTGCTTCATCCATACTGTCATTTTGCATGATATTCTCTGCATTTAAGTTAAATAAGCCAGGTGACAGTATACAACCTTGACGTACTTCTGTCCCAATTTGGAACTAGTCTGTTGTTCCATGTCTGGTTCTAACTGTTGCTTCCTGACCAGGATACAGATTTCTCAGGAGGTAGGTCAGGTGGTCTCGTATTCCCATCTCTTTAAGAATTTTCCATAGTTGATTGTGATCCACAGTCAAAGGCTTTGGCATAGTCAATGAAGCAGAAATAGATGTTTTTTCTGGAATTAACCTTGCTTTTTTGGTGATCCAGAGGATGTTGGCCACTTGATCTCTGGTTCCTCTGCCTTTTCTAAATCAAGCTTGGATATTGGGAAGTTCTCAGTTCACGTACTGTTGACTCCTGGCTTGGAGAATTTTGAGCATTACTTTTCTAGTGTGTGAGATGAGTGAAACTGTTCAGTAGTTTGAGCATTCTTTGGGATTGCCATTCTTAGGGATTGGAATGAAAACTGACCTTTTCCAGTCCTGTGGCCACTGCTGAGTTTTCCAAATTTGCTGGTATATTGAGTGCAACACTTTCACAGCATCATCTTTTAGGATTTGAAATAGCTCAACTGGAATACCATCACCTCCACCAGCTTTGTTCATAGTGATGGTTCCTAATGCCCACTTGACTTCACATTCTAACATGTCTGGCTCTAGGTGAGTGAGCACACCATGATTATCTGGGTCATGAAGATCTTTTTTGTATAGTTCTTCTGTGTATTCCTGCCACCTCTTCTTAATATCTTCTGCTTCTGTTAGGTCCATACCATTTCTGTCCTTTATTGAGCCCATCTTTGCATGAAATGTTCCCTTGGTATCTCTAATTTTCTTGAAGAGATCTCTAGTATTTCCCATTCCATTGCTTTCCTCTATTTCTTTGCACTGATCACTGAGGAAGACTTTCTCATCTCTCCTTGCTATTCTTTGGAACTCTGCATTCAGATATGTATATCTTTCCTTTTCTCCTTTGCCATTTGCTTCTCTTCTTTTCTCAGCTATTTGTGAGGCCTCCTCAGACAACCATTTTGTCTTTTCACATTTCTTTTTCTTGGGAGTGGTTTTGATCACTGTGGCCTGTACAGTGTTACAGATCTTTGTCCATAGTTCTTCAGGCACTCTATCAGATCTAATCCCTTGAATCTATTTGTCACTTCCACTGTGATCATAAGGGATTTGATTTAGGTTCTACCTGAATGGTTTAGTGGTTTTACCTACTTTCTTCAATTTAAGTCTGAATTTTGCCATTAAGTAGTTCATGATCTGAGCCAAGTCAGCTGCTGGTCTTGTTTTTGCTGACTGTATAGAGCTTTTCCATCTTTGGCTGCAAAGAATATAATCAGTCTGTTTACGGTATTGACCATTTGGTGATGTCCATGTGTAGAGTTGTCTCTTTTGTTGTTGGAAGAGGGTGTTTGCTGTGACCAGTGCATTCTCTTGACCAAACTCTGTTAGCCTTTGCTTCATTTTGTACTCCAAGGCCAGACTTGCCTGCTACTCCAGGTATCTCTTGACATCCTACTTTTGCATTCCTGTTCCCTATGATGAAAAGGACATCTTTCTTTGTTGTTAGTTCCAGAAGTTGTAGGTCATCATAGAACGATCCAACTTCAGCTTCTTTGACATTAATGTTTGTCATTTTTGAGACTACACCCAAGTACTGCATTTCAGACTGTTTTGTTGACTATAAGGGCTACTCCATTTTTTCTAAGAGATTCTTGTCCACAGTAGTAGATGTAATGGTCATCTGAATTGAATTTGCCCATTCCAGTCCATTTTAGTTCACTGATTCCTAAAATGTCATTGTTCACTCTTGTTTCATCTGCTGTTTGACCACTTCCAATTTACCTTGATTCATGGTCCTAACGTTCCAGGTTCCTATGCAGTATTGTTCTTTACAGCATCGGACTTTACTTCCAATATCAGTCACTTCCACAACCGGTCATTGTTTTTGCTTTGGCTCAGCCTCTTCATTTCTTCTGGACCTATTTCTCCAACTCTTCTCCACAGGCACACTGGGCACCTACTGACCTCAGTTCAGTTCAGTTTAGTCACTCAGTAGCGTCCGACTCTTTGCGACCCCATGGACTGCAGCATGCCACGCCTCCCTGTCCATCACCAACACTTGGAGTTGACTCAAACTCATGTCCATTGAGATGGTGACGCCATCCAACCATCTTATCCTCTGTTGTCTCCTTCTCCTCCTGCCTTCAATCTTTCCCAGCCTCAGGGTGTTTTCAGATGAGTCAGTTCTTTGCATCAGGTGGCCAAAGTATTGGCGTTTCAGCTTCAACATCAGTCCTTCCAATGAACATTCAGGACTGATTTCCTTTAGGATGGACTCATTGGATTTCCTTGCACTCCAACAAACTCTCAAGAGTCTTCTCCAACACCACAATTCAAAAGCATCAGTTCTTTGGTGCTCAGCTTTCTTTATAGTCCAAGTCTCACATCTGTACATGAATACTGCAAAAACCATAGACTTGACTATACGGACCTTTGTTGGCAAAGTAATGTCTCTGCTTTTTAACATTCTGTCTAGGTTGGTCATAACTTTTCTTCCAAGGAGTAAGCGTCTTTTTATTTCATGGCTACAGTCACCATCTGCAGTGATTTTGGAGCCCAGAGAAATAAAGTCAGCCACTGTTCCCGCTGTTTATCCATCTATTTGCCATGGAGTGATGGGACCGGATGCCATGATATTAGTTTTCTGAATGTTGAGTCGTAAGCCAACTTTTTCACTCTCCTCTTTCACTTTCATCAAGAGGCTCTTTAGTTCCTCTTGGCTTTCTGCCATAAGGGTGGTGTCATCTCCATATCTGAGGTTATTGATATTTTTCTCAGCAATCTTTTTTTTTTCCATTTATTTTTATTAGTTGGAGGCTAATTACTTTACAATATTGTAGTGGTTTTTGCCATACATTGACATGAATCATCCATGGATTTACATGTGTTCCCCATCCCGATCCCCCCTCCCGCCTCCCTCTCCATCCCATCCCTCTGGGTCTTCCCAGTGCACCAGCCCTGAGCACCCATCTCATGCATCCATCCTGGGCTGGTGATCTGTTTCACCCTTGATAGTATACTTGTTACAATGCTGTTACTTGTTACAATGCTCTTCTCTCTGAACATCCCACCCTCACCCTCTCCCACAGAGTCTAAAAGTCTGTTCTGTACATCTGTGTCTCTTTTTCAGTTTTGCATATAGGGTTATCGTTACCATCTTTTAAAATTCCATATATAAGCGTTAGCATACTGTATTGGTCTTTATCTTTCTGGCTTACTTCACTCTGTATAATGGGCTCCAGTTTCATCCATCTCATTAGAACTGATTCAAATGAATTCTTTTTAATGGCTGAGTAATAATCCATAGTGTATATGTACCACAGCTTTCTTATCCATTTGTCTGCTGATGGGCATCTAGGTTGCTTCCATGTCCAGTCTCTTGGCAATCTTGATTCCAGCTTGTGCTTCCTCCAGCCTAGCATTTCTCATGATGTACTCTGCATATAAGTTAAATAAGTAGGGTGACAATATACAGTCTTGACGTACTCCTTTCCCGATTTGGAGCCAGTCTGTTGTTCCATGTCCAGTTCTAACTGCTGCTTCCTGACCTGCATACAGATTTCTCAAGAGGCTGGTCAGGTGGTCTGGTATGCCCATCTCTTTCAGAATTTTCCACAGTTGATTGTGATCCACACAGTCAAAGGCTTTGGCATAGTCAATAAAGCAGAAACTGCTTTTTTGATGATCCAGCATATGTTGGCAATTTGATCTCTCATTCCTCTGCCTTTTCCAAAACCAGCTTGAACATCTGGAAGTTCATGGTTCATGTAGTGTTGAATCCTGGCTTGGAGAATTTTGAGCATTATTTTGCTAGCGTGTGAGATTAGTACAGTTGTGTGGTAGTTTGAGCATTCTTTGGTTTTGCCTTTCTTAGCTATTGGAATGAAAACTGACCTTTTCCAGTCCTGTGGCCACTGCTGAGTTTTCCAAATTTGCTGGCATATTGAGTGCAACACTTTCACAGCATCTTCTTTTAGGATTTGAAATAGCTCAGCTGGAATTCCATCACCTCCACTACCTTTGTTCATAGTGATGGTTCCTGATGCCCACTTGACTTCACATTCTAAGATGTCTGGCTCAGGTGAGTGAGCACACCAACGTGGTTATCTGGGTCATGAAGATCTTTTTTGTACAGTTCTTCTGTATATTCTTGCCACCTCTCATCAAGATCTCCTGCTTCTGTTATCTTTCAGTGTCTTATCTTTTTTGCCTTTTCACACTGTACATCGAGTTTTCAAGGCAAGAATGCTGAAGTGGTTTGCATTCTTCTCTAGTGGACCATGTTTTGTCAGAACTCTCCACCAAGACTTGTCTGTCTTGGGTGGCCCTACACAGCGTGTCTCATAGTTTCATTGAGTTAGACAAGGCTGTGATCCAGGTGATCAGTTTGCTTAGTTTTCTGTGTTTGTGGTTTCCATTCTGTCTGCCCTCTGAGGGATAAGGGTAAGAGGCTTGTGGAAGGCCTGTTCCATTACTATAAATGACTCAATTATGATGAGGCGATGTAGAAAATTCTTGGTTTTTCAAGGACACAAACTTTTATCTCCACTATGTGAGAAGAATGAGTGCATTTTGACTTGAGAAATGGTTGATAATATTCATTTGTTAAAGTAGTGGGATTTTATATATTTTTTCATTAAAAAAATTTTGCAATTGCCTCAGTATTGTTTATGCAATAAATAAAAGTCCTTGCTTTTTAATAGTGAGTGCATATTTCTCAAATGTGTTTAAGTCTCCACCTTATATTAATGTATATATTACATTTAAAAGGCTACTATGGAATTTTCAAAATTCAGATTATAATTCTCTTAACAGTTTTGACTTTAAATATAAACTCTTACCAAGTAGTGAGTATGCCCAGATGCATTATTTTAAAAATTGTCATCTTTATTGGCCTTTGTTACTATGTAGTCTGTGTTATGTTTTAAGAAAATATTTTTTATTTTTCTTATATTTGGGAGTTGGATTTGTGTGAACATATCTTAAAGTGTTAAAACTTTTGGTTAAGACAAATTAGAATATTCCAGAATCCCTGTATTGTCTAAGGATTAAATGAAAAATTATTTACATTAAGTCTTGGTCACACTAGTTAGCACAAGCTTCAGAGTTTTAAGGAATAAAGATGTTGCTGAAAAGAAAAGTTTTCTGGGGAAAACATGAATTCAAGTCAGATTTGGAATTATTAGTCTTTTCTCTCCTAATGCCCTCCCAATATGCAAATTCCTGACAATCATAAATGAAGTCCTATCTGGAATTATAGCCTGAATAATAAGGATAAAATTTTACAAACATCTATAAAGAGAAATTTAAAAAAATTTTATAGATACATTGAATTGCTTCCTACTGTGGGACAGAAGATTGCGTGTCAATATGTATGTTTCTGTGTGTATACCACGTGTGTGTGCTTAGCATGCCTGTAAGACTGAGTTTTCTACATTCCCTTTGTTCTCATAACAGTTTATTAGAGAGAGATTTACCAAATGGGCTTATGATACAGTCAGTTTTGAGAACATTTTTGTAAATAGATACTCACATGAACTTCTCTGGTTTCAATCATGAAACATGAAACATTGATTTCATCACTTATAATACCTACCAATATATCTCTTTATTTAGGAGGTTGTTCTTGAAATTTAGTATACATAGAAACCAACTTCATAGCTAAATAAAAGTGTAGATTTCTAATGAAACAAATTAGAGGAACACGAATATACATGTGTGATAAGCACCACCTCTTAGTGCTTGTTCCATGTCAAGAAACACTGCCTTAAGGAGTGCATCAAGTCATATTTCAGTGTTTGACTTTTATCATGCATCTTGCCTCAAGTCTTATACAAAATAATGTTTCTAAAATGAATGTTGTGCCATCCATATTCAACTTAAATTCTACAATGACACATGAAGTTCCTGATTAAGAACCCACTCAGCTTTGCCTTTGAGCGTGAAGCATCTATGCTGTCCCACAAGGACCAGGAAGCTATGGTCTGTGAACCAAATCTGGCCTGTCTGTTTTTGCTGGGCCTTTAAGCTGAGTGGTTTTTACATTTAGAAATGGTTAAAAAAAAACAAAAGAATATTTCCCGATGTGAAAATTATATTCAAATTTCAGTGCTATAAAATAAAGTTTTATGAGTTTTATTTATGCTTATCTGTTTATGTATCCACCTGTGACTACTCATACACTCTAATGTCAGAGCTGAGTAGCAGCCACAGAGACTGTATGTTATGCTCTCATCTCTTTGCATTGCTGTTCGGTGCATTTCCAATCACAGTGACACAGTTACAATTCTGTAGTCTTTCAAGTGCCACATGTATGGTCATACCACATGATTGGCAAAGCAGTGGCACTGTGGTTTTGCAAAAATAATAAAAATATGTCAACATCACCAAACTGAGCACTCACCAGTAACATTCCCAATTAATAAGAAAACAGCATTCATAAAAATTAGAAAACTAAAATTTAGTATTGCATCATAGAAGAATCCCTTCTCAAAAATACAAATGAAGATGCAACCATAGAAAGTTTCTGAGTCATTCATTTGTTAGTTAAGCAAGGAAAGCCATTTTCTGATGTTGAGTTAATTAAATCATCTTTGATTGCAGTAGATTAAGAAATTTATCCAGAGAAAATAAACTTAAGACAAATGCCTTCCAAGGAATGAATATGCTCAATTAAAATCATATTTTTGTAGATTGATGTCAGTATCTTGGCAATACCTGTCTTTGTAAAAACTCATTTTCAAACATGAAATACGTAAAATCTCATTAAAGATCGGTATGAATAGATGATCATTTGTGGTTGATTTTGATGATAGGGAACAATGCATTTGTCAGTCTCATCATTTGCAAGTATATTCTCTCATTTCACAGATTGTCTTTTCATTGTGTTGATGTTTTCTTTTACTGTGCAAAAGTTTTTAAGTTTCATTAAGTCCCCTTTGTTTATTTTTGCTTTTGTTTCTTTTGCCTTAGGACCTAAAAAATGTACTGCTATGATGTATTTCAGAGTGTTCAGTCTACGTTCTCTTCTAAAAGTTTTATGGTTTCAGGTCTTACATCTGTGAAGATGACCTTCTTTGGAAATAGGTTCTTTGTAGATGTTACTATTTTTCAGTCACTTAGTCATATCCCACTCTTTGTGACCCCATGGACTGCAGCATGCCAGGCTTCCTTGTTCTTCACTGTCTCTCAGACTTTGCTTAATCTCATGTCCATTGAGTCAGTGATGCCATCCAACCATCTCATCCTCTGTTGTCCGCTTCTCCTCCTGACCTCAATCTCTCTAGCATCAGGGTCTTTTCCAATGAGTCAGTTTTTCACATCAGGTGACCAAAGTAATGGAGCTTCAACTTCAGCATCAGTCCTTCTGATGGATATTCAGGGTTGATTTCCTTAAGGACATCATTTTGCCAACAAAAGTCTGTATGGTCAAAGCTGTGGTTTTTCCAGTAGTCATGTACAGATGTGAGAGTTGGACCATAAAGAAGGCTGAGCACTGACGAACTGATGCATTATAATTGTGGTGCTGAAGAAGATTCTTGAGAATCATTTGGACAGCCAGGAGATCAAACCAGTTGATCCTTAAGGAAACCCGTGAGGTATTTACTTACTGCCATTTTATTACTTGTTTTCTGGTTGTTTTGTAGTTCTTTCTTTTTTTTTTTATTCTTATTACTTGATGATTTTTGTTAACATGCTTGTGTTCCTTTCTTTTTAGTTTTATATCCATTATGGGTTTTTGATTTGTGGTTAGCATGAGATTCATCTATGCTGATCTATAACTGTAACTGCTTGTTTCAAACTGACAGTCATTTAATTTCACACATACTCTATAAGATATGTGTTTTTACTCCCCTCCTCTACCTTTTGTGTTTTTGATGTTCTATTTTATATCTTTGTGGTTATACCATAACTGTTTATTGTAGTTACAGCTGCTTTTATGATTTTTTGACTTTTAATCTTTATACTGGCTTATTTTATTGTTTGATCATTAGTCCTTATTATCTATTTGCCTTTTCTGTGAGACTTTCCTTTCCCATATATTTTTATTTTTTTTCCAATTTAGAGAAGACTCTTTAACATTTTTTTTAAGGTTGGTTTATTATTGATGAAAGAAATAAGTTCTTTTGAGTTTCTTTTGATATCCATGTTACTTCCATATAAATTTGGTTCCCACCTTTATCTCTAAGCTAAAAAGTTATGTTATTTCTTATAATTGATTCAGTGTCAATGAAAAGTAGAAGGGATTCAATAAATGTTACATGGTTATATGAAAGAATAAAATAATTTATTCTCCTTGAGTATATTAATAGCAAACTCACCCTTTTTTCTTTTACCCATTAGTGTTAGTAACGTCAACATTTATATAATAACAGTCTTAGTGTTCTGATCATACAGTTTCTTGTCCTTACTAGCTCTTTTAGGAAGAGTCTAAAAGAAGCTGCAGGTGTTTTTCTGCTACACCATGGCAGTTACCCCCTTTAAGGTTGCTACATGTGTCATTCAAAACTGCTTCATATCCACCATTGTCAAATGTATAAAGCAAGAAACTCCAATATTTTCATCTTTCCTACATCCTCATTAATTATGTTGCCCTTGCCCTAGCAGCCTACAGTTTTTTTTCTCTCCAGCATATTGTGTCTTTAATCTCATTTTTTTACATTATTTAATTTATTTTAATTAGAGGATAATTACTTTACAATAACGTGGTGGTGTTTTGCCATATAGCGACATGAATCACCCATGAGTGCACATGTGTCCCCCGGTCCCAAACCCCCTTCCCACCTCCTTCCCCACTCCATCCCTCTGGGTTGTCCCAGAACACTGACTTTGAGTGCCCTACTTCATACATCGAACTTGCACTGGTCATTTAATTTACATATAGTAATATATATGTTTCATTGCTGTTCTCTCAAGTCATCCCACCCTCCCCTTCTCCCACACAGTCCAAAAGTCTGTTCTTTACATCTTTGTCTCTACTGCTGCCTTGCATACAGGATCGTCATTACCATCTTTCTAAATTCCATATATATGCATTAATACACTGTATCGGTATTTCTCTTTCTGACTTTCTTCACTTTGTATAATAGGCTCCAGTTTCATCCACCTCATTAGAACTGATTCAAATGCATTCTTTTTTATAGCTGAGTAATATTCCATTGTGTATATGTACCACAACTTCCTTATCCATTCATCTGCTGATAGACATCTAGGTTGCTTCCATATACTAGCTATTGTAAACAGTGCTGCGATGAACATTGGAGTACATGTGTCTCTTTCAATTCTGGTTTCCTCAGTGTGTATGCCCAGCAGTGGGATTGCTGGGTCATATGGCAGTTCTATTTCCAGTTTTTAAAGGAATCTCCACACTGTTCTGCATAATGGCTGTATCAGTTTGCATTCTCACCAACAGTGTAAGAGGGTTCCCTTTTCTCCACACCCTCTCCAGCATTTATTGTTTGTAGACTTTCTGATGACGGCCGTTCTGACCAGTGAGAGGTGACTCGTTGTGGTTTTGATTTACATTTCTCTAATAATGAGTATGTTAAGCATCTTTTCATATGTTTATTAGCCATTCGTATGGATAATGTCTTTGAATAAATGTCTGTCTAGTTCTTTGGCCCACTTTTTGATTGGGTTGTTTGTTCTTCTGGTATTGAGCTGCATGAGCTGCTGCTTGTATATTTTGGGAATTAATTCTTTGTCAGTTGTTTCATTTGCTATTATTTGCTCCCATTCTGAAGACTGCCTTTTCACCTTGCTTATAGTTTCCTTTGTTATGCAAAAGCTGTTAAGTTTAATTAGGTCCTTTCAGTCTCATTTTTATGTAACTTGTTTACTTCTTTTAGCTACATTGGTTAATCAGTCATTTTATCAGTCTCTCAACCAACACAACTTCATCATCATCATCCTATCTTCCTCTCCGTAACCTTTATAACTACCAATAATGTACTTTGATGTCTAAGTTGTCTTTTACTTTAGACCATGCCATAATTATCATTTATTTTGCACATTAAAATTTTATTATTTCTAGTACATTCACAACCTCACCATTACTATAATTCATCTTGCCAAGTATTTATTTATTTCACAATGCTTCTTAATCCCTGCTCTTCTGGTTCTAGACATTGAAAATAAATTTATTTCTGTCTTTTTTCTAGACAGTAATCCCATTATTTCCACCTTTGAATATTTTAAAACTTCATTGAATGAGTCAGTTGCTAAATTATAGCTACCTGTGCAGCAAGTGAAATTGGAGTAAAGGAACAGTTTCTTCTGGTTCAAGAACGTATCATTGTACATTTGGCCGTGTGTCTCAACTACTCTCGCTGTGATGAATTAGATTAAGTGATCTTTGGAAGAGGAAAATTTGGAGCAAGGAAAATTTCAGGAATCTGATGAGGGACTATCTGAAGTTCCAGGGTACACGAACCAGGAGCTTTCATTTATTTTTGTCCATGAGAGACAGGCAGCTTAAGCTTGAGATTGCTGGTTTCAAATCAGTGAATCTGGACCCAGTTTCAGTAGCAAATGGGAATGCATGACTGAGTGGCAGCTGCTCACCAGCAGACTCAGCACTGGGCAAGTTTTTCAGTTAAATTGTTTCGTTTGGTATGATTCTCACAGCGTGATCATCTGATGTTTGCACAATGTTTTCCTGCTAGATTTTAATCGGCTCTTCTCTTAAGCTGGCTAGATAAAAAAAAAGTGAGTGAGTTTAGTTGCTTAGTCATAGACGTCTGACTCTTTGCAATCACACAGACTGTAGCCCACAAGGCTCTGTCCATGTAATTCTCCCGGCAAGAATGCTGGAGTGGGTTGTCATTCCCTTCTCCAGGGCATCTTCCCAACCCAGAGATTGAACCTGGGTCTCCTGCATTGCAGGCAGATTTCTTACCGTCTGAGCTAGGGAATTAAAAAAAAAAAAAAGGAGTAATCAAATTTATACTTTATGATTTTATACTTTTTATTGAGCTATAATTAACATATTATATTAGTTTCAGTGGTACCATAGAGAATCAGCATTTTTGTACATTGTGAAATGATCACTTCAATGAAACCAGTTACCATCAGTCACTATACAAAGTTGTTAC
The DNA here is from genome assembly GCF_033118175.1 of Dama dama. Classification (NCBI taxonomy): domain Eukaryota; kingdom Metazoa; phylum Chordata; class Mammalia; order Artiodactyla; family Cervidae; genus Dama; species Dama dama. The sequence continues at coordinate 21,194,891 of NC_083686.1, read as the reverse complement.
AGTGTTATTCACTATTTTCTCTGGTTTTCATAACATTCTGAGACTTTTTTTAATGGACTTTTATATTTTTGCAGACCACCTAGATAAGAGTCCAATCCTAGCAGGAAATGCTTTTTTTTTTTTTTTGGCTTTTTGTTCTTTATATGAATATATTCCAAATTCTTTTTACTTTACTGAATGTAAGTAAAATTGAGTCCAACATGCCACGTGATATTTTCCATTTTCTTTATTAGATTCAATGTATAATTTATAGTTGCAATTATTCTCTTTGTAGAGATGTTCAATTGAGAAAGACTGTCAGTTGGTATTTTTCTTACAAGGTTTGCTAAGATTCTATTTTAAATTAGTGTAAAATATTTATGAGAAAATTGTCTTTGATGTTAGTATTTTTAACATACTGAACAAAGTACATATGGGCCTGTCCAAAGAGCTTTTTCAGTGGAGAGAGTCACTTAGGCAATTTTAAAAGTTGTTATACTATAAACGCTATCTGTGATCACTAGCACACAAAAACTATCTAAGTAAAAATGTAGTTAAGAGTAAATAACATGTATGGCCGATACATCATAAGAACATGCTCTTTAATTTGAACTTTTAGTTATTAATAACCAAAAGCACAACATAAAATATTAGAATAGATGACTATAAGCATTGTTTTCAAGTGTAAAGAAAAAATATATGTAGAGAGGGAATCAGGGTATGGTTAATTTGACATCTGATCTGTAGAATATCAGTCTTAAACCTGTAAAAGTCACACAAAATAAATGTCAGCTCTGGTTTTACTATTATGAATACTATAGCTATTAACACTTTTGCTGTTTTTTTCCAATAACTAGAAACAGTATATTCAACTAACGTGAGCCCAGTAAATGTTTTAAGAAGGCAAATATATTCTTATAACCAAATGTTTTTTACATTTAGATATCAGTCAGTAGCTTGAAAAATGCATTTTTTTTTGAGTTTAGCTGTTGGATTCTTCCACATGTTTTACATTTGTTAAAGGATGTGGCTCCTTTGAAAGACATTTTGAACTACAGCCTCTCAGATGTATAGGTAAATGAAAGCAAATGATGCTGTTGTAAAGTATAAAGACAAAAGAAAATTTTGCCAAGGTTGCAAACAAGTATAAGCTTGTAATACATATAAATAATCTGGCTTAAACATCAGGGATGTCAAAAGCACTGTTATTTATTGCTGCTATCCACATTCATATTTTGATATAAATCACTAAACCTATGATTAAGAAATATTACTGAGGAAGTTTCTTCCCAAGTTTAAATTTCTTCTTCAATCTGAGTGGATCAGTGCTTCACTTATGCCCTAGTAGTTCAGATGCTAGACAATCTGATTCAGCAAAGGTCCGCAGTGTTCCGTCATCTGTAAGCTAGATAAAATGCAACAAAAATACAGTCTGGCTCCTCTGAATCATCAGGAATAAGGATGAACAGGAAGCATATTTTGCTAAGTCAACACTTACACATTGATCCAGATTTCTCTCAGGTTGGTGGCGATGTAAAAAAAATCTTGGTTTTTGCTAGAACAATGCTTCAACCTTATTAGGAGCTCAGGGCATATCTGAGGGAGAAAGGGAGGGAGCTTGGGCCATTTGATAATAGAGACTCTCATTTTCTTTAAAATTATTTTAATTTTAAAGTCACTGTGCCAGTTATTGGACTTCCCTGGTGGCTCAGATGGTAAAGAATCTGCTAGCAATGCAGGAGACCTGGGTTTGATCCCTGGGTCAAGAAGATCCCCTGGAGGAGGGCATGGCAACCCACTCCAGTATTCTTGCCTGGAGAATCCCATGGACAGAGGAGCCTGGCGGGCTACACACAGTCCATAAGGTTGCAAAGATTTGGGCATGACTGAGTGACTTAGCACGCACGCATGCATGACAATTATTAAGCACACAGTGAATGATAACATAAATCACAGTTATTCATCCAAAGCATACTTGAACCTGTATACTTATACCTGTATATTGACAGCTATGCATAATATACTTTATACCTGTGTATTGACAGCTATGCATATATAGTAAGTAGTGTACAACTGATTGACTTCTCATCCTGTCTCTGATAAGCAATAATAATCAATGGTTATTAGGAAACTAGCAAATTTATCTGAATGCCAGCTGGAGAGATTGATTTCAGAATACTGAGAAAGATAAATCAAGACTGAATTATATAAGGCTGTGGTGATAATAGAGTAGCTGAACAAACTTTTATGGGGTTAAATACTGGGTCTTAAAGAGAGAAGAAAACTCCGTAACTATCTCAAGTTCAAAAAATCCGAGGAATGTGAGCTGGGACGGCATTTTATCTGAGTTTCATTACTTGAGGCCCAGTGTGGAAGTAGGTAAAGTTTTCTCACTGGTCAGGATGATTGAAGAAAATAGTTTTCCTTTGAGAGCAGCATCCAGAAAACAGCAAAGGAAATTTGATTCTTAGGGATGCCAGAAAGAGACAAACTTGGGACTGAAAGAAAAGAAGCTCAAGTATACTTGTAGGGAAGCAAGTTCTAATTCCAGCTTTGGGTGATTAAGACAAGTAACCATCTCCCTGAGCATTGGCTTTCTTATTGTTAAAATAATCATGTTGGGATATCAAGCATTATAGATTGATAACCTGGTCTCTACATTGAAGAAATGATTGCATGTTCAACTGTGCAGTCATGTCTGACTCTGCAAACCCATGTACTGCAGCCCGCCAGGCTCCTCTGTCCATGGAATTCTCCAGGCAAGAATGCTGGAGTGGGTTGCCATTTCCTCCTCCAGGGGATCTTCCTCACCCAGGGATCAAACGAGCATCTCCTGCACTGGCAGGCAGATTCTTTACCACTGAGCCATCTGAGAAACCCTTGAAGAGCTGAAGTGAGACTTTTTTTGTTCGTGATGTCTGGATTTGAATCTAAAGTCTTAATGAAGCTTGTATACATTCCCTGTTTCTACCAGGACTCCCTTGCTCTAACTTTTGTTCTCCTTGCCCAAGCACTTGCTTTACCCTTGACAGTGTTTGAATTTCAAACCTCTGTACCTCTCTGTCTATTGTCTTTTAGGGCTTTTTGTTTGTTTGTTTGTTTGCTCTAAAATTCCATTAGTGCCTGCAGATAATGATAGAATGAACAATCAGTTCAGTTCAGTTCAGTCGCTGAGTTGTGTCCGACTCTTTGCGACCCCATGAATCGCAGCACGCCAGGCCTCCCTGTCCATCACCAACTCCTGGAATTTACTCAAACCCATGTCCATCGAGTTGGTGATGCCATCCAGCCATCTCATCCTCTGTCGTCCCCTTCTCCTCCTGCCCCCAACCCCTCCCAGCATCAGGGTCTTTCCCAATGAATCAACTCTTCGCGTGAAGTGGCTAAATTATTGGAGTTTCAAATTCAGCATCAGTCCTTCCAGTGAACACCCAGGACTGATCTCCTTCAGGATGGACTGGTTGGATCTCCTTGCAGTCCAAGGGACACTCAAGAGACTTTTCCAACACCACAGTTCAAAAGCATCAATTTTTTGGCACTCAGTTTTCTTCACAGTCCAACTTTCACATCCATACATGACCGCTGGAAAAACCATAGCCTTGACCAGATGGACCTTTGTTGGCGAAGTAATGTCTCTGCTTTTTAATATTCTTTCTAGGTTGGTCATAACTTTCCTTCCAAGGAGTAAGCATCTTTTAATTTCATGGCTGCAATCACGATCTGCAGTGATTTTAGAGCCCCCAAAAATAAGTCAGCCACTGTTTCCACTGTCTCCCCATCTATTTCCCGTGAAGTGATGGGACCAGATGCCATGACCTTAATTTTCTGAATGTTAAGCTTTAAGCCAACTTTTTCCCTCTCTTTCATTTTCATCAAGAGTCTTTTTAGTTCCTCTTCACTTTCTGCCATAAGGGTGGTATCATCTGCATATCTGAGGTTATTGATATTTCTCCCAGCAATCTTGATTCCAGCTTGTGCTTCTTCCAGCCCAGCATTCCTCAGGATGTACTCTACATATAAATTAAATAAGCAGGGTGACAATATACAGCCTTGACGTACTCCTTTTCCTATTTGGAACCAGTCTGTTGTTCCATGTCCAGTTCTAACTGTTGCTTCCTGATCTGCATACAGGTTTCTCAAGAGGCAGGTCAGGTGGTCTGGTATTCCCATCTCTTTCAGAATTTTCCACAGTTGATTGTGATCCACACAGTCAAAGGCTTTGGCATAATCAATAAAGTAGAAATAGATGTTTTTCTGGAATTCTCTTGCTTTTTTGATGATCCAGCAGATGTTGGCAATTTGATCTCTTGTTCCTCTGCCTTTTCTAAAACCAGCCTGAACATCTGGAAGTTCATGCTTCACATATTACTGAAACCTGGCTTGGAGAATTTTGAGCATTACTTTACTAGTGTGTGAGATGAGTGCAATTGTGTGGTAGTTTGAGCATTCTTTGGGATTGCCTTTCTAGGGATTGAAAAGAAAACTGACTTTTTCCAGTCTTGTGGCCACTGCTGAGTTTTTCCAAATTTGCTGGCATATTGAGTGCAGCATTTTCACAGCGTCATCTTTCAGGATTTGAAATAGCTCAATTGGAATTCCATCACATCGACTAGCTTTGTTCATAGTGATGCTTTCTAAGGCCCACTTGACTTCACATTCCAGGATGTCTGGCTCCTGGTGAGTGATCACACCATTGTGATTATCTGGGTTGTGAAGATCTTTTTTGTACAGTTCTTCTGTGTATTCTTGCCACCTCTTCTTAATATCTTCTGCTTCTGTTAGGTCCATACCATTTCTGTCCTTTATCAAACCCATCTTTGTGTGAAATGGTCCCTTGATATCTAATTTTCTTGAGGAGATCTCTAGTCTTTCCCATTCTGTTGTTTTCCTCTATTTCTTTGCATGGATCGCTGAGGAAGGCTCTCTTATCTCTCCTGGCTATTCTTTGGAACTCTGCATTCAAATGGGAATATCTTTCCCTTTCTCCTTTGCTTTTCGCTTCTCTTCTTCTCACAGCTATTTGTAAGGCTGCCTCAGACAACCATCTTGCCTTTTTGCATTTCTTTTCCTTGGGGATGGTCTTGATCCCTGTCTCCTGTACAATGTCACAAACCTCCATCCATAGTTCATCAGGCTCTCTGTCTATCAGATCTAGTCCCTTAAATCTATTTCTCACTTCCATTGTATAGTCCTAAGGGATTTGATTTAGGTCATACCTGAATGGTCTAGTGGTTTTCCCCACATCCAAGCTAAGAGAAACCCAAGTAAGATGGTAGGTATTGCGAGAGGGCATCAGAGAGCAGGCACACTAAAACCGTAATCACAGAATGAACAATAATACTGTCTAATTATTGGGTTCCTTTTATGTGCTTGAGACTAACCCTCAGAACCACCTTAGAGGGTAGTATCATTATGTTTATCTTACAGATCATGAAACTAAGATAAGGGATGCTAATGACTTGTCTGAGACCACATGGCTTGTGAGTAGCAGGGCAGGGGTGTTAGTTCTCACCTAACTGAAACCGAGATTGAACGTCTTCCCTGTATACCATACTTCCTTACATTATAGTTCACTATTGCTGTTTTTCTTTTTAAACATGGACCTGAAAAGTGGAAATATGTAGTCTTCTTGGAGATGTTCTCATCCAGAGTGACTTATTTTCTAATTATGCTGGAGAAATGAATTACTATCTTTCATTAAGATGAGGATACTTCAAGGTTAGACCCTCTCAGTAGGCTTAAGAGAGATTTCTTTAACCAGGCATTGTAGAACACAAGTTCTAGGAATTGATTCTGTTCTCTTAAAGCAGATTAAAATGTACAATTGTGGTTATCATCCCAGTGTTTAAAGTTTCATTTTTTGCTTGCATTTCTAAAATGGAGTATCCTTTGTAAGGTTAATTTTACTAACATTAAATTTTCATGTTAGTCATGAAGAGGCAATGAGTTTAACTTGTCATTCAAAAAAGTTCTCAGAAGTTTAATTGGGTTAAACTGGTGAGTTTATACATGCTGAAGCAGTGGTTATGACTGCAGCCACACTCCTTGAAAGTGAAGGTACAAGTCTCTGAAATGCCCCGTTTATTTGGTTACTTCTCAATAACCATATTGCCCTGAGAACCATTATCTCCTAACATCTGCTCCTTAAGTACTATCTGAATCATGACTATTTAGCATGCTGAGAAAAAGAAAACCCTCCATCTGTACCACTGTTAACATTGCAAAGCCAGGACAGAATAGATTAGAGAAATTTAAACTTGTATATCAACAAAAACTTCAGGTAAGTACTAAATCCAGAATCTAGGTTATACATGATAATATAAAAGTATGAAGAAGACCAGCTAACAATGGCAATCTTCATTTCTTAGCTACTAGCTTGAGCTTGTACTGCTGGCTGTACAAAAAAAAAAAAAAAAGAAAGAAAGAAAGAAACCTTGTTTTGACTTGAACAAATTCAATGTGTAAGTCAGTAATGACTAATTGTATAATCCATACTTAACAATTTTTAATTATATTCTTCACTAAAATGAGTAAACGGTAAACTTTCAAGTCACCCAAATGTATTATAATATATCCAAAGCCTTAAAAGTTTATCTTATTCTTTTAAAAATTTCCTTACTTTTAAATTAATATTTACTGGAGTATAACTGATTCACACTGTTTTTTTTATTTTCTCTCTTTTTTTTTTTTTATTAGTTGGAGGCTAATTACTTCACAACATTGTTATATTAGTTTCTGCTATATAGGAAAGTGAGTTAGTTATACATATACATCATAGCTACTCTTTTTTACATCCTGTTTCCATATAGGTCATTACAGAGTATTGAGTAGAGTTCCCTGTGCTATACAGTAAGTTCTTATTGGTTACCTATTTTATTACATAGTGAAAGTTGCTCCGTCATGTCCAACTCTTTGTGGCCCCATGGACTGTAGCCTGCCAGGTTCCTCTGTCCATGGAATTCTCCAGACCAGAATACTGGAGTGGGTTGCCTTTTGCTTCTCCAGTGGATCTTCCCAATCCAGGGATCAAATCCATGTCTCCTGCATTGCAGGCTGACTCTTGCCATCTGAGCCACCAGGGAAGCCCTATTCCATAGTAGTGTGTATGTATCAATCCCAATTTCCCATTTTATACCTCCTCCCTTTCTTGGCAACCATACATTTGTTTTCTACATCTGTGACTCTGTTTCTGTTTTGTAAATAGGTTCATTTGTACCATATTTTTAGACTCCACATATAAGCAATATCATATGACATTTGTCTTTCTCTGACTTATTTTGCTCAGTGTGACTATCTCTAGATCCATCCATGTCATTGCAAATGGGATTATTTCATTCTTTTTTTAAATTTTAGATCCAAAAATGTTTTAAAAATCAGATATGGAAATGATTTGGAATCATTTGTCCTTCCATAATAACTTGATTAATTCAACAAGTCAGTGAATAGTTTGTCCAAAAATAATCTGTTAACCTATAGACTTAACAAAATGGCACTAAATATTCTGCCTTGTTCATATATATGAAGATTGTTTTGTACACTCTGACCAGTGTTATACTTTGAACCTGCAAACAGAAGCTTTTGTATGCCTTCATTTTCTCAGCTCTCTGTCTAGAGTACCCTATCAGAGGGCTGTTTTTTCCATCTCTTCATTCTTTGAGAGTCAGTAATGTGCCAAGCACTGTTTTGGGTTCTGGGGGATAGTGGTGAGCCAACCGTTGAGTTGGGAAACTAGGGTGAGGATGTTAAGACTGACTGTTTCAGAATATACAAGAGTTAACCCAATGGATGGGCCATGAGAGTGTGTTTCAGAAAAGCAAAGAGTCTGGGGCAGAAGCACAGACGTGAGAGGCAGCATGATGTATAAAGGACTAAAGGTGAATGGTGTTAATGGGCCATAACGTATTATAAAAGGAAGAGTTGAATGGCAAAAACTTGGCTACAAGGACTCAGTTAATGGGTTTGAACCCCTGTAGGGAGGCCACTGAAGAGCTGAAGTCAGGAAAATTATATATCCAGCTGTGCGGGAGGCAGCTGGGTGCAATTTTGAGAAGAGAACTCTCAGATGTTAAGGCAAGAGGCCAAGCAAGAGATGATGATGGTCTGAAATAGGTAGCTTTTATTCCATAGAAGAATAAATTCTTTTCTAGAATGTAGAAAGATTTTGAGGTTATCAGGAGAATCCGGCACAAGCATCACCAATAGCAATGATGGTAACATCAGTAGCAACCAGAACTTACAGAGCGCTTACTGGGTGCCAGGCACTCTGCCAAGACTTTACATGCTCTGGTGCAATCCTTCCTGTGACTTTGTGAGTTAGCTACTTTTATTATCTCCATGTTTAGAGAAGGTCACATAACTAGAAACTGCGTGAGCTGAGACTCAAGCCAGATCATCTTACTTAACTACCATGCTATGTAACCAAGCTTATTTAATTTATAAATTTAAGTTTGCATAAAATAATAATGACTTTCAGAATAAAAATTGGATAAATTTGTCTACTAAAGTAGTCAAGTTAGGTGGACTTTGTGACTGTTTTCACTCTTGATAAGAGTAAAAGAGGAAAGTGAAAAAGCTGGCTTAAAACTCAGCATTCAAAAAACAAAGATCATGGCATCCAGTCACATCACTTCATGTCAAATAGATGGGGAAACACTGGAAAAAGTGACAGGCTTTATTTTCTTGGGTTCCAAAATTACTGCAGATGGCGATTGCAGCCATGAAATTCAAAGACGCTTGCTTCTTCGAAGAAAAGCTATGACCAACATAGACAGCATATTAAAAGCAGAGACATTACTTTGCTGAAAAAGATCCATCTAGTCAAAGCTATGATTTTTCCTGTAGTCATGTATGGATGTGAGAGCTGGATCATAAAGAAAGCTGAGCACTGAAGAATTGATGCTTTCGAACTGTGGTGTTGGAGAAGACTCTTGAGAGTCTGTTGGACTGCAAGAAATCAAACCAGTCAATCCTAAAGGAAATCAGTTCTGAATATTCATTGGAAAGACTGATGCTGAAGCTGAAGCTCCAATACTTGGGTCACATGATGCAAAGAAAAGACTCATTGGAAAAGACCTGGATACCGGGACAGGTTGAAGGCAGGAGGAGAAGGGGACAACAGAAGATGAATGGTTGGATGGCATCACTGACTCAATGGACAGGAGTCTGAGCAGGCTCTTGGTGATGGACAGGGAGGCCTGGAGTGCTGCAGTCCATGGGGTTGCAAAGAGCTGGACATGACTGAGTGACTGAACTGAATTGCCCATACTTTTAAGAGGCATTTAACGTCCCAGTTTGAACTCATTTTGACAGGTGCTTAAACTGCAGAGGCATCTGCTCATACCCAAACAGAAGCAAGCTGCAAGCAAGCCCTATTAAATATATGAAGTAGTAGAATACATCTTCAGTCCTTTTTGTCTCTTCATCCTTATTTCTTGTTGATTTTTATCCTCCTCTCTAGGTTATCTGTGATTTAATGCTGTCTCTCCCACCTCTTGAGATATAAGTTACCTGAGAAGTTGATTTTAACAATTATGTTTATTAGTGACTCACTGGGACTCCTAGAGGATGTTTTTTATATGAAGAATGGATTATAGGTGGAGAAGGAAATAGCAACCACTGCAGTATTCTTGCCTGGGAAATCCCATGGACAGAAGAGCCTGGTGGATTACAGTCCATGGGGTCTCAAAAAGTCAGACAACTTAGCGAATAAACAGCAACATGAGTTATAGAAGGCTAGAAGGGAGGAGAGAGGCTTCAGAAGTACTTAGAGTTGCTTCCTAAAAGGACTAACTCATTTTAAAATAATCATCTCATGTGATGAATTTAAGCATGCAAATTGCAGCACAAAAAAATCCTTATTCAGATTCTGTCCTTCAAAGCAAATATCTGATTATAATCTGACTTCTGCTGGGATAGGACTGACTGGAGAGAGGACACCGAGGAAAGGTTCAAGTATCTGGATACACAGGCAGCTATAATTCTTAACTTCAACCTTAGAATGGCATCTAGTCTTAGCTGTTAACTGTCTATGAGCTTTGGTTCCCGTGAGTCAGTTTCTGAGATGCAGGTGGGCTTCCAGAATGCTCCCAGATCAAATCTCTAAGTCTGACACATTGATGAGAGGCTTCAAGTAGTGGTGACTTCATCAAGGAAAATGCTCCCTTTCAATGCTCCTTGGCAGTAACCTGGTTTGTCTTCCTATATTACACCCTCACCTTGCTCTATGTCCCTTCTCTTTGGAAGTTCTTACAAGACCTCTTTAGAAATTCCAATTGTAAGTGTCTCCATCTTGGAAGGGAGATAGAGCTCTGAGAAAGAGCTGGACTTCCCATTACCTTCAGGCCATATCATTTAGTAAATTGAGCAAGTTTTGGAAATCTCCTAATCATACTTCTGACACTGATGACTTCTTAAATCATTGCAAGGAAAAATATCAATCCTGACAGCTGACAACATTTTATAATTGTGTTTCATCAAAGAGTTTATTTTAAAGCTGCCTAGAGTTCTTACTGCATTCCACATGGCTGACTCTTGGCAAAGTTAGGAATACTGATAGTCTTACTAAAACCTCATAATTTTCCAGGTAGTTCCCTGTCTTAGACAATAAATCTCGTTTTCTCTTCTCAAAGTTATTTGACTTCCTGGGCAGTGTACCAAGTTGGGCAGATGTTTTGAAGATGTTCCGATCAATTCAAATTAGGAAATAGGTATTTGAAGTTCACTAGGTCAACATAATGGTATTGAAACTTGGCTGTGTGATTTGGGTGGAACACAGTAAAAGAAACAAAAAAATTTACTGCTTGTGTATGACCCAACCTTTGAGAGGAGAAAAAAATGACAAGTTGGCTTACCTCAGATATATTTTGACCTCCCTTGCAAATCCTGGCAATAGTTAGGTCTGCTTGCTGTTGGTAATAACAGACCAAGAAATATTTTCCACAAAAAGTTTTGTGTTTATGATGGCATAAGTTATTTTTGTTTATGATTTGGAAATAACATAGCTTTTAATTTCCTGAGGGTCATCGTAAATAGTGCACTTCTGAAAGACCAAATGAGCCTACAAAGTGCTGTCAAAGAAATATCTTTCATTGCTCATCGGTTAAGTTAACATTATGGATAAGTGCTTTTCAGAAATAAAGCATTTGTGTGTGTTTTTAATTGGAGAATAATTGCTTTACAATGCTGTGTTGATCTCTGCTGTCAAACACTATGTAAACACTGGTTTTATATATAACTATATATATAGGTATATATATATACACATATATCTCCTTCCTCTTGAGCCTCCCTCTCACCCACTCCAAATCCTGCCCTTCTAGGTCATTACAGAGCACCAGCTGGGCTCCCTGGGTTATATAGCGGCTTCCCATTAGATAGATGTTTTGCTATGGTATGCATATATTTCAAAAGCATTTCTTTAGAAAAAATAAAAATTCATTTAAAATATAAAACACACATTTTTCTCTTGAATGCATGTCTTCCTTAAATATTGACCATGTGAGTACCCCATACACTCTTCATAACATTGCTATTTACAATTTAATGGAATATGATGATTTTAAGAAGTTCAGAGTCTATTATCCCCTTTTTATTGGCAAAGATTGCAACACTTATAAATTTAGAGCTGTGATTAAAAGTCACATCCAATGTGATGTTTCCATCAACCTTTGAATTTGTACCCATTTCAGTGTACCTAAGGCATGGCAAACCTTTCATACAAGCAATTGTGATTTTTCTGGGGCCCTGGTTTGCTTTCATTATGTCAGAAACTGAAAATAATTCTATTTGTAAACTTACTATTAATGGCATAATTTTCATAAGACTGAAAGAACTTATAGGTTCTTAGAGGTTGTAACCTGTACGTCTATAAAACTCCAAACGGAAATGAGGCAGAGAACAGACTTTGTTCAGTAAAATAAAGTAAAGATATCAACATGATAGCTGTGATAATAATCCCTTTAAATCTTCGAAGTGCTATATTAACACAATGTGGCTTCTATACAGGTGTCTTATTTGTTCCTTTTAGGGGCCCTGTGAAAGAAACAAGGAGCATAGTAGTTTACTTTGTAGAGAAGGAAAAGGAAGCTTAGAAAGCTAAGATATCTAATGTCTGACAGCAAGTGAATGTCAGTAAGGATAAGTCTGACTTGTAATATATGCTATAACTAAGTTAATTTGAGCTTTAATTGAGTGCATTGATGACATGTGCAGACCTGCTTATACCCATGCAAAGACAGTTTGAATGTAATCACTTCATTGTGTCTTACCTTAAAGCATTCACTCCCAATATGTAAATTTACATCTTGTATATGTGTCCTGGCTCTTCTATTAGCAAGCTACATGACTTTTCTTCAGTTATGATATATTTTGTGGCCACTTTTCTTATTTATAATAGAAATTATCATCTTACCCCTTATAGTTTATGCCACTGAGTAAAGTAAAATGACATGATAAAGCACATAGCTCTTAGCCTGAAACATAGCTAGTTTCCTATAATCTAGTTTATTTAAATTTGAGTATGTATACATTCAATTCATAGGTATGGATTAAAGATACTTAGCTGGTTCTAAAGCAGTGCCAGTCCTGAAGGTCTGCCATCATTATCAATAGTAGAGAAGTTACTTGAGGATGCAGATAAAATGTGATCATTGTATCTAGACCTTCGGAGGGATGTGCTTGCATATTCTCTATGTCTGCTTCAGATCCAGATTCTAGAGTTATCTCTGGCTCTATGTTGAAATTTGCACATCTGTTTTTGCCCATTCACTAAGTCGTGTCTGTCTCACTGTGATGCCATGGACTGTAGCGTGCCACGCTTCCCTGTCCTTCACTATCTCCCAGAGTTTGCTCAAATTCATATCCATTAAGTTGGTGATGTTATCTAATCATGTCATCCTCTGCCATCCCTTTCTCCTTTTGCCTTCAATCTTTCCCAGCATCAGAGTCTTTTCCAATGAGTCGATTCTTCGCATCAGATGGCCAAAGTGTTGGAACTTCAGCTTCAGCATCAGTCCTTCCAATGAATTTCAGGGTTGATTTCATTTAGAATTGACTGGTTTATCTCCTTGCACATCTGGTAGGGAGTTTATTCAGGTACTCAATCATTTATTTGATAAATAATGAGTTGTCAACATTGTGCCATACAGTTTGCACGTGCTGGGGCAACAACAATGAATAAGACAGACATATCTCTTCTTTTCATGGAGTTTACAATATATTGAGAAGAGATACAACTAAAAAAACTATGAAAAAATGTGATGAATATTATGATAGGAAAATTTTAGGCTAGAGCATAGGACCACTTTGAGGAGTCTAGCCTAAAGGGAATGGCTTCACTAAGAAAGTGAGTATGTTAAAGCAGAAAACTGAAGGATGAGTTGAGTTGGCTGTTTTTAAATGAGAAGAGAACCAGACGTCTGGCAGTGATTTTCTTCTGTGTAGTTCCAGCTTCTCCCATGACATTTGAGATATACAAAGTCATATTTGAACACTTTGTTGTGACCACTGTGTGTTACTGGAAATAAACTCAGGTCAGCAGATATCACATATGACTACTAGTCTTTCTTTCCAACAACTGGTAGACAAAACATCTAAATTCCTTCAAAATGTATCCTGGAAAGGCCTGTAAGTTATTTATGTCTCAGATCCATTGTTTAAAAAAATGTCTAACTTTATATAAGAATACACTAATAATAATGAAAACAAGTGCTACCATATTCCAGTGCCTGCTATGTATCAAGAAAGCCTTTGCATTCACTAGTTCTGATCTCATCAACCTCATAAAATTGATATTTTTATCACCGTATTATACAAATAAAAACTGGGATACAGTTTGTTTAATTATTTTATTCTATTAATCAGGAAATTTTATTTTCATAAAATATTACATGTGACTGTTTGCTAGTTGAAACATTTGACTTTCCCCATTTCACAAATACTTTCTTATTATTAATCACTGTAATCTTTGACCATTTCTATTTTACAATTTTAATTGTGTGTTAATTCTCCAGTATCAACTATTTTCTGTAAATTCTCCTTTAAGTTTATATTTGGTGGAAGCAATGCCCTACTATTTGTTGGAGCCAGAGTCTTTGTAACTCAAGGAAAGGTAAGAGAGAATGTGAAGAGGTGAATAATACCCAATCTTGTTATGGTGATCATCAATATGGGTTTTCTACATAGGCTGTACAATAATTTGGCTGTATGCTATATGGCATTAGTAAGTTTTTGGAACACTGCACTGAAAAATATGGAGCAAAACCTATGACTGGTTCTAACAATACTCAAGGAGAAAAAAAAGAAAAGCATGGCTGTTACCAAACTTCTTCTGGGCCAAGGACCAAGTCTTCAACTTGGTATCTATTGTCCCTACATTATACTCAAATTTTTGGTGAACTGAAAAATATGCAGGTGGTCTGAAACTAATACACCATTGTATATCAGCTATACTCCATTAAATTAAAAAAATTTAAAACCTAAAAATATAAAAGTGGAGAAGAAATAATCTCTTCAATAAGAAATGTGTTTAAAATGGTTATTTTCATCAATGGAAACATATAGGAGCAGTGTCTCTGTATAATATTTTGGAGCAGTTGTCAAGACTGAAAAATTAATGGTAGAGGGACTTGAGGGGATTTAATGGAAGTCAGAGAGAAGGTTTTAAAAGTATTGAAAATAAGAGCAAAAAATAAGGTAATTCTTAAAGATGTATTTGTATTTAAAAAAATCAAATATATCTTAAGCTACAAGTAAAACATCAGTCTCCTGATGTAAAAATATTACAAAATTATTCTTCAATCATAAAGCAATAAAATTATCACTTATTAATAAAATAAATACTAAATGATTTTTTCATCGGTAAATTAAAAATAAAATCTTCCATTAAACAACTTTCAGATAAAAGGGGGGAAATAAACTGAACAGAATGGGCAAAAAGCAATAATAAAAATACTACATATCAAGACCAATAGCATGCATTTAAACAATAGTCAAAAGAAAATCTGAAACTTACCAAATTAAAACTTTTATCTTAGTGCATAAGTAGAGAAGTAGAAGGAGAAGCAGATGAATGAGATATCAACCCCAGATGGTTAACAAATAGTTAAGGTATTTTCATATCTGACTATTGTAGAGTAATGGGGACCAGATTTACCTTCTTCATGCAATAGCTAAAGAAATAGATGAAAACATATAAAATAAATTATATGGAATCTATAAACCCACAGATCCAAAAAACACAGTGAACCCCAACTATAAGAAGCATAAAAAAATTATACCAAGGCACGTAAAAATCAAAATCCTTAAACTGAGTGATAGAGATAGAAATCTTAAAAGTAGCAAAAAAAGGGGGAGGAGAGAAAAGATACATTATATCCAGAGAAAGATAAGGGAGACAGCATATTTCTGGTAGGAAACAATGCAAGGGGGAAGACAGTATAGAAGTGTCCTTAAACAACTGAAAGAAAAAACTGTCAACCTAGAATTTTTTCTACCCAACAAAATTATTATTCAAGAAACTAGCAAAATAAAGACCTTTTCAACCATAGGAAAGCTGAAATAATTAATCACCACCAGACCAGTACTAAAAGAAATTTTAAAGGATTTAAGCAGAAAGAGAATTACACCAGACAGAATCCTGGATCTTCACAAAGAAACAAAGTGAAAGTGAAGTCACCCAGTCCTGTCCGACTCTTTGCAACACCATGGACTGTAGCCCCACAGGCTCCTCAGTCCATGGGATTTTCCAGGCATGAATACTGGAGTGGGTTGCTATTTCCTTTTTCAAAGAACACCAGAAACTATAAGTATGTTGGTAAATATATTTTAAGATGTATTTAAGTATATTTAATGGGCTTCTCTGTTGGCTCAGCTGGTAAAGAATCTGCCTGCAATGTAGGAGACCTGGGTTTGATCACTGAGTTGGGAAGATCCCCTGGAGAAGGGAATGGTTACCCACTCCAGTATTCTGGCCTGGAGAATTCCAGGGACTTTATAGTCCATGGGATCACAAAGAGTTGGTCATGACTAAGAGACTTTCATTTACTTACTTAAGTATATTTAATATATAATAAACTGTTTAAAGGAAAAATAATGACAAATTGTGATTCTTGTAACATATGAAGAAGCACAATCCATAAAAGGAAAATTGATAAATTGTACTTTATAAAAATTTAGAATGCTATTCTTTAAATGATGCTCTTGATAGAAAAGTCAAGCCATAGACTGGGAAAATACTTTTAAAACATTCATGTGATAAAAGAACTGTATCAAGAATATATAAAGAACTCTCAAAGTTTAATTATTAGACAACAGACAATGCAGTAATCAAATCAGGCAAATAACTTGAACAGATACCTTACCAAAAACAATACAGAAATGGCAAATAAACACTTGAAAAGACTTTTAGTGTTACTAATCTCACTAAGAAATGCAAGTTAAAATCATAGTGAGATACCACTTCACACCTATTAATATGTCTAAAATAAACAAGACTGATCATTCCATCTGTTAGCAAGGATGTGGAGCTCTCATATTGTGCCAGTGGGAATGTAAAATGGTACAGTCACTTTGGAGAACTTTTTTGACAGTTTCTCAGTGACTAAACATTCACCTACTATATGACTTAGTAATTGCCCTAGTTAGTCAAAAAGATATCCTCATACAAAGACTTACACATGAGTGGTCATTGGAACACGATTCATAACAGCCCCAAACTGGAAACAACCTGAACGTCCATTAACAGGCTTAGTTCAGTTTAGTCGCTTGGTCGTGTCCAACTCTGAGAACCCGCAGACTGCAGCACACCAGGCTTCCCCGTCCATCACCAACTCTTGGAGCCTGCTCAAACTCATGTCCATCGAGTTGGTGATGCTATCTAACGATCTCATCCTCCATCATCCCCTTCTCCTCCCACCTTCAATCTTTCCCAGCATCAGGGTCTTTTCCAGTGAGTCAGTTCTTCACATCAGGCGGACAAAGTATTGGAGTTTCAGCTTCAGCATCAGTCCTTCCAATGAATATTCAGGACTGATTTCCTTTAGGATGGACTGGTTTGATCTCCTTGCAGTCCAAGGGACTCTCAAGAGTCTTCTCCAACACCACAGTTCAAAAGCATCAATTCTTCGGCGCTCAGCTTTCTTTATAGTCCATCTCTCACATCCATTCTTGACTACTGGAAAAACTATAGCTTTGACTAGATGGATCTTTGTCAGTAATGTCTCTGCTTTTTAATATGCTGTGTGGGTTGGTGATAGCTTTTCTTCCAAGGAGCAAACGTATTTTAATTTCATGGCTGCAGTGATTTTGGAGCCCAAGAAAATAAAGTCTGTCACTGTATCCATTGTTTTCCCTTCTGTTTGCCATGATAATAGGACCAGATGCCATGATCTTTGTTTTTTGAATGTTGAGGTTTAAGCCAGCTTTTTCACTTTCCTATTTCACTTTCATCAAGAGGCTCTTTGGTTCTTCTTCACTTTCTGCCATAAAGGTGGTTTCATCTGCATATCTGAGGTTATCGATACTTCTCCCAACTCTCTTGATTCCAGCTTGTGCTTCAACCAGCATGGCATTTTGCATGATGTACTCTGCATATGTTACATAAGCAGAGTGACACTATACAGCCTTGATGTACTCCTTTCCCAATTTGAAACCAGTCCATTGTTCCATGTCTGGTTCTGTTTCTTCTTGACCTGCATACAGGTTTCTCAGGAGGCAGATAAGGTGGTCTGGTATTCCCATCTCTTTAAGAATTTTCCAGTTTGTTGTGATCCACATCATCAAAGACCTTAGCATAGTCAATGAAGCAAAAGTAGATGCTTTTCTGGAATTATTTTGCTTATTCTGTGTCCCAGTAGATGTTGGCAATTTGATCTTTGGTATCCTTTAGCAGGCTAAAGGATAAAAATACAATAGCCTACCCATACAAATTCAAGTAGGAATACTACCTCTCAAAAAAAAGAATGAATTGCTGATATGTGTTACTACAAGAATGAAATCCAAAATGATTATACAGAGTGAAAGAAGCCAGATAAAAAGAATCCATAGATGATTCCATTTATACAAAATTCTAAAAGTGGAAATTAATTTATAATGTAAGAAAGCTGTATGATGGTCTCCTGATGAGAGGTTGAAGAGAGGTAGGAGAAAGGTTATGGAGGCAACAAGAAAACTTTTGTGGGTAGTATGTTCATTATCCTTATTGTCAGGATGTTTTTAGAGATTTTAAGCAGGTAAAACATAAACAGTGCACTTTAAATATCTGCATATTTTAATGTATGTCAATGGTACTTATTAAAATATAAAAATAAATAAATGGATTAAATACCTACATCCTCTCCCCCCCAAAAATCCATATAAACAACAACAAGCCAAAGGAGAAATTATTAAATATAAAAGTAAAAGATCAATAAGGTAGACAATGTAAAAAGTCTACCTAACAAATAACTCAAAATCTTGGTGTTATGAAAAGAAATAACAAAATAGACAAACTGCCAGCTAATTTCATAAGGCAAAAAAAAGTAAGGGGACACAAAATTATACAAAATAAGAAATGACAGTATGTAAATCACCATTGAAACAAAAAAATATCATTTCAAAATATTCCAGAAATTTTGGTACTGTTCATATCTTTGTTTCCTTGAGTTCATTTCTTCATAGACTCAACAGCAACTGCAACAACTATTTAGACGTTAGATACACACAAACTTGTTGTGGATAAGACTATTTTATCACTGATGTGGCTTAGAATTGTTGGTTCATGCTAATGATAAAAAGCTGACTACTTTAGTTGGTTTTATTCTTTTTAATTTTTCTATACACTGCACACCCTTTTCTTGCCTATAGGACCACTTTACCTGTGTCCCTTCCTTAATATATCACTACCTCCAATTACTTCTTAATATTTCCTACTGAATAGTTTATTTCCATTTTTTTCTAATTCCCAAAATAGTTTTTTCTCTGAATGTTCCTCTTTTTATATTATGGATGAACTACACCCTTTAAACCCTTTGGGAATACTTAACTTTATATAATTTGACGTTTTTATTATACTTTCCTCATTAGCATTAAGAGACTATATTTCCCCTGAATCTCCTTTTCAGTTTGTCTTTTTTATCATCTTTGTTTTATGTTAGAAACTCTCCTCCAATGCCTAGAGATCCTTGGTTTATTTATATTTAGGAGAATGCACTGAAAAAGTCAATTTGGAAGGTCTCTAGCGCTGTGACTGACTTTTTCCCAAAGATATAGAAGTACAGATCTCACTATACTAAGCGAGGGACAAAGTATAGTCTTTTTGTCCCTCCATAATTCTCTTTGCCCTTGTGAGTTTATACAATTTTTATCCCTTTACTGTTACTTCTTAGGCTTTCCAGAGGAGCAGAGGTAGATGGGTGTGTTCAATCTGCCAAATTTATCCAGAAGCTTGGACTCATCCTGTATGACATATTTAAATTAATAATGTTACAATTTATATACTAAAGCTGTCTGTAATTTTCAAGTGTTTAGGTAGGTTTTCTTTGGCCATTTTAAAAAGCTGTTCCATTAGGCAATCACTAATACCTATTAAATTTAACTTAGAAGAGAAATGAAGATGCCTCTTATAAAATCTCCAAATACATTCATTTTATACCACACTTACTTTCAATATACCTAAAAATAAAACAAATATGTTTATACAACCTGTGTTCAAAGTTGAATAAATAATTATCAAATAGTGAGGATTAAAAATAAAGAAAAAATAAAATGTCTCAAGAAGATACTTTTTTTCCCACACACTTCACTGGTGCTGAAATGTGTTATGAGCTATCTTTCTTTGTAATGCTTTTGGCACTTCAGTTCATGCAGATCAAAACTAGCAAATGTTCTTTCCCTGATTTTCCATTTCTTCACTAACTTAAACATTGTGGGGGCTGACTATATTACTCACTAATGGTGGACTAAAGTAGTTAGCTTGAAATTGACTTAAATTAAGTCTGATATTTCAAAGATTCAGGCCATGTCTTGACAGCATTACCACAGCACCCATGAGATATTATATAATCAGTTGGATACAGTTATGTGTTTATCAACTGATCTGTTCTTATCTAGGAATACTTTTCATGATTGTATGGTTTTTCTTTCAGTTCAGAAATTTACTTCAGAGAAAATCTAAAGGTTTCTTTTTTCCACACCCCATCCCTCAGGCTTTCAGCAAAGCTAAACTAAAAAATAAATAAAAGAAAATAAATCATCTTAAGTTAGGGCAATGTCCTATATATTCCAAGATAACATTTTTTTAAAGAAAATATTTACTTTCAATGTGAAAGAACTTCTATGTATCCTTTCTAGAAAAAATATTTTTATTTCAGCTCACTAGTAAGATATTCCATAGTTCAGCATTCCAGGTCATCTAATGAAGGTGTCTACATGTTCTTATTTTTCTTCCAGAATATTTTATTTACTATTTTACTATTATAATATTTTAAAATAGCTACAATATCTTCAGAAAATTATTTAACTAGGCTGTACTTTAGTTTACTACCCCAAAGGATAAAGAATATAGAATATGAATTTTTTAACTTACATATGCTGTTGTGTATTATTGCTTTAAGGACAACAAATGCCTAGAAAGTTATGTAGAGGAGGGTAAGTGTAATGGACTCTTGAGTCAGACTACCTGAATTCAGATCTTGATTCCACCACTTATTGTCTAGTAGAAGAATAGCGCTTGGTGTCCTCATTTTAAAAATAAGGCTAATAATAGTACCTCATAGACATGTTAAGAAATTTAAAGAAGGGTAACACACATAAAGAGAAGGCAACGGCACCCCACTCCAGTACTCTTGCCTGGAAAATCCCATGGACGGAGGAGCCTGGTGGGCTGCAGTCCATGGGGTTACTAAGAGTCAGACACAACTGAGCGGCTCCACTGTCTCGCATTGGAGAAGGCAATGGCAACCCACTCCAGTGTTCTTGCCTGGAGAATCCCAGGGACGGGGGAGCCTGGTGGGCTGCCGTTTGTGGGGTCGCACAGAGTCGGACACGACTGAAGTGACTTAGCAGCAGCAGCAGCAGCAACACACATAAAAAGCAATACATAGCTCTAGTTACTTAAAAACTCAATAAATGTTATGTAATAATTGTCATTATTATCATAAACTAGAAGTATTATTATTATTATCATTATCACCAAGTCACAGAAGATCATTTTAAGATATTTCCCTTTATTCTGTTGTTAGATTTGGGACAGATCTTTAGGTCTTGATTTCTGACTTCCTAGGCATCCACTGACAAGCAAAATATATTTCTGAAAATGGTCTAGAAAACAAATATGAACTTACTGGGAAAATATGTTAGGAAGTTTCTCATTCTATTTTGAAGTGACAGCAATATTAATGAATTTGTAAATAGAATTTCTTTTTGCAACCATTAATTGGCATTCTAGGAAAAACTCAAGTCAATCATGCATTTAATGAATCACCAAAGAACAATTTCTAAGTCTAAAACCATGAATGTCAGAGCATATTGCAGTTTAAGAATTAATAGCAATAACAAAGTTTCAGTTGGTTTTGAAAAGGAAATTATCCTTATTATTTCCATATTAAAACCTCACTAATCTTAAAACGATTAGATTTATTGTACAATAGTGATATTATTTTATCCTCTTATTTTTCCAAACTTGTGAAATATTATTTCTTATAATATTAGAGCTTTTTTCTTTAGTTTTGAGTCTGAAAAACTTTGGCTTAGCACCTTCCACATATTCCAATGACAGGGGAGTGATAAACTAAAATGTATTGAGGAAAAGCAAAAAACGGTAGACTGAAAATGTTACCATGGATTCTGTTTTCTTTAAAAAACAATACTCTTTTTCCAATAGCAGCATTTATGATAATTCTTTCATTTGCTTTTGACCTCTGATTTATGAAACTATTCAGAGCCATATTCTGTATTTATCTTTTCCTATTATAATTCCATTCAAACTTACGTTTCCTTCTGTCTTCCCAACTGATCTCATGAAGTGAAGTAGGAGACTAGAAAGTGAATTCCTTCCTTCTTCCAAACACTCTGCATTCAGTCAGTCATCATGTCATGCATTTTGCTTTTAAACAATCTGTCACTTCCATTCTCTCTCTGTCTTTTCTGTCCTTGTCTTAGTTTCTGTGCCAGCTCCAAACATGAGGACTTGAAGAAATAATCATCCTTGAAACACAGCCCTCAAACCCATTCTTCTTTCTGCATTATTGACATCTCTAGAAAACATGATCCCTTCAGTAGTCACACATTGCCCACAGAATAAATCTAAGCTTTTTAGTGTGGAAGATAAAACCCATCTTTGCTGGTTCCTGCCTACCTGATCAGTATCTTGTTCACACCTTTGCACTGATGGTATACTCAGTTTTTAAAAGATGCTTTTGCTCCCCCAACCCACATTCAACCAAAAGAAATCAACTCCGTTTTGCTGAAATCAGGAAAAAGTTTGACTAACCAAGACAAAGTTTCTTAGATAGATAAAAAAGAAGGTTGTAGGTTGCTGTTCTTGACTGTACTTCTTCAATGGTGAGGTGGAAATTACACAAAAGAATGGAAGGTAAGATGTGTCTTTATCCTAGTAAGCATCTGTGCTCTGGGAGTTGCCACGAAGCTTTCACAGATATAATAGTCGTCTGTGGAAGGGAGGACACCAGTTTGCTCTCATAGGCAGAACAGTGTGAGACCTTTGGTTTAGACCAAGGCCAGGTGGGCTTCCCAAGGGTGGCTCAGACACTAAAGAATCTGCCTGCAGTGCAGGAGACCTGCGTTCAATCTCTGGATTAGAAAGACCCCCTGGAGAAGGGAATGGCTACCTACTCCAGTATCCTGGCCTGGAGAATTCCATGGACAGAAGAGCCTTGTAGGCCACAGTCTATGGGGTCACAAAGAGTTGGACATAACTGAGCGACTTCCACACACACAGTGCCAGATCAGGGTTCTTTTTGGTTGCTGACCCCTCAGCCTCAGCACTGCCACCTTAAGCATGCCTGGAAGGAAATTCACACATGTTTGTGGCTGGCAGTCTCATCAGCAGGCAGCTTCAGATCATCTTCTGATATTCAGGTGCTGATGCCATCTTCTTCCCTTGAGTGAGTTGGGTTTTGTGATTCACTTTTAACAGATAGAATACAGCAGAATTTATGGTATGTCAATCTTGGGATTGGGTTATAAAAACACTGTGGCTTCCTTCTTGAGCACTCTCTCTTAGATCACTCATTCTGGGAGAAGCAAGTGGACATGTTATGAGCAGGCCTAGGGAGGAAAACACTTGAATGAGTTTGGGAATGAATCCTTTATTCCAAGTCAAGCCTTGAGATGACTGTAGCCCTGCCCAACAGCTTGACTACAATCTCTTGAGACACCCTGAGATAGAGGCACCCAGGACCAGATTCTTGGCTCACAGAAACTGTGGAATAATAAGTGTTTGTTGTTTTAAGCTGCTAGATTTTAGGAGTCATTCGGGCAGTGGATAAGCAATATACTGTTCCTTAACAACTGTCATACCTCCACGCAGTGCACGGGCTGCCTTTAGGCTCATTACACTGCCGAAGTACTGAATGGTTTTAGAAATTACCATTTACACTGAGTTGTTTCATTTCTTCCCTCCTTTTCACATGCTTTTCTTCTTCCTGTCTGCCTTTCATGTCCACTTGTTTTCTAGTCTTACCGTGAGACTTCCTGAGATGGTAAACTTAGACATGTACTTCCTCTGTGTTACTTTTACACTTTGTACCTGTTGTTGACATTCTATTGTAATGATTTGAGAGATCCTCTGACTCACAAACACATAACCTAATTCTCTGTGCCTCTTTTCTCGCTGTGTGTGTTTAAAGATCACACTTCTCTTCTTGGAAAATAAAAAGTAAAATCTTTGTGAGGGTAGTAGTTGCCTGATTTATTTATTTTTTTAACTTTCAAAGCTTCACTATGTCTATCAAATCACATACTAAAACAGGTACAATATTGTTTTTCATATCGTTAAAATGAATGTTCAGTTAGACTACATGGGTAAACAAAACAGGCACAGTAAAACAACCAGATCTTTTGCATTTTAAAAATGCCCTGCGGGCAGTTTTCCTTGAAACCTCCACTGACAATAAAAAGAAAGGCATGCCTGAGGAAATGCACAATAATGGCTTGTAAAATAACTTTCAAATTACAAGGAGTCAAACGTTCTGGTTTCTGTCAGGGCCCAGTGGCCATTACCAAGCTTTAATGGGTGCAGGTGCAGTTGGTTCTTAACATGTTTTGTTTTCACTTAATCCCGTTATCACTGGCAGTTACCCCAGTACCCACTCCATCTGTTCGCCCTCATCCTTCACTCATCTAGCACTACCGCGGCAAGCTCAGTTTACCAATGGAAAGGAAAAAGTTCCTTGATTTCATCATGATCTAGTAGGGAGTGACCTTGTATTCTTAAGTTCATTGGCCTAAAACTATGAAGACTTTGGCAGAGTTGATTTTCATCAACTTTTCATGCTTTTCCTCATAAAGTCATGATTATGACCAGTTCATTTTCTGGGTATAGAACTCTGAAAAATTGCTGACTTTTAACCTTATCATCAACCCTCAATGTGGTTCTTTGCTAACTTATTTCTATTGTTCATAATTTTTATTATCAGTTTCTCATGTGTTTGCTATGCTATAACCCCTAATTGCCTCATTTCTGAAAGCTTCCATAAACTTTTCTCTTTGCTATAAATGTTTTCTCCTTTAAAATTTTGGTTAAAGATTTCTCTGCATTTAAAAAAATATTGTGTGTTTTGAGTTGTAGATACTGAAAGCAGGAAAACGACCGATCTGATTGTAAGTGTGCCAGAAAGGGTGGAATATTTGAAAGAAATGGCTCAGTTTCATGGTTTTCCTTCATAAATCTTGCTGTTTACTTGGAGAAGAGCCATAGATACTTGGAGTTTGCTTAAAGAATCACACACCTTGAACTATGAGTTCTGCTTGCTGTTTCCAGATGCATAGAAGGACCTGCTGCCTACTCTTCGATTACACATTAACCTTGCTTCCTTAGCTTTTTGGGCTTTCCACGTGGTTCGATGGTAAAGAATCCACCTACTAATGCAGAAGATGGGCAGGTTCAATCCCTGGGTCAGGAAGATCCCCTGGAGAAGCAAATGGCAACCCACTCCAGTATTCTTGCCTGGGAAGTCCCACGGACAGAGGAGCCTGGAGGACTACTTAAGTTTTTAATAACTGAGATATTGTCTTCCCTTTTGACTGGAAATACAGAACACAGTGAGAACACATGAGGATTAGTTAAGAAATGCATATGAGCTTTTATCCATTTAACCAGTAAAGAAAAGAAATAGCAACTGGAGAGAAATTATTTTGCAGTATATAATGTTTAATTGGGCTTCCCAGGTAGCACTAATGATACAGGGCTCACCGGCTACTGCAAGAGACATAAGAGGTGTGGGTTCGATCCCTCGGTTGGGAAGATCCCCTGGAGGAGGACATGACAACCCACTCCAGTATTTTTGCCTGGAGAATCCCATCCATAGGGTCACAAAAAGTTGGACGCGACTGAAGTGACTTAGTAAGCGTGCACACAATGTTTAATTATTACTGTTCTGATTCACCTTTTAGAAGCAGAGTAGCAATTGTCTCTAATAGTAATTATGCTTCTCTTTTTTCCCCATGAACTTTCCCTGAAGCATGTATTTTCTGACACCCTTTCCTGGGTCTCCACACTGAGTAATTATCACATTGCATTAGTATTTTCTATTTAGACTTTGGGCTCATTCTTTTCTGTATTGTTTGTGTTAGAAAAGAGTCTGTTATATAATAGACTCTCAACAAACACTTTGAAGAATGGAAGGAAGAAGAAAGAATTTCTGTATAAATTTTTCATCATCTTCTAAGAGCTATGACAATTTTAGTATTATTCTAAAGAGTTAATCCTAACTCTTGATTGATTATACTACTAAATCAGTATTAATTGGACCCACATCCATAATGTGGGGCCCCATATCCATAATGTGATTATGGTTGCTTATCATCTATCTGTATGGCTATAATTTTGAGACCATAATATATTATGTTCTGCATATAATAATTTTGGAGTCTATGTAAATGTACCAGCCTAAACAATAACTTAAAATCTATGAATGGCTATTAAATATAAATTAACACTTGTAAAAGCATGCAAATAAACTTTTAATGAACTACTAAATTACTCTTTAAACTTATGCCAGCTAATATACTCTCAGCTTAACATAGGGCATGAGAAAGGGTATAAAATAAAAAGTGTACAGCGTCCTTATAGGAAAAATAAGGCATTTTGTAATAAAAGTTATTAAATTTATTTATTCATTTCCTCAGTCAGGAGTTCTATAAAGTGCTGAGTTCCTATAAAGTGCTAGATGTCATTATAGTTCTAGGATGTAGCAGGAGGTAAAACAAATTTCCTGTCCTCAAAGAGGTGAAATTATATTGGTGGATAGAGGCCAATAAGCATATCTGTCATAGACTGATGATAAACTGACACAGACAAATAGAAAGAAAGAATAATATCAGCCTCTGATAAGTGCTATGAAGAAAACTGAAGGGTCAGAGAATGGTGGGCTATTTTGGTAGATGGTAAGGGGAACACTTTATCAGGCTGAAGATGTCAGGATCTGAAAAGATTTTCTACGAGTGAGATAATTTTAGAGAATGTACGACTTTATATTTTTTACATTTTTTGAAGAGTAGTTAATTTACAGTGTTGTGTTAGTTTCAAGTGTACTGCAAAGCAATTCAGTTATACATATATATGTATATGTTTTTAGATTGTTTTCCATTGTAGGTTATTATAAGATACTGGGTATGGTTCCCTTTGTTGTGCAATAGATCCTTGCAGTTTACCTATTTTATATATAGTAGTATGTAAATGTTAAGTGCAAACTTCTAATTTATCCCTCCCCCCACTTTCCCCTTTGGTCACCATTAGTTTGTTTTCTATGTTTGTGACTCTATTTCTATTTTGTAAATAAGGTCGTTCATATCATTTTTTTGTTTCCACATATAAGCGATATTGTATCATGTCTTTCTCTCTCTGACTTATTTCACTTAATATGATAATCTCTAGGTCCATCTATGATGCCGAAAATGGCATTACTCATTCTTTTTGTGGCTGAGTAATATTCCATTTTATATATATACTCCACAACTTCTTTATGCATTCAAGACTATATGAACTTTAGATAAGAGTGAGATATAGGAGACCAACTGTGGATGTCCAGGGAAATCAAACACTATTGGTCTTAATTCAATTAGACATGTAGACCACTTCAGTGTCCTACATTTAAAAGCTCAAGACCAGTTCAACTCAGAAACAGGCAGTGGTGTATCTTTCAGAAAATGTGACTCCCTTCGGCAACTTATCTTGATCTTTAATGTGTGAAAAGGTGATTTAGGTATGTGTGTAGACAGTAGTACTGTTTATGAAAAAAACTAGATATTATGTAAAAAATTTATCTTAGAAAGTGTGACATCAGTTGACTTCATTGCATCTAACTGTTTCTGTCATTGACTCAATATAATTGTGTAGTTTCCTGTCAAATTTAATGTTTATTTTATATTTCATTGAAAGTTATGAGTATATATCTGTATATACATACATATATAGTGTGTGTGTGTTCACACACACAATATATCAGTTATAAAATTATATGTTTCATTCATAGCAAGGTTCAAGAAACTTTCAAATTTATTTTGTTAAAGATGATTAAAATATTAGTGTTTCTTTGAGATAAACTGGCAAATAATAATGGCAAAAAATTGGGTATTATTTTTATTTCTAGGAAGAAGGTGGGTTGAAGTCTTTGGTTTGTTTTTTTGTTTTTAAGTTTAGGTAGCTGGTAACATTTTCAGACAAGATAGATTTATATGTTTTCTTCATCAGCAGTTAAAAGTTGGATCTCGTAGGACATACTGCCAAGAAAACTAAATCAAACTCTTTCCCTCACACTTACTGAGATATTGATTATGCAAGGCATGAATAAATATTAGTTTTTAAAACAATATATCTAGATAGATAAAGCAATTCTTATTTCTTCTTTATAAAGGAGATCTAAATCCTTGCCCTAAAAAATCATAACGATTATTGTGAAATATGCATTTAAATTCATGACATACACTTGATTTCAAAAAGTTAATGTACTGTCATGTGTGGTCCTAAGCTAGGCTTCACTCCATGTTAGCAGTGGTCACTTTTGGCCATAATTCAACATAATTCGTTGGATTTTCTATGCTAATCCTGTAACCTGGAATGTGAATGCTAAAGGAGCAATTTTAAACCAGCACAGAAATATACAGCAAAATATATTTGTAGAACTATGGCTTATACGCATGTTAACTTATTGCTAGAAATGACAAAAAAAGGAAAACAAACTTTAAACATTGAAACAAAACCTAATTCTTTAGACAATATATTTATTTATACCATTTTCTATGCACACACACATACACACAAACACAGGTTTATCTGATCCCATGGCTAACTTTTGACCTCTGATAAAATAGGGGATATATCTGATGATAGCCATTAGTATATGTGTATAAGTGATTACAAATATAAAGTAATGTTAAATTGAATTTTGAGTCCACACTTGGTTTTCATGGGCTAGTTTCTGGCTTAGTCTACGTAGGAATCTTTATAAGAGACTATTCAGCTGCTCAGTCGTATTTGAGAATGAGTAGAACTGAAATCTATAAAATATGACTTAATTTGCCACATGTCAGAAGCCATAAAAGCATATGTATCTAAAGTTCTTTCATGCCTGCAAGTATAACACAAGTGGTCTTTTTCATCATTTACAGTAAATATGATTATTGCCAGATTGTAAATATGGACCCAGGTTCTTCCTTGGGAAATTCAGTCCAATCTGTTTTCAACTCTTTACAGATGTGAGTTTTCCATAAAGATAATATCTTTGTACTTTGCTACAAACTGTAAATTATATTATTTAATTTATCTCTTAAAGGTATGTGATAACATTATATATGTGATTGAAGCTGGGACTAAGTCCTCATGATTTTCTGTAAAAGAAGAAAAGGGTAGGAAAATTAAGATGGCAGTTTCTTCACAACAGAGACATCTATCTCATTTTAAAGACAGCAATATAATGACTTTATCGGAAGTGCTATTGCTGTCTTTCCATCGTCCAGATGTCCTAGAAAGAATCCAGAGACATTGTGCCTCACTTAGGTCCTTACTGCAATCCCTTCTGTGTTCTGTGTCTCTGTTTTAGCCCTCCTCCAAACCTGACCAGTCAGCTCAGAGATGTTTAGGGAGTGTGTGTGTGCTCAGTCGTGTCCAACTCTTTGCGACCCCATGGACTGTAGCTCACCAGGCTCTTCTGTCCATGGAATTTTTGAGGCAAGAATACTGGACTGGGTTGCCATTTCTTTCTCCAGGGGATCATCCCAACCCAGGGACTGAGGTCTCTTCTCATGCATCTCCTGCATTGGCAGGCAGATTCTTTTCCACTGAGCCACCTGGGAAGCCTCATAAACAACAGTAAAATAGTGGAAAATAGTTATTTAGGTACTCATTTTCACCTTTGAAAAACCTGACTTACAAATTTTATTAATGCAGGTCAGCCATCACATTTTGCATGTTAAAGCACCATTTTTGACAAATAATCCTGCTTCCCTGCCTATGAACACCTCCTTTTTTATCTTTTGTGTCTTTGTTTGTTTTCCTTTTGTAAGGCTGTTCACTTTATTCCTATTAACACACAAGATCTACCCAGCATATAAATTATTCTTCAAGAATCATTTACATGGTTGATAGGAAGTATTTGTTAAGAATTTGACAACCTATTATAATAATGATGAGCCTCAAATTTCTCCTCAACTTGAGAAAGTGAGTTTCATGATTAGAAAGAATCCAAATCATCTCAGATACAGATCACTTTTAAAAATTATGCAAAATACTTCTCCCCTGGTTGAGAAGTTGGGTTGGTCACCTTGTATGTGGCACTGAATATTTCTGAAGGATAAGGAAATGTTTCTGATAGATGAATAAAAACATTCTGAACTAAGGCTTGCCCTACCAAATGGAATTTCCAGTGTATTATTGGTTTCAGCCAGCACAAAACCAAACAACCCATCTGGCTTAAAAAAATAATAGTAATAATAATTGAAAATGACAGGCAGAAACTGACTTTGAAATGAAGATCATAAACATACAAAGTGGCTAAGCCAACTCCACAGTGTAGGTGGGTATTCAGTCAGAGGGAAGGACATGACCTCTAAGCAGCGGGGAAGCAACCCTTCAGAAATGGTGACTGCACATCTCTGTGTTGTAACATGTCAATACTCCTGTTTGGTGATTCATCCAAAGGCCATGTACCTTAGCCCATCTTGCAGTCAAATCTTAAAGGGATATTTCTAACCTGGTCCTCTGGAAGTTTTCAGACAGTTATAGGCAGGGAACCAAAACTTGATGTCCTATACTCAAGAAAAATAATGTTTGAATAGGGTAACATTGTATTTTAAGAGCTAACCTATATAAAGATCTTCAACTAGTCTTGATATCGTTATCTCATTTCATCCCACCTGTAGTCCTGTGAGTTATCCATTGTTATACCCACTTTGCACACAAGGAAATAGAATGAGAAGTGTTAAGGAGTCAGTGAAAGGCTATGCTTGACGGTAAGTATGAAACTAATGATATAGGTTACATAAAAATGATATCATTAAAATGACCAGTGGATCCAAACAGAATATGAACCAAACCTTAATTAGTTAAGTTGCAACTTAAAATATTGTAAATGGATATGCTATACCAAACAAAATTGCCTTTATATGTTTCTAGTAGTGAAAGTGAAAGTTGCTCAGTTGTGTCCAGCTCTTAGTGACCCCATGCACTGTACAGTCCATGGAATTCTCCAGGCCAGAATACTGGAGTGGGTAGCCTTTACCTTCTCCAGGGGTCGAACTTTCCTTTCCCTTCCCAACCCAGGAATCAAACCCAGGTCTCCGGCATTGTGGGCGGATTGTTTACCAGCTGAGCCACCAGGGAAGCCCAAGAATACTGGAGTGGGTAGTCTATCCCTTCTGCAGCAGATCTTCCCAACCCAGGAATCTTCTGCATTGTAAGCAGATTCTTTACCAACTGAGCTATCAGGGAAGCCCATGTTTCTAGTAAGTCTTCACTAAAAAGATTGCATTCAATTTGAGAATTTTGTTTATGTCTCCTTTAGTAAAAATGAATTATAGAGTAGCATTTTTACTTGTTTATAAAATTATTATTTTAGAATAGATTTAGATTTATAGAAAATTTGTGAAGATAATATAGAGTTCCCAGATACCATATACTCAGTTTACAGTACTACTAATGCCTTACATCATTGTGAAACACTTATCAGAATTAATGAGCCAATATTGATTCATCATTATGGACTAAAGTCCGACTATATTCAGATTTCCATAGTCTGTGCTGAAGATCTTTTTTCTATTCCAGGATCCCATCCAGGATACTGCATTAAATTTAGTCATCATGTTTCCTTAGGCTCCCCATAGCTTCTCTGTTTCTGAAGATTTGACAGTTTTGATGAGTATTTATCAGAACATGTCTCAGTAGGGATTTGTCCTGTAAGTTTTCATTTGCCTGATGTATGTCTTGAGCTAAGAAATTTCCCAAGGAATTCAAATTCTAGAACAATTTCCTAGAATATTCTGTCTTTCAATCCTATCTGAGTTGAAGTAGTTTAGTCATGGTGTAAAAACCCAAGGTACAATCAATTTAGGACCTGTAGCATTTCTGCTGGAGAAGGCAATGGCACCCCACTCCAGTACTCTTGCCTGGAGAGTCCCACGGAGGGAGGAGCCTGGTGGGCTGCAGTCCATGGGGTTACTAAGAGTCAGACACAACTGAGCGACTTCACTTTCACTTTTCACTTTCATTCATTGAAGAAGGCAATGGCAACCCACTCCAGTGTTCTTGCCTGGAGAATCCCAGGGACGGGGGAGCCTGGTGGGCTGCCGTCTGTGGGGTCGCACACAGTCGGACATGACTGAAGCGACTTAGCAGCAGCAGCAGCATTTCTGCAAGTTAAAAATTGGGAATATCACAGAAAATAAAAAGGATCTCTGCCTGAATCTTTGTTCAACCACTTATTAGGTTTTTGTACCTAGGCAAATAATTTAATATCCTACAGTTTACTCATCAGTAAAGGGTACCTTCTACTTTAGGGAATATTCTAAGGATTAAAAGAAAGAAATCATGCTAAGTTTCTAATATAGTTCCTGGACATAATAAGTTATTAATAAGTAGTAGTTTTAAAAATATTATTAGATAACACATATAAAGAGTTGGACACAGAATAGGGTTTAATAAGAATGTATTAAAATTAGTGATTTGAGAAATAAGCTGACTTAATTTGTGAAAATATTTAATTTGGAAATATATACTATTATCCTACAGGAAGTAACATTTTTGCACTTGGTTTTACTAGAATCTATTCAGCTTTTACAAGAGAAGGCAATGGCACCCCACTCCAGTACTCTTGCCTGGAGAGTCCCATGGATGGAGGAGCCTGGTGGGCTGCGGTCCATGGGGTCGCTAAGAGTTGGACACGGCTGAGCGACTTCACTTTCACTTTTCACTCTCATGCATTGGAGAAGGAAATGGCAACCCACTCCAGTGTTCTTGCCTGGAGAATCCCAGGGACGGGGGAGCCTGGTGGGCTGCCGTCTATGGGATCACACAGAGTCGGACACAACTGAAGTGACTTAGCAGCAGCAGCAGCATTCAGCTTTTACAGTGCAAAAATTTTGTTATTCATTACATTTAGAGGTTGATATCAATCAGGTTGACAAGACTTCTTTCAGGAGCAGAGATGGGTCAGCTCTTGGTGTCTCATCACTCTTGGGTAACTAATGATCAAAATTACATTCACAGTCAAACAACAATTAATGCCATCGTGAAAATAACCTGGTATTGGAACAGACGGCTGATTTTATAGACATCTATTCAAGTGGATAGTGAAAACAGAAAAGATAGTATATAGTCTTATTTGTAATGCATTTTTCATTTAGCCTGGGATAAGTAACCTAATCAAGCCCATTCAGAGTGTGTCTGCACAAATAAGGCCATTCGAAAAGCAAACTACAAACTAGGAAATGGTCGTCAGAATATGACAAGCTGGGTAAGATTGAGCGATCATGATAATAAGTACTGGCCTTTGTATCTATTGCTTTAAAGAGACCAGAATGGGCTGAGTGGAAATTGGGCTCTGAGCCCAAAAAGAATTAGGCAGGGAGCCTAAAGGAAATTCAGTGTTCTCTGCTTCTTCTTTCTGCTTTCTATTTGATTTGGTTTTTGGAAGAAATCTCTATTTACAGGACAATTTTAAGTTTATCTGAAGCAGGTGGAGGATGGTTGGTTTTGAGTCTACAGATTTGGCAAAGCAGAGAAAGACGTAGGAAAAAAGGAGAGGGCACCACTGGTGTATGTCAGAGAGAATGTGGAAACCTTTACAGATATAATTTGATGCTCTCTAATATAAAGGAGATTTATAGTTTTGCCTGGATGAGTGGGGTGTTAGATTGTTTCTGTCCCATAGTTTAACTAATCTAGCCTCCATTATTATAATAGAAATGTAATAATGTCAAAAATGAACTGTAGTAGTTTGACTTACTAGACAAATTTCCATTTATAGATTCCATGTATTTGTAAAGTATATCTAAATATAACAAGGAGTTAGAAATAGTAAATCCAGTAGGAATATAAATTGATTTGCTCCAAGCAATATATAGTGGCTGTTTATACATGCGTTTTATGGCAAAAAATATTTCTTAAAATTTTACTAAGTAAAGTTTCAGAATATATCTGGTATGGAAGAAACTTTAAGATTTCATATATAAAGAGTATCTGACTAAGAAATTTACAAATGAACTTGCTCAACATCTCTAATTTTTCAATAAATGTAAATACTAGCTTGACAGTGATATTAATCTTACTAAATGTAGTCAACTTCTGTTTTAAGCAAAGGCAATAACAATTATCACATCAATTCCAGACACCAAATTCTAAAGTGGACTCAGAAGTAAACTGATTGAAACAATTGGCAGAAATACCTCAAATAAACAATTATTAAATGTGTGAAATATTAGAACATAAGCAGATGAGATAAAAAATTAATTCCTTTCCAGGTCTAGGGACTAGGGTTGTCATTTTTGAGTGGAAGAGCTCTCACAGATAGAATTTGTTGTTCACTCAGTCATGCCTGACTCTTTGTGACCTCATAGATTGCAGCACACCAGGCTTCCCTGTCCATCACGAACTTATTGATATTTTCCCCCACAATCTTGATTCCAGCTTGTGCTTCATCCAGTCTGGCATTTCACATGATGTTCTCTGCATATAAGTAAATAAGCAAGGTGACAATAAACAGCCTTGATGTACTCCTTTCCCAATTTGGAACCAGTCCATTGTTCCATGTCCAATTCTAACTATTGCTTCTTGACCTGTGTACAGGTTTCCCAGGAGGCAGATGAGGTGGTCTGGTATTCCCATCTCTTGAAGAGTTTTCCACAGCTTGTTGTGATCCACACAGTCAAAGGCTTTGGCAAAGTCAATAAAGCAGAAGTAGATGTTTTTCTGGAACTTTCTTGCTTTTTTGATGATCCAACGAATGTTTGCAATTTGATCTCTGGTTCCTCTGCCTTTTCTAAATCCAGCTTGAACATCTGGAAGTTCTCGGTTCATGTACTGTTGAAGCCTGACTTGGAGAATTTTGAGCATTACTTTGCTAGTGTGTGAGATGAGTGCAATTGTGAAGTAGTTTGAACATTCTTTGGCATTGCCTTTCTTTGGGATTGGAAGGAAAACTGACCTTTTCCAGTCCTGTGGCCACTGCTGAGTTTTCCACATTTCCTGGCATAGTGAGTGCAGCACTTTCACAGCATCATCTTTTAGGATTTGAAATAGCTCAACTGGAATTCCATCACCTTGACTAGCTTTGTTTGTAGTGATGCTTCCTAAGGCCCACTTGACTTCACATTCCAGGATGTCTGGCTCTAGGTGAGTGATCACACCACTGTGGTTATCTGGATCATTAAGATCATTTTGTATGGTTCTTCTGTGTATCTTCTTAGTATCGTCTGCTTCTATTAGGTCCATACCATTTCTGTCCTTTATTGTACCCATCTTTGCATGAAATGTTCCTTTGGTAATTCTAATTTTCTTGAAGAGATCTCCAGTCTTTCCCATTCTGTTGTTTTCCTCTATTTTTTTGCACTGATTACTTAGGAAGACTTTATCTCTTTTGTTATTCTTTGGAACTCTGCATTCAGATGAATATATCTTTCCTTTTCTCCTTTGCCTTTAGCTTCTCTTCTTTTCTCAGCTATTTTTAAGGCCTCCTCAGACAACCACTTTGCCTTTTTGCATTTCTTCTTGGGGATAATTTTGATCAGTGCCTCCTGTACAGTGTTAGGAATGTCTGTCCGTAGTTCCTCAGGCACTCCATCTATCAGATCTAATTCCTTGAATCTATTTGCCACTTCCACTGTATGATCATAAGGGATTTGATTTAGGTCATACCTGAATGGTCTATTGGTTTTCCCTACTTTCTTCAATTTAAGTCTGAATTTTGCAATAAGGAGTTCATGATCTGAGCCACAGTCAGTTCCTGGTCTTGTTTTTGCTGACTGTATAGAACTTCTCTTTCTTCAGCTGCAACAAATATAATCAATCTATTTTCAGTATTGACCATCTGATTATGTCCATGTGTAGAATCTTCTCTTGTGTTTTTTTGGAAGAGGGTGTTTGCTATGACAAGTGTGTTCTCTTGGCAAAACTCTGTTAAGCCTTTGCCCTGCTTCATTTTGTACTCCACGGTCAAATTTGCCTGTTAGAATAAGAGGAACCAAAAATAACACAGAACATATGCAATTAATAAATTGAATGATTGAGTGAGTCTAAGGTGATGTTTATTATCCTAATGAGTTGTTTATATAAATAAGATCTAAAGAATGCAATTTAGCACATTAAAAGTATTAATATATAATAAAAATAAAAATTGAGACCAGAGAAAAAGGTATTTTGAACAAGATCTTGAGTTCCAGCTAGGTTTGTTGCTCAAAATCTCTTATTTTTGAAGAAAACTTTTCATGTTGGAACTATCTTTTAGTTGGAATTTTTTATCTGTAAATAATATTGGTGTGCAGATTCACTGAATCTGGCATAGGCTCCAAATGAAAGAACTTAGAAAATTGCTAAATGCCATGTGGCTCAGTGGTAAAGAATGTGCCTGCTGACGCAGGAAACCGTGGGTTCATTCCTGGCTCAGGAAGATTCCCTGGAGGATGAAAAGACAACCCACTGCAATATTCTTGTCTAGTCAATCCCATGTACAGAGGACCCTGGCAGGGTATGGTCCATGGGGTCACAAAGGCCAGACATGACTGAGCAACTTAGCACACACGCTATGGAAAGCAAATATTAATGTCTCTGTTAAAGGTATGTGCTCCTCCCAAGTTAGCACATTCAACAGCCTTCACACTGAACATGTTTCTACATAATAATTATAATCACAAATAATGCAGACTCATTTTGTGGTCTCATTGTTTATTGCTTCAAAAGAACAAAACAATATTAAAATTAATGAGCTTTGAGATTGTCAATATAGCTGCTGCTGCTGCTAAGTCATGTCAGTTGTGTCTGACTCTGTGCCACCATATAGACGGCAACTGACCAGGCTCCTCTGTCCCTGGGATTCTCCAGGCAAGAATACCGGAGTGGGTTGCCATTTCCTTCTCCAGTGCATGAAAGTGAAAGTGAATTCGCTCAGTCAGGTCCGACTCTTCACAACCCCATGGACTTTAGCCTACCAGGCTCCTCAGTCCATGGGATTTCCCAGGCAAGAGTACTGGAGTGAGTTGCCATTGCCTTCTCCGGTCAATATAGCTAGTATTTCTAATTTCCAATATAGCTAGAATTCCCCATTTTGCAAAAGTGGGGGAAAAAAGAACAGTAATGGCTATATGCACAAACAATAAATATTCCTGGGTCCAAGCTTTCTTTATTTTAATTTTTTAAAGGAAGAGCATAGTGGAACTAGAAAGCCCTAATGAAATGAATCCATGAGCAACCAAATGGCAACCTTGTATATAGAGCCCAGCTGGCCTACAGATGAGATGAGTCCATTTTCTCTTTCCACTCCAGATGCCATGACATCAGCATGTCTATGGACAATATCCCAAGCATCCAGACCTGTTTCCTTCAAGCAAGGCAATAGTTACAAACAGTCTAGTTTCAGTACTAATCAAATTACTTTGACAAGGAGCAGTCACTTAAAAAAAACGGAGAGTGCCAAGACTGTTGTAACTTAACCTTGAGCACCGTGGTATGCCTTCAGAGCTATGCAGTTGTCAGCAGAGGGCTTCCTAATCTGCTCAGTGGGATCATCAGTGGTTTAAGGGAGCTGTCCTTTAGTACCCAGCAGTTAGTAGGTATACACTTATCACATCAATGAAATGATTTATCACATTGAGTAGAGTTGCTAGGATTTAACAGGCACTTGTCTGGATTTCTTAAATATCACAAGCAAAGATTGATATCTATCATGTTCTTTCTCTTTCCTCTTTTCCACGTCTAATTGCTTCATTCTTGTAATGGTGCTTTCCATATTTCCACAGGTTTCAGCCGTGTAGTTTGTCTTGGGATAGGAAGAGGCAGTATTAACCAACTAGTGATGATTTTGTTTCTGTGTACATGTGTGCCTGTTCCATTCTGACACACATTTTACCTAATTAATTAAAATGCTTTCTGATATGAATAAGGGGACTCCTTCATTTCAGTGAGTTTGATGTGGCGTATATGAAAGATGACATAGTTCTTATGAAATATGATTTAAAACTGAGCAGAGCTTTGGAAGAGAAGGATTGGGTTTATTAGGAAGATAGAGGGAACAAACACCAGGCATTTGAGGTGTCTCTGGTTTGGGCTATAACAACTAATTCTGGGGGACTTGTGCAAACATTACGATGGGAAACATGCGTGTATGTACCTATACATATGTGTGTGTATACACATTGTTGCCAAGGCAAACCATTCAATATCACAGTAACCCAAGGCTGTGCCCCAACCATTAATGCTGAAGAAGCTGAACAGTTCTGTGATGACCTACAAGATCTTCTAGAACTAACACTGAAAAAAAAAAAACAAAAAAAACAAAAGATGTCCTGTTCATCATAGGGACCGGAATGCAAAGTAGGAAGTCAGGAGATACCTGGAGTAAGAGGCAAGTTTGGCCTTGGAGTACAAAATGAAGTAGGGCAAAGGCTAATAGAGTTTTTCCAAGAGAATGCACTGTCATAGCAAACACCCTCTTCCAACAACAGAAGACATGCCTCTACACATTGACATCACCAGATGGTCAATACCAAAAACAGATTGATTATATTCTTTGCAGCCAAAGATGGAGAAGCTCTATACAGTCAGCTGAATTGATACACATATTTATGAAATGTCAGTAAAATTGCTGGGCCATAGGTTGTTTTTAGGTCCACATTTAGTAGGAAATATTAATAGGTATCCATAGTAGTTTGCTCAAAATCCTTCAAGCTAGGCTTCAACAGTATCTGAACCAAGAACTTCCAGATGTACGAACTGGATTTAGAAAAGGCAGAGGAACCAGAGGTCAAATTTCCACTGGAATCATAGATCAAATTTCCACTGGATTATAGAGAAAGCAAGGAAATTCCAGAAAAACGTCTACTTCTGCATCATAGACTATATTAAAGCCTTTGACTGTGTGGATCACAACAAACTGTGGAAAATTCTGAAGGACATGGGAATATGAGACCACCATACCTGCCTCCTGAGAAATCTGTTTGCAAGTCAAGAAGCAACAGTTAGAAACGGACATGTAACAATGAACTGTTTCCACACTGGGAAGGGAGTATGATAAGTCTGTATATTGTTGCCCTGCTTATTTAACTTGGTAAGCAATTAGTAATCTTAGCAATTACTAAAGTAAAACTTAGGAAGATAAATCTCTCATTTTAAATTATCATTTATGCTATAAAATATATTTAAAAGTATGGCACATGTCAGCACTTAGTTTTTCTAATGTAAAATTTTTAATACTGTAAGAATAGATTATACAAGTGCATGATAAATCATTTAGACTGTATAAAACAGAATTATAATGAAAATCTCTCTGACACCCTTATAGAATTACATTTGAAAGTGGTAATATTTTTAAAAATTAGAGGGTGTCACTTTAAAGTATTCATAATATACTTGACATATCTAGATCATTGTTAGTGATTTGCATACTTAAATGGGAAGAGGCTTCTACTCTTAGTTCTCAAGTTACTGTTAGACTTTATAACATTCTAATACACTTTAATGTAACTGCTGACTTTACATATGGAATAATGCTGTTATCAAGATCATTGCATGAATGATCACAATGAAATCCATCAATAGGAACCATAAATCTTATACAATAGGAATCCACCTGTGGTTTTATGGTCTTGGAACTCAGCCATAGTTTTTCAAAACCAGTGAAACTACACCTGTCTATCAGATGGGAAAACACAGTGGTCATTAGTTATATTATTTCTTTCTTTATCTTATGGGCTTAGAGTAATTAGTATTATTTACAGGACAGACTTTGTGTTTGATTTAAGTTGTGCTGAAAGCCTTAGCCCCTGTGTGAGTTACTTTTGCAATATCATGGTTTGATCATATTGTGAAGACATCAGAAACAAAATGTGCCTTGGATTATGTGAGGCTCTGCTTAAAGAAAGACAAAGTCATACAGAATGTTGCGAGTTCATATCATATTCAGAGTTTCAGGAGTTTGGTTCACCTTTTCTAGTCAGTTTATGATAGAGGCTTGATAAAGGAGGAAGGAGGAAAAGGAGAGCTTGGGTTCCAGTCAGCATAATCAATTTCCAAACACAAAGTCTATCAAGTAGCATGCCTGCAGAGCAGTGAAAGTTGAAGGGAGTGAGGAGCTTTGTTTAAAAAAAGAGATACTATCTTTCTAATTTTCTTTATCTTTTAAAATGTATTCATTGAAAATTTCAGATTCATGTTATTACTTTCATTGCTTTCTAAAGTAGTCCATGATTTTTTTCTACTCTGCCTGCACTAAATATCAGAGTCGCTGCTCACCATTTATTAAAAGCTTAACTGACAAACATGGACTGCTAGAGGAGTAGAAGAAGAAGAAGAAGGGAAGGAAGCATACGAAGATAAAGGGAAGACAGAAAGAGGAAGTAGAACAAAAAGGAAAGGATGAGATCTCGGCTCTCTCTCGGATATCTGAAATATTCCCACGTACAATTATCTCTAGCTAAAGAGTACAGTTGTACTCTTTTAGTTTGCAAATGTACTCTATTAGTTTGCAAAGGCTGCCATCACAAAGGACCATACACTGGCTGGCTTCAAACAATACAAATGCCTTTTTTCACAGTCTGGAAGCGAGAAGTTCAAGATCAAGGTGTCAGCAGGGTTGATTTCTTCCAAGGCCCCTCTTGAGCTTGGCTTGTAGATGGCCTTCTTCTCGTGTCTTCATGTGATCATCCTTCTGTGTATTTCTGTGTCATAATTGCCTCTCTTTTTAAGGACACCAGTCCCTCATTTTACCTCAGTTTCCTCTTTAAAAGCCCAATTTCCAAATCCAATCACATTCTGGGGTTTAAGACTTCAACATAAGAATTTGGGGAGAATACAATTCTAGTTTCTATCATAGATTTTTGAGTAAATTACAGTACAAAGACAGTAGAACAATTAATTCCAGCCAGGGAAATTTGGGAGAGCTTCATGGTAGAGAGAATATGTATTCTTAAGTTCATATACATATCATCACATGATAACAGGTTTGAATTTTAGGGCTAAGGGCATTTTCAACAAATACTTAATATCCTGAGTATAATAATATATGTATGACTCAGGTTAACTTTTCAGGAAGCAAACTAAGTATAATGTCCTTAGCTATTATTTATACGGAAGAAATGCTGAAACATTCCAAACCCTCTGCATTAATATTCAATTCAAAGAAACCTTCTGTATCAAAGATTGTTCTAGTTATAAGCACATACATACATAGGCTGTCTTCCAAAATTATTTCCAAATGTATGTGCACTAATATGTTTCCCTGTAGTTTTACCTCTTTGCTATCACTCTGGAATAAAGATTTTAAATGAAAAAGAGTTAGGTATACTTAATTTAAAAGAGGGAAAAAGTCCATTTTTTATTATGTTTAAGTTTTTTTTTCCCAATTATTTTTATTAGTTGGAGGCTAATTACTTTACAATATTGTAGTGGTTTTTGCCATACATTGACATGAATCAGCCATGGATTTACATGTGTTCCCCATCCTGAACCCCCCTCCCACCTCCCTCCCCACCCCATCCCTCTGGGTCATCCCAGTGCACCAGCCCCGAGCACTTGTCTCATGCAACCAACCTGGACTGGCGATCTGTTTCACACTTGATAATATACATGTTTCGATGCTGTTATATTTAAGTTTTTAAAAAATTAATGTTATAAATGAAGAAATGAAAAATTGTAGAGGTGTGCAAACATCCTAATTTGAGTTATATTCTTTTTGATAAATATGAAATCTTCTTTTGAAAGGAAATGGTGTTCTATTCTTGTAATGCATAATCAGATTGGTTTAAGTTCAGCCTACATTTCTGGTGTTTGCAATTATTTCCATACTTGAAAGATTCTATTTACAGTGTAATTACTGTTATTTTTTCTACATATTAATTTAATATGTCTGTTATAGACTGAATGCTCATTCCCCTCTCAGTTTGTATGTTGAAACCTAACCCTCAATGTGATGGTATTTGAAGGTCAGGCAGGGCCTTTGGGAGGTGATTAGGTCCTGAGGACAGAAACTTCATCAAAGAGATTCGTGCCCTTATCTAAGGGACCAGAGAAATCCTTTCTCCCTTCTACCATGTGAGGACAGCCATCAGTGAACCAGAAAGCAGGTTCTCACCAGACAGTGAATCTGTTGTTAACTTCTCATGTAGGAGAAATATATTAGTAGTTCTCCATAGTAGTTTTAACAGTTTATACTCTCATCAGGAATGTGTGTGGCTTACAGTTGCTCAAGAGTCTCAGCAAACTTTGAGACCTGTCAGTCTCTTTTTTAGCTATTCTAGGGAGTTGCATTTCCCTGCAAAGTCTAATAGAGTTGACTATTTTTAAAAAATCTTCATTGGTCATTTGGATATCTTCTTTTTTTTTTTTTTATTATTATTATTATTATTTTTTTTCCCAGTGGGTTTTGTCATACATTGATATGAATCAGCCATGGATTTACATGTATTCCCAATCCCGATCCCCCCTCCCACCTCCCTCTCCACCCGATTCCTCTGGGTCTTCCCAGTGCACCAGGCCCGAGCACTTGTCTCGTGCATCCCACCTGGGCTGGTGATCTGTTTCACCATAGATAGTATACATGCTGTTCTTTTGAAATATCCCACCCTCACATTCTCCCACAAAGTTCAAAAGTCTGTTCTGTATTTCTGTGTCTCTTTTTCTGTTCTGCATATAGGGTTATCGTTATCACCTTTCTAAATTCCATATACATGTGTCAGTATGCTGTAATGTTCTTTATCTTTCTGGCTTACTTCACTCTGTATAAGGGGCTCCAGCTTCATCCATCTCATTAGGACTGGTTCAAATGAATTCTTTTTAATGGCTGAGTAATATTCCATGGTGTATATGTACCACAGCTTCCTTATCCATTCATCTGCTGATGGGCATCTAGGTTGCTTCCATGTCCTGGCTATTATAAACAGTGCTGCGATGAACATTGGGGTGCACGTGTCTCTTTCAGATCTGGTTTCCTCAGTGTGTATGCCCAGAAGTGGGATTGCTGGGTCATATGGCAGTTCTATGTCCAGTTTTTTAAGAAATCTCCACACTGTTTTCCAAAGCGGCTGTACTAGTTTGCATTCCCACCAACAGTGTAAGAGGGTTCCCTTTTCTCCACACCCTCTCCAGCATTTATTGCTTGTAGACTTTTGGATAGCAGCCATCCTGACTGGCGTGTAATGGTACCTCATTGTGGTTTTGATTTGCATTTCTCTAATAATGAGTGATGTTGAGCATCTTTTCATGTGTTTGTTAGCCATCTGTATGTCTTCTTTGGAGAAATGTCTGTTTAGTTCTTTGGCCCATTTTTTGATTGGGTCATTTATTTTTCTGGAATTGAGCTTCAGGAGTTGCTTGTATATTTTTGAGATTAATCCTTTGTCTGTTTCTTCATTTGCTATTATTTTCTCCCAATCTGAGGGCTGTCTTTTCACCTTACCTATAGTTTCCTTTGTAGTGCAAAAGCTTTTAAGTTTCATTAGGTCCCATTTGTTTAGTTTTGCTTTTATTTCCAATATTCTGGGAGGTGGGTCATAGAGGATCTTGCTTTGATTTATGTCGGAGAGTGTTTTGCCTATGTTCTCCTCTAGGAGTTTTATAGTTTCTGGTCTTACATTTAGATCTTTAATCCATTTTGAGTTTATTTTTGTGTATGGTGTTAGACAGTGTTCTAGTTTCATTCTTTTACAAGTGGTTGACCAGTTTTCCCAGCACCACTTGTTAAAGAGGTTGTCTTTTTTCCATTGTATATCCTTGCCTCCTTTGTCAAAGATAAGGTGTCCATAGGTTCGTGGATTTATCTCTGGGCTTTCTATTCTGTTCCATTGATCTATATTTCTGTCTTTGTGCCAGTACCATACTGTCTTGATGACTGTGGCTTTGTAGTAGAGTCTGAAGTCAGGCAGGTTGATTCCTCCAGTTCCATTCTTCTTTCTCAAGATTACTTTGGCTATTCGAGGTTTTTTGTATTTCCATACAAATTGTGAAATTCTTTGGTCTAGTTCTGTGAAAAATACCGTTGGTAGCTTGATAGGGATTGCATTGAATCTATAGACTGCTTTGGGGAGAATAGCCATTTTGACAATATTAATTCTTCCAATCCATGAACACGGTATGTTTCTCCATCTGTTTGTGTCCTCTTTGATTTCTTTCATCAGTGTTTTATAGTTTTCTATGTATAGGTCCTTTGTTTCTTTAGGTAGATATACTCCTAAGTATTTTATTCTTTTTGTTGCAATGGTGAATGGTATTGTTTCCTTAATTTCTCTGTCTGTTTTTTCATTGTTAGTATATAGGAATGCAAGGGATTTCTGTGTGTTAATTTTATATCCTGCAACTTTACTATATTCATTGATTAGCTCTAGTAATTTTCTGGTAGAATCTTTAGGGTTTTCTATGTAGAGGATCATGTCATCTGCAAACAGTGAGAGTTTTACTTCTTCTTTTCCTATCTGGATTCCTTTTACTTCTTTTTCTGCTCTGATTGCTGTGGCCAGCACTTCCAACACTATGTTGAATAGTAGTGGTGAGAGTGGGCACCCTTGTCTTGTTCC
Organism: Dama dama; assembly: GCF_033118175.1. Taxonomy (NCBI): domain Eukaryota; kingdom Metazoa; phylum Chordata; class Mammalia; order Artiodactyla; family Cervidae; genus Dama; species Dama dama. The sequence goes on along the minus strand of NC_083686.1, from coordinate 21,150,491 downwards.
TGATTTCAGGGGAAATGCCTTCAATTTTTCACCATTGAGGGTGATGCTTGCTGTGGGTTTGTCATATATAGCTTTTATTATGTTGAGGTATGTTCCTTCTATTCCTGCTTTTTGGAGAGTTTTAATCATAAATGAGTGTTGAATTTTGTCAAAGGCTTTCTCTGCATCTATTGAGATAATCATATGGTTTTTATCTTTCAATTTGTTAATGTGGTGTATTACATTGATTGATTTGCGGATATTAAAGAATCCTTGCATTCCTGGGATAAAGCCCACTTGGTCATGGTGTATGATTTTTTTAATATGTTAAGAATAAAACTGAAATCCAGAGGCAGGAGACTTAAGCCCAAAACCTGAGAACACCAGAAAACTCCTGACTACAAGGAACTTTAAGTGATAAGTGACTGTCCAAAAGCCTCCATACCTACACTGAAACCAACCACCACACAAGAGCCAATAAGTTTTAGAGCAAGACATACCACGCAAATTCTCCAGCAACGCAGGAACATAGCCCTGAACATCAACATACAGGCTGCCCAAGGTCACACCTAACACATAGACCCATCTCAAAACTCATTACTGGGCACTCCATTGCTCTCCAAAGAGTAGAAATCAAGTTCCACGCACCAGAACACTGATGCAAGCTTCCCTAACCAGGAAACCTTGACAAGCCAATCGTCTAACCCCATCCACTGGGTTAATCCTCCACAACAAAAAGGAACCACAGACCTCCAGAATACAGAAAGCCCACTCCAGATACAGCAATCTAAACAAGATGAAAAGGCAAAGAAATACCCAACAGGTAAAGGAACATGAAAAATGCCCACCAAGTCAAACAAAAGAGGAGGAGATAGGGAATCTACCTGAAAAAGAATTTAGAATAATGATAATAAAAATGATCCAAAATCTTGAAAACAAAATGGAGTTACAGATAAATAGCCTGGAAACAAAGATTGAAAAGATTCAAGAACTGTTTAATAAAGACCTAGAAGAAATAAAAAAGAGTCAATTACAAATGAATAATGCAATGAATGAGATCAAAAACACTTTGGAGGGAACCAAGAGTAGAATAACGGAGGCAGAAGATAGGATAAGTGAGGTAGAAGATAAAATGGTGGAAATAAATGAAGCAGAGAGGAAAAAAGAAAAAAGGATCAAAAGAAATGAGGACAACCTCAGGGACCTCTGGGACACTGTGAAACGCCCCAACATTCGAATCATAGGAGTTCCAGAAGAAGAAGACAAAAAGAAGGGCCATGAGAAAATACTCGAGGAGATAATAGCTGAAAACTTCCCTAAAATGGGGAAGGAAATAGCCACCCAAATCCAAGAAACCCAGAGAGTCCCAAACAGGATAAACCCAAGGCGAAACACCCCAAGACACATATTAATCAAATTAACAAAGATCAAACACAAAGAACAAATATTAAAAGCAGCAAGGGAAAAACAACAAATAACACACAAAGGGATTCCCATAAGGATAACAGCTGATCTATCAATAGAAACCCTCCAGGCCAGAAGGGAATGGCAGGACGTACTGAAAGTAATGAAAGAGAATAACCTACAACCTAGATTACTGTATCCAGCAAGGATCTCATTCAGATATGAAGGAGAATTCAAAAGCTTTACAGATAAGCAAAAGCTGAGAGAATTCAGCACCACCAAACCAGCTCTTCAACAAATGCTAAAGGATCTTCTCTAGACAGGAAATGCAGAAAGGTTTTATAAATGTGAACCCAAAACAACAAAGTAAATGGCAACAGGACCACACCTATCAATAATTACCCTAAATGTAAATGGGTTGAATGCCCCAACCAAAAGACAAAGATTGGCTGAATGGATACAAAAACAAGACCCCTATATATGCTGTCTACAAGAGACCCACCTCAAAACAAGAGACACATACAGACTAAAAGTGAAGGGCTGGAAAAAAGTATTTCATGCAAACGGAGACCAAAAGAAAGCAGGAGTCGCAATACTCATATCAGATAAAATAGACTTTCAAATAAAGGAAGTGAAAAGAGACAAAGAAGGACACTACATAATGATCAAAGGATCAATCAAAAAAGAAGATATAACAATTATAAATATATATGCACCCAACATAGGAGCACCGCAATATGTACGGCAAACGCTAACAAGTATGAAAGAGGAAATTAATAGTAACACAATAATAGTGGGAGACTTTAATACCCCACTCACAACTATGGATAGATCAACTAAACAGAAAATTAACAAGGAAACACAAACCTTAAATGACACAATGGACCAGCTAGACCTAATTGATATCTATAGGACATTTCACCCCAAAACAATCAACTTCACCTTTTTCTCAAGTGCACACGGAACATTCTCCAGAATAGATCACATCCTGGGCCATAAATCTGGTCTTGGAAAATTCAAAAAAATTGAAATCATTCCAGTCATCTTTTCTGACCACAGTGCAGTAAGATTAGATCTCAATTACAGGGAAAAAATTGTTAAAACTTCAAACATATGGAGGCTAAATAACACGCTTCTGAATAACCAACAAATCATAGAAGAAATCAAAAAAGAAATCAAAATATGTATAGAAATGAATGAAAATGAAAACACAACAACCCAAAACCTATGGGACACTGTAAAAGCAGTGCTAAGGGGAAGGTTCATAGCATTACAGGCTTACATCAAGAAACAGGAAAAAAACCAATTAAATAACCTAACTATACACCTAAAGCAATTAGAGAAGGAAGAAATGAAGAACCCCAGGGTTAGCAGAAGGAAAGAAATCTTAACAATCAGGGCAGAAATAAATGCAAAAGAAACTAAAGAGACCATAGCAAAAATCAACAAAGCTAAAAGCTGGTTTTTTGAAAAAATAAACAAAATTGACAAACCATTAGCAAGACTCATTAAGAAACAAAGAGAGAAAAACCAAATTAACAAAATTAGAAATGAAAATGGAGAGATCACAACAGACAACACTGAAATACAAAGGATCATAAGAGACTACTACCAGCAGCTCTATGCCAATAAAATGGACAACTTGGATGAAATGGACAAATTCTTAGAAAAGTATAACTTTCCAAAACTGAACCAGGAAGAAATAGAAGATCTTAACAGACCCATCACAAGCAAGGAAATCGAAACTGTCATCAAAAATCTTCTAGCAAACAAAAGCCCAGGACCAGATGGCTTCACAGCTGAATTCTACCAAAAATTTAGAGAAGAGCTAACACCTATCTTACTCAAACTCTTCCAGAAAATTGCAGAAGAAGGTAAGCTTCCAAACTCATTCTATGAGGCCACCATCACCCTAATTCCAAAACCAGACAAAGATGCCACAAAAAAAGAAAACTACAGGCCAATATCACTGATGAACATAGATGCAAAAATCCTTAACAAAATTCTAGCAAACAGAATCCAACAACATATTAAAAAAATCATACACCATGACCAAGTGGATATCTTCTTTTGTGAAGTTGTGTGTTTCAGATTTTATTGAGTTGTCTTTCTATTGTTGATTTGTCAGAGTTCTTTATCTTGTTTTGATCTGAGTCCTCTGTTGGTTATATTGTGCAGTAGGCAGAAATCCCTAAGCTTGTATGATAAAAATTTTGCAGATATGATTAAATTAAGGATGCTGGGATAAAGAGATTTCCCCGAATTATCTGGGGTGGACTATGAATGCAGTCATACATATCATTTTAAGAGGAAGGCAGAGGGGGACTTGGTGCAGACATAGAAGATAAGGCAATAAGATGTTAGAGCCTCCTTGATGTGACCTCAGGAGCTGGAAGAAGCAAGAACCTGATTCTCCCTCCAAGGTCTGCTGACAATTTGATTTTGACCCACCGATGCTGATCTCAGACCATAGTCATCCAGAACTTGGAGAGAATATGTTTCTGTTGTTTTAATTCATTGGATTTTTGGTACTCAGCTAGAGAAGCTGATCCACATGGGTTGCACATGTCATCTGTGCTGTGTAGATTGCATTTGCATTCACTGAATGGTGTATTGGATAAATGGAAGGTCCCCAGATAAATGTACTCCTGTTCATTAGTCTCTTTCTTATGGTTAGTGTCTTTTGCCCGCCATGTTTCAGAAATGTTTCCCTGTCCTGATAACATGCAGATATTTTGTCGTGTTGTTTTGCCTTTCATATTTAAGTTTTGCAACCACTTAGAGGAGATTTTTGTTTATGAAATAAGCTATTTGAACTTTACACATCCATAACTGTTTTACAGACATTTTGTCAATTTGCACAAAAAATTGGATGAATTCTGAATTTTATTGACTCCTAAAACAATTTTGAGAAAATTGAGAGCCAGTAAAGCATGACCTTCTCAGTTCATGGATATATTTCCTTCTATTCAAAAGTACTTAATTTTTCAAGATAACATTTACAAAAATTTTATTAGATTTATTTCTAAGTGTTTGATGTCCTCATTATAAATGGTAACTTGAAAATGTCCTTTTTTTTACTCCTTGTGGCTGGTAAATACAAATATGGTTGTTTTTTTAAAAAATATTAACTTTCTATCAAGCCAAATGGTTAAACTCATTTATGTACTCTAAAAAAGATCTTTTGCATTTTCTATATACATAGTTATATACAAATAAGCTATTATTTTTCTTCTAAAACTCATATATGTTGCTTTTTTTTTCTTTTTTCCTGTTTAAAAAATCTCATCGATGAGGCTTTCCACTACAATTTGAATAGAAGTGCTCATAGTAGACATCTATATTCTTTCCAAAGACTTCCCACTAAATATGAGGTTTGCTTAGATTTTTTTTGTTGTTGATTTTCTTTATCAAATTGAGACTAGTCCCCTCTAATCTTAATTTTGCTGGGATTTTTAAAATCACAGATTTACAGATGCTTTGTTCTAGACATTATCTGAGAGAATAGCTTTATTTTCCCCATTTTATTCTGCTTAATGTGTTGAATTACCTAAACTGATTTTCTAGTATCAATAAGCCTAACCAGATAATGACATATTATTCTGTTATATATGACTACAATTCATTTGTCAATATTTTGAACATAAATATTTGTAGCTATATACATCAATGAGATCAGCTGTAATTTTATCTGCCTATAATTTTTTTTTTCATATTTTGGCATGAAGATTATCTTAGCCCCATGAAACAAGTTTGGATGTATTTTCTTTTTTAAGTATTCAGAATAAGTATTTATGAGCTTGACATTGTTTCTGCCTCAAATGAATAGTGAAACTTATTAATGAAACTATCAGGCAGAGTTTTGTTGTAAGAAAGATTTTTATTTATTGATTCAATGAAATTGTTTTCTGCTTATTTCAATGTAGTGGGTTATGCTTTTCTAGGAATTTTAAATCTTCACAGATTCTCCAATTTTCTTGCATAATCTTTGTAAAATTCTTTTATGACCTTTTTAAAGTCTGTATAATCTGAAGTAGTGTTCATTCTTCAAACTGATTATGCTTTCTCTCTCTCTCTCTCTCAAAGCCAGTATCACCAAATGACATTATTATTATTATCAAAAATCCAAATGTTTCCCTAAGGTTCTCTCTATTGCCTTTATCTTTTTTATTCCCTTCATTTTATTTTTCTTCATTTATTTTGTTATTGTTTTTCTGTCTCTGAGATTAATGCTTAGGGATTTTGATCTTCTTCTTCTTTCTCCTTTCTTTTTCTCTGTTCTAATATTTCTATTTTAGGTTGCTCCACCCTGAACTTTAGGTCTTCTCTTTCAACAGTGCCTTAGGTGGTCTTCCTACAGCTTCCTGTCCCTCACCCAAGGGTAAGAAGATGACTACAGGCAACACTTGCCATCCTGCTCGGGGTGAGGGAAAGGGGCATTTTTTCTTGAGACCTAGGCTTAGGTAAGCATTTTGTCAATGGGTTTTGAAATAGGGCATTCTCAGTGATCCTGTCCCAACCCCAGATTTAGTTCAGTTCAGTTCAGTTGCTCAGTCATGTTTGACTCTGTGACCCCATGGACTGCAGCACAACAGGCTTCTCTGTCCATCACCAACTCCTGGAGCATGCTCAAACTCATGTCCATCAGGTCCGTGATGCCATCCAACCATCTCATCCTCTGTCGTCCCCTTCTCCTCCTGCCCTCAATCTTTCCCAGCATCAGGGTCTTTTCCAATGAGTTGGTTCTTTGCATCAAGTGGCCAAAGTTTTGGAGTTTCAGCTTCAGCATCAGTCCTTCCAATGAACATTCAGGACTGATTTCCTTTAGGATTGACTGGTTGGATCTCCTTGCAGTCCAGGGGACTCTCAAGAATCTTCTCCAACACCATAATTCAAAAGCATCAATTCTTCACTGCACAGCTTTCTTTATAGTCCAACTCTCACATCCATACGTGACTACTCGTAAAACCATAGCTTTGACTAGACAGACCTTTGTCAACACAGTAACATCTCTGCTTTTTAATAGGCTGTCTAGGTTGGTCAGAGCTTTTCTTCCAAGGAGCAGGTGTCTTTTAGTTTCATGGTTGCAGATTTTGGAGCCCCAATTAATAAAGTCTCTCACTGTTTCCACTGTTTCCCCATATATATGCCATTAAGTGATAGGACCAGATGCCATGATCTTAGTTTTTTGAATGTTGAGTTTTAAGCCATTTGTTTCACTCTCCTCTTTCACTTTCATCAAGAGGCTCTTTAGTTCCTCTTGGCTTTCTGCCATACGGGTGGTGTCATCTGCGTATCTGAGGTTGTTGATATTTCTCCCGGCAATCTTGATTCCAGTTTGTGCTTCATCCAGCCTGGCATTTCACATGATGTACTCTGCATATAGGTTAAATGAGCAGGGTGACAATATACAGCCTTGACATACTCCTTTTCCTATTTGGAACCAGTCTGTTGTTCCATGTCCAGTTCTAACTGTTGCTTCTCAACCTACATACAGATTTCTCAGGAGGCAGGTAAGGTGGGCTGGTATTCCCATCTCTTGAAGAGTTTTTCACAGTTTATTTTGATCCACACAGTCAAAGGCTTTGGCATAGTCAATAAAACAGAAGTAGATGTTTTTCTGAAACTCTCTTGCTTTTTCAATGATCCAGTGGATGTTGGCAATTTGATCTCTGGTTCCTCTGTCTTTTCTCAATCCAGCTTGAAAATCTGGAAGTTCATGGTTCACGGACTGTTGACGCCTGGCTTGGAGAATTTTGAGCACTACTTTACTAGCATGTGAGATGAGTACAATTGTGTGGTACTTTGAGCATTCTTTGGCATTGCCTTTCTTTGGGATTGGAATGAAAACTGACCTTTTCCAGGTTTGTGGCCACTGCTGAGTTTTCCAAATTTGCTGGCATATTGAGTGCAGCAGCATCTTTTAGGATTTAAAGTAACTCAACTGGAATTCCATCACCTCCACTAGCTTTGTTCGTAGTGATACTTCCTGAGGCCCACTTGACTTCACATTCCAGGATGCCTGGCTCTAAGTGAGTGATCACACCATCGTGATTATCTGGGTCATGAAGATCTTTTTTGTATAGTTCTTCAGTGTATTCTTGCCACCTCTTCTTAACATCTTCTGCTTCTTTTAGGTCCATACTGTTTCTGTCCTTTATTGTGCCCATCTTTGCATGAAATGTTTGCTTGGTATCTCTAATTTTCTTGAAGAAATCTCTGGTCTTTCCCATTCTATTGTTTTTCTCTATTTCTTTGTACTTATCACTGAGGAAGGCTTTCTTATCTCTCCTTGCTAGTCTTTGGAACTCTGCATTCAAATTGGGTATATCTTTCCTTTTCTCCTTTGCCTTTTGCTTCTCTTCTTTTCACAGCTATTTTTATGGCCTCCTCAGACAACCATTTTTCCTTTTTGCACTTCTTTTTCTTGGGGATATTCTTGATCATTGCTTCCTGTACAATGTCACAAACTTCCATCCATAGTTCTTCAGGCACTCCATCAGATCTAATATCTTCTAATGACCACAGGACTGGAAAATGTTAGTTTTCATTCCAATCCCAAAGAAAGGCAATGCCAAAGAATGTTCAAACTACTTCACAATTGCACTCATCTCACACACTAGCAAAGTAATGCTCAAAATTCTCCAAGCCAGGTCAACAGTACATGAACCATGAACTTCCAGATGTTCAAGTTGGATTTAGAAAAGGCAGAGGAACCAGAGATCAAATTGCCAACATCTGTTGGATAATCAAAAAAGCAAGAGAGTTCCAGAAAAATATCTACTTCAGCTTTATTACCTTCTGCTTCTAATACCTTCTGATACCGGATTCAGGTCTGGACCATATATGTATCCTCTACCTCCCTCCTGCCCCAGAGGCAGAGTGGAGTTTTTCTTAGTTTTCTTCTTCTAGTTACAATGAGTTTTCAAGATGTTCCTATGGTGATAGTGTTTGTTCCCATTTCACCACCATTTTCAGGCTTCCCAACCACCCTGCCCAAAGGAAATAAAAGGAATGATATGATCGGGTGTTATGCCTTTTCTAAAAGTGGTTGTTCTGCAACTTCTCTAGGCCTGCACCTCACATGTACTTTCTCATCACTCTCATTGGTCTTTTTTGCAAGAAGAGCCCAAGTGTTTGTGTGAATTTCTCTTGTGTTTGTGGTTCTCATCATCTTCTATATTATCCTGCTATCCCACATTCAGTATTCAGCAATTTGTTAAAAATTTTAGCTGAATTCTTCTAGATGTTCACTTAGCTCTACTCCACTGTGGGTAAGGAAGTGCATGTATTCTGTCTGTGGAGAAATCTGCCTTTCCTTAGGTTTCCTCTTGTTGAATTCAACTCTCTGGTATGTTCAAGAAAAGCTGTATGTATGCAGATTGCCAAAGGTGTTGTCAGAGTGGCGGCATTTCTCTTTCCTTTTACCTACCTCCTGTGTGGAGCCAGCTTTTCATTTTTAAGTCATAGATGGTCAAGAGGTTATAAGAATCTTAGTCTTAGAGGTCCGGGCAGTCTAAGGTTTTCTAGGTCAGCAATAACCAAATGAGACTTCCCTGGTGCCCACCTCAGACAGGAAAAAAATCTGCTTGCAATGCAGGAGGCATGGGTTCAGTCCCTGGGTCAGGAGGATCCCCTGGAGAAGGGAATGGCTATCCACACCATTATTTTTTGCCTAGAGAATTCCATGGACAGAGGAGCCTGGTGGGCTACACACCATGGGGTCGTGAAGAGTCAGACATGAGTAAATGACTAACACTTTCACTTTCAATAACTAGTGGAGATAGAGCCCCGACTGAAGAAAGAGTTAGGTAAGTGAGCAGTGGTGTTATTTCTCTACTATTGTTGCCTTATTGTTTTATGGAAGGATCAAACTGTAACATTTGGTCAGCTCTTTGAAAGAGGTGAGTAGAACCAACAGTTGTGTTGTTGTATGCCCACTCTGTCGTGTCCAGCTGTTTGTGACCCCGTGGACTGCAGCTCACTAGGATACCCTGTCCGTAAGATTTTCCCGGCAAGCATACTGGAGTGGGTTGCCATTTTTTCCTCTAAAGGATTTTCTCAACCCAGGGATCGAACCCCTGTCTCCTGGGTATCCTGCATTGCAGGTGGATTCTTTACTTCTGACCCACCGCAGAAGCTCATAGTCATTAGGCTAAATACAAAATTGCCTCCTCTGGAGTCAGAGCTAACTAAAGAAAAGAAACAAATATCCTCGGTGAAAAATACTAAACACATAAAAATGCTAAAAATGTAAGACGTTAAAATTTAGTACTTCTTTCTATTTCATTTGATTGATTTTGCAACTGTTCTTCAATGTTTTCTCAATTATATATTGTGACAGAATATTTTGAGAATGAAATGAAAGGATCATAGATGATGTAGAACAAATACTTAGATGATTGTGTAGAAAATTCAGCCGTTCAATTATTAAGGTCACCCTTTACTCCTCAGGGTGATAAGTGGTTAATGAAAGTAGAAGTTGAGCTAAATGAGAAGTGGAAATCCGGCATAACCCAGTTAATGATAAATCCTAGATAGATCTTGGTCAGTGCTTGAATATCGCAAAGGCTCTCTTTCTAATTCTTGTGCAGCGAGCAGTGGTTCTCATTAGAACTCCACGGCCAGCAGAAACATCCGTTTGGTTCATTTTACTAGCAAGTAGTTTTGTACTCTTACATGAATAAATAAAAAAGACTGGCTAAAGCAGACTCGTTTCTTTCCTTTGGTGCCTCTGTTAACAAAGGGCTAGTGTCTGTTTTAGGGAAGCCTTCCGGTGCTGCTTGTGGCCTCTCTTATTAGAGATATCAGAGAGCTGTATTGTGAGGACTCCAGTCTTTTCACATTAAAGAAAACACCAGTTACCCGTTTGTGGAATGAAGGGAAAAACATGTCCTCCATTAGACCCCTTGTTGCCCATCAATTATTTTATCTTTTTGTTAAAGACCAGGCTGTTGGATTCCTTAATCCATAGAAATCGATAAGAAACCAGACGAGAAATCCAGGGAAGGCTTTACTGGGACTCATGCTACAGCATTAGGGAACGAAAACAAATAACAGGTGTCTGTGCTAGTGCCCCGAGGGAGAGCAAGTTGGTCCATTAAATGGGGTGAGGGCAGGGGCGGGGCCGGGGGTCAGGCAGGAAGCATGGCCTGAGTGGTCTGCCCACCTTCTGGGTGGTGCTCTGTGCAGAGATCATGGCAGGATCTTGCTTTTGCCCACAACACCTCAGAAGTGGCAGTTGGGTTTTTGGTCTTTCTGTGTCTTATTTTTCATAATTTGCCCCAACTGCACATGCATGCAATTATTTTTAGTGCCTCATAGTGTCTTTGTATTTTGTTGCTGGAGGAGACTTTTGTCCAGGTACAAGCACTGCAGTGAAGGACCCCAGGTCCCAGCTCTCCTCATTTTCAACGGGGCCCATGTATCACTGCTCTGCAGTTTAGGTAGTTTTAACACAGAAAATATTGTTCCTATTGTGAATCAGTCATAATAGTTCTCGAACTAGCAAACCAAATATGTTAGATTCTTCTGTGTGGCTTCACTAATTTTACTTTTTTATTTTCTGTGCCCCAAGTTTTTCTTTTTTTTTTTTCTTTCTCTAAAGGAAATATGGTTCAGATATTTGGCTAGTTGCCTTTGCACAGTGTTGCTGCATCTATTTTTCTTTATATAAAGAATATTATGGTTTATTCACTAAGGATAAAAACGTATGATTATTTTTCTTCATTCAACCACCATCAGGGAGCTTAAGATTTTTACCCCACAAGCAAACTCAGTTGACAGACTCCTCTGTACTCTGTGACAGGACTTGGCAGACTATGGCCCACAGGCCAAATCCAGTCCATCACTTGTTTCTCTATACTCAGGAGCTAAGAATGGTTTTTACATCTTTAAAATTCTTTTTAAGAAACATCAAAAAAAGGGGTAATATTTTATGACACATGAAAGTTGTGACATTCAAATTTCAATGTCCATAAACAAAGTTTTATTAGTTCTATGTTTGCTCAATATTTTCAAAAATTTATTGAAATGGCCATAGTCATTTGTCTTTGAAATGCTTTTATGGCTGCTTTCTGCTATGATGGCAGAGTTGAGTAGCTGCCACAGAACTGTATGGCCCGCAAAACCTAAAATACTTATCTGCCGATTTACAAGGGATGTTTGCTGGCCTCTGCTGTATATAGAGTATCTAGATTGATCAAGTTCAAGAATATTTCAAACGAAAGACGTGTGGCAAACAGTAGATGATGTAAAGGAATGGATATTGCTATCATTACATAGGATTCACGATGTCCTAAAATGTATTAGATATTTACAAAATAATGTATTTAATATTGTGGGTACATGCAGCTAGTATTGGGCTTTCCCGATGGCTCAGCATAGAGAATCGGCCTGCAGTGCAGGAGAAACGGGTTCTATCCCTGGGTGGTGAAGATTCCCTGGAGGAAGTAATGGCAACCCACTCTAGTATTCTTGCCTGGAGAATCCCTTGGACAGAGGAGCCTGGAGGGCTACAGTCCATGGGGTGGCAAAGACTTGGTCATGAATGAAGCGACTTAGCATGCACACAGGCAGCTAATACTGATAACTCCTCAAGAATTCACACACCGTGTTTTGAGTTCTAATCAACTTTAAAATAATGACAATGATTACGCAAACCACACCTAAAAATCAATACTGTTTTTCTTTTCTCATAATCATCATTGGATGGTTTTTCTTGTGTTATGATAAATCAGTTTTTATAATCTCTTTCATCACTTTATATAAGACATTTGTTATTGTTGTTGTTCAGTCACTAAGTTGTGTCCAATTCTTGTGACCCCATGGACCACAACACGCCAAGCTTCCCTGTCCTTCACTATCTTCCAGAGTTTGCTCAGACTTTTTAGGTGGCCCAGTGGTAAAAAATCTGCCTGCAGTGCAGAAGATGCTAGAGACATGGGTTCAGTCCTTGGGTTGCAAAGATTCCCTGGAGAAGGAAATGGCCATCCACTCCAGTATTCTTTTCAAGGGTTCCATCCCTGGGTCAGGAAGATCCCCTGGGAGAGGAAATGGAAACCCACTCCAATATTCTTACCTGAAAAATTCCATGGACAGGGGAGCCTGGCAGACTATAGTCCATGGGCTCGCAAAGAGTTGGACATGACTGAGCAACTAACCACACACACGCACACACATATAAGACATTAGACAGAATTTTTTTAAAAAGAGAAATCAATATTATAATTAGAAATAAAATATCAGTTATTTGATGACTACTTAAAGCTCAGTTTTTAAAATATATTATTAATCAGTGAACTATTTCACATTAAAAATTCAGTAAAAAGTAATTTTAAAGTTGTATTTCTCATGACTACAAACAATTGGATTTCTCACCAATGAGGATATCAGTGTTTCAAGAAGTTTTCTGTGAGAATTTTTGTTATTTTAATTTATATTTATTTATTCAAAATACTTAACTCATTGCTAATTTATTTATGGCAACCTTTTATTCTTTTACAGTTTTTTCCTAATGTCAAAACAATGCCTTTAACCCTGAAAGCTTCAATAATTTCTTACCAGAGCTAAGATGCCATTATTCATATTACTAGTTCAGTATTATATATTAGCAAGTTAATGTAGACATTCTTCATTGTTAAAAAGTATTTCCTACTTTTTCACAAAGTCAGTTTTTTTTTTTTTTTTTTTTTCATATTCCCAATCTAAGTTGAATTAAACTGATGTTTCCTCATGGACTTATGTTTCCTAACACATTCATTACATAAACAATAAAGGATAATTGTTTCTAAATGACTTAATTCTGTGGACCTAAATATAATAATACAAACATAACAATATTTATCTTTCAAAATTTGTATTAATTTGATTGCAAAAAAATGTATGTCAGTCATATTACAGATGGTATATTTTCTAAGGCTAGCAAAACAGAGAATTTTATATCAAAGATGGCCAGAAAGCAGATGTAAACTTTCTCAAATATGGATAAATTAAGGGTAAATTGTACTGGCCCCTCAAAATGTCTATCATCTTCTAAATATTAAAACAACAGGAAAGCATTATTATTTTTTGTATGATCCTGGGTTCTTATGCTTAAAATTAACTTTGAAAAAGAAATGGTGAAGCTCATTCAAGTTATCTTGAAAAGTATATTTATATTTTTATAAAAAATAAAAGTCACAACTACAAAAGACATACAACTTGGTTTGTGTCATATTCATGCCTGAAACTTCTGATTTTTTTTTTTTTAGTGCGGTTCAAATAACTTTCATTTCATGAATCTTTTCAAATGCCTCTTATGTGCTAGGCACTATGTTAGGTTCTGAAGGAGGAGGTAAAGTTGGTCAGTGTGTAGACCTGACTCTCCAAATAGTTACAGTTCAACAGTTAATGTAGAATTTTGACAGTTCTTACATGGCCAAATGTGTGTCAGATAAGATTATGAGAAACAAGAGTGGTATTGTGAGATCTGATTAAAGAGAAAAACTTGCCCCATGGTGATTCTCTGAACTTCATTTACACTCATTAAAAATTTTTGAGTAGAAGGTAGTTATGGTCACGCACGCATGCTAAGTTGCTTCAGTCCTGTCCAACTCTTTGTGATCCTATGGACTGTAGCCTGCCAGGCTCTCCCGTCCATGGGATTCTCCAGGCAAGAATACTGGAGTGGCTTGTCATGCCCTCTATCAGGGGATCTTCCTGACCCAGGAATCAAACCCATGTCTCTTATGTCTCCTGCATTGGCAGACAGGGTTCTTTACCACTAGCACCACCTGGGAAGCCCAGTTATGATTATAATTGTAGTTAAAAATCATAGAAGGAAAAATGTGAGCAAGATTGTCTCTTGTTTCATTTGTTTGGTTTTGTCATTTAATTTTTCTCCTTTCATCCACTGTTCTCACCTATGTTAAGAAATTGGGATAAAGATATCAAGTTAATAATATTGACTATTGTGTATCCATGGCAATTTTGACACCACCATTATTTCATTTCTTTTTGGAATTGTTTTATTGTAGTTCTGTTGCTAGAGTATAGGACAAACTTTCCATAAACATAGACAACTGGAATTATTTGATGTCCATGTTACAGGGATTTAACAAAAATAGAAATAATGATGATGTACACAACTTTTACACTAAATTTATTCACAAAATTAATTCCGTAACTTTATCCCATATTTATTTCTGATTTTCCACAATATTTTTCACCTCAATATGGACCTACTCTCCTTAAGTTTTTTTTTCAGTATATATTAAAAAATCCTCTAGCTTCATCACAGCAATTTTTCACTTGGGATTATGTTATGGGTAAGTTTGCCCACAACTGCAAACAGCCTCTTGACAAGTCTGGAAAGCATGTCCAAAGCCAGAGAAAAATTATTTAGCTTACCCTGATTTAGTTGGCTTTATGACTTTCATAAGCTTTTCATAAAGCTAGACTGTCTTTTTAAATTTCTATATTGGTTCCATTTTTATTTCTGCAGTGAAAATCTCCTTGGAAATCACTAACCTGAATTTTGATCTCTAGCATTTTTTTTTAATTTTTTTTTTTTTTTTTTAGCATTTTTAGCAAAGTATGAAATAACTTCAAAGAGAGAGTAGTGCTTATTACTCTTTGTATCAATTAGGGCTTCAATCGGAAAAGCAAACTCAGTGGGCATCAAGGAATGATGAGACCAGTACAGGAATTAGATCTTACACAGATGTGAAAGAAGATGATGAGTAATTAAGTGTGTGGGAGGAAGACGAGCTGGATATAGAGCAAGGAGAGAGCGAACAAATTAGGATCCACCACTGCTGGTAACCATGTCCAACATGTCTAACTCACAGACATTCAAAGCCCAATAACCACTGGGTAATTTCTAAACCTTGTGCAAGTTTCTCTTTAGTCCTCCTTTAGCCAAGAGCTATCCAGGGAAGGGGATTCTGAGACACAATTTCAACTTAACTAAATTGAGATAGTACAAAACAACCACACTGCTCTTTAAAAAAAAAAACAAACCACATAATGTGTGTGAGTTGCTCAGTAGTGTCTGACTCTTTGCAACCTAGTGGACTCTAGCCTGCTAGGCTCCTCTGTCCATGGGATTCTCCAGGCAAGAATACTGGAGTGGGTTTTGCCAGTTCCTTCTCCAAGACATCTTCCAGACACAGGGATCAAACCCGAGTCTCCCACATTGCAGACAGATTCTTTACCATCTGAGACACCAGGGAAGGACAAAACTACCACATTGCTCTTTTTTTAAAAAAAAAATCACATATATCCTTTCACTTATTTTATCATTATTTAATAAGCATTTACAGGTTTCCAAGCTCCTTGCTGGGGGCTTCTGAGGTAGCTCAGTGATAAAGGCTCTCCTGTCAACGCAGGAGACACGAGAACTGCAGGTCGCAAACAGCACACACAAGCTCCTTGTTGGCTGTTGAAGATACAATTCTAAACAAGAATTCCCCATCTCCTCAAAATTCAACATTTTTTAGGGACAAAAAAAAAATATAAGAAACAAAATAAAAGTGTGAGGAGAAGTACAGGTTAAAATGAGAGAGAATGGCAGAGACCCGCCCCCCCCCCCCCCCAAAGAGTTCACCAGAGAAGCCTTCCTGGACAACAAGGCATCTAAACTAATACCTGATTGGTGGACAGATGTGATGGATGGGGGAAGAGAAGGGCAGGAAGGAAAGTAAAATGTGAAATGCCCCAGAACCAAGAGTTGCCATGGTGTCTTGGGAGAACTGAGAAATGTTCAGGATGACTAGAATACCGAGACTCCAGAAGAATGGGTAACCTGTGATGAACAAATTACTGTTTTTGGTGGTGGGGGAGATGCAACTGTTACACGTATAATTAATTTTTTCCTGTCCCCATACTCATTTTGATAGTAATTCAGTTATTGGAAGACTGTCATTTGAAAGTTCTTCTGATCCTGGATGAGTGCATTTTGATTTGTAGCATTGTCTCTCACAGCAGATGTTCTAGAAATATATCAAATAGAAGCTGCATTTTATTTTAAAATCTCAATTTAAATTTGCCTCAGAGTATAATATAAACAAGAGCATATGTTTAAGCAAATGTTTTTTTCTTCTCTCTCCATATCCTCTTAGCAACAAGTCCTTTAATTCTGGGTGGTCATTACGGTGGTCTTTGTTTTTATACAAAGGAAAATATAGGAGGACTCTCCTGTAAACTAAACCACAGTGGAATTTTGCTTAGAATTAGACTACTAAAGAAACCACAATCATGCATTACTTCCTGTGGTTATTATCAGCATGGTTATGATGTGCTACACTATTCAAAACTGAAAAATTGATATATTTGTATGGAAGGGGGAGAAAAGAGAAAGCTTCACCTTAGGTCCAAATACCCAAGGTATAAGTACTAAAATGGATATTTAGTGAAGTAGATGACTATGCATTATATATAGAAAAAAATAAAAGATTTTCTCTGTATCTACAATGATCAACTCTATAAGGGACAAAACTTAAATATAAAATAATTAGACAGCTTACCAAAAATATGGAGGTTCCAAATAATGTAATAGGCTCCAATCCAATTTCCGGTAGAATTCTATGCAGTTTTAAAGATGATTTTAGTATTTCTTTTAGGTAATAGCCTATGTTAAGAGGCCATAGAGGATCTTGTATACTAAAAAAGAAAAACCCACAAATCTACAATATTTAACAATGTGGTATTGGTACAGAAATAGATAAGCAGATTAATAGGGATGAATAGAAAATACAAGAACAGAAGTATGAATATCTTTATGCATGTTTATGTGTGTTTGGGAGTCAAATATAATAAAGTATCATTTTAAATCAGTAGATAAGTGGTTAATTGTTCTATAAATGGTGCTGGATTTTAACTTGGTATAAAACTTAACCGTATGTGCATATATTATATTTGATGCAGTTCTGATCAATTCAGGTTAAGTTTAAAAGTTGAAAATCTACATATCTTTTCTTGCAAGTTGATGAACTAGGATAACATGAAAAACTTCCCACATATCCATAGAAATGCTGAGGATGAAATATAAAAACCAAAAATTGACCTCATGGTTAAAAATCACAAGAAAGAAAGATACTTGAAATAAATAATATGCTTCCCCTTTTGCCTAGGACAGTCCTGCCGTCCAAGTGTAAGTGGACTTCCAAAAATATCTTGGTTTGGATGACTCCAGTAATTATATAAACAGGAACTGGAAGCTCATGAACTATTAATGCACCTGGTCCTGGTGTGGGAGGTAGAATGCCGTGGGAAGGGAGCTTGTAATTTTGATGTCAGTAAATTAGAGCGTAAATTTAATGCTCAAATAGGAATAGGAGATGAAGTCTCGAACCCACTGGAAGAGGGGAATTGGGGCCTTTGATGTCTGTAGTGTGGAGAATGATATACTTCTAGATCCCCTTTTAATAAAAGATTTATTGTTCCAGTTGTTAGGAATGCCTGGCAGAGAGACCTTTGCTACCCCCCCTTTGGAAATTGTCTCAGCTAAAGAGAGCTATTTCACCAAAGCTGTGTCCCTTTTCCAGGGCTCCCAGTGACTAATCAGCAGGGGTATAAGGGCCTGATCCTGTTTCTTCGGTGAAGAAACAGCTATCAAGGGCCATTGCAACTCCAAAACCACACGTCAGGTCAGGAGAGGCATTTAACAGAACTGCATCACAGCTCAACTTCTCCACTGTCCATACTTGTTTCCTTCCATTTCCTTCCAGAGATGTTAATCCCAAGAGCATTCCTAACAAATGACTTGAGGACTAAACTCTTTTTCAGTCTGTATTTCAGAGAAACCAATCTGTGACATATCCACTTAGTGAAAGATTGAACTAGAAGTAATCTGCCTAATGGCACAGGGAGGCTGCCTGTTTTTTCCAAGATTCTGGATGTTGTTCAGTCACTAAGTCATGTCTGACCTCTGTGACCCCATGGACTGCAGCACACCAGGCTTCCCTGTCCTTCATCATCTCCCAGAGTTTGTTCAAACTCATGTCCATTGAGTCAGTATTGCTGCCCAACCATCTCATCCTCTGCTGCCCACTTCTCCACCTGCTGTTAATACTGAAGCTGAAGATCCAGTATGTTGGCCATCTGATGCAAAGATCCATAGGAAGGGGGAAAAATGACTATATGAGAAATAATTGCTGAATGTGAGCCTAGCCCATGTTGAGGTCAAAATTTACGCCATCCATGTGGTTCAGGAAGCCTTATACTTTATAAAACATATCAAGAAAATTTGCTATAGAGTAATTGGTAAACATAAACATAATAACTAGAGTTGCAACAATATAAGATAATTAGATTGAGAGCTTAAAATTAGTGTTTTTAAATGAACAGATTTAACAAATAAAATAAGTGGGTCATCAGAAAGAACAAGACAGTATAAAAAATGTTAAATTTTAAAATAACTAACATGAGCTTCTAGAACATAATAAAAATACTGCAATTAAAGGAGGTGAAAACCTCAAGGGACAGATAAAATAGCTTTAAAGAAATGGAAGAGAAAATTAGTAATTCAGAACATTTCAAAAATTAGCCAGAATGCTGTGCAGAGATATAAAATTTTATAATTAATAGAGTGGTTATGACACACAGATGACAGTCATAAATGAGATGTTGAGCACAAATCTACTATAAGTTTCAGAAAGACAGAATAGAGAGAATGGCAGAGAAGCAGAACTTGAAAAAATACTTGCCAGAAGGAACAGGAGAGGGGTAAGGGATTCAGTTCAGTTCAGTCGCACAGTCGTGTCCGACTCTTTGCGACCCCATGAACCGCAGCACGCCAGGCCTCCCTGTCCATCACCAACTCCCAGAGTTTACTCAAACTCATGTCCACTGAGTCGGTGATGCCATCCAACCACCTCATCCTCTGTCATCCCCTTCTCCTCCTGCCTTCAATCTTTCCCAACATCAGGGTCTTTCCAAATGAGTCAGCTCTTCACATCAGGTGGCCAAAATATTGGAGTTTCAGCTTCAACATCAGTCCTTCCAAGGAACACCCAGGACTGATCTCCTTTAGCATGGACTGGTTGGATCTCCTTGCAGTCCAAGGGACTCTCAAGAGTCTTCTCCAACACCACAGTTCAAAAGCATCAATTCTTCGGTGCTCAGCTTTGTTTATAGTCCAACTCTCACACCCATACATGACTACTGGCAAAACCATAGCCCTGACTAGACAGACCTTTGTTGACAAAGTAATGTCTCTGCTTTTTAGTATGCTATCTAGGTTGGTCATAACTTTCCTTCCAAGGAGTGTCTTTTAATTTCATGGCTGCAGTCACCATCTGCAGTGACTTTGGAGCCCCAAAAAATAAAGTCAGCCACTGTTTCCACTGTTTCCCCATCTATTTGCCATGAAGTGATGGGACCAGATGCCATGATCTTAGTTTTCTGAATGTTGAGCTTTAAGCCAACTTTTTCACTCTCCTCTTGCACTTTCATCAAGAGGCCCTTTAGTTCTTCTTCACTTTCTGCCATAAGGGTGGTGTCATCTGCATACCTGAGGTTATTGATATTTCTCACGGCAATCTTGATTCCAGCTTGTGCTTCCTCAAGCCAAGCATTTCTCATGATGTACTCAGCATATAAGATAAATAAAAAAGGTGACAATATATAGCCTTGATGTACTCCTATCCCAATTTGGAACCAGTCTGTTGTTCCATGTCCAGTTCTAACTGTTGCTTCCTGACCTGCATATAGGTTTCTCAAGAGGCAGGTCAGGTGGTCTGGTATTCCCATCTCTTGAAGAATTTTCCATGGTTGATTGTTATCCACACAGTCAAAGGCTTTGACATAGTCAATAAAACAGAAATAGATGTTTTTTTGGAACTCTCTTGCTTTTTTGATGATCCAGCAAATGTTGACAATTTAATCTCTGGTTCCTCTGCCTTTTCTAAAACCAGCTTGAACATCTGAAAGTTCACAGTTCACATATTGCTGAAGCCTGCCTCATTGCTATTTAACTCCTTGAATTAAGAATCTTAAGTGGAGAGTCATCTTGTTAAAAATTGTGTGTATGTGGATATTTTAAAGGAGTAGATTTTACCTTTTAGGGTTTCCCTGGTGGCTCAGTCGGTAAAGCGTCTGCCTGTAATGCGGGAGACCCAGCTTCAATCCCTGGGTTGGGAAGATCCCCTGGACAAGGAAATGGCAGCCCACTCCAGTATTCTTCCCTGGAAAATCCCACGGATTGAGGAGCCTTGTAGGCTACAGTCCATGTGGTCGTGAAGAGTCCGACGACTGAGCGACTTCACTTTCACTTTTATGCATTGGAGAAGGAAATGGCAACCCACTCCAGTGTTCTTGCCTGGAGAATCCCAGGAACAGGGGAGCCTGGTGGGCTGCCTTCAGTGGGGTCGCACGGAGTCAGACGTGACTCAAGCGACTTAGCAGCAGCAGCAGCATGGATGAAGAAACTGAGGTTTAGAGAAGTTGAGTTACCTTTAAGCAACTATGAATCTTGTTGCATTTTTATAACCCCTAAATGATGTAATAAGGGCAATAACAGGCTTAGTATTATTTTCAGTATTGAATTGTATCCTCTTATGATTTTCATCCCCTGACTTATTGCTTTATTATTGGATTATTTTCATTCTTTTGAAGAACTCAAGTTGATTATTCCACTTACCATTTATCAAACACAACTCTGTTATCAAAATAGAATCTCTCTTTTGTTTCACTAATTAGTTATCATTTCATTTTAATTACTCTATATATATCTTTAGTCCAATAAATTAATATTAGCATTGATATTTTAAAGCTTGTGCCATAATTTCAAGTAGAATGCAGTATTTCTGATTGTACATAGTTTGTTTGCCTTGGACATGAAAATATATTTAGTACTTTCAGTTTGGCAAGTCAGAGATTTTTAATAAGTGCAGTCCAGAGTACCATCAACATAAATGGAATCCATTTTTTCCCTTTCAAGAAGGCTGAATCATCAGTAACAAAACTTTAAAAATGCTACCTAACATTCTAAATCACAGCTTTTTAAAAGCATAGAGATTTCCACACACATTCCCAGAAGCTGAAAACACATCTTCAACATCTTCAATACCCCTGAGAAGTAGGAAGGCATCACCTAACAGCAATTTGTGTCTGTTTACTATTTTGAGTATATATGGCTTAAATGGCTAAGGTTAAGGGGTTGTACAATCTCTTACAAGAATAAAATCAGTGGAAATATAAAAAATTCAGTTGATCCAGATAATATTTCATTCATATCTACTAAAAAATCATTTGATTTTATAAATATCTGGATGTTCCATTCTATATAAAAAATGGCCTGAAGTTACTAGTAGCAACATTAAAGGTAGATTCATATTTGAAACATGAAAATAAGTTTATTATTCACAGACCTATTCTATTTGCTTTGCCTACATAGGTCCAACTTTTAACCATTACAAGTATATAGAAAACCACCATTTTTGTTATGTTAAATTCAAAGTGTTTTTTTAACTGAATACATGATATAGAATTTCCTTCCTTTGATTCATTTTATTTCACTATGTAATTTAAGTGTGTACTCTCTACCAGATGGCTTTGTTAGATTCTGGGGCCAAAGGTCCAAGACAGAGATACCAAGAAGAATAAAACTGATTACAAACATCTTCCCATTTAAGGGGAATATAGACATGCAGATAGCCAGATATAGGATAAAATAAAGTATGCCTTGAATACAACTGCAAATAACAAAGACTGTGGTTGCTCAGAGGATGGACTGATTAATGCTGAGAGGATTCAAGTAAAGCTTTTGGCAGAAAGAGACATTTGAATTTGATCTATGATGTACAGCAATGCTTTCCAAAGGTAGAGAATAAGTAGGTGAGCAGAGCAGATTAGGTAACCTTAGGTTAAGCCTTTGAAAGAGGTCAATATAGTCAGTTACAAGAAAAAAAAATTAAGGTTTTTTTTTTAATGATTTTCTTGGAAATAATGTATGCGTGCATGCTCGGTCACTACAGTCGTGTCCAACTCTCTGAGACGCTATGGACTGTATCCTGCCAGGCTTTTCTGTCCATGGGGTTCTCCAGGCAAGAATACTGGAGTGGATTGATCACGCCCTCCTCCAGGGGATCTTCCTGACCCAGGGATCAAACCAGCATTGGCAGGCAGGTTCTTTACTACTAGCACCATCTGGGAAGCCCCATAATGATGTGTGAAACTGAAAGTAGTGAAGTCACTCAGTCGTGTCCGACTCTTTGCCACCCTGTGGACTGTAGCCCACCAGGCTCCTCCGTCCATGGAATTCTCCAGGCAAGAATACTGGAGTGGGTTGCCATTTCTTTCTCCAGGGGATCTTCCTGACCCAGGGATTGAACCCAGGTCTCCCACATTGCAGGCAGACGCTTTACCCTCTGAGCCACCAGGGAAGATGTGTACCTATTGTTAATTGCTTACCAGGTACCTGACATTTCACTTTGGCTTAATGAGAATTATTTCATTTGATACATTGTAGTATGAGGTATTATAAAAGAGGTATTACTATCCTATTTTACTGATTCACTAACTGAGGCTTAGTGAGTCTGTTATAGAATTTTACTGAGGGTGACACAGTTTATTAGTAGAATCAGACACGACTGAGCAACTAACACTTTCACTTTTGTATTAGATTTGTATTGCTGTGCAACATGTTACCATGAACTTAGTGGCTAAATTTCCATTTATTATCTCACAGTCTTATAGGTCATAAGTACATGCCCAGCTCAGTCTACTGTTCAGGGTCTTACAAAGCCTGGTTCTTATCTGAAGCCTGAGGACCTCCTCCAAGCTCATTTGTTGTTTGGTTCAGTTCAGTTGCTCAGTTGTGTCTGACTCTTTGAGACTCCATGAACTGCAGCACACCAGGCTTCCCTGTCCATCACCAATTCCCAGAGCTTGCTCAAATTCATGTTAATCAAGTTGGTAATGCCATCTAACCATCTCATCCTCTGTCATCCCCTTCTCTTCCTTCTCTTCCCAGCATCAGGGTCTTTTCCAGTGAGTCAGTTCTTCTCATCAGGTGGCCAAAGTATTAGAGTTTCAGTTTCAACATCAGTCCTTCCAAAGAATATTCAGGACTGATTTCCTTTATGATGGACTGGTTTGATCTCCTTGCAGTCCAAGGGACTCTCCAACACCATGGTTCAAAAGCATCAATTCTTTGGTGCTCTCCTTAGCTTAAAGTACAAGCATTTCATCATCCAAATGTTCTTAATGAAGGTACAGATGAGGTTTCTTCTATAATCCATAAATACAACTCCTAGGACATACTGCCCTCCCTCCGTGGACTTGTTAAAGTAAAAAGTAGTGTGTTCACAACATTCCCAATGTATCTGATGAGACAAGTGTATCAGATGATAGTTGTAAACATTCTGGCTCAAAAGAAGAGAAATGGAAGGTCAAACTGAATCACTGGTCCAAAGCAGTTCTGTAATCTGGAGTTCCTTGACTGCTTTGTTAAAGGTTGTGAATAATTCTCTGTGGTCTTCATTCCAGTCTCCTGGCTCTGTGTTTCACCCTCTAAGTCATTCTTTTTATGAAAAGAAGTTTGCAGATGGGTAGTTTGTCCACCTGCTTATTGGCAGTAGAATTTCGGTTACGAGAGGGTGGCGATCCCACAGCCTCCTTTCATTTTGTACTTCCTCTGTCCTATGGAGAAAGGAATGGCAACCCACTCCAGTATTCTTGTCTGGAGAATTCCATGGACAGAGGAGCCTGGCGGGCCACAGTCCATGGGGTCACAAAGAGTCAGACACAGCTGAGCGACTAAGTACATCACTGTCCTTTTCACCAAGCTTGAAATGTTTGTACTAATAGAACTTTTTCAAGGATTTTAGGGCCTTCCATGGATTTGTATGACATTGACTCCATTTAGACAAGTCATATTTACAAATCTTTTTGAGATAACTCCTTTCTCTTTGGCTCCTCTTTGTAGAGGTCCTCTAATTTGGTTGAAATGTGTGAGACAGCTGATGTCTTAAAATAGCCATAATTTAAACACAGGCCTCTTTTGCTCTGGAGCTCCTTCTTTTAATGTTAGGTTACTGCCATCTTCTAGAGTTATTTTTGAGGCATATTTTGTAATGATAGCTTAGAGTGAACCATGTCAGATTTGTGATCTCCGAAGAAGGAAATTTAGCTTCAGGATCAGGGACCAGGCTTGACCAGTCAGGGTTCTTGTGTGACAGAAGTTTTATTACAGTGAAAAAGGACAGAAATAGCTTCTGACATAGACATCAGAAGGCGGAGAGTGCCCCCCTCACTAGTCTTAGCAAGGGAGCTATATACTTTTTCAATTGGTTATTATAGTAAATCAAAAGAATGTTTCAAGGTTGTAAAGTTCTTACCAGACCCACTCCCACAATTTACATTTTAAGATGACAGGATTAGAACTAACAATAAAAAGATCTTACCAGACTCACTCCTACAATATACATTTTAAGATGACAGGATTAGGCAGAAGGTTCTTAAGAAGGAGAAACATGTCCTGAAGCAGGATACATTGTTATTATATAATCCTTAGCACAGAGTTTAAGCTGAGTTGTTTTGTTGTGTAATCATAGCTCTGGGTTTAAAGAAAAAAAAAAAAAACCGTTTTATGTGACTAAGACTAAGGAATGTACAAAAAATAGTTTGTCCTTTTCTCCTCCTTGAGAACCCCAGTCCCCTTTCTCCTCCTTGGGGACCCTGGACTTCTTATCATCTACCTAAGAATTGCTGACTGTATAGAGCTTCTCCATCTTGGCCTGCAAAGAATATAATCAATCTAATTTCAGTGTCTACCATCTGGTGATGTCCATGTGTAGAGTCTTCTTTTGTGTTGTTGGAAGAGGGTGTTTACTATGACCAGTGCGTTCTTTTGGCAGAACTCTATTAGCCTTTGCCCTGCTTCATTCTGTACTTCAAGGCCAAATTTGCCTGTTACTCCAGGTGTTTCTTGACTTTCTACT
This sequence comes from Dama dama, assembly GCF_033118175.1. Lineage (NCBI taxonomy): Eukaryota > Metazoa > Chordata > Mammalia > Artiodactyla > Cervidae > Dama > Dama dama. Next base: position 21,125,184 of record NC_083686.1, on the reverse strand, counting down.
TTTGCAGTTCAGTCCCCTATAATGAAAAGGACATATTTTTTGGTTGTTAGTTCTAGAAGGTCACGTAGGTCTTCATAGAACCGTTCAACTTCAGCTTCTTTAGCATTACTGGTCGGGGCATAGACTTGGATTGCCGTGATATTGAATGGTTTGCCTTGGAAATGAATAGAGATCATTCTGTCATTTTTGAGATTGCATCCAAGTACTGCATTTTGGACTCTTTTGTTGACCATGATGGCTACTCCATTTCTTCTAAGAGATTCTTGTCCACAGTAGTAGATATAATGGTCCTCTGAGTTAAATTCAGCCATTCCAGTCTGTCTTAGTTTGCTGATTCCTAGAATGTTGATGTTCACTCTTGCCATCTCCTGTTTGAGCACTTTCAATTTGCCTTGATTTATAGACCTAACATTCCAGGTTCCTATGCAATATTGCTCTTTACTGCATCAGACTTTGCTTCTATCACCAGTCCCATTCACAACTGGGTGTTGTTTTTGCTTTGGCTCCATCCCTTCATTCTTTCTGGAATTAGGGATGAAGAATTGACTCTCTACGTAATTTAATATGTTAAAGCCAGAATTGATGTATATTCTTTTTCCAAGGATCAGGCACAGGTCAAATTTATTTACCTCCCACTGATAAAGAGATAAATCCATATTTGCTAAGAAGTATAGGTATTTGATACAGGAACATTTTACACATAGAAACATTAATTGCAATACTGGATGACAGAGTTAATATAACTAAATTTGTTCTCCTACTCAATCAGTTCAGTTGAATATAAGCTGTTACATGATCTCAACCAATAAAAAGCACTTTGGTATATTGTGTGCATCTTTTCAATTTATATTATTAGTTAGAAGCTTGTCTAAGTAATAATAAATGGTAATGTATAACATATATTTTTTAAAATCTCACTGACGCATCTAGGCTGACTGCAAGCATCTAGGTCTGATTGGTAGAGACCCATGTTCCTTCCATGTTGTTGCTCAGCCACCCGAAATAGATGTCTTCCACTATGTCCATCATGTACTCCACGGAGACTCCTCTGACCCCTGCCATAACTCCAGCTAACATGGACAAGGAGAACAGAAAGGGTGTGGCCATGGGCACCTCTATTTAAGAGAATGACTAGAAGTTGCTTCCTCTCACATCCCATTTTTTTTTAGAAAGCCTAGGCAAATGGCCATTCCTAGCTGCAAGGGACTCTAAAAAATTTAGTCTTTGATGAATAAAGACAGATTCAGCCAACATTTTTGTTATTGTAGAAAAAAGAAAAAATGATCAGAGGACTCTTAGTTATAACTGCCACATTTTTGTAATTGCTGTCCTGAGTGTTGTTCGCCAGTAATTCAGGTTATTATGACTGGTTTTGACCTGTCATTTCTGGCTAATCAAAGGTAGGCAAGTCGTATAGGATATGGAAGTCTAACATTTTACTGATTTGGCAGGGAGAGAAACACATTTAAGATAACCAAATAAGCAAATTATGGCAATCAGTAGTCACTAAGATACTAGTGAAAAAATTTTCTTTACAAAGGACGTTATAAACATCAAAGGAGACTAGTGACAAAAATGTCAAGAGTTGCCAGAAAAAGTGCGGTGCAAGCCTCTGATTGCTTCAGAGGATGTGAAGAAAAGAGGATATGACTGACATATAAAGACATGGAACACAGTTGCTTGGGGGAATAAGTGCTGTTAATTTCATTCAGCTCTTATTCAGATGATGCTCCATTTCAGGGAACTCATTTCCTAGGCTGGATAAAATAGTGACTCTACATAAGTCATTAAACTAAATCTCACATATAATTAGATTAATATTTCTCTAAACCACTTGAGAAAGTACATTTTCCTAATATGAATTATTTATAACTATCATTACTATGATTTTAGTGATATAACCACAGAATCAGCATAACTCTCATATATGGGATGTAATCAAGTATCATTTCAATATTATTTAAGAATTGTGGCCTGGCATACTGCTAGAATATGAAACAAATTCAGAATAGCATGGAGCAGAGATACATGGAATCCTAGTAAGTAGGAAAGTGAGTAGGGTGTGACAAACCAGACAGACGATATTTTCTGCTTAAGTTTCCTGAATTGAGAGACCTGAGTTGGTGCTCTTAGCCGATATCAGGTAAGACTTGAATCCCTGGTTGTTATAGCAACCAGTGGCCCAGTGTGTCCCTCATTGGCAAGGAAAAAAATCCATCTGGATGTCTGCAGTCTATTTTTTCTTTTACTCAGCAAAAAATGGTGATCCCAATTTTATTTTTTCCGTGGTAGATTGCTGTGGTTCAGTCGCTAGGACGTGTCCCACTGTTTGCAACCCCATGGACCACAGTGCAGCACACCAGACCTCCCTGTCCTTCACTGTCTCCCAGAGTTTGCTCAAACTTATGTCCATTGAGTTGGTGATGCCATCCAACCATTTTTTCCTCTGTCGTCCCCTTCTCCTCCTTCCCTCAATATTTCCCAGCATCAGGATCTTTTCCAATGAGTCAGATCTTTGCATCAGGTGGTCAAAGTATTGGAACTTCAGCTTCAGTATCAGTCTTTCCAATGGATATTCAGGGTTGATTTTCTTTAGGATTGATGGGTTTGCTTTCCTTGCAGTCCAGGGGACTCTTCAAGAGTCTTATCTAGCACCACACTTTAAAACACGAGAAGTATTAAAATTACAAGTGTAGGTTATACAGAGTAAATTATAAGGATAACCTTATTATGTATTTGTTAAACTAGAAATACATATTTTTGTGATAATTTTCTGTCTTTTTTTTGATATTTAGACACTTTGAATGAGAGATTTCGAAATAGTATTTAGCAGGTGAGCCTTAGATTCCAATTATATGTGTATCTGAGTAATTTTTTGAGACTTACAATTTGTAGATCAAAAGTTATAAAAGAAGTTTTCATGTTATTAATAAGTCTTAAATGTAATTATGCTTCAGAGTTTAATATAGTTGGGTTAGGAAAGTTACATAAGTGCTGTAGAAAACTACTAACTGAGAATAATTGAATTACTATGAAAGAAAGTTAATCACAAATTTATACATGAACTATAGTTGAAAGTGTTTCAAGATATTTAATTAAGTTTGTCAATGTGGGGATTGTTAAGAAATTTGAATTTGTTTACATTATACTGATTAAACACTAAACAAAACTCTCTTGAAAGATGTTGTTAAAATTTACTCAATTTAGAAAAAGAATAATGAAGAAACATTTAAAATAACTTAAAATTTGAATTTAAAACCTTAAGTAAAATAGATCTGTGATGTGTATTTATTAAATTTAGTATTAAGTTAAGGAATCCAAACAGCTAAAGTTAAATTTTCCAGGCACAAGAATTAACCTCATGGTCACGAAAATATGACAGAGACAAATATCTCCTTATGGGAAGGATAGTAATACTTATATTTTGAAAAATAAAAGTAATACTAATTCAAACAAGTGCATATAAAAACCAAAAATCATTGTGCCTTCATCCAGTGGCATAAATCCTTTCACACTTTTTCTACATACATACAATAAATATATACATTTGTAAGTATTGTAGTTAAAGTTTATTTTCTCTCTCCCTTTTTTTTTTTTTTTTGCAAAAATGCTTCTTTGGACAAAGATTTTTATTGAAGTATAGTTGATTTATAACTTGTATTAATTTCAGTGTACAACATGGTAATTCAATATTTTATAGAGTACATTCCATTTTAAGTTGTTATAAGATATTGGCTATATTCCCTGTGCTGTACAATATATCCTTATAGCTTATTTATTTTGTATTTACTAGTTTGTTCTTCTTAATCCTTTACACCGATATTGTCCCTCTCTACTTTTCTCTCCCCACTGGTGATCAATATTCTATTCTTTATATTTGTGAGTCCATTTCTATTTTTGTTATATTCATTTGTTTGTTTTATTTTTTAGATTCCACATATAAGTGAAAACAGTATTTGTCTTTCTCTAATTTATTTTACTAGGTTTATTACCCTGTGTGCGTGCATGCAAGTCACTTCATTTGTGTCTGACTCTTTGTGACTCTAGGGACCATAGCCTGCCAGGCTCCTCTGTCCGTGGGATTCTCCAGGGAAGAATACTAGAGTGGGTTGCCATTTCCTTCTCCAGGGGATATTCGCAACCCAGAGATTGAACCCACATCTCTTGTATCTCATGAGTTGGCAGGTGAATTCTTCACCACTAGTGCCACCTGGGTGGAGAAGGCAATGAACCCCACTCCAGTACTCTTGCCTGGAAAATCCCATGGACGGAGGAGCCTGGTAGGCTGCGGTCCATGGGGTCGCTAAGAGTCGGACACGACTGAGCGACTGCACTTTCACTTTTCACTTTCACACACTGGAGAAGGAAATGGCAACCCACTCCAGTGTTCTTGCTTGGAGAATCCCAGGGACGGGGGAGCCTGCTGGGCTGCCGTCTATGGGGTCGCACAGAGTCAGACACGACTGAAGTGACTTAGCAGCAGCAGCAGTGCCACCTGGGAAGTCCTATTACCCTGCAGGTCCATCCATGTTGTTGCAAATGGCTAATTTTCACTTTTTTTAATTATAAATAATGCACCATGAACATTGAGGTGCATGTCTTTTCAAATTAATGTTTTCAGTTTACTCAGATATATACCCAGGAGTGGAATTGCCGGACCATACTATCCTTGGTGGCTCAGATAGTAAAGAATCTGCCTGCAAAGCGAGAGACGGGGATTCTCTCCCTGGGTGGGGAAGATCCCCTGGATAAGGGAATGGCTACCCATTCCAGTATCCTATCCTGAAGAATTTCATTGACAATGTAGCCTGGTATGCTACAGTCCATAGTATCGCAAAGAGTCGGACATGGCTGAGCGACTAACAGTTTCATTGTTATTTCTTGTATTCATGGTTAGTTCTGTTTTTTAGTTTTTTGAGGAAAGTCCCTACTGTTTCCATAGTAGCTGCCCCAATGACATTCCCACCAGAAGTGTACTTGAGTTCTCTTTGCTCCATATCTTTACCAACATTTTTTATTTGTGGTCTTTTTGATGATAGCTATTCTAACAGATGTGAAGTACTATCTTATTTTGGTTTTGATTGCATTTTCCTGATGATTGGTGATTTTGAGCATCTTTTCATGTGCCTGTTGGCCATCTATCTGTATGTCTTCTTTGGAAAAATGTCTATTCATATCTTCTGCTGATCCTTTAATTCGACAGTTTTTTTGATATTGATTTGTATGAACTGTTCATATATTTTGGACTTTAACCCCTTATTAGTCATATCACTTGTGACTATTTTCCCCCACGCAGTAGGTTGGCTTTTCATTTTGGTGACAGTTTCCTTTGCAGTGCAAAACCTTTTAAGTTCGATTAGATCCCCTTTGTTTATTTTTGTTTTTGTTCCCATTGTCTTATGAGATGGATAAAAAAATATTGCTATGATTTATGTCTAAGAGTATTCTACCTATGTTCTTTCCTAATAATTTTATGCTTTTCAGTCTAACATTTAGGCCTTTATCAATTTTGAGTTTACTTTTATATATAGAGAGAAAAAATGTGGCAGTCATTCTTTTACATGTAGCTGGACAGTTTTCCCAGCACCACTCATTGAAGAGACTGTTTTTTCTCCATTGCATATTCTTTTTCTTGTCTGATTGCTTTGATTAGGACTTCAAATACTATGTCAGATAAAAAGTAGCAAGAATGGGCATCCTTGTCTCTGATTTGAAAAGAAATGCTTTCTTTTCTCTATGAGATATCATAAATAGCCTTTATTTTATTGAGTTGCGTTCCATCTATACCAACTTTGATGAGGGTTTTTATCATGAATGAATATGGAGTTTTATCAAATGCTATTTCCATGTCTAATGAGGTGATCATATGACTTTCATTCTTTCTTTGGTTAATGTGGCATATCACATTAATTGACTGCAGATAGTCAACCATCCCTTCATCCCTAGAATAAATCCCACTTGATCATGGTGTATGATACTTTTTATATATTTCTAGATTCAGTTTGCTAACATGTTGTTGAGGATTTTTACATCTATATTCATCAAAGGTATTGACCTGTAATTTTTCTTCTTTTGTAATGTCTTTTATGGTTTTGGTATCAGGGTAGTGGTGGCCTGGTAGAATTAATTTGAAAAATAGGCAAACTTTCTGGCAGATACTTTGGTGGTATATATCAAATAGCGTGGAACATTCACATTCTTTTATCTGTTTGCTGTTTCTAAATATTTACGGACAAAGCTATTCATCACGTGTGTGCATACTAAGTCACTTCAGTTGTGTCCAACTATTTGTGACCCTATGGACCATAACCTGCCAGGCTCCTCTGTCAAAGGGATTCTGCAGACGAGAATACTGGAGTGGGTTCCCATTTCCTACTCCAGGGGATCTTCCCGACTCTTAAAGTCTCCTTCAGTGGCAGGCAGGTTCTTTACCACTAACACCACCTGGGAAGCTCATTCATCACAGTCATACTTATTTTAAAAATTGAATAAAACTAAATGTCCAAAGAAAGGACTCATTAAAAAGCCATCTTCATTTGGTGAACTATATATGATGTAGCTATTAAAAACTTTGTTTTCAGAACAACTGCATGAGAATATTGCTTAGTGGAAAACTAAGCTATAAGCTTATGTATAAATATGCTTCTAATCAAAATGAATATGTGATATGGAGAGATATATTTGTAAGTATAAAAGAAGACTAGGAACTATTACATCATAATTTTAGCATCTCAGGGTGCTAGAGTTACAGATTTTAAAATGTGTTTTACTTATAAATATCTCCACATTCAGGTCTTCCTCAGTAGTCATATATTATCTTAATAATTATAAATAATAAATGATTTAACATTTAATCATACAAATAATGGATATTGAATTTTATATAATCATTTATTCATTTTATCCACTAATTCATTATTACGCCTCTTCCATCTTTCACACATTGTGTTTATTTTCTTGTGATTTGGCTCTGTTTAGTTGATATATTTTTAGATCATCTAGTCAATCAGTTCGTGGAATGAAATTAGAACACATTCTTCCAAATTCCAACCAAGCATTCTTTGTCTGAGACTACACTGCAAAATAAGAAATAATTTGAAAATTAACTAAAAGAAGCACCAGAACACTAAAAGTGAAGAAAAAGAAATCAGTGCAAATATGTTTGTATGAAAGGTTAAAATCTTGGGCTTGTGAGAAGTTTAGAGAATATTTTTGAAAAACTGGCCATCCAAATAAAACAAGTTTGTGTGGGATGTAAATTCATAAACAAAATGGTTATATGAAGTGAGAAAGGCATGAGTCTTTGTTTGCTTCGATATTATTTTTAACACGTTGAAATATTCCAGTAAGTGATTTGAATTGCAATTTAGGAACCAACTGAGTCAACAAAATAAATATGACAATTTGATGCCATTTGAGGATATTGGCATTTTATAAAAGAAATTGTCTCGCAGAGTAGATCGTGGTTCTGGCTTGGGTTGCATCTCTTTTTCTTTTTTTTTCCCCCCTGGATGGAGATGGTTGCCACCAGGTTCAAAGTATTCTCTTGCCAACTCTAACACCATGGAAATAATTTAAAAGGTGCAATGCATGAAATGCTTCAAGGTAATGAGGCTTTTATAACTGTTTAGAATACAAGGATGCCCTTGTACAGGTGATCAAGAGAGGGAACATACAGATATATCATGCTAATTTGGCAATTTTCACACTTATTTTAGGACCATAGCCAAAGCTCATCAAAGTATGCTTCTCTACAATGTTTGAGCAAACTCTGGGAGATGGTGAAGGACAGAAAAGCCTGGCATGCTGCAGTCTATGGGGTCGCAGAGTCAGACACGACTGAATGACTGAACAACAACAACTATAATCTCAGGCCATAGAGGTTGCTCAACCTCTACTTAAATGTTTCTAGAACAGAGAAATCTCAGTCTCTCCCGGGTTCTCAACTGGGGATCACAGATACTGTATGCGTGTGTTAGTCACTCAGTTGTGTCCTACTCTTTGTGACCCCATGGACTGTAGCTCGCCAGGCTCCTCTGTCCATGGAATTCTCCAGGCCAGAATACTGGAGTGGGTTGCCATGCCCTTCTCCAGGGGATCTTCCTAATCCAGGGATAGAACCCAAGTCTCCAGCATGGCAGGCAGATTCTTTACTGTCTGAGCCACCATGGAAGCCCCACAGATACCATAGGAGTGCTTAATGGAGCTTTAGGGATCAGACAACACCCTGAAGTTACATCCAAATTTTTTGATTCGTGTGTTAGTTTTCATGTCTTAATTCCCAAAAACGTCAGCATCCTCAAAATATTAAAAACCACTGCAGAGGTAGCTGATTACATTTTTCAAGCAGATTGAGTAACTGAAAAACTGGATTTTATATATATATATATATACACACACACACACACACATATATAAATTCTAAAACAAGACAGAATAAGTCTAGTCACTAGATCTGTTTATAACCCTTTCAATAGAACAACTAATTCACTGCTGCTGCTGCTAAGTCACTTCACTATTTCTCCTAAAATCTCTTTCACTCTAAACATCCTCATTTTCCTAAGTATTTCTGTACTGACAACTTTTTGCCCCATCACCATGGCCACTCTCTTTTATACATACTCCACTTTGATCATTATTGCTTCTTGAGGTGTGGTTCCATCTGTGCAAACGTCAGGTGTTACCCTATCGGCACACACAACGAGGAGGATTAATTCTCCTCGTATTCTGTTCACTCATCTTATATTAATACAGAAATACTTACCTTTTGGAGGGAGCCATAACAAATGTTTCTCCCCTTTGAATATCAAATAATTTTTTATGTATTCAGATGTAATATTTGCTTAATTCCATAAAGAAAACTGAAATTATGCATCCCTCAGAGACCTGGGTTTGATCCCTGGGTTGGGAAGATCCCCTGGAGAAGGGAAAGGCTCCCCACTCCAGTATTCTGACCTAGAGAATTCCATGGCCTGTATAGTCCACGGGGTCATAAAGAGTGGGACATGACTGAGCAACTTTCACTTTCACTTACATTCTCACTCCAGCTCCCCCACCTACTTTATTTTCTCTTTTCTATGACTAGGACATTTGATTGTTTGGCCTCACCTTCTGTTAAGTCACTCATGTGCTTGCTTTGACTTTTCATTCAGAACAAGCAAAGTTGTCTGTTTGCTGATCTTATTTCCTCCCAAATTTCCCAGGATGGCATATAGAGAAATACAAGCCATACAGATGTAAAACACTGAAGTTTGATTCTTAGTTCTGTCTCTTGTTATTAAAAATAGTTGTATGATCTTGAATAGTTTAGTTGACATTTCAAAGCATCAAAGCATTCTTCATCTATAAAGTGGAAATATTAATATCTAGTTCATATCATTATAAGAATTAGAAAAGATTGTCTATACATTTTTTAGATTAACTTTATTCTTTCTCCTTTCTACATTCAATTGTTAACAATGTTAGTATTTTTATTATATTATATACCTATAGAAGACTGAGGAATGCTTAGTAAATTTTAGGCCTCATACCATATGCATGCCTCTACTCTTTAACAGGTTCTCCTCCTACTGCCTCACACCACCCACTGTCCTTTTTCTTCAGCTTTAGCCATGCTGGCTTTCTTACTGTTTCTAAAACATTCCACACAAACTCCCATTTCAAAGTTTTTGATTTGCTGTTCACTTTATCTGAATCACTCCCTGCTTCCCTCCCCCTTCCCTCCAATTTAAAAAGTATTTCTTATCTCCTACTTCATGTCTTTATTTTTCAAGTGAAGCCAGCCTGTCAACTTGGTAGCACCTGGCCTCCTCCAAACACAAGAGATAAACCTTGAATATCCTGACATGCTAGAAATCACGGAAGCTCTCAAACAAGACCAGGGTTGTGTGGAACACAGTTTCATAATCAAAAAGAAGAGAGTATGTAGATGAAACTTCTGTTTCTGGCTATTATGGAGTAATCTGTATCAGGCCATCCCTTTTATTGAGTATTATCATAAAGGCAGGATTAAAAAAATTGATAAATAAATACAATGTTTTAAAGTTAATCAATGAATTACCAAGGTGGCCAGCATCTGAGAGCTTCACATTCCAGAAAGAAATTTAGGTGGCTCAACTCTTTCTGCCAGCTTTCCCATAGAATATTAGTCAAATTTCAGACACAGCACTAAGGTGAAGCAGAAAGCAATAACCTAAAGCAGGGGTCAACAAACTGCTACCCGAGGGCCAGATCTGGTCTGTTGTGCACACCGTGCTCATTGGGTTACATAGGTAATGTCTGTGGCTGCTTCTGGAGGTCAATGGCAGAGTTGAAAGGTTTTATTAGCCTCCCTAGCTTGTAAATCAGACATGTCTTTATGTTTCTTTCACAGAACTGGAAGGACAAATCCTGGATTTTAGGGCTGCCAATTGGGTTGAATCGCTGATCCAGGAAGATCCCATGAAGAAGAAAATGGCAACCCACTGCAGTATTCTTGCCTGGGCAATCCCATGGACAGAGGAGCCTAGCGGGCTACACTGCGTGTGGTACCAAAGGGTCGGACATGACTTAGCAACTGAGCAACAGGGACAGTGACGTAAGAGAAAGGGAGTATCAAAGTGTCAAAGAGTGCTGGAAAACATGTTTTTCAGTTGAGACCTCTGGAAAGCTATACTATGACTAAAACCAAATTCAAAATAGATTCCACAAAACACAATACCCAACTTTGCTTCCTCTCAGTCCTTGAATGGATTGAAGTCCTTAATTTATACCAACTCTTCTTAACAAACTGAAGAGTAATAAATCTTTGAAAGAATACGACTTTATCCAGAACTTCTACAACTTTTCATACTCAGTGCCTGACATGTAGTCAGTAACTACCAGAAGTATCAGGAGACAACACAAGTGAAAAGTAAGAGAGGAAAACAAATACATAATAAAAAGGGAGCCTAAAAGTGTCAAGACAGTGAAGTTACCAGTTATAATAACTGAGCAACAGATACAAGAAAATAAATGACAGTATTGGTAACTCACCATAGAACCATAATAAGGCCCAAATTAAAAATTTTAAAAGTGAAAAATACCATTAATGAAAGTAGGGGATTTGGGAGAGAATAGATACATGTGTATGTATGGCCGAGTCCCTTCACCATTCACCTGAAACTGTCACAGCATTGTTAATCGGCTATGCTCTAATACAAAATATTTCTGGTGTTAAAAAATATGAAGAAAGTTAGAGCACAATAGATATGTTTGTGTATTCAGTCACTAAGTCATGTCTGACTCTTTGTGACCCCATTGACTCTAGCCCGCCAGGCTCCTCTGTCCATGGGATTTTCTAGACAAGAATGCTAGAGCTCATGGTCATTTCCTCCTCTGGGGATCTTCCCAACCCAACCCAGGAATTCAACCCATGTGTCCTGAATGTCCTGTATTGCAGGTGGATTCTTTATTGTTGAGCTGTTGGGGAAGCAAGCAGATAACAGTTAGACTAAAGCAATAAAAGAAAGATGGAAAACATCCAAGGAAAGGTAACAGACATGGGTCTCGATAAAAAGCCTAAATGCCTGTCACGTGGGCTCTAATATAGAAGAGAGAGAGAAGGAAGTGGAAACACAATTTGAAGAGATACTAGTTTTTTAAAAAATATTATAAACTAGATAAAAACTAATAAAACTTTAGTAATCCTAAAGAAGATGAGTGAAAAGAAGCTATACCTTCTACATTTTCATATATCTTCTGAAAATTTAAAGCTGAAGAAAACTGTAAAAACAGCCAGAGATAGAAAGAAAAAAACTACATTTCCCTCAATGAAGCTACAGTAAGACTGACACCTATTAACTTGAAACTATGGAAACTTGATGAATCTGATCAAAGTTCTAAATATATAACTAGAAAAACCACAGGATTATATTAAATGTCATCAGGTCTTCCATGCTATGCTTGCTAAGTCATTTTAGTTGTGTCCAGTTCTTTGTGACGCTATGGACCATAAGCCGCCAGGCTCCTATATCCATGAGATTCTCCAGGCAAGAATACTGAAGTGGGCTGCCGTGCCCTACTCCAGGGGATCTCCCTGACCCAGGGATCGAACTCATGTCTACTGCGGCTCCCACATTGTAGGCAGAGCCTTTACTGCTGAGCCGCTAGGGAAGCCCCATCACCAGGTATAAAGACAGCCAAATCCAGAAGGTCAAAAATTCTAATGACATATGGTTTCTTCATCAGACACATAAAAGAAGAAAGAGGAGAAGGAGAAGAGTGGAGGAGGAGAGGAGAACTGTAGGAAGAGGAGGAGGAGGAGGAGGGGAAGAGATGGGGAGAGGGAAAGAGAGGGGGATGGGGGAGTAGGAGAAGAGCAGTGAGTTCCCTACACATGAATGAGTTCTGTTCTAGGAGCCTGTTCTTAAGTCCAGTTGGCTCAAAAGTCCAACAAAATCAGCCTCAGTACCCAACTAACGCAATCAACTATATAGTACTGTACTGTAGCAGGTTGATAATACCTGTCACTGCTGCTTTTACACTTGTTTCTGGACATCCTGGGCTTGAAATGAAGATACTGTACTACTGTGCTATACAGTAAAGTACACAAGAGCCCAGCCACTTGCAGACGGTGCACGCACGTGACAGTGTATGCCAGACACTTGAACTAACTTAAGTGATGGGACAGGAAAACACATGTTTGCATCTTTGAAAATTTGCAACTTGAAGGTTAGTGTGTAGGGGACTTACTGTAGAAAGGTAGAAAGAGGAGGATGAAGAGAAGAAAAAAGAAGGAAAAGAGAGAGAGGAATGGGAAGGGGAAGGGGAGGAAGAAGAGGAAGCGGAGGAGGGAAAATTATCTTGAAATGTATATTAACCTTATGCGTTATTAGAACTTTGCACGTATCCTATTTCAATAAACTCAGAGAAGACATTTGTGAAACAGCTGGGGAAATGTAGGTGTGATAATCCTATTTTTTGTTTAAATTTATTTTTAATTGGGGGATAATTGCTTTACAATATTGTGTTGGTTTCTGCCATACGACAATGTGTATCAGCTATCTGTATAATATAGCCCCTCCCTCTTGAATGAACATATTTTTAAAAGCCCTTAACTCTTAGAGATATGTACCAAACTGAACACAGATAACAATATGATATTTATGATTTCCTTTAATATAATTCAGTGGAGGTGTGGCTAAGTGGGTAAACAAGATTTCCCACATTGATAATTTTTGAAGCTGTTGATGAATACAGGAAATATACTACCATATTTGTATTTTAGAACCTTTCTGTAATAAAAAGTCAAAATCACAGAAAGAAAGAAAGAAAGAGCTAAAAGCTATAAATAGCTTTATAGTTTAAATAATTAAATTTAATTAATAAGTTTAAATAATTAAATAAATTTATAGTTTAAATAGCTATAAATAGTTGAACAAAATGAGCTTGCAATTCACATTTAAAAAGGCATGTCTGTGGAATTATTTTACTACACCTAAGTCCCAGGTATTTCCTCAGAAACACAAAAAGTCAAAGCAACAGTTCTAGATTCCAGAGTTTCAGTTCTTTAATAGTGACTCAGGATCACGTTTTTTGTTTCTTCTGGGAACTCCCTGGCAGTCCAGCCGTTAAGACTCAGGCTTTCACTTCCTAGGTTAACTTACACCAAGAGCATAAACATAAAACATTGTGTTTTTAAATTTCTGTACATCATTTGTCTAACATTAATACATCATCATTTCAAAGATACACTATTTGTATGCATCACTGCTGTATAAGAATCTTTCTGGTTCCTGGAAGGAAGTTTCTAAATCCTTGAAATTTCCTGAGTAATAGGAGTGTCTTAGTTATTCATGAGCCCCTTGGATCACCCCTCAGTTTACGCTAAGAGATGAACTGACTCAGGATGGGAGCTGGGCACCAGAAAGACCAAATCAAGAGGCTTGGGGCTTGGAGTGAGCCTAACCTTGAGGGACAAAAGGGCAGAGATTTGGTATGAGTTCAAGCAGATGATCAATGGTTAAATCAATCAAGTCTTCCCTATTGGAAAAAAAAAAAGGCTCAGGCTTTCATTGTTCTGGACCTGAGTTCACCCCGTCAGGGAACTAAAATCCTGCAAGCTGCACAGTCTGGCCAGAAAGAAAACTTCTTCTTTCAAATGTGTGCTGTAGGCACTGCACAAGACTTCCTAGCGGAAGTGCAATAGAAAATCACAAACCACCTCTACAGAGTGTACAGGGTGTGCTTTATGCACCAGTTTGGTGAGGAGTAGGTAAGCACCTATATCTCTGTATAATATTCTAGAATAGTAGATTATTTTTGAGATTTAATCTTCAAGAGATACATTCCATAAAGAACAGAAAGGATAGCTAACAAGAACTTGCCTGTCACCACGCTTGATCTAGTCTGTTGGTCTGGAATCTGACTGGCCTTTCCAGGTGTATCTGTGCAATTCCAGGCAAGTCACTCAAGCACTGTGCTTTAATGTCCTCTGTGGAATGTGATAATCATACTAACTAGGTCATATAATTGTTATAAGTCAGGGGAGAGATCTATTCTTTTTGCCCAGTATCCATTTTACCCTTTTACTAGTCGTGAGTCCTTAGTATCTCAGTTTTCCTCTGGTAAGCCACCCCTTTCGCACTTTTAACCTGTGTTCATAAGAGAAAGCATGTGATTTAACCTGGCTCTATGATTGGGTCAGAGACGTTTACGTTGTCCAGTGAGAACAAGAGATACAAAGATAATTTTTCTAGGATTTTTGGGAGAGAGGGACATTTTCTTTGTCACTGGACTGGAATCTAGAAGAATGTGAATCTGAAACTGCTATGAGCCATCTCGCTGGGAAGAACTTGAGAACTGAAATAACATGGGAGGAAGGTGGAGCCTAAGCATGGGGTTAAATCAGGCAGAAATTGTTTAAGCCCCCTAATCTAGCAGTTTGTGAAAGAAGCTTGCCTTTTAGTTACTTGAACCACAAAATTCCTTATTGCACAAGGGGAGTGGGAGGGTTGAGTTTAAGCAAGTTTAAGTTGGATCTTATGACTCCTGAAGTATAAAGAATGCTAACCAGATGAGGTGTACATATACATGTATATGTATATATATGTATATATATATAAATTAGGATAGAGGATAGGAAAAATGCACACTGGCGCTCAGTAATATAACACTTCTGTGTATTCATTATAGTCTAGATACTCTTCTTGTTCTATTGGCATCATATAATTATCTTACGTAATCCTTATAATCTATTACGCAGGGCATTTTATTTTATCTATTGCGGCATAACAAATTACACCAAAATTTAACATATATGGTTTCATTGTTTCTGTAAGTCAGGAGCTTACAGAATAAGGGATCAGCTTATTTAATCCTGGTCTGACTCATAGTCTTAACAAGAGCTTTCAGTTAAAAAATCTTTTGGGATTACAAATATGTGAAGACTTGACTGGGGCTGGAGGATCCACTTTCAAGATAGAAAAATAAGTGATCCTATAGAGGCAGAAGCTTCACTGTCTTTCATGATTGAGTACTGGAAGTGATACTCTGCCACTTACATGTCATCCTATTGCTTACACAAGTTATCCCTCTTTAGTGTAGGGGCAGGCTACATAAGGATGTGCATACAGGAGGCAGGGACCATTGGGGACTGGCTAACCACACAGAGTATGTCATTATCTCTGTTCTAAACATGAGAAAACTAAAACTTGGAATAAATAATTTGTCCAAAGTCAATAGCTGTTGAGCGATGGAACATGAGTGGGCACTTAGCTAGTCTTTTTTCCAGGACCTACTCTCTTAATCACAGTGCAATGCTTTCTGGTTAACTGTCTCAGTAGAAGTTATCCTTTATCACTTATCATGTATCCAGCAACTCATTTGCCTTCATAAGTGAATGTAAGAATATAGAATATAAAACTTAATGTCTATCTCTATCACTTTAATATTGAAACATGTGTCAGAAGGCTTAAGACAATGTATCCTTGCAAAAGTCTGTTTCAAAAGATTTCATGTATATTAAAACATTTGGAACAACTACCCTAGTGTCTCCATTGGCTAAACCCAATCAGAAACAAGCCAGTTTGGGAGCCTTGAGTGCACTTCTCAGGGTTAGCCTTCAGAGCATAGAGCCAGGCAGAAATAGGCAAAGAAGTTCCACAGAGCAAGAGAATTAACAAGCCTAGCGTCCCTACACCTTTAATTAGCAAATTGCTTACTTGGAAATAAGTGATTTGTAAGTAAAGTGAAAAAATAGCCCCATGTAGAGCACATCTTCTCCTGTGAGAACTCCAAAACTACAACTCACTGCAGAACAACCATCGACTGGAGAATGTTGGATTCCACCAAAAAAAGATACCCCACATCCAAGGGCAAAGGAGAAGCCCCAGAGACATGGTAGGAGGGGTGAAATCGCATTTAGAACCAAACCCCTTACCCGCCAGAGATGCTCAGAGGGCTCAAACAAACCTTGTGTGCACCAGGACCCAGAGACCCCACAGAGACTGAGCCAGAAATGTTTGAGTGTCTCCTGCAGAGGTACAGGTCGGCAGTGGCCTGCCGCAGGGGCAGGGGCTCTGGGTGCAGCAGACCTGGGTATGGCATAAGTCCTCTTGGAGGAGGTCACCATTAACCCTACCACAGAGCCACTGGAACTTACACATGACTGGGGGAACAGACTCTTGAGGGACACAAACAGAACCTTGTGCACACCAGGACCCAGAAGAAAGGAACAGTGACCCATAAGAGACTGACCCAGACTTGTCATGAGTGTCCAGGAGTCTCCGGTGGAGGGGTGGGTCGATGGTGGCCTGCTGCCAAGGTTGGGGGCACTGAGTGTGGCAGTGTGTGCAGGGGACCTTTTGAAGGAGGTCCTCATATGTTCATTGCCTCCACCATAGTTTTGCCTCAGGTAAAACAACAGGGAGGGAACACAGCTCCAGTCATCCACAGAAAATTGGATTAAAGATTTACCCACCCATCAGAACAAGACCCAGTTTCCCCCTCAGTCAGTCTCTCCCATCAGGAAGCTTCCATAAGCCTCTTATCCTTATCCATCAGAGGGCAGACAGAATGAAAACCACAGTCACAGAGAACAAACCAAACTGATCACATGGACTACAGCCATGTCTAACTCAATGAAACTATGAGCCCGCCATGTAGGGCCATCCAAGATGGACAGGTCATGATGGAGCGTTGTGACAAAACATGGTCCACTGGAGAAGGGAATGGCAAACCACTTCAGTATTCTTTCCTTCAGAACCCCATGAACAGTATGAAAAGGCAAAAAGATAGGACACTGAAAGATGAACTCCCCAGGCTGGTAGGTGGCAACATAGTATGCTATGGGAGATCAGTGGAAAAGTAACTCCAAAAAGAATAAAGAGACAGAGCCAAAGCAAAAATAGCACCCATTGGTGGATATGACTGGTGATGGAAATAAAGTCTGATGATGTTACTATACTCCTGCATAGTAACCTGGAAGGTTAGGTCCATGAATCAAGGCAAATTGGAAGTGCTCAAACAGGAGATGGCAAGAGTGAACATCAACATTTAAGGAATCAGCAAACTAAAATGGACTGGAATTGATGAGTTTAACTCAGATGACCATTATATCTACTACTATGGACAAGACTCCTTTAGAAGAAATGGAATAGCCATCATAGTAAACAAAAGAGTCCAAAATGCAGTACTTGAATGCAATCTCAAAAATGACAGAATGATCTCTATTCATTTCCAAGGCAAATCATTCAATATCGCAGTAATCCAAGTTTATGTTCCAACCAGCAATGCTGAAAAGCTGAAGTTGAATGGTTCTATGAAGACCTACAAGACCTTCTAGAACTAACACCCAAAAAAGATGTCCTTTTCGTCATAGGGAACTGGAAAGCAAAAGTAGGAAGTTAAGAGATAACCTGGAAAACAGGCAAATTTGGCCTTGGAGTACAAAACAAAACAGGTCAAAGGTTAACAGAGTTTTGCGAATAAAATGCACTGATCATAGCAAACACCCTCTTCCAACAACACAAGAGATGACTCTACACATGAACATTACCTGATGGTAAATACTGAAATCAGATTGACTATGTTCATTGCAGCTGAAGATGGAGAAGTTCTAAACAGTCAGCAAAAACAAAACAGGGAGCTGACTGTGGCTCAGATCATGAATTCCTTATTGCCCAATTCAGACGTAAATTGAAGAAAGTAGGGAAAACCACTAGACCATTCAGGTATGACCTAAATCAAATGCCTTACAATTATACAGTGGAAGTGATGAATAGATTCAAGGGATTAGATCTGGTAGACAGTTTGCCTGAAGAACTATGGATGGAGGTTCATGACATTGTACAAGAGGCATTGATCAAGACCATCCCCAAGAAAATGAAATGCAAAAAGGTAAATGATTGTCTGAGGAGGCCTTACAAATAGCTATGAAAAGAAGAGAAGCAAAAAGCAAAGGAGAAAAGGAAAGATATACCTATTTGAATGCAGAGTTCCAAAGAATATCAAGGGGAGATAAGAAAGACATCCTCAGTGATCAATGCAAAGAAACAGGGGAAAATAATATTGGCACTCAATATGCCAGCAAATTTGGAAAACTTGGCAGTGGCCACGGGACTGGAAAAGGTCAGTTTTCATTCCAGTCCCAAAGAAAGACAATGCCAAAGAATATTCAGACTACTGGACAATTGCACTCATCTCACATACTAGCAAAGTAATGCCCCCAATTCTCCAAGCCAGGCTTCAACATTATGTGAACCGTGAACTTCCAGATGCTCAAGCTGGATTTAGGAAAGGCAGAGGGACTAGAGATCAAATTGGCAACATCTGCTAGAGCATTGAGAAAGCAAGAGTTCCAGGAAAACATCTACTTCTGCTTTATTGACTACGTCAAAGTCTTTGACTGTGTGGATTACAACATCCTGTGGGAAATTCTTTAAGAGATGAGAATACGAGACCATCTGACCTGCCTCCTGAGAAATCTGAATGCAGGTCAAGAAGCAACAGTTAGAACTGGACATGGAACAACAGACTGGTTCCAAATTGGGAAAGAAGTACATCAAGGCTGTATATTGTCACCCTACTTATTTAACTTATATGCAGAGTACATCATGAGAAATGCTGGGCTGGATGAATCACAAGCTGGAATCAAGATATCTGGGAGAAATATCAATAACCTCAGATATGCAGATGACACCACCCTTATGGCAAAAAGTGAAGGAGAACTAAAGAACCTCTTGATGAAAGTGAAAGAGGAGAGTGAGAATGTTGACTTAACACTCAACATTAAGAAAACTAAGATCATGGCATCCTGTCCCATCATTTCATGTTAAATAGATGGGGAAACAGTGGAAACAGTGGCTGACTTTATTTTCTTGGGCTCCAAGATCACTGCAGATGGTGACTGCAGCCATGAAATTAAAAGACGCTTGCTCCCTGGAAGAAAAGCTCTGACCAACCTAGAGAGCACATTAAAAAGCAGAGACATTACTTTGCCAACAAGGGTCCGTCTAGTCAAGGCTATGGTTTTTCCAGTAGTCATGTATGGATGTGAGAGTTGGACTATAAAGAAAGCTGAGGGCCAAGGAATTGATGCTTTTGAACTGTGGTATTGGAGAAGACTTGAGAGTCGCTTGGACTGCAATGAGATCCAACCAGTCCATTCTAAAGGAAATCAGTCCTGAATATCCATTGGAAGGACTGATGCTGAAGCTGAAACTCCAGTACTTTGGCCACCTGATGTGAAGAACTGACTCATTCGAAAAGACCCTGATGCTGGGAAAGATTGAAGGCAGGAGGAGAAGGGGACGACAGAGGTTGAGATGGTTGGATGGAATCACCGACTTGATGGACATGAGTTTGAGGAACTCTGAGAATTTGTGATGGACAGGGAGGCTGGCGTGCTGCAGTCCACGGCATTGCAAAGAGCCAGACAGAGTTCAGAGAGTTCAGACTGACTAACTGAACTGATTGAGAGCATGCTTTTCAGGGTATTTTCCAAAAAAGCTTAGATCACTGCAATATTCTGAATGATTAATATTTCATCCTTATTCATTTCTTCTTCTTCCTTTAAATAGCCTGTCTTTCCTCATTCTGTCATATTGAATTTTTTGGACCAACAGTATATTTAGAAGGCTTTAGTCAGTTCATAGAGTCAACAGTTTGACTGTACAATTGTCTTTATGCTGTGATGTTCATATGGAAGAAAAGCTATGAAAAATCTAGACAGCATATTAAAAAGCAGAGACATTACTTTGCCAACAAATGTCTGTCTAGTCTAAGCTATGGTTTTTCCATTAGTCTTGTATAGATGTGAGAGTTGGGCCATAAAGAAAGCTATGAAGTAAAAGTTGATCAGTCTTATCCAACTCCTTGTGACCCCATAGAATATACAGTCCATGGAATTCTCCAGACCAGAATACTGGAATGGTAGCTGTTTCCTTCCTCGGGGGATCTTCCCAACTAAGGGACTGAACCCAGGTATACCTCCTTGCAGGCAGATTCTTTACCAACTGAGCCACCAGGGAAGCCCTGGTGAGAAAGAAAGCTGAGCACAGAATAATTGATGCTTTTGAACTGTGGTGTTGGAGAAGACTCTTGAGAGTCCCTTGGATTGCAAGGAGATCCAAGCAGTCCATCCTAAAGGAAATCAATCCTGAATATTCATTGGAAGGACTGATGCAGAAAGCTGAAGCTCTAATACTTTGACCACCTGATGAGAAGAACAGACTCATTGGAAAAGACCCTGATGCTGGGAAAGATTGAAGGCAGGAGGAGAAGGGGATGACAGAGGATGAGATGGTTGGATGGCATCACCGACTCAGTGGACATGTGTTTGAGCAAGCTCCGGGAGTTGCTGATTACAGGGATGCCTGGCGTGCTGCAGTCCATGGGGTCACAAAGAGTCGGACACGACTGAGCGACTGAACTGAACTGATGTTACAGAACAGAGCAAATGCTTTGTGATTGATAAAGAAAACACGTTGTATCAAATAATTTAAAAAAATTTAACAGAATCAATTGACTGATGCATTCTGTCATATTTCAATATCACTTTTCGAGAATTGTTTGGGACTACCCTAATGACAAAAAGACAACTCTTTAAGTGTTTTTCTCATCATTGTGATTTTGGCAGTTCATCATTAGCTTATCTTCATTTATTTATTATTTATTTAAAAATTCTTATTTTCTGTGTGTTCTGTGCTCAGTAGTGTCCAACTCTT
This sequence comes from Dama dama, assembly GCF_033118175.1. NCBI lineage: Eukaryota > Metazoa > Chordata > Mammalia > Artiodactyla > Cervidae > Dama > Dama dama. The sequence continues at coordinate 21,103,999 of NC_083686.1, read as the reverse complement.
TGCCACCCTAAGTACTGTAGTCCAGCAGGCTTCTCTGCTCATGGGATTTTCCAGGCAAGAATACTAGAGTGGGTTGCCATTTCCTCTTCCAGGGGAATCTTCCCCACCCAGGAATAGAACTGGCATCTCTTGTGTCTCCTGCATTGGCAGGCATATTCTTTTCCACTGTGCCACCTGGGTTTCTTGTTTTATGTATGTTAAATGTTCCCTGACAAAACATATGGTTATACTTTCTGTATATGGCACCCTACTTTCCACATATAACAATGGTATCCCACTACCTCTGTCCTTGAGCCAAGGACATTATGTCTAGAATTTTTCTTGCAGGGCATCTCTAGGACCACATTTTCTTTCTGTTTCCATGGTTTAAATTTCAGTCCATAGTCTAATTACCTTGATAAGTCTCTGCTGGGCTCATGCATTAAATGCCCCAAGCATTTATTTACTAAAATGAAAATATGAGTCTTATATGGAGTCTTTATGGAGTCTTATATAAACACACTTGTTTTGGATAATGATGACATAGCAACAATAGTAAGAGACCTTAGAAGGCATGGAGCATAAAATGTCAGGATAGGAATTCTGACCTTTGACATATACAGAGTTGCCTATGGAAGCCATATGAATAGATATTTTTCCCAGTGATTATGGTGGCTCAGATAGTAAAGAAACTGCCTGCAATGCAGGAGACCTAGGTTCAATCCCTGAGTTGCAATCTCCTAGAGAAGCGAGTATCTATGCACACCAGTATTCTTGGGGGGATAATCCCGTGGACAGAGGAACCTGATGGGCTACAATCTATTGGATCGCAAAGAATTAGACACAATTGAGTGATTGTTCACAACTAACACTTCTTTTTTAAACGGAAGCCATATGAATAGATATTTTTCTTAGTGATTACTAGAGCCTATATTTTTCACAGTGCAACTTTTTTTTTAAAACTGACAGAGTCTATAGTTGGTTTCATCAATATAGGAAAGTGCCTAGCTTCAAAACATAGTTAAAGTAACTCAGAGCACTAAAATAATATTTTTGAGGTACCCTTCTTGAGTCAGGCAATAAAACACGATGTTCAGGGCCAAGCAGAACATAATAATAATAATAAAAACCTCGTAAGTCTTTTTATTTTTTTCTGTCAGTGTCAGAGAGGACCTCCACATGTTTTCTAGAAAACTTGCAATTTGGAGTTGCTATTATCTTTGGCTCTGATTTAACAGTAAACTAGTTAACCTAAATTCTAAGACACTCATGATAGACATGTGGCTGGTGAAAAAGACCCTCTGTTTAGTGGACTATGGTTTTTGCAGAAAGAACTGCGGTCCTCCAAACTATTTTAATGTTATGGCTTTAAATGGATAACCCTAGTGCAATTAAGTCATAGTTTGGAGTGGAAAGGAGGTGGAGGAGATATTAAAACCAATGAAAACACTGCTGACCAAATTACTTTGGCTCTTTGATGGAACAGATACATCAGATTAAAAAGTGATTTGCAATACTGTGTACATACTACAGTCCAAGAATTTTTGACTTTCAGATTGATGAAGCCGTAAAGAAAAACTGCCACCTATATGCTTGCTTACTTTTCAAATATGAAATACCTAAAAACTGGTCTAATTATGGACTATAGTCCTCCAATGAACATTAATAAAAGTTTGACCAAACCTAAATTATGCTTTCCACAACCTTTTTAAAGTAAAAAAAAAAAACCAAAACAAAACAAAACCTCAACCAATTATAGTAACAGTGCTGTGTAGGAGGTTTGCAAATATATGATACATTTTGACAGCTGTTTTTTACTGGACTCCTATCAAGACAATCACTAAAATATTTTGGAATGCTTAAAATGAGGGAATGCTAAATTTGTAGCTGTGCCTCAGCCACTGGAGGCCCCAGAGTGGGAAAGTGTTTTTTGGTTGCTACAGTGCTACCCATTATCGAAGTCAGCCACATTCTGTCACTCAGATTTCCCAGTAATTGATACAAAATATTCACTTATTAAATTAAAAAAAAATTTTGAAATGTAACTGCTTTAGGATGTTATGCTAGTTTCTGCTGTACAATGAAGTAAATCAGCCACATGCACACATATATCCTCTCCTTCTTGGACCTACCTCCCACCCTCCACCTCATCCACTTCCCCCAGGTCAACATAGAGCACTTGTGCACAGTAAAGGAAACCATTAAAAAGGCAAAAAGACAACCCTCAGAATGGGAAGAAATATTTGCAAACAGAGGACTAATCTCCAAAATATACAAACAGTTCATGGAGCTCAGCATCAAAAAAAAACCAAAATATTCATTTTAAAGGTAAAATGAATATTACCTCACCGCTCAAAATGTTTATACCATTTTTGTTAAGAATCATGTCCTTCTGACACAATCAATAAAATGGTCAGGTAATATATTCAGAGATTGTCCCCGTGAAATGGGTTTGATGATTATAAAATAATACTCCCTAATTTGTAAATAACAAATTGCTGGAAAGCAACAGGAAGGAATAAATGAGTGTGTAGAGCTCATGCTTGACCCTCTCATTATCAGTAGTTTCATAGATAATGATGAAGTTGTTGCTATTGTTCAGTCGCTCAGACATGTCCGACTCTTTGTGACCCCATGGACTAGACAGCACGCCAGGCTTCCTTGTCCTTCACTGTCTCCCGGAGCTTGCTCAAACTCGTGTCCATTGTGTCTGTGATGCCAACCAACCATCTCATACTTTGTCACCCCCTTCTCCTCCTGCCTTCAATTTTCCCCACCATCAGGATCTTTTCCAATGGGTTGGTTCTTCATATCAGGTGTCCCAAGTATTGAAGTTTCAGCATCAGTTCTTCTAATGAATATTCAGGACTGATTTGCTATATGATTGGCTGGTTGGATCTCCTTGCTGTCTAAGGGACTACCAACAGTCTTCTTCAACACCACAGCTGAAAAACATCAATTCTCGGGCTTTCAGCCTTCTTTATGGTCCAACTCTCACATCCATACATGACTGTTGGAAGAACCATAGCTTTGACTAGATGGACCTTTGTTGGCAAAGTCAAGTCTCTGCTTTTCAATGCACTATTTAGGTTTTTCATAGCTTTTCTTCCAAAGAGCAAGCATCTTTTAATTCCATGACTGCAGTCACCATCTGCAGTGATTTTGGAGCCCAAGAAAATAGTCTCTCACTGTTTCCATTGTTTCCCCATCTATTTGCCATGAAGTGATGGGGCCAGATGCCACGATCTTCATTTTTTGAATGTTGAATTTTAAGTCAGTTTTTTCACTCCCTTGTTTCACCTTCATCAAAAGGCTCTTTAGTTCCTCTTCACTTTCTGCCATAAGGGTGGTTTCATATGCATATCTGAGGTTAATATTTCTGCCAGTGAAGTACTGTTTCCTGTTTCCTGTTCTATGATCTATCCATGTGTGTGTGCTGTCACTTCAGCCATGTCCAACTCTTTGCGACCCTATAGTCTATAGCCTGCCAGTCTCCTCTGTCCATGGGATTTCCCAGGCCAGAATACTGGAGTGGGTTGCCATTTCCTTCTCCAGGGGATCTTCCCAACCCAGGGACCAAACCTGTGTCTCCTCCATTGGCAGGATGATTCTTTAGCACTGAGCCACCAAGTAACCAAGATACTCTAGTAATATTCTGTTTCGTGATCTTGTTATGTTTCGGAGCTCTTTCAGGAATTGGAGTGTCGTTGCTTTTCTCTGACAGATTCTTTATTTTCTGAAGACTTTGGCCTTTTTTCTTTGATGCACTCCTATAGTTGATCCTTCTTCTTCAGCCATCACCCACCCCAGAGGTTCCCGCCTCCACGTTGGTTTGGTTTTCCCCCATGCTGTTTTTTGTTATTGTTGCGTGTATGTGTATATGTGTTTTATTTAGAATAAAGCTAACTTGAACTTTAGTTAAAATCACTTTTTACTCTCCTTCCACCCCTCTTCCTCCCTCTGTTTACTCCATCTCAGTCACCTTTGCTTATGTGCATCCAGCCTAGCTGGGTTCCTGAGCTGCAACTATCTGGAAGCACCTGAGTCTCAGGACTCCCTTCTTATGATTCTCTCCTTCTCTGCCATCACTGGACAGCAAAGTGTCTCCCTCACACTGTCTAAGAACATCCTGAGGAAGCTCTAGAAATTCGTAACAGGTAGGCAACAAGAAATCCAAATTTTGCATCAATTCCAGGTCCTTTTCACAGTGAGTCCCTTAAGTTATTTGCTCCAGCCCTTATATCAAGCAGCATATGAGACAAGACCTGCAATATTTAAGGCATACACATAGACTCTAATTCCAGTTTATCTATTCTCATCCCCTGTCCCTTACTTTCAATTTCTACCAATGACGTTCTTCCCTCTCTTCTTTTGTTAATTATTGTCCATTCTGCCTGGAAAAAGCATTTACAAATCCTCCCCACACCTCAAGTGTCAGTTCCTCCAGGAAGCCTTCTCCCATATCTTAGTTAACCTGTGTGTTTCTTTTTTAAAATTTATTTTATTGAAGTATAGCTGATTTAAAATATTGTGTTAATTTCTGCTGTACTTCAGAGTGATTCAGTTTTCATGTTTCAGAATATGAAAAAGATACACATTCTTTTTCATATCCTTTTCCATAATGTTTTACCACAGGATATAGAAAATAGTTCCCTGTGCCGTACAGTAGGACCCTGTTGTTTATCCATCCTAGGTGCAACAGTTTGCATCTGATGATCCCAAACTCCCAGTCCATCCTTCCCTTCCCCCATCCTGACAACCCCAAGTCTGTTCTCTACATCTGTGAGTCTGCCTCTGTCTCGTAGACAAGTTCATTTGTGTCACATTTTAGATTTCATATATAAGTGAGGCCATACAGTATTTGACTCTCTATCTGACTTGCTTCACTTAGTATGATAATCTCTAGGTCCATTCATGTTGCTGAGAATGGCATTGCTTTGTTCCCTTTTTATGACTGAGTAATATTCCATTCGTGTGTGTGTGTGTGTGTGTGTGTGTGTGCGTGTATGTGTGTGTGTGTGTATACACATATATATACACACACCACATCTTTTTCATTCATTCATCCTTTAATGGGGCATTTATGTTGTTTACATATCTTAGCTATTGTGAAAATAGTGCTTCTGTGAACATCGGGGTACGTGTATCTTTTGAATTATAGTTTTGTCTGGATATTTGATGCCAAAGAGTGGGATTTCTGAATCATATGATGATGACTCTATTTTTCAGTTTTTAAAGGAAATTCCGTCTGTTCTCCATCCTGGCTGTACCAACCTTTTCTCTCCTGTGTGTTTCTTTGTAATCCCTGTGTGTTTAGGCCCTCAGACTTCAGTGTGCACTGAAATAACCTCGAGGACTTCTTGCAGTACAGATCCCTGAGCTTCTGTTTCAGTGGATCTGAAATGCAGCCTGAGACTTTGAATGTCTAACTAGTCTCTAGGGGAAGTTGATGCTGGTAATGTAGGGATACACGTCAAGACTCACTGTTCCAGGTTCTACCAGAAAGATAAAGAACATCACAGCATACTAACACATATATATGGAATTTAGAAAGATGGTAACGATAACCCTATATGCAAAACAGAAAAAGAGACACAGAAGTACAGAACAGACTTTTGAACTCTGTGGGAGAAGGTGAGGGTGGGGTGTTTCGAAAGAACAGCATGTATATTATCTATGGTGAAACAGATCACCAGCCCAGGTGGGATGCATGAGACAAGTGCTCGGGCCTGGTGCACTGGGAAGACCCAGAGGAATCGGGTGGAGAGGGAGGTGGGAGGGGGGATCGGGATGGGGAATACGTGTAAATCTATGGCTGATTCATATCAATGTATGACAAAACCCACTGAAATGTTGTGAAGTAATTAGCCTCCAACTAATAAAAAAAAATAAAAATTAAAAAAAAAAAGACTCACTGTTCCAGGTTCTAATCAAACATGGAAACATTATAAGACTAGGTAGAATTTCCCCAAGCCAATTGTGAACCCTTTGAAGGCAAAGGACTTGGTCTGAAACCCGTGGATGCAGAGCCCGTGAATGTGGAGGGCCTATTGTACAATGACATTCTATGTAAGGGACCTGAACACCCAGGGAGTTTCGTGTCTGAGGGGGTCCTGAAACCAATCATCCTGTGCATGCTGAAGGACAACAATCCAGTTGTCTTTTTAGTACGTGAGCATGATGCCTGACACTCAGTAAGCAATTAATGAAAAGTGAAGAAAGTGAAAGTGTTAGTCACTCAGTCATGTCCGACTCTTTGCAATCCCATAGACTGTAGCCCACCAGGTTCCTCTGTCCATGGAGTTCTCCAGGCAAGAATACTGGTGTGGGTTTCCATTCCCTTCTCCAGGGCATCTTCCTAACCCAGAGATTCAACCTGAGTCTCCTGCATTGTGGGCAGATTCTTTACCATCTGAGCCACTAGGGAAGCCAATCAATGATGCTGACAAATAAAAGATTATAGAATTGGGAGGCAGGCTGAAATGGATTTTGTTGTACCAATAACTAGCTAAACTAGCTGTTCAGTAACTTGGGTATCTAACTTTAGCTGTCAGGTCTTCAGTTTCCTCATCTATACTTAAGGATTAAAAACTAGTACACACTGTATCTGCTTATTTTATTAAATTAAATTATTGATATATGTTGGGCTTCCCAGGTGGTGTTGGTGGTAAAGAACCTGCCTGCCAATGCAGGAGATGTAAGAGATGTGGGTTCAATCCCTAGGTCATTAAGATCCCCTGGTAGGGGGCGGGGGGCATGGCAACCCACTCCAGTATTCTTGCCTGGAGAAGTCCATGGACAGAGTAGCCTGGCGGGCTATAGTCCATAGGGTCTCAAAGAGTTGGACTCTACTGAAGCGACTTAGCATGCATGAATGCATTGACACGTTAATATATAAATATATGTTTGATATAATCCTCTCTACTGGTTTTGGTGTATGTGTGTGTGCGTACAATGATAAGCTTACTGTTAGTGCATCTTAAGTGCTTAGTAAGTGGTTTCTTATTAGAATTATGAATAAATGTGGCTGAAAAGTCTTTCTTCTGGCTACTAATCACATTAACTGCACAACTTGTACTGGTCAGCTTCTATGGAAGCCTGGGACTGGGCAGTGGAAGCAAGAGGAAGAGCAAAGTTATTCTATACAGAACTGGGGGACACAGGGTAGGTCTCTGAAACATGACTTGCTGTGGTCACTGGAAAGTCCTTGTTTATTAAAAGTGGTTTAGGGTTAGACAATATGTTCTTGAATTTTCAAAGCTTTGATTTTCATTGGAATGGATAAGTCTTTAAATTAAATGTGGTTAACTTAACATAAACATCTAATACTTTCTTCATCTCCTATATCTGCTCTCCTTGGAATACCGCCAAGTCACTGGAGAGTTGCTGAAATACAGTTCTTGAGTAATGATTAACATATAGCATGAGGTTAGTTTTCCATCTGGAGATTTTACATGTGTGTACACTTAAACCCTGAGGGATTCTGACTAAGAGAAAATCTCAGATCCTAGGAAGTATAGGTGAATAGCTATTATCTGATTGAAATATGCAACTGGCCTCTTCTAACCAGTGTTGGGCAGGAAGAAAGGTGCTTCAATCTGTCAGGTCTTAGAGATGTCACTGAAGCTATTCTCACCACCCAAATCCTGAAAACTGAGAAACATCTTACTCCTATGTTGGAGTGATTTAAATGTCAAACTGATTTTTTAGTATACTTAGGTGGGGGCGTCAGGGGACAGTTAGGAGGAAAGCAGAATGAACTTTTGGAAAGGACAGTTGATTTCAGTTAGAACCTAATCTACTCTTACTTTAAATCATCTCATTAACTTTGGTAGAAGTTAACACTGACAGAAAATTACCTGATACAGAATTATTAGAAGATGAGTTTGTTAAAATTCTGCTAAATCATTCTGTCCTAAACATCCTTATAAATCAATGTTCAATTACTTTCACCATCTGCAAATGAAAAACCAAACATTACTAAGTATGTACTGTATTTAAGCTCTTGGACATGAGTTTATTCTTTACATGGCTGATGTTTATCACTGCCCTAGAGATGAGCAAATAGAAGCTCTGAATAAGAGATATTGCTCTGTGATGACCTAGAGGGTGGGACAAGGGGTGGGTGGGAGGGAGGCTCAAAATGGAGGGGATGTGTGTGTGCATATAGCTGATTCACTTTGTTGTACAACAGAAACTAACACAACATTATAAAGAAATTATACTCCAATAAAAAAAAAAAAAAGACAGAGATTTGCCCAAGAAAATAACTCCTAGTAAGCAGACCTGGAACCAGTTCCTGATTGCAAACCTAGAATTTAACACATTTCAACTAAATCCTCCTTATCAAGAATGGAAATCTACTTGTCTGTTCACATATTTTAAAATTGCATCAACTTTCTCTATGTGTTAGCTCTTCAATTATTTTACTGATTATAGACCACTCACTTAAAAGTTAACTTGCTTTTGAAATACTGAAATTGTGCCTTCTACCCTTACATATTCAACTTGTAATGACTAGGTAAAGGTAGGTACTAGTATGTTTAGTCACTCAGCCATGTCCGTGTCTGACTCTTTGTGGCCCCATAGATTGTAGTCCACCAGGTTCCTCTCTCCATGGAATTTTCCAGGCAAGAATACTGGAGCAGGTTGTAATTTCCTATTCCAGGGGACCTTCCAGACCCAGAGATCAAAATTGCAGCTTTTGCATCTCCTGCATTGGCAGGTGGATTCTTTACCACTAACACCACCTGAGAAGCCCAGGTGCTAATATGCACACATGCATGCCAAGTCACTTCAATCATATCTGACTCTTTGCGACTGCAGCCCACCAGGCTCCTTTGTCCATGGGATTTACCAGGCAAGAATACTGGAGTGGGTTGCCATGCTCTCTTATAGGTGATCTTCCTGACTCTGGGATTGAACCCGAGTCTCCTGCAGCTCCTTCATTGCAGGCGGATTCTTTACCACTGAGCCACTGGGGAAGCCTGGGTACTAATATACTAGTATTTTATTTCCTTAGTATAAATCAGTAGGAGACTTGCTCAGGATTATCCAACGAATAATTCAGAGTCTATAGCACTCTATACTCTCCCCACATATCCATTTTTTTTTTTTTTTTGCATTTCCATGCAGATTCCTGTTCTTTTGTGCGTAAAGTAAGATCAAGTGTTATTTTTATTGAACTATTTAAGAGTTTGAAAACCACCAGTTTCCATTAGATGCACAGATTTCCTTGAAATGTGAATTTACCTGTGGCCAAAGAGTGTTCTCCACTGTTTTCTAGTTCACACCACCACTTTGCACTCAGATTTGTCTTAATTGTCACAGCATGATTTTCTTTTTCATAGACAGTGGAACTCACCTTGAACCACCATCAGCGCATGAGTGTGTGCATGCTAAGTTGCTTTAGTCGTGTCTGACTGTTTGTGACCCTATGGACTGCAGCCCGCCAGGTTCCATACACATGATAAACTAGATTTCCCTGTGAAAGCCATCACAACCATCAGATGTGAGCAAAGAACATTTCATTAAGGATGAGGTTAGTAATGGCAATGAGATTAGTAAAGGAAATGGCAACCCACTCCAGTGTTCTTGCCTGGAAAATTCCATGGACAGAGGAGTCTGGCAGGCTACAGTCCATGGGGTTGCAGAGTCGGACATGACTGAGAGACTGAGTGTGCATGAGATTAGTAATATTTCACCTAAAGTCCTAAATAGCAGAAATGGTTCTCATGCTAAAATTCTAGCAGAACACTTATATTTGAACGTATCTTAAACCATGAACTGTGTCAGTGAGGCTTTGCAATTTCTAATTGTATAATGCCAAACATACATGCCTCCTCCCTCAGGAAAAAAACCTCTTGAATTTTCAACGACTAGGTCTTAACTGCCTAAAAAAATGAACGAAGTCTGAAGTTGAATTTTCTGATGTTGCAATTTTTGTTATTATTTTAGAGAGAGGAAATATGTTACTTAGCAAGCCTCCTTTTGTTTCATGAATATGAAAGATAAAATTTCCCTGTTATATGTGAGGGTTTTAGGGGGGTAAAAAAAAAAAAAAAAAAAAACCTGTTTAAATACGCCAACTTTAAATGTCAGACAGGCTAGATTTGATTCCTAGCTCTATTGTCTCCTAACTGTTGTGAACTTGGACAAATACTTAACCTCGTTGACTGTTAGTCACAGAGATATCCATGGAGATAATGATACCTACTTTTTTTTTTTTTTCATTGTTGTTCATTTTTTTTTTTTATTAGTTGGAGGCTAATTATTTAATTTATTAGTTGGATACCTACTTTTAAGAGCAGTAGTGAAGATTAAGTGAGATAATCCACAGAAAATATTTAGTTCCATTCTTGCACATAGGGGGGCTTTAAAATGTCTTAGTAGTTACAGCAATTACTGAGATGTGGTACATGTTTTGATAAGTTAAAAATAAACCCTCCACATACATTAGAACCTAATTCTGAAGTCAGGGAATGAATACATTATTGAAGAAGACAAAGTAAAATAACACATGCTTTACTGCACCTTTGTAAACCCTTAAATACGTGTAAGCTGACTTTAGAAAGAAAATAAGTCCGGGGATAATTGCCAGTGACTAGAAATTTCAGAGTTAAGTCATATTGTTGCCTACATAAATGATCCATGTAAGCTATAGAAGCCCACCAAAAAAGAAAATCGAGACCATATTCCCTCTCAGAATGAAATATTGACAGAGATATGTTTAAAATGCATAAAATCTTGATTATACACATGTTCTTAAAAGAACAGCAGATGACGTTGAAGAGCAGGATTATCAAATATAAATAACTTGACCAAGAGCTACTAAACAGAAAGTACACCAAATCTTTTGAAATTCATTACTTGATGTCACAATAAATTTTATCTGAAAATTTCCATAGTGTAGTTATCAGATTACTATATGTAATTTTATGTATGTGACTTTAAATTTTTATCAGGCAGTAATTTTCTAATATGGCCATCTACTACTTGTGAATATTAAAATTAATATTTATTTTAAATTAAATTAATAAATGGAGTCTCAGTGACACTGAGTTGGTTCTTCATTAACAAAAAAATGAGGCTATGGTCTGTGTTTTTCACACTACTGACTTACTAAAGCTTTTGTAGGCAACTGGCAGAACTATGGACTTCCTCAGTGGCTCAGTGGTAAAGAATCCACCTGCTTGCAGAAGACTCAGGAGATGTGGGTTCCATCCCTGGGTCAGGCAGATCTCTTGGAAGAGGAAATGACAATCCACTCCAGTATTCTTGCCTGGAAAGTCTGATGGACAGAGAAGCCTGGCAGGCTACAATCCACTCGGTCTCAAAGAATCAGACACAACTGAAGCAAACAGAGCATGCTCATATGAGCCTGGTTGAACTATACAGCAAAATTATATCTGGGTTGGTTTGGTCCCATACAAAAATTGAGTTTCCTGACTGAGTTGCAGTGGGATTTAGTGTTCTTTTGGGTTAAATGCCTGAACTATCACTAGATAAGTGAGTACAAAAATGCATCCTAGTGATTGTGAATTAAACAACATTTAGAGAAGGTAGAAATGCATTAGAGCCTTAGAAATCCTGGGTAAATTGTAGTGCTGGTATTTGATGCTGTCATTTTAGTGATTATGAATTTTAAGCATATTGTCATTGATTTAACGATGAAAATGTTATTTTTTTTTTGGTGGCTGTGAGTTTGAGACAGTATTGTTAGGCAACTAGTCAAAGGTTGTTAAGTAAACCACACTTGGAATTTCTTTCCTTTATATCCCTACATAAACAAAATTGGTATTTTGAAATGTTTGTTCAGATAGGTTTTCTACGTTTATTCCTTCCGTAACCCAGTTTGTGTAGGCAATTTGAATTTTGCAAGGTCAACATATATCCATGTACAACTCTTAGGTCTAAAGGAAACCTTTGTCATCCAATATTTTGGATGTATTTAGCTGTGGACTCAAAGGGAGATTCTGAGCTTGCTCTTCCCATAATGTTTATCTAAAAGTAGGAATCTAACAGGACTTTCCTGGTGGCTCAGTGGTAGAAAATTCACGTGCCAGTGCAGGAGACGTGGGTTTGAACCTTGGGTCGGGAAGATCCCCTGGAGAAGGAAATGGCTACCCACTCCAGTATTCTTGCCTGGGAAATCCCATGGACAGCGAAGTCTGGCAGGTTACAACCCATGAAGTCGCAGAGTCTGACATGATTTAGTGACTAAAATCAACAAGGGATCTAATGATATCCAGTTTGTTTATTTTCTGACTATGTAATTAAGGGACACCTATTTCTTATGCAACAACAAAGACAATGAATTTTGAGATTTAAAAAGCACTTTCTTTATGCTATTAAATGATTAGTTTTTGAAAAAAATGGTTTTGAGACTTTTTTACCTATGATAGTTATTCCTCTCCCACAAAAGCTTATGAAATAAAACTCAGGAATACCAATACAAATGTTGAATTGTACCAACTTTTTTAATCAATAAAGTGGGCATCTTTTATGACTTTAAAAATTTTAATCAAGTCTTCTATTGAGTGAAATTCAAATAAAGAGGAAAAAAATGCACTCGTCGGTCATTACCTAAAAAAGTGATTGACAAGAAGTTGACGGGCTGTTCATTAAATTTACATACATAAGAGAAAATAAAGGCTGCATTTTAAAGCACATGTTCCAAATCAGCTTTGTGAATTATTAAGTCAGAATCTTGCTTTTTCCAAGTTAACAGAGAAATCATGAAGTGGTATCAGTCATGCTCCACTTATCACTGGTGGATTATTTTCAGATTCTTCTCAAGTTCTGTAGAGTTATAGCATCACCTGGGAAGAAGGACGAAAGAGAGCAAGTTATTGGTCCACCAAACTGGAACAGGCAAAACTTTGTGCATAAAAAGATGCCTCTAAGTTTCACAAGAATGGATTAAGTAAAATCTCAAAACCATTCTGCCCAAAGCACGCTTTGCTTTCTCACATTCAAGCTCCTGTGACAGTCAGTAGAAATGCAATCCTTATGTTTCCGATTCATTTTCAATTAATTCAGCACAACAATGTTTTGCAAGCACTTTTTGATGTCAGAGAAACATGTTGTGTCTCTCTATGAAGCCTTTTTTTTTTTTTTGCTGAAGCAGGAAGTCACAAATTAACGTAAAGAACAAAGCACTGTATTTTTCAAAATGATTTAAATGTTCAAAATGAATTAGCATAAGACTTTAAAAACAGGATTGTTTTATTCATCATTTTAATTAAAGAATTTGAAAACATTCTTATCTCCAACACCTGGTTTATTTAACAAGTGAACACTAGATGCTAGGATTGTAGAAATGGAAAGAGGAAGTAAATAACTAATTTTAAATGAATTTTGAATGCAATGGGAGAGAGGTTCTAAAACACAAGCGTATCTGTTTTGAGGCCTGGCTTTGCTCAAGAAATGTGTTTTTAGAAGTGGGTGAGTGCTTTGAGTTGTGGTATATATAATTGTGGTATTGTTTATTTTCCACTTCTTATTCTCATTCTATCATATTTCATTTTATAAGAATAATAGAATTATGGGTTCTCTAATACATGCAAGGAGATCAAATCAGTCAATTCTAAAGGAAATCAATCCTGAAGGACCGATGCCCAAGTTGAAGCTCCAATACTTTGCCCACCACCTCATGTGAAGAGCCAACTCATTGGAAAAGACCCTGATGCTGGGAAAAATTGAAGGCAGGAGGAGAAAGGGACAATAGAGGACGAGATGGTTGGATGGCATCACCAACTCAATGGACATGAGTTTGAGCTTACTTTGGGAGGTTTTTATTAATTTCTCTTGTGGTACATGTATACAGTGGAAAATTACTTAGCCATAAAAAAGAACTTATATATATAAAAAAAGAAATTATATGCAGAGTACATCATGTGAAATGCCAGACTAGATAAAGCACATGCTGGAATCAAGATTACTGGGAGAAATATCAAAAACCTCAGACATGCAGATGATAACCATCCTTATGGCAGAAAGCGAAGAGGAATTAAGGAGGCTCTTGATGAAAATGAAAGAAAAGACTGAAAAAAACGGCTTAAAACTCAACATTCAAAAAACTAAGATCATGGCATCTGGTCCCATCACTTCATGGCAAGTACATGGGGAAACAATGGAAACAGTGAGAGACTATTTTCTTGGGCTCCAAAATCACTGCAGATGGTGACTGCAATCATGAAATTAAAAGACACTTGCTCCTTGGAAGAAAAGCTATTACCAACCTAGACAGCATATTAAAAAGCAGAGACATTACTTTGCCAACAAAGTTCTGTCTAGTCAAAGTTACTGTTTTTTCCAGTAGCCATGTATGGCTGTGAGATTTGGACCATAAAGAAAGCTGAGCACTGAAGAAATGATACTTTTGAACTGTGGTGAACTTTTTTTGAACTTTTGAACTGAGAAGACTCTTGAGAGTCCCTTGGACTGCAAGGAGATCCAACCAGTCAATCCTAAAGGAGATCAGTCCTGGGTGTTCATTGGAAGCACTGATGGTAAGCTGAAACTCCAATACTTTGGCTGCCTGATGCAGAGTCAACTCATTGGAAAAGACCATGATGCTGGGAAAGATTGAAGGCAGGAGGGGACGACAGAGGCTGAGATGGTTGGATGGCATCACCGACTCGATGGACATGAGTTTGGGCAAGCTCCGGGAGTTGGTGATAGACAGGGAAGCCTGGCGTGCTGCAGCCCATGGGGTCACAAAGGGTTGGACACGACTGAGTGACTGAACTGAACTGAAAAAGGAATGAAATTGTGTCATTTTCAGAGACATGGATGTGTCGAGAGACTGTTGCACAGAGTGAAGTAAGTCAGAAAAAGGAAAAAAACAGATATGGTATATTAACCCATATATGTGGAATTAAGAAAAATGATAAAGATGATCTTATTTGCAAAGCAGAAATAGAGCCACAGATGTGGAAAACAAACATATGGATACTGAGGACGAAAAACAAGGTGTGGGATGGATTGGGAGGTTGGAACTGACATATATATATATACACTAGTATGTATATATTGGGAATTCCCAGGTAGCTGGGTGGTAAAGAATTCGCGTGTCAGTGAAAGAGTCACAGAAGACGGGGGTTCAATCCCTGGGTCAGGAAGATCCCCTGGAGGAGTAAATGGCAACCCACTCCAGTATTCTTGCTGGTATAATCCCATGGAGAGAAGAGCCTGGCGGGCTGCAGTCCATGGGGTCACAGTCAGACACGACTGAGTTACTTAGCACACACACATGTTTACATTAGATAACTAATGCAGGCTTACCGTGAAACACAGGGAACTCTATATACTCAGTGCTCTGTGATGACCTAAATGGGGAGGAAATTCAAAAAAGGGTGTACATATGTATACATATGGCTTATTCATCTACGAAAAGCAGAAACTGACACAGCAGTGTATTGCAACTATATTCCAATAAAACGTTTTTTTAACATATTGGTTGACTGTCTTCTTACCCTAAGTATTTTATGCTTGACTCTGTGCAACATAATGTATGGGTTAAGAGCAGTGATTCTGGAGTCTGTCTTCTTTGGTGTAAATCCTGTCTCTGACACTTACCGTAGTGTCTTTGGACAAGTTACTTAAACTCCCTGTGCCTTAGTTTTCCCTTCTGTAAAACTGAAGATTAGTTGAGTTAATAAATGTAAAGCCTTCAGAGTAGCATACTCTTAAATTTTATGAGTGTCAGCTCTAGTCTCTTGAACATTGATCATTTATGTATAAATTGTGAAGCAATAACACTCTTGTAACCAAAATATTCAGTTAACTAGAGTACTCATAGTTTGGCTAGATAAATGAGAGTTTGCTATCTGTTTTTTTTTTACCTGTATATCTAACAGCAGAATCATTAGAAATATTAGGAAAAATACCTTTAAATGGCATTGCTAATCAATTTGCCAGCCTAATGGAGGCATATATATTGTCAGTATATTAGCAAATATGACTGAACTTAAGAAAAGTTACTTTGTTCTTATCCATACAGTTACAGACTTCTCTTGTGGTTTGTGAAATTTTCGTTAAGATGCTGCTGCTGCTGCTGCTAAGTCTCTTCAGTCGTGTCTGACTCTGTGCAACCCCACAGACGGCAGCCCACCAGGCTCCCCCGTCCCTGGGATTCTCTAGGCAAGAATACTGGAGTGGGTTGCCATTTCCTTCTCCAATGCATGAAAGTGAAAAGTGAAAGTGAAGTCATTCAGTCATGTCTGACTCCTAGCTACCCCATGGACTGCAGCCTACCAGGCTCCTCTGTCCATGGGATTTTCCAGGCAAGAGTACTGGAGTGGCTTGCCATTGCCTTCTCCGCATTAAGATACTACATAAATTTAAACATTTAACTATTTATTTATTTCATTCTTCTCCCCTGTTTCGACACTATTTCTACTGATTTGCTATTATTACACATGCTCCTTATCTCCTTTATTTATATAATTGGTCTCTAGACATTTTCAAGGAACAATACTATCTTAGAGTATTATTATATTTCAGATAACCTTGAAAAACTGAGAACAGTCAAACTCACAGAAAATATGATGTAAAGAAATGAGAGCTGCCATGTTTGAGAATTTATTATCTTATCACTTAATCTTTCCAGTCATCCCATTATTATCATTTCCATTTTACAGATAGAAGAAAGTAAAATACAGAGAAGCTAAACTTTACATTGTCATTATTAAAATTTTTCATTTTGAGACCACAAACAGAAATTTCAGGGTGTCATGTGTAGGTTGTATATATTAAAGACATCTTGAGAGTGGGATCCATTATAGATGATATTAAGAGACAGAAAAATTACATTTACATTCTTCACTATGCTCTTTGTAGCTCTCTTACCAGAGTGCAATTTTGGTCGCCACACGTTTTAAAAAAGAAAAAAACCACAAACCTTCAGAGGAAAAGTGATATAAATAAGGTCTTTCCACTGAATTATAATGCTTCATGAAAGCAAGGACTACATATCTTTAATTCATAAAATAAATGATTTTAAAGTAAAGCAAAATTACCTTTAGGAAATAATCTTTGAATACCTATTCAGTGGGTAGTAATGTGCTAAAAGCTCTGAGAATACAGGCAAATATAATAATCTCTGCACTCAAGAATTCCATAACTTTCTTGGGGAGAATTGTAGTAATTAATAACATGTAAAATAATAATAAATAAGATATAAGAAGGAAGTCTTAAATGCCAGAACAGTAAAATACCAAATAGCAACTCCAGGAGGTTGTGCACTCACTTCTCTCTGTGTATTCTTAAAAATGAGGCAAGTCAAATCATACTGATTGATTTAATGATTGAAAATGACTATTTATTGAATACATTCTGTGTGTCAGTCATTGGCACACAGTCATTGGTTAGCACACTGACAATGCTATTATTTAGCATCAAGTCCTGTTGAAGAAATTAATTCATAATTCTTCATCTTATGCTTCTGTTTACATTATCAGAAAAAGGCTCTTTGCTTGCTTTCTAAAACTATGCCACTTAACTTCAGTCTATTAGGTATTTATTGAACATTTACTTTGTAGCAGACCCTGTACTAGGGTCTGGAGTTGTGAAAATGTCCTTGAAGAACTTTCCTATGGCAGTGAGATACTGAATCAAATATAATGTGAAAATACTAAGGAATTCACTAATGAGATTTTTTTCAGATGTTTCAAACCTTACATACCAGGGAGCCTCAGTTCAGTAATGATACATCTTGGCTTAAAATGAAAATATAACCCATTTCACTGCATCACAATTAAAAGTCAGGGTTGAGGATGGAATGTGGATAGGGGGAACCTCATTGGTAGGAATCGCCCTATTTCAAAAATTTTCATGCAGATGTCAAAAACGAAAACCCAGGAAGGGAAACTGCCCGTGGACTGCAAGGAATTTAAACACTGTCAGTCAGGAGCAAAGAAAACAAAGGGGGAAGTCATCACTTTGTTCTATAATATGGAACTTTAAAATATTGTATGCATCTATTAAAGGTTTCTGTATGTAAATATTGAAAAGTTCGTAAGATTGCATTCCAGTATTTTCATTTTGATACTGAAATGCTGAAGTATTGAGTTAAACTGATTAATTTGGCCATTAAAATTTCCTAAGATCCATATGTTTACCATTATGACAAAACCATATTCGTTGGTTACCAATCAGAATTCTGCTTGAAGAAGGAATTTGGCATTCATAGATCCTAATATGCTGCTACCCTGGATGACCTTTGTGAAGGTATTTGCATGCCTAACGGTGGAAGCATTAGTTTAACCTGAAATACCAAACATGCTGATATGTTTGTCAGCCTGTATTTTAAATTATTTTCCTACAGAAAAGCACCTTAATCTCATGAAAAAAATAAGTTCAACTTAATATTGAATTCAAATGTATACTCCACAGTGTTCTAAAATACATTGCTAATTCTGACATGCAGGGAATTTATTGAGTTTTGTGAAGTAAAGATCTTTGATTTCAGTATACGATACACGGTCAGCTCTAATGCTTTTGCATTGAGTATGTAGTGATCCTTTCCTGTCTTTCCTTAAAATAAGCATCTCAAATGCTGCTAACCTGCCACTTCATGCGTTGCACATGTTAGACATTAACTTATATGAGTTTTCAAGCATCTCTTACATGTGACACATTAGGACTAGAGTCTTGATTCTAAGAGCCACAATTATAGGTTAGAGCTTATTCTCCCTTTTTATTTGTGGTTAAGTTTTAATGTGGTCATGGTACATAGTCCCATGATTTACAATCAGATGGATTAGCCACTGACTTATGCCTCACATAAGCATTATAAATTCATATGCATACCTTCCAGATGCAGGGAAAGTGCAGAGATATTTTCATAATGGATTATTCAGACCATTTTGAGTGGGGGGCAGGGGGGAACCAATCCAAAGCAAAAACAGCTTTTACATATGGCATCCATGGCTGTAACACTCACTATATTGCAGAAAACGCTCAGATGAAGCAAAAATGTCCTGACAAAGACCAAAAGAAAAAATAAAAAATAACCCAACAAACTATTTTTAACTATAGCTCAAGCCATCAAATTTAGAGTAAACCTTTTGCCTCTAACCACATTTGCTGCAGAATTCTTCTGGCTAATTGCAGGCTACCCTTGCTTTGCACCAAGACATCTGTACCTTGGCACACCCTGTAATTATATGGGAAGGGATCACTCATGATTTTGTTGATAGTGTATTACAGCTAAATCCTTTGGGTGGGAATGGGAGGGCTGCGTTGTTTCCATCTAGGTGACAAAAAGTACAACTTTTAAGGAAGTAAAATTGTCCACAGAGTAAACCACACCATTGCTCTATGATAATGTTTCATACTTTTTCTTAACTGCATGCAGAGACTCATCATGGTCTATGAAAGAGGGAGAGAGAAGGGAAGAGGGATCTCTGCACACCCAGGATGATTTCCTCCAAGAGTATGTTTGAAATGAATCATAATTACCCCTGTCCTGGTTCAGGAAGTTATCGATTCTTGACTGCAAAGATATTATTGACTGCAAAGATTCTTCATGCACATGTCTTATCAGATTGCAACAAGATCCTTATAAGTAAGAAAGAGGAAAAACAAATATCATGTATTAACATATATGTGGAATCTAGAAAAATGGTACAGATGAATCTATTTGCAGGATAGGAACAGAGACACAGGCACGCATAGAGAACAGACATGTGGACCCGGCGGGAAAGGGAAGGGTGGGAGAAACTGGGAGATTGGGATTGACATGTATACACTACCATGTATAACACAGCTAGCTAGTAGGAACCTGCTAATATATAGTGCAGGGAGCTCAGCTCCGTGCTCTCTGATGACCGTGAGAGCGAGGCTCAAGAGAGAGGGGATCAGTCCTGGGTGTTCATTGGAAGGACTGATGCTGAAGCTGAAGCTCCAATACTTTGGCCACCTGATGCGAAGAGCTGACTCACTGGAAAAGACCCTGATGCTGGGAGGGATTGAAGGTGGGAGGAGAAGGGGACGACAGAGGATGAGATGGTTGGATGGCATCACTGACTCCATGGACATGGGTTTGAGTAAGCTCCAGGAGTTGGTGACGGACAGGGAAGCCTGGTGTGCTACAGACCATGGGTTCTCAAAGAGTTGGACGTGACTGAGTGACTGAACTGAACTGAGATATATATATATATATATATATATATATACATCTATATGTATATATACACACACATATAGCTGATTCCCTTTGTTGTACAGTAGAAACTAACATATCATTGCAAGACAATTATACTCGTATCTCCAATAAAAAAAAAAGATCCCTCATTCTTCAGTGTCTTCTGTACACTAACCATTGGTGAAACCTTCCCATTTCCCTGTTTTTATCATGTAACACATCTTCTATAAAACTTCAGTGATCCCATTCCTCATAGATTAGAGACCAGATTCCCATACCTAGCTTTCACAAATTTCCAAAGCTCTCCCTAAACTCCTCTTCTTGGTGTATCCCTTCCTACAGGGATATATCAATATTGTATTTAGAAATGCCCATGGCCTAGTGAATTTAGATTGTTCAGGTTTCAGGTCCAGTCACATTACTCACCAGTTGTATGACTGGGGGCCAGTGGTGTAACAAGTTTGATGTGCAATATCTTCATATAAGTGGCTCTAATAATTTCATCCACATTTTAGGGTCTTGGTGAAATTTTCAAATACTAATGAACATGTCAAACACTTATAGATTGACTGGCATATAGTAAGCACTCATAAATTCAGAGCTGTTTTATTGATGTTGTTGTTTATTGGAGCATACATACCAGGTATCCTCTGGCTAATCTTTCCTCTAGAACCATATTATCTGGCAAGCCATGTTCGAATTATTTTTTGAACTTGCACAGTTTTTAGACAGATCTTGATGTCTAGTAACTCACTTGTGACTTACCAAGTCCTTGAAGAAATTTAATCAGAGCCCTTTATCTCTGTGAACACTAGTTAGCCATCTATAGGAGGTTGAATGGTATCCCCCCAAAATTCATGTTCATCCTGAACCTCAGAATATTTGACCTTATTTGGAAATAGCAGCTTTGATGATGTAATTATTTAACAATTTTGTGGGTAAATCATCCTTAGTTTATAGCAAGCCCTAAATCTCTTTTCTGGTGTCCTAAGAAGAGAGGACACGGAAAGACACTGAGAAGAAAAATCATGTGGAAGGAGAGGTAAAGATTAGAGGAATTCTTCTGCAAGCCAAGAAACACCAAAGACTGCTGGCACACCAGAAGCCTAGGGGAAAGTGTGGAAATGTTTCTCACTTAGAACCACCACCAGGAGCCACGCCTACCCACACCTTGATTTTAGACTTCCCCAGAACTTGATTTTATCACTTTCTCCAGAACAGTGATAAATATCTGTTGTTTTAAGCCATCAGTTTGTGATAAACTGTCATGATAACCCCAGGAAACCAATATGTAAGGATCATCTTATCCATTTTTCCAGTCTCAGTTCAATTCCTGCCTAAGTGGTAGAACTTTCCCTAATTAAATCACACCAGCCGAGCACCAGCACTCTCTGTTTTGAACCTTCACTGAAATGTGCAATCAGTCTCACACATTTGATTCCCATCTTGTCTTCTCTTTTTGCCTTTGCCAATGTATATGCCTCAGTTCCACAGAAGGACTGTAAACTTTGTAAGGTTGAAATCTGATTTCCACACATTTTTATACCCCTGAGAGCAATTTTAATACTGTAGGATGTGATAAATATTAATTGGTCCAAATCACCTCTGAATGTTATGAATAATAAAATTCTCTAAATTTATTGAAAAATCTGCCATAAAAACAATTCACTTAAATGGCAGTCATCTTTTATCAAGATATTGTTAGACTCCTGAAACTTCCTTGGACTGCAAGGAGATCAAACCAGTCAATCCTAAAGGAAATCAACCCTGGATATTCATTGGAAGGACTGATGCTGAAGCTGAAACTCCAATACGTTAGCCACCTGATGCGAAGAGCTGACTTATTAGAAAAGACCCTGATGCTGGGAGAGATTGAGAGCAGGAGGAGAAGGGGGGTGACAGAGGATGAGGTGCTTGGATGGCATCACTGACTCAGTGGACAAGAGTCCACTGAGCAAACTCTGGAAGATAGTGAAAGACAGGGAAGCCTGGCATGCTGCAGTCCATGGGGTCGCAAAGAGTGGGACCCCACTGAGCGACTGAATGACAACAATAACAAATTACAAATTTAAAATATGCAAATTGTATATTTAAATACCTTTTCAGTGAGACGTGTCACCTGAATAGCCAGAAACATCTGTATCTAACACCAATTGCAAAAACATGATATACTCCCCCAAACAAATATAGTTATTACATATAATTATATTGCTGCCATAGTGAAGCTATTTTTTAACACATGACTTAATTATATATATTGTGTTCAGCTATGATAATAATTTGTTTCTCATGTAAATTCTTTAGATGAAAATGTTTGCATGCTTGAAAACATGTAATCCAAATTTGCTGTGTAAGTTAAAATGATGGATGTGTTAGTGACTGTTGCACCAACTTGTTAATATTTATTTCTTCAAAGACCATGACTAAGGCCATGGGTTTTATCTCCTTATGGCCTGGTTAGTTTTGCAGGTACAGACTATCCCCTTTGCCACAGCTGGCTGACTCATAAATCTGTGGTCACTAAGAGAAGTGATCTGTCAAACCTGGGGCAGTTGAAAAGGCAGTGAGTTGAGATGCTGTATTACTGGAGAGCTGGGTATAAAGGGCTTCTAAGATTGAAGATAGGGCATTTGGCACTTTAGACATGAGAAGTTACTTTTGGTGTAAACTGAAGACTCAGAGCCAGAAAATTGATATAAAGGATAGTAGGTGTAAGAGCAGAACAAAACACAAAGGCAGAAATTTGGAAAAAATCAGGGAATCATTTAAAAAAAAAAAAAAAAAGCTTAAAAAAAAAAAAAAGCTCAGAATAAGGCAGGATTATGGGAGGTAATGAGCTTTGCAGGTCGTGCTAGCAGTAAAGAACCCACCTGAGAATTCAGGAGACATAAGAGACCCTGGATTCGATCCGTGGGTCATGGAAGATCCCCTGGAAGAGGGCACGACAACCCACTCTAGGATGCTTGCCTAGAGAATTCCGTGGACAGAGGAGCTAGGAGGACTATGATCCATAGGGTCGCACAGAGTCAGACACGAATAAAGCAATTTGCATGCATGCACACACACAGGAGGTAATAAATACATGAAAATGCAATATATGAAGTAGCTGAAAAACAAAACGGTTATATGAAAGGGGATACAATAGCAGCCACACAGTTTCAACAGTGGGAGATAAAGTCTCTTTTTAATGAGTCAGTAATATATTTATACATACCAAACTTCCAAAAATTAAGCTTGTAAAAATAGTGACTAGTGTGTGTCTATCATGCACCCAGTAAGATGAGTCAACCACTGAGTCATAGCTGGAAGGAACTGTTTTCTGATTGCCTTGGGTTTTTGCTTTTTTTTTGCTTCAACATTTATTGACCACCTGTTAGGTACCATAAGCTTCTCTGCACGCATAGTCGCTACCTCTCACAAGATTGCCTCTTGTGGTTGGATTTATTGACAGTATTAAGGTACAGGTGACAAATGTTTTGATAGAAATTTATATGTTGAGAGATTATATATTACAGAAGAGAGTCACCTCTTTTGTTTTGGAATTGAACAAGGAAAGCGTCTCAGATGAGATGGCACTTAAACTGAAGAAGGAGGCTCTAAAGTGGTGGAAGCACTAAAATTTATCATGAAAAGTAGCTTCCATTTCTTCCATTGGTGACTCAGATGGTAAAGCATCCGCCTGCAATGTGGGAGACCTAGATTTGATCCCCGAGTCGGAAAGACCACCTGGAGAAGGAAATGACAATCCCCTCCAGTAATCTTGCCTGCGAATGCCATGGAAAGAGGAGCCTGGCGGGCTACAGTCCATGAAATTGCAAGAGATGGACACAATTGAGTGACTAACACTTTCAATTTCAACTTACTGAGTCATCTGCTATTTTCATGGCCCTACAAAGAGCCTGACACCCCTTTAGAGCTTTCCAACCTGATCTGGATCTTGCAATCCAGTGCAAAGAACCAATATGGTCAAATTAGCAGAAATAGTTATTCCATTATTTTCGAATCGATGAAACAGTCACCTAGTATTGAAATGGCTATGGAGGAATCACCATGGTCAATTATAATTTACATAAATAACTTTCAGATCACCTTATTCTAAAGACTGACTAAAATGTGATTGCAACTTCTACACTAATAATTACAATGTATATTGGTTTCATATTTCACATTTGGGTCTAACAATATCACTAATTTGTTTATTTATAGGCTACTCATTAAAGTCGGCAGACATTTCTTTAAGAGGTTATTGACATTCCATGTGAAGTGTTATTTTCTATTCTATTGTTCTCTTAACTTTCAGAAGATATTAAATTAGAGGATAAAACTGTTGTTTTAAAATTTTAAAATATTTTAATCTTAACACTTCATTATACAAGACAAATGCGAAAACCTATCATCACATTTTAAATTGTAGGATCTATATAAATGTTTACTTGACCTGTATGCACAACTGTTGATATGCATGTGAAAATCTACATGATTAAATTACACTTATTAACACAAATGAAAAAAGTTTATATTACCAAAGTTTAGATTGTCATTAAATAGATGACAAAAATCATTATATTGAATCTTTGACATAAACTGAGAAGCAATTTTCACTCAACAGCTAGATTTATGAAAGGCAGGTTTCCATGAACAAAGGAATTTTTCTGGAGTTTAGAGGTTTATTCTTAAAACTATATTAAGCTCTTCAAAGGATTCTTTTTTTTTTTTTTTTGAAAACCCAAGAGCATTGTGTATAGGATAGAAAGAAATGGCCAAAGTAGTTCTCTGTATGTATTTACAGGAAAGACATCTTCTTTTTATCCTAATACATTTTTTGGAAGTAAGTGTCTTTTTCAAACAATAAATCTTCTGGATTTGTCAATAAAACATATAAATGGCTCATCAATTAAATCTGTACCAAATGAGACAGAATTTATATGAATCAAGACTTTGATTTTATTAACATAGAATTCAGAAGTTTAGAAAACTGGAGTTCATTTAAACATCTATTGAGTAGGGAGGGGACATATGGAGTAGCCATAATGGGTTTATAAGACTAACAAGTAAACAAATGAAAATAACATCATCACTCTGACAAAAATCACTGTCTGAAGTATAAGCATAGATATGAAGCCAAACTTGATATAGCCAAAAATTTGGCATAATTTCTTACCCAGAATAAAAAAGAAAATTTGAAAGAGTATTTGAAAAATCCTCAACTTAATGGTAAAACCAGTTTAGCCCATTTGTCTGAATGTATTGTTATTGCTAAGTAAGAAAAAACTACATTTGATCTTGTTTATTTTCTCTTTCCTAATTATGTTTTTAAAAGCCAGGATACCTTATTTTACATATTCCAGTCTGCTGTGACTGCTTATATGTTAGCCAGCTCTCCAAAGAACTGGAAAGTTTTGTTTAGTAAAATAATTTTTCTTTTTCTGTCTTCTATCATTTCTCTGTCCCAGAACTCTTAGAAGCAGAATTCTGCTGCCCAAAGCTTTGTAAAGTGTGTTTGAATAAGTTGAATTCAATTACACTTCATCACTTCTCTTAAACAAGTGAGGTAATGATGTTTTTTCCTTTTAAAATGTTGTTGAGACATCCACACGTGTTCCTCAGCAAGCCCCAAACTTGTTAAAAGCACGTGCCTATTTTATGTTCTGGAAGTGTACTTGATGTTGGCATTTGGTATCAAACCCAGGTGGACATGAGTGTCATCATGTCATTAGTAAACCCATAGAGAGACTTTTTTTTTTTTAATGTTTATAGTGTATTTTGAAAGCCTTTAGATAATTTCAAGGAAGGGGGAGTATTTGAACCAGAACATACATTCCATAGAAAAGTATGCAAGAAATCAACTCCCCAGTGAGTTTTGTGTTCATGTGATTTTTTTCTAAGATTCTTTGTAATTTGGGAGTCATGTTAATGTCTCCAAATAGTTTAAGCTCTACAAATGTGATTTAAAATACTTCATTGGAGTATTTAGCAAAATTAGTTCTTTTTGCTTTCAACTATTCATGTTAAACGAAACAAAAAAATCTTCACTTTCTTTTTAACAAATTAAAGACTTTGGCTGAGAGGAAGTCCCTAGTGAATACTGACAGTAGGAAAATAAGCAGGGCAAAGCCATAAGGACAGTTAAGGGAGGAGAAAAAAAATAAGGATTAAGATTTGCTCCTAGGATAAAGTCTGCATTGAAAATTCTGACCTAGGTATCAGGATAGTGCTCCAAGACATATAGAATCTAAAAAACATGCCACTCATATATCTCAAATTATACATATTCTCTGCACATGCACACACACAAACACACGTACACATGCACAAGTCAGAAGTAAGTTCGCCTATGCAATCATCATCTACCTTGTCCAAAGGCAAATTGGAATGCTCAAGTACAAATATGAACAAATAAGCCAAACTTGCCAAACATTTGATGAAAACCAAACTTTACAATTGGCATTTAATGTACTTAGAGTTGAGAAGATATTGCATCTATAAAATAAAATTAAGCTACTAAGAAAGAGAAATAAACCCTCATAAAGTTAAAAATATGTGTGTGCTCAGTCATGTCCAACTCTTTGCTGCCCCATGGACTTTAACCTACCAAGCTCCTCTGTCCATGGAATTTTCTGGGCAAGAATACTGAAGTGGGCTGCCATTTCCTACTCCAGGGGATCTTCCTGACCCAAGGATCGAACTCTCGTCTCTTGCATCTCCTGCATTGGCAAGTGTATTCTTTACCACTAGAGCCACGCGGGAAGCCCGAAATTAATTACTGGAGTGGGTTGCTATTTCCTTCTCCAGGGGATCTTCCTGACCCAGGGGTCTACCTCGGTCTCCTGCATTGCAAACATATTCTTTACCATCTGGGCCCACCAGGGAAGCCCCAAAAGTAAGACTATAAAGTGTCACACGTGGCAGGTTTCCTCTCAACTCTGTTCTCACCCCTTTGTACCATACCCTAGTGCGTGCTAGAGACTAGGAAGTCTGTATTTCTCAAACTCCTTTCCTTCTCGGGTTCAGTGGGGGACTCTCTGCTCACTTCTTAAAAGGAGAATGTTGTGTGTGAGGTTTGGAGGGCAGAGGAGAACATGCCGAGGTGGAGGCCACACTTGAGTTGGTCTTGTTGTGTCTGCAGCAAGTACAGTCAGGGAGGCATTTGGCTGTTCTGAGGCAGCTCTCGCCAAGTTCCAAGTGTCTGTCCTCTGGCTTCGCAGGCCCTCAGAAGCAGCGTGTGACATCTGTTTACTGGTACGTGTCGGGGCTGAGGCTGCAGGGTCCCGTAGCCGGCAGAGATGTGATGTAATGGCACTTTATCCCTGGACTGGGGCTGAGGCACTCAGGCATGGAGCCAGCACTCATGGTGGCAGATTCCTCACAGGAGCAGAAGCGGCAGCCCCCAGGCTGGCCAGTTCCATCATGTTCTGGAAGTTGTTCCAGCACTTCCTGATTACAGACTGTTCCTCCTGATCTTCAGATGGTTTTGTAAGCATCTAATTTAATCTATTAAAATATTTCTACCTAATCTAGCCAGAGGGCAACTGGAACCCTGATTGATATATGTGATCATCTAAATAATACAGCTTGATATATATGAGTTGAAGCACAAAATAGATACATTTTGAAGATTGAATTAATGAGTTGGAAGATCAAACTAAAGTTGTCTCTAAAATGTAACACCAGAAAACCTAGAGGTGGAAAATATGAAAGAAAAGCCAAAGCACAAAAGATATAGTTATGATTTCCACTACTTGTCTAATAGGAGTTCCAGAAGGATAGGGCTAAGAAAATGCAGGAGAAGAAATAAACTATGACATGTCAAATGTGGCAGGTTTCCTCTCAACTCTGTTCTAACCCCTTTGTAACCTACCCTATTGCATGCTAGAGACTAGGAATTCTGTATTTCTCAAACTCCTTTCCCCCTCAGGTTCTGTGGGGGACTTTGCTCACAGAACAAAGAATAAAAGAAATTCCCAATATTGAAAATATTTTTCAGAGTCAGGTCTCAAGAAGTCAATAACTACAGACCCCTTTCTATTCTAATTATAATTAATATATCAGAAAATTGAAATAACAAATGTGAATAAACTCAAAAAAGAGGAAGACGTCAAGATATACAGATATTGAATGATGAGGTATTTGTTTAAAAATTAATAAGATGACAGGAAAAATAAGATAACAAAAACTGCTAATCAAAATAAACATTAATTAGTAACACATTTATTAAAATAGGTATTGTATCCATCAGTTTGTTATAAGCACACTGTGAAGCCCTAAAATGTTCTCCAAGTCAATCATAAAAATAAAATATAGCATGTAGCAAAGCAGTGTGTAAATCATGATCACAGTTATGTTTGAACATTGTTTACAGTACATATGTTTAAATGTGAATGCACAGGTGAAGGGTTAGAATATTGTTGTTCAGTTGCTCAGTGTCCTACCCTTTGCCACCCCATGGACTGCAGCACGCCAGGCTTCCCTGTCCTTCACCATCTCCAGGAACGTGCTGAAACTTAGGTCCATTGAGTTGGTGATGACATCCAGCTGTCTCATCCTCCGTCACCCCCTTCTCCTCCTGCCCTCAATCTTTCCCAGCATCAGGGTCTTTCGTAATGATTCAGCTCTTCTGCCCACAGTGTGGCCACCGTATTGAAGCTTCACTATCAGCCCTTCCAATGAAATTCAGGGTTGATTTCTTTTAGGATGGACTGGTTTGATCTCCTTGCAGTCCAAGGGACTCTCAAGAGTCTTCTCCAACACTGCAGTTCAAAAGCATCAATGGTATACATCAATTTTTTAAAAATTTTTGTTGGAGTATAGTTGATTTACAATGTTGAGTTGATTTCAGGTGTACAACAAATTGAATCAGTTACACATATACATATATCCACTCTTTTTAGATTCTTTTCACATACAGGCCATCACAGAGTATTGAGTAGAGTTCCCTGAGCTGTATAGTAGGTCCTTATTAGTTATCTATTTTTTATATAGTAGCATGTATGTGTCAATCCAAACCTCCCAATTTATCCCTTCCCCTCTTCTCATCAACATTTTCAACAACGTTTCACTCTGAATAGGAATTGAATTGGGAGTGGGGATGGAAAACTGCAGTGAAATGTTTTTACCAATGAAATAGTTGTACAATATTTGTAACATTAAAAATAAGAAATATTTTCCTACTTTCCAAAAATAATTCTATCAAGGAAAAACATTTTGTATTAAACAAAATCATTGCATACATAATCACAAAACTCCTATCTGACAGTTTCTACAAAACCACTCATAAAGTCGATGAAGTAGTAGAGTATGTCAGAATTACAGAACAAGATTTTTAAAAAGACACTTTATTTAGGATAATAATTCATAGAAAACACATGCAAAATTTTCCCAAGAGAAAAATTACACTGGACAAATGATTTGTGAATGGTTGTAAATAAGATTCTTCCAAATTTAGAACCAATATGTAAATTATAAGAAAGATAAAATAAAATGTAGAATCTACATTAAGTATGGAAAAAATGAGAAAAAAGTTATAAGTGTACATTCAGCAGTAAAGGAAAATGCATCCTTCAAATATAGAAAATGGTATAATGGGACTATTTCAGTTTGAAAATAAGTATCTTTCAGTACCATCACTTTTTTTCCCCTGACACAATGCAAATCAAAAAACTTTCTGGTATCAATTTGTTTTCACTAGGAGATGTTTTTCTCAGCTGTCAGCGAACACAAATATTTTGGTCCTCATGTCAGTTATATACACTCAGTAAAAATTAATAAACTGGAGTTTATGTGTTTATAGATATATAATTCTTATGAATTGTATTAATGTGAATCCATTCACAAGGGGTGAGCATACATGGGCTATAATACATAGTATATTAATATACAGACTGATAAGTAAATTGTAATAATATAATTTACATGTAAATATTCTCAGTTTACATATTTTGTAGCAGCTTCCCTGGTGGCTCAGATGGTAAACAATCTGCCTGCAATACAGGTCACCTGGCTTCAATCCCTGGGTCAGGAAGATCCCCTGGAGAAGGGAATGGCTACGCACTCCAGTATTCTTGCCTGGAGAACCCCATGGGACAGAGGAGCCTGGTGGGCTACAGTCCATGGGGTCACAAAGGGTCATACATGACTGATCGACTAACACTTTCACAACATATACTTT
Organism: Dama dama; assembly: GCF_033118175.1. NCBI lineage: Eukaryota > Metazoa > Chordata > Mammalia > Artiodactyla > Cervidae > Dama > Dama dama. Next base: position 21,073,703 of record NC_083686.1, on the reverse strand, counting down.
GTAAGTACTGATATATGAATAAATTAAAATTAATTGCTTAATAATATTAGTATGAATATACTGAAATTATATTACAAACCCAACTACCTTAATGTGGTCTTCTTGACTGCAAAATACAAATTAGATTGACTTATTTTTTTATACCATTATGCAACTTCTCTTCACAAATTTTATTATAGATTCTACCTGTATATTAACCCATATAGATATTTGTTAATAAAATAAAGTAAGTTTAATTTCACTAGATTTAAAACTTTATGAGAGAAAGGGCCATCAATGATTCACATTTAGAACATACCTGATATCATGATATGTAATTAGAATTATTTCTTGTTCAAAAGCAATTTTTAGGTAGGTTCAAATATTTGTTCCCAGCTTTTCTGTGCCTCTTAATTTTGTGTTTTAAAATCAAGGCTCTATAAAAAAAATTTACTATTTAATCTTTTTTTCTTAAATTTATGGCTTTGGTGGAATGTTTGGTATGTGCATCATCATCCCAACTTTCTTCTAAATCTATTATTTTCTTCTAGTGCTTCTTTGTTTCCCTTTTATATTTTAATAATTTTTGCATCCATGCTAAGTCCCTTCGGTCATGTCCAACTCTTTGCAACCCTATGGGCTGTAGCCTGCCAGGCTTCTCTGAATCCCTGGGACTCTCCAGGCAGTAGTACTAGAGTGGGTTGCTACGCCCTCCTTCAGGGGCTCTTCCGGGCCCAGGGATCCAGCACATGTCTCTTATGTCTCCTGCACTGGGAGACAGGTTCTTTACCACTAGTGTCGCCTTGTAAAGTGATTTTTTTAAACTTTTCTTAGTTGGCCAATTTTTTTCCAATAGCTTTTTTTGAATAAACTATTCTTTCACCAGTATTTTGAAACACTACTTTTCATATACTAAATTATTTTATATGTGTTGATACTTATGTCTCCTGTATTTGGTTCCATTGCTCTGACAACATCTTAGCAGGTAATAGAATATTAAAGTTCAACTGTAAATGTTTCACTACTCTTTTGTTCAACATATTAGATTCTCTTACATTCTTTCAAGGATACAAAAGGAAAAGTTGCATCAATCCACCTTTACCCACCAAAAAAAAAAAGAGGAATCTAGATGTGTAATAATTTGCTGAAATTGGAAAAAGCAAATTAAAGAAAGGCGTTAAAATAGAGATTCGGAAAGCCTTGGTAACAGTTTTTTATGCAGAGAATTAAAAACAATGTTTCACATTAAAATGTGATGTTGTTGTCATCATTACCCTGTTAGTGAAAAAGTGAAAGTGTTAGTCACTGTCATGCCTGACTCTGTCATCTCATGGACTGGGGCCTGCCAGGGTCCTCTGTCAATGGGATTCTCCAGGCAAGAATACTGGAGGGGGTTGCCATGCCTTCCTCCAGGAGATCTTCCTGACTCATGGGTCAATAAAAACCTGTTCCACCAAATGAAAAAAGATTATATACTGTCCAGACAAATGATGACTGGTGAACCAACCCATCTCTGCTTCTCCTCCTCCCCCAAGCTTCATATTGCCTACTTTGAAATGCTATCGTATTAACCAGACTTTAAAATTCTTGCTTGTAGGATATACAATGGAAAAAAGACAACCTCTTTAACAAGTGGTGCTGGGAAAACTGGTCAACCACTTGTAAAAGAATGAAACTAGAACACTTTCTAACACCATACACAAAAATAAACTCAAAATGGATTAAAGATCTAAATGTAAGACCAGAAACTATAAAACTCCTAGAGGAGAACATAGGCAAAACACTCTCTGACATAAATCAAAGCAAGATCCTCTATGACCCACCTCCCAGAATATTGGAAATAAAAGCAAAACTAAACAAATGGGACCTAATGAAACTTAAAAGCTTTTGCACTACAAAGGAAACTATAAGTAAGGTGAAAAGACAGCCCTCAGATTGGGAGAAAATAATAGCAAATGAAGAAACAGACAAAGGATTAATCTCAAAAATATACAAGCAACTCCTGCAGCTCAATTCCAGAAAAATAAATGACCCAATCAAAAAATGGGCCAAAGAACTAAACAGACATGTCTCCAAAGAAGACATACAGATGGCTAACAAACACATGAAAAGATGCTCAACATCACTCATTATTAGAGAAATGCAAATCAAAACCACAATGAGGTACCATTACACGCCAGTCAGGATGGCTGCTATCCAAAAGTCTACAAGCAATAAATGCTGGAGAGGGTGTGGAGAAAAGGGAACCCTCTTCCACTGTTGGTGGGAATGCAAACTAGTACAGCTGCTATGGAAAACAGTGTGGAGATTTCTTAAAAAACTGGAAATAGAACTGCCATATGACCCAGCAATCCCACTTCTGGGCATACACACTGAGGAAACCAGATCTGAAAGAGACACGTGCACCCCAATGTTCATCGCAGCACTGTTTATAATAGCCAGGACATGGAAGCAACCTAGATGCCCATCAGCAGATGAATGGATAAGGAAGCTGTGGTACATATACACCATGGAATATTACTCAGCCATTAAAAAGAATTCATTTGAACCAGTCCTAATGAGATGGATGAAGCTGGAGCCCATTATACAGAGTGAAGTAAGCCAGAAAGATAAAGAACATTACAGCATACTGACACATGTATATGGAATTTAGAAAGGTGATAACGATAACCCTATATGCAGAACAGAAAAAGAGACACAGAAATACAGAACAGACTTTTGAACTTTGTGGGAGAATGTGAGGGTGGGATATTTCAAAAGAACAGCATGTATACTATCTATGGTGAAACAGATCACCAGCCCAGGTGGGATGCACGAGACAAGTGCTCCGGCCTGGTGCACTGGGAAGACCCAGAGGAATCGGGTGGAGAGGGAGGTGGGAGAGGGGATCGGGATTGGGAATACATGTAAATCCATGGCTGATTCATATCAATGTATGACAAAACCCACTGGAAAAAAAAAAAAAAATTCTTGCTTGTTAAGTCATTATGGTATGATTCAATTGAATTAAACAAAACTCATTAAAAATCTTTTTAAAAAAGAAAGAAAAGAAACATCTTAAGTTACTGAAGCTCATTGAAGGGGAGGTAAACTCAACAGGAAATGGCCCACAAGGGGAACAAAAATACTTTCACTTCATAGTGTTGCAAATAAGGTTTGGAAATTATATACATGTAACTCAGAGTGGGACAAATGGCTGCTTAGCAGACTTGATGGATACCTGGAATACAAGAACTGAAAGAATGTGATTTTCTTTGACTTGGGTATATTGGGAAGTCATTGTATATAACATTGATTTCGTGCATGGCAACAGAAAGTTGAAAATGATAATGTGAGCAGTCAGTCTTCAACTAGGAGAAGAAGCTGTTTAGGATTTATGAGGACTTCAAGTAGGCAACAGAAATTTCAGAGAGTGAAAACGAACTGTCTGCAGGCTTCAGAAGTCACAGGAGGTTTTTATAACAGCCTAGGTGTAAAAATGCTGACTAAATTCAAGCTTCATCAGGGAGTGCAGGAGACCTAAGACTTATGGTTAGAAGTATTAAAAGTGTGTTAGTTGAAAAGGAGAGATCAAGTCACCTGGTAGATTTTGAAGATGGTCAAGAGAATGGCTTCACACAAAAGCTCTACTAATGAGCCAAGCAAATCCGCAAGAAACAAGCTTTTAGGTCAGAAAATCCAGGGAAGTGGTCAAAATTAACTTGATGTCTGGACAAATAAAAAGAAAAAAAAAAAGAAAACAGCTAATTGGTGTAGAGGAGGAAATTGCTGTAACTTACGGTCTCAACAAGAGTAAGTAAGAGAGCCACAGAAGTATTTATTTCCAGGCTACAGGAATGATCTCTATGAACACTGACCTTAATCATTTCTATTTACCTAAACTGAAAAAATCCATCGGGAAACATCCCAACTCATAAAATCCAAAACAGCTTTTAGCTTGAGTAAGTACTGTGAGAGTCTTAATATAAAACTGACAAAAACAAATACAACAGTGTTGTCAACACCAGGCTCCTACTATTTTAGGGACCTTTAGAAAGGCGCCATTCTCGTAGACAGTCAAAGCCTGATGAGTTTTCCCAATCCAAAGACTAACTAGCTAAACTTCTTGAGAACCGCTGAAAATTTTTGGAAATAGCTTTTCTTTCTTTCTTCTTCCCTTCCTATCTTCCTTTCTTCTTCTTCTCTCCCTCCTTTCTTTCCTTCCTTTTTTTTTTCTATTTTTCCTTTATTTCTTTTTTGCCTCCAAAAATTTTATAAGTGATAGGAGAATTACACATGAAAGTGGCTATCAGAGTAGCCAGAAGAAATACTAGTAATATAATAAAGCTTGAAACAAATGATGATTTCCTTGACTTCTAAACACTCATTTAATAGCATGTGGATTTACACCTTAGTAAATTTACATTATAAGAAATATAACAAATATACAATCACTATTACATCTTATACCATAACATCAAAGATTTATGGTGATATACTAGGGTTATTTGGACTTCCCAGGTGGTGTTAGTGGTAAAGAACCACCTGCCAAAACTGGAGACAAAAGAGGTGTGGTTCCATCCCTGGGTTGGGAAGATCCCCTGGAAGAGAAAATGGCAACCCACTCCAGTATTCTTGCCTGGAGTATCCCATGGACAGAAGAGCCTACAGGCTGCTGTCCATAGGGTCTCAAACAGTTGGACATGACTGAAGCGACTTAGCATACACAAATATTATGTGTTATTTATTCACATATCATGGGCCTTCCTGGTGGCTCAGACAGTGCAGAATCCACCTGCAATGCAGAAGACACAGGTTTGAGCCCTGGGTTGGGATGTTCCTCTGGAGAAGGGAATGGCAACCCACTCCAGTATTCTTGCCTGGAGAATCCCATGGACAGAGGATCCTGGTGGGTTACAGCCCATGGGGTCACAAGGAGTTAGACACATACACACACCTTTTCTAAATAGACTAGAGACCAGGTAGTGATGCATTCATTCAGTCATTGAACAAATATTTATTGAAATTCTACTGTAGGAAGGGCTGCTCCAGACCCAGGACATACAAGAAGAAAACCACAAAAGCTCTGACCTCAGGAACCAAAGCTAGATTTTACTGAGAACAGAATCAGATCAAGAGATAAATACCATGGAGATAATAAAGATATAAGTAAGTAAATGTTAGTCACTCAGTCATGTCCGACTCTTTGCAGTCACATGGACTGTGGCCCACCAGGCTCTGTCCATGGAATTCTCCAGGCAAGAATACTGGACTGGGTTTCCATTTCCTGCTTTGACCCAGAGATTGAACCAGCGTCTTCTCCATTGCAGGCAGATTCTTTACCGCTGAACCACTGAGGGAGCCCCACTTGACCACATCCCTTTAAATGTAATGAATAGTGTCCACAATATTATTAGAGTAGTTATGGAAAGGGGCTACCCACTCCAGTATTCTTACTTGGAGAAATCCAGGGACAGAAGAGCCAAGCAGGCTATGGTCTATGGGGTCACAAAGAGTCAGACATGACTGAGCAACTAACACCTTTTTTTTTTCAGTTATGGGGAAAGACAGCAAAGATGATCACAGAGCTGAATTATCATAAAACAAGGATGCTAAGTAATTTATACAAACTGGCAATTCCTTCAGCAGAAAAATGTTTTTTGAATATTGCAATTAAGATATTAAACCTGATATGCTTTACTTTGAGTGAGCCTTGTAAGAAAACCAGTAACCTTCCTAATTGTATGAAGGTATATTTGGAAATTCATCACCAAGCAACCTTGATAAGAGGCACCGTTCTTGCTCTTTTGGTATCTGAAAATGTAAGTTGAGAAGGAAAGGATTTCCCAATTTTTAAAGATGTTTATTTCTTTTTATTCAGCTGTGAGTAATAATAGATTTGAAAAACAGAATAGTTCAAAATCATGTGAACGGTTCTCAGCTCCTCTAATAGTAGCCCCCCTCCGTCACTTTTGGAAACCAAATTACACAAACAAACTTCTGAAGAAGAGAGCTGCCTCAGAACTGAGCAGAGGATGTGTTCTGGTAAAAGCTAAAATGGAAAAGCAGCACACCTGCTCACAGCCTGTCCCCCCTTCACGCATCTCACACGGCCTCGCCATGTGAGGTCTCGTCCAAGTCAAACAAGTAGCGATTTTAAAGTAGCACCTAAAGAGGAACTCGGGCAGAGCTGGCCAGCAAAACCCCAGGCCCTAAACGTCCCTGCTGCACAGGCTTTATTTTCATTTCCTTGACCCATTTACCGAGAGTTGTTACTGATGGCCCGCCCGGCCTCCCCCTGTACACAATAATAAACAGAGGCCAGCTGACGCCCAGAGACACCTGCACAACTCTCACAGTGCAGGATTGTTCGTCCAGGGGGGGGCTTTGGACCAGGGGGTGGATGGGTAGCCATCCACAGGCTCAGTACACAGACACAGACACACACACACACACACACACACTCACCCAAAAGAAGTTTACCAAGGACCCTCCTGAGGGCCTGCTGAACTGCCAAGAGAACTAGCAGAAAAGCGCCGCTGACTGTGGACGGCAATGTGTGAAAAGGCCTCTGTGTGCAGTCATCCCCTTGTATCCCAAGCACTTGGACTTGCTGAAATTAATTTTGCAAAAGTTTGGTAGAAATTGCACGCAAGCGTTTGCACAAAGACTGGAAGGCATGAGCTTATTATTCCACTTTCTCCGGCTCCAACTCCTTATTTATTCATAAATTACATATTTGCCAATGAAAATACTTTGTTGAAGGTCTGATCAAGCAGGTGCCTTCAAGTAACCTGAAAAGCCTTCACTAACATTTGAAAGCTTTTCAGAACTGGGTTTCTTGGAATTGACAACAAAGGCCTTTTTTTTCTTCTATGAATTCAAGTCTGAAATACTTTTCTAAATAATTCAGAAAATATGATTTAAGTTGGTGATGAATCAATAGGAATATATGTAGTAACACTCACTATGTTGTGAAAGAAATATTTCAAATATATTCAAATACAATAATTAACATCTTTAAGGAGCCTGCTTGGTATTTTAAATATTCAGTACACTCAGTGCTTTTAATTAATACTGATTCATGACAGGAGAAATAAAGGAAAGCTGATTTTTGTAACTGTGTGGCTTCCAAAGCCTAAGATTCAATTCACTTACAATATTTTTGAACCAGATAAGCTTTATGAGAGGGCATAAGAATAGAAAATTATTGAATCCAAAGATAAATTAATATCATAACATTACCAAGGGCCACATAAGAGAGACAGCATGGAAATTAGACTAGAACCTCTAATATAAGATGCTCTTTCTAGAATATTGTACAGCCTATCCTGTGCTTGTCTTATTTCAGTATTCATCAATGGCACAGTAATTTTCTATAAGAAAAATGAGTAAACAATTGTGTACTATCTTTACAATTTAGAGATTCTAGCAAGTTGAAATCTTTTGGTTTTCTCTTATTTTTTTCTCATTAACGAAGTGCATCTGTCTGATGGTCTTTAAAATCACTTACATCAATCTTAGGAATAGTCCAAACCATTCTTGGACAAGAGAGAACACACCAGCTGTGGTTTAAGCAGCAATGCAGCTGTAGAAAGTATGTGAGCAAAACCTGAAGCTGGAGAAAAGCCAGTTTGCCTTAAAAAATTCCACCTGGACCTACTTAGCACCTCCTCCCTTACCCTAACCCTAAACACATGCCCTTGGACTCCACAGGGATAAGAATGAAACCTGGAGAGAGCAAGAGGCTTAGTCTTAGTTTGTGTTGGCAAGATTGTTCCAAGGCCCTTCTATTTCCTGCTTCCCATAAACCTCTCCTTTCGCTCCAACAGACAATTGAAACTCAGTATAGCCGGCAGTCAGTCGCTGCTACATATTAATAAATCAGAAACTGTAGCAATTCCTTCATATTGCCCTTTTATTGTTTTTATGAAAGAAATCCAAGGGATATACTGGACACCTTCTTTCATTGCATGTAACCAGAATAATTTAAATAATAAATTTATTTATTATTTGTACCACCTGTGCTGGTACAATGTTTATATATGTACCTTGTTCAGCTATTAAAAAATTTCAAAAAAACCTTTCCATGTTCATATTTTTCCTAATGCTTATTCTTAAATAGATACACCACTTTTGTACATCTAGCAGCTGAAATATAGATATTAAAGTTCCTTTAGAAGACTCAGGAAATTTATTATGCCTTTGTTTATTCATTCAATTATTCAACAAATATTATTTACTATAGCTTTCACTAACTTCATATCTCTTTTGTGCCTGATCTATTATGCATAGATCATAACATTTAAACTTGCAGTAATGCATAAAGTAAATACTATCATTATTCCCCTTTTCTAGATAAGGCAACTGAAGTTCAAAGAGGTTAAGTAACTTGCCCAAGGTTACCCTGCTAAGAAGTTATAGAATTAATATTTAAATAGAGTCACTTTCAACAATGTTAATTATAGGATCTAGGCACCAAGTATATGAGGGTTCACTATGTAATTCTTTCACCTTTTCTGCATGTTTCGTAATAAAATGGCAGGAGTAAAATCACTTTTATTTTAATTTCCATGAAGCTTTCATTGATATGTCATATCGTGACTCATTTGATATTCATTTGGAGCCACATTATGAACACTAATGTAAAATTAAGACACTCCCAGATAAACAAAGCTGAGGGAGTTCATTACCACTAGACCTGCCTGCAAGAAATGCTTAGGCATCCTGCAAGTTAAAATGAAAAGATGCTAGCGAGTAATTTGAAGTCATATGATGAAATAAAAATCTCAGTAAGGGTAATCATAGACACTGATGATAAAATCTTCACAAAATCCCATCAAACTGAATTCAGCAGTTTATTAAAAGAATTATACATCCTGAAAAACTGGGACTTACTATCAAATGCAAGGATAGTTCAACATATGAAAATCGATTAATATAATACACCATATTAACAGAATGGAGACAGGAAAAGCTACATGATTATTTCAGTCAATGCAGAAAAAAACATTTGACAAAATTCAACATTCGTTCATTATAAAAAGATTTAACAGACCAAGAATATATGGAAACATTATCAACATGCTAAAATCCATATATGAAAAACCCATATGTGAACATCACAGTCAAGGTGAAAAATGGAAAGCTAAGATTGCCATCTCTCACCACTCTTATTAAGTACTGGAAATTCAGCTGAGAACAATAATAAGAAGAAATAAAAGGCACCCATATTGGAAAAGAGGAAATAAAATTATGTCTGTTCACAGATAATATTTTATATGTAAAGAACCCTAAAGATTTCATTAAAAAACTCTTGAACTAATAAATCAATTTAGAAAATGACAGGATTCAAAGCACATTTCTATATACTAACATCAAGCAATCTGAAAAAGAAGCTAAGAAAACAGTTTCATTTACAATAGCATCACAAAGAATAAAATACTCAAAAATTAACTTAAGAAAGTTAAAAAAAAAAAAACTACCCTGAAAACTGTAAAACATTGCTAAAAGAAATTAGCCATAAGTAAGTAGAAGCACAGTCCATGTTCATGGATTAGAAGATTTAATACTGTTAAAATGCCCATACTACTCAGAGTGATCTACAGGTATTATGCATCCCCCATAAAAATTCCAATGAAGTTTTTAAAGAAATAGAAAAATCCATCCTAAAATTCATATGGAATCTCAAGGGACCGCACATAGCCAAAACAATCTTGAAAAAGTGCAAAGCTGGAAAACTCTCTGATTTCAAAACTTACTACAAAACTCTAGTAATCAAAACAGAATGGTACAAAAATAGACATATAGTTCAATGGAATGGAATAAAGAGCCCAGAAATAAAACGTCACTTATAAAGTCAAATGATTTTCAACAAGGATGCCAAGACCATTCAATGGGGAAAAGGATGGTCTGTTCAGTAAACTGTACTGGTGAAACTGGACATAGACATGCAAAAGAATGAAAGCAGACCCTTACCTACCACCATATACAAAAATCACCTCAAAACCATTAAAAACCTAAAAGTAAAAAGTGAAACTTTAAAACTCAGATGAAAACAGGACAATAGCTTCATGACATTAGATCTGGTAGTGATTTTTTGGGTATGACCCTAAAGACACAGGCAACAAAAGGAAAAAATAGATGAATTGGATTTCATGAAAATTTTAAAATTTTAAAATTTTGTTCATCAAAAGATTCTATCAACAGAATTTAAAAGGTAACCCACAGAATGAGAGAAAGTATTTGCAATTCATGTATTTAATAAGGGATTAATATCCAAAATATCTAGAGAGCTCCTAAAACTAAACAACAAAACCAAAACAACCAGATTCAAAAATCAACAGAAGGATAGACATTTCTCCAAAGAAGATTAAAAATGGCCAATAAACACACTGAAAAAATGCTCAACATTGCTAATCCTCAGGGAGATGCAAATCAAATCTGCAGGGAGATACCACCTCACACAATTAGGATGGCTGCTATCAAAAAAAAGAAAACCAAAAGATAACAAATGCTGACAAAGATGTAGAGAAGTTGGAACCATATGCCCTGTTGATGGAAATTAAGTAGCAGAGCTTCTGTAGAAAATATGTGGCAGTTCCTAAATTTTTTAAAAATAGAATTGCCACTTGTGTATGTGCTCAGTCACTGAGTCATGTTTGACTCTTTGTGATCCCATGGACTGCAGCCCACCAAGCTTCACTGTCAGTGGAATTTTCGAGTCAAGAATACTGGAGTGGGTTGCCATTTCCTACCGCAGGGGACCTTCCAACCCAGGGATTGAGCTCGAGTCTCCTGCATTGGCAAGCAGATCCTTTAACACTGTGCCACCTGGGAAGCCCAATGATCTAGCAATGCCGCTTCTGAAAATATACCTAAAAGAACAAATAGAGTATCAAAGAAAATATATTTGTACACCCAAGATCATAGCAGCATTTTTCACAATGCTTAAAATGTAGATGTAACCCAAGTATCCACTGATGTATGAATGAGTAAGCAAATATTGCATATATATATATATATATATATATATATATATGCACAATGGAATATTATTATCCTTAAAAAGGAGGGAAATTCTGACATATATTACAACATGGATGAACTTTGAAGACATGCTTACTGAAATAATTCAATCATAAAGACAAATATCATGTTATTCCTTTTATATGAGGTACCTGGAATAGTGAAAAACCATAGAGACAGAAAGTATGATGGTGATTACCAGAGGCTGGAGGGAATAGCAAGTTATTGTTTAATGGGTATAGAGTTTAAATTTTGCAAGATGAGAAGATTCCTGGAGATGGATGATGGTGATGGCTACATACCAATATGAATGTAACACCACTCTACTGTTTGTTGGGTTCTCAAGGCAGGAATACTGGAATACAGGAATACTGGCAGGAATTCTCCAGGCCAAAATATTGGAGTGGGTAGCCTTTCCCTTCTCCAGTGGATCTTCCAACCCAGGAACTGAACTGGGGTCTCCTGCATTGCAGGCAAATTCTGTACCAACTGAGCTATCAGGGAAGCCCCTCAAGGCAAGAATACTGAAGTGGTTTGCCATTCCCTTCTCCAGTGGACCACGTTTTGTCAGAATGCTCCACCATGACCCATCTGTCTTGGGTGGCCCTACACAATATGGCTCATAGTTTCGTTGACTTAGACAAATCTGTGGTCCATGTAATCAGTTTGATTAGTTTTCTGTGCTTATGGTATACATTCTGTATGCCCTCTGATGAATAAAGAGAAGAGGCTTGTGGAAGCTTCCTGATGGGAAGGGCTGGCTGTGGGGGAATCTGGGTCTTGCTCTGATAGGTGGGGCCACGCTCAGTAAATCTTTAATCCAATTTTCTGTTGAAGGGTGGGGCTGTGTTCCCTCCTTATAGTTTGGCCTCAGGCCAAACTGTGGTAGGGGTAAAGGTGATGGTGACCTACTTCAAACGGGCTTGTGCCATGACTCCTGTGTTCAGTGCTCCTGAGCCCACAGCAGCCGCTGTCCACCCACGCCTCTGCTGGAGCCTCCTGGACACTCACAGGCAGTCTCTTGTGGGGGGTCACTGCTCCTTTCTCCTGGGTCCTGGTGTGCACAAGGTTTTGTTTGTGGCTTCCAGTTTCTGGGTTGTCTGCTCTGTAGCTCAGTGCTGGGGCTCATACGCCGCCCCTCCCGGGTCTGCTGCAGCCAGAGCCCCGTCCACGTGGCAGGTCACCGCTGACCTGTGCCTCCTCCGCAGGAGACACTCAAACACGCAGAGGCAGGTCTGGCTCAGAGTGGGGTCCCTGGGTTCTGCTGCACACAAGCTTTTGTTTGAGCCCTCTGATAGTGCCTAGGAATTTGGTATGTGAGGTCCATGAATCAGGGTAAATTGGAGGTGGTCAAACAGGAGCTGGCAAGAGTGAACGTCAACATTTTAGGAATTGGTGAACTAAAATGGACCACAATGGGTGAATTTAATTCAGATGATGAATTTAATTCATTGATATAATGATATCAACTACTATGGGCAAGAATCCCTTAGAAAAATGGAGTGGCCCTCACAGTCAACAAAAGTGTCTGAAATGCAGTACTTGGGTGCAATCTCAAAAACGACAGAATGATCTCTGTTTGTTTCCAAGGCAAACCATTCGATATCACAGTAATCCAAGTCTGTGCCCCAACCACTAATGCCAAAGAAGTTGAAGTTGAATGGTTCCATGAAGACCTCCAAGACCTTCTAGAACTAACACCAAAAAAAGATGTCCTTTTCATCATAGGGAACTAGAATGCAAAAATAGGAAGTCAAGAGATACCTGGAATAACAGGCAAGTTTGCCGTGGAGTACAAAATGAAGCAGGGCAAAGTCTAACAAAGTTTTGCCAAGAGAACACACTGGTCATAGCAAACACCCTCTTCCAACAACACAAGAGATGGTTCTACACACGGACATCACTAGATGGTCAATACTGAAAACAGATTGATTATATTCTTTGCAGCTGAGGATGGAGAAGCTGTATACAGTCAGCAAAAACAAGACTGAGAGCTGACCTGTGGCTTAGATCATGAACTCCTTATTGAAAAATTCAGATTCAAATTGAAAAAAGTAGGAAAAACCACTAGATCATTCAGGCATGACCTAAATCAAATTCCTTGTGACTATTCAGTGGAAGTGACAAATAGATTCAAGGGATTAGGTCTGAGAGATAGAGTGCCTGAACAAGTATGGACGGATGTTGATGACACTGTACTCCAGGCAGTGATCAAAACCATTCCCAAAAAGAAGAAATGCAAAAAGGCAAAATAATATACAGGGTATTTACTAATTTAGAAATGCTGGGTAACTGTGCAGTTTTGCACAGATTGGGCATAGCAGAAGTAGGGCTGCAATCAAAGACTGTTCAGTCCCACACCTGTGCTCGTAACCACTGCCTATACATAGTCAGCGTCTCTTCAACTGGGTAGACAATTTGGCCATTTCCTGAAGAATAGTGGGAGATCTCCCAATAGAAGTTAATTCTATTTACCCCAGTGTTTTTCAGCCTAGCTGCAAGTCAGAATCACCTTTAGAATTTTTAAAATCAAGGCATGTCTGGACTATACCCATGGAGTAAACGTATAGAGAGGTTATCTGTATTTTTCTAAAACTTCTCAGAGTTGCCAGGGCTAAGAGCCACCATGATATATGGTTTATGGCAGTGTTTTTCAAAACGGGAGACCAAGACTGCTGGCAATAGGAATTCAGGAGTACTTATAAAAAATGCAAATCCTAACTCCCCTCCCATGCTTCTAAGTAGAATCTCTTGGCACTGCATTTGGCAACTATTAGTACGTGGTTTTTGTCTGCATTCATACTATAAAGATATTTTAATAACAAAAACTATATCATTAATTTTCCAAATATGTAATACTGACATATATATTGAGAATGTACCATTTTAGCATATAATAAATTTCTGTTCCTTTTTGTTTACTGTTTAAAAATATAATACTCCATTTCCTATCACTCCCAAATCAATCACTATGCAAACCTTTGGATCGGTAGGAACTGGTACTTCATAATGGTGTTCCAGGTAATTTTGCATGTCAGAACTGTACTATGCCCATTCATAATAAATCTAGGCCATGGAAAGTTTACAGGAGCTGTTTCCAAATTAAGCTTCCACAGAAAACATGTGTCAGGTTTGTTTTGCTGTGTCAAAACAATGAGCACAATATGAATGGATTTTCACTCCTCTGATGCTTCAAAATATTTGCTTAATGCTCATGGACTTTGAGTCTCCCCGAGAGCTGGCCTCCCATGTATCTATTAAGGACTGTCAGGTATGGTCATGCAGGCTGTGTACTGCACAATTCCAGGGGGTAACATGCATATTATATGCAACATGGTGCCAACTCTCAGAGGTAATAATTAAATCCCAAAGGAATTTTTTAATTCTAAATTGTTTTATTTTACTATTTTCTATGATATCACATTGGGAAATACGTCCTTTACCTGAAACGATGCATGTGCACTATTGACTAAAATAACTTGAAGGCACATTGGTAAATAAAAGAAAAGCAAAACATGTACTCACCAAAGATAAGATCATTGATAATTTGGTTCTAAAAATTATATTAAAAAAAGAAAACCTGTGGAAGCTAGTCACAAAAAAAGTTCTTATAATTTTCAAAAATAATAGATTTTAAAGAAAATATGAAGTTTTGATTTTCCCTAATTTGGTTTTAATTTAAAATGTAAAGATTTAACATTATTTATTTTAATCTTGGCTGTATAAGTAAACAATAAAATCCTTTTTAAGTAGTTCTTGAAGTTACAGTGTTTGTTATCACAAAACCTGAGGTACCACTTAAAGGATGGGTTTTTTTTCTTTTAATTACAAAAATATAATGATTTAGTAAATATTTTATCAAAGATTCCAATGTAAAAATTTTCACTTTGCATTTACAATAGATGTGTCAAAATTTCAAGAAATTTGACAATTGTTAACATTTAAAGATATGTAGTTTTAAAAAAAAAACTTATTCTTAAAAATAATCAAATATTTCTTTTACTCTTGATTTGTTTTGCTTTTCTAATGTTCTAAATCCAAATATTATAAAAGAGTCTAATTGTTAAATATTCATTGCTGGGGGACAGTATCATATTTAACTTTGTGAGTTTATAGTAATTATATTTTCTTAACCATGCATTTTACTTTACTCAGTTAACATGGGATTATGCAAAACAGACTTTGCAGTATTTACTGAACATAGTAACCAAAAGTGGGTCAAATAATTTGGATAATAAAAGGCATAATTTACAGGCCCATAAATCTATTTTATGAAGTACTACCCATTTAACTTCAGAGTGCTGTAGTGAAGAAAATTATATTCAGCTTCTTGAACATGAAAATACATTGAATATGGATAGTTCATATCAACACCTGCTTCCTTGGGAACTAAAAACCCATGAGATCTCCCTAACACTAATTTGGCCCTACCCAGCTACCTGCTTCATTATAATTGATAGCATTATCAACAGTTCTGTGAAGAGAAAAATACCATGTACTAGACCTACTGTGGGCCACACAGTGTGTGAGGCAGGAGCTTTTACCAAATCAGGAGAGAAGGAGAAGAGGCAAAACATAAATGAGATAATTATGATGCCCGTAGGCACTTCTAATAAGTTTAATAAGGAAATACATGATACTATTGATTAAAAGCATGTTTAAGGATTTTTCTCTATATTTCATACATCTATTCTGATTCTCCCTCAATAGCATGACTGCTTAGTTATTGAAGATATTTCAACGAATAAATAATTTTCAAGCAAACAGTGGAATGTACCCTGCATGGAAAACTGTCTACCAGAGTATACCTGTTCTAATGAAGGAAAAAAATTTCCTTTGTAGATGTGAAATCACATTTGTTCTCTCTCTCTCTTTTTTTTTTTTTTTTTCACATCTGATCTCTTTAACATTAACATTACTCCAACAATGATACACAGACAACCCCATATCAACCTTCTTAATGAAATCCAGGGATGAATTTTTGGCCCAGAGTAGAGAAATGGAAGCCCACTGAAAATGCCCCAAATCAGTGGTGTATTAGAGACTAAGTGAAAGTGATAAATTTGCAAATTTATAGGTAAGAAGAGTAAAATGATAAAGTTTTAGTTATTTCAGACAGGAAATATTTGCTGTTCCCTAACTCTGCATGAGTGAGTAGTCTGCCAGGCTCAGGCAAGAATATTGAAGTGGGTTGCCGTTTTCTTCTTCCAGGGGATCTTCCTGACCCAGAGATGAAACCCCTGTCTCCTGGGCCTCCTGCATCACAGGCAGATTCTTTACCCTCTCAGCTATTTGGGAAGCCTGTTCTCTAACTCTATATACATCTAAAAAAGAAATAAACTTAATTTTTTTTCTTTGTTTTCTGGTTTGTCTTTGTTTTCCCTCAAAGCACCCATATATCTCCAGTTCATTGACATGACCTAGCATTCAATATTTTCTGAATGGATGAACAAGTGAGTATTTCTAGCCTGCAGTAGTGATTAAAGACACTGGATGATACCAAGCAAGCTACAGGCGTCCTGAAGTGACCAGCAGGAAAGGCTACAGTCCCCTAATTTGTGGAGTGCCTCCCCATCTCATGGGTTACTGTGAACATTATCTGAGACCATAAAACTCTTCCCCAACCCAGGGATCAAACATGCATCTCCTGCATTGGCAGGCAGATTCTTTACCACTGTACCACCTGGGAAATCTTAGGTTTTATTTATAGGTTTTTTGTTGTTGTTGTTGTTGCCATGGTAAATGAGATTATTTCCTTAATTTCTCTTACTGATAGTTTGTTGTTAGTGTATATTATAGAAATGCAACAGATTTCTGTATATTAATTTTGCATTCTGCAACTACTGATTATTGATGACCTCTACATGTGCTAGCAAAGTGATGATCAAAATTTTTCAGACGCGTCTTCAACAGTATGTGAACTGAGAACTTCCAGATGTTCAAGCTGGGTTTAGAAAAGGCAGAGGAGCCAGAGATCAAATTGCCAACATACATTGGATCATCAAAAAAGCAAGAGAGTTCCAGAAAAACTTCTATTTCTGCTTTATTGACTATGCCAAAGCCTTTGACTGTATGGATCACAGTAAACTGTGGGAAAGTCTTAAAGAGGTAGGAATTCCAGACCACCTGACCTGCCTCCTGAGAAATCTGTATGAAGGTCAAGAAGCAACAGTTAGAACCAGACGTGGAGTATGTCAAGTCTGTATATTGCCACCCTGCTTATTTAACTTCTATGCAGAGTACATCATGTGAAATGCCAGGCTGGATGAAGCACAAGCTGGAATCAAGATTGCCGGGAAAAATATCAATAACCTCAGATACACAGATGACACTACCCTTATGGCAGAAAGTGAAGAGGAACTGAAAAGCCTCTTGAAAGTCAAAAAGGAGAGTGAAAAATCTGGCTTAAAACTCAACATTCAAAAAACTAATATCATAGCATCAGGTGCCATCGTTTCATGGCAAATAGATGGGAAACAATGGAAACAGTGACGGACTTTATTTTGGGGGGGCTCCAAAATCACTGTAGATGGTGACTGCAGCCATAAATTAAAAGATGCTTGCTCCTTGGAAGAAAAGCTATGACCAATCTAGACAGCATATTAAAAAGCAGAGACATTATTTTGCCAACAAAGGTCCATCTAGTCAAAGCTATGGTTTTTCCAGTAGTCATGTATGGATGCGAGAGTTGGACTATAAAGAAAGCTGAGTGCTGAAGAATTGATGCTTTTGAACTGTGGTGTTGGAAAAGACTCTCAAGAGTCCCCTGGACTGTAAGGAGATCCAACCAGTCTATCCTAAAGGAAATCAGTCCTGGCTATTCATTGGAAGGACTGATGCTAAAGCTGAAACTCCAATACTTTGGCCATGTGATGCGGAGAGCTGACTCCCTGGAAAAGACCCTGATGCTGGGAAAGATTGAAGGCATGAGGAGAAGGGGCAACAGAGGATGGGATGGTTGGATGGCATCACCGACTCAATGGACATGAGTTTGACTAAGCTCCAGGAGTAGGTGATGGACACGGAAGCCTGGCATGTGCAGTCCATGGGGTCGCAAAGAGTCGGACACAACTAAGCAACTGAACTGAGTAGTTTTCTGATGGCCTTTTTAGGATTTTCTATGAATAAAATCTGCCTGCAATGTGCAAAACCCAGGTTTGATCCATGGTTTTGGAAGATCTCTTGGAAAAGGGTATGGCTACTCACTCCGGTATTCTTGCCTGGAGAATTCCATGGGCAGAGGAGCTTGGCGGGCTATAGTCCATGGGGTCACAAAGAGTCAGACACAACTATGTCATCTGCAGAGAGTGACAGTTTTACTTCTTCCTTTCCAATTTAAATTCCTTTTATTTCTTCTTCTCCTGATTGCTGTAGCTATAACTTCCCAAACTATGTTGAATAAAAGTGGTGAGAGTGGACATCTTTATCTCGTTCCTGATCTTAGAAGAAATGCTTTCAACTTTTTCTCACTGGGTATGATGTTGGCTATGGGATATTTTGGATGAGCCCGGAGGTTGTTATTAGTACATAAAAGAGAGACTTGCACCCCTAGACAATGGGCATCTACTTACAGAGAATAAGTCAGAGACTTCAGTAACATACTGACTCCAAATATCTCTGCCAGTCTTCTCTCATTTTGGAAATGTGTTCAGCAGAACCAAAAACCTTTGTTCCTTTAGCCAAAAACTTTATTCCCTTAAAATATAAAAGTTTGACTAAAGTCCTACATGTTGCCTTCTTATTTACTTTTCTTCACTGCCCATCAATCACTCTTCAAGGTCTCACAATAGTTACCTTCAACCACTTCTTGAATAGTGCTTCTCAAATTTTAATGTGCATCTACATCACTTGAGGATTTTGTTACAATGCAGATTTCAGTAAAACTTATTCTATAAACAAAATGCAACTGAGTATAGCATCCAGATTAAAAAAAACAAAACAGATTATTACCAGTACTCCATTAATACATTGCAGTGAGTTGAATAGTGATTCCAAAGTTATCAAGTCCAACGTGCTGCACTCAATATGTCAACAAATTTGGAAAACTCAGCAGTGGCCACAGGACTGGAAAAGGTCAGTTTTCATTCCAATCCCAAAGAAAGGTAATGTCAAAGAATGCTCAAACTACCGCACAATTGCACTCATCTCACACACTAGTAAAGTAATGCTCAAAATTCTCCAAGCCAGGCTTCAGCAATACATGAACCATGAACTTCCAGATGTTCAAGCTGGTTTTAGAAAAGGCAGAGGAACCACAGATCAAATTGCCAACATCCGCTGGATCATCGAAAAAGCAAGAGAGTTCCAGAAAAACATCTATTTCTGCTTTATTGACTATGCCAAAGCCTTTGACTGTGTGTATCACAATGAACTGTGGAAAATTCTAAAAGCGATGGGCATACCAGACCACCTGACCTGCCTCTTGAGAAACCTGTATACAGGCCAGGAAGGAACAGTTAGAACTGGATATGGAACAACAGACTGGTTCCAAATAGGAAAAGGAGTATGTCAAGGCTGGATATTGTCACCCTGCTTATTTAACTTATATACAGAGTACATCATGAGAAATGCTGGGCTGGAGAAAGCACAAGCTGGAATCAAGATTGCTGGGAGAAATATCAATAACCTCAGATATGCAGATGACACCACCCTTATGGCAGAAAGTGAAGAAGAACTAAAGAGCCTCTTGATGAAAGTGAAAGGAGAGAGTGAAAAAGTTAGCTTAAAACTCAACATTCAGAAAACTAAGATCATGGCATCCGGTCCCATCACTTCATGGCAAATAGATGGGAAACAATGGAAACAGTGGCTGACTTTATTTTTCTGGGCTCCAAAATTGTTGCGGATGGTGATTGCAGCTATGAAATGAAAAGACGCTTACTCATTGGAAGAAAAGTTATGACCAACCTAGACAGCATATTAAAAAGCAGAGACTTTGAAAACAAAAGTCCATCTAGTCAAGGCTA
The DNA here is from genome assembly GCF_033118175.1 of Dama dama. Lineage (NCBI taxonomy): Eukaryota > Metazoa > Chordata > Mammalia > Artiodactyla > Cervidae > Dama > Dama dama. The sequence goes on along the minus strand of NC_083686.1, from coordinate 21,053,751 downwards.
TGGTTTTTCCAGTAATCATGTATGGATGTGAGAGTTGGACTATAAAGAAAGCTGAGTGCAGAAGAATTGATACTTTTGAACTGTGGTGTTGGAGAAGACTCTTGAGAGTCCCTTGGACTGCAAGGAGATCCAACCAGTCCATCCTAAAGGAGATCAGTCTTAGGTGTTCATTGGAAGGAGTGATGCTGAAGCTGAAACTCCAATACTTTGGCCATCTGATGAGAAGAGCTGACCCTTTGGAAAAGTCCCTGATGCTTGGAGGGATTGGGGGCAGGAGTAGAAGGGGACAACAGAGGATGAGGTGGCTGGATGGCATCACCGACTCGATGGACATGAGTTTGAGTAAACTCCGGGAGTTGGTGATGGACAGGGAGGCCTGGCGTGCTGAGGTTCATGGGGTCGCAAAGAGTTGGACGTGGCTGAGCAACTGAACTGAACTGAAGACTCAACATACTTTCCTGGGCACTCTCTTTAGGCAACTTGAAGGAAATGAGTGACAAATCCCTTGTCTGTTATCTTCATGTTACTGCATGACATCACTTGCTAATTTTGTCCATTTTACTTTTCAGTTTTATATATGATAACATATTTAGTACTGAGAAATTTCTGTATCTCAATTACTGAGACACTGGGCCCATTTACTTATCTATTGCAGTTCTTAAATTGATTTAGCACTTTTGCCCTAAGCCTGCCTATAATTAATGTTATGATTTGAGTTTTCTAAATAACCCTGGGTTGGAGCTAATATTTAAATAACTCCTTCTAATGTTGATAATCTAAACTTCTTGCTACATTGTTTTCTCTGAAATTTGCAACAAATTACCACAAAGTTAGAAGCTTAAAACAACACCATTTCCTATCTTACAGTTCTGTAGTTCAGAAGTCTGACATAGGTTTTATCAGGCTAAAGTCAAAGAGGCTACAGTGCTGAGTTCCTTTCTGCAGAATTTATGGAGAGAATTAGTTTTCTTACCTAGCTTCTAGAGTTTGCCCAGTTTCCTTGGTCCATGGCCCCTTTCTTCTATACTGAGTGCAACTATGTTGCATATATCTGACCCTTCTTCAAGAGTCACATCTCCTCCTTGTTCACAGCTGGAAAACGTTTTCCCCTTTTTAAGGACCCTTATGAATATATTGGGTTGACCCAGATGATCCAGGATAATCCCTCCTTCTCTAGGTTCTTAACCTCAGTTACATATTCAGAGTCCCTTTGCCATGTAAAGCAACCTATTGACAGGTTCCAGAGATTAAGACATGGACATCCTTAGGGTCCATGTCTTTCTAGTTCTACAACCTAATTATGATGATGTAGGAGATTTTAATATTTCATATAGTTTTTAGAAAATGAGTCTTTTTGATTTTTTAAAATCTTAACTGTATTTTCTGAAGTCACTCACTTTAAATAAAATACTTATTTAAAATATTACTTATTCAAATATTTTCCCTTTGTATAGTGCTGCAAAATACAATTCTAGGCTTTCAGCCATTTTCAGAATCATTATTGTTAGAGTGACTTTCCTGGTGGCTCAGCAGTACACTAATCCACCTACAGTGCAGAAAACCACCTGCAATACAGGTAACACAGATTCAGTCCCTGGGTTGGGAAAATCCCCTGGAGGAGGAAAAGGCAACCCATGCTAATATGCTTGCCTGGAAAATCCCATGGACAGAGGGGCCGGGTGAGCAGCAGTCATGGGGTTGCCAGAGTCTGACAAGACTTCGCAACTGGATGTTCTGAGAGAACAACATTGAAACAAGTATACTATCAAGGGTGAAACAGATCGCCAGCCCAGGTTGGATGCATGAGACAAGTGCTCAGGGCTGGTGCACTGGGAAGACCCAGAGGGATGGGATGGGGAGGGAGGTGGCAGTTGAGATCAGGATGGGGAACACATGTAAATCCATGGCTGATTCATGTCAATGTACGGCAAAAATCACTACAATATTGTAAAGTAATTAGCCTCCAACTAATAAAAATAAATGAAAAAAAAAAAAAAAAAAAGACCTAGCAACTAAACCACCGTCTCTACCACATTGTGAGAGTAGTTTTTATACTGGAGTTACTGTTTTTCCTGAGTTAAGGATTTATAATAATTTCAGTTGTACTATTTAAAAATATTGTTCAGTGACCTGCTAGATGATCTCTCTTGAAGTGAATAATAAGAATTATCCTATTTTTAAAAGTCGGCAAACTGAGATGGAGAGATTGGTTATACCAGTAGATATCAAAATGGAAAAAAGAGCTAAAATAAGAGGTCAAAAATATTTTATTGATAATCCTTTTTGTGATTCTTTAAATTCTGTAATAATGAAGCTATTGATTCATTGCATTTTTCTAACACATGCGTTGCCTAAATGTTAGAGAAAACTAGCAGAAATCTGCTGATTATTTTTTTATATATATGTGGACACTTCCGCCTGTCTCAAATCCACAGATTCATCAAAGATCTATTTCTGTTCCTCTCTTCCAATGAGTCTTTCCTGATTTTACCAGCCCACAGTGATATGATTCTTCCAAAAGTTTAAACTTTCTTTGGTTATTTGGTACATGTGAGCTGCCTTGAATTATGCATGACTCTTTATATGCATAAACATTCTCTTTCAAATGAATTGTGAGCTACTTGGTGGCAAATGATGTTCATTATATTTCTTCATATTCCTCTCATGCTTATCATACTGTTCTGCCCATTGTAGGTAATTATAGTACATTTGTTGATGGGCCAGCAGTATCACATTCCCATCCTCATCATCATAATATCGGCATCATCAGTCAGTATTTACTGAGAAAATGACAAGTCGTCGTCTGCAACAGCAAAGAATGTCCTCAGAAATGCTTAACACATGTTTTTCTTGCATCATCATACACAGGAAACCAGTCAATCCTAAAGGAAATCAGTCCTGAATACTCATTAGAAGGACTGATGCTGAAACTGAAGCTCTAAAACTTTGGCCATCTGATGCGAAGAGCTTACTTTTTAGAAAAGACCCTGATGCTGGGAAAGATTGAAGGCAGGAGAAGAGGGCAACAGAGAATGAGACGGATTGGATGGCATCACTGATTCAATGGACATGAATTTGAGCAAGCTCCAGGAGATGGTGAAGGACAGGGAAGCCTGGGGTGCTGCAGTCCATGGGGTCTCAAGGAGTCAGACATTACTGAGTGACTGAACAACATAGAAAAGGAAATGCTGTTATATAGTGGTGGATTCATGGGTCAGTTATGAGCACAAAAAGGCAGTGTGATCTAATAAACATTTTAAAGCATTAAAAAAAAAAATCAGGAAATCTGGCTCCCTCCTTCAGGTCTTCACTAACAGGTTAACTCTAGACAACCTAAGTCATCCTGGCCATTGTGCTGTTTCCTCGTCCTGGAAAATTTCCCCCCTAGCAATTTCTTCCCTATGTATTAAACCAGGATATGCTGTAGATGTATTTTCAAAATAGAAGATAATTCACTTTAATCAGGTAAATGCCTCATAAAAGCCAAATTGTCAGTCACTGTCATTGTAAAATCACATTCTCAAATGGAAATTCCCAAGGGAATAAGTGGTTTTTAAAAGACATTCTCCTTGGATTTCTCAGGATATTGGCCCAGGAGTGGGATTGCTAGGTCATATGATAACTCTACTTTTAGTTTTTTAAGGAACCTCCGCATTGTTCTCCATAGTGGCTCTATCTATATACATTCCCACCAAGAGTAAAGAGGGCCCCTTTTTCCCTATACCCTTTCCACCAACCCTCTCCAGCGTTTACTGTTTGCAGACATTTTTGCTGATGACCATTCAGACCAGTGTGAGGTGATTCCTCATTGTAGTTTTGATCTGCATTTCTCTGATAATTCGTGGTAGTGAGCGTCTTTTCATGCACCTGTTGGCCATCTGTATGTCTTATTTGCGGTGACCTAGATGCGTGGGATGGGGGTGGGGGTGGGAAAAAGCGGTCCAAGAGGGAGGGGATATATGTATAAATATAGCTCATTCACTTCATAACAGCAGAAACTAACACAAGATTGTAAAGCAACTTGTGTGTGTGTGCTAAGTCACTCACTTGTGTCAAACTCTTTGCGAGCCCATGGACTGTAGCCTGCCAGGCTTCTCTGTCCATAGGATTTTTTTCCAGGCAAGAATACTGAAGTGGGTTGCCATAACCCAGGGATTGAACCTGTGTCTCTTGTGTCTCCTGCATTGCAGGGAGATTCTTTACCACTGAGCCATTGGGGAAGCCCCCAAAGCAACTATACCCCAATTTTTTTAAAAAAAAATTGAAAAAGAAAAATAAGACATTTTCTATGGAATACCCATTTTAAAAATCCCTTGAATGTGTTTTATGGTAATAAAAGCCCCCGCTCTGTTTGTGGTGCCAACGTAGAGCAATTTACTTGCCTTCCTTACCTCTGAGAACTTGAAGTTTCTGGAAATGTCCAAGAAATGATCAAAGTCCCAGGAAGGAAGACCCCATTCAATGCTGAAGCTTAGTTTATCTGACGTGTTATTGTTGTACCTACTCTACAGATTGCATTCACTCTTCAGATGACGAAATTGCCTTACAGGATTTTTGTGAGCTGTAAATGAGTTAACTTTTGTGAAAACTATCATGCAAAGACATCGTTTTTAGGTCTTTAACTCAGGGAAATTAAATAAGTTTATTTATTAACCTATCTGCTTTGCTAATGTAAATAAGTATCTGTTTATGAAAAATTCATGAATTTGACATTTCGGGTTTGAATGATCCACATTCACATTCTTGTTTCTCATAATCAAAATATCTGGTTTCAGCTAGATGGTATATGTTATGTTCTAATCTTCATTAATTAATCAGGTGTGTGCAAGCATGCTCCATCACTTCAGTCGTGTCCAACTCTTTCAGACTCTAGCCCTCACGTCTCCTCTGTTCATGGGATTCTCCAGGCAAGAATATTGGAGTGGGTTGCAATGCCTTCCTCCAGGGCATCTTCCCTACTCAGGAATTAAATCCTTGTCTCCTACATCTCCAGCATTGCAGGCAGATTCTTTACCACTGAGCTCCTAGGAAGCATCAATTAATAAGGTATAGCATCAACTGTTTCTGTGGCTGTGCCTATCAGTAATGTTTATCATAGGCTTAAAGTGCCTAAACAAGTCATACAGGCAGAAAGGACTGGATGACTTGATATTTTAAATTGATGTCAATATAAGTAGACAAGTTGGTATTTTGTCTTAAAGGTAAATGCTACTGGGTTGTTTGGACATAATTATCGTGGTTAAGAGCAAAGGTATTTTAAATGGGCAGATAACAAAGATAAACACACATTTATTATTTTTGTAATCTTGAGATCACAATGTTGTATCTGCATATTACCCTTAAACCATATCCTGCATGTTTTGAATTTCAGAGAGTTTAGGATTAAGGGTAGTTCTTTTTATCTAATGCTTATTCTCAGAGTTTGTTTTTATTTTTTTCCCTAGCATGATATGTAAGAGTTTTAGGTTCTTTAAAGATCCTCTGGACTTATGAGCAAGGAAGAAGAGGATCAAGATGATCTTATTTTTATTTAACATTTATTAAGCACACAAGTTATTCCAGAATTTTTGGAAAACACCAAACTAAAATAGCCTCCCCAAAAATGTGTTTACTTCTTGGGTTTTTAGATTCAGATGTCTGATCATTCCTGCCACTTTCCTTTTACACATGAAGAAAATGAGTCGCAAAAGCTTAAGTTGCTTATCTCTGGTCATATAGCTGGTTAAAGGCAGAACTGAGACTAGCCCCTGATGTTGTCCTTCCTACTCAGGTTAGACTCTTTCCACTGTCTCGAACTGCCACTCATAACAACGGAATCTTTTCAAGAAGGATAAATATGCCATTGTGTGCGTGCTAAGTTGCTTCAGCTGTGTCTGACTGTTTGTAACACTATGGACTATAGCCCACCAGCCTCCTGTGTCCTGGGATTCTCCAGGCAGGAATACTGGAGTGGGTTGCCACATCCTCCTCCAGGAGATATTCCCAACCCAGGGATCAAACCCGTGTCGCTGATGTCTCCTGCATTAGCAGTCGGGTTCTTTACCACTAGTGCCATCTGGGAAGCCCTAGATGCATACATACCCTCTTTTTTATAATAGATTCCCCTCCCATTTAGGTTGCCACAGAGCATTGAATAGAATTCCCTGTACAATACATTAGAATATGGGAAGACTGAGGGCAAAGATGTTGTCTTCTTTATCCATGTGCATAGCACACACTTTGCACATTGAATAACGGAGCTGCTGACCAGTGCTCATTTTCACATGACAATCAGTGCATCACCTTTGACTGAGGTAGTCATATTAATTCAAGCCTCGCTGTTCAATTAGCCTCACTTTTGTGGTCTCATTGTCAATAAAGGCCAAAAACTCTTTTTATCTAAAAGGAAATACCTCTAGAGCTGGTCTTGAAGATCTTAATGCTCAAAGTAACCACGCAAAGGTCCCTGTGCAAATAACATTTTATATCCCCATCTAAGTTGATGTCCCAACACAGTCCTGACTGTATTGTTCTGCCCAGATGAGCAGACAAGTCCACACAGGCTCAAAAATTCCCTTCACAATATATGCCTTAAACATGATTTTTAGAAAACAAGGAAGTAATTAAAATATTACAAAATTATACTGGGTAATATAAGTTATGGGCTTCCCAGGTGACACAGTGCTAAAGAATCCTCCTGCCAATTCAGGAGACACAAGAGATGCTGGTTTAATCCCTGGGTAGGGAAGATCCCCTGCAGTAGGAAATGGCAACCCATTCTGGTATTCTTGCCTCAAAAATCCCATGGACAGAGAAGCCTGGCAGGCTATAGTCCATGAGGTCCCAAAGAGTCGAACACAACAGAGTGCGTGAGCAGGCAATGTAAGTTACATCTAAGGTAGTGTTACAATTATAAAGTGAAAGTGAAGTCGCTCAGTCCTGTCTGACTCTGCAACCCTATAGACTGTAGCCTGCCAGGCTCCTCTGTCTTTGGGATTCTCTAGGCAAGAATACTGGAGTGGTGTCATTTCCTCCTCCAGGGGAATCTTCCCACCCCAGGGATCAAACCCAGTCTCCCACTTTGCAGGCAGACTCTTTATCCTCTGAGTCACCTATATTTCAAGCTAAATCCAAAAAATTATATTTGATCCTCAGACAACTAGAACTTGTGTGACAACTAAAACTTTAGCTAATTGGATGCTAAGACAATAATCCAAGTAAACAGGTACCTCTTTTAAAATGAAGCTTTTGTCCCAAATCTGATGATGAGTGAAACTAAATGAGAAGGATGCCTTTTTGTCTGTACTACATTTTGTTCTAAGTGACCCAAAATACTTGAAATAGACTGAGAAGAACTTCTTGTCTCTTTTTCACCCAAACTCTCTTCTATAAATCTTTGTTTATCAGTCTAACAAGAAAGTCTTGGCAAGAAAACAGGCCAGAATCTCTTTCTAAGGCCAAGAGGAAACTACCTAATCTGTTCACCCCAGTTTTTCTCAGTGTGTTAGCAAGGAAAAGAGACTGCATGCCCCTAGCCCCCTGCTAGACACATCCTGGAGCCTGACTCATCCCTTCTCCTTGGGGCTGATATCAGGGAGAAGATCCATACTTTGTCTGGACCTTCCTCTGGACAGAAAAAACAAATTACACATAGAAGAAGCTGCAGCATGTTATTGGGCAATATCCACGGGCTACTGAATTCTAATCCTGGCTCCACCACCTATTGTATGGGTGAACTTGGCCAAGTTTTTAACCAATGCTATCCTGGACACTAGGAAATGGTTGGCACCTCTTAACATTTTCAAATCTCTAGCTGATTTCTTTGTCCTTTCCTCACCATCCGGGTGGTAGAGGGGAGGTTGATCATAACAGGGATGAAAATGGACTCAGGAATCAGACAAATTAGGTTTCTAATTCTAGCTCGGTCACATATGGCTGTAACTTGGGAAAATTACTTCTCTCAAATCACAGTTTTCTAATCAGTAATGTGGAGGCAATCTGTGTGCTTATTTAGTAAGTTCACTCCAAGTACTAGGTGAAATGTTTATGTGAAGTGTTTGCATGTGCATGGAAACACTTGCATGTGAAAAATGAAATGCATGTGAAGTGTTTAGCACAGAGCATGGCCCAATCTGCAGAGTGCTTGACTTAGTCTGATAGTTTAACAAATATTGGATTTTAATAACAATAGCTGAAGCTTGAGGATGAGCTTAAATGAGACATGGGAAGAGGAAGCCTTTCAACCACCTGTGATCTTCAGCTCAGGGTCATCTCGGGCATCTAAATAACAATTGCTCTTTCATGTGATTCAGCCTAAGTCCTTAGGCTATGACACAAGGTATAGCCAACAAAACCCCCAAGGAGTCATGAACTTAACTCACCTTAAGTTTTCATTTCCTTAAGACTCTTTGCAGGAGTCAGTGGTGGACAGGGTTTGAGGGTCTGTAGTATTCTTAGTAAATCCAATCTCACTACCATTTCTTCAACCATAATGTAAGTCAGGTGCCAAGTTGCTGCCTAAAACATGACGAAAAGTGAAAATGTTAGTTGCTCAGTCATGTTTGACTTTTTGCCATCCTATGGACTGTAGTCTGCCAGGCTCCTCTGCCCATGGCATTCTGCAGCAAAGAATACTGGAGTGGGTTGCCTTTCCCTTCCTCAAAAGATTTTCCCAAGCCAGGGATCGAGTCTGCGTCTCTTATGTCTGCTGCATTGGCAGACGGGTTCTTTACAAATAGCGCGCCCTGGTAAGCTAAACCATATCTAAATAGAATTTATGTCTGTTGGGCTCATGTTGGTTTGCAGCAGCCCTCTAGTCCTGAAGGTTAGGGCAGAGTCTTATATGTCTCAGTTCTCTTTTCTGCTCTGTCCTCCATTCGTATCACAGCACAGTCTGCTCCAGCCCCACACTTTCTTCTAGGAAAGAACTTTGAAATTCCTGAGTGATATCTTTAAATTAAAATTCATGGTACTCTGTTACATGAAACTACTCAATGACTTCCTATTGCATTTAAGTCACACTGAAAGTTATTCTTAGAGCCCACTTAGTCTACAGAATTTGGGTCCTACTTAACTCCTAAAATTTATCTCAGGTCCTCCCTTCCCTGCCCCTTTCTCAAGTCTCACTATAATCTGGACACAATGACCTTTCTACTTTTTGAACAAGCCAGGTGACTTCCTGTAAGAAGGCCTTTGGATTTGCTATTCCTTCTGCCTGGAATGTTGTTCCCTAGCATCTTCCCCTGGCTTTCTCATTAGTCAAGTTTCAATTAAAACATTTCCTTCTCAGAGATGCCTGACTCTACCTCCTTGTCTAAAGTAACTAGGTTCTTTCCAATTAATAGGCACTCCACTGTTATCACAGCAAAATGTCTCTACTTGCAATTATTTGTTTACATATTTATGATTCTTCTTTCTTTACTGACAAGCATTATACTGACAGCAGGAACCTTATCTTATTTACAACTTATTGTCAGTGCCCGGAACAGTGATTTGCTTATAGGTTCTTAATAAATATTCATTAAATGTGAAAATGAGTGAATGGCCTGAAATTTTCCTTTAATACTCTGGTCACTTACCGATTCCCGTTTCCATATGTCTGAAATGTATTCAGCATTGAATAGCAATATTTAGGACTTTTCTACTTTTATAATAGTTATCTTTTACCTAATCCTTATAACTTTCCTTGTGGTCACCCTGCCTTTCACATTCTAGGTAATGCTACATGTACTTCTTTTGTTCATTTGCTTACTGATTGCTGGGTGGGGTGCCATCACCTCTCTCTGGGGGCTGAGGAGGAAGAGGTGGACACTTACTAAACCCTTGGAGAAGTCTTCGTTTTCTCCAGAAGGTCAACAGAATCCTCCAAGAAGATGAGGTCTAAGAATAAGAGAAAATGCACAGATGGTAAAGGAGAAGTTCATTCTAGATTTCTGGATCAGGAAGTTGTCTGTCTTCTTCGTTAGACTGTGAACTGCATGAGGTCAGGTTTTTATTCTGTTCAGTATTATTCCAGCACCTAGGACAGCACCCAGTACACGCTTGTCTTTCATTAAATATATTTGAATGAGTCCCTCCAAAGCATAGTATTTGATTAACTGTATTCAGAAGCCTATATTTAAAAATATAGATGAGTTTCTAACTTAGGATCATATGGAGGCAATGAGAAGATTTTTTGAGGTTGACAGAATCCAGTCTATAATGAGAATGATAAATAATTTATTACACATTCATATTCAATGAATTATAGAACCTCACTATCTAGTGAGTTCAGATATCAGTTTATAGTTTCTTCTCAGTAAGGAAGTGGTTTTAACCCATAATTAGTCTTGTTAATTGATGAGACTCTTTTCAGGCTTTGTCATATCCTCATTGTCATATCCTCATATGCAGTTATTCCACTGGGATGACCACACTCTCAGCCTCTCTTGTTTCTGGTTTCTTAGTCTTCAAAGGTGCCTGAAGCCCTTTGATCCAAACCAATAACACCCTGAAAAATTCTAAGTGCCTATGGGCTTGCTAAAGAGAATCCATATGCACCATTGTAGTCATTTTTCTCTTTTTCCCAGATGGTCCGTATTCTCCTAGGAAATTGTATTAGGCCTATAAGATGAATGTTCTCAATGTTAATGGTGGAAAGGAAGTAAAAATCCCCTGTTCATAAGAGTCATTTTGTTTTTTGGAAGCTGAATTGAAAACAAAACCTCCCTTCCTGCCTGCCACCCCCAAGCCTAGCAGAGGTTTCATAATCAAGTTGTTATTGTGGTTCTTTAGTGGCTCAGCTGTGTCCTACTCTTTGCAACCCCATGGACTGTAACCCACCAAGCTCCTCTGTCCATGGGATTCTCCACGCAAGAATACTGGAGTGGGTAGATCTTCCCAACTCAGGGATCAAACCCACATCTCCTGCATTGGCAGGTGGATTCTTTATCACTGAGTCACCTGGGAAGCCCAAGTTAGGTGTATATAGTCAAAGGCGTGGGTACAGATCCCAGCGTTATCAGCAAGTATTCCTCATACCTTGGTTTTATTTCTTCAGAGTCTCTTCCATTCTTCTCTGCACCCTCCTCTCTGCCTAAAAAGGCTGGTTCTATGTGATTACATGCATGGTATCAGGGCTCTGGCCCAAGTTAGATATGGCCAATATAAGGCTCCAGCAGTAAAGTATTTATCCCCTTGATCCTTCTTCTGCTTACAGCTCTCTCTGTCCCCTTGACATCAGGTATCTGCTCTTCTCCAGCATGTTTTCAGTCTGTACATCTCTCTCTCCCTCTTGGGTTGTGATAAACTCTGCTACCTGGGGGTGAGGAGAGGTTTGTGGCAGGAAAAGTGTCGGTATCATGAAGTACTGATGCTTCATGCAGTATCCCTTCTGGTGCCCCTTCATACCATCCACTAATCCCTGAATAATAAACAAATATTGCCATTATTTTCTATTGGAATTCTGACATGTTAACCATGCAAGCCTGCGCCCTAGCACTTCCTGCTTTGGCTTTCTTATCTATAAAATAGGATTACTAATGTTACCTACATTATGGGACTCCAGTTAGGATTAAGTGAGAGAAGATTAGACACATAGTAAATACTCTTTAGAAGTTAGATCTTATCACTAATATTATTTTGTTACATGGTGACACTTTCTGTGAAGCATGATTGAATAAATAGCAGATTATATTGGCAGATTATATTGCTAGACTTTGTTTAATCACCTCAAATACAAAACCGTGTTAGTTGTATACCTTTGAGATATCATATTAAGCATACAAAGTTAGATAATTTATAACAGAAATTTTTAGATGTTAGAAAACAATTGTTTGTCAAAACTTAGACTTCATTTAGCAAAATCATTTCTCTTTCAAACCAAAATGATTCCCTAAAGCTAATGATTCATAAAAGCATTCCAGGACCTTAAAATTCTAAGAAATAAAAATTCTTTTTTCATTTGTCTTTATCAGGGGGCATGCTGACAGTCTCAGGAGGGAATTACCAGAACTTAGCTTGTCGGACAGCTTTCATACCCTGAAATGGATGGTTCAGTTTTTATGCAGCAGCATACTGCTTAGTATGCTTTTTTACAAGTGACTTTGGCTTCACTGTTGAAAAAGTCCCGTTTCAATGTATCAGGTTTATGTCTCCTCATTAGTGTTTGGCAAGAAAAATCAGGCAACATATGTACTCAGCCCATAACAACTTTATGAATTTGTATTTTAATCCACTTCTGGGAAAAAGACAAGCAGCCAAGGATCCAAATGATATATTAATGGTCTAAATTGTGCTTTAATTCATCTTCTCCCAACACATGAGAAGTAATGAGGACCTAACTCAGCATTCCATAAGTTTTTTGGTTCACACTTGAGGTCACAGACCATCTCAGTAAAATCTCAGTTTCCAATACTTTTTGATATCTGAGCTCTCACCTCAATATAAAGAATGCTTGTGTCTTGATATTTATCAATAGCATCTTCTTATATTTTTCCTTGCTACCATTCTTGTTACTTAAAAATTCATGTCTTTTGCTTCCTTGCTTGTCAGACATTCAGTCATGTCTGACTCTTTGCGACACATAGTCTATAACCCGCCAGGCTTCTCTGTACATGGGATTCTCCCAGCAAGAATACTGAAGTGGGTGGCCATTTCCTTCTCCAGGGGATCTTTCCAACCCAGGGGTTGAAGCTGCATCTATTACATCTCCTGCATTGGCAGGGAGATTCTTTACCAGTAATACCATCCTTTTGCTTAGGTTGCAAATAAATTTAAAACTTTGGACTTTGCCAACAAAGGTACATCAAGTCAAAGCTATGGTTTTTCCAGTAGTCATGTACAGATGTGAGTTGGACTATAAAGCTGAGTGCTGAAGAATTGATGCTCTTAAACTGTGGTGTTGGAGAAGACTCTTAAGAGTCCCTTGGGTTGCAAGGAGATCCAACCAGTCCATCCTAGAGGAAATCAGTCCTGAATACTCATTGGAAGGACTGATTCTGGAGCTGAAACTCCAATACATTGGCCACCTGATGTGAAGAACTGACTCACTGGAAAAGACCGTGATGCTGGGAAAGATTGAAGATGGGAGGAGAAGGAGACGACAGAGGATGAGATGGTTGGATGGCATCACCGACTCAATATACATGAGGTTGAGTGGGCTCCAGGAGTTGGTGATGAACAGGGAAGCCTGGGGTGCTGCAGTCCATGGGGTCGCAAAGAGTTGGACACGACTGAATGACTGAACTGAAGTGAACTGAGTCATGGATTCAAATGAATATCATTTGATTTCCTGAAATATTTGTATTGGTTATAACTTGACTTATTCTAGAAAGGATTAAAGGGTCATATCTAAGGACAATGAACATTTTGGAAATGTTTCTTTTATAAACATAACATCATCATTTAGAAGAGCTCTTCAGTATATGAAGTATAGTTTTCATGTGTCTTTTGGGAAATTAACTGTGATTAAAAAGTTATTAGAGTGAATAAAACCATATACTCTGTGATTCCATTTATATGAAAAAATTCAGAAAAGGCAAGTCTATAGAGATACAGAGTAGATTAGTGGTTGCCTGGGACCTGGGGATGGGAACAGGAATGAATGCAAATGGGCACAGGGGATCTTTTCTGGGTGATGAAAATTTTCTAAAGCTAGATTATGTTACACTGCTATACAAATATACTAAAAACCATTGAATTTTACACTTAAAACTTTGGTATGAATTTTATGTTATATAAACTATACCTCAATAAAGTTATTATATTCTTTAAAAGAAAAAGGTTAGTAGAGAAATTTAAAACAATTATTTACAACATTTTCTAATTCCTATTGAAACAGTCAGTTCAGTTCAGTCACTCAGTCATGTCTGACTCTGCGACCCCATGGACTGCAGCAGGCCAGGCTTCCCTGTCTATCACCAATTCCCAGAGCCTACTCAAACTCATGTGCATCAAATTGGTGATGCCATCCAACCATTTTATCCTCTGTCGTCCCCTTCTCCTCCTGCCTTCAATCTTTCCCATATTAGTCTTTTCAAATAAGTCTTTTCTTTGCATCAGGTAGCCAAAGTATTGGAGTTTCAGCTTCAGAATCAGTCCTTCCAGTTAATATTCAGGACTGATTTCCTTTAGGATAGGCTGATTGGATCTCCTTGCAGTCCAAGGGACTCTCAAGAGTCTTTTCCAACATCAGAGTTCAAAAGCATCAATTCTTTGGAGCTCAGCTTTCTTTATAGTCCAACTCTCACATTCATACATGACTACTGGAAAAACCTTGGCTTTGACCAGACAGACCTTCATTGGCAAAGTAATGTCTCTGCTTTTTAATATGCTGTCTAGGTTGGTCATAGCTTTTCTTCCAAGGAGCAAGCAACTTTAAATTTCATGGCTGCAGTCACCATCTGCAGTGATTTTGGAGCCCAAGAAGATAAAGTCTGTCACTGTTTCCATTGTTTCCCCATCTATTTGCCATGAAGTGATGGAACCAGATGCCATGATCTTAGTTTTCTGAATGTTGAGTTTTAAGCCAACTTTTTCACTCTCCGCTTTCACTTTCATCAAGAGGCTCTTTAGTTCTTCTCTTTCTGCCATAAGGATGGTGTCATCTGCATATCTGAGGTTATTGATATTTCTCCCAGCAATCTTGATTCCACCTTGTGCTTCATCCAGCCTAGCATTTCGCATGATGTACTCTGCATATAAGCTAAACAAGCAGAGTGACAATATACAGCCTTAACATACTCCCTTCCTGATTTGGAACCAGTCTGTTGTTTCATGTCCAGTTCTAACAGATGCTTCTTGACCTGCATACAGATTTCTCAGGAGGCAGGTCAGGTGGTCTGGTATTCCTATCTCTTTCAGAATTTTCCACGGTTTGTTGTAATCCACACAGTCAAAGCTTTGACATAGTCAATGAAGCAGAAGTAGATGTTTTGCTGAAACTCTCTTGCTTTTTTGATGATCCAACAGATGTTGGCAATTTGATCTCTAATTCCTCTGCCTTTTCTAAATCCAGCTTGAACAGCTGGAATTTCATGGTTCACATACTGTTGAAGCCTGGGTTGGAGAATTTTGAGCATTACTTTGCTAGCATGTGAGATGAGTGCAATTGTGCAGTAGTTTGAAGATTCTTTGGCATTGCCTTTCTTTGGGATTGGAATGAAAACTGACCTTTTCCAGTCTTGTGACCACTGCTGAATTTTCCAAATTTGCTGGCATAGTGAGTGCAGCACTTTCACAGCATCATCTTTTAGGATTTGAAATAGCTCAACTGGAATTCCATCACCTCCACTAGCTTTGTTCATAGTGATGCTTCCTAAGGCCCACTTGACTTTGCATTCCAGGATGTCTGTCTCTAGCTGAGTGATCATACCGTCATGGTTATCTGGGTCATGAAGGTCTTTTTTGTATAGTTCTTCTGTGTATTCTTGCCACCTCTTCTTAATATCTTCTGCTTCTGTTAGGTCCATACCATTTCTGTCGTTTATTGTGCCCATCTTTGCATGAAATGTTCCTTTCGTATCTCTAATTTTCTTGAGGCGATCTCTAGTCTTTCCATTCTATTGTTTTCCTCTATCTCTTTTCATTGATCACTGAGAAAGTCTTTCATATCTCTCCTTGCTATTCTTTGGAATTCTGCATTCAGATGGGTATATCTTCCCTTTTCTCCTTTGCCTTTAGCTTCTCTTCTTTTCTCAGCTATTTGTAAGGTCTCCTCAGACAGCCATTTTTCCTTTTTGCATTTCTTTTTGTTTGAGTCACTCAGTCGTGTCCAACTATTGTGACCCCATGCACTGTAGCCCACCAGGCTCTTCTGTCCATGGGATTACCCAGGCATGAACTTCCGTCCGTAGTTCTTTAGGCAATCTGTCTATCAGATCTAATCCTTTGAATATATTCTATATTTTATCTTGAATCTATTTTATACATTGAAGCAGTAGAGGACTCCAAATAAGAAAACTTTCAATTACTAAAACTTGTCACACTCAGGCCGAAATAAACCTGATTCTTCAAAGGGGTTCCTATTATACGCATCTGGATGCCAAAATCATGACTTTATTGTTAATTAGATCCATCCTGTTTAATAACTGGAAAGATTGTTTAAAGTTTAACTTCAAAATACATTCAAAGTTCTGAGAATGAATAAACTTAACAAATGAATTGAACTGCAACCTAGACATAATTATATGCACCTATGTAATGGAATTCTGATATAATTATTGTATTTCCTTATCCAAAAGGAATTGACAAAACTGTTAACATATTATAACTACAATAGTGATAGTAATGCAAAAAATTTTAAACCAATATGTAATATTAATATTTTCTGAGTTTTTGCTAAATTCAAGTCATTGTTGTGTGCTTAGCAAAAACAGTCTTATTTAATTCATGCAGCAACCCTAAGAGGCAGGTATTATGACCATTTTGTAATGGAGGGAACTAAATCTTAAAAATGATAACTAACTTACCAGTGTCACAGAGTAAATAGATGGCAGGGCCAGCATTTGAATCCAGGTTTTATGTGTCTATGCACAGTGGTTGGAAGCATGGGATTCATGGAAGTAAATGTGTAAGGGTATGTGCCCCACTGTAGCTGAATGCCCTTAGGGAGATTCCTCAAATTCTCAGTTCTTTGAGGTCCTACATTTATAAAATGAGGATATTAATGCTATCTAACCCCAAATCACTGCAGATGGTGACTGCAACCATGAAATTAAAAGACACTTACCCCTTAGAAGGAAAGTTATGACCAACCTAGATAGCATATTAAAAAGTAGAGACATTACTTTGCCAACAAAGTCCCGTCTAGTCAAGGCTATGGCTTTTCCAGTGGTCATGTATGGATGTGAGAGTTGGACTGTGAAGAAAGCTGAGCACCGAAAAATTGATGCTTTTGAACTATGGTGTTGGAGAAGACTCTTGAGAGTCCCTTGGACTGCAAGGAAATCCAACCAGTCCATCCTAAAGGAGATCAGTCCTGGGCATTCATTGGAAGGACTGATGTTGAAGCTGAAACTCCAATACTTTGGCTACCTCATGAGAAGAGTTGACTCATTGGAAAAGACCCTGATGCTAGGAGGGATTGGGGGCAGGAGTAGAAGGGGACGACAGAAGATGAGATGGCTTTATGGCATCACTGACTCGATAGGCATGAGTTTGAGTAAACTCCGGGAGTTAGTGATGGACAGGGAGGCCTGGCGTGCTGCGATTCATGGGATTGCAAAGAGTTGGACACGACTGAGTGACTGAGCTGAACTGAACCTTTATGTATATATGTACATATATATACACACGCATATGTGTGTGTGTGTGTGTGTGTGTTTTAGAGAATTAAATACAATGATAAATATGAAGCTAATATTTTGCTCAGAACATAGTGTTTTATTAATAAATTATAGTAGTATTAATGGTAGGGGTAATTAGTCTTGACTTTGGAGGAATATACATTTTGCAAATGAATGCATTAAATTAATTAATCAAGAGTATTAGTTAACTTTATTCTAATTCTCTAATTCCTCTCACCTCTTCTGTTTCACTATTTTTTTCTGTTATCCTACTCTATACTTTTAAATGATATGTTTTGAAAGCTAAATGTCATTTCCTGACTATTACCAATTACTGTAACTCAATAATTTTGGCTTCCCTGATAGCTTAGTTGGTAAAGAATCTGCCTGCAATGCAGGAGACCCTGGTTTGACCCCTGGGTTGGGAAGATCCCTTGGAGAAGGGATAGGCTACCCACCTCAGTTTTCTTGCCTGGAGGATTCCATGGACTGTATAGTCCATATGGTGGCAAAGAGTGGGACATGACTGAGTGACTTTCACTTTCAATAGTTCTAATCAGAGTTTTAAAATAATCCATAAAGCATGCTATTCATTTGGAAGATTTTTCATTTCACTGATTTTTTTATTTTACTAAAAAGTTTTTAAAATATACTTTTACACATGTGTACCCATACTTGGAAAGACATGAATAAAGAAATTTTTGTTTTCTCTGTACAGATTTTTGTGAAAACAGCTTCTTGCAATTATTTTTCTAGGTTTGAAATCATAGAAAGTTTAATTTAACATTTAGCTTTTCTTGAAGATAAAAAAATCATAGATACAATGATTACAAGAATTTCTATTGGGAAAGAAAACCATATTTGCATGTTGCTTACAAATTGGTCAAACAGGGCTAAAGGTATGGGTCTGACAACACCTAAATGTGAACTTAGAAGTTTCATGCAATACAAAAGGAAAAGGTTATCCTGTTACTCTGTAAAGTAGAAAGACAAACAGGAAGAAGAGAGAGGTTGCAAGAAGGCTTAACTACAATATCATATTAGCTTCAGGTGTACTACATAGTAATTCAATATTTTTATGTATTATACTCCATACAAAGATATAACACGACATTGACTATGTTCCCTTTGCTGTACATTACATCCTTGTCATTTATTTATTTTATTTATACCTAGCGACGTGTACTTCCTAATCCTCTCCATCTATTTTGTCCCCTCTAGTAACCACTAGTTAATTCTCTGTATCTGTGAGTCTGTTTCTGGTTTTTGTTGTATTTGTTTAGTTTTTAGATTTCACATATAAGTGAAAACGTACAGAATCAATCAACTATACTTCAATAAAAAAGAAAAAGAAAAAAGAAAGAGGAGGCTTAACTAGTTAAATGCTTAGGTCCAAGCAGAATTTTGGATTCTTGTTTATTTTGTTATGGTTTGTTTTGTTTTATTTGGGGGAGTGTTCAGTTTGGTTTGGTGTAGAGACTTGCTGGATTTTGCAGGAACCTGACTAAGGGCACAGGACTTATGAATATAGAGAGGCATTAAGAGTTTGAACAATCCACCCAAAGACATGCAGTGAACATGGAGGGAATCACACTTACACTTACACCCAGTTTGACCTTTCTTGCAGCTATCTGGTTTCAAAAAAACCCAAAATCTCAGGACTCACAAAAATCACAGAGCAAGCTCTTAATTCTCAAAGGCTGGAGAAGTAAGATTTTAGATTTCTATGTACAGAGGGCCTTTTTAAAAAACTTTTTATCTTGTATTGGGGTATAGCCAATTAAAAGCTTCCTTGGTGGTTCAGATGGTAGAGAATCTGCCTGCAATATGGGAGACCTGGGTTTGATCTCTGGGTTGGGAAGATCTCCTGGAGGAGAACATGGCAACCCACTCCAGCATTCTTGCCTGGAGAATCCCATGGACAGAGGAACCTGGTGGGCTACAGTCCATGGGGTCGCAAAGAGTCGGACACAACTGAGTGACTAAGCACAGCAAATAGCCAATTAAAATGCTGAAAAAGTTTCAGATGAACAGTGTAGGGACTCAGCCACACACATACATGTATCCATTCCTCCCCAAACTCCCCTCCCATTCAGCTGCCATGTAACTTTCAGCAGAGTTCCCTGTGCTATACAGTAGGTCCTTGTGGGTTATCCATTTTAAATATAGCAGTGTATACATATCCACCTCAAATTCCCTAACTATCCATTCCCCTCATCCTTCCCCCTGACAACCATGGTGTGTTACCTAAGTCTGTGAGTCTCTTTCTGTTTTGTAAGTAAGTTTATTTGTAGCATTTCTCTTTAGATTCCACATATAAGGGATGTCACACAATATTTCTCCTCTGGATAGAGAGCTTTAATGAACATATAATAAGTGTATATGTTATATACATATAATATATGTATATTATATATATATATGTATATATATATAACAAAATGATACGTATTTTGCTTATTGTTGCTCCTGTCCAACTAAGTCAGATTTAGTTGCTTAGTCATGTCCGACTCTTTGTGACCCCATAGACTTAGCCCACCAGGCTCCTCTGTGGATTCTCCAGGCAAGAATATTGGAGTGGGTTGCCATGCCCTCCTCCAGGGTATCCTCCCAACCCAGGGATCAAACCCAGGTCTCCTGTATTGCAGGCATTTTAGAAAATTAGTCACTTTACCCATAAGAACATTAAAGACTAAAGATGTTTAGATACTTGACTCAGTTAAAAACTAAACAATCAAGCTTATATTTTAATACTTTACAATCTTTATTCTATAATATTTATGTTTTTATTCCCTTTGATCTAGAACTTAATAATAAATATAAATTTACTACAGTGCTCATTTGTGTCCCACTCTTATAACCTACTAAGCTCTGTCTCTGGGATTTCCCAAGCAAGAATATTGGAGTGAGTTGCCATTTCCTCCTAAACTCAGGCATTAATGCATGTTGCAAGTTAGTTTTTAGATTTTATCCAGAACTCTTATTTGTTTTCAGCAGAAAAGTCAGTAACAACATCTGCTATGCTATTCTGCTGGAAAAATATCTGGTCCATCTCTTATTTTATTTGCTTGAACTCCAAAATCACTGCAGACAATGACTGCAGGCATGAAATTAAAAGACGCTTGCTCCTTGGAAGAAAAGTTATGACCAACCTAGACAGCACACTAAAAGGCAGAGACATCACTTTGCCAACAAAGGTCCACACACTCAAAGCTATGGTTTTTCCAGTAGTCATGTATGGATATGAGAGTTGGACTATAAAGAAGGCTGAGTGCTGAAGAATTGATACTCTCGAACTGTGGTGCTGGAGAAGACTCTTGAGAACCCCTTGGACAGCAAGGAATCAAACCAGTCTATCCTAAAGGAAATCAGTCCTGAATATTCATTGGAAGGATTGATGCTGAAGCTGAAGCTCCAATACTTTGACCACCTGATGTGAAGAACTGACTCATTTGAAAAGACCCTGATGCTGGGAAAGATTGAGGGCAGGAAGAGAAGTGGGCAACAGAGGACGAGATGATTGAATGGCATCACCAAATCAATGGAAACGAGCTTGGGCAAACTCTGGGAGACAGTGAAGGACAGGGAAGCCTGGCGTGCTGCAGTCCATGGGTTGCAAAGAGTCGGACACAACTTAGCAACTGAATAACAACAGAATCTCTCATTTTGAAAGACAGAGACAAAAACAGAGACAGAGAAACAGAAGAGCTTTTTGTTGTTGTTATTGTTAATAGAGTTCCATTTTGAAAGTAGAGGACTTATTCTGGGCCTTTTTTCCATCTCCATGTCCCTGCATGACTTGCTAACATCAGGAGCAGCCATAATGGAATAAAGATTATAAGTACCTTTCAAACAGCATATGAAATATTAATAGCCCATGGCCTCAGTTACGTTGGGATAGCAACACTAGTTATTGCTTTAGTAGCGTGAGAGTTTCAGGAAGTCTCTTTGAGTTACTAACCATTTGGATTTTGTGTTCTTTACACTAAAAGCTAAGTGACTAAAAGCATGGAGAAATCTATATAAATTTAACTGGGAGTTATGAAGGGGTAATGAGATGGACTAAGGATTGAGTCTATCTAAATTTGACCACAGGAATAGTAATGAATGTTTGTTCATCCAGTCATTTCTGAGGGAAACATCACTAATCCAGCACAATATTCCCTCCTCTCGTGCTAAGAAAGGGCCTCAGCATACTTAGCACAGTATTCCCAGCACCCAATGCCATGCCAGAATAGGCTGGAAGACAAAACATCAGCAGAGTAACAAATAATTGTAAATTATATCTCTGTTCTTCCATTTTTAAGTTGGCATGTTGTTAACAGCATATTTTCATAAGTGTAGCAGGGAAAAGAATTATTTCAATTTTCTAACTTCACCCTTTTGGAAACTCTGCTATCTAAGGTAACCCCTGTAAGTGCTCCCTATAATTGACTATACAAAGACCCAACAAGTAACCATCCAGTAATTGCTCAAGAGGAAAAGGAAGTCTTGTTTACAGATTCCTCCAAATATAGAACTTCGCCATGAAACTCTACACTTTGATCTAGATTTGGAAATGAATACATTATGAGCTTTTCCAATTACATTTAGAGCTTTGTTTTCTTTTTTTTTTTTTTCTCTGCACTCCCCGCCCCCATAGAACTTGAGATCCATGTGTTGGCTTGACAGAAAGAAGACTACACATCTTCCATTTCCATTATCTTGTTCCCACTTTACGCCCTTTCTATCAACTGTTACCTTTAGTTTATAGGCTTCTATTCTGGATCTCTGCATGGCTTACCTCTTCTCAGCCTTCAAGTCTTGGCATAAAGGTCTTCTCAAGGTCTTTTCTAATCCCTCTACCTAAAGTAGCCTTTACCACCATGAACCTGTCTAGCCAATCATCTTCTTTATTTTCTTATGACACTTATCCCTCACTATAAGTGTTGTTTTCTTTTAATGTCTATTGGCTACTTCTGCTTACCTCAACGGAAGTAGCCAATAGACATTAAAAGAAAACAACACTTATAGTCCCAAGAGATCAGGACCTTTACTGTCTTGTTTATCACTGTATCCTTGGCACATTCAACAATGTCTAACGTGTTGTAGCCACTCAATGATATTTGTGAAGGGATTAATGTAAAGGAGAAATATGTAATTTCTGTAAGTTTTGACCTATGGAATTAATTTTGTAAAGAGATTTCAATTTTTGACTGTTATGATAATAAAGAAGAGAGACCCCATTTCTATTTTTGTAACAGAAAATATGTAGGTGTTCAAATGAAAAAAGAATGCAGTGATTCAGAAGTATAGACACATGAGCCTGGGTTTTATTCTGAGTTTTTCAACCTACTAGCTGTATAAGGAACTCAACTTCTTTCTCAGTTTTTAAAATTTACAAAATGATGACAAAGAAAAGACAGTAGGATTGGAAAAGGACATTACAAACACCAAAAATAATGTCTGTCATTAGGAATAAGCTAATGTATTAAATAAATTAATTATAAACACTGAAAATAATGTATTACAAACACTTAAAATAATGTCTGTCCTTAGGAATACTTCTATGAATTATTTGTTGATATTGTTATATACAATTACTGTAAGTTAATTAGTGTTAGTTGCTCAGTCGTGTCCAACTCTTTGCAATCCCATGGACTGTAGCCTGCCAAGCTCCTCTGTCTGTGAAATCTCCAGGCAAGAATACTGGAGTGGGTAGCCATGCCCTTCTCCATGGGATCTTCCCAAGCCAGGGGTCAAACCTGGCTCTCCCCCACTGCAGGCGGATTCTCTACTGTCTGAGCCACAAGGGAAGCCCTGAATTGCTGTAAATGAACATTATATGCATATTCAGTTAACTTTTCATGGGTTTCTTCATTGTCAGGAGAAAGTAATAATACCTACCTTATAGGCTTTTAGTAAGGGTGAAATGTAAAGCCCTAAGAATAAGCTATAACACATGCATCATTCAATAACTGTAGATTTTATTATCAGGTAAAATTTACTCAAATGACTTTCATTCACTTACTGTCTCTCTATTCTCTGTTTTTCTGTGTTACTAGTCCGTGATCTTTATTCGTGACAAAAATTCTCATGGGCAGGAGGTATCAGGATACATTGACTATGCCCACAGGCTGAAGACTGAAGATTTTGAAGTCTACTTTAGTGGAAAAAAAAGACTTCTTCCAAGACCCACAGATATGAGGTAAAGTGCAACACATTGCTCACACCTTCAAGAGTAAAGATAAAGGTTATTTGTTTTATTTTCTGGAACTCCAATGTATATATATAGGAGTGGTTGGAATAAAAAAGTAAGTAAATTTTAAACTGGGGACTGAACATAGATGTGTTTATTCCATTAACAGGCCAATGAAGGGAACTCTTCAGAGATGAGATAAGTGAATTCTCAGTGACATTTCTTTTAAATGATAAGTAGAACCTAAAAATTGCTAACCTCACAAGGCTCTTACACCACTTGGGACTTTGCCTATCTAGAAGTCTCAAGAGCAGTCCAGGGAATACATTTTCCTCTCACTTTTTTTTTTTTTTTTGGTCACCAACCAAAGTCCAGGCCTCTGAGTAGCTCACACTCCCTTATTTTCACCACTGGCCTATTTGGAGATTTCTTCTACTCATGGTTGTTTTTACTAACCCCTACCCTTTCCTCCGATGCCCTCATCCCATAACATAGGATCTACTCAACAAAGTCAATCCACATGCAGATCCTTACCCTTCTCCCACCTTCTGAGTAGCTCTCAAGCTCAACTTTTATTATACACCTCTCACTCATGCTAGAACACAATAGTTGTAGCAGCATTCTGCTTTATCTCTTCACTGCTGTATCCAGATTATGTTTTGACACTTGTAACAACACTTTTCCTCTGCCATCTCTGCCATCTGGTGTCCATCCTTCTTGCTGTCATCTAGAGTTCCTAACCCATCACCATTTCACAGACATACTCCTTTCCCTATCCAACCTAGATGCAGAGAAATATCATTTAATTTACCTCTTACAATAATCCCTGCTGCCCATGACTTTTCTGGGCCTTGATTGTATCTATCCTGCTAACCCTCAGGTTGATTGAGCCAGTCATCCTCTTGTCTTCAAGATCCCTGGGTAATGTTGAAGGAAATTTTGGGGTATTTCAAAAAGGTGTGGATGGCTGCTACCAATAATTTATGGTCTCCAAAGTCAGCCAGGCCCTCAGCCATCCATCTATATGTTTTTTCTCAGTTCTTAATTTCACCATTCTCCCCAATGCCCCCAAATAGTCTGAAGCTTCATCATTTTCTCAAAACCATTGTTCTCAACTCTGACCTTAACTCCTCTCCATATATGATTTGCTTCACATTTCACAGAGAACACGGGGTCTAAACATAGAAACCACTGCCTAATCTGGCTCTCTCTCAACCCAAATCAGCTTCCTCATTAGCAGGTGCCCCCCTCAGAGTATTCTTCTGATTATTCCCAGTCACAGTTCCATTCTGGCAGCTACTGGCTCCTGGGCCCACCATCTACATGCAAAACATGTCCATCCCTAACTCTCAGAACACCGTCATGCCGTCTTTCCCTCAGCCAACCTCTCAGAGGTTCAGTCTGCTGCAAACTTGTACACATTTCCCCAACACAGCAAGGCTTGGGATTTCCCGAGAACCATGAGGGAATGTGTGCCTTAAGAGTGACTAAGGGTTTTCTGGCGACATTTCTGAAATAAAATGTCTGACCACAAGTACTTGTACCTGCTTTTATTTTATTTTATTATTAGTTGGAGGCTAATTACCTTACAATATTGTAGTGGGTTTTGTCATATATCTATTTATTTGGCTGCATCAGGTCTTCGCTGAAGCATGCAGGATCATCACTGTGTCATGTGGCTCTTTTGTTGCAGCCCACAGACTCTCTAGTTGTAGCACGTGGGCTCACTAGTAGCGGCACATGGGCTTAGTTGTGGAATCTTAGTTCCCTGACCAAGAACTGAACCCACATTTTCTGCATTGCAAGGCAGATTCTTAACCACTGGAACACCAAGGAAGAAACTTTTTTTTTCTTAAAAAATATCAATATTTCATTTTTATTAAGTGAAATACATGCATTTATTCTCACCACATTTTCCCAGATGCAGAAAAAAAAAGAACTCCTTGACTTGGTTAGATCTAATTTATTCAACTTGTTTTTTTTTTTTTAATCCTTTCACCCCTTTTTCCAGTGAAGCCATGCTTAATCTGTTATTCTCTTTTTTTCATACATTCTCATACTGACGCTATCAGCTGGCTCCTTTATCTTACCTCTAGACATGCTGAAGCTATTTCTATAAGAAATCCTTTTTGAGTTCCAAGTGTTTACCTACCTCTTTTATAGTTTCCAGCTAAACTCTTCCAAATAATAAGTACTTTCAATTCTCACTTCTCATGGAGGTGATAACCTACTATTTTTAGCCCTCTGCCACTGTTATTCAAATGAAACAACTCCTGCGAAATTACAAGTGACTGCCAATTTCAAACTTCTATGTGCTATTTTCAGTTCTCATCTTATTTAACTTCTTTACATCATTTGATTACTGTTGCTTAATCAGTATGCTGATTAATTCTTTCTTCTCAAATCTATTCAAACACACTAACATTTTATATCAGAATCCCTCATTGAATCCTCCCCTTGTTTATTTCATGCATGAAGGTGATCACCAGAGTTCATTCTTGGACTTCTTTTCATAACACGTGGGTGATTTGATCACTTTTCTGGACTGGAGTTGTCTTTGAAACTAGAACAGATCTCTTTATTTAAGACTCAATTATCCTGCTACTCACTTGAAAAACTTCTGAATATCCCAGTTCAGTTCAGTCACTCAGTTGTGTCCGACTATTTGTGACCCCATGGACTTCAGCATAACAGTTTTCCTTGTCCATCACCAACTTGTGGTGCTTACTCAAATTCATGTCCATCACATTGGTGATGCCATGCAACCATCTCACACTCTGTGGTCGTCTTCTCCTCCCGCCTTTAATCTTTCCCAGCATCAGGGTCTTTTCCAATTAGTCAGTTCTTTGAAACGCCAAAGTATTGGAGTTCAGCTTCAGCATCAGTCCTTCCAATGAATATTCAGGACTGATTTCCTTTAGGATGGACTGGTTGGATCTCCTTGCAGTCCAAGGGACTCTCAAGAGTCTTCTCCACCACCACAGTTCAAAAGCATCAATTCTTTGGTGCTCAGCCTTCTTTCTAGTCCAACTCTCACATCCATACATGACTATTGGAAAAACCATAGCTTTGACCAGATGGACCTTTGTTGGCAAAGTGATGTCTCTGCTTTTTAATATGCTGTCTAGGTTGGTCATAGCTTTTCTACCAAGGAGCAAGCATCTTTTAATTTCTTGGCTGCAGTCACCATCTACAGTGATTTTGAAAGTCTGTCACTGTTTCCACTGTTTCCCCATCTATTTGCAATGAGGTGATGGGACCAGATGGCATGATCTTAGTTTCCTGAATGTTGAGCTTTAAGCCAACTTTTTCACTCTCCTCTTTCACTTTCATCAAGAGGTTCTTTAGTTCTTCTTTGCTTTCTGCCATGAGGGTGGTATCATCTGTATATCTTATGTTATTGATATTTCTCCCAGCAGTCTCGATTCCAGCTTGTGCTTCATTCAGCTCAACATTTCTCATGATGTACTCTGCATTAAGTTAAATAAGCAGGGTGACAATATACAGCCTTGACATACTCCTTTTCCTATTTGGAACCAGTCTCTTGTTCCATGTCCAGTTCTAACTGTTGCTTCTTGACCTGCATACAGCTTTCTCAGGAGGGAAGTCAGGTGGTCTGGTATTCCCATTTGTTGAAGAATTTTCCACAGTTTATTGTGATCCACACAGTCAAAGGTGTTGGCATAGTCAATAGAACAGAAGTAGGTGTTCTTCTGGAACTCTCTTGCTTTTTCGATGATCCATCGGATGTTTGCAATTTGATCTCTGGTTCCTCTGCCTTTTCTAAATCCAGTGTGAACATCTGGAAGTTCACGGTTCATGTGCTGTTGACATCCTGACATCATACCTAAGAAAATGATTCCCTAATATATCTAATTCATATTTCATGTAATGTCTTAAGGTTATCTTTTCATAATTGGTTTGATTAAATCAAACTCCAAACAATACTGTGTTATCATTTTACTTTATAACTGCCCCCCTCCTTTTTATCTTTTATGCTGTTGATTTTTTGGAGAAGATAGATTGTTTGTCCTAAGAAATGTCTTATATTCTAAATGTAACCAATAACTCTTGTGCTGTATTTTGCTACACACTCACTCCATCCTATCTCCTGGCTTGATGAAATTCGGTTTCAACTTTATTAGGTAAGATTTTTTAAAAAATGCATGAAGTTCTGTGAGTTTCATCAGGGAGGTCAGATGGTCTCAGTCTGATGACTCCATTAGAAAGTTTCCGTCCAGTCTTTCCCAGTGGTTTTAGCACAATAATGAAGGCTACCTCAATGTTTTAAATAAGGATTGTGTAATGATGATTTTCTATTTTTCATTCTGTATTTAACCTAGGATTCTGCCACAGAGAATATCTTTTTCTCATAGTTTATTTGATTGCCCTGAAATAGAATTCAATTCATGCAAAAAGACAAAAATAAACACTTTATTATTTTCCTAAGTTTATCAAAAAATGCAAAACCAAAAGCACAAAAGAGAATGCAGATAATGCCAAATTATGTTCAAAGTGGTCATGCTATTGTATATTCACCAAAAATATTATATAGATTCTCTCATTAGCCCTCGTCCTCACTGACACATGGCATGGACAGACTATTTTTCCACTGTACTAGGCTATAAATGATCATTCACACTGGTCTTAATTTTTATTTCTGTGATTACTAGTCAGAATGGGAATCTTTTATTGGCAACTCAGATTTCCTTTCTGTGAAGGATCTGTTAAGACTTTTCCTCATTTTTCTCTTGGTTACGTGTTTTTCCTTTTCTTGTAAATTGTAGGAGTTCCTTTTATTTTTTAAACATTGATTAATCCTTTGCCTCTTATATGTATTGAAAATATGTAGTCTTCTAGTGTGTGATTCTTTCACTTTCTTAAGAGGGACTTTTGATAGTCAGAAGTCAGAAGTTTTGATAGATTAGTTCATTTTATTGATCTTTTCCTCAGAGGTTTGCAGTTTTGTGTTTTGTTTAACAAATCCGTACCTTTCTGGAAGTCATAAAGATATTGTCCTATTAAAGTATCGTGATTTTGCTTTTTTATTTTGTATCTTTAACCTACCAGAATTTAGTACTGTATATGGTAGTTGGTAAGGGTCCACTTTTTTACATTGGAATATAATTGCTTTACAATATTGTGTTAGTTTCTGCTGTAGGGCAAAATGAATCAACTATATGTATACATATGTCCCCTTTCTCTTAGACCTCCCTCCCACCCTCCTATACCACTCTTCTAGAGAATGGCCTCATGGAACAGGAGTGGAAATGGAAGGCGGAGGAAAATGGAAGATTAGAATTGACATATACACTGTCGTTCAGTCACTAAATCATGTCTGACTGTTTGCGACCCCATGACCTGCAGCACGCCAGGCTTCCCTGTCCTTCACTATCTCCCAGAGTTTGCTCAAACTCATGTCCGTTGAGTCAGTGATGCCATCCAATCATCTCACCCTCTGTCTTCCCCTTCTCCTCCTGCCTACAATCTTTCCCAGCATCAGGGTCTTTTCCAATGAGTTGGCTCTTCACATCAGGTGGCCAAAGTACTGGAGTTTCAGCATCAGTCCTTCCAATGAATATTCAGGGTTGATTTCCTTTAGGATTGACTGGTTTGACCTCTTTGCTCTCCAAGGGACATTTAAGAGTCTTCTCTAGAACAACAGTTCAAAGACTATCAATTCTTGGGTGCTCAGCCTTCTTTATGGTCCAACTCTCACATCCGTACATGACTGTTGGAAAGACCATAGCTTTGACTATATGGACCTTTGTTAGCAAAGTGATGCCTCTTGCTTTTTAATATGCTGACTAGATTTGTTATAGCTTTTCTTCCAAGAAGCAAGCATCTTTTAATTTCATGGCTACGGTCACCATCCACAGTCATTTTAGAGCCCAAGAAAATAAAGTCTGTCACTGTTTCCATTTTTTCCCCATTGATTTGCCATGACATAATGGGACCAGATGCCATGATCTTCATTTTTTTAATGTTGAGTTTTATGCCAGCTTTTTCACTCTCCTCTTTTCACCCTCATCAAGAGGTTCTTTAGTTCCTCTTTGCTTTCTGCCATTAGGGTAGTATAATCTGCATATCTGAGGTTATTGATATTTCTCCCAGCAATCTT
Source organism: Dama dama (assembly GCF_033118175.1). Taxonomy (NCBI): domain Eukaryota; kingdom Metazoa; phylum Chordata; class Mammalia; order Artiodactyla; family Cervidae; genus Dama; species Dama dama. The sequence continues at coordinate 21,024,209 of NC_083686.1, read as the reverse complement.
GATTTCAGCTTGGAATCCATCCAGTCCAGCATTTCACATGATGTACTTTGCAGAAGATATTAAGAAGAGGTGGCAAGAATACACAGAACTGTACAAAAAAGATCTTCGTGACCCAGATAATCACGATGGTGTGATCACTCACCTAGAGACAGATATCCAGGAATGTGAAGTCAAGTGGGCCTTGGGAAGCATCACTACAAACAAAGCTAGTGGAGGTGATGGAATTCCAGTTGAGCTATTTCAAATTCTGAAAGATGATGCTGTGAAAGTGCTGCACTCACTATGCCAGGAAATGTGGAAAACTCAGCAGTGGCCATAGGACTGGAAAAGGTCAATTTTCATTCCAATCCCAAAGAAAGGCAATCCCAAAGAATGTTCAAACTGCCGCACAATTGCACTCATCTCACACACTCGTAAAGTAATGCTCAAAATTCTCCGAGCCAGGCTTCAGCAATACGTGAACCATGAACTTCCAGATGTTCAAGCTGGTTTTAGAAAAGGCAGAGGAACCACAGATCAAATTGCCAACATCTGCTGGATCATTGAAAAAGCAAGAAAGTTTCAGAAAAATATCTATTTCTGCTTTATTGACTATGCCAAAGCCTTTGACTGTGTGGATCACAATCAACTGTGGAAAATTCTGAAAGAGATGGGCATAACAGACCACCTGACCTGCCTCTTGAGAAACCTGTATGCAGGTCAGGAAGCAACAGTTAGAACTGGACATGGAACAACAGACTGGTTCCAAATCAGGAAAGGAGTAAGTCAAGGCTGGATATTGTCACCCTGCTTATTTAACTTCTATGCAGAGTACATCATGAGAAACGCTGGGCTGGAGGAAGCACAAGTTGGAATCAAGATTGCCAGGAGAAATATCAATAACTTCAGATATGCAGATGATACCACCCTTAAGGCAGAAAGTGAGGAAGAACTAAAGAGCCTCTTCATGAAAGTGAAAGAGGGGAGTGAAAACGTTGGCTTAAAGCTCAACAGTCAGAAAACTAAGATCATGGCATCTGGTCCCATCACTTCATGGCAAATAGATGGGGAAACAGTGGAAACAGTGTCAGACCTTATTTTTTGGGGCTCCAAAATCACTGCAGATGGTGATTGCAGCCATGAAATTAAAAGATGCTTACTCCTTGGAAGGAAAGTTATGACCAACCTAGACAATATATTAAAAAGCAGAGACATTACTTTGCCAATGAAAGTCCATCTAGTCAAGGCTGTGGTTTTTCCAGTAGTCATGTATGGATGTGAGAGTTGGACTGTGAAGAAAACTGAGCACCGAAGAATTGATGTTTTTGAACTGTGGTGTTGGAGAAGACTTTTGAGAGTCCCTTGGACTGCAAGGAGATCCAACCAGTCCATCCTAAAGGAGATCAGTCCTGGGTGTTCACTGGAAGGACTGATGTTGAAGCTAAAACTCCAATACTTTGGCCATCTGATGCAAAGAGCCGACTCATGAAAAGACCCTGATGCTGGGAAAGATTTAGGGCAGGAGGAGAAGGGGACGACAGAGGATGAGATGGTTGGATGGCATCACTGACTCGATGGACATGGATTTGGGTCAACTCCAGGAGTTGGTGATGGACAGGGAGGCCGGGCGTGCTGCAGTTCATGGGGTCGCAAAGAGTCGGACATGGCTGAGCAACTGAACTGAACTGAACTGAACTCTGCATATAAGTTAAATAAGCAAGGTGACCATGTGTAAAATGGATAGCTCGTGGGAACTGCTGTGTAGCACAGGGAACTCAGCTCAGTGCCCTGTGAAGAGGCCACTTTTTGTTTCTGTATTACTAATAATTTGTCCGAGCACTATTTATTGAAAAGTCCACTATCTCTTCCCCCACATCCACAATACCATTTGTTTCAAAAGTTGATTCTGCATGTGTTGGGTTGCTCCTGGGATCACTCTTTTGTTTTATTGGCCTTTACTTAAAATAATAGAATCTTACTATTTGTTATATGTTCATAATAATTCTTGATACAATAAATGCAATTTCTTCATCTGGTTTTTCTTTTTCAGGAATATCTAGTCTATGTTTGCCTTTTACTCTCTCAAATAAATTTTAGTCAAATTGTAATGTCCACACACAAAAAATGGTATAATTTTGATTGCAATTGCTTTTGTGTTATGCTTAAATGTACTGTTGATTGGCATCTTTATGACATTAGGTCTTCCAGTTATTTATTTACACTTATTTATGTCCTCTTTAATGTCTTTTCATAATATTTTATAAACTTCTCAATTATAGGGTTTTATCATCTTCGGTTTTTTTTTTCCTCCTCAGTGCCAGATAATTTCTGACCTTTCAAGCAAAATTAGCTGTATTACAAAGACTGTACTTTACAACTTTTACCACATTGAGTTTAAGCCATCTACCAGAATCAGACTTCAGATTTTTTCACCCAGGAGATCTCCTGCCAGTAAATGACTTAAACAGTTGTTACTAGGGAAAAAATATCTTTGGTATCCATAGTTCCATGGTCAGTTTGATTCAGAACTAAAACAAAGATTTTAAAATTAAAGCTTTCCAAAGGTTCCTTGCTATTAATCTTTTGACATGCTATTTTATTCTATGTAGGAAGAGACAGTAGTTCTGTGATTAGAATCCTGTCTTGCACTTTTACTGTGGAAAATATAAATATCAGCAGACAGCTGCAACTATTATGAATTGCAGCAGTAGAAAGGGCTGAAAACTTGATCATCTTGTCAGCTCAGACTTCATCTTGATCATGTGTTTTTGATTCAATCCCTTCCTCTGGGCATGACTGTGAACAACCTATAAGCAAATACCATGTTACAGTTTATCAAGTTCCTTTACATGGCTCTGCAACAACTTTGTGAAATAAGTTCAACAAGCATTATTCTTAACATCCAAGAGAGGATAAAAGAAGATAAATCATTTGCTAAAGTTCACAAGTCAAACAGTGATAAGTGAGAACAAGTTCTTAGGAATTCACTGTTCACTTCCAGAACTCGCTTCTGGGTGTAAAAGTGTTTGTCTCTTGAAGACAATTGCACTATGTAGAATCCTTGAGTTATATTCTGCCCTCCCCACCCCCCACATTGAGCTGTTTAAATTTCCATATTTATGTATTGTTGAACAAAGATGTAAGGTCTCCTGTCGAGCTCTACTCATGCCTCAAATAGAATTGTCATGAGGAAATTAAAATGTTCTCTTTTTGTGTTTCTTTTTAGAGAGTCCATGAAATATTCATACCCTTGACCGAGGAATGCCCCTAAATACTAAAGCTTTGAGAGGTATTATTGTCAAATTTCCCTTGCAGTCCCATTGTCTGTTTTATTAAAATGTTGAACCTGCCAAATCTCTGAAGTTAGAATTATAAAGTTGTGCTTATCCTGTGCTTAAGCTCACTCTCATGAAAGCATCTGGTAACATGTTGGCAAGTTCTCAAGTTTAAAACAAAAGGAGTAAATGACTCAGTGCTTCTGCAAGTGATCTGTAAAATAGTGCTTATTTTGAAATTACTAATATTGTCCCACATCTGAATATGGTGACTCGCCATTAGAATATCATTTTAGCCTCTTCAACAAATATACACTGAATTTGAAAGGGGAGGAAATGCTTTGGGAGTAAAAATACCGATTGAAGGAGACATGCCACAGTAACCCAGCTCCTAGATATTGAAAGTGTGTGGTCCATGGACAAGGAGCAGTGACATCACCTGAGAGCCAGGAAGAAGTGAAGCATCTCAGGCTCTGTCCCAACTAGCAAAGCAGAACTGACATTTTAATATGATCCCCCTCACGGTGTCTCAGATGGTACAGAATCTGCCTGCAATGCGGGAAACCCAGGTTCCATCCCTGGATCAGGAAGATCCCCTGGAGAAGGGAATGGCTACCCACTCCAGTATTCTTGCCTGTGAATCCTACGGACAGAGGAGCCTGGAGGGCTACAGTCCACAGTGTTGGAAAGAGTAAAGACATGACTGAGCAGCTAACACTTTCACATTTCACTTTCTACATTTCAATCTGAATGTTTAAGTTTGAGAAGCATACTCTAGACCTGCGCTGTACAGTAGGGTCACCACTATTCATATACAAGTATTGAGTACTTTCACTTTAATCACACTGGCTAACCCTGAATTAAGATGTGCTACAAGGGTAAAATACACACCTGATTTTGAAGATGTTATAAAAATATAAAGTATCTTACCATTGAATCTACATTTATTATATGCTAAAATAATGATATGCTGGATATATTGGGTTAACGAAATATATTTAAAACTATTTTCACCTGTTTCTTTTTACCTTTTTCAGTATGGCTACTAGAAAATTCAAAATGAAACACATGCCTCCTTGTATTGTAACTCACATTATATATATATGTATATATGTATATATATAATGTGTGTGTGTGTGTATATGTATACACACACGTCCCAGTGGGTCGGATGGTAAAGAATCTGCCTGCAATGCCAGAGGCCTAGGTTCGATCCCTGGTTTGGGAGGATTCCCCTGGAGAAGGAAATGGCTACCCACTCCAGTGTTCTTGACTGGGGAATCCCATAGACTGAAGAGCCTGGTGGGATATATACAGTACATTGGGTCACAAAGAGTTGGACACCACTGAGTGACTAACAATTTCACTTTCACACACACACACACACACACACACACACACAGAGATATGGGCTTCTCAGGTAACTCAGTGGTCAAGAATCCACCTGCCAAATAGAAGATGTGGGTTCGATCCCTGGGTCGGGAAAATACCCTGGAAAAGGAAATGGCAACCCATTCCAGTATTTTTGCCCTTAAAATACCACTGTGGACAGAGGGGCCTGGTTGGTTACAGTCTATGGGGTCACAAAAAGAGTCAGACATGACTTAGCAGCTCAGCAACAACAACATATATGTATACATACACACACATACACGTAGCACTGGTCTGGTCTACTGGTCCCCAGCCCAGAGATTCACTCCCATCCAGGTCGTTAGGACCAGTACTGGTGTTAGGTAGATGTGCTATATTAATTAGAAGTCATAGACCAGAAATCACCAGTTAGTAGTATCTGGCTGCAGACATGTTTTATTTGGGCCTGCACAATATATTTAAAAGTTGGGTCAATGTCCTAGAAACAGGAAATGTCGCATAAAATATCTTTGAGTTGCAGATTCTCCTAAAAACTGACAAGGTCTTCCCACACTGAGCCTGCATGCTCTCATCCCAGCCATGATCTTGAATCAAAAAGCAGCTGCTACTAAAGATGGGGTATGTTCTCACCACACTAACAAGAGACTTGGCAGTGACTCAGACCATAAATAAAAATAATCTGCCTGCAATGCAGGAGACCTGGGTTTGATCCCTGGGTCAGGAAGGTTTCCTGGAGAAGGGAATGGTCACCCACTCCAGTATTCTTGCCTGGAGAATTCCATGGACAGAGAAGCCTGGCAGGCTGTAGTCCATGGGGTTGCAAAAAGTAGGACACAACTGAGTGACTAACATTCACTTTTACTTCATGACCACTCATACTTACTGGCATCTGCACTGTCATCCGTAAGTCACTCACTCATAACACCTGTGAGATTCTTCTAGACATTGGAGTTTGTGACCTCCAGTCTAAGTTACCACCTAATGTTTTCAAGGGCTTCCCTTGTGGTAAAGAATCCACCTGCAATGTGGGAGACCTGGGTTCAATCCAAGGGTTGGGAAGATCCCCAGGAGAAGAGAAAGGCTACCCACTCCAGTATTCTGGCCTGTGTCACAAAGAGTCAGACAGGATTAGTCCAGTTATGACTCCTTTGCCCAATCCCTTTGGGTGGGTTTAACTTCAGTCCTTGGGCTCTTAGGTTATTCCACTGAGACTAGGCTGAGTCAAAGTCTAAGATGACTATATTGCTGATAAAAATCAACTGATCACTTACCATGCGTAACGCTCTGTGCTAACTGATTTATATACGTCATTTCACTTACACCTTACAACAACCTTATGGGTTAGGAATATTTTTTATATTTTAACATCAAAGAACATGCATCATAGTGGTATTAGTTGACTTAACCAAAATTACATGTAGATAATTGTACTCACGATCCAGGACCAAATAGAGACCTGTGGAACTCCAGATGCCATGTTTTTTGTTTAATCAATGCTATATGATTTCTACTTTAGGATTTTGTCATGCAAAGATATTTTTCTCTTTGGTCTCATATCCATATCCTAGTAATTGTCAGGCCATGTATTTCTTTGCAGATGTGTATCTGACTTGACAAGATCTAATTTGAGATTGTTTTTCAGCACTTTAAGCAATCCTGCTACCTACGGTTAAGACTAGGGAATTTCAGCCATCCTGTACCCACCCTTGCCACTTCCTCCTCTCATTGAGCTTGGCAGAAAACAACCCTTTGTACTTACCCAGGCCTTTATTTTCAGTCTGTGTGAGTGAAAATTACAGTGTCCCGCAGCTTTGTGTGTGGAAGAGCTCTGGACAGAACTAAAAGTGGCCTTTAATTGTGGCTTCGGCCTAAAAATCTTTAGGGAAAAATTGGCCTTGACTTGTTGAACCTCAGTTATATCCCAGGATACTTTTAGAATCTATTCATATCCTCTGAACTGTGGCTCACATAATTTTTGTAATATTTACTTGGAATTCTTTTACAAATAAATTTAATTTTCCAATACTTAACTCATTTGAATTTTTTTTTCCTTATCCTAAGCTAAACATTTAGTACTATCTCTCATGGAAGACAGAAGGGTGGAGGAGGGAGATCTGAAAGATGGACCTCCTCCTGTGGGCCTATAAAACCCAAATATACTAGAACAGTTCCTACCAAATTTCTACTGAAATATTTGTCTGCATCATTATGTGGTAGAATTTTATCCAGACTGTTTGGCTCATTGCTTTTTAAAAAAGTCAGAATCCCAGAACAATTATCTGGTAGTATATTTAATTGTTTAGAATGTGCTTCCCTGAAGATTATGTCTCTGGGTAAACCTTAAGTGAATAATTAGAGATCTGAGATAACCTCTAGTTCATTGACAACATTACTGTGGTTGTGACAGTATTATTCTTTATACAAGAGTTTTTCCAATATTTAAAAATACTGGTAAAATATACATAGTATAAAATTTACCATTTTAATCATTTTAAGTGTACTCTCCAGTGATATTAAGTATATTCAAACTGTGTAACTCTTCCAGCTTTTATTATCAATTTTTTTTTTAATTTGAAATGTTAGAAGAAAAGTACAATAAATGCCAGCATACTCACAACCTATACTAAACAACTGTTAACATTTTTCCCAATATGCTTTAACTCTTTTTAGTACATTGGTATGTGCGTGTGTGCCATTTTAAAGTAGCTTACAGATTTAATCTCTAAATATTTTTTCACTATTCATCCCCTAAGAATGAGAATTTTCTCCTTTATAGCATTACCATTATCAATATAAGAAAATTAATAAGTATTTCCTACTATCATCTAATATCCAGCTCATATTCAAATTGTCCTGTTTCAAAATTTGTTTTGTAGCATTCAAATGATGTACAAAAATTGCATTGCTTATGTATCTTGACTCTCTTTTACCCTAAGATAGCACCTTCTCCCTCAGCTTCCAACAAGATTTTTTTTGTTTGTTTGTTTGTCATGACATTGTTTTTTTGAAGAGATAGAGCCAGTTGCCTTTTATATTATCCTGCATTCTGGACTTGTCTGATTGTTTCTTTGTAGTGTTATTTCTCTCATCTCTGTATTTTCTTTAAACTGGGAGATAATTCTAAAAGCTTAATTGCATTAAGTGTAAATATTTTTTCAGTAAGAATTCTCTATTGGCGAGGACTATGTATTGCATCATATGAGAAGGCACTTAATGTCAGGTTGTCCTGTTGTTAGTGATGCTCAGTCTGACCCCTTAGTTAATAAAAAATTATTAGCTATTTATTGTGAAAAGATATATATTATTTCCCTTGGAAAAATTTTATAGTAACTAAACTAGTATGAACATTTATATAAGTGTCTATTTCCTATTCAAAAATCTGCATTGGTTAAAAGAAAGACTACTAGTAGCAAGGTAACCTTGATATACAGAGATCTTTTACTTTTTTTTTTTTTTTTTTTTACAGAGATCTTTTAAAAAATTTTTCTAAAGTAGAAGCAAAGACAGTATTTGTTATAACAGAATTCAAATTGAGTAAAATTATATGTAGAAGGACTTCCTTGGCAGTCTAGTGTTTAAGCCTTCGCCTTTCAGTGCAGGAGTTGTAGGTTCAATCCCTGGTCAGGGAGGCAAGATACCACATATCTCATGGCCAAAAAAATCAAAACATAAAACAGAAACAGTATTGTAACAAATTCAATAAAGACTTCAAAAATACTTTTAAAAAAAGTTATACTGTAGAGCTATCAGAAATTGTAAACAATTTCCAATATGCAGATAAACTGTGCACCAAAACTGCACTTGTTTATCACTTGGAGCTCAGACCCATTTTCCTAAAGAAACTATCCATCCATTTCCTAGGTCACCTCACAAAATGCCAAATCCATTATTTCTACTGAAAAATTAATTTTGTGGTATGTAGCAAGAAGAAACTTAATGACATCAAATAAATGTCTCCAGTCTCCTGAAAGTTCCCTGCCTCAGGTATATGGTGACCATTTCATTTGGGCTAATTAAATAAATAGGAACACACTATGATCATCTTCCTTCAGATAACATAGCTGTGACCATCATGGAATCAAAAAAGTAAGGTAACACATTTCAGGGGACACATCTTGCTCTCTGGAATAGTGAGCAAAATCTAACCCTATATGAATATATACACATCAATACATTCTGGGTAGATTCTGTTCAAAAGTCCAACTTTCATAACAGGGAACACGATAAATCTGGTGATGACTGAAAACCTAAATATCTAAGGATGGATGCTTAAGTGTAAATCTCACAGATGAGAAGAGGATTAATGACTTTGTTGTTGTTTAGTTACTAAGTTGTGTCTGAGTCTTTTGCAATCCCATGGACTACAGCCCACCAAACTCCTCTGACCATGGGATTTCCCAGGCAAGAAAACTGGAGTGCGTTGCCATTTCTCTTTCCAGAGTACCTTCCCAACCCAGGGATCAGAACTGCATCTCCTGCATTGGCAGGTGGGTTCTTTACTGCTGAGCCACCAGGGAAAGTCAACTAATGACTTGCATAAGCACAAAAGGATAGATGTAACAGTAGTGATGTGATTTAAATTTTTACACGGTCATGCTGTCTATAGAATTTAGAGGAAGCTATGGAGAAAACAAAGATAGAAGCAGGGAAAACAGAGGCTATGGGATCTAAAATGTCAACTCTCTTAGTGGCAGTCCAAACACTGGATTTTCTGATAAAGATGATCAATCTTGGGTTTTAAACTTTAGCATACACCTTGATCACATAGAGTACTTGTTAAAACCAGATTTCTGGGTCCTACTCCCAGAGTTTTTAACTTAGTAAAATTGAAGTAGGACCTGAGAATTTGTATTACTAGCAAATCCTCAAGTAATGCTGATGCTACTAGTCCAGGAACTACACTTTAAGAACCACTGGTCCAGAGGATGCCTCTACCTCCTCCATTAATGCCAGAAATCAGGGCTGCCTGAGGGAAAGCTGGTTTTGCATAGAGAACAGTGACAGTTTTACTTTTTCTTTTTCAATTTGGATTCCTTTTATTTTTTTTTCTTCTCTAGTTGTTGTAACTAGGACTTACAAAACTATGTTTAAAAAAATGATGGGAATAGATGAAAAGAATGAGAAATTAGAAGTTTTTAACAAATAATTAGAAAATATAAAGAACCACCAAACAGAATTACAGAATACAATAACTAAAATGAAAAATACACTACAAGGAATCAATAGTAGACTAAGTGAAGCAGATGAACAGATCAGTGAGCTGGAAGACAGTGTAATGAAAGTCACTGCTATCAGAGAAAAACAAAAACAATGAAAAGGAATGAGGAGAGTTTAAAAAAACCTCTAGGACAACATCAAACATGCTAATATTCACATTACAAAAGTCCCAGAAAGAGAAGAGAGAAAGGGCCTGAGAAAATATTTGAAGATATAAGAGCTGAAAACATCCTTAACCTGGGGAAGGAAACACTCACCCAAGTACAAGAAACAGAGAGTCTCTCATACAGTATTAACCCAGAGAGGAATACACCATGATGCATTATAATCAAAATGACACAAATTAAAGATAAAGAGAATATTAAAAATAACAAGAGAAAAGCAACAAATAGCATACAAGGGAACTCCCATAATGCTATCAGTTGATTTCCATTAGAAGCTCTATAGGTCAGAAGGAAGTGGCATGATATGCACTTAAAGTGATAAAAGAGAAAAATCTACAATCAAGAATATTCTACCTAGCTAGGTACTCATTAAACTTGATGGCTGTAAAATCAAAAGCTGTACAAACAAGCGAAAGCTAAAGGAATTCAGCACCACCAAACCAGATTTACAACAAATGCTAAAGGATCTTCTCAGGCAGAAGAAAAAGCCACAACTAGAAACAAGGAAATTATAAAACAGAAAAGCTCATGGATAAAGGCAACATACAATAAAGGTAGGAAACCATCCACAGACAAAGCTAATGGGAGGTTAAAAGACAAAAAAGATAAAATCATTTGCATTCACAATAAGCAGCTAAGGGATACTCAAAACAATTATATGTAAAATATAAAACCAAAAACAGTAATTGTGAGGTGAGGAGACTACAAATGCAAGATATCTAAAATACATTTGAAATTAAGAGATCAGCAACTTAAAACAAACATGAATAAATATAGATTCCTGTACAAAAATCTCATGATAACCACAAAACCAAAATCTATAATAGATATATGAAAAAGGAACCCAAACATAAGACTAAATTTAGTTATCATGTCACAAGAGAGGAGAACAAAAGAAGAAAGAGGAAAAAAACCTACAAAAACAAATCCAAAACAATTAACAAAATGATCATAGGACAGACATAACCATTATTACCTTAAATGTAAATGGACTAAATACTCCAACCGAAAGACAAAGACTGAATGAATGCAAAAACAAGACCCATAGATTTGCTGCCTATAAGAGACTCAATTCAGATCTAGAGATACATACAGACTGAAAGCAAGGGGATGGAAAAGATATTCCACACAAATGGAAATCAAAATAAAGCCAGAACTGAAATATTTATATCAGACAAAATAGACTTTAAATTAAAGTCTGTTACAAAAGACAAACACTAAATAATGGTGCAAAGATCAATCCAAGAAGTCAATAAAGCAGTTGTACATATGTATGTACCCAACATAGAAGCATCTCAATATATGAGGCAAATGTTACAGACATAAAAGGTTTTTGTTGTCAAGGGAACAATCTGTGTGTTATTATTATTATTTATTTTAAATTTTCCATGCCCCTACTTTTAGGAGTAAAAATGGTCATTTTAAAAGAACTAAATAATTCAGTTTACTTTGATGGCTTCTCAATTTGTATTTGTAAACAAATGAAAAGAATGAAACCAAAATCCAGATACAATTATGCTTAAACTTTGTCTTTTTCTATAAGAAGATCCAGAAATATATCAAAGTTTCACATATAGTCCTAAGCACACTCAGCTGAGAAGGAAAACCCAATTGCAGTTTGCCTGAGCACTGGAATTCAGGAATGATAAATGCAATTCTTTGATTTCCTAACTGTCCCACATTAGCTCAATTATATATTATTTAGCTATGGAAACAGCAGTGCAATGTATATATTCAAACTCTCATGTACACACAAATATTGTAAAGACTTATTAACACATTAATATTCTGTCATTTATGTCCCATCACCCATAAATTTGTAAAGGCAAAAAGAAGGGAAGTTAACTTGTTGATGACATGGGTCTAAAAACCCCTTACCAACATTTTTATTCCTTGAACTCTCATCATGTTTACCTTATATCAACATTTATATTTTATTTTTACTTATTTTTTACATAATCATTTTTTAAGACTGTGAATCAGATAAGCCCTCAAGCTGTGTCATTCTGATTCATGAGCACACTTTACAATCCAGGAACATGTGCACACACTTCCGAGCCAAAATTTAATGAAATGGAATAATGGCACTTTAAATGGTTTAACTTCTTTAGTCGGAACCCAGAATTCAACCTCTCATTTCCCTCTCTTACCTTCAAATAAGGAAAGCAATAAACAAGTCCAACGTGAAAAGGCAAATCATTGGGAACATTGGAATGCCAAGATGCCTTCTTATTAGTCCCCATAGTTCTACCCATTATCATCCACCTGAATAGAAGTCTGCATGTCAGACCTTTGGGGTTTTAAAATAGGAATATGCTGTGTCCTTAAGTCCTTTGTGCTGTGCTGTTAAGAAAGTGCAGAAATGAACACAGAAAAGGAAGGGAAGGAGAGAAAATGATTGCTTTGGTTTTTCAGCTCATGTTGATTGTAGCCACTTTAAAGGCATTGGGTAAAATACTCTGTAGAAATTGGTTAATCAACCTTTAGTAGGAAGGAATAATGTTAGAAACTTTCTCAACTTGCTGGGAAGGTCTTTTTAAAAATTTTTCAAATACATACTTTATGTTCTTTATATCGGGCCTTGTATCCACTAGTTTTCGAAGAATACATAATATTTGAGGGATGCAAAACCAGATAATGGTGTTTTGTGGTTTCCTATAGTCAAGTTTACTTGAATACTTGCAGAAAATTTATGTATATATAGGTGTGTATATATATATATATGTATATATATATATATATTTTTGTATAGGAACTGTCATGAAGAGATTTTAGTCACTGTGTCTATGAAAGCCATATAGGATTAACCCATAGTTTACACTTGTATAAAGATGAAAATGAACTATTTAGCTCATCTGGGATGCAGCTGTGCAGAACTGTGGAAAGCAGTAGTAAGAAAAAAACCACGATTAGGTAAGCAACAGAAAGATGGTGTAAAGGGTAAAGGAATAAGAAATTAGAATCCATTCAAACAAAACTTAACTTGGATGAATGAGGAAGAAAGTCTTTTTATGCCAACTCAGTAAATGTTTAATCTGGAAAAGCATGCTTCCACATCTGGCTTATGTTTAATATTGTAAATATCACCGCTTTGATTTTTTAATTTTATTTTTGATGTAAATTTTTGTTTATTAACAAAAATAAAATAAAATTCAGTGGAGAGATGTATTAATATCATAAGTGCTAAATATTTCAAATAAAATATTCAAAATACAAAATGATACCTGTTCTCTAGCATGTGTTGGCAAAAGCCACTAAAGAAGAAAAGTGAAAATATTGGAAAATAGCAAACATTTTTATTGTTTGAATATGAGTCATCTAATATATTAAATACTGTGAAAATTCTCCAAAGGACCAGAGGACTAGTCTCTTTGGTATACTTGTAGTACAGTATGATTTTGAAAGTGACCATAAATCATTTAAAAGGAAAAGAGGAAGTAAAAATGTTTCATTTGTATTAATTTTTTTTTGAGGACAGTATTGTAATGTTTGTATGCAGTAATGAACTAGCTTCAAACTGAACTACTTCTTAATTTTCTGAGGAATTACTCTGAGAGAGCCTTCAACCCTTCAAGTCAGCCAAAAACATTGACATTTGGCTACCAACGGATTCCTGGCTCTTCTTTGTAGGGCTTCCAAAGGTAAGGTCATATGTAAGTAAGTCCAAAAAAAGAAGACAAGTGGAATAAACTGGGGGTCTACCAACATTGGAAGAGAAATAAGTGAAATTGAGCAATAACTTTCCTCTACTTCTCCATGTAATAATAAAGATAATAACTTACCTTTATGAGGTTTTAGCATATTTTCACACTTTGTCATTTTAATGTTCTTCACCCATACATTTTATTTCACTTAGTAATTATTACACAATGATTCAAATGTTATTATTCTATAAATGCTATAATAAAATATCTACAGAGTATTACAGATTAAGGTGCAATTAGTCAATCATTTGTGAAAGTACAGGAAAGGCTTCTGCAAGAAAATAATTTGAAATTTCCTTGAAAAAACAAGTAGCAGAAAAATGAAGGACAGGATGTTCCAAACATGAGCAAGAGCAAGAGAAAGTATGACAGATTTTAGGAATAGTGAGTAACTGATACCTATTGAGCAATCTGAAGTTGCTGAAGCTGAAACTTCAAAACTCCAATACTTTGCCACCTGATGCAAAGAGCTGACTCATTGGAAAAGACCCTGATGCTAGGAAAGATTGAGGGCAAGAGGAGAAGGGGGAGACAGAGGGCAAGATGGTTGGATGGCATCACTGACTCAGTTGACATGAGTTTGAGCAAATTCCAGGAGACAGTGAAGAACATGGAAACCTGGCATGCTGCAGACCTTGGGATTACAAAGAATTGGACACAACTGAGTGGCTGCACAACAATTCAGCAATCTTGGTCTCCTTGATATAGCATAGTCTAGGACCAAACTGAAATGAAATATATAATACACATAAAGAAAGAATAAGGTGGACTGGCAAGGAAATTTTTTTTTTCAGATGGTATTCCAAAGCAGTTTCTATAACTGCAGAAGAAATTAAGCACTTTATAAAATTTTGTTATGAAATTCAATAATTATATGTTAACACCTGCTATGAGATAAGCTCTACTTGACAGTTGTAATTCAACAATCAACAGTAAAGGTCTAACTTCTCTTGAAGTGCTTATATTCTGGCAGACAGAAACAAAAATTACTAGATGTAATGACCAAACATCTTAGCTGCAGACAGCAGAGTCTACTAAAGTTGGCTTAAGCACAAAGAGATTTAATAAGAATATAAATAATTCACAAAGTCATTTGGAGAACCAAAGAAACAGACTCCAGACTGAGTTTCTACACCTGAGCCACACTGCAGAACTGAACTGATAAAAAGTTGCAGCTTCTCCCACCATCAGGAAACTACATGATCAAGAAGCTTCTACCACTGTTGACAGCTCCAAAAACACGCTGCTTGTGCAGCAGTCAGGAGCTGGAGTGAATCTTCTGCCACACCTGCCAGTTCTAGAACCATGCCTTTTCTCCCAAAATCTGTTTGAGAAAAATCATTCCTTCTGTCCTGTTTCTCTCCCCACATAACTTAGTTCCAAATTAATTACTCCTGTGAGAGCTTCTAGTTGGTGGAAACTGAATCACCTGGAAAAGCCCAGCTGCGGTGTAATCTTAGAAAGGTAGATTTTAGCTCCCTCACCTCTGCAGTACAGGAAGGCACGCCAGAAAGGGATTACAGTGGATACTGAGTAGAACAACCCATGGTATCTGGCGAAAGTGATGAGTAAATTGCATGACTTACATTTTTTAATAACTAATTTCAAAAAAAGTAAATGGCTAATACTAAGAACAGGCAAGCAGGAGTAAGGATTGCTTTTCTGAGTAGGTAAAACATAGGCTCATTCATAAAAGAGGAGAGTGCTTCCTAACTTTCCCTATATAAGAGTGAGGAAAGATGATTTTAGGGAAAGAGATTTTATAGAGGGTAGTAGTTAAAGAGTGAGATCTCTAGAACTAAGCTGAGTTAAAACCTGATACTCCTCCTTGCTTACTTTGTAATCATGGGCAAATTACTCAAATTCTCTATTTTATTATCCTTGTTTATAAGGCAAATATAGTAATACTACCTAAGAAGGTTACTGTGAGGATTGCATGATTTAGTGTGTATAAAGCACTTATAACAGTGACTGGCACATAATATGTACAGTTAAAAAAAAAGGAGGGGCATTTATTTTTAACTTTTCCAACATGTTAAGTTTGAGTTATCTATGAGACAAGTCTAGAACTGAGAAGTCTAGAGATACAAATTTGAAAATGATTCAACAGATAATTAGTACTTAGATCTCTGGGGAAGGAATATTACTAACTAGAGACAAGAAGAGAAGAGAGGTAGTGTACAAATGCCAAATTTTAGATCCTGGGAAAGGGACCTAGTAATGTAAACTGAGAAGGAAGGCACAGTGGCATGGGAGAAAAAACAGAGGACAATCATAGCATGGAATTCAAGAGAGAAAAGTATTTCAGGAGTGAAGAAGTGATGGAAAACAGTATGTAACCACCTCAAAAATTTAAAAACTAAATAGAACGACAATGTCATCCAGAAATCCCACTTTTGGATACATATCCAAAGAAAATGAAAAGAGGATATTAAAAGGTTATCTACATCTGAATGTTGTTCAAACAAAGAAGATGTTGAATATGTTATTTTACATACATATATAGAGAGGATTACTATATATATATATATAATTATTCATACATGAGAAAGAAGGAATTGCTTCCATTTGCAACAACATGAATGGACCCTGGAGGCATTCTTCTGAGTGAAATAAATCATACAGATAAAGACAAACACTCTTATATCATTGATATGTAAAGTTTAAAATGATGAATGCATAGAAACAGAGACAAAATGGTGATTACCAGGGGCCGGAGCGGGTAAAGGGAAATGTTGATCAAAGGGTGCAGACTTTCAGCTATGAATAAGCCATGTGAATCTAATGTGCAGCATAGAGATTATAGTGAATAATACTCTCTCATGTACCTGAAAGTTGCTAAGAGAGTGGAAGTTAAATGTCATTACCACAAAAACGAAATATTGATTATCTGATGTGATTCAAGTGTGAGCTAAACAATGCGGTGCTAATCATTTTGCAATATATATGTGTATCCAATCAACACAATGTACACCTTAAACTTATACAATGTTATATGTCAATTGTAGCTCAGTAAAGCTATGGGAAATAGAAAGAAGTACCATGTGTTGATTAAGATGAAGGTTTTAAAATGTCCATTGTGTCTGAAAATGTGGAGAATATTGTTGCTGTTGTTCAGTCTCTAAGTCGCGTCCGATTCTTTGCGACTCCATGGACTCTAGCACGCCAGGCTCCTCTGTCCTCCACTGTCTCGTGGAGTTCGCTCAGATTCATGTCCATTGAGTCAGTGATGCTATCTAATCATCTCTTCCTACTGCCCTCTTCTCCTTTTGCATTCGGTCTTTCCCAGCATCAGGGTCTTGCCAATTAGTTGGCGCTTTGCTTCAGGTAGCCAAAATATTGGAGCTTAGCTTTGGCAACAGCCCTTCCATGAATGTTCAAGGTTGATTTCCTTTAGGCTTGAATATTAGTGACCTCTGTAAGAACAGGTTCAGTTATGTGGTGGTTGTCTTGGTAAAACTGTATTGTAGTGGATTGAAATAACTCGGAGGTGGAGAAAGAGAAATAGCTTGAGTAGAAAACTCTAGAAGTTTGATGAGAAAAAAAATGAAAGGGGAAGAAATTCTGTGTGTATATTTGTAGCAGTAGATGATAACAGTAGTCAATCATGGAAGAGAGACGTGAGAATGAAGAAAGTTCTTTAGGACAAAAGAGCAAAAAGGAAAGGAAAAACATTTAAATCATCCCACCCTTCGTCGTTGTTGTTCAGTCGCCCAGTTGTATCCAGTGCTTTGCGACCCCTTGGACTATAGCATGCCAGGCCTCCCTTGCCTTCACCATCTCCCAGAGTTTGCCCAAGTTCATGTTCATTGCATTGGTGATGCTATCCAGCCATCCTATGGCATTCTAAATCAATTCTTTTACATTTTTCTTTTACTATCTTATAATTACACAGTGAATGTAATAGGGAAAATATTAAAATAGCAATGACCTTGTCAGGTTATATACCTTATATTTAAAGAGGCTGGGCTTTGGGATCACTCAACTTTCATTTCTAATTCTGCTTCTATCATCTTGGGCAAGTGTTTTGACTTTTATGACCCTTAGTTTCTACATCTTATACAAGTTGATAAATAATATCTTCCTCAAATGATAGAGAATACAATCAATATGATATTGCGGGTAAATTAGTATGAAAACTATCCCATAGTGTATATTTAATCTATTAAGGTATTGTTAATCACTTCATTAAGTGGTGACTATCAGTGAGTAAGAAGTTGGTAAAATAAATACGGAATTTAAAGGAATTTATGAAGATCCATAAAAACGTAAATTTTCATTCAGTATCTATCATGTTAACTATACTTGGAGAAAAATATATGAAGCACTAGAATAATTTTGGTTCTAAAACTGGAAAACGGACAGCTGTGAAATAGCGTGAGTAAAATCACAAGTCACCACCATAGGTAGAAATTATGCAAAATTAGATTAAAAAGTTGCCTGTCAAGGCAGGACTCTCCTTGGGACATGAATGGGTAGAGGAGGGATGTGTAGGGATAAACAAAATATACCCAGTACAGAATAAAACAGTTCCAGGTATAGAATCTGTAGCATAAACTAGAACATGCACACATGCACACACTTGAACACATTACATGGTAAGCAAATTTAATTTTTGAAATCCATTGCTTTATCAAAGGGTTGATCCTGAATTTTTTAGTAGCTCTCAGGATCCACTGGAGACATTCTCTTCCCCTTTGGATGAAGCAGTATAATGATGCACTGGATGTTACTCTAATTAAACATTCTGGATCTTTCTGAAAATAAAAGAACAAAAATCACTTGCTTCTATATTATACCTCATAGTAAACTTTAAAAAAATGTTTTCTAATTTTTATTTTAACTTTTACTGGAGTATAATTGCTTATTCGGCTTTACTTGGTCACTTCTAAGATGCTCGTGATCCTTAGGTATTGCCACGGGGATATGACAGTTTATTTTATCTGCTAGGAACTTTAAAACCCACTGACATTAGTTCACCATCTGAGTTTTCATCTTACTCTACTGTCTAGAATGACAGGTTTCTGGACTACAGATTTAGTAATTATTATCGTTTTATCCTCTTGGCTCAGTCACTGTCATCGCTCTCATTTATTTCAGATATGCATACATAGTTTAGCTTAAATATGACTAGAGGGTTATTAAACCTACAATTTCCAAAGAGACTTTAAACTGAATCTTCTTTTAAGGTTTTAGAATAGTTTTCATTTTTCCTTCTCAAAGGTTGCCAGTTGAATTCTTCCCCTTCTTTCTGAGTTGGCCAGCTAATTTTTGGCTTAGGGTAATGTTTGCTTTCTCTCTCTCCATACTAATCCCTTCATTTCTAAAACTACACACAATTGCACAAATACATATATGTATATATGTATATGTATATGTATGCATGTATATAGTATATAACCTTTCTGAAAAACAGTTAAACGTTCAAGAGTGGACCATTCAAATACTAAAATGTGATGTTTTTCATCTGAATGCGGTGCCTGCCTCTTTCTCAGTGTGACATACCCTGAAGTTACATTTCTTTGTATGAAAAGTTTGAACATTTTCCTTAAGGAAAGAGAAGTTGAAGAACATTTAACCCATTTGTTGTTCAGTCGCTAAGTTGTGTCCAACTCTTTGCGACCCCATGGACTGTAGCCCGCCCTGCTCCTGTGCCCATGGAATTTTCCAGGCAAGAATACTGGAGTGGCTTGCCATTTCTTCCTCCAGGGAATCTTCCCGACCCAGGGATCAAACCCATGTGTCCTGCATCTCCTGCATTGGCAGACAGATTCTTTACCACTGAACCACCTGGGAAGCCTTCAATAACTTAAATCATCTGGGTTACTTATAATGCCTGAGTGAGTGAGTGAGTGAAAGTGTCTCAGTCATGTCCAACTCTTTGCAACCCCATGGACTGTAGTCTGTCAAGCTCCTCTGTCCATGGAATTCTCCAGGCAAGAATACTGGATTGGGTAGCTGTTTCCTTCTCAAGGGGATCTTCCCAGCCCAGGGATCAGATCCAGGTCTCTCATTGCAGGAGGATTCTTTACCAGCTGAGCCACCAGGGAATATAAATGTAAAGTAACTAGTTGTAGATACCATTTAAATGCTGTGTAAAGAGCTGACTCCTTGAAAAAGACTCTGATGCTGGGAGAGAATGAAGGCAGAAAGAGAAGAGGCCAACAGAGGATGAGATGGTTGGATGGCATCACCAGTTCAATGGACATAAACTTGGGCAAACTCTGGGAGATGGTGAGGGACAGGGACGCCTGGCGTGCTGCAGTCCATGAGATCACGAAGAGTCAGACACGACTTGGCAACTGAACAACAACAAATAGATGCCAGAGTATGAAAATTTCTAAGTTTTGCTTTTTGGAACTTTCTGGATTTTTTTTTTTTCTGAATATTTTCAATCCACATTTGGTTAAATCTGTGGATCGAAAATATTCTGGAAAAAAAATTCCAGAAAGCTCCAAAAAGCAAACTTAAAATTTTCATCCTCTGGCAACTCTTTACATAATATTTAAATTGTATTTGTAACTATTTACACAACATTTGCATTATATTAAGTCCTATAAGTAACCTAGATGATTTAAAATATATAGGAGAATGTGCATAGTTTATATTCAAATAACACCACTACATTTTATATAAAGGACTTGAGCTTCAGTAGATTTTGGTATCTCCAGGATGTGGATACTGAGGGATGACAGTATATCATCAGCCTTTTCTTTAAGAGAGGTTGGTTGGTTTGCCAACACAGAAGGAACAGTTTCAAGAGAACAACACTTTTTATAAATGCACACTTCTGGGAGTGATTTTTAAAGAAGTTGATACACAACTTTTTACCTTCAACTAGATTTTATAACTGTTCAAATATAAGAATAAATTATTTTACCAGAGTGAAATGGTATACAGACATACCTCATTTTATTGCGCTTTGCAGATATTGCAGTTTTGGGGTTTTTTTTGTTGTTGTTACAAATATAAGGTTTAAAGCAACTCTACATCCATTAAGTGGGCTTCCCTGGAGGCTCAGATGGTAAAGGCTCACCCACAATGCAGGAGACCTGGGTTCGATTCTTGGGTTGGGAAGATCCCCTGGAGAAGGGAATGGCTACCCACTTCAGTATTCCTGCCTGGAGAATTCCATGAACAGAGAAGCCTGGCAGGCTATAGTCCATGGGATCAAAAAGAGTCAGACATGACTAAGTGACTAACGTTTTCACTACATCCACTAAGCCAATGAATACCAGTTTTCCACAGCATCTGCTCACTTTGTGTCTCTGTGTCACATTTTTGGTAATTCTCACAATATGTCAAGTTTTTTCATTATTATCTTATTTGTTATGGTGATCTGTGGTCAGTGGTTTTTGATATTATTGCAAAAAGATTGTGACTCGCTGAAGGCTTGGATGGATGATTGCATTTTTTGGCAAAAAGTATTTTTCAGAATATCATATTACTTTATTTGTTTATTTTTGTTGAAGTATAGTTGATTTACAATGTTGCATTAGTTTCAAGTGTATAGTGTAGTGATTCAGTTATTTTTTCTAATTATGTTCCATTATAGGCTATTATAAGATATCAAATATAGTTCCCTGTGTTATACAATAAATTCTTATTGCTTATCTATTTTACGTATTGTAGCTTGTATCTGTTAATCTCATAGTCCTAATTATGTCTCCTCTCCTCTCCCTCTCCCCTTTGGTATCTGTAAGTTTGTTTTCTATGTATGTGAGTCTGTTTCTGTTTTGTATGTAGATTCATTTTTATTGTTCTTTTAGATTCCACATGAAAATTATATCACACAGTATTTGTATTGCTCTGACTTATTTCAATGAGTATAATATTCTCTAGGACTATCCATGTTGCTGCAAATGGAAATATTTCATTCTCTTTAATGGCTGAGTAATATTGTTGTTGTTCAATCACTAAGCCCTGTCCAATTCTTTGCAACCCCATGGACTGCAGCATACCTGGTTCCTCTGTCCTCCACTATCTCCCAGAGTTTACTCAAATTCATGTTCATTGAACAATATTCCATTGGTCCATTGAGCAATAGCCCATCGTGTATAAATATATATACCACATCTTAAGCCAGTCATCTGTTGATGAGCACTTGGGCCGTTTCCATGTTTTGGCTATTATAAATAATGCTGCTATGAGCATTTAGCAAAAAGTATTTTTAAATTAAGGTGTGTACATTGTTTTTGAAGACATAATGCTATAGCACACTTAATAGAATACAGTACAGTGTAAGACTAACTTTAATATGCACTGGGAAATCAAAAAAATTGTATGACTTGCTTTATTGTGATAGTCACTTTATTTAGGTGGTCTGGAATCAAACTTGAAATACCTCTGAGCTATGCTTGTATATAGGACATTATGACAGTAGTTTATTGACATATGTGTGAAGTGAAAGTGAAAGTATTAGTCGCTCATTCGTGTCTGACTCTTTTGTGATCCCATGGACTGTAGCCTGCCAGGCTTCCCTGTCCATGGGATTCTCCAGGCAAGAATACTGGAGCAGGTAGCCATTCCCTTCTCCAGGGAATCTTCCTGAATCAGGGATCGAACCCAGGTCTTCTGCACTGCAGGCAATTATTTACTTTTTGAGCTGTATATTTACACATAAATATGCCATGTGTGTTGGAGAAGGAAATGGCAACCCACTCCAGTGTTCTTGCCTAGAGAATCCTGTGGACAGAGGAGCCTGGTGGGCTGCCGTCTATGGGGTCGCACAGAGTTGGACACGACTAAAGTGACATAGCAGCAGTATAAATCATCAATGAATATTATTATGCTTCAAAGAAATTGAGATTATTTCAATATGTTAGTAAAATTGCATATAAAGGGTTACATACAGCCTAACAAGGTTATTATATTTACTTAAAAATTTTCAATGGAAGATAAGTCTTTTAATGAATTTTTTGGCAAAGACAAAGTGGGAAAACCTAAATCTTTGGTGAGATGATATTGGAAGGTTTCTACCTTTTTGGTTAGAGGAGGGTGCGGAATGTTACAAAGCATCTTATGTTTTGACAGCGGTTGCCCCACTAGGACACCCTGACCTCAGAAGTCAAATCACATGTCTGTTTGCAGATGTGTCAGGAATAAGAAACCCTCAGTGTTGCTGTTGTCCATATCCATGTATCATTGTCTGCATAGCCCAAGAAGAGATTTTTAACTAGTGGTCCAGCAAGGAACCTAAATTCCAAAGCAATTAGGGAATGGAAAATGGAGAAATTTTACCTCTACTTATCATCCAGAAGACAGATTTCTAGTTCTATCACAGTTAAATATATAAAGATTGAAATCAAATGTAAAAAACTTTTCATAGGAAATTATTTTTATCATAACACATATTTTGGTTTTAATTATAAAAATAAGCTTCCTTTAGTGATGACAAAGTTAGCAATAGCAAAATTGATTATCAGTATTGTTGTTGTTGTTCAGTTGCTAAGTCATGTCTCACTTTTTGTGGCCCCATGGTCTGTAGCACACCAGGCTCCTCTGTCCTCCACTATCTCCCAGAGTTTGCTTAAATTCATGTCCATCGAGTTGATGAGGCTATCAATACAGATACAGGTAGATATTTTTGTTGGGGGTGTTTAGTTGCTAAGTCATGTCTGACTCTTTTGCAACCCCATGAACTGTAGCCCGCCAGGCGCCTCTGTCCATGGGATTTCCCAGGTAAACATACTGGCGTGTTGCCATTTACTTCTCTAGGGGATTTTCCCAACCTAGGGATCGAGCCTATGTTCTCCTGTTTGGAAGGCAGACACTTTGTCACTAAGCCACCTGTGAGTGTTAGTCCCTCAGTCATGTCCGACTCTGTGAGACCCCATGGACTATAGCCCAGCAGACTTCTCTGTCCATGGGAATCTCCAGGCAGGAATACGGGAGTGGATTGCCATGCCCTCTTCCAGGGGATATTCCCGACCCAGGGATCAAACCCAGGTCTCCTGCATTGCAAGCAGAGCCACATGACCATCTAAGCCACAAGGGAAACCAAGCTACCTTGGAAGCTCTCTATGTGTATGTATAGTTCCTGATGTATATGTATAGATCCTAATACAGCTCTTTTTTTCAAAATTCGAATCATGCTGTCATGCAAGATTATTTCAATTACTCTTAGAAAGTCTTTTACAGAGCACACATCTTACTCAACTTACAATGCGGTTATATCACCATAAACCAAACAATAAATTGAAAATATCAAATTGAATATGTGTTTAATGCCCCTAACCTACCAAACATCATAGTCTAGCCTAGCCTACCTTAAACATACTTATTGAAAATGCATTTAAAACACCTAAGCTACCAAACATCATGGCTTAGCCTCAATTCAGTTCAGTTCAGTTCATTTCAATCGCTCAGTCGTGTCCGACTCTTTGCAACCCCATGAATCGCAGCACGCCAGGCCTCCCTGTCCATCACCAACTCCCAGAGTTTACTCAAACTCATGTCCATCAAGTCGGTGATGCCATCCAGCCATCTCATCCTCTGTCGTCCCCTTCTGCTCCTGCTCCCAAATCCCTCCCAGCATCAGGGTCTTCTCCAATGAGTCAACTCTTTGCATGAGATGGCCAATGTATTGAAGTTTCAGCTTCAACATCAGTCCTTCCAATGAACACCCGGGATTGATCTCCTTTAGGATGGGCTGGTTGGATCTCCTTGCAGTCCAAGGGACTCTCAAGAGTCTACTCCAACACCACAGTTCAAAAAGCATCAATTCTTCCTCACTCAGCTTTCTTCACAGTCCAACTCTCACATCCATACATGACCACTGGAAAAACCATAGCCTTGACTAGATGGACCATTTTTGGCAAAGTAACATCTCTGCTTTTTAATATGCTATCTAGGTTGGTCATAACTTTCCTTCCAAGGAGTAAGCGTCTTTTAATTTCATGGCTGCAGTCACCATCTGCAGTGATTTTGGAGCCCAAAAATTAAGTCTGACACTGTTTCCACTGTTTCCCCATCTATTTCCCATGAAGTGATGGGACCAGATGCCATGATC
The DNA here is from genome assembly GCF_033118175.1 of Dama dama. Taxonomy (NCBI): domain Eukaryota; kingdom Metazoa; phylum Chordata; class Mammalia; order Artiodactyla; family Cervidae; genus Dama; species Dama dama. The sequence continues at coordinate 20,999,488 of NC_083686.1, read as the reverse complement.
TTAGTTTTCTGAATGTTGAGCTTTAAGCCAACTTTTTCACTCTCTCCTTTCACTTTCATCAAGAGTCCTTTTAGTTCCTCTTCACTTTCTGCCATAAGGGTGGTATCATCTGCATATCTGAGGTTATTGATATTTCTCCCAGCAGTCTTGATTCCAGCTTGTGCTTCTTCCAGCCCAGCATTTCTCATGATGTACTCTGCATATAAGTTAAATAAGCAGGGTGACAATATCCAGCCTTGACTTACTCCTTTTTCCTATTTGGAACTAGTCTGTTGTTTCATGTCCAGTTCTAACTGTTGCTTCCTGACCTGCATAGAGGTTTCTCAAGAGGCAGGTCAGGTGGTCTGTTATGCCCATCTCTTTCAGAATTTTCCACAGTTGATTGTGATACAAACAGTCAAAGGCTTTGGCGTAGTCAATAAAGCAGAAATAGATGTTTTTCTGGAACTCTTTTGCTTTTTCGATGATCCAGCGGATGTTGGCAATTTGATCTGTGGTTCCTCTGCCTTTTCTAAAACCAGCTTGAACATCTGGAAGTTCACAGTTCACATATTGCTGAAGCCTCGCTTGGGGAATTATGAGCATTACTTTACTAGCATGTGAAATGAGTGCAATTGTGCAGCAGTTTGAGCATTCTTTGGGATTGGAATGAAAACTGACCTTTTCCACTGCTGAGTTTTCTAAATTTGCTGGCATATTGAGTGCAGTACTTTCACAGCATCATCTTTCAGGATTTGAAATAGCTCAACTGGAATTCCATCACCTCCACTAGCTTTATTCATAGTGATGCTTTCTAAGGTCCACTTGACTTCACATTTCAGGATGTCTGGCTCTAGGTGAGTGATCACACCATCGTGATTATCTGGGTCATGAAGATCTTTTTTGTACAGTTCTTCTGTGTATTCTTGCCACCTCTTCTTAATATCTTCTGCTTCTGTTAGGTCCATACCATTTCTGTCCTTTATTGAACCCATCTTTGCATGAAATTTTCCTTTGGTATCTTTAATTTTCTTGACAAGATCTCTAGCCTTTCCCATTCTGTTGTTTTCCTCTATTTCTTTGCATTGATCTCTGAGGAATGCTTTCTTATCTCTCCTGGCTATTCTTTGGAACTCTGCATTCAAATAGCCTAGCCTACCTTAAACATGCTCAGAACACTCAACAGTAGCCTACAGTTGAGCAAATTATCTAACAGAGAGCCTCTTTTATAAGAGAATGTCAAATATCTCACATAATTTATTGAATCCTATACTTAAAGTGAAAAACAATGGTTGTATGGGCACAGAATGATTGTTTTCCTTCATGACCACATGACTGACTGGGAGCTGTGGCTGCTGCCACTGCCACTGAGAGAGAGTTTTGTACTGCACCAGCCGGAGAACAGATCCAAATTCAGAATTCAAAGTCCAGTTTCAGCAGAATGCTTTCACATTTACAATGCATTCACAGCATCCTAAAGTTGAAAAATTGTAAGTCAAAGCATCATTAAGTTGTATCACTGCTGATGGTGATTGCAGCCATGAAATTAAAATGCGCTTGCTCCTTGGAAGTAATACCAACCCAGACAGCATATTAAAAAGCAGAAACATTACTTTGCCAACAAAGGTCTGTCTAGTCAAGGCTATGGTTTTTCCAGTGGTCATGTATGGATGTGAGAGTTGTACCATAAGGAAGGCTGAGCGCCGAAGAATTGATGCTTTTGAACTGTGGTGTTGGAGTAGACTCTTGAGAGTCCCTTAGACAGCAAGGAGATCCAACCAGCCCATCCTAAAGGAGATCAATCCTGGGTGTTCATTGGAAGGACTGATGCTGAAGCTGAAACTCCAATACTTTGGCCACTTCATGCAAAGAGTTGACTCATTGGAAAGGACCCTGATGCTGGGAGGGATTGGGGGCAGGAGGAGAAGGGGACGACAGAGGATGAGATGGCTGGATGGCATCACCGACTTGATGGAGATGAGTTTGAGTAAACTCTGGGAGTTGGTGATGGACAGGGAGGCCTGGCGTGCTGCGATTCATAGGGTCGCAAAGAGTTGGACACGACTGAGTGACTAAATTGAACTGAACTGATCAATCAGTTCAGTGAAACCCGTTAAATAATTGTGATTACCTATAGTATTCACAGTGGGGTAACTCAGAGTCATTCATCTCAAGAATTTTTTTATTATTCTGTGCACTTATATAGGGATTCATAGAAAAATAAATTTAAATTTGTCCTTGATCAGGAACACAAGGGAACATTTTCTGACTTATCCAAAGACATATATATTAAGTAGAAAATGTATCAGTTTTTACTTGGCATACACATAATGGAGGTAATGTTATTATTATTATTATTTTTAAAAAGGGGCTTCCTCAATGTCTCAGTGGGTAAAGAATCTGTCTGCCAATGCAGGAGACATGAGAGATGTGGGTTCGATCCCTGGATTGGGAAGATCCCCTGGAGAAGAAACTAGCAACCCACTCCAATATTTTTGCCTGAAAAATCCTATGGCCAGAGGAACCTGGCAGGCTACAGTCCAAAGGGTCACATAATTCTTACAATGTATTAATACTTCCGTACTTTAGATTCTGTTTGGAGCAATAAACATGCAGTATAGTTAGGTAATTACCTATGAATTTAAAGTAAAATTGGAAGTTTCCCAGTTTCAAGTGTACTGTTTTTGAAATTATTGCCTTCGTTGCTCTCTGTCAAATATGATGCTAATTGTTACCCAGTTTAATCCACCAGTTCAGTTAGAGGAATGAATATGTGTGGTCTGAGGAATGCTGAATTCAAGCAGTGCATCTCAAAAATGGTTCAGAGTCAGGCTGGAAACAGCTTCAATCTTCTTAGAGTTGTGGAGTCTGTATCAGCAAGTCTGAGTGAGACCTGCTGCAGTAAAGACATAAAGACACTTGCCTCTCTCCACCCCATTCCACCCTTAGGTCCTGGTCAGATTGGCAGGTGGGGGCCTTTTGCTTAGATTCTATGGGGGACCATTTCAAAAGCTCTGAATTGCCTTGTTGTTGTTGTTAAGTCATGTCCTACACTGTTGCGACCCCAAGGACTATAGCCCTCCAGGCTCCTCTGTCCATGGGATTCTCCAGCAAGAATACTGGAGTGGGTTGCCATTTCCTTCTCCAGGAAATCTTCCCAATCCAGGGATTGAATTCACATCCCTGGCATCTTCTGCACTGGCGGTAGTTTCTTTACCACTGAGCCACCAAGGAAGCCCTTAAGTTGGATCATTTCATCTTCCTGTTTCATATCCTAGAGAAGGGAATGCTCTTTTCCTTCTTATTTTCCTTGAAGGACTTTTACCTGCGGTTTGACTTTCTTCACAATTGATGTGGTAATGTCTGGATGGACCGAGCCAAGATAAAAGGGACAAGCAAGTTGTTCAGTGTATTTTTTATAGGCCTTAAGTCAACTTCGTCCAAGAAAAGCCATCCATGGTTCAGCCTAGTTCTCGGGAGAACACACTGGAATTTGGGGCAAAAGCCTAATAATAAAAATCATCCATGTATACATCTTAGTGAGAAGAAGTGAATCTTTTGTTGTGCAGTAAAACTGATATTGACCCCTAGGGAATGGGTGATATGTGTCATAAGAAACAAACATGAGTACCTTAAGCCTTTGTTACAGGCAATAAAAGCCATGTGCTAAATATGGGGGGAAAAGCATTGTATGGTGGGAGATAAATAGAAAATGGTTTTGCAATATGAGAAACTGTTGATCTAGTATCCAACTTTATGATTTTTAAAAGTATGTGTCAGATAATGAAATTCTACATGAGACAAGTTTGTAATAAAACATGATCCAAATTTTATAAGTTAAAACAATTTTTAAAAGAAACAGTACTCCCACTCAGTATACTTTGTAAAGGTCCCCATCTCTTGAGATTGAGGAAAATTGGAAATACTTAATTAAACTAAAAGAATACTCTTTTGGTTACAGTGCAAACCTGTGTACTTCTAGCTGGCTAACTTTCATCATTTCAATCATTTGTTCATTTCAGCCCATCAAATTCACGGTCTTTGTATTTGAATCTGGCCCATTCAGTGAAAAAAGCCAGGAAAAAAGAAAAGTGTTAGTCACTCAATCCTGTCTGCCTCTTTTGCAACCCCATGGACTGTAACCCGCCAGACTCCTCTATCCAAGGGATTTTCCAGGCAAGAATACTGGAGTGGGTTGCCATTTCCTTTTCCAGGGCATCTTCCTGACCCATGGACTGAACCCAGGTCTCCTGTGTGGCAGGCAGATTCTCTACCATCTGAGCCACCATGAGCTTCTAAACCAAACTTACTGGTGAGTTTGCCCATAAATAAGGACTGCCAGCTAATTCCTGCTCCTCAGCTGGGACCACTGGGTTGATTTCCATTGTTCCTTCTAGTCACTAAAATTGTTTTTAATCAGAAACTTTATCTTTTAAAAACAACTAGAATTCTAAAGACTTGGCTGGACATGGCAATAATATCCTTAGGGCTCGAAGAAAGTATATTGACAGTGTTTTCACTCTGAATCTCCCTCACCCAGAACGGCTGCCAAAAAAGCATCAAGCCCACCAGAAGAAACCATTCAGGAAGCTCAAGGGTGTCCATGCCCCATCACCTTGTTTCTGTGGAGAAACCATTCTTTTAGTTACTGTTGGCTTTTTTCTCTGTGGCAAAGGGCCCGTCCCTGCAATTTTTTATCACGCTTTTTCCTTTTGAGATTAACAGGCAAATGCAAAAATGGTTTGCAAAAAAACTTTGCTCAGGGAGCCCAAAGTGCCTTGATCATCAGTCTTGGAATTTCTCACTCTCACAAACCCTTCTGCTACTTTTTCAGTGGTCCCCAGTAGTCACTGTTAACGAGTGTGTAATAAACTGTTGTGTTGCAGTTGAGACACTTTATGTCCATATACGATGATGACTTGACTGCAGATAGTGTATGAATCCTGCGGGTTCCATTTGTCAGCACTGTCCAATCAACCACCCATGAAATACAAAGTATGCTTGATTTATTTTGCTGATAGGATGTCCCATAGAGTTTAAGCTTTAAGAATCCTTTTTTGAGTTCAGGCTTTGTTTTTCCCACATCTTTGTTTCATATTTTGAGACTATGGGTTGAGCGTGACATTCCTACCTGCTTAAGTAACAATGTTTGGGAAAAATTAGTGAAGAAGTGATTCACACTAGAGTTGCTTCCATGTCAGGAAAAATCCAAACTTTGCTTTGGTGATGCACCTGCTCCTACGCATTAGAATCGGGAGAGAGAAAATATTACTTTAAGTGCTGCTTCTCTTTACATCTCCAGATGAAAATGTCCTTTGGAAGTAAGTGTGCAAGCCAGATTGTCTTGTTGGCACCGGTGTACTACACCTCAGGTAATATTGCTAAGGTGGTTCAAATTGTCAATTGTCATATTTGCTAAAGCAGTTTGCAAGTTCATTGAAGTGATCTTTAGGTGCCAATGTTCACCTCTTTCATCACCACTTTACTCTGGTGCATGATCTGTACCAAAAGTGTATCTCTGGATTGAATGCAAATATTTGAAATTGCATTTTAAACACACACACACATTCACGTGCATGTGTGCACACAGACACATATATGAACTCGCATTCTGTCTTGGTCTCACCTAATTTGAGCCCTCAGATGACAAGTCATGCCCTGATTCTGACACTATGACTCAAACTTCAGGAAAGTCTCATAGCAAAGTAAAGGCTTTTTACCCTACCAAATGTATATGCATCTTTGATCATTCTCACAATTCTCCCCAGTTTTCCAAATGCAAAACTTATAGTCACATACTTAGAACATACATCTAGAGAGGTGTTTGATTGGATTTCCAAATCAGTTTTTCCAGTTGCCTTTAGCTTTTTTACTAATTGAATACTAACAACTAACTATTTTGTTCAGTAGTCACCAAATTTTGGTAATACCTAGCATAGTTCATGCTTGCAGTATAAAAGGCTTCAGCATTTTCTAGAAATTATCTTTATATTTGTTACAAGACTGAATTTCCTTCCAGTTATGATACCAAATTAAAATTTGTAATTTAATTGTGATAATCTTAATAATAAATTCATAATTAGCTATTCTAAACAGATATCTCATCCTCTGTCACCCCTTTTCCTCAAGTCCCTTGATCTTTCCCAGCATCAAGGTCTTTTCCTATGAGTTGGCGCTTTGCATCAGGTGGCCAAAGTATTGGAGCTTCAGCATCAGTCCTTCCGATGAATATTCAGAGTTGGTTTCCTTTCAGATTGACTGGTTGATCTCCTTGCAGTCCGAGGGACTCTCAAGAGTCTTCCCCAGGACCACAATTTGAAAGTGTCAATTCTTTGGCTCTCAGCCTTCTTTATGGTCCAACTCTCACATCTGTTTATGACTACTGGAAAAACTATAATTTTGACTATAGAGACCTTTGTGGGCAGAGTTTTTCAGTATGCTGTCTAGGTTTGTGATGAGATGGTTGGATGGCATCACCAACTCAGCAGACATGAGTTTGAGCAAATTCTGGAAGATAGTGAAGGACAGGGGACCTTAGTCCATAGGGTCGCAAAGAGTTGGACACAACTTAGTGACTGAATGAGCAGATATGGGAAGTGAATCTATTATATAATGGTCTAATGAATTCCAAAGGAATATACACTGATAACATGTATTTTAGAGTCCAAGAAAACATTTAAACTTGATATACAATGTATGACTTGCCATTCTAAATTTTTCATTCTGAGAAAGCTTTTTTTGTTATGTCTTATGTTTCTTAAACTTCAAGTGGAAAGAGAATTTACTAAAAATTTTAAGTTCTTACTCACTTTTACAAGTTCATTTCATTATTCCAAAACAATAAACAAAATCTATGTGATTTTAAAAGGAACAAATTGCCCATGTAAAACTTAGAAAAGAAAACTATGCTTTAAATTCTTCTATTCAATCTCAGTATTTTTCTGAAGCAGGCTTGCAATGATAACAGGTTTTTAAATGGTTCAATTTAGTGAAATGAATTTTTGAAAACTATAAATGGAGTTCAATCAACCTACTATTAACTGTGTGTTTAATAACAATTTCTTCAATTGATTCATGCTTTAAAAAGTTCACAAATTGATATTTACATCTAAATTCAATAAACAAGGAAAAGATTGAGAATAATTAAATATATATTTTGATCATAAAAAGTTCTCTTAGCCTAGCAGATTAGCACACCAAAATTTATATTTGAAATTTATCTCCAAATAGACAACTTATTTTACATAAATTATTGACTTCGTTATCATTTTCTACCCTAAAAGTAGAATAGTCTAAGAAATGTAAACTCAGAGTTCTCTGCAAGATTTGTGCCATTTTCTCTAATTCTCAAGATAGATTACTAGAAGTGCTTCCAAATAAAAAAAAATTAAAGTAATTTGTATAATTCAATAAATGTTCAGTAACACTTTATCCTAGAAACTTTTCCTAATCCTTGGCTTTCAGCTTTTTGACTCATTCCAAACTTAACATTTTATTCTTAAAATAAGTATTTTATTTAAAGTATTTACACATTTACAATTGAGCACTTCAGAGTGTTTAAATATAACAAAGAATGGATGGTTTGTCCTTCTCTGGTTCCTTTGTCTCTCATCTGACCCACTATTTCAAAGTTTTTGCTTGTTTTTGTTTGATTTTTGTTTTTTTTAAAGCCAACTTTTATATAAAATATTCTTTTCTATTACAGTCACACTCTTCCTAGTCTGTTCTGCCAATTCACATTTCAATTGGCATAATTCTGGCATAATAATTGGCATGATAATTGGTAATATTGGAATTATTCTGACATAAATACAAATTGGTTTTATAAGAATTTTCACATCAAATATACTAATGAGCAAAAACCATCACAATATTCTAAAGTAATTATACTCCAATTAAAATTAATTAATTTAAAAAAATTTTTTAAAAAGGAAGACAATCAAACTTTTTTTTTTTTTGGTTTAATTTTATAGCTAAGGCAGGTGTTAGATGGATTTGGAACCAGGTATCTATTCCAAATGGTAGATTTTTCTCTTTTTTCACCATTTATTTGTCTGTATCCTAAAAGGAAATTTAAGTTGAGTACATTCATCATCCAAATTGATGTCAGGCTTAGGTTGTTAGGAAAATATCTGACTGCAGTTAAGATTCAGCTGATTCTGTAAATCTAATGAAAACTTTCATGTCATACCAAAGTACATCACACCAACCTTTAAAATTATACCACATACCAGAGTAAGAAAATCAGAATTGCTTCTGTCAGGATCAACATAATGAAACAAAAATTTCTTGAAAGGGAGAATGATCTATAACAAAAGGAAGAGGCATTTGTTTTACATTCAAGAAACCTGTGTCCATTTACTTGGTCTTTTTTATACCATGCAAAAATGGTTTATTCTCTGACATTGTAACTGACTTACAACTGTATTTCAAAAGCAGAATTTTTCCAGAGTTGTTCAAATAAAAAAAATGTGTACTTTACTTTTTTAAGTTAAGGCACACTGACCTCAAAGCAACAAACCAACATTATTTAATAGCTTCTTTTTTTCAGAGAGAAAATATTAAGCATCTGGCCCCCTGCATGACATATTTGATTTATTGAGAGGAGTCAGTATTCTGTGGACCTTTCAGCCAATCTGCCAGAGAAAAATGAGCAACAATAATCATGTGCTAATAAGAGCTATGGTCTTACCAGTAGCCAAGTACAAATGTGAGAGCTGGACCATAAAGAAGGCTGAGCGCCGAAGAATTGATGCCTTTGAATTGTGGTGTTAGGGAAGACTCTGGAGAGTCCCTTGGACTGCAAGGAGATCCAGTCAGTCAATCCTAAAGGAAATCAACCCTGAATACTCACTGGAAGGACTGATGCTGAAGCTCCAATACTTTGGCCACCTGACGCAAGCAGCCAACTCACTGGAAAAGATCCTGATGCTGGGAAAGATTGAAAGCAAATGGTGAAGAGGGCAGCAGAGGATGAGATGGTTGCATAGCATCACCGATTCAGTGGACATGAACTTGAGCAAACTCCAGGAGGTTTTGTGAGGGACAGAAAGGCCTGTCATGGTAAGTCCATGGAGGTCTCGGAGAGTTGGACATGACTTAGCGACTGAACGACAACCAAGTAAGAGCTAGATGCAGTGAAAATGCAAAAGATGTGTAGAACGCAGTGTCTTTTCTCCATGAACTTATTCTATCTCCACAGCAAAATGAACATTTAGGCTGCAGTTGGAGAATACTTGGGTATCAGATTATCACCACATACCTGTCTTTACCAGACACCAGGTAAGGGGCCCATGATCAGAGGGCAAGAAGAAGGTACAGTCCTAGACCAAACAGCTTAAGGCAGACCCAGGTGTACACAATGTCCCCATATCAGTCAGAGGCAAAAGATAACATCAGTTAGAAGAGCTGACTGGCCACACAGCACTGCCTTCTTCGGTGTGTGGGACCTGCCATGGGATGCTGTAGACCTGAGCAGGGATGGAATTCTAACGCATAGAGTTGATATATCCATCAGGGGTCACCTGGTGTCCTGAGCGCTTCCTGTGTCAGACATAAGTGGGGCTCACTCAAAATCAACCTCGGCCCTGTTCTAAGCCAGAGAAGGCAATGGCACCCCACTCCAGTACTCTTGCCTGGAAAATCCCATGGATGGAGGACCCTGGTGGGCTGCAGTCCATGGGGTCGCTACGAGTTGTATAGGACTGAGCGACTTCACTTTCACTTTTCACTTTCACGCATTGGAGAAGGAAATGGCCACCCACTCCAGTGTTCTTGCCTGGAGAATCCCAGGGACGGGGGAGCCTGGTGGGCTGCCGTCTATCGGGTCGCACAGAGTCGGACACGACTGACGTGACTTAGCAGCTATTCTCAGCAGCACAATCTCCTGTGATCACATGCTAGAGGATCCAGCTAATGGGACCAGGAAGACTCCAAAAACATGCGTCCTGGAGCTCCTTGAGTCTTCTGGCGGATAATAAAAGAATGAGTCAGGGATAAAGAAGGGTCTGAGAGGACCTTGAGGGGGAAAATGGAGAACATAGGTCTTGGTGTGTTCTGATTCTCCACCCATATTGCACTGCCTTCCGTAGTTGATCTCCACCACTAAGGACCACTGCAAGGGTACTTTGACATGTTTTTAGAAATGCACTCCAAACAATGGGGACCCTGATGGAAGCCCTGCTTCCCTGGGTCTAGAAGCAGTATTGGCAGAAAAAACATGGCTGGACCTAGTCTTGGATAGATAGTAAGGGTCCAGACAAGAAGAAGGACTTGACAGCAAGCAAAAGAGAAAGGTTGGGAGATAGCAACAGAGAGAGTCTAAGTGATAAGGAAGAAAACAAGTTACATGTAGAAGCAGGGATCAAACTAGACAGTAACTGCTTGGCTGAGCTGAAGAACGATGGTGCACACCTTGGGCTGGCTATTTGTTTTTGGTACTAACTTCCATTTAATATGCCTTAATATACTTTGAAATCTGGAGCTAAAAATCACATTGCTCAGATTCCAGGAGACCTAGGATTCTGAACAAGGAATAGGTATCCCTGCCTCAATCTGGACAATTATTTATGGAGAGGGAGACAGATGGTAAGCATCCAGCGTGGGAGTGTGAACTATGACTGGGACGGAGTTGAAGCAGCTTCTTACTTGGGCAGGGAGCTTCCCAGTATTCACAGAGGCTCTGTAGTTCTGAAACCCATAGTTATAGAAGGGCTTAGTCAGTTGTGTCCGACTCTGTGACCCCATGGACTGTAGCCCACCAGGCTCCTCTGTCCATGGGGATTCTCCAGACAAGAATACTACAGTGGATTGTCATGCCCTCTTCCAGGGGATCTTCCCAACCCACGGATCAAACCCAGGTCTCCCACACTGCAGGCAGATTCTTTATCCTCTGAGCCACTGAGGAAGCCCAATTATAGAAGGGTTTCTTTCATTTGACATGCAATCTCTTTATGTCCCCCTTTTCAGTTTATTTTGAGATACAATCTACAGACAATAAAGCTTTCTAATTTTAAAATGTACAATTTGTGAATTTCAGCAAATGTATACAGTTATGCAAATACCACCATAGTCAAGATATAGAACATTTTCATCACCCACTAAAATACAACTTTTGCCCCTTTGCAGTCAATCTCCAACCCCCACTCCAGCTCAAGTGATCTGCTTTTTTGTATCACAGTATGATTTTTTCTTTCCTGAATGTCATATAAATGAAATTAAACAGCATGTAAGTTTTGAAGCATGACTTATTTCACTTAGACTAATGCTTTAGAGATTTATCCATGCTGTTGCAGGCATCAGTGGTGTTTTCTATTGCTGAGTATTACAGATCACAATCTGTTGATCCATTAACAAGCTGAGAGATATTTGAGTTCTTTGCAGTTTGTTTCTAAGAATAAAATGACTGTGCACTAAGTCACTTCAGTTGTGTCCAACTCTTTGCTCCCCTATAGATCACAGCCTGCCAGGCTTCTCTGTCGATGGGATTCTTCAGGCAAGAATACTGGAGTGGGTTGCCATGCGCTCCTCCAGGGGAATCTTCCTGACCCAGGCATCGAACCTGATTCTCTTATGTCTCCTGCATTGGCAGGCGGGTTCTTAACCACTAGCACCACCCAGAAAGCCCTTATAATGACCATGACAATGAACAAGACTTTCTGTGGATTACTGGATATGACAAGCTCATGTTTAACATTTTGAGAAAGTGCGAAACTGTTTTCCAAAGATGCTGTAGTATTTTTCACTTCTACCAACATTTTAGGAGTTCCTTCTGCTCCACATTCTTGCAACATTGGTATTGTGAGTCTTTTTAATTTTGGCTACTCTATTGTGTATGTAGTTTTGGTTCATTAAGCTCGGCACCATGGATATTTGAGACCAGATAATTTTTTCTTCTGTTTGCTGTGGGATATTCAGAAACATGCCTGTCCTCTGCCCACTAGATGCCAGTAACAACCATCTAGTTTTGACACCAAAACTGTCTCCAAACTTCGCCAGATATCCCCGGGGGCAAGTGACCACCTTTTCACTGAGAACCACTGATGTAGTGGTTTCATAGGAGTCAGCTCTTCACATCAGGTGGCCACAGTATTGCAGTTTCAGCTTCAGCTTCAGCAATGAACACCCAGGACTGATCTCCTTTAGGATGGGCTGGTTGGATCTCCTTGCAGTCCAAGGGACTCTCAAGCATCTCCAACACCACAGTTCAAAAGCATCAATTCTTCAGTGCTCAGCTTTCTTCACAGTCCAACTCTCACATCCATACATGACCACTGGAAAAACCATAGCCTTCACTAGATGGACCTTTGTTGGCAAAGTAATGTCTCTGCTTTTTAATATGCTGTCTAGGTTGGTCATAACTTTCCTTCCAAGGAGTAAGCGTCTTTTCATTTCATGGCTGCAGTCACCATCTGCAGTGATTTTGGAGCCCCCAAAAATAAAGTCTGACACTGTTTCCACTGTTTCCCCATCTATTTCCCATGAAGTGATGGGACCAGATGCCATGATCTTAGTTTTCTGAATGTTAAGCTTTAAGCCAACTTTTTCACTCTCCTCTCTCACTTTCATCAAGAGGCTCTTTAGTTCCTCCTCACTTTCTGCCATAAGGGTGGTGTCATCTACATATCTGAGGTTATTGATATTTCTCCCAGCAATCTTGATTCCAGCTTGCAATTCATCCAGCCCAGCATTTCTCATGATGTACTCTGCATATAAGTTAAATAAGCAGGGTGACAATATCCAGCCTTGACATACTCCTTTCCCCGATTTGGAACCAGTCTGTTGTTCCATGTCCAGTTCTAACTGTTGCTTCCTGATCTGCATACAGGTTTCTCAAGAGGCAGGTCAGGTGGTCTGGTATGCCCATCTCTTGAGGAATTTTCCACAGTTTATTGTGATCCACATGGTCAAACGATTTGGCGTAGTCAATAAAGCAGAAATAGATGTTTTTCTGGAACTCTCTTGCTTTTTCGATGATCTAGCAGATGTTGGCAGTTTGATCTGTGGTTCCTCTGCCTTTTCTAAAACCAGCTTGAACATTCTTATCCCTTTTTAAGCTGCACATAGAGTATCTTTTTCTCTGGTTTTTAAGATTTTTCTTCTTGTCACTTATTTTCTATAATTGGTATATTTTCCACAACTTTTGGTGTATTGCTCGCTTGGTGCATTTTTTTAATGTGTCTTCTACTTTAAGTTCACTGAGCCTTTTACTACTGCAGGCTTATAGCGTTCATTAAGTTTAGAAAATTTTACAACTCTATTTTTTCAATTATTTTTTTCTGAATTCCCTCTTTACTATCACCTCTGGATCCTCCCTCCCTCTCCTCCTCTCTTTTGAGGACTCCAATTACACATACATTAGCTCACTGGACTTCTATTAAGGTTTTTTTGGATACCCTCTGTTACTGTGTCTTCAAGTTCACTGGCATTTTTTCTTCTTCTGCAATGTCTAATTTTCCCCTAATCCTATCAAATTTATTTTGTCTTTTCAGTATTATTTTTTTTCTCTAAAATTTCATTTGGATTATTTTCATACATCCCAAGTCCTCGCTTTACCATGTACATTTTAAAGCATGTTTGAAAGATATTTACTGACTGTTTTATAAACTAGTCCCATCATCTTTGTCACTCTGAGTCTGTTATCATTAGCTGATATTTTCTCCTGGCTGGGATCGCATGTTCCTACTTCTTTGTATATCTAGCATATAGATTAGAGCTGGGAACCTCTCTGGTGGCTCAGCAATATAGAATCCACCTGCCAATGCAGAAGACATGGTTTGATCCCCAGGAAGGTCCACTGGAAAAGGAAATGGTAACCCACTCCAGTATTCTTGCTTGGGAAATCCCATGGACAGAGAAGCCTGGTGGGCTAGAGTCCACAGGGTCCCAAAAGGGTTGAATACAACTTACTGATTAAACAACATTGTAGATTTTAGATTTTGGGATGCTGGATATTTTTGTATTGCTTTAAAGAATATAGCACTTTGTGCTGAAATGTAATTAAGTTACATGAAATCAGATAGATCCTTCTGACATTTGTTTTCCAGCTATGCTTGGGCAGATTCAGAGTGCTGACTCTGCCCAATAACCCAGATATTATGAGATCTATGGTCCAACTGAAGGGAACATGAACTACTTTCATCCCTTGTGTGAGTTCTGGGAACTCTTCCTCTGACACTTTAATAAATTCCTTATTTGTCAATTCAGCCAGGGCAGGTTCCAGAAAATTCTAACTTAAAGCAAATAATGGTCACTGGGATTATGTAATTAGGAGTAAATAAGTTATAAAAGACATTAAAAGTCTAGCCAAGTAGCCAAGTTACAACTTAGTGCAAGAGTAAAGATGGAATATGAATCTGAGCAAACTCCAGGAGACATTGAAGGACAGGAAAGCCTGGTGTGCTACAGTCCCTGGGGTTGCAAAGAGTCAGACACAAATGAGTGATTTGAACAACAGCAGCAACAAAAATGGAACTATTATTGATTTTTGAAAAGGTAACTGATAAATACAAAGGAATAAAGTTTGGGGTGAACTAATTTATGTTGTACGTTCAAGAAAAGAGTCTTGAAATAGAGAGACCAGGGGGGCAATTAAGTAATACAGTGTTTCCCAACAGTGATGAGTGTGGAACAGCAGAGAGAAAATGGTTAATATGAGCAACATTTGGAAGGACGATATTATCTGAAAGGAAAGGCCTGTTAACAAAATGGATATAATGATGTTAGGAATGGAAAGGGAAAAGTCAAAGCTGACTCCAAGATTTCTAGCCAGGGTGATACTAAAAGAAATGGGCAAGGAAAAACAGCTTTCAAGAGGAGCAGATGAGCAAGTTTTGGACTTGTATTTTGTGATGAAGGTGGCATATCCAAGTAACCACGTCCTGGAGGCTATTGAAAGACAACATACTATTTTATAGATCATATATCCAGGCAGAAGACCTAAGTCTGGACAAAAAATGCCATGGTCAATATGGATGAGTTTAGTCACTTTTCAAATGTATTACTCTTCAAAATTCTATCCTCATGTCAATCTTACTTTGGTAAAAGAAAAACTAAATAATAATATTTTCTCTGTTTTAGATTTTGAATGCTTTTTGGTTTCTAGATTTGAAAAGGAATTAGAAATATCATAATAATGCAAGGAAAGCTATTCTTCTGTGTAATTACTTACACAAGTATTGGAAGCCTCACATAAAATGTTGTGTTTGAGGGAACTCCAGCCCATATTCTTTACCAGAATTTTGGCTAACCTTCAGATAAACAAGCCTTCAAATTGTTCAATAGTCACCACCAGCAGTTGCCAGGCTAATTCTTTCATTTCCTTTCCATGGCACATTTCCCAAAGAATCTGAGCCTTTTGTGCTTTGAGGAAAGATTTCATACAGCATAAATAGGCTCTAGAAACACAATGGATGGGTTTTTTTACTCGTTTTGTGGTACAGGCAACTTCCAGAACACAGCATACAATTTTCTGTTCTGTACAATTTCCTAGGGTAGCAATTCATTCACCACTATTGGTCTAAATTAATTGTTAGACAAAAACATAAATTACAGTGTTCCAGGGGACCCTAGAAATCACCAACTCCAGATGCTTTATGTATAGATGCAGAGATTGTCCGTAAGAAATGGTACACTTTCCTGTCCAGATTACTGATGCAGGTAGAACTAGAATTTAAAACGATGTCTGCTCAGGGCTACATGTTGTACTGTTAGCTCTGCTCTCTGCAAATACCTTTGCAGTCTCTCTTACGATGGGAAGATGCCAATCAAGCATGGTTTCTTCAATCTAGTCACCTTAAATATCAGTACCTTGTGTTGCCCTAGTTTTCTGTTACGTTCATAAGCAGCTAGGTAACACCAGGTTATCTCCAGAGGGCCTACAATGACTCAGCTGATTTCACAACACATCTAAAACCACTGTTTTGCCTGTATCTCTTTTGTCACTACATGCCTTGACTCTAATTATGAGATAAATTTCTAGTTTCCATAGCTATGAATAACAAAGTCAGTTTTATCCCCACTTTAAAATGATGGGGAAAGCTAACAAATTATAGAATTTGATTTATGACTAATCATATCTAGCATATTCTTGTAGACCTCAATTTACCAATGATTTATTTTCCAAAAGTTTGCCGACTATTAGAAACATTTACTGCATTTTCCCAACAATGTTATGTATCAAAGTCAGATCTATTCAATATTATTACTTTGGTAGTGTGTTTGTTTGGAGAAGGCAATGGCAACCCACTCCAGTGTTCTTGCCTGGAGAATCCCAGGGACGGAGGAGCTTGGTGGGCTGCCATCTATGGGGTCGCACAGAGTCAGACATGACTGAAGTGACTTAGCAGCAGCCGCAGCAGCAGTGTATTTGTGTGTGCATGTCTGTAAACCTTTAATGGCAAACCAATAACTACCTTTTATTTACAGTACTGGTTTATGTAAAAAAAAAAAAAAAAAAAACTTTTTATAAGTCCTAGTATTTATATATAACATCTAACATAGTATGGGCTTCCCTGCTGGGTCAGTACTAAGGAAACTGCCTACCAATGCAGGAGACACAGGTTCAATCCCGGGTCTAGGCAGATCCTCTGCAGAAAGAAATGGCAGCCCACTCCAGTATTCTTACCTCAGAAATCCCTTGGACAGAGGAGACTGGCGGGCTACAGTCTTTGGGGTTGCAAAATAGTCAGACACAACTTAGCAACTAAACAGCAACAAGATTACTTTGCTGACAAAGGTCCATCTAGTCAAAGCTATGGTTTTTCCAGTGGTCATGTATGGATATGAGAGTTGGACCAAAAAGAAAGTTGAGCACTGAAGAATCGATGCTTTAGAACCGTGGTGTTGGAGAAGACTCTTGAGAGTCCCTTGTACTGCAAGGAGATCCAACCAGCCCATCCTAAATGAAATCAGTTTTGAATAGTCATTGGAAGGACTGATGTTGAAGCTGAAACTCCAATACTTTGGCCACCTGATGCAAAGAAATGACTCACTGGAAAAGACCCTGATGCTGGGAAAGATTGAAGGCAGGAGGAGAAGGGGACAACAGAGGTTGGATGGCATCACCGACTTGGTGGACATGAGTTTGAGCAAGCTCTGGGAGTTGGTGATAGACAGAGAAGCCTGGTGTGCTGCAGCACATGGGGTCACAAAGAGTCGAACACGACTGAGTCACTGAACTGAACAATAAGATAATATTCAATAGCATAGTTTTCCCCACACTAAAGGTAAACTATTTCCTACACTGCTCAGGCACAGGCTTCACAATTATAGTACCATGAGAGGAAGAGAATGGGGAGGAAGGGAAGAGAGGCTGATGGAACCTTACAGGCAGTGTTTGGGTTGCTCCAACAGCAACTGCTAAGTCAGCGTAAGCTCTAGGTTCAGGGAACTGGTTTCTGAGCATGAAAGTTCTATTTCCAGTGTCTGTCTGTAAGGAAGCTAAGTGGAAGTAAAAGATCTGTAGACTGTGATGATAGCTGAGTTGTCCGGCAGCAGCACAAGCCTCCCTGTCAGTCAGGAGGGTATAGGAAGATACACACAATAGCTTGTGTAACTGTTGGTTGTAAATTGTGTGGGCAAAAGCCAGGGAAGATTTGTAGTTTTCACAATCTGGCACTGAACCCAAAACCTTAAGGACTTGCATTTACTTTCTTCTTACTATTTCAGTATTTACTGAATTTACACATTTAGTTCTCAATTATTAGTTCCTAAAGCATGCTACAAGGAGCGAATTACAAAACAGAGTATTCCTACTTAGAATGGTTTCCAGATTCCACAGTTCAGGTTCTAATCCAGCATATTATATCAGTATTTAGCCTCCATATGTTTTAATAACTGTGTTGAATTACCATGCAACCCTCTAATTCAAGTTATTTGACAAATGTGGTACATGAAGTTCAAGAATTTAGCCTCTGGTCACAATCATGTCTAAGACAGAAGTGCAGTCATCTGCAGTTCTCAGCACATTATAATTCAAGTAGGCAGAATATTCTATTATAGTTTGAGGCTATTGCAATGTTTTCCATCTTCAACTATTAGCATGAGATCCTCAGGTGAAGTTGAATTATCCGTTACTTAAACTTAAGCAGCTCTCTCTTTTTCCAAGCTACATGAGAAACTATTTTCCCTCTGAGTCAAATCCATGACTCACAAATTCAATATGTTTGGATCATTTCATTCCTAGGTAGGCATAGTTTTCTATTGCTTTGGTCCAAATTTATCTGGTTCATGTAGAATCAGGACATCAAGTTCATTGAAGGAAAAATTATTAAGTGTCTATTAATTCCAGGCCAATGTTAGCTAAAACTATCGCAAAGATTGCCATCCAGATAAAATCAAGGGGGCTATAATTTTCTTATGTGAACCTAAGTCCCTCAGGTGTCAAATATAGGATGCCTCCCAGCTTATTTGCATAGGCGGGATTTGCCATGCACCAGTATACATAAGCCTTCTAGGGATACCCCGTCTGGCTCCCCAGTGTCGGCCACACAAACACAACTTCTCTCTTTAAAGGATTATCTGACCTATTTGGTTTTTTTAAAGTTTTATAAAAATTTGGACTTGCAAAACCTCCTCCATGAAAAATACCACTTTCATATGATGTACTTCCCCATCTCCAGCCCTACCCCAGGATCATTCCCTGACGTTAACTACACTATATGTCCCCTTTCAAACTTAAAGATCAAGACCAATAATCCTGGGCAAAACCCCTTCCTGGAACATAAGTTCGTAAGCAGAATTTGTCAGTATCTGTCAGACAAATGTGGATCTGGACTGCTATTTCCTCACTCTGAATGTGATGCGTGTCTCTCCTGTGTTAAATACACTCTGGATCCCACTGAAGATGAAGGCAGTATTTCCTAACTAAGCCAAACAGAGTCAATGCTAAGCCAATCCATGGTGGTGGGTCATGTAGTATATGACACAGATTGTAGATTCGTGTACTTAACCTGCCTCCTGGACCACAGAAGAGGCCAATATCCATGACTTAAGTCATCACTCGATGTCCTTAGGTCTCGAGAGAGTACGCCACATGGTTGACCTCTTAGTCTCTTAGCCCCTTCTCCTACTTTCCCTTCCTGTAATGCATCTTCTTTTTAGCTCCTTTCTATGCAATGTCTCTGACCTAACCTGCACTAAAATATGTGCCCTTTTACTACACAATGCTGATGCCCCAGCCTGCAGTCACTTTTTGTTGCTTATTAATAATGTCCAGAAGTCCCTTGAAAGTCCATGACTTCTTTCTGTAACAGGAAGCAGGGAACCCTAGCCTTACTTTCTAGTGCTTTGGGGGGGGGGTATACATGAGGAATTGGGAAAGGAAAGTTTGAGGTAAGGATGAGGACTTCTATTCTGGGCTGTGGCTGACTTTTCTTTTTTTTAAATAACTTAAATTAAACCCAGTTTATCAATAAAATATTATTTTCCTATCAAGAGTTACTTAACCTAATCCTTATAAAACCCACAAATTCCTTCTGTGAACCTGACATTTTTTTTTTAATTGGAGTTTAGTTGCTTTACAATGCTGTGTTAGTTACTGCTATAGAGCAAAGTTAATCAACTGTTGTTATTGTTCAGTAGTTAAGTCATGTCTGGCTCTTTGCGACCCCATGGACTGCAGCAAGACAGTTTTCCCTGTCCTTCACTATTTCCCAGAGTTTGCTTAAATTCATGTCCATTGAGTCGGAGATGCCACCCAACCATCTCATCCTCTCTTGTCCCCTTCTCCTCCTACCTTCAGTTTTTCCCAGCATTAGCATTTTTTCTAATGAGTCGGCTCTTCACATCAGGTGGCCAAAATATTGTCACTTCAGCCTCCAATAGTGGATTTCTGTCAGTCCCAATCTCCCAGTTCATCCACATGCCTTCCTCGGCATCCGTATGTTTGTTCTCCAAGTCTGTGCCTCTACTTCTGCTTTGCAGGTAGGTTCATCTGTACTATTTTTCTAGATTCCACATATATGCATTAATATATGATATTTGTTTTTCTCTTTCTGGCATAACTTGACTTTTACCCTATTTCTCATGGATTAAATAACCATTTTCTCATTAATTTGCACACGTGTCTCTTTCCAGTCTAAATTTTCATGGCACCATTTCCCCCACATTAATTGACAAATCCAAGCACCAAGCCCAATTCTCATACTCTTAATCCCCAGGTTTGAGGAGAGCAGTTTAGTTTATCCTCTGATACATCATTTATTATTTTATTTTCTAAATTGCTATCTATGAACCTGCTATACATTGGGCAGTATTAAGTGATTTTATCTTATTTTTTAATAAGATGGTTGCTTTACAATGCTGTATTAATTTCTGCTGTACAATAAAGCAAATCAACTCTCTCTATATATAGTGAAAGTGAAAGTGTTAGTCACTCAATCATGTCCAGCTCTTTGCAACTCTATGGACTATAACCCACCGGGCTCCTCTGTCCAGTGGAATTCTCCAGGCAAGAATACTGCAGTAGGTACCATTCCCTTCTCCAGGGGATCTTCCCAACCCAGAGATAGGACCCAGGTCTCCTGCATTGCAGGCAGATCCTTTACTATCTTTTGGATTTCCAAACAAGAAATAATATACAGTTCCTTCCCTCAAGGAACACATCACCTAATAAAAAGTTAGACATAGACAATTATAAAATGATTTGGAAATAGAGTAATAGAAATATGCCCAAAGCATATCTAATTATAGAGGAAAATATAGAATGAATTCACTGGGCCGGGGGGAAGACAAGGCTTCACAGAGTAGATCCCCACAAAACTCATTTTTAAGGAATGCATAGGCGTTTCCATTCATGGAAGATGGGGAGATGGCATTTTGGCTGAGGGAAAGGCATGAACAAGGTTGTAAAACTGAAAAACAACATGAAATAAGAAAGAGAACCTATTGGTAGTTCAAGGTTGCTACAGCATAAACCTCACACTGGGAGCAATAAGACATGAAGGGCCTTGCAGACCAAATTAAGAAGCTTGGAATTTATGCTATAGGTGATGGTGAGTCATTGAAAGGGATTTGCATCTGGAGGCAACATGGTTAAATCTTGAGTATGAGAACACCCTGCAGGCAATGTTGAAGATGGATTAAACAGATACAAGACAGGAGGGAAGGAGACAATAAACGCACTAAAGGGCTGGATTAGGGTGATGGTGGAGGGGGTCAGGGTGACAGGAGACCAGTGGGAGAAATATTCATGGAGGGAAACTGGCAAAACTGAGTGGAAACAGGCTGTGTGAGAGGGGAGTGCATGCATGCAAAGTCACTTCAGTCGTGTTCCACTCTCTGTGACCCCATGAACTGTAGCCCGCCAGACTCCTCTGTCCATGGGATTCTCCAGGCAAGAATACTGGAGTGGGCTGCCATGCCGTCCTCCAGGGGATCTTCCAAACCCAGGGATCGAACGTGCGTCTCCTGAAGCTCCTGCATTGCAGGCAGATTATTTATTGCTGAGCCACCGGGTAAGTCCAGAGAGGGGAGAGTCAAGCACAATTCTAAATCTAAAACATGAATGTCTCAGTCAACAGAAGTACCAATTAATGTAAGAAGGAAAATCCAGGATAACAGAAGTTCAGGGGGAAGGTCAAGCACTCCGTATTGTATGTATTGCATTTAAAGTGCCACTAGAGGGGCTTCCCTGGTGGTCCAGAGGTTAAGAACCCACCTGCCAATGCAGGGACACTGGTTTGATCACTGGTCCAGGAACTAAGATCTCACATGCTTGGGGGCAACTAAGCCTGTTAGCCACAAACCACTGAGCCTGCCATACTAGAGCCTGTGCTCCACAACAAGAGGAGCCACCGCAATTGGAAGCCCTCACACCACAACTAGAGAAAGACCCCACACAGCAGTGAAAACCCAATGCAGTCAAAGGTAAATAAACAAACAAAAATGAAATAAAGTGCCAGTGGACTATCTAATATACAGTAGATAGTTATGTATTTCTGAATCTTTGAGATGTGTAAGCAGAGAAATGGATGTGGAATTTTAAAAATATAAGTAGTAACTAATACATCTTGAGCAAAGATGAAATTATCCAAGAAAGTCGTTCTTTATATTGTTGTTGTTCAGTCACTCAGTCATGTCTGACTCTTTGCCACCCCTTGGACTGCAGCACAACCGGCTTCCTGTTCTTCACTATTTCCCGGAGTTTGCTCAAACTCATGTCCATTGAGTCTGTGATGCCATCCAACTATCTCATCCTCTGTCGACCCCTTCTCCTCCTGCCTTCAATTGTTCCCAGCATCGGGGTCTTTTCCAATGAGTCAGCACTTTGCATCAGGTGGCCAAAACGTTAGAGCTTCAGCTTCAGCATCAGTCCTTCTAGTGGATATACAGCATTGATTTCCTTTAGGATCGACTGGTTTGATCTCCTTGCCGCCCAAGTGACTCTCAAAAGTATTCTCCAGCACCACAGTTCAAAAGCATCGATTCTTTGGTGTTCAGCCTTCTTTATGGTTCAACTCTCACATCCATACATGACTACTGGAAAAACCATACTTTGGAGTAGACGGACTTTTGTTGGCAAAGTGATGTCTCTGCTTTTTAAAGACTCTGTCTAGATTTTAAAACTCAACATTCAAAAATCAAATCTCATGGCATCCAGTCCCATCACTTCATGACCAATAGATAGGTAAACAATGGAAACAGTGACAGAGTTTATCTTCTTGGGATCCAGAATCACTGCAGATAGTGACTGCAGCCATGAAATTAAAAGACACTTGCTCCTTGGAAGAAAGGCTATGACCAACCTAGACAGCATATTAAAAAGCAGAGACATTACTTTGTCAACAAAAGTCCATCTAGTCAAAACTATGATTTTTCCAGTAGTCATGTATGGATGTGAGAGTTGGACCATATAAAGAAAGCTGAGCACTGAAGAATTGATGCTTTTGAACTGTGGTGTTGGAGAAGACTCTTGAGAGTCCCTTAGACTGCAAGAAGATTCAACCAGTCCATCCTAAAGGAAATCAGTTTTGAATATTCATTGGAAGGACTGATGCTAAAGCTGAAACTCCAATACTTGGCCACCTGATGCAAAGAACTGACTCGCTGGAAAAGACCCTGATGCTGGGACAGACTGATGGCAGGAGGAGAAGGGGACTACAGAGGATGAGATAGTTGAATGGCTTCACCGACTTGATGGACATGAGTTTGAGCAAGCTCCGGGAATTGGTGATGGACAGAGAAGCCTAGTGTGTTGCAGTCCATGGTCTCGCAAAGAGTCAGACACAAAGAGTCAGTGAGTGAACTGACTGATTACATTTATCATGTTTTCTCTTCCAAGGAGCAAGCATTTTTTAATTTCATGGCTGCAGTCATCATCTGCAGTGATTTTGGAGCCCAAGAAAATATGTCACTGTTTCCACTTATATATAGGTATAAATGGTTAAATCATTGGCCCCTGGTGATCAACTCTTCCAGCTAGCATCTCTCCCCTCCCTGGAGGTCTGAGGGTGCAGCTGAACGTTCTAATCCTGTAATCACAAGGATGGTTCCTCTGGCAACTAACCCCCATCCTGAAGCTATCTAGGCCCCCACTAAGAGTCTTCTCACTAGCATACACTCAGAGATGGTTGAAAAGGGCTTAAGATGCATAATAGAACACCCTCCACTCACCCCTACTACTCAAGAAACTACAAGGGTTTAGAAGACCAAACCGTATTTCTTATTATACCACAATATCACAGAAATCCATACTGAAATTTTTTAAGATAAAATTATATAAAGTTCAGAACTTGCTAATCTGGCTGGTAAGAGTGAGTTTGTGAGAGGGGAGAGATGAAACTGAATGCTTTGTAGATAATTATTGATGCTGGATAATGGGTACATGGGAATTTGTTACCTAATCACTCTACTTTTAGCTGTGTTTGAAACCTTTCACTAAACATTTTTTTAAAGGGCAAGAAGAGATGACTTGAGTCTCTCAATAAATATTCTAGGTAAAGGTTTTGTAAAACTTTACCCAATGAAGTGTCCTCTGATATTTTCTACTCTTTTCTATACCATTCTGGATTTTCATTCTGGCTGTGGCCCAGCAAATTGATTTTGGAGTTCAAAAAAGAATCACAGTATTTGTTGTTTAAAAACCACTGTTCTCTCTCAATGCTCTGCCTCCTAGTCTGCCTTTTTCATTGCTACTGCTAGTTGAAAAGTGAAAGTCGCTCAGTCGTGTCCAACTCTTTGCGACCCCAAGGCCTATACAATCCATGGAATTCTCCAGGTCAGAATACTGGAGTGGGTAGCCTTTCCCTTCTTCTGGGGCTCTTCCCAACCCAGGGACTGAACTCAGGTCTCCCACACTGTGCAGGCAGATTCTTTACCAGCTAAGCCACAAGAGAAGCCCACGAATACTGGAGTGGGTAGCCTATCCCTTCTCCAGCGGATCTTTCCCATTCCTATATTGCAAACAAATACTTTACCAAGTGAGCTATCAGGGAAGCCACAGACCCAGTTTAAGTAAGAATCTGGCCCTCTGACTGCCTAGCCTAGGAGTTTGGACCCCATAGGCTGACGTCAAACCATTGTTGTTATAACTAATACTGTAGAGAGTCTTTATGTACATATCTCTCTATGGTTCCTAGAGGCGGAATTGCTGGGTCAAGTGATATAAATTCTTACAAGGCTTATTTTGCACACTGCCAAATCACATTCCAAAACGTAATAATTTGCACTCTCACAAGCTATCAGTGTGTGCGTGCTTATCTCATGATACCCTCGCTAGTTGGTAGTAGTATACACTTCTTAATTAGTCTCCACTTTAAAAGTCAAAAACATTTATTTTTTTGTTAGCAATGCTCATTTTAATTATTTGCTGACCATTGTTTTATTTTCTGTGATATATCTATCCTTGGTCTCACCCAACATTTTTTTTAAAAGGACTAGTGTATTTATTTATTAAATATTTACTTAATTAATTTATTTGTCTTATTTGACTGCACTGGGGCTTAGTTGTGGCTCTCATGATCTTTGTTGTGGCATGTGAACTCTCAGCATGTAGCATCTAGTTCCCTGACAAAGGATCAAACCTCAGGTACCCTGCATTGGGAGTGGGAATCTACCCACTAGACGACCAGGGAAGTTCCTGGTCTCTTCCAAATTTTAAAGTTAGGATCCTTGAAATTTTTTAAATTGCTTTGTAAGAGAGTATTATAATTTCAGGATATTTATGGCACACATTTTTCCATATTTACTGCCTCTATTTTTATGACTTCTCTTGACATAAAAATATTTTAAATTGTTATGAAGTTAAATTGGTCTATCTTTTCCTTTAGGATTCCTTCCATTGCTTTTAAGCTTAGGAAATCCCTCAGTATGTGCCAATCAAATAAACAGTAGCCCACTTATCCTCCCCTTCATTTCCTCTGGAGGCTTTGTAACATTCAATGTGTATTCTCTCTTAATCTTCGTATTCTGTCTTTACTAAGCAAAATATTGCTCATTTACCTTTGTATGTTTTGTCATTATTATCAAGTTCAAATGCTTGCCAAAAGCATATCTTACCAGCTTCTCAAGGGTTAAACAACAGGTTTTTCAATACAGTGTTTTACCCAACTATAATAATCTCTACCATTCAATTTTCAGTGGGGTGTCTGAGGCTCCGGTCATACCGACAAGAGAGTTATGCTTTGTACAAACAAAGAAAGTGCTGAGTATGTGATGTAGTTGAAGGAGGGTCAGTAAACAGCCTCCCCTCCCACTCAAAAATGTGTTCTCTTAAAAGTGACAGAGCATACACTCCCACAGTGTCAATCCATGACACTAGCAAATGAAAGAAGACAGAATTCTTCCATGATAATGTATAAGTATCTCATAATGTCCTGACCCAAAGCTCTTAGCAGGGCAGATGAAGACCAAAGGAGAAAGAAAGTAACAGTAGACCCAGGAGAGAAAGAGAAACTGATGCTGAAGATGAAAGTCAATTTTAAATTGACGGCAGCCTTGTGGTAGCAAAGGGAAAAGTTAAACACTTGTTGGAAATAACCAAGTGCCAGGTGCTGCAAGAAGCTCTGGGAGTAGTCAAATAAAGCCTGGTTCCTACCCTTATGAGCCTGCATGCATGCTCAGTCATGCCCGACGCCTTGCGATCCCATGGACTGCAGCCCACCAGGTTCCCCGTCCATGGAATTTTCCAGGCAAGAATACCCTGATGGGGCTCACAGGCTAATTGAGAAGGTGGTGGTTTGGTGGTTTAGTCACTAAGTCATGCCCGACTCTTTTGCAACCCCAGGGACTGTAGCCTGTCAGGCTCCTCTGTCCACAGGATTTTTCAAGCAAGAATACTGGGGTGGGATGCCATCTCCTTCTCTAGGGGATCTTTCTGACCCAGGGATCGAACCTGTGTCTCTTGCATTGCAGGCAAATTCTTTACTGCTGAGAGACAGACAAGTAAATCAATTGTTACAAGACAGAACTTTAGTGTTCCTAAAAGAAGAGTATTAGGATTTCCTGGGTGGTCCAGTGGCTAAGACTCCACGCTCCTGATGCAGGGGGCCCGGGTTCTATCCCTGAACAGGGAACTAGATCCTACGTGCCATATCAAAAAAGATCCTGCCTGCTACACCTAAGGATCCTGCATGCTGCAACAAAGACCCGGCATAGCCAAATAAATAAATATTTATAAGTAGAGTGTCTATTCAGCACAGAGACTGGAGGAGGGATTATGTGATAAGAGATTTGGAGAAAGAGTAGCACTTGAGAAGATGAGAAAAAGAAATGCAGAGAGGGCAATCCAGACAAAGAAAACAGCGTGCCTGATGGTAGGGAGGCCCTGGCAGGGTACGGAATGGCATGTTGAAAGAAATGCATCGTGGAAAAAGCTTAAGAGAAATCTGGGGTCGGGGGTATGTGGGGTGGCCAAAGAGTCAGCTTCCAGGTTTTGGAGAGTTTGTGTGCGACACTCTAGAGTGTGGTTAGAAAGCCACGGGTATCAGAAAAGTATTTTTATCAGGGATGTCATATCTGATGTGCTATACTGAAAGATACCTGTGATTGCAAAGACGATAGGGGATACAGACAAAGCTGAGAGGCTGGTTATGAAGGAATTGTATTAATTCAGGTGAGAACTGATGTATGATACAGCCTTTGGAGAGAAGAGGATGGACGTGAGACGTTAAGGAGATACACTCTATAAGACTTGACAAGAGAGGATGTAGAGGAGGAAGTGGGGAAAGCCTGAAGTAACCCACGTTTCTAGACTGGGTGACTGGGTGGGTAGTGGTAACACTTACTGGTGACTCATGTTCATGCAGTCATGACTCATAAACATGATAAGACATTGCTTCTTCTGTTTCAGTGTTAAAATTAGCAAAGGAAGGAGAAGGAGAATCATTGCAGGAAAAAGATTGAGTAGCAGGTAGGGTCATGAAAAGAGTTCCGGCACAAAGTCAGTATAAGGTAATGGTTTCACTTGTAAAAATAAAACACCAAAAACCTGACTATTTGAATGAAGAAGGCCTTCTAAGGAGATATGTCAGATGAGGAAGGAGAGCTGGATGAGCAGCTCCGATTCTTTCCACTTAGTGTTTTTCTCCTCACTTCTTACTCCTATCACTGTGATGGGCCCCAGAGAATAGCTGCTCCCATTTTCATTCTATCCCAGAGGAGCCAGCACTTCTTTTCCTGGCTTATCTCTGCACAGTTGGGCAGACAGACTTTTTCTTTTTCTTTTTTTTAAAGATAACTTTCCATAGCATCTACCGAAATTAAAAAGAAAAAAAAATTGCCCAATGAAAAGTCAAAGGCTATGAAGTGTTTGGCTCCCCTTTCTGCCTAAGGTTGTTTTCCTGCTATGTGGCTTCTCATTGCTTTAGTTTTTGTTGTTTCACTGGTATTTTTGTTATTTCTCCCTGATCACATTCTAATTATAACTTATATTCCTGCTTTACCAATCGGGAGTACAAAATGAGGTCACATTCTTTTTAACATTCAAACTCAATGTTGAACCTCAGGTCCATCCCAGCCTCCCAACTGTGATAAAATGTTTATTTCCTCCTCAACATACTCCCTTAAGTTAATGCTAAGGCCCCTGCAAACGCCTGATTTCTTAGCTTTTTAATGCCAAGTAACAAATTACCACAAATTTAGCAGCTTATAATAACACACGTGTCACTGTCCGTAGGTCAGCACAGTACGGCTGGATTCTCAGTTCAGGGCCTCACAAGACTGAGATGAAGGCAAAACTGCATTCCTTTTTGCATGCTCTGGGGAAGAATATACTCCCAAGTCCATTTAGATTGTTGGCAGATTTCAGTTCCATCTACTTATACTGCTGAGGTCCCCGTGGCCCCTCCATATTAAAGCCAGAAACAATGAATGTATGAAAATCCTTCTCATACTTTGAATTTCTCTGACTTCTTCTGGCTTTCTTTTCTGTTTTTAAGGACTCTTATGATAGCATTACCAGACTTTCCTGGTGGCTCAGCCAATGCAGGAGACATGGGTTCGATTCCAGGATCAGGAAGATCCCCTGGAGAAGGAAATGGCAACCCACTCCAGTATTCTTGCCCAGAGAATCCCATGGACAGAGGAGCCTGGCCAGCTACAGTCCCTGGGGTCACAAAAGAGTCAGACACAACCGAGCAACTAAAACAGCAACAATAGCATTGTGCCCATCTGGATAATCCAGAATTTTTTCCCTATATTGAGGTCAAACAATTAGTAAAGCCCCTTTTGCCAAGCAACACTGTGGGCGTACCACCAAAGCGCAGAGATCACAGAAGATATTTTGAATTCTGCCTTCCAAGCCTACCTGTTCCAAAGTGGTTAAGTCTTTGTTACTATCCTTTGACGGACACAAACTCACAAAACCATTTTCATTAGCCACGGAACCCCCTTTCAACAAGTCGTTTCTGTTGAAACCAAGTCACCTAGCAATTTGGGTGTCTTCTCTTCCTAGAGGATCGCGATTCAGGCGCAGAATCTCCAGCCTTCTTGAGGTCATCTTACTTGTACTGCCAAATGATCCCATTTCCTAGACAAACGTTATCAAAACATGAGTTTTAATAGGCAGTTAATGCATCCGCCTGGTAAAATTCTAAAAAAAGTACTTCAGTGACTTGGGATTTCACTTCTAATCTGGGCAGTGTCTCTCCAGTATAGCAGCAGAGAAGGCAGTCTCTCTTCTCCAGCGTTACGTTCCTCCACCATAGCTTCATGTTGCCTAAATGCTGTTTCATAACATTCACCTAAAATATAGTTCTAAATTGCATGTCTTTTTAACAAATTCAGGGCCATTTCATGTCAAGACACAATTATAGTGCCTGAGCCTGAAGGCTATCCAGTCTTCCTCCCAACATACCTACAATCCAGTTTTCACATCTGCTTTCATTCTCTAGTCTCTAGGACCCACCATAATTTCCTCTCCCTAATATACTGACATTTCTTTATTAAAATGCCTTACCTTAGTACATAGTCATGACTAAAAAATTATAATTCTAGAAATATATCCATAGATATGAAGGAAAACAATGGTGATTATAGGCCAGAATCTACTTATAGAAAGATCAGTAAACCTAAAGAACATCTCAATATTCATAGTGTAAAAATGAAGGTGATGTTGCTATTACAATAGTTCCAAATAATTTCATATTCACAAAATTTGAATTGTCAAGACCTTTCAATAGAAAGAGTATGTTAAACCAAAGAATGTTTATTATCTTTAAATAAGAGAACTTTAATCTTATAATTTCCTTAAAAGTAACAGAGATAACTTATCTATACAATCTCCTTGTTGTTGTTCAGTCATTAAGTCATGTCCAACTCTTTGGGACCCTATAGACTTCAGTACACCAGGCTTCCCTGTCCTTCACTCTCTCCCAGAGTTCACTCAAAATCATGTCCATTGAGTCAATGATGCCATCCAACCATCCCAGCCTCTGTCGTCCCCTTCTCCTTTTGCCTTCAGTCTTCCCCAGCATCAGGATCTTTTCTAATGAGTCGGCTCTTCTCATCAGGTGGCCAAAGTATTGGAACTTCAGCTTCAACGTCAGTCCTTCTAATGAATATTCAGAGTTGATTTCCTTGAGGATTGACTGGTTTGATCTCTTTCCTGTCCAAGGTACTCTCAAGAATCTTCTCCAGCATCACAGTTCGAAAGCATCCATTTTTCGGTGCTAAGCCTTCTTTATGGTCCAACTCTCATATCCAGACATGACTACTGGAAAATGCAGTTTCCTTAACCTAAGATAAAGGCAGACTAGCTCCTAAGAGAACAGTTTCCAATAATAGCCATCAAATTTTGGTCATTTTCTCATTTCTTTCTTGCATTTGACAAGGGGTTTGATGTCCTTGTTCTTTTTTTATATCTTCTATTCCTTTTGGTTCTCATGCCACTGTCTTACTCCTTTTACATTTGTATGAAATTTCTCTGTCTCCTTCTCACATTTTTTTCTCATGTATATCCAATGTAAATTGTGACATCAAAAACATAAAATGTGTCCACAAATAACAAATTCTGGTGAGAATGTGGAGAAAAGGGACCACTTGCACACTGTTAGTGGGATGTAAATTGATGTAGCCACTCTAAAAAACAGTATGGAGTTTCCCCCAAAAAAATAAAACTGCCATATGATCTAATAATTCCACTGCTGGGTATGTATATTAAAAAATAATGAAAACACTAATTCGAAAAGATACTTCCACCCTAGTGTTCATAGCAGCACTATTTACAGTGGTCAAGATTTGGGAGCAAGTCAAGTGCCCATCAAGAGATGAATGGATAAAGAGGAGTCAGCATGCATATACAATGGAATATTATCAGCCTCCAAAAGGATGAAATGATGCCATTTTTAGCAACATGATGGAACTAGAGGGTATTGTGCTTAGTGAAGTAAGTTAGACTGAAAAATACGAAATCTAAAGAATAAAACAAAGTACATTAGACAAATGTATTTAACAAAACAGAAATAGAATCATAGACATAGAAAACAAACTTATAGTTACCAAAAAGAGGGAGAGAAGAAGGAACAAAATAAGAATATAGGATTAACAGATACAAATGACTATACATAAAATAAACAACAATGATTTACAGTATAGCACCAAGAATTATATCCAATATGTTGAAATGACCTATAAATAAATGCCGTGCCTAACACATCATTATTCTGGACATTGAACAACAGTATAAAGGTTCTTGGTAAATGACAAAGCACTACCTCAATGCAAAATAACATTATTGACAGTTGTTGCAATAATAATATCAGAAATTAAGGTAGGGATCTCTGTGACACGCAACCCATACATGCACCCTTCCCTCGGGTTTCTGCCTTAGGGAAGTGCTTGCTCTTCAGCTTCTTCATGAGGAATGGCCGGATAGCCCAATTACTCTAGGACTAGATAGTGCCATTCTTGCTTGACCTTGAGATTCTCACTCTGCGATTTGGAACTGAGAGGTAGTCCAGGATGTTTCTAATATTTGCTCCCTTTGAAAAATCAGAAAGGGCTTTGTGTAACTCTCTTTCCTTACTCTGGGGAGATATGGTAATGAGTAGATCTGTTATTATCACCTACTCCTTTCCTATTACACATGGGTAGCAATGAAACATTCCAGACACCTTGCCAGAAGGCTGGGATCCACAGTGAGGAGGCCAGCATGGGAGTATGGAAGCAGATTTGGAATACTTCCTCCGAATCTCTTTCTATAAGAAGGATTCCTCTGATCAAGGGTTACATTATTCTTTACCCTAGGGGACTTACGACAAATATTCAAGTATCCCAAATATTATAACATTCATCTTACTTAACACCTTCCATAACCAGTCCATATACTTGACATTGCACTTTGGATTTAGAGCACGTAACACGGTGAACATGCCAGACAGATGCCCATCTGTCTTCTGACTCAGTGACCTCCTGGCAATGAACCCTCCCTTTTATCCACATGCCTTCAAGGGAGAGGAGAGCCAACGTTGCCAGTTCTTCTTGCTTCCTTTGCTCTCCCCGAAGGGAAGGCACACCCAAAGTTTTCTGCATTTTGGTGGGAGACAGGAATCACAGTCCATATTTCATTCTCAATCCATAGCAATTTATTTTCTGCCTCATTAGTATGAAACTACTGAGAATCTCTTGTAAAGGTTAACACTAATGGATATATACCCATTTTCAAGGCTCCCCAGGTGGCATTAATGGTAAAGAATCTGCCTGCCAATGCAGGAGACCTACCTGAGAGACGCAGGTTTGACCCTTGGGTTGGGAAGATCCCCTGGAGAAGGAAAAGGCAATCCATTCTAGTATTTTTGCTGGCAGAATCCCATGGACAGAGGAGCCTGGCAAGAGTCGAATATGACAGCATAAAAAATTTTCAGTTCTTGTCTAACTTTAATGTCCTTTCTACCTAGAATGCTTGACCCTGTTTCTTTCCATCAGGAAAATCTCATTAGAAATATATCTTACCAAGATGCATATTCTTTTTTGACCTTAACAGTCCAAAAATACCTTACACAAATACCTATTGTATCATTTCTCAGGCTGTATTATAATCCTTCGTTTTTATTTTTGATGTGTTGAATTGAACTGAATGACCCTCCTAACTACCTGTTACTAGGGCACTTAATGTTTTCAGTTACTTTAATAGTTACATTAGGTTGGTCAACAGTTATCTATATTTTCCCAACTGGAATATGTGTTCATTAAATAGCTGATTGAGTTAGAGATACATTATATAGCCATGAATAGGAGCCAAGTTAACTAACTTTTGGAAACACTAGACCTTAGATTTCATATCCTTACCAACCAAAATAACTGATCAAACCTATATTTTTACAGGGAATATGATATTTCAGGAAATTAGTTTGTTATAGAACATTTTACTGCTTTGATATTATTTGAAAAATAGAAAAAGAACAGGAGTGTTTATTATTCTAGATTAAATTTCATGTCTCTTTACCACAATTGCAATTTCATATAATTTTTCCACAGCAATAAAATAAAAAGGATCAACCATAAGAAAACATGTTTTAGCATTTTTTAAACATCTTTATCATAGTTTTGGCAAATCTATGGCAAACCTTTAGAAACAGTTTAGACAAACATTGGATAAATCAGCTCTAAAACAGCACCGTTTAAATGGTCTGTAGGTGTGGCGACCACACACCTCAGTTTTCCTGGCATTATCTGAGCTTACTCTTATTGTCTTGGCACAATTGTCAGCAGCTTCTTTCTTTCTCAGAAAGATCCTAGTTTGGACAGTAAAACTGTAGCCATCCTACTTGCAGACTGTCTACACAGAGATTAAAAAGGAGACAATAATGTTTAATGCCTAAATGTCCCCATGACTCAGATAAAACCCCCTGAATTTTCATTTTTCAATAAAATCTTTTGATTTCACAAAAACTGTTTTTGTAAGTTTTTTATTTCTGTTTTTATAAATTTCCTTTAAATATAAATATCTCTCTTCCTAAAAATTGTATCTTATAAATATTCTTTATTTTTCTCTCAAATAGAATATAATATTTCTCTCAAATAGAATATAAACTTTATAAGCATATTCAAGTATTAGGTATTATAAATGCCTACTGGTCCAACTCTTTAAAACCCAGAAAGATTCCATTATTAATGGAGATTGAAATAAAGACTCCCTCCTATTCATTATGAACTGTTGGTTATACTCATAGGGAAAATCTCTTAGGTGCTAATAGGTTCTCTTTCAGTAATGTGTTCTCTGTGATGTCAGATTTCCTGTTCATATGATAATGATATGATCTTATTCTTTTCCCTATGCTTTAGGTAGTGGAGACTATAATTGTTACAGTCATTATTTTTGTTCTGGATTCACTCTTAAGATGTTGGCTTGCCTTAAAATGTATTTTTATGTGCAAAATTTTCTAATCTTTGATAGCATTGTCCATTATGCTTCCATAGTTTCCCTAAATATGCAACTTGAAGGAAGATATTGAACAAAATTAGGACAAAGCATTTTGGAGACAATGGCTTTGAACTTTACTCCCCCTGGTGGTCCAAAGCCCTGTTTCCCTGTGATGTAATAAAAATATTTTTTTTCTGACACTAGGAGTCATCATGTAAAATAGATGACAAACAGGTAATTCTTTCAAAAAATATGCATAAGGACACTTTGTCACTTAATGAACAAATTTTACACCTATTTATCTCATTATTCTAACTTATTTATATAAGTTGTATATAAGTATGCTCTTATATAATAAAATGCCCAATTGCTAAGATGTTTATCATGGGGAGCAAATGGTAATTTGTTCTGTTACTCCAACACCTTAATTAATTTCACAGAAATTATCCCTTTATGTTCTTCAACTTTACATACAGTATGTTTGAACTTTTCTACAAGTATTTTCTAGATGTGAACATTTATACATAAATTAGAATAACATGCAATAATTCACTGAATCAAAGGAGGCTTTCATAATAATAGACTATTTCCATTGTGAAAAGCCTTTGCAATATCTAGGTCAACCTCTAAATTTTAGATAGAGAAAATTTAAACAATTGCTTCAGAGTTCAGATTTAAGTCCCGGATCAATGTTCTAGATGAATTCTCTTATTTACCTTTTACTTTATTTTTTTTTAATTAATTTATTTATTTATTTATTTATTTTTTCAGTGGGTTTTGTCATACATTGACATGAATCAGCAATAGATTTACATGTATTCCCCATCCCGATCCCCCCTCCCACCTCCCTCTCCACCCGATTCCTCTGGGTCTTCCCAGTGCACCAGGCCGGAGCACTTGTCTCATGCATCCCACCTGGGCTGGTGACCTGTTTCACCATAGATAATATACATGCTGTTCTTTCGCAACATCCCACCCTCACCTTCTCCCACAGAGTCCAAAAGTCTGTTCTGTATTTCTGTGTCTCTTTTTCTGTTTTGCATAATGGGTTGTCGTTACCATCTTTCTAAATTCCATATATATGTGTTAGTATGCTGTAATGTTCTTTATCTTTCTGGCTTACTTCACTCTGTATAATGGGCTCCAGTTTCATCCATCTCATTAGAACTGGTTCAAATGAATTCTTTTTAATGGCTGAGTAATATTCCATGGTGTATATGTACCACAGCTTCCTTATCCATTCATCTGCTGATGGGCATCTAGGTTGCTTCCATGTCCTGGCTATTATAAACTGTGCTGCGATGAACATTGGGGTGCACGTGTCTCTTTCAGATCTGGTTTCCTCAGTGTGTATGCCCAGAAGTGGGATTGCTGGGTCATATGGCAGTTCTATTTCCAGTTTTTTAAGAAATCTCCACACTGTTTTCCATAGTGGCTGTACTAGTTTGCATTCCCACCAACAGTGTAAGAAGGTTCCCTTTTCTCCACACCCTCTCCAGCATTTATTGCTTGTAGACTTTTGGATAGCAGCCATCCTGACTGGCGTGTAATGGTACCTCATTGTGGTTTTGATTTGCATTTCTCTGATAATGAGTGATGTTGAGCATCTTTTCATGTGTTTGTTAGCCATCTGTATGTCTTCTTTGGAGAAATGTCTGTTTAGTTCTTTGGCCCATTTTTTGATTGGGTCATTGATTTTTCTGGAATTGAGCTGTAGGAGTTGCTTGTATATTTTTGAGATTAATCCTTTGTCTGTTTCTTCATTTGCTATTATTTTCTCCCAATCTGAGGGCTGTCTTTTCACCTTACTTATAGTTTCCTTTGTTGTGCAAAAGCTTTTAAGTTTAATTAGGTCCCATTTGTTTAGTTTTGCTTTTATTTCCAATATTCTGGGAGGTGGGTCATAGAGGATCTTGCTGTGGTTTATGTCGGAGAGTGTTTTGCCTATGTTCTCCTCTAGGAGTTTAAAAATATGGAACGCTTCACGAATTTGCGTGTCATCCTTGCGCAGGGGCCATGCTAATCTTCTCTGTATCGTTCCAATTTTAGTATATGTGCTGCCGAAGCGAGCACTCTTATTTACCTTTTAAAATAACTTTCTTGCTACTTCCTTGTTTTAGTTCTGTAGTAATTGAAAATAATATAATCAACTGAATGATGAATGATAACAAATACTGGCATTGTATCATTAATTTAGTTTATGAATATTTATTGAGTGCTACTTGTTGATAGAAACAGTGTAGCAAGTGTAAAATAAACAGGTTTGGAAGATGGGAAAGAAAAAATTACTTTTTGATATGTTGACATTGGGGCTTCTCTGGTAGCTCAGACTATAAAGAATCTGCCTGCAATGAAGGAGACCCAGGTTCAATCCTTGGGTTGGGAGGATCCCCTGGAGAAGGAAATGGCTACCCACTCCAGTATTCTTGTCTGGAAAATTCCATGGACAGAGGAGCCTGGTGGGCTACAGTCCGTGGGGTCACAAAGAGTCAGACATGACTGAGCAAGTAACACTTCATGCTGAGATTGAGATGCCTGTGGTTTACCCCAGTAAGTACAGTTGAGCAGGTGATGTGGATCAGCAGTTCAGTTGAGAGAACTGAGATGGAACATGGTTTGGGGTAAGCTGGCATAGAGAAGATTGACTTAATTATAATGCATCAGGAGAATATGAGTTTGAGGAAGTTTTTAAATCTCTCTTCTCCTTTTTCCTTTCTCTTTTTTATTCCTCTCTTTTCTTTCTTTCTTTCTTTTTTTTTTTTTAAACTTCTTTCTCTCTGTCTCTTTCTTTATGTCAGTCTTTCTTTCCCTTGTTTAGCTGAAATTTATATGTGTGTGTTAGTTCGGAGAAAAATTGTATAGGGAGAGGAGTTTGATTATATTAGAGAAATGTTGAGTAACTCTTAAAGTAACAAAGAAGACAATAAGGAATGGAATTCAGAAAACAAACAGATTTTTTTTTTAACCTTGGAAAAGAAGAGAGGCATTCATTCTGAGCTGAAGGAAGGTTAGAGAACAGTGTCAATATGAATAAATTTGCAAGTGAAAGGATAGAATCTTGATCATGTTCCCATTTAGTGTCCTTTTTTACTAATAAACTAAGAAGTAAGGTCATTTTCTGATAGTAAAGAAGGAAGTGGAGGAATAGGATGCATGAATAACATAATGAAAGATAGAGAAAGAGAACTAGAATATGTAAAAAGTTACTCTGTAGGATCTAGAATTGGGGGTTAGAATTTGAAATTTAGAATTACATCTATGGTACAGTATGTTGTTTTCAGCAAGAATTGTCAAAAGACTATATGCAAGAACAGAGAAGGCAAACATTTGAACTGACCTAGAGCTGGTATTTATGAATATCAAAAGGGTCTATTGAACTAGACAGTTGTGATTAATGGCAAGTGTCTCAAGAATGATAGAGAAGTTAAGAAATTGGTTGTTATAAATGAGAATAAAAAGGGTGATCTGGAGAACCCAAGACCTCAATAAGTGCAAAACAGTACTGTAGAAGAACTATCAAAGAATACTAATAGACAATAAAAATTCAAATAGAATTATGAGTTATAATACTATCTAGAATATGGAGTTGGATATAGATGGCTTAAAAGGAATAGAATTAAGATTTAAATATACATTAACACATTCTGCATTGACAATTACTTTGCCACTTTAAAGAAATCAATAAACATCAGATTAAAAAGAATGTTTGGGTTGGTGACATCAACAAGATAGCAGAGTAGGAAGCCCTGGACTCTTCTTCTCCCCAACAAATACACAGATTCAGTAACTAGTCCCAGACAAATTCACTTTGTTAGAAATCCAGAAACAACCGAAAGGTCCATGTACCCCCCAGTCAAATGAAAACCAGTCTTAACAAAGCCAATAGAGATTTGAGACACCCTCTTACTGGATTACCTTTTGCCAGCTTAGCATCACACTGTGAAAAAGAAACCCTCTAGCCCTCAGCTTCTCCCAGGGGAAGCAGGGATTGGTTTCTGTACCCAAACTCCCAGCTGTTCTAAGTGGGGCTCCATAGGGAACTAACTTCCATTTTGCCAGTCTTGGACTTCTGTTGGGTCAGGCATATTCTATGCACCTGGAGGAAATGGTTACAGCATCTTGGGCTGGTAGACATCATACATCCCACTCACTGCTCATCACAGAGCAAGGGAGAAAATCCACAGCTGCCTGCTTCTTCCTGAGGAGGGAAAAAGTTAGAATGGGCCAATGAATCTCTATCCAAGTTGATAGGTGGTGGTCTTCTCCTGTAACAATCCAGTTCATGAAGACTGGGAGAGGCATCTACTTTGTCTCATATGCAGGCAGCAACACAGAAAGTCAAGGAAAATCAATAATCAGGCAAGAATGTTCCCCCAAAAAAGGGATGAAATAAATCTCCAGATACTGACCCTAAAGAAAGGTAGAAGTGTGTTAGTGTTAGTCACTCAGTCGTGTCTGACTCTTTGTGACCCCATGGACAAAGCCTACCAGGTTTCTCTGTCCATGGAATTCTCCAGGCAAGAATACTGGAGTGGGTTGCCATTTCCTTCTCCAAAGAAAAGTAGTAATCTGATATATATGGGTCAGGAACACATGCATGGACAAAAGGAGAAACTGAACAAAAAGAAAATATTAAAAAGTACAAAACAAATCATGGCGCTAAAGACAATAATCAAACTTAAACAAAACCCACTAAAGTGTTTCAACATCAAGCTAAATCAAGCAAAATAAAACACTGGTGAATTTAAAGACCAGTCATTGGAGATAATTAGGTCAGAAGAGCAAAAAGAAAACAATGAGGGAAAGTGAAGAAAGCTTAAGTGAGTTATGGGATACCATCAAGAAACCAATACAAGCAGTTTAGGATTCCCAGAATAAGAAGAGATAAATAAAAGATCAGAAAACTTACTCAAAGAAATAATAACTGAAAACTTCCAAAATCTGAGAAAGGAAATGGATATCCAAATCCAAAAAGCTTGTTGTTCAGTTGCTTGGTTGTGTCCAACTCTCTAGGACTGCAGCGCACCAGGCTTCTCTGTCCTTCACTATCACCTGGAGTTTGCTCAAACTCGTGTCCATAGAGTCAGTGATGTCATCCAACCATCTCATCATCTGCCCCCTTTCTTCTCTTGCCCTCAGTCTTTCCCAGCATCAGGGTCTTTCCCAATGAGTCAAAGCCAGTGAGCCATCAGGAAGCCAGGGTATTGGAGCTTCAGCATCAGTCCTTCCAATGAATGTTCAGGATTGATTTCCTATAGGATTGACTGGTTTGATCTCCTTTCTATCCAACAGACTCTTAAAAGAGTTTTTCGGGCCTGGTGCACTGGGAAGACCCAGAGGGATCGGGTGGAGAGGGAGCTGGGAGGGGGGATCGGGATGGGGAATACATGTAAATCCATGGCTGATTCATGTCAATGTATGGCAAAAACCACTACAACATTGTAAAGTAATTAGCCTCCAACTAATAAAAATAAATGGAAAAAAAAAAGAGTTTTCTTTCAGCACCACAGTTAAAAGCATAAATTCTTAGGCACTTAGCCTTCTTTATGGTCCAACTCACACATCCATACATGACTACTGGAAAAACCTTTGTTGGCAAAGTGATGTCTCTGCTTTCAACACACTGTCTAGGTGGAGTTAATAATCAATTTACATCAAGTTTCACTGAAACAAGACAAGTAAGCTCTAAAGCCCTGCTGTGCAGTGTTGTACTTATAGTCAACATAATGTACACTTAAAGTTTGCAAAGAGAGAAGGTCTCCTGTTGAGTGTTCTTAATACAATAAAATAAAAATTTTAAGAAACAGTACTTGTTTTAGCGCCTATAGACTGGATTTGAGACTGTATTCTAGTACTTGCTAGTAATATAAATTTTAAACATTTATCTTCTCTTAGCTCCAGTGTATGTGCTCAGTCATGTCTGACTCTTTGCAGCCCCATTGACTGTGGCCTGCCAGGCTCCTCTGTCCATGGAATTTTTCAGGCAAGAATACTGAAGTGGGTTGCCATTTCCTACTCCAGGGGATCTTCCCGATCCAGGGGTCAAACCCACATCTCTTGCACTTCCTGCATTGGCAAGCATCTTCTTTACCACTAGAGACACCTGGGAAGCTCCTTAGCTCCAGGGCCCTCATCTATATAACAGGAATAGAAATAAACAGTATGCAGGATTCTTACTAAAATCAAATTAATCTCCATAGAAGAGATTATAATGTATGTAACATATGTTACGTGTTAAAATATGTAACATAATGCAGTTACATATTCAATATATTATCTCATATATATATTTTTTATAATAAAGCCTTTTTATACCTCCTGCTGCTTTAGGATCCTGCTTTCTCTACTTCCCCCTCTTCACATCATGGAAACAAATTCAAGAATAGTTCATCCTAAAAAAAACCTGACCTTTAATTTTTTATATCCTTTTCAATGCTGTCCTAGTTTTCTTGTTTCCTTCATAACTAAATTAATACAGGAATTTTTTATTCAATGATCTTTTTTCATTGTCTCTTAAATTCTCTATAACTGAAGTTTGCTCCCACCATTTTACTGCAACT
Source organism: Dama dama (assembly GCF_033118175.1). Lineage (NCBI taxonomy): Eukaryota > Metazoa > Chordata > Mammalia > Artiodactyla > Cervidae > Dama > Dama dama. Next base: position 20,959,150 of record NC_083686.1, on the reverse strand, counting down.
GTTTTTTTGTAATATCCTTCCAAGTGAAAATTTGGATGAACTCTTTTCATTCATTATCTGAATTATAAAGCATTTGGCACTATAATCTTTCCTAAAGTACTGTTTCTTTATATATTCTCCTCTCTTCAGATTTTGCAATAAAATAACTCTCCTGGTTCTTCCTGATGCTTCAGATCACTGTTTTTTAATTTCCTTTACTGATTCCTCTTTTTTCCTACAAAACTGACATTTCCAGGTTTCACTCTTTTTAAAATTTTTTTTATTTTTATTAAATTTTTTTAATGCAAACCATTTTTAATATCTTTATTGAATATGTTACACTATTGCTTCTGTTTTATGTTTTGGTTTTTTTGTCTGCAAGGCACATGTTGGAAGCTGAAGTCTTCACCACTGAACCACCAGGGAAGTCCCCCAGATTTCATTCTTATTCACATTTTCTCCTTTGTCTATCTCAGTCACCTACTGGAATTTAAATACTGCTGGTACTGCTGGTACTCCATCGAAGCATGCTCAGCCACTCAGTCATGTCCAGCTCTTTGCGACCCCACAGATTGTAGCCTGCTAGGCTCCTCCATCCATAGGATTGTCCCAGCAAGAATACTGGAGTGGGTTACCATTTCCTCCTCCAGGGGATTTTCCTGACTCAGAGATACAACCCACATCTCCTGCGTTGCAGGCAGATTCTTTCCTCTGAGCTACTGGGGAAACCCCTTCTCCATCTAAGAAGACTCTAAATTTAGAAATTTATCCATTATCTATTTATTCTGTTAATATACACTTAGTATCTACCATGTGTCAGGCATGGGCTCTAAAAAGGAATTGGAAATATGGCAGTAAACAGCACAAACCAAGACCTTTGCTTTCATTTTCTTGGATATTTCCTGAGGATTTCAAGTTGAACACATCTAAAACTAAAATAATCCCCTTCTATCTCCTGCAATCTGTTCCCTACTTTGTGTTTTATTTTCTAGTAAACATTAATAATTCTATCCACTTAGGTATTCAAATCAGAAATCTGAGAGTAATCTAGACTCTTATCTCATTGACATTTTTCTCACAACCAGTAAATCCACTTTTCAGTATGTTACTAAATCCAGTTCCTCATTTTCATCCACAGACACACTTCATGATTACCTGGGCTGTGTATGTATAAAATGGGATAGCTTTATGCCTACTTCATGGGGTTGACAATAAGATTAATCATAGATTCCTTAGTCTCAAAACACTACCCGGTACATGATGCTTATTAAATGTGTTAGTCATTATTATTAAATATTAATAAGCATTAGCTATTAGAATTGGCATTTGAAATGAAGCCTATTACCCTTCCCTGAATAGGAGAACAAAAAGTATTGACCAAAAATCCAAGTCACTTCATCAAAAGTACCATATGCTAGACGAATTGACTTTCTTACATAATGAGTGTGTGTATATATATATATACATATTAATATATATTCAAAAAATCTGCCTGAACTTCAGTGAGGCTTTTAATTTGAAGTCCGAGCAACAAGATAGGAATGTGTGATATAAACCATGCCCCTCAGAGTACAACTATGACTCAAGCATTTTAGTGAGATTGTCTCTATCTATATATCTCAGAAATGCACACACACGTAAGGTTGAGAATCACACCCATGTCCCTTATTCCAGTTTGTCAGTCTCCTAACTGAACACCCAGGTGGATGGAGGTCAATTATATCTTCCTTATTATGAATTAAACCGAATTGAGGAACCCAGTTTGAGTGTGAAGTCAAATTGTCTTGTAATTCCTTTTCTACTGGATTGAATTTACCACCAGTACTCTTGGCAGCTCTCCTATCATCAACCTATTGGGCATTGAGATTACCAAAAGCTGGCTAAAGTGAGGACCTAGAAAGCATGAATGTTCAGCTGCTGCCCTCAAGTTGTTAATCAGATAGTCATTCCTGCTCTCTTGGGAAGGATTGACAAAACGGACAGAGGTGGTTGGAAAACTTCTTTTTCTAACTCTATGCCTCAGAAAGGGCAGATGTTATTATGTCTTGACCATAGAAGAAGTAAGAGGGGAAGGGAGAGACTAGTTCTCACTCATATGCACCCCTGAAGATATAAATATATGATCTATACAATCAGTTTTTGAATATTAAAATATTTGAAGGTAAACATATCACATTTTCTGATAATAGCAAAAAGTTGATGCCTCAGAAAAAAAATGTAATTCAGAGTGACTTTAATCAATGAAATCTACTCTTTCAAAATGAAGAGCAGTAACAGAAGGCAAAACAACCCAGAAATAGGATAAGGGGGAAATGATTAAAAATAAATATTACAAATATTTGAGAGGCATACTGGGCTGTGAGCTATACATGTCTTATCTCTACAGCTGTCATTTTAAAAGCAAACATAATATTTGAGATGTGTTAATGGGAATAAGATACATAAAAATAAGTATGTTGAGGATGCTTCTAACACATAACAGCATTATATTTGTATTGACAAATATAAAATAAGACATGGAAAAAATTCAAAGTTTCCGTAGAAGATCATCCAAAGAAAGAGTTGAACAGGCAATGCCGAGTGGTAGAAAGAGTATGTGTATGCTTTGAAACACACAGATCTGGGTTGAAATATTAGATTTATAATGTTAACTATACTAGTTGAACTCCTCTGATATCCTTGCCTTGTCTGTGAAGTAAGAGCAGTTTCACATGGATGTTGTTGTAAATACATCACATCATGCCTGGCCTGTGGTCATCTCTCAAACACAAGTAGTTTTCTTACTGCCTGGGAAATGTATCATTGAAAAATAGAGCCTTAAAGAAACAAATTAATTGGTTTTGAATGAAAAGAGGTGACTTAGCCTACTTTTCCTTCCAGTAAACAGCCTCTTATTTAATACCCTAAATACTCAATAACGTGAAGAGTCTGAACTAGAAGAAATAGCCTTAAATTACATCAATTTTCTTCTTCCTGGGAATATAATACTGGAATAGGCCCTAGATCTTAGAGTGTCCAAACCAGGAAATCATGCAAAATAGTCATAAATATGTATCTAAATGATTCAGAACCCAGTCTAATCTTTTCTGCAAGAATTTTAATCACACCTGTGGTCTGCGTGGTTCTACAGACTGTGATCTTATCCATTTATCTTGAAGCTGAACTTCCCCAAATATTGTCTGGAATATATTTGTCCATTTAATTCACTATGCATATTAATTCCTAATAAATATTTATTTTTATAGTTTTTACAACTGGGACAGTCATATTGCTGTTTGGAATTCAACTCCCAACTACCAAGTGATTGCCGATAATCCAGAAGGCTTACTTTTCAAATACAAAAGAGACAGAAAAATTCTCAATGTGGACCCTAAGGTACATCTGCTTTTACATTTATGAATCTCATCATATTTTATTGTATCTCTACCATCACTCAAAAATTATTAAACAATTGACCTTAAGTTTTTTTTTTAATTTATAAATGAAAAGCTATGTGGAAACAAGCGTCTACTATCCTTAAAGAAAGAAAAAAACTTCAAAATTTAATAAATTATCAGAAATCAACAGGGAAGAATTTGGGGGGGGTTTAAATGGAACTCACATGTGGGAACACTCCTCTTTGCCTGGCAGCAGAATTAGGTCAGAGAACCAGTGGACTTCACATCCATTTTTTGTTCTGATTCTGTGGAGTCTAGTCACTGAATTCGGTGATAAGTCATTTACAGAGGAGAGGCTCTCATCTCACATACATACCCAAAATTCTAATATCCCTTTTTTATATGTGACTAACACTGAAAACAATATTGTCTTTAATGCATTTAGGAGCGTTCACTTATGAATAGCAGAGAAGTATGTGTGCACATCTTGTCTCTGGTAATGCCTCTTTACTCATAAGTGGGTGCCAGAAAGTGAAAATGAAAGTTGCTCAGTCGTGTCTGACTCTTTGCCACCCTATGGACTGTAGCCTGCCACGGTCCTCTGTCCATAGGATTCTCCAGGCAAGAATACTGGAGTGGGAATCCATTTCCTTCTCCAGGGGATCTTCCCATCCCAGGGACTGAACCCATGTCTCCCACATTGCAGGCAGATTCTTCACCATCTGAGCCACCCGGGAAGCCCCAAATGAGTGTCAACACACTATCGCTTGAGGCAAATTATAGAAAACTTAATAAATAGCATTCGCAGAGTCTTTTCCTTTGTGTAGGCTAAACTACATATGTAAGAAAAAATATAAAATGATTAATAGCATTATTAATATGTGCGGGACAAGTTTTTGAATCAGCTTTGAATGGCATCACACAGACTATTTTAAGGCTCGATTTTAACCTATGCCATATGCATATACCAAGAATGTATGCCATCAATTGTAGTTTTTGTGTATGTCTTTGAAGAATCATTACTGAATCCAAACTGCTATTTAAATGATTTGAATAGCTTTAATTAATAAACACTCATTTCCACAATAATCAATTATGAAATTTCAAAGACTTAATCAATAATCCATGAAACATAACATTTTCCTCTTTTTCCTGGAAGATTTTAATTATAACTCAAAAGATTCATGGTGAGTCTGAAGGAAAGGTACTTCCAAAATCTTGGAGAATAAGGATTTGGATAATTAATAACAGAAATATATTATTGTATGTTATATTATACATGCATAAAGTATATTGGTCTTCCTGGTGGCTCAGACAGTAAAAGAATCTGCCTGCAATTCAGGAGACCTGGGTTCAATCCCTGGGTTGGGAAGATCCCCTGGAGAAACGAGTGGCTACCCACTCCAATATTCTTGCCTGGAGAATTCCGTGGACAGAGGACCCTGGCAGGCTGCAGTTTACGGAGTTGCAAAGAGTTGGGCACAACTGAGCAACTAACGCTTTCATAAAATATATTATATAAAAGAGTTGTTAAGTGAGACATCCAGTGATATTTGGGTACTTGCACAGTTGCTCAGTAGCATCCAACCCTTTACAGCTCTAGCCCACCAGGCTCCTCGGTCCATGGAATTTTTCAGGCAAAAATACTGTAATGGGTTGCCATTTCCTCTTCCAGGGGATCTTCCCGACCCTGGTCTTGAACTCCCATCTCCTGTGTCCCCTGCATTGGCAGGTGGATTCTTTACCATCCAGACACCTAGGAAGCCCTAAATGTTCCTTTAAATTTTATTTTTTTAAATCTTTTTGAAGGATAAAAACTAACTGGAAAAGAATGCTGGTCTTAGCATTAATAAACAAAATTTTAGGCCTTTACTTTATTATTAACTGGCTTCATGGTTTTGAGAAATTCACTTAACTTCTCTAGGCTTTGCTGTTCACAGCTGGAAGATGAGACTTTGTTGTTGTTTTCTGATCTCTGGAGTCCCTCTAGCTCCACAGGCCCAATTTGCAGAGATTCTAGCTCAACTGGGCCTAGAAATACATATTTTCACAAAGCTACCAGTGTGATTCTGCTGTAGATTGTCCATGAAACACAATTTGAAAAAATCTTCTCTATAAAAACAATAATCTCAAGATCTGGTACTCTGTGTCGCAGACACAAATGTTCTCAAACAAAATAGAACGCATATATTTTCATTTTTATGGACTAGAGATGAAATTAGTATGTATATCACTTACTTAATTTCTTAACTTATTTACCCTCTTCAAAGAGGGTAAATTTTATATTTCATGCATCAACACAGCAGCTCTTACAGACCTACAGGCAAGTTAAGAAATAAGCTAATAAGTCAAGTTTTTCAAACTACAAACAGCAATTTGAGTTATATCTTTATACTCAATATCCTCCCTAATGATTCTGCTTGAAATTCTTCCTAAGATGAACATCTCATCATTCCATCTTTAAAGAGCTATAAAATATTAAGAACCATACAACTCAACTCTCCTTTTCTTTTACTTCAAGCACTCTCTTTGAGATGTTTTACGCCTGAAATTAAAGAGGTTGAGATAAATGAAAGGTGGAAACAGTGGTAAACAGGATGTGTTTCCTTTGTACAACACAGATGTAGACTCATTAATTCTGAAGTGTAGTTCCCTTGAAACAGAGTTGTTTGTAAATGGAAAAACTGGAAGAAAAAAAAAAAAATCGTGCAGGTCTTAGAACAAGTAACATGAGTTCATTGGTTAAGAAATTCCAAATGCAATAAGAGTTTGGTTGCATTGAAAACAGGACCACTGGCTTTAACTTCCCTGCAGCTGTATAACATCTGGAACAAATAAGGCCAGTTTCTATTTCTGAGTGAAGAATGCTTGTCTGAGTGATTCACACCCACCAAAATGTTTCCAGTGTATTATCTTTAGAAGGATTGAGCGGACACACTTTGTACTCACTCCCCTGCATCATCTGCACAAATGAAAAAAAAAAAGGAATTTTCCTTTTGCTTTTAGGAAACATTAACCATGAAAGAGTTTGCTTTGACTCTTAGCCTAACATAGGTGGTCTAAAAGTTTCATAATCTACTAATGAGAGATTGTTTAGAATAGTTAAAATAGGAAGAAAACTTCCATACTTACACCAGTTGTTTTTTTCCTTCCCCTCCCCTCTTCTATTTACTAATTTGAGAACAGAACCCATCACCTGGAAAAATGTTTGGTTAATAGATACTCAATAAATATTTATGGAATAAATGATTGAATGTATGATTCCCTCCAAACACAAATGCAATTCTATACATTAACAAAAAGGTGAGGAGTATATTATGTCACTGATGTTTGAGGTAGCAGTAACAGCCAGAAAGGGCACAGTCACAGCACTCTGTATTGATCCAAGTAAGTCAGAAAAAATAATTATAGGAACTTATTGGTGGAAACAGCCAGTAGTGTGGCCATAATTTTAGGCTTTGTTGAAGTTATGCAGGAATCTTTATTTTAGTATGTGCTTCCAAGTGTTCTTGTGCAGTCCCAGGAATATGTAATTTAAGCCATCTCAAATTCAGACGGTTAGAATATGTTTTTGATTTATGAACAAATTGACACAAACAGGTTAAATGACTTGCTCAGGGTCACAGACTTCGTTATTAGCAGAAACTAGTGATGAAACTTAAACTTAAATATGAGACACCATAGGGAGCATAAAGATGAGCATATGAGTTCAACACTTGCCCTTTCAGTGCTTGCAGGATTTTTAAGAAAACAGGCATGTAAAGAATATAAGGGCGACCTAAGGAGGAAAGTGATATGCTGCAAAAAAATAGAAATGCTTTGGGGAGTCAGTGGAGAGATGACTTTCGATCTAGGGCAGGGAGAGCATTGGAGATTGTTAAGGAATAATGGTGGAAGTAATCTTTCAATTGAAATTGAAGAATGATTAGGAATTGAACTCATAGAGATGGAGATGATACCAAGAATGAAACCTCTTAGCAAAGATAAGGTTGATGGGTGTAAAACAAAGGAAAGGAAGACCTAAATAGTTAAAGTTAAGCTGCTGAATTGGTCTGGAGAAGGAGTGGAATGGGAATTAAGCATGAAAAGATCATGAAAAGCCTTGAATGCTGAACTGGTGAGGACCTTGGACTAGCCTTGATGGGAAATAGGGAACTACGCCCAGGCTCTTGTGCAGGGAAATAACAGGATGCAAGTATGTTTTAAGAAGATTAGAGAGTATAAATTAGGACAGACTAAGGAGAAAGACTGGAGAAGATGAGACTATAACAATCAAAGAAAACTAGAACTAGGGGTCCCACTGTAGTTCGAATGTTTCTGAGTTACGCTTTTAATACTGCAATTACCTGATCATCCAAGAAAAGACAAAACTTAAAGAATATATCCATGTAGAAAAAGTGGTTGAGAAATGTCACTTTACTCCAACACTTAGGAAAGAGAAAGAGAGAGAGAGTTCTAATGCTGGATACGAGTAAAGAAAAGGATAAGCTGGATGGGTGTCATTTAAATCCGTTTGTCACCTCTTTATTTTTCCTTCCATCCTCCTCTTCCTGTGTCTACTGGCACTGTGATGAGGTACAAAAAGTGAATCAGAAAGTTGGCTTTCTTTCCCTGAAAAAGCTTACAGGTTAACTGATGGGTGGGTGGGTGCAAAAATACAGTATGCACAGAAATGGCAAGCTGGAAAGTGACCTGAGAGGGAATAAAATGCTCTAAGAAATCAAAGGAGGCAGAGATTACTGTGGACCTAAAGCATTCAAAGGGCTTCCCTTGTGGCTCAGCTGGTAAAGAATCCGCCTGGATTGCGGGAGACTTGGGTTCGATTTCTGGGTTGGGAAGATCCCCTGGAGAAGGGAAAGGCTACCCACTCTGGTATTCTGGCCTGGAGAATTCCATGCACTGTATAGTCCATGGGGTTGCAGAGAGTCAGACACAACTGAGTGACTTTCAAGTCACAAAGCATTCAGAAACAAGCTAATGAAAGAAACAGCATCTGAACCAGATTTTGAAAGATGGGTGTGATGAAAACACGAGAACCTGAGCAGAAAGGGTGTTCTGGTAGGCAGGAACTTCACACAGAAAGGTGTGGAAGCATGGGGCATGAGACTGCATGAGAAGGGAGAGGGGCTCCTTTCGGCAAGAGTCATTCTCAGCATTGACCAGACATCAGAACCACCCAGAATGCTTTATAGTATTTGATGCCTGGCCTCATCAGCAAAAATTTTAGTTTAATTGGTGTGGGTGGAAGGCCTGCCTGGACATCCATTCTTTTTAAAAGTTCCCAAGTAAAGTCTTAAGTGCAAGCAGGGTTGAGACCATGGTGCGGGAAGGAGAGAAATAGCAGAGAAGTTTTGGGAGAAACTTGAAGTCCAAGAGTGGAAGTCAAATCTAGTGAGTTTTTGCCATTCTGTACAGTTCAATGAAAATCTGTACCATTTGTGCCAAGACTTAGAATCAAAATTTCTGAGTATGAAAATGATTAAGCCATCCTGAAAGGAGATTATTTTTCTGCTGGCTAAATTCCAATGGTGTGCAAAAAAAAAAAAAAAAGAAAATCAATTGTATGAAAAATATGAAATTAGGGTTTCCCAGGTGGTGCTAGTGGTAAAGAACACACCTACCAGTGCAGGAGACTGAAGGGACACGGCTTCAATCCCTGGGTCAGGAAGATCCTCTGGAGAAGGAAATGGCAGTCCACTTCAATATTCTTGCCTGGAGAATCACATGGACAGGGGAGCCACACAGGCTACAATCTATGGGGTCACAAAAGGTTGCACACGACTGAATAAACGTAGCACGGCGTGTCACAAGGCTCCTTTCTGTCCCTTTATTTTATGTCTAATCGAGTGTATTTAAATATAGTTGCTTGATAAATGGCTAATAACAAAACAAGCAAATAAAAAAATATGTTAAAAGACGTTAAAGATGCGTAATTTTTATTAGACATGTGTGTTTGTGTGCTTAGTCGCTCAGTCGTGTCTGAATCTTTGAGACCCTGTGGACTGTAACCCGCTAGGCTCCTCTGTCCATGGAATTCTCTAGGCAAGAATGTTGGAGTTGGTTGCCATTTCCTCCTCCAGGGGATCTTCCCAACACAGGGACTGAACCCATGTCTCCTGTGTTTCCTGCACTGCAGGTAGATTCTTTACCCACTGAGGCACCCCAAATTAGACATAGTAAATTGAAACAGAAGACACTATTATAACATAAACCTTTCTGGTTCACCCTGAGTGTCACTGAACTTGGAAGTCATGTGTAATGCAGACTGTGCACTGATTTAGCAGATGTATTTCTTATTTCCTTACATATCGATATTCTTCACTATGCAACAGGAGCTCCGCAATCCAGGAGCTCTGCTGGAAAATCACAATTGTTCAAACATAAAAATGAGCTATGCTGGAATGCAAACTGTTATCACAAGAGCCCTTCATCTACATCCAGCCCACCAGGACTTGACTAGTAGCAATTTCCTCGACTTTCCTCGACTAGATAGCATTTCCCCTTCCTCTCTCCTCACACCAGTCTGTCAGGGGAGCCCTAGGCTTCATCCTCCTAGAGATTTAAACTGCATCTGTCTGTGGCAAGGCCCAGGAATCCCCATTTTTTTTTTAAAAATTTATTTTACTGAAGCATGGTTGATTTACAATGTTGTATTAGTTTAGCGTGTATAGAAAAGTGATTCAGTTATACAAAAATATATAATCTTTTTCTTTTTCAGATTCTTTTCCTATACAGGTTATTTCAAAACACTGAATATAGTTCCCTTTGCTATACAATATGTCCTTGTTGTTTATCTATTTTATATGTAATATCTGTGTATCTGTTACTCCCAAATTCCTAATTTATCCCCCGCCCCACCTTTCCTCTTTGGTAACCAAAAGTTTGTTTTATATGTCCGTGAGTCTATTTCTGTTTTGTAAATAAATGTGTTTGTATCGTTTTTTTTGTTTTATATTTCACATATAAGTGATATAATATGATATCTGTCTTTGACTTACTGCACTTAATGTTGTAATCTCTAGGTCCATCCATGTTGCTGTAAATGGCAGTATTTCATTATTTCTTATGGCCGAGTAATATTCTATTGTATACATGTATATACAACATGTATATGTATATATATTGTATATACAATATATATATACTTTGGCCACCTGATGCGAAGAACTGACTCATTGGAAAAGACCCTGATGCTGGGAAAGATTGAAGGCAGGAGGAGAAGGGGACAACAGAGGATGAGATAGTTGGGTAGCATCACCAACTTGATGGACATGAGTTGGTGATGGACAGGGAGGCCATCATGGACTGTGCTGCAGTCCATGGGGTTGCAAAGAGGGGGACATAACTGAACTGACTGATATATTTACCACATCTTCTTTATCCATTCATCAGTTGATGGATATTAAGCTTGCTTCCATGTCCTAACTATTATAAATAGTGCTGCAATGAACACTATGGTACATATACCTTTTCCAGTTACAGATATATGCCCAGGAGTATTTTCAAATGTCTCTTCTGGTGAGCTTAAAGATTAGCTGAATTGATACAAGCTCTTTAGCAAAGTGATATTTTATTAGCTATTGTTTCAGTGCCAGTAAATTTGGAAAACTCAGCAGTGGCCACGGGACTGGAAAAGGTCAGTTTTCATTCCAATCCCAAAGAAAGGCAATGCCAAAGAATGCTCAAACTACCACACAGTTGTACTCATCTCACACGCTAGTAAAGTAATGCTCAAAATTCTCCAAGCCAGGCTTCAACAGTACATGAACCATGAACTTCCAGATGTTCAAGCTGGATTTAGAAAAGGCAGAGGAACCAGAGATCAAATTGCCAACATCCGTTGGATCATCCAAAAAGTGAGAGACTTCTAGAAAAACATCTACTTCTGCTTTATTGACTATGCCAAAGACTTTGACAATGTGGATCACAATAAACTGTGGAAAATTCTGAAAAAGATGGGAATACCATACCACCTTACCTGCCTCCTGAGAAATCTTTATGCAGATCAAGAAGCAACAGTTAGAACTGTACATGGAACAACAGACTGGTTTCACATCGGGATAGGAGTACGTCAAGGCTGTATATTGTCACCCTGCTTATTTAACTTATATGCAAAGTACATCATGAGAAATGCTGGACTGGATGAAGCACAACCTGGAATGAAGATTGCCAGGAAAAATATCAATAATCTCAGATATGCAGATGATACCACCCTTACGGCAGAAAGCGAAGAAGAACTAAAGGGCCTCTTGATGAAAGTGAAAGAGGAGAGTGAAAAAGTTGGCTTAAAGCTCAACATTCAGAAAATTAGGATCATGGCATCTGGTCCCATCACTTCTTGACAAATAGATGGGGAAACAATGGAAACAGTGACAGACTTTATTTTGGGGGGCTCCAAAATCACTGGAGATGGTGATTGCAGCCATGAAATTAAGACACTTACTCCTTGGAAGGAAAGTTATGACCAACGTAGACAGCATATTAAAAAGCAGAGACATTACTTTGCCAACAAAGGTCCATTTAGTCAAAGCCATGGTTTTTCCAGTAGTCATGTATGGATGTGAGAGTTGGACTATAAAGAAAGGTAAGTGCCAAAGAATTGATGCTTTTGAACTGTGGTGTTGGAAAAGATTCTTGAGAGTCCCTTGGACTGCAAGGAGATCCAACCAGTCAATCCTAAAGGAGATCAGTCCTGAATATTCATTGGAAGAGCTGATGCTGAAGATGAAACTCCAATAGTTTGGCCACCTGATGTGAAGAACTGACTCATTGGAAAAGACCCTGATGCTGGGAAAGATCGATGGTGGGAGGAGAAGGGGACGACAGAGAATGAGATGACTGGATGGCATGACTGACTCAATGGTCATGAGTTTGAGTCAACTCTGGGAGTTGGTGATGGACAGGGAGGCCTGGTGCTGTGCTGCAGTCCATGGGGTTGCAAATAGTCAAACACGACTGAGTGACTGAACTCGACTCAACTCATTGTTTCTCTATACAGGGAACATAAGAGACACAGGTTCAGTCCTTGTGTTGGGAAGATCCCCTGGAGGAGGAAAGTCCATAGGGTCACAAAGAGTTGGACACAGTGAAGCAACTTAGCATGCGCACACCTTTTCATATGTCCATAAGGTAGTCAAACTTCATTCTTCTAAAGCAAGTTATAAATCAACAGTTTTAATTTTATGTAGTGTAAATTACATATTTCTGAGATTGCACAAACCAACTAGAAAGTACAGACCACACACCAAAGGCTTCTGGATTAACTTCCACCACAATACCAATGACCTCAAGAGATACTTTCATTGATAAATTGCAGCCATTTTTCCTTCCTAACTTGGATCATGATAGAATGAGGATGACGATACCCATTCTTGCTATCATGGCCTCACCAAGAATCATTTTGTCAGGCAGGTCAGTCCAGGGGCTCACATGAAACATATGTGACAAAGACTTGTGAAGCATACACAGAAATGTGGGGCAGAAACCATTTTTGGTCGTTTTGCCACTGTATCTCCAGTGCTAGCGTATGGTAGGTGCTTAGTAAACATCTATGGAATGAATAAACTGAATATTAAATATTTGCCAAAGAATAGGAAAGCCAAAAATAATCCTGGAAACTTTTGAGGTTAACTTTAAAATATTTTAGGATCTTAGACACTTGAAACATATGTAGCGCTGATGCTATTTTTAGTTGAAAATTGCCTGAGTAATTGACTCTGGTACTTTTCTCTCCTTGGTAGGTGAGTTAACCCTGGGAGTCCTTTCCTGCTTTGGAGTGCTGATTCTAGGTGTCCAGGGCAAGGGCAAGGTGTTAGGTTCTTGGTATTTTATTATGTTTAAAAAGTAAATGTATAGTCATTATTGTCTGATACAGAAGCCAAAAAAACACAAAAAAACAGGAAGTCAAATTTTACTTTCTTTTTCTATAAGCAAAAGAATATCTAGGTGAACAAGGTTTAAAATTAAAAATTACTTCTAATGACAACGTATGTTTTTGTTCTTTGGGGGAGTGAATTGTTTGTTTGCTTGATTTAGAGGACCATTGCAGCAGTACCTCCTCACAGTTCCTGCCCCTCTGCTCCACTCCTCCCAAGCCACCCTCCACCCAAACACTTGCTATATTAGTAGGAAAGGTGTTAATTGCCTCCTAATGCTGCTTCCCAATTCACTGACTATGTTAAAATCAGATGGAGCCCGTCATAGGCTGGAAACTTCTCTTCTCAAAATGGGGGCCCCTAACATTCCTACATCCTTTCTGCAGATGGTTTGAATTTATTCTCTTGAAGCTCCACCCTCCCAGTGAAGGTCCTCAGTTTTACAGGGTGTCTTTTACAGGGCCCACGTATATTTCCTATTGGACATTGTCAAGAAAAATGCATACTGAACAGAATAGACTTAAGAGAAGCCATGATTTCTTTCTTGAAAGTCTCCAACACTGTTCTCTCACCTCCACACAACCTTGAGTTAACGGGGCAGGGGACACTTACTGAGTGACCAGCACCACTTTTTTGGCTCCTGGGTTTTCCTCAGAGGCGTCTTGTACGTACTGCTTTTTGACTGTGGCACAGTCGCAGTTATTAAGTAGAGCTGAGGCCTTGCCAGTTTTCTGGTTTTGCTGCCCAAATTACTGAATGTTTGGTTGATTATAGCCCTAAAACACCCACATACTCAGAAGCTTTTAAATGTTTTCTCCCCTTGGGCAAAAACCTGGTATACCTGAACTGAAAGTCTACCACATATAAATTAAGTATTTACTTAACAAACTGCTGCTAAAATCAATGGCCTTGAGGAATACATTAAAAATTACACAACAGAGATTAGCTTTTATGAATTTAAACTCCTAAAACTTAAATGCTATGCCCTCTTTTTGACCTGGAAAACTGATTTTAATTTTATATGCAGTGTTATGAAACAACCCCTGGAGATAAGCATGTTGTTGTTAAGTGGCCAATACTTATGAACTCATACACAAGGCGTGGCGCAGAAAAGGTGAGCTGGAAGAAAGACAAAAATTAAATATATAAATATATAATTTAAAATTATATATATACATTTACATATATATATATATATATATATATATATATATCAATGCTTGGTAATGAAAGTGTGAATGACAACTCTTCACCATCCAAGTATATTATCTGCAGTGAAAAGTATATATTTACACTGCAGTGAAGAGAAAGTATACAATAAAACATGCATGACAAAGAAAATTTGCTGTGTTAAGCTTCTGATTAGAAGGACAGCCTAATCAAACATTATGCCAAAAGTCAGTTCAGTTCAGTCGCTCAGTCTTGTCCAACTCTCTGCAACCCCATGAACCGCAGCACGCCAGGCCTCCCTGTCCATCACCAACTCCCGGAGTCCACCCAAACCCACGTCCATTGAGTCGGTGATGCCATCCAACCATCTCATCCTCTGTCGTCCCCTTCTCCTCCTGCCCTCAATCTTTCCCAGCATCAGAGTCTTTTCAAATGAGCCAAAAGTAATACAGACCAAAAGAGAAGCGAGAATGGAGAAATTTGAGGAAGAGAGCTCTAGCCCCAATTCATGCTCACTTTTTTTACAAAATGTGTTACAAATCAGTACAAGGACTATGGAAAAGAATGGAACATTTCCTTTCCTAGCTGAATGAAAGGATTAAATAGGAACAAAATAATTGTTTCCTTCATGGTTTCAAAGACCTGATAACTAATGCCAGAGAGGCAGGTGCTAGAAACACAGGAGTCGGGCATAGTCTGTGTTGGTCAAGACCACAGTCAAGGAATTATTGCTTATTCAAAGAGAGCATGATTTCTTCTCAGTCTTAACAGCTAAACAAGTAGTCAAGTCTCATGACTATTTAACAATTCACCACCCCAGTAGATGCTTACAGTTTCTGAGGCACTGAAATCCCAAAGCAGGTTGAGGGATATTGAAATATGTTGGAACATGGAACACAATAGCATGAACAGTGATCAAGCCTCCTGTCAAGAGAGAAAAATCTCATGCTGATAACCTCTAAGTGGTTATTGCTAGTGGGAGAGCTTCAGCGTACATATTAGTGGCCTTGATGATGTATATTGCCTCAAAAAGCTGAAGCAAGAGTAAAATAATCATGGTAAGACAAAGAAACAAATGGCAAGCCCCAACTTGGCAACCCAGAACACTACCTCACAAGCACATGAGGCTGCTCCAGAGACTAGACTCTTAACCTTTTAGGAAACACAACTTATTTTAAAACTCTGACACATTTTATAGATTTGCTCAGAAAAGAAAATGCACACGTGCTGGCATACACAGAGTAATATAAAAATATTTTAGGATATTCAGAAACCTGCCTAAGCCTTTTAATGAATTCCACTTGAGACCTGAGGACCTAGGACTCTCCAAAATGCCTGAGAGCAATTCAAAGGAACTAGAAAAAGAACAAGATAGGTGGGAAAGGCTGGGGAACACCTCCTAGGACTCAGGCAGAGAAAAGCTGTTTAAGAGGGGCAATAGGGAAAATGAGTTGGAGTTAAACTTTTATCAGCTTTGTGATTAGGGTAAATTCCTTAACTCCTCTGGACCACTTCTCTACCTCCGTTTTATCATCTGTTAAATCTATTAAAAACAACTATTTTACACAAGGTTGTTGTGATGATTAAATAAGAGAATGTGTTTAATGCGCTACTGAATTGGGCTAGGTAAACAGATATTGCTTCCTGGTGCTGTACCAATTTAGAAAAGTGAAGGTTGTTAAAAAGTAGTGATTGTTAAAACTAGAAAAACGAGTAGTTGTTAAAAAGTAAAAAACTAATTGCAGTAGATTAAAAGTGGAAATAATCCCTATGTCCATGACTGGCGGCAATAATTAAATAGTTTATGATACATCAGAGCAGTGAAGTAATATTGTTGTTATTGTTGTTTAGTCACTAGGTCATGTCCAACTGTTTTGTGACCCATGGACTGATGCCCACTAGGCTCCTCTGTCCATGGGATTTCCCAGGCAGAAGTACTGGAGGGGGTTGCCATTTCTTCCTCCAGGGGATCTTCCCAACGTAAGAATCAAATTTGCATCTCCTGCAGTGGCAGGCAGATTCTTCACCACTGAGCCACCAGGGAAAGTGAAAGTCGCTCAGTCATGTCCAACTCTTTGCCACCCCATGGACTTTACAGTCCATGGAATTCTCTGGGCCAGATTACTGGAGTGGGTACCCTTTCCCTTCTCCATGGGATCTTCCCAACCCAGGGATCGAACCCAGATCTCCCGCATTGAAGGCAGATTCTTTACCAGCTGAGCCACCAGGGAAGCCCTAGCTAAAAATGAGTTAAAGCTATATTTACTCAATTTGTTGTGTTAGTATGGATAGATGTTTGTTTACACTATAAAATGGAAAAATCAAGCCGTTAAGCAGTGTAAATAATGTTCTATCCTATAAGAGGTTTCACTGGTGACTCAGTTGTAAATAATCCTCCTGCAATTCGGGAGACCCAAGTTTGATCCCTGGGTTGAGAAGATTCCCTGGAGAAGGGAAAGGCTACCCACTCCAGTATTCTTGCGTGGAAAATTCCATGGACAGAGGAGCCTGGTGGGCTGCAGGCCCCGAGGTGCAAAGAGTCAGACACTACTGAGTGACTAACACTCCATCCTATAAAGCGCTCGTCTTTTATATAAGAATTTCCCACTCATGGACACTTATGTTGGTTTCTGTTTTTCTCCCTAGGTTTAAATAACAACTCTCTATAACGAAGTTTCTGATGTTTTTCTTTAAGATGGACTCCTAAAAAGGAAACTGCTTAGTCAAAAGATACATACATTGTAAAACTTTAGAGAGATATTGTCAAATCACTTTGCAGTCAGACCATATCAATTTACAGTTATACCTGAACTATTTAAAGCTGCCAAAAACCATGCTCTATTTTGCATTCTTTTGAAGCTTTGTTCATCTTATAGTTAAAATTTATTAGAGGTCACTTTAATTTTCACTTTAGATTGTTGTCAGGAGTGAACATTTCTTTCACATGCGTGTTAGTATACTATATTTCTTCTCCTGTATTAGTTATTGCCCTCTACATAATTTTCGATGGAGTTTGAGTGGTTTTTTTAAATTAAATTTAAAGTATTCTATATATAAAAAGTAGAAAACCTTTGGCTGTCGTATTTTAAAGATACATTACAATTTTTATATCTATCTTAACAATTATGTTTTTGGCATACAAATTTTAAATTTTTGTATAGTCCAAACTATTGTCCCATTCTGATTTCTTCCAATTGTTACTATGTTCAAAAAGATTCCCATACTAAGGCTGGGCAATATTTTACTAATAGTTTCTTTCATACAAAGTTTTTTGTTTCCTTTATACATTAAAATCTACAATTTTTCTCAGGTTTTATAGAATAAGGTTAGAGTCTTTTTACTTTGTTCAGTCAATTATTCTTTTTCAGTAATTTTTAACTGGTGATCTTATCCCAATATCTTGTTTTACTTATATTTTATATTTGGCTTGGAGTCCCATCTCTCCTAGGACCTAGTAGTGACTTCAGGCAGAAGTCTTTTACTAATAGCAACTCCTTACATGCCTGTGAATTTGAAGTCAGTTTTCTAAGTGCTAAATTTCTTCAACCGACTGCAATGTTTGTCGTTGCTGTATATGTGAGATTATTTCTAGCACTTTTGTTATCTATTGTTAAGGAACAATTTTTAGAAGAAAATAGAATCATGATTCTCAGATAGAATGTGTATATATTTTTTACTCAACTGAATGTGTCAAAGATTTTTAACTCATTAATTAATAACAAACTGGTAGCTATTACTGTTGATGCCAAGAAAAATTCAGAGCAGAGGCATATAAAGGAAATAAGAAATTCTGAAATGAATTTACAACTAGATGCACAATTGATCTACTAAAATCAATGCAAAAGTTAGTTGCAGTCTACCAAGTACAACTGTCTTGCATTTGTACAGATATGAAGTATTTAAATCATTATCTGACTCTACAGAGTTGTAATATCAAAGATGAAAAAATCTAAATGAGCATTCAAGATAGCCACTATTTGAGATGTAACTCTCAAAATCTCTTACAGTTTTCCCTGAGCACCTCCTCTCCTCTTTTTATCGTAATAATTTCAAAGAAAGTTTATTCTTATAAAATAAAGCTGCTCTCATTACAGCTGTCTGATTTTTCACAAAGATGCAACAAAAGGTTTATTTTACCATTTTGGACACCTTAAGCTGCCCGTGTAAACTCTAAATCCATACAATTTTGAACAAATACTAAATTAAATTGGGTTTGGAAATTTTCATAAGAAATCTCAAATTGGATTTTTTAAACCGTCTATTATTTTTGACCTGAGGCTAGGAAACCAAGCCCAAGGAATGCTCTCCACCATATTTCACCTGAAATACCTATAAATTTGTGTAAATTCCTCTGTTCACTAGGTCTCCCAAATATTTTAAAGTTAGTTACATATAGTGTTTTTCCCAGCTGGCACTAGTGGTAATGGGCTTCCCTCGTGGCTCAGCTGGTAAAGAATCCGCCTGCAATGTGAAAGACCTGGGTTCGGTCCCTGGGTTGGGAAGATTCCCTGGAGAAAGGAAAGGCTACCCATTCCAGTATTCTGGCCTGGAGAATTCCATGGACTGTATAGTCCATGGGGTTGGAAAGAATTGGACAGGACAGAGCGACTTTCACTTCACCAGTGGTAAAAATTCTGCCTGCTTAAGAGACGGGGGTTCAATCCATGAGTCGGGAATATCTCCTGGAGGAGGAAATGGCAACCTGCTCCAGTATTCTCTCCTGGAAAATTCCATGACAGAGGAGCCTAGTGGACTGCAGTCCATGGGGTCACAAGGCATTGGACACTAATGAGCGACTGAGCAAGCATATAATATACAATATTCTTGGGCTTTTTAAGTCAAGGAATAGGTCAGCACTTTATAGGCATTGCTTTCATTCAAGTATGACATTCTAGGCAAGGCTTTGGTTTTTCAATTTGTACAATTATGTTATGTACAATTATAGATGACAGAGCCTTACTGAACCTAGGCAAATAACTAAATGGCCATGGAAAGTAAGGAGACAATATAAACTTCTGAATCCTAGAGGAATAAGTTGGTTTCCCTTGTGGCTCAACTGGTAAAGAATCTGCCTGCAATGCGGGAGACCTGGGTTTGATCCCTGGGTTGGGAAGGTCCCCTGGAGAAGGAAAAGGCTACCCACTCCAGTATTCTGGCCTGGAGAATTCCATGGACTGTATAGTCCATGGGGTTACAAAGAGTCGAACATGACTGAGGAATAAGTGGGAATCAGCTATCATTTTAAAATAATTTTTTATATTTTTGAATGTTTGGCTTCATATTACAAAAACAGACTTTACTAAATTGTATGTGTTACATATTACTTAATGAAATGGAGATAGGGTGATTATTAGATATCTGAAAATAGAACATTAAATAATATCAACAATATTCCAGACAAATAGCCACAGTAAAATTTCTGTTAAGAGTTTATTCAGCCCAGTTATAATTGATTCCTGCTCCAGTGGATTTTTGGTTAGCTGTCCTATGCCATCCTCTCTTTTGGCCAAAACAGAACCTGGAAATCCTGACTCAGTCCATTGGTGGTGCAGATTGAAAGCTCTCTAATCTATGTTAGCTCAGCTTTGAAGTGTCAGTAATTGACATACCCGATACAGTTCTTTTCTACAATATCCTGAGACTTTCTTCTTAGTTGAAGACACAGATTCTCACCTGTAACTATGAGACACTTCTGGGAAGCATCAGAGCAAAACAATACTATCTGTAGATAAGAGGGACTTAAAATAGGTGAGTGATTATTACTAGTAATTTTCAAGTGCGAACAGTCTGATGAGAGTTCAGAATAAAAATAATGCAGAAAACAGAAAAGGTTACTTCTCTCTGTGGCATTCAAAACAAATTCCCTGCCTCTTCTCCAACCCCAAATAAAGAAATATGATAAACTATCTAAGGATAATGATTAAATTTATTTCAGAAGGAGTTTGTGAATGCTATAATTGATTCAGAAAAGTGAATAAAAATAATTTTATAGAAGAAAAAACACTGAGATATGACATAAATAATCCTGAGATATAATTGTTTGTACCAGGAACATCAAGCAAGTGGCTTAGTAAGGTCTGCAGTAAGACCTAAATAATTGTATCTTTAAAACCAATAGTTGAAATGATGACACATAACATGCTACCATTGTCTAATATCATCAAGTTCAGCACCACCAGAACTCTGCTATATATAGGAAAATCTGGTGGAAATATTCCCAAGAGTTGGAATCAGTGTTCTCCTTGAGGGTAAAGCCATATTATAAGACAGCAAGGTCAATGACATAACTCCCAGGACTTCCCCAAAATTTTTTGAAATATTTATATTAATAACGTTATGTACCTATACAAGTCTACCTCTGCAAGGCTGAACACCCCTTCTGATCTATTAATAGCAAATCTGCCCACAGAATTCTACAGAAAAATTTAGCTCTTTCTGGCAGCTCTCTTCAAAGGTGAAAAAGTAAATCTTTGTGATTTTTTTCCAAGCCCTCTGAGAAATCTCAAAGATAGTTTCAGGTGTAAAATATAACTGGAAAGTTTAATTTTTTCTATACTCAAGATTCAATTATAGGAAGGCAAAATCAGTAAAAAAAAAAAAAAAAAAAAAAATTATCAGAGGATATTTGGACACTTGGTTAAGATAGGATCAGGATGCTGCAAAAACAATACCGAGTTAACTGTTTAAACATTTAAAACAATACAACATTTATAAATTAACACTACATTAACATGATTATAAAGAACCTTAGCTCTTTATAAATGAGGAATTTTTGTTCCTTGCTTTTGTTTCTTATTTTTTCTTTTTCTTAAACAATTAAGAATGTAATAAATTCAACATTAAGCACGGAAAATTATTCATGTAAAACTTGGAATATTTACTACCTTGACAGTTATAAAGAAGGTTAAAAAAGTACCTTTTATATAGTAGGTAAAGGAATTAACCAGTAAGCAAGCCCATCAAGATAGGGCAAACTTAACTGAAATTTTAGCATGTCATTACTCTTTTCAGAATCAAGTACTATAAACCAAGGCAAGTAAAATTTACTTCCAAATTTTGTCTTTCATTTTCCTTTGTCATGTCACAATAATTCTCAGGAGATCCATGAACTCAAAATAACTTATATATACATATATATATATATATATACACATATACACTAAGATGTTATTTCTGTTAGCATTTCAATATGTATTCATCATAGCTACGGTCAAATGAATCACTATCTTAAATTTTCTCAATTTCCACTTCCAATATACTAAATATTGATAGTTATAACTCACATAAAAATTCTTTGTGATTCTCAGTAAATCTTGAGATTTTACAGGGGTTCTGAGATATAACAGAAGAAGAAAAAAACCTGAAAAGCACTATTGCATATGTATTATGTAGTTATTTATATATAATTATATCAGTATGTAGTAGTAATTATATAACCATATATAAATTATAAATATATAGAAATTGTATAAATTATATTTATACATATATACATGATAGCTACATAAGTCTATAAATTATATATAAAATTGTATATACAATTAATACTATATATGTGTGTGCTAAATCACTTTCAGTCTTGTCTAACATTTTGTGACCCTATGGACTGTAGCTCTCTGGGCTCCTCTGTCCATGGGGTTCTCCAGCCAAGAATACTGTAGTGGGTTGCTATTTCCTTCTCCAGGGGATCTTCCTGACCCAGGGATCTCATGCCTCCTGCATTGGCAGGTGAGTTCTTTACCACTGGCACCACCCGGGAAGCCCGATACTATATATATAATTACTGTGCTGTGCCTAGTAGCTCAGTCGTGTCTGATTCTATGCAACCCCATGGACTTAGCTCTCCAGGTTCCTCTGTCCATGGGGATTCTCAAGGCAAGAATACTGGAGTGAGTTGCCGTGCCCTCCTCCAGGGGATCTTCCCAACCCAAGAAATGAGCTGGGACTTCCTACATTGTAGGCGGATTCTTTACCAGCTCAGCTAGCAGGGAAGGCCCTATATACTATATAGATAATTACTACTATATAGTACTATATTATGTATATATATATATATAGCTACTATACACTGTTATAAAACCTCCACTATAAATGGAAAGGAAATCTAAAAGGGAGTGGATCTGGATATATATTTATCCATATGTATACATATGACTGATTCACTTTGCTGTATAGCAAGAAACTAACACAGAATTTTAAAGCAGCTATATTCCAATAAGAATTAATTAAAAAAAAAAAAAACTCCACTACAGGTTAAGACTATTTTCTCTTTGAAACACAAAAGCAAAGAGACTGTGGTATTAGTCTATCCCTGTTGCTTGTGATGGGGCTTCCCAGTTGGCTTAGTGGTAAAGAATCCACCTGCCAATGCAGGAGATGCAAATTCAATCCCTGGGTAGAGAAAATCCTCTGGGAAAGGAAATGGCATCCTACTCCAGTATTCTTGACTGAGAAATCCCATGGACAGAGGAGCCTGGTGGAGTATAGTTCACGGGATTGCAAAATAGTCAGGCAAGACTCAGCAACTAAACAACAATAACGTTGCTTATGATGTCTTCTCAGCCATTCATATTAATTATGATTTTTCAACCAAAGTAACTCTATTTCATGGAGAAAATTAGAGGTAGATAGCTACGAATTCCTTTCTTCCAAAGACATTTTCACAGACAAGAGAAGTTTATGTTGCATCTTTGTATAGCCACACACATATCTTTTTAAAGAGAAAAAATGAACATGTTCACTAACATGACCCAATATAGGAACTTTTCACTGGCTATAAGCAAAAGTATATAAACTTAAAGTTAAGTTTAATAATTAGGCATCAAATTTTCAGTATTCTATCATGATTAGAAACTATCTGGATATCATATGAATATTCTTTATGCTATTGAACCTAATAGCTATCTAAGTTTTTATGTTACCGAAAGATCTGAGTAATTTTATTCAAGTTGACAGTAAAAAACAAAATTACTGATGATTTAAAGTTGTCAGAATAATGATTTGATTTTGTTGAATATGGATTTCTCATTATATCACAGATTGTATCAGAGTAGTGTTAGCTTATTTTATCAGTATGCATCAATAAGCTTAAGAAAAGCAAACACAAAGTGCAGTAGAATAAAATATATGTTTATGTTATACCTAACACTGATAAATCAGAGGAAAAGCTATTTGTGTTAAACCAAAATCATTACACTACTCTGATTTGTCAAATATTTATCTCAGTTGTATGACCTTAAAATTTTAAATCATTTCTGTGAGAATACTCTTTAAGCATAGCACATTAAAAGTATCAAACTCTGGATTTCCCTGGCAGTCCAGTGGTTAAGATTCTGCACTCCCAACATGGGGGACATGGGTTTGATCCCTGGCTGGGGAAGATTCTCATGTTGCATGGACAAACAGGAAGGAAAAAAAAAAAATGAAAAAGTTTCAAAATTTTAATTTCCACATTTTCCTGGAATTTTATAAATATTTGACTTACATAAGAACTTATTTACATAAGAGCTCTACAGGCCAATCAGAACAGTTTCTTTAATTTAGGGGACTTCTAAATCTAATTTATTAATTCTCTCCAGAGATAGAAAAATACTGCG
Source organism: Dama dama (assembly GCF_033118175.1). Classification (NCBI taxonomy): domain Eukaryota; kingdom Metazoa; phylum Chordata; class Mammalia; order Artiodactyla; family Cervidae; genus Dama; species Dama dama. The sequence continues at coordinate 20,935,153 of NC_083686.1, read as the reverse complement.
TACTCATACATAAAGATGCAAAGGTCTTTATGAATTCTAAACATATATAGAGAGACACATAGGGATCTTGTAGCTTCAAGTCTAAACATAACCACAACTCAAGAGTAAACACAAAAAAGTAACCTGCCCGTGTATCAAAAATGTTGTCCTCTTTCCTGATGGGCATGAGATTCTTAATTTCTTCAAAGAAGACAAGTAGACAAATAAAGAAAAAATCATAATAGCAACTCAGATTTTCTGTTGTTTCTTGCTCCAAAAAAGAATAAATCTCAGTCATCTCTTCATCTATTTACAGAAAACGCAAAGGTTAAGCCATAAAATCAAGTTCCAAATCACAGTTAGTTGTCACGAAGAGGGAATAATTTATTCATTGTAAAAGTTCCAAAAGCAAAAACAAAACACAAACATAGTAAAAAGGAAAATATGTGAAGAAACAGAGGATCAGCAAAGTTAAAGTTCTGTTGCTACTAGGGATTTACCAAGGGAAACCAAGAAATAGAGAGTTTAAGTCACCCAAGAGAGACACATTCCAGCTACTCAAACTATTCATCTGTCAGGTGAATCCACTGTGCATCAAATTGGAAGCTTCAAAATATTTACAAGATGGTGTTTCTAAAAAGGATTTAATTGTGACTCTCATAGTGATGTAAAATGAATGTGTCAAAAATTTTGTCTATTCTTAAATTATACAGTGAACAAATCAGATGTTGTAAGCAGTTCAAGGAAGAAGTCAAAAATCAGAACACATATAGGGAAAACGAAAGATTGACATTAATTTACAAATTAATGTAAAACACGTCTCAAGATGAAACAATAATCAGTGGTGTGCCACTGAGCACAATTAGTTTGCATCTTTGTAGAGAAGAATATTTTGCATTATTATCAGTTTTCTCCAACTTAATGAGTTATAAAATAGCACAAACATAGAATAAAACATGGATGGGTAAGCCACTCAAGACGCTCACTCTTTTTGTTTTCCCTGTTTCAAAATCTTTACAATTTTACTCATTCTTTTAACAGAAGATGGGTCTGATATATTCTTTCTCACTAGCACAAGAAATTGAATACCAGGGGGAAAGGTAATATCAAAGCTTCTCTCTAGTCCCTGATCTAAATCCTTATCATCTCTTCCTACAAGAGAAGGAGAGAGAGCAAGTAACATCATTCATTCTTTTGTACATCAAATACAGGAAGGGCCCAATGACTAATACTAGATACGGTCTGGCTCTTTCCGGATCTGTTTTCTCTCTTATAAGCACCACATTAGTGAATACTTTCTCCCAGAGGGTCTCTCTGGGGGCCTTGTAAGTATGGCAAAATATCTGCATAAAAGTAAAAGGACCAAATCTTTTTTTCATGGATTATAATGTAAAGGGGGGAAAATGTAAATCAAATAGCTATCAAACGAGTAAGAAGCTATTCATGAAACCCACGATGGACAGGTAGTTAGTTCCACTAATCTGAACCAATTCTAAATCTGAGACATTTTTATTTGACAAACTTGAAATCAAGATAGGGTCCTTTTTAACTTGTTATCCTGCAATCACCTGTGTGTGCAAAGCCCTTCCCTAGGAATTCTGCAGAGTTAGTGACCCGTGGGGTTCAGCAGAGTCTAGACAAGTATGAACCTGCGACACCACTTTGATCCTAGATATTTTCAGTAATGTCATCACCAGGGCCTCAGAGCTCCTGATTGGAATTATCACCACTCCTGGGAAAAGAATCTGGGGGGAAACTTGGATATGTTTCCATGGATACAACTTTCTTAGTTCTATTTGCTACAACATTGAAGCAAGAAGAAAATTCATTTAATGTGAATTATGTGCATGGACTGACCTGACTAACAACATGATTTGTGTATTTTAGGCTCAACCTGGTGACAACTCTACTAGAAGCCCGATCCTAACAGAGCTCTACACACAAGTTGTCATTTTTGACCACGTTTCCAGAAGAAAGACTTAACTACAAATGTGGTAGATAGTGCCCTCCCTAATGGTTTGCTAAATGTAAATGACTCCTATAATCAAAAGCAAATTAGAATAATAAGTGAGTCCAGTAGCTATAAGGCAAATCAGAATAATAAAAGTTGATAAAGAAATTAGAGAGGTAACCATGATCTTGACTGTCTTTCTGTGGTACTAATATTGTCTTAATCTGCTTTGAGGTTTTTCTAATTTTTTCCCCCTAAACACTGAAGCTGATTGCAGTAATTCGTGGAAGAAAATCTTATTGCTTCTTCAAAGATAAAGTAATTAGTACTTACATTGTACCTCAGATTTTCCACGTCTCCAAATGTCCAAAAATATTCTAGGTCCTAGTATTGCCAAACAGAATTAGTCAAAGCCTTATGCTACATGGCAGTGCTATCTCCTAAAATCACTGAATTTGATGTTAGTCACTCAGCTATGTCCTCATGGACTGTAGCCTGCCGGGTTCCTCTGTCCATGGAATTTTCCAGGCAAGAATACTGGAGTGGGTAGCCATTCCCTTCTCCAGGAATCCTCCTGACCCAGGGATCAAACCCAGGTCTCCTACATTGCAGGCAGATTCTTTACCATCTGACATAAGAGGTTGGAAGACTGTCCAAAGGTTTTCAAGGTTTTCATTAGTACTACATGAGTAAATTGGAGAAGGAAATGGCAACCCACACCAGTATTCTTGCCTGGAGAATCTCATGGACAGAGGAGCCTGGCAGGCTACAATCCCTGGGGTCGCAAAGAGTTGGACACAACCGAGTGACTAGCACACACACATGAGTAAATATAATCTTAAGTATCCCATGAGTTGATGCATAAAATGATTGAAGTGCTTAATATGTTCATGTGCCTAGACAATGTGAACTTCATGACAATAAAGCTGAGAAAATGAAATCTAAAGGAAACCAGAGATTTTAGAGAAATGAGAACCTCATAAGAGTGAAGAACACATTTTCCTAATATGCCCCTGCAGGTGACTTTTGGGCAGAAAAGATATTCAGAGGCCGTTTGTAATTTTAGATTAATATTTGTCTCTCCTTCTGGGGCTTCCCAGGTAGCACAGTGGTAAAGAATCCGCCTGCCAATGCAGGAGGCCCAGGAGATGTGGGTTCAACCCCTGGGTCAGGAAGATCCCTGGAGTAGGAGATGGCAACTCACTCCAGTGTTCTTGCCTGGAAAATTCCATGGCAGAGAAGCCTGGCGGGCTATATAGCCCATGGGGTCACAAAGAGTCAGACGTGACTAAGCACATATGCTTCTTCTTCTCCTTCCCGTTGCCTTCCTTCCCTTTCTAAGCAACCCAGTTCTAAGGCAATTAGGTGGAGCCAAGCAAGGCTCAGTGTCAGGCTCGGGGTAGGAGAGCCCAGAGTAGGGTGTCCCCAGTTCCAATGCAGTGAGCAGGATGTATTCACGGAGGAGGTGATAGTCTGGCTCGAGGTGTCAGGTCCCAGTGTGGAATAGTAGAGTGGTATTAAATTAGAATTGGATGTATTGGTGTGATCTTTTCATTTTCAGTAAATACAACAGATACAGAATATACGCCTCTGTGTGTATGCATACATATTCCAACACTCTGTCCACTGAGACAACCTCGGAGCAGCAACACCCAATGTAAGTTAGCACACCTAGCACCCAGATCTTAGTTTCTCAACACTATTTTCTGCCAAAGGGAAGAAGGGATCTGTAGAAAAATAACTGATTCTAGGACTGAGGCTGCTGCTGCTGCTGCTAAGTCGCTTCAGTCGTGGCCAATTCTGTGCGACCCCATAGATGGCAGCTCACCAGGCTCCCCTGTCCCTGAGACTCTCCAGGCAAGAACACTGGAGTGGGTTGCCAGGGAGAGTTAAAGAGTCTGGGATCCCTTTCTGTACCAGAAAGCAAAGATGTTCCAGAAAAATGAAACAAACTTATCAAAGAAACACAGACTCTACCTTGAAAGGGTTCTCACTGGCCAAATTTGGTACAGTTTGGGCATCAAATAATGAAAACAACAGGTATAAAATAGGAAACCATGAGTCTATACAGATCTACTTAAATGAATAAATGGAAAGTTTGATGAAGAACAGAATATTTATGTGGTATCTCCCACAAAATGCTTATTACAGAGCGAACAATGCAGAAGCTTGGAATACACCACTTTTACTAAATGATCAAAGAGAATATGACAATAAAAAGGTAAACTGAGTTTGTTCCTCACCTAATTAAGGTGCAATAAAAGAGCTCTGCATCCCCTTTGTAGAAATCCTGCCAAAGTTGCATAGCTAGTATTTAATCAAGAGAAAACACAGACAAACCCAAATCCAGAAGACTGAGAAATTATCCCAGGTTGAGTGAGACTATAGAGACACGATTTCAAATTCAACATGGGGAATTCCCTAGTGGTTCAGTGATTAAGACGTGGTGCTTTCATTGCCAAGGATCCGGGTTCCATCCTTCGTGGGGGAGCTGAAATTCCACAAGCCACATGGTAGGGCCAAAAAAAAAAGAAAAGAAATGCAACACAAGATTCTGAGTTTTATCCATATCTTCTAAAGGGAATTTGGGGACAATTGGTGAAAATTGAATGATTTCTAAAGATTAGATGGTAGTAATATAAAAATATTTATGTCCTGATTTTGATGATTATGCTGTGGTTATATTTGAAAATGTCCTTGATTGCAGGAAATTATACTAAAGTATTTGGGAGTCAAAAGGCATCATGTCAGCAAATTATAAATATTTCATGGGGGAAAAAAAATCTTTGTTTTGAACTTGCAACATTTCTGTAAAGCTGGGATTATTTTTGAAATAGGATAAATACTTGACTTATTACATTTACAAATTCAAAATATCTATTTCTGCTTCACTGACTACCCTAAAGCCTTTGACTGTGTGGATCAAACAGACTGTGGGAAATTCTTAAAGAGATGGGAATACCAGACCACCTGACCTGCCTCATGAGAAACCTGTATGCAGGGAAAGAAGCAACAGTTAGAACCAGACATGGAACAACAGAGTAGTTCAAAATTGAGATAGGAGTACATCAAGGATGTTTACAGTCACCCTACTTATTTAACTTATTTGCAGAGTACATCATGCAAAATGCCAGGCTGGGTAAAGTACAAGCTGGAATCAAGATTGCTGGGAGAAATATCATTAACCTCAGATATGCAGATGACACCACACTTATGGCAGAAAGCAGAGAGGAACTAAAGAGCCTCTTGATGAAAGTGAAAGAGGAGAGTGAAAAATCTGGCTTAAAACTCAACATTTAAAAAATGAAGATTATGGCCTCTGGTCCCATCACTTTATGGCAAATAGATAAGGAAACAATGGAAACAGTGACAGACTTTATTTTCTTGGCTCCAAAATCACTACAGACGTTGACTGCAGTCATGAAATTAAAAGATGCTTGCTCCTTGGGAGAAAAAGCTATGATAAACCTAGACAGCATATTAAAAAGCACAGATATCACTTTGCCGACAAACGTCCATATAGTCAAACTATAGTTTTTCCAGTAGTCATGGGAGAGTTGGACCATTAAGAAGGCTGAGTGCAGAAGAATAGATGCTTTCACACTATGGTGCTGGAGAAAACTCTTGAGAGTCCCTTGGACAGCAAGGAGATCCAACCAGTCCATCCCAAAGGAGATTAACCCTGAATATTCATTGGAAGGATAATACTGAAGCTAAAGTTCCAATACTTTGGCCACTAAATGTGATGAGCTGACTCAGTGGAAAAGAACCTGATGCTAGAAAAGATTGAGGGCAGGAGGAGAAGAGGGCAACAGAGGATGAGATGGTTGGATGGCATCATCGACTCAATAGACATGAGTTTGAGCAAACTCCAAGAGATGATAAAGGACAGGGAAGCCTGGCCCGCTGCAGTCCATGGGGTTGCAAAGAGTTGGACATGACTGAGTGACAGAACAACACAACAACTTTTATTTTAAATATACATACAAATTATTTTTCTATCCATAGAGTTGGTGAAATTTTAGCAATTATTTTTATGAATTCTGTAGTGTAGTTAACTTAAATCCTTTAAACATTTTAAATTTTATTTATGAGCTTCATTACATTCAAGTTTCTAATGATTTCAAATTTCCAACTAACAAGCTTTCCTACAGATTTAAATAACTGTCATAAATTTAATAAATTAAACTTATAATGATTCATGTTCTCATAAAAGTTTCAATATAGTTCATAAATTTATAAGATTTCAATTTAAAATAGTCTGAATTAATTATTCAAATATCATATTTTATTTTAAATAAAAATAACTTTTATCCAGAATTAATTTTCTCTTAATCCCTTTGTTTTTAGAAGCTGCCTCCCAGGTGGGTGTAATTTAGTTTTTTTTTTATTATTATTGAAGTGCATTTGATTTACAATATTGTGTTAGTTTCAGGTGTATAGAAAAGTGATTCAGTTATACATTCTTCATATTATTTTCCACTATAGGTTATTATGATATATTGAATACAATTCCCTGTGCTAGTTAGTAAATCCTGTTGATTATCTAGTTTATGTATAGTGTTTGTATTTGTTAATCCCATACTCCTAGTTTATCCCTCTGCCCGTCCCTTTCCCCTTTGTAACCATAAACTTGTTTTCTATGTAAGTCTCTCTGGTTTTGTATACATTTTAAATTATAATAATAATGCTTGTTGTTGTTCAGTCACTCAGTCATGTCCGGTTCTTTGCAGCCCCATAGACCGCAGCATGCCAGGCTTCCCTGTCCTTCACCATCTCCTGGAGTTTGCTCAAACTCATGTCAATTGAGTCGGTGTTAACTATTAAATAATCTAGGCTTCCCAGGTGGCACGTGTCAATGCAGGAAATGCAAAAGATGCAGTTTGATCCTTGAGTTCGGAAGATCCCCTGGAGTAGGAAATGACAACCCACTCCAATATTCTTGCCTGGAAAATTCCATGGACAGAGGAGCCTAGTGGGTTACAGTCCATGGGATCACAAAGAGTCAGACACGACTGAGCAAGTAAGCACATACACACACAAATTAGATAATCTGTCCCCTAATATGCCAGTGTTTCTTAAACGTTTTAGCTATTTTAAATATTTTTAAGTATAGCTATTTCAAGTATTTAAGATACTTCATATATTTAGATTGTTTCTATATTTTGTCCCAACATTTAAGACACAAAAATTAATTATGTCATTGAAAGTAATTTTTACATTACCTTCTAAATTGAATGTGTGTGGTGTGTTAGTTGCTTCCGTAGTGTCCCACTCTTTGCGACCCCATGAACTGCCGCCCACCAGGCTCCTCTGTCCATGGGATTCTCCAGGCAAGAATCCTGAGTGGGTTGCCATGCCCCTCTAATCAATATCTTCAACAGTTTCTGCCAGTACAATTGTTGTCTAGCTAGAGAGATGGATTCCATGTGCTTCCTACTCCACTGGCTCTTTAAGTGCAGATGCACCTTTGAGGCCCACACAGATGGCAGAAGACTCGAGAAGAGTGACTGAGAAGGAGCGAAGTGCTCAGGGCCTGAGCTCCAGGCGCTAAGAAGCCACGTGCACCTGAGCATCCCCCCAGTTAGCAGGCAGAAATGCTAGCGGGAACTCAGAGCACGTGATCTGCATCCTGCCTGCAGCACAGAGACTGAATTTAATGAACTGAATGAAATGTGGTGTTGGAGAAGACTCTTGAGAATCCCTTGGACTGCAAGGAGATCCAACCAGTTCATCCTAAAGGAGATCAGTCCTGGGTGTTCATTGGAAGGACTGATGTTGAAACTGAAACTCCAATACTTTGGCCACCTGATGCAAAGAGCTGACTCATTTGAAAAGACCCTGATGCTGGGAAAGATTGAGGGCAGGAGGAGAGGGGACGACAGAAGATGAGATGGTTGGATGGCATCACCGACTCGATAGACATGGGTTTGGGTGGACTCCGGGAGTTGGTGATGGACAGGGAGGCCTGGTGTTCATGAGGTCGCAAAGAGTCGGACACAACTGAGTGACTGAACTGAACTGAATGTAATGATAGTAAATACTGAATGGAGTATTTGTTTGCTAGGGCTGCCATAACAAAATACCACAGACGGGGTGGCTTAAACAACGAGAATTTATGTTCTGACACTTCTAGAGACTGTAAGCCCAGGATCGAGGTGTCAGAAAGTTTGGTTTCTTCTGAGACCTCTCTCCTTGGCTTGCATATGGCATGCTTCTTGCTGTTTCTTCACTCAGTCTTTCCTCTGTGCAGGCATCCCTGGTGTCTCTCCATGTGTTAAAATTTCTTATTCTTGTGAGAACGTCAGTCAGATTAGATTAGAGTCCACTGTAATCGCATCATTTTAACTTGGTTACCTCTTCAAAAGCTGTTTCTCAAAGTGCAATCACATTCTGAGGTACTGGTGTCGGGGGAGGGAGGAACAGAACTTTAGATATAAATGTGAGCACAGTTCGGCCCATAATGTGGGATGTGGACCATAAATACCCAGGACATTATCAGGATTAGAACCTCTGGGCCAGTGCAAAAGCCAAAACTAGACTTCTGAGAGTTCCAATATTATGTCTTTTAAATGCACCTGGCCTTGGATTCAGATGTCATATTGCCTAATTTTGTAGCCTGATTTAAGTTTGCAGCACCCACCTAGGCTGATTGATATTCAATGAATCTATGTAAGATTTCTTTCATGCTCTGTTGCTCAATCATGTCTGACTCTTTGCGGCCCCATGAACTATATAGTCCACCAGGCTACTCTGTTCATGGAACTTTCCAGGCAAGAATACTAGAGTGGGTTGCTATTTCCTCCTCCAGGGGATCTTCCCAACCCAGGGATGGAGCCCACATCTCATGCATCTCCTGCATCAGTAGGTGGATTCTTTACCATTGAACCATGTGGGAAGCCCATATATATATGTGTGTGTGTGTGTGTGTGTGTGTGTGTGTGTGTGTGTGTGTGTGTGTGTATATATATACACACTTTATATCAACAGAGCCACAACTCCTATAAATGTTTTAAATGACATGTCCTTGTGTTGAGCTTATATCACATCTTACCTTGCCCTGTGATTACAGTACTAAGGTCAAACTAATGCAACTTCTAGGAATTGGAAACTCCTTCTATGGAAGTTCATTGAACTGACTTTTACCCAGCAAAGAAGAGACTGAGATTAGGGAGCTATTACACTTGAGTCCAGGGTTCATGAAGAAAGTAATTTTAACCTGAAGCTAATGGTCGAATGCAGGGCCAAGGGAAGGGAATATGTGAAATGTATATGAGCATCAGCAGAAGAATAGTGAGCCAAAGACCCAAGACCAAAGAATGAACTAGCCGACAGAAAGGAAATGAAACCAGAAATTGAGCAATGCAATAAAGAGTAAAGAGCATTAAGGACCAGACTGTTTGGCAAGCTGATGTTGGTAATTGGCCAAATCACTTTATCTCTCCAGACTTTGGCTCTTGAAGGTCTCTTCAAAATCCAAAACATCTATGATTTCTCCTTGCTGTTTTTCTAATCTATTTATAGATTCCCTCAGCTGAACAGAATAGCCTTGCAAGTTAAGCATAATTTTCTCCAAGTGATAGTTTAAAGGCATTGTCCAAGACTCATTGCAAGTGATGGCTATCCGATCTGAAGCTTTCTTGTAAAAACACTGAGCTGTCTCCTAGGATTAAAGAAAGGAATATGTCTGCATCGCAGGAATAATCATCATCATACACTCTCAGAAGTTCTGCTCTATTCCATTACTGTGTTCTCTGTGCACCCTATTCTCTCCCAACAGAACAGCCTCTCTGTTTCTCCAGGTGTACACCTCTCTCTCTCTCTCTCTTTCTCTCTCTCTCTACCCCTCTCTCTTCCTCCCTCTTTCCTTCCTTCCCTTCCCCCTTCTCTTTTTACCCAAGTCCAAAATCCCAGGGAAGGGAAACTTGACTCGGCACCAACCAGGCGCCCAGTGCCACTAAAATTTAAAATCTAGGACGGTCAGGCTCTGCAGATTTATGTTCTCCTTTGGGCTTCCCTGGTGGCTCAGATGGTAAAGAATCTGCCTGCAATACAGGACACCTGGGTTTGATCCCCTGGTTGGGAAAATCTCCCAGAGAAAGGAATGGCTACCCACTCCAGTATTCTTGCCTGGAGAATTCCATGGCCAGAGGAGCCTGGTGGGCTACATACAGTCCATGGGGTCACAAAGAGTCGAAAACAACTGAGCAACTAACACACTTTAATTACAACAACTATGACAATCTTGTGAATGAATGAGAATCTTCAGAAAAGCACATAGTTCTGACGAAACAATGCGTCCAGTTCAATGGAGTAGAGAGTGCGAATAGGAGAGAGTAAAGGAGAAGTCTGGGATACTAAAGTACTCAATCATTCCTCATAGATCAGTCAGTAAAGAATCTGCCTGCAATGCAGGAGACCCGGGTTCAACTCCTGGGTTGAGAAGATCTCCTGGAGAAGGAAATGGCAACACACTCCAGTATTCTTGCCTAGAGAATCCGATGGACAGAGGAGCCTGGCAGGCTACCGCCCGTGGGGTCGCAAGAGTCGGACATGACTTAGCAACTAAACCACCACCAAGGTACTCAGTCATTGGAGCAGCAATTCATTCTTCCTCTTTCACTGATGGTGACAAAAAGAGGAAAAGCAGCAGTGACCATGTGACTGGATGAATATTCTTTCTGTGCAATTCCTAGTTTTTCTAAGATAAAAATGTATATACTTAGAACTACCTGATCTATGACCAGCATCCTCAAATTTTATTGTATCTCCCAGAAAAAGATGATTTAAACAATTAACAATAGCCAGAAACTATCTTAATCTCAAGGAAATTAAAAGAAAATATCTACTTATTTAGGGCTTCCCTGGTGACTCAGAAGGTAAAGCGTCTGCCTGCAATGCGGGATACCTGGGTTCGATCCCTGGGTTGGGAAGATCCCCTGGAGAAGGAAACGGTAACTCACTCCAGTACTCTTGCCTAGAATATCCCATTGGACGGAGGAGCCTGGTAGGCTACAGTCCATGGGGTCGCAGAGTGTTGGACATGACTGAGAGACTTCACTTTCACTTTCTACTTATTTAATTATGAAGGACACAATGTAGGAGACCTGGCTTTGATCCCTGGGTTGGGAAGATCCCCTGGAGAATGTCTACCCACTCCAGTATTCTTGCCTGGAGAATTCCAAGGACAGGGAAGCCTGGCAGGCTAGAGTTCATAGGGTTGCATAGAGTCGGACATGGCTGAGTGACTCACACACACACACACACACACACACTGGTTTTTTTGTTTCTTGTGAGCTAGATACTCTTCCAGGGACACAATAGTAAATAAGTGCTTCCCTCAAGAAATTCATGAACTTGGATTAAAAAGGAATCTCAGGCATCTTCTGTTTTTATTTTTGCTGCTGATACTACTGGCATTATGAATTAATTTCCTCCTCATTACAGCTACCAAGAGATTGCTATAGAGATGACATGAATTGGCCAAGACTTTCTAGAACCAATTAAGTCAAGAGGATGAAGATGCTGGTTTATTGAGAATACCACTAGGGAATTGTTTCCCAAAGTATGTTCTGTAGCACACCAATCTTTTTAAAGCATCTTCCAAAACAAAAAATATTCTGTGGTCAAATAAAACTGTGAAATTACATACCACAGATTTCTCCTCAAGACTCACAATGTGACATATTATTGACTCTGAGAAGTTCCAAAATAAGGAGAGCTCTGTAAGTTTGTTTACATTCCCACACAAATTGTCTACTGATCAACACCCCTCCATTGTCACCATCAAACACCTATTAGCATCTGAGTTATCTGAGGTTTTCTGTTGTTGTTTGGAAGCCACATAAACAAATCTCTCACATTTAAGTGGAAATAGCAGTATGCTAGAATCCAAGGAACAGTTGAAAGCCAAGACTCAGGAAAGAATAGAGAATTCTGGAAGCCCCTCTGTCAAACACTGTCAGTAAATAAAGCAGAGCTCCAACTACTTCCCAGTCTCTGTCTGTCAAGCCTAAATTTCAGATTCTCAGGAGATGAAGCCTGATCAGCCATCAGAGGCTGGGAGTCTGCTACATCAGTCAGCAATGGTAAAGGTCAGATGGTAGACTTACTACCTGGAGCTTCATCCCTGAATCTCAAGGGCTGTTTCTAGAGAAGGAGAGATTATCATGAGTTTGGAAGACACCCAAGAAATGTCTATTATGAAATCTTTTGAAATGAGAAGCACACATTGTTAAAAACCATTCATATGATGCTGACTCGATTTAATATTAATATGTTAAATGGGCTGTCTTTTCACCTTACTTATAGTTTCCTTTGTAGTGCAAAAGCTTTTAAGTTTCATTAGGTCCCATTTGTTTAGTTTTGCTTTTATTTCCAATATTCTGGGAGGTGGGTCATAGAGGATCTTGCTGTGATTTATGTCGGAGAGTGTTTTGCCTATGTTCTCCTCTAGGAGTTTTATAGTTTCTGGTCTTACATTTAGATCTTTAATCCATTTTGAGTTTATTTTTGTGTATGGTGTTAGAAAGTGTTCTAGTTTCATTCTTTTACAAGTGGTTGACCAGTTTTCCCAGCACCACTTGTTAAAGAGGTTGTCTTTTTTCCATTGTATATCCTTGCCTCCTTTGTCAAAGATAAGGTGTCCATAGGTTCATGGATTTATCTCTGGGCTTTCTATTCTGTTCCATTGATCTATATTTCTGTCTTTGTGCCAGTACCATACTGTCTTGATGACTGTGGCTTTGTAGTAGAGTCTGAAGTCAGGCAGGTTGATTCCTCCAGTTCCATTCTTCTTTCTCAAGATTACTTTGGCTATTCGAGGTTTTTTGTATTTCCATACAAATTGTGAAATTCTTTGGTCTAGTTCTGTGAAAAATACCGTTGGTAGCTTGATAGGGATTGCATTGAATCTATAGACTGCTTTGGGTAGAATAGCCATTTTGACAATATTAATTCTTCCAATCCATGAACACGGTATGTTTCTCCATCTGTTTGTGTCCTCTTTGATTTCTTTCATCAGTGTTTTATAGCTTTCTATGTATAGGTCCTTTGTTTCTTTAGGTAGATATACTCCTAAGTATTTTATTCTTTTTGTTGCAATGGTGAATGGTATTGTTTCCTTAATTTCTCTGTCTGTTTTTTCATTGTTAGTATATAGGAATGCAGATTGGGAGAAAATAATAGCAAATGAAGAAACAGACAAAGGATTAATCTCAAAAATATACAAGCAACTCCTGAAGCTCAATTCCAGAAAAATAAATGACCCAATCAAAAAATGGGCCAAAGAACTAAACAGACATTTCTCCAAAGAAGACATGCAGATGGCTAACAAACACATGAAAAGATGCTCAACATCATTCATTATTAGAGAAATGCAAATCAAAACCACAATGAGGTACCATTACACGCCAGTCAGGATGGCTGCTATCCAAAAGTCTACAAGCAATAAATGCTGGAGAGGGTGTGGAGAAAAGGGAACCCTCTTACACTGTTGGTGGGAATGCAAACTAGTACAGCCGCTATGGAAAACAGTGTGGAGATTTCTTAAAAAACTGGAAATAGAACTGCCATATGACCCAGCAATCCCACTTCTGGGCATACACACTGAGGAAACCAGATCTGAAAGAGACACGTGCACCCCAATGTTCATCGCAGCACTGTTTATAATAGCCAGGACATGGAAGCAACCTAGATGCCCATCAGCAGATGAATGGATAAGGAAGCTGTGGTACATATACACCATGGAATATTACTCAGCCATTAAAAAGAATTCATTTGAACCAGTCCTAATGAGATGGATGAAGCTGGAGCCCATTATACAGAGTGAAGTAAGCCAGAAAGATAAAGAACATTACAGCATACTAACACATATATATGGAATTTAGAAAGGTGATAACGATAACCCTATATGCAAAACAGAAAAAGAGACACAGAAATACAGAACAGACTTTTGAACTTTGTGGGAGAATGTGAGGGTGGGATATTTCAAAAGAACAGCATGTATACTATCTATGGTGAAACAGATCACCAGCCCAGGTGGGATGCATGAGACAAGTGCTCCGGCCTGGTGCACTGGGAAGACCCAGAGGAATCGGGTGGAGGGGGAGGTGGGAGGGGGGATGGGGATTGGGAATACGTGTAACTCTATGGCTGATTCATATCAATGTATGACAAAACCCACTGGAAAAAAATAATAATAATAATAATAAAAAGAATAAAAATTATGTTATGAAAAAAAATATTAATATGTTAAATGGGGAGAAATATACTCCTATTCCTAATATTGCTTTGAGACTTAACCAGAAATGGATGTCAATATTTCCTTCCAAATGCAGTTTTGCCATCAACTGAAATTATTATTAAAAATAAAATTGTTATACAGTGTGCTATGTATATATAACTTTTGAGATGCTTTCCGGGTAAAAATGCTTCTTGAATTATTTCTTCAATAGACTATCCAAATTGCTTTGCTCATATATTATTTGAGATGTTTGCAACTCTCTTTATGAGAGTGTTTCTGTGTATGTAGTTTTATTTTCCTCCTTGCCAATAATACTTTATTTGTGGACACTGAATATTGAATTATATATAATATTTTAATTAATAGAATTTATTTTATTGGATTAGTTTGAGGTTTACAAAAACTTGAGGACAAAGTATAGTTTCCACCTCTTCTCCTCATACGTACACAATTTCCCTTGTTATTAACATCTCGCATTAATGGGCTATATTTGTTACAATTAATAAACCAAGTTGAAAAATTATTAACTAAGTCCACAGTTTATATTAGAGGTCACTTTTTGTCCTGTTGTTCAATTCTTTGGGTTTTGACAAATGTATACTGGTTTTTATCCATCATAACAGTTACCAAAGCAAATATCCAAATATCAAGCCTTAAATATTCCCTGGGCTTCACTGGTGGCTCAGTGGCAAAGAATCCATCTGCCAATGCAGGAAACATGGGTTCAATCCCTCAGTAGGGAATGGCACCCTACTCCAGCATTCTTGCCTGGAAAATTCCATGGACAGAGGAGCCTAGTGAACTATAATCCATGTGTGCATGCTCAATAGCTCCACTGTGTCCGACTCTGTTGTGACCCTATAGACTGTAGCCCGCCAGGCTCCTCTGTCCATGGAATTTTCCACGCAAGAATACTGGAGTGCCATTTCCTTCTCCAGGGAATCTTCCTGATCTAGGGATTAAACCCATGTTTCCTGCGTGGCAAATGGATTCTTTATCACTGAGCCACCAGGGAAGTCTGGTCTACAGTCCATGGGTTGCAAAAGAGTCAGACAAGGCTTGACTAAACAACAACAAATAGTCCCTGTGCTCCTCCTAACTCACCCCTCCTCATCTATCTCTTTTAACTTCTGGCAACCACTCATCTTTTTACTGTATCTTTAGTTTTGCCTTTTCCAGAATATCATATCATTGAAATCATAGACTTTTCAGATTGACTTATTTTACTTAGCAATTTGCATCTCATTTTCCTCCATGTCTCTTCCATGACTTGAGAGCTCATTTCTTTTTCAATTCAGTTCAGTTCAGTCGCTCAGTCGTGTCCAACTCTTTGCGACCCCATGAATTGCAGCATGCCAGGCCTTCCTGTCCATTCCAAACTCCTGGAGTCTACCCAAACCCATGCCCATTGAGTTGGTGATGCCATCCAGCCTTCTCATCCTCTGTTGTCCCCTTCTCCTCCTGCCCCCAATCCCTCCCAGCATCAGGGTCTTTTCCAGTGAGTCAACTCTTCACATGAGGTGGCCAAAGTACTGGAGTTTCAGCTTCAGCATCAGTCCTTCCAATGAACACCCAGGACTGATCTCCTTTAGGATGAACTGGTTGGATCTCCTTGCAGTCCAAGGGACTCTCAAGAGTCTTCTCCAACACCACAGTTCAAAAGCATCAATTCTTCAGTGCTCAGCTTTCTTCATAGTCCAACTCTCACATCCATACATGACCACTGGAAAAACCATAGCCTTGACCAGATGGACCTTTGTTGGCAAAGTAATGTCTCTTCTTTTTAATATGCTATCTAGGTTGGTCATAACTTTCCTTCCAAGGAGTAAGCGTCTTTTAATTTCATGGCTGCAGTCACCATCTGCAGTGATTTTGGAGCCTAGAAAAATACAGTCTGACACTGTTTCCACTGTCTCCCCATCTATTTCCCATGAGGTGATTGGACCAGATGCCATTTCTTTTTAGTGCTGAGTAATAGTTCATTGTCTGGATGTACCACAGTTTATTTATCCTCTTACCTATTGAAGGACATCTTGGTAGCTTCCAAGTTTTGGCAGTTATGACATAAAGCTGCCATAGATATCTGTGTGCAGGTTTTTGTGTGGACATAGGTTTTCAACTCATTTGAGTGTATGTCTAGGACTGTGATTGCTGGATCATATACTATGTTTAGCTTTGTAAGAAACTGTTCAACTGTCTGCCAAAGTGACTATGCCACCAGCAGTGAATGACAGTGCCTATGTTCTATATCGTTGTCAGCATTTGGTGTTGTCAGTGTTTGGATTTTAGCCTTTCTTTAGATGGCTCAGTGGGTAAAGAATCCATCTGCAATGCAGGAGGTACAAGAGGTGCAGGTTCAATCCTTGGGTCAGGAAGATCCCCTGGAGGGGTGCATGGCAACCCACTCCAGTATTCTTGCCTGGAGAGTCTCATGGACAGAGGAGCCTGGCGGGTTACAGTCCATTGGATCACCAAGAGTCAGACATGACTGAAGCGATTGTGTTTACATGCAGTAATGTAACAGTATCTCACTATTGTTTTAATTTGCAATTTCCTAATAATGTGTGATGTTGAGAACCTTTTCATATGCTTATTTTCCATCTTTATATCTTCTTTGGTGAAATATTTGTTCAAATATTTTGTCTATTTTTTAATAAGACTGTTTTCTTATTGCTGCATTTTAAGTGTTCTTTGTTTATTTTGGATACAAGTCCTTTTTCAGAAATGCTTAGCAATATTTTTTTTCCCTAATTTGTGGCTTTTCTTTTCATTCCCTTAAAGTAGAGGTGAAAAATTGAATTTTTTCAACTATCTTTAAAAGACTCTTTTTTTTTTTTAGGGTCATTGATTTGTATTTATTTTTTTTCTTTTATTTTTATTAGTTGGAGGCTAATTACTTTACAATATTGTAGTGGTTTTGCCATACATTGACATGAATCAGCCATGGATTTACATGTGTTCTCCATCCCGATCCCCCCTCCCGCCTCCCTCCCCATCCCATCCCTCTGGGTCTTCCCAGTGCACCAGCCCTGAGCACTTGTCTCATGCATCCAACCTGAGCTGGTGGTCTGTTTCACCCTTGATAGTATACTTGTTTCAATGCTATTCTCTCAGAACATCCCACCCTCACCTTCTCCCACAGAGTCCAAAAATCTGTTCTGTACATCTGTGTCTCTTTTTCTGTTTTGCATATAGGGTTATCGTTACCATCTTTTTAAATCTATATGTATGCATTAGTATACTTTATCTTTCTGGCTTACTTCACTCTGTATAATGGGCTCCAGTTTCATCCATCTCATTAGAACTGATTCAAATGAATTCTTTTTAATGGCTGAGTAATATTCCACTGTGTATATGTACCATAGCTTTCTCGTCCATTCGTCTGCTGATGGGCGTCTAGGTTGCTTCCATGTCCTGGCTATTATAAACAGTGCTGCGATGAACATTGGGGTACACGTGTCTCTTTCAGATCTGGCAAAACACTCTCCGACATAAATCACAGCAGGATCCTCTATGACCCACCTCCTAGAATATTAGAAATAAAAGCAAAAATAAACAAATGGGACCTAATTAAACTTAAAAGCTTTTGCACAATAAAGGAAACTATAAGTAAGGTGAAAAGACAGCCCTCAGATTGGGAGAAAATAATAGCAAATGAAGAAACAGACAAAGGATTAATCTCAAAAATATACAAGCAACTCCTACAGCTCAATTCCAGAAAAATCAATGACCCAATCAAAAAATGGGCCAAAGAACTAAACAGACATTTCTCCAAAGACATACAGATGGCTAACAAACGCATGAAAAGATGCTCAACATCACTCATTATCAGAGAAATGCAAATCAAAACCACAATGAGGTACCATTACACGCCAGTCAGGATGGCTGCTATCCAAAAGTCTACAAGCAATAAATGCTGGAGAGGGTGTGGAGAAAAGGGAACCCTCTTGCACTGTTGGTGGGAATGTAAACTAGTACAGCCACTATGGAGAACAGTGTGGAGATTTCTTAAAAAACTGGAAATAGACCTGCCATATGACCCAGCAATCCCACTTCTGGGCATACACACCGAGGAAACCAGATCTGAAGAAGACTCTTTAAAAATCAAAGCTGGCTTTTTCCATATTTGAGAAAAGTTTTATGTAGCATTTGGATTATCTTTTTTTTAAGTTTGACAAAGTTCTCAACAATAAAACCACATGGCTCAAGGCTTTTCACAAGAAAAAATTTGATTATTTCTTATATAAGAAATAAGAGAAAATAGTGTTTTTTATTTCTTGAACCAACTTGAACATTAAATTTGTCTCAGAAGTAATCTACTCCATTGAAATTTCCTAACATATTTTCATAGAATAGTATATAATGTCTTTGTAGTATATTTCCTCTCTACTTTTTTGTGTTATCAAATACCTAATACCTATTTTTAAAATTTGTGTTTATCTTTTCTCTTAATTGCATTTATAAGCTATTTGGTTTTAAAGGACTACCATGCTATTTTTTAATTGATTGTGATGCTCATTAATTTGATTTTTATTCTTCATCACATTCTTTTTTATGCCATTTTACAAGTGTTCTGTTTTTATCCAAACTCTTTGAGTTGCGCTTAGTAATTTTTTTATTTCTGCTTTTTTAAAATAATGAAAGCTTTTAACACAAAAATCTTTCCTTCTGCTTTGGCCACAATCAACAAAATTTGAGAATTAGTGTTCTCATTTTTCTTACTTTCTAAGTACTCCATACTTGTAGGTTTGTACTTGCCTTTAGCCTACAATTTTTGTGGTATTCTTTCTAAATTTCATAGTAAACCTAATTATTTGTATCTAAGGTTGTGAACACAATTTGTCATTTTATTGCACTGTTGTTGAAGAACCTTCCCTTTATAGTTCCTACTTGGGGGATTTTATTGATATTTTCTTTGCAACTTAGCTTACAGTTAGTTTTATTGTTTTTAGTTTAGTGCTCCACAGATAGTTGAAAAAACTAAGTATAGTCTTAATACATATTTAAATGTTATTAGTGTATTACCAAATACCTATATCTCTTGTTTTTTCTGTATGTCTGTGTATGTATATATATATCATATATATATATTTGCCCATTAGAGGCTAACAGAAATATAACCAAGCTGTCTACTAAAAATAGTCTCTATTATTCCTTTTAAATCTAAATGTTTTTGCTTAATTTTGAAAGTCTTCCTTTGCTATTCTTCATGGCATTGTCAGCATGAATTACACTTTTACTAAAAGAAAAGAACTTTCATTTTCCTTTTTTTTTCACCCAAATTCTATTTTTTTCCCTGAAATTTAAACTACCAACCCTACTTTATATGTGTATTGATTTGTCTGATAAATAAAAGTCCAACTGATTATGACTCTCAACATTTTTCATACTTGTGTATGAAAGTCTGTATTCTGTATGTATTCTGAAGGTATAAGCCTATACTGTGCTGTGTGCTAATTACTTCAGATGTGTCTGACTCTTTGAGACCCCACGGACTGTAGCTCACCAGGCTTCTCTGTCCATAGGATTCTCTAGGAAAGAATACTGGAGTGGGTTACCATTCCCTTCTCCAGGGGATCTTCCCAACCCAGGGATCAAACCCATGTCTCTTATGTCTCTTACTTTGGCAGGCAGGTTCTTTATCACTAGCAACACTTGGGGAGCCCTTACTATTGTCTTTTTAATGTAGTTTCTCTTTCAATAATATTTACTGAAATTTAAAATCAGTTTTGTAGCAATATTTATGATAGATATTCTCTATTCCATTTTTAAGGTGCTTGAGTGTCCCTTTATAATGCTTCAGTCCCTTTATAAGATAAAATCTCTAGTCTTAAATTGTAATATTATCAAGTAATTTCATGTTTTTATTCCAAAATTACTTTCTCATAGCAAAGAAACCAAAAAGTAGAAAACTGGAAGTCAAGTCCCCTCACAGATCAGGGGTAAGTGTTGCTTGGTGCCTCAGATGGTAAAGAACCTGCATGCCCAGGAGACCTGGGTTCAATCCCTAAGTCAGGCAGATCCCCCGGAGAAGGGAATGGCTACCAACTTCAGTGGAGAATTCCACTGAATTCTTACCTGGAGAATTCCATGGATGGAGGAGACTGGTAGGTTACTGTCCATGGGATCACAAAGAGCTGGACACTACAACTAAGCTACTGATACTTTCACTTTCAGGGTGAAGTGAGTTAGATGCCTGGGTACAAAATTTAAGGAGATACTTAATCTCAGGGTGCTTCCTTCAACCTGTAGCGTAGGTGCCTCATTCACCTCACCCAGATCTGGCCTTGTTTTCTTAAACTCACTCCAGTACAGAGAAGACACTACTGCTGATGGTTTCCTCTCTCTCTTTCCAGGAAAGTGTTTGTGGTTGCGTGTATATGTGTGTATGTGTGTGTGTTTCCTAAATATTGATACTTAGGACCATTGCTATACCACTACTCATTGTTTCGCACTTAGAATGAGGGTCGTCCACTCACTTCAATAAGTATTAATTAAAACACCTACTGTTCTGGGCATTTCGTTGTTATTGTTGTTGTTTAGTCACTAAGTTCATGTCCGACTCTTTGCAACCCCATGGGCTCTAGCCTGCCAGGCTCCTCTGTCCATGGGCTTTCCCAGGCAAGAATACTGGAGTGGGTTGCCATTTCCTTCTCCAGGAGGTCTTCCTGACCCAGGTGTTGAACTCTAGTCTCCTGCACTGGCAGGCATATTCTTTACCTCTGAGCCACCAGGGAAGCCTGTTCTAGGCATGTACACAACCCAAAGACCGAATGAACATGAACATGCTTCAGTCTTCCTAAGCATCGCATGCTATTTCATTGTATTGATGCACCATAATGGTTTTAACCGGTCTGGTATTGATGATATTTAAGTATTTGTTGTCACAAACTATACTTTGGTTAGCATCCTTTTTCATGTATTTTTCTGCCATGAAGTGAATATACCTGTAGGAGAAATTCCTGAACATAGAACTGCTGAGTGAAAAGGTGTGTCTGATCATTGATAGGTATTATCAAATTGTCACCCCCAAATGTTACTCCAATTCATAACCCTAAAGTGTAGATGAATAGTAAGATGCACTGATAATGCATCTTAGCAATCTTTTCATTATTTGCCTCTCTGAAAGGTAAATATTTGTTTTCCATTGTAATTTTAAGTTGTATTTATTTAATCATGAGTGAGTTTAAACATATTTTTATGTATTTTTTGAATACTTTTATGTGTTTTTTTCACTTTTGCCTACTTATTGTTTTTATGTTCTTTATTTTCTAGTTGATTTGGGAAAGTTTGGGATATATGAAGAATTATTTTTTTCTGAAATACACAATGCAAATGTTTTTCTCACTTTATTTTTAAAAAATTTTCTGTGGTAACATTTGTTGTGCAAAAGGATTTAATTTTTTAGTAGTCCATTTCAATTGTGCTTACCCGTCATATTTCATGGCAGGAAGACTTGCCCACTCCAAGATGGTAATAATATTTAAAATCTTCTCCTGATAATTTTATTGTTGTTTAGATGTACATTTTTGTACATGTGTGATTTATTTTGATACAAAGGATGATGCAGAAATTTAAACATAATGTTTTTCTCAAATAGCTATTAATTTGTCCCTGTATTTTTCAAAGTAATTCACTTTTTCTTCACTAATTTAAAATCCCCAAGTTTATCATAATAAATTCACCCTTCTTTTAGTTTATTTCTAGTATCATTATCTAATGTATTGCTGGGTTATTGCATGCTTTAATTTCTTTTTTCTTATAAATGCTTTTTAATGTCCTTTAAAGCAAGCTTATCTTCATTACTTTTTTTTATAGTTGACACAATAATTTTTTACATTGTCTTTAATATCATTTTTCAAATTCCAAAAAAGCATATAAGGACTGTATGCATTTAGAATAATACCTGTCACATAGTAAATACTCAATAAATTTTAGCCACTTAAATTGTCCAATGAAGTAAGATCTTTCTAGACCTTGAGAAGATGGTGACATTTCCATTGTCTCCACTCACTCCGCACTTGGATGTTGCTTGAATTCTCTACTCTCATATATTCAACCACAGCAGAATGCATGAAGCTGTCATCAGAAGTTATTTTTATTGTGGAGCTCTCCAGGGCTGTTAGGACTTTCTCCTATGCTCATTCCACAAAGCACCAAAAATTATTGTAACAATTGTTTTTCCTAATATGCACTTTTACTAGGAATCTTCCTATATGTCCAAGAGTCTTGTACCTGGAGCAAACATACACACTCCTGCAAGGATTCTCTCTTCTTCTTGTCCAGTTATTTTAAGAGTGGCAAAGTAATGGTGGGGCTTCCCAGGTGGTACTAGTAGTAAAGAACCTGCCTGCCAGTGCAGGAGACATAAAGAAACTTGGGTTTGATCCCTGGGTCAGGAAGCTCCCCTGGAGAAGGAAACAGCAGCTAACTCCAATATTCTTGCTTGGAGAATCTCTTGGACAGTGAGGCCTAGCACGCTACAGTACCCACGCCAGAGAGCAATGCTTTTAATTTTGTTTTAATTTTTGTTGGAATATAATTGATTTACAGTGATGTGTTAGTTTCAGGTATACAACAAAGTGAATCAGTTATACATATACATATAGCCACACTTTTTTTAAGATTAATTTCCCATATAGGCCATTACAGAGTATTGAGTAGAGTTCCCTGTGCTCGGTTCTTATTAGTTATCTATTTTATATATAGTACTGTATGTATATATGTCAGCCCCAATCTCCTAGTTTATCACCTGGTAACTGTAAGCTTGTTTTCTATATCCATGACTCTATGACTCTATTTCTGTTTTGTAAATAAGTTCACTTGTACCCTTTTTTTTTTAAAATTCCATATATAAGCGATATCCTATGATATTTGCTTTTTTCTGTCTGACCTACTTCACTTAGTATGAAAATCTGCAGGTCAATCTATGTTGCTGCAAATGGCATTGTTTTGTTCTTTTCTATGGCTGAGTAATATGATGTATGGGCTTCCCTGGTTGGCTCAACAGTAAAGAATCTGCCTGTAGCACAGGAGATGTGGATTTGATTTCCTGGGTCAGAAAGATCCCCTGGAGGAAGAAACACAACCCACTCCAGTATTCTTGCCTGGGAAATCTCATGGCAGAGGAGCCTGGCAGGCTACAGTCAAGAGGTCTCGCGAATCGGAGACGACTTAGCAACGAAATTACCACCAACCAATATAATGTAAATATGTACACATCTTCTTTATCCATTCCTCTATTGATGGACATTTAGGTTGCTTCCGTGTCCTGACTACTATAAATAGAGCTGCAGTGAACATTGGAGGTGCATGTATCCTTTCAAATTATGGTTTTCTCTGGGTATATACCTAAGAGTGATATTGCTGGGTCATATGGTAGTTCTACTTTTAGATTTTTAATAAACCTCCATATTGTTCTCCAGAGGCTCTTTTTTAGTTATATTTTTCAGACCCCTGAAGTTATAGTTAAAAGCCTGAAGGACCATTTCAAAGGGTCATAGAAAGCAGAGCTAATGGAACTCCAAGACTCCCGTGCATTTTCAGCCACAACAGTTCTTTATGTTTCAAGAAATACTTCATTGAGACAAATGATGAAAAAAAAATTTTTTTTACGTTTATTTATTTGTCTGGCTGTGTCAGGTCTTAGTTGCAGCATGCAAACTCTTAGTTTCAGCATGTGGGATCAAGTTCCCTGACCAGGGATTGAACTCAGGTCTCTTGTATTGGGAGCAGAGAGTCTGCACCACTGGACCAGTAGGGAAGTCCCCAATGAAATTATTTTTAAAATAAAGGTTGGGGAGGGGAGAACAAGGGAACAGAGAGACTCCTATCCAGCTCCCTAGTAGTATAGGCCAGGGTTTCTCAGCACCAAGATTATTTATTCTGGGGACTACATGCTTCTTCCTTGCAGGTGGCATATTCTGTGAGCTATAGGGTTACAGCAACAGCTTTGGCCTCTGGCTAGTAGCAATCCTCACACAACTGTAACAGAAGAAAATATCTGCAGACATTGTCAAAAATTGCATGGTTGGCAAAACTGTCCCCAGGTATAGATCATATGTTGGCATTGTGAGGTTGTTTTAGCAGGTGCATGAAGCACCTTGTATCTTCCTTCAGTTTGACAAGTTTGCTGTTGATAACAAGTTATGTTTTTCAATCCATTCTATCAGACTTTAGTTAATAGACATTTCCTCCGGGCTCTACTCAGTTCAGTTCAGTTCAGTCACTCAGTCAGGTCCCATTCTTTGTGACCCATGGACTCCAGCACACCAGGCTTCCCTGTCCATCACCAATTCCTAAAGTTTACTCAAACTCATGTTCATAGAGTCAGTGATGTCATCCAACCATCTCATCCTTTGTCGTCCCCTTCTCCTGCTTTCAATCTTCCCAGCATCAGGGTCTTTACCAATGAGTCAGTTCTTCACATCAGGTGGCCAAAGAATTGGAGTTTCAGCTTCAGCATCAGTCTTTCCAATGAACATTCAGGACTGATTTTCTTTAGGATGGAATGGTTGGATCTCCTTTCAGTCCAAGGGACTCTCAAGAGTCTTCTCCATCACAGTTCAAAAGCATCAGTTCTTCGGCACTCAGCTTTCTTTACAGTCCAACTCTCACATCCATACATGATTACTGGAAAAACCATGACTTTGACTAAATGGACTTTTATTGGTAAAGTAATGTCTCTGCTTTTTAATATGCTATCTAGGTTGGTCATAGTTTTTCTTCCAAGGAGTAAGTGTATTTTAATTTCATGGCTGCAATCACCATCTGCAGTGATTTTGGAGCCCCCCAAAATAAAGTCTTCACTGTTTCCACTGTTTCTCCATCTATTTTCCATGAAGTGATGGGACCAGATGCCATGATCCTAGTTTTCTGAATGTTGAGTTTTAAGCCAACTTTTTCACTCTCCCCTTTCACTTTCATCAAGAGGCTTTTTAGTTCTTCTTCACTTTCTGCCATAAGGGTGGTGTCATTTGCATATCTGAGGTTATTGATATTTCTCCCTGAAATCTTGATTCCAGCTTGTGCTTCATTCATCCAGCCCAGCATTTCTCATGATGTACTCTGCATATAAGTTAAATAAGCAGGGTGACAATATACAGCCTGATGTACTCCTTTCCCGATTTGGAACCAGTCTGTTGTTCCAGGTCCAGTTCTAACTGTTGCTTCTTGACCTGCATAAAGATTTCTCAGGAGGCAGGTCAGGTGGTCTGGTATTCCCATCTCTTGAAGTATTTTCCACAGTTTGTTGTGATCCACATTGTCAAAGGCTTTGGCATAGTCAATAAAGTAAAAGTAGATGTTTTTCTGGAACTCTCTTGCTTTTTTTGATGATCTAACAGATGTTGACAATTTGATTTTTGGTTCCACTACCTTTTCTAAATCCAGCTTGAACAATTGGAAGTTCATGGTTCACATACTGTTGAAGCCTAGCTTGGAGAATTTCTGAGCATTTCTTTGCTAGCGTGTGAGATGAGTGCAACTGTGCGGTAGTTTGAGCATTCTTTGGCATTGCCTTTCTTTGGGACTGGAATGAAAACTGACCTTTTCCAGTCCTGTGGCCACTGCTGAGTTTTCCAAATTTGCTGGCAAATTGAGTGCAGCACTTTCACAGCATCATCTTTTAGGATTTGAAATAACTCAACTGGAATTCCATCACCTCCACTAGCTTTGTTCGTAGTAGTTTCCTAAGACCCACCAGGCTCTATTAGATTTAGTCATTGAGTGTTTAGGACAGAGGAATGGTTAGGACAGAGGAGCCTGGCAGGCTGCAGTCCATAGTGTTACAGAGTCGGAGACGACTGAAGTAATTTAGTACACGCAGGTTAAGAAAACTGCATTGAGTCCTCCAATGTAATAGCATTTAACACTGGCCTTCTTGAAGACTTTAAATTGTAAGTTACTGTCCTAGTCATAAGAAAATGGTTAGTTAATGATGAACAGCGAATAAACATAAATCAAGCAATGTCTTCTCACTAGTGGGTTTCAGCCTCCAGTAGCCCATGAAAACATGCATAAGAGTTGGTCCCTGGGAGCTGATACCTTGAATAAGTCTTTGCTTTACTTTTATTTTTCCTCACTTAACCACTTTGATTTCTCTGACATAACACTTGCTCTGTGCTTGCACTTTGGAAACACTGCTGCTGCTGCTGCTAAGTCACTTCAGTCGTGTCTGACTCTGTGCGACCCCATCCCTGGGATTCTCCAGGCAAGAACACTGGAGTGGGTTGCCATTTCCTTCTCCAATGCATAAAAGTGAAAAGGGAAAGTGAAGTCGCTCAGTCATGTCTGACTCTTCGTGACCCCATGGACTGCAGCCTACCAGGCTCCTCCATCCATGGGATTTTTCCAGGCAAGAGTACTGGAGTGGGGTACCATTGCCTTTTCTGTTGGAAACACTACCAGCTTTCAAATCTTCGTTTTGGTCCTCCTGGTCCTAGCCACCAATGATTCTTATTTTATAATATCTGTTTTTAAAGATCACGACTGTCAATTTTGAAGAAAAGATATTTTATTTCATTTTCAAATGGCTCATAACTGAAAAAAGAACATTATTTGAAAAATTTCCTCTTCTCAGACTTAATTTCCTTCCAAAAAATATGAACATTCAGCCAGTAATGTGTTGTGGTTATTTCTTTTAGGAAATCAAATAAGTAGGTGTTTGCTAATATGATTATGTAATAAGAAATATTTAAAGTTGAAAAATAATTTCTGCTTTCTCTTGGCAGTTTATTAATTCCATAGCTGGCATGTGATAATGGGGGAAAATGTACTTACTATGCAAGTTATAATCAGGTGTCAAAGTTAAAAAATAAGTGACCTTATAAACCAAATTTTTAGTTTGTAATTTGCCAGTTATTTTTAAACTGGTCATTGTTTCTTTCAAACTATTACTGCAAGAAGGGTTAACTATTTTAATGAGAAATTCCAGTCTTGGTTTAAAAGTGTTCAAAGAAAGTTGAAAACTTGAAAATCAGATGCAAATGGTTGGTTGAGCAGCAGGTAAGTGTAGAATCAAACAAATAAAAGCCTTCAAGAATCTCCTGGAAATGTAAGTGATAAAAGCCTGTGGATTTGGAATTGCTGCACCTGAATTCACATTTGCCAAATTCTGCAAGTGTTATTGTTGACTGTAACTCCACCCAGCCATACCTGTAATGTGAAGAAGGTACCACATGCCTTCTTTCTTCATTCCTCCCACGTCGTAGATACCAACACAACCCAGAAGCCTTCACCAGCCTTAGGCTTAGAAGATTCAAGTTCATTTTCTGATGTTCTACCCCCTGCAATTTACTTGAGTAAGTTCTTTAACTGCTCTGAGCCCATCTTAGCTGTGTGGCTCTCACCTATCATAATTCCTTGACTGCAGCCAAACACGATCTAGAATAGTGGGTTTAGGACCCATATGAATCCCCCACACCTGGGTTTAGGACTAGTTTGTGAGCACTCCTCCGGTTATCCCCTGATAGGAGTCTGCCTGCAACTCGTAAAGTCAACCTGAAGGCCTGCCTCCGAAACTGTCACAGACTGTGAAGTGCCTAGAAATATGAACATTCACTACCTAAAGCAATGACACTGTTAAAGTGTGTATTCCTTTATTAACCCATACAACAAGTACTTACTAAGCACCTGCTAGGTGCCAGGCAATCTTCTAAGCCCCAGGACTAAAGCAGTAAGTAATATAGTCAACGTCCTTGATCCAAGGGATCTTACCCTCCAGTGAGGAGCAGAGACAAAAGACAAAGAAACAACCAAGAACAGCATTGTTCTATAATTTAAACCATGCTTCTAAGATTGAAAAACAGCTGTAGCATGAGATAAACAGCCGTGATCTTGGACGCAAGAGACCTGCACTTGTATGCCAATTTATTTTTTTTTTGTTTTGTTTTGTTTTTAATTAATTTTTATCGGAGTATAGTTGCTTTACAATGTCGTGTTAGTTTCTATTGGACACCAAAGTGAATCAGCTGTATGTATACATACATCCCCTTGTTTATGGATTTCCTTCCCATTTAAGTCACCACAGAGCATTGAGTAGGTTCCCTGTGCTCCACAATGGGTTCTCATTAGTTATATATTTTATACACAATAGAGTATGCCTGTCAAACCCGATTTCCCAGTTCATCCCACCTTCCCTTTCCCCCCCTTGGGGTCCGTACGCTTGTTCTCTGCATCGGTGTCTCTATTTATTCACCTTTTAGCTGAATCATTTTATGTAAATGACAGATTTTAATTTCTGATCCTGTTTCCTCACATGCAAAAAGAAAAGGAATCATCATATACATTTTTTGTTAGAATTAACTGATATAAGGCTGAAACAACCTCTTGCAATAAAATATTGAAAAAGAAAAAAATATTTATAAGGTTAAAGTTGTCTTCAACAGCACATTCTTTTTCAGCACTATGTCTTCTTTTAATTGTCCTTTATGATTAGTGAACAATTCAAAAATACACAAAAGTACAGAATTCTTCCTCTTGCCTAATGTAAAATGCATCCTGATGTTCTGTTAATTTTAGCAGAGCATCAGTAGGCAATGCAGAATGACACAGGCTCAGGGCCAGGAAAGAGGTGGCTAAATCCCAAATTAAATACAGATGATCCCATCTCAACTGTTAGCATTTTGAGGCACAAACCTCAATACCCTGATATTAGACTGAGATTCCAAAGCTTGATATTTTCATATGTTTCTTTGAAATGGATGCAACCACTTTTAAAAATGCCAAAGAAATTTACTACACATAATGAAGTTTAAGGGTGGAAATATTAAATGTCAAGCCAAATGTTTGCACTTCAGTCTGAAATCTGACAACATAAAATAGAAAATATTATAAATTAGAATTCAATTTGGGGACTACCAATTTTGCTCCATTAATTTGTTCATTTGACAAGATGCAGTCTGTTTTTTATTTTTTTTAATGAGCATTATATAAGGATGTTTTATTTGAGTTGATATACCACATCATCAATAGGGGTATGTGTAGTCCATTGATGCAGGAACATATATTTTTACTATAATATTTCTATGCCTCAGCTTGTCTCCCAAAACTCAGATGCATTTTACCAACTGCCTTAATTTCTCTGCCTGAATAATTCACTGGCATATTAAGTTCAACAAATTCAAGTGGCCTTTTCTAACTTCTCTAGCAGAAGATGAATAACTTCTCTCTTCTGGGCTTTCTTTACCACTGTTTATGTCTCTTAATTTTGTTTTACTTCCTTCAAACTTCCTAATACATAAATGTTGTTTTGTCCTTAATAAATCTAAGAGCTTTTCAAGAATAATTATCTTGACTTTTTATCTTTGAACCCAAAAAAAGTTCAGGTCAATGCAAATGAATACTCAAAAAAATTTTTTGTTGAAGAAAAAGAATGAATAAATAAGTGTGTAGAAAATGCACACATTTATATAACTTCCTCATGATTTGTTTAAAAACTGGTGTAACATCTTTGGTCTGCTTTAAAAGGAACACTTTAAATTTTTAAAACAGATTTTATTGAATTAAACCTTTGGTACTAGAGAATAAATATCAGAATTTGGTTTTAGAAGATAGTCATAATAAAAATCTTCTGATACATCTGTATCATCTGGGTCTCTCTATAACACACAATGCAATAAACACTGTAGATAATCTTTAGACCACGAGCATTCTTGTACTCTGAACAATTTCCCTACAGTTGATATGATTCTTTAATGATGTTCCAATGTTTGTTTCTCCATTCTCTGATTTGCTTATTTTTCCTTATTTTGAAAATGCCAGTGTTGTTGTCTCTAAACAATGTCAGCCCAGAGCCCTAGGCAGACAGAGTGAGACAAATGTGCCAAACATATGGATGACAGGGGAATAGTTTTCCCAGAAATGATAACCACATAAAAGTGTTAAGAATGTCCTCCTTAGCTTTGGGATTTTTTTCACAAGATTTCTTGCAAATTATATGGCCTGAAGTGGGAGTCATACAGAGGGGTAAGGAAAGTAGTTCAGTATTTTCAGAAAAGAGAATCACTTTCTTGACATACAAAATAACTTCAATATTCCTACAGAATATTTGTAACTGAAATTAGGGTCCAGGTGCTTGCCACTCAAAAGTCAATACAGAGGCCAGGTTGGTGCAAAGGAAAGTTGGCTTTACTTTGGATGCCAGCAATTAGGGGGAAGGGCAGACTTCTATCCAAAGGCTGAATCCTCCTCCCTGACAACAAGTGGACAATGGCTTTTACAGGCAGAGAGAGGGGGTTACATGGGAAAACAGCACAGTCAGCTCTGATAGTCATCTTGAAATTGGTTATTGGTGGCCTTATCAGCATCACCTTGATTGATTTAAGTAGTTGATATTCAGTTCCAGGGTCAGTTTGTTCCCATTTCCTGGAGGACACTTCATGGAATTGTGGCAGCTTATGTCATGGCTACAGTCACGTAGTTAATTTCTTCCACCTGGTGGAGGTATCAGTATCTATGAAGGATATGACAGGATATGGCTCAGAATATTGGCCATAGCCCTTGAGAAGGAACTAAACCTCCTGACGATGCTTAATGACTATGGATTCCTTTGTTTTCCTGTGTTTCTGCTTGCTCTCATTTCTCTAATGAAACTCATTCTTTGGGTACACTTTTTCCACAGACAAAAGGCAGGGTGAGGACGTGGGGGGCAAGGACCATAGGGTCCTGCTCCATTTCATATTGACTCTGCTTCTAGAAGGGCACTTTTTGAAAATATTTCTGTAAAACAGGAAAATCAGTACTGCTGGATTTAGGAGAATAACATTTAGGAGACATAAAGGGAGAAGTCATTCATTGATATTGGGGACATCATGTACTGAACACCTGCTCTGCTGGACACTAGACAAAGAATTGGGAGCACCAAAATTGATATTATATGGCTTTGCCTTCAAGAAGCTTAAATTATCAACCACTTCATACTTGTTTAATTCAGAGGGAGGCTAAAGGGCTTTCCATGGCTTATTTTCAGTGATTCAACTTGTGGTAAATTGACCTGCTCCTGAGAACTTCTAAGAATTTCTGAGAACTGAGGATATAGTAGTGGGAACAGACAATCAAATGATTTCTATTAAATGGGAAAGAGTATGACAGACGTTTTCACAAGATTATCTGGTAGTCGAAAGCACCAAGACAGCTTTCTGGATGAGGCGATACTAAGATTTGTCCTGAAGGAGAGGGAAAGAGCCAGCCACGGGAGAGACATCTACAATAAGAGATTTAGAGCGAGAACACAAAACATTTGCGCAACTCTGCATAGACGAGGCAGGCAGGAGCAAAGTGTCTGCAGCAGGATATGCCCTGTGGGACGTGAGGGAGAGATAAACGACAGCCAGACCATGAAAGTTCTCATGCATACCACCCAGGCATTTGTATATTATTTTGACAAACCTGGGAAAACGAGACAGAGAAAGCTGAACTACCAACAGGATGGAAGTAAGACAAAATGGAAGAAGGGACACTTTAACTTATAGATTAGATGACATGGGATTGAAGAGAGAAAAGGAGGGGCTTGGTTAGTTCTTGAGCTTCTACAGGCATGTGACTGGATCGTCTGGTGTAATGGAAACATGGAGCTGGAGAGAGACAAGAGGGTCACTTAGGAGGCACTTGCCATAATTCATAACAGAATCATCTGGGAGTGATAGACCTCTAGAAAGAAGAAAAAAGATGTGAGCAATATTAGGGAAGTAGTGTTCATGTGATTTATAGACCTATTGGCTATGAGGGAGGAAGACATGGCAGATGACCTAGTGATCTCCAGCCTGGGAAACAGGCAGTGATGATGGCATTAAACCTAGTGGAAGTGGCACAGAGTTCATTGTGGAGGTGGGAGAAAAGCTTGCTTTATTTATTTATTTTGGCCACGAGGCAGGTGGAATCTTGGCTCCCTTCCACCCCCTGCATTGGAAGATGTAGTCTTAACCACTGGACCACCAGGAAAGTCCCACTTGCTTTATTTATTATGTTGACTCACACGTATTTGCTCAGCATCTTCATGGAGTAGCTGAAAGTTACCCAAGAGCTAAAACTGTATAACTTAGTATGATTTTTCATTTAAAATGTTTTCTAAAATGTTGCCCAGATATGTCTCTAATACATAAATGAGATACATGAAACTGACTCTTTGGGACCCCATGGTCTATACAGTCCGTGGAATTCTCCAGGCCAGAATACTGGAGTGGGCAGCCTTCCCCTTCTCCAGGGGATCTTCCCAACCCAGGGATCAAACCCAGGTCTCCCTCATTACACGTGGATTCTTTACCAGCTGAGCCACAAGGGAAGGTCAGGAATACTGGAGTGGGTAGCCTATCCCTTCTCCAGCAGATCTTCCCAACCAGGAATTGAACCAGGGTCTTCTGCATTGCAGGTGGATGCTTCACCAACTGAGCTATCAAGGAAGCCCTGACTTTTATGCCACTCGCTTAGAATTATTTCTATATGTTTTTACTTGGACAAAGGAAAAAGCATTACTATTTGGCAAGTGCCTATTTTATGCAGGCACTGTTTTAGAGTGTTTCTGCATATTATATCCTCTAACGCTCACAAAAGTTGAAGTAAATGATGTCCAGGAAAGTTCAGGGAACGGTAGTCATCTCCATTGATAGCCTAAACTTTAGCTTTGTAAGTTACTAGTTCTCTGGGCCCAAGGCCTCAGACTGAGACAGAATACTTTATCTTTTGAGGGCACTTAGCTTTGTACATCTTTGGTAGAGTGGTAATCCATTTGGTCTCATGGTGTGTGAAAGGTTAAAATTGTAATATATCCTTTGAACACTGGATGGCAATATTCTGAATAGGCTAGTCCACTTCCCTGTGTTGGAGACAGTCTTATACAGGGTTTATATAACAAAGCTTCTGAAATCCTATTCAGTCTCTGGCTTTCTGAGCCTTGCATAGTGTTTTTGCCAATAGGGAAGAGAAAAACTAATTTGGCTAAAGTGCCAGTCAGTCCATCCAAATGCTTGCAACAGGTCAATCATATTATCCTGAATGATGGAAACAATACACATGATAAATTAATTCCAGGAGGCCAAGAGCTAAGCTTTCTCATAGTGAAATTAAGAAGTTGAACACATTCAAATAATTTCTGCCTCAGTGCCAAATGTGAGCTTCAATAATTTTGCAGCATTCACATCTGATGAGCATATTCTGAAAGGGATGTGGTTTGGGTGTGAATATGTTTCACTGTCCCCCAAACTGGGGAATCTGTGGAGTCTTTTATCATACGGGTGTCTTTGGGACAACATAACACCAGATTCTAGAGAAGGACATGGCAACCCACTCCGGTATTCGTGCCTAGAGAATCCCAAGGATGGAGGAGCCTGGAGGGCTACAATCCATAGCATCGCAAATTAGAAATGTGCGGTGGGAGATATGAGAACAGTGTCAGCTGGCTGAAATTTGGTATTAAAACAAAAGGAGAAGGATTGTGTGTGAAGATGAGAAGAAGGGGTTCATTCTCTGAATTATTTGTGCATGTATGACTTCCCCTGTCCAAAAGCAGAAATGTAGAGCTGGGTGTATTTTCATGTTTTCTGTTTGTTTGTTTTGAGAGGCTCAATTATGTGACCTGCAGCCAGACTTGTACAATTTCAGAAAGTCATATGTCAGGTCCCTTGGTGGTTCATAGGCTAAACTCTAGGAAAGTTCCCCCAATTTCTCTAACGTTTCAGAGCTAGAACTTAATGATAGATTAGAAATCAAAGCTAATGAATACATTCCTGAAGCCAGCCATGTGTCATAAAAGCACAGGCTTTGGTCATTTCCCTGGGCAGTGTCTCAAAATGGTAATAAGAAAAAGTAGTATTAGGAATTACATTCAACCAAAAGCACCTGGTGAAGCTCAGCTCTCGGGAATGCCTGTCAGAGCCGAACCTGCTTCAGGAGCAGATGTGTACTCGGGTCAGATGGGATTTATTCTCATCTATCACAGCTTGCTCTCCTAAACTCCTCTGCCATTCTCTTTCTAGTGCAAGTGATGTTATGAAACACGGGGGGAAATATTATACTTTAAAATAAAAAGCACTAGCTGCAAAAAGTTGTTCCCATGAGAAAAGCATGGGATGTGTGTGTACCATTTAAGTTTTGTCTTCAGCTGTATAACATGATTTCTGTGTGAGTTTAACTGAGATGGTTGAAATATACAGGAGATGCTGAAATATAAGATGAAAATTGTCCTAAGCTTAAAAAGAAAATATCAGAAAGCAAATCAATTTTATTGGATTTCAATCCCTCTAATTTCTAAAACAGGGTAGAATTGGGGATAATTATATCTTCTCTGAGTAGCTGATCATCACTTTCTGGGTTTACAGCAACATAACAGCAGTAGGTTAAAGAAAAGTATTCTGTTTATAAGTAAGAGAATATGCATTTAATTAAGCCATAAGGGAAGTAAAACGTTATTTTTCTAATTGCATGTACATTCTTGTTTATATGTTATATATGCAGTTTTTAAAAAGCTTCAATGTATATTGTTTCTAGACTGTTTATTACACTTGTAGAGAGGCAATGATGAAATAGGCATTTGGTTGTGGAGGGATGTTCACAGAGGTCATCATCTAAAAATCCAGTGGATCTTAAACTTGGCTCAATAATTGGCAAGTCTTTTAAAAATGCGTATTCTAAGCTACATCCTAGCTCTAATGAATCAACATCTTCAGGCATGGCACACTCATATACTGTCATTAGAAATGATGAGATAGCCCCTTTTGTTGGGTGCCATGGCCCAGCAGACAGTACCCTGGGGAAGTCTCCTTTCAGGACAGCGCAGACCTGACCACCATCCTAAATGCCCCTTGATCTTCAGGAAATGAGATGCTTCATTCCTCTGCCAGTGGGCAGCTTACCCACCTGTGGCCTACTTTCCTTACCCTGCTGGCTTCCCACTTAAAAGTTCTCCAGGAGGGAAGCAACCACTAATCCTTATCCTGAGGGAACATGCATTGAGGAACATGCACTGGTCCTTTGGTCCATGTTGGCTGTACTTCAGCCCAGTCAATATCTGGTGCATGCCTGCCCTATCTCCTTATATGTTTCTCTGGCTGGGAAAAAGAAGTATTCTCTCCTTTTCTCTCAGCAGAGAAAGGTCAAAGTATTTCCCACTCTGACACATTTCTTTAAGAAATTGATCTTTCCAAATGGTAATTTTCTTTGCTATATGCTGGAGATATAGGAAAGATAGATAGTTAAGAGACCAGCTCATTCACCATGCAAAAAGAGGAGATAAATTTAATAATTCTCTTTAGAATAGGGAAATATTTATTCAAAAATGTTTTCAGCTCTCAGCTTTAGCCCATATTCAGGGAGTCACCTTAACACCCTGTTCCATAAGTGTTTAAACTCAGTGAGCTGAGTTCAATCATAAAAATATTGTGATGGTTAATTTTATGTATCACCTGACTA
Organism: Dama dama; assembly: GCF_033118175.1. Taxonomy (NCBI): domain Eukaryota; kingdom Metazoa; phylum Chordata; class Mammalia; order Artiodactyla; family Cervidae; genus Dama; species Dama dama. The sequence continues at coordinate 20,899,577 of NC_083686.1, read as the reverse complement.
GCCATGGAGTTCCCAGATATTTGATAAAGCATTATTTCTGGTGTGTCCCAGAGAGTGATTTTGGATGAGACTGACGTTAGAATCAGTAGACAAAAAAGCAGATTGCCCTTCCCCAATGTGGGTGGACATCAGCCTATCCATTGAAGGACTGAATAGAACAAAGAGGTTGGGTAAGGAAGAATTCTCTCTTTCTGCACGATTGCTTTCAAGCTGACACATGGGTTTTCTCTTGTCTTCTGACTTGGATTGAAACTTCTCTTCCGCTCTCCAGGTTTTTACCTGGGCTTGGACTCTCCAGGGTCCCTGTCTTGGTGACTGCAGGTCTTGGGACTTCTCAGCCTTCATAACGGTTTTTTAGCCAATAGATAGATAAATAAATAGACAGACTGCTAGTCTGTTTCTCTGGAGAACCCTCATACAGACATGTAATTCCTTCTCACACTCCTTGCTAATCTGATTCTGTTGGACTGTTGGCTTGCTCACACCAACCCTCCACCCAAGATTCCGTCAGACAAAACTTATCCTATAGCTTTTCACTTCTCTGCTTACGCAAAACCCATCTCAACTAGCTTGCATCAATTCAGTTTAGTTTTAAATCTGTCTACTCTTCAGAGATTTTTCATGCTAGTTGCTAAAGTTTTGGCAGCTTCCCGTTGGCCATTGTGGGAGTATTTATACCACAAAATTGATAAATGTAAAAATCAGGGTTGGAGGGAAGGGACCCAGTTTTACTGACACCAATCAAGAGGAATAATATAAAATTCTACTTTAAATGACCCCTTCTGAAGATCAGTGCTCTATCCTATAAGAATGAATGTTACATTTAAAAAATGCCAATAAAAGGTTTCTTTTTTTTTTAAAAAAAAAAAAGTAAAGTAGTAAAAAAGAGAAAGAAAATCTGTCTGTCCCACCTCTGAGACCCAGGTTGAGCCATCAGAGAATTTAGCAACTGAATTCTTCATATGCAAAATGAAGAAGATGGCAATCATATAATCATGACAAAAGTATGATATATGTGTGTTGAAGTGCTTTGTAAAATCTAACATAGGATGCGCATATTTATATTTTAATTATTATTTCAAATTCCTTAAGATTTGGACCTCCCTTTCTTCTTCTTTAGCTACTCCCCAACTATTAGCTCAGTACCTGATTGTGGGACTGTTTTCTTTATTTCCTGAATATAAACTAAGGTTTTTCAAAGTTAACAATACAAAATAATCTCCACATGGGAAAAAATCAATAGGCATTGTAGCCTTAACTCCGTGTCCTTGGAAATATGTCCTCCATTTGGGAAAATCACTGTTAATTATGGTTGCTAGGAGCTCAGTCTTATCTATTATTTAATTGCCTAGTATTTTAATAAATATAGTCTTAAAATTCAGGAAGTGAAACAATATAGAAAAGATACATAAAGGCTCTTGAGGTACAAATGACCTCAGGCACAGATCAAAAACATTATCACCATGATTATTACAAGAGAATGAAACAGGGGCTTCCTAATCAAATTAGTAAAGAAAAAGAAATAAACTTTCCACTGCCAAAGTATGATATTTAGTACTATGGAATAAATTCACTTTCTAATATGAGTATAACATGACTCATAGCCAATTACATAATTTGAAAACTCTACCAAAAAGTAATAGCAATCTTTCAGAAAATAATCCAAAATTCAATAAAGAACTTGTTCTTTCAGTTTATTTAAAATGTTCAATAACCTTTTCATTTTTTGAACAATGACAAATATTTAGTCAGTCCAAATGGTAACTCCTTAAAGATCCAACAATTTGCAATCCACTTTCTTTATATATACATATATGTAGGATATATATAATTTTATTTATTTATTTATTTATTTATTGGCTGTGCTGGGTCTTGGTTGCTGCTCCAGCTTTTCCCTAGTTGTCCTGAGCGGAGCTACACTTTAGTTGCAGAGCATGGACTCTAGGGAGTGTAGGTTTCAATACTTGAAGTACATGGGCTCAGTAATTGTGGCTCATGGACTCCAGAGCACAGGCTCAATAGTTGGGGCACACAGGCTTAGTTGCTCTGGCGCATGTGGGATCTTCCAGATCAGTGATTAAACCCTTGTCTCTTACATTGGCAGGTGGATTCTTTACCACTGAGCCACCAGGGAAGCCCTGTGATCCACTTTCAAGCAAACATTCCAGCTGCTATAGAATATATGTGGGCAAAATTTAGTGGCATCCAAGTGAAAGTGTTAGACTCTCAGTCATATCCGACTTTTTGCGACTCCATGGGCTGTAGCCTGGCAGGGCTATCTATCCATGGGAGTCTATCCATGGGATTCTCCAAGCAAAAATACTGGAGTGGGTTGCCATGCACTCCTCCAGGGGATCTTCCTGACCCAGGGATCTAACCCATGTCTCTTATGTTTCCTGTATTTGCAGGTGGGTTCTTTACCACTTGTGGCTCAGTTGGTAAAGAATCTGTCTGCAAAGCAGGAGACCCCGGTTCAATTCCTGGGTCGGGGAGATCTGCTGGAGAAGGGAATGGCTACCCACTTCAGTATTCTTGCCTGGAGAATTACATGGACAGAGGGCCCTGGAGGGCTATAGTCCCTGGGATTGCAAAGAGTCAGACATGACTGATTGACTAGCACTAATTACCTATGTATGAATGCATTCAAGACACATCTAGTGAATGAGTACCATCTACCAGTCTCAAAGGTGTAAAAGATATCACCTGCCTCTATGGGACTTACTAAATAGCAAGGAAATGGTTAACTAAATAATATAATTTAAGTGAAAATGACTCAGTTGTGTCTGACTCTTTGCAACCCCATAGACTATATAGTCCATGGAATTCTCCAGGCCAGAATACTGGAGTGGGTAGCCTTTCCCTTCTCCAGGGGATCTTCCCAACCCAGGGATCAAACCCAGGTTTCCTGCATTGCAGCTGGATTTTTTACCAGCTGGCCCATAAGGGAAGCCCAAGAATACTGGAGTGGGTAACCTATCCCTTCTCCAGCAGATCTCCCTGACCCAGGAATTGAACCGGGGTCTCCTGCTTTGCAGACAGATTCTTTACCAACTGAGCTATCAGGGAAGCCCAATAATATAATTTAATGTGGTAATAATTGATTGGTACAGTATTATGTGGAAGTATGTGGCAGAAGCAACTACCCCTGTGTCATGGGATCTGTGGGTGTGGAAGAGATCATACCCTAAGGAAGGCTCTGAAAGCTCGTGTGTCGCATTCTCTCCCTCTCTTCTTTCATTTTCTCCTCTAAGTTATTCTCTATTTCACTTTATTCCAAATATTTTTCTTTTTTTTCTCCTTGTCCCAACCTACCTAGTATTAGACCCTTTAGTCTTTCTGCATTTGGAACTGACTTTGGGCTTGAGCAACAGTTCTCGTTAAAGCTAAAACTCACTTAATTCATATCTAAAGTCAGTTTCCTAAAACCACACAGAAACCTACAGTCTTGATAAGTGTGTGAGCCCTAAACTTGTAATCAGATGATCTGGATTCAAATTGTGATTTTGCTGAGCAATAATAGCCAGGTGGCTGAAAATAAATAACCTCTCAGAGTCTAAGAGTCTTCGTTTTCATAATGAGCCTAACTTACAGGGATGTTGAAAGGAGAAATGTAGTAAAAGTAGTGTATAAAATGAAGAGTAAGTCAAATAAAAGCAATCTTATCAAAGGAACAAATAACCCCCCCCCCAAAAAAAGATATAATTTGACTCATCCAGGAGGTGTTTTAGGAGACTTTGTTTTGAAATACATAGAAAGTTGAACCTCAGTTGTGCCTTTACAAAATGAATCCGATTGCAGAGCTGAGAGAGGTGGGGCTGTATTGTGCAGAAAACTATTTTGTTTTTAATAGATTTTGTTAGGGAAATGTCTAAGTCATTGAATATGACTGACAGAGTTTGAAAACAAAACATTTTTAAGACTATATATTCATCATATATTTTACTCTTTCCATTTGTATAGCTTTTTAAAGATAGAATGAAACCTTCTTACCATGTGAATCTGGGAAGTTTCTTCAGCATAGAATGGACTCATTTAATTGTTCAAAATACTTAGACACAGATTTATATTATTGTCTACAATTTTTTTTTAAAAAAATCCAAAAAATACTGAGCAGCCTACACTGTATTTTTCATAACTACAGAATGCTCAAAAAATCTAGCAGCTTAAAGGAAAACGTATATAATAATAGTGAATTACCATGATCGTTCCATTTACAATAGACCCTCATCTAGGATCTAGAGTGACAACCCACTCTTTTCTCATAGTATTTCCAGATGATGGACCACTTTTTAGCAGAAATTTTTTGGAAGGATGTGTGTGTGTGTATCTATACATAAAAGATTTTGTATACTTTGTTTTCTTCTAAGATAATTTTTTTTTAAGTTTCCCCTCTCTTTGGACAAGGCCACATTTAATTCAAGACATTTTAAGAAAACTATCTACTTCTATTTTGCTTGTTGATTAATACAACCTCTCTTTGAACAAATATTTATAGAGGAACTCGTATGTGCCAGATAACCTTTCAAGGGTTATTTCATCTAACTGTCATGACAACACTGCCAGAGTTTGGACTGAGACAAACCAAGTCAAATTCTGTCAGAAGCACGCCTAGGTGTTCTGTCATCCATATCTTTGTGGAATTAATTTGCTCATCTAAGCAATTCGGCAGGAAATGTCAAAACCTGTTTTCAACTGTTTTTCAATGTCACCCCTTCACTGTAAAAAGGCACTTTGGAGTCACTGTGTCTTGGCTGAGGGCGCTCCGCTCGATTTCCACATCACACAGGAAACACAGTTCAGTAGAACCCTGAAAAAGTGAAAGTGTTTAGTCACATCTGACTCTCTGTGACCCCCATGGACTGTAGCCCACCAGGCTCCTCTGTCCATGGAATTCTCTAGGCAAGAATACTGGAGTGGGTTTCCATTCCTTTCTCCGGCAGATCTTCTTGACCCATGGATCGAACCTGAGTCTTCTGCTTTGCAGGCAGATGCTTTACCATTTTTGGCCACCAGAACTTGGAACAGAAATCCTACCCCTATCCAGAGGATCTGCCACCTAGTGGTGAAGTTTAGCAAAACTTTTTGTTGTCTACTAAGGCCATAGTTTTCTTCATAATTGTATTTTTCTTAGCTCTAGATAAGGGTCAGCTTTGCTCAGCTACTTCCAGTGAGAAATGCAGACACATTTACATGATAATAAACCAGCAGGCAGAAATTCTCGGGATGACAAGAAATCCCTTCGGCTCTCCCTTTTTCAAGGAAAAGGAGAACGTGCACCCGCTAATCAATGGCGCTTCCTGTGAGAGAGGCCTAACACTCCATATGCAAAAAAAAACAAAAACAAAAACCCACGCAGGAGCAAACTGCAAAGAGACTTGACAAAGAATTCAGTCCACTGAACTAGAATTTGGCTGCTTCTGGATTCTTAAATTAAGTGCGCTTTTGTTTCTCTGACTTTCAACAAGGGTATTAGCAAGTATTTTCCTCCTTGGTTTCCTGCTTTTTTAGCATATAAAAATACACATTTCAGTATTCCTCACCAAATGACAAATATGAAGTGTTTGGGAATTTTCAGAGGAACAGTATTTTTGCAGACATTGCAGTTTGCCAAAAATTCTGAAGTTGAAGTCTGAGGAAGAATGAGACTTGCATGAAAAGACCAGGCAAGAAGTCTATCATTCCTAAGTCTCGTGTCAGCCTACAATGTTGTATTTCGTGTTACAATCCCATCCTGACACTGAAACATTCATAATGCTGAGATCTGGGGCCAGGATGAGATGTTGTTTTGGAGTGGGGATGAATCGAGTCACTCATTCTCAGATAAAACGCACCCTCAGTCAAGAGCTCCATGACTCTCTGTGAGACAGATGGGAAGTCCTGATGCATACCAGGCCACTGTTCTCCAGCAAAGAAAACAAAAACCCAGGTGCAGAATGTATTGGAACAGTGCAGATGGGCCTTCAAGGGTGTTCGCTGTTTACAAGAACAGGAACGGGCTCTCATCAGTGAGTGACCGCTCTTCCTGGGGATCTGTTTCCCCCAGCTGGTCTCAAGCAGCATACTCCCCCCACCCCCCAACAAAGGCCCAGGCAGCAGCTGTCAATGACCTCTGGCCCTTCAAAGGGAGAGTCTGGGTGGCTGCTCTCACCCTGTCAAGATCTGCTAATTATGTGAATGCTGAGAGTCAGAGACTCCACACTAGCATGGTTTTTCTATAGCCCGTCTGCCTCCCACACATCTTTCTCTTGTCTGCAGTCTTTTTAAGGAAAACAATTTACATCTGTTTCTATACAGATTCCTGGCATCTCTTCCATCCAGTTGTATGTTATCAGCTCCCAGTTCTGTCTGAAACGTGCTGTTATTCGGGGAATTGCAAGTCAGCTCGAAGAAGAGGAATTTGAAAAGAGAGAAGGGTCCTCTTGATACCTACCCTCTGCCATGTACCTGTCTGTCGTTTGCAGACAAAGCTTCGTCTGATCGTCCTCATAGCCCCTAGAAGAGAACATGGCTGTTCACACTTGGCGGGCAAGGAAACGGAGCTGACACTCTTCACGACTGTCTAATCTCTCCTCCTCACTTCATCTTTCACATGACCTCATTTATCTTTGTTAAAATTCTATTTCATACACCACTGCTCTTCCCTGACCTAGTCAAGGAATTACAAACTACTCCATCTGCTTTTTAAGAGGTAGTCTCAGCCTAACCAGTGTCCACTGTTCCTCATACAACTAACGCTTTTCTCCCTTACCTGTCTTCCCCTTTCTGTTCGCCCTTCTTCCAGGGAAATCCTACCATGTTCTGCAGATCAGAACAAGTATCAGGTCACTGATGAAAGCTTTTCTCTATCTTTAATATGTACTACATAACTTTTATCATGTTAAACTTAGTGTCTCTCAGTCCATTAAAGATGATTTTGAACTATCTATGCATGCACTGAAAATCATTACCACGATGCAATATTATAATGATCTCCATGGGACACTGTATTAAGTATCATGTAAGAAGAATTAGGGGATTCCCTGGGGCTCAGATGGTAAAGAATCTGCCTGCAATGCAGGAGACCCTGGCTCGATCCCTGGGTCAGGAAGATCCCCTATAGAAGGAAATGACAACTCACTCCAGTATTCTTGCCGAGAGAATCCCATGGACAGAGGAGCCTGGTGGGCTACAGTCCCTGGAGTCACAACACGACTAAGCAACTAACACTTTCAGCACTAAAGAGAATTAGAAAAAAGAGGCTACATTTCTGATCTCTTCTGAGCTAAGCTGAAAGAGAAACAGAAAGTAGAGAGCTGAGTCACATAATACAATATAAAAGTAAGCTTCCAAGTAAGAATTTCTTATCATTTGATTTTGTCTAGAGATGTTGAAATCAAAGATGTTCAGACACTTGTATTCTGTGAGGATGGCTCAGGTGAAGGAAAATTTGTATTGCATCATTACAATTGATGAAACCTATTCATTATTTCATTTTATAATCTCATTTTATACATAAGCAGAGATGTACCAATAAATGCTAAATAGCCTTTCTGAAATAAAAAGGGGCCTTGATTTGTAGTCTTTGCCAACTTATTTAGTACAAATATTTCTACTACTACTGTTTCAGTTTCTAAATGCTAATGTGACATCTCCTATCACAGGGTTAGAAGAATTATGCACACGGTCTCTTCAGTTCAGTTCAGTTGCTCAGTCATGTCTGACTCTTTGCGATCCCATGGACTGCAGCACACCAGGCTTCCCTGTCCATCATCAACTCCCGGAGCTTACTCAAACTCATGTCCATTGAGTCAGTGATGCCATCCAGCCATCTCATCCTCTGTCGTCTCCTTCTCATCCCGCCTTTAATCTTTCCCAGCAGCAGGGTCTTTTCCAATGAGTCAGTTCTTTGCATCAGGTGGCCAAAGTATTGGAGTTTCAGCTTCAGCATCAGTCCTTTCAATGAATACTCAGGACTGATTTCCTTTAGGATGGACTAGTTGGTACTCCTTGCTGTCCAAGGGACTCTCAAGAGTCTTCTCCAACACCACAGTTCAAAAGTATCAATTCTTCGGTGCTCAGTTTTCTTTATAATAGTCCGGTCTCTTAGGAGCTGGTATGAGCCCCCTCCAGCACACCTCTCAAAAAGCCACGTATTATTTCTATTAAGCAGATGAGGAAACTGAGGGTCAGAGAGGGTTTGTAACTTGTCCAAGACCACCTTGTAGATATATGGAAGGCATGTGCTTTCAGTCTGGTATGTGAGATTACAAATTCCATTCTCCCCTGCTAACGCACACTGTCTAGACAGCGTCAATAAGTGATGGCCTTAAGGACATGGAACATTTCTCAGTCCCTTGATGCTTCTCCCAGGAGTAGGGAAGCCGAACACAAAGAAATAGTCACATGGTGGGCAAGTCTTCAGTAAAACGTTTCAACAGAGGAGAAATTTCTGGTAGCGTATAGTGATGATTCTCAGAAAGAGAGAAAGATGAGCAGGAATAGAGCTTTTGCCTTTCATGTAATCATCTCTCTACTTCTACAAGCCCCTCACTTTCACAGAAACACTACTTTCCTCTAGGCCTTAACTTAGCCACACAGCAGACTTCTCCCTGTAGTTTGTACTTTTTCCCCTCCCTCATTTCTTTCTTTCCTTCCTTTCTTTTTCCTTCCTTCCTTCTTTCCTTCATTTCTCCTATGTCCTTTCTTACTTACTTCCTCTCTTTCTCATTTATTTCTTTGCCTAACACTATTCTATTGTTGCCCCTTCATTATCAAGGATCTGAAATAATATGTGGCACTATTTACCAATGAGGTATGTCATATGTAATTCATCCTGCAAAAGTCATTTGGCCAAGTAGGATATAAAAAAGTAGTTACAGAGTCAGGATGTGTTAATGGAGTACACAAAAGTGTGTTGTCAGGGTCAAATACATTTGCCAAGAGGCATAAAAATACTCTCATTAAAAGTATGGAGTAAAAAATTAATCTGTGGGATATCAAGCACTATTTCAACTCGTCTCAGTGTGAATAAGGGGCTTCCCTGATGGCTCAGATGGTAAAGAATCTGCCCACAATGCAAGAGACCCAAGTTCGATCCCTGGGTAGGGAAGATTCCCTGGAGAAGGAAATAGCAATCCACTCCAGTATTCTTGCCCAGAGATTCCCACGGACAGAGGAGCCTGGTGGGCTACAGTCCGTGGGGTCACAAAAAGTCAGACACAAATACAAAAGCATGTACAAACCAAGGTTAAAGTCTAAATGTTTGTGTATAAAACTTTCAGATCTTCATATCTTACAGAGAAAAAAAAAAGATTATAGAGCTGTAAAGAATATACATAGTGCACTTCCTTTAATTCCCATAATGAACTCGCCCGATACACTGTTTAACACTAAAATGAATTTCTAACTTTAACAACAAGGACCTCTGATCACTGACATGGTATATCAAGTGAAATTCAAAACAACACATGAAGAAAAGAAGCCTTCCAGTTAAATCAAATGATGCTTTTAAAAAGTCACACACTCAGGAATCACTTTGTAGCCCTTGGTTTTTGGTCTGAAGTATTTATTCCCAAGGGGAGAATCGGCCCCTCTCCTGCCCACCAGCACCCTCTTCACATCTCCCATTTGTCAAGCCATTTGTCAACACACAGCAGTCTCCAGAGTGCCTGGACTTTGTCAGATTCTCATCTGGGAAGCAAAGCAAAGCTGTCTAAAGTCACTTGCACAGCCACCTCCTTACAATGACCAGAACCCAGCCTCAGAGAAATCCACCCCTTCAAAACCACACTCATGGAACAGAGTTCTCTAAGTAGCCATGACACCCTTACCTAAAGGACCATTAAAAACTGGAGGAGCCGAAGGGACGAGAAACAGGAATTGAGACCTGGCTCTGAGCATCTCCAGGCCTCAGTTTCTTCATCTTTACATGAGACAGCATCTGGACCAGAGGATTTCAAACTTGTTTCCAGCTTTAAATCTCTGTGGCACAAATACAGGCATCACTAGACTGTAGTTTACTTTTTCAACTGCTAGATAAAAGTTTGAGGATTCTCCAAGAATAATATTTTAACTTTGAGGACATCTGTCCCAAGTGGACAAAGTGAGACTTACTCATGTGTGCTTTGGAACTTGGCTTGGTCATCCTGGACATTCTGAAATGAAGGATACATAAGTGAAAGAGCCCAAGAAGGGATGCTATCTGTCTATGCAGGAAATAGTGGGAAATCCGTTTAGCACCCACAGTGGTTAGATGCTTGAAGTAAGTATACCAAGAAAGTAGTATCTTGGTGGCATCACCATCCTCTGTGGTCTAGTCCTGAGCATTCATGGTTTGTTGTTGTTCAGTTGCTAAGTCACGTCCGACTCTGCAACTCCATGAACTGCAGCACACCAGGCTTCCCTGTCCTTTACCATCTCCCGGAGTTTGCTCAGATTCATGTCCATTAAGTCAGTGGTGCCATCCAGTTTATGGTTTTGGCGTATAAATAGATATTTCATTTCTCTTTGAGATGAATAGAGTCTAAGAAATTGCCTCACATTGATGAGATAATGATAACTGTCACACAAGAACCCTGGCAAGCACTTTTCCTGCAGTGTGTATTTTAGGACATACTCACGACAGCCTCACTGGGGCTTCCTAGGTGGCTCAGTGGTACAGAATCCACCCGTCAGTTCAGGAGATGCAAGAGACAAGGGTTTGATCCGTGGGTCAAGAAGATTCCCTGGAGGAAGAAATGGCAACCCAGTCCAGTATTTTTGCCTGGAGAACCCCATGGTCAGAGGAGTTTGGTGGGCTACAGTCCATGGGGTCACAGAGTGTTGGGCATGAATGCACAAATGAGCACATGTGCACACCATACTGTATTGCCTAAGCGAAACTTACAGAATCTGATATGGCCTAAAATGCAATTATAGAAAGAATTATAATAAGAAATCATACTGTTGTACTGCTCAGTTTGCCTGGGTCTATTTGGTCCCCGGCACATGAGAAACTAAACTCCTCTCAGAAGAGGTCTGGTCAGCAAGCATGAAGTAGGTGCAAATGGGTTTGGATTAAGTCAAGAAAAACATCATCATGTCTGGATCCACAGGGGCACCTCGGTGTTTGCCAGATCTAATCTGCACTGATAAATCCTTGTTCCTGGTCTGTCCTGACCATTTCCAATCTCCCTTTGATGCATACCATCAGTGGGTGTGCAACAACATTGGTGAGGCTGTGGCTCTTATTTTTATCTGAAGAAGCCTCTTACATACCTCTGTTGCAATGGGATGCTTTCCTGATTGTTGCTAATGTTTAGTCACTAAGTCGTGCTCCAATCTTTTGCAACCCCATGGACTGTAACTCACCAGGATCCTCTGTCCATAGAATTTTCCAGGCAAGAACACTGGAGTGGCTTGTCATTTCCTTCTCCAGGGGATCTTCCCGACCCAGGCATCAAACCTGCGTCTGCTCCGTTGGCAGGCAGGTTTTTTACCACTGAGCCACCAGGGAAGCCCCACTTTTCTGATTGCACTTCTGCCAACTCTTTCTTCAGCAAGGAATGGTTTTGCAGTTAATTTAAATAGCTAGCAGTTATAGACCCTGTTCTAAGGACATAACTCGTGTTGTCTTCATTAATCTTAATTAATTAAGCAACCCTCCGAAGTCATTACTATTAATTGTCCTCATTTTACAGATGCAGAAACCGAGACACAAAGAGGTCAGGTAAATTTCTGAGGGTCACACAACTCTAAGCGTAGAGCTGAGCCCCAGTTCATTCTCTTATTCACTCTGATTGTTTCTAAAAATATTTAATATGCCTGTTTTTACCATTTTTATTCTTTGATGATGACAAAACCTTCACATTCAGCTCACACTTCGAAGAAACTATTGTGAATATAACCATGAAAGGTACAAATGACTTAGCATTATATGTCACACACAAAGAAGAATACCTAAAGGAACTCAGTTGTCTTTATAATATCCACTTGTCATCTTCCCATAAGTGTAGCACCCATCCCCATTCAGGGATTGTCTTAAAATTGCATAATGTAAATTCTACACACAAATTGTCACTGGGAATATAAAACCAACTGGATAAAACAATCTGATGTAAATAATGTACCACTTTTTTCCTCTGGCTATATCAGCCCTCCTATGTGTGTCTGGATGTTTTTACTAAGAAATTATTTCATGGTCATAAGAAGTTAATTACACCTTCTCTTTCATAATACTACCCTTACCACATCACTGTCTTCTAGGTCAGCTGAACTAATTCATCCTTTTAATATTTACATTTGAAAGATTCCTTTGAAGCTCCATGGCATCAGGAGGTGAGGGTCTGCAGGAATGATAACAGGCCAGACACAAGCCCTGTTTCTATCATTTCCGCTCTTTCATGTAAAGACTGACTTTCAACATCCTGAAATTTCCACTCTGTACTCACCAGTGTAGCTGCTGGGTTTCTGTCAGATAGAGAGACAGGGTTTTTGGAATTTTCCAAAGAAGTGATTCAGGAAGCTGTAACCTCTATTAGAGTCTGAAACTGGACAATGGTTCTTCTTAAAATGTTTGTTTTTCTGTTTTTTTTAAATAAACAAATTAAAGGACCAAGAATTTCTGTCTTTCCCCCTCCCCTTCCCTTGCTCTGATTTTATGTTTGGTTGCTAAATAAGGACCAGTTTAAAATATTTCATTTAAGGAAAATCCCGGCAAACTTTCCCCAATTGAACAGGCAAAAAATACTATAATGTTGCATCAAGCCTAGATTAAAGTTAATTATAAATAGTAAAAAGAATTTGATTTTAGACTTCATGCTTTACTAAGTAACTCAAGTATTCAATCAATAGAATTACCAAGGATAGAATATTACAACCAGTCAGTGAAAGATGAAATGATTCCGTTCTAAGTGAATAACTAAATGGACACCAACAGGCCTTGAAAAAGAATATCAACTTGTCTTTCATTCTAAAGGAAGAATATCAAATACTCACCTTCTGCATAAGGTCTATAGTTAGCCACTTAAAGAGCATGTATACAGTATCAAATCTCCCAAGGATTTCTGAGACAATCTTCATTTCAAACATCTTGCCGTGTTCACCCAAGGAAATTATTGAATGTCTCCTTTTAATAATTGTAATATTAACAGTAATATACAGACTATATTCAGTTCAGTTCGGTCACTCAGTCATGTCCGACTCTTTGGGACCCCACAAATTGCAGCACACCAGGCCTCCCTGTCCATCACCAACTCCCAGAGTCTACACAAACCCATGTCCATTGTGTCAGTGATGCCATCCAACCATCTCATCCTCTGTCGTCCCCTTCTCCTCCTGCCCCCAATCCCTCCCAGCATCAGGGTCTTTTCCAATGAGTCAACTCTTCGCATGAGGTGGCCAAAGTACTGGAGTTTCAGCTTCAGCATCAGTCTTTCCAGTGAACACCCCGGACTGATCTCCTTTAGGATGGACTGGTTGGATCTCCTTGCAGTCCAAGGGATCTCAAGAGTATTCTACAACACCACAGTTCAAAAGCATCAATTCTTCGGCACTCAGCTTTCTTTATAGTCCAATTCTCACATCCATACATGACGACTGGAAAAACCATAGCTTTGACTAGACAGACCTTTGTTGGCAAAGTAATGTCTCTGCTTTTTAATATGCTATCTAGGTTGGTCATAAGTTTTCTCCCAAGGAGTAAGCATCTTTTAATTTCATGACTGCAATCACCATCTGCAGTGATTTTGGAGCCCCAAAAGATAAAGTCTGCCACTGTTTCTGCTGTTTCTCCATCTATTTGCCGTGAAGTGATAGGACCAGATGCCATGATCTTTGTTTTCTGAATGTTGAGCTTTAAGCCAACTTACTCTTTGTCAAACTATGCATCCTAAATTTTTATTTGGAAAATATGATCAGAAAAGAGTTTTACTTTCTCTGTCATCAGTAGGCTTTATAAGGGTGGCCTTTTAAAATGTATTGGATAGAACTTGGACTTGAATGAGTTTATTTTAGAAGTTCATATTTTTGAAACCAGACTGTTTGTGTTCATAGCTCAGTCCCCATTTTTCACTTACTTGTGTGCACCAGGGACTGTAACTTAATCCCACGGAGCTTTAGTTTCCTCATCTGCAATGTGAATAATAAGAATGTGCATTCCATTGGGTTAAGATAATTTAGTAAGGTAATGAAGATAAAGTCCTTTAGCATATGCTAAATTCTCAATAAAAGTTAACTCAGTATTTTGTCTAAGCTACTAATTAATTTAATTGACAATCAGATGAGGCCAGTACAAGTATATTGCCATTTCACCTCAGAAATGTCTCAGTACGTATAAAAGAAGGGTATAGAATTTGTACAACATATTTGTTGATGTAATTTAACCCATTTCTAGAAAATTGTCTCACCGTCTGTTAGTACCTTGCACTTAATTTATAATGTGTAACTACTGTATGTTTGTATAAGTGCCTTTACAATGTGAGAAAAATATTTTTGTCTATTTCTTAGTACCAGTTAGTTATTACCTTGTTCAGTCGTGTCTGACTCTTTGTGACCCCATGGACTGTAACCCACCAGGGTCCTCTGTCCCTGGGATTTCCCAGGCAAGAATACTGGAGTGGGTTGTCATTTCCTTCTCCAGGGAATTTTCCATGACCCAGGGATCAAACCGGTGTCTCCTGAGTCCTTTGCATTGGCAGGTGGATTGTTTACCACTAGCGCCACCTGGGAAGCCCCAAGTTATTACCTTAATTGCGCCCTAAAGGAAGATCCTTTAGAATGGCAGGAGCACCTTTTGCTCTTTACCTGCCTCCATACATTTTTCAAATGAATGGAACTGCCTATTACCCCAGGCCCAAATTATTTCAAGTATTCCATCAAAGATAAACTCCTTTGCTATTTCTTTTCTGGTTTGTATATTATTAAGCACTGATACCTATTTTTAAAATCATATATCTTATTTTCAATGTCTAATGAAAGGTTATCAAATGAAATATCAATATGGCATTTTTTTAACTAGAGATAAGAAATATTTATACATGACCTTTTCTTCAGCCCCCCTCAAACAACCTATATGAAAGTAATAATCCTAAAAGGCACATAAGCAGGAGAATCTGAGGAAACAAGTAAGAATCCATTCATTCTTGAAAAGTAAATGTTACAATAAACAATTACAAAAGTTATAACTAATGCTTGCAGAAAACCAGTTCTCATGGATCTGCTATGGGAAGGATGGATAGCATAATAAGCAAGAATCAACTGTGTAGTGCTGAAAGATGCTCAGTCATGTCCGACTGTTTGCGAGCCCATGGACTATGCAGTCCTTGGAATTCCCTAGGCCAGAATATTGGAATGGGTAGCCTTTCCCTTCTCCAGGGGATCTTTCCAAGCCAGGGATAAGACATAGGTCTCCTGCATTGCAAGAGGATTCTTTACCAGCTGAGCCACAAGGGAAGCCCTTGTAGTGCTTAAGTAGAGTCAAAGCACCAAGGGGTGAGGGGAGGGGATGGGGAAGTGGGAGGAGATTTATTGATTGCAAAAGAGTTGGACATGACTGAGCGACTAAACAACAATAACAAAAACTTTAAGCCACATAATTAACATAAATACCTCCCAACCTTGCAGTTAACACAGTCTCACTTATAGTAGGAATTCAAGAAATGTTAGCTGGATGAATAAATACATAAATGAACTCGATCCTGAACTATAAGAGGATAGAAAATGCAGACTAATGTGTTGTGGCTTTGTTTTATTTTTCGTTCATGTGTTTGGCTTCTGGCAGAATGGTGATCAATTAACTTCCCATTTTAAAGTAGCTTCTTCTTTAGCAAAATGTATATATGATCAGTTCAGTTCAGTTGCTCAGTTATGTCCAACTCTTTGCAACCCCATGGACTGCAGCACGCCAGGCTTCCCTGTCCATCACCAACTCCTGGAGCTTGCTCAGCCTCATGTCTATCGAGTCAGTGATGCCATCAAACCATCTCATCCTATGTCATCCCCTTCATCTGCCTTCAATCTTTCCCATCATCAGGATCTTTTCCAGTAAGTCAGTTCTTCGCATCAGGTGGCCAAAGTATTGGAGTTCCATCTTTAGCATTAGTCCTTCCAGTGAATATTCGGGACTGATTTGCTTTAGGATTGACTGGTTTGATCTCCTTGTAGTCCAAGTGATTTTCAAGAGTCTTCTCCAACACCACAGTTCAAAAGTATCAATTCTTTGGCACTCAGCTTTCTTTATAGTCCAACTCTCACATCCATACATGACTATTGGAAAAACCATAGCTTTGACTAGACAGACCTTTGTTGGCAAAGTGATGTCTCTACTTTTTAATATGCTGTCTAGGTTGGTCATAGCTTTTCTTCCAAGGAGCAAGTGTCTTTTATATGTTGGACTGGCCAAAATGTTTGTTCCAGTTTTTCCATACTACCTTACAGAATAATAATAATCATAATGTTATAATTTAAGAATGCTTCCTACCCCAAAGGATTATTGTGACTTTCAAATGAGAGCACTCAAATTTACAAATGCTCTACGTAATTAAGTAATTTTTATATCACTTCCTTAGAAAAAGGGAAAAGCCCCTGTTACGTTTGTACAGATCTAAACCCTTTCAATCTACCTTTATGTTACCTAGAGGTGTGGGGATGAGGCTAAGGGTAGAGTGGAAAATAGAGAAGGGAGCGTTGGTACAGAAGAAAGTTGGAGAGTCTTCGATCATCTTTGTGATGGTTTAGAGGGATTGTCTGCAGAAGGGGTGAATGAGAGAAGGGAGTCACCATTGCTTCCCTCTGTAAGTCAAGTGCTGGATGGTTTATAGGAAACAAGGTGTGCGAGTCCCTGAGGAAAAAGGTGAGAGATAGCAGTTACAACCATAAATGGAAGAACAGTCATCGCAGGTTCAAAGTGTGAAAAGCAAAATTAGTCAAGCACTGCTATTTTAAGTTTCACTTGCGCTCAAAGCAAGCAATATGTGAAAAGTTTAGCCCCTTGCCCCTGCTTCTGAAAGAGGAGGTGAGACACACCATAAAGAGGAATGAGGGTTTCCTGTGTTAAAATATTAATTATTTGTGGGTGGTATTTTTTAAATATAGCCAGGAGTGGCTATTGAAATGCAAATTTGTGTTTATTGCCCTGAAGGAGATGTTGTAAAATAAGAAGAAAAAAAAAAAAATAGACAATACCCAGAGCTGGAAATTGCCCCCTGGGCTAAGGGCAGATGTTGGGTAAGAGCAAGAACAGGCAGAGAGGGCAGGAAGAAGGGAGGAGGGGCTGGAAAAGGAAGAAATAGAAAAGACCAGTGTGGACATCCCATGAGAGCTGATTAAAAAGTCGCAGCTGAGCCTAGCCTTTGTCATAATCCAAGAAAAGCATCCCAAGATTTATGGGTGGAATGGTCAACTACTGAGATGGGAAAGACTCTCCCCGATAGAAGCCTATATGGTCAAGCTGATCTTCTGCCTTTATAATGTGAAATGATATATATCCCCTCCCCATAAAGTAAAAGTTGACTTGGAAATAATGCAGCCTTAGAGAACTCAGGTATGGAGCAGAATAGCAGTATCACTAGAGATGAGATAGAGAGGAGGCAGAAAAGGTCGTATCTATGTAATATCTGGTTGGAGAGGTTTCCCACTAATCTTCCTTACCCACTGAATGGGGACAGAAGAGGAAAACTGAAGACTTACTAGGAATGGGCCTGGAAGAAATAGGGAAAAACCACACAATCAAACTCTGATTGTTTCATCACTTTCCCACTTTAAGCCATACTGGAATATGAATAAAAACAGCAGCTAAAAACAACACCTACACAACTTAGTGACTGAACAATAACAAACTTAGACACAATCATTCATGAACCGTTGCCGTTTCTGGCTAATTTACTATGTAAAGGCAAAATGCTAAGGAAACTTGAATACATACAGGTGGGCTGGGAAGCAAGAACAAGAACTAAATTCATACTTCCGTGTCTCCCATAGACTCCAAGTGCCTTTGTGTGTGATTCCATGAATGTTAATATGAACTGTCACAGAACCACACATTTCATTTAGAGGTTGAACTCAAGTCAAATGGTATTTAAATATCAGGGGTTTTTTTCTTTTTTTCTTTGCAAAATATTTTTTTCCTTTATTTTTTATTAGTTGGAAGCTAATTACTTTACAATATCGTAGTGGTTTTTGCCATACATTGACATGAATCAGCCATGGATTTACATGTATTCCCTATCCTGAACTCCCCTCCCACCTCCCTCCTAATCCCATCCCTCTGGGTCATCCCAGTGCACCAGCCCTGAGCACTTGTCTCATGCATCCAACCTGGACTGGTGATCTGTTTCACACTTGATAATATACGTATTTTAATGTTGTTCTCTCAGATCATCCTACCCTCACCTTCTCCCATAGAGTCCAAAAGTCTGTTCTATACATCTGTGTCTCTTTTTCTGTCTTGCATATATACTAACGCATACACATGGAATTCAGAAAGATAGCAAATATCAATTTTTGAATTGATTTATTCAATCAAAAATTTTGGTGAGCAACTTTGCTCGTGGTCTGGTGGCTTAGATTGTGCTCCAAAAGGAGGGAGCCTGGGTTTCACCCCTAGACAAATAAGTAGCTTCTACATGTCGTAACTAAAGATCCTGCATGCTGCAACTAACAGCCTGTGCAGACAAATAAAACATGTATATATATTTTTTTGGTTATGATGAGTGCTTCCTATATGCCACACACCCTGCTGAGTCCTGGGACACAGCTGTGAACAGAGGTGGGCATTGGAGGAGGAAATGGCAACCCACTCCAGTATTCTTGCCTGGGAAATCCCATGGTCAGTAGAGCCTGGTGGGCTGCAGTCTATGGGGTCGAAAAGAGTGGGACCTGACTTAGTGACTAAACAACAAAAACAGAGGTGGGCATAGCACAAAAACTTTGTGTCCAGGTCACAGAGATCAAAGAGTGATAGTGAACTACCCTAAGTTCATGCCCTAAGTTACCCAGACTTTTTATCCTTAATCAGCTGGACAACAAGAGACCGACCATTAGATGTGTTTTTAATCAGAAAAAGAAAAAAAGGCGGAATCAATTTATACTGCAGAGAGATGATACTAATTATATGCAAAACTGATAAACAGGAAGGAGAATCAAGGATTTGAAAGGCTGGAAAACTGTCAGAAGTTTACTGCATAACAGTACTTGGTACAAAGAAATGTGAACTCAAGTGGTGTCGGTGAGAATATTTTTAAAAGGATCAGATCTTTACCAGAAACACTGGCAAAACTTGGGAACAATTAGAGACAGAGAGTAAAAGAGGAAGAATGAAAGATTACAAAATGATGAGAAGTTTTTGGTTGAGAAAGTCCACATGATAGAAAATAATCACCTAATGTAAGTGACCTAAGTAATTCTAAAGATGATAGAAAAACCAAGAAATTAGTACGTTTTTCTTAAGCTGCTCGTAACTGATAAGATGTGTCAGAATGCTCACAGCTCTCCAGGCACTGGGGTCAAGAGTGGTTCTTAGATTTCTGGGTTTCTTATCTTAAATTCATCAGTGAGATCCTTAATGTTAACATATGTTGCATTAGAGCTAAGTTTGTTTTAGAGTTGGTGGAGATATCCTTCATTACGCCAAAAAAAAGGTAAGTGTCGGAGGAAGAAAAACACATTTGAGAATGACCTCTTATTTATGCTTAAGGATATGGCTTTATCGACTCGGCTCCTTTCACAGACTAGTAGATCTTGCCAGAATACACTAGGTCTCAAGGATCCCAAATTTAAAATTAGGGGGTAAAGATTAAGGATAAAGTGTAAAGAACAATGGATCAGGAAGAACATTTTTCTCTCCGTAACTCTGCCCTGCCACTTACTAGCTGTGTGTCTTGGATAAGAAAAGCAACAAACACACTGTAGCTAAATACACACACATACACACACACAAAACTGGGAGGTTAATGGCATTCATTCATTTGTTTATTTTTCAACCAGCTTTTATTGACAGCCTAATTTGTGCTAGGCACAGTTCACTACACTGGGAGATGCCAGAGAAGGAATTATATGGTACTAATGGTGAAACTGGGCTTCCCAGCTAACTCAGTGGTGAAGAATCCACCTGCCAATGCAGGAGATGCAAGTTTGATCCCTGAGTCGGGAAAGATTCCCTGGAGAAGGAAATGGCAACCTTGACTGGAGAACTCTTCAGGAACTTTTGGCTGGAGAATTCCATGGACAGAGGAGCCTGGTGGGCTACAGTCCATGGGCCGCAGAAGAGTCTGACATGACCTTAGAGCCTCAACAACAACAGTGGTGAAACACAAGACCACACAGTATTAGGAGTGCTTTCAGGGTAGACTGTAAAGCTCACTTAGGCTGTGGAGAGTCTTCATGAAAAAAGTAAAATCTGAACTCTCTCAAGGGTTGAACAAGTATTTGCCACATGTACCCACTGTGGATGACATTCCCACTAGGAAGAATTGACTAGGGATCAGAAAACTAAAACCATTGTATTGACATTTAAATGTTATATTTTGAAACCAGTCTTATAAATTTAAAACTTAGAAGTTTTCCTTTCAGGAGAAAAATACACTTTCTTTTGAGCAGAGGTTCATAGGATGTAAAGAAATTTTCCTCTTTGAGAGGAATTAAGGAATTTTAAAGTCTCAAAAACAGTTGAGCAAGATTAATATTCCCATATTATCTGACAAAGATAAAAATGTTTTAAAACAGTAACATTTATTCAATATGTTTACAATATTCGTGAGGTCTTACAGATATTTCTATTGTGTTTCATTCTTTTTTATTCTACTGAAAAGAACTTAATGACCTTAGTAAAAAAAAAAAAAATCTCCCACCAAGGATTCTGTTCAATTGTATGAGCATTTATAGAAGCTTCCTGATTTTTCAGTGTTTAATATTTATAACTGAGAAAATTGAGGCAATAAGAATTTCTCTTTTGAAACAGTTATTTCATAATCCCCTTGTATCCACACATGAAGATTCACAGTAGGTCTAACAGGCAACAGTTTTTGCCTCCAACTGTAACATTCTAAAAATGTTTTCCCTTGTTTCTTTGAGATGTAGGTTATAATATGTATTTTTAAAGGTAATTTTTAGAAATGATGCATTGGAAAAAAAAATTTTTTTAATTAAAAAAAGAAATGATGCATTGGACAAACACTGCAAAATTTTCATTAAGTATTCTAAAATGAAGTGATATAGGATTTTGAAAGGGAAAAAAAAAATCTAGCTATAATTTACTGAGTTTCTACTTTGTGCCAAGTACATTACATTCCTTTATTGCGCTCAGTCACTTCAATCGTGTCTGACTCTTTGCAACCTCATGGACTGTAGCCCATCAGGCTCCTCTGTCCATGGGGATTCTCCAGGCAAGAATACTAGTGTGGGTTCTCCAGGGGATCTTCCCAACCCAGGTATCAAACCCGTGTCTCTTAGTCTGCCTACATTGTCAGGCATGTTCTTTACCTCTAGCACCACCTGGAAAGCCCACATTACCATAGCCAATCCATATAACATAGCCAATCCTTGAGAAATAGAGTTAATTCTTGTTATTCACAGTAGCAACTTCTACAAAGTCACTACAAACACTGTGTTAATGGCTATGGAGCCATTGTTCCTGGAGAAATAGTGGGTTATATTCCTGGGAGTCTCTGGTCATAATATTTTCATCAACCAATCAATACATAGCTTCTTTTTATGTGTGTTTCTGTATAAAGACACCTTATCTAATATATATTGTTGATTTATTAACACTGAACTCATGGCCAACAATTAGCCATAACTCCTGCCTGAGTGAAGTTTATATAATTCATGGATTTTTCCCATAAAGCACATCACAGCCTTATGCTAAAGAACACTAGACACACTTGAACACTATGCTTGGGGCCATACTGTAGGCAAAATCACCAACAAAGAGAACAAAAATGTGAAAAACATGGCATCAGTTAGACTGTGAAAAGGACATCTTTTTAGTATGAGAGCTGAAATAAGATGGTGGCATGTTGCCTTGTTCAGCTTCAGCTGGGCATGTGCATAGTGGGCAATTCACCTTTTTCACCACCCTGAGTATGTTCATGAGTGCCTGCGAGAGTGCCAAATTCTGATTTTGATAATACAAATAAATATTAGCAAGTAGGTGAACTTGCAATGACAAAATCTGCAAATAATGAAGATTGACTGTAATTATTATTACTCCTATTTAATAGAGAACTAAAAATTTAGAGAGTTTAAATAATTTGCCCGAGGACATCCAGAAATATTGACTAGGAAATAACTGACTATAAAAATTACTCAAACTTAGCCTCATGTTGGGACTTTAATTTTTTTCCAAAAATCAATGTACCAGAAGGTTTAGGAACATAGGTCCTGAAACTGAGTGGCTGGGTTCAAATCCTAGTTCCACCATTTACTATGTGTTTGGCCTTGGCAAATTGGAACCCCTCCAAGCCTGATTACCTCACTGGTAAAATGCGGATGATAATGATCAGTACAGAATCAGGTGATTGTGAGGATTAAACAAAGAATCCCTGGGAAATGACCAGCACAGCTCTTAGTTTCTGAAAGTGCTCAGTGACTATTAACGGCTTCAGTTCAGTTCAGTTCAATTCAGTCGCTCAGTCGTGTCTGACTCTTTGCAACTCCATGAACTGCAGCATGCCAGGCCTCCCTGTCCATCACCAACTCCCGGAGTTTACCCAAACTCATGTCCACTGAATTGGTGATGCCGTCCAACCATCTCATCCTCTGTCGACCCCTTCTCCTCCCGCCTTCAATCTTTCCCAGCATCAGGGTCTTTTCCAATGAGTCAGTTCTTCACATCAGGTGGACAAAGTACTGGAGTTTCAGCTTCAGTATCAGTCCTTCCGATGAATATTCAGGACTGATTTCCTTTAGGATGGACTGGTTGGATCTCCTTGCTGTCCAAAGGGCTCTCAAGAGTCTTCTCCAACACCACAGTTCAAAAGCATCAATTCTTCAGTGCTCAGCTTTCTTCATAGTCCAACTCTCACATCCATACATGACCACTGGAAAAACCATAAGCACTGTATTACCCTTTCTATTGCTGCCATATACTGACCATCAACAGAGTCAAACACTGACATAGGAACATAGTATTTGTGTACTCTTTCTAACAATCTCATGAAAAATTTTCTCAAGTCCCCTAAAAGTCATTAGTAGAGAAACCAAGATTTGATTTCAACTCTTTGACTCCAGCCCATGTACTCTTAACACATCCTCCCCCTGCCTCTCTGTCCGTCACTGCAGGATCTGTATTTGAAGAACAATTATTTCCTGGGGATGACATGCACCATAACATAATGTACTATCCTCTTCCATCTGCTCTGCACTTCTAGATACTATTTCAGATAAATTGGAAATTCTTTAATTGAAAATGAAACTATTTCAGCACCCTGAAATATTCTTTACAATTTTATGCCAATTTTATTATTTTATAAAAGCTCATCTTCATGTTTTGTGTCCTATTAGTTGCTCAGTCGACTCTCTGCAACCCCATGGACTGTAACCTGCCAGGCTCCTCTGTCCATAGGGATTCTCCAGGCAAGAATACTAGAGTGGGTTGCCACACCCTCTTCCAGGGGATCTTTCTAACCCAGGGATCTAACTCAGGTCTCCCGCATTGCAGGTGGATTCTTTACCATCTGAGCCATCAGGGAAGCCCAAGAATACTGGAGTAGGTAGCCTATCCCATATAGTTAATAGCCATATTTTTTCCTAAACTTCTTTTTTTATTTATTTATTTTAATTGGAGGATAATTACTTTACAATATTGTGATGGTTTTTGCCATACATCAACATGAATTGGCCACAGGTATACATGTGTACCCCCCCCCCACATCTTGAACCCCACTCCCAACCCACCCGCATCCCTCTGGGTTGTCTCAGAGCACCAGTTTTTGGTGTCCTGCTTCATGCATCGAACTTGCACTGGTCATCTATTTTACATATAGTAATGTACATGTTTCAGTGCTATTCTCTCAAATTATCCCACCCTGGCCGTCTCCCACTGAGTCCAAAAGTCTGTTCTTTATGTCTGTGCCTCCTTTGTTGCCATGCATGTAGGATTATTGCTTTTGAAATATTTTAAAACCAATTGGTTTGAAATATTCCATTGCTTCCTCAACACTGTAGTATTGTAGACATCAGATTTTTCAGGAGGCATTTAAAGTAATATGAGTGCAATGACTAATTTTATGTGTCTATTTGGCTAGGCTATGGTGCCTGTTTCATCAAAGACAAGTCTAGATATGGCTGCGAAGATATTTGTGGATGTGATCAACACTTACAATCTGTTGAATTTAAGATTATTTTCCAGAGTGGGGTGGGCCTCATCCAATTAGTTGAAGGTCCTATAGAGAAATGTATTTATTTGGCTGTGCTGGGTCTTAGTTTTGGCATGTGGGTCCTTTTAGTTGCAGCGTGTGGGATCTTTAGTTGTGGCATGTGGGATCTTTAGTTGTGGCATGTGGGATCTTTAGTTGTGGCATGTGGGATCTTTAGTTGTGGCATGTGGGATCTAGTTCCCTGATCAGGGATTGAACATGGACCCCTTGCACTGGGAACATGGAGTCTTAGCCACTGGACCACCAGGAAAGTCCTCAGTTGCAAGTCTTGAGAGCAGAAGAACCTGACTAATCCAGTGACCAACTGTTTTTGTTTGCCCAGGATAGAATAAGTGGGACATGGACTTTTCCATCCTATGCCAGGACAGACTTGGACAAATCAAGACAAGTTGGTCACACTACCTTAAAGTTTATCTTCCCTGCAGCAAATCACAGGATGAAAAGAAATATTAGTGTTACACAGATTTGTAGGATCTTTCCAATTATTATTGGCACAAGTTATCTAGCCAATCACAAATCAGACTACATTAACTTAGCACTGCACTAACTTGCATGGGTGTATGATAAAGTACACATAACACAAAATTTACCTTGTAAACCATTATAAAGGTACACACCGATGTGTAATCATCACCACTAGCTACTTGCAGAATTTTTGCATCACCCCAAACAGAATCCCATATCCATTAAACAGTCACTCAACTTCTGGCAACTACCAGTCTGTTTTGTCCCTCTATGGGTTTGCCTACTCTGGCAAATATATGACGATGAATTAAAACGCTGCCTGAAGGAACTCAACAACACGGATAATGAGAAAGAATGAGGACAAGTGTATTGAGCTTTAAGTCATTTATTCATGCATTCGACAACTGTTTATTAAACAGCTACTATGAACCAGATGCTTTTAACAAAAATGAGGCTCTAACTGTCCTCAGAGTCATGGGGTTGACACAGAGTATCAGCCACTAGTGGCAAAATGATTGGATGTACTGAGTTTATGGGAAGATGGAAATGAAGCCTGTATGAGTCAGAGCCTTGGTTTTTCTTGTCCTGTTTCTGTGTGGACAGAGATAGGGGACATCAGGAAGCAATTCTTCTCAGCTGGCACAAAGACAAAGGTGGCCACAGTGGACGAGCAGGAGGATAAGAATCAACTGTAGTCATTAAAAAGAAAAACTTCTGCTTTTTCATGGGATAAAAAAAAAACTATCCAAACTGCTTTGAATGGTGCTTAGCTACGCATTCGGATATCACTCTCTGATAAGAAATACTATAAAACACCTGTGTTAGGTAGTAAAAGTCAACAACATCCCCTTCCTATCAGGACTTCATCTTATTCATCAGTGGTTTGTAGGACTTCTACCATGGCCTGGCAGGGAGATCCAAACAGGTCCACCTTTCTACTGAGCTAGAGATAAGTACTTCCACAAAATCTTACCATTATGATGCTACGTAGATCATGTTTACAGTCCTGTAATAAAGCCACTAATAATACTTTGTACTTATGACCTGCCTCACACTGAATATCTCAAATGTTTTATAGACCATAAATTCTCCCAACACCCTTCATGAGATAAAGAATAATTACTCTCCCCTAATAACAGTAAAATCAGAAACTAGCTTAGCTGAATGACTTGCCCAAGGCCACTGATGCAAGACAGAAATCCACTTGTTCTAGAGATTAAGTGGGGCCCATTCTGGACCAAAGGGTTGATACTTGATCCCAGGGACTGTTTCTATTTCCCCTTTCTTTTTCTACCAATTTCTGGCAACTCTCCTAAGTTTCCCTCAAGGTGTTAACTGATACCAGTTGATAATGCTTAAGGTGTTAGCCTTCCCAAGGATATCTACCTTTTATTAGGGAGCTCTTGAAGCCTGGCTGGATTTCAAGAACCAAGGAAAAGAGCTCTTTGAACCGCTGATGGAAAGTTTGTTCCCTTCTCCACCATCCTACACTGTTGGTGGGAATGTAAATCACTACAGCCACTATGAAGAACAGTATGGAGTTTCCTTAAAAAAAACTCAAAATAGAGCTAACATATGACCCTGCAATCCCACTCCTGGGCATATGTCCAGAGAAAAATATGATCCAAAAGGATACATGCACCCCAATGATCATTGCAACACTGTTTACAATAGCAACCTAAGTGGAAGCAGCCTAAATGTCCATCAGCAGAGGAATAAAGAGGATGTGGTACATATATACAATGGAATATACTCAGTCATGAAAAACGAAATAATGCCACTTGCGATAACATGGATGGACCTAGAGAGTTTCATACTGAGTGAAGTAAGTCAGATAGAGAAGAAATATCATATGATATCCCTTATATGTGGAATCTAAAAAGATGATACAAATGAACTTTCTTACAAAATAGAAATAGACTCACAGACTTGAACAAGCTTATGGTTGCCGGAGGAAAGGATGAGGGGGAAGGGATAGTTAGGGTGGTTGGGATCAACATGTACACTCTGCTATATTTTAAATGAATAATCAAAAAGGACCTACTGTATAGCACATGGAACTCTGCTCAATGTTGCATGGCAACCTGGATGGGAGGGGGGTTGGGGGAGAATGCAGACATGTATATGTATGGCTGAGTCCTTTCGCTGTTCTTTCACTGTTCACTGTTAACTATCACAACATTGTTTGTTAATCAGCTATATCTCAATACAAAATTAAAAGTTTGAAAAGCAAAAAAAGGAAGTTTGTTCCCTTCTCATCACTCACACGGTGTACAGCCCAGGGGACCATTCGCCCCTGCCACCCTGGAGACTATCTCCAGAGAGAAAGCTCTTATCCTACTACATCAGCCAGTGTACCTCTAGGCTGGGCTTTGGCTTAACCACAGAAAGGGAAACAAAAGAATTATCTTTGTGGCAAGAACTTTCTGATATCAGGACCCATCTGGTTGTATTAGGCCGCAGGATCCCTGAAAATATTTTACCGCTCCATTCTTTATGCCCAAATATTGTTAGTGAGTGAATTCTTTCTTGACATGGGCTGGGAATACAATCCAAACACTGCCACCAGATGGGATCTCTTTCAACTAGCAGGACAGACGTTTCCCACAGAACTTCCAAGATCAGCAGCATTTAAGACCTCCTTCTACCTAAATGGGAGGAAATGGAAGAGTTTGAAACCACTAGAAAAATACTTGGTTGTCCACTGCCCTTTGTTGCTGTTTAATCGATAAGTTGTGTCCGACTCTTGCGCCTCCGTGGACTGTAGCCTGCCATCACCCCTTGTTGAAACTTATATCTGATTTCCTAAAGTAATTTTGAATGGTCTGTTACCCACGATTCAAAAGGAAAGTGAAACTTTAAGTTTAATAGGAACTAGAGGCTGAGCTTTACTGTATGATCATTGACACATCTTTTATGATACGCATCATTTAAAAGTATTGGAGAAGGTAGTTATACTTACATTATGTACAAGTGCTGAATACACAGAGAAAAACATGGCGGGGGGTGAGGTTTTTCTCCCCATCTTTTTTTATCACTGGACAAGAAGTAGTACTGCTTTTCTCTAAAAAGGAAATTTTTTTCTGCTATCAACCTGAACTTCCTCTATATACAGCCCTGTTGAGGCTTGAGAGATAATGGACTATCCCAAGTTGAAAAACAGAAAGCTTCTCTTTTTCAGCTTCATGCCGTCTTAGGTGGCAGAATTAGTATATCACTATTTGTGCCTCAGTGTTAGGGGCTTCCTTGGTGGCTCAGAGGTAAAGAAGCTGCCCCTAATGCAGGAAACCCAGGTTCGATCCCTGGGTTGGGAAGATCCCCTGGAGAAGGAAATGGCAACCAAAATTCTTTCCTTGGAAATCCCAAGGACAGAGGAGCCTGGCAGGCTACAGTCTATGGGGTCTCAAAGAGTTGGACATGACTGAGCGATTGAGCAGGCATTCATGTTTTTATTTCAACTGCTTTTCTAAAGGGTATGGAGGCAAAGCCCTCGCCCATGATTCTTGTCCTCAGGAACTGCATTCTAAATAGAGATGCAAATGTACACAAATGCTCATTTTATATGGACAGTTAGCTTCTCATATGTTTATATATTAGATATAATAATGGCCTGGAGTCCTCCAGAAAGACTTTATGGGAAAAAAAAAAAAAACCTAAACTGTGCTGATCTGGAGAGGATTCACTTCTTGGTTTGGGTTGGGTTTCACAGTAGGAGGAAATTTGCACCAGAGTTCTAAAGCAAGAAAAGTTGCCACAGCAGCTTGGATAGGAGGGGAGTTTGGGAGAAAATGGATAATGTTTGGGGCTTCCCTAGTGGCTCAATGGTAAAGAAACTGCCTTGCAATGCAGGAGATGCAGGAGACAGGCTCAATCCCTAGGTTGGGAAGATCCCCTTGGCAGAGGGTATGGCAATCCACTAAAGTATTCTTGCGTAGAGAATCCCAGGGACAGAGGAGCCCAGTGGACCACATCCATAGGTCGAAAAGAGTCGGACACAACTAAAACGACTTAGCATGCACACACACATATACAAAGATACGTATATACATATGGTCGAGTGCCTTTTTTGTTCACTTGAAAATATCACAGCATTGTTAATTGGCTATACTCCAATATGTGCGTGTGTGTTAGTCACTCAGCCGTGTCTCACTCTTTGTTACCCCATGGATTATAGCCTGCCAG
Organism: Dama dama; assembly: GCF_033118175.1. Taxonomy (NCBI): domain Eukaryota; kingdom Metazoa; phylum Chordata; class Mammalia; order Artiodactyla; family Cervidae; genus Dama; species Dama dama. The sequence goes on along the minus strand of NC_083686.1, from coordinate 20,870,601 downwards.
ATCCCACTGCCCTTGGAATTCACCAGGCAAGAATACTGGAGTGGGTAGCCATTTCCTTTCTCCAAGGGATCTTCCCAACCCAGGGATCAAAACCAGGTCTCCTGCATTGCAGATAGATTCTTCACCATCTGAGCCACCAAGGAAGCCTATACTGCAATATAAAGAAGAACAGCAGCAGATTGCCTGAGGGCATTCTTTGTCAACTCCTCAGAATTCAAAAATATTTGCTGAACTAGCTACAAAGATCATCATGAATCCCTTTTTAATTATTTACCCTTCCTTCAAAACATGGGTTTCAATAAAAAAATGTGTTGTGTACTTAGTATAGATGGAGGATAATCAAAATGGAAAAAAAAAAAAAAACAGGCTTTGGTCTTGCTGAGCTCAGAATCTGTCAGTTTCCATTCAATGTTAATTCCGGTTCAGCCAAATCCTACTTAGCGTGCCCAGCGCTAGCCAGACACTCCCACTGTGTTTACAGCTCAGCAATAGTTACCAGGATTGAGGACGTGGATACCTGAAGTATTTATACAGTGTTTGTGCAATCACTCTTCATTGCCTAGTAAAAGAAGGGTTTGCAGAGGCTGGCTCCTTGCCAGAGTTATCTAGATCTTCATTTTATAAGGTAAGAATTTACCCCAGAGTTCAAAAATTGAAAAACAGGGCGGAGGAGTTGGTGGTGGTAATCACTTGTGGTCAAAGAAAGCTGTTTGCTTTTCTGTGGGCAGATATCCAGGGGCAGTTTGAAATGACTTCCCTCAAGGAAGAAACGACAGAAAAACACCTGGAAATCCTGAAGTGAAAGTAGAGAATAAAATTAGTTTCCAGTGGTGATATTTATCACATCTACACCCTTTATCTGTCTCTATTTTTAAAGGATTCTTCACCATAACTAAGGAGCTTCCCTGGTGGCTCAGCGGTAAAGAATCTGCCCGCGATGTAGGAGACACAGGTTCGATCCCTGGGTTGGGAAGATCCCTTGGAGAAGGGAATGGCAACCCACTCCAGTATTCTTGCCTGGGAATTCCCATGGACAGTGGAGCCTGGCATGCTACAGTGCATGGAGTCGCAAGAGTTGGACACAACTTAGTGACTAAACCACCATCACCACACCATACCTAAGCAACTTTAATTGATCCTGTTAAGGTTTTTACATGGGTCATCTGAGCAGTTACACCTAGAAATTTATGTGCAGGGTGAAAAGGCAGATGGTTGCAGCCATGCCAATGACTGTATTCCTGGGTTGCTGAAGTGAAAAATGAGATCACCTCCCTCCAGGGACTGGAGGGTCAGAAACCTCTTTAATCTATAGTCCTATTGCCAGCCATCTCATGGACTGCATATGCAGGTAGGGCCAGTGGAAAAGAGGAGGGACAAAAGGAGGTAAAGTTAAGAGAGTGAGAGGATTTCCCTCATGATCCAGGTGTTAAGAACATACTTGCCAATGCAAAGAACATGAGTTTGATCTCTGGTCCAAGAAGATCCCACATACTGCAAGGCAACTAAGCCCGTGCCCCACAACTATTGAGACCATGCTCAAGAGCCCATGCTCCACGAAAAGAGAAGCCACGGTAATGAAAAGCCCATTCTCCACAACTAGAGAAAGCCCACATGCAGCAATGAAGACCCAGTGCAGACATAAACAAATAAAATAAGGGAGTGGGGAAAGGCAGAGAGAGAGGGGGGCGGTGGTGAGCCTGAAGGCAGAAGAGGAATGAGACAGCTACTTGTATTTCTGCATTGCCAGCTAATCCTCACTGTTGGGGGCTTAGAGGCATAATTCCCTGGGAGAGTACTATGAAAATATGAATGGAAATGTTCACTGAATTGCATATGGAACCACTTCCAGGGCCTAAAACACTTTAAGTATTATGCCTTTAGAAACTCAGTTTAAGAACCAGTCTCCAAAAGGGTGAGTGAGAACCAAGAGATGAATTCTAAGAAGAAAGAGACTGTTCATTTGTTTTAATGTAACAGCTTTTCTCCAAAGAACAAAACTAGCAAACTGCCATGTACAGAAACAGCTAAGTCCAAGAGACAGATATATGAAGTAAAAAGTTCTTTAAAAGACTGTAAGAATTGAAACACAAATTACAGTAGAAGGATGCCACCTGAACCGCCTTCAGGAAGAAACTGATCAGGATGGTGGGTAGAGTTCCACAAACAAATCCCATAGACAACAGGTGGAAAACAAGGGGCCAGGCACCTGAGGAAACACTCCAACTACCAAACCACAAAAGACTAAATGAACAACTAGGGGAAGGAGGGCGTCAAGACGGGCTTGCAAAGTTTCTCATGCTATCATTCAAGCATGACACTAAGCCTTCTACCAAAGGGAGAATATCCATCGTTACAAGTAAAATTCTTAAAAAGAACAAAATAAAGAAAGAAAAAAATACAAAAAAAATTTTTAATTAAAAAAAATAAAGAAAATTATTTTCTTTCTCTTGGGGGAGATGTAAGGGCATATTCTCAAAGCATCATTATCAGTTGAAATTATCAGTACAGGTGGAATTGAAAATACAAGGAGAAATATGGCCAGGCATGTCAATTAGTTATAGAACTTTAGTGAGCATGTTGTTCTGATATGTTCCTTACGAAGCAAAATCAACATAGTTAAGCATTAAAAAAGGATGCAATTCCCTCAGAGTATAATTTCTCTAATTTTTTATTAAGCAGAAAAAAGTCAAAATACTGTGTGAGTCTAAAGATACAATTAATACAGAGATATATTCTATGCCCTAGACATAGAAAAAGGAAAATTTGAGAAGTTATACCCCAAGATGCTAATTTTGGTTTTGTTTGGGTCCTTTGATGACGGGTGATGTGAAAATATATAAAATACTGTTTCTGCCCTCAAGGATCTAACTAATTCATTTTCCTTATTATATTGGTTTAGTCATGTTTAATTTTCATATCATTCAAATTTTAAGGGCTGTCTTAGTTGAAAAGCAGTTGAAATGAATTCAGGGGAAAAAAGGAAATAAGCAAAGCTAAAATCAAATTATTTTGTATTGTAGGAAGGTAAACATTTTCTATTCTATATAGTTAGACAAGAAAACAAATGCATTTAGTTGAAGAAATCTGGTGTAACACCCCTTCAGCTTATCACTATTCAATTGGATTCTGTTCCACAAATACTATATTAAGCATATTATACTAAGCATGTAATGAAATGTAAGGAAATTAGAGGAAGGCAGTGGGGGTGAATGATAAACAACTCTCCCTGCCTTCAAGGCCTTTGTATCTAACAAGATATCAGATCAATGTAATGACACTTCCAGCTCTCTCCAACCCTAAGTCTATGCCTGGATTCTTATCTGATTTTCTTAGTTAGGACAGAAAATAGGACTGAGCCTTTGGGAGAAATCCTCTGAGTGACTGAATCGTCTCAATGTAGATCATTAAGAAAGTGTTAGATCCTCAGTCTCTGGAATGCCCTCAGCAGATTTGCCTTCAATCATTATGAATAAATTTCCCATCACTCAGTCTTCAGTTCAAATGCTGGGTCCTCAAAGAGATGTCTCCTGACCACCTTACCATTCTGGAACACCCCAACACCCCCAGCACCCCCTTCCACATAGACACACTATTCTGGGACTTATTGCATTGTTTTATTTTCTTCATGGTGCTTCTATGAAATTCTTAAATCTTTGATTTTATTGTCCATTTCTCTTGAAATATAAACTCCATGAGGATAGGATTTCAAAGGTATTTTGTATGGGTACATCCCCAACTTTTAGAACAGCCCATAATTATGCTCAATAAATATTTATGAACAAATGAGGAAGCACCTACCTCTGTCTATCTGGGTCTTGCTACCTTGACCCTAAATTAAAAAAAGAAAAAAATAAAGCAATCACTTTATTCCCACTGCATCTCCAGCACTTAGAGGGATTTCTGATACATGGTGGATGTTCAGTTAAATGTTGCTGTTGTCCAGTCACTAAGTTGTATCCGACTCTTTGCAACCCCATGGACTGAAGTATGCCAGGCTTCCCTGTCCTTCACTATCTCCTGAAGTTTGTTCAAATTCATGTCCATTGAGTTGGTGATGCTATCTAAGCACCTCATCCTCTGCTGCCCCCTTCTCCTTTTGCCTTCAGTCTTTCCCAGCATCAGAGTCTTTTTCATTGAGCTGGCTCTTTGCATCAGGTGGCCAAAGTACTGGAAATTTGGCTTCAGCATTGGTCTTTCCAATGAATGTGCACGGTTGATTTTCTTTAGTATTTATCTCCTTGCTGTCCAAGGGACTCTCAAGAATCTTCTCCAGCACCATAATTCTAAAGCATCAATTCTTTATCACTCATCCATCTTTATGGCCCAACTCCCACATTCATACATGACTACTGGAAAACCTTAGCTTTGACTATATGGAACTTCATTGGCAAATTGATGTCTCTGCTTTTAATACACTGTCTAGGTTTGTCATAGCTTTTCTTTCAAGGAGCAGGGTCTTTTAATTTCATGGCTTCAGTTAAACAATTGTTAGCTAAAATGACGGTAGGACAGTAGCCAGGAAGAAAAAGATCCTCAAAACAGAAAATCAAAATGTGGTGTAAGTCCGATATGGAGTTGTATATTGATCCCTGTGTGTTTATTTCCATGAACTTTTAGTCAATTATTGTCTGCAAGTTCCAGGCTTGCTTCAGTTGTGTGTCAAAAATCAAAATTAAATTAGTTGTGTGTTCAAACTTAGCCAGAACGTGACAGAAGGGTGTATCAGAATCCCTTAGTGCAGCACAGGAGTAAAAATAGGAATCAGTCAGAGAACGATGGGGCAGATGGAAAATCTCTGGGAATGACGAGTCAGAAGAGAGGTCCAGCCACTTCTTCCCCAGGTGGATATTCTCCCATTGCTGCCAGCCCTGAGGGAGCTGGTTTTTATTAGAGAAGCAGCTATTCCTTTATAAAAGTAAACAAAAGCAGCATATGACAGACTCTCTTAAGTGTTATGAGAGGTACTAAATGCTATGAAGATTTAAAGGATTAAGAGCTTACGAGCCATTGGACTCATTAGGAATCACTGCACAGAAAAGGTAGAATCTTCAGATGGGTCCTGGGGAGTACAAACCAGGCAAATGAAGGCTGCAAGTGAAAAAACTGGAAAAGAATCATCTATTATGGCTGGAGCACAGGGGCTGTGTGGGAGAGAACAGACACACACCAGAAAATTAGGTAGAGGACAAATTGTGGAAACCTTATGAGTACCAAACGGAGGATTTATTTTGTTTTGTTTGTATTCAGTTCGTAATGGGCAATTACTTACAGATTTTTGAGAAAGTTTATACTGTTACTGACCGACTTCCCAGGTAGATTAGTGGTAAAGAATCTGTCAATGCAACAGATGCAACAGATGCAACAGATGCAGGAGATGTGTGGGTTCAATCCCTGGGTTGGGAAGATCCCCTTAGAAGGAAATGGCAACCCACTCCAGTATTCTTGCCTGGGAAATCCCAGGAAGAGAGGAGCCTGGTGGGCTACAGTCTATGGGATCACAAAGAGTCGAATAGGGCTGAGCATACACGCGCACGCAATATTGTTACCAAACTAAGTTGTAGGAGGATAAATCTAGTAGCAGTGTTTAGATGGTTACGATCATAAGCAGGGTTTTAAATTGATTCCCAGTCATTTGTATAATTTCCATTGTCAGTGTAAGAGAAAGCTATGGATATGATGGGATATCCCTTTGGTAATTCACTTATGCTATACGGCAAAATTGAGTTTACGAAAGGGAGGTTATCTCTGGTGGGCCTGACCTCAGCAAGTCCTTTTAAAAGGATAAGGACTCTTTCTGGGGAGATTAGAAGGTACTTAACATCCAGGAAGTTCTCCTTTACTGGTTTGAAGATGGAGAGGACCACATGTTAAAATGGCAGATGGCTTCTGGGAGCTGATAGCAAAACCTGGTAATAGCCAACAAGAAGATTAGATTCCAGTCCTACAACTGTAAGGAACTAGATTCTGTCAACACATGAATGAGCTTGGAAGAAGATTCTTACTCAGAACTTTCAGATAAGAACACCACACATTCAGTACCTTCAATCTGAGACCCTGAGCAGAAACCCAGATGAGCCCACCTGGATCTGACCTACAGAACTGTAACATAATAAATGGGTGTTGTTCAGCCTCTGTGTTTGTATTTCTTATGCAGCAATAGAAATCAAATACACTTGGAGAGAGGAGGAAATCAAGTACAGTTGGGAGACTATGACTCTTCTAGATCAGAATAAATTAGCAACTAAATGAAAGAGATGGCAATAAAAATAAAAAGACTGGATGGCAGAGATATCAAAAAGATACTTCATGTGACTTAGCAATGATTAGATATGGTGGTCAGAAAGAAAGAGAGAGAGGCAAATGTGATTCTAAGACTTGGGACCTAGATGACTAGAGGGATAAGGATGCCATTCATGGGAGACTGTGGAAATCAAGAATAAGAAGGGGGGTTGGGGATTCAGTTTCATTACAGAGGCACAGAATTTACCATGTCAACAAAACTTATGAAAGATGGAGTCTTAAATTCTATAGGGGAGTTTAGGGTAGGAAAGTCATTCTGGGGACTTTCTGGTAAGTAAATAAAAGTACATACAGAAAGTGAGTTAACTGAGGAAATAATTGGAGAAAGAGATGGGTATGAAGTTGTAAGAGGATCCCAGAAGAAAGGCTTCTCCTACCTCTGTGTTCTTATTACTTCCTCTGCCTGGAAAATCCTATGTTTAATTGTCCTGGAAAACCACCTATTTAACCTTCAAATCCCAATTGAAGTATTGTCTCCTCTGTGTAGCACTTGCTGCTCTATTCGGCCATTCAAAATTATTTTAAGATTGCTTAAGTGATAATATTCCTGTCTCCCCAGCAGACTAGGTTTCCAGAGGATAGGGACCATTTCATTTCATCTCTGTATTATCAATACCAAGTGAAGCTTCAGGAACACAACGGACACTAAGCATCTGTTGAATGAATGAAACAAAGATATGTGTAATCAAAGAGATAGGAAGAAACCAGAATAGATAAGATAAAAAAGGAAGAGAGTTTCCAGGAGAGGGTGGTAAATAGTGTCAAACCCTTAAAGATAAATGAGAATGAAGCTTTAAGGGGCAGGGGGTTGGGGGGTTGGGAGGTAGGGATGGCGGCGATTGGATTGCTGATAGAAGTTTAGTGCCTAATACAAGGATGGTTTCAGTAGAGTACAAAGATCCTATTCCAGATGGTAAGAAATAAAATGAAGTGATGTGATTATAGGTAATGGAAAAGTGAGATGTTAGGTATAGACTACTTTTTAAATAAGTTCAGGGATCAAAGAAAGGAATAGGATGATAGTTTGTGAAATAGATAAGGAAAAGAGTTTTGATGTTTGTTTTTGTTTTTAGAGTGTAGAAAAACTAAACAAGTTTACAGAAAGAGGAGAAAATAATAAATGGATTGAAGATTCATAGACTCTCAACCATGGGAGGGTCCTTATAACATTCCTTGTCAGTTGCTTTACATTTTCCATTGTCCCTTCTTCCTTGATAACTGAGTTCAGATCCACTTTAAAGTGACAATGTTCCCAGGCCAGACAAGATACTTAATTTTCCAGTCCCCCTCATTCAGATATGGGCTTCCCTGGTGGCTCAGACTGTAGAGAGTCTGCCTGCAGTGTGGGAGACCCGGGTTCCATCCCTGGGTTGGGAAGATCCCCTGGAGAAGAAAATGGCAACCCACTCCAGTATTCTTGGAAAATACCGGGAAATCCCACAGAGAGAGGAGCCTGGTGGGCTACAGTCCCTGAAGTCACAAAGAGTCAGACACAACTGAGTGACTTCACTTTCACTTTCACTCATTCAGATAATCTTGAATGCTTACAAGCAAGGATGGCCTTGAAAAACAGTTTAGACCAATGAGATTTAATAGATAACAGTCAGGACTCTGAGAGATTTTGACTCTCTTGATGAAACAGAAAAACATGATTGGTGCTTTCCTTTCCTCCTTCTTTCTTCCTTGAGCAAGGGCTCGATGGCTGGAGTTGCAGAAGCCATGTGGTGACCCTGAGAAAGCAAGAAAGAGAGAAAAGATAAGTCTTAAAAACTTTAGTAATGACATTGTCAAGTCACTGAACAAATACCAACAGCTCCTTAACTGCAGACTTCTTGCAACAGGAGGAAAAATAAACTCCTATGTTTAAGCCACTGTGAATCAAACCCATACATCTGTTTCCTTGCAGCCAAGAAAGTTTGCAATTAATAAGGCTTTAAATATTTTTAATCAATCTTTCAGCATGTGAGTTAGTTCTAAATTTCTCCAAGTTGTTTACCTGCTTCCAGAGGCAGGAAATTGATTAGTTATTAAAACTTTCCAGACCATTTTAGAGAGTTTGGACCATTACAGTGTTAGACCATCAGCTTGCTCTTCTCAAAAGCACTCTACAGTTCCCTACTTTCTCCTTGATTTGGTATTCAAGGTCCTCCATAAACTCATTCTAGACTAAAATCCATTTCTATTTCCTGTACTTTCCAGCATATGAACTCTCTTCAAATCAGATCAACCTTTGTCCCAACAGACACAGCCTTACTAACATGGCAAACTCATTCTTACTTTTTGCAACTTACTGTTAACAGATATTTTCTAAATTGCAAGTCCTTTATGTTTGACTTGTCTAAGGTCCTACTCATTTTTCAAGGCTAACTAAAGCTTCTTCTTTTCCAGGAAATCTTCTCTGGCTACTCCATTTCCCATTGATTTCCTCCTGTTGACTGACACAGCAAATTGTGACTTAAGTCTATTATTTGTTGATTCTCCCATTATTTGTTGATTGTCTCATGTGGGTTTCTTTGATTCACTTACTAGAATGTTAAAATGCTCCAAGCATAAGACACATTCTTCTTACATATTTCCCCCACAACTACTACTGCAGCCTTCTGTAAGCATTCAATGATAAGTACCAATGGGACATTTTAAGAAAATAAATGTACATATTGCTTAAGAGGACTAATAAGAGGACATGTATACATGCATATATATAGGCTTCCCTGCTGGCTCAGACAGTAAAGAATCTGCCTGCAATGTGGGAAACCTGTGTTTGATCCTTGGGTTGGGATCACTCACTCATTCCCTCACTCATATATATATATATACACATACACACATATATACACACACTTACACACAGATAGGATCTTGTGGTCAAAAGTAGAATTCAACTCAACAGAAGCCACTAAAATTCCAAATTTGTGTTTGCTGTTATTTTAAATTACAGAAATGTCTGTCTTACTCTCCTTGTATTTAGGAAAAGAGACCGATAAGTGTCCTCTGTCTGATTCAGTGGTTGACTATAACATTTACTCTCTAAGATAAAAATAGGAAATTCCTATTATTAAAATTTAAGATAAATTTTAATCAACCAGACCCAATAAGAAACCCAACCATGTACCACCACTGTATTCACTTCAGAAATTCCTTGTTTGCATAGCTGCAAATCTTTCAGGTATCAAATAAGCCAGAAGCTCAGCCAGAATCATGAATCCTATTATTTGTCTCATTTTGGGAGAAGGCATCTAAAGATGCCAGTACTGTGTGATAACTTCGTCCATCCAGATCTGTGAACTTTGATAAAAGAAACATTGGCCTATAGTCTTAAAGTATCATTAAGATGGCATCTCAAGGTATTCTGATGCTATGCTGTGCCGCTCAGCAGTGTCCGACTCTTTGCGACCCCATGGACCCTGCCAGGCTTCTCTGCCCATGGGATTCTGCAGGCAAGAATACTGAAGGGGATTGCCATGCCCTCCTCCAGGGGATCTTTTCAACCCAGGGATCGAACCCAGGTATCCCGCATTGCAGGCAGATTCTTTACCATCTGAACCACCAGGGATAAGATGGCATTTCATGGTAGTGTGATGAGGGAACTACTACTCCCAATTCAATTTGATTTTTTAAAATAAATGGGTTGTATTTATTTATTACGTGTTTGTTTGTTTGGTTGTTTTTTTTTTTTTTTTTTTTTGGCCACTTCACAAAGCATGTGGAATCTAGTTCCCTGACCAGGGATTGAACTTGTGCCCCCTGCATTGGAAGCTTGGAGTCTTAACCACTAGACCACCAGGGAAGCCCCTCAGTTTGCTTTGAATTCGGTTCCCCAGGTAGTCACTCAGAGTGTCTGACATGTGTCGTTTCTTTGTCATTGATGAACATAATGCTGCTGACTTCATCGGTTTCATCCCTTGCTCCATCTTCTGGGGAGTTGTTTAGTTGCAAATGTGCCACTTTTGGTTCCGAATCTGGCTGCTACAAATGTTCTTCAGCTTGCTAGATTCCATTCACAGTTTTTCTTTTATGAACTCTTGCAATTACAGGTGAGAGTCCAGCTAGGGATCATTCTACCTGCTTAACATCTCGTCATCTCATTTACTCTGAGTGTAATGGCTGGTCACTAAAATATAAAGATAGGTATAGCCTGGCCTCTGTGTTAAACAAAAACACACAAACAATTCTCTTAGCTTATAGCCGACTCTTCTAAAACATTTGCTTTGTGCCAGGCACTGCACTTTCCTGGTGGCTCAGACGGTAAAGCGTCTGCCTACAATGCAGGCAAGAAATTGCAACCCACTCCAGTATTCTTGCCTGGAAAATCCCATGGATGGAGGAGCCTGGTAGGCTACAGTCCATGGGGTCACAAAGAGTCGGACACGACTGAGCAACTTCACCTTCTTCACTTTCAGGCACTGTACTGACTCTTGACCTGGACTGTCACATGATTTTTTCTTTTTTACAACAACCCTGTTGACAGGAACTATTACTTTATACTTATGACTCTAATAAGAAAATGGAAGCATGAAGAAGAGAAAGTATATCTAGGAAGAAGTAAGGATAGGCATTGAAGACATGTGGTCAACCCTAGCAGTCATAACACAGCTTCTACGAATGAAGAATTGTGTCAAGTATAAAGCAGCAGAAGCAGCAATGGGTCTATGCAGACTCCTTACCATCTGAGCCACCAGGGAAGTCCTATGGAGCTATGCATCAGAGCTAAAAGAAGGGAAGTCTTGGGGATGATTTCAAAAGGCTGAAAGGCTTAATTTCAGCAAAGCAGACGGGCTGGGAGAGACCCAGTACTATGTACTCAAAGCTCAGAGGAGATCACCAAAGCAGAAGATTTTTTTCTTCATTAGGTATCCTCCCTGGATGGGTTATAAAGGTGTGAGAAACACTGAAGGCAGGCCAAGAAAGAGGAGACAGCTCACAGAACTGAGACAGAGCAAAAAGCAGAGGGAAAGAACCAAAGATTCACAAGGAAAAACCCAAAAGGGAGAGAATTTCCAGGGCCTATTGAATTTTGCAATTGGGTCTTCATTATTAATCACAAAAGCTATTATGTTCTTGATGCCAGGCAAAGATCACACACATGATCTCACTTAATCCTCACAACCACCCCTAAAGTATGTGTTATTATCTGCAGAACAGTTCCGGGGGTGGCCAAGGGCAAAATCCAAACCGCAGTGGGTTGAGAAGTGACTGAATGGGGAGAATGTCGTCTGCATTTGGGATGAATTTGGGATAAAAAGAGATTGAGTCTCCACTGAAAGCTAGCCAGGGTGCCAGTCACTTTAACCCTGTCTTCTATTGTCATCCAAGCAAAACTCTGAAAGGGATGTGTCCTTATTCACCTTCAAAGAAGAAATGGAGATTTGGAAGCCCACTGTGATCCCACAGCCTATATTCTTTTTCATAAACTCCACTCTGCTCCCATCGAGGGAACAGATAAGTTGCAACTGACATTTACTGAAGTCTTTACTGCACCAAGCGGGGCACTGTGCTAAAAATGTGCCAGCCTGTTAAGTCGCTTCAATCAAGTACGATTCTCTGCAAGCCCATTGACTGTAACCTGCCAGGCTCCATGGGATTCTCCATGGGATACTCCAGACAAGAATACTGGAGTGGGTTGCCGTCCCCTCTTCCAGAGGATCTTCCAGATTCCAGGGATCAGACCCAAGTCGTTTATGTCTCCTGCATTGGCAGCCAGATTCTTTTCCACAAGCACCAGCTGGGAAGCCTCTGCTAAGAATATTTACATGAATTGTCACACTGAAGCTTCACTTTAAATGCTAGCTAGCTTCATTACTGATAGAGTGATGATTAAGGGCTTGAGCTCAGGAATTAGATTCCCTGAGTTGAGAGCTCAGCTCTGCCATCTAGGAGAGTCTTTGCCTCAGTTTCCTCATCTGTAAAATGGGCTTTACTGTGAAAGTTGTTTCAAGATAGCACACTTGATATCAAAGGAACAGTGAGTACCTAAGGCGTGATTAGCAACTGTGAAAGTCCGGTCTGGATTTCAGCCTCTCCAGAAATCCTTCTGTTTCACCACCACCCACCACCCTGCAGAGAATCCTCTTGAGGGGGACTGTGGGGGTGGGTGGGTGTTTGCAGGGTGTTTGCTTATTTGTTTTAAGACGGGATTGAGTCGACTTGGCGCATAGTTATTTCCTGGGAACCGGGGGACTGGGTGGAGAGTGGAGGAGACGCAAAGGGAACATGCTGAAGAGAAGGAGCTTTGACGGGTAAGCTCTCGGGGAGACTGGGGGAGCGGGCAACCCGGCACAGGTGCAGGTGGGTGGTCTGCCACCTGACCCCCAGAGGCCCAGGAAAGGAACTGAGGCTGGTGTTCTCTGTTCGCGTCTTGGTTTTGATTGGAATCAGAGGAGAAAGAAGCCAGGAAGAAGTTTACTTTTCCTCTCCCTTCTTGCTGGCAGGGACGTAGCCAATGTTCCTGAAGAGATTAAATAATAATCATAATAATACCCCGTGCCTCCTACCCTTTCTTTCTTCCTGGACCTTCTCCTTCCCCGCTTCCTCCCCTCTACCACCCCTACCTCTCCTTCCCCTTCCCTCCCTCCCCCTGCTGGCTAACTGGTTACTTCCCCCTTCCCTTCTCTCCGGGGTAGAGCGCGGTCCCTGCTGCCTTCCAGGGCGAGGGAGAGAGCGAGGTTGGCTGCGGACGGTACAGATCAGCCAGGGAACCGAGTCGGTCTCTCTCCCCCTCTCTCTCTTTCCCCCTCTTCCCCCCTCCTTCTGTTGCACACCACACACACACACACACACATACACGCACACGCGCACACGTACACACACACACACACACACACGCAAACACTCAAAACTCGGACCGGCCGCACCGCGGCTGCTCCAATCCTTGGAAAAGGCGAGCGAGCGCCCTCCGGTCCGCGCTCGGCTCACCCAGCTCCGGCTGCGCGCCCGACGCAGCGCTAAGCCCCGGTGTCCCGCGCGCCCGCTTCGGCCGGGTGTTCCCGAGAATAAAGCGGGGAGGCAGGGTACAGACAGATCAGAAAACACGCCAGCCACACACGCCGCGACTTCAGCTCCGGCTGCGAGTCCGAGGGGAGCCGGCGCCGGCAGCGCCCTGCGCGGGTGAGGTCCGCGCGGCCGCCGGGGAAGAGCCCACCTGCCGGCCCGCGATCGGCCGGCGCCAAGAGTGGGGCCCATCGTGGTCCTGCTCGGGCAGCGTCCGGGCTCCGGGCGCCCTCGCCCCAGCTAGTTGGGAGTTTCCACCCTCGGCTCCGCCGCTGGAGGGACCTCGGAGGCACCCGGTCCGCGCCTCGGAGGGACCTCCCCGCCTCCTCCCAGGACGCAGCAGCGGAGCGGACCTCGCGATGGCCGGGGCGCGCGGGCTGCTCCGTCTGTGGCTGGGCTGCTTGTGTGTGAGCCTGGCGCAGGGACAGAGACTGAGGCAGCCCTTCCCGGAGCTCCGCGTGGCTGTGCCGGGCGACCGCGCGGCAGGTGGCGGCCCCGAATCCCCGCTGCAGCCCCCCGACCAGCTGTCGGAACACATGCTGAGGCTCTACGACAGCTACAGCGGCGGCCGAGCCGAGGCGGCGCGGGCGCCGGGGACCTCGGAGCCGGGCTCGCCGCCTTTGCGCCCCCAGCTGCTGCGCGAGGGCAACACGGTCCGCAGCTTCCGAGCCGGAGCCGCAGGTGAGTGCCCGGGGCGCCCCCTTTCAGCGATCTTGTCCCGGGGGTCTCCCGGGACACCCCCCCACGGCTTCCTCGTCTGCCCCCCGCGTCACCTAGAGACCCTCCCTCGCCCTGCGGCTCACGCTCCCCGCAGCCCCCCGGTGCCGTCCCATCCCGCATTCCACCCGTGACCTAAGAATCAGCCCAATCCAGAGTCCGAACGGAGAGGGAGAAGTGGGAGAGAAGGGCGCCGAGACCTGAAGCAGCTCGGCTGGAAGAAGGAAGTGCAGGAAACCGGGAAAGGGGCTGCCCCCGACCCTATCCAGCCGGGTCCTCTTGCCCTGGGTGTCTGGAGCTCCCCTGGGGCAACCTATGCCGATGTTTCTTAAGTCGGTCAGCGGAACTTCCCTTGGACAGGGCTATAGCCGTGTTGACCTAGAGGCAGATGTTATTTTCTGCCAACCCCAGGGCACCAGAGAGAAAAATCACACTTGAACTAGACGCCTTCCCCTTAGCCCTTTAGACAGTCGCTTCTCCAGACCTTCCACCTCCTCTTAACTGGCGTCCTCTGTGTTTATATTTGACACTTTCTACTTGATAGTCCCTTGGTGGCAAACAACGCAGACTAAACCAGGTGCTCGAGTGTTTCGATTATTTAAAACCCATCTGGGCAAACAGGGGATGTACCACCCACCCTGGGAGGAGCTGGGACGGAGGGGAGCAGCCGGTGGATGTAAACACCTCTTGGAATCTGCCGATGAAAATTTGCTCATCCCATTTTTCAACACACAGATCACTGTGGACTGAAATTCATGGCTTAACAAGGTTTCTCCTGGCCCCTGTGGTGAAGCGAATAACTTATGCTAACAGCCTGCCTCCCCTGTGCTAACAGCTTGAGGGAAAGTCTCCTGGACGCTAACTCGGTTTATATGCTTTGAGGATGCACCCGGCTTTTTTGTTCACTGCCTTCACGATTAAGGGAAATGTAACTGCAAAGCCTGTCCTCAGTGAACCGTTGAAAAATAGCCAAGAATCTTCAAGTTAGGAGGCCATGCCTCATGCTCTATCAATTCTGTCATAATCACTAGAAAGACATCTCCCAAAGCTTTGATATGTAGGACTCCTGGAAAAGTGGAACACCAGGAAAGCATCCATTAGGGAAAGCCCTAGGCTGACACTGTAAATACACTCTAGAGCACCTAGGCTTGATGACATTTACAATAAATGTGAATTACGCTTTCTAATGCAGAAGTCTTTAGCTGGAGCCTGAGCTGAATCAGATTTCGCTTTCTTCTGAAAACCACGAGCATGATCTGTAAGGAGGTGGCCTCTGCTAAGGAAAGAGAAACCTGCTCTTGGTCGTGTGAGCAGACTTGAGAAGCACTTGAGAAGGCTGTCCTGACAGCTGACCACACCAGTGACTGGGCTGTTTGGTGCAACTCCAGGGGCAGAGCTCCATGAAAAAACAGTGCGGAAGAAACCAGAGAAGTTGGGCAGGCGAGGCAGGTGGCAATGGTGAAGATAATCTAATCATTCTTACCTCTATATGCGTTTTCTTGGTAATATTCCTAGGGAGTCCCCAAGGCACCCAAGAGATGAATAGTATTTTTGGAATCACACATTTTTAGTATGAATCACAAGGTTTGGAGGTGGCATGTGAGTTTGTTTCATTCACACCTATTGTGTAGTGTTTTGTGTTTGTTTTAGACTGAGGGAACCATGAGTGAGAGATGGATAAGGATTTGAATATCTCAGGCCCCGTTTACTCTTTGGCTTCAGCTCACTCTGTGCATTATAATTTCAGAGTGTCTCTTATCAGCCTCTCTGTAGTCTTAGACCATCAAATGATAAACTCTGATACGGAGGCCAGAAGTTCCCTTGAAATGATGAATTGCAGCTTAAAGGATATGTACAAGGCTGTGCTCCCTGATAAGAAAAGTAATTCCTTTAGCATCCTAGAGACTGTCTTAATGACTTATTCATCAAATGTAGACACCAGTTTTTGTGGAAGCTGAAGTGTCCTGTTACTACACTGGAGACTCCTGGAGAGGTGGCTCGTGTTGGACCCCTTCCAAGAGTGTTTAGTTACTAACACACTAAAAAGACCTTATTAAAAGCAGTTCTGGCTTTAATAAGGCAGAACTCCAGGAAGGGGTAAGGCTTTCGTGTGTCTCTCTCCTTTATCCATATCAGCATTTCCCTAACACCCTTCATCTTGTGACACGTGTTCTGATGTAGGTGAAAGATGCTGTCTGCTTTAATAAATCAGATATGTTTTCCAGTCCACAGTGCTGAGGTTTCACAAACATATGGGCTTCTCTGGACCAACGATGTTACAGATTTTAATGGAAGGTCAGGTGTGTGTTGTTGTCTATGGAGTGGCTGCTGATTCGGCAGACTTTCCTCGTGCTTATTCAGGCTGAGTTATAGCCTTCGAGTCCTCTTTGCTCCTTGGAACATACCTGATTAAAATTATTTATTGTTCTAAACCTAGAATATCTTTGGTTGAAATTTAGCTGCTGTGGTCTCCCTCTGATTACCTTCTACTTAAACCATTACTTGATGGTGGGTGGCATTGATCCTAAATACACTTTCTGCTAACCCTTTTCTCCTCCCTCAATGCTATGCAGTTGGTGTGCCAAAACCGTAAGTTTGGAGCACTCATACATCTTTTTGTGGTGTGTAAGTGTTTATATAAAGATAGGTTTTATCTTTCCCTTTGTAAAAGGTAATTTGCAAAATTATTGATGACAGAGAAGTTCGGCTTTAGAAAAACACACCATCTCGAAGGAAGACAAGAGGGACATGAAATCAGCTTTTATTTTCATCCTAGTTTAAGTTGTCCTTGGCTTCTATGTAATGAAAGAAGAATATTTTGCATGAGGTTTTCTCCTGGCCTGATCCTTGAAGATACATACTTTGTGTTCATTAGTTTCTCATCATTTCCATAGTCACTTAATCTTATTTTTCTTAATCATAAATTTAACCTCTTTAGGGAAAGCGATTAACGCACAGATGTTCTTATTAGGAAACTATCATTATTTTAATTTATGACATATAACTATAAAAGATTGCATTTCAGTGGATTTATGTCACCTTTAAAGAAAAATGACACAGACTTTATAGACAGAAAGAAAAGAAAGTTGAGAAAAGTCAGACCTCGAAATGAATATTTTCCTTCAATGAGAAAGAGGAGAGTCTTTCCTACTGTAACCAAAAATCATTTAAAATGAAGAATTATAATGTGACATGTTTCTGAAGTGCAAGGCTAAAATATAAGGCTTTAGAAAGGATGTAGTGAAGGGCTGAACAATCATTCTAATAGGAGCCAGTTTTGTAAAATGCATGGGCTGGGGGGGGGAAGCATCATTTTTGGTGGGTTTGATGGCAAGGGGCTATTACAACATTATTAAAACAGAGTTACCTAGAAATTTCTGGCACCTAAAAATTAAAGAATACTTAGAGTATCTGATGTTTTTATTCAGAGGACAATAATACATCTGGAGAGGGGGAACTGGAAGTGCAGCTGCTTTGAATTACACTCTACTTTGAATACATGATAGCCCTTAATGAAGTTTTTACTGTAACAATCAAGACAGCTTTACAATCTCTGACATTTAAAAATCCATAATGCCATGAATTCTAGATTATCTATGCTAATGGAAAAGAAAAAGAATGTTACATTAGAAACAATTTAAATTTATCTCTTTAGTATGGTTAAACACACTCAGAGAGACCAGGAGAACATGAGGGTCAATGAAAAAAGTCCCCTAAGTAGATAATTCACTCAGGGAATATTTTTACATTAAAACTATATACATAATTGAGAATATATTAAAAGGGTTACAAACATTTTATCTAAGCGGTGGAAGTTTATAAGCATTTGATTGACCCAGTTCAGGTTTTTCTAAAAGTTAGCTAAAGACGTGAATGTCAGACCTGATCTTAAACGTTTTGGAATTACACAATTTCATGTTTGGAAGAGGCTATAAAGAAAGCAAGCCCAACCCTTTATTTAAATGGAAGAAGAAATGGACATCATGATATATTTGCCAGACAAGTTTTCAAACATACTGAGCTCATCTCAAAGTTTCTAATCATCTTATCTGATTTTCTAGGAGAAGATTTTGTAAAAGAGGGTATTTAAAAGTTGTTAAAAGATGTTACAAAAAATTGCATTCCAGTATCAAGTAAGTTTGGGAAGAGTTATCAGTTTACTTTGGGACCTTTCAGGGCCTTTAAATGCTTATGAACCCTCTTAAGAGTGGATCACTTTCTCCTCATGAGAGCACTTTAGAGAATTGTGGTTCTGAGACATCTATCTGGGGAAACATTGGTTCAGATTCTTCCTAATTTCTCAAGAAAGAAGATACGCAAAATTCAAGTGAATATTATGACTGAACACTATCTCATTGCTCATTTGTTTACTCAGGATATTTCCTTACACTATTAGTTTTTGGACTTGAGTCCAGTTGGTATTGTACAGTTAGCCCTCCATATCGCTGGGTACCAGGGATCCAGCTACAGATTAAAAATATTCACAGGGGAAAATTTCAGAAATTTCCCAAAAGCAGAACTTGATTTTGCAGAATAATAAATATTCTAGAGATGATTTAAAGTATACAGGAGCATGTATGTAGATTATATGCAGATGCAATGCCATTTAATTTTAGGGACTTAAACATCTATGGATTTTGGTATCTGCAGGGAGTCCTGCAACCAGTTTCTAAGAATACCAAGGGCCAACTGGACCATCTTCCTGATTTCATATTTTAAATTTCTCTGAATGTAATTTTAGAGCCTCTGTCATTAAATTTTATTTTGCCTGTTTTTATCAATCCTCCTTCATTATTTTCTTCTATAGGATTAGTATTTATTATTTTACATCAATCTGGTATTATTCTTTTAAAAGAAAGCCTTCTTTATTTGTGGGAAAATTCACTAGAGATCATACTCATCACTTTGTTAATGTTTTATTATCATCAATCCCTTGGTTATAGATACCTGTCAAAGCCCTGATATAATCCCATTGTTTGTTATATTTATTAGATATAACAAAACTCACACCTATCAAAAAGCCTAATGAAAATTATTGAGCAATTTTGTATATGCTAGTCAGGATTTTTCTGCCCCAGCATCAGAACTTTTCTCCTAAGATTTTGATGGTTTTCCCATCCATTAAATTTGTATATCCTAGGCTTTCTAGATGGCGCTAGTGGTAAAGAACCACCTGCCAAACAGGAGACATGAGAGCCGCAGGTTCAATCCTAGGGTCTGGAAGATCCCCTGAAGAAAGGCTTGGCAACCCACTCCAGTGGGTCTGTTGCCTGGAGAATCCCATGGGCACAGGAGCATGTCAGGCTATAGTCCATGGGGTCACACAAAGTCTCGGACACGGCTGACGCAATTTAGCACAGCACAGTAATCAGTATCTTGATAACTTTATTTCAGTGGTATGATGGAAAGAAGTTTGGCTTCATAAATAGTTTCTATTTGAACTTTCCTATGCCAAGTTTCAATTCAGAGTGAATTTTTATGATTATGTTCCTAACCCATGAAAATAGAGTAATGGAAACAGTGTAATGGAAACAGTGACATAGTATTAATCAAGTGACACAAATTTACCAAGGTAATATCTACTTTGGACCATAGTAAACCATGGCATTGTGACCGAAGAGCCCTCACCTATGGAATATACTTGGAAATCCATAAAGCCACTAGTCTAGTAATATGTTAGTAGTGGTTGTGTCCTAGAATATTGGTACCTAAAGCACTCTTGGTAACACACATTTTCAGGGATGATATTATTAAAGGCATGGATGTCTATTTATTTGTCTAAAACATCCACATGTAAGTCGTAAAGCGAATTGACCATGGTATTTTATTGAATCCTTCAGTGATCTACCTTTCTTTACGATCTATTGTTTCTTGGCAGTAGAACCACAGTAATGCAATGCCTTGGTTTTGCTTGGGCATTATGAATAAAGTGTTTGGACAAACTGATCCTACTATATTTCTGACTTCAGTATGTTCTTACTTTACTGAGGGAGTAAATTTTAAATATGACTTTAAATATTATAGTGAGTAAATGTTAAATGTTCCTTTTATAAAATAATTGTATCCAATAGCTTTAGTAATGAGAGATCCTCTGCCCAGTCCTCTGATTTAAAGTTAAAACTACTGAGGCCCAACATGATCTTATTTGCTTTTTTGGCCAAGAAAATTTTAATTTAATGCATGGAATTAATCTAAAGACTGAATGGAGTATAATTGCTGCACTTAGGTATGGTTAAGATAAATAGTTTTCAAGAAGAGAAGAGATTCCTAGAGAATCTAGGATTAAGAGCATTAAGAGATCTAAATGGTAATCTTGGCTGCATTGCTAATTAATAAAGTCATCTAATATTTCCAGGCCTAATTTCATCATGTATCAAATGGGTTAAGTCATACCTTCTGTGCTAGTCTCACAGAAAGATGGTGAAATGTAGTTGAAAAAATTGAATGTGAAAATGCATTTGGAAGTCCCATGTAAATGAGATAGTCTTAATGCTTTGAGATACTGTCTTTCTCTCGCTCCCCACAAAACCTTAAACATACCTAACACAGTAAATACCATGCAGTTGTTTGTGGCACAAAGGATATATCTGGATAACAATGTAAGCATGAAGAGGTCGTAGTCCTCTTGTAATACAATCTATGCCAAATTTCCATTCAAGAAATTACTGTTTCTGTTCTGACCTTGATGGCTGCATGGAGCAGAGTTGCACCTTTTTATAGTGATTTCTTGAAGTTAGTTTTTCTCAAAGTACGGTCCCTGAGTTAGCAGCATCACCATCACCCAGGAAACTTGTTAGAAATCCTCCAGCCCACCCAAACCATCTGAATCACACTCTGAGGGTGGGCACAGAAACCTTGATTTTCACAAGCCAGTAAGGTGATTCTGACGCATGTCTGAGACACTGCTCTAAATTCAGCATCCCTGGAGTTTTGAGTATCTTATAACCGGCGTCTGAAATTCAGGATTGATTAGCCTTCTAGTTCTGGTCTGGCCGTTTTAGTGGGTCTTTCCCTGGACAAATGGTTTATTAATTTATATAAGGGTAAGTTTCTTTCACTTTGGATGGTATATTAATGTTTTTATGACAGCTTTACCCTGGGGAGGAGTTCAAAAGTAAGTTAATAAAGCTGTGTAACCCTTCTTTCCCAGCTGCAGAATCTGGGGCCTAATAAGTTTGCTAGAAAATGGGTGATGGGGCAGGGGTCAAGTTTCTGGAGGGCAAATAGCATATTTCATTTCAAGCTTGTATTTTGAGGGCCTGGCATAGGTGGCCACACAGTAGGCACTCGGGAAATATTTCAGTTGAGCTGAATTAGGTGTTCAGGGGACTAGGTAAGAGAAGATAGTAGAAAAGCTATCAGCCAGGCAACAGATGCTTTAAAAATAACTGAAAGAAATTTCAGTTTAAGTTTCCTCTAAGACATTTTACCATGAAGATGTGGGACTAAGCCATTCTACTTTACTCACTGTTCTAGTAATGTTTTTCTCCTGATGAAGGGAAACTCCATAGGATACTTATCCCCCAGAAGGCCTTTTGCTTTGGCAGCTTAAATTTTTTTTTACTTTGGTGTGAAGTAGGAAACACTCAAGAATCTGGTAAGTTTGCACAGTGGCTCATTCATTGTTAAATATTTTAAACTATTTTCCAGGTTATCATTGCTCCAAACCGCACAAAGTGCTAGGAGTTCAGATTTATCTGGACATGGGTCTACCCTCTGAGAGCTCACAGTCTAGGAATGCCCTTGGGTGGAGGCTGAAAGTAGATAAACTTGATTAGTGAACGTTTTGCTATTCTAGAAAAACATACATTATATCATCTTTGGCCATGTTTTACTTTGGACATAGAGGATGGTTGTTTTGCGATCCCATAAAACTCAGTCATTTGCCTGGAACTCTGCAAGAAAAACAACATTCTGACCGTGTTCTATTTAGAATCTCTCCATCTCTTGATGCCGGGAAACTGAAGGTGGCATAGAGGAACTGTAGCCTTGGCGCCATAATCAGCAGAGAGTAGTCAGCCCGTGACTATGAGCATATATGGCCCTGTCCTAGGCACCCCTAGCAGCTGTGCTTTGTTTGGAGAAAAGGATGGAAAAAAAAGAGTTGTTCTTAGTTACATATTTTCTGTATGACTAAAATGTTTTTGCTGCTTCCTGGGGATTTAACTAATCATCAAGATTTCATTTAGTCTATTTGTTTTAAAATCAGACTTTACATAGAAAGCTTTCCATTGTACGTTCTATTTCCCTTTGAAAACGTTCTGTGTGGGCCAGCATGAAGGTGACCTCCCACTCCCCACTCCCCGGGCACCTCCTCGACTCCTCCCTGAGAGGAACTGAACTGTCACAATAGTATGGCTGGTCCCAGGTATTGGTTTCTTTGCAGAGTCCTGGGTTTCTTGAGGAGCAGGTGCTTTCTTTTAAGATGAAAACAAATAGATGTTCTGCCTTTATCTGATAACCAGACCCCCCCCCCCAATAAAATTTTTATATAGGTAATAGAAGACCTGGGTTTCTTTCCAAAATCAATGCTCACTGGCTGGCTGACTTTTATGGCCCTTCATTTTCACATTTCTACAATGAACGTGTATGCATGCATGCTAAGTCGCTTCAGTTGTGTCTGACTCTGCGACCCTATGGATTATAGCCGGCCAGTCTCCTCTGTCCATGAGATTCTCCAGGCAAGAATGCTGGAGCGAGTTGCTACGCCCTCCTCCAGGAGATCCTCGATCCATGGATTGAACCCGAGTCTCCTGCATTTCCTACACTGCAGGCAGATTCTTTACTGCTGAGCATCAGGGGAAGCCCTCTACAATGAATAGGTTGGACTAAAACTGTTTATTCATATAAGAAGTATTTACTGAGCACTACTTAAGAGTTAAGCCCCATGCTTGGGGCTGAAGAGCCTGATGTAATTACTACAGAGCTTTGTCTTTAAGGAACTTAGGGTCTTAGGAAGGAATAACAATATGATGAAAATAGTAATAGGGACCGGGTCTAAATGAAAGGAGTGGGTTGTAAAAAGCTTGCCTCTGTTTTGCCTTAAAAATGGAATCTGGATCATTACGGAGAACTAGGCTGGATGAAGGCATTTCAGGGAGAAGTGGTAAGTCCTAACAGGTGTGCAAAAAAAAAAAGTATGGCTGTTTCAAAACTCACCTGACTTCTAAGCCCCTTTCCAATTCACAGGTATGATGACTCTAGAAAACTCAGACTATTATATTGCCAGTGGCACATCCTAAGCAGATCATGCGAGAAGTATGTTCAGCAAGGAAAAGCCAAGCTTATGCAAGTGCTTAGCAAACAGTAAGAAAACAGCACCACCTATTGGTAGTTATATTTTGACATCTAAAAACATTACCTTGGAAAGAGCTGAAATTAAAGCCTATTGTAGTTCCTTGCAGGGGATCTGAGAGGTTATCTAATTCACCTTTCACATCTTCCCTACTATAAAGAGATCCTCCAGTAAGTCTTGAATTATGGTTGTCTCTCTCCTGTCTCCCTGGCCCCATAGAAGGGTCTCACCACTAGGCTACACACTTAGACAGTCATGATTTACCTTGACCTGGATTCTGCCTCCATTCAGTTATCACCTAATTCTCATCTTTGACACTGACAAGAAAAACCCTGATCTCTCTATGGCCCCTCGAGTATTTGTAAACAATTCTTAAGTCACTGGTTAATGTTTTGGGTTTTTTTTTTTTTTCTTTCCTCCAGAGCAGATATTCTGTAACTCAAATGTGTAAGAAATAACTTTAAGACCAACATCTAGGTTACTTTCCTAGCTACTTTCTTTTATTTTAATAAACTAGTTAAAGTTAGAGCACCCAGAATAAGCATGCAATTGTAGATATGATTGAACTGTGTGGCACACAGTTAATGTTCCCTAGTACCTGAAGACTACAAAGGGCATCCTGAAAATACATAACATTGTTCTGTAAACTGATAGCACCTTGCCATTGGTTTTAATAATATTATTATTATATTTGCTGTTATTAATCAGAAAGTATGCCTCCATTTTCAGATTCATTGATTCCAAATAGGTGAATATCAGAATATTTCAGAAGAATGGAAAAAGTGAACAGGAAAGCATTTTCCATTCACTGATATGCCAACATAGATACCTTTTTCACAGACAAACCTGTGCTTTGCACCGTGAAGAGAGAGAAGGCTTTTGAAAAACTCCTGCTCTTAAGTATAGGAAAAGATACTTTTTTGAACAGCTAAATTAATATAAAATCAAAAAAGGCATGAGAGTAATGGAACAGATATTATTAGCATATATTTCAACCTGCAGGGAAGTATTTGTTGACTCATTTTGGGGAAGAGAGCATTGACTTGTATGGAAATGAAATGCTTTAAATTCAGGGAAGACAGAAATAAAGTATGGGTTAAAGAAATCAAGGAATGGTTTGTGAAATGGTGGAGACTTATTGTTTTAAAAAAGGTGGGGAGGAGAGAAATCTAGGGCAGGCAGAGGTAATGTATTCCTTCACCTGGGTGAGAATGGCAAAGGCTTTGAATGCCGGGGGTCATATAATGTTGTTAAGAGCTAAATGTCAATTGGCCATTCCTTTTCTTTTAAAAAAATTTTTTATTATTAAAAAAAATTTTTTTTTAATTATTTTTAAATTTTTTTCTGGCTGTTCTGAGTCTTCGTTATGGCTCACGGACTTTCTGTAATTGCACAGGAGGTTTCTAGCAGTGTGAAGCTTTAGTTGCCCTTTAGCATGTGGTAGCGCCTCTACCAGGGATCGAACCCACATCCCCTGCATTGAAAGGCAGAGTCTTCTTTTTTTTTTTTAAAGGAAGGCAAATTCTTAACCATTGAACCACCAGGGAAGTCCCTGTCTATTCCTTTTCCGAATTTAGGCAGTTGAGATGTCTGTAAGGACTTCGAATAACCAGGTTAATTGGGGATTTTTTTTAATAAGTCTCCATTTAAAACATTGGAAATATTGCTTATGCAAAAGCTTCCAGATATCCCGCACCACTGACGACTACAATGTGCTCCTCTTATCGCCTCCCCAACAATCCCTTTTACCCTCATTCTTTTTTTCTTTTTCACTGAAGTATAGTTGATTTGGGCTTCCCCGTGCCTTAGCTGGAGAAGGCAATGGCACCCCACTCCAGTACTCTTGCCTGGAAAATCCCATGGACGGAGGAGCCTAGTAGGCTGCAGTCCATGAGGTCACTAAGAGTCAGACACGACTGAGTGACTTCACTTTCACTTTTCACATTCATGCATTGGAGAAGGAAAATAGCAACCCACTCCAGTGTTCTTGCCTGGAGAATCCCAGGGACGGCGGAGTCTGGTGGGCTGCCGTCTATGGAGTCACATAGAGTCAGACACGACTGAAGCGGCTTAGCTGGAGCATCAGCGTGCCTTCGTGGTAAAGAATCCACCCGCCAACGCCAGAGAGACGGTTTGATCTCTGGGTCAGGGAGATCCCTGGAGAAGAAAATGGCAACCTACTCCAGTGCTCTTGCCTGGAAATTCCCATGGACAGAGGAGCCTGCCAGGCTGCAGTCCAAGGGGTCGCAAAGAATGGGACAAGACTAAGCGACTAAGCACAGAAATATGTCCTTAATAAAGGAAGGTGTGTTGCTTTCCAAGAAAATAATCTCTTGCCCAACTTACATTTTGGTTTGCATGTTTATGTTTAGCAAATTCCTAATTCTTCCCTGCGTTTGGAAAAAAAAAATGCCTTTTTTCTTTCCTTTTGGACCACATGACCACAAAAATGATGGTCATTCCACTGTCCAGGAGAAAGTTACTTTGAACCACAAATGTGAGCCATGTATGCAGTTTAAAATTTTTAGTAGCCTCATTAAAAATATGAAATGCAAAGGGTGAGATTAATTTCAATACTATATTACATTTTAAATGTTCTGCACCCACACCAGCAAGGAATACTCAAACACCAACAGGGTGTCTGAGAATTCAACCAAATTCTGACACTATCTACCTAAAGAGAGCATCCACATTCCATAGATGAAGGGCTCAGTCCTCCAAAACTGTCCTCCACTTCAGACGCCAGTCCCAGACCCAGACTGTTTCCTGGGCTTATGACTTACCTGTGCTTAGGGCTACACATTGGAAATTCCCACAGCCTCCTCCTTGGGTTTGAGTAATTTGCTTGAGTGGTTCACATAACTCAGGAAATGCAGTTACTCACTAGATTCCCACTTTAGTATAGGATACAACTTGGGAACAGCCAGGTAAAAGATGCTCAGGGCAAGGTAGGGGAAAGGCTTGGAGATTCCACGAGCATCACTTTCCCCAGTCTCCACATGTTCACCAACCCAGAAGCTTCCAAACCTTGTTAGTTTTTTTTTTAATTTGTATGGAGGCCTCATTGTGTAGTCATGGCTGATTAAATCATTGGCCATTGGTGACTAATTTAATTTCCAGCTCCTCTCCCCACCCAGATATCTGGGGTTAGGGGTGATACTGAAAATGCCAAATCCCTAATCACAGGGTTAAGTTTCCGGGCAACCAGCTCCCATTCTTTGTAGGTGCTCAGTTGCTCAGTTGCATCCAACTCTTTGAGACCCCATGGATTGCAGCCCACCAGGCCTCTGTTCATAAGATTTCCCAGGCAAGAAAACAAAGCGGGGCCATTTCCTTCTCCAGGAGATCTTCCCAACCCAGGGATGGAATCCTTGTCACCTGCATTGGCAGGCAGATTCTTTACCACTGAGTTACCTGGGAAGCCCAGATTATTTGGCCTCCAAAATCACCCCATTAACATAGAAAGGACACTTTATGGCTTTCATCACTTAGACAATTCCAAAGGTTTTAGGAATTCTGGCCCTGAAACAGAGACAAAGACCAAATATATATTTCTTGGTTTAAATCACAAAAATCACAATATTTAGCCCAGTGTTTCCAAATGGTATGCTTTCAACACATAATCAATATAAAATATTCATTTGATATTTTATACTCATTTTTGTGCTAAGGCCTCAAAACTAAGTGTGTGTTTTATACTTATAGCACATCTGAATTCAAACTTAAGTGCCTACTTGGACATTGCTATTCTAGTTAGCTAACATTCATTGAATTTTGTCCTATGTGTTGTATACATTACCTACACTCTTTGAATTAATTCTCAGAGCAACTCTGCTGATACTGTTGGGCTCATTTTATGGGTAAGTAAACGAAGACTTGAAGAGTTTAGATAATTTGCCTGAGAACAGCTCTTGGGCATGGTGGTGCTGGTGGTGGATTAATCACTAAAGTCATGTCAGGCTCTTGTGACCCCATGAACTATAGCCCACCAGGTTCCTCTGTCCATGGGATTTTCCAGGCCAGAATACTAGAGTGGGTTGCCATTTTTCTCCAGGGGATCTTCCCAACCCAGGGATCAAACTCTTTTCACCCACCTTGGCAGGTGGATTCTTTACCTACTGAGCCACCGTGATAGAACTGAGCCTGGGCCATAGGGCTTTGACTTCAAAGGAGGGCAATGAATTAAAATTAAAGCCATTGGAAGAGGTACCTGGTAGATTATGAGACACTCATGAGATGATATCAAAGGTTAGACCCAAGGTGGAGACTGGTTAACAGAAGGACACAAAGTGTTTGTAAGAAGGAAATATTCTGAAGCCAAAAGTAGGGGAAAGAGGCAGGACTGCATTTACCCAGTGAGACACCACCACCCACATCCCTCAGAGTTCATTTCCTCACTCCAATGTGTTCCTTTGGCAACCATCCGATTGCCATATGCTTAGAAGAGAGTGACTTCTTTTCCTTCCATTTTAACTTCCATTTGGGTAAAAACATATGCTCTGGTAACTAGTATGAATCAGAGCTAGAGTCTGAACAAGGCTGATGCCATGGCTTTCTAATAAAAGTCTATAAAATAGTATCCTGGTGTCATGGATTATACAAACCTTCACAAATGGAAGTTTCTCCCCTTTTCCTTCACACTGTGTTAGGAAGGAGTGAGATGTGTGTCCCAAATGCACTTCCCCTGTACTTGGGGACTCAATGAACTCATTTTAAGTTTCTGATCTTGCTAAAATGTTTTGTTCTTACTGAAATATGTTTCTGATTAATGACAATTTCACAATTTCATGTATGTTTCCAGAACAAATCTACATATGAAACAAGTGTGTGGAAGAGGGTTCAAGCTCTGATGCCCCATTTCGGGACTAGGGATTCTTGAGTGTAACTTCAGCCTTACCATTAGCTCATGAGATGATCTCAAGAGCAGGAACCAGCTTCTGTCCCTGCTAATGAGTCACCCATTCTGTTACTCCTCATTTCTGCATTTGAAAAGTTGAAAATACAGTTGCCTAGTTTCAATAATTTCATCGAGCTCTAGAGAAGCAATTCCCCTCTTAAATTCATGTGATGTCATAAGCTTTGTTTTTTCATTTTATTAAAATTTATGTATGTATTTGGCTGTATCAGGTCTTAGTTGAGCTCGAAGGATCTTCATTGTATCATGTAGGATCTTTCCTTGTGGCGCTAGGGCTCCAGAGCACAGGCTGCTCTGTAGTTAACAGAGTGCAGGCTTAGTTGCTCCATGGCATGTGGGATCTTAGTTCCCTGACAAGGGATCGAACCTACCTCCCCTGCATTGCAAGGTGGATTCTTAACCACTGGACCACCAGGGAAGCCCCTAATCCCATAAACTTTAGACAAGCTCCACAAATAGCATTATCTTCATGACACTTTCAATGTATGACTCAGTTTTTTTCAGATACATTATCTGAAGTTAGAGCTATATGGTCTTGCTTACCCACCCTCATCCTGCACCCTTAATTTTGTAAGGCAGATAGAAAGTATAATCCCCAATTTATGGTTAATATCAGCACTTATAGTAATAATAATTTATACTTAAGAAACACTTACTGGACCCTTTGTGAATTGATTTACACACATCTCACTTAATTCTGATTGAGTTCGTGGTAAGTCGATTCAGTCGCATGTGACTCTCTTGCAACCTTATGGACTGTAGCCCACCAGACTTCTCTGTCCAAGGAATTCTCCAGGCAAACATATTGGAGTGAGTTGCCATGCCCTCTTCCAGGGTATCTTCCCAACCCAGGGATTGAACCTACGTCTCTTGTGTCTCCTGCTTTGGCAAGCAGGTTCTTTACCACTCGTGCCACCTGGGAAGCCCTTAATTCTGATGACAGGACTATTACTCCATTTTATGACTGAGAACACTAACTTTCCCAGTTACATAGTTAATAAGTGGCTGAGCCAGAACGTGAATCAATGTGAATTTACTTCCATCGATGCTTGTAACCACGAGGCTAGACACTGCTTCAGATAAGACACAATTATGACTCTGTACCAAATTTATAGGAATAGTTTTTGGTAGTCTCGTTAAGAAAGGTCAGAGCTCCCGGCTCTCATACCACTAAGTTTATGATTTGCATTTCAGTAAAGGAAAGAGAATATTAGTAAATATGGCTGATCCTTGCTTTCATCTTTATCCAGTTTGTAAAACTACTCCTGTTATCTTTTGTTTAGCTGAAGTGGAAATTACATAATTTAAAAATAGCTATTATTAAGTAAACAGCTCAGGAACATTTGGTAGTTTCACAATGTTAGGCAATCACCAAGTTTATCTAGTTCTAAAATATTTCTATTATCCCAAAGAAAAACCCCCTACCCATTAAGCACTTTCTCCACATTACTCCATCCCCTCAGGTCCTGGCAAACACCAGTCTGCATTCTGTCTCAGTGGATTTACCTTTTGGGGATATTTCTCATAAATGGAATCATACAACATGAGATCTTTATGTCTGACTTCTTTCATTTAGCACAAGGTTCATATTTTCAAGGTTCATCCACACTGTATCATGTATCAACCCCTTATTCCTCTTTATGGCTGAATAGTATTCCATTATATGACTATATCACAATTCAGTTCAGCTCAGTTGCTCAGTCGTGTCCAACTCTTTGCAACCTCATGGACTGTAGCACACCAGGCCTCGCTGTCCATCACCAACTCCCAGAATTTACTCAAATTCATGCCCATTGAGTCGGTGATGCCATCCAACCATCTCATCCTCTGTCATCCCCTTCTCTTCCTGCCTTCAATCTTTCCCAGCATCAGGGGCTTTTCAAGTGAGTCAGCTCTTCACATTAGGTGGCCAAGGTATTGGAGTTTCAGCTTCAACATCAGTCCTTCCAATGAACATTCAGGACTGATTTCCTTTAGGATGGACTGGTTGGATCTCCTTGCAGATAATATCACATTTATTTATCCATTAATCCATTGATGGGCATTGAGTTGTTTCTGCCTTTTGGCTATTGTGGAGAGTAGTGCTGTTATAAACATGTGTGTACATGTACTTATTTGAATACCTGTTTTCAATTCTTTGGGGTTTATACCTGGAGTATTGTGGGGTCATGTGCCATTTCTATATTGAACTTTTTGAGGAATTGTCAAACTATTCCCCACAATAGCTGAACCATTTTACATTCCAACCAGCAATGTAAAAGTGTTCCAATTTCCCCACATCCTAACACTTGCTATTTTGTTGTTTATTATTATAAATGTCAAATGTGTGTCAAATGGTACCTCATGGAGGTTTTGATTTACATTTTTCTGATGACTAATGATATTGAGCATCTTTTCCTCTGCTTGTTGGCTGTTTGTATGTCTTCTTTGGAGAAATGTCTGTTTGAATCCTTTGGTCATTTTTTATTGGTTTGTCTATTTGTTGTTGAGTTGTAAGAGTTATTTTTATATTCTGGATCCTGTGCTATGCTGTGCTTAGTCACTCAGTCATGTCCAACTCTGTGGCCCCATGGACTGTAGCCTGCTGGGCTTCTCTGTCCATAAGGATCCTCCAGCCAAAAATACAGGAGTGGGTTGCATGCCCTCCTCCAGGGGATCTTCCCAACCCAGGGACTGAACTCAGATCTCCTTCATTACAGGCAGATTCTTTACCATCTGAGCCACCAGGGAAGCCCAAGAATACTGGAGTGGGTAGCCTATCCCTTCTCCAGGGGATCTTCCCAACCCAGGAATTGAACTGGGTCCTCCTGCATTGCAGGCAGATTCTTTATCAGCTGACCTATCAGGAAAGCCCAGCCTATATCCTAGGTTTTATTATATATTATATATGATTTGAAAATATGTTTTCCATTCTGTGGGTTGTGCAAACTTTCTTGATAACATCTTTTGATGCACATAATTATTGAGATTTTGATGAATTTTATCCAGTTTATCTATTTTATCAATTTATCTATTTTTTATTTCTCTTATTTTTTTACTTGCACTTTGAGTGTCATATGTAAGAACCCACTGTCAAATCCAAAGCCATGAAGATTTTACTCCTATGTTTTCTTCTAAAAATTTTATGATTTTAGTGCTTATATTTAGGTCATTCGTTCATTTTGAGTTAATCTTTGTATATGATGTGAAGTAGAGAGTCCTGTTTAACTCCTGTTTACTTCCTTTTTTTTTCCTTCCTAGGAACCCTTGAAAACAAGGAACTACATATTTTTAACCTGACTTCTCTAACTAAGTCAGAAAACATTCTATCTGCCACATTGTATTTCTATATCAGAGAGCTGATAAATATCAGCCTGAGTTGTCCTGTGTCCCAAGAATGCTCACATCATGCGCAGAGGAAACACATTCATATTGACCTCTCTGCATGGATCCTCAAATCCAGTGGAAACCAAAGTCAACTCCTGGGTCATCTTTCGGTAGATGGAGGGAAACCTCATCGAGACTTTGTGTCCTGGCTGTCGAAAGACATCACCCAACTTTTGAGGAAAGCCAAGGAAAACGACGAGTTTCTCATAGGATTTAACATTACTTCCAAAGGACACCAGCTGCCAAAGAAGATGACACCCAGTCCTGAGCCTTATATCTTGGTGTATGCCAATGATGCTGCCATTTCTGAGCCGGAGAGTGTGGTGTCAAGCTTACAGGGACACCGGAATTTCCCCACTGGAGCTGTGCCCAAACTGGACGGCCACAGCAGGGCTGCCCTTTCTATTGAACGGAGGAGGAGGAAGCGCTCTGCGGGGGTCCTTCTGCCTCTGCAGAACAATGAGCTTCCTGGGGCAGAATATCAGTACAAGGAGGACGGGGTGTGGGAGGAGAGGAAGCCTTACAAGACTCTTCAGACTCAGCCCCCTGACAAGAGTAAGAACAAAAAGAAACAGAGGAAGGGACCTCAACAGAAGAGCCAGACACTCCAGTTTGATGAACAGACCCTGAAGAAGGCAAGAAGAAAGCAATGGATTGAACCCCGGAATTGTGCCAGACGGTACCTTAAAGTGGACTTCGCAGATATTGGCTGGAGCGAATGGATTATCTCCCCCAAGTCCTTCGATGCCTATTACTGCTCCGGAGCGTGCCAGTTCCCCATGCCAAAGGTAGCCATTGTTTTTTTGTCCTGTCCTTCCCATTTCCATAGTGTGGAAAGACCCAAATTGAATGTATGTTTTCATTTACAAAATCCATCTGGACCTTTATTTATTGCATTCTAAAGTGTAATAGGTAACATGGTTATGTTTGGTTGTTCTTTACTGGTTGTTAAAGTAATATGAAGTCAATATTGGTATGAAGAAGGATATGAGAAAACAATGTATGCGTAAAACATGTTTTTTGCACTGCTTCCAAACACAGTGCATATTCAGCTACATGATCACATGTGAATTTATGCCTGTCCACAACAAGGAAGCCCCCAGTGGTAGGAGGCTGACCTTTGAGGGGGTATTTAGGAAATGAGTGAATGTCATGAGAGCAAAAGGAAGGACTAATTGGATTGATGCCCTGATACAGAACATTTTGATAGTCTCTTGTGAGATGAATTGTCGTCATGGGGGTTAGGATCAGGGTTGGGCTAGGAAAACTTGTCTCATGAAATCCACCAGATGCTTATTTCATTTGCTTCCCTGATAAATATCAAAGTTGGAGTCAGAATAAGGCACAATGACTCTGTCGACTTCTAAGACTCATTTTAACTGCTTAGAGCTAATCCATGTCTCTTCTAAAATTGATAGGGACTGAATCTTTAACTTATCAGTACTCAGTATCCTGACAAATATATTCTCAGAAGCCTCCCCAACCCCACCTCCATCTTGCACAGCAAGTCCAAGTGACTGTACTCTTTGAATTTAGAATTAATAAAACATATTGGTGCCCCCCTGGCCTTCAGCTAAGCTTATAGCTGCACTTCCCTTCTTAGCCCATACCAATTTGAGTCTCTGTTATACAGTGAAAGGTGATCCTGGCAATAGAATTCAGAGGATAAATAGGAGTGTTTTTGTTTTGTTTTGTTTCTGTTTTTTGCAAAACTTGACATGGATCAACTTCTGCTATTGTATGTTAATGGAGAAAACCCTTTTTCTCAAAAAGTGACCAACTTCTGTTTATAGGTCTTAAAAGGGGCATGTTCATGTTACAGGCCTGTGATCACTGGAATGCTAAAGGTAACACACACATAAAGCAGAAGGTCGACTAAGCAATGCCAGATCAGCCTCAGGGCCAAGAACTTGATTGAAATCCCATTTTCCTTTTAGGATGTCTCAGAAGGATAAGCTTGCTACCTTTTCTAGACCTTGTGGATTCCAGGTTTTGTCAACCCAAATACAAAGTAGGGATCGTAGACATTTACAGTGATATAAACAGCCTTATCTTGTCTAAAGATTATAAAGGACATTTTATTGATCAATAGAAACTTGGTCAAACTGGGATAGCATTTAAAATACATAACAAAGATGCCAAGTATAACAGGCAGTAATGAATCTTTATTCTACAGTGTGGCTCGCTTTGTGGCACTGAGAGGCAGAAATGGATTAAAACTATCTCTAAACCTGGGATGACTGATTTTAAGTGGGTCTCTGAGTCTTCCAAATAAGTCCTCTCTCTCTCCTAAACTGTGATTTTTTTTCTAGGTTGCCTGAGGAAGTTTTCTTCATTCCTCTTGACTCCAGGTCTTAGGACCCAGAAAGCCATGATCACGTGGAGATATTCAGTCAGTTAGCTGACCTGGGTTGGTCTCCATAATTGCCCCAATTTGCCTCTCCCATCTGTTATGGCTCTGCTTGTTTTTCCTGTTCAAAAACCTTGCTGTTGCTCCCATAGATCTTCATCGTAGTCCTCAGTGATCTAAGGAATAACAATTAAAAACATATGAGGGATAAGTTAAGAATGCTGCTGCTGCTAAGTTGCTTCAGTTGTGTCCGACTCTGTGCGACCCTATGGACAGCAGCCTACCAGGCTCCTCTGTCCATGGGATTTTCTAGGCAAGAATACTGGAGTGGGTTGTCATTGTCTTCTCCAAAGTTAAGAATAGAAGAGATAAATTTAAGGAGAGAAGTATGTTACTGTAACAGGATGACTAAAGGGTACCTGCTTGACCATAGCTGGGTTTCTGAACCTTAAGGTGCCTGCAAATTGCCTGGGGATCTTGTTCATCTGTAGGTTCTGATCCAGCGGTTTCCGGGGCAGAGCCCAAGATTCAGAGTATTTAACAAGCCTCTAGATGTTACTGATACTGTTGGTTTCCAAACCGTCCTTTAAGTCGACAAATCCTTTTGGCTTAAAACTTGGCTCCACTTCCTACCCACTGTGCCTTTGAGGTGGGGAAGTTCCTCTAACTTTCTATATGTTAGTTTTCTCATCTTTGAAACAGGTACTAGGGTAAATAAAAATATCACAGTTTCTGCATTATAAAAATGATGGGAAAATGAGATTGTAGAGTACCCTGTGCTAAGTAGGCACTCAATGAATTTTTGCCATTATTAATGGCCGTGGCTGAGACTGAGGAGAATAAAAAATCCAACGTAGGGAACTGGAAAAAAAAACACAGGAGTAGGGATCAAAAGAATAAAAATTGTGGGACTTCCCTGGTGATCCAGTGGTTAAGACTCTGTGCTTCCAATGCATGGGTTCAGTTCCTCCTCAGGGAACTAAGATCCCACATGCTGTGCAGCGTGATAAAATAAATAAAATGAAATAAAATTTTAAAAAAGAGTAAAAGGTGTAAGACAAGGATAAGTTTTGTAAATGTTTCTTATCCCTTTTTAAATGTCACGAGGCTTTAAATAGGATTCTCCCTTCAGCCCGATAGTTCATAAGCTCTTTGGTGGGTAATAGAATCAAGAGAGCATCCATTATAGCAACTAAACAACATGATGTTGTGCTTAATCGCTCGGTCCTGTCTGACTCTTCATGTGACCCCATGGACTGTAGCCCACCAGGCTGCTGTCCATGTGATTCGCCAGGCAAGAATACTGGAGTTGCCGTGCCCTCCTCCAGGGCATCTTCCCAACCCAGGGATCAAACCCAGGTCTCCCACATTGCAGGCAGATTCTTTACCATCTGAGCCACTAGGGAAGCCCATGATAGTATTTGTCAAACCTTGGAATCGCATCCAAACTACAGGGAGATGTCATGTAATAGGGATAGGGTGGAGTCTTCTCTGCGAGTTGGAGATTTCCTTTTGCCAAGTTTCGAGTGGAAGTCTGGCTGTGACATGGACATCGCAGTCTTTCATCACCTTGTGTGGACCTGCTTAACTTTTGCCGCTTTCTACTGATCCCCTGTAAGCCTTCCAGGCTTTCTGTCTTTCAAGGGGTACAGTCACCAAAATGATGGGAAGCTTGAAGCGGTCTGAAGCTGTGACATCAGGGGTAATTAATCACTGTTGCTGTTATCAGCCCAGTGTCCAGCATGGTAACCAGAGTCAACTATTTAAACAAAAATATAGTTTCTGAACCACAGAGGAAAATAAGGCCTCTGACAAGATCAGTACAAATGCATGTGGAATAAGTGAGGCGCCAAAGACCTTTCAGATTGTAGATATACATTCTGCCCCAGAGAAAAGTTCTCCCAGGCCAGACTCCTCGGCTGGCCCTCCTTCCTTCTGGCCTCCCCAGTGAGAGCCTGCTCTCTAGAGCCGGGCTCTTCATCTGCAAAAGTTGACAACCTGTCTGTAATTCAGAACAGCTGTGTTCTGCCTTTCCCAAATTCCAGGCTTTGCCCTTTCCCTGATTCCAATTAGATAGTTTCTGGGCTATCACACCCATGTGGGTTGGACTGGGAGAGCATGGAGCAAAGCCCCATGGCCTGAGTCAGGAATGAAAGCTCAGAGCTGATGACATTCTCTCCCCTGCTAATGCACTTGTAATCGAATTCAACTCGAGGACATCACCCGCAGCTTGGCAGGTGAGGGCCTGAGCACGGCAGATTTCATTCACAGACACAGCAGCTTGGATTTTTCTGATTTCTAGCCCTTACAGCCAATCTGTTCCCCCAGGGAGAGACCCCTGGCACTCTGCCATGAGATGAAAAATACCCTTATAGCTGTAGCCAAGTCTTAGGCCTTGGCCTCCCCTCACCACCAAAGCAGAGATGGAAAACAGAAATTTCAAATGAAAATGATTGAGCCATTGTTGCTGAAAAGAGGTCCAAGGGAACCAATCAAGGATTGGAGGAGTGAAGGTATTTTTGCATGGAGTGGTGCAAAGGTTGTGAATAGCAAAGACAAAGAATTATGGAGCAAAGAAGCTAAACACTTTGAACCAAGCAGACTCTCTAACCAAGAAATTCACGTGGAATAAGTTCAAAATGATGCAGCCTCAATTAATGTCCTTCGGTTTCCAATTCCAATTTCCGATCATGAAGGTGAACTCTAAAAATCTTAAATCTTGAGGTATTGAGTTACCTAAGCAAAAAGAAAAAAAGACCTAAATAGATACCAATGTCCTGTTTCACCCACATTAAAAAGTGAGACTGGGGAGGAAGAGGGCTAAAGAATCTGCCTGCTAATGCAAGAGACAGAGGAGTCGTAGGTTCAATCCCTCAGGTCAGGAGGATCCCCTGAAGGAGGAAATGGCAACCCACTCCAGTATTTTTGCCTGGAAAATCACATGGACAGAGGAGCCTGCTGGACTACAGTCCATGGGGTTGCAAAGAGTCGGACAGGACTGAGCAACTGAGCATGCACCGGGAAAAAAAAAAAAAATAACACAGGTTTGCATTTGTCATCACTAGGTTTCTTAAGCTGCTGTGAAGAGAGAGCCGAGAAACGTAATCGGAACGCAAAAACAAATGAAAATGATAGACTGGCAAATGTTCCACACTAGAAAATGATCACATGGATCTTTTGTGCGTGGCTTAATTATTCCTGGTCATGGCAGCTGGATTTCACAGTGAGAAAGAAAGGGGACAACTCCCTAGAAAACTGAGAGGTTCCTGATAGAACACACTGCCGACAATCAAGGGCTTGCTGGATTCCTGTGAGCCCACCAGAAACCGCTCATTTGTGAGTTAGAGCTTTTAAAAAGGACAGGAATTTTCCTAGGGAACACCCATGAATATTTTCCATATCTGTGCTGGGTCATTAGCTCAGAACCTTTTATTTTTGTTGATGGGAAATATTTCCACAGAAATAGGTGCAATGGAGGGTATGTTATTATTTATAAGTATTTCATCCATTTGGCAAGTATTTATTCAGTGCCTAGAGAGCCTGCTCTGCTCTAAGCACCGAGGACAAGCAGTGCACAGCAGGATTTATGGATCAAGTTCTCGTCTACTTAAATATATGAAAATTAAATTGTATAGGAGTCAGTAAAACATGAACAGTACCAAAATATTGTCAGAAAATCTATGGCTTTAAAAAAATCCTTTGGGGGTATTATCATATGCTGTTTGGATGACTGAATTTAAAAATAAATCAATGGAGAAAAGTGGATGGCTGCAAAAGTTTTCTTAAGAAATCGCCTGATACCGATGAAATAGCAAACAGTGGCCATTGGTACAGTGGCCATAGTACAATTGCAGTTTGTCAATTACATGCATAGTGTTGATGCCACAGGACACAGGAAATGCAGAATAGAACAATAGAGACTTCTTATCCTTAAGGAGAGAAAATACCTTTCTTTGCAAAGTTAATTAATTGTAGGTTAACTACTCTTTTTAACATACACTTAAAGTCTCCAGGAAAAAAAGAGTAGATAAAGGAGCTGGCCATCATCAATACTAACTTTAAGGTAATTTGTGCCTGTGAATAATCATGTTGAAGTTTAATGCCTAGATAATTTTTTTCACTAAAATTGAAAGATGAGATGCGACAAATCGGATTTGCCCTTTTCCTGCCCCCCCCCCCAAATCCTATTATTTTTTTAACAATGTGCCAACTTTCTACTTATTTGCTTCTCCTTTGGCTTATGTGTACGCTTAACCTTTCAATATGTTTCAGTTTCCCATACTGGGAGTTTTAGGTGTATAAAGTTAGAATACCAGTTCACTGGGGGCTGAGGTGCCTCTGAAACGTGACTCAAAATCTTGACATTAAAAAGCCAGCGTTTTGGCTTAAATCCTACTCCTGAATTGACATGTGATCTCTGGCAAGTTACCAAAGACCTGTTTCTAAATTCTTTCTAATGGATTTCATCTGCTTAAAAGAGACATCGGGGAGAACTGATGTTGAAAAGTGTGGCATTGATCAGGAAGAAGGTCTTACCACTCTGGCAATACCTAAACATTCTGGGCTTGGAAAAGCGACCGTCCTTCAATGCTGAGCCAAGCTGGATAGGGCTCTCTAAATAAAACCAAATGTCTCCCAGGTATGGTAATGGTCCCATTTGGCATTGCTTGGGAACAGATTTTGCTCAGGCTTCTTTGGTCAAACTTTTGACAGCCATAGATAACCTCAGGCACCCTGGTTTATTCCTAGAGGTTATGCCCCAGGTTTAGAAGACTAAAATGCTACAGCATTAATGTCTGTACCCATGGAACAACAGTGACCCCCAGTGGCCAACAGTGTGGCCCTCTTAATCAGCATCCATTCATCCAGGTGGTAACTATTAAATAAATCAACGCCCCTTGACACTGGGGACTTCCCAAGTGGTGCTAGTGGTAAAGAACCTGCATGCCAATGCAGGAGACATAAAGAGGGATGGGTTTGATCCCTGGGTGAGGAAGATCTTGCATGAAAAATCCCTTGGACAGAGGAGCCTGGCGAGCTATAGTCCATTGGGTCGCAAAGAGCTGGACAAGACTGAAGTGACTTAGCACGCACTTGACATGTTTGTGTTATTTTCGAAACAAAGTATAAATGTCACTATAGAAGTGGCAAAAATCTATGTTAAGTTGGTGCTTGTTAAGCATTCTTTGTGACTAGCTCAGGATCAAATTATTTCTCTTGCAATCCTGTTATCAAAAACACCCTTCATTCAGTCACTCAGTCGTGTCCACCTCTTTGCGACCCCATGGACTGCAGCACACCAGGCCTCCCTGTCCATCACCAGTTCCTGGAGCCTGCTCAAACTCATGTCCTTTGAGTCTGTGATGCCATCCAACCATCTCATCCTCTGTCGTCCCCTTCTCCTCCCGCTTTCAATCTTTCCCAGCATTAGTCTTTTCCAGTGAGTCAGTTCTTCTCATCAGGTGGCCTAAGTATTGAAGCTTCAGCATCAGTCCTTCCGATGAATATTCAGGACTGATTTTCTTTAGGATTGACTGGTCTGAAAACACCCTAGGATGTACTAATCCCGTTTGAGGACTAAATCATTTTTAATTAAATGATTCCTGCTTAGAAAACCAGATTCGAGTTCTCACTCTCCATGTCTGTATGACTTTATATGTGTCATTTAAGCTTTTTGAGTCTATTTCTCTATCTATAAAATGTAAGAAATGGTGGTCATGTGGTAAGGATTAGAAATACTACACAGAACATGCCTGGCACCTGAAAAAAAGCCGAAGTGTTAGTCGGTCAGTCGTGTCTGACTCTTTGCAGCCCCCTGCCAGGCTCCTTTGTCCATGGAATTCTCCAGGCAAGAACACTGGAGTGGTTTGCCATTCCCTTCTTCAGAGGATTTTCCCGACCTAGAGATCGAGCCCAGGTCTCCTGCATCACAGGCGAATTCTTTACCAATCAGTCTGAGTAGACACTTGTCAATGACAACCATTTTGGTGATGGTGACATTGGAGATTGGGCTGAACGTGTGATGATGCCAGGGCTTTATTAATTTGTTGAACCAAATCCATCATATATATATATTTTTTTAGTGGGGGCTGGAGAGGGGAAAAGCCATTCTACCTAACCTGTTTTCTCCCTTTTCTTTCCTAGTCTTTGAA
The DNA here is from genome assembly GCF_033118175.1 of Dama dama. NCBI lineage: Eukaryota > Metazoa > Chordata > Mammalia > Artiodactyla > Cervidae > Dama > Dama dama. Next base: position 20,830,519 of record NC_083686.1, on the reverse strand, counting down.
GCCATCAAATCATGCTACCATCCAGAGCATAGTGAGAGCTGTGGGGGTCGTTCCTGGAATTCCCGAGCCTTGCTGTGTGCCAGAAAAGATGTCCTCACTCAGTATCTTATTCTTTGATGAAAATAAGAATGTGGTACTTAAAGTATATCCAAACATGACAGTCGAGTCTTGTGCTTGCAGATAACCTGGTGAAGAACTCATCCGGATGCTTAACTCAATCATTAGTTTATTTTTATGGACTTTTTTTGCACTGCCAATACATTTCATTTCAAAAGATTTTTCAGTAGTCAAAGGTGAATGGGCAAATAGACTGATGATTTCCACCAAGGAGAACTGGACTGTATTTGTTTCTGAATGTAACTCAAAGCAAGATTTTAGTAAATATGGACATCTTTTTCTTTAAAAAAAAAATAATTACACAAGAAAAACAATCACTCAAACTGTTTTTAGAACTGTTAGAGAACACACTGATTTATTTTTGTAATGGGCTTTGAAAATAGATTGGAAACAAACAAGAGCTTATCATTGATCTCTGCTCACAGAAATAGAATAATTTCATATTTTAAAGCAGGCTTCTTAGATTCCTGAGCAACTTAGCAAGTGCTAAATAATTCAATCAGCTTTGGTGTTTATCTTAAATTTGTGGAGACTATTGTTTACCTGTGTTTTTCTTTACAGATCCTTGTGTGACTAGCTGAGTGGAGGATGTGTGCTGAGTGTCAGTGTGTATGGATGTGAACACTTTCCCAGGGACGTGTGCCCTCTTTTGGAAGATTGGCTTAACATGATTTTATAATGCAGTCTGCATGGGATTCTTGGTTTCTTTATTTTATGTTCTGACAAGCGTCGTTCAATTATGAGAAGTTTAGCAAAATGGATAGAGTGATCCAAGAGGGTATGCAAGAGTTACCACTTTCCTCAGCCATTTATTTGGAAATACTGATGTTTTCATTTCATGGCCTTCACAAGAAAGGCAACCAGCAACCCAATTTTCAAAAACCCAGATCTAATTATTCTTCTGTATCTCTCTTCCACAAGTGCTTTCCTTTGTTCTTTTAAACTGAACTTAAACATGCAATTAAGTGCTTAATTCTCTTGATATACCTTTGCTTCTTATAAAGTAATCAACAGATACCAAGGCTCACTGGATGGACTATTGGAGATTTAAGTGACCAATCTAATCACAATCATAAGTCCACATCCTTGTTCACCTATGTCCACGTCCAGACACTTTTTCACGTTGATCACGGCTTTTGGTTCAGACAGGGAATCTATTCTTTAGTAAAGCTTACTATAAATTATCCAGCAAGAAAGGGAGTTGAATCTATACACTTATTGGTTTTTTTCCCTATTTCCATTTGTCATAAATATCTCCTCTCACACTTTTGCCCTCGAGAAATTATTTCAAAAATCTTTTCCTCGCTCTGTTTGTGTGTGTAACAGAAATGTTTTCAGACCATGGATTGTTGTTGACATTCTCTCTGTGGTGAATTCTTATCTAAGTTCAGTCTGACCTGATTAGAGTCAACTAAGCCATTTCAGAGGCTGTGAAGTTATCAGAAGACACAGAAGACATGGAGTTTTGTTCTGTCTCTGCCTATAGTTAGTTATCTGTGGTAGTTCGTAATTTCATGTTAACTGAGCATCTACTTTGTGAAAGACATGTAAGTGTCTTCAGTGGTAAAAATAAAGAGGCAGACTAGTTAAGCTGGAAGGTCCTTCTGCCACCGAAAGTTTGGGTTTATAGTAGTTGTTATGTCACACCTATCTTCCTTGAATGGGTGGTAATGACAGAGCTGAAAACCTGCAAGTATGTCTGTTCATAAACCAAAGGCAGAAACATCCTGTTCTTCCTTGTATGCCAATATGACATTCCCTGTCATTTAAATAGTATTTCTGTCTTATTGGAAACCCACTAAAAAGAGTACCATGAAAAGACGCTCTTTGACACTTTTGGAATGTGTGTTGACTCCATGAATGAGAAACACCTGTTCTAAATGATGAATGAAGTTCTGGTACCTGAGTTGCTATGGTTTCTTCTAGTTCATTTTTTGTTCTGGTAGCATACAGATTCAAAATGAGATAAGGGATGAAATTATTTTCTACTAAGTTTTATCAAAAATTTGAAACATAGTTATATAATAGAAGTGACCCCATGTGTGGCTGCTCTATCCTGGTCATGATCTTTCCATAAATATAGCTTTTATTTCATTGGTCTATTGGGTGAAATTCTTAATTTAGTTTTTGCTAGAGACGTATCTACCAAAATCTCTTAACAATTTCCAGTTTTCTTTCTCAACCTTCTTCTCTCCAGATGTCTGCCAGTTACCTTCAATTTAAATTTGAATTGAGGCTAACTTGTTATAAATTAAATTCTATAATGGCCAAAAAAAATCTCTAAATGATAACTATTTCCAATTTTGAAGCAATTGATATGACAAAATTAGAACATAATGAAAGTCATTGGATTGACTCTTAGCAATCAAAATAGCTTTTGACTAGTAGTTATTTTTCTGCAAGCTTGTAACCATTATTAATTATCTCCTGCATTGAAGCCATATTATGATATAAATGGGAAAAAGTTTAGTTCCCCCAAATAAAGGAAAATTACTTTTTAAGGGGTTGAAACAGAGTTTGAAGTAAATGAGTTAATATTTTAAGTAATAATAATTTACATGAAATAGTTGGAAAATTGAGTGATATGTCACAATTGGTTAGGTACTAAAGTCTGTATCATTACTATATAAACCTTTTATAAATCTCCTGATTTAAAATGACATTAATGAGAAGACAAATTGTATTTATATTAATAATGCCATTTTCTAAACCATACATCTTTCTTTTCCTCTCTCTTTATCTTGCAACCACCCTACCACCCCCATTCCTACATATTGAGACACACACACAGTTAGTTGAAAATAAATTTTTTTTTCAATAACTGTTCTGTTGAATTCATATTCAGGGGCTGCTGATATAGTATTATCAAAGTATTTTGTTGTAACCTGTGTAAATAATATACCATTTACAGGATTTGGAGTTGTAGAATTTAAACTGGAAGATTGGACTCTCTAGATCTCAGGACTATAATATTCCCGATCAATTCTGACACTCACCTAACTATATATTAGCTGATGATCATTTATTCATTAAGCTAGGATTTTTTTTTACCTTAACATTTCAGAAGGAAAAAACCTTTTTTCCCGTTTATTATTTTCATAGGCAAACTAATCATATGTGTATAATGCTATTATCAATCTGGCTTACAAAGATTTTTTTATATATAATTACATTATTCACTTTAGTCTTACTTTTCTCTGTGCTAACAAGTAAGTAATGTCTGGATATCGACTTAGTTGAATCAAGGTTGGGTCAAAAAATAGTTCTGCACACCTTATGTGTAAGATTAAATATGAGGTTAAATAAGATATCTTGGATAAGTCTGACTTCTCTGTATATCTTTTTTCCCTTGAGAATTGTATTTTAATGTAGTTATAGTGCTTAAATGATCCCCTTTTCCCAAAAACCAAGCCTTCCCTTCAGCTTTCCACAATAGTTTCTGTAAATGTTCTAGTTGAGAACTGAATGCTTGTACAGTTGATGGCAATTTAAAAAATATATATTATATATGTATATGGAAAAACTTTAAAGATGCTTTTAATTTATTTAATGACTGTTGCCTTCCTATCTATAATGGTAATAATTTTCATATTTAGATGGTAAGAAAAAGTTCTTTTAAAACAGTTACTACAGGCAGAATGACAACTGGTTCTTTATTACAGTTACTAAAGGAGCGCACTGCAGTGAAACTGTGAAGGACGCTTCACTACTGATGTGTAAGCTTTGCCGGCTCTGTATCACTTTCCTCCAGTAATGGAGAGCTTTTCTCTATACAGTATGGAAATAAAATTGCTTAATTGAACACTTCCCCGTTCTCTTCTACTTATCATTGGGAAAGACGCCATTTTCACAACTTGAGAAAGTTGAAAAACTGCTGCATCTGAAAAGAGATAACAACACTTGGGCACAGAGTCGAACATTTTCAAACAGTATCGTGAATGGAGCATCATAACCTATTAACAACATAACGTGAAACATAATTAACACTGTGAAGCAATATATACATATATATGCATACATATATTATACCTGTATAATGTATATATATATTCACCCATAAGGGGAATATCAGAAATTCAGCTTGAATCGTTTCATATTTTTTTTCTCTCTCTTTCTCCCTCCCTCTCAGGCATTTCTTGTTTAACCACACACTCCACTTAGAGATACTTTGTGTGAATGCCCATATCACTGTTTTGAGAGTAACTTTATCTGTCATTGTTAACAAGTCCATGTACACATTTTAGGATGATAGGCACCTATTTAACTCATCTGATCATTGAGATGTATTTCTCCATTTTTGTTTAGGCTATACCTTTCTCTCTAAAAGAAAAATGACCTCAGGTTAAGAAGTAAAATATATGCTTTCATATTATTCTCCCTCATTTAATGGATCTCTTCAGACTGTGTCTATTTAAAAACCATAGCATTTTAGAACTACCAGGCCCTTTAAAGATCATGTTGAACAAATTCTTTAACCTCTCTGTACCTCACTTATCTCATCTATAAAAATGGGGCAATAAAGTCCTTGCCTCATAGGACTGTACAAGGTTTAATGAGATATACACATACATTTTGGGCTTCCCTGATATCTCAGTTGGTAAGAATCTGCCTGCAATGCAGGAGATCCTGGTTTGATTCCTGGGTCGGGAAGATCCCCTGGAGAAGGGATTGGCTACCCACTCCAGTATTCTTGGGCTTCCCTTGTGGCTCAGCTGGCAAAGAATCTGCTTGCAATGCGGGAGACCTGGGTTTGATCCCCGGGTTGGGAAGATCCCCTGGAGAAGTGAAAGGCTACCCACTCCAGTATTCTGGCCTGGAGAATTCCATGAACTGTTATAGACTATGGGGTCGCAAAGAGTTGGACTTGACCGAGCAGCTTTCACGTTTCACTTTCACATGTAAATTACCTTGCCAAGCACCTGAAACAGAATGAAGACTCAGTTATTATCAGCTGCTATTATTACCTAAGCCAGTCTCCCCATTTTCCAAATGAGAAACTATAGACAAGCTGTGGTTTGCATCTGTTTGGATGTCTACTCACCACGCCCTCCTCTGAAAACCGGCTTCCACCAACAGCGATGGGCTCCTTGACACTAACAAAGATGAGCCCCTGACAGTTCAGTGAGAGAAAAATGAAAGGCTCAGTGTTATGTCTTACTTCTTGCAAAGTAAAGAGATTAGCTGCCCTATTCCTCAAGATATTCCAGTTTCTGCTTCTGTCTGAGAGGCACAACACTTCCTGTCCTTGGATGACCTAAGATTTCCCTGCAAACTCAATAATGTGCTCACTCTTCCTTAAGAAGTGTTTGAGCACATGTCTGTAAATGGCAACCAAAAGTGTTCTATGACATTCTGAGTTATTGCATATGCCTGGTGCCATATGACGAACTACTGAGAAAACTGGTATTAGAGTCTTTTGTAACTTCATGGAGACAGCAATGTCTTTGCGATTTAAAAGCCTTGTGTTAGAATCCCAGCACTGCCTGTTACCACCAGGATGACATGTGCCCTTGACGAGTCACAATTGGGTCTTCATTCCATCAGTGTGGTCAGTTCTGTGTCACAGAACTGTGTCAGTTCAGTTGATCAGTCGTGTCCGACTCTTTGCGACCCCATGGACTGCAGTGTGCCAGGCCTCCCTGTCCAACACCAACTCCCAGAGTTTACTCAGACTCATGCCCATTGAGTTGGTGATGCCAACAAACCATCTCATCCTCTGTCATCCCCTTCTCTTCCCATCTTCAATCTTTCCCAGCATCAGTGTCTTTTCAGACGAGTCAGCTTTTCACATCAGGTGGCCAAAGGATTGGAGTTTCAGCTTCAGCATCAATCCTTCCAGTGTATATTCAGGACTGGTTTCTTTTAGGATGGACTGGATCTCCTTGCAGTCCAAGGGACTCTCAAGAGTCATCTCCAACACTGCTGTTCAAAAGCATCAAATTTTCAGCACTCAGCTTTCTTTCTTTTTTTTTTTTATTGTATGCAGTTTTTTGTTTTTTTTTTTTAATTAGTTGGAGGCTAATTACTTCAACAAGACAAGGGTGCCCACTCTCAGCTTTCTTTATAGTCCAACTCTCACATCCATACATGACTACTGGAAAAACCATAGCCTTCACTAGACGGACCTTTGTTGGCAAAGTAACATCTCTGCTTTTTAATATGCTGTCTAGGTTGGTCATAACTTTTCTCCCAAGGAGTAAGTGTCTTTTAATTTCATGGCTGCAGTCACCATCTGCAGTGATTTTGGAGCCCCCCAAAATTAAAGTCAGCCACTGTTTCCACTGTTTCTCCATCTATTTGCCATGAAGTGATGGGACCAGATGCCATCTTAGTTTTCTGAATGTTGAGCTTTAAGCCAACTTTTTCACTCCTTTTTCACTTTCATCAAATCTGTGACTCTTGAAGACTTCCAAATAGTCGCTGTTGTAGTTCGTTGTTTCAGTTCTCCTGTCAGAGGAATTGTCTTGAAATATCTCTTAGGATAGGACTTCATAGCTATCAGAAGATATGATGGAGGTTAGGGTTGAGAAGAACTCAGTACAAATCCAAATAATCCAGTAAATCAGTTAGACCAGGCACACCTTGGAGATGTTGTGGGACTGTTTCCAGACCACCACAATGAAGCAAATATTGCAATAAAGTGAGTCACATAGCTTTTGGTTTTCAAGTCTGTTTGAAAATTATGTTTACACTATATCATAGTCTATTAATACTCTTGAGAGTCCCTTGGACTGCAAGGAGAGCAAACCAGTCAATCCTAAAGGGAATCAACCCTGAATTTTCACTGAAAGGACTGCTAGATAGCATCACTAACTCAATGGACATAAATTTGACCAATCTCCAGGAGATAATGAAGGACAGGGAAGCCTGTACACTGCAGTCTGTGGAGTCTCAAAGACTTAGGACGTTACTTAGGGACTAAACAAAAATAAAATTAAGTGTGCGCTGCCATTATTTCTAAAAAAAAATACAGATCTTAAATTTAAAATACTTTATTGCTAAAAAATGCTAACCATCATCTGAGCCTTCAGTGAAATGTGATCTTTTTGCAATAACAAAATCGAATTTGATCACAGATCATCACAACAATTACAATAATAATGAAAAACTTTTAAATATTGTGAGAATTACCAAAATGTGACACTGAGACACAGAGTAAACAGATGCTGTTGGAAAACTGGTGCCAACAGTCTTTTTTGACACAGTTGTTACAAAATTTCTATTTGCAAAAATATAGTATCTATGAAGCGTTAAAAACAAGGGATGCTTCTACTCAAGATTATTCGCATTGTACAAAACCCTATCTTAGTTAGTGGAGATGTACTTGATGATACAGAACATCAACATCTAAGGTTTCCACAGTCTCAGAACTGGATTAGGTATATGTAACTAATATAAAATGGATGTGTATGTGCTAAGTCACTTCAGTCATGTCCAACTCTATGCAACCCTATGGACTGGTGCCCTTTGGGCTCCTCTGTCCATGGGATTCTCCAGGCAAGAATACTGGAGTGGGTTGCCATGTCCTCCTCCAAGGGATCTTCCCCACTCAGGGATTGAACCCATGTTTCTTATGTCTCCTGCATTGGCAAGCAGGTTATTTACCACTAGTGCCAACTGGGAAGCCCATTATAAAGTGTATATCAGCAAGTAATGCTAAAACATTATCACTGTGGGTGAAACCACAGTAGGAAACCACTGTGGGGAAAACTAACAATGCCCCAGGGTTGTACCTTTAAATCCACAACACACAAAATTTAAGAATCCACAAGTCTTTTCTTCATACAATTATGTTCACACACACAAAGGATGTTCTTGTGGTATGAGTTTTTTAATTTAATTTTGGTTATAATGTTCATTTTTTTATAATTTTGGTTATAATATTCATGAATTTGAACAAACTCCAGGAGACAGTGTAGGACAAGGAAGCCTGGTGTGCTGCAGTCCCTGGGGTCACAAAGAGTCAGAAACAACTTAGCAACTGAACAATAACAACAATTCATTGTTTCAGTTGTATTTGATATCCTCTAACCCTGGCATAGGCTTGGATTACTGTGATATTGGATGGTTTGCCTTGGAAACGAACAGAGATCATTCTGTCATTTTTGAGATTGCATCCAAGTGCTGCATTTCAGACTCTTTTGTTGACCATGATGGCTACTCCATTTCTTCTAAGGGATTCCTGCCCACAGTAGTAGATATAATGGTCATCTGAGTTAAATTCACCCATTCCAGTCCATTTTAGTTCACTGATTCCTAGAATGTCAACATTCACTCTTGCCATCTCCTGTTTGATCACTTCCAATTTACCTTGATTCATGGACCTAACATTCCAGGTTCCTATGCAATATTGCTCTTTACAGCATCGGACCTTGCTTCTATCACCAGTCACATCCATAACTGAGTAGTGTTTTTGCCTTGGCTCCATCCCTTCATTCTTTCTGGAGTTATTTCTCCATTGATCTCCATTAGCATATTGGGCACCTACTGACCTGGGGAGTTCCTCTTTCAGTATCCTATCATTTTGCCTTCTCATACTGTTCATGGGGTTCTCAAGGCAAGAATACTGAAGTGGTTTGCCATTCCCTTCTCCAGTGGACCACATTCTGTCAGACCTCTTCACCATGACCCGACTGTCTTGGGTGGCCCCAACAGCATGGCTTAGTTTCACTGATAGACAGAGAGCCTGATGAACTATGGACAGAGGTTTGTGGCATTGTACAGCAGAAAAGGATCAAGACCATCCCCATGGAAAAGAAATGCAAAAAGGCAAGATGGTTGTCTGAGGCAGCCTTACAAATAGCTGTGAGAAGAAGAGAAGCGAAAAGCAAAGGAGAAAAAGAAAGATATTCCCATTTGAATGCAGAGTTCCAAAGAATAGCCAGGAGAGATAAGAAAGCCTTCCTCAGCGATCAATGCAAAGAAATAGAGGAAAACAACAGAATGGGAAAGAGTAGAGATCTCTTCAAGAAAATCAGAGATATCAAGGGAACATTTCAGGCAAAGATGGGTTTGATAAAGGACAGAAATGGTATGGACCTAACAGAAGCAGAAGACATTAAGAAGAGGTGGCAAGAATACACAGAAGAACTGTACAAAAAAGATCTTCATGACCCAGATAATCATGATGGTGTGATCACTCACCTAGAGCCAGACATCCTGGAATGTGAAGTCAAGTGGGCCTTAGAAAGCATCACTATGAACAAAGCTAGTGGAGGTGATGGAATTCCAGTTGAGTTATTTCAAATCCTGAAAGATGATGCTGTGAAAGTGCTGCACTCAATATGCCAGCAAATTTGGAAAACTCAGCAGTGGCCACAGGACTGGAAAAGGTCAGTTTTCATTCCAATCCCTAAGAAAGGCAATGCCAAAGAATGCTCAAACTACTGTACAATTGCACTCATCTCTCACATTAGTAAAGTAATGCTCAAAATTCTCCAAGTCAGGCTTCAGCAATACGTGAACTGTGAACTTCCAGATGTTCAAGCTGGTTTTAGAAAAGGCAGAGGAACCAGAAATCAAATTGCCAACATCTGCTGGATCATCAAAAAAGCAAGAGAGTTCCAGAAAAACATCTATTTCTGCTCTATTGACTATGCCAAAGCCTTTGACTGTGTGGATCACAATAAACTGTGGAAAATTCTGAAAGAGATGGGAATACCAGACCACCTGACCTGCCTCTTGAGAAACCTGTATGCAGCTCAGGATGCAACAGTTAGAACTGGACATGGAACAACAGACTGTTTCCAAATAGGAAAAGGAGTACGTCAAGGCTGTATATTGTCACCCTGCTTATTTAACTTATATGCAGAGTACATCATGAGAAACGCTGGGCTGGAAGAAGCACAAGCCAGAATCAAGATTGCCAGGAGAAATATCAATAACCTCAGATATGCAGATGACACCACCCTTATGGCAGAGAGTGAAGAGGAACTAAAAAGCCTCTTGATGAAATTGAAAGAGGAGAGTGAAAAACTTGGCTTAAAGCTCAACATTCAGAAAACGAAGATCATGGCATCTGGTCCCATCACCTCATGGGAAATGCATGGGGAGACAGTGGAAACAGTGTCAGACTTTATTTTTTGGGGCTCCAAAATTACTGCAGATGGTGACTGCAGCCATGAAATTAATAGACGCTTACTCCTTGGAAGGAAAGTTATGACCAACCTAGATAGCATATTAAAAAGCAGAGACATTTCTTTGCCAACAAAGGTCCATCTGGTCAAGGCTATGGTTTTTCCAGTGGTGATGTATGGATGTGAGAGTTGGACTGTGAAGAAAGCTGAGCACTGAAGAATTGATGCTTTTGAACTGTGGTGTTGAGAAGACTCTTGAGAGTCCCTTGAACTGCAAGGAGATCCAACCAGTCCATCCTAAAGGAGATCAGTCCTGGATATTCATTGGAAGGACTGATGCTAAAGCTGAAACTCCAGTACTTTGGCCACCTCATGTGAAGAGCTGACTCATTGGAAAAGACCCTGATGCTGGGAGGGATTGGGGGCAGGAGGAGGAGGGGACGACAGAGGATGAGACGGCTGGATGGCATCACTGACTTGATGGGCATGAGTTTGAGTCAACTCCGGGAGTTGATGATGGACAGGGAGGCCTGGCGTACTGCGATTCATGGGGTTGCAAAGAGTCAGACAGGACTGAGAGACAGAACTGAACTGAACCGAAACCTGGCATTGCTAAGCTCTGAGCTTGTGTGCTTTACTATATGTTCCTTCAGCTCCTGGGGGCCTCAGTTTTCTCTTTCAGTGATCTTTAAAATCCTTTCCCTCTCAACTGTACCAGATTCTATGATCCAAACATTTTTACTAAACCACAACTCATAGGCATTTTTTGTCCTATTCACATCTTAGGGAGAAGCAGCAAAAGTATTGCTGAAAGGGAGAGTGAACAGCAGATGAGAAAGGACAAGGAGAATGGCCCAATCTACCCTCAACTTAGGTGATCTGAGATTCACACTTCCCTCATGTGATGGTGTTTTTGAGAATCCTCCACCTTTCATGCCTGTCACCTTTCCAGGTGACCCAGTGATAAAGAATCCGCTTGCCAATGCAGGAAACACAGGCAGGTTCAATCCTGAGGTGGGAAGATCCCCTGAAGGAGGAAATGGCAATCCACTCCAGTATTCCTGCCTAGAAAATTCCATGGACAGAGGAGCCTGGCAAACTATAGTCCGTGGGGTCACAAAAGTTGAACACCATTGAGCACACACACATTCATTCTCTCATTTTGATAGGAAAATAATTATTTAAAACTGTGAAGGATCTGTAATTAGATGCATCTGTAATTAACTAGAGAGTATAGAAGGGGAGTTAGGGGCTCAGACTTGGAGCCAGACTAGAATTAGAATCCCAACTCTGTCTCTTATTAGCTGTGTGACCCAGGGCAAGTTATTAACCTTCTCTGTATTTCCATGTCCTCACGTGTAAGACAAGAGTGAAATGCAGAGTCTATCTTACAGAGTTGTGAGGATAACTTGCAGCACTTAAAAGTTTCTATAGCACAAAATAAGTGTTCTAGAATATTAGCATTTTGATGTAATAAGTGCATTTTATACATTTCCATGAATGAGACTTCACTTGATCCTGAGATGGAGGGTCTCAGGGATTATCCTCATTTCACTGATCAGAGAGAATCACTGGTTTAACTGAGGTTAGAGCCATGCTAGTGTCAGAACTGAGATTCAAGTCGTGGGAGACTCACCCTAATTGTCCTTTTCTTTTCTACTCTGCTTCAGATATCTGGAAAAGGTCAGTTTTTAGTCCAATCCCTAAGAAAGGCAATGCCAAAGAATGCTCAAATTACTGTACAATTGCACTCATCTCACACGCTAGGAAAGTAATGCTCAAAATTCTCCAAGTCAGGCTTCAGCAATACGTGAACTGTGAACTTCCAGATGTTCAAGCTGGATTTAGAAAAGGCAGAGGAACAAGAGATCAAACTGCCAACATCCGCTGGATCATTCAAAAAGCAAGAGAGTTCCAGAAAAACATCTATTTCTGCTTTATTGACTATGACAAAGGCTTTGACTATGTGGATCACAATCAACTGTGGAAAATTCTTCAAGAGATGGGAATACCAGACCACCTGACCTGTCTCTTGAGAAACTTGTATGCATGTCAGGAAGCAACAGTTAAAACTGCACATGGAACAAAAAAACTGGTTAGAAATAGGAAAAGGAGTATGTCAAGGCTGTATAATGTCACCCTGCTTATTTAACTTAAATGCAGAGTACATCATGAGAAACGCTGGGCAGCATGAAGCACAAGCTGGAATCCAGATTGCTGGGAGAAATATCAATAACCTCAGATATGCAGCTGACACCGCCCTTATGGCAGAAAGTGAAGAACTAAAGAGCCTCTTGATGAAATTGAAAGAGGAGAGTGAAAAAGTTGGCTTAAAGCTCAACATTCAGAAAACGAAGATCATGGCATCTGGTCCCATCACCTCATGGGAAATACATGGGGAGACAGTGGAAATAGTGGCTGACTTTATATTTTGGAGCTCCAAAATCACTGCAGATGGTGATTGCAGCCATGAAATTAAAAGACGCTTACTTCTTGGAAGAAAAGTTATGACCAACCTAGACAGCATATCAAAAAGCAGAGACATTACTTTGCCAACAAAGGTCCGTTTAGTGAAGGCTATGGTTTTTCCAGTGGTCATGTATGGATGTGAGAGTTGGACTATAAGGAAAGCTGAGCACCAAAGAACCGATGCTTTTGAACTGTGGTGTTGAGAAGACTCTTGAGAGTCCCTTGGACTGCAAGGAGATCCAACCAGTCCATCCTAAAGGAGATCAGTCCTGGGTGTTCACTGGAAGGACTGATGCTGAAGCTGAAACTCCAATCCTTTGGCCACCTCATGTGAAGAGCTGGCTCATTGGAAAAGACCCTTATGCTGGGAAAGATTGAGGGCAGGAGAAGGGGACAACAGAGGATGAGATGGTTGGATGGCATCACTGACTCAGTGGACATGGGTTTGGGTGGACTCTAGGAGTTGATGATGGACAGGGAGGCCTGATGTGCTGCAGTCCTTGGGGTCACTAAAAGTCAGACACAACTGAACTGAACTGAACTTAGAGAAAGCCATCAGAGATCTGTATTCTCTCTGAGTTCTGAAAAGTTTAGAGGAGATACATAAAGGCACCGCTTGATCAGTGTTTGGATCTGCAGCCTTTCCCCTGGAGCTGAACTTCCCTACCCATCTCCACATGGTGTAGAGACTGTTCTGTGAGCTGAGGTCCCGCAAGATGGCAAAATGTGTGTTTTGAATAGATAATTCTGAAAAGGGAAAAGTCAGAGAGGGGTTGAATTGTACCGTTTCACATTCCACTGATACCGAAGAATTGATGCTTTTGAAATGTGGTGCTGGACAAGACTCTTGAGAGTCCCTTGGAGAGTAAGGAGATCAAAACAGTCAATCCTAAAGGAAATCAACCCTGATTTCAATTCATCGGAAGGACTGATGCTGAAGCTACGATACTCTGGCCACCTGCTATGAAGATTTGACTTATTGGAAAAGACTCTGATGCTGGGAAAGATTGAGGGCAGAAGGAAAAGGGGGCAACAGAGGATGAGATGGTTGGATGGCATCACTGACTCAGTGGACATGAGTTTGAGCAAACTCAGAGAGAGACTGAAGGACAGGGAAGCCTGGCTTGCTGTAGTCCATGGGGTTGCAAGGAGTGGGACACAACTGAGCTACTGGACAATAACACACATCATCGATCAGATTAGTTGCTCCCTTTAAAAAGAGAAGATGGAGACAGGAAATAAACACATTGCTCCCACACTGTTCCTTCACAGAGCAGACAAAGGACTGGCTGCTCCCTGGGTGGGAGACGTGGGTTAGGGTGTAACTCAGAGACTCCTCCAATCCCTGCAATGCTGTCATGTGGGAAAATGAGGCACACATCTGCTACCTCCCATTCAGCTCAGAGAAATGAAGAGAACAAGAGCACAAGTGACTGTAATCTTCGATCTTAACATGCGATCTTAACATGAGAACTAGGGAGCAGTTGGAGAATGGTTGGTTCTGACTCTGTCACCACCAGGATCTTTGCTCTTCTTCCCCTGGTGAGGCCACTCCTCTCCCTGAACTTGTCTTCCATCTTGTTCCCTTGTTGACTAAAAATAGATGAACAATGTGAGAGTTGCAGGTTGTTTCATTTGGGGACTAAAGGAAAACTGCAGCCTGGGAGACAGAACCTCAGATAGCTCTGAGACACCACTCCAAAGAGGTAGTGGTGGTTGTTGGTGTTCAGTTGCTAAGTCACGTCCAACACTTTGCGACACCATGAACTTCAGCACACGCCAGGCTTCCCTGCCCTTCACTATCTCCTTGAGTTTGCTCAAACTCATGTCCATTGAGTCAGTGATGCCATCAAACCATCTCATCCTCTGTCGCCCCATTCTCGCCCTGCCCTCAATCTTTCCCAGAATCAGGGTCTTTTCCAATGAGTCAGCTGTTCGCATCTGGTAGCCAGAGTACTGGAGCTTCAGTTTCAGCACCAGTCCTTCCAATGAATATTCAGGGTTGATTTTCTTTAGGACTGACCGCTTCAAGCTGCTTGCTGACCAAGGGACTCTCAAGAGTTTTCTTCAGCACCGCAGTTTGAAAGCATCAGTGCATCAGTACTCAGCCTTCTTTATGATCCAACTCTTAGATCCATCCATGACTACCAGAAAAACCATAGCTTTGACTCTGTAGAGCTAGAGGTAGTGGGGGTGGGTCAATATATGTGATTTTGGTGAAGGGGATGTGAAATGAAATCAAGCACTTATTTTACAAAAGTTTTTTTTCTGCTAATCTCGAGGAACAGATGTCACCGTGAAGGGATTTGGTACTTTTCTAGATATGAGGAGATGCAAGTATTGGGATCATGAAATCAATTCCTAAAAATATCTAAGTATATAAAGACCTGCTCCACCAGTTTCTCTGGAGCACAGAGTGCCTCATTCTCTACCCTGAACTCCCTTCCGGCCATGTGGAAGGTCAACAGCTGCAGTAGCACAGGATTCAATCTTTGCAGAGGCAGATGGCAAATCCTCTTGGCAAGTGCCAATCTATAGTTGACACCCTCTTGGCAAATGGAGTAGAAGTAAAACCCCATTCAAGAAAGGTGAGGAATGGGGTGAAGTGACTTCTCCAACATAAACTGTGATCTGAACTGCCTTCTATCACTTTTAAAATCATAGATAGCATTTATTATCAATCTAAAAGGGACAAACACAATATACAGTAATCATGACGGGTAGCTGTTGGGATTTGCTTTGAAGACTTCCCCTGCCCTATTTACCATACCTATTTTCTCCAGACCCTGTGGACGATGTGTGTGTGTGGTGGGGGGGGGGGGGGAATTCATGTTTGATTTGCTTCAAGGTTGGTCTGGGTATTTGAGCAATAGCCTATAGAAAGGGAGTGGCCCATCCCGTGACAAAATTGGAGGCTGCTGATAATTAACAAGGTTAGAATAGGAAGCTTACTTAAGGGTATTAATTTTGGTTTGTGACAACTTGTTTTTGACAACTTTGGTTTTCATTTTGTCTGTTTTTTTATCTGGGGCACCAAAACACTGCTGTGAGGGCACTAAGAAATCCAGTCCTAGAGATTTAGACTGGAGAGTAGCAGGTGCTTTTCCTCCCCCACATTTCCTTCATTCCAGCCCCATACCCAATATCTCTTGTGTTTACTCTGTTTCACACACACACACACAGATGCTGGGTCCACTGCAGTGTCACTGAAGCAGGGAGGGAGTTATATGGCTATATTTCAACTTCTTGACTCAAAATATTAGCCAACTGCATTTTCAGACTCAAAACACAGGCAAACTGCCATCAGGTTCCAGTCAAAACCAACCCCCAGCTCACGGGGGCTCAAGCCAGATGTGAATGCAGCAGTTCAGAGGTGAGGCAATTATGTGCAAGAACCATGTGACAGAGCTTTTCCCAAAATGGACTTATTTAAGAGAAACATTTTGGTGTTTATAGGACTTCAGCTCTGCTTTCTGGAGATTTTCCATCACTATAAACACTGACATACATACATATGAACAAGCACGGACTTTTAAAATTGTGTTCAGCATATGTAATTTCATTAAGTCATCTTATTTGTTAGAAATGGGAGAAATTAATGACACAATATCAAAATGTTGGCAGTCGAAACAGTCACATTGACAAACACTCTATGGAAACTGGAGCCCATACTCTGGTGTCAATAACATGAGTTGGGGAAACTTGGAGCTGTTGGTCATGTTTGGATAATTTTATAATGCAGAGGTGGATGGCCTGCCTGGCAGGGGAAGATGCCCCAAGAGATATCTGAGCCCTTTGGGGCTCTGCTTTCTATTTCCTTTGATCTCAAGCTCACTTTGTAACATTTCCAAGGGACAACAGCATGTCACAGAGAGAAGTTTAAGGGTGGATAGGTTAGGCTGAGAACACTTGGAAGTTGCCCGTTGCCTCTCAAGTCATCAGTAGTTATTTCCTCTAGTAGAGTGGTATAGGAGTTTGGGGGGTTTTGTTTTGTTTTTATTAAAATATAGTTGATTTATTAGGTTGGCTAAAAAAACTTCATTCAGGTTTTTCCATAAGATGTAACAGAAAAAGCCACATGAAGTTCTTTGGCCAACCCAATACAGTGTTGTGTTAATTTCTTCTGTACACAAAATGTATCAGTTACACACATATATACATTCTTTTTTATGTCCTTTTCCATTATGGTTTATCACAAGATATTAAATATAGTTCCCTGAGCCACACAGTGCATGAGTCCTCAGTCATTCAGTTGTGTCCAAGTCTTTGTGGACTATAGCCCACCAGGCTCCTCTGTTCATGAGATTTCCCTGAAAAGAATGCTGGAGTGGGTTGCCATTTCCCCCTCCAGGGGGTCTTCCTGGCCCAGGGATTGAACCTGCCTGTCCTGAATTGACAGGTGGATTCTTTTACCACTGAACCACCTGGGAAGTCCCGTGTTATACAGTAAGACCTTGTTTATCCACCCTATATTAGGAGTTTGGGATTAGCAGATACAAACTGTAATGTATAGGAGTTATTTCTAAATTCTACTCCACTCCAACTAGTTACAGAATTAAGATCTAGAACTCATCATAAAGGTGAGATATTTCTGTATTGTAGAAGGCAGACTCCTCTACTGCATTCTGCCTTGAACTACTTATTAGAAATGACCCCATGGTGTGAGAACAAGGGTCAAATCACCCGAACATGAGTATGTTGATTTAAATTAAAATGTTATATTTTATTTATATTTTTTAAAATCTTAAAGAATATTGGAGTCTATTATTCTTCCTTAGATCTCTTACAGCTTTCTGGAATAAATCTGAATCTGGGAGAAGGCTCAATAGCCCAAGGATTGCTATCAAGCACATATAGGTGATGGTCTACAAACGGAATTAGGATACAAAGGAAAAAAAAAGTGTAAAATGGAATGACTGAAAATACACATTCAATATTTAATGATTGAAAGAATTTTCTTTTACATTTATTGAATTTCAAGGAAAATGACAGTTAAGTCTTAGACATTAATGACTGATGAAAAATTATTATTTTTCTTATAAAGCTACCTACTCAAGAAAAGAAAAGAAAAATGTCTGTTTTGAACCACCAAAAAGTTGAATAACATTAGATGATCAATGACAAGAGGTCCTGAGTAGCAATTTATTCATTAACTGATATAAACAGTAGTGACTAAAAGTGAAGGGACCCTAAATAAGAGGCTCCTCAGTAGTTTGAATGACAGGCAACTTAAGTTTGAGTTTTGGTCCAAGTTTTAAAGGTCTAGCAGCTGATACTAAACCATCAGAAAAATTCCCTCAGTGGACCTAAGAGTTAGGAGAGCTTGAATCTAAGCCTGCACAAATACAGTGGTCACTAGCCATATGTGGCTATTTAATTTCAAGTTAATTAAAACAGAATAAGGACTTGCCTTGTTGTCCAGTGGTTAGGGCTTTCCTGGTGGCTCAGAGGGTAAAGAATCTGCCTGCGATGCGGGAGACCCAGGTTCAATGCTTGGGTTGGGAAGATCCCCTGGAGGAGGGCATGGCAACCGACTCCAGTACTCTTGCCTGGAGAATCCCCATGGACAGAGGAGCCTGGTGGGCTGTAGTCTATGGGGTCGCAAAGAGTCAGACATGACTGAGCGACTAAGCACAGCATAGCACCAGTGGTTAAGACTTCACCATCCAATGCAGAGGGTGAGAGTTTGATCCCCGGTTGGGAAACTAAGATCCGACATGCCTTGTGGCCAGAAAACCAAAACATAAACAGAAGTAATATTGCAACAAATTCAATAAAGACTTCTAAAAATGGTCCACATCAAAAAAATCTTTTACAAAAATTAAAATGGAATAAAATTAAAAATTCAGTTCCTTAACCCAACAAACCACATTTCAAGTGCCCAATAGCCACATCTGTCTGGTGGCTACCTTACTGAACAGCACAGACATAGAACATTACATCGTCACCGAAAGTTCTCTTGGACAGTGATGACCTAAGGGATAAATAGGAAATAGTTTTACTTTGAACCTTTAGAAAAATGTTTCCCGTTTTATGTCCCTCATCTGGGTGTGGTGCACTATCAAAGATATACAGAAAAAATATAATACGTATAAAATAGAAAGATGTTCATGCCTTCGTGTGTGCTAAGTCCCTTCAGTGGTGTCCGACTCTCTGTGACCCCATGAACTGCAGCCCGTCAGGCTCCTCTGTCCATGGGATTCTCCAGGCAAGAATACTGGAGTGGGTTTCCGTTTACTTCTCCAGGGGATCTTCCTGACCCAGGGATAAAGCCTGAGTTTCTTGCATCTTCTTCATTGGCAGCAAGATTCTTTACCACTACCACCACCAGGGAAGCCCCAAAATAGAAAGATGTACATATATATATATATAATTTTTGTGTTGTTGTCCAGTCACTTAATTATGCCAACTCTTTGCTACACCATGGACTGCAGCACACCAGGCATCCTTGTCCTTCAACTGGAGTTTGCTCAAACTCATGTCCATTGAGTTGGTGATGCATTGATGCCATCCAGCCATCTTGTCCTCTGTCGTCCCCTTCTGCTCCTGCCCCTTCAATCTTTCCCGGCATTAGGGTCTCCCAAAGAGTTGGCTTCTTGCATATATTTATATAAAATATATAAAGATATAATATTTATCTGAGATCCTTGGTCAATATGTAAGGCTCTGAAAGATGCAGCACCCTCCTGGATAACTAAACTTAAAAAACAATTACAAGTGTAGTTTATTAACCCCGATTTATTTCATACTTAACTTAATATGTTAATCACACTCTAACCTAAAATCTGCCTCCGATCTTTCCTCCTGGCACAGGACCCACTTTTTCCTCATCTGCTATTTATGATACAGATGTTAATTACCAGACCCAGCTGTGCTACTCTTTCAGGCCTTACATGACTTCCCACTGAATGTACCCAACACCTTTCCCCAGATTCTAAACAACTTCGTATGATTACATTAAATCTGTCCCCAGTTATTTCCAATCCATTCAGTCCACTTTTGCAAGAAGTTAGTCTTTAGCTCTTTTTGAACGTTTGGAATATGTGCACACACACACATGCAGATGATAGATAAGTTAAAAACTGTTAAACCATTTCACCCTATTTTTCATCAATAGTTACCTGAATTCCTTTTTAAGATTTTTTTTTGATGTGGGCCATTTTTTCAAGTCTTTATTGAATGTTATAATATTGCTTCCACTTTATGCTTTGGTTTTTTTGGCTGCAAGGCATGTGGGATCTTAGTTCCCTTTAATCCCTGACCAGGGATTAAACCTGACCTTCTGCACTGGAAGGTGAAGTCTTAACCACTGGACAGCCGGCGAAGTCCCTCAGTTCCTTTATGATAACTCTGTTCATTCATTTTTCTATAAGGGAATGACTTGACAAATGAAAAACATTTATTACCACCATGTAAACTGTTATAGAAAAGAAAATCACAGTCCTGTGAAAATTATATTACATACTTATATCTTACAAAGAGGTGAAATGGTTCTCCAAATTTCTTGTCCCTCCTTTTTCCCTTGAGCTATAGATTGATTGCTCTTAAAATAAGTAATAAATATTTTTAAATAATTATGTCAGAAGGGTAGCCACTTTCAAGGCTAAAATAGAAAGTTGGTATAAACTAGACAAAAGCAGTCAGGTTCAGACTCACCAGTTGCTTCTCCACGTGATGTGGGTCTTTGCCCAGAGAAGCCGAAGGGAAATTGTCAGTCTCTATAACCCAGAGAGAATATGCTTGTTTTTGGTTTTGTGAAGGACTTTTGTTGTTGTTCAGTCGCTAAGTTGTGTCTGACTCTTTGCAACCCCATGTATTGTAGCCAGCCAGGCTCCTCTGTCCACCAGATTTCCCCGGGTAAGTATTCTGGAATGGATTGACATTTTCTTCCCCAGAGACTCTTTCTCTGGACCAGATGGTCGAACCTGCATCTCCTGCATTGGCCGGCAGATTCTTTACCTCTGAGTAACCAGGAAAGCTCTTTGAAGGACGTGTGTCCCTCTAAAACCCTTTTTAACAATTGTTTTTAACTTTCCAGAGTACACAAGCCCGTGTCAACTGACTGGAGATGCTAATGTCTCTAGCCTAAGAATGAGGTCATGTGTGTGAAATATAGTGTTAGTTATGTGTTTGAAATGTGTAGGTAGCTCTAGGATTTTTTTACTCAGTATCCCATCTACAGAGATGAATGGATAAATGAAAATGAGCACTTAAAACAATTATTTAAAAATAATTATGTCAGAAAAGCAGCTATTTCCAATGCTAAAACAGAAAGTTGTGGATATTTTTTCATTCTTACTTACAAGTTAGTTTAGAGAAGTTCATAACTGAAGTAAGCTTTTTGAAGCACAAACTGAGCAATGATGGGTAATCAAGATCATAACATGGATACATCCAGTGTTAAGGTTGAGAAGTGTTCATCAATTCTGATTGAGAAATCCATAAATACGTAGACTTGTTTACTTAGACATCTTGTAGATTTAAACAAGAATCCCATAAAGATTGAAGAGTGAAGAGTTGCAAGCACTTGCTTTGGAATCCTTCCGTGGCTCAGAACAAATGGTTATGCTTCTCCTTATCACAGTTTTCCTCTCACTGGATGCAGAAGAACTCTGTCCACGCTGTTCTCTTTCTCGTGTGTGGTGAATAGACAGAGATGCTTATGAGTTCATGCACACATACACACCCACACACACACAGTTTACACAAAGTACTTTTCCAAATACTCTCCCCCACCCAACAAATCTACATTAAACTCCCTCCCATCTCTCTGATGCACCTGCATTCTGATTTTCTGGCTAGGAAAGAGAGAGTGGAAACTTTTGGAAACTATCAAACGCCTCTTAAATCAGCCAGGTAAATGAGTTACACATGGTTTTTAGTGTTCATGGGAACTCCCAAATAATATTGTAAGGAATAAATGCAATCCACAGTAATGCATGGAAACCTACTGACAGCCCATAGTTTATTCCAGCATTGTGAATCTTCTTGTTGTGGAAATATTTTGTGCACTATAAACTACTATACATCTTTTACTTATTAATGCTATTGGTTTCTATGTATTGTATCTATCAATTCATTCTCAATTCCCAGTAATCCAAACCTAGTAAATCTTCATGGCTTTCTAATTGTGAATAAGAATGTTAATAATAGTCTTATTTTACAGGTATTATGTAGATAATGGAAACAAAAGTCATAAAATTCCAAGATCTTCAATAAGACTAATAATGCTAAAAATATATTTTATTTGCTAAGCAATGGACAGTACTAATTTCTTTTCACAACAATTAGTTTAGTCTTTACAACAGCAGAACCCAAGACTTGGAAAAGTTAAGTAAATGTTAAAGATCTAAAAGTTAATAAAAGGTAGATAGACTCCATCTGAATCCTGATTCAAATCCAAATTAGAACAGCATAACCATTATGACTGACAGATTCACTCTATAAATGGTGCTTACAACTTATGACAATGGACAAAAAGAATGCCATTCTGTGAGATTTTATTATTTCAATTCTATGGATATTGAAAATGAGACCCAAAGATGACAAGTATATTTTCTAAATTTAGATAGCAAATTACAATATTCTTTCATTTTTTGATTCTTTTATTTCATAATTATTTCATGAGTGCTATTTTTAGGTATCCACTCCACAATTACTTATGGAGCATTGTGCCAGGCATTCTGTCAAAGCTGGAAATACAAGCTTAAACAAGATCGTTCTGATGCTTGCTCTCAAAGTGCTCACAGTCTCAGTGCTCACAGTGGGCAGGTGATTCAGCAGGCAAGACAAAGGGATGGGCCAAGATGCCAAGAAGACCAGGTGGTGTCCTACCCTCTCAAAAATTCCCAGCACATCATACAGAGAGCAGCAGTCAGAAACCTCTATTCTGGACCCAACGGGCAATAGAATTGATTGTTGCTGCCTCAGGCTGACCATCACAGTACAATTACCCAACTGCTAGAAAGCTGGGCTTACAGCCAGGAACCACCCAGAAAATGCAAGAGCCATTTCCTGACATCTGAGACTAATTGTTCCAAGGCATCTGGTCATAAATTCTATAATCATTTACTGAGCACGTACAATATGCTAGGCACCAAGGATGTAAAGTCACACAGCACACCGAGGGGACACTGATGTGTAAGCCAATGATAGGAATGCAGCACAGACTTGTCCTCAGGGCAACACTGCATTCTCCCAACCCACGTCCCATCAGGAAACAATCCAGATTCCATGCTGATAATAAAACACCAGCCATTGCGAATGCTATATAGTTCAAGGAAATCAGATTAAGAAATTTATAACCAGAATGATCATCCATCTTAACTTGCCCTGGTCGGTTCCCAAATTAACCTTGCATTGGCTTAATGAAGCACCTCCTTGTACCCTCAAAATCAATCTAGTTTGTTTGATAGGTGATATGGTCACCCAACTTGTGTCTAATGGAGGTTAATACTTGCTTCACTTTAATATACAGTACATAGTTTAATTTTCATTTCTGGAACACATGACTCATGCAAGTATAGGGCTAGGTGCTGCTGTCACCACACCCTTCATGAGAATTAGAGGCAATGATATTACTCCTGCTCTTCAGAGGAGGGAAATGAAATTTTAGGGAATTCAGTTACTTGCCCAAGTATCACATAGATATTAAACGGTAATGCTAGGATTTGGGATCTTCATAGCATCTAGTGGAGTAAGTCTGACAACAATATTAAGGACTAAAGAAGACCATCCCTAGAGAAGCTCAAGGCTTCCCTATTGAGTCAGACAGTAAAGAATCTGCGTGCAATGTGAGAGACCTGGGTTTGATCCCTGGGTCAAGAAGATCCCCTGGAAGACGACATGACAACCCACTCTAGTATTCTTGCCTGGAGGATCCCCATGGATAGAGGAGCCTGGCAGGCTGCACTCCATGGGGTCACAAAGAGTCAAACAAGACTGAACTACTAAGTACAGCACAGAGAAACAGGTGGGAGACAATCAGGACCTGATCCATAAATGTAGACACGATGCTCACCACTGCAGTCACCCTGAGCCCAGAAAAGACTGTATCCTCAGCCATCCCTACCACCCCCTTGTCTATACTCAGCTCTCACCGGCCATTTCTTCAGCTCTGACACCTGAATGACCACAGCATATGCACTACCACATGGGGGGGTGTGTCTGCAGGTCAAGGGGATGTGTCCAGACCATGCAAACTCTTTGTTACCCAGTTTTCAGAGACCTCCTTTGTGTCTTTGCAAGTTTCCTTTTTACCTCCTTGCATATTATCATGCCTAAGGGATATGAGAAGAGAAATTTTTTTACAGTGAAATGGAACTTTTATGGTCTGTGAAAGATACATCTCTTTTGTTGGTTCCTTTATTTACCTCTATAGTGCAATAAACCGAAGCAGGAAATTACACGTTCAGATTAGGAAACGTTGCAGAAGATGTAGTTAGAGATTTTTGTGGAAATTTGCCCCAGTTGCTCCAACTTTATTCCCATCTTCAATAAATGTTGCTTAATTGGCTTATCTGATAATAAAAGCAATTTATCATGACTGTGGGAAATACAACCAAGAAAGATATAAAAACAAAGTGAAAATTGTAATTTCATCACCAAGAGACTACAGTACTGCTTTTTGTTTGTTTGTTTGTTTACTTATTTTTAATTGGCATACAGTTGACTTAAAATATTATAGTACTTTCAAGTGTAAAACATAGTGACTTGATATTTTTTATAGATTATGCTTCATGTAAAGTTAATATAAAATATTAACTATATTTTTTGTACATTACATTTTTGTATCTTTTATTTCCTGGCCACACCCTGTGGCTTCTGGGATTTAGTTCCCCAAACAGGGGTCAAACCCTTGCCCTTGGCAGTGAAATCCCCAACCACTGGACTGCCAGGGAATTCTTTTTTTTTTTTTTTTATCTTTTTTTTTTTTTATTATTATTATTTTTTTTTTTCCAGTGGGTTTTGTCATACATTGATATGAATCAGCCATGGATTTACATGTATTCCCAATCCCGATCCCCCCTCCCACCTCCCTCTCCACCCGATTCCTCTGGGTCTTCCCAGTGCACCAGGCCGGAGCACTTGTCTCGTGCATCCCACCTGGGCTGGTGATCTGTTTCACCATAGATAACAGTACTGCTTTAATTTATCTTTCTGGATATTTTTCCATGGTAATGAAATGAGATGAAATGTTAGTCACTCAGTCATGTCCAACTCTTTGCAACCCCATGGACTAGGGCTCGCCAGGACCCTCTAGTCCTTGGAATTCTCCTGGCAAGAGTCCAGGAGTGGGTTGCTCTTTCCTTTTCCAGGGGATCTTCCCAACCGAGGGGTCAAACCCCAGTCTCCTGCATTGCAGGCAGACTCTTTACCGTTTGAGCCACCAGGAAAGCTCTCATTAAACTTTTGTTAAAATATAAAGTTTTAATTTATATCTTTCTGGATATTTTCCCATGGCAATTCATATGCATATACTATTCATTGTATTATTAAAAATAAAATTGTGACATACTATATTCTTTTCTAAGCTCAATTTCCTTAATGTACTGTAAATATTTTATGTTATACATGTAAATCTATAAAATTTTTTCATTGTAATATAATAGTAGTCTAATAGGTGGCTCTGTCCTGATTACCTAACCATTCCTAAATAGTAAAATATTTAGAGTTGGTAGCTTATTGTTGGTTATTTGCTATTTCCTTTGCTACTATACAAAATGCTACAACAAAGATTATTACAAATACATTTCTGTGAATGATGCACATGAACTTATGAAACAGAAAGAGACTCACAGACACAGAAAACAAACTTATAGCTGCTGGGGGAAGGGATTGGGAGGAGGATAGTTGGGGAGTTTAGGATGGACATGTACACACTGCTGTGTTTAAAATGGAAAACCAACGAAGACCTACTGTATAGCACATGGAACTCTGCTCAATGTTACACGGCAGCCTGGATGGGAGGGGAGTTTGGGGGAGAAAGGATACATGTATACCTATGGCTGAGTCCCTTCACTGTTCACTTGAAACTATTACAATATTGTTAATCAGCTATACCCCAATTCAAAATAAAAAGTTTAAAAAATAAAAAAAAAAATACATTTCTGTGTAGCTTTCCACCCATTTGTTTCTTTTAGATATACTAAAAGTGGAATCTTTTCCATTTTGATTCATATAGTCAGGCTTTATTTAGGTAGGTCAGCCAATACACACTCATATCACTCCTGTATGGAAGGACACCATGGTGCATTCAGTATTAGTGATTATTTTGCTCCTCTGACAAGATTTTTAAAATTTACTGTTACTAACAATTAACTTTAGATATTTTCATAATTAAATAGCGATTAAACTAATTTCATTGCTTAAAAATTAGTTTAATATATCTCTTTGCTGGTAAGCTTAAACATGTGTTTAACAGACTTTTGATTCTCTGTAACTCTTTTCTGAGAATAACCTGTTTATGTCCTTTGCTCATTTTATCTCTAAGGAGTCTTTTTCTAAATTATTCATTTGTAAGAATTCTTGATACATTAATGATATAAAATTTTTATCTGTTACTCATGTTCCCAAGCTTTTCCCTGAGTGGTCATCTGTCTTTTGCGGATTGTGAATTTTTTAAATTGATTATGAGGTATGTGTGTATATATTTATAAGTATATATTTACATAAGTGTTCATACAGAAAGAACAGATGTGGACAAGAATACAGCTGTGGACAGTCACAGAACATAGGGATAGTTTAATATTCTTGTCACCTCCTCATTCCGACACCTATGAGTAATTATCTAACCCTCCATCTCCAAGGAACTCTTGTGATGTTCGGGTAAAAGTGTAGTAACTTTCAGAAAGTATTTTAGATATGTACCCTTTAAACATTTATCTCTTTCTTGAACTTTAAAATCCTTGAGTCTCACAAAGCACTCGACAGAGGACCCGGCAGGTATTAAATAGACAAGTGGTGAAAACCTTTGCGTCTCACCGTCTCATCTTAGACACGCCGACTCGGTCCCTCAGAGGTTTAGCCCCAGGACCTTCCAGAAGTCACACAGCAGAGATGATGCTCCTGAGGCGTCACTCAGTACTGCGCCCACCATCCTCGATTATTTCACATGATGATAAAACACATCACACAAACCATCCCGGTGAGAAAAGTACCATAGGACCAACAGGGTCCCAGCCACACAGGCTCCTACCTGCAAAAGGAGGGCAGCAGAGTGCCTGAGACGCTGTGTTTTGTTGTTGCGGTGGTTCTATTTGATCCTTTCGGCCCCCTCTGACCACGGCAGCAAGTTGAATCTCACCAACAGGGCTGGTTGATTTGCTTTGGTGTGAGGTCTCTTTCTGGAAGCAGCTAGAGCCCGGTGTGTTATTATGACCACTAGATGGAGTCCAGTTATTAGTCTGAAGCACCAACACTGCTTGTGGAATGGCATCCCCGCCTCCGCAGTCACCCACAGGGTGGCTGGCCATTGTGCACAAGTTCTCCGACAGCCCTTGCTTCCAAAGGGGACAATTCTAGACAACCCAGGAGATCAAAGGGCTTTGTCTTTCTCTTTGTTGCAAACAAAGTATCCTTTTGTGAGGCTCTTCAGCAGGAATTTCAAAGAGGCTGCATTTAAATATTCCTAGACTCCTACTTCCTTTCCTCCTCCTAACCCTCTCCTTTATTTTTATTGTTCTTAAAGAGAAAGAGTATTCTGTGAATCCCAGATGCTCATCCCAGTGCTTCCCAGGTGGCGGAGTGGTCAAGAATCTGCCTGCCAATGTAGGAGACGCTGGAGACATGGGTTCGATCCCTGGGTTGGGATGATCCCCTGGAGGAGGAGGAAATGGCAACGGACTCCAGTATTCTTGCCTGGGAAATCTCATAGACAGAGGAGACTGCGGGCCGCAGTCCATGGGGTCACAAAGAGTCAAACTCGACTGAGCACAGACAGACTCCTACTTTCTCTGCCTCTCTTACTCCCTCTCTCTTTTACCTTTACTGTTTTTAAAGAGCAAGAGTGTTCTGTGCATCCCTCAGTCAGATATCTGTTCTCAGTCGGATATTTCTGCCCCCAAAGCATTCTGAGTTTCCATTCAGGTCACCACAGTGCATTAAGTAGAGTCCCCTGTATTATATAGTATGTTCTCATTTTTTAATCTATTTTATGCCTAGTATCAATAGCGTATATGTCTCAATCCCAGTCTCCCAATTCCTCCCATCCCTTCTTCCCCTTAGTATCCATACATTTGTTTTCTATGTCTATGTTTCTATTTCTACTTTGTTTTTTAAAGCAACTCTACTCCAATAAGAATTAATCATTAAAAAAAAGTCTTATGAGTTATTAGATTTGCCTGGTGAGAGAATATCGCTTCACTGAAATAATAACAAAAAAAAAAAATCAAGAAATAGTTTCACCTCTGTATTTAAAGGATTAAATGCCAAATGGATCTGCAATGGAATTCCTCTTGATCACACATATTCAATTAAAACTTTTTCAGGAAATGATATTCAGGAGTGCCTTTCATCACATTATTATCTGATCAATTTTCACAGAGAATGTGGCAAATTTTGCAAATGCCCTCTTTTTCTATGCTTTGAATACTTATTAAATTTGCACAATTTTTTAACAGTCATTACCATGCATTTCCATGACCTATCAAATAGAAACACAAATCAGATGCACCTGAAAGTAAGGCAAACAAAACCCAGAACAGCAGTTCTTACCCTGAGCACTTGAGTTTTTTAAAATTCAAAATCATTCCACTTCACTTGTATAAAAACAAATTGCCCCAGCTTCCCTGGGGGGCTGATCATCAGTTGAGTTAACTTAATCCTTGGTTAAAAATACAGAAAATAGCATCTTATATATGTTAATATGTCTAATATTGTTCACCTCTAAACAGCTCAAATTGGTAACAAAAGTGACAGAGGCCCCCTGCATCCACCTTCACATTACTTAACTTGAGAATGATTGAGATATTTAAAGGAGGCTTAGGAAAATAATCAACTATTTAACCATATGATAGTACCGTAAGTATGACTTACAAGACAGGAAGATTTTTAAGTCAAAACAAAATCTTTCAGATATATATATAGCTTCCCAGGTGGTGCAGTAAAGAATCCACTTCCCAATGCAAGAGATACCAGAGACACAGGTTTGATCTGTGGTCTGGGAAGATCCCCTGGAGAAAGAAATGGCAACCCACTCCAATATTCTTGCCTGGATAATTCCATGTACAGAGGAGTCTGGTGGGCTACAGTCCATGGGGTCACAAAGAGTTGGACACGACTGAGCATAACTCTGTCTCGTGTCTCCCACGTTGGCAGGTAGATTCTTCACCACTGACCACCTGGCAAGCTCAGTTATAGAGTTAACTGATTTTAAATTCTTACAGTGTTTTAGCAAGCTCATGTAAGAATAACCATTTTCCTCTGAGTACTATTTAACTATATCCCGCAGGTTTTTGAAATGTATTGCTCATTTTTTAAAATTAATTTCTACCTTGAAACTTTATGTTTTAAAGTCATCTTTAAAACTCAGAGTCATTTGGGGAAAAAAATGTAATTTCCTACTGAATAGTTGTTTGGTTCTATTATTGGTCTAGTTTTATTGCAATCCGTACTTGGTTATTTTTTCCAATCTACTTTTTAGCGCACCAAGTACCTCTTGGTAAATCTAAAAACCCTTTCTCCAAAATTTAATTTAACATATAACAATTTTAATTTGGATGAAGTGCTTTTAAGCAAAATGAATTTGACAATTTTCTGTCACTAAATTTGTGTTTTGAAAAAAAAAAAAACACTAACAGAAGTACAAGTGGTAACTGATAGAGATGTAGATGGAAACAAGGAGAACAATTCTAAAGAGCTCAAATAAACCCAACAAGAAATGATGTTATCCTGAACAGAGACAAGAGATGCAGAATGAGGAGTTAAGTTTTGAACTGAGTTTGCGGTCACTAGAAAATTTAGGTGGATGTGATCAGAAACCTGTTGGCCTGCAGCTTAGCAGAAACGTCTGGTATGGAGATAAGAACTTGGAGTTACAGTCACACAGGTAATATTAAAAATAATAAGTATAGTGGAGGTAGAGTCATTTGTAAGGAGTGATGGGCCAAAGGAATTGAGAAAACTGGTGAAAGTTTGATTTGATAGAGAGCAGCTGTGAAGAATGAAGACAGAGTCAATACCAGAGTCCTAAATAGAGGATTAAGTCCAAAGTGTTGAATTGATAGTTGTATCTTTATATAGGTTAGTTGGCCTGTTACACTATGGAGGCCAAGTTTGGCACTCTTTGACCTTTTTGCTAGAGAACTGGTGAGAAGAGCAAGATTTGGGGGATGAAAGATGAGGAGTTATCTTTCAGACATGCTTGCAACAAGTACAAAAAATCTAACATAGTAAAAGTTGAAAATATAAATGCCCAGAGTTTGAATAAGAGCAGAAGTAGTTGTGAGCTCTAATTCAGGTAATAAAACAAATTAAAAGATGAATGCAATCTGGCAAGTGGAAGCGGAAGGTGTGTGTAGAGTGGTGACCCAGTATTTAGCAAGCAAGAATTTTACTCCAGGTCTGAAACTGTTTACTTGGGAGGCTACACACTCCAAAAATATTGGCAGTCCCCTAGTTTGGGTGGCACTAGTGGTTAAGAACCCACCTGCCAATGCAGGAGACGTGAGAGACACTGGTTTAATCCCTGTGTCGGGAAGATCCCCTAGAGCAGGAAATGGAAACCCACTCCAGTATTCTTGCCTGGAGAATCCCATGGACGGAAGAGCCTGGTGGGCTACAATCCATGGGGTTGCAAATAGTCGGACACGACTGAAACGACTTACCACATACACAAGCACTAGTTTACAAGAAAGTACATTTTTTCTCTTAATAGCAACACATTATTTGGAGCCCAAACGGTATTGCTTATTGTTTCTATTAGTCTATATTTTCACACTTGGCTCGAATGGATTTCTGATGTGTTTCCATATATCCTTAGGTTACCCTGTCCATCGAGAGAGAAGTTGGAATAAAGGATAAATTGGTTCATAACGTGATTCTATAGGTAACTTCCCTGAGTAGTCAACAACCTTTTGAATATATACTTCTTCCCACTAAAAATAACCTTGTTCACTTATCTTCATATTTGCATACTTGCATGTATGCATTCATTTGCATAAATGCAAGTCATAGAAGCAAAAAGAAACCAGTAAGACTTATGTGAAAACCATAAGATAAACTTGATGGCACAACCCTGCTAGGAATAAGCAGAATTCAGTTTGAGTTGGAAAAAAAAGTAAAACTAACCACAGAGAGCTAGGAAATCTTCCCTGGGGTCTGTAGATTGGGTCTATTCCATAGAAGAGGGGTATGCAGACTCTTGCAAAGGAAAGATGTGATATATCGAGGCAGTGAAGATGATTTTTAGAGCAGCTGGTATCCCAACTCTGATTCATTCCCAAAAAAAAGAAGC
Source organism: Dama dama (assembly GCF_033118175.1). Lineage (NCBI taxonomy): Eukaryota > Metazoa > Chordata > Mammalia > Artiodactyla > Cervidae > Dama > Dama dama. The sequence continues at coordinate 20,799,403 of NC_083686.1, read as the reverse complement.
TAAAACAGTAGCAGAAATTGAACTTAGCATGAAGAAGGATTAAAGCTAAAACACTCCACCATCTAAAACCACTACAACATTACTTTTATATGATGTACATATTTTGACTGACACCTGGAGCAACATATGCTTGAGGATATTTTTGAGCACTACTGTTATGTCTGGTTTAAATTAGTCCATGAAAGGCATGGTCTTTTAACTAGTTTTGCACCCAGAATATATACCATACAAGGTATAAGATTTAGAACTGTTTTTTTCCAGTTTTTTAAAATCCATGCTGACCTTCAACTATGAATATAATACACACCGAAAGTCCTTTAAAGATGTTTGCTGAATACATATTTGAAGTGTGTTAGTTTCTTTTCCCTCCAGGGTAAATTTTCCTCATCTGTTAAGTAGTAGAAACAATTGCTTCATAAAATTGAGGCATAAAGTTCAACTGAGATAACATTTATTTTTTATTTTTTTAAATAATTTTATTTATCTATTTTTGGCTTTGCTGGGTCCTCGTTACTGCTCAGGCTTTTCTCTAGTTGTGGCGAGCAGGGGCTACCCACTAGTTGTGGGGCTTGGGCTTCTCAGTGTGGTGTCGTCTCTTGTTGCACAAGCTCTATACAAACACAAGCTCGAGGGCACAGGCTCAGCAGGTGTGGCACATGGGCTTAGCTGCTCCGCGGCATGTGGGATCTTCCCAGACCAGGGATCGAACCTGTGTCTCCTTCTTTACCACTTAGCACGCTGCCTGTCACACAAATGCTTAAGATGTTAATCCTTTTCCTTTTTTTTTAACCTTGAACAATGTAATCACCAATATCTGGCAATCTCATCTGAAAAGATACTGAGACCACATGCCGTTCTTAGAAGAGGAATATTTTAAAATTATATGTATTCATATACACACACATATATATACTTACAGGTACGTATGTGCATACATATACATATACCTGTGTACATCTATTTACTCACCTAGAACCTTGATAAATCTCAAGAACTGTTCTTATTTCTTCTTCTCTTTATCTCATTCTTCCCATCCAAGCCTGTCACCTGTTACTTTCCAAAACACAGCCTCAATCTACCCATCACTCCTTTTATGTGACCCATCTGACATTCTAGTCTGAACTAGTTCCCATCAGTTTTCCCTTGAATTAAATAATTCAACATCCTGCTAACTGGTCTGTCTGCTTCCTTCACTCCCCTATCTATGCTCCTTCAGAGCACAGTCACCAGTATGATCTTTTGAAAACATAAATCAGCTCAAGTCACTCTGCTGTTCTAAAGGAAAAAAAAAAATCAAGTGGCTTCATATTTCTTTGGGGATAAACCCAAGCACTTTATGTGGCATAGAAAGTTTTCCTAATCTGGTCCTGCCTACCTCTCTGAGCTTTCATTATTCTGGAAACTTACAAGACTTCTTCCTGTTTCCCCAACATGCCAGATTCATTAATACCCCCAACAGTTTTTGCATTTACTTTTTTTGCATGGAACATTTCTTCCTAGACTGTATCAAGGTTGTTTACCTTTTAGCATTCAATTCTCATCTCAAATGTCATTTATTCAGGAAAGCATTTCCTTACCAGTTGTTCAAAGCCATTCTCACCTCTCCTCAGGCTCAGCCTGTCACATTAGCCTATTTAACTATATTAATAGAGTTTATCACTGTGATGAAAAACAGTTTGTTTATTTCTGCAGAGTAAATAATTCTCCTTTTGAATTACTAACATAATCTTGTTTTTGCCTTCCTGAGAATAAATCTTGGTTCTTTTCTAGAAGCATCCACCTGCCTATTAGGATGAGTTCCAGTAGAGTAGCAGAGAAAGTTTCAGCTGATATTAAGCTTCTGGAAGTCAAAAGCCAAGCTTTGATCCTGAGACAGGATTATCTAAATTCCTCTATCTCCTTTAGCTTATAAAGGATCAGGCCTTGTTAAGAGACCAGAGAATTTGGGGTATGTAAGGAAAGTCCAGGGAGAAAAGAAAGAGGGAAAAGCCTACCCTTTTCTAGCCAGAGGGAACCATGAAAGGAAGGATGGAGGAGAGAAGCCCTTCCTCCCATGTTTGGAACTCAAGACAAGCTGCTCTAGAATAAATGTCAGCATGGTAACTTTGGGGACACAGCATGGCCTGCAGTACAAATGCGTGTGTGATCAGTTATGTCTGACTTTTTGCGACCCCATGGACTGTAGCCTGCCAGGCTCCTCTGTCCATGGGATTTCCCAGGCAAAAACACTGGGAGTGGCATGCCATTTCCTATTCCAGGGGATCTTCCCAACCCAGGGATAGAAGCCGTGCCTCCTGAATTGGCAGGCAAATTCTTTACCACTGAGACACCTGGGAAACCAAGACTCTGAGCTAGTTCGTTCTAGGTCCATATGGTTTCTGCATTGTGAAAACAAAACCTATAATTCTGAAGGTCTGCTAGGTTGCTCCTCAGAGAGCATCACCTTAGTAGGTGGCTTTGTTGTGAGCAGGTCAAGTAAAGCTGGAAGGGACCACAGTCAATTTCTAAAGGTCTTCACTGCCAGCAGTAACCACAAGGAAGCTGAGTCATTGAGGAAGGGCTTGGGCCTTGTCTCAGCCTAGAGAGAACAAATGACGGGCTTCTCCAGCCATAGACTTCTGCTATGAACATCAGTCAAACACATAGCAACCATGTAGATATCTGAACTTAGAGCCTCGTCTCATTCTCCATCTTGGTCAGGGACATAATTAGAAGAGAGGCTAAATGAGAATCTGAGCAATTTTGTCTAAGGGAGACTGAACATCTTCTCAAACTCTGTGATTACCCGAATTTCTTTGCTGTGTTGTGCTTAGTCACCGTGTCCAGCTCTTTACAACCCTTTGGACTGTAGCCCGCCAGGCTCCTCTGTCTGTGGGATTTTTCAGGCAAGAATACTGGAGTGGGTTGCCATTTCCTACTCCAGAGGATCTCCCCATCCCAGGGATCAAACTCATGTCTCCTGTGTCTCCTGCATTGCAGGCAGATTCTTTACCCACTGGGCCAACAGGGAAGCCCCTAGAACCTCCTGTTTGTTAGTCCCTCCATTGTGCCTGACTCTTTGCAACTCCATGGACTGAAGCCCCAACAGACTCCTCTGTCCATGGGATTCTCCAGGCGAGAGTACTGGAGTGGGTAGCCATTCCCTTCTCCACAGAATCTTCCCAACCCAGGGACTGAACCCAGGTCTCCTGCACTGCAGGTGGACTCTTCACTGTCTGAGCCACCAGGGAAACCTCCTGGGGAGCTAATAAATCCCACAGAGGTCCAGGCTTCTTCAAGTGGAATGGGGCCTAGGCCTTGATACTTATATTAGTCCCCATCGAATGTTGATATCAACCAAAATTTGAGAACCACTGCCCTAAAAGGACTGTGTAAATTATACATTGGATTAACTTTAAACTAGATGAGACTTTTCATGTCCTCTCACTGATCAGTAGGTGGAAGCCCAAAGGGTATAAGCTACAGATACAGTTTTTTAATTTATATTTTTTCTATGAATATCCAGATTTTATGTTGAGTTACATTTTGTAATGCCTTCCATCTGTTTAACAATTTACAGTCTTCCTCTTACAATTAGAATATATGCTTCATGATGGAAGGAGTCTGGCCTATTTTGGTCACTGGTAATCACCAGGTCTGGTACAGACAAGACACACAAATATGTGTTGAGAGAATCCTTCAATCAGTTGGTTCATTAACTAGTTAAGTGATTTATGCATATGTATTTAGTGAAGAGAATTTGGTGTCAGAAGATACTCTGCCTGAGGATGATGAAGAAGGTGGGGGGGACAAGACTCAGAAAGTCTGGCAGACACTTAACTACATTTTATCTAAAAACAGCTCAAAACACCCAATAAAGTAAACCACCTGCTGCTAACAAGTGAAAGCCTTGACTTGCACCTGTAAAAGTTTGAGGCAAAGTTTAAGTAAAAGCTTATCCTGGACAAGCCTGATAGGGTATGACAGTCACTTGCCTTTATAGTGATTTGATCGAGTGGACTTTGTATTTGATGTTCTCCAGTCCTTTCTTTTTTTCAATAATTTTTCTGGTATCTAGCCTAGCTCTCTGTTTCAAGTGTATGTTTTAAAGTAAACGTTCTTGATCATAAAACAGAAGTTCAATGTATAAATGTAGCAATAGATAAAAATATCCATGATCACACTGCTTTGAGATCATCACTGTTCACCTACCAGGTCATCTAATAAATATGAATATAGATTAGGACTGTGAATTTGGCCTTCTGCTGTACCCTCAGTGCCTAGTAGAGTGCCTGGAACAGTGCTTAATTAATAAGTGTTTGAATGAATCAATTAAGAAACACATTAAATATTTTTCTTCACATTCACTATGCCTGAGTATAAGAGGGTTCCTCTTCATCCCTTTGATCAAGAAAATATATATGTATATATTAATATTTTTATTAGCCTTTCTTTACTTTCTTTGGCCTTGATTCATGGATTTGAATTTTTACGTGTTTCTAGTCATACCTTAATATTTTCACTCTTCTTACCCTGTTCGGTCTACTTGGTTTCCAGGATTGATACATTGCCAATATTCTTCCTTGAGCTCATCGTATTTTCTTCCGCTTCTTATTTTCTTTTCTATTTTTATTTTTTTTAAATAAGTTCATTTATTTATTTGTGGCTGAACTGGGTCTTTGCTGCTGCACATGGGCTTTTTCTAGTTGCTGTTGAGTGGGATCTACTCTCTAACTGTGGTGCAAGAGCTTCTCAATTTAGTGGCTTCTCTTGTTGCAGAGCACGGGCTCTCAGCATGGGCTTCAGTAGTTCTGGCACACAGGCTTAGTCATCCTGTGTCACATGGAATCTTCCCAGACCAGGGATCAAACTCGTGTCCCCTGCATTGGCAGGCAGATTCTTAGCCACTGGACCACCAGGAAAGTCCTGCTTCTTATTTTCTTAATGCATGTCCACTTGGTTTTTTTCCTGAGGATGTTAATATTTATCAAAAATAAATTTCTTGTTATTTTTATTATACCATTTTAAATTCATAACAAACAATTAAATAAACAAAAATGTTTTGGTTTTATGCTTTCCAAAACTGAAAATGCTCCAGCTTGAACTCAATGTAGAGCTTGTGTAAACCACTTGATACAAACTGATATTGCAGGTTTCAGGTGAATCATGTGGCCTGTGCTTTGCATACACTGATAAGTGAAAATGGGTAGAAAGACAGGAACAAATTTCATTAAAGATTCTAAATAAATTACACAAGAATAACGATATATATAGGTTTGAAATAGAGTGACTTTGTACTGTGTTAGCTTAGCTAAGCCAGAAATACAGTCCCCAGATTTCCCTTCTCTCTGCTATTCTGAGTCTGGCTTTGCCACAAGAGACATCTGCATGTATCTGTGAGACACCTCAAATGTCAGTGAGTAGCAGCCATATTTATATTCTAGAGGTCGGTGCAAGATGAAGCACAGTTGCACCTCATGCATATTTCTGTTGATACATTGGCTCGCATTGGTGGTGAAGGGCAGTAGCCAGGCTTGTGGTTCCTCCAACTCCAGCCAGATTGCTCCTTTGGCATCTGCCAATGCTGAGCCAAGTGTATAAAACTGTCAGCTTATCCTACAAGCCACCAGTCTGGCCAAGGTTGGCAACCTTGAAAGACAGACACAGAGTCTCATTTGTCTTTATGGATTCTGGTTTGCCAGTTTGTCTTCTCATGTCCACTTTATTCTTGTTTCCCATACTTCATGTCTGTCTTTCCTTCCCCACCTAATGGTTTAATTCTACACACATTTCTTACCTCACTGTTTCCATAGGTCCCAAATCTGGGAGTTGCTTATCTGGTTCATGGACTCTCACCAGGCTTTGACCAAGTGTTGGCGAAGGTTATATTTTCATCTGGAGGCTCAACCAAAGGAGGGTCTACTTGCAGTTGTTGGCAGGATTTGGTTCATCACCGGTTGTGGGACTGGGGGCCTCATTTCCTTATTGGCTGTGGGCCAGTGTTTCCTTAGTCATTTGCCACATGAGTTCCTCCATAGAGAAGTTCACATCATGGCAGCTGGCTTCCATCGGAGCAAGCAAATGAGAGAGAAAGCGAAGGCAGGCAGGACAGAAGCAGATTCACTTTACAACATAATCTCAGAAGTGACTTCCCATCACTTTTATTCTATTTGTAGAAGGATGTAACTAGGTTCAGTCAACACTCAAGGGAAGGTGATTATAAAAGGGCATGAACACCATAAGCTGGTATCATTGAAAGGCATCTTTCTTTTTCTGTTGTTGTTTTTAAATATTTATTTATTCATTTGTGGCACACAAGATCTGCAATCTTTCCTGTGACGTGTGATATCTGTTAATTGCTGTTGTGGGATCTAGCTCCCTGACCAGATATCAAACCTGGGCCCCCAGCATTGGGAGCACAGAGTCTCAGCCACTGGATCACCAAGGAGGTCCCTGGAAAGCATCTTTGAGGCTGACTACCAAGCCTTTCAAATAGGCGAAAGGCTTTCTCACTATCTTAAGCATGTGCTATACACATCCTCTATTTTTTAAAAAATAGAACTTCTAAGCATCATTTTTTCCATAATGTCTTCACAGAAAAGATTTGTGAGTGTAGCTTTTGCCTAGTAGAGTGGATCATGAATTCATACATAGGAAACTCACCAAGTTTTCAAAGAAAATATATCAGCTTGGAGTAAAGAGAGACAAACTGAAAAAAGCATCTCTACCATCAAACATATAGAGTCAGGAAACAGGCTAAGAAGTCTGCTCAGTGGCAAATACTAGCCATATCTTATAGAAAAAAAAAGGGTAACTTAGAGGTAAAACCAAGATTCTACAAGATGGAACCAAGAGCTATGGCAAACAGCTCACAGGGAGTGGGACTGAGCCCTAAGCAGTGAAATGGTAACATGCATCAGACTAAATTTCAGAATTCTAGGGACGGCTTTGTGCCTCTGATTTTCTGGCTCTTGGAATGCCAGGATCTGTTGTGATTATCCTTTGGTTATCTCACCCACCATTCAGGGCTATGAGTGTGAGAATAGACGTCTTATTAACTTAGGTCACAGGCGTTTTGACCTAAAAGAATATATTCAAGGAATCACATCTGAGGTGTCTTCATCCACACCTGAATGGAACTTAGATGACAAGATCCCAGACCTTGAGTTTGAGTCTGATGTCATGAGATGATCTTTTCATGGAGGCTCTTGGGAGGGAATGAATTTATTTTGCACAAGGTGGTAATATAAGTAGCCTGTGGCCAGACAGTGGGTTGTGGTGGTTTTAAAACTTTCTTGCAAATTCTTTGAAACTCTTATTAAGAAATGGAGCCTCTGTTCCCTCCCCACCAATCAAGTGGGCTTTTGTTTCCAACCATAGACTATGACAGAAGTGATGTGATGTGACTGCAATGCTGGCTCATAGAGTTTAGTGTTGCTTCTCCATGTTGGCTGGAACACTTGCTTTCAAAGCCCCACAAAAGGAGTCTGACTACTCTAATGATGTCATAATGTGAGGAATCCAAACTATGTTGAGGATTGCATGTAGGCATGCTGGACAGCAGTCCTAGTCTTTGAGTAGTCCCAGCCTGGGCTCCAGATACATAAGTGAACAAGGCTTCAGGAAATTCTAGCTCTCATCCACTGAGTCACCCCAGTCTTTGAATCTTTCCACCTGATGTCCCAGATACTATGGTGCAGAGACAAGCCATCTTTGTCATGTGCTGTCTACATTCCTGACCCGCAGAATCTCGAAGGAGAATCCAAGCAACCAAGAAGTGAGTGAGTGGAAATCACTCAGTCGTGTCCAACTCTTTGAGACCCCATGGACTGTAGCCTGCCAGGCTCTTCTGTCCATGGAATTCTCCAGACCAGAATTCTGAAGTGGGTGGCCATTCCCTTCTCCAGGGGATCTTCCCAACCCAGAGATTGAACCCAGGTCTCCCACATTGCAGGTGGATTCTTTACCCTCTGAGCCACCAGGGAAGCTCAACTAAGAAGTTGTGGGTGAATTTGTTATGTTGCTACAGCAACTGGAACCAAGCCATGTAAAACCATCACAGCTAAATTGAAAATGAAAGGCATATTTGAGGCCAATATTTAGCTTTCAAAGCAGTAATAATCAGTGTTTTTATAATTATTTTAGAATCTTGTGTGAATGAAATGATGATGTAAATACTCCTAGGATAATACTTGGCAATAAAAAACAAGAGTTTATTATTATACCAAAAGATATATATGTATATATTTATTTCCAAATGGTTATTATAAATGACCTACAAGTAATGATATTCTGGCCCAATGTTCCAAAACTTTACATGTACCACCTCTAAATTATAGATGAATAAATATGTGGTTTCTTATTCAGGGTCACACATATCTGGGGAGAGCAGGAATTCAAACCCATAGTATTTTACTCCAAATCTTTTCCTTTTCATCACAACATTCTCCTCACCCCAAACATTTCAATATTTAGAGAAAATAGGAAATTACCATTGTGAAAAGCCCACCCCACAGAGAAGAGGCTCAAGAATGAAAAATCAACTTTGTACCCAGAAAAGACAGATTAGGAATGATTTAATGATTAGGAATATGAAGGATCTGTATAGGGGAATAATTTTCTATATTTTCTAAGAATACCTATATATCTAATTTATAAAAAGTTAAAATTTAGAAACTTAGGTGAGCAGTGAGCTCTTAATAAGCACTTCATTTTGGTGAGGATTAACTCTTCATATGCACTAAAGCTTAACTATCTTTACTTCACGGTTAAAAAAAAGAAAAGATTGGCATTGTATTTAATTGATACAGTTGTGCATACAGATACCAATGACACACAAAGTTCAAGACTAAATGGTTATTAAGGCCCCTTTAATTCTAACAGAGATAGTAACAGTACTTTCCATCTATGCAGCATTGATTATTTCATTGAAATTGGTAAAGGACTCTCTATCAACTTACTCCCCCAAACAGGCCCCTAAAATAGGTATTATTTTACTGTGCCTTTTTCTACAGGTGAGAAAGCTACTACTAAAAAAAGTGAAGTCATTTTCCCAAGGTCATCCAGCTACAAAATAGAATTGGATTGTATTATGGTCAGGTCTCTCATTTCTTCATCTTTATAAAGTACTCTAAAGGAAACCCAACAAAATCACATGTGGAGATTATATAATGACATGGCCAGTCATAGCCAAAGTAAACTTGTAGTACTCTAAGTTGGTTTTTATTTGTATATATGTAAGTTGTTTTTGAATTACAACTACTGATTACCTTTGAGAATATACCACTGCTAGTATAACTGTACAGTTCTAATATTAACCTAATACACAAATTTCCTACATTTATAGGCGGGTAATTGAAAAATATATACATGAAAAAACATACAGTGCTTACAAACCAAATGCAAATAAAACTCTTTAAAAAATCTTAGAAATTCATTAAGCGGGTTACATCGATCCTATTAAAAATGCTTCATCTATGTACAATACAACTTTAAAAATACTACTCCAGGAAACAAAAATCTTTGGTTCAGCAAAAAGATTCTAAATGTGGAAATATAATTTACTAAGGATGCACCTTCTTGGGTGAGGCCTCACTCATCTGTTTTAACACTTCAGAAAGCAGATAACTGATTCTCCGAATGCTGAAAATATGGGTGGAGTGTGGGTAGAGGTTGCTTTTCCTATAGAACATCAGCATACGGAAATACAACCAGGAGCTTGAATAATACAGAAGCTTCATTAATGGAACTTTTTAATGCAGAAGGAATGTTATTTTCACTCTGCTAGATCAAAAAGGTGGAAAGTTGGCTTCCTATTCATTTGGAAAGGAGGGTGGGAGAATAATCATGATTGATACATAAAAACATTCTACTAGCAAAGTTCTTAGGCACTTGCATTCAATGCTATTGAAACAAATCTACCCATCATTTGGAAGAGGAGACAGGAAGGGGCTTGATGTTGGGTGTCCTTGTTACTGGGCATTACTTCTTGAGCGGCTGGCCTGCCTTAAATATCTAAAATTATAAATAGTCCCATGACTCACATATCTTTTTAAAAAATTATTAATGCAACAGTGATTTTGGTTTGCATCAATATTTGCCAATGGGATTTTCATTAAAAATTAACTGTGTTTATTCTGTACTCTTGGTTTATTAATAGCAACAATCACAGACCTGGCCAAAATATCTCAGAGTCTCAAAGAGTCAACATTTTGATCTCTTGGAAGTTTTTCTCTTCCACAGGTAAGGGGAAGGAAAAGCCTTCACAATATAGTTTCTGCAGGTTTTCTAAGTTGATTGTGAAAATATTTAATATGTAAGATAAAACTTTTCCAAAGGCCCATCGACTAACCACACGATACAACCACCTTTCACAAGACTTTTGCAAAGTCTCTGAGGTACCACAGCTGGTCACAGGAAAATAAAAAATAGTTTTTGCTTTGTTTATTTTTTCTAAGTTCTCCAATACAATATAATTACCTGGAAGGAAGAATTAACTCATTTATGTTAGGAAGTGGTACCAAGGACTAATATTCAAATTTGCCTTTCCCCAGACTAATTTCAGAAGCATATTAATTTATTTCTAGGTTGAATTCAGGTGAAAATCAAGAATTTCTATTGACTACCAAGTTTCCTGCAAACCACAATTTCAAGATGCCATGATGCTTATGTGAGATTGTTGAGAAAGGGAAATTTTCCAAAATTAACCCTTGTTCTTCCTTCTGTTTGAATGACTTAGTTGCTCAAGGACAAGACATTTTTTTAAACCTTACTAGGATTTAAACGAGACAAGAATGATAAGAATGGAGCAATAGATTGCAGAGAAGATGATGTCCCTTTAACAAAAATGGTTCTGACTTTGAAGAGGGGACTAAGACAGCCTTCAACATTTGAGAAAAGCAAAAAATGGAACACATGAATAATTCACAGCATCTAAATGAGACCTTGTAATTCAGAACTACCTCTGCACCCACTCTCTCCCACCCCCAGATCATGGGTAGGGATTTCTTTTCTCTAATGGTTTTCCAAGAGATAGTGTCAAACTCCAAAAAGAAATGATCAGTGTTGGATTGCTAGGACTTCTAGTCCTCTTGATTCTGTAGGCAGTGATCGTCTTTTCTTCTCTCAGAAGTCTTTATCCCAGCCTGACAGCTCATCTGGAGGCACCCCCCTTTCAGGAGGATACTTGTCAAAGTAGCTGTGATCTGTGGGTCCACTGAGCTAGTAGAGAAAAGATGAAACCAAAGGTGAGGATAATGTTGACAAAGCATGATATGGGAATGCTCTCTATAACTGAACATTGATTTTATACTGCTGGCACTTGTTAGGTACGCATAAGGAAAAGATGACCAGTTATCAGTTTTGAATCACATTCTCAACCTCATGAGATCTCCCCTTTAGAACAAATGGATCGGATCCCAGAATTACCTTTGATAGGAGCTACCTGGCCTGAGAAGTTATTTCTGAAAGAAAAGGTGAAAAAATGATGTCTTTATTTTTCAAACTGGAAAATATTTTAAAAGGAAATATTTTTTTTAAAGGGTCAGAATCCTTCTTCCACTTTGTATGTTTCTCATCAATCGAAATTTTACGTGGTTAATTGACCCATATAAGGTTTCCAGAAGTTCAAACAATGGGAAAATTCAAAATATTTGTTTTGAATGACTTTGTTGAAAGAATGAAATGACTCTGGTGTTCAGTTACTCTGTAAATCAAGTGGTTTCCAATTTTTAGTCTTCAAACAATTTTTATTAGTATCTTATTGAATTATCAGCTGGTAGATAATTGAAAATACTATTTATAATCCATCATAATGAGTTTTGGGAGAGACAAGGAGACTACTCAGGTGTTCAAAGTGACATTTTTATTACAAAACCTTCCACTCTCATATACTTATTTATGTGAACACAACTCTTAGCACGTTCATCTATTGGACTGGCCAAAAGTTCTTTTGGGTTTTTCTAGAAGATGGTATGGAAAAACCTGAATGAACTTTTTGACCAACCCAATATATAAAAATAATTTTTAAGAGAAATAGAATTGATGTGGAATCTGGTTCCACTTTTTAATAAATAATATTTATCCTCAAGCGCACTAAATAATTTCTTTTCAAAGCATTTTGTTTAATAATTACTTTAAAATTTATAATATATTTATGTTATTTGATACTGAATCTTATAAAAATGTAATTAATTATAACTGAATCCAAAAGAAATATCTGTGTTGCCAGCAAAATCTTTACTCACAAAAATTTTAAATTTAAAAAATTAAAATTTAAAGTCTTTAAAGGATGAGCAATAGAAGGCTTTTCAGCATAAAAATCTTTTACATTAGGATGAAATTTTATAGGGAAAATCTAATGGAAATATGGAGATAGGCATTCAGAGAGAAAAAGGAATGATATAATATTTCTGTCTGTATTTTAAAAATAATTATTTCTGTCCAAAATGCAACACTTGGGGACTGAGCACTGGAAATGTAGCTAGTCGGAATTAAGATGTAATGAGAAGTGGAAAATCCACTTGCGATTTTTAGAAAATTTAGGAACATCTCATTAATATTTTGTGTTGGTTACAATTTGAAATGTAACATGTAAGGGCTTCCCTGGTGGCTCAGCTGGTAAAAAAATCCATCTGCAATGCAGGAGACCTGGGTTCAGTCCCTGGGTTGCGACGATCCCCTGGATACAGGAATGGCTACCCACTCCAGTATTCTAGCCTGGAGAATTCCATGGCTGTATAGTCCACTGGGTCGCGGAGAGTCAGACATGACTGAGAGATTTTCACTTTTATTTTCACATGTTGAAATAATAATTCTTAATGTAGTACAATAATTAAAATTAATTTCACCTATTTCTTTTAACCCTTTTAAATATGGCTACTGGAAGATTTTAAATTGCATATAGGTTCATATTATATTTCTAGAACCATCTTTCAGCCTGACCAACACTGATGACCTTGGGACTTAGAAATGAAAGTGTTAGTCACTCAATCGTGTCTGACTCTTTTTGACTCCATGGACTATACAGCCCACCAACCTCCTCTGTTCATGGAATTCTCCAGGCAAGAATATTGGAGTAGCCATTCCTTTCTCCAGGAGATCTTCCTGACCCAGGGATCCAACTTGGTCTCCTTCATTACTTAGATTCACATATAATGCATTCCTAAGAGTTGAGCTAAGGTCCATTGAACAGGTAATGGAATCATATTTGCATAGAATCACAATTGCAATGACATTTTCACTTAAATTTAAAAACTTAAAATTTTTAAGATCTATTATACACACACACTTGAGTGTGCACACATGATCACACACTTAACATCTGTTTACAAAAACAAATACCTAGAAAAAATCAAAGAGTAATATATCAGCTACCATACCTCTCTTTGTAAAGGTGATGGAAGATTCCGTGCTTTCAGTCCCTCCCAATTAAAACCATTTAACCACCTGAGAAATGAGAAAAGCACAGAGGAATATTACTGATCTGATACACTATTAGTATGTCATGTTACCTGTCAACCCATTCTGTTGCCTGCTTCCTGCCTGCAACGGTGTAGGTGCAAGTGATCAGACAGAAATACTCACTGTGCCCACACACACACACACACACACACACACACATACACACACGTGTGTATCTCACGTTAAATCCATGCCCACTACCTTCCAGGGAGGGGGCTTTAATGTCTCCAGCAGTCAGTCTAGATCTCCCTGTTTTTCCACTCATTGCCACACCCTCTTAGACTCATAATTCATTCTTTGTCCTCTCTCCTCAAACTTCCAGAACCTCCTCTCCATTCTCATTCCCAGATGATAGCCTGGCTTCCTATATCATGAAGAAAACTGGAGCAGAGAAGGGAACTCCTGTAATTTTTCACCAGCATCATGCTGCATGCAAGTTCAGGAGCTAAATCATGTCTGACTCTTTGCGACCCCAAGGACTGTAGCCTGCCAGGCTTCCTCTGTCCATGAGATGTTTCAGGCAAGAATACTGGAGTAGGTTGCCATTTCCTTCTCCAGTACCTGCCTATGTACCCACATCCGTATATTTCCCTTCTCTCCTGTGCCATGAATGCACTGCCTTTGCTTCCAGTTGAGGTCAGCTCCTCTATTGTGTACTTGATCCTGTAGACATTCTCTATTCAAACATGCTCCTTAAAATCTCACCTCTCCTGAATCTTCTCTACTGGTGCATTCGGATCAGTGTGGAAACAATGAAATTCTTGCAACTACAAAGCACTCTCCCTTCATCTGAACTTTTCCCCAACTCTCACTCAAGTTCTCTCTTCTCATTGGAAGAAAACTTGAAAGAGTAACCTAATCACTCTATCGATTGCAGACCAAAAAATTGCTGCCTGCTATTCTAGTAAACACTGAGTGTTGCCTGCACTGAAGCCATCAGCTGTTGTAGCCACCTGGCAAGGAATTTTGGGCGGAGAAAAACATAATACCGGCACTAGATAGTTAAGATATATACCTGAAGAATAATTTCAAGGCGTCCAGACTCTTGCATCTTCTCACATACAGAAAAGCAGCAAAATAATTGACTTGTGATGTATTTTATTTGTGATTAGCAGTAAATGTTTTTCCTCTCTTTTTTAAATTGAAGTATAGTTGCTGTATAGTATTATATGTTACAGATGTACAATATAGTGATTCACAAACTTTGAAAGGTTATACTCCATTTATAGTTATTACAAAATTGGCTATATTTTCCTGTGTTGTACAATATATCCTTGTAGCTTGTTCTTTACCAAATACCTAATAGTTTCTAGGTAAACTCTTACTCCTCTATCCCTATATTGCCCCACCCTGTTTCAGCAGTAATCTTCTGATGTCCTACTACATGCTTTTTTCTTAAGCAAAAACTCCTATATATCCCAGCTCCTCCCTTACCTCTCTGGAGTACTTTCTCAGAGATAGCTGAGAGGCTACCACCCAGGCTCTCGTCCTCAGTAAGGTCTTTGAATAAATCCTAACTTGCAACTTTTAGGTTGTGTGTTTTGCTTCAGTCGACACTACCCATTTTCTCCTGGGCACACTTCAGTCAGATTTCACCCTCTCCACTCCATGAAATTGCCTAGATTCTCAGTTTTAACCTCACTGCTAGCAGCATTTGCCACAGCTCATCACTCACACTTACCCATCACTCACAATTATGCAAACACTCCCTTTGCTTGGCTCCAGAGACATGCTCTTGTTCTGGCTTTCTTCCTACCTTCCTGAGCACTTTTTCTCATTTTCCATTGCTATTTCCATATGAAGTTGGTGTGCTCTGGAGCTCAGTCATTGGACCTGTTCATTTTTCAACTACCCTCACTTCGCAGGTAATCTCATTCAGTCTTGGGGCTTTAAATAGCATGTATAAACCGATTACTCTCAAATTTCTATTTCCATTCAAGATCTGCCCACCCCATTGCTTTATAGGCTGATTTCCATAACTGCCATTCACTATCACCCCAAAGAATGCCTAATGGGTATCTAGCAACAATCGGGTCCACATTGAAGCTCCAAATTTTCCTCAATAAATTTGTCTCAACTCTTCCAGTTGTTCAAACCAAAGACTTTGGAGTTATCTTTTGTTTCACATCCTGTCTCAGTTTATGAGCAAATTTAGTCAGCATTACCTTCAAAATAGATGGGTATTCAGAACTCTACAAATATTCAATACCTCCATTCTACCAGCATGCACCAAGCCATTAGCATTTCTTGGCTGTATTATTATAATAATCTCCTAACAGGTCCTCTGGGCTTCCCAGGTCACTCAGTGGTAAAAGAATCCCCCTGCCAATGCAGGAGACTCAAGAGATATGGATTTAATCCCTAGATGAGAAAGATCCCCTGGACTAGGAAATGGCAATCCCCTCCAGTATTCTTGCCTGGAGAATCCCACAGACAGAGGAGCGTGGAGGGCTACAGTCCATGGGATTACAAAGAGTCGGACAGAACTGAGCACACGCATGCATGCACACAGGTTCTTCTACTTTTGTCCATGGGAAACAACCCAGCCGCAAAGGCAATTATTGAAAATGTAAGTCAGGTCACATCACGCCTCTGTTCACAGCTGTCCAATGCTATCAATTTCACTCAGTGTAAAAGGCAGTCTTCACCATGTCTCTATTATAACCCATAGACTTACAAAATCATCCTTTCAACCACTACCCTTCCCCCACCTTACCACTGTTCTACTTATCTCTTTCTCTCTGTTTTGCTCCTTTGTCTCCTCAACATTCTTCCAACAAGCTAGGGATGCTCCCAATTCAAGGCCTTTGCAATGTAAGCCCCTGTAAGTGAATGAGTCTTTCCCCAGATTTCCACATGATTTGCTCCCACAACAGTATCAGATATTTCTGATACTGAAAGGTCATTTCTTAGAGAGGCCTTCTTTGGCCATCCAGTCTAACATGGCAAACCTTCCCCATTCCCCGCACCGTCCGCCCCCCACCCTACCCCGCCACATACATCCCATCCTGTCTCTATTTTCTCTCCTTAGTACTTAATGCTCTCAATATCTCTACTACACACTTTATGTAGTTACAATATCTTCTTTATTTTCTTTCTCCCCAACTAGAATGCAAGCTCTATGATGGCAGGGATGTAAGCTCGTTTCCAAAGAAGCATCACTAACACTTGGAACAGTGTGTGCTAAGTTGCTTCAGTTGTGTCTGACTTTTTTTGCGACCCTGTGGATGACAGCCTGCCTGGCTCCTCTGTCCATTCTCCAGGCAAGAAGACTGGAGTGGATTGCCATTTCCTTCTCCAGGGGATCTTTCCAACCAATGGATCAAACCTGCATCTCTTATGTCTCCTGCATTGGCAGGTGGGTTCTTTACCATAGGGCCACCTGGGAAGCCCACTTGGAACAAAACAGGGGCTCAAATAAATGTCTGTTGACTAACTTAATGAGTCTACAACAAGAGGACACGTTTACATAGGATCTCTAATTATCATGTCTTACAACATCACATTGCCATATTGTGATGCTCTTGATGAAATGTATCTAAAAAGCTCCAAGAGAAAAAGTACCTTACAATTATCTGTAATGGGATGAAGCTGAAGGCCAGATGAAGTTCTTTCATTTATTGCTTCCTGATTATTAATCTAAAAGGACTGATACGGTCTTTAGGATACATATCAAGCTTGGTGAGCTGGAGATTCAACACCAGAAATGAGGAGACCTTGCTTGGCTCAGACAGAAAAAATGTACTCTGTCTCTTAGAATCTTATGAAGCATATGGATTAATACTGTTCTATGCAATACTGATCTTTTCTGTTGGGACACTGAAGTCACTTTGGTCAGCCAAGAAAAATGTACACACTGCTATATACTTAGAGTAAAATGGATAACCAACAAGGACCTACTGTATAGCACGGGGAACTCTGCTCAATGTTATGTGGCAGCCTGGATGGGAGGGGGTTTGGGGGAGAATGGGCACATGGATATGTATGGCTGAGTTCCTTCCCTGTTCACTGAAACTATCACATCATTGTTGATCGGCTATACCCCCAATACAAAATAAAAACTTCAAAGAAAAACAAAAGAAAAAGCATCAGTCCAGGGCTAAAAAAAAAAAAAGTACAGAAAGTCAATTTGGTCCCAGGTACCAAAAACAACAAAGACCCTGCTTTTAAGATGTTTTTACTTTAGTAGGAGATGACAAGAAAACAAACAAGTAAGCAATACAAATACTTATGTTAGTTTCACATACTAATAAGTAATAGAGAATAAAGAGAAGACATAAGAGAATAAAATGGTAGAGGCTGACTGGCATGGGGATGGGTTGGGAGGTACTGCTTTTTAGCCAGAGTGATATCTGAAGAACTGATATCTGAATTAAAGCCATAATGAAGAGAATGGAGAAGCCATGGATAGATGTGTGTCAATGGCTTTCTAAATGGAAGAAAGTGAGGAAATGAGCAGAAGTATGGTGAATGGAGGGAAAACTAGAAAAACATATCATGTCTGAGAACCAGTCAGAGGCCAGATCCTGTAGAGTCTTGTGGAACATAGAAAGAATCAAGATTTTATGCTTCGGGGAAAACCACTAGAAAGTTAGAAGGAAGTGATGCAATCTAAGTATGTCAAGACAATTATGGCCGCTATGTGAAGACTATCCACAGTGGGGGTGCAATGGGAGGGTGGTGGGAGGTGTGAGAAGGCAGGCTGGGAGATTTTATGAGACCTTCACATTCCTCTGTCTGTCAACTGGACCTGCAGTTACATTTTTCTGCCTTTTTCAATCTCTTCCCACTCATGGAATTGGTTTGGGGTCACTGCTTGACTGGATCTCCCATCCTAAGTCTAAGCTTAGCAAGAGAAAAAGTACTAAAACTAGAGGGCAGGCTCTAGTACATTCCATTTCAGATGCCATGCCATTCTTCACCCAAAGTGCCATTTTTGTCTAAGCTGCCGAGTCTTTAAGCAAAGAGTGAGAGTCAGACCACCTTGCTAGCTGTATGACTTCCCTTGTCCTTGCTGCAAAACCGCAGAAGTCTTCTGCTTGATCCACCCATCAGATTCTTTGGACAGACTGAGGCTCCATTTTTAGGGATTTCTGGGCACACAGTTCGGTGGATTCTTTTCTTTTACCACCAAAGTCTGCCACAATTCCTTTTCACATATTTTACAATGCTCTCTACCCAGAAGCTACCCCATAAATATTAATAAAAATCATTACTGTTACTCCACTGAATCAAAGAGCCTATGCATTTCTTGTTGAGTACTTGTTACAATTTGACTTATGGCAATATTTACTTAACATGAGTGGTTATTCACTTAACACTTGGCCTTTTTGACACTAACCACATTTTAAGTAATCCAAGTGCCAGCATGCACTCGTGTGTGAAAAATATTCACTAAAGAAATATTAGCAGCAACTGCACATAAATTGCTTCTTCATTTTTAGAAGAGTTGTAGCTATTCTTGAGAGTAAAATTCTAGAGACTCCAAATATTAAAGGTAATATTATGAGACTGGAAACAAATTACTCCTGGAACTAGCAGGAAAGATTTAATTGTACCCTACAAATATATTATTCCTCTTTTCAGACAGCCATGACTGGTACCTAGTTAATAAGTTAACTCACAAACAGGAGAAAGAGGAACTCTATTTTTAGGAAAGATGATTTAATACAGACTGGACAAACATTTGACAATAGAGCATGTTTAACTGTCTTGTTTTTAAATACAAAATTGAAGTAAATGGCTTTCTAAGGGAAAAAAAAAGGTTTTACTTTAGAGAGGAGTTGGAAAATCTGATAGCAAATTTTAGAAAAAAAAATTTTTTTGTTATATTTATTTATTTAGGCAGCGATGTATGGCATGTGGGGATCTTAGTTACCTGACCAGGGATTGAACCTGTTCTCCCTGCATTGGAAGTATGGGGTCTTAACCACTGGACCTTCAGGGAAGCCCAGAAAGAATGTTTTCTCAAAAAAAAAAAAAAAAAAAAAAGGAGGAGCCAAGATGGCGGAGGAGTAGGACGGGGAGACCACTTTCTCTCCTACAAATTCATCAAAAGAATAACTGAACGCAGAGCAAACTTCGCAAAACAACTTCTGATCGCTAGCTGAGATCATCAGGCGCCCAAAAAAGCAGCCCATTGTCTTCTAAAGGAGGTAGGACAAAATATAAAAGATAAAAAGTGAGACAAAAGAGCTAAGGACGGAGATCCGTCCCGGGAAGGGAGTCTTAGGCGGCACTGCTTGGGGTAGGGTCCGGGCCTGAGTGCCCTGAGGACAATCGGAGGAAGCTTCTGTGAGTTGCCAACTTGAACTGTGGGAGACCAAAAGAGAGAGAGAAAATTAACCGGCCCGAACACACTGCCGGCCGTTCGCAGAACAAAGAGACCGAGAAAGTCCAGAGAAGAGCTCGCAGGCTGCGGACCGGCCCAGCCCCGCCGGAGGCAGGAGGCAGGGGGGAGGGGAAGGTCGCGGCGAGACACAGGGCGCAGGCACCCGACCGGCGCGGGCGGGGACTGGGGCTGGGGACGCGCAGGGCAGAAGGCGCACACACCCGACTGGCGCCAGCGGAAACTGAGACTGGGTCCGCGGAAGGGAGGGGGCGCGCCACACCTGGGGAGAGTGCGCCCACCAAGCCCCTGGCTGCCTGGACCGCTCTGACGGGGAAGGCACAGAGAGCAGGCGCAGCTTTTCGTTCCGCGCTTTTGTGGAACACCCGAGGGCTGGAACCTCGCGCAGCGCGGGGCGCGCTCCATATAGAACAGCCGGGAGCCTGAGCAGCGCATACGGAGAAAGCAGCGCCAGCCCCTCCCGGCAGCGTCAGCCCCTCCCGGCAGCGTCGGCCCCTCCCCGCGGCGCCGGCCCCTCCCCGCGGCGCCAGCCCCTCCCGGCAGCGCAAGCCCCTCCCCGCAGAGCGACGGAACTAGCTACCTGAATAAGAGTCCACCTCCGCCCGCCTGTGTCAGGGCGGAAATGAGGCTCTGAAGAGACCGGCAAACAGAAGCCAAATAAACAAAGGGAACCGCTTCAGAAGGGACTGGTGCAACAGATTAAAATCCCTCTAGAAAACACCGACTACACTGGAAGGGGCCTGTAGATATCGAGAAGCGTAAGCTGGAACAAGGAGCTATCTGAAACTGAGCTGAACCTACACTGACTGCAACAGCTCCAGAGAAACTCCTAGATATAATTTTACTTTTTTCTTTTTTTTTTTTTCTCTTTTTATTTTTGCTTTTTTATTTTTTCTCTTTTATTTTCCTTTAAAATCCCCTATTACTCCCCCATTACTCCTTAACTTTCATTTCCATAGATTTTTACGATTTTTTTAATTAGGGGAAAAAAAATTTTTTTTTTCTTTCCTTTTTTTTTTCTTTCTTTTTTCTTTCCTTTTTCTCTTCTATTTTCTATTTTTCTTTTTCTCTTATTTCTTTTAAAGTCCTCTAGTACTCCTCTACTGCTCCTTAATTTTCATTTTCAATACACTATAACCTTACAAAAAAAAAAAGAAGAGAAGCCCTATTTTTAAACTGAAGATTATTCTCTCCCAATCTTGACTCTCTGTTTTCTACCTCAGAACACCTCTATTTCCTCCTTTCCCCTTCTCTTCCCAATCCAATTCTGTGAATCTTTGTAGGTGACTGGGCTACGGAGAACCCTCTGGGAACAGACAGCTGCGTAGATCTGTCTCTCTCCTCTTGAGTCCCCCTTTTTCTCCTCCTGCTCATCTCTATCTCCCTCCTCCCTCTCCTCTTCTTCATGTAACTCTGTGAACCTCTCTGGGTGTCCCTAACGGGGGAGAATCTTTTAGCCATTAACCTAGAAGTTTTCTTATCACGGCTGTATAGTTAGAGAAGTCCTGAGACTACAGGAAGAATAAAACTGAAATCCAGAGGCAGGAGACTTAAGCCCAAAACCTGAGAACACCAGAAAACTCCTGACTACATGGAACTTTAAGTAATAAGTGACTGTCCAAAAGCCTTCATACCTACACTGAAACCAACCACCACCCAAGAGCCAATGTTTCAGAGCAAGACATACCACGCAAATTCTCCAGCAACGCAGGAACATAGCCCTGAACATCAACATACAGGCTGCCCAAGGTCACACCTAACACATAGACCCATCTCAAAACTCATTACTGGGCACTCCATTGCTCTCCAAAGAGAAGAAATCAAGTTCCACGCACCAGAACACTGACGCAAGCTTCCCTAGCCAGGAAACCTTGACAAGCCAATCGTCTAACCCCACCCACTGGGTTAATCCTCCACAATAAAAAGGAACCACAGACCTCCAGAATACAGAAAGCCCACTCCAGATACAGCAATCTAAACAAGATGAAAAGGCAAAGAAATACCCAACAGATAAAGGAACATGAAAAATGCCCACCAAGTCAAACAAAAGAG
This sequence comes from Dama dama, assembly GCF_033118175.1. Classification (NCBI taxonomy): domain Eukaryota; kingdom Metazoa; phylum Chordata; class Mammalia; order Artiodactyla; family Cervidae; genus Dama; species Dama dama. The sequence goes on along the minus strand of NC_083686.1, from coordinate 20,777,562 downwards.
GAGATAGGGAATCTACCTGAAAAAGAATTTAGAATAATGATAATAAAAATGATCCAAAATCTTGAAAACAAAATGGAGTTACAGATAAATAGCCTGAAAACAAAGATTTAAAAGATTCAAGAAATGTTTAATAAAGACCTAGAAGAAATAAAAAAGAGTCAATTAAAAATGAATAATGCAATGAATGAGATCAAAAACACTTTGGAGGGAACCAAGAGTAGAATAACAGAGGCAGAAGATAGGATAAGTGAGGTAGAAGATAAAATGGTGGAAATACATGAAGCAGAGAGGAAAAAAGAAAAAAGGATCAAAAGAAATGAGGACAACCTCAGGGACCTCTGGGACACTGTGAAACGCCCCAACATTCGAATCATAGGAGTTCCAGAAGAAGAAGACAAAAAGAAAGGCCATGAAAAATACTCGAGGAGATAATAGCTGAAAACTTCCCTAAAATGGGGAAGGAAATAGCCACCCAAGTCCAAGAAACCCAGAGAGTCCCAAACAGGATAAACCCAAGGCGAAACACCCCAAGACACATATTAATCAAATTAACAAAGATCAAACACAAAGAACAAATATTAAAAGCAGCAAGGGAAAAACAACAAATAACACACAAACGGATTCCCATAAGGATAACAGCTGATCTATCAATAGAAACCCTCCAGGCCAGAAGGGAAGGGCAGGACGTACTGAAACTAATGAAAGAGAATAACCTACAACGTAGATTACTGTATCCAGCAAGGATCTCATTCAGATATGAAGGAGAATTCAAAAGCTTTACAGATAAGCAAAAGCTGAGAGAATTCAGCACCACCAAACCAGCTCTTCAACAAATGCTAAAGGATCTTCTCTAGACAGGAAATGCAGAAAGGTTGTATAAACGTGAACCCAAAACAACAAAGTAAATGGCAACAGGACCACACCTATCAATAATTACCCTAAATGTAAATGGGTTGAATGCCCCAACCAAAAGACAAAGATTGGCTGAATGGATACAAAAACAAGACCCCTATATATGCTGTCTACAAGAGACCCACCTCAAAGCAAAAGACACATACAGACTAAAAGTGAAGGGCTGGAAAAAAGTATTTCATGCAAACGGAGACCAAAAGAAAGCAGGAGTCGCAATACTCATATCAGATAAAATAGACTTTCAAATAAAGGATGTGAAAAGAGACAAAGAAGGACACTACATAATGATCAAAGGATCAATCGAAGAAGAAGATATAATAATTATAAATATATATGCACCCAACATAGGAGCACCGCAATATGTACGGCAAACACTAACGAGTATGAAAGAGGAAATTAATAGTAACACAATAATAGTGGGAGACTTTAATACCCCACTCACAACTATGGATAGATCAACTAAACAGAAAATTAACAAGGAAACACAAACCTTAAATGACACAATGGACCAGCTAGACCTAATTGATATCTATAGGACATTTCACCCCAAAACAATCAACTTCACCTTTTTCTCAAGTGCACACGGAACCTTCTCCAGAATAGATCACATCCTGGGCCATAAATCTGGTCTTGGGAAATTCAAAAAAATTGAAATCATTCCAGTCATCTTTTCTGACCACAGTGCAGTAAGATTAGATCTCAATTACAGGGAAAAAATTGCTAAAAATTCAAACATATGGAGGCTAAATAACACGCTTCTGAATAACCAACAAATCATAGAAGAAATCAAAAAAGAAATCGAAATATGTATAGAAATGAATGAAAATGAAAACACAACAACCCAAAACCTATGGGACACTGTAAAAGCAGTGCTAAGGGGAAGGTTCATAGCATTACAGGCTTACATCAAGAAACAAGAAAAAAGCCAAATAAATAACCTAACTCTACACCTAAAGCAATTAGAGAAGGAAGAAATGAAGAACCCCAGGGTTAGCAGAAGGAAAGAAATCTTAAAAATCAGGGCAGAAATAAACGCAAAAGAAACTAAAGAGACCATAGCAAAAATCAACAAAGCTAAAAGCTGGTTTTTTGAAAAAATAAACAAAATTGACAAACCATTAGCAAGACTCATTAAGAAACAGAGAGAAGAACCAAATTAACAAAATTAGAAATGAAAATGGAGAGATCACAACAGACAACACTGAAATACAAAGGATCATAAGAGACTACTACCAGCAGCTCTATGCCAATAAAATGGACAACTTGGATGAAATGGACAAATTCTTAGAAAAGTATAACTTTCCAAAACTGAACCAGGAAGAAATAGAAGATCTTAACAGACCCATCACAGGCAAGGAAATCGAAACTGTAATCAAGAATCTTCCAGCAAACAAAAGCCCAGGACCAGATGGCTTCACAGCTGAATTCTACCAAAAATTTAGAGAAGAGCTAACACCTATCTTACTCAAACTCTTCCAGAAAATTGCAGATGAAGGTAAGCTTCCAAACTCATTCTATGAGGCCACCATCACCCTAATTCCAAAACCAGACAAAGATGCCACAAAAAAAGAGAACTACAGGCCAATATCACTGATGAACATAGATGCAAAAATCCTTAACAAAATTCTAGCAAACAGAATCCAACAACATATTAAAAAAATCATACACCATGACCAAGTGGGCTTTATCCCAGGAATGCAAGGATTCTTTAATATCCGCAAGTCAAACAATGTAATACACCACATTAACAAATTGAAAGATAAAAACCATATGATTATCTCAATAGATGCAGAGAAAGCCTTTGACAAAATTCAACACTCATTTATGATTAAAACTCTCCAAAAAGCAGGAATAGAAGGAACATACCTCAACATAATAAAAGCTATATATGACAAACCCACAGCAAGCATCACCCTCAATGGTGAAAAATTGAAAGCATTTCCCCTGAAATCAGGAACAAGACAAGGGTGCCCACCCTCACCACTACTATTCAACATAGTGTTGGAAGTTTTGGCCACAGCAATCAGAGCAGAAAAAGAAGTAAAAGGAATCCAGATAGGAAAAGAAGAAGTGAAACTCTCACTGTTTGCAGATGACATGATCCTCTACATAGAAAACCCTAAAGACTCTACCAGAAAATTACTAGAGCTAATCAATGAATATAGTAAAGTTGCAGGATATAAAATTAACACACAGAAATCCCTTGCATTCCTATATACTAACAATGAAAAAACAGAAAGAGAAATTAAGGAAACAATACCATTCACCATTGCAACAAAAAGAATAAAATACTTAGAAGTGTATCTACCTAAAGAAACGAAAGACCTATACATAGAAAACTATAAAACACTGATGAAAGAAATCAAAGAGGAAACAAACAGATGGAGAAACATACTGTGTTCATGGATTGGAAGAATCAATATTGTCAAAATGGCTATTCTACCCAAAGCAGTCTATAGATTCAATGCAATCCCTATCAAGCTACCAACGGTATTTTTCACAGAACTAGACCAAAGAATTTCACAATTTGTATGGAAATACAAAAAACCTCGAATAGCCAAGGTAATCTTGAGAAAGAAGAATGGAACTGGAGGAATCAACCTGCCTGACTTCAGACTCTACTACAAAGCCACAGTCATCAAGACAGTATGGTACTGGCACAAAGACAGAAATATAGATCAATGGAACAGAATAGAAAGCCCAGAGATAAATCCACGAACCTATGGACGCCTTATCTTTGACAAAGGAGGCAAGGATATACAATGGAAAAAAGACAACCTCTTTAACAAGTGGTGCTGGGAAAACTGGTCAACCACTTGTAAAAGAATGAAACTAGAACACTTTCTAACACCATACACAAAAATAAACTCAAAATGGATTAAAGATCTAAATGTAAGACCAGAAACTATAAAACTCCTAGAGGAGAACATAGGCAAAACACTCTCCGACATAAATCACAGCAAGATCCTCTATGACCCACCTCCCAGAATATTGGAAATAAAAGCAAAACTAAACAAATGGGATCTAATGAAACTTAAAAGCTTTTGCACTACAAAGGAAACTATAAATAAGGTGAAAAGACAGCCCTCAGATTGGGAGAAAATAATAGCAAATGAAGAAACAGACAAAGGATTAATCTCAAAAATATACAAGCAACTCCTGCAGCTCAATTCCAGAAAAATCAATGACCCAATCAAAAAATGGGCCAAAGAACTAAACAGACATTTCTCCAAAGAAGACATACAGATGGCTAACAAACACATGAAAAGATGCTCAACATCACTCATTATTAGAGAAATGCAAATCAAAACCACAATGAGGTACCATTACACGCCAGTCAGGATGGCTGCTATCCAAAAGTCTACAAGCAATAAATGCTGGAGAGGGTGTGGAGAAAAGGGAACCCTCTTACACTGTTGGTGGGAATGCAAACTAGTACAGCCGCTATGGAAAACAGTGTGGAGATTTCTTAAAAAACTGGAAATAGAACTGCCATATGACCCAGCAATCCCACTTCTGGGCATACACACTGAGGAAACCAGATCTGAAAGAGACACGTGCAGCCCAATGTTCATCGCAGCACTGTTTATAATAGCCAGGACATGGAAGCAACCTAGATGCCCATCAGCAGATGAATGGATAAGGAAGCTGTGGTACATATACACCATGGAATATTACTCAGCCATTAAAAAGAATTCATTTGAACCAGTCCTAATGAGATGGATGAAGCTGGAGCCCCTTATACAGAGTGAAGTAAGCCAGAAAGATAAAGAATATTACAGCATACTAACACATATATATGGAATTTAGAAAGGTGATAACGATAACCCTATATGAAAAACAGAAAAAGAGACACAGAAATACAGAACAGACTTTTGAACTCTGTGGGAGAATGTGAGGGTGGGATATTTCAAAAGAACAGCATGTATACTATCTATGGTGAAACAGATCACCAGCCCAGGTGGGATGCATGAGACAAGTGCTCGGGCCTAGTGCACTGGAAAGACCCAGAGGAATTGGGTGGAGAGGGAGGTGGGAGCGGGGATCGGGATGGGGAATACGTGTAAATCCATGGCTGATTCATATCAGTGTATGAAAAAACCCACTGAAATGTTGTGAAGTAATTAGCCTCCAACTAATAAAATAAAAAAATTAAAAAAAAATCCAAGAATATCCTGGGTAGAGAAGCTATATATGCCTTGGAGACTTATAGAAGGTTCTAGAACACTCCTATTTGAAAGCAGAGAGAGATCTATTTTTCAGCCCCCCATGCCCCAGCTTTGTATCTTAAGACGCACTATGAAAATAAGATGAAATAACGGTTTTACGCTCCCTGGGCTCAGCAGAAGGCACTGTGTAAATTTGGTACATCTTGTTAGTGAACTCTGCCCTACACATGGATGCTTCAGCTACTTGGCAAAGAACACCCTGTCTGTTAAAAAGCATGGGCAAATTAATTCCTATGGGGAAGGAAATTCAAAATTCTTCATTACCACACTAAAGTGAGAAAATCCTTTAGCATCAATTTGCATGTGCATAAAATTCCAATTTGACAGTTACATTTAAATGAGCCTCAGGTAAATAAGAAGCAAGAGACAAAACTGGAACCTGTTAACAATTATATCACTTCTATTTTCCAACTACCTCAGAGCAACCATGAAGACGCTTCTTTAATGAGACAAAAGAGGACAATACATTGGAAGAGGAACTTTAATTGACGGGACTTTTGTTTGTTCAATAAGAATGGTATATTTATGTGTCTTTTATCATGAGAGAAGAAACTGTGATAACAGCATGTAGGAAGAGAGATAAATTGGAATCTAAGATAAATAATAAACTTTACACTGAAGACAATCCAAAGGCTCTAAGAATAAAGAACAGCAAAATACTCTAAGCATTTTGATGTCTCGGAAATCCACAGATGCGTCTGGCTGTCTCCATGTCTTCCCTGCTCCCCACCCCCTTCCTGATATATCCTGACTCCTTACGGAAGAGCCCAATATGAATTTACAATGTTGAATACATGGCTTTGTTTCAAGAAAGCTCATGAATAGATAGAGCAGGGTTGGCAGCCCAGGGATTTTTTTTTTTTTTTTTTTTTGAGCCGCACCACTACTGTTCAGAAAAATGGACAGTGTTTCTATTCAGCAGTATCTCTCCCTTTATTTTCACCCTGTGGTGATTTGCCTCTAATTCTTCAGTAAAAACACCTGGAGAGAAATAAAATATTGAGAGGTTTTTCCTCTCTGAAAGTGAACAGAGCAGTGTATTCAAAGATTTTCAAAAATGAAATTCTCAAATTTATTTTTTTTGTACTATCAAGAGGTGATAGTCTCTATTTGTAAATCAAGCATGAAAGCAAACATCTTGAGGATGGCAGGATTTAGCCAGGCATAGATTAAAAACAAACAACTCCAAGGCTTGAACTTCCACATATGCAAACAAATCAGAGATTTTATGTTATGGAGGTTATTGATGGTTTTAAAGGCCAGTTTTAGAAATTCACAGACCTGAAAAGGTGCATATTAGATTACTACATAAGGATAAAACATGGTTTGAAGTTTTGTGGAAATCAATGTACCTTACCCAAAAAAGTAAAGTACAATATAAGACTTTAAAATGTGGAGAGCTAGTCAAAGGAAAATTATGTTTAAAATTAACATATAATATCAATTAAACTGAACTAGAAAGCTATTTAATAGTTGGTTTAGTTGACCCATTCTCTTGAATATGGATAGCAATGATAATATCCTACTTTAATAGCAAATCAAATGCCAAAATTAGAACTTAATTCCTTTACAAAATCCAAGATAATATTAGAAAATAATAAAGATAGCAGCAGATACAAAGTTAAGTTGCTATAACCTGAATATGTAATTTTGTGATTTGTAACTTCATTCATACTTGATAGGAATTTCCAGCACTGGAGAAATCACACTGAGATTGATCATTGTAACTGCAGCAGCTAGTAGAGCACAGAGGAGAAATAAAGCACCAAAAAGGGTAACCTGAGTGTCTGGGGAGGGCTCTTTGCGGCATACCGAGAAAAGCTTCAAGATGACCATATTTTTTAAAAAATTTCTATATTTTCTGGGCAGAGAAATATGTACCTGTGTTTCTTAATGTCATTGATTCCATTCTTCAGATTTCCCAGTCTTTCTGTTGGATTTTGCCTGCAATAAAAATTTCAAGTCAGCTTATAATAATTATGCTTGAGTGAATTTTACACTAAAATTTAACGCTTTTTCTTCATCCATTCATTCATTTTGTCAGTAATATGCATAAACCAGGCACACATTTGTGTATAGGGAGATGGAAAACATATGCCCTCTCTGGGGGAGCCATAGTCCAATTACAGTCAGAAATATGAATATATGTATCTATATATCCTAGTATATAGCTATAGGCTATATATGAGCTTCCTTTGTGGCTCAGCTGGTAAAGAATCTGCCTGCAAGGCAGGAGATCTGGGTTCAATCCCTGAGTTGGAAAGATCCCCTGGAGAAGGGAAAGGCTACCCACTCCAGTATTCTGGCCTAGAGAATTCCATGGACTGTATAGTCCATGGGGTTGCAAAGAGTCAGACATGACTGAGCGACTTTCACTTTCACTATATAGCTATAGATACTTAGATATAGATATTGATATATAGGTAGGTATATATCCCAGTGCTTTAAATGAGCTATGAATAAATGCTTAGAACAGGAGGATGCTATTATATCTTACCAATTTTGCTAAGAAGACCAAGGAAAGCTTTAGAGAATCATTTATAATGGAGTTAAAATTTTACAAACATGAAGAAATTTCTGTGGGCAACCAGCAGCAAGGTTTCATGTCCTAAATTTACTAAATTTTAATGCACTTTTGAAAGTTCGTATGTACAAAAAATGTTCAAAATGTTTTAAAAAAAAGCAACAAAATTAAGTTTAAACAAAATTCTAGAAGTCTTCCATTCTCCAACAAATTACTTTTAATGTTAAATAGGGACCTGCAGTAATTTGCAATAAGGTCAGAGGAGTATTTTTTCAAAAAAAATACTGAAGGCTGAAAGAGGGCATACAGCAACACTTTATCCTCACCACTGATTTTCTCTCAAAATACGGAGGCTATAAATTACTCCTTCATTACAATAAGTTTTGTGGTTTTGTTTTTCTCTACAGCAGACAAAGATGATTCTCAAAGATAACCTGAACAATCTGGATAACTTTTAAACTATAAGAAGGTACTGTGGTTCTATCATATGAAGGGAATTCAAACTCCTAGTACAGACCATAAAATAGAAAATATGTAGGTACACATGCTAAGTCACTTCAGTCATATCTGACTCTTTGCAATACTATGGACGGCCAGGTTCCTTTGTCCATGGGATTCTCCAGGAATACTGGAGTGGGTTGCCATGCGCTCCTCCAGGGGATCTTCCCAACCCAGGGGTCAAACCCGTATCTCTTATGTCTCCTGCATTGGCAGGCGGATTCTTTACCACTATCCACCTGGGAAGCCCAAAGTAGAAATTATTTTCTTTAAATATAATCTAGCTACATAGAAAAGTACTATAAGTAAATACATATCTAACTTTAAAATGGCAGCAGAAATAAGAAGCCTTCACACTTTCCCTAAGAACAAAGGATTTTTAATAGTCATTCTCACCTGCAAAGCCTTCGAATCAGATCCTCAGGTCGTCTTGTTATCTTTCTGGGAAAATCCATTTTTTCAATGCCTTTGAGAATCAGATTGTAGGTCATCATTTGGTCAATCCCAGAAAAAGGGGGGCTAGAGAAAAGCCAAAATAGGACATTAGGACCCACATCTGAGACACATTTAGAACTAATATTCCACCCTCCCTCTTTTCCTCCTTCCATCTCTCTCATAGGTTGTTTTATAGCAAATCTGCACATAAGCTAGAAAATAATCTCATTACTTGAATACCACCTAAAATACACACATAGACATAGAGGTAATCTATCGAGTGGTGATAATCACCAAAAAGAAAAATAAAGGGGAGGACAGAGAGTGAGAGAGAGGTGTGATGTTTTTAGACACAATGGATAGGAAAAAGCCTTCCCTGGTTGTTCAGTGGTTAAGAACCCATCTGCCAAGGCAGAAGACATGGATTTAATCCCTGGGTCGGGAAGATCCTCTGGAGAAGAAAATGGCAACCCACTAAGCCTGTCTCATATGCTGACAATTGAGCAGAGATGAGAATGAGTCACACTGTTCTCTTGTAGACAAAGAATTCCAAGACAGCAAGGAGTCAGGAGTGGACACAGGTTATTCTTGAAACAGGGAGGGCAGTGTTGCTGGTGGAGTCAGTAAGCAGGACAGGAGGATAAGAGATGAGGGTCACATGACTGTATAGACCTAGTGGGCTATGGGAAGGACCTGGGAATATGTTCTAATTTACAAAACCCAAAGTTAAGGTTTTAAAAATGTGTTGATGGACTTCCCTAGTGGTCCAGTGGTTAAGAAGATTCCATGCTTCCACTGGAGGGGTCGTGGAGTCAATTGCTGATCAGGAAACTAAGATCGCACATGCCAGGTGGTATGACCAAAAGGTAGGAAAAAAACAAAAAACAAAACAAAAATAATGTTTTGAAAATAAACTGTGATGATTCTAGTGGTGGGGGAAGGCAGGGCTGGTAGCTCAGACTAGAACAGTAGCAGTGAAGGTGGAGATGTGATTGGATTCCAGATTATTTAGAAGGCGAGGTCAACAGGATTTGCTAATGGGGTGAATGTGGTATGCAGGAGAAAGCAAGGATTCAAGAATGATGCTAAAGTGCTTTGAGGGTTTCCCTGGTAACTCAGCTGGTAAAGAATCCACCTGCAATGCAGGAGAGACTGGTTCGATTCCTGGGTCAGGAAGACCCTCTAGAGAAGGGATAGGCTACCCATTCCAATATTCTTGGGCTTCCCTGGTGGCTCAGACTGTAAAGAATCCACCTGCAATGCAGGAGACCTGGATTCAACCCATGGGTTAGGAAGATCCCTTGGAGAAGGGCATGGCAACCCACTCCAGTATTCTGGCCTGGAGAATCCCTATTGACAAAGGAGCCTGGTGGGCTACAGTCCATGGGGTCGTAAAGAGTCGGACACAACTGAGTGACTGAGCGACTAAGCACAAAGCGTTTTGATCTATGGAACTGAGCTATTTTTACTAAGACTGGAGTGGGCTGGGAGTACAGGATGCAGAGCAGGTTATGAAGAAGAGAATCAAAAGTTATGTCTTGAACATCCAAACAGAGATGCTAAGCAAACAGTTGAACTTAGGAGTCTGGCATTCAGGGACGAGACTAGGGCTGGAGGTGTGGTTCTGAGGAGTCCTTAGACAGCATTTATGGCCAGGGGACTTGATATTATCACCCAAGGAGTGAATAGGTAGAAAACAGGTCAAGGACTGAAGTGACCTGAGGTCAGGATGACAAGAATCCAGCAACAGACACTGGGGACAGAAAAGAGAGTATTTCAGGGCAACTGTTGCAACAATGAGTAAGAAAGTTTACAATAGCTAGGAGATGGAAGCAACCTAGATGTCCATCAGCAGGCGAATGGATAAGAAAGTTGTGGTACATATACACAATGGAATATTATTCAGCTATTAAAAATGCATTTGAGTCAGTTCTAATGAGGTGGATGAAACTGGAGCCTATTATACAGAGTATATCAGTGTATATATGTGGAATTTAGAAAGATGGTAATGATGACCCTGTATGCGAGACAGCAAAAGAGACACACATATAAAGAACAAACTTTTGAACTCTGTGGGAGAAGGTGAGGGTGGGATGATTTGAAAGAACAGCATTGAAACACGTATGTATGTGAAACAGATGACCAGTCTAAGTTCAATGCATGAAACAGGGCATTCAAAGCTGGTGCACTGGGACAACTCAAAGGGATGGGATGGGGAGGGAGGTGGGCGGGGGTTTGACACAAGGGGACACATGTACACCCATGTCTGATTCATGTCAACGTATGGCAAAAACCACTACAATATTGTAAGGTAATTAGTCTCTAATTATAATAAATAAATTAATTTTTAAAAAAGAAAGCATTGGGAACGAACCACTAAATTTGGGTAACATGTTAATGCACAGACTCTGCTTTTAAAAACACTTTCATACCTACGCTGTTGCGTCATTTAATTACTGAAAATTAAAGATGATTTTCACAAACAACTCTGCCGTATGTTAGTCACGCCTTAGACAGTAGGATACTGAGAGCTCCCACTCTTTGTAATAAACTAGAAACAAGTTTGGTGCACCGACTTTTCAATAATCTATGTTTCACTCATAAATAAAAAGAGGTAGGAAACAAAAAACAATGCTCTAACATCTTCAACTTATTTATATATTTACAAGTAGGTTGTGTTTTGTTTTGGTTTGGTTTTTCAGTCCTTTTCTTATCTTCATTTACTTCCTGATTTTTAGGGCATTTAAAATGAACTGTCCCCATACCCTATCCCAGAAAAGCTTTATCAAAATGATTTCTCAACTTGTTTTTCATATTTTATTTTATTTTTAATTGGAGGATACTTGCTTTATAATGTTGTGTTGGTTGTACAAGCTGTAGAACAACTTGAATCAGCTGTTAAGTATACTTATATCCCCCTCCCTCTTGAATCTCCTTCCCACCCATTCCCCACTCTCAACTTCTTTAGGACAACTCAAGACCATTTTGGCAATTCCAAATTATTGAGAATCATTCCCCCTTTCTTATTCCCTCACTTTATTTCCACACTTCTTGTAACAATGTATTCCAGTTGATGAAGACTGAAATGTATATTCTCCAGGTACCTACAAGAGCCATCATCTATCTGTTAGAAATGCAGCTGACTTATTTTCCAGAGACAAGAAACCAATTCTTGAGGTAGAAAGCCTTGTGTCCTGAGACCTTAAGCAATTTTCTCTCTGAATGACTACCAGGACATTTTTCTCTTCTTCCCTTCAAAATCTTAAGCAATGAATATTTGAAAATATTTGATATTACAGATAATATAAAATAATCTTTCATGCAGACAATGATAAAGAACAGAGCCACACATAATCCAATACTGAAATTTGCAGTGTATAAAGTTCAAGAAGATTCCAGGAAACTCTCCTTTGGTAAAGTATGTGTTGAGCCTCGAATCCCCTGAACTGGGCTCATTCCAGCATCTCTTATGCTGTTCCATATGCAAATCCTCCCTGAAATCAAGGCTGAGGATATTTGGTTACAAAGGCTTAAAAGGATGACCAAATCAGTTAATGATAAATGGAGGTAGAAAACTGACCTGAGTGCTGTGGGTACATCCATGCATTATACTAAAATCTCATTTGTATAAGGCACATGTGTTTAATAAAAAACGTGTCTTATTTGGAGTCAGAAGACCTGAGATTAAATCCCTGGTCTTAGTGAGTAGATCTCTGACCCAGTCTTCTAATCCATAACATTTAAATCATAAAATAATCATAATACAAATTTAAACCTTAAGATAACAAAAATTCCTGCTTTAACTTCCACATAAGTTTGTGAAAACAAAACTAGATAAAACAGATGTAAGTGCTTTGTAAGCTGTCAAAGGCTTTACAAATGTGAGGTAATATGTGTTTGTGCACATATGTGTATAAGTGTGTGTGTGCAGGCATGACTATTTGGGATCCCGAACTCATTAATATATAGCTTTTTATCACTTCAGGAATGACAATCCAATTTTAACTTGTAAAACTCCTGCTGTGTCTTGCCTCTGTTCATTAGCACCTCTAGAAAGCAGTTGACAAGGGGATTAAAATTTAAATCCAGCAATGCTTCCTTCTCTTAGCATTTCTGGTTAATTATTTATTGGGAAGATAGGAAGAATATGGCTAAATTTAATTGATCAATGGATTTAATGGAAATACATCTGCTATTTTCTCAACTGAAAAAAATATATGAGGAAATAATAATAGCTCACAACTTCAATTCTCTTTCTTATTTTGATGATGGAGTCCCAAAACTTTCACTTAATATAGTGAAGTTATAGTGAAGTATTAATTATACTTAATATAAAAGTATACAGTTATGTATTAATTATACTTAATATAGTATCTATAACAACAGGCCTCGCCCCTCTAGGCGCATGCATGAGTGCTAAGTCGTTTCAGTTGTGTCCTACTCTTTGTGACCCTACAGATTGTAACCTCCCAGGCTCTGTCGTCCATGGGATTCTCCAGGCAAGAATACTGGAGTGGGTTGCCATGCCCTCTTCCAGGGGATCCTTTCAATCCAAGGATCAAACCCCTGTCTCTTTGTCACCAGGATTGGCAGGAGGGGTCTTTACCACAAGCGCCGCCTGGGAAGCCCTTCCAGGTAAACTATAGCAGTTTTGTACTCCTTTGCTGTACTTTCCTCAATATTTTCACCATTTTATAACCTAGAAAGCATGCTATATAGGACACAACGTGAAGAGGAAAAGGCATCATGCCTAATCAAAAACACCTCCAAAATGTTAAATTCTTTTATATATCTATTATATATATATAATATATATTAATATATAATATACTTAAATATATTATATATTTATATAATTTATATAATATAATATATTTTAATATATTATATATTATATTAATATATATAATTAATATGTATAATATGTATATATTATCATGAGTAAGTTATTTTTGCAGTTCTCTGAAGAAGAGGTTGAACACAACTTGAAGGTACTTACTTGCCCGTTAGGAGCTCATATACTAGAATTCCCAGGGACCAAAAATCCACACTGAAGTCATGTCCTTTGTTGAGAATGACTTCCGGAGCTACGTACTCTGGAGTTCCACAGAACGTCCATGTTTTCTGTCCAGATCCTATTTTCTTAGCAAATCCAAAATCAACCTGGAAAAGATCAAAGAAATCTTCAGAGATTGTAAAACTCACATTCTTCTTTAAGGCTCCCTTTAACTTCTTAAGGGCTTCCCTGATAGCTCAGCTGGTAAAGAATCCCCCTGCAATGTGGGAGACCTGGGTTCGATCCTTGGGATGGAAAGATCCCCTGGTGAAGGGAAAGGCTACCCACTCCAGTATTCCGGCCTGGAGAATTCCATGGACTGTATAGTTGGGGTTGCGAAGAGTTGGACACAACTGAGCAACTTTCACCTTCACTTCTTCAGTCTTCTTTCTTTGTCACTTCTTCAGTCTTCTTTCTTTGCGTCCACCCTCCCCTTCACACCACACACACACACACACTGACCCTCTCACTCAGGGTCAGGGTAAACCTCATTACACTCGAGAACATCCCCCGCACACATCTCTACACCCAGCACTCTTCGAGGACTAGAGGGTTGGTTTAGGAAGGGGCTGTGTCTGTGCTTACTCAGTCGTGTCCAACTCCTTGAGACCCCATGGATTATATGTAGCCCACCAAGCTCCTCTGTCCATGGGATTTCTCAGGCAAGAATACTGGAGTGGGTTGCCATTTCCTTCTCCAGGGGATCTTCCCAACCCACAGATCAAACCTGCGTCTCTTGCGGCTCCTATATTGGCAGGTGGCTTCTTTACCACTAGTGCCACCTGGGAAGCCCTTTAGGAAGGGGAGATCCTTGCAACCAAGGTGAAGTTCAGGGCAAGCAGACCAGTAATTTTCAATATCAATAGTGGTATTCATTAGGAAAAGAAGAGAAGGGGAAGGGACTGACCCTTTTGCACTTCATATCATAAAAGGAAATTGAGGATTTGGAAAAGGAACCATTGTTGAGGAAAAAAAGGGCTTAAAATTCTAGACAGTCTTGAAAAACCTTTGTGCACAATGCCTGCACCTTCTAAATGTTGGGAGTTGGAAGTAAAAGCCAGGACCATCCCAGCTCAACTTTGGCTGGACTCTGACACCCTCAGTCCCTCTCAGGGTGGTGGGTGATGGGTAGCACTTGGATTAACTTATTTATTCCGAAAAAATACAGTTAGCACTTAATGGCCGAGCTCTGTGCTATAGATACAAAGTGGGCTAAAAGAACTTCGGAGTACTGGGATTGCTTAAACAGACATGATTAATAAAATGCCACGTGAGACATGATACAGAAGTTGATGCACGGTATAAACTCAGAAAGCCCAAAGACATGGACTTCTGGAACATCGAGGAGAAGATGGCTGGGGAAGATGCCATTAGGAGCTGACATCTGAGCTCAGTGCTGACCGAGGGTTGGGAACTCTCCCAGGGTGATGTATGGGCACTGCCCTCATCTGTCTTTTCAGAATAGGTCCCTTGACTTCTCTGAGACTCTATTCAAGGAATTCTGTGCACAGAATAGGGACTGGAAAAAAGACTGGAGCACAGAAGACCCACTCTTTGAATCGAGGCTGTGTATATGACTGAAGTCCTGCCCTGCAAAACAAACAGTTGGTTTCCTTCCACAGGGGTGACTTTGCGTGTACCTTTCATCTCCAAATACATACAGACATTATTTTAGTAAAACCACCCTCCACCTCCTCCAAGTAAACACACACAAATTATACCTGGACTTCAACATGCACATTTTAATAGCTTCATTACACATGGACTATCTCAATAATATGGCAGTAATCTTGATGAAAAAAATTAAATAAATCAGGTTAACATCAAAATAGGCCCTCATCTAAAAAAAATATGAATCAGTCAACTATAAAATCCAGCCCTCATTTTTTAATTCAAGTATTAATATTTAAAATATTTGTCTTACTTTTAAAAATCTCTTAGAAATTGATCTTTTTACTAATGCTTTTTGTTATGTATTAGAAATTTTTCCTAATATTTCCTTATGAGAAAGAGGGAATTTAAACAACCTAATTTGAAGCAGGTTTTAACTGTTTTCTTTCATCTACCCAAAAGGACTCACAATGATTATACCTAAGAGATGGCTGGGAATATTATGAAATTAAAATTTGCAACTTGCTGAGACTAGCATATCTACTTACTCCTGAGAGGAAGAACCAGTGTGAAAATCCTAGCTAATTTTTTAAAGACAAATTTAGGAGGCAAGAAAACAATGCTTATAACTGCATTTTCACGAGTGCATATGGAAATATTATATTTTGTTGTTTTATAACAGCCTTCCAACTCATTTTTAAATTGCAAGTAAGCTTTCCTTTTAATAATGACTGAAAGTTCATTAGATACTGAAGATACATTTTTAAAAGTGATACATTTTAATTTGAGTATCTGGTTTTGCTTTTGTACTTACATACTGACTGAAAGAGATGGCAGTAATTACATTAAAATTTAAGATTTATGAAAATTCCCACTTTCTCTATCTCCTTTAATCTTATCAGCTTTAGTCTAAACCGTCTGGTTGGAGAAAATCGACACTCAGACCTTTCTGAAGCGAGGTGCCAAACAGAAGTTCCCAGATCTTCTGATGTGAAGCTCTGTGTATTTTCTATAAAAACTCACACTACCTCTGTCTTGAACCAGCATGGATACCACCACAAAGCCTCAAACTTTCCTTTAACCCTTTCTCTTCTAGGCAACAGAAATGTAAGTTCTTTCCTTTATTCAAGGAATATTTATTGAAAACCACTATTTACCAAACACTAGGGTACAGACAAAGTCCCCAATCTTCTTAGAGTTTACATTTAAGAGAAAGGAAGAAAACATAAATGAAAATATATTATCATATAACCAATAAGGACGTACTTACTGTTCCCTACAAGTTCCCTGTAAGTTCCCTGCTGTGTGGCACAGGGGACTCTACTCAACATTTTATAATAACCTACAAGGGAAAAGAATCTGAAAAAACCAAAATGACTCTGCTGTACACCTAAAACTAACACAGCATTGTAAATCAACTATACTTGAATTAAAATTTTGACAATATATAGTAGCATACATAATATTACCAGATAGTGACATATGCTATGGAGAAACATATAAACAGGTACTGAGATCAATATGAATTACACTCTAAATAGGGTGATCGGAAAAGCCTCTCTGGGCAGGAAGCATTTATGCCGATTTGAGCAGAAATCTGCATGAAATAAAAATGAGAGCTCTGTAAAAAATCTGAGCAAGAGTGATCCTGACAGATAAAGAGCTAGCACCAAGGCCCTAGCCTTCGGGAACATGCGTGGTGAAGATCAAGGACTGGCAACAAGGCCACTGTGGCTGGGCCATAGTGTGTGAGGAAAAGAGGCAGGAAGTGAGGGCAAAATTGTGGAGCGGCCCAGTAAACCACAGAAAGAACTTCAGACTTTTTTCCTAGGAGGCCATTGGAGGATTAAGAGAAGAGGTGTGCATGACATGACTAATGTTTCAAAAGGATCATTCTAGAAGAAAAGAGAGACCACTTCTTTTTTAAAAATCTTTTTTTTCTTACCAGAACTGAGCTTTTAAGAAGAATCTCTGGAGAAGCTACACTCAGGTTTTCGCTTGTCACTATTAAATTCTCATTATGAAAGGCAACTTAACATTACAATGAAAGCTTAAAAACATTGCCTCTGAAGATTTTAATAAACCAGAAGTTTCTAGGATGTTTCTATACCTACAGCAATGATTGATTGATTCAGAAAGAAAAAAATTAGCACTGTGGCATGTTGGAGCTGGTATCCAGTAAGGGCTAGCTTTTCCCCAGAAGTTTCTCTCCGGGACAGAAAATTTGTCAGATATTGGTTCTCTTGGTCACATAAAAAAAAGGATACAAAATGACCAGTCTAATTAAGCCAGATGATTCATGGGACACAACATTCCAAAAAAAATATTTACGTGGCATTTTCAGGGCACTTTTTTTTGCCCAAGTCTAGACAAGGGTAAAATGGAATCTGTTTATTCTGTCCACCAATAACCAAAGAGGATTTCGTGTTCTTGTGATACTAAGGTCCATCCACTAAAATGGACAAGAGTGGACAGCTTCCACTGAGGCAACAGAGGGTTAGAGAGGCAAAAGTATGGGATGCAGGAGTCTTTCACAGCAACATCCCATTCTTTCTGGAGCTCTGATGACTCCCCTGAAAAACTTAAGAGTGCTTAGTCAAAAGTAGAAAGGATAATGGGGTGCTTTGCATACATGAGAGCAAACAAAAAAATCATACTGCAGACTTCCTTGGTGGTCCAGTGATTAAGAATCTACCTTGCAACGCAGGGGACGCAGGTTCAATCCCTAGTCAAGGAACTAAGAGCCCCCATGCCTTGAAGCAACTAAGCCCCAGTGCTCTGGAGCCTGCATGCCACAACTAGAGGGTCCGTGGGCCACAATGAATGATCCTACATGATGCAACTAAGATCCCCTGTGTCACAACTAAGGCCTGACTCAGCCAAATAAAAATAAAATCACTGGAGGTTCATCTCACATGATGTTGCCTCTTTGAAACCTTCCTTGAATTTACAAAACCAATTCCTTTCTCTTATGCAGTTCTTTAACAGATTCTGTTCCACAATGACCTCCCCTTCAGCACTATCTTCTAGTTGCCTGGGAATAAATCTAGCTCCTTGGGGAGAGGCATCGCATTCTAATAATTTTTTTACCCCTTATGGCATTTGTAGCACAACAGATGTTCAACATGTATTTGGTGAAAGAATCTGAATGGAGCAACAACCCTTAACACGTTTCAATATGATGTATTTGCATAATCTTCACCAAAAATGAATTAGTGACTATATGCCAATGTTAAAGATGACAAAATGAAAGTCTAGGGAGGTTATGGAAACTTGAGATGAGACTGTAATCAGGGTCCAAAGTAACCTTTCCATTATATGTAAATTCATGAGTAAGTAGATTTTTAAGGGAAAAGGAACAACATATGTTAAGCACATTGGTGGGATAAGCTTCACTGACACTTAATAAGTACAGCTAATAACAGTCTGGCAAAAAGTATACAGTGAGAGTCAATGATTACTTTAGTTTTCAAGTTCGGAAATACTTGACACATATAAAATACTGTGGCATATATGCAAGTTTTAATGCATGAAAATAAAAACGCCCGTGTGTCCATCACCAGGAGAATAGTCACATGTTCTCCTATCACACTGTCCTCCTACCCCTTGCCAAGAGGTCACCCTGATTTTTGTGTTTATCATTTGCTTGCCTTCACTTCTAATTTTCCCACATATCTAATTATCCTTACATGATCCAGTCTATACTTCTATAAGCCGCTTCAGTCATGTCCAACTCTTTGCAACCCCATGGACTGTAGCTCACTAGGCTCCTCTGTTCATGGGATTCTCCAGGCTAAAATACTGGAGAATGATATATAGTTATAATTTAAAAAATTTTTAGATAAATCTTATCAATTCTTGAACAAACTGCCTTTTTTCACTTAAAACTGTATTTTTGAATTGAGCCCACATGGGAGTATGTTTATACTGCTGTATCATACACCATTGAAAGAATATGCTATAAATGCTCTAAATTTTCTTGAAAAATGATTTCCTATCATGATGCCATAGATGGAAATTTGTCTTATATCTGTTAGTGTGTTATCACAAAGAAAAGTTTCTGTTAGCATCATTTCCCATCTTGCTTATTGGACATGTGTAAGGTAGACCTTCTGGGTCAGTGACATTCTATGTTCAACTTCATTACACATTTTCAAGTTAATTTCCTTAGATACTATATAAGCAACTCCTTCATCAGCAGTAATGTTTAAGCATTCCTATTGCCCTATATCCTCACCATGCTTTAGTGACATCAACTTTCATTTAAATATTTTCTTTAAAGCCACCTATAAGCTTTTCTGCTCGATGGGCATGAGTTTGAGTCAACTCCAGGAGTTGGTGATGGACAGGGAGGCCTGGCATGCCGCAATTCATGGGGTCGCAAAGAGTCGGACACGACTGAGCGACTGAACTGAACTGAACTGAACTGATAAGCTTTTCTGGTGATTCAGATGGTAAAGAATCTGCCTACAATGTGGGAGACCTGGATTCAACCCCTGGGTTGGGAAGATCCCCTGGCAGAGGTCATGGCAACCCACTCCAGTAGTCTTGCCTGGAGAATACCCATGGACAGAGAAGCCTGGCAGGCTACTACTGTCCATGGGGTTGCAAAGAGTCGGACATAAGCAAATAAGCTACTAAGTATTATATCAGTCAGTTCAGCCACTCAGTCGTGTCCAACTCTTTGCGACATCATGAACCACAGCACGCCAGGCCTCCTTGTCCATCACCAACTCCCAGAGTTCACCCAAACTCAAGTCCATTGAGTCGGTAATACCATCCAACCATCTCATCCTCTGTTGTCCCCTTCTCCTCCTGCCCCCAGTCTTTCCCAGCATCAGGGTCTTTTCCAAAGAGTCAGCTCTTCGCATCAGGTGGCCAAAGCACTGGAGTTTCAGCTTCAACGTCAGTCCTTCCAATGAACACCCAGGATTGATCTCCTTTAGGATGGAATGGTTGGATCTCCTTGCAGTCCAGGGGACTCTCAAGAGTCTTCAACACCACAGTTCAAAAGCATCAATTCTATGGTGCTCAGCTTTCTTTATAGTCCAACTCTCACATCCATACATGACTACTGAAAAAACCATAGCCTTGACTAAACAGACTTTTGTTGGCAAAGTAATGTCTCTGCTTTTTAATATGCTATCTAGGTTGGTCATAACTTTCCTTCCAATGAGTAAGCATCTTTTCATTTCATGGCTGCAATCACCATCTGCAGTGATTTTGGAGCCCCCCAAAATTAAGTCAGCCACTGTTTCCACTGTTTCCCCATCTATTTCCCATGAAGTGATGGGACCGGATGCCATGATCTTAGTTTTCTGAATGTTGAGTTTTAAGCCAACTTTTTCACTCTCCTCTTTCACTTTAATCAAGAGGCTCTTTAGTTCTTCTTCACTTTCTGCCATAATGGTGGTGTCATCTGCATATCTGAGGTTATTGATATTTCTCCTGGCAATCTTGATTCAAGTTTGTGCTTCTTCCAGCCCAGCATTTCTCATGATGTACTCTGCATAGAAGTTAAATAAACAGGGTGACAATATACAGCCCTGGCATATTCCTTTTCCTATTTGGAACCAGTCTGTTGTTCCATGTCCAGTTCTAACTGTTGCTTCCTGACCTGCATACAGATTTCTCAAGAGGCAGGTCAGGTGGTCTGGTATTTCTCATCTCTTTTAGAATTTTCCACAGTTTATTGTGATCCACACAGTCAAAGGCTTTGGCATAGTCAATAAAGCAGAAATAGATGTTTTTCTGGAACTCTCTTGCTTTTTTGATGATCCAGCAGATGTTGACAATTTGATCTCTGGTTCCTCTGTCTTTTCTAAAACCAGCTTGAATGTAGAATTTTGAGCATTACTTTACTAGCGTGTGAGATGAATGCAATTGTGCAGTAGTTTGAGCATTCTTTGGCATTGCCTTTCTTTGGGATTGGAATGAAAACTGACCTTTTCCAGTCCTGTGGCCACTGCTGAGTTTTCCAAATTTGTTGACATATTCAGTGCAGCACTTTCACAGCATCATCTTTTAGGATTTGAAACAGCTCAACTGGAATTCCATCACCTCCACTAGCTTTGTTTGTAGTGATGCTTCCTAAGGCCCACTTGACTTCACATTCCAGGATGTCTGGCTGTAGGTGAGTGATCACATCATCGTGATTATCTGGGTTGTGAAGATCATTTTTGTACAGTTCTTCTGTGTATTCTTGCCACCTCTTCTTAATATCTTCTGCTTTTATTAGGTCCATATCATTTCTGTCCTTTATTGAGTCCATCTTTGCATGAAATGTTCCCTTGGTATCTCTAATTTTCTGGATGAGATCTCTAGTCTTTCCCATTCTATTGTTTTCCTCTATTTCTTTGCACTGATCACTGGAGAAGGCTTTCTTATCTCTCCTTGCTATTCTTTGGAACTCTGAATTCAAATGGGTATATCTTTCCTTTTCTCCTTTGCTTTTTGTTTCTCTTCTTTTCACAGCTATTTGTAAGGCCTCCTCAGAGAGCCACTTTGCTTTCTTGCATTTCTTTTTCTTGGGGGATGGTCTCGATCCCTGTCTCCTGTACAATGTCACGAACCTCCATCCATAGTTCATCAGGCACTCTGTCTATCAGATCTTAAATCTATTTAAGATCTTAAAACCTTAAATCTATTTCTCACTTCTACTGTATAATCATAAGGGATTGATTTAGGTTATACCTGAATGGCCTAGTGGTTTATAGACCATATTATATCGTGGTTTTAACTTGCATCGCTGCCCTGCTAATTTGAGCTAGAGCATTATAATTTTTTCTGATATCAAAGAGAGTTCCCCTCCCCCACGTTCTCATCTGCCCTCAGAAATGTCTTCGCTGTTCTTGGCCCTTGGTCAGTCAGTCTCAAAAATCAGCTTTTGCCAAGCTTCAGGGAAAGCTCTCCTGGAATTCCACTGGAAGTGGATCCAATCTGCAGATCCTTTTGGAAACTATCAATACCTTTAGAATGTTGACTTCTCCTATTTTTAAACTTAGTACATCTTTCTGAGTGAGTGAGGGTAATGCTAGCCACAGCAACAAACATCAAGAAAGTATAATCCTTAAACTCGACATTAATTTCCTTCTTCCTCACATAATGGGTTTTCCTGAGCAGTAGGGAAATCTCCAAGTAGTGGTTTAGGGACACAGACTCCTTCCATCTGAGGGCTCTGCCAACCTCCAGTCGGCTGTGTTCATTGGTCACAAGCCAGAAAGACTGAATAGAAGTCAGCTGTACCACACACCATCAGCGCAGGTCTGAAGGTGGTGCCCAGCAGGTCAGCTCACATTTCATGAGACAGAACTATGAAATACCATCACAACAAGCCATACAAAAGGCAGCAGGTGGGGGAGGATGCTCTCTAGCTCTGTGCCCAAAAGAAGAGAGAATGAATCTATTATTTTAGGTCTTTTAGTATCTTTCTATGACTTTGTATAAGCTTCTACACATTTTGCCAGATTGATTCCTAGATACATAGTTTATTTATATGATATAAATATATACATATATATTTATGCCTTTTGTAAATGGCATTTGCATTCCTATTTATCAACTATGCTTTTGGTATTTAAAAATACACTGAGATCTTGCTTTATTAATCTACATTTAGCAACCATATTGAACTTTCTGCTAAATTCTGATAATTTGCTGTTATATTCTGGATTTCTACAGTTAATCATGTCACATGGGAAAATAGGTTTTATTGTTTATGTTCTGATCTTTCTTTTAATTTTATCTATATCTGACTGCACTGGGTAGAACCTCTGGTAAAATACTGAACAGAAGTACTTATACCACTGACTTTTAAAAGCATAACTTCAACTGTTTCATCATTATGGTTACTGTAAATTTTTGTTAGCTATCTTTCATTGGACTAATAAAATTTATTTCTTTTCCTAGTTTGCTAAAAGAATGTATCATGACTGAATGTAGAAATATCAAAATTGTCTCTGTAGCTATTGAGGTAATTATTATACATAATTATTTTTCTTTTTTAATACATTAAGTGGTGACTTGGTTAGATAAAATTTTTAATGTTAAAAGCAATGCTTGCTTTCCTGAGATACAGCCAGCCTTAGTTATGATTTGTATTAATTGTGGTATTCAGTTTGTTAATATTTTGCTTATGTTTTCCATTAAATTCATGAGTAAGATTAGACATTTATTTGCCTTCCTTAGGCATTTTGTTTGAAGAATCAAGTTTACACTAGCTTTATAGAATAAGATGGAAATTATCTTTCACTTTTTTCTAAAGAATCTGCATAAGATTCATATTGAAAATCCTTGAAGTAAATTTTCTAGATCTCACGTGTTATGGACTGAATGTTTGTGTCTTTCTAAAATTCCTTTTGAAACTCTAGTCCTCACTATGATGATATCTGGAGGAGGGGTCTTTAGGAGTAATCAGGTCATGAGGGTGTGGCCCTCATGAATGGGATTTGTGCCCTTAGGAAAAAAAGCACAAGAAAGATGATCCATCTCTCTCTCCACCATGTGAGGACACAAAGAAGATGGCCATCTGCAAACCAGGACGAGAACTCTCACAGGCCCCAACCATTTATATATACTGTGTACTATATTAGGGTTTCCCAGGTGCGCTAGTGGTAAAGAACTCCCCTGCCAATGCAGAAGACAAAAGAGATGCTGGTTCGATCCCTGGGTTGAGAAGATTCCCTGGAGGAGGGCATGGCAACCCACTCCAGTATTCATGCCTGGAGAATCCCATGGACAAACAAGCCTGGTGGGTACAAAGTCCATGTGGTCACAAAGAGTCAGACACTACTGAGGTAACTTAACACACAAATATACACACACTTATACTGTATTATATATAGCAACAGAGTTGCTCAAATAATTCCTAATCCATGTAAATCTCTGCTATAACTATAGTCATGTTCACTCATAACAGCATTTATCTGTAATACTCTTTTTCATTTGTTCAGTATTTTCACAGTTAGTTTTTTTAGTCTTTCCAAAACATTCTGGTTCTGTATCCTTTTATTTTATGTTTAATTAATTCATGTTCTTCATTTTTTCCTTCTCTTTTCTTTTTCCCCCTTTTCCATCTTCTTAAGTTGAATGCATATTTAGTTCATTTTTAGCCTTCTTTATTTCCTACTTGAAACATGAAAAGTTATAAACATTATTCCCATTACCATTTAGTTGCAACACATATGTGTTGATATGGAGTATTCTCTATTGTGCAACTTGGTTCTATAATCTTGTTAAAATCTCTCCACTGATCCTTGAATTATTTTGAAATATCCTTAAAATTCCAACAAGATGAATTTTTTTAGTGGTTTCTTCCTGAGTTTTAAATTTTGTTATTGATTTTTATCTTACATACTTTGATGTCACTAAACAAAACCTTTATGTTCTTATTTTGGGAGTGAGGAACAAACTGCCTCATGGGCCTTTCCTTCATTCTTCTATGCTAAGCAGTGTACTAAGTCTAGCAGTAAATACTGCAGCACAGTCTGCCATTATGAGGCAATCAGGGAAGAGGGGCAGAAAGATCATAAATAAATAGGTAATAATACCAACATTTAATGTGTTTTCTTATACAATACTCAACAGAAATAAGATTAAGGTATTCTGTGTTCACATGAGGTGTATTACTCAAATGAGTTAAACAGCATAATCATACAGAACATTTATTGATGAAGGACAGCTGAAATTTATTGTATTACAACAAAGTTTTTCCTGCAGAAGGCTAGCTACTACATACAAGTTTTTTCCTGCAGAAGGCTAGCTACTGTACAAATTCTGCTTGGGTTGAGAACAAGGTCATTTTTTAATTCTTTAAATACTGTCCTACATCTTAGCATCACCTCTGAATCATTCATGATAACCAGAAGGAGGACTCAATCATGATTGCCTTCAAGGGCTCTCCTTTGGCCTTGAAAGAAAAATTTAGGAAAATATTGGATGGACAGATAAGAGTTAGTGATGTAAGAATCTCCTTGGTCCATTAGTAGTATCTGCTAATCCTTAATCTCCACCTAGTATTTTTCCCGATGGAGACAGATTGGACCACATGGGCTCCTTGTGGGAATGAACCAGGGTGGCATTCTCAATCACAAATCAAGGAAGAAGAGTAAAGTCTTCATTCCTCACACAAACACATTCTCTGTAATTAAAACCAAAGACCAAGCCTCTGTAGTCTCTAGAGAGACACTTTGAGAATCCAGACCTTTTTCCTACTTAGGTCTTTCTTCCAGTCTTTAGCTGGTTAGTCTTTGCTAGGGATGGGGGGAAGCCTTTCTTTACTACAGTCCTTAGATATCTGACCTCTCACTGATACTGCTAAGAAATGAGGAGATGAAAATGCCACTTATTAAAATTTGAAAAATAAGGCCAAGGTCATCCTTTAAGGAGTCTTTCATCCTCAAGTTCATTAATGTCTAAGTCTGGGCTGCCCAGTGTCCACCCAGATGTGCATTCCTGATATGCTGGGCACTAGACCACTAGACTGTACTGCCCTCATCTCTACTGCAACCCCCTCAGGAACCTTTTAGCAGAAGAAGTGCTGCCAGCCCAATTTCTTTTTTTTTTTTTTATTTGCTGAAACTTGCTTGATGACCCAGTGTATGATCAAACGTGGTAAATGGCATCCTCTAAATATTGGGAACAATATTCTACAAATCAATTATATCAAGTTGATTAATCATGTTGTACACATCTTCTCAAGTTTTAGTGATTTTCAGTCTGAATGTTCTTTCAATTTCTGTGAGAGGTATAGTCATATTTTCCTACAGGTGTTCATTTCTCCTTACGAGTTCTGTCAAATTCAGCTTCTTACTTTTGAAGCATTTTCATAGATAATTGAAAGATCAGGATTTTTACATCATCATGGTAAAATGAACCCTTAATCATCATATGGTAACCCTCTCTATCTCTAGAAACACTTCTTCCCTGATACCGGCATAATGAAACCCACTTTTCAATTTGTTGAATATTTCCCAGACATATTCTTTTCTATCCTTTTTATTTCAACCTGTCTGGCCTGTCATGTTCTGGTCTGTCTCTTATAAACCTCATGTAGCTGACTTTTATTTTTGAAATCTATTTGGCAGTGTTTGGTTTTTATCTAAACAGTGAAGTCTATTTACATACATTAGATTTCTTTTTCCTTTCAGATTGTGTCTTCTCTTTGATTTTTTTTCTAGGCTTCCTGTTCTCCTTTGTTGCCTTCTTTTAAAATGATTGACATCTTCTTCCACTTTGATTCCAATTACACCTACTCTCAGTTTACACGCTGCTATTTTTCAGTTAGTTAGCATTTTTTCACTTTAAATACTAGATAGTAGTGATAATACATTATAGCATAATTTGGAAAAATATAATCACATGTTTACCATTTTGCTATAGTTACCATGCCCTACTACATCTCAAACCTTTCATCAGGGATTTTCCATCTCCCTTAAGCACATGCTTTGGATGTAGGTGGTTAACACTCTTTATCTTTGTTTAAAAAGATTTTTATTTTTATTTCACCCCTCTTGAAAGATAATTTCTCTGGATTTGTAAGTCAAGTTTGTTGGTTATTTTCTCTCGAAATTTTAAGATATTATTCCATTGCATTCTGGTTGCTATGGTTGCTGTTGAGATGTCAACTGAAAGTATAATTTTTACTCCTTTATGTGCAAACTGTTATTTCTATTCGATAGCTTTTAAAACTTTCTCTTAGTTTTGGTTCTGCACCATATTATAATAGCCAACATCCAAGATAGCCTCAATGATCCCCTTCTCCTGGTATTCAGAGCTGACCTTTCTCACAGTGAATCAGGCTGGCCCCATGTGGCCAACGGAAGACAGAGGGAAGTGCCAATGTGACTCTGAGTCTTGGAAGGCAGTGTAGCTATTCCTAGGTCTCTCAAATGACTCATCCTGGGGAAAGCCAGAACCAATGCCTCGAGGACGTTCAATCCAGAAAGAGAAAGATTCATATAGAAAAGAATTAAGGTCCCCAACTAACAGCCAACACTAGTTTGCCAGCCAGAGGAGTGAGTCACCTTGAATGCAGATCCTCTAGTCTGAGTCAAGCCTCCAGGTGACTGTGGCCCCAGCCAACACTTGACAGAAACTTCCTGAGAGACCCTAAGTCAGAATC
Source organism: Dama dama (assembly GCF_033118175.1). Classification (NCBI taxonomy): domain Eukaryota; kingdom Metazoa; phylum Chordata; class Mammalia; order Artiodactyla; family Cervidae; genus Dama; species Dama dama. The sequence goes on along the minus strand of NC_083686.1, from coordinate 20,750,176 downwards.
ACCTAGTTGAACCACTCTCAAACTCCTGATCCGCAGAAACTGTGAGAGTTCAACCAGGATTCTTCTTGTTTTAAGCCATTAAATTTTGGAGTGATCTGTTATGCAAAAGCAAAATCTACAATAAATACAATTTGTCTCCACTGGGATTTGTTGGACTTATTTTACCTGAATGGTCTTTTTTATTTTAAATAATTTCTGGAAAATTCTCAGCCATTATTTCTTTAAGTACTTTTCTCTCATTCTCTATATTTTTATCTTGGACTCCAATTGAACATTTTAAGAACTTCTCAATCTATTCTCCAAGTCTCTTCATTTCTGTTTCTTCCCATCTTTTTGAGCCTCTATGCTTTATTCTGAAATTTTATCTTTCAATTCACTGTTTTTTCTCTTTACTTGTGAATCATCTACTATTTAACCTTTCTATTTTTCAAATTGATGTATAATTTATAAGCAATAAAACGTACAGATTTGGGGAGTACAATTCATTGAATTTTGATGCAGATTATGGTCTTGTAACCACAACCACCATATGGTCAAGAGACAGACATTCCCATTATCTCAGAAAGTTCCCTCCTGCCCTTCTGCAGTCAAATGATCCTCCCAGAGGCTACCATTGTGGTAATTTCTACCATCTATTCTACAACTTCAATAAATGTAATCATAAAGAGGCTAATAGAGGCTAGTCTTCTGTATGTCTTCTTTTTGCTCAACATGATTTTAAAAATTTATTCATGTTGTTACCTATACTAATTCATTGTTGAAAAGTTGAAAGTGAAAGTCACTCAGTTGTGTCCAACTCTTTGCGACCTCATGGACTATGCAGTCCATGGAATTCTCCAGGCCAGAATACTGGAGTGGGTAGCCTTTCCTTTCTTCAGGGGATCCTCCCAACCCAGGGATAGAACCCAGGTCTCTGAGCCACAAGGGAAAATGAAAGTGAAAGAAAGTGAAGTTGCCCAGTCATGTCCAACTCTTTGCGACCCCATGGACTGTAGCCTACCAGGCTCCGCCGTCCATGGGATTCTCCAGGCAAGAGCACTGGAGTGGGGTGCCATTTCCTTCTCCAGGAGTTCTTCCCAACCCGTGGAATGAACCCGGGTCTCCTGCATTGTAGGCAGATGCTTTACCATCTCAGCCACAAGGAAGTCCATACTAATTCATTGCTTTATACTATTGAGAAGAGTTCAGTTAATGAATGCACTACTATACATTTATACATTCAATTGGTGATGATTATTGTGGCTCTTTCTGATTTGGGACTTTCAGGAAAAAGCTGTTATGAAGATTCTTGTCCAAAATTTTTAAAACATTATTTCAATGTTTTTGGATAAATACCAAGGAGAGAAATTTCTTCCAAGGAATAGAATTTCTTGTCATAGAATAGGTGTATGTTTGACTCGATGAGAAACTGACAAACTATTCTTTAAACAGTTTTCTAATTTTGTTTTCCTACTAGAAATTTAGGAAAATTTCCTCACCAACACTTAGTATTGTCAATCTTTAAAATTATAGGTATTCTAGTGGGTGTGAAATGGCACATCCTTATAGTTTTAATTTGCTTTTCCTAATGACTATTGATATTACTTATTGACCATTCTTATGTCTTCCCTTATAATTTTTCAAGATCTTTGATCATTTTTTACAAATTGGATTGTCTTTTATTATCGAGTTTTTTATATATTTCCGGATACAAGTCCTTTGTCATGTAATGATACATTGCAAGTATTTTCCACCAGTTTGTGGTATGACTATTCATTTTCTTAACAATGTATTTTGATGTTGAGAATGTTTTAATTTTGATGAAGCCTAATTATTAAGGACTACATGATTGTGCCCCATCCCCCCAAATTTGTACATTGAAACCCTAATCCTCAGTGTGATAGTAACTGAGGGTACAGCCCTTGGGAGCTAATTAGGTCATGAGGTGAAACCCTCATGAAGGAACTAGTAGCTCTGTAAGAAGAGACAGAAGAGAGCACTCTCTCTCTCTCTTCCTCTCCTCCATGCAAAGAAGAGAGAGGACAGTTGTCTATAAGCCAGGAAGTTGGCCTTGACCACATATCAGATCAGCCAACACCATGACCTTGAACTTCCCAGCCTCCACAACTAAATAAATTGTTGTTTAAGCCACCCACTCTATGCTATTTGTGTTCTAAGAAATCTCTAACTATTCCATGTTGTAAAGATATCACCTTATGGTTACATTTACTTCTGGAAGCTTTATGGGCCCATGATCTAGCTTGATTTAATTTTTTTATATAATGTAAAGTGAAAGTCATGTTCCTTTTCTGTTGCAATGTATATCCAATTGTTTCTGCAATACTTGTTGAGAAAACTAGCCTTTCATCCTTTTCCAAGAATCATTTAACTATATATGTCTATTTCTGGACTTTATTCTGTTAGATTAAGCCATTTGTCCTTACACTGTTATCATACTGCCTTGATTATACAGCTTTATAGTGAGCTTTATAATATCATCAGTCATTATAAATTCCTCTTCTAGTCTTCTTTTTTCAAAGTGGTTATTGACTTTCCTAAATTGCATTTTTTGGTAAATTTTAGAATAAATATCTCTATTTCTAAAAATGGCTGTTCCACTTTTTATCGCAATGGCCTTAAATATGTAGATCAATTGGAGGAGACTGAACATCTTATCAACTATGGAGTTATACAATTTATGAACATAGTGTATTTTACCATTAGCTAGTTTTCTGTCAACAAAATTTTGTATTTTTCAATGTAGGGGTCTTATACATTAAATGTATTCAATAATTTTTGATATTACAAATGGCATTTTAATTTCATTCTTGAATATTTACTGCTAGCACATAAAAATTATTTAATAATTTTTTTTTTGTATATTGACTTTGTACCTATAATCCTGCTTAATTTATTTTTCCTTTCCAAAATTTGTTGGTAGATTCTTCATGCTTTTCTACATAAACAATCATGTTGTCTTCAAATAAAGACAGGTAGTTTCTTCCTTCCTAATTTTTGGCCTTTCAATTCTTTTTTGTGTTTCATTTATTTTGCTAAGATCTGTTACAATGCTGAAAAAACTGGTGAAAGAAAATGATCTTGTTTTGTTTACAATCTAAATAGAAAATATTCAATATTTCACTGTTAGATACAATGTTAACTAAAGGTTTATCCTCCATATCTTATACAGCAAGGAGTGCTTTGAAATGAACAGATGTATTAATGTGGATTTCACCCAGTGTTGTCCCTTTTTTCCAAAGTTTGAATGTCTATTTCTTGTTGGTCTCTAATGTTTTCACACCCTTTTATACATGTATCATAATTAACCTCAGCAAGATTAGTCCAATGCAAGCTATTCCACCATTAATGAAAATTCCATTTAATATTTAAATTATGATATTCTGAATTTCTTAATAGAAGTTTTATTTGCTATTTTTTTTCTAAACACGTTAGATCTTTTTTGAGAGGTTCTGTTCCTTACTCATTTGTTAGTTCCTCTCTTACTTTTAAAAGACTTAGACACATTTGTTTTACATTTTGTAAAACAAATTACTTCAATTTATCAGACTCTTACATTCCTGCGAAATAATGCTCCTGGCACCTTATTGCCTCACACATATTTTTATTTTATTTTATTGGCATGAGTTTATATTCCCTGGAAGTTCATCTCTGGGAATTCTCTGTATCTTAAATTGAGAGAACATTCTTCCAGAGAGAATATACTTTGATTCCTGGAAACTTGGTCATGTTACCAACATGGCTCCCTTTTCATTTAAATTTTTGCTTGGGCATTTCCATCCTGAAAGACTGGGCACCCAAAACTCCATGAAAGCCAGCCTATGGCCAAGTATTCTTAGAAGAGACTCTTTGGTTCCTCTACCAAAAGCCCAATAATGAGAAAAGCATGTCTTCTTGCATGTACTCTGCCTTTAGAAATTTGATTTCCCCTCTACTTTCTGTTTCTCTGAGAGCACAATCTGTATGATCCCTGGCTCTGGACAATGTTCTCTGATTCAACTTCCCACATTGCCCAGGTCCAAAACTTGGTCTCCTGTTCCTGGAGGGTACAGCAACTAAAATAAAACCTCTCTAGGCCACCTAGGATTGCTGGGTGACCACAAGACAGGAGATTCAGTGTTTGAGTTCCACCCTTCACTACTGCCCAAGCTTGGTTCTCAGCCTCAGGGGAATCCAACTGTTGTCTTATAAACTCAGCCATGCATATAATACTGCTTTTCATGTTTCTTCCAGTCTTGAGACTTTTTGTAGTAAGAGAATTTCAGCATATTATATCTACCTTGATATATAGGTAGAAATGGAAATATTCACACTTACTTTTTAATCTCTAAAAGCTTTAGTTATTACTCTTCATCTGGCTGGTTGGCAAATGAGTTAGCTGGATGGATTACAATGGCTACAGAAGAGATGCTTATAGACCTCTATACCTAAATGGCAGAATATGATACCCGATTTCTTAAAAACAGCTATTAAAAAAGAATGAATTTAATGGATAATCTGCATCCCTCATGATGATTTTACTTCTAGAATATTCCAAAAGGCTTCTCTAAAGAGTTGTAAGAGGCATAGCCAATGAAGGAATTGTGAAGAAGACAAGTGATCAAGGCCTTGAGTTAGTACCTCACCAGTTCTCAAAGCTGTCTTTCATAGATAAAGTAAAGCTTGAACGATTCAAAACATTTCTTGGAAATTAGCCAGATTTCACAGGAAAGAACTTACTTTACTCCTTTCCTATGGAGAGAAATCACTTAGCAACTACACATAATAAATTTAATTCCTAACGCTAAACTGCACACTATAACATGTGGATGATAAAACCTATCTCATCAATTGTTAAACATATTAACTGCAAAATGTTCAGCCCAGTAGCTTTATACATTAAGTGGTAGCTATTATTAATGTTCTGATATGAGAAACTTTTAATATCTTTGTAATATCTTTAAAATCTTTGTAAATGTTAAGTTCAGGCATGGTTTAATGTCCTTGAGCTCCTGACAAGATGGACCCAGTTAAAATCAGCCTGGGTTCCCCCTCCTAATGGGGTTCCCTGCTGAGGTTCAAAATGCCTGTTTTCTCCTCAATTATGACCACCCAATTCTGTTATCTGGAAGAGGAAATGGCTACCCACTCCAGTATTCTTGCCTGAAAAATTCCCATGGACAGAAGAACCTGGTGGGCTACAGTTCCTGGGGTTGCAAAGAGCCAGACATGACTAAGCGACTGAGCGTGCAGTTCTCTTAGTTTTGTACCTAAAGCAGTTTACATGAATGGCAGCATTTTTTTCTGTCTTGTGACATGCTAGGGGCTTCATGTCAGGCATTGTATCCATTACAAAGATGCGTGACAAGGAAAGTCTCTATTCCCAAGGGACCTATAGAATCAGAACTTGTGTTCTGATTCTCAACCCTGCTTGACCTTAGAATCATTTAAAAATATATTTTTTAAACTACCAACATTCATATGTGTATCTTTTATCCTTCTTCAGATAGTAGCTATCTTGGGACAGAAGCCATACTATCTTCTTTTCTTATTCCTCACAGCCAATCCCTCTATGTAGCAGAAATTTATTAAAACCTATTTAAAATCATTATATAAAAATGCTAATGACATACAGATGGCCAAGAGGCACATGAAAAGATGCACAATACTACTAATCATTAGAGAAATGCAAATCACACTATAATGAAGTATTATCTCACACTGGTCAGAATGGTCACCGTCAAAAAAATCTACAAACAATAAATGCTGGAGAGGGTGTGGAGGAAAGGGAACCCTCTTACACTATCGGTGGGAGAGTATATTGGTACAGCCACTATGGACAACAGTATGAAGATTCCTTGAAAAACTAAAACAGACCTATTTTATGATCAAACAATCCCACTCCTGGGTATATATCTGAAGAAAACCATAATTCAAAAAGATACATGTACCCCAATGTTCATTGCAGCGGGACTGACAGAATTCAGGACATGGAAGCAACCTAAATGGCCATCAACGGAGGAATGAATAAAGAAGGTGTGGTACATGCATACGATGGAATATAACTTCGCCATATAAAAGGACAAAATAAAGCCATTGGCAGTGATATGGATGGACCTACTGATTGTCATGCTGAGTGAAGTAAGTCAGAGAAAGACAAATATCACATTATATTGCTTGTATGTTGACTCTAAAGAAACAGTACAATTAAACCTATTTACAAAACAGAAGCTTAGTCAAAGATGTAGAAAACAAACATGATTACCAGGGCAGGAAGCAGGGGAGGGATAAAATGGGAGACTGGGATTGACAGATGAAAAAAAAAAAAGTGAAAGCTTTAGTTGCTCAGTCATGTTTGTCCATGGAATTCTCCAGGCAAGAATACTGGAGTGGGTAGCCATTCCCTTCTCCAGGGGATCTTCCTGACCCAGGGATGGAACTCAGGTCTCCTACATTGCACACAGATTCTTTACTGTCTGAGCCACCAGGGAAGCCCATACCAACTACTATATGTGGAACAGGTAACTAATAAGAACCTACTGAATAGCACAGGGAACTTTATTCAATACTCTGTAATGACTTATACGGGAACAAAATCTAAAAAGAGTTGATATATGTGCGTGTATAACTGACTCACTTTACTGTACAGCAGAAATTAATGCAACATTGTAAATCAACTATATTCCAATAAAAAATTAAGAATGCTAACAAACATTAAAATGGTAACATTTTATGCTAACATTAATATGCTAACAAAATCCAATTTTAAAACAATTCTATTATCTGAATCCTAGTGGAGGGGGGGCGGTTTGAAACATTCAATTCCTAAGCTAGAAAGAATGTACTTGTAACATCGCTCCCTGTGTTAAGTATGCTGATTCAAAAGGTCATGTCTCGCAAAGTAAAAATAACAAGTGAATCAAAATTAAAAAATAATTGCTTTGCAAAAATGGTACTGATGCACCTATCTGCGATGCAGGAATAGGGAACCAACTGGTGGACACAGCAGGGGGGAAGAAAAGGCTGGGACAAACTGAGAAACTAGCATTTGAAACATACACATGGTAATGTGCTAAACAGAGGGCTAGTGGAAAGTTGGTGTATAACACAGGGAGCTCAGCCTGATGCCCTGTGTCAACTCAGAGGAGTGGGAACAGCTGGGGCACAGGGGGCGGAGTGGGAGAGTGATTCCAGAGGGACGGGATATATGTATACTTATGACTGATTCACGTTGTTGTATAGCAGAAACCAACAAAACACTGTAAACAATTATCCACCAATTAAACATAAACATTTTTTTAATTTAAAATAAAAGTTTAAAAAAAGAGAGAATTGCAACTACATCACAGCTTTATGTTTAGAAATATCTCACAGGATAAGAATTTGTCTTACCAGTTTAAGATAGCCCTCAGCATCTAGAATTAAGTTTTCTGGTTTCAGGTCTCTGTAGATAATACCTAGTCGATGCAGGTAATCGAATGCTTCTGTCACACAAGCAACACAGAACTTGGAGGTGGGTTCATCAAAGCTGCCTCTGCAATGAAACCATTTTCCTTTTTAATACTCTAGACACTCTTGTTGCAGATTCTAGGTGTCAATTATCATATTTATTTCATATATCATATGCTATATGATATATGATATATATCATATGAAATATGATATATTTATCATATCATATTTCATATGATATTTCATATCATATATATTTATGGAATATAAATGTTTTATAAGGCATTAGCACTAAAAAGTACTTCATAGCGCCAATGAATCAGATCATAAAGAAATTTAAGTGAATGCTTGATGCCAACAAGAACCACTTTACTAAAATTTACTAAAATTAAAGTGTCTACATTCAAACAATTGTTTCTGGTAATCACATCTAAACAAACAAAATGGAAAGGATAAGAAAACAAGACTTTTTAAAGACATCTCTGGAAAACTCTGGAGAAAATGCAACTATTTCAATGGAGAGGTTGAACAAGGCTACTGCACTTGATTGCTTGACTAAAAGGACTCTGGTGTTCACTTCCATTTCCTGTTGGTATACTTTGTAACATAACCCATGTAGAAACAGGGTCATAACTCTTATCTCTTTGGTGCACCTTGATGATACCAGAGTTGCCCTGTGTCAGCACTGTATGTAGGTTTACACACTAAATTATTAAAATGTGGTGGTGATTTGCTGCATGGTATAATAGAAAGCTATTACACTTTGGCTTCCCTTGTGGCTCAGATGGTAAAGAATCTGCCTGCAATGTGGAAGACATGGATTCGATCCCTGGGTTGGGAAGATCCCCTGGAGGAGGTCATGGAAAACCACTCCAGTATTCTTGCCTGGAGAATCCCCATGGACAGAGGAGCCTGGCGGGCTACAGTCCATGGGGTCGCAAAGAGTCGGACATGACTGAAGTGACTAAGTACAGCACACAAATAGAAAGCTGTGGCTTTGGAATGAGAGAAACCAGCTTCGACTCCTGCTTCTTCCCCTTACTGAATCCTCAGGCAAGTTGTTCGGCTGTTCTGACCCTCAGATACCTGTCTTAAAATGGGTTTACTACTGACTTAACAAGGCTGTTTTATGGATATGGCAAAGTGCCTAACAGGTACTAAGAACTACCACCACTAAATAGACTTAGATATTCTAAAAAGATTTGCCTGTTAAAGCAATGATGGGAGATGTAGATGCTTCTGTAGGTATCATGCAAGTCTCCTCAACCCATCCAGGCTTACCTCATTCTGATCCATTCATCAATATGTCCCGAGTACAACAGATAAATCTCTGCTTGGATGCTCAAAAGTCTGTTGACTTAGGTATGTGATTTCCAACCATGAATGCACGTTAGAATTGCCTGAAAGGCAGCTAAAAATCATTTTCTGGCCCTATTGCAGGTGAACCAAATAAAAGTCTTTGGCATCAGGGCACAGCATTTTTACTTTGTTAGAGCTCCCATGAGATTGTGATGTGAAGCCCGGGTTGAGAACCATTGGCCCGGGGAATGCTGCCTAAATGTCTGACCTGGCGTTAACCTCCACAACCTAATGCAAAGCTACCTCTTCTGTTGCCCTGTTTTCTATTCAAACTTTGCTCTCACTCAGCAAGTAAAAGACCTAATCCTACTCCAACTTTCCTGGTTCTTACATCAGTTCTCTTCCTCACTGTCTTTCCAAATTTTGTCTTTAGGGTTTAGCTCAAGGCCTTTCACAACCATCACATTTTTCTCTCTCTTCTATTCTGAGCTCAGTGCCCACAACACATATTGGACATTTAGTTATGAATTGCCAACTTCTTTATCATATTTATTTTTCACATTAAATAATGAAATGTTTTAAAATTGTATATTACATTATTTCCCAAAATATAATCTGAACTCACTGGAGAAAAACATTACATGGTTTTGAGTTAGAAAAGTGTAGATTGTTTAGAAAACTCCCATACTGTCAACTAGGAAGCCTTGTATGTAGGTGGAGCTCAGTGAACACCTATAATTTTGATTGTGTGGAAATCACTCCTTCTGTGAAGCTGAATCTTTGCAGACATGTCAATCTGCTTTTCAGCCCCAACTTCACCACTCCCCACCCCTATCGTCATCTCCCTTCTCAAGATTCAGAGTCAGTAACATCTGTATGTATACTCTGCCTCATATTAACCACGTGATATGGATGGTTGACACTCTAAACCTGGGCATCTTTAATCTCTAATACGAGAAGGACAGTGACTGCTGGTACAGGGGGCCTATTACATGATTACTATGTTAGCTCATAAAATATCACTATTACTACTTTTTATCAATTTGTTCTTAGATTCATTTCTCTTTTTTAAGACATTTTTTAAGATTCTTTATACGGACCATTTTTTAAAAGTCTTTATTGAATCTGTTACAATATTGCTTCTGTTTCACACTTTGGTTTTTTTTTTGGCCATGAGGCATCTGGGATCTTAGTTTCACAACCAGGGATTGAACCTGTGCCCCCTGCCTTGGAAGGCAAAGTCTTAACCACTGGAGAGCCAAGGAAGTCCCTTAGACTCATTTCTTAATGACTTTCTTCATGTCTCTTTAAATGGTCATGAATACAGCATCCTTTAGGTCAGGCAGACAAAAGTTATTGCATATAATTCTTTTTCATTACCTGTCTCTTAATATACTCCACAGCTCCCCACCTAAGCAGGCCTCCAAAAGCATGTATACATACTTATTGTCCTTGAAGGTGCGATATAATCTGTGAAAATAAAAGAAAAACACAATTATTATTAGAAATTCTGTTTTAAAACATCTTCAAGTTTGCTTAAAAGCATCATCAATAACTTTTTGAAGGATGGTCCTCATCTCCTTCCAAACATCTTACAAAGACACTGGATGCTCACTGAACACTCTGATCCTTCCTGCTTCCCTGGTTTCTCATCTGCTGACTCCCCTTCATGCTATCCACAGACTTTCTTAATCTCAGTTCCATGGTAATAAAAGTGTTATCCACCCCTCAAGATCAAGCTCTGTGGCCACCTTCCTGATTAAGTAGCTCATGAAGCCCCCTACAGCCTTCCCTTCCTCCCCAAATCCTGAGATCTCTGTATCGTCTCCTTTAAGATCTGCCTTGCATATCAGGGCTTCCCTTGTGGCTCAGCTGGAAAGAATCCGCCTGCAATGTGGAAGACCTGGGTTTGATCTCTGGGTTGGAAAGATTCCCTGGAGAAGGGAAAGGCTACCCACTCCAGTATTCTGGCCTGAAGAATTCCATGGAATATGCAGTCCATAGGGTTGCAAAGAGTTGGACACAACTGAGCGACTTTCACTTTCACTTTGCATAACAGTTACTCATGCCTATGTTTTATGTCTTCTAGTTGGTATTAGGAAACAGACTCTAAGACAGAAATTTGTGAGCAGTCAGTTTAGTGGGGAATGCTCTTGGGACCAACACCCATGGGGAAGGAAGGAAGCAGACTTGGGCAGAGGGAGAGTTGGCCTGTGATTTTACAAAAGCCTCAGCTTTAAGGACCTGTACCATCACTGGATGCAGGACGTACCTGGAGAAAGAGTGAGGGGCCAGGTGGGTCTCTTCACCTTAGAGCAATGACTGGAGAGGGAATTAGTCAGAGTCCCCAGCTGGCAAGACTCCCAGAAGCTGGAAGAATCAGTCTCAATCCGGATGTGGGATGTGGGCAGGGTACTGTATTACAATGCTGGGGGAAAGCAGTTTCTGGGTCTTACTCAAGAGATGCCCATGTCTCCCTAGCACCAGGCTAATGCAGACAGAAGGACAGCTGGACCACGTACACACAGCAGAAGTAATCTAGTCAGTGGTTCGGTATGGGCTCTGGATCCAAGCTGCCTAGGCTTGAGTCCCTGACTAGCCATTCGTCAGCTAAGTGACATCAGTTTTTTCACTGCTCTTGTTAATGAGGAAAGTCATAACATTTATCTGTTTTATTATGAAGATCATAACAAATATATATATTCATTTGATTACATATTGATTGTATGTAATTATATTATTTATTTTATATATACAATATAAATAAATTACAAGATACATATAAATTATATAATATAATGTAAATATGGCCTTCCTTGGTAGCTCAGCTGGTAAAGAATCTGCCAGCAATGCAAGAGACCTGGGTTCAATCCCTGGGTTGGGAAAAACCCCTGGAGAAGGGAATGACTACCCACTCCAGTACTTTTGCCTAAAGAACTCCATGGATAGAGGAGCCTGGCAGGCTACAGTCCATGGGACCACAGAGTTGGACATGACTGAGCAATGTACACTTCTACATTCAATATAAAATATAATAATAATATAATATACACTTTAAATATATTATATAAGATATATATTTTAAAATTTTGCTTAGAAGACTGCCTGGCACATGTTACTTTCTCAATAATAAATGTTGTTATTAACATTTATTCTTAATATGATTATTGCTCTACTCTATGCCAGCTACTTTGCAAAGGGCAGGAAATGAAAAAATGAGTAAAATCTAATCCATGCCCTGAAGCTGTTTATGATAGTTTTTAATGAATTATTGATTTAAAGAGGGGAGGAACACATAGTTTACATAAAAATAATTGCATGACTTTATTGCCAGTATTGCCTGGGTTGAGACTTTTTTTAATCTTGAAAAAATATGGGTCTGAGAATATGGATAGGCAGAAAGACTCTCTCAAGGCATTTGATCAAAAAGCATAAATTCTCCTCATTACAGAGGCACTTTACCTCACCCAGAAATCTCTAAAGCTGCATTCTAAGGGCATGAAAGCAGGTGTGAAAATATATGCCTTAACTGGCCTACACCACTAACCCATGAATTCACAAGAGAGCCGTGGCTTAGAATATGTTTCTCTTCCAATCTCTGGTGATAACTCCAGAAAGAACAGTACCTGTAGGGAAGTGTTTCTTTTGGCATCTGGCATTGCAAGGACCAGGCTCTCCTGGTGGCTCAGACGGTAAAGAATCTGCCTTCAATGCAGGAGACCCAGGTTTGATCCCTGGGTTGGGAAGATCCCCTAGAGAAGGAAATGGCAACCCACTCCAGTATTCTTGCCTGAAGAATTCCGTGGACAGAGGAGCCTGGCAGACTACAGTCCATCGGCTCGCAAAGAGTCAGACACCATTAAGCAACTAACAACAACTGCAGGGACCAGGTCCCTGGCAGCCTGAATGTGTCTAAATGCCACTTTTTGCAGAAATTCAACAGCAGCACGTCCCCTAAGGGGTTCTGAATGAATCCTTGCTTCCCAAATTCTGCATTAGGTCTGAATTAAATAAGCAATTCAATTTATTAAAACAATAATTTTATATTCACACACACACATACACACCCACACACACTTCCCTGAGGTTTACTCAAGAATAAAAAAAGCTGGATTCTGACTTCAGTTCTCAAACTTCCAATATTTTATGTATTGTCCCTGTGACTAGGCTGGAGAATTCAGAGAAGGGCCTCCTCTTCCTCCTCCGTCCTCTTGCATAGAAGCACTCCAAAGAAGAGCCCAAGATGCTAAGATTCTGGGAGCGAAACGCTCACTTACTTCACAATGAAGGGTGAGCATAGCTCTTCCAGGATCTTCTTTTCTGAGTAGACGTGCTCCTGCTGCTTCGTGTCAACGATGTGCTTCTTCCTTATACACTTCATAGCAAAAGCAACGTTCTCATTTTTCACCTTAACCTAGCGGAGAAGAGAACAAGCCCTCAAAATGAACTTACTAGGAAAGATCTGCAATATCTATGCAAAACATGTGAACCAGCAGGAGTTCAAATTCTTTCATAGTTAAATAGCATGGAAGCTTTTCACCACTTTATCCCTCTAGGAGCTGAGTTTTATCCAGGTGTACACACTTCCTTTTCATTGTAATTTCCAAAAGAATTCACATAGTTGGAACATGGTTCTAGAATGTTTGTATTGAAACAAGAAAAATATTCTAGTTAGAAGTCTGAGTGTATAGAAATCTCTTTGGTGTTGAGTATATGACATGAAAAGCTTGGTCCAGAATTGCCAAATACTGCTCTTTTGTAATAGTCACTTCTTTGAGTTTCAAAATAAAACCTATTTAACCCAAGATTCATATCTGTATGATTCAATATGCTAGCCAGTAGTCACAAAAAGCTATTTAGTTTTAAATTGATTAAAATTAAAAATTCAGTTCCTTCATTTGCACTGTCGCATTTCAAAAGCTCTCTAATCACATCTAGCCAGCAGCTATGCCTTTGGACAGGTGGATACAGAACACTGCCATCAGAGCAGAAAGTTCTATTGGAGACCATGCTTTAGATGGACAAATAGGATTTTCCTTTAAGAGGAAATTTTAGAAGTTTAATAAGTATTTATTCAGATAGGCTTAAAACTCCATAAGCAGACTATCTCTGACAAATAATGAAATTGTGCAGAGTTGGTTGCTCCCTTAATTTCACTCAGAGTTTGCCACTAGTTGATGCCCAGACTTTCAAATCAATGGTGGGATTATTGTTTCAATTATTATTATCTAACCATATTAAAACAAGCCTCAGCATTGTTAATTCAATGGTTTGCCATGATTTTGATGAAAAATACAGCACATGGCTCTCTTATCCCTCCATATGGCATAAGAAACACTACAAACTCTCTGGTCTATTAAGAATTCATCTCTGTCCCCCTTTGCCCAAAAGAGATGGGGTATTGACTTGGTGTAGAGTGTACTATTCGGAGTCTCCTGGCAGCATTTCAGATCTGCTCACACCCGGGCCACCCAGCAGATGGAGGTGTCATCATAGTTCCCAAGGTTAATGGACAGTGAATGGTTACAGATCTGCTGGGCAAGGAAGGGCTCAGTAGTCACCAAGGGTTCAGCATCATCTCTACCCAGTAAAGTCACCAGGTCACCATTCCATAGTTTCCTCAGAGCATCTGACTGCATGGCTCTGCTACTGTTTGGAAGCTGATTACAAAGTTCAGAGGGGTGTGATATGGAAGATGCAGCTGAAATCAGGCTATAAATTCCCAGCTGTCTTGATCAGCACTACAGAAGGCTGCTCTTCAAACATTTCCTTGCATTCAATTTCTTTTTTTTTTTTTTAATTTGGATAGAAAATTTTGAGCAACCCAAAAATAGGATCATGAAAGCCAAATATAGACATGGCAGAGGAATTGTTTAAGAAATGAAACTATGGTATTAAAGATTTCATCTCTGTGACCCTTTCACTGGACACATTTTGTTTACTTTACATAGAGTTAATGCATGATGAGTATATGTATACATAAATGTCGCTGCTAAGAAATACACATTTTATGTTTTATAGCCTATGGGAAAAGTTACTTGGTACATTCTCTAATAGCTGCCCTCAAGAAAAAAAAAATCACAAAAGGATGTGGCAAAAGTAGACTGAAATAGCAGCTATATTATTACAAGTTATTTAGTAGCACACACCCACTATTATAAAATAAGAGTGAAAACTAAACTCTCTAGTTCAAAGTAACATTTGGATAGCAATAACAATGCATATATTCCTCCAAGAAACACTGGAATACAAAACAAAACAAAAGTCAAAAGGCTTCTCTCAGATGCTTGAAACGTAAACCCCTTACAAGCTCAACTCTTCCGAACCCACCAACGCCCAGTGTTGCGATAATCTCAAGGTTCTGGAAGGGGGATGATGAGGAAAATCTGGCCACTTTCTCCTTCAGTTGAATCATCTCCAAAGAGAGTGCTTTGGACAGCTTCCAGCTAGACATGGATCTCCTGTATGAGAAAAGAGAACCTTTACATACGCTCCCTTAGGCAAAGCAGGGGTCACAGTACATATAAATCCCACCCTTACAACAAACAGTCTTATTTCTGCCAGTAATTACTGCCCATTGTTGCCACAGAGCTTATCTCAACTTTTATAGGACCAGATTCAGTTACATCTGGGGAGAAAATCAACAGAAAATACAAATAAAAAACAGATACATTCACACACAATAAAAAAGACAAATGTCAGATTGAGTCAGTGAGTGGTAAAAGAGGTGAATTGTGTGGTATTTGAGATACATCTCAATAAAGCCATTTAAAAAACAAAGAGTCAATGAGAGAAAAGAAAACCAGAAAAAAGAGCCATTTCCTTTGCTGCACCTACAGGACGATACTGCACTGAGAATCTTTGCCATATTTTGCTCTTTTTTTTTAGATTTTGAAGATTTCTCTGGCTGAACCAGAATAACTGCTTTGTGAAACGTGAAAAATACATTTCTTACTTTACGCTTACGTATTGTTATTTGGAAATACTCATTTTCCCCTCTTAATTAAAGTTTACTGCTCTGGGTTATATATTCATGAACCATTCTTACTACAAAAGACCTTTGGCACAAAAACTGCAAACACATTCCCTGCAAGAAAAAAAAAAAAAATGCAGTCTGCCTGAATGCTCTAATTTAACTCAAATAGCGGTCTTCCAGAACTTTTGACTCTTCAACTTTAATGGTACTGTCTGGTGAATACATACTTAAGTATTCATTCTATAAAATGTTTCAGCAAAGGATTTTCAAATAATTTTAATTTTACAAAGAATTTTATTCCTATGAACCAAAAAGCATTTTCATCAGTATTACTACAATTAGAACCCAACATAAAACCATTTGGGCAATAGCTCCCTTAAATTTTTTTAAAATATTTTTTTGATATGGACCATTTTTAAAGTCTTTATTGAATTTGTTAGAATATTGTTTCTGTTTTATGTTTTGGTTTTCTGACCACAAGGCATATGGGATCCTAGCTCCCTGGCCAGGGATTGAACCTGCACCCCTTGCATTGGAAGGTGAAGTCTTAACCACTGGACTGCAAGAGAAGTCCCACTCCCTTATATTTTAAAATAAGCCAGGCTCTGAATGGGCTATGCTATTCCTTGGAATTCCCGTTTGATTTCCATGGACAAGAGAGACTTCCTTTCTGAATTAATATCCTTTTGAACCAAGTCACCAGTCAATGCAGACAACTCTTTCCCAAGGTCTCCTATCAGGAAATTTCTCCCAAACATTACTACTCATCACCAAAAATAAGAAAATACTTATAGACTAAAATAATATCTACACTAAAGGTAACTGGTATCCTTTTTGTGGAAGAACAATTTAAAACAACTCCCCCAAATTTTATAGTGACAATACACTAAAAGTTACCAATCACACCCTTCAGTCCCCTTCTTCATCAACTGCCGGAAGTCACATCCAGCTTAGAAAAGTATCTCCACTTACTTTGCATGTCTTTTTTCATCATCCCGGTTCAGGTTTGCCACATACCCTTCAAGATATTTTTGGAGTTCTTCAAAAGTCCCCACTGTTTGGTTGAATGTTCTAAATAATAAAATGAATAAAACAAAAAGCTCAGGGCTGAGAGTTAACCACTGCAACCTGCCATTCTTCTTAAGCTTATGAAAGCCTATTTGTATGGTTACTCAAAACTTTGCAAACTGTTTTTCAATAACTTATTTACATTCAAGTTGCCATCACATGTAGATAGAATAGTTATTGGAAGTTATATAATTGATGCCGTGAGTTTCTGAAAGCAAAGAGGCTATCAGTGGGAAGAGACGACATTTCTGTAATTTTCTGCCTTGTGGTTCAGGTTTATTAATATAGTTCTTTTTTTTTAAGAAGACTGAGGAAAGGAAATAGGCTACATGATGTGTTTACTGGGAGGAGAGTTTGGGGGAGAATGGATACATGTATATATATATGGCTGAGTCCCTTAGCTGTCTATCTGAAACTATCACAACATTGTTATAATAGGCTATACTCCAATACAAAATAAAAAGTTAAAAACAAACAAAAAACCCCTAAAACAATGATTGACTTGTTAATGTAAACAAAAACAGTTTATCATGAGCTTATGAATTAATAAACATTTAAAAAATACTTTCTAAAAAAGAGAGTGGAAAGGAAATAGCCTACATGATTTGTTTACTGCATCAACAGGTTACATGCATTACAGATTTTTATACTTTGCTTAATCAAATTAAGCTATTTATTTTTAAAATCAAAAATAAAATTTACTTCTTCTTTAGCCCTAGATAATACTAATTATTTTACATTCCTAAATGATTAAGTCCAAATATTTTACCTTAATGGTTCTCTGAGGCTCAGCCAACATCTTTCCCTTGACTTCTCTCCCCTCAGGGATCACACGCTTGTTACTGGTCCCATCTAATCACCCTGTCCCAAGTTCCCCATCTCTGGGAATTCTTACATAGGAACTGCCCATGAGGAAAAAATAATCCCCTGCCTCACCTAACAAATCTATCCTCTGGATTATCCTTCCAGTGCGTCCCTCACTCCATACAATCTACCTTGATTCGTCATTGCCAGGATGGTGCTCTTCCCCACTAAAAACAGTATCCTTCTAGAAACCATGCTTTATGCACCTCAGTAAATCTTAAGCTCTTGGACATAACAAAATGAAAGGAATGAAAATTTACCTCAAACTACCTAAAACTAATAAACCATCTTATTAATGTATTAGTGCCACATACTGACTGCCTAGCCCTGAAGACCCCTATCCATATTTAACTGATCACCAACCTATACTTACATTAGTGAGTATATCTTTTTTTTTTTTTTAGATTTTTTGATGGGGGCCATTTTTAAAGTTTTTACTGAATTTATTATAATACTGTTTCTGTTTTATGTTTTGGATTTGTGGCTGTGAGGCACATGGGCTCTTAGTTCCCCACCCAGGGATCGAAACCACACCTCCAGTAATGGAAAGTGAAGTCTAAATCACTGGACCACTATGGAAGTCTGGATATTTTTCACTCCCCATTCAAATCTACTCTCTTCTCTACCCTGCTCTGTGAACTGTCCTTTGCTGACTAGAGAAGTGAGAAACAAAACAATATTATTTCAAATTTCCAAGGGTTGAAATTTTCAAGTAAAAGTAAATACTTCTTGTATAGGTCACCATTATCTTGCTATGGAACTAACTGAAGTATTGTTGTAAACAAATTTTATTTTTTAACTGTAAGTGACATCGGTGTCAGAGTTCTCTAGAAAATCTCTGCAAACTAAAGTCAAGTTTAAACAGCTGCCACATTATAGTTGTAACTTTCAAATATGTATTTTTTAAAATGATGAATTAGAAAAGAAGAAATAAAGAGCCATAGGCTTTCAACCACTACACTGCATTGCCCTTTATTCAGACAACATGTGGATCATTTCCTGCATGCCAAGGACTCTGTCAAATTCTGGCACAACAACAGCAGTGAACAAAGTAGATGTTTCTGTTCTCATGAAGGAACTAAAGTGTGGGAAGACAGATGCTAAACAAAGCCATCACATCAAGTGTGAACAATGGTGTGAGGGTACTACGGGCAAATTACCATGGGATCTTAATCTAGCCTTATAAGTGATAACTACAATGAACATACAATTTATCATCCAAAATGAACACTTTTCAGAGTGAATGGGACTGCCAATCATAAAAATATTAGAATAACCAGAACGGTCCCAGGAAATTCAGGATGTAGGGCAACTCAGTCATACCTGACATCCAGTTTCTCTCACACACAGGATAAACTCATGTAACTTTTAATGTCTCACTGTGTCTAACAGGTCAGTACATTGTATGTTATAAGAATCTCAACTATGCACATGTAAATTATGCATTTGAAAAGTATAAGTTTCCAAATAAGTTATAAAATCTATAAAAACCACTCTGTCCTTTATATGGATTATGAATACATGAGATATTGCACAAACATTTGGTTACATGATTACAGTAAATTTTAAATCCAGAGCAACTGATAAGATCTTACCACATACACACAGCTAAAGCTCTTTAGCACATGCATGTATTTTTAAGGAACTCATACGGAAAACAATGCATCGTCAGGGCAATACCATATCAATATATTTGAGAGCTGCCACCAAAGATTACCTTCATTTGAATATACTTGCACTTTCTAACCCCATGCCTTTTTTATTTTTTAAGTTTTACTTCTCCTGGAAAGACTTCTACATTTCCTCTTTGCCTAGAAAGCTCCTATGAATTTTAAGCCCCAATTCTACACTTAAAAAATAAAGTAAAACTTTTCCCACTTCACGACAGTGTGACTGCTTCTCTTTCTGAACACATGCTGTGGGAACCTAATGGCATGGTGGAAAGACTGTTAAAAGGAACTAGAAGACCTGGGCAGGAGCCTTTGCTCCATTTCAGATGACACTGTTGGGGTAGTTCTTGAACTGACCTGAACTCACTTTTCTTATCTGTAAGGGAAAGATTAAAGAAACTCAAAGTGATACTAAGAATTGTTATTCTATGTGTGATGATGGATGTTAACTAGACTTACTGTAGTGATCATCTTGCAATACATACATACATTGGATGATTATGTTGTACCCCTGAAACTAGTATAATGTTATATGTCAATTATACTTCAATTAAAATATAATTAAATAAATAAAAATTATTAATTTTTTAGGCATGCTATGTTATTGTGGTCATTATTATAAATAACACTTAGCTTTTAGAGATGCTACTAAAACTCATAGATGAAATAATTTTATGTTTCTGATTTGCTTGAAAATAGTATGGAGAAGATAGGAAGGAGATGGCAAAGTGGTACAGATAAGGTTTTAAACGATAATTGCTGTACTTGCATAACTCAATATCATCCTATTTTTTAATATGTTTGAAACTTTTCATAATAAAAAGATTTTATAAAATAATCCAAAATTCTTTTCAGCTCTAAACCTCTATGATGCTATGTTATCTAAATAGCATATAAATATCTAAATAGCATATAGCTATCTAAATCTCTATGATGCTATGATGCTATGTTAAATAAAATAATAAATATTTTATTTAATTAGCAATCAATTACATACTCCTGTGACACTCATCATTATACTATTTCATATCAGCATTTCATAAGAGTATGCCCTGTTTCTTTGACCACACAAAGCTCTGGTATACTTGAATTTCCTTTTTCACATCTACATAGTCAGCAAATATTCAACTGATTAATGACAGACTGAAGGAGTCAGATTCAAATATGATTCGAAGTGAGTTAAGGACACTGAGATATTCTAAAAAAATAACCTCAGACACTTAGAGATTAATGTTGACACACATCTCTTCCAAATTACTACAAATGTTAAATTAAAACTTCTCTGGAAATACATCTAACTAATAAGCATTTTATATTTTGAGAGAGATAGGTTTTGTTAAATTTTTGACTGCTTAGAGCATTTCACAAATAAATTATGAAATTCTTCAGTGTG
Source organism: Dama dama (assembly GCF_033118175.1). Lineage (NCBI taxonomy): Eukaryota > Metazoa > Chordata > Mammalia > Artiodactyla > Cervidae > Dama > Dama dama. Next base: position 20,729,478 of record NC_083686.1, on the reverse strand, counting down.
TGGTGTGTGGAAAAATCCATGAGTCCTAACAAGCTTGTTTCTCTGGAAGATGCAGAATTTAAATCAGTCTATTGCTGATATTTATGTACAAACTCTGCTCACAAAATATTTAGCCCGTCAGCATCTGCCGCTGCCACAGACAGATTCAGATCAGAAGGCCTGGTTCCTTCCCATGAATTTTAATAGAATGTCCTCGCAGCTGAGTATTGGCCAGCGTTTCCAAATGGTGATGAATGGGAAGACAGATGGGCCCTTGGAGTAACAGAAGGCCAAGTCTTCAAAGGTGGCAATTGCCGGCATTCTCTAACAACATCAGTATACTCACTCTCGATCTATAACCAGGCATGCAACATCATTTTCTTCGGCGATAATGTTAGCTGATCTGACATCTTCACTGCAGACAAAAACAGGAAAGTCAATTTTCTAGTGAGAAATTAGACATCTATTTTTATTAGGGAATCTGCGACTGATATGAAACAGCATCACTTAAACCTTCCAAAGATGATGTGTTTTTGTAACATCATAATTTACACTCCACCCCTTCCTCCCCAAAAAAAGATTTGAAATGTTTCCTAAAAATATGATGTGCACGAGGAATCCAGAGGAGAGTAAGATAAATGCACTGGGAACGTCAAGGAGTCAGTGAGCGCAACCGTGTATGGAATTTCATTCTGCGTTCTGTGCCAGCACAACTAAAATAGCTCTCCTCTGATCAAACAGGAACTGCTAATTAATAAGCAGTCAAAATTGAAATGAACTGATCAAAGAAATTTATAAGAAAAACCTTGAATGAGTAACTTATAATGAACCAAACAAGAAGAAAACCCAGAGAAAGTGCCACATCACCTGGTGAATTAAAGGAATATTAAAACCTTTCATTTTATAGTCTAAGATGTACAGTTTCCATGAAAATCCCTGAAATCAAAACATGTCTTACAACTGACAGTGAGTCATAGTGTAATTAGTAGCACTGTCTTTCGTTCTCAGGGGTAAACAATATATTAGTGACTCTAACAGTAGTTCCCTTAAATACAATGAGTTATGGCACATGATCTAATGATGGTAAATTTAATTACCTAATGAATACCAAGGGTCAAGCATTGGGGAAAGTATTTCTGTAGTTATCTTTATTTATATTATTTTTACTCCTCTATTAGTCACAAACTAGAGACCCCGAGGAAAGGTACATCCATATGATACCCAGTGCTCTGAAAGTGATTGCATTTAAGGTAGCCTATAGCAGCAAGCATGTTAAGACTGCTTTTAACAGCTTCCCCAAAAATGGCATCACACCAAGTAGAGTTCCCTCATCTTCCATAGTGACAGGACAGGGAAAACTTTGACAGCCTATCTCTCACTCCAGAGAAGTCCCCTATGCACATCACTGGCTTCCAGATGCCTTCAGACATAACCCACAGCCCCTCCCAAGTTTACAGGGTCCTTGCTAGAAAACATTGGTGAAAACATTTCAGCTTAATGTGCTTTTGAGTTGGGAGCTGGGTAGTTTTTTCTCGACTTGTATGTGTGTAAGATATCTATACAGATATGATCCTGGATATGGGTCAATTATTTGATCTGTAAGTTAAAAAAAAAAAAGAGGCATGACATCCTTTTCACTTGTCAGTATCATGATTTTGACTAGGAATATCCTTTACAAAAAGTTTATAAGTATTAGATGTTTACAATACACATATGTTTCTTTCGTAATAACTGTGTAAGTGTCATGGATTTAAAATGCACATAAAATGTCATGCACATAAAATGCTGAAGGAACTCCTGGGCTATTTAACATCAAATCATGTAAATACACAGAATATAAGGAATACTGAATCAGTCAGTGGCCCTAAAAAGTGACAGCATAAAAATACACAAAAATGAAAAAATATATGCATCCAACTCTCCTTCTCATGGATTCTAGCTTTACGTTTTAAATGCTTTGGGGAGCAGAGTGTCTTTATTAAATATAAATTCCCATGTTTCTCATGGGAAAATACTATAATTGGCTGTCTGCAACAGAGAGCATAAATTATTTCAGATCCAGCATAACCAGACAGCATTTTTCCTTTTAAAGAGTTATTTTGAGTCTATGGTGTATTTATAACATTCTCTGCACTTTTGGACTTTAGTAATTTTGCTTGGGGGTATGAGAAAAGTAATGTGTTAATGTTAAGAACAAACACACTGAAGTCTTGAATAATGATATTACATGAGTGTATTCATATTCTATCATAAAAAAGCAAACAGAAAGAGGATTACTTCCCTGTTATTGAAACAAGTTTATTACCCGCTAGAAACTGGAAAACAAAAATTCAACTTGTCTTTAAATTCAATTTTTAAATTGTTTACAAAATAACCATAACTTAGCTTACTAAGTTTTTAAGTAGCTTACTTTTCTTTAAAAACTAAGAGCTTTATGATTTTTAAAGAACCAAATTTGTTTTCGGGTAATTTATGAAGATTTTTTCATTGCTCTATACCTAATGTAATCCTAACATGTCAATCAGCAGAATTTGTAGGCTTCACAGACAAAAATTAAAAAGGAAGAAATATGAGCAGAAACGTTACTCATTTTTATAAGTATAAAGATGAAATAAAAAGTATTTAATAATAACATAAATTTTAAGTGTTTTCTTAACTAATTTCAAGCATTCATTTAAAAACATGTAGTTCCAAAAAAAAAAAAAGGGGGTGTTGCTCAAAATTCTAACTTGATCTTTTATAAAGTTACCTTATTTAAGAAAAATTTTTTTCAGACTTGAAGCTGTTTTCTGAATTCCAGGAAGCACATAATACCTCCTGAGACATTTGATTAATCTTTACAAATATTTTTCCATAAGTTAGGTCAACAGTAAATAAACTCATATCTCAAAAGGCCAAAGGTTCAGGTAGAAACGTCAAATACACTATTTTGAGCTGTTTTTAAAACTTGCAATATGAGCGTATAAAAATCCTTAAGAAAATACTACTTTTGACATAATGATTTAAAATCACAAAAATATGGGAAGTTATTATTTGATCATTTTTAAAGGGTAAAACAGGAATGTATAAAAACACGTTCTTACAGGAAAATTAAAATTTTCAATTTCTTCTCTCTTTTCAACTAAAAATTCTAATAGAATACCAATTTTATTTTCACTAGCAAACTTAGAAGACTTTGTGAATGTCTTCCTGTGGAAAATTAGTACACTTATTTCCTGCTTAACAATAAAATTTTTAGAAGTCAGTAAAATTGCTGTTTATTTCCTAGATAATTGGTAGCTCCATTTGACAACTCTACATGGGTAAGAAGTACACATGTAAAACAACCAAAGAATTCTTTAAGTGTGGTATACAAATTCATGAACTCACCTGATAAGAGCTTTTTCTCCAAAATATTCTCCTTTCTGCAGTGTTTTTATTAGCTGCGGTTGATCATGGCCTTCAGTACTTTGGGTGACTTTTACCTAAATGATGTCAAACAACAGAAGAAAAGAGAGAGAAGAAGAAAAAAAAAAGGAGAATCTGAACACATACCCATTCAACCAGACTCTCCTGACCTATATAAATTTGACTCAACAAGGAAAAAAGACAAGTCTTTGCTTTATTCTTGCAGCAGTTAGAATCATCTAACTATACTCATTTCATTTGGATGGACTGAAAAATCCTGTGATTCAACACAATTGAATGACTCCACCTTTTGTAAGAGGAAGCTTTCATTCAAATCTCACTGCTCAAAATATTTTACATGAATCCAGTTATTTCTTCCTAGGGATGCTCAAGGAAAATAATAATGGCCCTATGGGAAATTTATTTTTTCAAAACACCAAACAGGGTTGACAAGTCAATCAAGAATAAGACTGAATATCAGGAATTCTGAATCTCATGTTCCTGACTAACTTGTTGATTTCTGCGCACCCTCTAAAACTGAAAGAAAAATGAGTACATGGAGGAGAGTCCACAACTTTCATGACAGTCTCAGTGTGATCCACAGTCCAGGAAGCCAGAGTCAAACAAAAATGTCAATATTCCTTTTTGTGGTTAGAATTATTCCAGTTCAACATGCTAAGAAGGGTTGCTTTGTACTGGTTTGAAGTTCTGATGAGCATTTATTAATAAATTTCAAAAAGTTTAAATGATAAATGCAATTTGTTTATTAACCAGAATTCTTTCAAACCATGAGGTCCAGATTGGGGAGAAATGATGAAAAGTGGTGCAGTGTTCAAGAGTTTCTAAAACTATTTTGTTAATTTTTTTTCCATTGCTGGGGGCTCCATCCTAAGTTCAACCACAAAGCAGTTTACAAAGGGCAGTGTCTAACTCTGTGATGATAAACTCTTCCGGGGAAGGAAGAGTGTAAGTAAAAAGCTGACACTTATAGAGATATAGATTCTTAAGATTTTATCTTTTCCTTCAGTATTTCACAAATGCTTTTTGTTTCTGAGGAACACTGCAAAGAGTCAACCTAGGAACAACTGGCAACATGTTAGCCACTCACTATCTAGGTAAAGGAATATATTGCATATATTAGTGTAAATATGTTGCATATGTTAGTGCAAATTTCTCACCAGCATATAAATCATATTGAGCTGCTGTGTATGAATTCAAGTTCTCAATCATATTATTCTACTGCATGAGGCCTGATTGTTCTGTCAGTTATCTAGTTCATTCTCTACCTGTTGTTTGTCTACCTGTGGGATGGGAAAATATTACAGCCCTTGATCTTGAACCTTGGGCTGAGAATCACACAATCAGAGCTGGAAGGGACCTTTAGAAATAATCCAGTCATTTTATACACAATGAAATGAGGTCCAAAGAAAGTCAAGTGACCTGACTAAGGTCACTAAGAAATTACTATTGCAGCCAGAACCCATGATGAGTTTCCTGTGGCCCCAAACCCAGTGCTCAGACCGCCCCCCTTCCCCCTCCTCCAACCCTCACTTCCCCAGGTGTCTTCTGAGCAGAAGCTCCGTTAACCTGCTCAACGCAGATGACTTAGGCTGCAATACACAACACTGCTGCTTTTATGGCAAACAGATTTGAAATGCTTCTTTAGATGTACTTTAAGTAAGCTTTAATTAATATTTACCTTTCCTTTTGCTAAAATGAAAAACGTACTTCCTTCCTCCCCCTCTCTAATAATGTAATCTCCTTTGTCATAGTATTCCTATTGGGATGAAAGAAAAAGAAAAGGTTAGCTGCAGCAGAGATATACAGATGAAGACATAAATGAGACAGAACTTGTGTTTTTTATTCTTTTTTCTTTTTTCCTCTCTGCTTCATTTATTTCCACCATTTTATCTTCTACCTCACTTATCCTATCTTCTGCCTCCATTATTCTACTGTTGGTTCCCTCCAGAGTGTTTTTGATCTCATTTATTGCATTATTCATTTTTAATTGACTCTTTTTTATTTCTTCTAGGTCCTTGTTAAACATTTCTTGCATCTTCTCAATCCTTGTCTCCAGGCTATTTATCTGTAACTCCATTTTGTTTTCAAGATTTTGGATCACTTTTATTATCATTGTGTTTTAGAAATGAACATTCCACACCCATTTCTGCTATGTTTTGCTTATGGTAACTGTGATCTTCTTAAATATTGTAGTCAAAAGCCATGGAAAAGTAAGAAGACTTTTGCTTGTTTACCTGAATTTATGTTTATCGTTCACAAACACACAAAAAATATTCACCTGGAATACTGTCAGGCATGGACACGGAAGACATGAAGAGAAATGAGAGCAAGGTAATTATCAGAGATATACAAGTGAGCTTCACCCAAATAATCTAAATATAAACTGTCTAGGGAGTTGCAACAATCTGAAACTGGGTCTAGAGTTTAGAAAAAGAGCAAATATTATCTTATAAATTGAAAATACTATCCCCACTGGGTATGGAGGAATATCAGTCTCAATTCTTATTCCTTGCAAAGCAATGGTTGGGAACATTATACACAATCCATATGAAAGGAGCTCTTTCATATGGATTCTCTCCAAAGATTTATATCATGAAAAGTTGACATTAGAATTTTTTACATGTAAATTCTGTTCTTCAACAAAGTTTAAACTCGTGAAATCTCAAATTATCATTTATTTCTTTTGTTTCCCTCATATAAGTGTGTGTAATCAGAGAATTTTTAGGCAGGGAAAAGTAATTCATCCACCTGTCAGACCAAAAGAGTAATTCAGTCTCTTAGAAAATACAAGATGGATTAAACTGTCCATCCCTACTTTCCTTTAATTTGATATTGCCTCAGCGTCATAGAACTAAGATGGATATCTTAATTTACACAAGCAAAAATGGGCTTATTTAATTTTTGTAAAAGGCATAAAGAACAACATAATAGCTCCCTTATTTTTCTTTTAGAGTTGAAAATAAAATCCAAACAACACTACTTTTGTGTCTGCTATATTTCAATACATTTTTTGGTCATTCACACTTAAAACAGATTTACACTTATGGAATAAGTATTACTCCTGATACTAATAAACATGTCTTCTATTTACATAGCACAGTGTACGTTCTGCAAGATATTTCAATGTCTTGTGGTAGGAAGCATAGTATCTTCGGGGAAAAAGTACTTTCAAGCCATAGAAATATAGATTCAAATCTCAGTTCTGCTTTGAATTTCACTTTCATCAATCCATAAAATTCAAATAACATTTACTTTCAAAGACTGAGAGAATATAAGTGCATTATTTTTCTATTGCATCTGTAAAAAAATAACCACACATACTTAGTGGCTTGGAACAACCCCCATTTATTATCTCAGTTTCTGTGGGTCAGAGAGTTGAGGCATGGTGTGGCTCAACAGAATTTCTGTGTTCCGGGTCTCTCAAGATTGAACTCAAGGTGTGTCAGTAGGGCTGTGTTCCTTTCTGGAGGCTCCAGGAAAAAACTTGCTCTCAAGTGTAATCACATTGTTCGCAGAATGTAGTTCATGGAGGTTGTAGAACATGGTTCCATTTTCCTGTAGGCTGTGAGCTGGGGGCTGCCTCTTAGCACCCAGACACTTCTTTCCTGTCGTTTCATGGAGCCTGCTATGTTTCAGAACCAGCAGTTGCACATGGCATTTTTCACACACTTGGAATCTCTCTGACTTCCACTTCTGCTGCATCTCTCTGACTCCAGCCTGAGAAAATTCTCTGCTCATAAGGCCTCGTGTAATAATATTTGACCCACCTAGACAGTCCAAGGTAATCTCCCTATTTTAAGGTCCTAAACCTTAATTGGGCTTCCCAGGTGGCACTAGTGGTAAAGAACCTGCCTGCCAATGCAGGAGCCATTAAGAGATGCAGGTTCGATCCCTGGGTTGGGAAGATCCCCTGGAGGAGGGCATGGTAACCCAGTCCAGTATCCTTGGTGGTACTCAGGGCTTCCCTGATAGCTCGGTTGGTAAAGAATCCGCCTGCAAGGCAGGAGACCCCAGTTCGATTCCTGAGTTAGGAATATCTGCTGAAGAAGGGAAAAAGCTACCCACTCAGTATTCTGGCCTGGAAACTCCATGGACTGTATAGTCCACGGGGTCATAAAGGGTCAGACAGGACTGAGCGACTTTCACTTTCATTGGGCTTCCCTTGTACCTCAGTCAGTAAAGAGTCTGCCTGCAATGCAGGAGACTTGGGTTTGATCCCTGGGTCAAAAAGATCCCTGGAGAAGGAAATGGCAACCCACTCCAGTATTCTTGCCTGGAGAATTCCATGGACAGAGGAGCCTAGCAGGCTATAGTCATGGGGTCACAAAGAGTCAGACACAACTTAGCGACTTTCACTACTTCACTTCACTAGAAACCTTAATTACATATTTAAAGTTGCTTATGCCATGTAACATAACACATTCATGTTCCAGGATTCAGGGTCTAGACATTTACTTTGGAGGGAGTCCATTTTTGCCTACCACCTGAAGTCAACTAAAGACAATAATTTTTGATGAATTAAAAGCTCCTGAAACATAGCAGATGACTAATGATTGCTATGTTAAGGAGGAGCATGAGAATGGTTTGCTTAGCTGTTACTTAAATCTGACCTTAGTTTCCTATTCTGTCGAATTGAGATGGTATGATCTACCACTCCTAACAATGTGTGAGGACTAGGTGAGACAGTCAAGTTGGTGACTGTTAATTCCTGTGAAAGAGGCTGTGAGCTGGTCATCAATGTTTTCCACAGGTAAACCACATTCCCCAGCCTCTCTGCTATTAGCTGTGGCCATGGGATTAACTTCTAGCTATAAGAGTCTAAACAGAAGTGACACATGCCATTTCCAGGCCAAGCCCATGATGGGTTGCAGACATATGCCTTCATACTTGTGCCCCAGTGGCAATGGCATGACCAGGAGAGATCTTGGGAGAGGGACCGTGTTGCAGATGGCAGAGTGGCCACCAGCTCGAGTGCTTGAAGGTCCTGTATAGCCACACAGGACCATTCTCCCTGAACTGCTATGTGGGCAAGAAACAAACTTCTATTTTACTTGGAAAATAATATTTTGAGTTTTTTACATCACAGGCTGCTTACTCACCTTTCTCATTTTAGCTCTATCACAAATGTTCACTCCATTCAAGCGCGATTTTACTGTTGAGATGACTGTGATCCAGGAAGGTTGAGTGACCATGATACCTCAGTCCAGGCATCTTCATGACAGAGCTAAGGTTCAGTTCTCTTTACTGAAACTGCTGGTTTTAGGACTGACATGTGACACACTCCTGTTTCAGTCAATCTGCCCTCAGTCTCTCCTGTTCCCTTCTCAATCCCAGCCCCCATTACCCACAAGGAATCGAAGGAATCTGGAGAGTTTCTGAATTGCTAATAGGCTGTTCCTTCAGTTATTATATAGCCTCTGGTCTGCGTGGATGTGCAGCTTTAATTTCTATCTGTCGGATAAGCTAAGAGGGAGAAGCTAGAAAGGGAACACTGAGAAAGAGCTTTGTTGTTTCCTAAGCAGCAAGATTCCTAACAGTATTTTTCCTAGCGATGGGTCTTTGTCACCCAAAACCATGGGAGGAAGATAAATAATACCTCCCAGTGTGTTGACAGTAACTTCATAGATCAGAAAAGGCTGGGGATGTAGGTCAGACCAAAAATATATAGTGGTAAGTACTGGCTACGATGCCAGACTGGCCAGTGTTTGTCAACTGAGGAGTGTAGCCAGTCTAGCCAGGGTGGTCACCAAGACCAAAAGGAGAACTGCAAACAGTGTGGTTTGCTGTCCTGGGTTACACTGCAAAGGGGTCCCTTAGAGGACCAAGAAGCCACTGACCCTATCCTGCGAAGCAAAGATTTTCGAGCATTTTTTACTCTGGCCTACAGTAATTAAATGCATTTTACATGTATGCCCCCATACACACATGTAAGCATGGACACACACTTTTGTATAAAACAAACATGTGAACAATACCTATGCTTACTACTCTCACTTTTTGTAACTGTTCCTCTAAATTGATTTCATGACCCACTAATGAGTTATGCCCACAGTCTAAAAAAGATGTTTTTAAAAGATGTCTAAAAACCCTGAGAGTAGTTATTCAGTATCATGGCAAGACAGGAAAAAAAAAGGAAATCAATTCCAGGGCAGACTAAGAGGCAGAGGTCAGAAGAAAACCATAAACAGCGACAGTTCAAGATGAAAGAGTTTTTTATGTAAAGAAAATGCTCATTCTGTGATAGCAAAATGCTAGAGCCTGAGTGTCTGTAAATAGAAAATATGAAACTAGAATTAAAATCCAAGTTGATAGAAGGCAAAGACAAAGAAGAAAGCCTATGATTGCCTTAGCTTCTTTAGTGTGTGGCTAGAAATCTTCATTACAAATACATATTGATGATACACAGAAGTATGATCACACACACATGCACTTACACACACACAGACCCTGCATCATGTGACCGTATACCTAAGTTGATTGTTTAAAAAACTGTATACAGAATAGCAAAAACCATCACCCTATTGTAAAGTAATTATCTTCCAATTAAAATAGATAAATTAAAACACACACACTGTATTCAGTTATTTGGGTTTGTTACCAGCTGTTTTCTGCTTGTCCAAGTTATTTATCTCAGAAATTTTAAATGAAACACATCTGGATCAGGTGAACCCTGTCAACCATTCAGGCATACTTTAGTATCTGATGCCTTATCAGAGCCTACAAAATGAAAACCTACAGAAATTCCTCCATTTAGGTGAATCCACAGTATGGAATTTTGTAACTGAAACACTGAGAAAGCCCTTAGAGTGTGGCCTACCACGCCTTTATTTGATAGATGAGACCTTGATCCCCACCACAACTGACATCTGCAATGGACAGACACTTGACCACAAACCCTAATCTCCAGACTTTGGACTAGTTAACTTTCTCACTGAGCCACCCAGACTTTAACTAACAGGTCCATAAACTGGCAAAATCCTCAACTATCTCAACTTTCTTATGGTTCTGGGTGTAATCATTAAATTGAGAAAAAACTCACTGGCTTATGCAAGTGTTAGCAGGAAATATAAGAAAGGAAGATTAGACTTTCCAAAAATGATAAAAAATGGAAATCTTGTGAATGAAGAGACAGACTGTGGCAAACCCAAAATACATGTATTCTTTTCATAACTTTAAACTTTAATAAACCTAAAAATTGTATGGCTAAAGTGTGGATATCTGAGTCCTGACCCCAGAGTTTTTGATTGAGTAAGTGTTGAGGCAGTATGTGGGAACCTGCCTTTTTTTTATTGGAGGATAATTGCTTTACAATGTTTAGTTAGTTGCTGCTATACAAGAGCATGAATCAGCTATATGTATACACATATTCCCTCGCTCTTGAGCCTCCCTCTCACCCCCTTCTCCCCAATCCCACCCCCCTGGATCATCACAGAGCACCGAGTTGAGGTCTCTTTGTAATAGAGCAGGTTTCCACTAGCTATCTATTTTATACATGGTGTATATTTCAATGCTACTCTCTCCATTTGTCCCATCCTCTCCTTCCTCTGCTGTGTCCACACGTCTATTCTCTATTTCTGTGTCCCTATTCCTGCTCTGCAAATAGGTTCATCAGTACCATATTTCTAGAGGGAATCTGCCTTTGAAGCAGCACCACTGGTGATCTGATTAAGGACAAGGACATTCCACACTCCCTACCCCCACCCCACTCTTACTACACCTCATTTCCTGAAAGAGGCAGGTCAGTGCCAGGGCCACTGGGTCAAATTACCAAATCTCCATAACAAAAAGTTAGGTGACTTTTCCATCCACCGCACACTCAAATCCCACACTTCCTGGATCAATTGCCACCAGAGGAAACAGAAACTGTTCCCTCTCCTTTTATTCTACACAACTGCCAGGCGCAGAAGTCACATTGTCATTTTCATCATCATTAACAGTTACACGGCATTCAGAATCTGTGACATGTTTTAGGATGTGCATCAGTTAACTCTTAAAACCTACCAGTGAATATGTTGCTACTCTTTCCATCCTCCTTTTCTCATTAGAACACGAGAAGAGGTTTAAAGGCGATGTCTGCCTCTAGAATTGAATGCTCTGGATGATTTATGCTAAAACAATAAATGCTTTTGGAATACCGCACATTCAGCCCATTTGGTCCAGCAGTTCAACAGACAAAGTCTTAACAAACTCATCAGATCTACTGCTTGGTGATGAGAAATTCCAATGCTCCCCCTGCACCCTCTGCACAAAAACTTAAAACCACCCAAATCAACTCCTAAATAGTACACCAGATTCAGCCTGTTTTTCTCAAAGATTATGGAGTCAGTTTGTGGGACAGCTGTCCCTGGAGTTCAGCGGGGGCTCTGCAACTCCAATGCATTAGTGATTGGCTGCTGTCAAGACCCTGCTGATGGGTTATTAGTCCAAGCTATGCTGGTAAATTATATACTTTTCTTAGTGCTAAATAGATCCCATGACTCTCCTGTTAATCACTTTCGAATTTGAGAGTTTTCACACATTACAGTGACACATTTGTTTGCCAGGTATGAATAAAGAGCCCTTTATAAACTGTGCTGCTGTCTGCAAAGGCGAATATATAATAAAGCCTTTCTAGGGTGTTTTAAATGATGAGACTTTCAAACTCGAACTGTGTGTTAATTAATACTAGGTTGGAGACCCCCCCCCCCCGCCCCCTATATATTCTGTAGCTATTGCCTGTGGCTGCTATAAATATGTCTAATTTACCGTTTATTTTTAATGATACTAAATTTTAATATTTGCTGTCAGCATGGAATTCCCCTCTGGTGAATCTACTCTATTAGTATTATATTAAAAACAGATTTCCTCGGTTCACAAAAAAAATACATGGCCTCTCCAGTTTAAAAAAAAAAAACACTCAGAAATTAGGATGAATTATTAATTTGTAACATCTGTGATTGGGTTATGTTACACTGAGAAAATCCCATGAGATGCAGGCAAGCAGTCCTCTTGAAAATGACTTCATATGTGAGCGCTCTGGGGACACAAGGCCAAGCACTGTGTCACCATGGCCTGTCCTTGATAAATGGCTGGATGGGGTCCATGAATTGTAAATGGAAACATTACTGGTGTCACTTACGCTTAAGGATGAAATGGTTGGTGCTCCCTTCTCAACAGATATTAGTTTACATTGTATATTGTGATTGACAGAGGCATGAATCTGTCAACAATCAGTCTGGAGGGTTTTTTTTTTTTCTGTCTCCCACTGAGAACAGCTTTATAAAAGCTTAAAGTCGACATGTGATTCCTTTCCTATTCCTTACTACCTTTAAATTCCCTAAAAGCCATTTGGGTTTCACTGAAATTAACCCCCCTCCCCCCAAAAAAGTTAGAAGTTATTTACTTTGAATATTAATCTCTGAAGAGGTTTTCATATAATGCATATTATTAGAATCCAAGGTACATGTCAGAAAAGCATTATTCACGAAAAGACTTGACTAGGCTTGGACTAGATCCAACCATCTGTGTGATCCCTAATATGAGTTTTTGAACATGTTCCAATATGCCTCTTTTCCCTAGATGTTAAAATAGGTAAAGTGCTTCTTAAGTGCAGAATTTGTTTGGTTTTTTTTTTTCAAATGTCTTTTCATAGCCTAGAGTTTTCAAGTATGGAGTATTTCATAGCTTGATTCAGAAGCTCGTCAGGAAAGTTCCAGTAATATCCTTTCTCTATTACCTACTTATGCATCACTGACTCCTTCGTACTAGGAATACTCTGTAAAGGACTGTGATGTTAACTGGTGAAAATGAAATGCCTCTTGAGTAAGGCAGATTAGTTTTATAAAATACACTAAAAAAGATTAAAATATGTAAATCTTTACACATGCAAATCCAATTTTCTTTTATATATTTCAGAAGAGTCCCTGAATCCCAATCCAGGCCCTTAATTCAGTGTGAGTTAGCCTGAAGTTTTTCTACTGTGAAAAAGTTTCCTGGTTTCTGTAGACTAGTGATCACCATCTTTTGCTTTTTATTCATTTACAAGGCTAATAATGACAAGATTATATAATCTCTTAATGAAATATATATTTTTTACTTTAAAATTTCTTACCACTTCCAAGCAGTCAATGATCTTGGTTAGTTTATCTTCAGGTAAATTCTTCAGCAAGGATACACTTCAAAATTAAAATGAAACCTTTATTTAATTATCTTCCTGAATAAAACTACAAATACACATCTCTACATAGATTTATACATGCATTTAAACAAATATTTTAATTTTTCCAAAGTAAACCTCCATATATATCATACATAAATAACTGAATTTCAAAACCATATTTCAAATATACTGAAATTATATGATCACATAAAACAGCAGACATTTATCCTAGGCAAATAAATAAAAATTGTAAGACACCATGAAAGGAAAATGACCAAATTTTGTTTGGAGAAAAAAAAATGTTTATATTTATTGTTGGCTTCTAAAGTGAATCACATCCAGAAATGTGTTCCACATTTCAATATCTCTTTTATTAGCATGAATGAGGTCCTCCACTTCCAGAGGAGGATCAGATTTTCATCTAAATCCTGTAATTAAGTTAAGACTGAATCCAGGGGGAACATAGGAATTAGCATGGAAATGATCTTTGATTATTAGTCATATTGTACAATCTTTTAAAATTAATGGTAGCCAGAGGCATGTAATAAGAACAGAGAAGGAAAAGAACATTGAAATTATTTGAAAAAACAAAAATTCCACTCAGTATTATTAACTAATCAATATGATTAAATTGTACTTTTAAAGAAATTTCTACTTTACCCATCTTCACTCAGGACTGTTGATAGAATTTCTGTGAAGTAAATACTTTTTTCTTACCATCTAAAATTTGACACCGCTAAGGAAAAAAATGATGCTGCTCCATAAATACACAATTGGGTCTGATTTTCAAAACGAGAGCTCTAAACTGATTCTTTTTTTTTTTTTTTTTTTTCATTTATTTTTATTAGTTGGAGGCTAATTACTTTACAATATCTAAACTGATTCTTGCACAGTGCTTCAGGAGGCATGTAGCCAGGAGCTGTGTCTAAGAACTTTTGCATCTGAATCATTTGTAATTGCCAAACACTGGAACACCCCCAGTGGTAGACCAGTAAATGTACTGTGGTTGAGTCAGCTGACAGAACTCTACAATAGAAGAAATGACTGCAGTAACCAAGTAGATGAAACTTAATAAAAGGAATTGAGCAAAAAAATGACTTGCAAAAATAATGCCAATTTTGTAAAATTCAAAACTAGGCCAAACCAAGCTATGGGCAAAATAATAAGGAATACCAAGTAGATGAACTTTAATAAAAGGTATTGAGTAAAAAAATTGACTTACAAAAATAATACCAATTTTGTCAAATTCAAAAGTAGGCTAAATCAAGCTAGAGGCAAAATAATGAGAAATACCAAGGTTATGATTACTAAACTTCAGATTACAGACTAAACCAAGGAGAGGAGATACCCCAAGGAAGGCTAGAAAATGACCTTAGGAGAGCGTATGAGAACCCCGTCAGCACTGCTAGCTGTCTACTTATATCGGGCAGTAGCTTGATGGCACTCATTCTGTTATTGTATCTTATACCTTACATATGTACTGTGCATCATTTGATGTATGTCAAATATTTCATAACATGCTCAATCACTCAGTAGGGTCTGGCTCTTTGCAACCTATGGACTGTAGCTTGCCAGGCTCCTTCAGTCCATGGGATTTTTCAGGCAAGAATACTGGAGTGGGTTGCCATTTCCTTCTCCAGGCAATCTTCCCAACCCAGGGATTGAACCCAGGTCTCCTATACTGCAGGTGGATTCTTTTCTACTGAGCCATTGGGAAAGAAAATGTAAATGGAAAAAAGCTTGTTGTATATTATGAAGCAAAGACAAATGTATTTCTCTAATATGTCTTCTTACAGATGAAAAGGTAAAAGGGTTAACCAGAACCTTTTTTCCTGTATAGTGGCATTTACTGCAAGGGAATACTTTTTGTTCCTTTGGTTTAATTGATTAGCATATGCCAATTATGAAAGTTCTAATTCTGGTCCAAACTGGGATCTATAATGTTAGTGAAAAATATCTCCTATGAGCTTATCACCCTTGGGGGTTGGTAAGGAAATTAATATGAGAAAAAAATCTTTAATCTGTCTCCCATCTATGAAGGCATAGATAAGGTTTATCTTGTTCACCACTGAATTCACCATGTTTAGGCCTGGAATACATATTGGTTGAAAAAAATGTATGAATGAGATAACAAAAGAAGAAAGGAAAGTAAAAAGGAAGGAAGGACTGTGCACTAGTAAATTCTCCTGAGTTCCTTCCACTGAGGCAGAACACAGTAGATTTCAAGGTAATGAACCACTAATGCCTAGCGGCTCAGGTTTTATCTCAGACATGATGCAACCCACAGACACTGGTTATTTATGTATCCCTGTTTGGTCCTTGCATTAGTTTTAAATACAGATCTGTGTTGCTCAGTTGCTGGATTTTGAGATAACCTGTGGCTCAGACAGTAAAGAATCTACCTGCAATGCAGGAGACCGAGGTTCAATCTCTGGGTCGGAAAGATCCCCTGGAGAAGGTAATGGCAACCCACTCCAGTAGTCTTGCTTGGAGAATTCCATGGACAGAAGAGCCTGGTGGGCTACAGTCCATGGAGTGGCAAAGAGTCAGACACAAATACTAAGGTAGACCCCACAACCTGATGGCTAAGGCGTTGATTAGCATATAGATAAGGCACCTGCTTGTCATTACTGCAGCTCTCTTCCAGGAGTCATTATTGTGTCTGGGAAAGAACATCAAAGAGAGTCCACATGAAAAACCTCAATGCCCGCAGTGTTCTACTGATTAACAATGCCTCCACTCCGTATTCACTGAGTCCTCACTATGGGCTAGGCACTGCACACTCCTAAAATCACTGACTCTGCAGGGTAGTTATGCAAGATAAACTTAATTATACTTAAAAAGAACTCAGAATTTATTTTTGGAAACTGTGGGATATTTTATTATCACTTGTCATAGGTTACATACTGTTACAGTACACATCGCAACTTCAGAGACTGTCAAATCTCCCCCAAAACACACAGAAAGATTTTAAATATGAAACTTATACTTTCCAAAAAATGTTTTTAATGTGTTGCTGCCTTTTTTTAGCTATAGGTACTTGTTTCTCTATAATGCATCTAAGCACTTGGGGGTTCAGAACAGTTTACAAAATGCATGTTTCAAGGCTCCATGTCATGATGGCAAGCATAATAACATTTTTGGCAAGTTAATTTGCTACAAATAATAGTCATTAGGAAGATAGTGTGGCTATGCTAATGAGAAAATGTCTCAGGTAAAGCAAATAAGGACAGTAAAATAATTTAATATTATTTTAAACAAAGCATTATTACCTCTTGTTATCGACTTTCAAATTATAGTATATCTTTAAAAGTCAACTGAGCAACCCAAATGAATATTTTAGGAATTTTTTGGACATTATTCTATACTATGTGAAATGACTCCATCAACACAAGGGCAAAATTAGCAAGAGAAATAAATCAGTGAAAAGGCTAATGGGAATGAAACACAAATTTTCATATATAGTGGCATTTACTGCAAGAAAATACTTGTGTTCCTTTGGCTTAATCATGTGGAAAATGCTTAAATAAAAAAAGCTATAGTAAAATAATTACTCTGATAAAACCAACATACCCACAGGATGGCTAGACTACCTTCTCTTTCTGCCATCAATGCATTACTCTTACCTTCTGAGGAAGTTTCTGTACTGTTCATCTCTAGCTTGAGCTGTCCTTCTCATTATATTCTGGAATACCTCTCGATCTAGTGCCCATGTTTTAACATTGGTAATAGCTTTAGAAAAATCAAGAAAATAATAAAACACTGTTGAGCTCTTACATTAAGAAAACATTCCAAAATGTTAATCGATAAATTTTTCATGTACTGTCATAAAATTATCTTTCTTGGAAAACGCATTATTTAAACACGCAAAATGGAAGGAAGTATGATGTAAAGAATAGGTAATTTTATAACATCATTTTTGGCTTTGAAATGAACCATGATTTGGAAGTGAGCAGCAAAAGATTTCCATTCTAATTATGTTTGCTTAGGATGATATTAAAATTAGTTTGCAATTCTTAATTATACACTGCATCATCGGGATGTATTTTAGATTTGGGCTATGATACAATAGAAAGCCAGCCAGCCTACATCTATTCCAGAAAGTGAAGAATTCACAAGCAGATAATTGAAAGTTAAAGGTCTCTGCTTGTGAGTCTGTTTTTATGTCTTTTTATGTTGTTTAGACACCGTTGCTAACGAGAGCCAATATATTTTAAGAATCTCTATGGTTACTTTTACATAAAATATATAAAATCACTTTCAAAGAGATTATGCAAGACAGTTTTTGAGACAGCCTTTTCATAGGAAAGACATTAAAAGCAAGAATATAATCTAAAAAGGAAGAGAAGTAAAAGTAGTCACTCCAAAAAATCTATATGAAATTATGATAGTGAGTTGTTTTTTATAGCAGTGATGAAAGCCTACAGAATAAACCAAAATCAAAATCTCTGGTTTACTAAACTTTAGAGTGAATTAGAATTATTTTGACACTCTTGTTAAAAAATAAAGATCCCTGGGCCCCATTGCCAGAGATAGTTTGGAGTGGAGCCTTAGAATCTGCATTTTTATCAAATACTGCAACAATGCTCACACAGATAAACTAGTCCCAAACACTGAGAAACACTAGATGTAAGTTAATTCAGAAAACATGATATGACCATGAATAAAGTCAATAAAAACAAGAACCCTAAAGAGAAGCAATTGAACTAATCTCAGAAATCACTCAGGAAAACTCTCATTAATTAATTCATATCCTTTTTGATATTTACACATTTTATTGCTATAATTACTTGTTCTGATTTATAATAGGGTCATCACCTCATGGAGAATAGAAAGCAAACATTCTGGATGAGCCAAAGACAAATATCTACATAGTAAAAAGTTGACATTGGCAACTAAAGCAAATACTAGAATCAATTATGTTTAAAGCCATATTCATATTTTAAATACAGGTATCCAATGGAAAGGTTTCTTTAAGCTTGAATCATTCGGACAAGTGCTTCAGTATAAATCCCTTTATGAGCATTGCCTTTCTATTAATAAAAGCATAAGGAGCACAGCAGAAGACAAAAAGACTCAGGATGCAACAGTGACTTCGACTGTCTTTAACACTGTGTAGCAATTGAAAACTACAGCATTTCTTCTTCTGTTACCTTTCACAGAGGCAGTTCTGGTACAGTTGTATAAAATGGCTAGCTCCCCAAACGTGGTCCACATAGGGATGGATGACAGCAATTTCTCCCCTTGGAACACCTCTAGTCGACCCTCTATCCAGTAGAATGTAAGAAAACACAAATAATCAAAATCCACTGAGATTCCATAAATTAAAAGAAAACAAGCAGAAGGTACACAAAGCATTCAGGTGAGCTATCTTACGATTCTCATTATAATAAAGTGGTTAGGAATGCAGACTGAAGCCCACTCTCTATTAGTTGATTAGCATAAAGAGGTACCCACTCTGCATGGGTTCCTTGTCAATAACAGAGATCAAGTTAATAACATTTACTTCATATGGTGGTGATAAGTAAGAATTAATAAATGAAGTCACTAAGAAGAGTGCTTGAGAAAAATAATAGCAAGAGAATTAAAAGACAAGCCACAGACTGAGAGAAAATATCTTTTTTGCAAAAGATACATCTGATAAAGAACTGTTTTACAAAATACATTAATTCAAAGAACTCTTAAAGTTCTTCAATAAGAAAACAGCCCAATTAAAACATAGGCCAAAGACTTTAACAGACACTCACCAAAGAAGACATACAGATGGCAAATAAGCTTATGGAAAGATACTCCACATCACATTTATCAGGGAAAAACAAATTAAAACAACAATGAAATATCACTCTACCCCTAATAGAATGGCCAAAATTGAAAACACTGACAATACCACGTGTTGGAGAGGATGTGGAGCAATGGGAACTATCATGCACTGCTGCTGGGAATGCAAAATGGTACACCCAGTTTGAAACAGTTTGGTGGTTTCTTACAAAATTAAACACACTCTCACCATACAGGATTAACTGGTTAAAGTTGTAAACACATGGGTATGCTGAAATGAGATCTCTCTATTAAACACTCAGTAGGATGCTGGACATATAGAAAGCATTCTATAAATATTAATTATTAACATCAGGATGATTTGACCAACAAATATTACTATTTCATGAACTCAATCTGTTATGTTTTCTACAAATAGAACAACCAATTTTGCATTTTTATAAATATGTGCAAAAAATCATTAAACAATAGGCAAATATTTGTTATATGATAACTGTAAAAATCTGTGAAACCCACCTGCCAGTACAAAGATATGGTTTCCTGGTTCTCCTTGCTTAATAATGTAACTCCCTTGCTGGTAGCTTCTCCCATACATGCATTCCACCATGTCTTTGATCTGTTGAGGATCCAATCTCTTCAGAAATTGATTTTTATTAAGGGCATCTGTAATGAGCTTCTTCTCACTGATGTAATGGAAAGGAAATGTTGAGTTACAATTAGTGAAAAATATCTTTATTCTTAATATTACTACCCATGTGTTTTTACAACTTTAACCAGTTAACCCTAAAGGATTTCAGCCCTGAATATTCATTGGAAGGACTGATGCTGAAGGTGAAGCACCAATACTTTGGCAACCTGATGTGAAGAGCTGACTCACTGGGAAAATCCCTGATGCTAGGAAAGACTGAAGGCAGGAGGAGAAGAGGGTGACAGAGGATGAGATGGTTGGAAGGCATCACCAACTCAATGGACATGAGTTTCAGCCAACCCTAGGAGATAGTGAAGGACGGGGAAGCCTGGTGTGCTGCAGTCCACAGGGTCCCAGAGTCGGACACGACTTTGCAACTGAATAACAACAATAACAATTTACAACTTTTCTGGCAAGGACAAAAATTCTTTTCTAGCTCCACCAACACTTGACCCTTATAACTACCATTCATTATGTGGAAGTTCTTTGAAAATATCTTTGAATATTTTTCTGCTAATCATGATGAAATCAATTTTATCATCTCTCTTAATTGTCATCATCACAAATGTAGCAATCTTCAAGATCTCTAGGTGCAATACTAATGGACATATGATTTTTAAATGGAAAGGGGGCAGGTCTATTTGATAGATAGAAGGTTATGTAAGAGTCTATAACACAGTACTCATTCATTAGTGTATACACATACCTAATTCTTATGGTGCTAGTCATTTTTATCTTATTTAACCCTCACTAGTATTCTGTAAGATAATGACTATTTCTACTTTTATATAAATAGACTAAAAGCTGGGATTCCCAGGTGGCACTAGCAGTAAAGAACCTGCCTGTCAAATGCAGGAGACTTAAGAGATGGCGGTTCGATCCCTGGGTCGGGAAGATCACTTGGAGGAGGGCATGGCAATCCATTCCAGTATTCTTGCCGGGAGAATCCCGTGGACAGAGGAGCCTGGCGGGCTACAGTCCATAGGGTCGCAAAGAGTTGGACACGACTAAAGGACTGAGCATGCACACACAAACTAAAAGTTGAAAAGCAATTATCCACCCCCACCCCCAGGATTTAAATCTAAGTCTATGAGTCTGAAGTCTGTGCCGCTTCCATTCCATCTCTTTCTTCTTCTCAACTGGAGAAGTCGCCTCCCCTGGGACTCATAAGGTTTTATCAGACATAAAGGGTGATGGTGACAGTTTCGTTTTGCTTATATTTTGACTCTTAGTATGCCTAGACTAGACAGAACCTACATTTACAATCTCACAGCATATTTAGTCCCCAAATCAGAGGTCCATTTGTTGATAATCCTAGAACACTTCAGTTTCCTTTGGAAAAGAAGTAGCTCAAAGCAATTACCTAATCATCGTCACCATAAATTTCAAATGTTCTAATTAGCATATTTTATTGGTAGTTATCTTAGAATTATGTGCTGGAAGAAAAGTTGTCTTGTGGGCTAAGTCAGAAACTTTACACAATATATTTGCATTCACTCAAATACAGTGTTGTTTTTTTTTAATCAGAGTTTTTTCCTGTATTTTTCATTCAAACTCTCTCCCATTCCTAGCTTTGTTGTGTAAAAATTGTGATCTTTTCTACACAGCAAGTTCTCGAGGGATTTCTCTGGGAGTCCAGTGGTTAGGATTCAGCACTTTTACTGCCAGGGCCCAGGGTTCAATCCCTGGTTGGGGAACTAAGACCTCACATGCCTCACGGTGTAGCCAAATTAAAAACAAAAGAAAGAAAGAAGATTCCCCAACCCAAAGTGAAAGTTCATGGAATTAGTACTTTATGATCCTCTTCATCAAGTCATAGGCTCCATGAAGGAAAAAAAAAAACAGTCCTGTATAGAAATTCCTTCTTCCCTATAGTGACTCCATCAGCCTCAGAGGCATCCAGACTCTCAGAGTACCTTGAAAACTTCCTTCCCCTTTCATATAATCTATCACCAAATCTTGTAAGTTCTCTTTACAAAATATCACTGTTATCCATTTTCGTTTCCACTTCCAAGGATGTCACCACATCCAAGAAAAAGGTTCTTAGGTCTGGATAATTTTAACAGCTTCCTTTTGGTTTTTCAGCATCTAATCTCTTACCCATGTCAGTCAGTTCAGTCACTCAGTTGTGTCTGACTCTTTGAGACCCCATGGACTGCAGCACACCAGGCTTCCCTGTCCATCACCAACTCCCGGAGCTTAATCAAACTCATGTCCATCGAGTCAGTGACGTCATTCAACCATAAGTCCTCTGTCATCCCCTTCTTCTCCTGCCTTCAATCTTTCCCAGCATCAAGGTCTTTTCCAATGACTCAGTTCTTCGCATCAGGTGGCCAAAGGATTGGAGTTTCGGCTTCAGTATCAGTCTTTCCAATGAATACTCAGGACTGATTTCCTTTAGGATGGACTGGTTTGATATCCTTGCCATCCAAGGGACTCTCAAGAGTCTTCTCCAACACCACAGATCAAAAGCATCAATTTTTTGGCACTCAGCTTTCTTTATGGTATGACTTTCACATCTATACATGACTACTAGAAAAACCATAGCTTTGACTAGACCTTTGTCAGCAAAGTAATGTCTCTGCTTTTTAATATGCTGTCTAGGTTGGTCATAGCTTTTCTTCCAAGGAGCAAGTGTCTTTTAATTTCATGGCAATTACTTACCCCTGTAAGTGGTAATTACAAACCCCTGTAGTCCATCCTATACCACACTATCAGATTAATTTTGGTAAAGAACTGGTAAACACACACACACACACACACACACACACACACACACACACACACATCCTATACCACACTGTCAGATTCAGTTCAGTCAGTTCAGTCGCTCAGTCGTGTCCAACTCTTTGCAACCCCATGGACTGCAGCATGCCAGGCCTCCCTGTCCATCACCAACTCCCGGAGTTTACCCAAACTCATGTCCATTGAGTCAGTGATGCCAACCAACCATCTCATCCTCTGTCGTCCCCTTCTCTTCCCGCCTCAATCTTTCCCAGCATCAAGGTCTTTTCCAATGACTCAGTTCTTCAAATCAGGTGGCCAAGGGATTGGAGTTTCAGCTTCAGCATCAGTCCTTCCAATGAATATTCAGGACTGATTTCCTTTAGGATGGACTGGTTGGATCTCCTTGCAGTCCAAGGGACTCTCAAGAGTCTTCTCCAACACCACAGTTCAAAAGTGTCAATTCTTTGGCACTCCACTTTCTTTAGAGTCCAACTCTATCAGATTAATTTTGGTAAAAACCTGACTTCACTCTGATCTCATTCTTCCTTTATCCACTAAAACCATTAATTCACTCAATTAATATAAAGTGAAAAAAGACTTTTGCAAGATGTTCTTGGGGGAAAGCTGTGAACAATACCATAAAAGCTCAAGCTTTCACAAGCCTTTCATGCTAGTGTCATATTCCAGCAAGTATTTCCTCAATGCCCACATATCCCAATTTCCCAAAACATGTTCCCAGAAGCACTGTTCCTTTATAAACAAAAATTTGTTGAGTTTAGACAATTTTTGGAATTCACCATGCACACTTTAAAGTTTCAAAGAAATCTTGCAGTAAACAAATCTGTTTAAATCAATGGTTTCCAAACCTCAACGTCTTCTTTATTTCTTTGTCTGGCTTAGCTTCTATTAACATTGCATGGAAATATTATGAAAAGACTTTTGCCCATAGAAGAAAATCAACATCCCACAATGTGGTATTCCCACATTTCTCATCACATGCATCCACTCTACACATCCAGTACTTACTCCCTAAAACAAATCCTTTGTTACAGATAGACTGGTGACCTCATTGTCTCCTAGGCCTGCCAGCTTCATCTTCAGACTTGGCATATGTTTTCTCCTTGAACTTAACTTAGTTTCTTTCCCCCTCGACCTACCAAATATTATACATCTAACAAGAAATCCATTATGACTGGTGCTGCCTGCATAAAGTAGCTGACACACCCTTTTATTCTATCCCAAACTCCTAGAATACGTGTTTTAATGCCCATTCACCTCAACAAATTTACTAAGCATTTACTAAAGACATAAAAAACAATTCAGCATGGTCCACAGCCTCAAAGAGTTTCTAGATACTTTTAACTTAGTTTAGTACATAAACACATTATAATATTCTTTTAGAAAAGAGTTCTATGAGTTTTTCTCCAAAGTAATTCATAAATTCTTGGACAAGTGAGTCTTATCTTGAATTTTCTGTTTACAAAGCTACATACAGTAGTGATTAAGTGTATGAACTTTGCCACCCTTCTCTAACTATGATATAGGCCAACCATTATAAGCACAGCTCTCCCTGCTCACATGAAACAAGTATAAAAACTGATTGAAATATATATTTACAAACCTGCTTGATAGCATTGGAGACCTATCAACACAGCAACAGCTTGATGAAGGATGATCAACAGAGAACATGAACTTGACATTCACCTCTTCTTTTCCCTTTAAGGCATTTACTGATTTGTAGGCAGCACTGAGCAGAGTTTTGGCAGCCTCAAAGACTTTGGAAGACACAAGTCAGTGTTTAAAACACGCCAAGATAGATCCTAGTAAACCTAGGATTACAGATGGGACATCAAAAGAGCTGTAACCCAGAAGTAACGACTAACCCAAACAGGAATAAAAGAACAAAAAAACTAACTTTAAAACTACAAATCCTATTTTGCCTAAAATTACTTGCCCCTGCTTAACTGCCTGTGAGAAGCAAAGGTAAATCTTCCTGTAAGATGTTTACAAAATCTAGGGCTCAAATTTTCTCTACATTTTTTCTATATGGAGTACCTGGCATGACATAAAAAATTACCAGGCATACCAGGAGAAAAGATCAAATGGATGGAAATGAAGAGAAAAAAGACAACAGAAACAGATCCACAGTAGATTAAAAAATTGTATGTATCAGGTAAAAACTGTAGTATAACTATGTTTAAGACAATCAAGGATAAAATGTAAAATGTCAACTGAGAAAATGAATCTTTTTATGAATCATATAGAGATTCTAGAATTCTTTTTCATTTATTTTTATTAGTTGGAGGCTAATTACTTTACAATATTGTAGAGATTCTAGAATTTAAACACGCAATACCTGAAGTTTAGAACTCAATAGATGGGTTTAAAATCTAATAAGTCACAGCTGAAAAAGATTAGAAAATGAATTGGGCAGGCAGAATATATCCAGATAGAAGACTGGATAGAATCTAGGATAGAAAGAAGAACAATAAAAACAAAAGCAAAACATAGGAGACATATAAGGCATGATAGAGAAGTTGAGCATATATGTAACTGGGCCCCAAAGAAAGGGAAAAAATTAGTCTGAAACAATCTATGAAAGCATCATATCTAAGAATTTTCTTAACTCAGTGAAAATGTATCAAGCTATGGACAAGATGCACAACAAATGCCAAATAAAATATATACATAAAAAAGCATGCTTAGTCCCATCATAGCTAAATTACTGAAAACCAATACAAAAGAAAAATCTATAAAGCAGCTGGAGAAAACAGGCATTATTACCTTCAAATGACCAATAATAGGACTGACTTACTCGCCAACATAAATTATGGAGACCAAAAGACAATGGAATATCTTCAAAGTGCTTCAGAGAGCCTAGTTCAATATCTTTACCCAGTGAAAAGAGCCTTTAAAAATTAAAGGAAAATGAATACATATTCCAAATACAGTTCCACTGGCAACAGACTTAACAGAGAACGAAAATGATCCCAGAAGTTAGAAGAAAGAAAGAATGGGAAAAGTAAAATGTGGGTGACTAAAGGAAGCTCATCTTCATAAAAGAGTAATAATAATACCTTGTAAAGGGGGCTTCCCTGGTAGTCAAGGGGCTAAGACTCTGTGCTCCCAATGCAGGGGGGCCTGGGTTGAATTCCTGGTCAGTGAACTAGAACCCACATGCTGCAGTTAAGAGTTTGCATGCCACAGATAAAAGATCTCACATGCCGCAACTATTCATAAGACCTGGGGCAGCCAAATAAATAAAAATAAATATTTAAAAAATAAGAATAATACCTTGTAGAGTTTGATATACATGATAAATGTATGAAAACAAGAGCCAAAATTGCATGATCAGTAAATGGAGTTAATATAAATTTAAGGTCTCAGTATTGATAAAACTATTAGTCTATATTGGAAATTGAATACATTAAGAATGTATGTTACAATTTGGGTAACTCCTACAAGATGAGTCTAAAAATCTTTAACTAGAAAGCTAACAGAAGAGAAAATGGAATAATAAATATACTTAATTAATTCAAGAAAATGGGAGGTAGAGAAAAAAGAAATCAAAGTGAAACAAATAGTAAGATGCTAAAGTTAAACCCAAACATTTTTTGTTTACATTAAATATCTCAATTAAAAGACCAGATTGTCAGATTGATAAAAACAAAGAAAGACAATACCAAGTATATGTTGCTTATAAGAGGTATACCTTAAAGATAATAATATAGAAAACTTCAAAATAGAGAGGCAGAAAATGATATACTATGTAACACCAACTATAGGAATGGGTGTGGTTTAGTCACTCAGTCATGTCCAACTCTTTTCAACCCTATGGACTGTAGCCCGCCAAGCCCCTCTGTCCATGGAATTCTCCAGGCAAGAATACTGGAGTAGGTAGCCATTCCCTTCTCCAGATCTTCCTGACCCAAGGATCAAATCCCGGTCTTTTGCATTATTGGCAGATTCTTTACAGTCTGAGCCACCAGGGAAGCCCAATTATAGGCAACCCACAGAGATATCACAGGTTCAGTTCCAGACAGCCACAATAAAACAAATATTGTAACAAAGTGAGTCACATAAACTTTTTGGTTTATCAGAGCATATAAAAGTTATCTTTACACTATATTGTAGACTATTAAGTGTGCAATAGCATTATGTCTAAAAAAACTGTACACATATTATTTAAAAAATGCTTTCTTGTGAAACCATGCTAACCATCATCTGAGCCTTCAGTAACTCACAGTAGTAATATCAAAGAACACTGATCGCAGATCACCATAACAAATATAGTAATAAAAAGTTTGAAATACTGTGAGAATTGTCAAATTGTGATGCAAAGATAAGAAGTGAGCAAACTGTTGGAAAAATGGGGCACCTACAGACTTGATGAACATGGGGTTGTCACAAATTTTCAATCTGTAAAAAATGCAGTATCTTAAAGTGCAATAAAGTGAATGCACAATAAAACAAGTTCTGCCTATGTAAAGAAAATTTTCCTTGATACAGGAAAGTAGGCTTTAATGAAAGATACTATTCCTAGAAACAAAGAGCAATATTTTACATTGATAGCATCAAGAAGATACATATATTTTAAATCTTTATCCATCTAATTAGATGTCATCAAATTAACCAAAAAAAACAACTGACAAAATTAAAAGAAGAAATAGACAAACACAATCATTTTGGGAGATTTAACACATCCCTCTAAGTAACTAATAGAATAAGCAGGCAAAAATTAGTTAGAAAATAGAAGATCTAAACACTTGACTATCAAACTTTACTTAATCTCTTGACTTAATTGACATTTTAAAAAGCTGTATTCCAACAAATTCAGAATGCACATTCTCTTCAGTGACATGTGGAACCTTCATGAGAACTGACCATATGAAGATCATAAAGCAAATCTAACAAATTACACAAGATTGAATAATACAAGCATGTTCTTTGAAAACAATAGAAGCTAAAAATCTAAGCTAGAGATCAGAAATAAAATCAATAAAAAATAATCAGAAAATCCTCAAATATATTTCTGAACAGCCCACTGATTAAGAAAGATTAAATCATAAAGAAGTCAGATAAAATTTTGAAATAAATGATAAAGATGTGATTTTTCAAAATTTGTGGGATTCAGTTAATTCAAAACTAAGAGGAAAACTTACATTATTAAATAAATTACAAAAGAAAACAGAATAAAAATGAGCAACTTAAGTGAAAGTGATTTAAAGAGCTAGAAAAACAAAAGCAACTGAGCTTAAAAGAGGGAAAGGAAATAAAGAAACAAGAAGCAGAAAATAACACAGAAGGAAAAAGTGCATTGAAGAGAATCAAAACAGCTCAAAATACTTTATTTAAAAGTCTAATAGAATTGATAAATTCATGGAGAATGGGGCAGTGGTGGGGGGAAGGTTAGGAGGGTGGGGAGAAAGAATAATTGCCAATGCTGGAAATGAGAAATGAGACATCACCGTAAATATCACAGATATGGAAAATGAGGGAATAGTATAAATAACTATTTTTTAAATTTAGATTAAAAGAAAATTCCCCATAAAAATACAGTATATCAACACTGAAATTAAAAGAAAAAAAAAAGAGAAAATCTGATTAGCAATAAATAGATAAAAACTATTTCACAAAGAAAATTCTAGACCTAGAATTCTATCTTTAAGTTTTCCAGATATTTAAGGAAAAAATATTATTAAGCTTATATAACCCTTTCCAGAAAATAGAAAAAAATTTTCCTACTTATTTTTTAATGCAAGAATGGCCTAAAAAAAAAAAAAAAAGAATGGCCTAATAACAAAAACCCATACTACAAGAAAAATTAAAGGTTAATATCCCTAATAAAGATAGGTACAAAGGTCAAAAATAAATACATCTAGACCAGACTAAAAAGCAAATAATTAACCACATGAAAAGGGTAAAGGAGTAAAATATATATCAAAATCTTATTGAATGAAGAAAAACTATTTGATAAAATTAAACACCCATATATGTTTTAATTTTTTAAAAAAGCACTTAGTAACTTAGGAATAGAAGGGAATTTTCTTAATCTGATTTTTTTAAAAAAATCTGTAAAACAAAATAAAAGCAGAAAGTATCATATCACTTTCTGGAAATGCTTTCCTTTAGATATTAGAAATGGGACACTTCAATTTCACCCTGAATAGAGTCTGAGCAAATTTAATACAAAGAGAATAAAAGAATCAAAAAGGAAAAAAGTGTATCAAAGATATAAACACAGGAAAAGAAGTAATAAAATGCCATCCTTTCCAAAAAACATGGTTATATAAATGGAAAACTCGAAAGAATATACAGGTAAAACTATCAAAATTGATAACTGATTTCAATAATCTTGCTGGATTCAAGGTCAATAAGCAAATTCAGTTGTATTTCTATATCCCAGTAGCAAAGTAAAAATGCAAATTTTTAAATGACATCATTTTTAAAAGACCAAAAATATCAACCACATAATATTATATATAACAAAAATGCGTAAGCCTTCTACAAAGTACAAAATAACAAGAGAAATGAAAGAATATCTAAATAAATGGAGGCATAGTAGCAGATCATGAATGAGAAGACAATTTTTTTAGTGATCTCAATTGTATTCAAATTGATCAGGTTCAATGAAGTCTCGATAAACACCCTAAAATTTTTTTTATGAAAATTGACAAGCAATTTCTAAAATTCTTAGTCATAAGAAAGCCCAAGAATAGCCATCACAACACTGAAGAACAATAACAAAACTAAAAGACTTAAAATAATGGATATCGAGCATTATTATTAATCAAAAAAATTGAGAGACTATACTCTTGGCACAAGGATGGACAAAGAGACCTTTGGACCTGCACAGAGAGACCTAAAAGCCATCCAAAGATACATAGATACTTGATTTATGACAACAGTTGTACTACCAAGCTACAGGGGGAAAGCAGACATCAACAGAGGATACATAAATTAAAAGCATTCACCCTTGTTAAATATCAAGAAAAAGCAAGTCAAAGCCACAATGAAACAGCACAACATACACATACCATAAACATACCCACCAGAACAGCTCAAATGGAAAAGACTGACAATGCTAAACGCCAGTGACAATGGGGAGTAACAACACTCATACAATGCTGGTAGGGGTGTATATTTGTTCAACCATTTTGGAAAACTACTCACAGTATTTGGCAATCTATATTAAATGTGAACTTAGATAAAATGTACCAGCGAGCAGTTCCACTGCTAAGTATTTTCGTTGTTGTTCAGTTGTTAAATCGTGTCTGACTAATTGCTACCCTATGAATTGATTATAGCCCACCAGGCTCCTCTGTTCATGGGATTTCCCAGGCAAGAATAGTGGAGTGGGTTGCCATTTTCTTCTCCAGGAAATCTTCTTGACCCAGGAATCAAACCCACGTCTCCTGCTTGGCAGGTGGATTCTTTACCACTGAGCCACCTGGGAAGCCCACTCCTAGGTATACACCCATCATAAATCATATATAAATAAAAAGACAAGTGCAAAACGGTTCATGGCAGCATTATTTAAATTTGCTAAACACCAGAATCAACCAAATGTCTATCAATAAGTAGAACTGAAACTGTGGCACAGTCACGCAACAAGCAATATAGAGCAATAATAGCGAACCATTGCTACACACAATGTCATAAATGACTCTCCGTATATAAACTAAAGAAGTCAGACTCCATAGAGTCCATGTCTATAATTCCATTAACATAAAGTTAAAAAATAGGCATAGTAATCTTTGATAATACCAGTGCTACTTTTGAAGTGGGCTTCCCAGGTGGTGGTAGGGGTAAAGAATCTGTTTGCCAATGCAGGAGATGTAAGAGACGCAGGTTCGATCCCTGGGCCAGGAAGATCCCCTGGAGGAGGACATGGCAACCCACTCCAGTATTCTTGCCTGCAGAATCCCATGGACAGAGGAGCCTGGAGGGCTACAATCTATAAGGTCACAAAGAGTGGGGCATGACACATGCACATTTGAAATAGATAATGTTTAGGGATTGCATGGGAGCAGAGGTGCTTCTGAGGTCCTGGTAAGGAAGATTCTATTTCCTGATCTGTTTGGAGGTTACATGGGTGTGTTCACTTTACAGTTTGAGCACGTTAATTAAAAACTCATTTAAAAGCTAAAATGCATATATGGCTTTGGAGGCAGAAGATCCTAGGTTCAAATCCCAGCTCTGCCACTTCCTAGCTGTGTGACCTTGGTCAAATCACTTAACCTTTCTGAACCTCAGATTTCTCCCCTATAAACAGAGCTGAGAAATCATAACCCATGTCATACAGATACTATGCACATTAACTAAGATAAGATGCCAATATATTCCTAATAAATGGCAGTAATAGTTGTCGTCAGCAATAGTAGTAATAATAGCATGCTTTTGTGTGGGGAAGGGTGGGATGGGAAAAGTTCTGGAAACCGCAAAGAAGCACTGCAAAGACCCTATGCTCAGTTTAACGTGCCTCCAATAGGGCTGGATCTCGAATTAATGCCCATCAGTGGCAGTGTCCATTGGTAATCCTTCTGTAATCCTTTTATACCCCCAACTTATATAATCAACATTCTTTGAAGCAATAAATTCCTGTCCTCTCTGTTGCTTCAGGAAGTTTAATTTGTCAAAGTCCACTGACAGTTCTTGTTAAGCTAGGCTCTCAATCTTCCTTCACTGGTCCTGTTTACTACAGGCAGGCCCCTGTTCTCACTGTTTGTTTTCGTCAGGTCATAGAATGTGTCTTGCAAACTTCTTTGCACAAAGCTCAGTGCCCAGCAGGGACCAGGGGCCTCCACCTACCTTCTTATCTGTCAAGTATTTCTTGTGAGTACAAAGGCCAAGGCAAATTTACTTGTGTGGCATTTCATGGCTTAATCGCATATACAAATAGAAAGCATATGATAAGGCATATTTGTCGAGGGCCCAAGATCTAAAGCTGTAATACCAGGGCTTGATTTCTAATTCTGTCCCTTGTGAGTTGTGGAACCCTGGGCAAGTCACTTAATCTCAAGTTTTCTCAGCTGTAAAATGACAATAAACACAGTCCACAGGTCATAGGATTTCTATGAGAATTAAGTCAGTTAACCATACAGAGCCCTAAGAATATGGCCTGGCACATGAAATATATTATAGAAGCGATAGTGGTACTATTGTAGGTCTGCAAGTTACCAGCAACTTAAAAATCTTTGAGTTCAAACAGCTCTAAAAGCGCTATACTTGAGATCCACTGCTATTTATCAAAGGAGACTCTTCACGATGTGAGTAAAACTTCTGACAGTCCAGACCCCTCGTCTGTTCAGCCTCCCTATGCTCAGGGTAGCCCAGGCTCACAGATCTCCAGATGCGCCAGGCCACTGTGTCTCCCAGCCATCCACTCCTCCTCAAAGCCCAGGTCAACGCCGGCTCTTCAGCGGAGGTTTCCTTGATCCCACAAAGCAAAGGGTGCTCCTTCCCTCCTTCACACACCCATCTCTTAGGACATCAATCACACAAGACTGCAATACATTTTCATTTCCCCAAAGAGACTGTGATCTTCAAGGGTGTGACTACCCTTTCCTCATCCTCTACCTAAAATCCAGAATGGCACCTGGCAAGACATAGGGACCTAACAGAACTAACACTAAAGCACATTTAATTTCCACCTTAAAAAATCTGGGTACAGAGAGAAGAGTGGAATGGGAAATGCCAGTCACCCACAAAACAGGCACAGAAAATAAGCAAGATAAGGCTTCTCTGCTGACTCAGATGGTAAAGAATCTGCCTACAATGCAGGAGACCTGGGTTTGATCCCTGGGTTGGGAAGATCCTCCAGAGGAGGACATGGCAACCCGTTCCAGTATTCCTGCCTGGAGAATCCCCACAGACAGAGGAGCCTGGCGGGCTACAGTCCACGGGGTCACAAAGAGTCGGACACAACTGAGAGACTAACACTTTCAGTTTTCACTTTCTAAACTTTTTGAGTAATAAACCAACAAGAAATAATAGCTAACAAATGCACACGTTTATAACTTGAGAAGCTAGCATGAAAAGATGAGGTCATTCCGTGGGTAATCAGAAAATGAGCATGACTTCCTCCTGTCAACCCTCTTACCCTATATGGCCCATGTAATTAAGTATAGTTGTAATTTAATCATGTTTACTGTTACTTCATGCTTACAACATTTCTCTCTCCCTTTCTTAAATGTGTGCAGATGATCCAGTTCCTGGGAGCATCCAAGAATAGACTTGAACAATGAAATGTTGAAAACAACCACAGCTTCTAAGGCCGTTAATCTGACACACACAATGATGGGCATTATCATCATTGTGCTGCGTGGTAATTAGGTAGAAATGGTAAATAGTTCTCTTAGACGTCGGTAATGAGCATTGCTCTTAAAGTGTCAAATTGAATATTTCTGGGGTCAGCTGCAGGAAGGCCTGTTCCTATAACAAAATGGTTCTCAATTGTCACTGCACATTAGAATAATCAAGGGACCGTCTGTAAATCCTGATACCCAGGGTCCTCACCTCAAACCGATTTAATCAGATTCCTTCGGGGTTGCACCAGGACATCAGTA
This sequence comes from Dama dama, assembly GCF_033118175.1. Classification (NCBI taxonomy): domain Eukaryota; kingdom Metazoa; phylum Chordata; class Mammalia; order Artiodactyla; family Cervidae; genus Dama; species Dama dama. The sequence continues at coordinate 20,696,192 of NC_083686.1, read as the reverse complement.
TTTTTTAATACTCCCCTGGTGATTACAATGTGCATTTGCACTTAAGAATTACAGTTGTAAACAAGAAAACACAAGGGAGTCGGAAGCTGGTTTTTTTCCCTCTATTTTCCCACAGTGCTGGGAACAAGCCTCCATTGAAGGCTCAACAAGCAATCAATCAGTTACTATTAAGAACTTAGCAGTTGATTAATTAATAATCAATTGGTGTTCATTTTTCACAAGACTTTGCTATATTTGACTGTCCTTTACAAGATAACCAATAAATACAGGAAAATGACAATCATTACTCTTATCTCCTTCTTCCCAGCATCCTATATGGAATCTAAAACATCCTGGCACTTAGGGACATGCTTTCAAATCAGCCTCAGACATTTATTTTTTTCAACTGTGGTAAAATACACAACACTAATTGTACCATCTCAACGATTTTTAAGTGCACAGCTCAGTGGCATTAAATGCATTCCCAACATTTTGCAACTGTTGCCACTGCCCATCTCTAGGACTCTTCTCATCTTCCCAAACTAAAACTCTGTACCCATTAAACCATAACTAAAACTCTGTACCCATTAAACCATAACTAAAACTCTGTACCCATTAAACCATAACTAAAACTCTGTACCCATTAAACCATAACTTAAACAATAACTCCTCCCAGCCCCTGGAAACCCATTCTACTTTATGTATCTAGGAATCTGACTCTCTAGGTACCTAAGATAAAGTGGAATAATAATATTTATTATTTTGAAGCTGACTTATTTCACTTAGTATATTGACTTCAAGGTTCATTAATATTGTAGCATGAAAAGGAAGGGTTTCCCCCCCTCTCTCTTAAGGCTGAATAATAACTCATCATATGCATACACTTCATTCTGTTTATTTATTCATCCATCAATGGGCATTTGGATCATGTGAATATGCTGCTATGTACAAGACTCTGGGCTTTTTATATATGGCTTTACATATCCAGCATGGCCAACATTCTTTGCCAGAGAATCTTACACCAGAGATGCAAAGGCGCTGGTATGGTGCGCAGAACTCTAAGACGGCCCCATGATCTCTATCCATCTGGTGTCATGCTCTTATGTAATTCACTCCCCTTGAGTGGAGAGGGAATCTGGGACTTGCTCCTCACCAACAGAATATGGCAACTGTGATGGTAGGGTTGGCCAGTGTATGTTATGTGAGACTTCATCTTTTTACTCAACAGTGATAAGAGATTCTCCAGGTGGCCTGAAGTAGTTAGTGGCCTTGTTGGGAGATGGCCCCTATGTAGGACATATGTGACCAGGAACTGTGGGCAGACCTCACACCAGGAGTTGAGAGCAGCCCCTGGCTGACAGCCAGCAAGAAAATGGGCACCTCAGTCCTGCCACCACAAGGCACTGAATTCTGCCAACAATCACTGGAGCCTAGAGAAGGACATCCTCCTTGCAGAGAAAGCTCTAAAAAGGAACACAGCTGGTGGACACCTTGACTGCAGCCTTGTGAAACTCTGAGCAGATGACCTCATAGCCTTGACTCCTGACCCACAGAAATGCTAAGATAACAAATATGCATTGCTTTAAGCTGTTAAGTCTGTGATAACTTGTTATCCAACAATAGAAAATGAATACACCAGAGTTACTCTGAGTTTCTAGTTCCAAGAAATATCAAGTAGTATCTTTCCCTGCTCACTTTTTACTTCTCTTTTTCTCACCTTATCTGGAGAGAAGAGACTAGAAGCTACTGATCTTTTCCTCCATATTTCTCAGAGTTTGATAAAAATTGGTGCCTGAAATTTACTAATTACAATGAATGTGTCATGACAAACAAAAATTAAAAGGAATTCAGGAGTTCCTGATCATTCACACTTTAATATGAATTACATATAAGTTATCTCCTAGCCATTCCTGACCATAGATCTTGAAAAACAAAAACAAAAAACTCTGTCAAACAAGACTATGTTGAAAAATCTACAACTCAGCAATGCTTCCAAGGAAAGTTGGCATGGAGGGGAGCAGACAAATCATCTTAAAATAAGACTTTAAAAAAGAAAGAGGTTTAGGTAAAAGATAATTACAACAAATGTATCTTTCACATAGAAGGTACTTCCAGAGCCTAAAAACTTTTCCTTGGCTTTAGATTTTTTTTTCCTCCTTCTTGAGAATTCAACTGCAGTTTAAAATGCTAGAAAAAGTCAGCAATAGGAGCTAAGCTGCTCAGATTTTGCAGCTCTGGAAACGGACTGCACTGGGAGAAGTCAGCGGTGATGCCTCCCTCTGATTGGACAGGCTAGGAGAAAAGGCCACTGTCTTCTCATTCATACTATTTCTGCCACACTCTCTCCTGGCACTCTAGCAAGGAAATGGGCAGTGTCTGGAATGGCATGAAATGTGTGTGAAGGAAAAAATGGGTCAGGAAAGAGTAACGCCTTTCAGAAGACACTTAGAAGTCATAAGTGAGGAGGGCTGCAGGCTCTGTCCAGCCCCCCAGGGCAGGCACTCAAAGCCAACCCTCCTATCTATTTACAATAGCCAGGACGTGGAAGCAACCCAAATGTCCATTAACAGAGGGATGGATAAAGAAGATGTGGTACATATACACCATGGAATATTACTCAGCCATCAAAAAGAATGAAATAATGCCATTTGCAGCACCATGGATGGACCTAGAAATGATCATACTAAGCCAGACAGAGAAAGACAAACACCAAATTATATCACTTACATGTGAAATCTAATCATACAAATGAACTTACAAAACCAAAATCAAGTCACAGATACAGAAAACAAACATGGTTACCAGGGGGAAAGGTGGGGAAGGAGAGAGCAATTGGGAGATTGGGACCGACATATACACACTACTAGATATAAAAGGATACGAATAAGGACCTGCCATATAACACAGGAACTCTGCTTAACACCCTGCAGTGACTATGGCCTTCCCTCATGGCTCAAACTGTAAAGACTCTGTCTGCAATGCAGGAGATATGGGTTTGATGCCTGGGTCAGGAAGATACCCTAGAGAAAGAAATGGTTACCCACTCCAGTATTCTTCCCTGGAGAACTCCATGGACAGAGGGGTCTGTCAGATTACAGTCCATGGAGTTGCAGAGTCAGACACGACTGAGGAACGACCACTTTCACTTTTTCAATGATTTATATGGGAAACGAATCTAAAAAAGAGTGGATATATGTATAATGGATTCACTTTGCTGCACAGCAGAAACGAACACATTTTAAATCAACTATACACCAAGAAAAATGAAAACAACAACAACAACAAAGCCAGCCCTGCTATATTCACCTGAAGTAACTTATTTAGAGGCAAGCAGATCCACAAACTGCTATAAATATCCTGTAAGTTAAAAAGAGAGCAGGCAAAATATCATGAGTGCAGGTTTCAGAGTTGTTCTGATTAAGTGGCAACAGTCTTGGCACCTAGGTGAGGGTTACCCAGCTTCAGGAACTACTGAAGACCAACATGGGCTAGTTAACTTATGCTTGGTAAGCCTCATACTATAACACTCACCCAACAGGCCTGCCTGGACTATATTAGGTACTAGAAATTGGTACTTATGGCCACTGATACTAGTCTAATCATGATAGTGGAAGAAAATTAGGAGCAAACAAAATAAACATCTAAGTGAAAGAAATGAGGGAGAGAAGACAAAAAGAACTAAAGAAAGAAAAGAACAAAATTAAAGAATTCAATACCCAGTAAACATCTGTTGAACTGAATGTGTTCATCTGAAGACATAAAGGGAATTATCCAGCCAAGGATATTGGGTCAAAAACGGCTGTGGGTTTTGCATAATATAAAAATATCATAGAACGTGCTATAACTCAGGAATGTCAAACGCCAGGCGAGGGCAAGGGGGCTCCGAGTTAGCTCGATACTTACAAAAAGCGCTTAGACTTTTGATTCCTCACAATGATTAGTCCTCGAGTCCTGAATGTTTCCTGAGGCTTAATTAAACATTTTCCCTAACATCTAGCGACTGATAGACTGGGAGATATGAGGATAAAGTGACCATAAACCAAGCTGAAGGTAATTTGAGAGGGTGACAGACAACTCAGTGGGGTACAGGGGGAGAAGAGCCCAGGCCCTTTGGCTTCTAGAGAGAAGGAAGAAAAGGCAGGGTGGGAAGTGACCGGGGCTGGGTGCTGAGGTTGAACAGCACTCCCCATCCCCTCCCCCACCACTGCCCACCCCCAAGGAGAACCATTCACTCTGAAGGCTGCACGCAGTGGTAGAAAACACAACTTTCTCCACCAGGCAGACTCACATTGGCAACTTGGTTCAGCAGATGACCTTGAGCAAGCCGCTGAGTGCCTCTGTTTGGTCCAAGGTTAAAGTTAACACCTACCTCATCAGGTGAGTCTCCAGTCTCCATGAGATAATGAACAGGAAACTACAGACCTCTAGCAGTTAGCCAAACACTTGGTCTTCTCACCCCATTCCTGAGTAGCCAGCTCTGACCTGGATGTCTAAATGCACATTATTGCTATTAAACATAACCTTCTGATTTCAAGCATTCTGAAAACTCTTAGCAGACACAAAATCCAGATCCCTTCACCCACAGTTTCAAGGCCATCATATCACCTCACAACTGGAGCTTTCTCTTTTACCTTCCCTCGTATTTACTGAGAGCTTTTGCTTGCTGAAGACACAGGTTAAGACAATAGTCACAAGCATATGCAAGAATGTTGTTAACTGTCCAACTGATAATTAGGAGTCTGTACATACACTCTTAAAAAAATTCTCAATAATCTATCTATGTAAAATGTAAATAAAGACCCTCTCAAAACAGCAACATCCAACTCACTACCTCCTGGAAGGAAAAAAAGGTTTCTTTCCCTTCCACACTCAGTAAAAATTTCCTCCACTGAAAACTGATAACAGGGCATCACTTTCTCAAAGCACAGTTTTCAGGAAGAAATAACAATAGCAGGGAGCTGTTTGCAACCATACCAAAAAAAAAAAAACTTAGAAATGTATCTATTTGGTGGCTCAGAGGGTAAAGCGTCTGCCTGGAATGAGGGAGACCCCGGTTCGATCTGAGGGTCAGGAAGATCAACTGGAGAAGGAAATGGCAACCCACTCCAGTATTCTTGCCTGGAGAATCCCATGGACGGAGGATCCTGGTAGGCTACACTGTTTCCACTGTTTCCCCATCTATTTCCCATGAAGTGATGGGACCGGATGCCATGATCTTAGTTTTCTGAATGTTGAGCTTTAAGCCAACTTTTTCACTCTCCTCTTTCAATTTCATCAAGAGGCTTTTTAGTTCCTCTTCACTCTCTGCCATAAGGGTGGTGTCATCTGCATATCTGAGGTTATTGATATTTCTCCCAGCAATCTTGATTCCAGCTTGTGCTTCTTCCAGCCCAGCATTTCTCATGATGTACTCTGCATTTAAGTTAAATAAGCAGGGTGATAATATACAACCTTGACATACTCCTTTTCTTATTTGGAACCAGGCTGTTGTTCCATGTCCAGTTCTAACTGTTGCTTCCTGACTTGCATACAGGTTTCTCAAGAGGCAGGTCAGGTGGTCTGGTAGGCCCATCTCTTGAAGAATTGTCCATAGTTTATTGTGATCCACACAGTCAAAGGCTTTGGCATAGTCAATAAAACAGAAATAGATGTTTTTCTGGAACTCTCTTGCTTTTTCGATGATCCAGCAGATGTTGGCAATTGGACCTCTGGTTCCTCTCCCTTTTCTAAAACCAGCTTGAACATCTGGAAGTTCATGGTTCACATATTGCTGAAGCCTGGCTTAGAGAATTTTAAGCATTACTTTACTAGCATGTGAGATGAGTGCAATTGTGTGGTAGTCTGAGCATTCTTCGGCATTGCCTTTCTTTGGGATTGGGATGAAAACTAACCTTTTCCAGTCCTGTGGTCACTGCTGAGTTTTCCAAAGTTGCTGACATATTGAGTGCAGCATATTCACAGCATCATCTTTCAGGATTTGAAATAGCTCAACTGGAATTCCATCACCTCCACTAGCTTTGTTCGTAGTGATGCTTTCTAAGGCCCACTTGACTTCACATTCCAGGATGTCTGGCTCTAGGTGAGTGATCACACCATCATGATTATCTGGGTCATGAAGATCTTTTTTGTACAGTTCTGTGTATTCTTGCCACCTCTTCTTAATATCTTCTGCTTCTGTTAGGTCCATACCATTTCTGTCCTTTATCGAATCCATCTTTGCATGAAATATTCCCCTGGTATCTCTAATTTTCTTGAAGAGATCTAGTTTTCCCATTCTGTTGTTTTCCTCTATTTCTTTGCATTGATCGCTGAGGAAGGCTTTCTTATCTCTCCTTGCTATTCTTTGGAACTCTACATTCTATAAATATGTATAGAAAATGTTCTTTTTCAGATTATTTTCCAGTTGAGGTTATTATAAGATATTGAATATAGTTCTGTGCTACACAGTCAGTCTTTGCTCTGAACAGACTTTTTTTTAAGTATTTATTTATTTGGCTGCATTGGGTCTTAGCTGCAGCATATGGGATCTAGTTCCCTGTCCAGGGATCAAACCTGGGCCCCCTGCTTTGGGAGCACAGAGTCTTAGCCACTAGATCACCAAGGAAGTCTCCCGAATAGATAGCTCATTTCTTGGTTTTGAATCCTACTTCCAATAGTAAAAGCTGTGTAACCTCAGGCAATTATTTAATTTTGTATGCCTCAGTTTCCTCATATATAAAATGGTATATAATAATCATATCTACTATGATTGTGACAATAATAATACACATCTCATATTTTTACTTTGAGGATTAAATAATTCCATGTTGTGAAGCACTCAGAGTGGTGTCTGGCATATAATTAGTGATGTATAAATGTTGTTATTACTGTAATCATGATCATTCCATGGAAATACTTTTGCTCAGTAGAAGAGCTGCATTTTTATAAGGTGGATTGAAATGTTCAGCACTGCTTTAGAAATGAAGAACAAATGAAAACAAAGATACTCTTCCTTGCTGTTTTTCCATATCTTGTTTAAAAGGGTGACTCACGCGCATGTTCCACTTTTACCTATTCTGCTCCTGGGGTGGGAGTGACAAATGAGACTAATTGTCCTTCCGAACACTAGAGTCAACATCTGAAGTCAAACACAAGTCTGTTTTATCTTTCCTTTTCAAAGAAGAACAATAGTTTCAAATGATAGTTTAAGCGTTCTTAGTGAAAGGCAGGCATACCAGCAACTTGCCAGATGTCTCTGATTAATCTGCCTGTGTTCCACCAGACGTTCTGCATGAGCTTGTAATTTTGTTCTGCCAGTGCTGAAGTTTGCTAAACCACGTCTACATAGACAGAAAATTTAATTTCTGTAAAAGGTCTGACCTCTGGAGACACGGTTGTCTTGGTGTTCGAGGCAGGTCAAACACGGACAGAAATGCGATCTGAGCTCTTTCTTGCCCACCTTTGCCCGTGATATTCAGTTCTCAGCCTTGAGAAGCACTGTGCTCATTTTGGAACCCATTCATGCCTCTCCAGATATATCACAGCCTGTATCACCAGATCAAAACCATTCTCTGCGTCCTTTTCACACAGGCCTGAGCTCTGAGGCTGCAGCACCTGGTGAATATTAATGAAACGGATAAGCTCTGCTCAACTCTGCTTGGAAGAAGCCAGGAAGCACCACTGTTCTTCCTACCAGTGAATAGGGTGTGTCAAATAGAGCAGACTGGTGCCCAAACTAACCTGACTGTGGGTTGCTTTAAGAACACTTGTGTAAGCACATAGGGTTGGGGACCCCCAGGAGAAGAGAACCAGCTATCACTTTGTTGACATAAGAGAAGCCATTTTTAAGCCTTAAACCATTTTGAGACCTAAGCCTGGTCCCAATCCTTGCTCTCCATCAGGCCAGAATATAACTTAACCATACTGGAGACAATAAATCAGTTGTAAAGATTCCCAGGTTCTATTTCTAAAAGATCAGACTGAAACACATTCTTGCACTATTTTGCAGGATCCAAAACTCCCTTGAGTCTCAACCACCAGACTAACTGGAACCTAAGGAATGATGATGTTGACCTTTGCTGACCTTTGTTGATTTTAATCAGCGAGGCCAGGACTCTCTCAGTCTTTGCTCCAACTCTATGCCAAATGTGCCTCTGCTCCAGGCCCTCCATGAATAGGCACACACTGCTCAAGTCTGTTCATAAATACGCATGCACCCTTAGGTTAAAACTTGCGCAGTTTTGCTGTTAGGGACCTACTGCTTTGAGAAATATCCCTGGTGGTCTCTTTACTGCTGCAAGTAATAAATCCTTTCTTCTCCCACTCTTTGGCTTGGTAGTGTCTTTGAGCTTGACATCCAGCAAGAGGCAAATCCAAAAAAGTAACACCAGGCTTTTGGAGAGAAAGAACTGATTTCAAAGTCAAGAATCTTGGGTTCTAATCTCAGCTCTGCCACTTACCATGGCCTATTCTGCAACTCCCCTGCACCTGTTTCCTCACTTCTCCAGTAGAGGAGAAGCGTGAAACAACCTCTAAGGTTCTTCCAGCTCTAAACCTTCTTTAGTTATCATAATAAATTTAAATCAGAGATCAGAGTATTTGATATACTGTAATGCTCTGACTCATCATGATTTATGATAGTTCAGTAAGGCTGATAGCCTATAAAATGGGCTATGTGCGCACATGGCTGTATGCTTCTGACGATCTCAAATGGTCAGTGGGCACACAGCCACATCCCTATGAAAGACTATGATTGATTGCAGGTTCATGCAGTTGAAGACGACATGGTGTCCACCCCAATTCGACCAGCTCATTCTCATTTTCTATGACTCTGTCCTGATACTGAACGCAGGTCTTATCTTGTCTATAAAGTTCTAGATAGCGGTTACAGTCGAAACTACATCATCCAGAACTGCAGTATCCAATACAGTGGTCATTAGACCCATGTGGCTATCTAATTTTAAAATAAGTTGAAACTAAAAATTCAATTCCTCAGGGCACTGGCCACATGTCTAGGGCTCAACAGCCACATTCATGCTACTGGCTATTGTATCGGGCAACACAGGCTATAGGACATTTCCATCATTGCAGAAAATTCTCTGGGACAGCACTGGGTTATTCTAGAACCTGATCTTAAAAAGTGGCCCTTTGAATTTTGCAAGAGACAAATTCCAGGAGTTTTCCAATACCACTAGAGCATACAAGTTCCTCCAAATAAAGCAGGGAGGTGTAGCTATACCATTTAAGCTACCCCTTCAGACCCTACAAGTACAGAGATGACATGAGTGGGCTGCCTGGCAATTGCTTAGGTTCACCTGCCATTTATAGTACATTTGAGCCCAGGGGCCTCAGCAAACTCACAGACTGTGGTGACATGGGTTTGAGAGCCTCTCATGAATTCCTGAATCTGAACCTTCAGGTTCCACATGTGTCATTTCCCTCGGATGTTTCCAGTTTCTCTCAGTACTTCCTATCTCCCTCATGCTGTTGACTGCAGGAGGGCTCAGTGTCTCCCCTCACTTTCTTGCTCACTGTTAAGTACTCATCAGAGACTGCCTTTTTGACAAAAAGACAAATTAGACACCCAATGGCTTTCAGATTGAGGGTGTAGAGGGGGGCCTGATCCAAAATGTAGTTGGCACATAGTAGCAAAGACAAGTTTAGTCATGAACTCAGCCAGAAAACTTTATAAAGTTCAACAAATAAATCATGAGAACCTAAAAATACCAGGTTGGCCAAAAGTTAGTTTGGGTTTTTCTGAATTGTCTTACAGAAAAACTCAAGTGAACTTTTTGGCCAACCCAATAAATGAAGGCACTATTTTGACTGATATCTGAAAACTCTCTAATGTCTAATAGGAATTGCTTGGAAAAGTAGCCAAACCAATGGATACTGTCCATAATCATTGTATCAGTGAATGGCAATCCCATCTTTTCTAACTTTTAGAAAGTTATTTCTTACAAAATTTATGAATTAAAATATTCAAACTTTACTAAAAGCCTTTCTCTCAAGCTGGAACTACTGGAAAATGGAAAGTGAATTGTCATACTGAGAACCTTCCAAAAACTGGAACACTTTAAATCTCTGAATTGGTGATGTTAGCTATCTGTGTTTAGACCATTATTCCAGACTTAAGGGGAAAGGCTCTTTGGAAGGGAAAATTGAGGCATAAATGTCTGCAAGGGGAAATAAAAATCAGTCAATGAAAAAGAGTAGCTCCCATATTCTAATTAATGTTTCAATTTAGAACCAAAAGGCTCTATGAAAGCATAAAGGGATTATGAAGACATAGAGGATTTAATGTGGTCTCTTTAGGACTTAATCATTACAGAATCAATTATCCTGTTTCTTCATCGTGTCCCCAGTGCAAGCTTGTATTCACTGGGCTTGCCTTTAAGATGTTTGAGGGGAATCATTGCTCATCCTTACTCAAGGGCTAAAAGGTCTTTCCTCTTCTGTGTCCCACTCACTACAGAGGTGGTTTGGCCCAACAATGAACTGTGCTTAGCTGCTGATTTCCTTTATCTTGTTATAATAGAGCTTATAAAAATAAAGAGGAATGCATTTATCTTGAATGGTTTTGTTACCTAACACCAGAAGTATGACTCAAATGAACGTAAATCTTTGGAACAAAGTAATTGAAAATAATCTTCGTTCATGAGATGAAATCTAGTGGGATATGTAGGAAGATGGTCAAAGAAGTTGAATTGCTATTACATTCTCTCACACTTCTAGATATACAAGCACATTGCTATCTGAAAGAATTTTTGTTGGTAAATAATATATTGTGCTTATGTATAGTATACATGCATGATATATTGTGCTTATGTAAGGTACACATACATGTATATATACATGTATAATGTATACCTTACATAAGCACAATATACCATTTACCAACAAAAATTATTACCTCCAAAAATTATGTATACTATACATAAGCACAATATATTAATTACAGACAGAAATTCTTCCAGATAACAACGGGCTTGTATATACAGTAAAGTTTGCTGGGAGAAATATCAACAACCTCAGATAAGCAGATGATACCACCCTAATGACAGAAAGCAAGAAGGAACTAAAGAGACTCTTGAAAGAGGAGAGTGAAAAGCTAGCTTAAAATTCAACATTCAAAAAACTAAGAACATGGCATCCAGTCCCATCACTTCATGGCAAATAGAAGGGGAAATGTGGAAGCAGGGACAGATTTTATATTTTTAGGCTCCAAAATCACTGCAGATTATGTCTGCAGCCATGAAATTAAAAGATGCTTGCTCCTTAAAAGGAAAGCTATGACAAACCTAGACAGAATATTAAAAAGCAGAGACTTCACTTTGCCGACAAAGGTTCATATAGTCAAAGCTATGGTTTTTCCAGTAGTCAGGTGCAGATGTGAGAGTTGGACCCTAAAGGTTGAGTGCTGAAGAACTGATGCTTTCAAACTGCGGTGCTGGAGAAGACTCTTGGCAGTCTCCTGGACAGCAAGGAGATCAAACCAATCAATCCTAAAGGAAATCAACTCTGAATATTCATTAGAAGGACGGCTGCTGATGCTGAAGCCCCAATACTTTATCCACCTGATGCAAAGAGCCGATTCATTAGAAAAGACCTCAATGCTGGGAAAGACTGAGGGCAGGAGGAGAAGTGGACAACAGAGGATGCAGATGGTTGGAAAGCATCACTGACTCAATGAGCATGAGTTTAAGCCAACTCTAGGAGACAGTGAAGGACAGGAAGCCCATTGTGCTGCAGTCCATGGGGTCACAAAGAGTTGGACACAACTTAGTGATTCAACAACAACAAACACTATACAGTAATATAATGTATGTGTGCATGCTCAGCCTAAGTCATGTTGGACTCTTAGCAACCCCATGGACTGAAGCCCACCAGGCTCCTCTGTACATGGGATTTCTGAGGCAAGAATACTGGAGTGGGTTTCCATTTCCCCCTCCAGGGGATCTTCCCGGCCCAGGGATTGAACCCAAGTCTCTTGTGTCTCCTGCATTGGCAGGCAGATTCTTTACCACAAAGCCACATGGGAAGCCCCTATATGATGCATAATATATGATAATTATTATGTACATATATACCTTATACATCAAAAGAGAATACTATGATGTTCAATTGAAAAACAAGTATACGTTTGTAAGCAGCATTTATAATTTCTGAATTCATATCATTAAAAATAATTATTATGTTTGCAATGGGAATAGATAAGACTTTTCTAAACCAACTAATAAATAAACTCTTGGCTTAAAAAAAACTCTTCTAAACTCCAATATTAAACAGATTCTTTCAGCCACACAATATTATGATTAATACTCCAGCATGACTTGTTTCCTTAACAAATATTTATCGATCATTCACTATGTCCCAAGCACTGTCAACAAACTAATGAATTAAACCTTCCTTTATAATCCTGTTGTCAAAATTAATCACTTATTTGTGTAAGTCAGATGTTTTATCTTGATTTATATTACTTACATGTGAATAAATTAAAAGTTGTTTTCATTTCACAAATCTTGCATTTTGAAAGAGGGATCCAGGCTCAGACAAGACAATCAAGGCAAAATATCTAATATCAACTAAGAAATTTTACTCACTTAAAAACAGTGCAGAAAGGAGACCCTAATTCATGATGTTTCTAGTCAATCTCTCCTGGTTAGGAAATTCAATCTTTAGCCAGAAAAAGATACACACACACACACACACACATGCACACATGCACACACGAGAAGACTGTGGTAAATAATTACATTTCTTTTAAAGATCCTTAATTTTAAAATTACTTCTAGCTTCTAGCTTGTTGCCCATGCCTGAAATGCTCCACCTGGTCTATGTTCCTTTTTCTCCTTTGGGTCTCAGTTCAAGGTCACCTCCTCTGCCAGGCCTCTGTGACAATCCTAATTCTGTTGCCTCCTTACCCTTCTCGCCCCCAACCCCAGATACTACCCACTATGCTGTCTGTTTCATCATATAATTTGTCTTAATTAACAATTACACAGTGTTTACTTGTTTCTATGTATACCATCCCCGCATGAGAGAGGCTCTGTGTCTATTTATTCACTAATATATACTTAGCATCTAACACAGAGGCTGGCAGAGGGCAGTGCTCAAGTGAAACTGTGGGATGAATGAATGAATTCATCCCCCTTAGAGGTACCAGCTTATCCGTTTTTCATGACGCTTACAGACTAAAGTGCTAAGAAGTGACTTTTGCTATACATATTCTTAACAATGTGTGATCTGTGTACACCGTTAAGTCCACTTCTATAGGAAGAGAGAAGGGTAGACTTCCTAAAACTACCTTTTCACTCCCTTAGGGTTTTCAAGATCAGGGAAGTGACTTTTGTAAGCTCAGCTCCACGGTTATACAAATCACGAATCAAAGTCCAGGTATAGCACAAGTTCTGCTTTCAAGAGAAGTCCTGATTCAAGGGAGACTCTGTTGCAAAACAAACCACTTCCTCAGCCCCTCTATCCAAAATCTGAAAAGGTTCATACACTCTCGTCCACCGAGGAGACTCAGTAAAGAGCACTCTAACATTTCATCATATGAACGCCATAGGAGCCAAAAGGCTGGGGGAACGTCTTACCTGGAGTCCTTTCTGACTCTTGCTTTCTCAAAGGAAAATTCGGGGGGTTTGTTGAGGTCATAGGTTCGGGTGGTCGGCTCGGCGGACACTCCAGCCTTCGCTCCCCTCCTGCTGTGGAGGGAGACCAGTCCCGAGGTCTTCCGCTGAACCTCAAGAGGCACTTTGTCCGGGGACGCCCGGGGCAGGCTTCCTCCCTGCAGGTGCACCACGTCTTGCAGCTTGTTCAGCTGGATGCACTTGCTCTGCAGCTCCTCGGTCAGCTCGGCGATGGCCACAGTCTGTTTGGACAGCTGCTCCCGCAGTTCCTTCAGGTGGTACTCCCGCTCCTGGATCTCAGCATCCTTCCTCCTCAGCTCTCGTTCCAGCTCTGTCACCCTGCTCCGGAGGGCGCTGGCGGTGAGGTTCCCGGGCTGCCCATCTGGATTCTTGGAGTGTTTGGGTTTCACCGAACCATTTCCCATTTTGCTCAAGGACCTGAGAGAGGGCACAGAAGCGGAGGTTACCTTGTGCAGTTTCCGGCTTCCCAGGTGGAGCTAGTGGGAAAGAACCCGCCTGCCAATGCAGGAAATGTTAAGAGATGAGGGTTCGATCCCTGGGTCGGGAAGATCTCCTGGAGGACAGCATGGCAACCCACTCCAGAATTCTTGTCTGGAGACAGAGGAGCCCGGCAGGTTATGGTCCACAGGGTCACAAAGAGTCAGACGCGACTGAAGCAACTTAGCACACACGCATGCCGTGAAGTTTCCCTTTCCAGTGGCCCCGCTGCTCTTCTCCTTCTACTGTTTCATAAATGGAAACACAGCACTCATGGCTGTTCCGTAAGCAATAAATTCCCTACCCTTCCAGAAGGAAAGCCATGGATTGCTTTCATCGGTTCCTCCATGAGGAGGGGCTGGCTCTTGGGTTCCTTCTCTCCCATCCCATTGCCGGCAAAAACATCACACCTAAGCGTTTTGCACACACGGCCTGCGTTACCTGCTGTTCTCTTTGGTTGTTCTCTCCGGACAGCTGTCAAAAGCATCAGGACAGAACCGCCATTCGGATGTCAGCATGGCCAAGTCAGAAAGCCAAGGAGCAACTACGGCAGCAGAGGCTTGTTAATGTCACAATGCTCCCAGCTCCCTGAGCAGCTCCACTGAGAAAGCTTCCCCTGATTTAGAAAACAACACATCTGCATTCCTCGGGGTGGGAGGAGGCAGAGCTGGGGTTGCCTTATTAGCACGTTTCTCCAGCCCTAGGTGCCTATTAAGTTTGGCTTTTCTTTTTTTTTTAATTTTTCTTTTTTTAAATTTATTTTAATTGGAGGCTAATTACTTTACCGTATTGTGGTGGGTTTTGCCATACATTCACATGAATCAGCCATGGGTGTACATGTGTTCCCCATCCTGACCCTCCCTCCCCATCCCATCCCTCAGGGTCATCCCAGTGCACCAGCCCTGAGCACCCCATCTCATGCATCGAACCAAAGTTTGGCTTTTCTGACAATGCTCGCCTTTACAAACATGTGGATGGCAGTCCGTGCATGAGTGCCTGCATGCTAAGTCGCTTCAGTCGGGTCCGACTCTTTACAACCCCATGGACTATAGTCCGCCAGCTTCCTCTGTCCAGAGGATTCTCCAGGCAAGAATATTGGAGTGGGTTGCCATGCCCTCCTCCAGGCGATCTTCCTTATCCAGGGATCGAACCTGTGTCTCTCACATCTCCTGGATTAGCAGGTGGGCTCTTTACCATGAAGGCCACCCAGGAAGCTGCCGGACGGCAGTTACCAGAAGGTAAAAACAAGGATGGGGGTTCTTTGATATTCTTTACTTTATATCCCAAAACCAAGATTGTCCCAAAAAATGACAACCTATGGTCCAATGCTCTATTATTTTCCTGAACAGAATATCCTCAATGTAGGCCCCAAAGCAGTCAGTTACTCCTCCAGTAAGTCTCAGGAGGTAAAATGCAGATTGGGGAATGTGAGGCAAGATTTTAGTTAATTCAAAAATGTTTCTTTTTGGTTCAATAGCTATGTATTTGTTTTAACATTCATTACAAATTATAAATAATTGGCACCAGAAAAACTTGAGGGTTAGTTAGGTATTTAGCTTTTCTGAGTCAATTCAAGGAAAACAGGAAAGAAATCATCTGCAGTTAATAAACACATATGAGCAAAATCAAAAAAGAGAACCCAAAAGACTGAAGACTGGAAAATATTGCTTTGATTAAGTATCATAAGGTTTAAGTCTTTTTAGGCTAGCTATTGAAATTCCGTACTTTTGTGTGTGTGATTTTTGACAGCCATCACCCAAGAAACTTGTAAACTAAATTTGAATGATGCTCATTATCTAATATATGAAGAGAACGATGGAACTTTGAAGTTATAAATCCCACATATTCTTTCCTCACTCTCTCTCTCTCCAAGTTTCAAGCTCAGAGAGAAATGAAATGCTTAGACTGATTTCTCTGGCTCTACCAGAATCATTGTGACCTCTAAAACAAAGACAACAAAGACAAAGAACACACAGCCTCTGAGTTTCAAACAGATGCATCCCAGTAGCTAAGGCAGGTCACCTAAGATAGATGGTAGAAACAGAAAATAAATATACTTATAAAAGCAATCTTGCAATACCCAGACATTCTTCATAGAATTCAGGTTCAAAGTAGGCATTAATAAACATCAGCCTCTAGAGAATTGCCTTAATATGTTACAGAGATGTGGCAGGTTTAACCTTTAAGCTTCTGTTGACTTGGCAGCATTTACTGTTCTTATATATTAGGAATATATAAAAAGGTTAAGGAAACTAGAATTCAAAGATGTGGCCCTGTACACCAAGGTAACCTGAATAAGCAATTAAGAAGACGTTAGATTGGGACTTGAGAATAAACTTGAATGAGATTCCTAATGACAAGCATAAGAAGGGTGCCCCCAGAGGGACCTTAAATTAATGTGTGCACAAGTTTTTAACATGCAGCAGTGAGATATTTTCTAGACGTGCTTTTCTGGTTCATGGACAAGCATTTCTAATCCAAGGCAGGATAAAGGGAGAAGAATGGGCGGGGGGAAAGAAATCATCTTATAAAGAACAAAAGTAAGCACAAAAACTTTTAAATCTAACATTAAACTAAACTAACAACTCATTCTTTATTTATAGAAACAATTGCTTCCTAAGACCTAACTAAGTGTCATATATTATACCAGGGGCACAGTCCCATGAATTGGAAGTCAAATTCGACACAAGAGAAGAGTTCTAGCATTCTAAATATGAAAAGGCTTAGAGGATCATTTTTGCTCTAGGTATGGTAGTCAAAACATTCTGTACCAATTCAATAATTTTGCAAACTCGAACCACAATTAGGTAAAGGCGGTTAAATCCTCCCAAAACACCAGCTATTCTCTGATTTTTGTTTGCTTGTTTTTAAACTTTTTATTTTGTACTGGGGTGTAGTGGATTAACAAACAATGTTGTAATAGTTTCAAGTGAACAGTAAAGGGACTCAGCCGTACATGTATTATATTAATACATGTCTCCATCCTCCCCCAACTCCCCTCTCATCCAGACTGCCACATAACACTGAGCAGAGATCCATATGCTATACAGTAGGTCCTTGTTCGTTATCCACTTTAAATATCCAGCTATTCTGTGATTTTAAAGACATCAGTCTGCAAACTGAATAAATCTTTGGAACGTTTAGAATTCCAAAGAGGGATGAAATGAAGTGAAATAACTAACCCATCTTCCAGGTCACTAGTTTAAGATATGTAAGGAAGCTACCAAAGGGCTCAATAAATACTAAGTCTGATTTCTTAGTTCACCTATTTCAATGTTGGTATCTCTCAAGCCAAAGCTTTGAGTGTCTGGCTTCATAAAACCTAATTAGACTCACTTTGTTTCCTGTCTGTATCAGTCATTAAGAGAGAAAAGCCATTTCACAAATATGTATTACTAGTCACGATTGAACCACAGGATGTTGTTCTATCTATCTAGCAACTATAGGTTCTTAGATTATTCTTATAATCAGAGAACAGCATGTAAAGTAAGAAGAAATGACCTTGGAGATGAAGATCAGGAATTTTTTCCTTCCGGCTTTATTGAAATACAATTGACATACAGCACTGTATAAATGTAAGGTTTACAGCATAATGATTTGATTTATATATATCACAAAATGATTACCACAATAATTTTAATGAACATCCATCATCTCACACAGATACATAATTAAAGAAATAGAAAAAATTTTCCTTGTGATGAGAACTCTTAGGATCTCTTAACAGCTTTTCATATATAACATATATAACACAGCAGTGTTAATTATATTTATCATATTGTGTATGACACCCCTAATACTTCATTATCTTACAACTGGATGTCTGTACCTTTTGACTGCCTGCATCCTACCCCCTCCCCACCTCTGGTAACCACAAATTTGATCTCTTTTTCTATGAGTTTGTTTGTTTGTTTTCAAAGTATAAGAAATAAGCAAAGAGACAAAGATCAGGATCTAACATAAGCAATGGAATCAAGCCAGCCAGGGTAAGAAAACAACCTGCCTTTTCCCAGCTGTGTAACCTTCTATAAATTACTTCAATTTCTCAATTTTCTAATCTAGAAAGCGGATATATTCATCTCATAGATTTATTATGAAGATTATGCTTGTAAGGTATCCTGTGCATTATCTGGCATGTGGTGGTTTAGTCGCCAAGTCATGTCAGATTCTTGCAACCCCATGAACTGGAGCCTGCCAGTCTCCTCTGTTCATGGGATTCTCAAGGCAAGGATACTGGAGTGGGTTGCCATTTCCTTCTCCAGGGGATCTTCCTCACCCAGGAATCGAACCCAGATCTCCAGTATTGCAGGCTGATTCTTTACCGACCGAGCTATGAGGGAAGTGCTCTCTGGTGTGTAGCAGGCACCAAGTAGCTTTCATAGGATGTGACTAGCAAGGTACTTGGTGACTCGGTGTGAGGAAATGTCCAGATGGCATCATTACTGAATGGGAAAGAACTCTAGTAGACTGGATGTCTTCCAGACAAGAGGGTTTTAAAGATGAAAATTATTGGGGTGAGAGAGAGGGGTGTGCTTACTCTGTCTGGATTAAGGAAAAAAGTCATTCTGGAACAAACATTCTGGGATACCCTCCCAGTGAAGAGAAGCCCCACAAAAAGATGGAGAATAGAAAGTTTCATGAATGTCCCAACCCAGGTTCAAGGACTGCAGGGACTCCTCCTCTGCAATTCCTTCATGTAGCCTCTATCTATTTACCCAGGTTGCACTGAAAACCTTAAACCAAAAGGGCCCACCTAAATATCTTTGAAGGCAACAACAGCAACAAAAAACATAGTTCACTTTGAAGGAGATATTCTTCTGCAGCCAGGGACAGGAATGAAGAATATAATGAGCAGTGGCATTTAGGAAAAGAGAGGAAAACTATATAAAGTTATAAATTATTATTACATTAATTTAATCGTGATGGAGGAAATGCCATGCAGCAGAGGTAATTAGAAGAGACACAGGAAAAGGAAAACCAACTGTGGAGGCTCCTGCAGGCAGATTAACACCTGACAGCCAGTGTCGTAGGAATTAGCCTCTGTTGTCTGTTTTCCCTCCAGCTCTAAAGTGGTTTGAAGCCAAAATCTCCGCTCCGATCTAGATAGTATCTATGTTTCTCTCTACCCATCTGGATTCATATATATATATATATATATATACACACATATATATATACACACACATCACATATATATATATATCTGTAAATACAGGAGATGGTACAGTGCTCGGTAATGTTATTGAGTCAGAGTCCCAGAGTAAGCACCTTCAATTAGTATTCATATGCCCTTGGCCATGATATTGGGCATGAGTATGAATGATGGAAGAGATAGACAGACACGTAGACAGATGGACAGATAAAATAATGCTGCATATCATTTACAGTCGTTAGAGGGTTAAATGAGATAAACCACGATAAGAATTTAGCACAGTGCTTGATATATAGTGGGTGTTCGATAAGCATTAAATATTACTATTGTTATTACTGTTAACATTATTCATCCAATAAAATAACTCATTTTAGTGGAAAAACTTATCAATCAACAAATATATACTAAAGCAACAAGACATTACAGGAGAACAAAGTCAGAGAGCTGGTACTACCAGACTTCAAGACTTACATAAAGCTGCAATAATCAAGAAAATTTATTGGTGAAAGCATAAACAAATAGATCAATGGTACAGAATAGAGAGCCCAGAAACAGACTGACAAAAATTTAGTCAACTGATCTTTTATAAAGGAGCAAAGATAATTCAATGGGGAAAGAATAGTCTCTTTAAATAAATTGTATTGGAACAACTGGAAATCCATACACCAAAACAATGAATCTAGAAAAAGATTTATCTTCCACAAAAATTAGTTCAAAATGGATCAAAATCCTCAAAATCTGTGAAAACACAAACTATAAAACTGCTAGTAGACAACAGCAAAAAATGGAAGTGATCTTGAGTTTAGTGATGACTTTTGAGATAAAACACCAAAAGTACAATTTATGATGGGGAAAACTGATAAGCTGGACTTGATTAAAGTTAATAACTTCTGCTTTGCAAAAAAAAAAAGAAAAGAAACAAAAAACCACAAACTAGGAGAAAGAATTTAGAAAACACATATCTAATAAAGAACTACTATCCAAAATACATGAGGAATTCTTAATATGCAACAACAGGAAAGCAAACAATCCATCTGGAAAATGGGCAAAAGATTTAAACAAACACACATCACCAAAGAAGATACACATGTAGCATATAAGGATATGAAACAATGCTCAATACCAAATATCATTAGAGAATCTCAAATTAAAACAATGAGAAACCCATGCTCCCTGGTATTTATCCAACCAACATGAAAATACAAGCCCTCACCAAAACCAGTACACAGATGTTTACAGTGGTTTTACTCATAGCTGCCAAAGCTTGCAAGCAATTAAATGTCCTTCAGTGGATGGATGAACAAGCTATGATGTATACAGACCATGGACTATTATTCCGTGGTGAAAAGTAATAACTATCAAGCCCTGAAAAGTCGTGGAGGAATTTTAAAGGTACATTGCAAAGTGAAAGAAGCCAATCTGTAAAACCTGTATGATGTTAACTCTTGTATGACATTCTAGGAAAAGAAGAAATCTGGAGACATTAAAAAGAAGAGTGGTTTCCAGCAGACTGGAGAGAGGAAGACAGGAATGAATAGATGGAGTTCAGGGGAATTATTGGGCACTAAAACTATTCTGTATGATATTGTTATGGTGGATACATGTCATTATATATTTGCCCAAGCCTACAGAACTGAACAACAAAAAGAGCGAACTCTAATATAAACTATGGACTGCAGTTAATAACTTTCCATATTTGCTCATCAGCTGTAAAAAAATTTTTTTTATCACACTGATTCAAGATGTTAAGAATAGGGAAGGGGAGGGAAGACTACGGAACCGCTCATGTTTTTTACCTTATTTTTCTGTAAACCTAAAACTGCTCTAAAAAAAGAAATTCTATTAATTAAAAAAATATAACATGTACTAGGAGTGAATGTAAGGAAGTTGATAGCATATTCAGGGACCAGGCTGAAATGTATGAATGATGAAGGAGAGTGATGAGAAGTAAAGTTGAAAAAGTAAGAAACCAGAATACTGAAAATTTTCATATGCCATTTATGGTATCTGGATTTTAGTGTAGTTCTAGCTTTTTTCAAGTAATACGGTCAGGTTTGTTCTTTAGAAAAATAAACAGATTTTCTGGCAATTAATATGAAACAGAGTGAAAAGAGCTTAGAGGAAAAAAGACAAAATCATAGGCTACTGTAGCAATCCAAGTAAAAGGGGATGACAAAACATCAGAAAGAATGTCAACCCTATCCTAATATCTTGAACTCAAGAAAAAATGGACCATTTCCATGGTAGCCAAAAGAGAAAAACACTATCATGGAGTATTTGGCCAAAGATATGGCTAAAGGCAAAAACTCTGCAATTGCCTTCCTTTCAATAAATCACGAAAAGTAGAAAAGGTTCTTTTTCATGAAATGGGCAGGTTAGCCTGAAGTCACATGAATTATGCAGGCTTCTCCAGATAGTTTTTTAAGTAGATATGAAACCGATGCATCTGGTGTTACTCTTAACTTGTCTCACCAAATGTCTTTTAGAAAATAATTAAACATCACTGAGTATATAAACCCTGTTGCTCCTTCCTGAAGCAAACACAAAGAGTTGCCCTTGTGAGAAACAGCTCAATTTCATATCAGTTACACAATTAAAAGCATCTGACCTTGTGACTATTAAGCTTGGGTTCAGTTTTGAATCTACTGCTTGTTTTCTTTGGCCATGGCATCTTAAATTGGGGGGTTATTTTCTCTTGTCAGGCAGTCATATGAGCTTTTTATTGAGCCAAAGTTTCAGTTACTCCTGAGGCTATATCTTGCAGTGCCCCCCACCACCCCACCCACCATGTAAACACCCCTTGGAATGTTTACAGTGAATTGTATAAATACGACATATCCCATATGTTGTGGCATCCCATTCATCTATTTTCGGGGTGCCACAGTCTCAGGTAAGTAGGTAAATACACAGAAATGCAATTTTATAGGTGTAGATCCAGAGATGGTAGCTGATGGAATTTGAGCAATGATAAGAAGAAGAATGGGCTTCCTAGGTGGCACTAGTTGTAAAGAACCTGCCTGCCAATGCAGGAGACAGAAGAGACACAGGTTCGATCCCTGGATCGGAAAGATCCCTTGGAGGATGGCATGGCAAGCCCACTCCAGTATTTCTTGCCTGGAAAATCCCATGGACAGAGAGGACCATGGTGGGCTACAATCCATAGGGTCACAAAAAGTCAGACACAACTGAAGCGACTTACTATATATACACGCCCAAGAAGAAGAAGAAAGATTTAGAAGTTTCCATTGCAGCAACTGGGTAAGAGAGGATGTTATTAAGCAAAATGAGGGGCAGATTTGAGGGATATGGCAGTGAAGGTGATTTTGGACAGTTTATGGAACCTGTGGAAACTTTAAGGTCAAGAAGTTCAGTAGATGGTAAGAAATGAGGAGCTAGCAGCTCAAAAAGGGGAGCTGAAAATACTTAGCAATCATAAGTAGAGGCTGAAGCTGAAGAAGTAGATAAAGGTGTCGAAGAGATGGGCAATGAAAAGAGGAAGAATGTTGAGGTCTACATGGAGTATGAGAAGAAAATGAGACACGGTAAGAAGAAGCTATTGTGTTATGAAGAGGATGGGGAGGGATTAAGTGTAAAAGATGGTTGGAGTAATACTGCAGGGACAGAATCTCTAAAATAAAAGTAGTATAAAGTTTTGGTTGCTCAGTCGTGTCCAACTCTTTGGGACCCATGGACTGCAGCCCACCAGGCTCCTCTGTCCATGGGATTCTCCAGGCAAGAACACGGGAGTGGGTAGCCATTCCCTTCTCCAGGGGGTCTTCCCAACCCAGGGATCGAATCCAGGTCCCCTATATTGCAAGCAGATTCTTTACTGTCTGGGCCACCAGGGAAGCATGTAGTAATTAAGTGGGTGCACACAAGACAGGAGTCAAAAAAAGATTCCAATGTTTTTATCTTGGCAGGCTGGGAGGAAGGCAGTACTATGAACTCATTCATTCATTAAAAGCGAGTAGAGCACCATCTATGGGCTAGGCACTGCGACACTGACCACAGTCAAGAGAACAAGCATGCTACATGGGGAAGGAGATGAGTCCATATATACATTTGCTGAGTTTGTTGAAGTGCCTGTGGGTCATCAAGGTGGAAATGTCTAGCAGAGGGCAGAAAAGAAGGAAGGCCAAGGCAAAAGAATACTTGGTAGAAATAAGAACTTAAGTCCCACAAGTATTAATAAATGTGATCACTAAGGGAAAAAGGGGAAAATGCCTCTGTTGTTATGTATGTACATTTAGATGGTACTTGTGAATGATATTTATAGGAGAAGAGGAGCAGGAGATGCAAATAAAGACAGAGAAGGAACAGTTGTACAATAAGAGATCCAGAAAGATAAGATAAAGCCATAAATATAAGATTTCCAAGAAGTGAGCAGGCTGCAGTTGACAGCCCACAGACCTATCACAGCAAATGAGATCAGAAGGAAATATACTGAATTTAGTCTTTCACAGAAGACCTGGGATAGGAACCCAAATTACCAAGAACCCTGGAAAGAGCTGACACTGAGAGTAGGGACTTCAAGATGGTACCATGGTTCATGCAGTGGATTTTTAGAAAAGTGAAAACTTGAGAGTACCTGTAAGCCCGAAATAATGAACCAGTGAATACAGAGAAAATGAAAACAGAGGAGATGAGGACATAATTGATAGGGAAATAGCCTAGAGGAAGCAAGACAGTATGGGATCAAAAGACTTGGGCAGCATCCAGGCAACATATGCCTGCACTGGGAGGTGGATTAGCCCTCACTTGTAAGGATTTCAGAGGACTGAAATGCAGCATTTCAGGTAAAAAAGAAAGATCTCTCTGTACCATCCTTTTATGTCCTTTATTTTAGTTGTGCAATGCTCTGATGGGGAAGGTAGCCTCTATCTAATTCTACAAAGAGAATTCTCTACCATATGATCTCCTACCCTCCTGTGTAAAAACCCAAGCACTAGTACTGACCACAGCCGCTGTATGTGATGTGGGATGATCACCTTCTCCAAGAGTTAAATAGAAACTTGCAAAGAAAAGAGACAATTCCTGAGGAACTATTGGGGGAAGGGGAGCGCAGGCAGGTAGGTGTCTGCCGCTGGCTTCCTTCATAAAGAGGCCCCTGGGAACTTAGGCGACGAGATGAACAGAGCGTCATCCTTTCTACCTGTTCATTCTGCCTGCGTGGTTTCTTTGTATTTTCAGCCAGGGCCAACCGCTATGCATCTGTACCCTAGTTCTCAAACTGCTTTTTCTCTCATCTCCAAAGTGACAGATTCGTTTTTGTTCGCTCTTGTTTCTTCACCAGGAAAAACAGAGCGGAAAAAAAAAAAAATGTGAAAGCGACTCAAGGTGCCGAGAGTGACACAGGACACCCACACAAGTTTACAAGTCCTCGCCCAAGTCCTCGCCTCCCAGCCGCTCCCCGGAGCTTGGAGAAGCGGAGCCGGGAGCGCACATCCTGATGGCCTCGCCAAACCCCCAGCCCCGAGCAGCAGTCTCGCCCGCCGCCCCGGGCTAAAGGCGTGAGAACCCGGTGACTCCCCACCCGGGCTGAGCGCGCCCCTCCCTTCCCCAGCCGAGCTTCTGGAAATCCAGTAGCCTCCCTCTGCCTCCGGGAGCTCCCGGCCGGCTGCCGCCCCGGAGCCAACGCACCGCGTGCACACGTCCACACGCCAGCAGCCCAGGCGCGGGAGCCGCTGGGTGTGGAACCGAGGCGCACCGCGCGCCCAGCCGGCACCCGCGCGCACCCGGACCCTTGCCCCCCCCCCCGGCGTCCCCCGGCCGCCCGAGCCCCCCGCCCGCCAGCCTCACCAGACAGCCGGGTAACTTTCCAGGTGCGCAGCTGGTCTCCTCGGCGCCGCGGCCGCCCCTGCGTCTCGGCGTCCGCTCCCTCGCCACCCTGCCTCCCCAGCCGCCCGCGGCGCCCCAGCCGGGCGCGGGTCAGTGTAGCCAGCCCCGGCCGGGCGCGAGGCGCGGGGCGCGGGCCCGGGGCTGCCGGCGCCGCCACTCGGGCTACGTGGGAGCCGAGTGGCCGGCGAGCGCTCTGCGGGCAGGAGCTGCGGTGGCTCGGGTGCTGCCGCCTGGCTCCACCGCGGGGGCCGGTGCAGTGGAGACGCGCGGGGAGGGAGAGAGAGGGAGGGAAGGAGGGAGGAGAGGCGAGGAGGAGAAGGAGGGGGTGGGGGTCAGTCCTTCCCTGGAGGTGAGGTCACCCGCGCGCGCACCCGCACCGGCCCCAACCTTTACTCTCGAGACACGCCAGCAGCGACAGCCGCAGTCTGCACTTTATACCCATCCCCTCCAGAGTGGGGCAACTTAAGGAGGGAGATAACATCGCGGTTGTAAGCAAAAAAAAAAAAAAAAAAATTCATGTTGTTATTATTATTTCTATTTCAAGTGTGTGGGACGAGGGGAGAGGAAAGTTCAGGGAGGTGTTCATCTTTTCCTTCTCCTCCCTCTCTCCTCCCCACCCCCGGCCCCATACCAGCACCCCCAGCCCCATCCCCAGGTCTGTTTTCACTGCAAGCTGTCTCCCACCTCGCCTTTGCTCCCAGAGCGCAAACGGGCACACGTACCCTGGACGTGTTCTCCGCTATCACACGAGTACCCTTCTAGAAGACATGTGACCCGGGAGCAGACTGGCCACGCGCTCTTTCCCGGACTCTGGAGCCGTATAACTTGCCTGTAGTTTGCCGGTTCACATGATGCGGGGAGGGGGCAGCGGTTTGCACCGAGTTTCCAGGGACCTTCGGAATCTGTAGGTCTCCTGGCAGGGAGCTCTCTTGATCACCCAAGCTGGTAATGCGCTCCCCGTCGCCTTTTGATTATATGTTTTGTTTTGTTTTTTTCCCCCTGAGGCTCACATTATGGTTTTCTAAATATATATATATAACCCCCACCGCATTATTTGCTGTGCCCTGGAGTTGTGAGATCTCCCTGTAGCCTGTGCCCTTTGCTCCTGCCTCCAGAGGAATTTGACTGGTAAAATCCGCGGAAGACAAGGGCAGTTTCTGTGCGCAGGAAAGGGAAGTCAGTGAGGGTCTATTCACTGTGCCTCTAGAGAATGCTGGAACCCAGCTCCCTTGGGTTTTAAACCACAGTGGGGGCAGTGGGACTCATGGAACACCGGTCTGCCCTAGGACGTACATAAACTTGTAGAGAAACTGGGCCCACGTAAAATATGTTGAGTAGGGCCATTACATTCAAAGAAGGGAAGATGTAGTCCTGGTTTTTGTGTGTGTGTATGTGCCACTAACTGGAAAAAAAAAAAAAATCAGCCAAAGTACAGAGTAGTTTTTCAGGAACATATGCCAGAGTCTTTCCATTTCACGCAGGTCCTCGAAATAGCCCAACTGGAGGACATGGGGATGGAAAAGAATTCCACAGGAAAAAAGAAAATAATGAAGTCATTAAGTCACTGTAATAATGGCCATTTAAGTCAGTGGCCTGGATTTTTATGAACAGTTAAACGATAAAAGAGAAAATCAGAGATTTTGAAAGTCCTTACATTTAATTTAGTTCTTGGGGGAGGTTGAGGGGGGGGGTGCTATGGGTAGCTAGTTAATGGGTCTAAAAATTGGTGTTTGGGGCCAGAACTTGCATTTTCTTAATGAACTAGAATAGGATAAAAATATCTGGGACATTATACATAGTACAAGTAAATATGCTCTATAAACCTTTAGTTTTAGTTAAATATGTAAATATATGTGTGTACTGCCTCAGCCCTGTAATATGTATTTTATTACTGTTCCTCGAGATAAAACTTGAAAGGCACTGATGGAGTACAGGCTGCTGCCCAGGGTCTGAGTCTGAGAGAGAACTTAGGTTCCTTCCTGGTGATCCTGGGCTCTGTCGACAATGCTGAATTGTAGAGAACAAGGTGGAGGGTGAGGAAGAGGAGGAGAAAAGGGACCATGTTTGAGATCTTTATTTATTCTTCCCCCAAATGTGCTTGAGCAGTTTCTATGACTCCCGTCCAGTGCAAAAATCTGAGAATTCAATGATGAACAAAGTCAACATGGAATCTCAGCGCTTCAGAATCCAAAGAGGGAACCAGACGTCAAACAAATAAACATAGCATTAACTATATATGTGATACATGCTAGGTAGGAAAATATGAGAGTAAAAATGATGAGGTCATAAGTTAGACATGGGAGGCTACAATTAATAATTAAACCAATTTAAAAGGTCTTCAATGATAAGGAAATTTGTTTCATATGGCAAGAAGTCCCAAGGTCAAGAGGCTCTGTGGGGAGTTCAGCTCAGTGCTGTCAGGAAGGCCCCAGGCCCTCTTGGGTTATTCCCCATTGCCATCTCCACCTTGGCAGCCTGGTACTTGGGGCTGCCCCACCTATGGTCCCAGGAAGGCGGAACAGCTCTTGCTAAGACAGACAGTCCTCACAGTGCCCCATGGTAACAGTATTATTTTTTCAGGAGTGGGAAAATCTTTCTCAGAAGCTTCTAACCGACTTCTCACTCGTCATCAGTCCAAACTGAATCACATACCCACGTCTGAATGCTGGGAAGGCGGCCGGGGGTGGAGGGGGCATTACTGTGATTGGTTGAGGCTCTTCAGATGTGCCATTGAACTTTTCAGGACTGCCTTCTTTGAGGCGTGGATACCTAAATAAAAAGAAGAAGGTGGCAATGGATGCTGGGGAGCCAATCTAAAGTCAGCTACAGGAGCTCAGGGATGATGCCTCAGGAAAAAAAAAAAAAAATGACATTTAAAACTAAAGATGAAAAAAAAAAAAACTAAAGATGAGTAAGAGTCAGCCAGGAGTGAGGAGGACACACCTTCAGGCAGATGGAAATCCTGTGTGCAGTCTGACTGTGCCACGTGTTAAAGGTATACATGCAATTTCTCATTTGCTACGTGAACCCCAAAAGTTAAGTGTACCTGTGAAAGCCAGCTCAAACAGCTAAATAACATAATCAAGTATACAGAGTTTACAAGTCTCAGAGCCAATTGATCTGATTCAAGAGCCTAAAATCTTGATTTCTCCCTCTATGGACACAATGAGATTCCAGAATCCACTTGCCTTTTCCCTCCCATTGACTGAGGAGCAGCACCAGCTCCAGATTGCCTCTGCCAAGTCTCCTCTGGGCCCACCGGTTAGTGCAGAACACATGTTCATGAATAAATCCTCCAGTCCTGGGTGTACCTATGCTCCGCGGGGTGTCACGGTCCCTGCCAAGCTCTGTCACCAGAGTGCTAGGGTGTCAAAGCTTGGAGCTGGCTTGAGATGTCGTAGGGTAAAATGCCCATCTTTGTGTTACATGCAGAGGAGCTTTTCACCAGCTTCGGTGTTTTAGAGAAATCGGTTTCTCCTACTTTCTTTTTCTTGCTTGGACTTGCATCCAAGGGACTGAGCTGGGAACAGGTTCAGTTCAGTTCAGTTCAGTCGCTCAGTCATGTCCAACTCTTTGTGACCCCATGACTCGCAGCACGCCAGGCCTCCCTGTCCATCAGTAACTACAGGAGCTTACTCAAACTCAGGCCCATCGAGTCGGTGATGCCATCCAGCCATCTCATCCTCTGTCGTCCCCTTCTCCTCCTGCCCCCAACCCCTCCCAGCATCAGGGTCTTTTCCAATGAGTCAACTTTTCACATGAGGTGGCCAAAGTATTGGAGTTTCAGCTTCAGCATCAGTCCTTCCAATGAACACCCAGGACTGATCTCCTTTAGGATGGACTGGTTGAATCTCCTTGCAGATCCAACTCTCTCAAGAGTCTTCTCCAGTACCACAGTTCAAAAGCATCAATTTTTCGGCACTCAGCTTTCTTCACAGTCCAACTCTCACATCCATTCATGACCACTGGAAAAACCATAGCCTTGACTAAACAGACCTTTGTTGGCAAAGTAATGTCTCTGCTTTTTAATATGCTGTCTAGGTTAGTCATAACATTCTTTCCAAGGAGTAAGCGTCTTTTAATTTCATGGCTGCAGTCACCATCCGCAGTGATTTTGGAGCCAAAAAAAATGAAGTCTGACACTATTTCCACTGTCTCCCCATCTATTTCCCATGAGGTGATGGGACCAGATGCCATGATCTTCGTTTTCTGAATGTTAAGTTTTAAGCCAACTTTTTCACTCTCCTCTTTCACTTTCATCAAGAGGCTCTTTAGTCCCTCTTCACTTTTCTGCCATAAGGGTGGTGTCATCAGCATATCTGAGTTTATTGATATTTCTCCCAGCAATCTTGATTCCAGCTTGTGCTTCTTCCAGCCCAGCATTTCTCATGATGTACTCTGCATTTAAGTTAAATAAGCAGGGTGACAATATACAACCTTGACGTACTCCTTTTCCTATTTGGAACCAGGCTGTTGTTCCATGTCCAGTTCTAACTGTTGCTTCCTGACTTGCATACAGGTTTCTCAAGAGGCGGGTCAGGTGGTCTGGTATTCCCATCTCTTTCAGAATTTTCCACAGTTTATTGTGGTCCACACAGTCAAAGCCTTTGTCATAGTCAATAAAACAGAAATTGATGTTTTTCTGGAACACCCTTGCTTTTTCGATGATGCAGCGGATATTGGCAATTTGATCTCTGGTTCCTCTGCCTTTTCTAAATCCAGCTTGAACATCTGGAAGTTCTCAGTTCACGTATTGCTGAAGCCTGGCTTGGAGAATTTTGAGCATCACTTTACTAGCGTATGAGATGAGTGCAATTTTGCGGTAGTTTGAGCATTCTTTGACACTGCCTTTCATTGGGATTGTAATGAAAACTGACCTTTTCCAGTCCTGTGGTCACTGCTGAGTTTTCTAAATTTGCTGACATATTGAGTGCAGCACTTTCACAGCATTATCTTTCAGGATTTGAAATAGCTCAACTGGAATTCCATCACCTCCACTAGCTTTGTTCATAGTGATGCTTCCTAAGGCCCACTTGACTTCACATTCCAGGATGTCTGGCTCTAGGTGAGTGATCACACCATTGTGATTATCTGGGTCATGAAGATCTTTTTTGTACAGTTCTTCTGTGTATTCTTGCCACCTCTTCTTAATATCTTCTGCTTCTGTTAGGTCCATACCATTTCTGTCCTTTATTGAGTCCGTCTTTGCATGGAATGTTCCCTTGATATCTCTAATTTTCTTGAAGAGATCTCTAGTCTTTCCCATTCTGTTGTTTTCCTCTATTTCTTTGCATTGATCGCTGAGGAAGGCTTTCTTATCTCTCCTGGCTATTCTTTGGAACTCTGCATTCAAATGAGAATATCTTTCTTTTTCTCCTTTGCTTTTCACATCTCTTCTTCTCACAACTATTTGTAAGCCCTCCTCAGACAGCCATTTTGCCTTTTTGCATTTCTTTTCCATGGGGATGGTCTTGATCCCTGTCTCCTGTACAATGTCACGAACCTCCTTCCATAGTTCATCAGGCTCTCTGTCTATCAGATCTAGTCCCTTAAATCTTTTTCTCACTTCCACCGTATAGTAAGGGATTTGATTTAGGTCATACCTGAATGGTCTAGTGGTTTTCCCTGCTTTCTTCGGTTTAAGTCTGAATTTGGCAATAAGGAGTTTATGATCTGAGCCACAGTCAGCTCCTGGTCTTGTTTTTGCTGACTGTATAGAGCTTCTCTATCTTTGGCTGCAAAGGATATAATCAATTTGATTTCAGTGTTGACCATCTGGTGATGTCCATGTGTAGTCTTCTCTTGTATTGTTGGAAGAGGGTGTTTGCTATGACCAGTGTGTTCTCTTGGCAAAACTCTATTAGCCTTTTCCCTGCTTCATTCTGTACTCCAAGGCCAAATTTGCCTGTTACTTCAGGTGTTTCTTGACTTCCTACTTTTGCATTCCAGTCCCCTATAATGAAAAGGACATCTTTTTTGGGTGTTAGTTCTAAAAGGTCTTGTAGGTCTTCATAGAACCATTCAACTTCAGCTTCTTCAGCGTTACTGGTTGGGGCATAGGCTTGGATTACCATATTGAATGGTTTGCCTTGGAAATGAACAGAGATCATTCTGTTGTTTTTGAGACTGCACCCAAGCACTGCATTTCGGACTCTTGATGGCTACTCCATTTCTTCTAAGGGATTCCTGCCCACAGTAGTAGATATAATGGTCATCTGAGTTAAATTCACCCATTCCAGTCCATTTTAGTTCGCTGATTCGTAGAATATCGACATTCACTCTTGCCATCTCTTGTTTGACCACTTCCAATTTGCCTTGATTCATGGACCTAACATTCCAGGTTCCTATGCAATATTGTTCTTTACAGCAGCAGACCTTGCTTCTATCACCAGTCACATCCATAACTGGGTATTGTCTTTGCTTTGGCTCCATCCCTTCATTCTTTTTGGAGTTGGAACAGGTTACTTCCCTGAACTCAGACTCCCAAGGCTCTGCACACAGCTTTATCTAGCCAGTGTCCTATTCTCTTGGGATAAATATCCCCACTGGAGACTCTGTAGTTGCCCTGGCACTTGACCACCCCAGCAGATCACAACATTTGAGCTCAATTCAGAGCATCCCTCAATGCAAGCTGAGCTCTCTCCTATGTGCCTCCAGATGCAGCCCTTCTGAGGAACGAGAGGAGTACAGCCACCATCTTGGTTCCCACTCATATCTCCCTGTCTTTTTGGTTCTGCTCCCTTCCGTCTTCTTTCAGTCACCTGCATGCTTGCATGTCTCACCACACTGACCTCGTGAGCAATCATTTCAGTTACAGAAGCCAGAACCTTAGGTCACTGTACCCTTCTTTCACTGCAGCGTTGCCAAAGCTTAACCCAAGAAAAATACTACTATTTGCCATTGACATTCTTGCTCTCCAGGGGCCAGCATCCTTGAAATGTTTTCAAAACGGGGCCAGTTGATTCCAACATTGTGTTTCTGCTAACCTCCCTGCAGCTCACAATCCTTCTTCACCTCAAAGCCATTTATTCCTTCCAAGTGAAGGTGAAAGTCGCTCAGTTGTGTCCCATGGATGGACACGACCCCATGAACGATACAGTCCATGGAATTCTTTAGGCCAGAATACTGGAGTGGCTATCCACTCCAGTATTGCTTCTCCAGGGGATCTTCCCAACCCAGGGATTGAACCCAGGCCTCCCACATTGCAGGCGGATTCTTTACCAGCTGAGCCACCAGGGAAGCCCTTACTTCTGAGAATTCACTCTAATTCTGCAGAACAGTGGGTGTATGACCACAGCAGTGTGTTGCCCCAAATCGTAAAGACTTGTCCGCTTGTCTGTCTCCTTTCTTGGACATCAGAGCAGGGCTTTCTGTGTTGACTCTTATATCTTTGGGCTATACATAGCTCAAGTCTTTTCATAAAGCGAAAAGCAACCCCCTCTCGCAAATTCTACTCTTTACTATCTCAGTTTTCTTAAAAAACAAACAAAAGTCTTCCCCGGTGGTCCAGTGGTTAAGAATTTGCCTTGCAATGCAAGAGTCACTGGTTCGATCCTCGGTCTAGGAAGATCCCTCATGCCATGGAGTAACTAAGCCTGTGCGCCCCAACTACTGAGCCTGCACTCCAGAGCCCTGGAGCCGCGACTACTCAGGCCAAGCTCTAGAGCCCATGCTCTGCAACGAGAGAAGCCACTGCAATGAGAACCCGACGCTGCAGCGAAGAGTAGTCCCCGCCGTCTGCAACTAGAGAAAGCCCGAGCAGCCACAAAGAGCCACCACAGCCAGTAAATAAATAAATAAGTCTTTATTTAAAAACACCAAAAAATAAAATAAGACACAGAAACTAGTTGGAGAAGGAAATGGCAACCCACTCCAGTAGCCTTGCCTGGAAAATCCCATGGATGGAGGAGACTGGTAGGTTGCAGTCCATGGGGTTGCAAAGAGCCGGGCACGACTGAGCAACTAACACACACACAGACTTGAGAAAGAGCCCTGTGGGAACCTATTACTCACATCACACAATCAGGCCTGGTGCACCTCTGCAAGAGGACCATGGCTTCAGATTTGCCAGATGCCTCCCTGCTGATCGCCAGTGGGGAGGAGGATGAGCCTCATGCCTGTTGACTCACGTGCATTACGGCAGTTTCCAGGCCCCTCCAGGCAGCAGCCAGAGCCTACACGTGTTCCCCATTTTGAACTGACCAGTCTCTTGCTCATGCCCTCCTTGAAAGCCCTTCCTCCTTTACCTAGTCCCACTCATCCTGAACTTTCCCCAGATTCTGTCCTTAGCCCCTTCTTTCTTCCTTTCTTCCCTCTCTCCCTCCATCCCTTCCTTCTTTCCCCTCTCTCTCTCTTCTCCTAGCTTCAGTGATCACTTCTCAGGGTAGTCCTTTTCTTCAGAACTGCACTTTATCTCAGCCCTTCTAGGGCTTCTTGTCCCTTTCTTGTTCAGTCTCACAGTCCTGTCTGATGCTTTGCGATCCTGTGGACTGTAGCACGCCAGGCTTCCCCATCCTTCACCATCTCCCAGAGTTTGCTTAAACTCATGTCCATTGAGTCAGTGATGCCAAACAGCCCTCTCATCCTCTAACACCCCCTTCTCTTGCTACCTTCAATCTCTTCCAGGGTCTTTTCCAGTGAGTTGGCTCTTCGCATCAGGTGGCCAAAGTATCTCTTTCTACTTTCCTTGCAGTTGTCTATCTGCATTTCTTATCTCCCCTACTTGACTGTAAACACCTGGAGGGCATGGTTCACATCTGATTGTCCCTGCTGAGTCTCTCATAGCACTCACTGAAAGTCCAAATCCTAGGGATAGAGAGAGTTATGACTTATTACCTAGCAGAATTGTACTTAAGGCCCTGAAATTCTATAGAAAGAATTTGAAATGTGTTCTTGATTTTCCTTCTGGAATAAAGATAGTTCTTTGGAAAAATAGCACAATTTAGAAATCAATAACCTGCCTAATTAACAAACAGGTAATGGTGAATTTAACTACAAAAGACCAACATATAGATACATTTAATGTTC
Source organism: Dama dama (assembly GCF_033118175.1). NCBI lineage: Eukaryota > Metazoa > Chordata > Mammalia > Artiodactyla > Cervidae > Dama > Dama dama. The sequence continues at coordinate 20,662,088 of NC_083686.1, read as the reverse complement.
TGTTTTTATCTGCATGTACCGGGTTTCAGTCCCAGGCGCACTGACATTCCTCAGTAGTGATTTTTTTTCCTAGTTATGGGTGTAGCCAGTGCACTAACTAGCCACCAGGCTCATAGTGTTCGGCATCCCACGTCCTGTGCTATTTCAAAATCCATGGGGAACTTTTATCCATCACTTTTTTTCCTCTAATAACCTTAGTGTCCACTCAACTTCAGGCATTCACTGGCACAGTTAGACCTGGAATCTCCTCTAAAATCATGGAGGTACAATATGCACCCCAGATCAGCTGGGGCCTCTCTGCCCCCAAGGCTTTAGCTCTTTGCCTTTCTCCTCAGACACAGTGGTCTCAGCAGTGTCTCATGCCATCCCTCTGGTTGTAAGGCCCCAGGGAGCACTGCTGTGGACCTCAGCCTCCTCTGGAGGGAAGCCCAGACCAGCATGGCCACCCTAACACCCACCTCAGGGTGCCTCGGTGGTTCCAGCTCCCAGGTCTCAGCTGACTGTATTGCAGGCAGCGGAACCCCTTCCAGGGCTCGACCGTGGGCTTTTGTCTAACACTTGGGAATGAATTGTCGGAAAAGACACACATGCAGACAAAGCAAGAGGCTTTATTGGGAAGAGGCACCAGGCGGAGAACAGGAGGGTCGGGGAACCCAGGAGAAGTGCTCTGCCACACGGCTTGAAGTCTCAGGTTTAATGGTGATAGGATTAATTTCCAGGTTGTCTTTGACCAGTCGTTCTGACTCAGGGTCCTTCCTTGTGCTCAGCCAAGATGGATGCCAGCGAGAAGGATTCTGGGAGGTGGTCAGACACCTGGCATCTCCTTTTGACCTTTTCTGAAGTCTTCCAGTTGGGGGGTGGGTGGTTTATTCATTTCGAGCTCCTTATCAGGATCTTCTGTCATAAAATAACTCTTGCAGATGGTTAGTGTGGTATCTGGCCAGGGTGGGCGGTTTCCTTCAATGTGCTTCCCCTAACAACTGGACCCACAGAAGTTCTGGCAGCTGGCTGGAGGGGCCACACCCTAGAGATACAGTGGGATGAATGTCCCGTGGAGCTGATTCTGACCACTGAGAGACAGGAGCCAGGAGGAAGCTGGCAGGTAATTGCTCACTCTTCCTGCCCACCCAGGAGCTGTTCAGAGATGCAGTGATTCTGTACTTCTGGCTTCTCAAGGGTGACTCAGCAACCAGCTTCATGTTCTAGAGAGGCTGTGGACAGACTGGTAATACATCACCTTGAATCTGTTTTTTCTCCTTCTCTCCCTGATTTCTCTTTCTCACTCCTGTGCTGTTAGGATTACACCCCATTATTATGAATTAGCACATAAGCATCACCTCTGGCTCTGTTTCCTAGAGAACCTGGGCTGAGATATGCCCTTATACTCTGTGACCCCAACTTTCCACTCTTCAAGCTTATTTGCTCAGTTATTTCATCTTCATGTGCATTTAACCTTAAAGTGACCTCTAGTTCTCTGACTCTCTATTTCCTTTCCCCTGTCTTTACCCTGCTTCTTACTCAATTTAGCATGCAGTCCATTACTTCACATTCTTGGTACTTCTCCCCAAGGTGGTACCCTGAAATGGGCAGATGAAGCCCCCTTCTGGAGGAAGCCCTCTTCTCACCTCCTCTTTCTTGTACTTGGACAGTGAACACCTGCTGCGGAGCAAGGTATATAGAAGCCCTGCTCTCATGGAACTTAAATTCTGGGGCAGTGGTAGGATATTAGACTGGTAAAACCATTCTAGAGGGCTGTCTTTCACAATTTCTTCAAATTACGATTATGTACAGCCCACTCGCAATTCTACTTCTGTTGTTGTTCAGTCGCTAAGTCACGCCCAGCTCTTTGCAACCCCATGGGCTGCAGACGCCAGGCTTCCCTGTTCTCCACTGTCTCCCGAAGTTTACACAAACTCATGTTCATTGCGTTGGTGATGCTATCTAACCTTCTCATTCTCTGCTGCCCTTTTCTCCTTTTGCTTTCAGTCTTTCCCAGCATCAGGGTCTTTTCCAGTTGGTTCTTCTAATCAGGTGGCCCAAATATCGGATCTTCAGCTTCAGTATCTGTCCTTCCAATGAATATTCAGAGTTGATTTCCTTTAGGATTGACTGGTGTGATCTCCTTGCAGTCCAAGGGACTCTCAAGAGTCTTCTCCAGGACCATAGTTCAAAAGCATCAATTCTTTGGTGCTCGGAGCTAAAGTCTCTCATAACCTTATAGCTAATAATTTCTCTCACCTTAAGCAAGGACTTCTTCCATTATATCATATACTGTGTCTGCAACTCCATGGGCTGTAGCCCGCCAGACTCCTCTGTCCATGGAATTCTCCAGGCAAGAATACTAGAGTGGGTAGCCATTCCCATTTCTAGGGGTTCTTCCCCACCCAGGGATCGGACCCGGGTCTCCTGCACTGCAGGCAGATTCTTTACAGTCTGAGCCACCAGGGAAGCCCTATATTATATACAGTTCCTCTTTAAATTTCCTCAGTTATTTCTTTGACCTTCAGTGTATCCATTTCTTAAAGCTACTATAATAAATTATCACAAAGTTAGTGGTTTAAACCAAGTTACAACACACACTTATTTTCTTACAGTTCTTGAGACCTCAAGAGTCAGAGTTCTTGGCCTGGTCTCACTAGGCCAAAATCAGGTGTTATCAAGCTTGTGTTCTTTCTGGAGTTTGTGGGGGAGAATCTGTTGTCTTACCCTCTTGAGGCTTTTGGAATTTTCCACATTTCTTGGCTCATGGTCCCCTCCATCTTCAAAGCCTGCAGTTTAGCATCTTCAAAGCTGTCTCTGATTCTGATCCTCCTGACTCCCTCTTTCACTTATAAGGCCCTTGTCATTACATGCAGCTCACCAGATAATTCAGAATAACCTCCTCATCTCGAGATCCTTACCTTAGTCACATCTGCAAAGTCTTTTTGTGCATGTATAATATCTTCCCAGGTTCTAGAAGATATGAACTTTTGGGAGAGCTGTTCTTTTGTTTACCACACTCAGTAATCTTGCTTCCCACAATCCTTCTGAATGTACTTTTCCTGAAGTCACCAGTCTCTATTTTCCTTAGAAATACATGTGTCTTAGTTGACCACTCAGCAGCATTGGATGCAGGTACTTCTCACAGCAGTGGGCTCTGGGACATTTTCTCTGGAGTTTCTCTCCTTCTTCACAAGAGAAGACTCGCCTTCCCAGTCTCCCTTGCCAACAACTCTGTCACTAACCATAAATATTGGAATTCCTTGCTGCCCTAAACAAGGTTGTCTTTCCTCTTTGTGGGTGACTGACTTCTTAAAAATAGTGCCCCCTTTCAGTTCTGCAGTGAAGATGGAGAAAAGTGAACAGACCCCCTCACTGCCATCCCCTTCTGCCTGCTGGTGACTCCCGAATCCACATTTCCAGTTCCCACTTCTCTTCTGTGAGCCAGAACAGATTGTTTAGCTGCCTTTATGATCCTTCCACCCAGATACTAGTCACCCAATATCAACATGCCCCAAAGTAAAGGAACATCTCGTCCCCAAGAACTAATTACTCCTTTAGTGTCTCTTTTATGGGTAAGCCATTTTCCAGTTAGAGTTCTTGGTTTGAAATTCAGGGAGTCATCCCTGTCTCCGTCTCTCTCTCACTCTCCATAAAAGATTTATTACAAGGTCCTGACAGTTCTGCCACACACCTGTCTCTGAGGTCAGGAGGCTCCCTCCATCACCATGATCAGCATCCTCTCTTGCCTAAGTTGCCATGGGAGGCAACTCGTCGTCTCCTGCCGCCACACCAACCCCCAGCCCACCCCTTGCACTGCTGTCAAAGTGGTCTTTTTAGAACATAAAGCAGATTTTGTCACTTCTCTGCTCAAAGCCCCTTAATCTAATAGGCATGCAGCCACAGTGCTTAGGGCCATATGTGAGCAAGGACCTGTGGAATTGTATGGGACCTGAAAAGAAACTCACTGCCCACCCCCGCCCCACCATGCTACAAAAGGGGAAAATACAGAATGTTGAATTAAATATCTACAAAGCATAACATTATGCTAACTAGCAACTCAAGTGTACGTGTGAATATATGTGTGTATTTGTATGTATATGCATATAAATATATAATCAATTTTAAGTGAGAAAACAAAAGGAATAATTTAGCCATGTAAAGGCTCAGCTTAATTTTTAATATATAATTATATTTATTTATTTGTTTGTTTGTTTGTTTTTGACTGTGCTGGGTCTTCCTTACTGCGTGGGCTTTTCTCTAGTTGTGGAGAGCAGAGGCTACACTTTGTTTTGTTGCTCTAGGGAGCGCAGCCTTCAGTAATTGTGGCGCGTGGGCTTAGTTGCCCCAAGGTGTGTGTAATCTTCCCAGACCAGGGATTGAACCTGTAACTCTGCAATGGTGGACAGATTCTTTAAAAAAAAAAAAAAAAGTATTTTTGGCTGAGCTGGGTCTTCGTTGGTGTTCTCAGGCTTCTCTCTAGTTGCAGCAAGCAGGGGGGCCCCTCTCTAGTTGCGTTGTGAGGGCTTCTCGTTGCAGTGGCTTCTCTTATTGCGGAGCACAGGTTCTAGGCTACATGGGCTTCAGGAGTGGCGGCTCTCAGGCTCTAGAGCACAGGCGCAATAGTTGTGGCGTACAGGCTTAGATGTTCTGCGTCATGAGGGATCTCGGATCAGGGATCGAACTCAAGTCTCCTGCATTGGCAGGCAGATTCTTTACCACTGAGCCACCAGGCAAGCCCCAAAACTCAACTTTAAAAATCACTAAATTTTTAATATTTTTTTCAAAAATAGTCGGTATTTTGAATCGGATGCCAATATATTTACTTAATATGCTCTGAAAGTGAAGCATCCAAAAATCAGTGTGCATAGGGCCTATAAAAATCCCAAAACATTATCTCCAAGTCCTTCCCCCTGCTCCTACCATAAAGTCCCAAACCTTTAACAAGGCTTTGCAGCAGGTCAGGCTGTATTTTGTAGCTTGCCTTGGGAGATATCCATATTGGAGGAATACACTGGCTTCTTAGGCAGCCCTAGACCAGGGCATCTGATCACCTGAGGAGCTTGTTCATGCAGGTTCTGACTCAGCAGGTCTGGGAGGGGCCTGAGATATTGCGTGGCATTTTTTATAAACTCCTAGGTGATGCCACTGCTGCTGGTCCATGAATCCCGCTTAGACTGGCAAGACACCTGAGCACAGCCCTGCCCTACTTCTGTGGCCACTCTAGTAATCCTATTATTACTCTTACTCAGACCTCTGAAGGGTAATTGGTTTGGAGGTTCAAGGGCTAAGACATGCTTATAGCCTGATGGAAAATTTTTGTGGAAGAAGATGATTTTAAAGATTAAAAAATTAGAGACCAGGATGCTTTCCTATATGAGACGTTGGAGCTGAGTGTGAGGGGAGGAATACAGGAGAAGCAAATACACTTACCTTGGTCTGTGCTTGTTCTCTGGACACCCACACAGCCCTGGCTTTGCCCCGAAGCCTGTTTCCCTGATGTTAGAATCTTGCTCGGGCTTTGCCTGTGTCACGGCTCTTATTAGTTTTATCATCTTATGTTTAAATACCTGTTTTAAGATTAAACTGTAAACTTCTATGTGGCCCAGATGAGTTCTTCGCATAATCATTCGGTGGAAGTCCATTCATAAAAGAGGAACATTAAATACCCTTTTAGGCATTACTTCTAGTCAGAAGGCGACACTGTTCTGGAATATTGGGAAATAATTCAATCCCATAAGACAACCTTGAGTACAGTAACTAGAGAGGGGCTAGCTGTTTTGGACTCAGATGCCATACACCCAACAAATGGAAATAGCACGTAGCAATAATTCTATAAATGGCAGCCCTAGCTATAAATTAAAAAAGAACACCCATGCTTATCTAGCAATAGCCAGGATAGCATAAGCTGTTTGTTAATAGTACCCAAGTTTTGTTCTGGTTCGTTTCATTTATTGTTTACTATGTTGTTATACACCGACTTTATTAGAAGTGGTGACTACTTTGCTTCCAAAGTAATGAAAGATAGATGAAGATAACTTGAGTGTTATTATTGCTTTTCATTTGGCTGTCTTAGAGTATTGTGCCATTGGATATGGGCTATTATTTGCACACCCTGTCATTTAAACCGCAAAAACCTGGCTTGAACTATATTTATCTTTCCACGTAACCATTCAAGAGGAACCAAATCCATTAGGACTTCAGTAGAGACATAAAGTTGTCCTTTTTCCCAAACTCAGGCTGTCTGTAACCGATACTTCCTCTCAGAAAGTCCTCCAGACACGAAAGGTTTCATTTAACCAGTCAGCAATAATATTTCCCTGAAACAAGGGGAATCGAGAATCCTGTTTCAGTACTTCAATGGGTCAAATTGTTTTTCAGATCTGTGTAAACAGTGTACCACTAAGTGAACTCATTTGATGCCATCATGCCAGGCAGAACCATCTGCTCAAAGACAGCAAATAATAAATCATCTTCAGGCCTCTATTAAGCCAGCGTGTTGCATGAAGAAGCCAGTAGAATAAGACTACATAGTCTCCTGTCTTAACACATTGTCAGATGTCGCTGTTTATTATGATCTGGCCGATTGGGATCACCACAGATCAACCTAAGCCATGTTACCTTCTCCTTTTCTCTGCCCATGCTGTCTGTTACTGACTTGGCAATTTACATTTGTAGTTTCGCTTTAGAGGCTCGAATTGGGAGTAAACCACCAATTTAATGGTCACTGTGGTCCATTTAAAACAGGGTCTTATATTTGTTTTTATTTCTGCCTCATCTTATAAAGGCCAAGATTCTGTTAACTATTTATCAGGGGCTTACTATAGGATGCACAGTATCTTCTAAGCCAGGTACTCACAAACATTCCTAGTGTCCCTAACACAGAGTGAGTGGTCAATAATAAGTTCCTTTTTTTTTAATGTTGATGTGGACCATTTTAATGCCTTTATTGAATTTGCTGTACAACATTGCTTCTGTTTTATGTTTTGGTTTTTTGGCCCCAAGGCATGTGGGATCTTAGTTTCCCAACTATGAATCAAACCCACACCCCACTGCATTGGAAGACGAAGTCTTAACCAGTGGACCACCAGGGAAGTCCCGATAATTAGTTCTTGAGTGGATGTATACATGTTGCTAGGCTATTTACACGTAAGACCAGAGGTGAACATGACTTTGTTTTTTGTTTGGCAATTTAATAAAAGTGAAAATGTTTGGGGATCAATTTCTTTTTTAACTATAGATTTTTATTAGAAATTCTGCAACTGTGATGAAGAGTTATTTTCTTTTCTCCATCACTGAATGGCTCCTTTATTGAGGGAACATTTCAGAAAGTACATAATTAGCACACTCTCCAGGAGATGATTGTAATGACTCGCCCTTGAACAGATTTTCCGTAGGAGTTGAGGCTCCCTGGTGCTGGGAGAAGAAGGCTTTGAGGGACTCACAAGAGGGAGAATGGACGTCAGAGTTTGGCCTCGGGCCAGAAAGTCAATATCCGGTTCCAGTGGCAGATTCCTGGCGAAGCAGAAGTAGTGTTGCCCTTGTGGAGAGAAGAAGTTTAGAGGAATGAAGTCGAGAAGGGGGCTGATGTCCAGATCCATATAAATGGTTCACCTTCTGCCTCTGCCTCAGCCTACACACTGGCCAGGGGGAAGTTCGCTAGGCTGTGAGAGGGCAGTGGTCTCAAACTTCTTCTGAATCCATATTTATCTAAGTCAGTGGTTCTCACACTTTCTGGTCTCAGAAGACTTTAACAGTCTTAAAATTATTGAGGCTCCCAGCATACTTTTGTTTATGTGGATTATATCTATCAATATTTATCATATTCAAAATTAAAACTGAGAAATGGTTATAAGCATTTATCTTGAAATAAGTACAATGCAGTCATTAAATATTAACACAAGTGACATCATTTTATGATAAATAACTACTTCTAAAAGAATAGTGAAGAGAAGCATTGTTTTATGGTTTGTTAATCTTCTTTATGTTTGGCTTAATAGAAGATAGCTGGATTTGCATATCCACTTCTGCATTCAACCTGCTATTACACAGCATACTGTGTAGTGCCTGGGAAAGTGCACTGGATGGGAATGAAAAAGGCAAATAAGGGCTCCATATTTTCATGATAATAATTATGATCTGTGACTCCCTGAAAAGCTCTTGGGGACTCCCACAGGTCTCCAGGCCACATTTTGAGAACCATGATTCTAATTTCTAATCCCCATGCTCTTTTATATGTCATGGATAGTTTTAAAGGCATCTTACCACAGTGGTTGCCTTTGACTTCCCAAGCACAGGCTTAAAATAACTGGGTGGGGAAAAAAAAAAAAAAAAAAACCAGATCTGTGAATTACTCAGCTATCTCAATGTCCAAGTATAAGTAAGTGAATGGATGAATACATGAATGAAATAATGAAATTCTTCCTCAGTTTTAGTACTTTCATTTTCTTGATCTTGGAATTAGATTGTAGTCCCCATCATGAAGCTGGATTTCTGTTGTTATTGTTTAGTTACTGTCGTGTCTGACTCTTTGTGACCCCATGAACTGTAGCCCACCAGGCTCCTCTGTCCATGGAATTTCCCAGGCAAGAATACTGGAGTGGATTGCCATTTCCTCCTCCAGGGGATCGTCCCAACCCAGGGATCAAACCCACATCTCCTGTGTTGTCAGGCAGATTCTTTACCTTGGAGCCATTGGAGAAGCCCGAAGCTGGATTAGCTGCAATCAATCTGAGTTTAACAGAGATTAGACAGATTTTTGCCTTTTTGTATGATCTTTTATCACTTGCTCCTAAATCTTATAAAATATGGAGGGAAAACTGCCACATGTTGGGCTTCCAGGCAGCTCTAATCATTCATTCAGCCAAATCATTCCCTGACTAAATCATTCAGCCAACAGACTTTCATTCAATTCCAGAGATTCAAAATTTTAAAAAGGCCAGGTTTCTATCGTCTAGAAGTTCACAGTCAAATAGAAAATGCTGTGACTTTATAATTCATGTGTGTTTTTATTCAGCATGCTCTAATCCATTCAACAACTATTTGGGGAGCACTTACTAGGTGCCATAATTAAAGCAGGTGGGAAAAACTGCCATTTCCTGTCTTGGAAATTCAATCAACTGGGACTGCAAACCCATATAAGTAATTAAAATATAAAATATTGTGACTTATCATAGTAAAAATCAGTGTAAGACTCTATAGGAACTTGGAGGAGACAGTGGATATTTGGCTAGGGAAGTTAAGGAAGATTTCTGACTTGGCAAAAGGCCAAGAAACAGGAGCATCGACTCTGTGATCTAAAAGAACCAGGTTCCAGCGCTACTACCATGTCATTGTAACCTCTTTGAGCCTAAATCACGAGGTTGTGAATACTAAGGGGATCATGTCTGTGTGATACCCAGGACAGTGTTGATTATCATAGTTAGGGAAGTGAAGGCTCTGTTTAGGTGGAAATGAATCAGAAACACATTCTGGGTAAGGAATAATACACATGCAAAAGCGAGTGTGTCCTGGAAACAAATGAAATAAAATTGATAAAGTTGGTCAAGTAAAAAGACCACAGGTCCTTATTGAGGTAAGATCAGGATTTTCATTTCTTTCATTCATTCGTAAATATCATCCCTTGCACCAACTACAAAGAAAAATATAAAAGCCTTTGGTAAACTAAATCAAGATGATGAAAAAAGACAGATAGGAGCAGCTTTCTGAGAATAAGTCTGGGTAACATTTCACAGTTTTTAATCAAAAAGTGAGTCTGCATGGAAGTGGGCTTTCCAGTGATCTGGAGGTAAAGATATGACTCAGAGATTCGTGACACTTACCGTCATTTCTCCCCATGAAGGAGGTCATGGCTTGTCAATGTTGAATTTGGATCAAGAACCAGAAGAGGGCTTCCCTGGAGATCCAGTGGTGAAGACTCTGCACTTCCAGTGCAGGGAACATGGGTCCCATCCCTGTACTGGGAACTAAGATTGCACATGCCTTGCAGCTGGGGGAAAAAAAAAAAAAGAACCAGAAAAAAGCCTGAACGTCACATTTATAAACATTCTCTTGCACAGAAGACCAGAGACTGTAAATTCTTCAGGGCTGGTGCTGTAAGTTCACACATGAAAGTGCAGTGGTGGCACTTTTTTTAGATCCAAGGCACCTTTGCCAAGCAGGAACAGAGCCGCTAGAGCAGCTGTCCCCACCAGAAATGCTACTGGCTGGGAGAAGCTAGGCTGTGTGGCCACTTTGCTTCCCATGAAATCTGGTGTCTGTATTAGCTCCCCAGGGCTGCCTTTAAAAACTCCACAGACCAGGTGGTTAAAAGAAGAGAACTATATTATCCCACAAAATCAGTCCTGAATATTCATTGGAAGGACTGATGCCAAAGTTGAAGCTCCAATACTTTGGCCACCTGATGCAAAGAACTGACTCATTGGAAAAGATCCTAATGCTGGAAAACATTGAAGGCAGGAGGAGAAGGGGATGACAGAGGATGAGATGGTTGGACAGCATCACCAACTCAATGGACTTGAGTTGGATCAGGTTCTGAGAGTTGGTGACAGACAGGGAAGCCTTGTGTGCTGCAGTCCATGGGGTTGCAAAGAGTCGGACACGACTGAGTGACTGAACTGACTTGTCCCATCCTTCTTTACCTCTTGGGTTGCCGTCGATTCTTGGCATTCCTTGACTTGTAGCTACAGTGCCTCCATCATCAGGTAGTAGTCTCCCTTTGTAACTCTTGTCCAAATTTCCCCTTTTTATAGGGACTTAAATTATATTGGACTAGAACCCACCCTAAATGCCTCATCTTAACTTGATCCCATTGGCAAAGATCAATTTCCATATATAGTCACTTTCCCAGGTACCAGGGATTAGGACTCCAATATATATTTTTGGTGGGATACAATTCAACCCATAATTAATTAATTATGAATTAATTGGGGGACCAAATCTAACAGTGTGTGTTGGTGGTGGTGGTGGGAGGAGTGAGACAGAGTCCCTCTTTCTTTTATTTTCTTTTTAAAACACTTTTTATTGTGGCAAAAGTTAGATGATATAAAATATACTATTTTAACTATATAGCTCAATGACACTAAGTACATTCACACTGCTATGCAACCTTACCACCATCCATCTCCCAAATTTGTCACCTTCCTAAACTGAAACTCTATCCCCATTAAACCCTAACTCTCCAAGTCCTCTCCCTACCCCTGGCCCCTGGCATCTTCCAAGTACCTTCTGACTCTACGAATTTGACTATTCTAGGTATGTCGTATATTTGCAGAGTCCCTCTTTCACCTAGCCAACACCTACCTAAAATAATGCAGAGTCATAAAACCCATATATCAGAGTGCCTTTTACTCACAATGTTTAAAGTCAATTTAGGTATCATTTGTGAAGTGAGGACTAATTTTCTCTTTCTAGAAAACAAATTTGAGCCAAACTCTGAGCTATCAAGGTATTTGCACATAACCATTTAGGAATTGAGCAGCTACTGATGTTTCTAAGTAACAAAGTGATAAGATTTGTGTTATAAAAAGGTTGCTCTGGTGATAGTATGAGTAGTGAATGGGCCAGGGCAAAAACTAAAGGCAGAAAGAGTAATTAGAAAATCACTGTAAGAGTCTAGAGAAAGAAGCTGACTGGGGATATGGTGTCTATGGCAGTGGACAGGTGTGCTGGACCAAGCAGTGACCAGAAAGAGGAGAGGAGGGAGTGATCAGGACATTCTGAGTGACCTGTTGGATGTGACTAGTGAGAAAGAAGACTTGAGATTGACTCTGAGGTGATGAGTTTGGCTAAGTGGGGAGAACATGTCACCATTAATGGGTTGTGGAAAGCACAGGAGAAAATGTAGATTTTCTCAGAGGTGGCGTGAATAACAATGCACTATAGAGGATGCTATACAGGAATGACAAAGGCATGAATGTTATGAAATAAATTTATGAAAATCTGCCCTTGGTCTGGACAGTTATACATGGACACTGAGGTGCAGTGTCTTCTACTTACTGCCCATTCAAAATGTCCCAAAGAGGGACTTCCCTGCAGGTCCAGTGGTTAAGACTCTGCGTTTCCAATGCAAGGGGCACAAGTTTGATCCTTGGCAGGGGAACTAAGATCCCACGTGCTGCTGCGAAGTGTGGCCAAAAACAAATAAATTAGTAAATAAGCATAAATTAACAAAAAAGAAAAAATGAGAAGATTCTGAATGGAAAAATATTCCTATTTTTTTAAAAAGGCCCAAAGGATCAATTTGTCCCCTCTACTATCAGCTTTGAACTGCAAGGAGATCCAACCAGTCCATCCTAAAGGAGATCAGTCCTGGGTGTTCATTGGAAGGACTGATGCTGAATCTGAAACTCCAATACTTTGGCCACCTCATGCGAAGAGTTGACTCATTGGAAAAGACCCTGATGCTGGGAGGGATTGGGGGCAGGAGAAGAAGGGGATGACAGAGGATGAGATGGCGGGATGGCATCACTGACTCGATGGGCACGAGTTTGGGTAAACTCTGGGGGTTGGTGATGGACAGGGAGGCCTGACGTGCGGCGATTCATGGGGTCACAAAGAGTCGGACATGACTGAGCGACTGAACTGAACTGAACTGAACTATCAGCTTGCTCATCCTCCCACAACCAGTCCTGTATTCCCTACCTGGGTGGGAAGGCCCATCTTCACCTGTCTTTTAAGCCATGAATCTTTCCCTTTTTCCATGAGTCCTTCTCTCCAGATCCTCATATCTAGTCATCAGATCTTGCCCACTCCATCTTATAAATCTCTTGAGTCGACCTGGCCTCTTCATTTCTATGGCCTCTGCTTTGCTGAAAGTCCTAGCCTTCTCCCATCTACTTTATTATCATAGCACCTTGCTAAGTAAATCCAACAGTGCACTTGAACTCACTCCAGCGATAACTGCCAAAGTGCTCTTGGCAGAGTGCAAGTCTGATAGTATTGCTCTGAGACTTAGCAGGCTCATATTACTGAGACTTAGCTTATCCACACTAAGAGCTTTCCCTGCCCCCTGCCTCACAGCCTGCCAAAGTCCAAACTCTGTCACACAACAAAGCGTTGGATGTTTTTGCTCCTGCATATCAATTTTGTCTCCTCCTATAGCTCCTTCTTCTCAATACATTTTAGCCTATTCAAGAATTGTGGAATTAAAATCTCTGAACACTTCTTGCTTCTTCTTTGGATGGTGTTTCCTCCACCCGGGAGTCCTTCCCCACTAGCTCCCCTGGAATCACCTCCTTTTTCATAATCTCCCTGACACTTCCGAACATAAATCATTTTCCTCTCTTTCTCTCTCCTACTTCTGTATCATCACATACTTCCCCTGTTCCACTTACAACAAACTGTGTGTTGTTTGTTTGTTTGTTTTGGCCTCCTAGCATGTAGGATCTTATTTGCCCCATCAGGGATCAAACCTGCGCCCCTTACATTGGAAGCTTGGCGTCTTAACCACTGGACCATCAAGGAAATCCCATGTATGTCATTTTCAATGCAGCTGACTCCCCAAGTCACCCAAAATCTCCCTGTGGGCAGGACTGTCCAAATTACATTCCACAAGCAAACTGGGCATCTGTTTTGTTACATACATTGTGCTTTAGCTCAAGCTACAAAGACAAATGGGTTCCTCACTCCAAGTTTCTGAAACCTGTGGACCAACGAATTGGATAATTCAAATATTGAAAAGGAGCTTATAGCCTCATAGGAGAGTCAAGGAAAATAAAAATGTGAAAAAAAAGTTGGTATGATCTAAAATGAATCATTACAGGTAGGAATTTTACCAGGTTTAGTTAAAAGCCACGGCAAGCCATACAAGCCAGTGTAGCTACAGTATTATCTTTAAAGCAAACCATACAGATCAAAACCGAACAAAGTGAGGAATGAATTTCCAAATATAAAAATGATGACATTTTTCCGTTCTTTTGAAGAAGTCACTAGACCGATACATTGCCTCTGACATTTTATTCACACCAACTAAAGTAACTCACAACTCTGCTTTGCTCCAGAAAAATAGAGAAATGGTAGAAAAATAAATGCATTTTCAAAAATAGTAGAGTAGGTAGGGTGTTCATTTTCTCATCAGAACTGGCCTTCAGAATCCTCTGACCTGGCTTCCTCTGACTGATGGAAAAACTTTGTTCCACTATCATCAGTCCCTGTAATCCAGCCACACTCATGCCCCCCAACCACGGGTCAAAGCAGTCATGTCCAGGCTGAACTCCTGCTTCTCTCTTGCTAATAGCCTCCTCTTGTGAATTGTCTGTTGGAGCTGCCCAGGTAGTATAGTGGTAAAGAATCCGCCTACCAATGCAAGAGATGCAAGAGACTTGGGCTCGATCCCTGGGTCAGGAAGATCCCCTGGAGAAGGAAATGGCAACCCATGCTGATGTTCTTGCCTGGAAATTCCCATGGACAGAGGAGCCGGGTGGGCTACAGTCCAGGGGATCGCTAACCAAATTTATTAAACATGACAAAATTCTCTTTACAACATGACCTGAACCTTCAAAACATTATCTTTTCTTAACCAGTATTTTGATAAGTCAGTTCAGTTCAGTTCAGTCGCTCAGTCGTGTCCGACTCTTTTCGACCCCATGGACTGCAGCATGCCAGGCCTACCTGTCCATCACCAACTCCCGGAGCTTACCCAAACTCATGTCCATCGAGTCGGTGATGCCATCCAACCATCTCATCCTCTGTCATCCCCTTCTCCTCCTGCCCTCAATCTTGCCCAGCATCAGGGTCTTTTCATAAGTCAATCCATAGTCAAAAAGCAGGTTACTCTAAAATTAATGGAAAAGTATCCGATGCACATCCCATGACTGGCCCAACTGCTGGAACTCTTAATAGTTCCATAAGATAATTAACACACGGTGTGATTGGGTCCCTATGACAGGCTGCTGGGGAATAAGTAAGAGAAGTCAAGAGGACATTTTGTGCATTCTCACTGTACTGCCGTTGTGTTCTGCATCACAGAGTGACCCCATTCTCACATACCATCGGAATACCAGTGAGATCTGAGGTTAGTTTAGCTGCTTGATGGGCTAGAACATGTATCACTTGGCATGCTCATTTCACAGGGTCCCAAGCAGCCCAGACTGATCCCTGTGAGCCTGTTCAGAGGACTTCAGCAGTGGATGGCTTCTTCACTGCATCCTCTGGGTGCTGCTCCAACGTCATTTCCATCCTGCTGTTAGCCTGATTCAGGAACCCACAGTGACTCACCTCCTCCTCTTTGGTCTTAAATTCTAGTCCCCAATTTAGCCTGCAGGTCACTGCATGGTCTGACCTAGGCTGATGTCCCTCCATCAGTAGGAGGCAGCCTCAGTTCA
The DNA here is from genome assembly GCF_033118175.1 of Dama dama. Lineage (NCBI taxonomy): Eukaryota > Metazoa > Chordata > Mammalia > Artiodactyla > Cervidae > Dama > Dama dama. The sequence goes on along the minus strand of NC_083686.1, from coordinate 20,646,786 downwards.
GTCCAGTTCAGTTGCTCAGTCATGTCCGACTCTTTGCGACCCCATGGACTGCAGTATGCCTGGCCTCCCTGTCCATCACCAACTACAGGAGCTTACTCAAACTCATGTCCATTGAGTCGGTGATGCCATCCAGCCATCTCATCCTCTGTCGTCCCCTTCTCCTCCTGCTCCCAATCCCTCCCAGCATTAGTATCTTTTCTAATGAGTCAGCTCTTCGCATGAGGTGGCCAAAGTATTGGAGTTTCAGCTTCAGTCCTTCCAATGAACACCCAGGACTGATCTCCTTTAGGATGGACTGGTTGGATCTCCTTGCAGTCCAAGGGACTCTCAAGAGGCTTCTCCAACACCACAGTTCAAAAGCATCAATTCTTCAGCGCTCAGCTTTCCTTATAGTCTAACTCTCACATCCATATGTGACTACTGGAAAAACCATAGCTTTGACTAGACAGACCTTTGTTGGCAAAGTTATGTCTCTGCTTTTTAATATGCTGTCTAGTTTGGTCATAACTTTTCTTCCAAGGAGCAAGCATCTTTTAATATCATGGCTGCAGTCACCATCTGCAGTGATCTTGGAGCCCCAAAAATAAAGTCTGTCACTGTTTCCATTGTTTCCCCATCTATTTCCCATGAAGTGATGGGACCAGATGCCATGATCTTAGTTTTCTGAATGTTAAGCTTTCAGCCAACTTTTTCACCCTCCTCTTTTACTTTCATCAAGAGGCTCTTTAGTTCTTCTTTGCTTTCTGCCATAAGGGTAGTGTCATCTGCATATCTTAGGTTATTGATATTTCTCCCAGCAATCTTGATTCCGTCTTGTGCCTCATCCAGTCCAGCATTTCTCGTGATGTACTCTGCATATGAGTTAAATAAGCAAAAAAAAAAAAAAAGAAAAAATAAGTTAAATAAGCAGGGTGACAATATACAGCCTTGACGTTCTCCTATCCCGATTTGGAACCAGTCTGTTGTTCCATGTCCAGTTCTAACTGTTGCTTCTTAACCTGTATACAGATTTCTCAGGAGGACAGATCAGGTGGTCTGGTATTCCTGTCTCTTGAAGAATTTCCCCCAGTTTGTTGTGATCTACGCAGTCAAAGGCTTTGGAATAGTCAATAAAGCAGAAGTAGATGTTTTTCTGGAACTCTCTTGCTTTTTCGATGATTCAACAGATGTTAGCAATTTGATCTCTGGTTCCTCTGCCTTTTCTAAAACTGGCTTAAACATCTGGAGGTTCACAGTTCACATACTGTTAAAGCCTGGCTTGGAGAATTTTGAGTGTTACTCTGCTAAGCTTGTGAGAGGAGTGCAATTGTGTGGTAGTTTGAGCATTCTTTGGCATTGCCTTTATGGCAACCCACTCCAGTATTCTTGCCTGGAAAATCCCATGGACGGAGGAGCCTGGTAGGCTCGCAAAGAGTTGGACATGACTGAGCGATTTGGAGGTTCTCTGGAGGCAGCCTACTTTCAGTCAAAACCACTCCAAACACTTGCCCTTCCCAGGGTCTTTGTTAAAGGATAGATTAAACCAGAAGACTCAGCAGATCTCGATCAACAAAGCTACCTTGAGATTAGATGATATTTGAAATTTTAAAAGTGAAAGCAACAACATAGTCATGCGTGTGCTAAAGTCACTTCAGTTGTGCCTGACTCTTTGAGATCCTATGGACTCTAGCCTGCCAGGTTCCTCTGTCCATGGGAATCTCCAGGCAAGAATCCTGGGGTGAGTTGCCATGCCCTCCTCCAAGGGATCTTCCAGACCCAGGGATCAAACCCACATCTCTTATGTCTATTGCATTGGTAGATGGGTTCTTTACCACTAGGACACCTGGAAAGCCCATAGTCATGGTGGGAAATTTTTGAGTCTGGTAGAATCACTTCCACCTATTTTGTGGTTTAATTCTGTTTTGCTTTTGAACTACATCAGTATTACATGTTTCTTAGGAAAGTAGAAAACAGTAGCCTTTTCAGAATTTAAGTCTTCCTTAGGTCTTAATTTAATCTTGCCTTCACTGTGTGAATGAAGGTGTATCCTAACCTTCCACCTGTGTGTTTCCTCTTCCATTTATCTTCCTTAGGGATGACTTCTTGACCCTCCTAGTTTATATCACTCCTTCCTGCTAATGTCCCACTTGCTCCTCTATTCCTCCATTCCGTGGCCCAGTTCTGGGCTTCATCATCCTTTACCTACACTCCTGCCGCAGCTTCATCACTGGTATCACTCCTCTTACTTCGAGTCTTTTCAGTCCATCCTCCACACAGCAGCAGACAATTCTCAGAATAGGTCAGATCACTCTCTATTTAAAAATCCTCAGTGGCTTTCTGTTTCTTTAGAATAAAATCCACACTTCTCTCGCTGTCCCACGGAAGTCCCATGACCCAGCTCCTGCCCTGCCCTCAACAGCACTGGTCATTAGATTTCCACTAAGATTCCTGCTTCATCCTGTCATGATCTTTCACCCTGGGGACTTTGCACTTCCTGTTTTCTCTGCTTGAATATTTTCTACCTCTTCCTACAACAACAGCTTCTTTCCTCTTCAGATCTCGGCTTAAATATCACCTACTCTAGGAAATCTTATCAGCTCACAACCTCTAAAGATGTCCTCACTTTTCCCCCTTCTTTGATTTCCTACAACATGCATCACAAGTTACTGTTAAGTCTTTGTTCATTTGTAATTAATTAAATAATTGGTCCTTGGGGCTATCTCTCATACTAGAAAGTGAGCTCCATAAAAAAAGAGGCATCTCTTTCCTTAAAAAACGAGGAATAAATCTACCATAGGACCTAGCGATCCCACTACTGAGTACATACCCTGAGAAAACCATAATTATTAAAATACACAGGTACCTCAATGTTCACTGAAGCAATATTTACAACAGCCAGGGCATGGAGGCAACCTAGATGTCCATTGATAAATGAATGGATAAAGAAGTTGTGGTATATTTATACAATGGATTATTACTCAGCCATAAAAAGGAATGAATTTGAGTCAGTTATAGTGAGTTGGATGAACCTAGAGCCTCTTATACAAAGTAAGTCAGAAAGAGAAAATCAAGTATCATATATTAATGCATGTATATGGAATCTAGAAAAATGGTAAAACCTAGTTAAGAGTGAACTTGGATAGAGAAGCCTGCTGGGCTACAGTCCATGGGGTCTCAAAGAGTTGGACACAACTGAGCAACTGAGCAAACATGCATAACTGACTGATTTGCATTGTTGTACAGCAGAAACCAACACAAAATTGTGAAGCAATTTAAAAAATAAATAATTTTTTTTTAAAAAGAGACATCTCTGACTCATTCACTTTGATATTCCCTGTGCCTAGCACATTAACTGGCTAATAAGCCACTAGACATATATTTATTGAATGAGTAATCCTTTATTACACACTTTATGTAATATTCATATAAAATTTTACAAGTTTAATTATATTTGTATGTGTTCTTTTATTGACAATTTCTCCTTCTTCACTAAAGTTCTACAAGAGCAAAGATCAAGGTCATTTTGTTCACTGATGTGTTACTGGGAGCCTGCAAGTAATAAGACCCTTACTGTTATTTATATAATAAGGAAATGCTTTAAAGAATTAGTGATCAATGGAGGAGACTTTAATAAGGCAATATTAAGGGGTCCAGACAGTCCGTTGTGTTAAAACAAAGCAGATAAACTCTGCTTTCAATAATCTGAACTTGGGAAAGTCAAGTTTCAACAAGCAATGACTTACCCCGTGCATGCTAAGTCACTTCAGACATGTCCGACTCTTTGCGACCCCATGGACTATAGCCTGCCAAGCTCCTCTGTCCATGGGATCCTCCAGGCAAGAATACTGGAGTGGGTCACCATGCCCTCCTCTAGGAGATCTTCCCATCCCAGGGATCGAACCTGTGTTTCTTGTGTCTCCTGCATTGGCAGGCAGATTCTTTACCACTAGTACCATCTGGGAAATCCACTGACTTACTATAACTCTTTAACTGCTTCTTTTATTTTTATTGGAATATAATTGTTTTACAATATTGTGTTAGTTTCTGCTGTTCAACAGCATGAATTAGCCGTATGTATGTATGCATATATTCACTGCCCTCCTGAGCTTCCCTCTGACCCCTCCATCCCACCCATCTAGGTCACCACAGAGCACAGACTTGAGCTCCCTGTGCTATATCAAACCCAGGTCTCCCGCATTGCAGACAGACGCTTTCCCGTCTGAGCCACGAGGGAAGGCCCTGTGCTATATAACAGCTCCCAATAGCTATCTCGTTTACACAAGATAGTTCACATATTGTCAGTGCTACTCTCATTGCTTAATTCTATCTGTAACCAGACTGTTAAATAGAGATTTCATTTTCTTTGTTTTTTCAATCAGGGAATTCAGCCTTGTACATTAGCATCTACTTGAAACAAACTTAGTTCATAGGGATAGAATGTACTTAAAAGCACCTATGATGTTTAACAACTTAGTTCTTATTTTTTGGACATTGGCCACAATATAATTTTGATGGAGGGTTCTGTTCAAGAGGTTTCCAGAATTGATATCGGAACATAATGTTGACCCACACGTCTGATCTGTGGGAAGCTTTGGTGCCATCATGTCACATGGCTATGGTGATAGATGGCAAACATGACCACACCCTGTATCTCCTTCCCCAAAGAAGTGGAGTCTATTTTCTTAACTGTTGAATCTGCACTGGCTCTGTTTTATTCAATAGAATATGGCAAGAGTGATAGCGTGCCACAACTACCACAACCATTTAACTTTTTCTTTCAGGTTTTTCCTTTGGGAGCTCCAATATCAGTGATCACTTCAAATCCAGATTTAGTAGTTTCCAATCAATATCTTTGCCAAAAGTATGTTCTTCAAGGTGTATTCTTATGCAAGTTTGATGGGGCCTATTTTCTTAAAAATCACATCATGCCCACCTCACAGAAACCTTACATAGGTGGAAAGCATGGTTAATTTAATTTTATGTGTTATGTTCATCTCTAAATACCAATATTTTCACCAGGGGAAACTCAGTCTTGTGAAGTTAAATTTCATGCATGTCAGAAATGTTTCCCCAACTGAGTAAATATTGAAATGAGCAATTCTGCTTTTTGACAGAGAGTGTTAAATGTGTTTGGGCATCAAATTTGACTTAGTAGTCCCCAAGGTATCCTAATGTTTTTGGCAATATCTCAAAGCTCTTGTGAATCTCCCAGCCAACTGTTGCTTTGAAGGGCAGTTTCTTCACCTAGGAGGAAGTTTTTCTAGTTAATTTGCCTTTACTTAGAGTTCCGTATTTTCCTGTTTTAATATTTTTTACATATTTAAGTGTAGCTTAAAATGTGACCAAGAAATGTTTTAAAAGTTTTACTTGGTTATGAAACCTTACTACTCTCATGCTGGAAACTGATCATTTGTGATTCTGATTTAAACTGGATTAATCTCACTCACATATGTGGGAAATGTTGAGACTTGAGATGTTTTTGCTGTCAAAGGAGCATTACTCATGCTCTAACATGCAATTTAAACTGAGTCAATGATATATGTCACTTAATTTTTATTTTGAAAATATTTTTGCAAAAATTTAGTTTCTTGGGGATTTTTTACCAAAAAATCATAGACACTCCTGCTCTCAAAGGTACTATTGTGTTCCACCACCACAATTTCTCACTCTGTTGAGGGCTCATAACTGTTCAGCTTCAAGAAAGTGAAAGTTAGTTGCTCAGTCGTGTCCAACTCTTTGCGACCCCATGGCCTGTAGCCCGCCAGGCTCCTCTGTCCATGGAATTCTCCAGGCAAGAATACTGGAGTGGGTTGCCATGCCCTTCTCCAGGGCATCTTCCCGACCTAGGAATCCAACCCAGTTCTCCTGAAATGCAGGTGGATTCTTTACTGTCTGATCCACCGGGGAAGCCCATTCAGATTCAAAGGATCAACATTTTCCCCTTGTGGCTGTCTGGGGACGTGGCTAGGTTTTGCCACTCCTTAAAGGTTACGTGGCTTTCTTTCCTGCATTGGCTTTCACTGGGTGTCTGCTATTTCCTATGTTCCAGGAAGCCCGCTGCTTTCTACCTGACTCCAATTCAGTTAGTTAATATACAATGCTTATCTGGTTTATGGATGTAGGGTAACCTTAGATAATTTCATCTATGCTTGCCAATTGACTACACCAGATAAGAGCCTTACCGTCAGCATCAGGCTGCCCAGAAATTCTCTTGTGCTTTGACCTTTAGTCTTAATAGTCTGCAGTTGAGGAATGCTGCTTTGGCATATAACCATCACTTTGACTGGGGCTGTTTCTGTCTTTCATCCCTGGTAGTGTAATAACTGCTCTATCTCTTTCTTCTTCTTCTTCTTCTTTTTTTAAGTTTCTTTTTATCTTTGTGCATTGGAGGACATGAGAGTTTCTCCAGCTTCATTTTACTTTCATCCTAATTCTGGAAATGCTCTCGCACCCTCAGGGGTCTCTTTCTTATCTAATTTCCTTGATTTTTTCCAGAACCAACAAGGAAGCATTTCTTGATGCTATCCTTCCTGAGCAGAACGTCTAGGTGCCAGACCATATTAGACAATTTTTTTTCTCCAGAGCTTTCTAGATTGAAGAGACTTTGATGTCTATATTCTTACAAAAATTGCTGCCTCTTTAAAGAGTCCCAGCAGTCTTTCCTATTCAGAAAATACTTCTTCCCCACTCAACAGATTTTCCAGAAATCTGGAGAGAAATGTTTCTTTGTCCAGAAATATCAGTTTGTCTAAAAACAAACAAATAAAATGTACATTCAGTAACAGCAGCCAGAGTTGTACTTTTACCTTTCCCTGGTTTGTTATTTGAAAAATAGCTTTCTTAGTCTGTGAACACTAGGCTTCCAGGGGCCGAGAAATAGAACATTAATTCAAATGAATGATTTTGACAGTTATAATGATAAATGTTACTTATGTCAGCTAAACTAATCAGTCATTGTGAGGGGCAGAATAATCTTAAGGTAGGTATTGTCCTGAAGCCACTCTTTGGGGCATCAAATGCCATCTGTGACTGCCTGTATCACTGGAAACTTGAAGATCACTTACATTTGAAAATGGCTTGAAAATCTGTTTAGGCTTCAGATATGCTCAGAAATTCACATAAATTTGGTGTGTGTGTGTGTGTTTTAAGGACAAGGTAAAAAATACTTTCACCTTCAGAATCTGCTATCTCTGTCCATGGGATTCTCCAGGCAAGAATACTGGAGTGGGTTGCCATTTCCTTCTCCAGGGGAATCTTCCCAACCCAGGGATAGAACCCACGTCTCTGGCGTCACCTGGCATTGGGAGGCAGATTCTTTACCACTGAGCCACTTGGGAAGTTCAGCCCTTAGTAAAGTGCGGATAGACTTAAAATACAGCTTACTTTGTTGGGTTAAAATAATTAAATGAGCAGTATGTAAATGTTACTTAGAACTGTGTCTGGCTTTCAGTAAGTACTCAAATGCCCCCTGATGATCTTCTGCTCTGAATCTCAAAAATCCTTTGAATATCTGTCACAAACATGAGCCATCAGAATCTATGGTAGTATCATTAGACTGTTTCTGGAGTTCTTAAAATATTTCATAGAGTTCTTGGGAACACAGTCTGTATCATAACATAGCTGGTAGAAAGCCTTAGGCAGCAGGCCATCAAGACCAGTGGTTGAATCCTCATTCTACCACTGATTAGAAATATAGGACCTTCCCTGGTGGTCCAGTGGTTAAGAATCAACACTTCCAGTGCTCTTGTTCCTGTGGTGAGCAACATGGACAGATCTAGAGATTGTTATACTGAGCATAGTAAGCCAGAGAAGGAGAAATATCATATGACATCCCTTATATGGGAAATCTAAAAAGAAATGATACAAGTGAACTGATTTACAAAACAGGAACAGACCCACAGACTTAGAGAAAAAAGCTATGGTTGCCAGAGTAGGAGGGATAGTTAAGGAGCTTGAGACAGACATGTATACACTGCCATAGTTAAAATGGATAACCAGCAAAGACATACTGTATAACACATGGAACTCTGCTCAATGTTATTTGCAGCCTGAAGAGGAGGGGAATTTGTGAGGAGAACAGATACATGTGTATGGATGGCTGAGTCCCTTTGCTGTCCACCTGAAGCCATCACAACACTGTTAATTGGCTATATTCCAATGCAAAATAAAAAGTTAAAAAAAAAATAATAATCCGTGCTTCCGCCCCTGTGGTGGAGGCTCTGATTTGATCCCTGGTTGGGGATCCATCCTGCCTGCTGTGTACTGTGGCCAAAAAAATAAAAGAAAAGGAATATAACCAAGGTAACCCAGTCAAGCATTTTTCCATATCTTTATAATAGGATAATAGTGACTACCTTGCAGGATGATAGAGGAGATTAATCAAGTCATGATTTGAACAGTATCTAGTCAAGAAATTATTTATATGTGTGTGTATATTTCTATATATATATGTGTGTATTTTCATCATTTCAGTGCAGTACTTTTAAGGCCAGAATACGAATTCTTTGGCTTGGTGTCCTTTGAGCCTGCCTACCCAGATCTTGGAGAAGGAAATGGCAACCCACACCACTATTTTTGCCTGGAGAATCCCCTGGACAGAGGAGCCTGGTGGGCTACAGTCCATAGGGTCACAAATAGTTGTACTCAACTGAGTGACTAACACACAAAAAAAACCCAGAACTTTTACTGATAATGTCTTACATTTGTGTGGTATGTTTCAGCTTACTCAGCTCATCTACCATCTCACTTAATCCAGAAAATAACTTTGTGAGGCAGGTATTTTTATTCTTAGAATACAGACTTAAGATCACAGGGCTGCTGAGTAATTGAGCTAGAACTTGAAACCACATCTTCTGAGTACAGGCATCTATGATAGTTTTTCATATTTCCTCTACTTTCTTCTGAATGTTCTCAGGGGAAAAAAAATTTCAGAAATTGTAGACCCAGAGTTGCACATGCACCTACCCTATATGTTACACTGGCCAAAGTGAAGGAAAGAAAATCTTTCCTAAAAGCATGTAGATGGCTTCAGAGTTGAGAAAAGAAGAAAGGGACACAATGACATGTTTCATCTTTTGCAAATATCCTTCCTTTGCAGTTTTCAAGTCAGTAAGAATCATGTGACTAATTAGTCTACAGAGTTCCCATTGAGATTTGTGAACCCAAAAAAAGTAGGCAGGAAAATAAACTGGACAGACAACCAAACATTTTATATTTTATGTTTTCACTTATTTTTTTAAATATATTCTGTTTTCACACACACACAAATGTGAACATTGAGAAACCATTTCAAAACCCAGTGGAAATATTATTAAATTACAAAAAAGACATAGTTGATAGGGATGTGTAGATAATTACTATGATTTTTCCCCCTTAATCCACTGTCAATAACTTATTCCAGTGGTATAAGCTGACATTTACTTTCTTACCTTTTTTAAACTCCTGGGTTTCGGCTAAAGTTCAGTTTCCAGGAAATCCCTCCCCATTTGGGGTCACTGTGTACCACAGCCTCAAATTCCTCCCAAGGCCCTTGCCCATGTACACAGTTGTACAACTCACTGTCTGTTCAGGCTGGTTTAGTGGACCGTGCCCATGTGACAAAATTATATCCCTTGGAAAGGAACTGAAATGAAAGAGAACAGATATTACCCACTCAGAGATGGGTTTAGTAGGAAATCATGGACGCTTGCTGGCCATGAGCACAAGCTTTGCCAGCAGGCTCCAATTTTTGCATCTTGGCCCCTTGTATCTGTCATGCCTCTTTTTAAAGAGTGCTGAGATACAGAAAATATAAAATCAAGTTTTGTTTTTTTTTTATCCAGGAAGGCAGCCCTGCTGATTCTCACACTGAGAAGTTTAAACAGAGAGGTAGAAGATCAGGATATGATAATAAGCACTTACTCCTTGATGAAGAAAAATTTACGGGGGCTTTACAGGTCAAATATAAATACCTTGACACGCCAAAAAGGACTGAAAAAATAAGACTGTGAATCAAGTTGTACTGTGATTCACTTCTGTTCAATGAAACTAATGGATGGGCTAAATTTTTTTCCCCCCAATGATGCATTTACATGCCTGGATATTTTCTGTTTCATTCAGTATCAAACATTCCTTCATCCATGCTGAAGAGAACAGTGTCATTTAGAAAATCAGGGCTTTCTGTTGTCTGCTGTGACTGTGCCGTGAGCTTGTTTATCAGCTACACAAATGCACTGCAAGGCCTTTGGTTGGCTTGGGACCACAAGTGAGTGTGTGGTGCAAAAAAGACCTTGCCACACAATTTCACAGAGTCCTAAAAAAGGAACAAGAATCCTGAGAGAAGGCATTCATAACAGTAAAAATTACGGTTGGTGAAGCTTGGCTGAATTGGCTGAGGAACGCTTCATCTTTCTAAAAAGATTCACCCCCTGTATTAAGTTCAGTCCTGAAAGGACCTATTTGAAATCATGTTGTTCTTGCATGTGGCTGAGGACATAATTAACCACACTCAAATGCCATTTTTAGTCTTTCAACATTTGATTAAAACAAGGGTTCACATCCTTTGAAGCACAAGTCTTCACGGTTGCAGTACTGTCAATAAGCATTGGCATACTTACCATGTTCTGATTAAGTGAATATTCTGGTAAGATAAAATGTTACCCATAATCAATTTTTATTTAAATGCTTATTTCTTGACAGTCACACTAACATGTTAAACTAGTGTTCTCTGCTTTGGAACTCACAGTGTACTGAACATAATTTCATTATTTCTTTAAAAGTGGTAACCTAAAAGAGAATAAGCTATTAAATATCTTAAAAATAGCCTTTTGAATTGTAATCACTATGAACATAGGGCCTTGGAAATTTAACACAGAAACAGAAATATCTGAATAAGGAATCTGACCTCCAAGACAAGGCTGTTAATAGCTTTAAACATCTTGGCCAGCTTTTAGGTTACCATTATGATTGTGTGTTAGTCACTCAGTCGTATCTGACTCTTTGCAACCCCATGGACCGTAACCCACCAGGCTCCTCCATCCCTGGGATTTTTCAGGCAAGAATACTGGAGTGGGTTGCCATTTTTCTCCTCCATGGTATCTTCCTGATCCAGGGATCGAATCTGAATCTCCTGAGTCTCCTGCATTGCAGGTGGGTTCTTTACCCACTGAGCCATCAGGGAAGCCCAACCATTATGATTATTAGTATATATACTTTACTAATATATATTTTGAGTGATGTTAAAGAAGATGGTTACTGGTATCAAGTGGAAAAGTGAAAGTGAAAGTCTCTCAGTTGTGTCCGACTCTTTGCAACCCCATGGACTATACAGTTCATGGAATTCTCCAGGCCAGAATACTGGAGTGGGTAGCCTTTCCCTTCTCCAGGGGATCTTCCCAACCGAGGGATTGAACCCAGATCTCCTGGATTGCAAGCAGATTGTTTAGCAACTGAGCTCTCAGGGAAGCCAGCTAAGGCTATATTCTAAAAGATCTATTTGTAAAAAATCCATGATTTAGGAATGTAGCAGTTTAATTCATAATAGCTGGAATATGGATGCAAACCATGTGTTAACATCTATTGACAGATAATTGGATAAACGAAATGTGATATATACATACAATGAAATATTACTCAGCTTATTCATCCAGTGGAATTTTATCTAGCCTTAAAAAAGAAGGAAATTCTATCACAGACTACAATATGGATGAACTGTGAAGACACTAATCTAAGTGAAATAAGTCAGTTACAAAAAGACAAATACTATGTGCTTCTACTTACATGAGATACTGAGAGTACACAGTCAATTTTACTGAAACAGAAAGAGTGATTTCCAGGAGTAGGGAAGGGGTTTGGTTGGAAATTGCTGTTTACTTGGTACAGAGTTTCCATTTTTCCAGACGAAAAATTATGCACAACAATGTAAATGACATATTGAACAATAGGTACACCTAAAAATGGTCAAGACTGTACATTTTGCTATGTGCATATTACCACAATTAAATTTTTAAAGATAAAATATTCCATGATTGAATCTGGTTGTCTCATCATTTTCTTCTCTTATAAATTTACATGTAGAAAAAAATGTGGGTTGAGGAAAGCATGGAGTTAAGATTTTACTCTACAGGAAGCATATGGAACAACTAGGACTTAGTAATACAGTAGCCTTGGTCTCCTTTTATGCAGATAGCATTGAGAGGAAATAAATCTACTAGAAATTAAGGAAGAGATTATTTTCCCTGAAGTTTTCTTTTTCCATTAATTATCTCCTGTCCGATTTCTTTCTTTCATTTCTCCATCCCCATTGATTCACTTTTTAAATTTTGTTGAGATATAGTTGATTTACAATACTGTGTTTAATTTCTCTGTACAGCCAAGTGACTCAGTTAGACATATATATTCTTTTTTATATTCTTTTTCATTATCATTTATCACAGGATATTGAAATTAGTTGCCTATGCTATACAGTAGAACCTGGTTGTTTATCATTTATATATATAATGGTTTGTATCTACTAATTCTAAAATCCCAGTCCATCCCTCCCTCACTCCCCTACCCACCCTTGGCAATTATAAGGCTGTTCCCTTTGTCCATGAGATTGTTTATGATTCATAGATAAGTTCATTTGTGTCATATTTTAGATTTCACATATAAGTGATATCTTATGATATTTGTCTTTCTCCTCCTCACTTAACTTAGTGTGATAATCTCTAGGTTCATCCATGTTGCTGCAAATGGCATTATTTCATTCTTTTTTGTGGCTGAGTAATATTCCATCTTGTGTGTGTGTGTGTGTGCGCACGCGCATGTGTGCATGCATATACCTCATTTTCTTTTTCATCCATTCATCTGCTGTGCTGTGCTCAGTCGTGTCTGACTCTTTGTGCCCTCATGGACTGAAGCCTTCCAGGCTTCTCTGTCCATTGAATTTTCCAGGCAAGAATACTGGAGTGGGTTGCCATTCCTACTCAGGGGATCTTCCCAACTCAGAGATTGAAAGTGCATCCCTTGTGTGTCTCCTGCATTGGAGGCAGGCTCTTTCCCACTGTGCCATCTATTGATAGACATGTAGGTTGTTTCCATGTCTTACTTATTGACTCTCCTGGTGGCTCAGTGGTAAAGAATCCACTTGCAATGCAGGAGATGCAGGAGATGCCAGACTGATCCCTGGGTCGGGAAGATCCCCTGGAAAAGGAAATTCGACCCACTGCAGTATTCTTGCCTGAAAAATCTCATGGACAGAGGAGCCTGGCAGTCTGCAGTCCATGTGGTCGCAAAGAGACACGACTGAACCACTGAGCATAGGTTGTTTCCATATCTTGGTTATTGTAAATAGTGCTGCCATGAACGTTGGGGGTGCATGCATCTTTTCAAATTATAGTTTTATCTGGGTATATGTTAAGAAGTGGGATTGCTGAATCATATGGAATCTCTATTTCTAGTTTTTGAGGAACCTCCACACTGTTTTCCATAGTGGTTGCACCAGGTTACATTCCCATCAACAATGTAAGAGTGTTCTCTTTTCTCCACATCCTCTCCAGCACTTACTATTCATAGACTTTTTAATGATGATCATTCTGACAGGTATGAGGTAGTACTTCATTGTTATTTTGATTTGTATTTCTCTAACAGTTAGTAATGATGAGAATCTTTTCATGTGCCTATTGACCTTCTGTATGTCTTCTTTGGAAAATGTGTACTTAGGACCGCTACCCATTTTTCAGTTTGGTTGTCAGTTGCTTTTGTTCTGTTTTGCTTCGTTATTGAGTTGTAGGAGCTGTTTGTATATTTTGAAAATAAAGCCCTTGTCAGTCACATTATTTGCAAATATTTTCTCCCATTCCATATATTGTCTTTTCATTTTCTTTATGGTTTCCATTGCTGTGCAAAAGCTTATAAGTTTGATTAGGTCCCATTTGTTTATTTTTGTTTTTACATGCATTGCCTTAGGAGACTGACCTCAGAAAACATTGGTATGATTTATGTCAGAGAATTGTTTCTCCTAGTTTTATGGTGTCATGTCTTATATTTCAGTCTTTAAGCCATTTTGAGTTTATTTTTTTATATGCTGTGAGGATGTGTCTTAGCCTCATTGATTTACCTGCAGAGATCCAACTTTCCCAACACCACTTGCTAAAGAGACTGTCTTTTCCCAATTGTATATATTCTCTCCTCATTTATCAAAGATTTATCATAGGTGTGTGGGTTTATTTCTGAGTTTTCTATTCTGTCCATTGATTCATATGCCAGTTTTCATGCCAATACTATGCTGTTTTGATTCCTGTAGCTTTGTAGTATTGTCTGGAGTCTAGGAGGGTAAACCTGCTCTGTTCTTTTTCCTCAGGGTTGCTTTGGCAATTCTGGGTCTTTTATTAGCTTCATATAAATTTTAGGATTATTTGTTCTATTTCTGTGAAAAATGTCATGGGTATTTTGAAAAGTATTGCATTAAATCTTTGCATTAAATCTGTATATTGCTTTAGGGAGTATGGCCACTTTAACTATATGAATTCTTCCAATTCAAGAGCGTCTTTCACACAGTCTATCCAACATGCTTGGGACTCCTGAATCCTTTCACCTGATTTGATTCAGTCTACCTCCCATTTTTGTGACCACATGGATGACTGAGTGACTGAGCAGACACACATACCTCCTCTCTTTCCTAGTTTTATATATATATACATACATATATATATTTATATATAGTTTTATTATACAAATTGGAGCTAACTAGGAAGTAGTTGATATGAGAGGGAAGGAAATTTAAAATGCTAGATAGAAAGTCTAAACCATTGAATCAGGATTTAAGATTCAAGCCTGGAGCTGAAAGAAGGCAGTAGCACAAGTGATGATGGATAAATGGTTAGAGAAGGAGCCAAAGGAAAAGAGAGACCAAATTGAGACCAAATTTTCAGCTAGGGGCACAGAGAAATCTAGCATAACGCCAGGTATGGAGGTGATACAGGATCAATGCTTCCAAAGCTTTTTAAAATTTGACCACAGCCTGTATTCCAGTCATCTGTCTTCATTATGACTCTGTTAAACTAGTTGCTTATATATGTCTCCATGATTTTATTCATACTATTCTCATTCTAGATACAGTACAGTCCAATAAAAGTTTTTCTGTTGGTAAAAATATTCTGTATGTACATGAACCAGTACAGTAGCCACTAGCCACATGTGACTAAAGGCTGATATATAGAACAGCACAAGTCTAGAATGTTCTTCCCTATTTCCAAATCTGTTGAAACTTTACATCTTTCTTTTGGATGTCTAACATTATAGTGAATACCATCAATATTCCACCAGAGCCTCTCAGGCCCCTTTTATTGCTTCTGTGTGCCTCTCGGCTTTTGCTTCTGATTAATAGCCTGTACCCATGACTTCAGAGGACTTTCCTGAAGCTACTGGAGCCGTTGTGCATAAAGGGGAAGAGGTCAGAGAGCTTGGGAGTTTATGCCCTGCCTCGCCACCCCACCCCCATCCTCAGGGCATCACTCTGACTCTCACTGACCAGTGCATGAGCATGAAAACCCAGCTCTTCGACTCAGGCCATCTCTGAGTTTGAACACACTCCCAAGTCCCCTGAAGTAGCAGGCTGAAGCTACCTTTTGTCAGATTTTGCCTGAATTCTGGCTTGGCTTCTTTCTCTTCCTTGTCCTGCTCCCCTTGATCCTTATAAGTTGTTCAGTCACTCAGTTGTGTCCAACTCTTTGCAACCCCATAGACTGCAGTATGCCAGGCTTCCCTGTTCTTCACTATATCTGGGAGTTTGCTCAAACTCATGTCCACTGAGTCAGTAATGTTTAACTATATCATCTTCTGCAGCCCTTTTCTCCTTTTGCTTTCCATCTTTCCCAGCATCAGAGTCTTTTCCAGTGAGTTGGCTCTTCGTGTCAGGTGGCCAGAATATTGGAGCTTCAGCTTCAGCATCAGTCCTTCTAATGAATATTCAGGGTTGATTTCCTTTAGGATTGACTGGTAAATATTGTTTAATGACAACAGGTCACAAAGTAATACATATTTCAAAAACCAAATATGTATTTATACAAGGAAATAAAAATTTAAAAAATTATACCAGAATGTTAGAAATGGCTGGCTCTGAATAGTCCTATTTTGGCTGATTTCTACTTCCTTGATGATGCTTTGTTGAAATTTTTACTTTTTTTTTATAGTAAATATGCACACTTTTTGAAATTAAATATGTTTTTAAAAATCTCTAGCCACATCCATGTCTTTTCAGGACTCCCTACTCCAAAAATCAGCAACAATAATCAAATAAAAGCTTGGGTTTACAAAGAGGGCAGTAAAAACAAAAATATCAGAGTTGTTTTACTCACTGAGAAATCATTTACAATTCAATTAACTGTAGAGTAAAGCTGGATGCTGAGTCTGGCAAACCTAAGAGATGACTTGTTATGACAGAGATGTAACCCAGCACAAATACAAGGAGCCAGTTCAATTGCACAATATGATTCTTTCTTTACACACTCTCATGTATGTATATATTTTACACACAAAGCCCATGTTATTATGCCAGAATGCATGATTTCAACCATTTGAACATTTAGTTAACAATTCACATTCATCGTTCTTACTTTGTGTTAGAAGCTAACAGGTAAATTTGGCTAAGAAAACTATACTGTGCTTTATACCATCATGCAAAGACTTTTTAAATGAACTAAAAGTATTCAATTAGTCACTCATAGAATTCCTATTGACCAAACTGTTCAGATTCTTCAAGGAAATATTCTGAACCTTGCCTGGTAGTCCAGTGGCTAAGACTTTTTGCTTCCACTGTAAGGGTCATGGGTTCTATCCCAGGGAACTAAGATTCTGCAAACCTAGTGATGCAGCAGAGAAAGAAAAAAAAGGAGAAAATATCCAAATATCCTAACTTCTTTCCCTTGCACTTTTGGCAATTGCATTGTTAAAAAAGAAAAAAAAATTAAGAAACCTGATCTCAACCTTGTTGTATGGAAAAGGAAGTGATCTTTAAGACACAAAATTCTTAGGTAATCTTCAAATTAGAACCCTGTTTAAGGAAAACTTTTGTGAAGTGTATAGAAGCATTTCTTTTAAAAATGTATTCACCATATTTGCAGAGCAAGAATAGAGATGCAGACAAAAAGAAAGGACTTGAGGACACAGTTGGGGAATGAGTGGGTGGGCTGAACTGAGAGAGTAGCACGGATGTATACACAGTACATGTGTAAAATAGATAGCTAGTGGGAAGCTGCTATATAAGACAGGGAGCCCAGCCCCACACTCTGTGATGACTTAGCGGGGTTGGATGGGGTAGGGGTGGGGCAGTGGGAGGAAGGAAGCCTCAAGAGGCAGGGGATATATAAATATACTTATGACTGATTCACGCTGTTGTACTGCAGAAACCAACACACTATAAAGCAATTATCCTCCAATTAACAATGGTAGGTTGGTTTAGTCACTGAGTCGTGTCTGACTCTTGCGACCCCATGGACTGCTAGCCTGCCAGGCTTCTCTGCCCACGGGATTCTCCAGGCAAGAATACTGGAGTAGGTTGCCATTTCCTTCTCCAGGGGATCTTCTCGACTCAGGAATCGAACCCGGATCTCTTGCATTGCAGGGAGATGCTTAACTGACTGAGCTATGAGGAAAGCTCATAAAAATAAATAAATAAAGTCTTGGCCCTCAAAAAATTGAATGAATGAATTTAAAAGATAAAAATGTGTTCACCTTTATTTCATACATATACAATAGCACTGAGAATCAGAAGGGCAATTATCATTATCCTTAATTTTCTGATACAGATTAGGAAGCCACAGTTCAGTCCTCTTAAGCCGAGCTGGATTTGAACGCAGCTCTGCGGACCTTGTGTTCCAAGCACACTGCAACAGGTCAAGGCTTGAACGCTTGAGGGATGGCGGGCACCTTAGAAGCGGAAAGGAAATAACATTCCTTCACCATCATCTCCTGACACTGCTGAGCATCCCATCTTCCTGAGTGTCTCTCCAAAGTGCTTGGCAGAACTGCTACACTCCTTGGTACCAGACGAGGCAACTTGGCACTGCTCATGCTGCAGCCTAGCACAGTTCACCGTCTGGGTGGTCTTGTGGGAAGGGCTCAGAGGAGTACTGATTAGTACCAGAACTGCCTTGCCACCCACACCGTACCTAGTGTCAGAACCCAGCCAGCTAACCCGTATTAGCTATCCTAAAATAATAAAAACAAATTAATAGAATTGCCTCGAGGGAAATCAAATTCCACTTGGAAGTCTAGTGGCAGAACAGCTGTTAAATTTCATTAAATTGGAAGTTCCTGTAGTAGCTTCTTGAGGATGTTTTTCAAAGTCTTTGGGTCACTACTATAAAAAACCTAGTTAAACATTTTTCATCCGAAAGTATTTTTGCAAGGAGGACATGGAGCCTGTTTTGCAATCTTCATGGGATGTAAGATTGTGGCTGGACCATTTGCAAAGTTTATATTACAGTAGGTTTTGACAGATGGGCTCCTTGTAGTTTTCAAATTTAAGAATAGGAGATCAATGGCTGCATTAAAAACCCCAAAAGCCTTTCCACTGAGGATTAAAAACCCCAAAAGCTTTCTACTGAGCATGGTTTTCTTTATCAAAGAAACTTCTGTAAGATGTTTATAGATTTTCATAAGTCTGGCTACAAATCCTATAATAAAATTATTTAGCTAATGACAAGAACAAACCAAAGCCTATGTTACTTTAAATTTTGTTAAAGTGTTGTTTATCTACCTTTTTCTTCCAAGGATACTTCTATGTCATTAAAATTAGGACTGTGTTGTTATAGAGATAAAATATTTCAGGAAGAATCCTTATAATGTTAGCAATAAAGGAATGTGTCTGTTAAGCTGCTCTCCTGCTCTCTATACTTCAAATTCATCTCTTAACAAAAAAAGTTTGAATAAGCTTATCACTGAGGACTTCTTTGGCTTTTGAGTTCTAGGACACTAGAATTCCAAGAGCCAGATCTAAATGCAGAGTTTAACACATGCATTCAGCAAGAATTTGAGGCTTGTTGACATTGCAAAACAATGTCCAATCATGTATCAGTTAAGGTCTTTGATTATAAATTTTTTGTTGTTGATGTTCAGTTGTTCAGTCGTGTCTGACTCTTTGCAACCCCATGGACTACAGCACACCAGGCTTTCCTCTCCTTCACTATCTCCCCGACTTTGCTCAAACTCATATGCACTGAATCGATAGTGCCATCCAACCATCTCATCCTCTACCACCTTCTTCTCCTTTTGCCTTCAGTCTTTCCCAGCATCAGGGTCTTTTCCAATGAGTTGGCTCTTTGAATCAGGTAGCCAAGGTATTGGAGCTTCACCTTCAGCATCAATCCTTCCAATGAATATCCAGGGCTGATTTCCTTTAGGACTGACTGGTTTGGACTCCTTGCTGTCCCAGGGACTCTCGAGAGTCTTGTCCAGCACCACAGTTCGAAAGCATCAAATTCTTTGGGGCTCAGCCTTGAAAATATAAATACGAGAACTCATGTTTGGCTCACTGCAGGTAAAAGGGAAATGATACTGAGGTCAGGGTGGGGCTCCCAAGGGGAAACGTGAAGAAGCAGAAGCCTGAAAAGACAAGAACCTGGGTCCTGGGGGGATCTAAGCGGCAGATCTCCAGGACACTGCTCTGGTACTAGTTGGCTCCAAGCATTCTTCTTCTGTCCTTTAGTCACTAGGCTCCAGAGTCCAAGTGTGAAGGGGGGGACCATTGCTCACATGATGGATCGATGTTCGCTATTCATTCTGCCCCGTTTCAAGGTCCCTTCATCCATAGTAGAGGCTAGAATGCTAAAAACTCTATTCTGCAGTCTCTTGCAGCCAGTGTTCCAGAAGATAATTATTACTCAGCCAGTCACATACACTTGTGTGTGCCTGGAAGGGCAGAAGTGAGGTGGAGCCCACATTTGTGCTGCTTCTGCCATTTCTACTCCAGAGAGTGAATATCAAGGGGTTTGATTTTTCTGCAATAGCCCTGGCCAGGGTCCTAACATCCAAGCACAGCTTATTAAGTGTTGAGAGGCATGGTCCCTCCGCATTGTTGGTGCAATCCCAGCAGGTGTCATGGCTCTGGAACCAACAACTCTGGCAGTGGCTTCTATTCTGGCAGATCACAGCTAAGGAGGCGTGTTCCTGGAGCTCACGGTGGCAGTGAGCACCAGAAGCTGGCATGGTGGCTTCCTAATTCCTCAGCTTCCTGGTGGGAGACATTCTTTCTGCACTCCAGTCTTATACTGGCAGTGCTTCCTGGAAAGCTGGTTCTCTGTAATAAATCTCCTTCTGCCTCAATAGCTAGAGAGCATTCCATTAGTGTCTACTTGGCCATCATGGTTCACATACCCACCTCGCGACTGGAAGGTGGCAGGACATGTGGATTGGCTTCCCCAAATGATAGTATACACAAAGGAAGAGAGAGAATTCTCTCCAAATTAAATAAGGCATCGTTATAAAAAAAAAAAAAGAGTGGATTGTGAGTGGCAGAAAACAACAAACAACTATTCTGCAAATGAATACGAAGAAAATTGATTCAACATTATTTCAAAAGTGTGTTGCAGGTCCCTCATGCAAACCAGTTTTCTGAAGTCTTAAAATGTTTCAGTGCATGATGAAAGCTTAACTATCTTATGGGCAAGAGTCAAAGAAGGCTTCATAAAGTGACATCGATCAAGCACATATGAAGGGTTTTCAAGGTAGTGGGAAATTAAGAACCTAATTTGTTGTTCAGTCGCTCAGTCGTGTCCGGCTGTTCGCGACCCCATGGACTGCAGCACACCAGGCTTCCCTATCTCCACTATCTCCTGGAGTTTGCTCAAGGAGAAGGCAATAGCACCCCACTCCAGTACTCTTGCCTGGAAAATCCCATGGATGGAGGAGTCTGGTGGGCTGCAGTCCATGGGGTCACGAAGAGTTGGACACGACTGAGCAACTTCACTTTCACTTTTCACTTTCATGCATTGGAGAAGGCAATGGCAACCCACTCCAGTGTTCTTGCCTGGAGAATCCCAGGGACGGGGGAGCCTGGTGGGCTGCCATCTATGGGGTCGCACAGAGTCGGACACGACTGAAGCGACTTAGCAGCAGCAGCATGTCCATTGAGTCCATGGTGCTATCTAACCATCTCATCCTCCACCACCATCTTCTCCTTTTGCTTCAGTCTTTCCCAGCATCAGGATTTGGTGCGTGTGTGTGTGTGTGTGTGTGTGTGTGTGTGTGTGTGTGTGTGTGTGTGTGTATCTAAATATCTAAATATAGATTGAGTGGGTGGTTAAATAGTAAAGAGGAAAGTTTCATTTTAGGCTTTTTTTCTCAGGTAGGTGTAAATTTCATAATTGGAAAGAACCCTAGAAAGGCAACACAAACAATTGAGACACTCTAGACCCCGTGAGGTAGCAGCAGATTCCAAGAGCCCAACCTCAGGTACTTCTAAACCCTACTCAGAGGGCACCTAGAAACAGGCAGCTTCCTATCTCTGCCCCTTTCATTGCCCTGTGAATCCTTGCCTCCTTAGCTAGAAACTGGATTTAACTCCTGAATGTCTCCAAATGCTAAGATTCCTTATCTGTGGACTCCCACATCACCTGATTTTTTTTATGACTTCCCAACATTCTTCCCCAGGCTTGGCTTGCCTCTCAGAGTCATGGTCATGAGCTCATGGGTGGGCCCCTAGGGATATTAGAGCGTCCGACTTCCCCCAAGGGAAACTAGACCCCTATTACTTCTTTCTCAGCTCCAGCTGAGGCTGTGGTTTTATTTCTCTCCTGACATACGACTGCTATTCTTCTCACTCGGCATTTCACACGTTGAGTTCAACTTTTACCTGCATTAGAAATGCTGCTGAGACAATATTGTCACAGTGATGCCTTGACCCAAACTCACATAATGTGTTTTCTGTGCCACCTGGTAGCATCATCAAGAGCAGGAAGGGAAGGAAAACTAACCCTAGTTGAATTTCCATTATGCATCAGGTATGCCTCTAAGACCTTTCCCATGTGTTATTCATTGAATATAATTTATGCAGTGGTTTGTATCCCCAAACCAATCATTTTGTAGTCTGGGTCAGCATTTCCCAGGGGCTGGCTATGGTAGAACTCAGTTTAATTAAATATCTTCCCCCAACAGTGTCCTTTCTTCCACTCATCCTGCCTTTTAATCCAGGTCAATCTCAAGTCCATCTCTCCTGCCCTTGCTTTCACCACTGCCATCCTCTGGAGTTCTGTCTCCCTTCTTTCCCAATCTTTCCTGACTCCAGTCTTTCTACGGGAAGCTCTGATCTCATCCCTCAATTCAAGCCAGTTCTAAATGAAATGCTTCTGGCACCTCAGATGCTGATACTGACTCCACAGAGAGAGGGAAATTATGATAAGAACTAAATTTCTAACATTCCTACCATTTTTCTAAAACTGTGTCCATCTGTTTTGGATCAGTGGCAGCCATTATATGAATGTGATTCTCACAACAGGATAAACATGAGTTGATGTTACTTACCACACAGTTTCTCAAAGCTTTTCTTCTCCTCTTGACCTTTCACATTTACTTTCCAAGTGCCAGAGGACTACTAAGAGAGAAGGGTGTAAAATATAATAGAGATTAGGGAGTAGATCAAATCATAGATTAAACATATTCAATAAAACATAGTAGACAAAATCATAGACAAAATCTCCCTCAAAAGATTAGGGAGTAGATGATAAAATCATATCAAACAGTGAATGAACAGTAATACAAGCAGCCCTGAGGAGACTTCTGAGAGCTGCTGAAAAGAGGAAAGTCCTGATTCCTCTACGTGCAAGCTTGTACACACACACACACACACACACACACACACACACACACATAAACACACACCCCCTACCTCACCACTTACTCTCCTGTCGTAGCATTGAAAAATCTAATGTGTTGCACTGCTTCCATTTCTTTCACACACTGGATTTCCAAGCATAAAAGCTGTAAAAAAAAAAAAAAAAAAACTATCTTTGCAACAAGATTCTTGGTATTAGGTGCTTGAAGAGACTGTTTTTTTAAACAGTTCTGGCCCTGGCTGAGAAAAGAAGTGCTAAGTTCCTTAGAGAACTGTGAGAAGCCGGATCCAATTACCTCTCCAAGGCCTGAGGTGTTAAGACAAGGCATTTCTACTCACCCTTTTCTCACCCCTCAGCAATGGAAGAGGAGAAATAGGAGCCAGAAAGACTTCATCTCTTAGGGGAGCATAGAGTGAT
Source organism: Dama dama (assembly GCF_033118175.1). Lineage (NCBI taxonomy): Eukaryota > Metazoa > Chordata > Mammalia > Artiodactyla > Cervidae > Dama > Dama dama. The sequence goes on along the minus strand of NC_083686.1, from coordinate 20,623,600 downwards.
AGGAAAAGAAACCATGTGTTCCCTTCAGCGCCCCCTTCTGGGTAGAGAGGACTTCTCCTCCCTGGATCCCGGGAAGGGCAGCCCCACAGGAATTCTGATGAGGTTTTGGGAGACTGCTGCAAGTGGAAAAGGATGATTCATTTTTTGGTTACGTGTATGATTGGGAACCGAGCTGGCTCATCTTCCCAATGCCACTCAAGCGAGGATAATGGAACGTTGGCAGTCTTGCTGGGAACCCCAGCAGCATAGGAACCGAGGAGCTCATGGAGGGATGCCAGCTGATGTCACCAGCCACATGTCAGAGTGTGGTGAGGACTGAGATATTTCAGCATTTTGCGTCTTACGTATGTCTCAGACTATGAAGTCATAAAATGTGTATGTGCTTCATAAACATTTATCTGGAACTGATTTCAAGAAGAGGCTTCAGGACTAATTTGAGTGGTGACAAGTAAGTGCACAAATGCGTCATTTTTCACTGTAGTAATTTTGCAAAGAAACCCAGTTAGATCTGCCTGTTTTGTTGTGCTTGTTCAAAAGCATGGCTCAGCCCTCGTATCTCCGCTTCCATGGGTTGTGGCATCTCTGAAGCAGTTTTTGCATCATGTTGCATCAAATGCAAAAAGTTGCATCATTTTCACAATCATGAAGGCTTCCGGTGGTGGATTTTCACGATTTACCTTTGTCCTCCTGCTTTCATCTGTGAACCAGAAACAGAGATGTGCTGAGAAATGTTTAACCACTGGGCCTCTTGTGGTGGGGGAAGGGGAGAGGTACTACTTATTCCCAAGTGACTCAATGCTAAAGAACCGCCCTGCCAATGCAGGAGACACAAGAGTTGTGGGTTTGATCCCTGGGTCAGGAAGATCCCCGGAAGAGGAAAGGGCAACCCACTCCAGTATTCTTGCCTGGAGAATCCCATGGACAGAGGAATCTGGTGGGCTACAGTCCATGGGTTTGCAAAGAGTCAGACATAACTCAGCAACTGAGCACTACCCCAATCACACCTGACTCACCACTGTGGTTAATTTCAAGCTACCAACATGACACCACTGAATGTAGGGTTGGGAAGAGCAAATTATCTCTCAGAAGGCAATATAAGTCATCTCCAGGTCACTGCTGAAGTGGTATGATGAGAAGAGCCATGCAGTCTATACCACTGGTCCAATTAAAATGCTGCTGTGCTGTTATATTCCACTTTATATTAAATGCCCTTCCTCCAACAATTCCAAATCGCATAGAAAGAATAATTGTAGTACTCAAGTACAACCAAGAATGACATGAAAACTATCAGCTTTTCAAAGAAGTCTTCCTAGATGAAGGAGCTAATTGTTTGTAGCATGGTAGATAACAATCCTATTTCTTTTTTTATTTCCTCTAGCCATTCCCAGTGTCATGTGGGATCTTTGTTCCATGACCAGGGATAGAACCCAAGTCTCCTGCCTTGGAAGTGCTGAGAGTCTTAACCACTGAACTACCATGGAAGTCCCAACAATTCCATTTTTAAGAAGATAGTACAATAGTCTCACTGGTTTTAGATTCTTGCCTTAATGGCCCCTACTGCAACATGTCTTAAAGCATAGGTCTTTTGATGGATAAGCTACAGTGGTGTATACCTTGACACTGTGGGGTATCAACTCCTCAGCTACACTTGGAGGCACAGCTCTTTGCTCTCTGCAAAGGAGAAAAGATCAGAGTCAAAAAGTTAGTAGAGTTCATTTTCTAAAACAGAAGTTGTTCCCCCAGGCGGATGAAGGGGTATACTAGCAGCAAACCACAGAAGCCTAGGCATCCTTTACAGCCAGTAATTTCCCACACAAGATTTCTACCAGGACCTCTGAAGTTATGGGCTTCCCAGGTGGTGCTAGTGGTTAAGAATCTAGCTGCCAATGCAGGAGATGCAAGAGACACAGATTCGATCCCTGGGTCAGGAAGATCCCCTGCAGGAGGAAATGGCAACCCATTCAGTATTCTTGCCTGGAGAATCCCATGGACAGAGGAGCCGGGTGGGGTCCCAAAAAAGTCGGACGTGGTTAAATTATACTCTACATCCATTCAGATTCTCAGCTGTAGCCCAAGTGGAGATGAAAATAACCATGACCATGGCTCCATGGAAGGTGCTCTTTGAGAAAAAGAAACCAAAAGATTATGGCTCATACTGCTTTTTCTTAGAAAGAAACACCCCAAAGCCATACTGTTTTCAATCAAAAACAAAAAGAGAATTAATGGCTTGACCTCAATTTAACATCTGCATTAACAATTCAAGAAGAACAATTTGGCAATCTTCTACAAGTAGAAGAGTCTGTCACTGCCCTGATTCAACTATACTTAAATCAAGGCCAAGTCAATAAAAATAAAAGCATAGTGAAGAGTTTTTTAATTTTTACACAGAAGTTTTATAGAAGACTCACTTTGATTTTGAAATGCTGCATTTACACATTCCAGTTATGCCCTTATAAAGTTCAGTGAGCATCATGAGGTCAGCCCAATTAAACGGCAACGTGAAGATCTTTGTTCACTTCCTGGTCCGTCCTTGCCCAACTCCAATTATCCCATTTTATAATAACTGGAAGATTAGCATGGAGCTGAAGTTTAAACGTCTTACTATTTTCCTGCTTTTTTTTTAATTCAAAGAGGAAGCTGTTGTGATGGTTTCATTTAAAATCCATTCTACTGCTGCTAAGATGCTTCAGTCCGACTCTGCGAAACCATGAACTGTAGCCTGCCAGGCTCTTCTATCCGTGGGATTTTCTAGGCAAGAATACTGGAGTGGGTTGCCATTTCCTTATCCATAATTCTTCATCACCTAAAGAATACGTCAGAGTTACTGGACCATATTTACTTGTATTTTGCCACTTGTCATAATCCATTCTCCTTTTCTTCAGAGAAAGAAAGAGGGAAGAGAGAGAAAGAGAAAGAGATAAATAGAGCAGATCAAGATAGGCTAAACTGCCTCAGACTGCAAGGACTGTTGGGCTGCAAGGCGATCCAACAAGTCCATCCTAAAGGAAATCAGTCCTGAATATTCATTGGAAGGACTGATGCTGAAGCTGAAATTCCAATCCTTTGGCCACCTGATGTGAAGAACTGACTCATTTGAAAAGACCCTGATGCCGGGAAAGATTGAAGGCAGGAGGAGAAAGGGACAACAGAGGATGAGATGGTTGGATGGTACCACCAACTCAATGGACACGAGTCTGAGTAAACTCTGGGAGTTGGCAATGGACAGGGAGGCCTGGCATGCTGTAGTCCATGGGGTCACAAAGAGTCGGACACGACTGAGTGACTGAACTGAACTGAAACTGCCTCAGAAGAATATACTCGTATTTTAAAGAGTTTCTTCAGCCATGCAGAGGGAAAATCAATCTCCAGGATGTGTCAGCAAGTTGTCAGTCCAATATTGCTCAGATTGATGAAGAAGAAGGCTGAACAAAGAAGGCTAAGTCCTTTGAGATGCCAGCAGACAGAGTGTGACTGCAAGACTTAAAGCCCAACTCTGGACTTGTTGGGAGGTACGCCGACCTCAGAAGTCTCTTCTTGCATGAGCATTTCCAGGGGAATTCCCTGTGAGCCTATTGAACAGGAAATGGCCTGTCAGAGACTCCAGCAGTAAAGTGACATGCATCTTGGCACAGCTTTATGGAACTGACCCGGTTTGGGAAACAGATGACCACCAGACACTCAAGGAACTTTCATAATTGTGAGTTAAAGTAGGGCAGCCACCGGCAGGATGGGGCAGGAGGACTATTTTAAGGATTCCCTGAAGCACAGCTTCAAATGATGAGGCCCAGCTTTGTCACGTTGGTCAGATGGGGAAGTAATTTTAAAGACCTCAGGCTCACTCAAGAAACTCCAAGTGAGCAAAAGGCTCTGATTCTGCAAATAGCAGCTGTAACCGCCCTTCCAAGAACAGGATGCGCCCTTTCAGCCATTCTGATTTGAACTCTCAGTCTCTGTCACTGTCATCTTGGAACTGAAAAGTCAATGCCTGCCAGTGATCCGACCTGCCTCGAGAAATTAATTTGGAACAATTTTCCCTGGCAAAATGAATGGCAGGCAAAGAGTCAAAATATAAAGAAATGGAAAAGAATCAATTGGAAAAGATCAATAGAAAATGAAACAATGCCTCCATGTTTTGAGCTAGGAAAAGAATATGAAGGAACAATTTTTAAAATTAGAACTACAGTCATCAGCCAACATATTTTTTTAAAAAGCTTCAACCTAAATTTGATCAAACGCATAAAAGATACTATCAGCAAGATATCAGTTTCTCCTTTTTTGAAGATTTTTTTCTTAACGATAGTGATGGATGGCAGGAAAACAAGAAACACATGCGTTAATTTAAGTATCAGAAATTTATTGAGCAAATTACATATGCCAAGTACTATTCCGAATGCCAGAAATACAGTAATCACTGAATCAAGCAAAGTCTTTATCCTCATGGAGCTTATATTTCAACAGAAGGAATTTATAAATGATTAAAATACTTTGAGACAAAAATAATCTTATAGAACATAAAATAGAACAATTGGATGATGAGTGACAGCACAACAGTCTACTTGAGACTCGTTGTGGAAGGCCCCTCAGAGGAGGTGAGATTTGGCTCATGATGGCTGTGTGAACACAATTCTACTTCTAAAACTATATATTAAAGAAATGATGAATGTCTAAAATATAGAATTGTATAGATGTTCATCACAGTCTATTTTATAACTGCTGAAAATGGAAACAACATGAAAGCTACCACACAGCTCTCTGCTTTTCCTTTGTCCCTCTTGGATGACTGCTTATGGAGGAAGCCATAAGCAGTGATGAGCCATCCTATGGAAAGGCCCAGGTGGCAAGAAGCTGAGACCTCCAGCCAAGAGTCACATGACCAGGCTTAGAAGGGATCCTATAGCCCCAGTCAAGCCTTCAGATGACAGCAGCCTTGTGACTGCAATCTTAGGAGAGACCCTGAGTCCCTTGGACAGCAAGGAGACCAAACCAGCCTATCCTAAAGGAAATCAGCCCTGAATATTCATTGGAAGGACTGATGCTGAAGCTGAAGCTCCAATCCTTTGGCCACCTGATGCAAAGAGATGACTCTTTGGAAAAGACTTTGATGCTGGGAAAGATTGAGGGCAGGAGGAGAAGGGGATGACAGAGGATGGGAGGGTTGGATGGCATCACCAACTCAATGGACATGAGTTTGAGCAAGCTTTGGGAGATACTGAAGGACAGGGAAGCCCGGTGTGCTGTAGTCCATGGGGTCACAGAGTCAGACACCACTTAGTGGCTGAACAACAATAATCTGTATCCATAGGCATCCTTTGTGGAGAGAAAGAAAGAAATGTATAAATATTGTCATTTTCCTTCTGACAAGAAGCGTCCTTCTCTTCTCCAAGTACTTTGCTGGGCTGAGTTGTCTTAGTTTGGGTTCCTCTTGAGGCCAGCCCTGAGACAAGAGTCCAGTGTAAGTAGTTTAGATAGGAGATGGTGCCAGCAAACCCTGCAGAGTGCAGAGAAGAGAACAACCAGCAGAAGGAAGTCAGTAAAGAGGAAAAAGATCCAGCCCATTACCACTGCAAGCAAGAGGCTCTTACCCCACTGGGAGGTCTAGGACTCAGTGCAGGGTGCTCCTCAGAGTTATCTTTGTAGGGACCTGTGTGTTTTGTCCACAAACTCCCAACAGTGATTGGTTGAGGGCAATAACTCCCCTTTCTTAGGGGCAATTAATTCCCCTTGACTTCCAGCCTCACCTGGCAGTCAGAAAGCCTGCAGGGGAGGCTGGTGCCAACAGTTAGAAGTTAGGACCGGGCACGTGGAAATGGTAACTTGTTTACTACAAAAGTCAATTTCTGTCTTTCCTGACAGCTTCCTTTTTCACCTTCCTTTATATGTGGGCTCTTTTCCAGATCCCTCTAGTTCTTCTAGTTCACTGAGTGTCTCTGTCTAGAAGAACAGAGGCTCACTCGTCCACCTGATCGCTCGGGCAAACTTCCCTGCAGTGTTGCATAGGTCTGGTCAGTCTCTTCCATGTACTTTTCTACCCCTGTTGGATGCTGTTAGGAGTTTGGGATGCAGTCAGCTATCACATGGAGTTTGGCTAACAGAAGTGTAGTTTCTTCACAAGCATACATATTTTAATAAATTTTGGCAACAATCAACCACTTTGAGGGGCTTACTTTGTGGCTCCTGGTAAAGTATCCGCCTGCAATGCGGGAGACCTGGGTTCGATTCCTGGGTTGGGAAGATCCCCTGGAGAAGGGAAAGGTTACCCACTCCAGTATTCTGGCCTGGAGAATTCCATAGACAGTCTATGGGGTCACAAAGAGTTGGACACGAGTGAGCAACTTTCACTTTCACTTTCAACCTCTTTGAATGGCTTCCCTGGTAACTCGGTGGTAAAGAACCCACCTGCAATGTAGGAGACATGTGTTTGATCCCTGGGTCAGGAAGATACCATGGAAGAGAAAATGGCAACTCACTCCAATATTCTTGCCAGGAAAATCCTATGGACTGAGAAATCTGGTAGGCTACAATCTGTGGGGTCACAAACAGTTGGATATGACTTACTGACTGAGCACACATCCACAAAACCACTTTGAAAACTTGACTGTTGCTGTTTCCCTGATAAGTTATTCAATTTAACTCACTTAGTTGCAGTAACCATTTGGTAATCAATCAAAGAGGCAAAGTATTTGAACCACTTAAGTACATGCAAATATTTTTCTCTTCCTATCGATTTTAATAACAAAGCACTTTAGTGCTCTTAAACATCAAGTAATTGGATTTTCTAAGTCTGATATGTAAAACCTCTGAATTCCTATTTCTTCATAACTTAAAGATTGTTGCTTCACATTTTGCTTTTTTTTTTTTTGCTGATGGGATAAATGATTTTATGTGTCCTATGACTTTAGAAAGATAGCACTGTTGAGTCACATCAACTATTACATTTTGGCCAATAGTTAAAGTACAAATGTCCACCTAACCTTGCCTCCCTCCAAGATTTTGTTGGCGCTTTGGGCAGGTCACCCCAAAACATGCCACAATGGCATATTGGTTATTTTAAATTAAAGTAGGTTAAGAAATGGCCAAAGCAAAAGGCAAACTTTACCTCTCCTTTCTGTCTTCCTGAAACAGGAAGTAAATCCCTCATATGAAAGGGGCACCCTCCACATCTGCAGGTAGAAGGATACCTTCTTTTCCTTTTGGCCACACTACGCGACGTGTGGAGGTCGAACTTGTGCCCCTTGCAGTGGAGACATGGAGTCTTAACCACTGGGCTGCCAGGGAATTCTTGAAGGTCACCCTTAATTGCCAGAGATAGAGAATTAGGTCCAAGAAGTCTAGATAAATAAACACTGTTACTTTTTTAACTTTTTAAATAATAGCTTCGTTGAGATATAATTCATATACCACTAAGTTCACCTTTTAAAATTGTATAGTTCATTGACTTTTCATATCCAGTTGATCCTTAAAGAATGCAATGATTAGGGAAGTCAACCCACGGCTGCTGAAAATACAGATATAACTTCACAGTTAGTCCTTTGTGTCCACAGTCCTGCATCTGTGGAGTCAACTAATTATGGATTATGGAGTTCTTTCTTATCACCAAAAAACACCCATGTATAAGTGTGTGTATGCTAAGTCGCTTCAGTCGGGTAGAACTCTTTGAAATCCTATGGACTGTGGCCCGCTGGGCTTCTCTGTCCATGGAATTCTCCAGGCAAGAATACTGGAGTGGGTTGCCATGCTCTCCTCCAGGGGATCTTCCCAACTCAGGACCCATGAAATTGGAATCCATGTTGTTCTAGGGTCAACTGTACTTACAAATGTGTGCAGCCATCACCGTTATTTTGAAACATTTCTACCACCCCCAAAATAAGCACTGTACCTATTAACAGCTCCTCCTTTCTTCCTTCTTCTAAGCCTCTGGTGACTACTAATCTGTTTTCTGTCTCAATGAATTTGCCTGTTAACATTCATGTTAATGTTTAATATGAATGGTGTTATACAATATCTGGTATTTTGTGCCTGGCTTCTTTCTCATAGCATACTGCCTTCAAGAGTTATCCATATTTAGCATGTATCATTACTCATTCCTTTTTATTTTTAAGTAATATTTCAATGAATAATTGCTTATCTGTTCATCAGTTGATGAATATTTTGGCTTTTTTACTCTTTAGATATTACAGATAATGCATAAAGCATTATATTTCAATAAAAAAACAATAGAAAGACAATACAATTGAAAATGGACATAGCATGTAAGAAGACATTTCTTGCAAAGAAAGTATACAAAAGACCAAAGGAAGCTCAATGTCATTAGTTGTTCAAGGAACACAAATCAAAACTAAAATTTGATACACATCACACCCAGTTCAAAGGCTAAAATATTTAAAAGACAAAATTTGAAATGAATTTAGAGAAATCATAAAACCTCATTCATAGTTGGTACTATTTTATTTTACTTTTTTATTTTGGAAGGACTGATGTTGAAGTTGAAACTCCAATACTTTGGCCACCTGATGCGAAGGGCTGACTCCTTTGAAAAGACCCTGATGTTGGGAAAGATTGAGGGCAGGAGGAGAAGGGAATGACAGAGGATGAGATGGTTGGATGGCATCACCGACTCAATGGACATGAGTTTGGGTAAACTCTGGGAGTTGGTGATAGACAGGGAGCCTGCTGCGTGCTGCGATTCATGGAGTCGGACATGACTGAGCGGCTGAACTGAACTGACTGAAATTATATTTATTCATTTTCTTTTTTCATCAAGGCTGCATATTGTCACCATGCTTATCTAACTCAAAAAAGTACAATCATAGCATCTGGTCCTATCACTTCATGGCAAATAGATGGGAAACAAATGGAAACAATAACAGACTTTTTATTTTTCTTGGGCTCCAAAATCACTGCAGAAGGTGACTGAAGTCATGAAACTAAAAGACGCTTGTTCCTTGGAAGAAAAGCTATGACAAACCTAGACAGCATATTAAAAAACAAAAACATCACTTTGCTGACAAATGTCCATCCAGTCAAAGCTATGATTTTTCTAGTAGACATGTACCGAAATAAGAGTTGGACCATAAAGAAGGCTAGTGCCAAAGAATTGATGCTTTCAAACTGTGGTTCCGGACAAGACTCTTGAGAGTCCCTTGGAAAACAGGGAGATCAAACCAGTCAATCCTAAAGGAAATTAACCCAGAATATTCATTGAAAGAACTGATGCTGAAGTTGAAGCTCCAATACTTTGGCCACCTAGTGCAAAGAGCTGACTCATTGGAAAAGACCCTGATGCTGGGAAAGATTGAGAGCCAGAGGAGAAGGGGGGTGACAGTGGATGAGACGGTTGGATGGCATCACCGACTCAATGAACATGAATTTGAGCAAATTCCAGGAGATAGTAAAGAACAGAGAAGCCTGGCATGCTGCAATCTATTGGGTTGCAAAGAGTCAGACACAACGGAACATCAACTATCGAAGTCAGTTTAATTGGTAGTATTTTAAAATAGTGCAGTGGCAGTGACTTTTGAAAACAATCTGTCAGTTCCCCCTAAATTTAAACATAACCTTACCATATGACCTAATAATTCAAGGACCTACTTCTACTTCATGTGTACATGTGTACTAAAAACATTTGTTGTTGTTATTGATTAGTGGCTAAGTCGTGTCTGACTCTTGTGATCCCGATATAAAACATATATCCACATTAAAGGCTATACATAAATGTTTATATAAGCATTGTTACTTTTAAAATTTATTACCTCAAGCACAAACTCTGTTTAGATTTTTCATTAACTGAGCACTCAAAACCTACAATTCTTTGTCTTGTCAGTTTCTTACAATTTTTTTTTTTCCTTTGTCCAAAAAGTATAAAAGCTGCTTTCTTTGGCCACTTCTTGGTGATGGTTGTTTAGTCACTAAGTCATGTCAGACTCTTTACAACCCCATGGACTATAGCCCACCAGGCTCCTCTGTCCATGATATTTCCCAGGCAAGGATACTGGGTGGGTTGCTATTTCCTTCTCCAGGGGATCTTCCTGACCCAGACATCAAAAGGGAGCCTCAATTGTTGCAGAAGGTCTCTTGCACTTCAGGCAGATTCTTTACCTCTGAACCACCAGGGAAGCCCCGCCACTTCTTAGGTGCATTTGTTTGAGATTTCAGTCCCATGAATTAAAATTTGTTTCTTTTTCTCCTATTAGTCTGACTTGGGTTGATTTTATCATTACTTAAGAGGTAAATTTTCTCCTTCCCAACAACTTCTTCCAGGGAAATGTTAATCATTAAAAACAAAATGTGTCCTCCTAGGGAAAGAAACAATATATGCCTTTTGAATACCTAAAGGGCATAAAAGTATCTCTTGCTTCATTCTGAAATGTTAAGGTGGGGAGTGGGAGGAAGAGATCAGAGACAGTCGGAGAGAGAGACAGAGAAATAAAACCCTAGCATATTTGAAAGAGAGGAGTTGCCAGTTTAATAACATAGCCTGAAAGTCCTAAACACACACTTTATTGGAGGCATTTATCTGGAAATTACTGAGGGGGTTTTGAGTTGTTTTTGTTGTACTCTATAGAAAAATCTTGAAAACAGTCCAAGATGTCTAATTTACATCTTAAAAAGAAAGTAATTTTTTGACAGTTACTTATAAAACACATCCATTTGTTGTGTGTGTTTTTTTTTTAAGTCTCATTGTGTTTTGCTATAATAACCTAAATGCTGTTTCGAAAAGTACTCAATAGCCCAGGGAGCAGTTTGCACATTCTGAAATCCCTATATGACTCAAGAAGAAATATTGTGGTTCTCAGATAAAAGGGAGAAAATAACATATAAAGTAGAGGCTGGCTGTTTTCTCCTTTCTGACTCAAATGTCAGAACGTCAAAGGTCCATAAAACAATGTTAACTCATCTGTTCCTCTGCAATTTGATTTGGAAAATGAATTTTCATCCTCAGTAAAGTCAGCTTGGAGCCTCTGTGATGTGACTGTGACAATCACACTCGTGTTTCTTGGGCCTATTAGTGTTGAAGTTGCAAGCTTGATGTTTTACTAATGTAGTATCACCCACAGAATTTTTTTAAGATTTTATTTATTTATTTATTTATTGACTGTGCTATGCAGCATGTGGGATCTTAGTTCCCTGACCAGGGATCGAACTCGTCCTCCGTGCACTGGGCATGCAGAGTCTTAACCACTGGACCACCAGGGAAGTCCCTCTATTTTTTTAAAGAGTTTAAAGCTAGATTACATACTATCCTTTGGGAGAATCAAAAGAAAGTCCTTTCTGTTCCTCTCCTCACCCCCACTTCTCCCCAACATCTGTATTTAGGACAACATCTACCATCTGAACTATGTCACTTACCTGTTTCTGAATATTTTACGTATATTTGCTCCCTTAATCCTCATGACATTCCATGAGGTATGCGCTATCATTATCTCCAATTTATAGAAGTAGAAACAGACACAGAGAAGGTAAGTCATTTCTCCAGGTAGCACAATAAGGAAGAGGTGGGGCAGGTATTTGAACACATGCAATTTGGTTCTGGAATTTAAGACTCCTAGGACTTGTCCTTCTCTCGGCTCATCAAGGGTCCTAGAAACAACTGTGAAAGAGGCAAGGTGGATTCATTTTTGCTTTGCTGTGTTTTGTTCAGGGTATTTGTTGGTTGTTTTGGAAACACGGATCTCAGTGTCTCTTTACCTTTTCAGGACTTCCTTACCTAGAATCTAAAGTCTCCTGATTCTTTGTGAGAGTCCTGGTCATTTTCTAATCAGTGTTATTTAAGTATTCACCTGCTTCCCTCCCCCAGCACACTCTCTTATTCATCTTTGTAGTTCTCACAGAATTGAGCACCCCAATTTGTATACACATTATCTTATTATATATTAATATGTGGTTTTATATTATACTTATTTTTACAGTTATATAATGCACATACCTGCATATTATATATATATGTGTGTATATATATATATGTTGTTGTTTAGTGGCTAAGTCATGTCCAACTTTTTGCTACCCCATGGACTGTAACCCACCAGGCTCCACTATCCATGGGATTCCCAGACAAGAATACTGGAGTTGGTTGCCATTTCCTTCTCCAAGGGATCTTTCCAACCCAGGGATCAAACCCAGGTCTCCTGCATTGATAGGGGGCTTCTTTACCACTGAGTCACCTGGGAAACCCATGTGTATATGTATGTGTGTGTGTGTGTGTGTGTGTATGTGAATATATAGTACCTACCATATCTTAATTCAGTTCAACAACACAATGATCTGACTCTGCTCACTTCGCCTGAGAAAACCAAGCTATTTCTCATGCTTGAGTTTGACCATACAGCCACATAAATATGACAGCACCCTCAGTTTATCACACATTGGAAAATATTCAGACTCTCTGAAGATCACATGCTATTTATCAAAACTCAATACTAAATTTAAGTCTTTCACGTACACGTGTTTTCTAATACATCTGCCCCATTTTTGAAACATCTGAGCTGTTTTACATCACATGCCACTTAGAAATAGGAAATGATTGCAATATGTTTTTTAAAATATGATATGCAGATATATTTTGGGGTTTCTAGAGCCTTCAAAACAAATAGTGACAGCTCACCAATTCCTTTCTGAAGATACACACATAGGCACATGTGATTTTCTCACCGACAGCAATCACTAAATCTAGTTAGAGACAAGATTCTTCTGGGCTAGTGAGTGAGGGAAATGCAGTTTCACAATTTTAAGAAAGGAACATAAAGCAAAATAGTTGTGATGGAGGAATGGAACTAATAGCTAAAAACTTAAGATGCTTAGGAACATTCTTTAACCCCCCTCCCCACCAAATTATAACTTAAAAAAAAAAAAAAACTAAAAGTTTATAAGGAAAAAAAATAAACCTGAATATAGCAATTTCAAACATTATGCTCACACAGTTCTTAGTAAATCAAGGAAAAGCAAATTCTCATACTCTTTTTAGAATACAGTAAGTCCCCCTACATATGGAAGATTCCATTTCCAAAAGCTTGTTCTTATGTCCAGTTTGTTCAAAAATCCAACAAAGTTACCCTAGGTACCCAACTAACACCATTGGCTACATGGTACTGTAGTGTAATAGTACTATACTGTATTTTTCGCACTAATAATACATACATAAAAACAAAGAAACAAAAAAATCATTTTTAATCTTACAGTTCAGTACCTTGAAAAGTACAGTAGTTCAGTACAATAGCTGGCACACGGGGGCTGACATCCATGTTCACATCTTTGAAAGTTCACATCTTGAAGCTTCATATGTAGGGGACTTACTCTACTTATGAATCTCAAACTCTCATCAGCAAAAGTTTCCAGTATCACTGGTGGAGGAATGTTTTATTGGGTAGAGAAAGAACATGAAGTATATTTCAAAAATAATCTAAACCTAGAATGGGGTGATATTGGTGAGAAGCTTGAAATAACATGATAAAACTTGGCATCTCATTCTAGTCCAGATCCTGCAGAATGTGGGTTCTTTCTTATTTTTACCTTCCTTCTGCAATAATTGTTTCAGCCACCAAAAAGAGGTTGAGCTGGAAAAATCTCTTTTAAAAAGCTTCTTTTTTTCAAAGTTGTTTCAAAAGAATCCAAACTTGGCAGCCTGTATTCCAAAAGTGCCTTTAAAAATCACAATTTGTATCTTTGACTCGTGGAATAATATATAGTACAATCGTGACTACATATATGTGATCCAAAAAATGAATTTGACTATTCTCATTTTTTCTCTGATTATATTGACCAGTTATTTCCCTAAACCTGTCTGGTGTTTAGAAAGTCATGTAGACAGAGGGTAGGTGAAGACATATTTGGGGTGAGGATGGCTTTAGTAAGATAAAGATGGCTTTAGTAAGTTAGTGCCTAAACAAGGATCAACAGAATTCTTTTTCCTCCTGTCATTGCTGGTTTAATGACATGATTTTATTTTGACTACAGTATAAAGCCAAGGATATAGTGGTTTTTAATAATATGGATATTAAAAGCTAGAATATTATTACTTTATGAACAGAATATAATTGGAATATTATAATTTATGATCAGTGATCAATGAAGGAAATTACTATATCTGAAAAAGATGGTCTGAGCTAATAGGCGAATAGATTTGTCTCATCATTTTTGTCATTGTTATTCAGTCGCTAGGTTGTGTCTGACTCTTTTCGACTCCATGAACTGCAGCACACCAGGTTTCCCTATCCTTCACAGTCTCTCATCATTTTAGGGATATTTTAAATTGTTAACGAGATTTTCTGATGACTCAATAATAACAGTAGCATTCAGGCTCCCAAGGCCAGTTTTAAACATTTGCTTTCACTGTTAAAATTATTGTTTGTATCATCTTAAAATAGGAATAATACAATAATCTGCCATTTCAGAAATAGATCTATTGCTCCTCAACAATCACTAGTGAGAGCACTATTCTATAGATAAAGAAAATTTATATTTAACTATTCAATAAATAGACCCCAGTCTTAAGATAAATCACAAAGATAGACTCTACTATGGGCTGAATTCTGGCCATCCAAAATTCACATGTTGAGGCTCAAGGTCTCAATGATACTGTATTTAGAGATAGGACCTTTACTGAAATAAGTAAGATGAAATGATATTATATGGTTAGGGCCCTGATTGAATAGGACTGGTGTCCTTGCAAGAAGAGGAAGAGAGAAATTCAGGTTCAGATTCTCTCTTTCTCTCTCTCTCTCTCTCTGCCTGTGAAGACATAACAAGACTGTAAACCAGGAAGAGAGTCCTCATTGAGAACTGAATCAGCCAACACCTTGATCTTGACTTCCAGCCTCCAGAAATGTAAGACATACATTTCTATTGTTTAAACCACCCAGTCGGTGGCATTTTGTTATGGCAGCCTGAGCTGACTGATAGAGACTCTATCGTGGGTAAAGAAAATCAACACTTTTAAATTAGGACATGGGAAGAATACTTCATGAAGTAGGAGGTGAATGTGCTTTTCAGGGTCTTCTTGCTCTTATTATTTACTTGTTTGTTTTTCAGAAGTAGAGCTGTCAGTATGGTCCAAGAGTAGATTATTCAATAAAAAGCAAGAAGCTAGTGTGTAATTGAGGAGAAGTCAATGGCAACCCACTCCAGTACTCTTGCCTGGAAAATCCCTTGGACGAAGGAGCCTGGTAGGCTGCAGTCCATGGGGTCTCGAAGAGTCAGCCGTGACTGAGCGACTTCACTTTCACTTTTCACTTTCATGCACTGGAGAAGGAAATGGCAACCCACTCCAGTGTTCTTGCCTGGAGAATCCCAGGGTCGGGGGAGCCTAGTGGACTGCCATCTATGGGGTCGCACAGAGTCGGACAAGACTGAAGCGACTTAGCAGCAGCAGCAGCAGTGTGTAATTGACATATAACTCTTTACAAGATCTCCTATGTTTGCTTGTTCCCTTGTTTCCTTACTCTAGTTCAAATTGCTCTTTGCAATTCCCATGCAGGACCTGTTGAAGTTGCTGAGGGTACTATACATTTACAAATCTCATGGGATTGCTGAAGATAGAGAAAGTAAGTCCATGTGAACACTGCTGTTGTTTGAACCCTGATGTCAGATTCATTTTTATCTGCCCAGCTGGGAATACAATAAAAATGTTCTAGACAAAAAAATAATGTTTGTTTCTTCTCATAAGAGTCACAGCAGACAAAATAGCTGGGTCTGGGTGAGAACTGAAAGAGTCATAGCAGAATCACAAAGATAGATTAACTAACAAAGGTAAGATTTCTGGAGCACACACTATACATTGGGCACTCTGGGGGCATCGAAAAGTAATCTGACCCTGCACATGGTGTAAGATGACATCACGAAGCAGCACAGCACAAAATCAATCAACTTGTATTTATTCAACCTTAGCTATGCTCCTGGCATCATACTTGATGCTATGGCATACACTCAATTTCTCTGCATGCAACTACACACACATACATACTAGCAATAAAAAATAACAGCAAATTGAATGGGAAGCTGTTAAACTTACATGGAGACCATAATTCTTCCCTCCCAGCCTTTTGGGGATGGGGTTGTTGTTGTTCAGTCTCTAGGTTGTCTGACTCTTTGGGACCCCATGGACTGCAGCATGCCAGGTTCCCCTATCCTTCACTATCTCCCACTTTGCTCAAATTCATGTCCCTTGAGTCAGGGATGGTATCTAACCATCTCATTCTCTGCCACCTTCTTCTCCTCCTGTCTTCAATCTTTCTCAGCATCAGGGTTTTTTTCCAATGGTGGTTTTTTCCAACTCTTTGCACCAGGTGGCCAAAAGTACTGGAGCTTTAGCACCAGTCTTTCCAATGAATCTTCAAGGAGGATTTCCTTTAGGATTGACTGGCTTGATTTCCTTGCTGTTTAATGCACTCTAAAGAGTCTCCTCCAACACCACAATTGGGGCATGGGGAGTGAGGATTAAATGGAAAGCAAAGTACTTCAGAGCTCCAGACAAACTGGGGCTTGACTCCCTGCTCTGCTCTTATGAGATAAGCTTAGGTAGGTAATTCCCCTTTTATTAAGCCTCAATATCCTCATCTGGTAAGAAGGGATAATAATAGTAGCTTCACATGGTTGTTGAGAGGGTTTAATAGGATGATCTGTATAAAAGTGCTTAACACAACGCCTGGCATTTAGTAAGCACTCAATTGTTGTTGTTGTTCAGTTGCTAAGTCCTGTCTGACTCTTTTGTTGCCCCATGGACCATAGCCTGCCAGGCTACTCTGTCCAGGGGAGTGGGTTGCCACTTCCTCCTCCAGGGGGATCTTCCTGACCCAGGTATCGAACCTACATCTCCTGTGACTTCTGCATTGCAGGTGGATTCTTTACCATTGAGCCACCAAGGAAGTCCACAGACAGACATTCCCCAAACCAAATAGCACTAGAGGGCTGGTCCCCAAGGGATGCCATTCAGGAGTCCTGCAGGGTTTGATGTAATCAAATTCATGTGGAAATCCTGTTAGCAGTCACTTCAGAATTGCTCTCAGCATCACTGGTGAGATCACCACTAGGTTCAGGCCACCCCATCCTGTATCCAATGATTAGAGCAGCCTCCTGACTGCTTTTTCAGTCTCTCTTCTCTCCCCGTTATACTCTGCCCCCATTAGCCAGAGCAATTCTTTTAAAATATAAATCAGACCATGACTCCCCTTGTTAAAACCCTATTGTAGCTTCCAATTTCACTCACAATAAGACCCTCAATCCTTGTAATGTCCTATGGGGCACTCAAGATCAGCTTGACTCCTCTGCACCCCTTGTTTTCTGGTTCTTAACCTCATCTTCTTCCTCTATTTTTTAAAATATTTTTTTGTTTGGCTGGGCTGGGTCTGGGCTGGGTCCCATCCCACCAGAATATGGGATCTGGTTCCCTAACTGGGGATCAAACTTGAACCCCTTACCTGGGGAGCTTGGAGTCTTAACCACTGAACCACCAGGGAAGTCCTGACCTCATCTTTTCCCCTCCCCAGGTTCCTCTGTGCCAGCTGCAGTAGCCTCTTTGCTGTTTGGTGAAGACACCAGCTAGCTCTTTGCCTTCTGCCCTTTTGCACTGGCTGCTTCCACTACCTGGATCTATTGTCTGCCAGTTATCCCCTCTTCTTCAAGCATTGTTCAGCATCAATTTTGCAATGATGCTTGTCTCATTTAAAATTGCACCCTGCCCCTCACACCCCCAGGGCTACTGATTTCCCTTGTCCTGCTCCACTTTTATTTTTCCATCACAGTCATTGACTACTTAATTTACTTACATATTATGGTTATTGTTCATTTTGTTTTCCTGCAGTAAAATGGAACCTTCTGCATTCATAGTGTGTGACTGTTTTATTAACAGTATGTTCACAGATCTAAAAGAATGTCTGCCAAATGAGTATTCAAAAATTATTTACTGAACAAAAGACTAATCTATTACTAACATTTTCATTTTATATATTGCTACTATTTATATTGGGCTTCCCTGATGGCTCAGACTGTGAAGAATCTGCCTGCAATGCAGGAGACCTGGGTTCAATCCCTGGGTCAAGAAGATATCCTTGGGAAATCCCATGGACAGAGGAGCCTGGCGGGCCATGGAGTCTCAAAGAGTCGGACATGACTGATTAGTGATAGATTAGTCATTCATTCAGTAAATATAATATGTTCAGTAAAATAAATATTGTATATTACATATTTGTATATTAACAATATATTGCTAATAAATCTAACATGCCACAGGAGCCTGGCAGGCTACCATCCATGGGGTCGCACAGAGTTGGACACGAATGAGCTACTAACACTAACATGCATGCTCCCTTTAATTTTAACATACTAAAGTTATTAACAATATTAGTAATTAAGATTGCTAATAATATAGAATTACTAGTAATTCTAATGTTATTAATATAAAACTGACAGGTAAGGGTTTGAGTCTGTTAGACTGTGTATCAATGTGAGAGAGGATCAGTCCTTGGAAGGCCTGGAAAGAGCACTTAGAGATACAAGTGGAGGAAAGCAAAGACAGAGAAAAGGATCTTACGGGGCTTCTCTTGGAGACTCCCAATGAAGCCATCTGGGGATGCAGTGGTTGTCTTCATTGTCAGCCTGGGGCTTTGAATAGGATTTTTAGACAAATGACTTCAATCAGGATCATCTAGCAGTTCTCTAAAAGACAAATGCATTGGTCTAACAGATTATGTGCTGTATCATCAAAGTCTGGATGTAAACTTTCTAGAAGTTTACAGGCAAATGCACACGAAAATGCTTCACTCACTAAACTCACTAGGAAGCATAGCTCAGAGTCAGCATGTCCATCATCACTATATGTGTTAGTAAGTGTTTTTAGAGAGAATTCCAGGGAATGCCTCTGACCCCGTGGGCCTGTCTCACTCCTCCTATTAAGGGAATTCTTTTCTTTTTGTATTAATATTCCCACCCCCCACCCCAATCTGTTCTGAGGTGGACATGCATGCCTTTCTTACTGAAGCAGCAAAATCTTTCCTACTTCTTCCCCAGACACATTGTTTATCATGTTCAGCTTCTACCTAAAGTGTGAAATATATATTTTCTGCATACAAAAGCAAGGTCCTGTTCCCTACCATTTGTTTCAATGGGCCACAGGGGAAAATCGGTGTTTTTTTCACATAACTAGATGTGAAATACGGATTTTTCTTTCAACAGTTTGCTGAATGACATCTCTCTCTCTCTCTCTTTCTCTCTCTCTCTCTCTCCCTTCTTTGTTTTTGCTTTTTAAAAATCTCTTAAAGTGAAAGAATCCAAAAATCTTGTGAGCAAAATAAAACATTTAGGACTTGGCACTGGAATGTACTTGCAGGAAACCACTTTCTAAATTCTAATACATATATATATTTTTAAATTTCTATACATATATATATATGTTTAAATTTCTATCAGATAGGACACTGAATTCTATTCAGTTTTCTTTGTTTGGGGGAAAATCTCTTTATTTAAACATAGGAAAGTAAAACATTTTCTTTACTATACTCTGGACTAAGTTTTACATGAATGTAAATCAGAGTGGTCCGTTTTCTAACAGAAACCTTGTCTAGGGACTTCCTGGTGATCCAGTGGTTAAGAATCTGCCTGCCAATGCAGGATACACAAGTTCAACCCCTGGTCCAAGAAGATCCCAGATGTCATGGGGCAACTAAGTTCCTGCACTGCAACTACAGAAGGCCACACACCTAGAGCCGGTGCTCCGCAACAAGAGAAGGCTGCATACCACAACTAGAGTAGCCTCTGCTTGCCACAACTAGAGAAAGCCCAAGTGCAGCAATGAAGACCCAGTGCAAGGATAAAAATAAGCAAATTAATTTTTTTTTTTAAAGAAACCATGTCTAACAAAAGAAGAATTTAAATAAAAGTTCTGAATGCTAAGCAACTACAGAGCATTTCAGACTCTGTTAGGGGGATAGTGACTTCTCTGTTTAAAAGTTTTACATTACTGTAGAAGGTAGCTTGGGCTTCCCAGGTGGCTCAGTGGTTAAAGAATCTGTCCGCAATGCAGGAGACACAGGATATGCAGGTTCGATCCCTGGGTCAGGAAGATCCCCCAGAGGAGGGCATGGCAACCCACTCCAGTAGTCTTCCCTGGAGAATCCCATGGACAGAGGAGCCTGGTGGGCTACAGTCCATGGGGTCACAGAGTCGGACATGACTGAGCAACTGCGCGCACACGCACGCAGGAAGTAGCTTATTTTAAAGTGATTCTTTACCACTGAGCCACCAGGGAAGTCCATTTTCAATATTAAATTCTACAATTACTGTGTATTTTTCAGCTGGACAAGGTAACACAGAATCAAATTTTGATATTTTTCTATTAATGAAACAATAGTTAATATGATGACACAAGGGTAAAGTCATCTTCAAAATTGTGTATTGGAGAAGAAATACCTCATTAAATTAACTTTTAACACACACACACACACACACAAGTGACTCTTCCTTCGTTTCAGTTGCTAAATATTTAGTGACTAGGAGCATTGTCACCTTGTTTTGTCATTCCAGAATGACATTTGCAGCACATTCCCAACATTATTAAAAAAAACAAAACAAAACCTGTGGCCTTTTCCTGAGTTGAGATGAAGGCAAGCACTCTAAGGTTAGGTAAAAAGGACTCTTGCCCATTCCTTTCAGCAGAAGGCGTCTTTATAAGGATCTAGAGTTGCAAAATCATCTCAGAAAATGTTTTGTACTACATGGCATTTAAATAATAAATCCTATTAATATTATCAAGAACACCAGGCAAGATGGCCAGCCAAGTGGTGGAGCACCAGACTATGGGCAGAGCTGGTGAGAAGGGAGAGTCCGGAAGGCCGAAATAGAAGTGATACCTCTTCAGTTCCCCAACCGCTGTGTGCATGACTGAATCACCGGGGAGAGTCATACACCTGCACCTGGTGTCAGGGGACCCTGTACGTAACCACCTGACACCCCCTGACCGAGCATTTGGGGCCCCTGGTTTTCTCACTGTGCCCTGAGGTGCAGATACCAGAAGGAATGAACTTTCAACAGCGTCAACAGCAGATGCTTCCTTGCTGAAAGGGCACGTGCGGAAGCCATCTTCTAAGAACCACAGGTGTTCGAACCTCGGATCCTTGACTCTGTTTAGATCCCACGTGCCTTATCCATTTGTTTTAACTTCTAATAATGAAGTGGACCTAACCATAGATCTTTATTTTTTCTGACGTCGAGTTGAAGAAATGACACATTTCTTCCAGATTTGGTTGCAGAAACTTCTTTGAACAAGAGATGAAGTGAGAGAAGTTCCCTTTTTACCTTGAGAGTTATTTGGGTTGATTTATTTATCTTAAAGGACTCTCCCAGAGCCTGACTTTGCCAAGTTTGCATCCTCCTGCCTGTATGGTTTCACATACTTGTTTTTAGACCTGAGATAGGAGGAAGAGAAACTCAGTCCTATTTCACCCTTGCATCCCCCCAAAATGCTGGAAGATAGTGACATGTGGCCACAACATTAACAAATAATAGCAAAAATATGCTTCTGTTACCAAGAATATACTACTGCCAGATGGCTGGCAGAGGAGGAACATGCCAAAGAATCATTTTCATATTTTGTAATTACACGTTGTTTCTGAAAGAGAAATTTTACAGGTGAAGAGAACATTAGTGAAAAGGGTTGAGACTGAAGATTTTGTTTGCCCTGCTTGCTCTAAGAATCCCCTTTAACTCAAGTCATCCTTAGCTCTAAGCCCACATCCACCCCAAACCCTGTAATACTTTGTTCTGATGAGGGCCAGACACAAGTCTCCAGTATGTGCTTTGGTGCCAGCAATAAGCATCATCTGTGGAAAGAGAATATGGATGGTCATCAATGACAGAGCCTACATTGCATCCAAAATCCTTACTGGGACAGTAAATAAAGCCTGTCTGACCTGAAATGGCTTATTTTTATGATGACTCAGACTTAATCTCACCCTATTAATAATACATAGAGAAGGAAATGGCAACCCACTCCAGTATTCTTGCCTCGGAAATCCCACGGACAGAGGAGCCTGGCGGGCTACAGTCCATGAGTTCGCAAAGATGCAGACAGGATTGAAGTGACTAAGCATGCAAACATTAATAATATGGGGCAGAGAACCAAAGTCACTGGGCTATTCTGTTCATCACTGATACCAACTTGACTTTACCTGAAGAAAAAAGACCCCCACTTAGGTAGACGGAGGGGTTGCATCAGATAACTGGGAGACTCAGGACTTTTAAGCCCAGTGGAAAAAAAACTTCCACCATGGCATTTGGATCTACAAGCACTAGAGCTGTTGCTATGGCAAGTTCAAGTCTATAAAACTCACACCACTTCCACCTGCTTCAGTCCATCCTTCTTTCCTTTTAAGCAATGTCCAAAGGCCTCAGGGAGAGTAATATAAACTTTGCTCATCCCAGGAATCTGATCTGGTTGGCTGGACTTCCATTCCTAGAATGCTTTCCGCCTGCACATTTCATCTGGCACAGAATCCTACAGTGTTGCATTCATTGCTTTACCATTTAAAAATTTTTATTTATTTATTTGGCTCCACTGGGTCTTAGTGCAGCACTCTGGATCTTCGATCCTCATTCGGCATGCAGGATCTTTTCATTAATATTTGCAGCATGCAAACTCTTAGTTGTAGCATGTAGAATCTACTTCCCAGACCAGAGATGGAACCCGGGCCCCTGCATTGGCAGTGTGGAGTTTTAACCATTTAATTGTATGCTATTTACCCATTACCTTCTTCAATAAGTCTGAGAGCCTGTCAATTATGGAGAAGACCTTGGACTATTTTGTTTCCCCTCCCCTTCATCATCGTCCCTCCCACAGTGTCTTATCCTGTGTACAATTTGAGTGAATTGCCTTGAATTAAATCACTTCACTGAATAGATCTATATTCCTTTATAGGGAAAAATGCCTTAAGACAAACTGATTCTGTGACACTAGTTTATATTCTAGACCCATGGGTAAATTTTTCATAAAACGGTCCAAATCTAACAAACTTTTCTCCTGAAGAGCAATTAAAAACCAAATTGGAATAGACAAAACAGTCTTACTAATGGGCTAAAGACAATAGTGATCTTTAAAATGATCTGATTTTGGAATAATGTTGCTGTGTTAGAACTGAACTCCTTCATTTTCCTCTTCTAATCTTTTAAAGTTTGTGTCCTCACATTGGAAAGAGTTGATGAAACATTTAATAAGTAAAGACTGATTTTAAAAGAGGTTTGCAGGCTCAATTCTATATCAACACAGGACTTTTAAAAAAGGAATTGTGTTTTATAAAAGACCCTCCAAGACTGTTTTTTGTACAAGGAGACAGTCTGAAAACTGATCTCATCCTCCAAACTCTGTCTTCTTAGTCTAACATGCCGTGCCACGCTTAGCGATCTGTAGGCTGGAAGGGCATACATCACAGTGATGTATGTATAGTGATACATACATATACATACATACATATACATACATACATATACAGTGATAGTCACAGTGATACGAAGGCCCTGATGGTCTGGAAGGTGAGCATTTCATTTTTCTGCCTCACAGGCAAACAAGTGTTCTGTCACAGGATCAAATATATTACCAAATAATGGGGAAAAGCCAGGGAGCATGTCTATTCTACGTTGTCTGGAAGTGATAAACTTCATTGCTGCTGTCATATGTACCTTGGCAGCCAGAAACTAAAAAGATCTAATGACAGCAATCCTCCCATTCTCTAGGGCAGGGCCCCGAGTTGCTAACAGTCTCCCAGACTTGAAAAAGTGAGTTAACACGGAGCAGTTACATTCTAATGGTCAACATCGTGACCTTGCTCTTGTTATCCACACATTTATAAACCTTTAAACCCAGAGTCTTGATAAACACTCCACCCCTACACACACACACACACACACACCAGCCTCTTCTGCTACCTACCCGCACACACTGACCAGCATTTTCTTTTCTCTTGGGAACTAGTAGAATCAAGCATACAGAGTGTTGGGTTTGTCTTATGAAGCAGATTTTCCCTTTATGAAGAGCATTATTAAAATGCATGGATGCTATTTTGTGACATGTTGCCCCAGAGGTCTTTGTATTTAGTTGGTATGGTTATGTCCAGCAATTTCAGCTTTCAAAAGTTACAAGTAAATATAAAATCTCTGCTAAAATCATTGGTAATAAATTCCCTTCATCTCCCATATGAAAGTCTTCCTACAGGTAGGTATAGAAAGCTTCACTAACTGAATAATATGCATTCGTTATTGGGTGAAACTTCATGCCATGTCATATCATGTTTTATGAACTAGCATCAGCTGAGCTTCTTCTATATGCTAGCTACTGTGCCAACTGCCTTTGCATATTGTTTTATTTAATCCTCCCAATACTTCTAGGTTTTAGATATTACTCCAGGTTTTTCCAATGAAAAATGAATGCCACAGAAGTTATTGGTAATAATATCACTTCAAACTCAGGTTTTCTAAACCTAGCTCTGGATTTTTTTCAACTATATCAAAATGCCTCTCACTTATTAGTGTCCCAAGTTCTATAACAAAATACCAGCAAATTCAAAGTTAAGAATCATTCACTAAAGGGCCAGATTCTCTAGACAGAAAAGAGAATATATTTATTTCATCAGTTAAAATCCCAGTCTGCCCTCTTTGCTTGGAACCAAAGTTAAAACAGAGTATATTCAAGTTGTATGCTTAAAATCTAAAAATATCGTTGGTGTTCAGTAATTTTTTAAGCAAAGAGTTAAACTGATAACTCACTCTTACTGTAAAACTAATGGGAAATGTCCTACTCATTTCCTGTCTTCATTTTATCTTATTTCCCATGGCTCAGATAGAGGTCAGGAGAAAAATGCTTCCTCGTGTCCTACACAAACATCCAGCTCATATGAAGATGCTAGGATCCACTAAGACAGAAACCCGAGGTTGCTAAGGGCAGCTGAAAGAAAAGAATTATGCTTCCACCATGTTTCCCTACAGCAAGCCCTAATCCCACTCCCTCCAAAGAGCAGGGGTTACTTATTAAATCATCCACTGTATATCTCAGTTTTTGATCTTTCACTAATAAGAACACTGGACAAAGTTCATCAAGATTTACTGGGCTGTCCAAATGTTTAGTCAACAGATCATATGATGTTAGAATTATCCAGAGCAGTCTGTTTCCATAGATAAAGATAATAAAAATTTATGACCGCCCGTGCTTTTAGCAAAAGGAAATTGAATTGCATCCTCGAGTCCAAAGAAAAACACTTCTATGTAATTGAATAAAGTAATATGACAGTTAATTATTTTGTTAGGATAACTCATTATTGTCTGAGTATCATCTTATCTGGGTTATTTTATCAAAACCAATCAGTGTGTCTTACTTTGTTGTTCAGTGATTAGGTCGTATCCGACTCAGCAACCCCATGGAATGCAGCATGACAGGCTTCCCTATCCTTCACCATCTCCCAGAGATTGTTCAAACTCATGTCCATTGAGTCCATGATGCCATCCAATCATATCATCCTCTGTCACTCTCTTCTCCTCCTGGGCTCAATCTTTCCCATCATCAGGGTCTTTCCCAAAGAGTGGGCTCTTCCCATCAGGTGGCCAAAGTACTGGAGTTTCAGCTTCAGCATCAGTCCTTCCAATGAATATTCAGGATTGATTTCCTTTAGGATTGACTGGTTTGATCTCTTTGCTGTCCAAGGGACTCTCCAGAATCTTCTCTAGCATCACAGTTCAAAAGCTTCAATTTTTCACCCTCAGCCTTCTTTAATGGTTCATCTCTTAAATCCATACATGACTACTGGAAAAATCATAGCTTTGACTATATGACCTTTGTGAGCTAAGTGATGTCTCTGCTTTTTAATACATTGTCTAGGTTTGTCATAGCTTTCCTTCCAAGGAGCGAGCATCTTTTAATTTCATGTCTGCAGTGTTTTGTAGCCCAAGAAAATCTGTCACTGTTTCCACTTTTTTCCCACTTTTTCCTCATCTACTTGCCATGAAGTAATGGGACCAGATATCTTACTTACTGACAGAGATTTCTAGTATTCTTGTCTTCACCACTTCCTCTGAAAACCAACCTTCAGGAGACCCATGGAAAAGATCACGAGGATGCTGTAATTTTCAAAAATTGTTCAGCAGAAAAGCAAATGAAGAAAGCTTCAGTGGGGACTTCCCTGGTGGCTAACAAGCCACCTCCCAGGACAGGGATGTGGGTTCGATCCTTGGTCAGGGAACTATGATCCCACATACAGAGGAGGCAACTAAGCCCATGCACTGCAACAAAGACCCAGTGCAGCCAAAACCAAGAAAAAAGTTTCAAAAAACTACAAAATCTATGAAACTTATGGAGGAGAATGTTTACATTTATTCTTTCTTATGACATATCGTGCAATACAAAAAATTTTATTTAGATCAGTGATGCTCAAAATTTGAAATGCAACATGAACCTGTAGGGAGCTTGTTCATAATTCAGCTACCTAACTCCTCGCACCCTTGGATATTCTGATTCAGTAGTTTTGGGGAAAGCCTAAAATTTTGCTCCTCTTTTTTTAGCACTCCTTGTCATCTTCCCTGCTTTAACTTTTCTTCCTGGCACTTAGCCCTTTTTAAGATCTTGAAAGTGAAAGTGTTAGTCGCTCAGTTATGTTCGACTCTTTGCCACCTCATGGACTAGAACGCAGCAGGCTTCTCTGTCAGTGGGATCTCCCAGGGAAGAATACTGGAGTAGGTGGCCATTCCCTTCTCCGGGGGATCTTCCTAATCCAGGGATTGAACTTGGGTTTCCTGCATTGCAGGCAGATTCTTTACAGCCTGGGTTACCAGGGATCCGAGATAAGTAAATTATCTAGTGTGTATATTGTTTCTCTGACAGTCTCCTCCCAAGTGTTTTGTTTACCAGGGTGGTGTCTGGCATGTAGTGGTGGTGCATGGGAAAGAAGGAAACAGACAGGGCGACCAGCTCTGTGATCTTCTCAGAGCTCTTTTAGTCTATTGTTGGAACCAAGTGGTGATCCCATAAATGAAATATCCACTTAAATGACTAATAAATTATGCCAGGCTTGGCACAGGCTATTGATGTCTTTTAAGGACTGGCACACAGGTACCCCACTCTCTTCACTCTTACCTCCTGGCCAACTTCCCTGCCTCTCTACTGCTCATCAGAAACCCAGGAGACCCAGGAAAGGCTAATGGAAGTATTGTCAAGGACTAACACAGGGGTGAATTTGTTCCTTCTCATCTAAACATGAAGGAAGAAAATGTGAAAGAAGGAAATGAGACATTAAGGAGAGGGAGAGGAGGAGAGAGAGAACTCTCTAGAGTGAACCTGAGGCAATGGAGTGGGACTTTGCCCAGAAACTGTCTAGTGACAAGTGCTAATCAACTTTCACATAAGCAGTGTTAATAAACTCTACAGAGCATATTATTTTTGGATTCATGAAAAGCCAGATCTGAATCATCTTAGATCTCTCCTTTCTAAAGAGTTTGATATGCATTACATTTAAGGAGGAAATTGTGAGAAACTTGGATAGACTTCAACATTAATGAGCCAGGAGCTTGGTCGAGGCTCACAGGGGACTTAAAAAAATAAAAGTGAGGCTAAGTTGGGAAAATTTTAGGTTATACTTTAAGCTGTGTCATTTAACTATTTAAATACCTATCTTGTTTAAAAGAGATCTAATAATGTGGTAAGTATGAAAATTGTGTAATAGATATGATACGAATGTGCTCAGTCATGTGACCCCATGGACTGTAACCCGTGGACTGTAATTCCATGGACTTTGTCCATGGAATTTTTCCAGGCAAGAATACTGGACTGGGTTGCCATTTCTTCCTCCAGGAGATCTTCCTGACACTGCATTGGCAGTTGGATTCTTTTCCAGTAGCACCACCTGGGAAGTCCCAAGTGTTTGAAAGAGATCTAATAATGTGATAAGTATGAAAATTGTGTAATGGACATTTATGTTATTTTTTTATAGGAATTTTGTTATTTATGGAACAGATGGGCTCAATTGAGATCATAGAGTAAGTTTCTATAAGGAAAACTTCCCTTACTGATTTCTATCACAAATTGGAGAACTCACAGAGGAAAATAGTAGTGTAATACAACTCTGAGGACTGCATCTTCTTTAAAAGGTCTATAACCCAAGAAGTGCTTGCAGCTGTCTTTCTCCTAGTCTGTAGATTGTAGTTGAGTTTTCTAATGTATTTGCATCATATAGTGCACAAATAAAAATTAATGTGGAGAAAACATGTTATTTTTTTAAAAAACTATTCTCTGAAAGGGTTACTCTTACCACTTATTCATTCAATAAAAATATTTTTATGAAGCCTAATAACACTAATCATTGGAGAGAATTAAATAAATTTGGCCCCTGACAGGCTCTATATAGTAACCAATTGTGAAATGTCAAATAAACAGTATCTATTAATACATAACAGAAACTCAGCATTATTCTACAACTGTAGGATTGATGGGAAAGGTGTAGAGAAATAAAGGATGATTTAGTCCTTAGGTTATGAAATTAACAAACTCCAATGTCATGCTGTATTTGCCCATGACACTCTGATTTTCAGCTTAAAGAATCCCATCAAATACCTAGCAAAATGAATGAAAAACAAAGAGCGTAACATTAAATAAAAGGGTAAATTTAGGACCAGAATATATATGTCTCATCAATGAACAAATGGTTTGAAGTCAACTATAATAACAAAAAGATTCTCATTCTGGATATTAACTAAAATCCACTAAGTGCTGATATGATAGATTTAAAACAAAGTGGTTTGGAAACACATTTCAGAAACTTAAAAATATGGTCCTTGAAATTTAATAACAGTAAATAACATGGTTGGCTGATAAAGTCAAGAAACTCTTGTAACAAAGCTAAAGGAAAATGAAAGATTTAGTGGATGTCCAACACGTTGAATTGAAAATAAACACACAAAGCAAAATTATTTTGAAATTTTAGAGCAACAGGAATAAAGCGGAAATTCAAAACATTTCCAGAGAGGAAAAGAAGATCAAAAACAAAGATAAGAAAGCAGACATCCCAAGGACTTCCCTGGTGGTACAGTGGATAAGAATCCGTCTGCCAGTGCAGGAGACACAGGTTCTATCCCTGGTCTGGGAAGATTCCACATGCTGTGGGGCAACTAAGCCCATGCGCCACAAGCACCGAGGCTGCGTTCTAGAGTCCATGTGCCACAATTACTGAAACCCATGCACCTAGAGCCCAAGTCCCACAAGAGAAGCCTGAGCACCAGAACTAGAGAGGAGTCCCACCTCACCACAAACTAGAAAAAGCTCAGGCAGGCAGGAAGACTAATGCAACCAAAAACAAATTAATCAATTAATTATTTTTTAAAAAAGAAGGAAAGCAAACACCCCAACAGCAACATGAACTTCTTGGTGACAAAGGCCAAGTGCCTTCAAAATTCCAAGAGAAAATACTTTCAACATCAAATTCTAGAATCAAATGCAGATGAAGATGGCTTGTGGAATTTTAAGTACTCACTGTAGTAAACATTTGCTTGTAAATTTTAAGGGAGGTACATTTACAAGTAATTTTTTGAAATCATCATTAGCTACAAACATAAAGTAAAATGAAAGTAGAAGTCACTCAGTTGTGTCCGACTCTTTGTGACCCTATGGACTATACAGTCTATGGAATTCTCCAGACCAGAATACTGGATTGGGTAGCCTTTCCCTTCTCCAGGGAATTTTCCCAACCCAGAGGTGGAGACCTGGTCTGCTGCACTGCAGGCAGATTCTTTACCAGCTGAGCCACAAGGGAAGACCAAGAATACAGGAGTGGGTAGCCTATCCCTTCTCCAGTGGATCTTCCCTACCCAGAAATCGAACCAGGGTCTCCTGCAATGCAGGCGGATTCTTTACCAACTGAGCTATCAGGGAAATTAATGTAAATTATTTTCTATTTGAAAAAAATTAAAGTAAAAATTAATCATTTTGGAGCAGCCAAAATACAAGATTGGTATCTTGGTGTCTGAAGTCATTTTACAGGATGCATTTTAAGAATATTGTTTCTTATATTGTTTGTTGGCCCAGGGGTACAAACTGACAAGATGCCTAAGTCTGAAAATCTAGTGCATAGCATGGAGGTTATAGTTAGCAGGACTGTGTTGTATATTCAAAGTTGCTAAGAGACTGTATCACAAAATGTCCTCCCCAAATAAAAATGATAATAATGTGATAATGGAGGTGTTACCTAACACAAAAATGGTAATTATATTGTAGCATGTATGTATCAGATCAACAAGTTGTAAAATTTTATAGCTCAATTATATCTCAGTCTTAAAAATCATTCTGTTACACATCCTAAACTTTAAAAAAGATATTTTACTAATAAATATTCATTGAATTAGGTTAATTAGATTGAATCAGAACCTAATTGAATGTCATGTTGGTATATTTCAAAAAGGGCTATTAAATAAATAAGACTTTGTATCATTGGGCTTCACTGGTGGCTCAGATGGTAAAGAATCTGCCTGCCAATAAAAGAGACCTGGGTTCAATCCCTGAGTCAGGAAGATCCCCTGGAGAAAGGAGGGCTACAGTCCGTGGGATTGTAGAGTCCAACACGACTGAGCGACTTTCACTTTTACTTTATATCTTTAGTATGATGGTGGTTTAGTCGCTCAGTCATGTTTGATGCTTGTGACCTCATGGACTGTAGCCCACCAGGCTCCTCTGTCTATGGGATTCTCCAGACAAAAATACTGAACTGAGTTGCCATTTCCTGCTCCAGCACATCTTCTGGGATTGAACCAGGGATTGAACCCAGGTCTCCTGCATTGCAGGTGGATTCTTTATCAACTAAGCCACTAGGGAAGCCAATCATTGGCCAGTACAATATATGCTATTTGGGTTCAAATTCTATCTCCATATCTTACATGCTTCCAGAACTTCATCAAATACATAATTCTCAAAAATCTCAGTTTCTCCATTCTAACACGTAGATATTAATAATACAGTTGTTAGGATTAAATCTGTTGTTAAGTATTTAACATGATATTGGAACACAAAAGCTCTTAAGAAATTTTTTTTTGTATTATTATGCCTTTATGTCACTGATCAATCTGGTATGTGGTCATAATGCATAACTGGCCTAAAGGGTAACTTAGGTCTTTGAGTGAATCATACCCCCAACTGCCAATCACAAAGCTTCTCCTAAAGCTGAATTTTTAATGTCCATCAGATTGTCATCATTTCCCTTCTAGGTGTAATCTGTGATTAATTAACCTAAGCTTAGACTGGATATTCAGGGACAATTGAATTTTGATCTTTTTCTGCCTTAGATTTACCCTGGAGATCAGGCATGCTAATAAAAGCCACACATTGGTTTCCACATTGTTTCAGTGGACCTCCATGCCAACCATGGATATTAACATGTTTTATTAACCCTGACCAGAGTAAAGATCCTTCAAGGCAAAACATCAAGCATAAAATACAAGATTTTGACTCATCAGTCCCTTTTGCACACAAAGCCCTTTCTAGTACAGAACATTGCCTCTCTTAGGTTGCATCAGATCCCTGATGGTCCAGTGTTTAAGACTCTACGCTTCCAATGCAGAGGACGCGGGTTCAATCCCTGGTCAAATAGCTAAAATCTCACATGCTGCACAGCCCAACCAAAAAATAAAAATAAGTAAATAATTTAAGAGATCACATCTCACTTCTTTCACCAAGATTTCTATCTTGAGATGTGTGGCCCAGGAAAGCCAATTATGTGCATTTACTCTGATCCTCAGTTGTTAAAGTGAAGCTGTATCCTGAGGCAGTTTTTAAAAAATAGCTGAAAAAATGTTGACACTTTTTCAATTGAGAAGTGGGGTCTAGTTTCCTTTCTTGGCATCTGGGTGTGCTTATAACTGCTTTGACCAATAGAGTATGACAGATGTGACACTATGTCGCTTCTGCGTTTGGTCGTAAAAGTCCTCACATCTTTCACTTTACGACCTGGAGAACACTTTTTGGGGGCCCTGAAGTCTCATGGCAGCCTTGTTAAGAAGAGACCTCTCCTGCCATATGCAGAGGCCAGAAACAGTTTCTGGTCGGTGGTTCCAGGTGAAGCCAAACTTGAATTCCTCCAGCCCAGAAGTTGACATGTGAGTGAAGAAGCTTCCATATGACTCCTCCTCTCAGCCATGCAGATCATCATTAGCTGTTCCACTCTTCCCAATGAAGGCCTTAGATTTATGGAGCAGATAAAAGTATCTCTGCTGTACTCAGTCAAAATTCCTTGCCTCGAGAACCTGTGGGCATGATGAAACAGTAGTTCTATACCACTGAATTAGAGGTGCTTTGTTTTCCAGTAGTAGTAACTGGAACATTTAACATGAAGCCAAAGAGGTGGAAATTCACTGCAAAAAAGAAACATATTGTATGAGGGAGAAGCATGGAAGGATGCTGTTACCAGGAAACCAGACTCAAGTGTTACTGTACAGGTACATAGCATCTCGTATCCTTATTTTTTTTTAGTACTAGCAAATGTTGTCATCTGCTCCTAATCCTCTGCCTCTATCTTGTTGTTTCATCTCTGATGCTACACTAGACACCCCAAAGATAGCTCTCAGACAATTTCCATGGTTAACTATATGTGAAATATAGCTATCAGTGGGGAGAATTTTAATTGACAGTAGGAGAAATCTCTCCTACGGGGTAAGAAAGAAAAAGAGCATAAGTTTGGGAAACCTCTTTTTATAAAGGTTACTCTTGAATTCTATTCTTTTGAAATAAATGAAGTATGAAAAAATAAGAAAGAACATTTTTTAAAAATTGGTAGAAAAGAAAGATGCTTTATTAATTTGTCTTGCCAAATCATGCACAAAAAATTTTGATGCATACAAGGCCCTGGATATTTAATAGCACCTGCTATTGTCTCTTTGCAGAGAAGGCAATGGCAGCCCACTCCAGTGCTCTTGCCTGGAAAATCCCATGGACGGAGGAGTCTGGTGGGCTGCAGTCCATGGGGTCGCTAACAGTCGGACACGACTGAGTAACCGCACTTCCACTTTTCACTCTCATGCATTGCAGAAGGAAATGGCAACCCACTCCAGTGTTCTTGCCTGGAGAATCCCAGGGACGCGGGAGCCTGGTGGGCTGCGGTCTATGGGGTCGCACAGAGTCGGACACGACTGAAGTGACTTAGCAGCAGCAGCATTGTCTCTTTGACCTGATATGTCTTCACAATGTAAGTGATGTGACAAAATATTAAGACTCTGCTACATGCTGTATTACTATATTTCATATTCATATTGCTGAAGCTAAAAAGTCAGAACACCATCAATTACAAAACTAAAAGCTGGTAGAATATTCATGGCTGCAAAAATAAGTGAATCTCATACAAATGAAAAGTATAGGAATAATATAAATGCATTTTAATAAAAAGCAATACAGTGATTTTGAAAGGGCTCTATAACTCCCTGAAGTTCTTTAGAGGCATTATTTGGCGTTGATTTTGATAATTAATAAAAGCTCCAATTTAATGCTGATAACAAAGAGTCCTATGAATTGGATACATTTTCTCCCTTTTTACAAGTGAAGAAATGAGTAGATCCAGGAAAGTGTCTTTAGTAAGACAGAGCCAGAACATAACAGAGGGTGGTCCATTCTCATAGTGGCCTGTATGCCAGGTCAACTATTTAAATAGCACTTGATTTAGAGCATATTCCCATGTGCATCATTTAATCTCACTGACTCTGGAAAGCAGTGCTGTGAGCCAAACTGTGCTTTGTTTTGTAGATAGTCTTCAGCTCTGGCAATCTGAGCAAATTTCCCCAGGTCAAACCATAGCTATGAAACACTTTTGTACATCATAACTTCTCAACAAATAATACTTGACGTGTGTTCTTCCGTGAGAATAATAAAGAATGCCCCAGTTAGAAATATGGTGGGTTGTGAAAAGAGATTTGGGGTTTGTGGGAGATGTTTTTAAGGAAAAGAATAAAAGATTGCAATACCAAAGTTAGGTAACAAAGTGAATATTTGTTCAGAATGAGAAAATAAATCACCATAAATTACAAATTATAAGAAGCAGAAAAATACCCAGGACGTTGCAAAAATCCAGAAAATAACAAAAAGATTTTTGGAGATAGCTACTAACATAGTTCTATAATAGCTTTTCTCTACATTTTTTGGTTGCATGTTCCTTTATCAGCTTTTTATATGTCGATAATTTTTAAAAATAGCAATCTATAGAAAGAACAAAGAGATAATTCATTCTTCTAATAAGACCAGTTGAAATGCTTTCTTTAATTAATGACTGAGAGGAATAAACCACCACCACCCCTGTGCCCCCGCCACAGGCTTTCTTCCTGTTTGTAAAATGACTGCATCTTTTTTGTCCAGTAAATGCAGATCCACTCTGACAAATTCTACTTCAGTAACTCCTATCAAATGTATGGTAGGTTGATAATTGTATATGTTGTTTAATTGAGTCTATTCTGGACCTGTAAGAACTTCTGCTTTGACTGAGGAATCAACAAGAATGAAATCCTCTGCTTAAAACTGTACACATTCAATGATTGAAATAATCTTCCACAAATTAGCTTTTGAGTCTGTAATTTCAAGTCCTGTTTCTCCTTAGGACCCACGCGCTTCCTGCGCTAAGTACAGCACACCAGCAATACTGCACCTCCATGTCACACACCATACCTGAAAACCGCGTCACAGAGCAAAAGCCAGCTATCATGTAACTGACCGTAAGTTTCATAGATAACAGTACCAACCTATATCTGCTCTCATCTCAAGACCCCCAAAATGTTCACAGACACTCCAAGGCCTCCTGACAGGAGAAT
Source organism: Dama dama (assembly GCF_033118175.1). Classification (NCBI taxonomy): domain Eukaryota; kingdom Metazoa; phylum Chordata; class Mammalia; order Artiodactyla; family Cervidae; genus Dama; species Dama dama. The sequence continues at coordinate 20,588,818 of NC_083686.1, read as the reverse complement.
AAATATGAAAAGAGAAGGTCAGAGAGAAACGACTCAGTGGTTTGGGAAGATTACAGTTAAATGTTATCCTTTTGTGAAATTTACAAAAACACGTGGCTGTAGGAAGACATTGCTTGGGCTGCTCCAAGACCTTAACGTTTAAGCTTCCCCAATGTCCTGGTGAACTACCTCTGTCCTCATGAAAAAGGTTGTAGGGAGGAGTGTGCAGGAAGATTGAAAATTTATTAGGACTTCAAAAGCTTCCCATAATTCTTTGTGGAAAGTATTTGTGAATAGAAAATAAATGTAGAATAATTTAAAATGGCTGTTTACAGTATTGTCCATTGACAACTGGCAACAATTTATAATTATATTTTGTAAGGATGATCATATTGGTTTCTAGCTGGAGATTTAATGCTAAAAAACTAACTGAAACCCTCTGACAAACTTTAGAGAATACCGTACAGACTGTCAAGGCCATTTTTATCCACTAAGGGTTGGTAGGGGGACTATCTTCTTTTTTTAATTTGAAATTAATATTTTGTTTATTTGTTTCTGGAAGTATCAGTGCAGCAAATGTTTAATTAAATTATTTTTTATTTTTGTTTCATATTGGGGTATAGCAGATTAATAAACAAGGTTGTAATAGTTTCAGGTGAACAAAGAAGGGATTTAGCCATACACATACATGTATCCATTCTCCTCTCAGCTACTTTCCCATCCAGGCTGCTACATAACATTGAGCAGAATTGCCTGTGCTATACAGGAGGACCTTGTTGGGGAACTGCTTTTCTTAACACTTTATACTTGTATCAATTTTTTATAATGAGCATGTATTACTCTTATAATAGAAAAAACTTTTAGAATTCACTCTATACATTTTTAAACATTAGAACTTAGGAAGTTTGTCCTTAATACAAGAAAATCCAAATAGGAAAAAATAAAAGCTTCCTTTAATTCTTTGATTTGGACTTTGTTGGCCAGTTAGCAGGGAATCAAAATTCTAACTGTCTAAGGATCTGACCACAGTGTCTTTTCTTTGCAGATAAACATCTACCTTGAACTGTAAAGGGCCAAACCAGAGCACTTAGTGTATCCAAATAATTGAAGCTGCAAAACTAAGAAAGCTAGACCAAGTTAAAAGTGTTCTTGGTCAAGTTCATCTGCATATTTATATTAATTTCCCACTTCACTTGGATTGTATGATCTACCAGACTGCATTTAATTATAACCCTTCATTTATCAATCACAACTCATGCAAACTGTGTTAATGTTATCTATTTATTCTGTATAAAGTGTGAAAGTGTTAGTGGCTCAGTCATGTCTGACTCTTCGGAGCCCCATGGACTATTATTGCTCACCAGGCTCCTCTGTCCATGGAATTCTCCAGGCAAGAATGCAGGAGTGGGTAACCATTCCTTCTCCAGGCGATCTTCCTGACTCAGTGACTGAACCCAGGTCTCCTACATTGAAGGCGGATTCTTTACCATCTGAGCCACCAGGGAAGCCCATTCAGTATGAAGGGCATCACAATCCACAAGGAGCAGTCATCTTCAAGCTGAAAAGGCTTGACAACATGAGGGCAAAGGAATGGAAACTCAGGATATGTAGAAAGCAATTGGCAATAAAGCTTTTAGTGGCTTTAAATAAACACAAATCTCCAGACAGATGAATTCCTTCCCAAAGAACTGAGAACTGCAAATGTGACTATTGCTCATTTTTGTAACCATTGCATAATTGCAGAAAACAGAGGCAATATTGAGAATCTAGGAGTGGAAAAGTTGCCCACTTCAAAAAAAGAGGAACTAGACATATTTGGTGAAAATTTCTAACAAAATGCTAAAATAAATTATTGTTTTTTCAAGTAGGAATTACCAACTCAATAATCAAGGTTGATTTCTGGTGATCAGCCACAATTCTAGACAATAAGGAAAACAATGTAAGGGAATTCCCTGGCGGTCCAGTGGTTGGGACTCTGTTCTTACCACTGATTCCTGGTTGAGGAAACTAAGATCACACATGCCACACTGTGCGGCCCAAAAAAAAGAAAAGAAAATCTACTTGTTTCTAAGTTAAACTGTGTGAAACTCAGCCATTTTCTCATTCAGGTTTGTGATGATATAGAAAGGCTCTCTCAGGCTTTTTTTTTTCTCTTTCTTTCCTCCTTGAGGTTGAGCCTAAGCCCTAGGGAGCACTTTAGAAATTTCCATGTTGTCTCTTCTCCTAGTCAGGAGGAGCTGGTTCTATTTGAGTCTGCTCTGTCTGACTACATCCTGTGTGAGGTTCCTGCTCCAAATATAAATCCTTGCAGAAGGTCCTCGGGGCAGACAAGGGACACTGCCCTCTCCAAGGGCAACCTCATCCATGTGGAGAGACAAAGGTTGCTAACTGGAGTCTAGGAAGCCCCCATCAATTTCAGCCTGACATGTGACCAAGGCCCAGGGTCTCTTCTCAGAGAGATGACAGGAGTTGCTAACTTAGTCATTTCAGGATAATCTGTTCCATTCCCATGTGTTTGCAAACAGCCTTCAGAGCAAATTGATGCTGCTCCTATGAATTCTGAATCCTCCATTTGAAGAAGTGAAAATGAGAGTTCACAAACCTGGATGAGCCAAAATGAGAGAAATGTCCTGAATTGCTTGGGAAATTGCAGAATTCAGTGGAGTTTTCTTTGGTTTTGCACAATTACATTTGTTTTTAGAGAGAGTTTAAGAATGGGAGTTTAAGAATGAAGTGAAGCTTAGTGTTTAAAGACAAAGGTGCTGTTTTTGTACAACAAAGATGTGGCTTATAAAATCCCTACCTGACAAAACATCCAGTGTCCTTCAAGCACCAGAAAAGGAAGCATTTATCACTCCAGAGCCCACATGAGTCTACAAATCATAATTTCTGCCAAACTAACCACTGTTCTCAATTTGAAAAAAAAAAATCTGAGAAATCTGGGAAACACTGTATACATGCACTTTTTTAAAAAAACTGAAGTATTGTTGATTTACAATGCTGTGTTAGTTACAGGGTACAACAAAGTGATTCAGATATATATATATATATATATATATGTATTCAGAATATAATATATTCTTGTATATTATTCTTTATATATATGCATACTTTTTCAGATTCTTTTTCTTTATAGATTATTATAAAATATTGAGCATAATTCCCTGTGCTATATAGTAGGCACCTTTTGGTTATCTATTTTATGTACAGTAGTGAGTTTGAAAGTGAAAGTCACTCAGTCATGTCTGACACTTTGCGACCCCATGGACTATACAGTCCATGGAATTCTCCGGGCCAGAATACTGGAGTGGGTAGCTGGTCCCTTCTCCAGGGGATCTTCCCAACCCAGGGATTGAACCCAGGTCTCCCTCATTGCAGGTGGATTCCAGCTGAGCCACCAGGGAAGCCCAGTAATGAATGATTCCACATGCATCTTAATTGAAGAAAATGAATACTTTTTTTCATACTGTCTCAGAGCCAGAAATGACATGGGAACAGCATTATTTTAAATTCCAATATTTCACATAAGGAAAATGAGGTTTAAGTGACATCCTCTAGGACACTCTAACAGTAATAGAAGTCAAATTTGGTAACTGGGTTCTTGCTTTTCAGACCCTTCACAAGTATGCTGTGTTAGATGCTGTGCTAGAACTTAAGGACATAAAGATGAATAGTCACAGTCTTAGCTTTAAGAAGCATGAAGCCAAGACAGGACCATGAAGCCAAGAGAGGTGGCTCCAGTCTCTGGGCCCGGGGGAACTCCCAGCGCTTCTCTTTTCAGGGGAATGCTGGAACTGGCTCTCAACCAGCTCACAAAGCCAGGTGTATGTGTCTCTTCCCAGCTCATGTTCAGTGACACTGTGTCGTTTATTGATTGACAGTGGTGAGAAAATTAACCACAAGGGAACCAACAAACTAGCAAATGTTGCAACTCAGGGCTTACCAGTCAGCTTTAGAACATTTAGTAGCTCACCACTGCCTCCGGGAGTCTCTTATTGCTTCCACCATCCTCTCCAACCCTGAACTCTGTTCCAAACAAATCTTCCGAAATTTTCTTGTGCCCCTAAAAAGAAACATTATCTTGTCATTTTTAGGAAACTGAAGTTATTGCAAGGTAACAAGAAATCTGATAAGCACATGAAGAGGTTACAACAGTTCCTATAGTTTGCACTGCTATCCTGGCCTCTAGTCTTCTTCCTAGTTCAGCTCTGAGTTCCTAAATGAATAAGACAAGGTATGTCAAGTCTGCAGTACTGTGCTTCGCATATAGGATAGGGCCTCTGGTTCTTGGTTGTGCGCTTAAGTGAAGAGGCCAGTGAACAACCATTCTGTCTTTGAAATATTGTTGCAGGGAGGAAGCCAGTTCTGACTCCAGGCTGGAAACTGTTTCTTCTATTTGGTTTTATTATTATAATCATACTCAGTGGCTTACCTGGAGGACCCTGCTGCTCTACTTGATGGTAAATTAAAGCGCCTTTGCTCAGCTCATGGAGAGATAGTTTGTCCCTGCCCACCTGTGAATAGAAGAGATTAACATGCCCTTTTTAAAGGCTGGACATTCCCTGGGAGATGTTTTGCAAGGCTGAAGACGGTTTCACTCTATTTCCCCACTGCATCTCCCTCTTTATTTTGCCTTTTGACTTTAGTTCCTCATTGCTTCTTTATCTCTGATCAATAAAAGATGATCCAGACCCTAATAAGATGGTTATTTTGAGACACTAGCCTTCCATCTTCGCGGTCTGCTGGCTCCCCAATTAAAATCTCTTCCTTGCCTCAACACCCCATCTCTCGGATTTATTGGCCTATCATGTGGCAAACAAAACGAGCTTGGACTCAGTAACAATATGACCCCGCAAACACAGGCCTACACCATGAGCTCTGAGTCTGCTTTACTCATAGGTCTGTTCCAGCCCTGGACACTTACTGGCTCTGTGCACACAGCCTGTGGCTGTTTCTTTCCATACAGTTATCTGGCCCTGGAAGTTACTGAGTTTGGTTTTGACATTAAATGCACAATATTCTAAAGAAGTGAGTTAACCAGTGTTTGGTTTAGTCACTAAGTCATGTCTGACTCTTGCAATCCCATGGACTGTAGACTGCCAGGCTCCTCTGTCCATGGGATTCTCCAGGTGTGAATACCTGAGTGGGTTGCCATTTCCTTCTCCAGAGGATCTTCCTGACCGAGGAATCGAACCCAGATCTCCTGCATTGCAGGCAGATTCTTTACCGACTGAGCTATGAGGCAAGCCCAACCAGTGTTTAGCATTTGGATTAGGAGGGGTATTTATACTGAATTTTCTTGGCAACTTCTCAGTTCTTTATTTAACAATGCTTAAATAGTAGCAGATAGAATACCAAGGGTCTTTTTATTCCTTTAACTAGTTAATTAACATCTCAATTAGTAGTCCAAGACAGGTCCCCAACAGGGCACATGAGAGAAGAATTCTAGAAGTTAAATGGTTCTTAATTTTGTCTACACAAAGAGATAACTTCATGACCAGTTCTAGGAAGTGCTTAAGCAAATGAACTTCATTACATATCAGTTGTCATCTTCTGATGAATGCATATTTTAAATAGCCTAAAAATATATTCTTTAGTGAATTCAAAAGATATTTCTATATTTAAATTCAAATGGCCTTGTCTGCTTTCCTCAGAGATGTAAATAGGGTTATTATCTTGTCAATGGGATTTTGTCCATTAGGATTCATTATTACATTATGTACTAAGAACTGGCACAGGGTGTAAATCACACTGCTTATTTAAATCGGAGATGACTTAGAAACTGAACAACAATAACAATTTTTCTAAATAGCATCTGATCTAGATAATACTAACAATTACCCTTGCAAAAAAGAGAAGATACCACAAATCCTTCCTCAGTTTTTAAACATAATCTCTATCCAATTATGTTTAGAAGTTTAAAAGTACACTAAGGAAATGTATTCACTCAGAATAAAGAAAGCAGAGTTAATTTGGAAGTATAGGTAAACTATTTTTGTAAATCAGGGGAGTATTACAATAAACATGTGCAAACCCCAGGTCCTATCCATTTAGTTCTGAATTTTCAAGTCCAGAAGAATACAATTAAATGTTCCATTCATGGTGTTTGTAAGATAAACACTAACTAGTTGAAGAAAAGTAAGTTCTTACCACATACAAATATTCTTCTCATGAATACTCAGTTCATCAACAGTAGATCTGTAGTTTAATCAGCTTAATAGGCTTCTCTAGCAATTACAAATGGAGAAGCACTTGGCAACCCACTCCAGTATTCTTGCTTAGAGAATCCCGTGGACAGAGGAGCCTGGTGGGCTGCTGTCCATAGGGTCGCATAGAGTTGGACGACTGAAACGACTTAGCAGCAGCAGCAGCAGCAATTACAAAATCATGCTTCATTCTATCCTCAGGCCTTGGTGCCACTCATTCTCTGACCAGTGACAGATTTTATTTTCTTGGATGCCAAAATCACGGCAGATGGTGACTGCAGCCATGAAATTAAAAGTCGGTTGCTCCTTGGGAAAAAAGGTATGACAAACCTACACAGTGTATTAAAAAACAGAGACATCACTTGCTGACAAAGGTCTGTAGAGTCAACATTATGGTTTTTCCAGTAGTCATGTAGGGATGTGAGAGTTGGACCACAAAGACGGCTGAGCACTGAAGAATTGATGCTCTTGTATTATGGTGCTAGAGAAGACTCTCCAGAGTCTGTTGGACAGCAAGGAGATCAAACCAGTCAGTCCTAAGGGAAATCAACCCTGAATATTCATTGGAAGGACTGATGCTGAAGCTGAAGCTCCAATGCTTTGGCTACCTGAAGCAATGAGCCGACTCATGGGGAAAGACCCTGATGCTGGAAAAGACTGAGGGCACGAGGAGAAGGGGGCAACAGAGGATGAGATGGTTGGATGGCATCACCGACTCAATGGACATGAGTTTGATCAAACTCCAGGAGGTAGGGAAGGACAGGGAAGCCTAACTTGCTGCAGTTCATGGGGTACGTGACTGAGTGACTGAACAACAAAAATAACAACTGACTGTGTGGGTGTGAATGGAAAAGAGCCTTAGCCTAGCACTCTAAGTAGAAGGCTTCAATGAGTCTGTGAACAGAGAGCAAGTCACTCCACAACCATCTGACACTACAATTGCAGCGGCCAGAAGTAATGGCAGCCACGGACTGATCCGCTTCTCCAATTGTCCTTGTGGTTCACATTTGGAAGCAGGGTTAATCCCAGCCTCCTTCCCCAAATTAATTAAACCCTCAAGGTTGCTGGACAGTTTAGTAGGCTATGGAAAGCATTAAAAGATGCTGGACTTCTTATGAGTAAGAAAAATGGTCTTCTCAGATGACTATTGGGGAAAAATGCAAGGTTTGACCATATTTATTCCCCAGGCTTGTGAGACAAATAGTAACAACTACATGGGACTTGGGTACAAGACAGCGATCAAACAGGGGAGCTGATCAACCTCACAGTTAGCTCTAGACTTGCCAGGTGACTTCTGCTAAGCTTTGTACGAATGAAGGGAAAGGAGCCTGGAAGAACATTTATCCGGTGTCAGGCAGATAGATAGATAAAGATAGATGAATGAACGCTACCTCTAAAAGATGGTCAATGTAAATCTCATCCTGTTTTAATGCCCAAATAGCCTTCTATAACTGAATGCTTGATGAATTAACTTGGAGAAGCCATTTTCTTTAATAAGATTTGGTGTCCATCCAAAGTGCTTAATTAGTGATCATTAAAACCACAAACATATTGCACACTGGCCATTTCCCTCCTACACATCTTTTAAAAGTGCCACCAAAGACAAGGTCAGCTGCAATATTCAACACTCCTGGGTGGAAAGTTTTCTACCAGTTAGGGAGAAATGTGACTAATAAAGAGAAAAATACTTTTCTTGATATTCTGGTCTTCATTCATTCTATTATTCATTTAAAGTACTAACTATGTGACAGGCATTTTCTGTGCACTGGGCATATAAAGATGAATGGAACACAGTCCCTCCCCTCTGGAGATGCCCACTTATAGTGGAGGAAGAAGACAGTCACATATTATGTTACAGGGTGCTCAGGCTGGGGTGGGCATGTAGCAGAGGGAGTGTGGACCCTGGAAGAGGTTAAGAAAGACGTATACAGGAGAAGACTAATGAGCTGAGTCTTGAAGCGTGAGAGATGCACAGGTACCAGAATGAATCTGGAGTTTCAGACCCAGGAAACTCGTGCATCTTGGTGCCATTAACCAAGGTTGAGGATGAGCAAAGGAGGACCCATCTCTGGCAGAAGATGAAGAGTTCACCTTTGGCATTTCACTCTGATGGTACTGCTGCCTTGGTCTGACCCCAGTGTGGCATAGTTGACAGGCATTGGCCTTCACTTCAGCTGAAGCAGGTTCATATCCTGGCTCTGCCATGAACTAATGATACTAACCTTGGGCATGTTTCTTAAGCCCACAAAGCTGTGCCTGTCTCATTTGTAAAACAGAATTGATGATACATATATACACACTTACATACATACATTCATACTTCTTAAATTATAAGGATTAAAATGTACCATAGTAACTAAACCCTTTTAGCAATCTTTCCACAGACCTTCCCGAGTCCACTCTGAACCCAAACCGAATCTGTTTTGCTCCTGCTTGGTCTTTTTTTTAAATTTAGTTAATGTGGGGGTTTTTCCTGTGATTTGTTGTTGTTGTTGAAGTATAGCTGGTTTTCAATGTTTCAGGTATATATTGATTCAGTTATACATATATTAATACATATTCAAGTATTCTTTTCAGATTTTTTCCTTTATAGATTATTACAAAATATTGAACAGCGTTCCTCATGCTATACAATGGACCCTTGTTGTTTAGCTCTTTTATATACAGTAATGTATATCTGTTAATTTCCAAATTTTAATTTATTCCCCCCCTTTTCCCTTTGGTAACCAGTAAGTTTGTTTTCTATGTCTGTGAGTCTATTTCTGTTTTGCAAATAAGCTCATTTGTATCATTTGTGTAGATCCCACATGTAAGTGATACCGTCTGATATCTTTCTCTGTCTGACTTTCTTTACTCGGTCTGAGAATCTCCAGATCCATCCATGTGCTGCAGATGACATTGTTTCATTCTTTGCCAGTGAGTGGTGAACTTCTTCCTGTGGCCTACAACCCGTCCTTTGTGCCATACAGGTCGGTTTCCTAGTGCCCCACCTGCTACCTAGAGCCGAATCCCATTATTCCTTTCGTGATTCTTAGCCCGTGTTGAGAAGCGTGCCCTACTTCAAAGTTGTCTTTAAACCCCGGGGCAGGGATTGAATAAAAATAAGGATGTATGTTATCTCCCAGGATTAAATCTGCATCACCTGCTGGGACCACGCCTTGCTGACTGATGTAGTGTTGCCAACCCTGTTTTGTTGTAACTTCCTTGGTTCTTCAATTCTCCATCCTCCTTGGGGAGCGATGTCCTCCCACGGTCTTGGGGTGAAGCCAGGATACAGAGTGATGTTCTGCTGGACTGCTCACATGCATTGGAGGGTGACAGCTGGATTCCAGACAGCTGTCGTATGGCAAGCTGAAGAGGGATAATCACGAGCCGGGAAGGAAGAGGAAACACTTTCCAGATTCACTGAAGCACAGCTTCAAGAAACAGAAAGACTGGAGACAAATAGGACATTCAGGCTGGCAGGCGGCTATCAAGAACACAGCATCAGGCTGGCAAAATATCACAAACAGCAAAATATCTTTCAGGGCGCTGTGGCCAGCGGTAATTACAGGTCATTTCCTGTGTGCTCAGTTTAACAAGGACTGCTGGACCATTGAGGGTATTTTTGGTACATGATCATGCAGATTTCAACATCAACTCTCCGAGCAGGATGACCACATGGCAGTCCCCTAATCTTCCTGTCTATTTCACACGGCATACAGAATGAGGTCCGTGCAGCTACCCTTCATTCAGGTAAAAGGACTTTAGTAGCCAGAAGAGAAAGGAACACAGCACATGAGACTAGTGAGCTGTGGCATTGGGCCAGAAGGTAGACAACCTAACAGGTTGACACCTAGGAATGCAATGTGCTTCAGCAAAAAAGAGTCAGCTCAGTCACTCAGTTGTGTCTAATTCTTTACAACCTCATGGATTGTAGCCCCCAAGGCTCCTCTGTCCATGAGATTTCCCCGGGCAAAAATACTGGCGTGGGTAGCCTTTCCTCCTCCAGGGGATCTTCCCCGCCCAAGGGATCGAATTTGTGTCTCCTGCGTCCTTTGTAATGGGGGGTGGAGTCTTTACCACTGACCCATCTGAGAAACCCAAAAGAGTCAGTGCTAGATTCAAATCCCAACCCTGCACCAGTGTGAGACTTTGCTTTCTAGTCTGTAAAACGGACAGAAAATGGTTTTCTGAAAATGAAATGGAATAATATGTAGCATGTTCATAATGCTTTCCAGGTGGCATGAGTGGTAAAGAACCTGTCCACCAATGCAGGAAGCTTAAGAGACGTGGGTTCAATCCCTGGGTCAGGAAGATTCCGTGGAGGAGGGCATGGCAACCCACTCCAGTATTCTTGCCTGGAGAATCCCATGGACAGAGGAGCCTGACGGGCTACGATCCACAGGGTTGCAATGTGTCAAACACGACTGAAGTGACCTCGCACAAACACATGTTCATAACAGATGGTTTAAAAATAGTTACACTCCTACCCTTTGATATGCTGAGGAAAAACAGTAAGATACAGAAGTGGGACTTCAGCTGTGCCTTTAGCCATGACATCTCTGACTCCCCCAGTGCTCAGGTACTGTTTTTTGATTAGAGAGATAAATATGATGCTGTCATAACCTAATTTTGTCATTCCACTTAGTGATTTCACTGGTAAATATGCACCTGCTTTATCATCAAGTTACTTCCCTCCCTGAGGAAGTAAGCTTTTAGAATACTTACACTTACGGTATGTATTGGACTTGCCCGGTGGCTCAGCAGTAACGAGTTCACCTGCAATGCAGGAGACTCAGGTTTGACCCCTGGGTCGGGAAGATCCTGTGGAGGAGGGCACGGCAACCCACTCCAGTATTCTTGCCTGGAGAATCCCATGGACAGAGAACCCTGGCAGGCTACAGTCTGCAGGGTTACAAAGAATCAGACATGACTGAAGTGACTGAACACACACGCATGCATGATGTAGGCTATAAAAATTAAAAAGTAACCTCCAAGTCACATTTCCTAGCTTGATGTCAGAAAGGGGGATGACAGCAAGCAGTCAAGGCTTTGAGACCTTTCCCGATCAGAACACCCTTATTTTAAATGTTGCACACACTGGCTTTCCCATAAGATCTTTCCATACACAGAGGATTTTATGACTGAAAAGTTTTAAAATCACTTTTCTGTAATATTTAAGTTCATGAGAACACTTAGATAAAAAGGCAACAGGATTTTTACATCCCAAGTCACTTAACATGGCTACCACATTCATTTTGTCTATGCAGGGTTGGAAACTGGTATATAATTTAGGATTATTCCTACCAGAAATGTCTCTGAAATGAACTAGTCCCTGAAATAATACAGAGAAAAGGAAACATTTCAGTGACTCTGGGTTGGGGATTCCCAAGACTGTCCTGGGGGTTGATGATTCCCTATGAGGAGTCACAGGATCAGCACATAGAAATACTTAAGGTTATAATGATTACAGCTAAAAGATACAAGGCAAAATCAATGAAGGATAAAGGCCCATGTAGTAGACTTGGAGGACACCAGGAGCAGGCTTTTAAGAGTCCTCTTCCAGGACTCCCCTGCCAGTCCCGCCATTAAGACTCTGAGCTTCCAATGCAGGGAGCGAATGTTCAACCCCTGGTCAAGGAACTAAGATGCCACGTGCCATGTGATGAGACCAAAAAATAAAATAAATTTTTAAAATAGAGTCCTTTCCCAAAGGACTCACACAGCTATAGGCTGTGACAGCACATGTGAAATGTTCTCCATCAAGAAATTTCATTAGAAACTCAGTGTCCAGGGGATTGGTTGGCAGATGGACAAAGAGACATCCTCAGCCTAGCACTTGGGCTTTCCAGGAGGCTCAGTGTTAAAGAATTTGCCTGCCCATGCGAGAGACACTGGTTCTATCCCTGGGTCAGGAAGACCCCATGGAGGAGGAAATGTCAATCCATTCCAGTGTTCTTGCCTGGGAAATCCCATGGACAGAGGGGCATATGGGCTACCGTCCATTGGGCCACAAAGAGTCAGACACAACTGAGTGACTGAGCACACATGCACACCTAACACCAAAATTCTAGACTTCAAGAAGTAAGCAGGTGTTCAACATAAATCAAATTGTTTATACAGTTTAAAAACAGAGAGCCATCCTTACCAGTTAGAATAACATGATCCCTCCCAAAATATAAGTTCTCTAATGCCAGCTAAGCCAGGAATCAGGCCTGCAGTGTTAACTCTTTCTGTGCATAGTCAGTCAGTCAGTTCAGTCATTCAGTCCTGTCCGACTCTTTGTGACCCCATGGACCACAGCACACCAGGCCTCCCTGTCTATCACCAACTCCCGGAGTTTGCTCAAACTCATGTGCATTGAGTTGGTGATGCCATCCAACCATCTCATCTTCTGTCGTCCCCTTCTCCTCCCACCTTCAATCTTTCCCAGCATCAGGATCTTTTCAAATGAGTCAGTTCTTCGAGTCAGGTGGCCAAAGGATTGGAGTTTCATCTTCAGCATCAGTCCTTCCAATGAATATTCAGGACTGATTTCCTTTAGGATAAACTGGTTGGATCTCCTTGCAGTCCAAGGGACTCTCAAGAGTCTTCTCCAACAACACAGTTCAAAAGCATAAATTCTTCAGCACTCAGCTTTCTTTATGGTCCAACTCTTACATCCATATATGACTACTGGAAAAACCATAGCTTTGACTAGACAGACCTTTGTTGGCAAAGTAATCTCTCTACTTTTTAATATGCTGTCGCGGTTGGTCACAGCTTTTCTTCCAAAGAGCAAGTGTCTTTTAATTTCATGGTCACCATGAAATTACTGTGGTCACCATCTGCAGTGATTTTGGAGCCCCCTAAAATAAAGTTTGTCACTGTTCCCACTGTTTACCCATCTATTTGCCATGAATTGATGGGACCAGATGCCATGATGTTAGTTTTCTGAATGTTGAGGTTTCTTTTTTTTTTTTTTTTCATTTATTTTTATTAGTTGGAGGCTAATTACTTTACAATATTGTAGTGGTTTCCGTCACACATTGACACGAATCAGCCATGGATTTACATGTATTCCCCATCCCGATCCCCCCCTCCCACCTCCCTCTCCACCCGATCCCTCTGGGTCTTCCCAGTGCACCAGGCCCGAGCACCTGTCTCATGCATCCAACCTGGGCTGGTGATCTGTTTCACCCTAGATAATATACATGTTTCGATGCTGTTCTCTCGAAACATCCCACCCTCGCCTTCTCCCACAGAGTCCAAAAGTCTGTTCTGTACATCTGTGACTCTTTTTCTGTTTTGCATATAGGGTTATCGTTACCATCTTTCTAAATTCCATATATATGCGTTAGTATACTGTAATTGTCTTTATCTTTCTGGCTTACTTCACTCTGTATAATGGGCTCCAGTTTCATCCATCTCATTAGAACTGATTCAAATGAATTCTTTTTAACGGCTGAGTAATATTCCATGGTGAATGTTGAGTTTTAAGCCAACTTTTTCACTCTCCTCTTTCACTTTCATCAAGAGGCTCTTTAGTTCTTCTTCACTTTCTGCCATAAAGGTGGTGTCATCTGCAAATCTAAGGTTATTGATAGCTCTCCCGGCAATCTTGATTCCAGCTTGTGCTTCCTCCAGCCCAGCGTTTCTCATTATGTACTCTGCACAGAAGTTAAATGAGCAGGGTGCTGCAGTCTCTGGGGTCGCAAAGAGTGGGTCACAGCCCAGTGTCTGAACAGCAACAACGACATTGTGTTTGGTATTCCCATAGCTTATACCGTCACACATTCTACATTTGATTTTCACACATCTCCTTTCCTCTGTGTATTTCAGTCTTTCACCCATGACTGACCTATTACATCATCACAGGAAGTCTCTCACTTCCAGTGGGGGGCAAAAGCTCAGACAGTCCAGAAACAGAGGTAGGGTTTGAGGAAGGGACTAGTCTTGGAATCTGAGCCAGGGGAGACTCGTTCTTTAACTCTTCATATTGTTCCCTCCCCATCTTGTTGCTCAAAAGAAACACCTTTCAAGCATGAGTATGCAGTGTCATTGCCCAAATTCAGACTTGCAGAAGACCACGCTGCCCCCACCATGGGAGGTGAGGGTTGGAGTGGAGTGACAGACAGAAGGTGTAGCTTAGCCAGCTTTGTACAAGACGTTAAGAGCTGTGAAAGTGTTGTTAAGACCTGTGAAAGTGTTAAATTTTGGAGAAGGAACAAGAGTAAGGAAAACATAGGTCTAGTCCCTGGAGATAGATAATATGTGATGAATTAGGTATTGGTGTTGATGTATGTGCAATTCCATTAGTAAAAATACATAGTTAGTGGGACCTACTATATAGTGCTGGGAGCTCAGCCCTGTGCTCTGTGGGGACCTAGATGGATGGGATTGGAAAGGAGGGAGTCCAGCAGGGAGGCGATATATTGATACGTATAGCTGATTCACTTCATTGTGCAGCAGAAACCAACACAACATTGTAAAGCAACTATATCCCAATTTAAAAAAAAAAAAAAAAGTTTTTTAAAATAACAACCAATTGCTCATTCCCCTTATGTTTCTCTATCAGTGAAAGTGCTGATTATTGGAGCAAAGTCCTAAACAGGGGAGGAGATTGTAAATGGCTGTGCAAGGCCCCTTGGCCCCCATACATTGAATGCTCCTGCTTGAAAAGAGCACGGAGCACCTACAGGACAGTGAATGGTCTTCTAGGGAAAAAACAGAGAGAAGAGACATCTGCCAGTGTCATCCTCATTTTAAAAAGGAAAGAAGCTAGTTATGGCAGATATTAATAAAAGACTGTTTATCTTGAGGTTCATCTGGAGCAAGATTCTAGAAAAGATAATAATTTAAAAATCATGATGTTACAGTTGCCATATGCCAGGCATCACATTCAGTGCTTTATAAGACTTAACATCTCACGCTTCACAGCAGTCCTCTAGGTAAGGAGGGCTCAGATCCCCTCTGGCAGGTCCTCTGGGATCTCACCTTCTCAAAATGGGCTCATTAAAGATTTTCTTTGAAGATCACATTCTCTGCTAGAAGGAAATTCTGATAAATACAGTTTTGTTTTGTTTTTTTCTGCCACATGCTGTAGAAGAAAGGATGTGGGTGGAGGAAAATAAGCTTCTTTCTCTAACAGTTAAAAAAATATATATTAAAATCCTATCTGTGTAGGAAGTGTTGCCTTCTCTGGCCCACAGGACCTTGAAGGTTATGGGATAAATATCAAAGGGCCGAGTCAAGGTTCCTAAAGTAGGGGAAGGTTATTGTCCTTGTTATTCACGGTTCTGAGAAGGTAAGTCAGGTCTCTCCCTCCTCCAAATGTTTCCTCCAACCCCAGTCCCAGGATGGAGATAGAATCCTTTAACTACTTTTGTCGGGGTGTGTAAGGCACTTGAACCACGATTAGGGAGTGGTTCCATTGTTGTTGTTCAGTGGCTCAATCGTGTCTGACTCTTTCTGACCCTATGGACTACAGCACTCCAGGCTTCCCTGTCCTTCACTATCTCCCAGAGTTGGCTTAAACTCATGTCCATTGAGTCAGTGATGCCATCCAATCATCTCATCCTCTGCTGGCCCCTTCTTCTTTTGCCTTCAATCTTCCCTAGAATCAGGGTCTTTTCCAATGAGTCAGCTCTTCACATCAGGTAGCCAAAGTACTGGAGCTTCAGCTTCAGAATCAGTCCTTCCAATGAATATTCAGAGTTGATTTCCTTTAGGATTGACTGGTTTGGTCTCCTTGCAGTCCAAGGGACTATCAAGAGTCTTCTCTAGCACCACAGTTTGAAACCATCATTTCTTTGGCACTCAGCCTTTTTTACAATCTAACTCTTTTATCCGTACATGACTACTGGAAAAACCATAGCTTTGATTATACAAAGCTTTGTTGGCAAAGAGATGTCTCTGCTTTTTAGTACACTGTAGTTCCACAAACCTTTGTTTATTCTGAATAGTGGCCTATTTCTTATTGCTGTTTCAGGTTCATATAACTCCTGATAAAAACATATTCTTCCTTTTTAATCTTATTACTTTTTAAAAATATATGTTTATTTATTTTAAACTATTTATTTATTTTGGCTCTGACTGGTCGTAAGTAGTCTCAGCACCTAGGAGTCTGAATCATAGTTGCGGCATGCAGGACCTAGTTCCTTGCATGCATGCTAGATGACTTCAATTATGTCTGACCCTTTGTGACGCTATGGACTGTAACCTACCAGGCTCCTCCGTCCATGGGATTCTCCAGGCAAGAATACTGGACTGGGTTGCCATTTCCTCCTCCAGCGAATCTTCCCAAGCCTGGGATCAAACTCATGTCTCTTATGTCTCCTGCATTGGCAAGAAGTTTCTTTACCACCAGCACCATTTGAGAGGCTTCCCTGTACTGCAGATGGTAAAGAATCTGCCTGCAATGCCAGAGACCAAGGTTTGATCCCTGGGTGGGGAAGATCCCCTGGAGGAGGAAATAGCAATCCACACCAATATGCTTGCCTGGAGAATTCCATGGACAGAGGAGTCTGGCGGGCTACAGACCAAGGGGTCACAAAGAGCCAGTCACGACTGAGCGACTAACACTTTCACAGGTTCCCTGACCAGGGATCAAATCCAGGCTTCCTGCATTAAAAGCGAGGAGTCTTAGTCACTAGACCAAAAGGGAAGTCTTATTCCTGATTTTATGTAAACCAAGATTTTAGAGAGAATTCTGTACAGCTATATTTGTCCTCTTATCTTCACAGGCATTTGCAAATCTGAGATCCTAACCCTTCACCTGATGCTGTTTCGCTGACCTCTGAGGATACAGCTGACCATGGTCAGCTTCCTCTTCTTGGGCACTCAGGTCCTCTATTTTGTTGATCAGATTTTGATCTAGAACAGTAATTCTCATTGTTTTCTTCATCTTCTGAAACTTGATATTGACAAGAAGTTAGATAACACCTGAGTTTGTTTGTCTGTTTGGTTCTGGTTTTAATTTTAGCAGGGCAGGACTTACAAAAGCTATACAAATGGTTGACTGGTAATGCTAGTGTAATTAAACAACTTAGGTATTCTTGCTTGTTTATATGTACGAATATAAAAGAGCAAGAGAATAGAGAAAGGGGGTGAGAAAGGAATTACATTGCTTTTGTTTGGTTGAAAATGATGCTATTTTAAAGGCTGCTATATATGAGTTTTTGCAGAAAAGACTGTCCAGAAAGGCATACTAAAAAAAAATCTGAATAACTCAGTTTTTTAGCTCCATTAAGAACAGAATAAATTAGTGGTTAAAACATGAGCTTTGGAGTTATATGGGGGTACCATCAAATGCTGGTTTCTTTACTTACCCACTGTATGACTTAGTGACTATAATCTTTCTAACATACAATTTCCTCATTTATGTAATGTGGTTATTACAAGACCTCATTGTGAAGTAGAAATTACATAATACATAAAATATGCTTATTACTTTGCTTGGCACATAGTAAACAGCAAAAAATTGGTAGTTATTATTTTAGTAGAGACTAGATGAGTCCTGCATTAATCTGCCTGCAATGAGGGGCCAGCCTCATGAATAAAAGGAACAGGACTTGTGGTTTAATATAAGTTATGTCCTCATGATTCACTTGCTCATTCTCCCACTGGCCTTAAGGCAATAAGGCTCTTGTGCGTAGCTTATTAAATAAGCTGGATTCCACAGAGTACAAGAAAGAAAGAAAGTGAAGTCGCTCAGTCATGTCTAACTTTTGTGACCCCATGGACTGTAGCCTACCAGGCTTCTCCATCCAGGGGATTTTCCAGGCAAGAATACTGGAATGGGTTGCCATTTCCTTCTCCAGGAGATCTTCCCAACCCAGGGATTGAACCGAGGTTTCCCGCATTGTAGGCAGACGCTTTACTGTCTGAGCTACCAGGGAAGTCCATATGGTACAAGAAAGGATACTGAAGTGGGTTTCCATTTCCTCCTCCAGGGGACCTTCCCAACCCAGGGATCAAACCAACGTCTCTTGCACCTCCTGAATTAGCAGGAGGATTCTTTACCACTGAATCACCTGTTTTGCAAGATTGGGAGGTGAAGGAGGGGCACTGGCTGCTCCTTTCTGCTCTTTGTGAGAGTAAAAGTGAGATTAAATATTGTCTGGGAGAAGGAAAGATTAAGTTAGTCCTAGCTTCCAATATCCACATTCAAATTAGCTTGTTAAATAAGCTCTCAAATCCTGGTTTACCCATGGCAACCTCAGTTGGTGTCACAGAGGCCCTCTAGCTGTGGGTACAGCTGGACCCGTTTAGTCAAGGAGAGAACTACTGAGCCTCATCCCCGTTGGTTGGGCCTCTGTCTTCACAGGGCCTCAGGCTGGGTTGGCGAATCAGGGGAAAAAACCAAAGGAATGAATCAGGTAGGCTCACGGCCACGTGTGCAAAACAAAACCCCAGGATCCTTGTTCAGAAATTATTAAGAATTTCAAGATAGTGACAGCAAGGCCTTAAAACAAGAAAGGGGCTCTTGGAGCACACAGTGGTGTGCGATTGTCACATGCTCATGAATGAAGGCAGCTCTGATCATGAAACAAATCCAAGGTGACAGTGTGATGGGAAAACAGCTTCTGTTTCCAGGCAAGGGTAGAGACTGAAAACCCCAAGAAAGATGAAAGGGGGCCATTCAGGAAGAAAAGGCTGAAGAATTCTCAGAAACAGACTTGAAGGTCACTGGGCTAGTTAATAAACCCACTAATTCGTGCTATCACAAACCAGTTGTGAGACCCTACTGTAAAACACCGGGAACTCTCCCCAGGGTTCTGTGGTGACTAAAGGGCAGGGAAATAAAAAAATAGGGGCGATATATATACATCTAGCGGATTCACTTTGCTGTACAGTAGACTAATACAACATTGTAAAGCAACTCTACTCCAAAAAAATTAATCAAAAAAATTTTTAATAAAAAAAAATTTAACTCCCCCAAAATAATGTAAAGCAGTGTTCAGATTTCCTAGTTGAGCTCTGGGCACCCAGGTGCAGAGTGAGGGATGGGCTTCCTGCCGAGCTAGCGTGGCTTTCCCTGCGGGCAGAGGGCCACTGATCAAAGGCCCAGTGAATTTGAGGAGTGGAGGAAAATGTTAAACGAGAAATGGAATGCAGAAATCTGATGAGGAGGGGCAGAAGGGAACGTCTCCTATCTGCCTACTCCTAACTGAATGTAAGGAGGAGGATCAGAATGCATAGGATTTCAGACTTTTCAGAGCAATTCTGCACCAGTCGTTTCACAGACATGTCATGTGGGACCACAGAATCACAGGGCTGAGTTTCAGTTCAAACACTCCTGGGTAGACATGGGCACGTGCAGGGTCCCCTCCTGAGAGGCCAAGTGTGAGAAGACTGGCCATCGGCCTCCGTAACATCACTGAGCCTCAGATCCGCTCTAGACTCAGCCCTGCCCTGTGGGCTGCCTCGACCTCCTGCTGATGCCCCTCCTTAGCAGGACCTGGACGGCATGTGAGCCAAGGAGTGGACCCTGATCTGCAGGATTAGCAGCCCCTTTCTCTCAATGCAAGATTTTATCTATTTTGCAGAAGTCAACACACCTTCCTAAATCCTGAAATGCTGTCAGCTGTGTCACTGTCCTGCAAGGTCATCATGGATCAGATTATTTGAAAAAGGTCACGTGAAACCGAAAACAGCAGAGGCCTCTCTAAACTAGTTCAAACACTTGGAACTTGAAACTAAGAATGTAAACCATGGTAACTGGATTTCTTCTTTACTTTATACTTTGTTTAAATATGATCTTTTTTATTTAATTATCCTCAATGATAGGTGTTTTGGGCTTCCCAGGTGGCGCTAGTGGTAAAGAATCTGCCTGCCAATGCCGGAAATGAAAGAGAAGTGGATTCAGTCCCTGGGTCAGGAAGATTCCCTAGAGGAGGAAATTGCAACCAACTCCAGTATTCTTGCCTGGAAATTTCCATGGGCGGAGGAGACTGGTGGGCTACAGTCCATAGGGTCACAAAGAGTCAAAAAACTGAGACAAAACTGAGTGACTGAGCAATAGATGTTTAATGCATCATAAAGAAACTTTACTGCTGGACACTATGTTCTCACTAATATATTTTTAAAACTTATTTTTTAAAAGGCATACTTATGTACAGTACATATATATTATTATATAATATTAGTATTAATTTATATAATACAATGAAAATAATATTTTATATAAGTGTGCATGTGTGTTTCTGGCAGCAGAGAGTTAAATTTGAAAAAAAAAAAAAATCAGTGAGATGTGAGAGAGGGAAAAAGCCCTAAAGTCACTTTGTTACAAAAATTATCTCAAAATCTGGGAAACTGGCCCAAAACCTGAGAAGAGTTGAATTTCATATTGGACAAACAGGGTCAACCATAGAAGAACTTTTTGGTAAACATCTGTACACAACAATGCAGTTAGAATTAGTTCAAAAGAAAAACTGAAAATAAATGGAGGAAGTTAAGAAGCCATACCTGCCACTTGGTTTATTTCAAAGTTACCCTCAAACTTCATTCTTAATGCTTGCTTACTCCTAGTGAGATTTAAATGGCTTAATGAAGACAGTTCTTTCCAAAGTAACAGTTTAGTTAAAACTTTGATTGAGCACTTAAACCTTGTTGTTTGAATTCAAGGACCACAGTAGTATTCCTAGAGTTTGCAGCTCATCAGCACTTCAAAATTTAATTTTTATGAGTAAATAAACCTAAGGAGTTAGTTGCTCAGTTGCATCTGACTCTTTGGGACACCATGGACTGTAACCTCTGTCCATAGAACTCTCCAGGCAAGAATACTGGAGAGGGTAGCCATTCCCTTCTCCAGGGGATCTTCATCATTGAATCTGGGACTCCAGGCAGATTCTTTACAGTCTGAGCCATAAACCTAAACCTAGAAATAAATGTAGGTACAGAGCGACCATAACCATCATAATGAGACACACATGTAAAAGAATAGATTAAGAAAGTTTCTCCACTCATTTTCCTTTCAACACTGAACTGAATATACTTATTTTTTTCTTTACTCTTCCCAGAACTTTCCTTGGTGATCTATTATTAGGAGAGTGCTTAGAGTATATGAAAAAGTATTTTGAAAGGCAAATTATTTTCTAATGAAATCAGCACTATTTCTTGCAACAGATTACTGGATATTACAGATGTTATTCATAAAATACCTGTCAACAGACCAGGAAGGAAATCTAATTGTGTCATAGGTAAAAGCTACATATATCTTGGTTTGTTTAAAGAGACAGTATTACGTTAAAAGAGAGTTTCAGAGGAACTTTAAGACTTTTGTATAAACCAAGATGATGTTTTAGTAATGATGCAGACACAGAAGTAAATGAGTCTAAACTAAACAGTTAAATCTTATACAAATATGTTGTAGTTGCTGTTTAATCACTAAGTTGTGTCCTACTCTTTGTGACCTCATGGACTGCAGCACGCCAGGCTCCTCTGTCCTCCACCATCTCCTAAAGTTTTCGTTTGTGCTAGTTTTGAAGGCAAATATGCAATATAGCTACAATGTTTCCATCTCTAGAAAAACATCCAAAAATTTAAAGGAAAAATATATATTTAAGGGTTGTACTTTGCTGATATAATGTATTTGTACTACCAAAAAAAAAAAAAAAAAAGACAATAAACATTGCTAGAATAAGCTATTGTTGAAATTTCAGTTTCAATATTTATTCCTTACCAACACTTTTCCTATTCTTTTTTTTACTGTTTCCTACTTACTTTCTTTCTTTAGTTTTTCTTTTCATCACTATGTCTACTCCATGAAAGCAGACACCTCTCCTCTGAAATTGTTCTTTTTCCTTTAACCTCACAGTAACAGTAAATGTTATTTAAATGTCTAATCAGGTTTTCTCATTATTCAAAAAGATTCATCCAAACATCAAAAGTATAAGAAATGAAAGAAAAAATAAATTGGATGTCATCAAAATTTAAAACTTGTGTGATACAGAAGACAATATCAAGAGAGTGAAAAGGCAACCCACAAAATGAAAGCTCATTTTAAAAAATCATATATCTCTTAAGGATATTGTGTCTAGAATATTTAAAGAACTACTAAAATTCAATGATTAAAATGATGACAGAATTTTAAAATGGACAAAGGATTTCAATAGACATATCTCCAAAGAAAATATACCATGGTCAATAAGCATATGAAAAGATGATGTCTAGCATCATTACCCATTAGAAAACCATTAACTGGAGAAACCAAAACCACAGTGAAAAATCACTGCATACCCACTAGGTCATTGTTGTTGTTTAGTCGTGTCCTACTCTTTTGAGACTCCATGGACTGTAGCCCATCAAGCTCCTCTGTCCATGGGGTTTCTCAGGCAAAAACACTGGAGTGGATTGTCATTTCCTTCTGCAGGGGATCTTTCTGACCTAGGGATCGAACCTGCATCTCCTGCATTGGCAGGTGGATTCTTTACCGCTGAGCTACCAGGGCAGCCCCCACCCACTAGGTTAACTCTAATCCAAAAGTCAGATAGTAACAAGAGTCTAGAGAATGGGGAGAAATTGGAAGCTTCATAAACTACTAACAAGACTATAAACAGGTCTAACTGCTTTGAAAAGAGTCTGGCACTTTTTCAACTATAAAGACATGCAGTTATCTTATGATCCGGAAATTCTACTTCTGGTTAAACACCCAAGAGAAATGGAAACCTATGTTCACACAAAAATTTGTGCACAAATATTCATAGCCCTATTCACAACAGTCACAAAGTAGAAAGAACCCAAATGTCCATCCACTGATAAATAGATAACCAAGATGTAGCAGTACATCTTTACAATGGAATGCTATTTGTCAATAAAAAAAAGAATGAAGTACTGCACTTCCCTTGTGGTCTAGTGGCTGGGAATTCACCTGCCAATGCAGGGTACAGGGGTTGGATCCCTGGTCCGGGAAAATTCCACCTGCCTCGGGGGCAACTAGGCCCACGTGCTCCAACTTCTGAGCTCTTGCACCTGAAGCCTGCACACCACAATGAGAAAGTAGCCCCCACTCACAACTAGAGAAAGCCCATGAGCAGCAACAAAGACCCAGAATAGCCAAAAATAAATAAATAAAAGAAGGAAGTACTGATACAACACAGATGAACTTTGAAAACATTATGCTCAGTGAAAGAAACTAGTCACAAAGGACCACACAATTGTGTGATTCTATGTATGCAGAATGTCAAGAATAGGCAAATCTGAAGAGGCAGAAAGTAGTGGTTTCCTAAGCCTAAAGGTGTTGGGGAGATCAGGGATGATGGTTAAATAAGCTTAATAAAAATAAGGTTCATCCTCTACCCTCTAGGTTCTGCTGTCACAAAAGATTGGTAAGGCTGCAAGTGGTTGGAAACACCATCTCCTGAGTCTCTACATACTTGTGTACTCACCTGTTTCTGGTAGAGGAGGTTTTCTGTATTTATCATCAGAATTCCTGGGTTTTACATCCTGTCTGCCTCTAGCTGTGTGACCTTGAGACATTCACTCGACCTTTTCAAATCTTAATAAAATAGAGATCATAGTAACTACCTCACAAGCACACTATGAAAGCTAAATGAGATGACATGAGTCAAAGGCTTTAGTAACTGTGATTTACCATATGAATGTAAGTAGCTGCTATTAGCAGTTCTAACGGCAGTACCTAGGGCCTTGATTTTTAGCTTGCCACAGAAGTCAGACCTGACTCACAACACCCAACTGCATCTCAAGCAGGAGCCAGGGGCTTAATTTTACGGTGAGAAATCACCGCTAAGAAGATTGGATAGTCATGTCAGTCTGTCCACTCATTTCCTTCCCAGAAAGAAGATTGGATAGTCACATCAGTCTGTCAACTCATTTACTTCCCAGAAAGAAGATTGGATAGTCACATCAGTCTGTCAACTCATTTACTTCCCAGAAGAGAAATCTATTTGGGAAGCTCAATTACCATCAGAAGGTTGCTTGGAGAATACAGAATCAGAGCCAGGGGAGTTGGATGATTCTGGAAACATTATCATGAAGATAAGGCAAGCTAATGAGTTCCCATTCTTCTCTACAGAAATAGGTCTGTTGGGCAGACTAGACAACCTTCCTTCTTTAGTGCAGGCAACTGCTCACAAAGATGCCCCATCACCCCTATTTTTCAGGCAAGCCTCCTTCTACTCAGGGTATTTGTAACTGCCTCAACTTCATCACCCTTCTTCACCCTTCTTTATAACCCATTGTGATAATGAACCAATTCCCAATTTCAGAAAACTTTTATAGTTACTGTACTTTGCAGGTAGACAGTTTCCCTGGTGACTCTTTCTGACTTCCAATTCCCCATTTTCCCCACAGAAACAGGGATCCAATCAAGGTTCCCTCCCCAACACACTTGGAAAGCTAATGTAATTTACATGGCACAGCTTTTTCTTTGATCCAGTTAGTTGTCTTGTCTTCTTCCAGGCAATGTATTTCAGCCCTAAAAATCTCTACAAATGTGAACTATTATGATCACTACCTTGATGGTCTATCATCACGGCATGATTAGAACCTGCTGGTAAAGTGCAGTCCTCAGTCTCTCTGGCCCTTCTTCCCAGCACAATCTTTTTTTTTGTTGTAATTAATTTATTTATTTTAATTGGAGGCTAATTACTTTACAGTATTGTGGTGGTTTTTGCCATACACTGACGTGAATCAGCCATGGGTGTAATGTGTCCCCCCATCCTGAACCCTCCTCCCACCTCCCTCCCCTTTCCAACCCTCTGGGTTGTCCCACTACACTGGCTTTGAGTGCCCTATTTCATGCTTCAAACTTGGACTGGTCATCTATTTCATGTATGGTAATATACATGTTTCAATGCTATTCCCTCAAATCATCCCACCCTCTCCTTCTCTCACAGTGTCCAAAAGTCTGTTCTTTACATGTGTGTCTCTTTTGCTGTCTTGCATATAGGGTCGTCATTACCATCTTTCTAAATTCCATATATGTGTGTTAACATATGGTATTGGTGTTTTCTTTCTGACTTACTTCACTCTGTATAATAGGCTCTAGTTTCATCTACCTCATTAGAACTGACTCAAATGTGTTCTTTTTATAGTTGAGTAATATTCCATTGTGTATATGTACCACAGCTTTCTTATCCATTTGTCTGCCAATGGACATGTAGGTTGCTTCCATATCCTAGCTATTGTAAACAGTGCTGCAATGAACATTGGGGTACACGTGTCTCTTTCAATTCTGGTTTCCTCAGTGTATATGCCTAGCAGTGGGATTGCTGGGTTGTATGGCAGTTCTATTTCCAGTTTTTTAAGGAATCTCCACACTGTTCTCCATAGTGGCTGTACTAGTTTGCATTCCCACCAACAGTGTAAGAGAGATCCCATTTCTCCACACTCTCTCCAGCATTTATTGTTTGTGGACTTTTAGATGGCAGCCATTCTGACTGGTGTGAGACGGTACCTCATTGTAGTTTTGATTCACATTTCTCTGATAATGAGTGAAGTTGAGCATCTTTTCATGTGTTTGTTAGCCATCTGTATGTCTTCTTTGGAGAAATGTCTGTTTAGTTCTTTGTCCCATTTTTTGATTGGGTATTTTATTTTTCTGGAATTGAGCTGCATGAGCTGCTTGTATATTTTGGAGAGTAATTCTTTGTCAGTTGTTCCATTTGTTATTATTTTCTCCAATTCTTAAGGCTGTCTTTTCACCTTGCTTATAGTTTCCTTCATGGTGCAAAAACTTTTAAGTTTAATTAGGTCCCATTTGCTTATTTTTGCTTTTGTTTCCATTACTCTAGGAGGTGGGTCACAGAGGATCTTGTTGTGATTTATGTCAGAGAGTGTTCTGCCTATGTTTTCCTTTAGGAGTTTTATACTTTCTGATCTTACATTTAGATCTTTAATCCATTTTGAGTTTATTTTTGTGTATGGTATTAGAAAGTGTTCTAGTTTCATTCTTTTACAGGTGGTTGGCCAGTTTTCCCAGCACCACTTCTTAGAGATTGTGTTTTCTCCATTGTATATTTTTGCCTCCTTTGATAAAGATAAGGTGTCCATACGTGTATGGATTTATCTCTGGGCTTTCTATTTTGTTCCATTGATCTATATTTCTGTCTTTGTGTCAGCACCATACTGTTGACAGTAGCTTTGTAGTATAGTCTGAAGTCAGGCAGGTTGATTCCTCCAGTTTCATTCTTCTTTCTCAAGATTGTTTTGGCTATTTGATGTTTTTTTGTGTTTCCATACTGAACCAGGAAGAAATAGAAAATCTTAACAGACCCATTCCAATCAAAATTGTAATAAAAAATATTCCAACAAACAAAAGCCCAGGACCAGATGGCTTCACATGTGAATTCTACAAAAAATTTAGAGAAGAGCTAACACCTATCCTACTCAAACTCTTCCAGAAAATTGCAGAGGAAGGTAAACTCCCAAACTCACTCTATGAGGCCACCATCACCCTAATACTAAAACTGGGCAAATATTCCATACACAAAAAAAAGAAAACTACAGGCCAATATCACTGATGAACATAGATGCAAAAATCCTCAACAAAATTCTAGCAAATAAAATTCAACAAATATTTAAAAGATTATATATCATGATCAAGTGGGTTTTATCCCAGGGATGAAAGAATTCTTCAATATTCACAAATCAATCAATGTGATACACCACACTAACAAATTGAAAGATAAAAACCATATGATTATCTCAATAGATGCAGCCTTTGACAAAATTCAATACCCATTTATGATAAAAACTCTCCAGATAGCAGGCATAGAAGGAACATACCTCAACATAATAAAAGCCATATATGATAAACACAGCAAACATTATCCTCAATGGAGAAAAACTGAAAGCATTTCCTCTAAAGTCAAGAATAAGACAAGGGTGCCCACTCTCACCAATACTATTCAACATAGTTTTGGAAGTTTTAGCCGCATCAATCAGAGAACAAAAAGAAATAAAAGAAATCCAGACTGGAAAAGAAGAAGTAAAACTCTCACTGTTTGCAGATGACATGATCCTCTACATAGAAAACCCTAAAGACACCACCAGAAAATTACTAGAGCTAATCAATGAATATAGGGAAGTTGCAGGATGTAAAATTAATACACAGAAATCCCTTGAATTCCTATACACTAACAATAAGAAAACAGAAAGAGAAAAGAAGTAACAATTCCATTCACCATTGCAGTGAAAAGAATAAAATACTTATGAATAAATTTACCTAAAGAATCAAAAGACCTATACATAGAAAACTAGAAAACACTGATGAAAGAAATCAAAGATGACACAAATAGTTGGAGAAATATACCATGTTCATGGATCAGAAGAATCAATAAACTGAAAATGAGTATATTACTCAAAGCAATCTATAGATTCAATGCAATCCCTATCAAGCTACCAACAGTATTTTCCCAGCACACTCTTATTGTTGTTGTTCAGTTGCTAAGTCATGTCCAACTCTTTGAAACACCATGGGGTGCAGTACACCATGAACACTCTTATCACTATTTTTTTTTTTTAATCAACTTTGCTTTAGAAGAATTTCAACAGTAGAGAAGTGTCGTAACATTCAAATCACCACACCACCAATATTCACGTTTCTCTCATTGAGAGCTTTCTGCTATTCCAGGATGAGAAATTAATTATTAATAGATGATCTGGCCTTTCCAGAAATGCAGAACATTATGGATGTTCATGCCATAGTAGTAGAAAGAGTATGGACTTTGGAGGCAGAGAGTTAGAGAATTGTGATCCAACTTTTTATCAATCATGTATCTTAGACAAGTTATTTAATCACTCTGAACCTCAATTTCTTCATCCATTATAAGTATTTTCATTGCTGACATCCTAAAACAATGAAAAATCATCCAAGATGACAAGGATTATGACTGGGATGTTGTAAGTACAATGTAAAGGGTTGTTGTTCAGTTGCTCAGTTGTGCCCAACTCTTTGAGACCCCCTGAACTGAAGCACCCCAGGCTTCCCTGTCCTTCACTATCTCCTGGAGTTTGCTCAAACTCATATCCATTCAGTCGATGATGCCATCCAATCATCTTATCCTCTGTCACCCCATTCTCCTCCTCCCCCACCCTCCTCAGAATCAGGGTCTTTTCCAATAAGCTGGCTCTTCCCATCAGGTGGCTGAAGTATTGGAGCTTCAGCTTTAGTATCAGTCCTTCCAAAAAATATTCAGGGATGACTTCCTTTAGGATTGACTGATTTGATCTCCTTGTTGTCCAAGGGACTCTCAAGAGTCTTCTCCAGCACCACACTTAGCTATAATTACTGAGATCTTTGCATTCTTTAAAAAGGCCTCTATGGAACAGACTTGTAGTTGCCAAGGGAAGGGGGTGAGAGAGAGATGGAGTAGGAGTTTGGGGTTAGCAGATGCAAACTCTTATATGTAGAATGGATAAACAACAAAGTCATTATATAATACAGGGAATTATAGTCAATTTTCTGTGATAAACCATAATAGAAAAGAATATTTAAAAATAATTTACATATAACTGAATCACTCTGTTGTACAGCAAAAGTTAACACAACATTGTAAATCAACTATACTTCAGTTAAAAAAGAAAATTTAAAAAGGTCTCTATTATCATGAGTTTAAAATCAGGATTAGTCATGGCTTGTTTTGTGGTCTTCTGAAACTCTGGGACTTTCTGTTCATTATTTGAAAAGTAAAGGAAAAAATGACACTTTTTATATTTAAAAGTAATAGCAGTGTGGTTAAATAAGGTTTCTTCAGCATACTGAACTTTTTTTCTTATATATTTCCAAAAAGTGACTCAGTGTATTATAGAACTGAAGTAAGGTTTATAGGTCAAACTCTTAAGAAATGGTCTTCTATGTAGAGAAACACAAACAGTATCTGTACTAATTTTCTCATCTGATCTCACCTACTATTTCAGGAGAGAGACAGAGAAGTAGCCCACAGCATTACAGGCCTCTGACTTCAAAGCCTCCCAGGTTGAGTTGGAAAAACTATGGTCAGATGCCTATGCTTTTTTAAAAAATCAAACACCATTTAAAGGTCCTGCTAACTGCATATCCGAGGTTTTATAACCCAATTCTTTTCCAGAAAAGAAAGACCTGCAGTAGGAATACGATGTCATGACACATTTTTAGTGAGGCAAATGTTTTGCTTTCTAAAAATGTTTTAAGTATTGATGACACTAGGGCAATGCTTCTGCTGAACGAGACAAAGAAATACCTCAGACAAAGGCTTGGTATGGAATACCAGGTGTAACACTGTTCTAAAGAAAACAAAGGCAGGTCTTTGGGAGGTGGGGGGAGTGGTGGGAGGAGGGGAGCAGTGGGAGGAGGGGCGCAGTGGTCGCAGGAAGTGCTGCACCCCGTGTCACTTAGAATCTTAGTTCCTCAACCAGGGATCAAACCAGTGCCCTCTGCAATAGAAGCACAGAGTCTCAACTACTGAACCACCAAGGAAGCCCCAGGGTAGGTTTTCTGATTTCTTTAAGATGATGCTATCTGTGTTGTTCATTTTCTTAAGATGGTCTTTCAGATTTCTTGAGCCTGTGCTATTTCCACCAGTGTATCTCTCCATCACTCACAGAAGAGCTGCGAACCCTTGGGAAAGGGGTATCCGTCCGCTCAGGGTGTCATAACAGAATACCATAGACTGAGTGACTTAAACAACAGAAATGCATTTTCTCATGTTCTGGTGTCTAGAATGCTGCCAGGATGTTCTGATTCAAGTTAGAGCTCTCTTCCTGGCTTGTAGATGGCCATTATTTTGCTACATGCTCACATGATTCTTTTTGCATGGGGAGGGTGTGGGGTGGAGCAAAGGAGAGAGAAAAGGAGGAAGCAAGCTTGCTGTGTCTCTTCTTATAAAGGCATTAATCTCCTCATGAAAGTCTTACCTTCATGACCTCAACTAAACCTAATGACCTCCCCAAAGTCCCATCTCCAAATACCATCCATCGGGTGTTAGGACTTCAATACACAAATTTGGAGGGTACATAATTTAGTCTAGAGCACCCTTCTAAACCTTCTTCTACCATATATGTGCTGGTGTGTGCTCAGTCTTGTCTGACTTTTTGAGACCCCATGAACTATACCCCGCCAGGCTCCTCTGTCCATGGAATTTTCCAGACAAGAATACTGGAGTGGGTTGACATTTCCTACTCCAAGGGATCTTCCCAAGCCAGGGATCAAACCCATGTCTCTTGCATTGGCAGGCAGATTCTTTACCACTTCACCATCTGGAAAGCCCCTCTACTGTATCACGTCACTGAAATTTAATGGTTTCATGGTTAATTCTGCCTTACAGTGTGAAAATTACTCACCAGGTAAAGTGAGCTGGTGTGCTTATAGAAGCTTAGTTTTAAAAGCTAAATCCACATCAGGTTTAAGATCTCACATGAAAATCTTACTTGATGATGATATAACTCTTTGTAGAGTACACACTGCCTTCCTTTCTACCTCACTAGATAACTTAAATTTTAACAGAAGACTTCTGGTGATGATGTTATTCACCACTTTTCTAGGACAAAAGGCCATCATAATTCTGGAAGACTTGTGATGGTATCTAAAGGAGGCAACTAAAGACCACAGAGGTAAGAGGCTTATGTTCTCATGGGCTTTTCAAAACCTACAGGTACTCCTTTCCTTTATCTAAGTCTTTCCTTATTGTAAAACATAATACCTCTACCCAAAATACATGTATTGGCTTTGTTTGTAATGATTTCCCTGCCTTTATTTATACTTTTAATACCTAAATACTTAATACCTAAATACCTAACTATTTTATATAAATGTGATTACACAATATTTTGTATCTGATGTCTTTATCTTAATTTTATGTTTTCAACTGTCATATATGATGTTGGATATAGTTGGATTCATTCATTTAACTAGTATATGGCATCCCATTCTAAGAATACAATGCCATTTATCTATCTGTTCACATTTGATAGAAATTACTTTAGTTTCAGTTTTGATTGTTACAAATCATGCTTTTTAGAGCATACTTGTACATGCCTTTGGGTGAATCCATTAGGGAAAAAAACCAATGGACAGTCTAAAATTGAAAAATGTAATATATGAAAGTAAGAACTGAAAACAGATTGATTTAGCAGCTGATTGGACATATAGAAGATAAAATTCATTAACTGAAAGATCAAAGCAAAGGATCCCAACTGAAATACAGAGAGAAAAAGGACTGGGGGAAAAAAATAAATCAGAAAAGCTCTGATGCTAGATTGTGTGACCTGCCGTAGTCCCAGCCAGTCAGAGGGTTCTATTCCCTTGGCTGTATGGCTAACTCAAGAGCCACCATGTGGTTCAGGTTGGTACAATCAGATCTAATGTTGGAGCTTGGGCTTCAGGCTCCAGAATGAAATATTCTCCTTTCCACTAGAATTGGACCTGGGTCTTAGACGTTAGTCTGGAACTTCTGTGCTGGTGTACAGTCAGGGCCAAGAGAGGAGAATAACTGAGTCCTCGTAACATCATTTAAGGCCCTAGAGAGAAAGCTATACCAGTCCTATCACTGGACTAGTCAGTTCTATGTGCAAATATTTCCCATCTTGCTTTAGACTATTGAGGGTTTTGTTTTGTCACCTTCAGTGAGAGTCCTGACTATAAATACTCCTTCACTCTTATGCAGTCTCCAAATGCCCTCATCCTTCCATAACTTCCATGCCTTCCATAAGGAAGGGGAAAATATCCTATTATGGAGATCTGTAGACCAATTTTCTATCCCCCAACTAATATATAATCTTCCTTCTGGGCCTTTCCCAGTAAAGCAACAGCATTGTTCTTGGAGCCTGGTTGCCCACAGGACATTCACACTAAGTTTTTCTTCCTCCTTGGATCTCAGGTGACCTATATTCATCCAGCAAACCTTTGCATTCCTCTGCCCCTTGTTCATTTTTTGCACCTCTAAGTTTAATATATTGTTTTAATAACATTTTAGGAGCTGAACTCTCAGCTAGGATTATGTCTGAGTGGAAGGGTGCATGATAACTCTTGGATTGGGATCATATTCAAAAGGAAGAACTGACTGTAAATTTCACTTGCTTCTGTTTTTGAATCTGAAGATGAACGTAAAAGCTGAAAATGGTCATCAGAAAGCCTGTTTGCTTAAATCTCTGCAAACTGACTTTTCTGAGCTTCACGTCTCCCATCTACTGACTTCTCTTCCCTCACCCCTCTCCTTTTCAGATAGAATACTCAAGACCCTGGGCTCTGGGCTCTGAAGTCTGGGCAGGGCACTGTTCATTGCATGCTGATTATTTCACACATAGTAAGAAGTCAGACCTAAAGGAAATCAACCCTGAATATTCATTGGAAGGACTGATGCTGAAGCTGAAGCTCAAACACTTTGATGCAAAGATCAATACTTTGATCCAATACTTGATGCAAAGATCTGAGTTATTGGAAAAGACCCTGGTGCTGGGAAAGATTGAAGGCAAAAGGAGAAGGGGACGGTAGAGGATAGTAGGGTTGGATGGTATTACTGACTCAATGGACACAAGTTTGAGCAAACTCTGGGAGATAGTGAAGGACAGGGAAGCCTGGCATGCTGCAGTTCATGGGGTTGCAAAGAGTCAGACATAACTTAGTGGCTGAACAACAACAACAAAAAAGAAATGCCCCCATTTGAAACTAAGTTGAAATCTCTTTTTCTTCAAGTTTTATACTGTACCTTATTTCCTCTTCTTCACTGGTATAATAATGTTTTAACTCACAGATAGGCCCTTGGTTCAAACATTTCTTTTTATTCTTTGCTTTGTAGTTAGTGTACCTGACAACTCCACACACATAAAATTCACTATGTCAAAACATGCAAACTGTCAGGCTATAAGGCTGGCTTGCATATATCTTTTGTTCAACCTTTACTGGCTCTCTCTCTCTCTCTATATATATATATATGTATATGTATGTTACATTATATATTATATATATTTACTTATATACAAGTGTGTATACATATAGTATATGTATACATATATATTACATATATATATATATATATATATATATAACTGATTTACTTATTTGGCTGCATTAGGTGTTAGTTGTGGTACATAGAGTCTAGTTTCCTGACCGGGGATGGAACCTGAGCCCCCTGCATTGGGACTGCAGAACCACAAGGGAAATCCCTACAATATATATTAAAATTGTGTCTTTGTTATTGATATACACAGAATATCAGGAGATTCTACATAAAAAATTCTCACTTTAGGATTCTTTCAACATATCAGGATGTCTAGCTCCCATTTTCCCTCATGGCATCAATTACCTAGAGCAAACAACTGGTCCACTTCACTGATTGATTCTCTCCTTGAAGCCCCAGGGCAGCAACATGATGCAGAGTAATGACCTGATGGCTTTAGGCACTGTGCTGCTGTGCTGTTTAAGGAGAGACAGATGCAGTGTAGAATCTGGATGCCAAGAGACCTTGTAGTTGAAGCTGGAGACTAAAAACTCTAAGCAGGATCTCTGTTGGTGGACACAGGACCAAGTAGGCATCCATGAAAGCTGAAGAGTGACTACATAGTGGCCGAGATCAGAAATACCCAGGGTCTCAGCATTTCCAGTAATGGAATGAAGAAAGGCACCAATTTTTGTTGTTGTTCGGTCACTCAGTTGTGTCCAACTCTTTGCAACTGCATAGACTGAAGCACACCAGGCTTCCCTGTCCTTCACCATTTCCCAGATTTTGTTCAAACTCAGGTCCATTGAATTGATGCTGTCATCCAACCATCTCATCCTCTGCTGTCCCCTTCTCCTCCTGCCCTCAATCTTTCCCAGCATCAGGGTCTTTTCCAATGAATCAGCTGTTCGCATCAGGTGACCAGTTAAGTTGGCTATCAAAAACATTTAGAGCTTCCTTGGTGGAGCAGTGGATGGGAATTTGCCTACCACTGCACAGGACATGTTCGATCCCTGGTCTGGGAGGATCCCACATGCCTCAGAGCAACTAAACCTGTGTTCCACTACTGGCACTATAGGGCCGGCAAGCAACAACTACTGAGCCCACATGCTGCAACTGCTGGAGCCTGAGTGCCTAAAGCTGGTGCTCCATAACAAGAAAAGCCACCACAATGAGAAGCCCACATGCCGCAACTAGTGGGTAGCCCCTGCTCTCTGCAAATAGAGAAAGCCTTCACAAAGTAACCAAGACCCAGTGCAGCCAAAAATGCTAATAAATAAATAATTTGTTTTTACATGTTCAGAAGGCAGGAGAAGATGGCAGAAGAGTAAGATGGGGAGGTCGCCAGCCTCCCCACAAATACATTAAAAAATGCTCAAAGTTAGGACTTTCCCTGGTAGTCCAGGCTTGTCCATGCTGCCAATGCAGGGGGCCCGGGCTTGATCTCTGGTCAGGGAACTAGATCCCACAAGCCACAACTAAAGATCCCACATGCTACAATGAAGACCTGGTGCAACTGAATAAGTAAACAAATAAAATATTTTTAAAATGTTCAGAGTTAATTATCCTCTATATCTGAATTATAGACTAAGATTCACGCTCTTCACATTATAGATGGAGACTTCATATTAAAATAGTTTTCTTCTGCATCTCCCTACTGACCTCTGTATTTTTTAATAGCTTTTTAACACCATTCACTTTAGCATAATCTCTTGATGTACTTGATAATCAGAAAGTTCATTTTTCAAAGAGCATGAGCCATGCACTTAAGCATCACCTGGAGAATTTATTGTTCTGGTTAGGACAGCTGTTTAGCAAACAAGAACAGTTGTTCCTCGATTTGGGCAGAGCAGGGCAGGCTTGTTCCTACTCCACAAAACGTCCGTAGGTACTGCTTGAAGGTGACCCACATCTTCAGAATAAGGGCTCAGTGACGTGACTTGGGGCTGGTGTTGGGTGTCAGTCCTCAGCTGGGGGATCATCTGGAACTCTCTTAAAGGGCCTTGCTATACAGCTGCTTGGGCTTCCCAGGTGGCGCTAGTGGTAAAGAACCCGCCTGCAAATGCAGGAGACTGAAGAGAATCGGGTTTGATCCCTGGGTCAGGAAAATAGCTTGGAGGAGGGCATGGTAACCCACTCCAGTATTCTTGCCTGGAGGGTCCCATGGACAGAGGAGCCTGACTGGCTACAACCCATAGGGTTGCAAAGTCAGACATGATTGAAGCGACTTAGCACGCACACACGTGTACAGTGCTTGGCTTCCTTGCAGCACGGTGGCTAGGTTCCAACAATAAGCACCCCCAAGAGGCAGGAGGTGAAAGCTACCTATTTCTTAAGTCTTGGGCCCAGAAACCCACACAGCATCCCATCCACTGGGCTCTATCGATCAAGTGATGACCGTACCGAGTCAAGGAGAGGGGACACAGAACTCAGTTCTCAATACTAGGAGAGTCAAAGAAACAGCTGCTACACTTATTTAAAAAGCAAATCATTGGATCATTGGATTTTACTCTAGACCCACTGAATCACTATTTCTGAGGCTTGAGGATGGGAATATGGTTTTAATAGGCACCCCAAACTGTTCTTAAGCAGACAAAAGTACAACTTATATATCATCTTGGAACCTTCTATTTTAACATAAATGTTCCACCTCCCCTGTCTCTCTTTTTTTAATTGGGGTGTAGTTGCTTTACAATGTTGTGTTAGCTTCTTCTGTACAATAAAGTGAATCCCACTATGGGCATATACCTGAGAAAGCCATTATTCAAAAAGACACATGCACCCCAGTGTTCACTGCAGCACTATTTACAATAGCCAGGACATGGAAGCAACCTAAGTGTCCATCAACAGATGAATGGATAAAATAGATGTGGTACATTTATACAATGGAATATTCAGTTCAGTTCAGTCACTCAGTCGTGTCTGACTCTTTGCGATGCCATGAACTGTAGCATGCCAGGCCTCCCTGTCCATCACCAACTACCAGAGATTGCTCAGACTCATGTCCATCGAGTCGGTGACGCCATCCAACCATCTCATCTTCTGCCATCCCCTTCTCCTCCTGCCTTCAATATTTTCCAGAATCAGGGTCTTTCCCAGTGAGTCAGTTCTTCGCATCAGGTGGTCAAAGTATTGGAATATTACTCAACCTTAAAAAGAAATGAAGTTGTGACATTTGTAGAGATGTGGATGGACCTCGAATCTGTCATACAGAGTGAAGTAAGTCCCCTGGTTCTTGATCAAGGCATATTTCATGGTATCTACAACCACCTTGCTCCATGTGATGGGAAGGGACACTTTAAGGAGTCTATTCTAAACTTGAATTCCTCCCATATTACAGGCAGAGCAGAGCACAAGAGAAGGTGAAAGGGGGTGAATAAGGGCAGGCCTGGTAATCCTTCACTGATATGTAGGTCTTCATTGATCTCAGCCAGCTTTCGCTGCACAGATGATAGGAAACTTCAGCTGACTTTTATATTGCAGCACTCCTTGTTTTGTAGGAGATGTGCTTCTTTTCTATATAAATGTTAAGGAGAGGAAAATTATTTCATCAGGTGTGTGGATTAGTTGTGTTCCTCTGAGAAGCAGGTCCCAAGATGCAGACTGAATACATGGTTTATTTGGGAGGTTCATGATAGATGAAACATAGCAAGTAAGGCAGCCAATAGGGGCCCAGAATGAAGAGAGCAATTGCGGGGAGGAGACATAGCGGGGCAACCAGACTTTAATCCAACTTAGAAGTTCTGGGAAAAGATACCAGCACTCACACATCCCGGTTATCCTGCCAAAGACAGAGGAGCTTGGGATAGTTATATTCCCACTCTCAAGTAATTTGTAAGGACGCCCCTAGGAAGTCATTAATTTCTAGGGATTTCAAAAGGCAAAGCAGGTTCTAGCAGTCCAAGGGCAGGTATTGGACACTGTGCATGAAAATGGCAAAGGATCCAAGAAGATATAAGGAGAACACACACAGCCTGTCAGAAGATCGCACATCCTCACCCAAGCTTAATCAAAACAAGCCAGACTGGGGTTCTGTATGGTTATTCTGTCTGTTCTGTTGTTTTAGCTTATTCCTGGAAACTCCTTACTTTTCTTGGAGGTAAAGAATCTGCCCAACTGAGAAACCTGCACTATTTCATCTTTTTCTGAATAAAGCAGCCTCTTATCAAAGAAAGAAAGCTTTTGGAATGCTCATGACATTATTTCCAGATGTGTGATTTCCAGATATACACTGGCCAGACACAGAAGAGCCCAGGCCACGGTGCAGGAGCAGATGCCTGAAAGTTGGAGGGATATCTCTGATTCCATGAAGATCCTGGCTTTGTGGACCATTTTGATGCCATCTTTCCTGGTTCATTGTGGTGTATGTTACTTTACAAGCAGGGGTAGCATCTGGGCTATTTCAACTGGCTTCGGTTTTTTGGGTAGTGTTTGAGATCGTTGTTTGGAAAGGGCTACGCTGGAAATTGCCAGTGATAACATATGTGCTGGCTTTGTTCTTCCCAACATTCGCTCACGTTGCTCCACCTCACATCTGAGCCATGAGAGCTGCCCAGAAAACCCTTTAGATGTTAGTCTCCACATGTATTCCCTTTAGAAGGCAAAGAAATTGCAAGGTAGCTAATGAGTGAGTTCTGATGACAACATTCTGGACTAGAGTAAAAACGATGATCTAATTACTCACTCAGGAGGGTGCTTGAGTTATTGTTCAGTCGCTCCGTCGTGTCTGACCCTTTGCGACCCCATGGACCGCAGCATGCCAGGTTTCCCTGTCCTTCGCTATCTCCCAGGATTTGCTCAAACTCATGTCCACTGAGTCAATGATGCCATCCAACCATCTCATCCTCCGTCATCCCCTTCTCCTCCCACCCTCAATCTTTCCCTGCATCAGCGTCTTTTCCAGTGAGTCGACTCTTTGCATCAGGTGGCCAAAGTATTTGAACTTCAACTTTAGCATCAGTCCTTCCTGTGAATAGTCAGGGTTGATTTCCTTTAGGATTGACTGGTTTGATCTCCTTGCTGTTCGAGGGACTCTCAAGAGTCTTCCCAAACACCACAGTTCAAAAGCATCAATTCTTTGGTGCTCAGCCATCTTCATAGTCTAGCTCTCACATCTGTATGTGACTACTGGAAAAACCATGGACTTCCTAGGTGGCACCAGTGGTCAAGAACCCACCTGCCAATGCAGGTAGACTTAAGAGATGTGGTTTCAATCCCTGGGTTAAGAAGATCCCCTGGAAGAAGTCACAGTCATCCACTCCAGTATTCTTGCCTGGAGAATCCCATGGACAGATGAGCTTGGCAGGCTACAGTCCGTAGCGTTGTACAGAGTCTAACACAACTGAAGCAACTTAGCACACACTGGAAAAAGCATAGCTTTGACTAGACAGACAAATAGATAGGGCTGGCAAAGTGATATCTCTGTTTTTTAATATGGTGTCTAAGTTTGTCATAGCTTTTCTTCCGAGGAGCAAGCATCTTTTAATTTCATGGCTGAAGTCACCATCCGCAGAGGAGGTGGGTGCTTGAGAGGAGATTCCCATTATTCCAATTTAACTATGTTTACTTGATTTGTGAATCTATTTGCCTATAATTTTCCTCCCCGACAAGAGACGACCCTGGCCATTTCTACTGAGTAGAAACCCAAGCTGCGAAACAGATAAAAGAAAATGTAAGATATTGTGTATGACATTGAAGGAGGAACCATTTTCTTTTCTTTTAATTAATTAATTATTTTTGGTTGCACTAGACGTTCCTTGCTGCTTCTCTAGTTGCAGCGAGTCAGGGGCTACTCTTTACTGGAGTGAACGGGCTTCCCACGGCGGTGGCTTCACTTGTTGTGGAGCAGGGACGCTAGGGCTCACGGCACTTGAGCTCAGTAGTTGTGACCCACGGGCTTAGTTGCTCTGAGGTATGTGAGATCTTCCCGGACCAGTGATCGAACATGTGCCCCCACATTGGCAGGCAAATTCCTGACCACTGGACCAGCAGAGAAGTTCCCAGACCATTTTCTTAAGGCATCAAAATCACTTCCCTTCTGCTTTAGAAGCAAATTCAGACTCTAACCTGGCCTTACCTCTGACATCATCTCCCCCTCCTCTTCTCCTCCAATGGGCTTTGCTTCTGTCCCCCAGGGCAGCAAGCCCACTCTGGGGTCTTCGCCCTTGCTTGGAATCCTGTGACCCATGGCTGGGTGGCTTGTGTTTATCACTGAGGCATCAGCTTTAATGTCATCTCCTCAGAGAAACCCTCTCTGACCACACCATCTTATGCATGTCAACTTTTACCTAACCTGCAACTTAACCATTCTCCAAGACTATCTGATTTGTTCATTTGTTTGCTTATTGTGTTTTCCCCACTCAGTTCAGTTACTCAGTCATGTCCGACTCTTTGCAATTCCATGGACTGCAACACTCTAGGCCTCCCTGTCAATCACCAACTCCTGGAGCTTACTCAAACTCATGTCCATTGAGTCAGTGATGCCATCCAATCATCTCATCCTCTGTCATCCCCTTCTCCTCCTGCCTTCAATCTTTCCCAGCATCAGGGTCTTTTCCAGTGAGTCAGTTCTTTGCATCAGGTGGCCAAAGGATTGGAGTTTCAGCTTCAGCATCAGTCCTTCCAATGAATATTCAGGACTGATTTCCTTTAGGATGGACTGGTTGGATTTCATTAGAGCTCCATTCTGCATGGTATTCTCAATATCTGGCACACAGTCAGTCCTCAATAACTACATGTTAGGCTGATGAATAAAAGATGTTGTGGGCAGAATAGGGTTTGATGAGCTTAGAAGCAGGACTGAAAGAAGTAAGAGAGGAAGCTAAGAAAACAGTCCCATGACAACTAAGAATAGAAACAGGAGGCAGGGGCTTCCCCCTGGTCTAGGAAGGCTGTTCAGCTATCCACTCCATTGGCTTTCCCGTCATTTCCCGACTTTAAGCTTAGCAGAACATTTTAAAGGTAAAAGTGTGAGAAGTAGGCTTCAGCAGCTATTGTTTCCTCCAGCCCACACTTGTGCTGAGCTCCCAGCCTGCTCATCCCCTTCCTGGAGCCTGGAAGACACAGCCAGCCAACTGGTGGCCTCAACGTCTTGCCTGCAGCTAGGGAGCCTGCTCAGGCCCCTGGGAGGACCAGGGTGTTGACCACAGTGCTGGCCTTGTCATCTCTGCCTCCTTCTCCTACTGGCTCCAATTATTCCCGGCTCCTGTATCTCCCTTAGGAGTCTG
The DNA here is from genome assembly GCF_033118175.1 of Dama dama. Lineage (NCBI taxonomy): Eukaryota > Metazoa > Chordata > Mammalia > Artiodactyla > Cervidae > Dama > Dama dama. The sequence goes on along the minus strand of NC_083686.1, from coordinate 20,548,567 downwards.
GATTCAGGGTTGAAAAGACCTTGGAAGGACAAAGCTTATTTCCAACAATGAACTGTGGAATGACTTTAATCCTAGCCAGAATCTGCATTTCTGAAAGCTACCTAGCTGAGTCAATCTCTTCAAATGCATTATTCTGTTTAAGCTCACAATCCCACTATGAGGGAGGTGTTATTATTATTATTATCCCCACTTCTCAGATAAACAAACTGAAACTTAGAAAATTAAACAAATTTACAGCATTCCAAAACTCAGTAATGATGGAAATGGCGTATAAACCTAGGTCTAAATGCTTTTTAGGGTCATGTCCCCAGAATGAGTAAAAGTATACTTTTAAACTCTCTTTCTGACTTTGGTACCCTGCCCTCAGTTTAACTGAGTAGCTCATTCCTTCTTCCATGACTGGTATGAAGGGATAAATATCTAAATATATTTGTCTATTTTTCTCTCGTTCATTTCAGTTCAGTTCAGTCGCTCAGTCGTGTCCGACTCTTTGCGACCCCATGAATCGGAGCACGCCAGGCCTCCCTGTCCATCACCAGCTCCCAGAGTTTACTCAAACTCATGTCCATCGAGTCGGTGATGCCATCCAGCCATCTCATCCTCTGTCGTCCCCTTCTCCTCCTGCCCCCAATCCCTCCCAGCATCAGGGTCTTTTCCAATGAGTCAACTCTTCTCATGAGGCGGCCAAAGTACTGGATTTCCGAAACAATGTGGCAAGCTTTGCACATCTGTTTAATTTTTACACGAGGTAATTGTAGGAGTTATTTTTTGATTGTTTGCCTTCTGAAGACTCCCTCCTGGCTTGCCCTGCGCCCTAGAAATCTCCTTCACATCCTTGAAAATCAGACAAGTATCTTCGGCCTGCGCCTCACTTTCTGTTTGGTGCTGCCCTCTAGTGGCCAAAGCAAATGCAGCTTCTGTTCAAGGGTTAACTTTTCACTGGGGCTCAGAAGCCGCGGTTTGGGGGTTGTTTTTTTTTTAAACATTACTGAGTTATTGTTGTTTAATTGGAGTATAGTTGCTTTACAATGTTGTGTTAATTTCTTCTGTACAGCAAAGTGAATCAGTTGTATGTCTTCCTAAGACATCCAGAGATTTACAAACATCTGCAGGTGTTGAATGGTACATGGGCATCTACATGCTGTCACTGCCCAGTAACCCGGAGAAGACAACAGCAACCCACTCCAGTACTCTTGCCTGGAAAATCCCATGGACGGAGGAGCCTGGTGGGCTGCAGTCCATGGGGTCCGGAAGAGTCGGACACGACTGAGCGACTTCACTTTCACTTTTCACTTTCATGCATTGGAGAAGGAAATGGCAACCCACTCCAGGGTTCTTGCCTGGAGAATCCCAGGGACGGGGGAGCCTGGTGGGCTGAGGTCTATGGGGTCGCACAGAGTCGGACATGACTGAAGCGACTTAGCAGCAGCAGCAGCAGCCCAGTAACCCAGAATTGGAAGAGGGGTTCAGAAGGACTGAAGAGACACTTCCAAATAAAATACGCGTCATTTCATCAGCTTTGAGTGCAGAAGCACTTTCTCAGTCTTCCTCTCTCCGTTGATCAGAAACTAAGTAAAAGGCATCGAAGTCCACAGAGAAGAGAGTGCTGGTAATTAACCTGTGCTCTACAAGCAGAACCTTCCTTGTACATGTCCCGGAGGGCGCATAAATCAGATGGCACTGTTGGTTTTACAATGAAATACAAATGTGTAATGCAGCCCACTTCTTAGGAATTCTGGCATTTTCTTCTGACTCTGAGGGAAGACGCGGGGGCTTTGCAGGAAAGATAGAGAAGGCTAGTAATAATTCTCTAAAAAGCCTCATGTTAGAAGGAAGAGCAGGTGAAAGCTGTGAGTATACTCAAGACATTATTTGTGAGTTTGTTTGTTGTGGCCTCTTAGAGTCTGTGGATCAGAAAAACAAAAACTCTGTGGCTGTTTCCAAGTATACAGGACTGACCAGGCTGACTGGATTAACCCATGGTTCAGTCAGATGGGTTTAACTGATGATTTTCTTCCCTGAACCCACCAGTCCTTTTGATGATTCATAAACCAGCAAAACCAGCCCAATGAGCTAGGCCAAACCACAAAGACTGAGCTCAGTTTATAAGAATTCTGACTTGGCTTCAGTTCAAGGTTGCTTTCATTTAGGTCTTATTACTCAAGCAGCAAAAAATATGCAAACGTTACAAATGGCATCGAAGATACAAACGGAAGGTTCACTGATGCCGCCCATGTTCGTCCTGGTGGCACATCCAAGGTCAGCGGCCAGTGCAGCCCAGGTGGAATGATGAGCCCCCCAGGACAAGGGAGCCCCAGGCAGATGTGCCAGGGAGACCTGTGTATCGGCTAGAAATCCTGAGCTCAAAGAGGAATACGATGGCAGGGGGAAAATTGGGCGTATTCTCCCAGAGGTGTCAGGGCATTCAGTATGAGGTGTGTTCATGTGAAGGAGGGTATGCCTGGATGGCAGATTGTCCAAGGAGTACAGGTGGTAAAAAATATTTCCCCAGTGAAGATTCCCTGAATCTACAGACAGATACAGCATTCTCTGCGGGTCAAACTTGAGACAGGCCTGGGACCTGGGACCTTTGCTGCAGTGCTGCAATGCTTGCATCTGGATACACCTCACCTGGAGCAACAAAATACCAAGAAACTATAGGGGACTAAAACTAACTGTGTCCATGTACAAGTGGGGCGAATTCTGGACAAAAGATCCAAAGAGACCGAAAACCTAATTGGCACTTCTGGAGAGCCTGGAGCAAAAGCAGGGTAGTGTGCATGCCCTGCTGCACATAATACCACCTAAGAGGTGGGCAAACCACCTAAGCCACAACCCCACCACAACTTCCGGACACACCCTATTGTTGTTCAGTCCCCCAGTTGTGTCTGACTCTTTGCAGTCCAGCCATCTCATCCTCTGATGCCCTCTTCTTCTGCCCTCGATCTTTCCCAGCATCAGGGACTTTTCCAATGAGTCATCAGTTCAGATCAGATGACCAAAATACTGGAGCTTCAACTAGTCCTTCCAATGAATATTCAGGGTTCATCTCCATTAAGATTGACTGGCTTGATCTCCTTGCTGTCCAAGGGACTTTCAGGAGTCTTCTCCAACTCCATGGTTCAAAGGCATCAATTCTTTGGCATTCTGCCTCCTTCACAGTCCAGCTCTCACAACCCTGTGTGACCACTGGGAAGACCATAGCCTTGTCGGCAGAGTAATGTCTCTGCTTTTCACACCGTACCCTCACCCCATATAAAGAACAAGTTCACCCCACCTCAGGAGTAAGTAAACTAGAGTAAGTAAAATTGTTCTCAATTCCCCCCACTGCAGGGCATGCATCACGCATGTTTAGTCTCTTAGTCGTGTCTGACTCTTTATGACCCCATGGACTGTAGCCTGCCAGGCTTGTCTGTCCATGGGATTTCCCAGGCAAGAATACTAGAGTGGGTTGCCATTTCCTTTTCCAGAGGATCTTCCCAATCCAGGGATCAAACTCAGGTCTCCTGCATTGCAGGCAGATTCTTTACCATCTGAGCCGCCAGAGACACCTTTGCCGCTGCAGTAGGGGCCCCGGTAAAGCCTTGCCTGAATTTTTTTGTCTGGCCTCTGATCAATTTCTATTGTTTAAGGAGGCCAAGAACCCTGGTTGGTAACAATGTGACATACCCAAGGAGAGATAGAAGTTCCCCATGAGGGAGTGCATGCTAAGTCACTTCAGTCATATTCAACTGTTTGTGATCCCATGGACTTTAGCCCACTGGGCTCCTCTGTCCATGGGATTCTCCAGGCAAGAATTTTGGAGTGGGTTGCCATTCCTTCCTCCAGGGGATCTTCCCAGCCCAGGGATTGAACCCACATCTCTTATGTCTCCTGCATTGGCGGACAAATGCCGCTAGTGTAACCTGGGAAGCCCATGTGAGGGCAACCTTTCCCAACTAAAAATGCAAGGCCTCCTTAGGAGGACAAGACCACTTTCAGATTTCTTTCACCCTTTTCTTCATACCTGGAACATAAATGGGAGGTTAGGAGGTACAACAGCCCTTTTGTAACTATGAAGCAATGAGCATCACAGTGAGGGCTTAACTGTTAAAGATGGTGGAATGGGTCACTGATCATCCTGCTGAGCTACCGCATATGCCTTGAACTGGTTTCCCTTCCCTGAATTTCTTTGTATGCCAAAAAAATCCTAATGTTTAAGTCCCTTGTTATGTCCTGTGGGTCCCATCATATTAATGGTAATGCTCTGGGCTAGGAAAGTCTGAGACACCTGCCCTGGGCCCCATCCCTCCTAACAAGGCACACAGATGTTCCCAACCCCACACTGGGCCCAGCGCTGTGCCAATGCCCATTCTTGTGATTTTTATTATGATCACAGGATACTCTTCAGAAAAAAAAAAATGTCAGGAGACTGTAAGGGACAAGATTTATTACTCAGAGAGCCTGGAAAATATACTACACACCCGAGGGCCACAGAGCAAGATCTCGAGGTGACAGTCAGAGACAGAGACAGATAGAATGGACCTGGGACTCTGCTTTTATTAGGGTCTGAGGGTGAGGTGTCTGGGGTTCTGTGGGGTCACTCATTATGGGGTAATTTGAAGCATGGGGTGATTTAGGGCTCAGGGGAGTGGAGGAAGGGTCACTACAGGGGTCAGTTATCCAGGTGGCCTGGGGAACTTCAGGAGTGTGGGTGGCCTAGATCCTTTCCTAGTGGGTCTGCTAAGGAGCAGTTTCATACAGCCAGGGACATTCCTAATCAAAATAGATGTCTTTTGAAATGGATTTCTCTGCAATCAAAGGCTTAATGTCAGGCACCTACACTACCCCATTCTCAAAGAGTTTTGTGTTGGTTATAACCGACTAGTACATTCCTAACAGATTGTCTCAGCCTTCTCAGGCCACCATAGCAACATACCATAGGCTGGGTATGTTTCTTAAACAAAAGAAATTTATTTCTCATGGTTCTGGAAGCTGCAAGTCCAAGATCAAGGTCTCAAGGATTTGAAAGCTGGTGAGAGTCCTCCCCTGGCTTGTAGACAGCCACTTTCTCGTGTCCTCACCAGGCTTCTCCTCAGTACCTGCTAGTGGAGAAAGAATGAGATTTCTCTTAGCCTCTTCTTTGTTGTTGTTCAGCCGCTAAGTCTTGTCTGACCCTTTGCAACCCCATGAGTGGCAGCATTACCAGTCTTCCCTGTCCTTCTACATCTTCCGAGTTTGCTCACACTCATGTCCACTTATCCTCTATTGCCCTCTTCTCCTCCTGCCCTCAATCTATCCCAGCCAAGAAAAAGAAATGCAAGAAAGCAAAGTAGTTGTCTGAGGAGGCCGTATAAATAGCTTAGAAAAAGAGAAGTGAAGGCAAAGGAGAAAAGGAAAGATATACCCAACTGAATACAGAGTTCCAGAGAATAGCCAGGAGAAATAAGAAAGCAACATGAACAGTGCAATGAAATAGAGGAAAACAATAGGATGGGAAAGACTAGATATCTCAACAAAATTGGAGATACCAAAGGGGAATATTTCATGCAAAGATGGGCACAATAAAGGCCCCAACAGAAGCAGAAGAGATTAAGAAGAGGTGGCAAGAATACACAGAAAAACTGTACAAAAATGATGTTCATGACCCAGATAATCACGATGGTGTGATCACTCACCTAAAGACAGACATCCTGGAATATGAAGTCAAGTGGGCCTTAGGAAGCATCACTACAAACAAAGCTAGTGGAGGTGATGGAATTCCAGTTGAGCTATTTCAAATCCTAAAAGATGATGCTGTTAAAGTGTTGCATTCAATATTCCAGCAAATTTGGAAAACTCAACAGTGACCACAGGACCGGAAAAGGTCAGTTTTCACTCCAATCCCAAAGAAAGGAAATGCCAAAAAATGCTCAAACTACCAAACAGTTGTGCTCATTTCACATGTTAGTAAGGCTATGCTCAAAGTCCTTCAAGCTAAGCTAAGCTTCAATAGTATGTGAACGGAGAACATTCAGATGAACAAGCTGGATTTAGAAAAGGCAGAGGAGTCACTTAAGAAATAGAAAATAGTTTGATAAAAATATTCATTTAATTACTTGAGTCATAAAATTTCACTTTATCTATTTGTTGGATTCAGATTGTGAACAAACAAAAGAAATAATTTCTATTTGGCTCTCAGTTTTAGAGACACACATCAGTTTTAAAAAGACACACATAGACATGCATATACTTTTGATCCTCATTTCAGTACCCAGCCTGTTTCCAGCATCTCTCTTTTTATTTTTAATTGAGAGAGACTCCTCTGAGAGATCGTGAGGAAGAATAACCCAGCCTGTGAATAATTATAAAGTCATCAATCTACAGTGGATCACTAGAAACTGCACTACAACTGTGAGTTAATAAAAATGAGTAAAGGAATGGATTGGAGCTGTACACTTGAAAAAGAAATTTGACAGTAAAATACAAGATGACTCTGTGTTTGTTCAGCAGCAGAGTGTCTGGGTATCATTGTTAGCCTCATGGGGAATGCATAAACATATGCTTAATAGTGATTCACAACTGTAATTTTAGGTCGTAATCATGCTGTGCATTTTTATGTTTTGTTTTCTGTTGAGTACTAAAGAACCAAAGCAGAAAAAATAAATAAATTAAAGAAAGAAAAACAGCAGTGAGAAGATTTTAAAACATTTCATTAGACTTGAATTTTTTTTCATTCCTAGCAGTTGCAGAGAACCCTAAAGATAGAGTATGTTTTAAAATTTCCCTTCACAACCATTAATCAGTCAGCATGATACAAGAATCCATTAGATTTGTAAACTATGGATTTATATTCCGTAAGAGTTTGGTTTTTTTTCCTTGTTCAGTAAGCTAACAGCTTCTTGCAGTAGTACCAGCCAGGGTCCTGGCAGTTCAGGAAATGAAGTGGCAAATATGTCACTTTCGGTGTTAGAAATTACACCCAGGCGGGAGTTTGGGTTTTTTGATTTGGGGTTTATTTTTATTGATTGATTGATTGGTTTTTCAGTTTGGGGGGAGAGATTGACAACACTTAGGTTCATTGCATTCTTTTTAAAAGATTAAAAGATTGATTCTAATCATAATATATTTGGAGAGTGGTTAGATCAAAATGTACCACTTAGGTTGGACAAATGCCACCACCTTTGGTCAATAAACAGTGCTGAGCTTTGGGCAATACCTGAGCCATCGGGGGTTACAGTCAGACTGAAGAGACCTCACAAGCCCTGTCCTGCCCTCCAGGGACTCCTAGACTTTGCTTTGTCCCAGCTTCTTCTCTGAGACACTACAAAGATGATCCAGATTTTCTGTTGATGTCTGAAGGCTGTCTTTGGAGTCTAGATCAAACTAGGTCTTCTATGACCACTCTAGAAGTACTTAGAGCTCAGTGCTGAAAGGAATTAAAACTTCAGGAATGCTTTGGACAAGTAAACAGGCCCACCCGGAATAGACATTGTAAGTGATTACAAATGCCTGATCCCATTTCTTTCCTCAGGTTCTTTCTCTCCTTTCCCACACATATCCCCAAAGGGCCAGAATATTAACAGAGACTCAAGAAAGACCGCTCTTCTAGAACTTAACGGCAGAGTAGTGGCTCATTTTTATTATCCAGACTCTAGTCTCTCCCTTATAAGTGGTTTTGTTGTTGTTGTTGTTCTTTAGTTGTGCTTTTGTGACCCCGTGGACTGTAGCCCACCAGGCTCCTCTGTCCATGGGATTTCCCAGTCAAGAACACTGGAGTGGATTGCCATTTTCTTTTCCAAGGGATCTTCCTGGACCAGGGATCAAAGCCACATCTCCTGCATTGCAGGCAGATTCTTCACCGTTGAGAAAATTGGGGCTTCCTTGTAAGTGGTTAACTTCAGATTGTTAATGTCCATTTGAGACATTAACTTCAGATTTGAAGTTACAAAACAAAATTGAAAGAAGGAAGGAAAAAGGGAGGGGGAGGAGGGAGAAAAAAGCGGGGGCGAGAGGAGGTGGGCACAGCAGGATACACAGGTGACGTTTTGCTTTTCATGATAGAAGATTTGAATTTTGATGATTTATTTCTTGGTAAGTCATACTTTTTAATCCCATGATTTACATTATGTCGTGAATATTTGAGTCTCTGCTGGTATCTAAGAAATCTTTGGTATCAAGCCCTTGGAGTTTCCTTCTTATTGTCACAGCTCGCATGCTAAGCCGCATCTTTGAGGCAAAGGGGCTTTTGGGTCTGTTTCATAACTCATGCACTTGAAGACTGGAGATTCCTCCTGACTTTTGCTTTGACAAGTTCGTCACTTTAAACCCATGAAGTTGTGACCACCTTCACTTCAATCTTGCCTGATTGTCTCTGAGATGTCAGCTGTATCTGATTGTAAAATGTTATGTGATGTCCTCTAACTGCCTAGAAAACATCTGAAATTAACATGACTTGAAAAATGATAACCTAATCTGGTGAAATTAACTTCTATGACTATGTATTACATGATTGTGATTAAAACTTTATTTCAAATATTAAATATATTTTAGAATAGTTATAATGCTTCCAACAGACTTTCAGTTATGCAACTTTAAAATAAGAGCAAATGTATGAAGTGCATTTTGGTACAGGTATATTTATTTCAGTAAAAAAAAGTCTACAAGAAATACAGGAAATAGATAAGTTGTAGGTGTTTGAGTTCACTTCTGTTAAAAACTTTGGGTTTGCCTATCCAAATCTTTCTCAGTTAAATCAGATTCATTGGGATTCACATATCCCTGGTATATTATTTAAGTAGATGTTCTACATCTATACTCTTTCAAAATATTGGGGTTACAATTTTTATTCTGTGCTTATGAAACACGTTGTACTGAAAACTCCAGAAAATCAAACCCATCATTTATTCCTATAACTGATACCACCTGCAAAGTGGAAGCATCACAGCCTCACCCATGACTTCTTCCTGGGTTTCACCACAGACATGAACCCTGGGAATTACAGAATTTTGATTTGCAGCATACAGACAAGTGACTTAATCATCATTGGGAAAGGAGCTTTTACCCATTTGTAAAAGTCAAAAATGGTTAGAGAGTTTTGCAAGGACATTTTCCTTGAGGTGACGTGTTCATGAGTCCCAAAGTGTTGATTCAGACATCAAACCTGTATCATATTCCTTCTCCTCTCTTTACCTTTGTGTGATGTGTATGCATTTCTGCCTGCCTGTCTGCATATATGTATATATTTTTTCATATGTAATCACTGACTCAATAGACATGAGTTTGGGCAAACTCTGGGAGTTGGTGATGGACAGGGAGGCCTGGCTTGCTGTGGTTCATGAGGTCGCAAAGAGTCGGACACGACTGAGCGACTGGACTGAACTGAACTGAACTGAACTGATGCTAAAGCTGAAACTCCAATACTTTGGCCACCTGATGCGAAGAACTGACTCTTTGGAAAAGACCCTGATGCTGGGAAAGATTAATGGCAGGAAGAGAAGGGGACGACAGAGGATGAGATGGTTGGATGGCATCACCAACTCAATAGACATGAGTTTGATCAGGCTCTGAGAGTTGGTGATGGAACAAGGAAGCTTGGCGTGCTGCAGTCTATGGGGTCGCAAAGAGTTGGACATGACTGAGCGACTGAACTGAACTGAATCAGGAGGAAGCTGCTGAAATCAGCATTAAAAACATGTGTTTCAGTTCCACTCAGTTCACTTCAGTTCGTCCCTCAGTCGTGTCCGACTCTTTGCAACCCCATGAATTGCAGCACGCCAGGCCTCCCTGTCCATTACCAACTCCCGGAGTTTACTCAAACTCATGTCCATCGAGTCGGCAATGCCATCCAGCCATCTCATCCTCTGTCGTCCCCTTCTCCTCCTGCCTTAAATCCCTCCCAGCATCAGGGTCTTTTCCAATGAGCCAACTCTTTGCTTGGGGTGACCAAAGTACTGGAGTTTCAGCTTCAGCATCAGTCCTTCCAATTAACACCCAGGACTGATCTCCTTTATAATGGACTGGTTGGATCTCCTTGCAGTCCAAGGGACTCTCAAGAGTCTTCTCCAACACCATAGTTCAAAAGCATCAATTCTTCGGTGCTCAGCTTTCTTCACAGTCCAACTCTCACATCCATTCATGACCACTGGAAAAACCATAGCCTTGACTAAACAGACCTTTGTTGGCAAAGTAATGTCTCTGCTTTTTAATATGCTATCTAGGTTGGTCATAACTTTCCTTCCAAGGAGTAAGCATCGTTTAAATTCATGGGTGCAATCACCATCTGCAGTGATTTTAGAGCCCCCCAAAATAAAGTCAGCCACTGTTTCCACTGTTGCCCCATCTATTTGCCATGAAGTGATGGGACCAGATGCCATGATCTTAGTTTTCTGAATGTTGAGCTTTAAGCCAACTTTTTCACTCTCCTCTTTCACTTTCATGAAGAGGCTTTTTAGTTCCTGTTCACTTTCTGCCATAAAGGTGGTGTCATCTGCATATCTGAAGTTATTGATCTTTCTCCTGGCAATCTTGATTCCAGCTTGTGCTTCTTCCAGCCCAGCGTTTTTCATGATGTACTCTGCATATAAGTAAAACAGGCAGGGTGACAATATACAACCTTGACGTTCTCCTTTTCCGATTTGGAACCAGTCTGTTGTTCCATGCCCAGTTCTAACTGTTGCTTCCTGATCTGCACATAGGTTTCTCAAGAGGCAGGTCAGGTGGTCTAGTATGTCCATCTCTTTCAGAATTTTCAACAGTTTATTGTGATTCACACAGTCAAAGGCTTTGGCATAGTCAATAAAGCAGAAATAGATGTTTTTCTGGAACTCTCTTGCTTTTTCGATGATCCAGTGGATGTTGGCAATTTGATATCTGGTTCCTCTGCCTTTTCTAAAATCAGCTTGAACATCTGGAAGTTCACGGTTCACATATTGCTGAAGCCTGGCTTGGAGAATTTTAAGCATTACTTTACTGGCATGTGAGATGAGTGCAATTATGCAGTAGTTTGAGCATTCTTTGGAATTGCCTTTCTTTGGGATTGGAATGAAAACGAAACTTTTCCAGTCCTGTGGCCACTGCTGAGTTCTCCAAATTTGCTGGCATATTGAATGCAGCACCTTCACAGCATCATCTTTCAGGATTTGAAATAGCTCAACTGGAATTCCATCACCTCCACTAGCTTTGTTCGTAGTGATGCTTTCTAAGGCCCACCTGACTTCACATTCCAGGATGTCTGGCTCTAGGTGAGTGATCACACCATCGTGATTATCTGGGTCATGAAGATCTTTTTTGTACAGTTCTTCTGTGTATTCTTGCCACCTCTTCTTAGTGTCTTCTGCTTCTGTTAGGTCTATACCATTTCTGTCCTTTATCGAACCCATCTTTGCATGGAATGTTCCCTTGGTATCTCTAACTTTCTTGAAGAAAATTATGTGTTTTTCTTGGAGAAAAACATGTGTTTAAGCAATCAATAAGCTCAGATATGCAGATGACACCACCTTTATGGTGGAAAGTGAAGAAGAACTAAAGAGCCTCTTGATGAAAGTGAAAGAGGAGAGTGAAAAAGTTGGCTTAAAGCTCAACATTCAGAAAACTAAGATCATGGCATCCAGTCCCATCACTTCACAGCAAATAGACGGGGAAACAGTGGAAACAGTGGCTGACTTTATTTTTAGGGACTCCAAAACCACTGCAGATGGTGATTGCACCCATAAAATTAAAAGATGCTTACTCCTTGAAAGGAAAGTTATGACAAACCTAGATAGCATATTAAAAAGCAGAGACATTACTTTGCCAACAAAGGTCCATCTAGTCAAGGCTATGGTTTTTCCAGTAGTCATGTATGGATGTGAGAGTTGGAGTATAAAGAAGGCTGAGCACTGAAGAATTGATGCTTTTGAACTATGGTGTTGGAGAAGACTCTTGAGAGTCCCTTGGACTGCAAGGAGATCCAACCAGTCCATTATAAAGGAGATCAGTCCTGGGTGTTAATTGGAAGGACTGATGCTGAAGCTGAAACTCCAATACTTTGGCCACCTGATGTGAAGAACTGACTTATTTGAAAAGACCCTGATGCTGGGAAAAATTGAGGGCAGGAGGAGAAGGGGACGACAGAGGATGAGATGGTTAGATGGCATCACCGACTCAATGGACATGAGTTTGGGTGGACTCAGGGAGTTGGTGATGGACAGGGAGGCCGGGCGTGCTGCAGTTCATGGGGTCGCAAAAAGTCGGACATGACTGAGCAACTGAACTTAACTGAAGCAATCATTACCCAGTAAATGCAGAACCACACAGGGTTAATCGGCACATGGACTAGCCAGTATGTCTCAAAGTGTGTCCTGTCTCCCTAGAACTATTAAAGGAGACCCTCTGCCAGTGAGGCCAAAACATCTGTACTTTAAAAAAAATACCTCCCCAAGTGATTTTTTTTTTTAATATTTATTGATTTATTTAGCTACACCAGGTTTAGGTTGTAGCATGTGAGATCTGTTTCCCCGACTTGGGCTCAAACCTGGGCCCCCTGCATGGGGAATGCAGAGTCTTAGCCACTGGACCACCAGGGAAGTCACAAGTAATTCTTATCTATTCTAAAACTTAAAGAATGTCTAGGCTGGATCATTCATTCTTTCTCATTTAACAAACATTTACTGAGCTCCTATTCAGTACTGGGGGATGCAAATGAATAAGACAATCACAGTCCCTATCTCCAGGAAACCTAGAACCTGGCATCTGCTGAACTGTGTCTCATAGGCTTCCAGCATCCTACAAGAACTTAACAATTGTTGCAAACTTTTCTACTGAACAGCACCCAAGTCAAGAATAACCCATGTTCTAAAGAGTAAAGAGAATTTTAAGTAATTGGAAACCAAATTCTTACTACATTTAAGGGCTTAGTAAGTGTCAGCTGATCTACCTCTAACTGCCATCATCACCCAAGCCCAAATCAATTTTCTTTTTTAACTAACTTATTTGGCTGCATTGGGTTTTAGTTGTGCTGTACAGGATCTTTGTTGGGTCTTGTGGGATCATTTTTGTGTTTTTGGTTGAAGTACACAGATTCTCTAGCTATGGCTCGCAGGCTCCAGAATGCAAGGGTTCAGTAGTTATGATGCACAGGCTTAGTTGCCCTATGACATGTGGGATCTTATTTCCCCAATCAGGGATGGAACCCTCGTTCCCTGCTTTGCAAGGTGGATTCTTAACCACTGGGCCACCAGGGAAGTTCTACCAATCCCATTTTCTATGCATGAAGAATGCATAGAAAAAGAAGAGGGGAAGAGGAGGCATCAGTTCAAGGGCATAAAGTGCCAAAGCTCTCACCATAGTATTGTAACTGAAAGTGGGGTCTGGCAACTCGACATTCAAAAGTCAACAGAGAAGCCAGATTGGTAGAAAGGAAAGTTGTTTTATTTTGGATGCCAGCAACTGGGGCAGGGTATAAGGGTGGGGACGGACGTGTGTCTAAAAGCTGACTATCCACCCTTGACAGTTAGAGAGCAAGAGCTTTTATAGACAGAGAGAGGGGACTACATGCAGAAACAGCACAGTCAGTTTTGATAGTCATCTTGCAATTGGTCATCAGTGATCTAGCCAGCGTCATCTTGATTGTTTTAGGCACAATTAATCAGTTCCATGGGTCCGTTTGTTCCCATTTCCTTGAGGCCAATCCTCAGAATTGTGGCAGCTTATGTTATGGCTATAGTGTGGTCATCATGTAGTAAACTTCTTCCACCTGGTGAGGGTTTCAGTATCTATAAGATAGTTTACTAGTTCACTACTGACAAAGCTATGGTGTGTCTAGTCAAAGCTATGGTTTTTCCAGTAGTCATGTATGGATGTGAGAGTTGGACCATAAAGAAAGCTGAGTACCAAAGATGCTTTGGAGCAGTGGTGGTGGAGAAGACTCTTGAGAATCCCTTGGCTTGCAAGGATATCAAACCAGTCGATCATAAAGGAAATCAATCCTGAACGTTCATTGGAAGGACTGATGTTAAAGCTGAAACTCCAATACTTTGGCTACCTGATGCGAAGAGCTGACTTATTTGAAAAGACCCTGATGCTGGGAAAGATTGAAGGCAGGAAGAGAAGGGGATGAGAGAGAATGAGATGTTTGGATGGCATCACCTACTCAATGGACATGAGTTTGAGCAAACTCCGGGAGTTGGTGATGGACAGGGAAGCCTGGTGTGCTATGGTCCATGGAGTCACAAAGAGTCAGATACAACTGAGCAACTGAACTGAACTGAAGATAGTTCAAAGGATATATGGCTCAGAATATTAGCCATATAGGACTAACGTCCTTGACTCATGTCATTGAACTTGCTTACTGACTAAATTATTATTGTTCTGTCCTGTCTACTGTTTTTCTTTGCTTTTGCATCTTCTCACTTCTCTGATTAAACTTATTCTTTAGCTAAAGTTTTTCCACAGGATCACAAAGAGTTGGATATGACTTAGTGACTGAAAAGCAACAACAAAATTTTTTCCACAGACAAAAGACAGGCAGAGGGCATGGAGGACAAGTACCATAGGGTCTTGATCCATTTCAGTATCACAGCACTTCCCTCTCCCCACTGTGAACAGAGGGATTGCCTCCTTATGCCAAAAACCAAGTAAAGAAGGTGCTAGCTGAGACTCCTTTAGAAATTGGCAGGAGAGAATAGACATCTCTTCCTTTCAGAAGGAGAGCTAGACATCTAACTCCCTTGTCAAATGTCTACTTATGCAGTGGGCTTGCTGGTCTACCATCTGTAGCTGCCTCAGCTAGGTTGCAGAGAACTTGAGAGAGGAGGCAGTGTGGAAAGGAGTGGCAGTGGACCAACCTGTATGCTCATGAAGATCACTGGATTTAAGTCAACTCCCCACCTGGGAGGGCAGTCATTTGAGGAGGGATCCCTAGAAGCAAGAAGGGTCCCTAGATCCCTAGAAGGATCCCTAGAAGCTGTAGGGTCCACCATGCAGGTGGGAACTGAGAAATGTTGGAAGAGATCGATCCAGGAGTTCATCCATGCATTATGCAGTGAATGTAAATACATCTCAGAGAATGTAAACAAGGGCCCTATGAGAGAATCAGCGTTTGAATCACACATTGAGTTTCAGTTAACCAGGTCCCCTGCAAAGTGACTCACAGTAGTGTATTAAATTACATTTCCACTTACACAGAAAAAAGAACATTTGCTCTTTGTAACCTTTAGTTCTTCTCTTCTATTCCAACACAGATAAAATAGAACCCAGAAGAAGCTGGAAAGGAGAGGTGATAGTGTTGTTGACCAAAATCTTGGCCTTCTCTGCCCGTTGAAGCGTTTGAAGGAAATAGAAAGGTGGTTTTAATTCTCAGCCAGCAGAAAGGGGAACACAGTACCCTCACAGCTCAAGAACTGTGCATACACTCCTGCCCTGCCATGAGGAGTCTAGGAGCTTACATATGGCAAGTTCTCACAGTCAGGAGCCAGTGATGAGGAACAAAGGTGATAGGATCTTGATTTCTTCCTCTTGCATTGTTTCAAAGACAGTCATAAACTGGCATCAGTGGCCCAGTAACTGAGTCTGGCAGTTTGGGGGCCCTGTGGCCTTCTTTCTGATATGTAACTACAAGGGGAAGAGTGTTTTAAGGGTAAATAACAGATAGGGGATGTACTTAGCATAGAGTCAAAGGAAAAGATGTGAATTCTAGCTCCTGCAGTGTTGCTGTGTTCAGTCATTGTGTCGTGTCCAACTCTGCAACCCCATGAACTGCAGCACAGCAGGCTGACCTGTCTTTCACTATCTCCCTGAATTTCCTCAAACTCATGTCCATTGAGTCTTTGATGCCATCCAACCATCGCATCCTGCAGAGTTAGGAGGTAGAAAAGCAAACTTAGTTACCGAGTTAGGACCAGTTAAAATAAAAAAAAAAAAAAACACACACACACACAAAGAAAGTTCGGGCCTACTTACTGTTCTCTTTATCGTCTTTGTTCTCAGGAAAGGGAAAGAGAAAAACCCATTCCTCTTTTTTCCTTTTCACTTCAACAATAGGGCAAACCAACACCCACCCCCCATTTTGAATGCCTGTGCAGGGGGAACAGAATGATGTACAGTACCACTCTGGATAGGAGATTGAGTTTCTAATTGGACTAGATTGGAATAGAATGATTAGAAAGCGATGGATCTGGCTATATCATTATGGCATAAGGTGTGCAATTGAAGGAGGTAACTGAAAAAAATTAAGTATTTCATGTTTATGTCACACTGTCATGTGCTTTCCACATGGCTCAGTGGTAAAGAACCCGTCTGCCAATGCAGGAGACCCAGGAGACGTGGGCTCAATCCCATGACTGGGCAGATCCCCTGGAGAAGGAAGCAGCAACCCACTCCAGTATCCTTGCTTAGAAAATCCCATGGATAGAGGAATCTGGAGGGCTATAGCCCGTGGGGTTGCAAAGAGTCAGACACGACTTAGCAACTGGGCACACACGCACCCCACACTATTATAGACTGAATTTTTGTGCACTTCCCCCCAGATTCATATGTTGAAACCTAATCCCCAGTGCAATGACATGTGGAGGTGGGGAGGTGATTAGGTCTTGAGGACGGATCCCTCATGAAGGGGATTAGTGCCCTAATAAAAGACATCATAGACAGCTCCCTTGCCCCTTCTTCTAGGTAAGGACACAGCAAGAAGACAACTGATTATGACACATGAAATAGACTTTCATCTCACCTAGTCTGCAGGCACCTTGGTCTTGGACCCCCCAGTCTCCAGACTGTGGGAAATAAATTTCTGTGTTTAAGCTTTCCAGTTCACCATATTTTTGTTATAGCAGCCCAAGTGGACTAAGACACACAGCAACTTCAAACCATGTAGTAAACCACCTGAATGGATATTACATGAAAGAAGAATGAAAAAGTGTTCTTTGGTAAAATAAGACTGTGAAGCAATGTAAACTATAATCCCCACCGTAAAACTAGCCAGAGCTACCACCACTACTGAAATTGACAGTGACAATCAGTGTATGAAAGGCTCTGTGGAGTTATGCACAAAAGACTATCAGAGTGTTTTCAACCCTGCATTTCTCTTGTTCTCAACAGAAAGAGAAAGAAGGAGATGTTACGTCTTACGGGATGCTGATGTGCCATGAAGGACACTTTGAGAAGTAAATACTGGGATAAACAAAGTTTGTGTTGTGTGGTGTAGGATGTAGTGCTATGAGATGACAGATCAAAGAGATTATTATATGACATCATGGTTATTAAAAAGTAGCATTGAACATATTATCATCCATGTAGATAATAATAATAACTAATCTTTCTTGAAGGTGAAATATCTTCTGGGGATTTTCTGTACACTATCATATTTAATCTTCCCAAGAACCCTGAGGCAAGTACTATTCATATCCTCAGGTTATAATTAAAAAGCTTCCCTTGTAGCTCAGTTGGTAAAGAATCTGCCTGCAATGCAGGAGACCTGGGCTCGATCTCTGGGTCTGGAAGATTCCCTGGAGAAGGAAATGGCAACCCACTCCAGTATCCTTGCCTGGAGAATCCCATGGACAGAGGAGCCTGGCAGGCTACAGTCCATGGGGTTGAAAGAGTCAGACACAACTTAGCGACTAAACCACCACCACAGGTGATAATTGAGAAAATGGAGGCCAAGTTTACACAGCTAGGAGAAAGCCTTAACCCAGGTGTGTCAGAGCCCAGCCCTGCTTTGGACCACTGGGGTATACTGCTCTGTATCCCTATCTATCTCTGCACTCTTTGGGGACATTCTCCAGACTGTGATTCCAGTGTTACTCACCACCGCATCGAATCATCAGTCATAGCTGTGAACCTCGTGGCAATTAAATGATCCTTACTTTTCCAACCAGCATGTTCAGGCTCAACACCAGGTAAGGGTCTGCATAATAAGTGTAGCAATGATTTGAAATTGATGTGAACTACAAGAGAAAGGCCAAAGGGAGGCTGAGCAGCTGTTAGCTTCGGAAATGTTAAGGTTCCTCTGGGTGGCATGTTATATGAGTCTCTGTGTGTGCTGAGGGGGTGGGGTGGGTATGGGGAAAATATTTATCTTCAATATACCCCGAGTATGAGAAAATTGGTTGCAGATGGCTCACAGCTGTGAGGAATACCTTTGTTTCATTTGAAACTTGTTATAAATCTGTTCCTTAAACTACCTGCTCCAATGACTTTTAATTTAGAGGATGTTGGGTAAGTCCCTGGATTTGATGCTCATATATCACCATAAAAGTGGTGGGGTGGCTTGGCCTGGAAACCCCATGGGAGAGGCCCTAGATTTATCGAAGGACTAGGTTACCACGGGTGCTTTGGGGAGTTTGAGTAAAGACTTTTATTGATTATCAACATTGTAAAGCAGAAATCAATTTTTACCACGAGCGGAATTGAGGGAGAAAATCCCCTTGGCTATAATTTTTTTAAAAAAAGAAGTTAAGCTAGAATTAGTCTTTTCTCTCTGAGAGAGTTTTGAAAGTGGAACTGTTATTCCATAAGTTAAAGAAGTTTGGAGTGAAATGGAAAAGAAACAGTTTTGGTGGGTAAGCAGTTTAACTGGTTTTTCTCTACAAGGGCAAGGAATATTGAATCAATATACAGTGTACATTTTTATGGGGTCAGGGTCAGGGGATGGGAGGGAGATAAGTGGATGATA
Source organism: Dama dama (assembly GCF_033118175.1). Classification (NCBI taxonomy): domain Eukaryota; kingdom Metazoa; phylum Chordata; class Mammalia; order Artiodactyla; family Cervidae; genus Dama; species Dama dama. The sequence goes on along the minus strand of NC_083686.1, from coordinate 20,529,960 downwards.
ATCAAAAAGAGTTATTTGGTTTCATAAAGTCCAAATTAACGGATCTCATATTTGGAAAACTTTTGGAAAAGCAAAACTTTTATCAACTGTTTTTGTCTCCTACAGCAAGTTGGCAGTAAATTCTACAAAGTGACTTTTTAAAAGTGTCTTAAATATTGGAAGTTCCTATAATTTCTGTTTTACAAGGGTTTATTTTTAATTATTGAAATTTCAAGGCTCTTTTCACACTAACTCTTTGGAAGTCAGAAGCTTTGAATTAAGCATTTTCTTCTGACTCCTTAAGTTTTGAGAAGACTCTAGTTAATGGGTGTATACCCTCTACAGTGGTCTCCTTTACCTCCCTTATAGCCAGCATATCAGTCTTCCCAGAAAACAATGGACCCTTCCTAGAGGTGCATCAAAATAGAGATCTCAATCTTAAACAAACAAACAAAAAAACTCTGAACCATTTAAGTTTTCCTATCACACACAAGCCATCTAAAGAAAAAAAATGAAACTCATCTTAATAAGCAACCAAGGTAGAACACAGAAGGCCACCACAAGTATGACAAAAACCACTACAATAAAAAAAAGAAAAGAAAAAGAAAAAAAAAAAAAAAAGAAGAAGACCACCACAAGGTAACAAAGGATCCAGCTTTTCCCTGACTGTTCTCATTCAAAGATTTTCTCCACCATTCATATGCATCAAATTAGCAAGAACTATTTTAAGGGCGACTGCCATAAATTGAATACAATTTAGCAGGCTGAGCAATGAAGAATACTTCTATTTCCAATACTAAAGTTTGCCAGGGATAAGAATCTGTATTATGTTCCTAACTTCACTCAATGTGATTTTAAGATATATCATCAATCCAACCTCTAGAAACATCCTCAAAAAAAAGCAAAAGATACTTGGTTTTACCAAATGAATATCTTTTAATAGTCTGAACTTTTTAATTCCTGTTTTATAACATGATCTTTTAATTTTGTGATAAGGTTTGCTGCTTTTATGGTAGAAACTGATTTCCAGAGACAAAATCCTTAAATATATTATTGCACTAGAGCTTCCCTGGTGGCTCAGTGGTTAGAATCTGCCTACCAATGCAAGAGATGCAAGTTTGACCCCTGGATCAGGAAGATCCCCTGGAGAAGGAAATGGCAACCCACTCCAGTATTCTTGCCTGGGATATCCCATGGACAGAGGAGCCTGGTAGACTACAGTCCAGTGAGCCACAAAAAAGTCAGACACAGTGTAGTGACTAAACAACAATAGCATAGAAAATAAAGGTTTTCTTTATTATGGTTCACCTTATGACTGTCCAAGAACTATTTAGTCATATTTTGGGGAAAGATAAAATCCATCAATTCAAGTCAAAGTGTTAATACATGTTTTTATTCTCTTCTATTATGACAATTAAAAAAAAATAGAAACTGGCTACTTGGGTTGTAAGAAAGATGGCCCACGTGTTTTAGCACAATACTTCTCAAATTTTAATGTGCCTCTAAACTACCCAGGGATCTTCTTAAAATGCAGATTCTGACTCATTGACCTGGATAGAGCCTGAGATTCTACGTTTCTAACAAGCTGACAAGATGATACTAATACTGCAAGTTAAGAATCTCTGGTACATGGACGAGGAAGAGAAAAGGAAAGTTCCTAAATAAAGGAAAAGGCAAAGCATAAAACACTGACCACCTTGACATCTTAGTGTCCATCTATAAATATCTTGGAAAATAGACAGAGCCATGATACTAGGACTTCCCTTTAGCTCAAATGGTAAAGAATCTGCCTGCAATGCAGGAGACCAGGGTTCGATCTCTGGGTTGGGAAGTTCCTCTGGGGAAGGGAATGGCAATCCACTCCAGTATTCTTGCCTGGAGAATTCCATGGACAGAGAAGTCTGGCGGGTTACAGTCCTTGGGGTTGCAAAGAGTCAGACACAACTGAGTGACTAACACACATAACACACATAATGATAATACACATATTTGGTTAAGAACTGTATAAAGAATTATAGCGGAAAAGCCTCATTCTAACTTTAGCTCTGGCACTAATTATGAGAACTTGGGCAATTCAACCACATAATCTGGATTTTGGTTTTCTTATCTCTATAATGATGCAGGCATGTCCTCAACTAATTTTACCACCAGAGATAACATGATTTGTGCATTTATGTAAGTATGAAGTGCTGCAGTCAAGAAAGATAAATTGGTATCTTCCTATGCTGCTATTGTGTGTATTTTCTGAAAAGCAGACTAACAACCCATATCTTTGAACAAGAACTCCACCTCGAGAAATTAGTCCTGAAATATAATCATCAGTTCAGTTCAGTTGTTCAGTCATTTCTCACTCTTTGCAACACCATGGACTGCAGCACGCCAGACCTCCCTGTCCATCACCAACTCCCAGAGCTTTCTCAAACTCATGTTCCATCGAGTCGGTGAAGCCATCCAACCATCTCATCCTCTGTCATCCCCTTCTCCTCCTGCCTTCAATCTTTCCCAGCATCAGGGTCTTTTCAAATGAGTCAACTCTTCGCATCAGGTGGCCAAAATATTGGAGTTTCAGCTTCAACATCAGTCCTTCCAATGAATATTCAGGACTGATTTCCTCTAGGATGGACTGCTTGGATCTCCTTGCAGTCCAAGGGACTCTCAAGAGTCTTCTCCAACACCACAGTTCAAATGCATCAATTTTTTGGTACTCAGCTTTCTTTATGGTCCAACTCTCACATCCATACATGACTATTGGAAAAACCATAACTTTGACTAGACAGAACTTTGCTGGCAAGGTAACATCTCTGCTTTTTAATATGCTGTCTAGGTTGGTCATAGCTTTTCTTCCAAGGAGCAAGCATCTTTTAATTTCATGGCCACAGTCACCATCTGCAGTGATTTTGGAGCCCAAGAAAATAAAGTCTGACACTGTTTCCATTGTTTCCCCATCTATTTGCCATGAAGTGATGGGACGAGATGCCATGATCTTAATTTTTTGAATGTTGAGTTTTAAGCCAACTTTTTCACTCTCCTCTTTCACTTTCATCAAGAGGCTCTTTAGTTCTTTTTCACTTTCTGCCATAAGGGTGGTGTCATCTGCATATCTGAGGTTATTGATTTTTCTCCTGGCGATCTTGATTCCAGCTTTTCATCCAGTCCAGCATTTCACATGATGTACTCTGCATATAAGTTAAATAAGCATGGTGACAATATACAGCTGTGACATACTCCTTTCCCAATTTGGAACCAGTCCAGTTCTAACTGTTGCTTCTTGACCTGCATACAGATTTCTCAGGAGGCAGGTCGAGTGGTCTGGTATTCCCTTCTCTTTAAGAATTTTCCACAGTTTGTTATGATCCACACAGTCAAAGGCTTTGGCATAGTAAGGCAGAAGTAGATGTTTTTCTGGAACTCTTGCTTTTTCGATTATCCAATGGATGTTGGCAATTTGATCTCTGGTTCCTCTGCCTTTTTTAAATCCAGCTTGAACATCTGGAAGTTCACAGTTCACATACTATTGAAGCCTGGCTTGGAGAATTTTGAGCATTACTTTGGTAGCATCTAAGATGAGTGCAATCGACATGATGGCATGTTACCAAACATTTTAAAAAATATTTTAAGGGATATTGTGACAAGACATTGTATAATAGAAATGGAAGATTCTGGAAGGAAATGGACTAGATTTAAATAAGACTTTGTATTCATCAGATTTTCTTTAGGGCATGGCTAATAATTTGATAATCATAAATAAGGGATATTTTTAATTCTCAATGGAGAATTGGGAAAGTGTCGTAGATAATGTGTCACTTGCTCTCACTCACTCTCAAAAAGTTGACTGCAATCATTCCTTAGGTCCTTTTCAGTTCTAAGAGGCAATTATTCTATAAATGAGCCTCTTTTTCTAACAAAGCACCATGACAAATTGGAACAACAATTCAGATAATCATTTCAAAGTCAGTTTCTCTATTTTTTAAAATATAGCTTTACTTACTTGTTTATTTTTGGCTGTGCTGGTCTTCGTTGCTGTGGGCTTTTCTCTAGTTGTGGCGCTCAGGCTTCTCACTGCGGTGGCGTCTTTGTCGCAGAGCACAGACGAGGTGCAGCTCCCAGGCTCTGGGCCACCGGCTCAAGAGTACTGGTGCATGGGCTTAGTTGCTCCACGACATCTGGGATCTTCCTGGATCAGGGATTAAATCCGTGTCTCCTGTATTTGCAGGTGAATTCTTTACCACTGAGCCATCAGGGAAGCCCCAGAGTTCTCTTTATGTTGTTTTCAGTGAATAAAAACATCTCCTTATGAAGCACATGTGATACCCACGATTTTCAGTCACTCGACCTTCTCTGTATTGATCCTTTGGGAATTAAATTTTACAATACCGAGTGATCTCCAAAAGTGTCTAAGGTCTTTTTTTCTTTCTTTCTTTCTCAATTTTGTAATCACCTAAGTGTTGTTTGCCTAATGGAAATTTAAATATTGATCAAAAAGCAGAACATCAAGTGCTAAAAATTTACAGAGTACCACAAATTGCTGGCGCTGGGGTATAGGTGAATTAACCTTGTAGGTCAAGAGTGGTATGTATATCAGGCTGTTACTGAGGTAGCAATCTATGAAGATGTCTTTTGGTGAAATGTTTGTCTAACAATGTATATGAAACTGCATAAACAGACTTTGTTACAAATAAATGTGGGAGGAAGGCATGGCAACCCACTCCAGTATTCTTGCCTAGAGAATCCCATGGACAGAGGAGCCTGGTGGGTTACAGTTCACAGGGTTGAACAGAGTCAGACAGGACTAAAGCAACTGGGCACACACACACACACACACACAATAAACAGATGTATATCTTCTAAAAAAAAAAAAAAACCCACACAATTGAACTGTAAATGCCTTAAATTAGAACAAAATCTAAGATCTCTTCTGACTTAAAATATATGTGAATCTATGTTAACCTCTTTCTCCCTTTGACCTAAAACAGTCAATGAACAGTGCAGTGTCTGCAGCTAATCTTAGTTTGGGGCTAAATGATCCAGTGCATATTCATTCTCCTGAAGTTAGGTTAACAAAGTCTACCTTCCCCATACTATCTGGGTTCCCAGGGCCTCTTCACACATCTGCACGATATTGTGGTAAGTAGGTGGCCAAACCCCAGATAAATCCCAAATACACATGTTTTAAATGTCAAGTCAAAAGTTAATAAAATGCAAATTTAACTAGAGTTTTCTTGATAAAAAGATCAATGATAATATTTAATGTCTGAGTGTGATGCATTATTTTCAGTGCAAATAATTGATATGCTTTCTATTGAAGCAGTGAGTCTGTTATTTTGATACTAATATTTAGAAAAAGTGATTTCCTTCATAAAACTCACTAAAAACCTCTTATACCACTTCCTAGAATACGGGGCCATCAAGATTTCATTTTGAATTAGTATCAAAGTGGTCATATTTAATATTTGGTTCAAACAAGTGAAGATAAGTTGTTTTCTCTTATCTTCGTAGTAAATTTGAGTGACACCCCAATTAAGTCTTTATTTGGTCCTTGGTTAAAGAAAAAAAAAAAAAAACTTAGTATTTTGTAAATGGTTTAATAAGACCAAGTTATATGTATGTGTAATGAATGTGTTTTCCATTAGTAAAGCCATTTGTATTTTGAAAAAAAATGCTTTAAATGTGTGTGTTGTTTCATGTTTGCCTACTAATTGTTTTCATTTCTCCCTTTGAATAGAAACAGGCAAGGGGAAAGTTGTTGGATGTGTGGATATCAAACTTGTTTTAAAAAACTTAGGAAATTTAAAAAAAAAGAAAATTAAAAAAATAAAAATAAAAAGCCTAGAAAATTATTGAGTGGCAGACGCCATTTGACTTTTTGATGTTAAAGAAATAATTAGACTTCAGTTTTCACTTTCCAGCTAGTTCATCTTGGCCTCCAAGATGAAAGTGTTTAAAAACTCTCACAAAGAATTCACCTGGACTTTCCCAGTGTCACCTGAAGTCATCACGTGTAATGAGAGTGTGTGGCCTGGGCTCTCTGTGGCTCTTAGGACTTCGGATGTAATTTTGCAAGTGACCTTACGTCGATAATTTTTTTAGAGTGATGACTTTGTTTTTGTGAAAACAATACATGATCATGATAAACATTTTAAACAATAAAGTACAAAAAAGGGAAAGCACCGATGATCCCAAATCTTACCACCTAATAATAAACATTTTTTAGTATTTGATGAATATTATTCCAGATCTCTCTACAAATGCAGCTGACCCTTGAATGCAGGGGGTGGGATTGGGGTTGGGCTGTTAACCCTATTGTTTTCTTACTTATATTTTTTTGGAGGATAGTTGCTTCACAATGTTTTGTTAGTTTCTGTTGCACAGCAGTGTGAATCGGCTATGTGTATACAAATATCCAACTTCTCTGATAGCTCAGCAGGTAAAGAATCTGCCTGCAATGCAGTGAAAAATCCATGTGCAACTTTATTCAGGGCTTCCCAGGTGGCGCTAGCACTAAGAACCTGCCTGCCAATGCAGGCGACATAAGAGACATGGGTTTGATCCCTGGGTGGGGAAGATCCCTTGTCCCTATTAAACTGTAATCTTCCTCAGAACAAGACCTGTGTGCTTATTTTTCCCCCTTCTTTCTATTTTTTCCCAGTCACCTGGGCTTTCCACAAAGCTCAGAGGGCCATACAGGCAGGTGCTTAATCAATAGTTGTTGAGTGATCATTCCCAGACCAGGCAGATGGAAGTCTGCATTTTGTAGTCATTGGGTGGTTGTGATGTGCTGCCTACAGGCTCTGCAAGGCAGATGAAGGGTCTGGAGGTATCACAGAAGTGGTGAGGGGTCCCGGAAGGCTCCACCAATGGGAACTCAGGACAGATGTTAAGAAATGCCTCACCAGGGAGGCTGGGAACTTAGTTAGAATGACAGAAACGTGCCTAACAATGGCACTGCCAAATTATATCCCTGAATTGCTTTATACAAACTCTAATTAAATAAGGATAAATAATACATTGTGACACCTTGAGTTTAAAAAAAATGAGGGGAAAAAAACCCCAAGGGTGAGAAATAAACAGAAAATTGCCCACTGAGAGAGGGGGAAAATAAGCAGAAGCTCCTCTGGGGAAAAGAGAGGGCAAAAGGAGGCCAGGCGAGAAGGTAGATTTCTTTTGTTATTGAAAGTGGGGTCTGGCTGCTCACTGCTCAAAAGCCATTAGAGTCCAGGTTGGTGGAAAGTAAAAGTTTGCTTTATTTTGATGCTGACAAGTAGGGGTAGGGGGATGGGGAGAGGGTATGCCCATCCAAAGGCCAATTCCCACCCCCACCCCAACAATCAGGATGCAAGAGCTTTTACAGACAGAGAGGGCACCATGTAGAAATAGCACAGTCATCTCTAACAGTCATCTTGAAATTGGTCAGTGTTAGTCTGACAAGCGTCATCTTAGTTGTTTTAGGTCACATTAATCTTGAGTCCCAGGGTTGATTTGTTCCCATTTCCTTGAGGCCAGTTCGTGGAATCCTGGCAGCTTATGTCACGGCTACTGTCTGGTTACAATGTAGTTAGCTTCTTCCACCTTGTGGGTTTTTCAGTATCTAAAAGACAGCTCACAGGATATGGCTCAGAATATTATTTACAGCCCTTAAGAAGGAACTAAAGGTCCTTGACTTTGCCCAGTGACTACATTATTCGCTCTCCTTTGACTGTTTTCCTTTGTTTGTGCATGTTCTCATTTCTCTGGTTAAACTTTTTCTTTGGCTAAAGTTTTTCCACTGACAAGAGGCATCCACAGGACAAGGAGGGCAAGGACCATTGTGTCCTATTCCATTTCACTTTGTCTAGTTGAGTGTCACAAACCTGCTGAAAAATCCTGCTTATGTGAAGAGGAGAAAAATCTTTGAGGAAGTGAGGCCCATAATTGAGACCATATGTAACCCTATTTTCAGGCTTTTCAGGGACTGAAGGGTGAAGAATATCAAGACAATCTTAAGAGCCCATTTGCATTGCTAAATAATACAAAGCAGTTCTACTTTTTCTATGAATGAAGATATATTTTGTGGGACACGAAAAATATCAGGGTGATTTCTCAATCTTGGCTTCTGAATAATATCTTTTAAAAATTTCTGTCTGTGTATTTTTCACGTGCTCTGAAGACACTGATGATTCAGCCAGTCTCAAAGAGTACAGTTGCTTCTGAAATCCGAAGGTGTCACGGATGCCTCAAGCATCACTCAAGTCCATGCCACTCTGGACCAAGGGCTCTGCCACATCCCTTTAACAGGAGTCCCAGGAAAATGCTCTTGGTTTTCCTCTGATTCTGCTCTTGGTTGAGAAAAAGAGTAAATGTAGAAGTGGCTTGCCCACCATCACAACCCGTGTCCTACAGACAAGTATTTAGTCTACTTTGCCCAAGTATGTTATGGAACTGAGAGGAAATAAATGAGACCAGATTTGGAGTCAGACTGACTCTCATCACTAGCGAGGAGACTGGAAGTGACGCCACAGCCTGACAAACCTTGTCACCAACTCCCACCAGTTCTTCATTCAGCTTTCCTAAAGATCATCTATTCTCTCCTAAGAGCCTTGCATCCTTCCTCTGCTTTCCCTATAAGATGCTGTTTAATCCTGAATTCTAAGCCACCCCAGGGAGTGATTCATTTCCTTCTGAGTAGCCCATTAGGAATATGCTAGCAAACTTCTGTTTGTTTTTCTCTTCTTAACGGGTCTTTTATTACAGCGGTCCCAACTAAGAACTCAAAGGGTAAAGGGAAAATTATTTATCCTTCCCTGCAATACCAGGGTCCACAGTCGTACAAAGCAGGGAGCCCCCAGACTGAGAGCAGAAGGGGGGTTCAAGCCAAACAGTGTTTGACCTGAGCTTTTAACAACAGGCAGGTTTTAGGTGCAGGAATGGGAGAAAAAGGCAAAAGAAATAGAATTGAGCTCAGAGCACCCTGTTCCCTCTACCTAGAACAGCCTCACCCATCCCCCTCCCCCCCACAACCAGCTCCTGCTTTAAGACTTGGCTCATGCCTTCTCCTCCAGAAAATATTTTATGGTCAATTCCTTCTTCCCAAGCCTTGCTGAGCTACTTAGCTCTGTGCTTCTTCCCATCACAGCCTTTATCCATCACATTACAGTGAACAATATCACTGTCCAAATTCCAATACTTTGGCCACCTGATGTGAGGAATCTACTTATTGGAAAAGACCCTGAGGTTGGGAAAGATTGAGGGCAGTAAGAGAAGGGGGCAAGAGAGGATGAGATGGCTGGATGGCATCACCAACTCAATGGACATGAGTCTCAGAAAATTCTGGGAGATGGTGAAGGACAGGGAAGCCTGGGATGCTGCAGTCTATGGGGTTGCAAAGAGTTGGACGTGTCACCATAAGCTGTTTGGTTTCAGCAATGCTGTGACTTTTGCATCATGGCAGGCAGGACATTTCTCAGTGGCCTAAAAAACCAACACATTTGTGCTGGAATTTGGATTCTTGTTGTTGTTCAGTTGCTCAGTCGTGTCCAACTCTTTGCAACCCCATAGACTGCAGCATCCCTGTCCTTCACCATGTCCCAGAATTTTCTGAGACTCATGTCCATTGAGTCAGTGATGCCATCCAGCCATCTCATCCTCTCTTGCCCCCTTCTCTTACTGCCCTCAATATTTCCCAACCTCAGGGTCTTTTCCAATAAGTAGATTCCTCACATCAGGTGGCCAAAGTATTGGAATTTGAATAGTGATAGTCAAAATATTTTACAGCCCCTAGGCAGTGACTAGTCCGAACACACATAGGTAACACTAGAGCCTGGTCCTAGGGCTTCTTTCCCTGTCTCCCACAAATAATAACCTTTATTTATTAGAATGAACAGAAGTTTAGACATTCTCAGGTAAGAAGCCAGGATAGCCAGGAATGCAGGAGATATTTGAGGGTTCAGAGAAACTGTTACTTGCCAACTGATATATATCTCAAGACATTTAACAGTTGGACAAACCGCTGTTTAGTGCCCAGCAAATGTCAGTGCTGCCAACCAAACAATGAGAATTGGAGCCATTAATTTTGAAAAGGGAAAATAGATTTCATATGTGCTAGGATCCTGGAAAGGATTCCTAGACTGTGTTCCATAAGAAAATGTAGCTCATAAGATATTTCTAGATGTTCCAAGAGAAATATTTCTTTGGTCAAGTAAGATTGAGCAACACTGTACAAATTATATCCCTCTTATATTCCACAATACAGGAGTGAATTACAAGTCCTGGAGTAAAGAAAACTCTTGAACTTCATTTAGCTCAAGTACTGAAAAAGCTAACTTCCTCAAGGGAATCCTTTCACCATGAAACAATTTTGCTTTGGAAGGAAATGAAGGTTCTATGCAGCAATGTTCAGGAAATATCATTCAAAATCTCCTCTCCACATTTAGATACACCCAGGGTGGTGAGTTCTCAAAGACAGCTCACCATACAAAGACCAGATTTGTCCTGCTATCATCATTTTCCAGAGGTTTCTCTCATACTTCATTTCACAGGCTGAGGAGTCTTGGCAATTGAATTGCTTGTTTCCAACCCCCAAGAAAGGCCTGAAACACAAGCCCCTAGTGGTTGGGGGTCAGCAAACATTTTCCACAAAGTGCCAGAAAATTAGTATCTTCAGTTTTGTGAACTGCCATGCCTTCTCAACTCTGCCATTATGACAGAGCAGCCATAGACACAAAGGACCATGTCTGTGTTCCAATAAAATTTTATTTACACAAACAGATGAAGGGCCAGATTTGTCCTGTGATCTACAGCTGGCCAAGCCTGACCTAGGCTGAAGAAACAGGAGCCTCCTCAGCCTTCCCTCTTTCAGCCTCAGAATGGTCTTTGCTCTATTTGTTGTCCTAGATCTCAAAGGTGAGTTAACTTGGGATTCATAAATGAATGCAAATAAAAGAGCTGAACAACACCTTGTCACTCTTCAAATCTCTAAGAAGAAATGAAGATGGGCTACAGAAGGCAAGAACATTCCCACTGGGGATACGAACCATGCGCCAGGGAGTACAAGTAGGAGAAACCTTTCCCTGAGTCTCCTGAGACCTTTAAAGTTAGCCTCACTTCAGCTACTTCCATGAAACATTTGGGGACTAAAAGCCTAGTGACAATCCTTTGGCTGTGAATCAAGTCGCTGTCGCTTCAGTGATCCTGCTGTTTGCTACTATTTTTATTTGATAAGCAGAACATTATACTTGGGCCTAGATTTGAGGCAAGATCATCAGTGATTCATGGTTTAGAGACCAGAGGGCCTCCTCCCCAGGCTGGCCTGTGTTCGGGTTTCTTTGGCAGAAGTACTGTAGATGTTTTCAATTAAGGGGGGAAGCAAAACCTCCAGGGACTATGGCTTTGACCCAAATAAAACCTCCCCTTGAATATAATTTCCCTCTCTAGCTCTCTTTCTCTATTTCTCTCTCAATCTGTAAATCTGTATGCCGGTGTGGGTGTGGATGTGTGTGCAAAACGGTTGAGACAGCTGCCTTACACAGGTGGTATCCCAGGCAGTAAATAATATGGCTTTTATAGATGGCTTGAGACACACAGTCTCAGAACAATTAATTTTACCACTACACGTTTGACCTAAGAGCACTTTTTATCACAGCAGGAATTCCTTATCAAATTCTCAGGTGCAGGAGCCCCATAAACACTTTGGAGGCATACAGACCTCATGGCTGAGATGGTTAGTTACTCAAGGAGGGAAACAGAAGTGGTCTGGGAAGAAAGAGAAATATAAAACACTGATCCTAGCTCAAAGAGGCAAACTCAAATAGCCAACACTGCCCCTCTGGGAAGTTTGTGTATTCCTCACCCAGTCACAGGGTTCAGTTCAGTTCGGTCGCTCAGTCGTGTCCGACTCTTTGCAACCCCATGAACCGCAGTACGCCAAGCCTCCCTGTCCATCACCAACTCCCGGAGTCCGCCCAAACCCATGTCCATTGAGTTGGTGATGCCATCCAACTATCTCATCCTCTGTCGTCCCCTTCTCCTCCTGCCCTCAATCTTTCCCAGCATCAGGGTCTTTTCAAATGAGTCAGCTCTTTGTGTCAGGTGGCCAAAGTATTGGAGTTTCAGCTTCAACATCAGTCCTTTCAATGAACACCCAGGACTGATCTCCTTTAGGATGGACTGGTTGGCTCTCCTTGCAGTCCAAGGGACTCTCAAGAGTCTTCTCCAACATTACAGTTCAAAAGCATCAATTCTTCAGTGCTCAGTTTTCTTTATAGTCCAACTCTCACATCCATACATGACCACTGGAAAAACCATAGGGTTAGAAAGCTTAACAATTTAGCACATATTTTTGACTGTGCCACACAGCATGTGGAATCTTATTTCCCCAACTAGGGATTGAATCTGAGCCCTCTGCATTGGAAGTGTGGAGTCTTAACCACTGGACTGCCAGGGAAGTTCCTTTTTTAATTTTTTTAACCTTAACAATTTAGAAGTCAGCCATCGTGGGGAAAGATTGGCTTTGTTGTCATAAAGTATATACAATTAAAGAGTTACAAATAACAATATAGTTCAAAAGAATTGACAAAAATTTCCAAGTGGAGGACCAGGAAGTCATTCAGCTTGCAAACTGGGGCTAAGGAGTGCTTATCAAAACAGCCAACAAAAACTTTAAAAAAAAAAAAAACTCATATGGCTGGAAATCTATGTATATATGTATTTAAACATATCTTCAAATATTTATCTACTTAAAGAAATGAAGATATCCAACTGTCTCTGATACTTGTGATAATTAGTTTTACTTCTTCATAAATTAATGTATTTTATGTGTTGAAAACCCCTAGTCCACTTTTCTGTACTTGCATGAACTAAACAAAGATTTACTTAAGCGAACACAAAAGTGCAAATTAGGGATTCCACCAGAATTTACGGGCTTCCTTGGTGGCTCAGATGGTAAAGAATCTGCCTGCAATGTGGGAGACCCAGGTTTGAATCCCGGGTGGGGAGGAGCCTCTGGAGAAGGGAATGGCTTCCCACTCCAGTATTCTTGCCTGGAATAGTCCATGGACAGAGGAGCCTGACAGGCTTCAGTCCATGGGGCCACAGAGTCGGACACAACTGAGCAACTAATACACACACACACACACCCGAAATTATATGTCGGGTTGTATTATTGCCTGCTTGTTTTTCTATTAAATGGCCATTGGGGCATGACATTTTGTTAAAGAAGCAAAAACAAAGGGGAAGAAAAGCTATTACAATTATTTTCAAAACCCATCCAAACCCTGACATTTTTCTAAGTTCAGCAAACATTTTTGATGGGCCCGAATGACTGTGAAACGAACAAATCATTCCAGTAAAAGCAAAGGTGCAGGAGAGTATTTATTCACTGACTGTCTGTGACTTGTGAGCCCCTCCTGAGACTGAGATCCTCCTCTTCTGGGGTAGAAGAGAGAGCTGGAAGGACAGGAAAAGTACTAAAAGAGAAAAACCTGACAAAAACTGTTCTCCTGAATCTGAGCCCATATGTCAGTTTGACGTAGAATCTTAAATTTGTAGATTTAAAATCCCTTTTCTGTTTAAAAAGGGTAAAGAGATTATATTATACTTCTTTAACTCTCTTACTTAAAACCCTTTACTATTATTATTTTTTTAATATCCACTGTGTCATTATAAGGGGCTTCCCCAGTGGCTCAGAGGTAAAGAATCTGCCTGCAATGCAGGAGACACGGGAGATGCAGATTCAAGCACTCTGTCTGGAAGATCCCCTGGAGGAGGGCATGGCATCCCACTCTAATATTCTTGCCTAGAGAATCCCATGGACAGAGGAGCCTGGTGAGCTACAGTCCATGGGGTCACAAAGAGTTGAACATGACCAAAGTGACTGAGTATGCATACACTCATGCATGTCATTATAAAAAAGAAGGCTTCAGTTTCTTTCTGATGAGGATCCTAACTTTTGATCACAGAGGGCCTGATCACAGAGGGGGAAATAAGCAGCTGCTGTGAGACACACATACCATCAACACATAACCAATTAGAAATAACTAGGGGGAAAAAATCCCAAAGGCAACCTTTAGCCCACATCTCTTTCTAGGAAAAGTTTATTATTTCTTTACAGTCTAAAATGACTATTTCAAGTACTGTTTCATTATTTTTCTCAAAAGTTTGAAATGTTTGGCCCCTCATAAGCCTCCTGGTGACTCCTTCTTTTTTAAAAGGTAAATTAAAGCATAGCAGACATCCTCTTATAAAGAATAACTGCTAATAAGACAAACACGGCATAATTTTTTTCTTGGACTTAATTTGTACTTGGGCATCTGCCTTTTCCTCACAAATAATGGGGGATATCTATTTAAGAGTACCATAAATATGAGAATCTTCTCATTTATTTGATCAAAAGCTAAATACACTTTCATATCTGCCATGGGAGTGGAGGTAACTGAACACAAATTTCAGTTCAGTTCAGTTCAGTTGCTCAGTCGTGTCCGACTCTTCGCAACCCCATGAACTGCAACACGCCAGGTCTCCCTGTCCATCACCAACTCCAGGAGTCCACCCAAACCCATGTCCATCGAGTCGGTGATGCCATCCAACCATCTCATCCTCTGTCGTCCCCTTCTCCTCCTGCCCTCAATCTTTCCCAGCATCAAGGTCTTTTCCAATGAGTCAGCTCTTTGCATCAAGTGGCCAAAGTATTGGAGTTTCAGCTTCAACATCAGTCCTTCCAATGAACACCCAGGACTGAATTTACAATAGCTCAATTCTACATGTTAGTTGGAGAAAGAAACCACCCTCCATTGAAATATGAAGTCATGAACATACTCCATAAATTGTTTTAATTAAAAAAAACATGGTGAGACTGTACCTCTTGTCCATTATATTTGAAAAGCTGGGAAAGAGAAAAAGGTTGAAGACCTAACCTGAGGCAGAAAGCACATTCCTTCAGCTTGGCGCTCCTCCCCAGACCTGAGGAAGCCACAAAGCCTTTGCTTCTCCTCTCTGCACTCTGTAACTTTCTGTCTGCTTGAAGAACTTTCCCAGGTTCCCCCATGTCTCTTATATTTTTCTGTATTCTCCTAAACACTTCCCCCAGTTGTCCCAAGGGTGCATTGGAATCAAACTCCTGCCTGCTCATGTGAGCTGACCCTGTGGATCTCTTCCCAACCCCATGTTCAGTGACCACAATGAAGCTTGCAATGAACTGTGGTGGAAGTGAAATTAGCCAGTGCTATAGATCAAGACTCTTTTTTTTCCTCCCTGGAGATCCAGTCAGTTGCTAAATCTATAGCATCATACCAGCGTCTTGAACACATCTTTCTACTCTTTCTCCCTCCCCTTCTCCCATTTCAAGTATTATTCTCAGATAACCACACACTTGAAATATGCCAATAAATGAATTTTCTAAGTTAATAGTGGATAAAGAGGTATTCCCTGGTGGCTCATATGGTAAAGAATCTGCCTTCAAAGAAGGAGATCTGGATTCAATCCCTGGGTCAAGAAGATCCCCCCAAGAAGGAAATGGTAACCCACTCCATATTCTTACCTGGAGAATTTCATTGACAGAGGAGCCTGGAGAGGTTACAGTCCATGGGGTCACAGAGAGGGGGACATGACTGAGTAACATACACACTCTGTCAAGCATATATTGAACACTATCTAATAATAATGCCTTAACCCAAAGAAAAGAATCTCTATGAAAGCCCACAAAATAGTGCTTTTGTCTAGGATAAACTTCTCAGCATCTTTCAAATTATACCATCAAGGCAGCTAGTGACTCTACCTTAAACCAGTGTTGACAAGATAATGAAAGCAGAGTTGGAAAAACTGTCTGGATAGAGAGACCAGTGTTGACTGAAATGCAGAGACAACCTTGCCAAGACCAAAAAGAGAAGCTAATTTTCAGTAGCCACGTACAGATGTGAGAGTTGGACCACAAAGAAGACTGAGAACACACAGAAGTGAGGGATGACCCTGGAAAGGGCACCGAAGCGCTTGCCCTCTGCCTCTCTTCCATCTGAAGGTCCATCTGTATCTTTCAATACTCTTTGTGTATAATGAGTGGTCTTAGTAAATGGGTTTCCCAAGTTTTATAAGCCACTCCAACGGATTAACTGAACCCAAGGACAGGATTATGGGAACCTCTGGTTTATAACCTGTCATCAGAAACACAGGTAATAGCCTGGGTTTGCATTTGTGACTAAGGTGGAGTGTTATGGAGCTCAGTACTTTATCTGTGGTACTGGATGTCGTCTCTCGGTTGTTGAGTCACTCAGTCGTGTCCGACTGTTTGCCACCCCATGTACTGCAGCACGCCAGGCTTCCCTGTCCTTCACCATCTCCCAGAGCTTGCTCAAACTCATATCCATTGAGTCGGTGATGCCATCCTACCATCTCGTCCTCTGTCATCCCCTTCTCCGCCTGTCTTCAACCTTTTCCAGCATCAGGGTCTTTTCCAATGAGTCAGCTCTTCTCATCGGGTGGCCAAAGTATTGGAGCTTCAGCTTCAATCTCCTGGTAGACAGTGTTAGAACTGACTTGAATTGTAGGACATCTAGCTGACATCTGGGAGCATCATTTTTGGAGGTGTGTGGAACCCCCTCCCACTCCCACTCCCACACACATTGTGGAATTGGGTGACCAAGATGCAATTAGGTATAATAAAATAATTTGGAGCATAGTTTATTTCTTAGTTCATGGAATCATTATACATCTGACTGGAACACATTAGGCCTTTCCTGAGTCTACTCACTGAAACCAAAATCATAGCCTCGAGGAAACACAAAGGCATCAAGAGGATGGAAGTGTTAGCAAGAGAGAAAGGGAGCTACCTACAGAAATACCAGTGTGAAAGTGCTCTTCTTCTCCTAACACTCTTTTCCTTTTCTCCTTCACAGTGAACTCTCTTCATGTCTTCGTCCTTTATGAATGAAAGCAACACCAAACCTAAGGGCATCTTATAATCAGAAGTGCTTCAGACCAAAAATGCAAGAAGGGAACCAGCAAAGATCCCAGAGCATTGGGCTGCACGCTACAGGCTTACAAGCCCTATGCTTGCCAGGCTTCAAGACCAAAGAGCCCAGAGTCAGTGACAAAGGCATCAGTGGTTTAATGGATGGAGGAGCTTACATGTCTGAAGCAAGGTCCTAAAGGGACACCGTACTGTATATGCAGCAGAGGGTTGGGGGCATGGACTGGCAAATGGGAGGAACGGGTATCAGGTTGGCTCATCGGTTACCAGGGAAAGGATGTACAGAGAGCAAAAGAACTATCTTAAGTGGCCTGACCATGTGCAGACAAAAGCAAGGCATGAGGAAAACTGCTGATGAAAATCTCTCATAGGCATATCCCTCATATGTAGCATCTTGAGGACAAAGACCATGATGGGGATCATCCCCTTAACTGGATCCTGCCCAACGGTAATAGTTAATAGTACTTCATCAGTGTTTCCAGAGTGTATCTTTTATTTTCCCACATTTCCTATTTTGCTTACTTATTTCCTTTCCCCTAGCTGGAATAAGTTTTCCTAGCTTCCTACTTTTCCAAAGTCTATCCATCCTTTGAAACTCATGTCAGCTCCTCTCTTGTCTGAAAAGCCTGTGCAAACCTCCCCCAGCCCCAGTCCAAGGAAGAGGGGAGTCAGCCAAGATGGTGAGCTCTGGACAAGGCATCAAGAGTCCTCATTCACTGGCTGTTTCCTAACTTCTATCTTGGCTTTCCAGGACAAAGCCTGTGGACCAACTGGGGTGTGGAATGAATGGGGAAGCGGGAAAACACAACTGAAGTAGACCACTTACTATGTTCACCTCTTGACCTACTATCCCTTCCTCCTCTAAATTCTTAGACTGTAGGAAATCAATCCTAAATGTTCACTGGAAGGACTGATCCTGAGGGTGAAGCTTCAGCACTTTGGTCACCTGATGAGAAGAGCCAAATCATTAGAAAAGGCCCTGATGATGGGAAAGACTGAGGGCAGAAGGAGAAGGGGATGACAGAGGATGAGATGGTTGGATGGCATCATGGACTCAATGGACATGAGTATGAGCAAGTTCCAGGAGATGGTGAAGGACAGAGAGGCCTGATATGCTGCAGTCCATGGGGTTGCAAAGAGTCAGACTCGAATGAGCGACTGAACAACAATTGTCTATTTAGTCATTTTCCACTTAACCTATGATTTGCATATTCACAGCTTTTAGCACACAGAAGGCAATAACTTGTTGACTGGATGATTGATCTATCTTTTTCTCTTAAGAAAACTCCTTGTAAGTTCTTTTAGTTAAGTTCTTTTATTTATTCTCTTATTGGCAGCTGATTTTTGTCCTTTCAGATTGTGGTGTTTACCTAATAAGAAGCAATTTAACTGTTTTTAAATAGGCTATTTGGCTATTTTAAAGATAAGAAAGTACTATATCTAGAAGAGCAGAGAGGAATGAGGATAAGAGACTGAGTCTTGTGTGGACCCAGCCCAGCTGTGTGGTCTCTGCTCTCGTGCCACTGGACCAGGAGTTAGAAGTTCACTTTCTAGCAAATAGGGGAGCTTGCATATCCTTGGCAGCAGGAATCCTGGCCGCCAGTCTCTGCCAGCATCCTGCCCTCAGTTTACTCCTGCTTTCAGTTCAGAGTTCCCCTTGTATATCTAAAAAGCAAACATATTAAACCCTGATGACTCGGCCCATTAGCTGTCTCATGTAATGGAGCAAGTGACAGCTCCTCATTACTCTAGATTGACCCTAAGCAGGTCTAGAACCTTGTATTAAACCTCTACCACTTCTCTAAGCTTACTGAGTGTGTCCAGTGAAATATCAGGATTCAGTTAAATTCAACACATAATTATTGTCTATCACCAATATTCCAGACACTCCATTAGGTATAAGATAAGTAAGTAATAATTCCATTTGCTTTTATTATGGGCCACTGTCTGTGCTAAATCTTTTATCTATATTATCTAATTGTTAGGATGTTTCTACTGTGACTTCTTATGTTCAGTTTGCCTTTGAGGAAGCTGAGGCAGGGGGATTAAGGGACATTTTCAATGTCACATAGCTATTAAAGGGTAGGCCTTCTGCCCAGCTGTGTCTGACTCTAAATTTGTGATTTTTCTTACCTCTTTTGTCATGTTCTCTCCTCTCCTCAAACTGTCTAGTAAACAGGTTGAAGGATCTGAAATTTGAACTCAGACTCCTAAGCATTGAATTTAGATTCAAGCAACTCCCTGTGACCCCTGACCCAGGAAGTGGTCGAGAGTCCAATGATTCAGTCTCCTCTGGCTCAGCTTTTCTAACTGATGATACCAACACTTACCTTCACTAATGTTTCACAAAGTGCTTCTGAAAGATATTAGATTCCCATCAAGGGACTTCCATTGACCCTAACAATCAAGACTCCATTTGTATGGAGGCACCCATGGTGGGGGTTGGGGGTTGGGGGGATGACATAGCAGCTCCTTTTCTCTGGCTTCACTTCACCTGGGCCCAGCCCCTCAATTCAACTGAGGTAAGATTGTTGTTGTTTAGCTGCTAAGTCATGTCTGACTCTTTGAGATTCCACGGACTGTAGCCTGCCAGGCTCCTCTGTCCATGGGATTTCCCAGGCAAGAATACTGGATGTGTTGCCATTTCCTTCTCCAGGGGATCCTCCCTGATCAGGGATCAAACCCATCTCTCCTGCATTGTCAGGTGGATTCTTTACCACCCAGCCACCAGGGAAGCCCCAAGGTAAGATTTCAGTTCAGTTCAGCCACTCTCTCATGTCCCGCTCTTTGCAACCCCACGGACTGCACCATCACCAACTCCTGGAGTTTACTCAAACTCATGTCCATCGAGTCAGTGATGCCATCCAACCATCTCATCCTCTGCCATTCCCTTCTCTCCTGCCTTCAATCTTTCCCAGCATTAGGGTCTTTTCAAATGAGTCAGTTCTTCGCATCAAGTGGCCAAAGTATTGGAGTTTCAGCTTCAACATCAGTCCTTCCAATGAATATTCAAGACTAATTTCATTTAGGATGGACTGATTGGATCTTCTTGCAGTCCAAGGGACTCTCAAGAGTTCTCAAGAGTCTTCTCCAATACCACAGTTTAAAAGCATCAATTTTTCCATGCTCAGCTTTCTTTATGGTCCAACTCTCACATCCATACATGACTACTGGAAAAACCATAGCCTTGACTAGACGGACCTTTGTCTGCAAAGTAATGTCTCTGATTTTTAACATGCTGTCTAGCTTGGTCATAACTTTTCTTCCAAGGAGGAAGCATCTTTTAAGTTTCTAAAAGAGATTCACTACAAAACAACAGTGGGAGAACAACGAAAGATAAGAAAGGAAAGCGCAAAGGCGGAGAGATGGGTGAGTTCACAGAGCATGGGTTCTTCGCGCCAGTGAAGCCTGAGGTTGTTTTTAGCTCGTGTCCTTTCAAGCACAGATTCTGGTTCTTTCTCACCAGCCCATCAGGACCAGGGCTGGTCCATGCTCTCAGCCACGGCCATTTGCGTTTAGCATCCATGCTAGACAAAGGTCTGGGCAGGTTCTCAGACTGTTCACACAGCCGCTTTCTCTGGCTTGGCTGCAGATGTCAGAACTGAAGCAGCTGAGGGTGGGAGTTGGGGAGCAGCACATTTATCCAACGTAGGACTGTCTCAATAAGTGTTTTGAGGAAACATGTTGACATAATGGTTCTTTATTTGTTTTTATTGGGACATAATTACTCTACAATGTCGTGTCAGTTTCTGCTGTGCAACAGTGTGAATCATCTGCATGTATACATATATCCCCTCCCTCTTGGGCCTCCCTCTCACCCACCCCATCCCACCCCGCTAGGTCATTACAGAGCGCTGAGCTGAGCTCCCTGTGCTATGCATCAGTTTCCCACTAGCTCTCTGTTTGACACATGGTAGTGGCAAAGGGAGTCTCCCAATTCATCCCACCCTCTCCTTCCCCCCTGGGTTCACATGTCCATTCTCTGCATCTGGGTCTCTATTTCTGCCCTGCAAATTGGTTCATCTGCACCATTTTTCTAGATTCCACAAGTATGAGTTTTTATGTCTTTCTCTTTCTGACTTAACTTCCCTCTGCGTGACAGACTCTAAGTTCATGTACCTCACTAGAACTGACTCAAAAGCTTCCTTTTTCATGGCTGAGTAATACTCCATTGTATATGTGTACCACATCTTCTTTATCCATACATCCATCGATGGACATCTAGGTTGCTTCCATGTCCTGGTTATTGTAAATAGTGCTGCAATGAACATTGGGGTACATGTGTCTTTTTCTATTATGGTTTTCTCAGAATATATGCCAAAACCATTCTTAAGTCAATGATAAAAAAGATATTACAGAAGTGAAAGAAGAACTGTGGCAAAGGGAGTCAAAGCCTGGTGCCCCTTTTACTTGTCCCTTCCCGCCCCGACCCCACTGCAGACTCAGGTTCACTCCTCCTCCTCGAAGCCTCAGGCACCTAGAGCACTGAGCCCTGCCAGACTTAACTCCTGTGGGCTCTGTCCACTCACCCCCTGCCTGGGAAATCACCTCTTTCACTCTCCATCATGTAGCTCTGACCCCAGCTCCTCCCCTTCCCCAACTTTGCTCCTGAATCTTTTTTACTTTGTCCTGTTTGTTTGCCTAAAGTCATGGCTCTGCTGAAGTTAGTTCTTCCTGGGAAAGCTCGGATGCTTCATCTGTTCTAAGTGAGCCTCCATTTCTAACACAGCTAAGATGTATGTGGGCTTCAAGAACATCAGTGGGGATGTAACGTGGATAGCGAAGCCAAGAAGAGCAGTTAGAGTGCACCCCAATACTTCATGAGGGATAAAGGAGGAGGCAGAAGCAGCCCCAGGCCAGGGGCCATGGAGTCTGATGGCATAAAGCATGAATCCACCTTGGCCACTTGACCTCACAGAACCAGATGAGCGCTGACGTCACTCACACAGCACACCTAGGACAATGGTTGCTACATAAGAAGTATGCGATAAATGTGAGCTATCATTTTCATTGCTTTCCTGGTAGCTCAGCTGGTAAAGAATCGCCTGCAATGCAGAAGACCCAGGTTTGATCCCTGTGTGAGGAAGATCCCCTGGAGAAGGAAATGGCAATACGCTCCAGTATTCTTGCCTTCGGAAATCCCATGGATAGAGGAGCCTGGCAGGCTACAGTCCATGGGGTCGCCAAGAGTCAGACACAACTTAACAACTAAACCACATTATTTTCATTAGATATCTATACTGAATTTGCCTTTCAGGCTGAATAAATGCTCTCTATTATTGGCATTCATTATTCACTCGGTGAAACATGTCTTCATTTCCAGAAGAAGTACAAAGTAATTTGATGTAAAGTTTCTCTTCCACTTACTGCATTGACTTAATATCATTTCTACCACAGACTCTAAGATTAATTCATATGCCATGACAAATTAGAGACACCATTTGCTATATTGGAGCAAAATTTCTAAAACCAAATTTGTTATGGGTGAGAACAGGATGGCGATTTTGAAAGTAACTTTCCACATTCCTAGCTTTAAAACTGACCTGATTCCATGTATATGCATTAATATATGATATTTGTTTTTCCCTTCCTGACTTATTTCTCTCTGTATTACAAACGTTAAGTCTGTCCACATCTCTGCAAATGACCCAATTTCATTTCTTTTTACAGTTGAGCAATATTCCATTCTATATATGCACCACATCTCGGGAAGCTGAGGTATAACAGGCAACTCAGCTCGGTGCTCTGTGATGACCTAGAGGGGTGGGATGGGGTTAGGGAAGTGGAGGGAGGTCAAGAGGGAGGGGCTATATGTATACTTATTCAGTTCAGTTCAGTTCAGTCTCTCAGTCGTGTCCAACTCTTTGCGACCCCATGGACCGCATGCCAGGCTTCTTTGTCCATCATCAACTCCCGGAGCTTGCTCAAACTCATGTCCATCGAGTCAGTGATGCCATCCAACCATCTCATCCTCTTCTCCTGCCTTCAATCTTTCCCAGCAACAGGATCTTTTCCAATGAGTCAGTTCTTCGCATCAGGTGGCCAAAGTATTGAGGTTTCAGCTTCAACATCAGTCCTTCCAATGAATATGCAGGATTGATTTCCTTTAGGATTGACTGGCTTGATCTCCTGGCTATTCAAGGGACTCTCAAGAATCTTCTCCAACACCACAGTTCAAAAGCATCAATTTTTCCATGCTCAGCTTTCTTTATGGTCCAACTCTCACATCCATACATGACTACTGGAAAAGCCATAGCTTTGACTAGACAGACCTTTGTCTGCAAAGTAATGTCTCTGCTTTTTAATATGCTGTCTAGGTTGGTCATAGCTTTTCTTCCAAGAAGCAAGTGCCTTTAATTTCATGGCCACAGTCACCATCTGCGGTGATTTTAGAGCCCAAGAAAATAAAGTCTGTCACTGTTTCCATTGTTTCCCCATCTATTTGCCATCAAGTGATGGAAACGGATGCCATGATCTTAATTTTTTGAATGTTGAGTTTTAAGCCACCTTTTTCACCCTCCTCTTTCACTTTCATCAAGAGACTCTTCAGTTCCTCTTCACTTTCTGCCATAAGGGTGGTGTCATCTGCATATCTGAGATTATTGATGTATCTCTATAGCCAATTCACTTTGTTATATAGCAGAAAGTAACACAACATTGTAAAGCAATTATACTCCAATAAAATTTTTTTTAATCAAATAGAAAAAAATATTTACTCAGATCCACGTCTCTAATCACCTCTGGCCAGTTATTCCATGCTCGTCGTTATGATAACAAGTTATAACCACTATACCACACTCCCTGATTTTCCTATTTTCCTGAGTTCTTGTGATACCCTCAGGCGGGTGACAGAATTAACTATGTTTGCTACAGAGGTTAAAGGGGGCACATTGCCACTGCCATGTAATGCCTGACTTCCAACAGCCTTTCGTCGTTAAGAAAACTAAAAACGGTGGACTTGGCCCCAGAAAGGAGGAAAGGATTTTCTTCTGCACATCTGCCTCCCCTCAGCTCTCAGGTCTGCTTTTGTCAATATTTACCTGTCAGCCTATAACCTGTTGATGTGGATCTCAGAGGAATTGAATCGATCTGTTTTTCACCTACCTTGTTGGATCCTTTGTTAGAGATAGCTTTTGTGAGCTGAATGTTTTTAAGTGACAGACACAGTAGAAACTCTTTATACCACAGACAAAGGGACTGAATTCACACTTCACTCAGGAACTTAACAGCTGTGATCCATGGGGCCAACATCACTTGTAGTTGCTCCTGATACCAGAAACAGGAGACGTATAGGGTATTGAACCCATAAAATCAATAGCTGTTATGAGAAGATCCTTCTGTACTTGACAACAAATAGTGCTTAAACACAAGCACATTTAGGCAAACCTAAGTACTATGTAACCAAACAATTTTATTGATTTGGCTTGTGGGATTTCTTCCCCCTCCTCCTCCTCTTCATCTTCTTTTAAATTGAGATGCCACTTCAGCTGGGCTTCCAAGGGGGCACAGTGGTAAAGAATCCTCCTGCCAATTTTAGGAGACACAAGAGACATGGGTTCTATCTCTGGGTCAGGAAGATCCCCTGGAGGAGGAAATGGCTACCCGCTCCAGTATTCTTGCCTGGAGAATCCCATGGACAGAGGAGTCTGGTGGGTTACTGTCCACGGGATCACAAAGAGTCAGACACGCCTGAGCAACTATGCATGCACGCACACCATTGCAGCCAATTAAGCCGACTGGGCTCTTTTCCCCGTGGGGGCCCAGTGTGCACTGGCTGCGAACAGCAGCCTCCTCGGTAGTGTATGCAGCCTGCTGCCTGTGCAGGTTGCCCTGAGCGACCTTGGATACAGCTCTTTCCAGTGGACTTCCAAGACTGGCATGCTGTCCCCAATCTAGGCTCCATTCAGGTAGCCTGGTGCCTCTGGAAAGCCCCGGGGCACACTGGCCAGGGTCCACATTGGCCGAGTCATTATAATGTCCATCCCCACTGAGCTGCAAAACAAAGAGCCTGTGATTGAGGCCCTCTGTGGGGCCAAGTTCAAGTTCCCCAGTCACCACATCTTGGGTCCACATCTCCAAGAAGTGGGCATTTACTAAGTTTAGTGTGGATGAACTTGAAAACCTGACAGAAAAGTGGCACATTCTGGATGGCTGGGGGGTCACATATTATATATACAGCTCAAATGGTGGCCCTCTGGACAAATGGCGGGCCCTGCACTCATGAGAGTCTTGGAGCTGTCCCCTCCTTACTCATGTCCACCAATAAATCCTACTTTCTTATAAAAATATATATATTGAGATGCCACACTGTAGTACATGCTGTTGTTGTTGTTGTTCAGTCACTAAGTCATGTCTGACTTTTTGTGACCCCATGGATTGAAGTACACCAGGCTCCCCTGTCCTTCACTATCTCCCAGGGTTTGCTCAAACTCATGTCCATTGAGTCAGTGATGCCATCCATCTCATCCTTTGTTGCCCCCTTCTTCTCATGCCCTCAGCCTTTCCCAGCATCAGAGTCTTTTCCAATGAGTCAGCTCTTTGCCATCAGGTGGCCAAAGTATTGGAGCTCCAGCTACATTCCTTAGTAGCACTTTGTATGCTTTAGGCATACATATGACAATTTTTCAAATGTATATGATGACTTCAGTTGTCCTGAGGCTTTATCTTTATTCACCCCCTCTTCCTTGGAGGATGATTTGTTTTTCCAGCTATGGCAAATAGATGGAGAAACGATGGAAACAGTGACAGACTTTATTTTCTTGGGCTCTAAAATCACTGCAGATGGTGACTACAGCCATGAAGTTAAAAGATGCTTGCTCCTTGGAAGAAAAGCTATGACCAACCTAGACAGCATATTAAAAAGCAGAGGCATTACTTTGTCAACAAAGGTCCATTTGATCAAAGCTATCGTTTTTCCAGAAGTCACGTATGGATATGAGAGTTGGACTATAAAGCCAAGCACTGAAGAACTAATACTTTTCAACTGTGATGTTGGAGAAGACTCTTGAGAGTCCCTTGGACTGCAAGGAGATCAAATCAGTCAATCCTAAAGGAAATCAGTCCTTAATATTCATGGGAAGGTCTGATGCTGAGGCTGAAACTCCAATAGTTTGGCTACCTGATGCAAAGAATGGACTCATTTGAAAAGACCTGATGCTGGGAAAGACTGAAGGCAGGAGGAGAAGAGACTGACAGAGGATGAGATGGTTGAATGGCATCACCAACTCGATGGACAAGAGTTTGAGTAAACTCCAGAGATTGGTGATGGACAGGGAGGCCTGGCATGCTGAAGTCCATGGGGTCGCAGAGAGTCAGACACGACTGAGCGACTGAATGAACTGAACTGAACTGAGTGGTTTTCCACCCACTTGCCCTCTGCCTCTCACTACACTCATATAGGAACTATTCGGGAACAGAATAAACCAAAACTCAATCTCTTTCTAGAACCTCCCCCCTCAGTGTTCTGGAGGGACTCAAAGGGGAGTCCTTCCCACCAGTGAACAAAAGTTAAATGCATGCAGAACAGATTTCCTGTAAGACCTTAGCAGGAATATTCAGTGAAATTAATATGGTGAGATACAATGGCTCCAGAGGTAAGGAAGCCACCTGCCAATGCAGGAGACTTAGAAGATGTGGATTCAATTCTTGTGTCAGGAAGATCTCCCAGAGAAGGGCATGGAAATACACTCCAGTATCCTTGCCTGGAGAATCCCATGGATTACAGTCCATAGGGTCGCAAAGAATCAGACACAACTGAAGCGACTTAACAGGCACACATGCACATAATCATTTTCAACAATACATATGTAAGAAACAAAACCAACACAGACTGTTTAGGAGAAAAAGATTCTCAATTCTATCAGTGGTAGCAATCCTCACTAATTGTAAAAAGTGGTCTGCTTTAAAAAACAAAAGCTAACAGACTACGTATTACATCTTCATCATCCTGAGATAATCACTACTAAAATTTCACAGTGAGGTCCTCTAATTGTTTTTTTCCTGGTGCATTTTAACTGATTATTTTGTAAGAATTCAAGTTATACAGAACTTGAGAAATACATAGCATTTGCTTAAAGTAAGACCCACCTTCTTGCAGTCCAAGATGAGAAATCCACCAATCTAGAACAAAGGAAACCCCAGAAGTTCTAAAGTCATAGCCACAGTCAAGCCATTGGTCAGCACATATATATTAAGTGCCCGCTGGGCACCAGACACTCTCCCTTCAAAGCGTTCTCAACAGAGAGAAATAAGAGAGGCAGTGTTAGTACAGTAACCTTCACTGACTGCATCACCAACAGAGCATTTCATTTCTCACTTTAGAGTTGCTTCACTGCATTTAGCTTTTCTTCCAAGAACAACGATGGCTACTTTTCAAAACGAAACCACTCTACCAACTAAGTATTTCTGTTTGGTTTTACTTTTGCCCAGGACAAAAGGATAGTATTCCCCAAAAGTAAATCCAACGCACCATTTCTAATAAAGCATAAAATAACTAAAATAATTTTAAATGACATTTCTCTTGCTTATTCCTCAATCAGAGTTTCTGGGGGAGAACAGTCAGGTCCAAGTCTCTTGTATACTCTACTATCTTACCACCAAAGGAAGAAGAGACAGGATAAAGGAAATGAAAATAAGACAAGTGAGGTAGCCAACGGGCTCTTGTTAGAAATAGTTATCGAAATGATGAATTTAGTATGAAAAAACTGTTGAACACTAGATCAGAGATCTATTACCTTTTTGAACATCAGGAACCAGTTTCATGGAAGACAGTGTTCCCACAGAGTGGGATGGATGGTTCCACAGGGTGGATGGTTTCAGGATGATTCTTACAAGGAGCACCCACCCTCGATCCCTTGGATGCCCATTTCACAGCAGACTTTGGGCTCCTACAAGAATCTAATGCTGCTGTTGATCTGACAGGAGGCAGAGCTCAGGCGCTAATGTGAGTGATGGGGAGTGGCTGTAAATACAGAGGAAGCTTCACTCGCTCACCGCCTGCAGCCACGTGTTGTGAAGTCAGCCCCAAGCTGCCTTCCCCCCACCTTCTGCTCCCAGGAATAAAGTCACAGAGAGAGGCACCGAAGATGCTATGTGCCCAGCCCTCTGGCCGGCCCCCTCTGGAAGGGACAAGATCAGAGCTGTAACAGAAGTTCCAGAACCACCTGAACTGTATTATGGTCCTACATCCATAATGTCTTACCGGTTCTGCTGAATCAAAGAAGCAATTGAAAGATAAACATGAACTAAACTGTCAGTGTCATTCAAAGCTTCTCCTTTTTCCCAGGTGCAGATTATTCTCCTTTTGGGGCAAGAACAGTTGTCCCCTCAAATCATGCTCTCAATAAAATTCTGAAAACTTCTCTGGGGGAACACGGGGCAGAGTTAGTCACCCCTGAAGCCGGCTCTGCGGCGACAGTAGATTCTATCATACACTCGGTTGGCCATGATGGGCGTGAGTTGGGGGTGGGGGCAGAAGCTGTTTCCACTTTGGTTGTTGAGTGGATTAAGCCTGGAAGAATGTGACTCAAGTTGGGGGCCCCCTGCCCTCTGCACAGGCCGGAAGTCACGCCATTTCTGCGGCATGAAGACATTTGGCAAGGCTTAGGCTGGAACAAGTGCTCCTGAATCCCTGTGCGCTGGCTACAGGTGTTCTAGCCGGAGCAGCCTTCCAGGGCTGTGGAACCTGGTGGGTCCAATCCCAAGAAGGCAGCATCTAAAAATCAAATGACTTTGCTTTTGGTCTGGCAGGAACACCCGTCACCAGGCTGCTCGACTAGCGTGGACAGCCTCTTAGCTGAGCTTTACAAGTGAAGTGTGTCTGTCACACATTTGTAACTCGGTTTGTTTTTATGGGGCCAGATCCTTCGGCTCTGGATACAGGAAGAACTCTTTCCTAGAGCTTCAGAGGATGAGTATCAGGGATCTGAGGGTTAACCTTTGCGAGCAGGAGTGTTTGGTTCCTTATAGAACATTGCCACGGGGCTTTGGAAATCTTGCATTCCTGCATTTGGGGAATGGTGTTCGCTTAACCTTAAGTGGTATAGGCAGGATGAGCTCTGACCAGCCCTGGTTCCTGGAGGAGCTCATTGAGCCACAGAGAGGGTAAATTGTGAACCTGGGGTAGAAGCGGCAGGGCAGAGTCAGGGAGAGAGCACCATGGCTGCTGGAACACCCACCACTCCCTGAATATCTTTGACGCCAGCATTTGATGCCACTTATGGCATGGATTTACTGGTTAGGGTCAGGATATCCTCGTAGACATCTGTGTGGCTTTTAATTCACAATTATGAGAGGTTTAAGCTGTAACTGTGGGAACAACACTATGCATAACAAAGACCCAAACATAACCCTAAGTAATAGTTGCTTTCATAGTTCTCCCACGGCCCTGTGCTTTTTTTCTGTTATGCAGAACTTAAGACTCCTCCTTGAATTGTAGCTGTTGTATGTGTACTATCACCCATTCTTTTTTTTTTTTTTAATTTTTTTCTATCACCCATTCTACACGGAAAGCCCCTTAGGGACAGAAACCATATTTCAATCATTTTTGCAGCAAATATGGGACATTGAAAAGGATATAGCCTTTGATATCAAATCGGCTTGTGTTTCAAGGTTGGTGGCCCTTGTATGATTTAATTAACTTCTCCAAGCCTCAGTTTACTTATGTGTAAAATGGGAATAACACCCTCATCATCAATTATTGGTTCCTTTTTTTGTTTAGCACCTCCTCCCCCAGCCCAGTGTCCACTCGGTGTTTTCAGGCAAGTGACAGACACTTGAAATATCTGAACTGCATTCCTTAAAAGAAGCAGCTAATATTTTCCAAAAAAGAAAGAAAGGCTCTATTTAACAATCTTACATATGAATGGGTGAAAGAGAGAACTCAGAAACCCAGTGAACTCCCTGAGGCCATAGAACACAGTAGCAGCAGGTATTGGGTTAAAATCAAGACTCTTGAACCTTAAGAAGCTCTTCAAGGTCATCTGAAGTGTCCCCTGAATGTACGATTACGAAGTAAGCCAATTACTTACTTCCTCCTGGCTCATCAGGAGAGAGAAGGGAGCAAGCAGAGGGCAGAGCTTCTGGAAACCTTATCAGAGCTCAGGCAGTTCCCCAACACACCACACACCAGCAGCAGGGACACCGTCAAAGGCATTAGGAGAAAACAGAGGCAAGTTCTACAATGCCTGGAAGGTCCAGACTCACCTAAAATAATTCTATCCCAAAGCAGTCTCTCTCTGTGTGGGCTTCCCAGGTAGCGCAGTGGTGGGGGGTAAAAAAAAAAAAAAACGCCTTCCAAAGCAGGAGACGCTAAAGACCCAAGTTTGATCCCTGAGTTGGGAAGATTCCCTGGAGAAGGAAAGGCAACTCACTCCAGTATTCTTGTCTGGAGAAATCCATGAACAGAGAAGCCTGGTGGGCTACAGTCCTTGTGGTTGCAAAGAGACAGACGCGTCCCAGCAACTGAGCATTGGAAAAGAGGAAATGTCTTGATCAGTGGTCCCTGGTGTTGGTGAGGATGTGTGTGTGTGTGGGGGGGGGGGGGGGGTGCAGACATTTCCCATGCCTGCTCCTATCAGTGGACCTTTCCCCCGCTCTGGCACCATGGAAAAAGAACTGTCCATACCTCCCGCCGGAGGACTCGCCTCTGGCGGAAACGTTTCCAAGGAGCCGGAAGTGCTGCGGAGAGATGGAATTGAGTGGGAGGCAAAGTACATTTGTCATTAATTAGAAGGAGACGATCTGAGGCAGGCTCCCCTGCGGGACTCGTGAGTGACGGGCTGATGGGAAGTTGCCCCTGTGGGCACCTCGAGATAGTTCCAAGTATCTTTCGGAAACAAAGTAGGAACCCGAGGTGATGACGGAGATCGGGTCCCCACTCCCTGAAGGTCATGCCCTCCATGTGTCACAACATAACAGCAACCAGGCAGCAGGTGGCAAGCCTGCCACGCTATCCACCCACCTCACCTGTGACTCTGAACTTTCCAAAGTACTTTTCAGGGACGTTTTGGAAATCCCACCTAAACACACTCCTCACCTCTCAGCAATGACAGCTGACACAGAAATGGCTTGGTTCTGTAAGTGCTCTTTCTTCAGTATTTACCTGAAACTCAAGGAAGCCTTCTAAGTGTTTCCTAAGAGATACATTTGTAAATAAGCCTGGTCCCTCTCAGGCTGAAGCATCTATGATTCCGTTGTTCTTAAGATTGTAAGTTGAAGAAAGGCAAAGCTAAGACTCTTACAGGGAGAAGGACTTGTGGACTGGGAAGGGGCCAAGGAGCTGCAAGGCTGGAGCCCAGCCTCATTCCCAGAGAAAGCGGCAGCCTCCCCCTGCTGGCTGCTGGGAGGGCAGAATGTTCCCCAGAAAATCCAGAGCAAGGGCTTCCCCCTTGGCTCAATAGTAAAGAATCCCATCTGCAACCAAGAGACTTGAGTTAAATCCCTGGGTCGGGAAGATCCCCTGGAGGAGGAACGACAACCTGCTCCAGTATTCTCGCCTGGAAAATTCCAAGGACATAGGAGCCTGGTGGGCTGCGGTCCATGGGGTCACAAAGAGTTGGACACAACGCAGTGGCTAAATAGCAGCAGTATAATTATAAAACAGCACAACAGTTACACATGCTTTAGTGTGAATTAATGTAAACCGGGCACTTTTTTTTTTCTGTTTTGGAGATGAAAAAGACAAGAAGCTCTTGTACAAAAGAAGGCAAAAAATAGAGAAAATAATATTAATTGTGTTCTATATATGTCATTATGTCTACAGATAAGGAAAGTGAAGCTAACACATTCATGACAGTTGGACCATAAAGAAGGCTGGGCGCTGAAGAATTGGTGCTTTCAAACTGTGGTGTTGGAGAAAACTCTTGAGAGTCCCTTGGACTGCAAGGAGATCAAACCAGTCCATCCTAAAGGAAATCAGTCCTGAATATTCATTGGAAGAACTGATGCTAAAGCTGAAGTTCCAATACTTGGGCCACCTGATGCAAAGAACTGACTCATTGGAAAAGACCCTGATGCTGGGAAAGATTGAGGGCAGGAGGAGAAGGGGGCAACAGAGAATGAGATGGTTGGATGGCATCACTGACTCAGTGGACATGAGTTTGAGTAAACCCGGGAGTTGGTGAAGGACAGGGAGGCCTGGTGTGCTGCGATTCATGGGGTCGCAGAGTTGGACACGGCTGAGCGACTGAACAATAACAACACAGAACTGATCAAACTACAATTACAAAATAGTGTATGTCCTTTTCCTGCAAAAAGGACAGAAATGTCCAAGGTTAGTTCTGCCAGCTTCACAATTTTCCTCCTCACAGAGCTTAGACGGTGTCCTGCTTGCCCTCAAGTCATCTTTCCACTTCGCCCACAAGGTGGCAGCATTTCTCCAACGATACAGTCGTCAGCAATGAACGCTGAAGGAATTGGCAGATCTAACTGGAAGTAGAAATCAGGGGATAACTAATATGAAACATATAAAAAGGAAAAAAACTCCAAAATTGTGATTGTGCACTATTGAAATAAAGGCTTTCAAACCGTACGTTCAAATGTAATAGCCTCCAGCCTTTCTGCAGCTTAGAAAAATTTAATTCATAGCCAACTTTTTTAGCACTGCCTTCTTCCACCACTTGATGGGGATAAAGACCCCTTCAACATCTAATTCTCATTTTCTTTTTTGATAGTTGGTAATTCTGCACACTACTAGGTATAAAATAGATAACAAAGACCTACTATATCGCACAAGGAACTATATTCAGTTTTTTGGTCATGCCATGTGGCATGTAGTATCTTAGTTCCCTGATCAGGGATGGAATCTGGTCCCTTTGTTGGGAGCTCAGAGTCTTAACCACTAGACCGCCAGGGAAGTCCGTATATTCAGCATCTTGTAATAACCTTTAATGGAAAAGAAGGCTGAAAAATAATACATATGGGGACTTCCTTGGTGGTCCAGTGGATAAGACAGCATTCCCAATGCAGGGGATGCAAGTTCAATCTCTGGGAACTAGATCCCACATGCTGTAACTAGAGAGCTCCATGCCACGACAAAGACTGAGACAGCCAAATAAATAATTAAAAAAAAAAAAAAGAATGTATACGTATTCCTGAATCACTTTGTGAGACATTTGAAACTAACACAACATGGTAAATTAAATATACTTCAATTAAATTTTTTAAACAAAGAACTCCAAAAGTCCATCAATCCGTGCTTTATCCATGGTTCCCAGCCCCATTCCATTCAAGATGCTGGGAGCAGGTTGCCCCATCTTTCAGGAGGCCCTTCACCTCTCTGGGAGCTGTCCTCGGGAGCTAGCATAGGGTTCTCAGGCACACTTCCCCTGTGCTTGGCCTATTACAGTTAGTAATTTTCCACCTTTAATCCACATCCCTCCAGAATTAACAGGCTTCCCAGGTGGCTCAGTGGTAAAGAATCTGCCTGCCAAGGCAGGAGGTGCAGGAGACTCGAGTTCGATCCCTGGGTCAAGAAGATCCCCTGGAAAAAGAAATGGCAACCCACTCCAGTATTCTTCCCTGGGACACCCCATGCACAGAGGAGTCCATGGGGTCAGAAAGAGCTGGACACGACTGAGCAACTAAACAGCAACAACAGCCAGAACTAGCTAAGCCTTCTTGGGTCCCTCCTCCAAATAGTTCCTGAACTTCCAACTCCTTCCCGACTCCCATGACCCTGCATTACCATCATTCCTCACAGGTTTTTAGGCGCCAGCCCTGTGCAATGCAGTTCCTATCCCACTGTATCTGGTGGTGCAAGAAGCCCTCAGACACCTCCTTGAAACTGAGTCCATACCTTGGGCACTCTTTGTGAGACCAGCCTTAAGCTTTCAGCAAGCCTTTGCGCCATGTCTGCCCTCCGTGTGGGTTTACTGAATGAATGCGTCATTGTGAAAAGGCCATTTCCTTTGCTTCAATGATGCTGATGATGAATTTCCCCAGAAGAGGCATGTTGTCAGTACGTCTGCTTTGACATGGACCTTGTACTGGCCCTGGTAACCCAGGAAGATGGATGCTGCATGGGTAAGTCAGTGTCACATGGGAGAAGGGAAGAATTTGTTTCTGGGAGTACTATGAGCAGCGTGCTGATTGGGACACAACCCTTAGTGGGCTTTCACAGTGGGGGTGACCTCCCTCCACGCTGAACCTTCATCCCTCTAGGCTGGCATGCTTCTGGGACCGACAGTCAACTAGAATGCAATGCCGACCCTTCTGTGGATATTTTTCCCTGAGATGAGTTAAATTATACATCAAGATGCTATCGGTGTGGGGCTTTTTACCAATAATTTCTTGGCTGAATGTTGAATGGAGAGGACTCAGGAAGACCCCTCAAGAAATGAAGGAAAAGTTAGAGGCTGGGACCTGCTGAGCCAGGAAACCTGAAGAGGTGGCTTCTTTATAGCTCTTTAAGTATTTCAAGTTTGTTGATGAATGAATGAATGAACGAATACGAGTTGTCCTCAGAGAAAGGAAGCAGGCTTCTTGATATCATGTCAATCTCGACTCTTTTTTTTCTCCCGTAACTGTAATTAAGGGTGCTCTGTTTTTCTGTTTTTCTTTTTTTGTCTACCGTGTTACTGATCAGATTGTATCTTCGTGCTGAACAAGGCAATGACTTCTTGGCATTCACTTCATACACATGGGTGTTTGTAGACAGTTATCATCTTATTAGTCACTGCCTAGTTAGTTCTGCTTTCATGTTTCCACATAAATGAATCCCTCCCACTCCCTCAGTCATGTCTGTCCTTACTCTCTGATCTTCTTCCAGTATTTCCATCTCTTTTGGGCCCCAGAGCTTCACACTGACAACTTATTGTTTCAGGTAAAATACTTCCAGAGTTACCCAGAAGAAACATAGGGTGTGCACGCTCAGAGGAGAATTAACTCTTTCAATACAGTTTCAAAGTTGGAACCAGAAACAAAAAAAAACTTCGTTATGGAACACCTTAGGGACCCCCTAGTGGCTCAGATGGTAAAGAATCTGCCTGCAATGCAGGAGAATCAAGTTCGATCCAGCCCTGGGTCAGAAAGATGCCCCGGAGAAGGGAATGGTTACCCACTCCAGTATTTTTGCATGGAAAACTGGGGGGCTACAGTCCGTGAGGTCACAAAGAGTTGGACACAACTGAGTGACTAACACTTTCAACACTTTATTTGTACAAAATGTCCAAACTGGTTTTAGAGTGCTTGACTCTTTGCCGGCTCTACACATAACAGAAATCTTGAAAGTGCCTCTACCATATATTATAATACATTTAATATCTCTGTCCTCATCATACTTAAACTTTACAACAGGAATGATAAACTTTTGTAAAAGGAGATGAAACGAGATTCAAGGAGAGCAGAGTAAACAGGATGAAAATCACAGGACAAGGTCTTAACCATTTACAGGAAGAGAGTGTCCTCAGAAAGCCCTGGCAAGAAGTCACAGTGGATGCGGATGGAGGTAAGTTAGAAGGGAGGGTGGGGAGTAGACAGAGGAAGATGGAAGTTGGGTTGGGGTTTCCCCGTTGACCTCAATTTTCTTGGTGTATCAGGAGGCAAGTTCGTCAGCTGAGAGTGAATAGGAGTGAGGGTGGAAGGGGTTTTGAAAGGGAAGGCTGAGCAGTGGGGGAGAGAGAGATGGATTGGGAGTTTGGGGTTAGCCGATGCAAGCTGTTCTATGTAGGATGGATAAGCAGGAAAGTAGAACACAAGGAACTGTATTCAATGCCCTGTGATAAATCACAATGGGAAAGAACATGAAGAAGAATTCTTTTTAAAAAGTGACGGCTGGACCGACCACAGGAAGAAGGAAGCATTGAGAGCTCACCTGAGTCTGGAGACCCTAACCTGGAAGTGGCTTCCATCTCTAATCCCACAGTTTCCTTCTCCAGCCGGTGACAGCTTCCATACTTGTTCACTCAAAGTGTTAAACATTCCTGATCCATCCTCACTGCTGCTCTCTTGGTACAAGGTTTCACCATTTTTCACCTTTACCCAATCGTTTCCTACCCCCCATCTCCTGTCGCCAATCTTCCTTTTTTTTTTTGTCCAGCTGCTACAGAGACATCTCTTGCTGCTCAATCTGATCATGACTCCATGGCTTAAAAGGCTGCCACAGCTCCCTTGACTATGGAATAGAAATCATGTCCCTTTCCTCAGCATACGAGATTTTGGTAAACTGAAGAATGGCAACAAAATTGTCCCTCCCCTGGATGCGTGCACCTTTGCAAAGTGACTTTGCCGTTCTTCCCATCGAGAGATGGAGTCAATTTCTCCACCCCTTCTTCTTGGACTTGCGATTTGCTTTGACTATTGGGACAACAGCAAAGCTGATACATGCAGAGGCTTTAAAAGCTCTCTCTTACCCTTCTTTGAAAACTTCAGACGTCCGTGTGAATAAATCAGTGGGTGACAGACCACACAGAGCAAGGGTCCAGTCATCCTAGACATTCCAGCCATCATCAACCAGCCAAACCACGGACACATGGACACAGCCTGGACCAGCAGAAGAACTTCCGAGCTTGGATCACCCCAGATTACTGATCCACAGGTTCATGAGCCACCACCACTGAGTTTTGGGGTGACTGATAATCAGAACCAGGGTCAGGGAAGTGAGGCCCCAGGGTGCAAAATGTAAAGAGGACTTCACTTGTACCTCCATGACCCTGAACATGAAGCTCTTTAAATTGTGTGCCCGAGGTGCCTTACTCACGCCCTCCTCTCACCTTAGGCCTGGTCCTACATAGTTGGGTACCCAGCTACGCATAATGAGGGCTTCCCAGGTGGCACCAGTGTTAAAGAACACACCTGCCAATGCAGGAAACTTAAGCCATGGGTTCGATCCCTGGGTCAGGATGATGCCCTGGAGGAGGAAATGGCGACACACTCCAGTATTCTTGCCTGGAGAATCCCATGGACAGAGGACTACGGACTCTGTCCACAGGGTCACAAAGAGTCAGACATGACCGATGTGACTTAGCACACATGCATAATGATACTAGGGTCTTCTCAAATTGGTTCCTTGGCCACTGGTCCTTTAATCTCCCTGCCATGTCCTATGACATGTGTCTGAGTACCCGAGACCTATGACATATTGCTCTGTACATCCGTGACAACTCTTGGGCACCCAGGTCAGGTACCTCCCAAAACGTTTATAGCAGATTCAGAAGTATGCTGATACACAAAGTTCTGCTCAGGCAAAAAGTTGGTGATGATTAATTTAGACTAGCGATTCTAAACCTTGAATTCTGTACCAGGAAAGTTTGAGAAAATCTGTCAGAGAACAAAAGTATGCATCCATTAATTCCTGCTTAGGAGACCCTCAGGGCACCCTGGAATCCTGAACGGCCTTCCATCACGCATCAACATACTACAGTACTTTTTCTTAGAATTACTTGAGATTCTTGTGTCTCCTGATCCTGCTGGAATTTGTTTTCACTTGGTGCCACAAAACTCTACACCCCCAGCTCTTTAGCCTTTTTGGCTAAAGGGTTGGATTCACCCTTTGTGTCGAGAAATACTGCGTCTATTTTTCTAAGCGCACATCACTTTTGTACCTTCACTCAGCTGATTCTTTGGCTAGCTCCCTTCCATGTCTCTGGGCTTCCCTGGAGCTCAAATGGTAAAGAATCTGCCTGCAATGCAGGAGACCTGGGTTTGATCCCTGGGGTGGGAAGATTCCCCTGGAGAAGGCAATGGCAACCCACTCCAGGATTCTTGCCTTGAGAATCCCATGGACAGAGGAGCCTGGCGCGCTACAGTCCATGGGCTCGCAAAGAGGCGGACATAACTGAGCGACTTTCACTTTCACTTTCACAAAACTCTGAGAGTGAAACCAGATTGCCAGAACCATGAGATCCTTTAACTCTATCTCACAACCTTGCTCCAGTTTCTGCCTGCTCTGCAGCTGGTGGCTTCCTCCTCCCTCCCAGCACCCATGACCCTGGAGATGCTGTGTATTTTCTAGTACGCTAAGGAGTTTCATCCCCTCCCGCTGCCCATCCATCAGGGAAGCCCATTACCAGTGACAGATTGGTGTGGAATTACAGAAGCCCAGCTCTTTCACTTCAAGGAGGACGAACACTGAGGTGTCATTTATGCTCCAGAGCTCAGGCTGGATCTGGGACTTCACTCTTGCTTGGCTCCTTCCCATCTTTGGGTTTCCCTGGTGGCGCAGACAGTAAAGAATCTGCCTGTTGTGTAGGAGACCTGAGTTTGATCCCTGGGTTGGAAAGATCCCCTGGAGGAGGAAATGGCAACCCACTCCAGTATTCTTGCCTGGAGAATTCCATGGACAGAAGAGCCTGGATGGTCACACAGAGTCAGGCACAACTGAGCGACTGACAGTCATACACTCCCTCCCATCTTCATATGATATCCTGAACTCCCTTACCAGCTTCTCCTGGGAATGCTTCCCTTGCATGTATCCCCCTGCAAAACTCATACTTGTGGTTCCAAGTTATGCTTCATGATCACTGCTGTGAAGTGTCCCTGACCACCTAAGGAGAATCAATCACTCCTTGCCCTGGGCCGGTGCTGACTTCTCCAGCAACTTCAAAGCTTTGCATTTAAGCCGTTCAACAAGTCACTGAGCTGTCTCTCTGACTGGTCAGTGAGCACTTTGAAGGCAGGGGTATGGTTCTATTACCATCCATGAGAATATCTCCTGAAACCATTAGGAACACAGGACATATCTGTTCATTAGAAAATTCTTTCCATTGACTTGAAATCTGTATCCTTGTGATTTTCAATCTGGGGCCCTAACTATTCCTTGTTACACCATAGACGGAAAGCTTCTGGTGGTGGTTATTTCTCACCAAGTTATCCCTTAGGGCTTAACTACTCTGGGTCTGGCCAAAGTTTCACATGTCTTGGATTCCTAAAACTTCACTATCTTTATCACTGTCTTTTTGGTGCTCCTGAGTTTATAATAGTCCCTCTTAAAGCCTCAGAAGCAAAGACAATAGGATGACAAAAGAATAAGGTGACAAAACTACAGATGTGGTTTAGCAGCACAGATGGTCAAAAACCTCTAGTCCTATATCCAGATGCAGGATTTTTCTCTTTTTTTAGATTCTATTATTATTATTTTTAAATTTTTATTGAAGTATAGTTGATTTACAGTGCTGTGTTAGTTTCAGGTGTACCACAAAGTGGATCATGTGGCATGCAGGATCTTTGTTCCCCTACCAGGGTTTGAACCCACCCTCTCTGCTTTGGAAGCTTGGTGTCTTAACCACTGAACCACCAGGGTAGCCCCAGGATTTTTCTAAGTGAGATTGAGATGGCTGCTAAAAGCAGCTGCATGATGCCACACTATTGGTCCATTGGAGAGAGAGGTCAATTTAAATCCCTGGGGCCCTTTATCTGAGCTTTTGTAAGACACATTCTCTTTCCTTACATTTATAAGAGTGAGTTTTGAACCTAACTTCAGCCAGTCAAGTTTCATCTGATTTAGTTTTATTCCTTTTTTTCCTCTTTTTTCATCTGTACCCCACCGCTTGTGGGATCTTAGATCCCCGACCTGGGTTTGAACCCAGGCCCTCAGCAGTGGAAGTGGAATCCTAACCACTGGACTGCCAGGGAATCCCCAGGTTTTATTCCTTATTGCAGCAAAACAGAAATGTTTTGAATGTTGATGCCACATCAGTTTTGTGACCTTTTCAATCTTCATGCCAGTCAGTGATGAAAATGAGAGTGGACCAGGATCGTGTGGGAATGCTGTCATTCCCTGCCAGACCGGTATCCAGGCAACGCTGACATCCATCTATAGTCTGTGGGGACCGCTGTGCAGTGAGCTCTGAATTCTGTGCTGGCAAAGGTCTGAATTTATTCACCCATAAGATAGCATGAATACTTATTTTAAAAATTGCCAGAATCAATTGTTCTTGTATCTTTGAAATCTTCCTAATCTATGGAGCAAAATCATAGCGCAATTAAGAACATGAATTTAGAGTCTGCCATAGATAAATCTGAGTTGTGCCACTCAGTTTTGTGACATTAAACAAGGTGCTA
The DNA here is from genome assembly GCF_033118175.1 of Dama dama. Lineage (NCBI taxonomy): Eukaryota > Metazoa > Chordata > Mammalia > Artiodactyla > Cervidae > Dama > Dama dama. The sequence goes on along the minus strand of NC_083686.1, from coordinate 20,490,053 downwards.
ACATCTCTATGCCGCGGCTTCTCTAACACTTCAGTAGAAGTAAGAATGGTTTCCATTGCATAAGATCATTGTAAGTAAATAAGTTTATTGTATCCAGAGTTAACAGAGAATCTAGCACATAGCAGGTGGCTCAGTGGTAAAAGAATCTGCCTGATGATGCAGGAGACACAAGAGATGCAAGTTTGATCCCTGGGTCGGGAAGATCCCCTGGAGAAGGAAATGGCTACCCACTCCAGTATTCTTGCCTGGGAAATTCCATGGACAGAGGAGCCTGGTGAGCTGCAGTCCATGGAGCCACAAGGAGTTGGACACAATTGAACACACAACACACACACGTAACATATCACAGTCAAATTCCATACATGCTATAAAAAACTAATGGAAGCATTGGGGAGGGGTTTGGTGCTTAGGGGAAACAGTTATGATCACTAATTCATCATGTGGAGGGGAGTTCTTCCCACACTTACCAAGCAATTCTCCAACACTAACTGGAGGTCCTACAGCTCAACTGAACTCTGAGTTAGATCCCACAGGCTAAGGGCACAGTTCTACAAGACCTCCCACCTCCCCTACATCAGATGCCAATCACAAGTATGGACTATTACCTGTATTTCTGACCTATTGGCTATATTTTGAAAATTTCCACAGCCTCCCCCTTGGGTTTGACTAATTTGCTAGAGCAGCTCACAGAACTGAGAGACATATTTACTTGCTAAATCACCCGTTTATTATGAAACGATAGAACTTGGGAAGAGCCAGAGGGAAGAAATTCTGAGGTTAAGGTCCGGGGAAGGGAGATTAGTGAACTGTACACTGGTTTCTCAAGCGCCTGCTGGGAAATGAAGTCACTTCCCCTCACATTTCACCAGACAAAGCCACCACTGGCCTCTGCCTAACTTCAAAGATGATGATGGGAAATGCAACCCAGCACATGCCTAAGAATTCGAGACATGGAAGTATTTGGTGACTAGCCCCAGTGACTACTGCTGATGAGAAAATCAGGAGTGTTTTTGTTTTCATTTTTTGGACATGACCATCCAAGTGGAGGTGGAGTGTACATGTCTGAGCCCCAGGGGACAGTAAAGGGTGGACCCAGGCTTGTGGAACTGAGAGTTTATATTACAGGAAGCTTTATTTAAGGTTAAGAAGTCAATGGTGAAGGATGAATTAGGAGTTTGGGATGAACAGATGCATACACAATGTACATATAAAACATAGATAAACAGCAAGGACCCACTATTTATAAGTCCCTATATAACACTGCTGCTGCTGCTGCTAAGTCACTTCAGCCGTGTCTGACTCTGTGTGACCCCATGGACAGCACCCACCAGGCTCCTCTGTCCACAGAATTCTTTAGGCAAGAATACTAGAATGGGTTGCCATTTCCTTCTCCACTATATAGCACAGGGAACTATATTCAATAGCTTGTCTGAAAAAGAATATGTATATATATATTATTATCCTGCAAATGGGGATGTCACCAGGTAGCAGAGGATTTTAAAGCAACTGGATTGAAGGAAGTCGCCACTGCAGTGATGTTAAAAAAAGGAGTCCCCGATCCCTGGGTATTTGAAATGGAGGAGCAATTAGCAAAGGAGACTGAGAAGTAGCCAGTGAGACCGATTTGATAATAAATATTTTTTTCTCTTTGCATTGACTTTGTGCTTGCTCTCCCATATGCTGATATTTATTTTTATAACAGCTCTTTTCTTGAACTCCTGAAAGATAGAGTGCCTTATATCATTTGACTTTTAGCATCTGCATTCAAAACCTGGGGGTGGCCTCAGACCAATTCATTGCAAAGAGAAATTCAACATTGAACCAGCAGTATAGGAGAAATAATTGACTACAGGTCAGGAGAGGAAATCTTAACTTTCAACCCTGTCACAAATTTGTTAAACACTAGCCCCAGGTCACATAAATCCTCTGGACCACAATGTATGCATGTATGAGAGGTATATTATTTCCTCCTTAGTCCTTTCTGACTCTACCATTTGGCCCACATAGTCCATGTCACCTTGGTTTGGAACTTAGGTCTAGATCGCATCAATTTCCACGATATGTATTTAACAACATTCGCTGACTTGTGCAAACTTTTCAAGTTCCCTATTCATTTCACACTGATTAAGATTGGAGCAGTTGAAGGTAATCAACAAATAAAATATGGAACCCTAAAAAGATGTTTGGCAATAAAATGGAATGAGTAGTTTCAGAGTTCAAGGTAAAATGTAGGAAGGATTACCTAATCCCTTTATAAACCTCCTCCTTATTAGAGGGGTTTAATTAATGTCACAACACTAATTAATGGCAGACTCCAACTAACATATAATTTAATCATAAAAGAGACAGACGGTTAGTTTTCTAAGACGGCTGTAGGAAAGTACCACTAACTGAGTGGCTTATACAGAAATGTATGACCTCTGGGGTCTAGAGGCCAGAAGTCTGAGATGCAGGTGTTGGCTAGCCTATGGTCCCTCTGAAGACATCAGAGAAGGACCTGCTCTCAATCTCCTACTTTCTGGAAGTTCCTTGGCTTGTGGCAGCATAACCCCATCTTTACACGGCAATATCGAGGGAAAGTTACGACCAACCTAGACAGCATATTAAAAAGCAGAGACATTACCTTGCCCACAAAGGTCCATCTAGTCAAGGCTATGGTTTTTCCAGTAGTCATGTATGGATGTGAGAGTTGGACTATAAAGAAAGTTGAGTGCCAAAGAATTGATGCTTTTGAACTGTGGTGTTGGAGAAGACTCTTGAGAGTCCCTTGGACTGCAAGGAGATCCAACCAGTCCATCCTAAAGGAAATCAGTCCTGAATACTCATTGGAAGGACTGATGCTGAAGCTGAAACTCCAATAGTTTGGCCACCTGATGCGAAGAACAGACTCATTTGAAAAGACCCTGATGCTGGAAAAGATTGAAGGCAGGAGGAAAAGGGGACGACAGAGAATGAGATGGGTTGGATGGCATTGCTGACTCAATGGACATGAGTTTGGGTGGACTCCGGGAGTTGGTGATGGACAGGGAGGCCTGGCGTGCTGCAGTCCACGGGGTCGCAAAGAGTCGGACACGACTGAGCGACTGAATTGAACTGAACTGAACCCTCTGTGTGTCTGTGCCTGTGTCCGCATTTCCCCCTTTAGAAGCGTATCAGTTGTATTGTTTTAGAGCCCATACTAATAACCTTACTTTAACTTGATTTTCCCTGAAAAAGACCCTCTCTCCAAATACGGTCCCATTCTGAGGTACTCGGACCAGGAGAGCATGTAGGGACGAATCCTAGGTACCAGGACTCCAAGATATCTTTTGGGGGGGGATAAAATTCAGCCCATAACACAGACAACTGCTGCCCTCAGCCTCAACTCCCCTTCATTCTCAAAGACACTCACAATGTCAATCACCTTCCCCCAGGGCTTTTATCTCTGCCTCCTTGACGTTTGATGAACCTATTTCCTCCTCTCTATCTTCCCTGTTTGGGCCCATATCCTCCTAATTTATTGTCTGGTCTAAGACAAGAATCACCTACCCAGCCCCTGCAAGTTATTCTTATAAGATCATCCCTCCCCAACCCACCTCTCCATCCTCCCCACCCCTCCCCACAGCACCTATTTGTCCTCTGCTGAGCAGCCCTGAATGTTCATTGGAAGGACTGATGCTGAAGCTGAAACTCCAATCCTTTGGCCACCCTATGCAAAGAACTGACTCCTTGGAAAAGACCCCGATGCTGGGAAAGATTGAAGGCATGAGGAGAATGGGACAATAGAGGATGAGGTGGTTGGATGGCATCACCGATTCGATGGACATGAGTTTGAGCAAGTTCCAGGAGTTGGTGATGGACAGGGAAGACTGGCGTGCTGCAGTCCATGGGGTTACAAAGAGCTGGACACAACTGAGCAATTGAACTGAACTGAACTGAACTGAGCAGCCAGTATTTTCTTGCTAAAATGCATGTTTGACCTTGTCACCTCACTGCTAAAAATCCTTCAGTGGCTCGGCATAGACCTTTTGGATAAAGTGCCATTTCTCAGCACAAATCTCCAACCTTTCCTCCTTCTGGATCCTGACGACCTCTCAAGCCTCAGCTTAAACCCTAATTCACATGTAACAAACACAAGGTGGTTCTTTGAATGGCATATTTTCTTTGTGCCCTTTAGGAACGCTGCTCTTAGCATCCAAGAGCCTCTGTGCCCAGTAGGAAAAAGTGCCCCATCAGGGAGATGAATTACAATAAAGCCCTCCTTTCTCAGGGTGGATGTTGCCTCAGTATAGGCTCCATATACAGCTTGGGGATGGATTTCAGTGCCAATCAGAACGAAATAATATATCCATATAGAGCTTCCTGGCCCTACACACACATCGGTAGGACCCAGGCAAACATTCATAAGGTCTCAGATTTGCATCCACAAGGAAAAGCTCTCTGATCTCCCAAGCTGATTAGTTAAGAATAGAAAATTCTATGGAAGAATTAGGGAAGATGGACTCCCAACACTTATTTCACTGCAGGATAGTTTCCTCAGGGGAAGGTGAGCTCCTTCAACCTTGGTTCTGGGTCTTAGTCATACCCCAGTATCTCAGCACTGTGCAGTATACTCTGTCCTTCTAAAATGAGATTTTTTTCCTTTTTTTCTTTTTTTTGACAAGTAGAAACTGTGAATTCAAAAGTGCTGGATTAGCTGAAAACAGCACAAGTTGCTGAGGGTGTGAACCTGGGCAGAGTCCCAGACAGGCTGACCTGCTCCGAAGGGAAGCCGCTTAGGGCCAAGGAATGGTCCTAGATTGTGGCTCTAGTCCCAGGCCACTCACCAACTAGCTTGATGGCTAGAGGAATCAATTGCTTGGTCAAACCTTTAAAGTTCTTCCAATGTATGGTTTTATAAGATCCTCTTGTCCACATTTCTCTCCTTGCTGCCTAAGTTTTTAAATTCTACTATAACTTCTAAATTCTACTCTACTGTATGCCCTAATGGGCTTCCCAGGAGGCACTAGTGGTAAAGAACCCGTCTGCCAATGCAGGAAATGTAACCCCTGGGTTAGGAAGATTCCCTGGAGGAGGGCATGGCAACCCACTCCAGTATTCCTGCCTGTTGAATTCCATGTATTGAGGAGCCTAGCAAGCTACAGTCCACGGGGTCACAAGGAGTGGGACATGACTGAAGAGACTTAGCACGCATGCACATATATGTCCTAATACTCTACCAGCTAGACAACCTACTTGAAATGATTCTGTCAATGCTCAATAGTATGAGTTGGCTTAACAAATTTAAACCTTTAAATTGCTAACTAAAATAGCAGGCCCTAAAGAAATGCACTTTTTGATTTGAAGAGAGGAGTGAGGAGAAGCTCCAGGGCACGGAGAATGTTAAGGGGGAAGGATGGGAGGTGGGGCTGTGGAAGCCTTGCTGGGAATAGTGTTGTCTGATACTAACGAGACTGAGTGGCCTCCATTCATCCCCTACCCTCTAGAGCACATGCCCACCGACCTCCTGGGGCCAAGGCCCATTCCAAGCAAGGATAATGGATAGGACTCTTCGTTAAGGCAAAGAAAAGAGACTCCATAGATACTATAGCACCTGGGGATTATACTGAAAGAGGTGGCCAAGCTTAGTGCTGCAAGAAGGGAAACCTCTTCCAGGGCCCGAAAGTGAGCTCCTGTCTAATACTCAGAAATGAATTGTCTGGGGAGACTTGCTTGAGGACAAAACAGGAGACTTTATTGGGAAGGACAGCTAGGTGGAGAACAGGAAGGTAAGGGAACCCAGGAGAACCACTCTGCCACGTGATTTGCTGTCTCAGGTTTTATGGTGATGGGGCTCGTTTCTGAATTGCTTCTGGCTGGCCCATCAGGGTCCTTCCTGGCAGCGCATGCATCACTCAGCCAAGATGGATTCCAGCGAGGAGGATTCTGGGAGGTTGGGAGCATATGCAGGCTGGTGTTTCCACTCTCCTTTTGATCTTTCCTGAACTCTTCCGGTTGGTGGTAGCTTGTTCGTTCCACATCCCTTACCAGGACCTCCTGTTTAAGATAATTAATGCAACTGGTTATCACTATGCCTGCTCGAAATGCAGGCAGTTTCAGTCAGTGGTTCCCCTGATATTAGCGGTTACAGAACTATCTTCCTTCATGCCTTCCATGTATGTTAGTTGCTCAGTCGTGTCCAGCTCTTTGTGACCCCAGGAACTGGGAACCTCCAGGATCCTCTGTCCATGGAATTCTCCAGGCAAGAATACTGGAGTGGGAGGCCATTCCCTTCTCCAGGGGGAATCTTCCTGACCCAGGGATCAAACCTGGGTCTCCGGCATTGCAGGCAGATTCTTTACCATCTGAAGGGAAGCCCCATGCCCTCCAGGTGCTAAGGCGCTTCAGTCGTGTCCAACTCTTTGCAACCCTATGGACTATAGCTTGCCAGGCTCTGTATGTCCATGGGATTCTCCAGACAAGAATACTGGAGTGGGTTGCCTTGCCCTTCTCCAGGGGATCTTCCTGACTCAGGGATCAAATCCGCATCTCTTACATCTCCTGCACTGGCATTCAGGTTTGTTTTTTTTTTTTTTTTTTACCACTAGCACCACCTGGAAAGCTTCTTGCCTTCCATGAGGGCAATGTAAAACCCTTTTCAGGTTCTTTCCAGATTAACAGAGTACAGGCTGAAAAACTACTCAAGAAAAATCCAAGAACAATTTTGCACCATACTCTGAAATCTCTGAATATTGCAAGTTCTCTTTGTAAGCGTACCTTGGTCATAGGCCTGCACCCCCACCTCCTTATAAAGTTTAAGAACAGAGCTAAGGGATCCCATTTATCCCACTGTGTAGCTGGCCATCGCAGCATGGCTGGGTTTATCTGTAAGCCAAGTGAACACCCTGAAAGAAAAAGAGCATTTTATAAATCTTAAGCCTTTGAGGGGGGCATCTAGGAACCCTGTGGGTTATCCTTATTTCCCATCTGAGTCTAAACTACCTGAAAAAGCATGCCCTCCTGCCAGCTCTTCTCTGCCCTGCACAAAGGCCTTGATAATTTTTGAATAGGTGGAGAAGGTTTGGTGATGCCTGTTTTCCAGAATTTTATAAACTTTATTTTATGGAGTTCAGTAAATTACTGTAATTAAAAATATCCTCCCTAGTTATCTAGTTCTATCCATTTCCCTAATACTAATTTTAGTAGCTAAATAGCTTGTAGTTTCCCAAGAGGACAGACTTCCTTGATTCGTTTTCTTATTAGATCTTCAGTGTCTGAATATTTCAAAAGCTCCAACACTGCTAATGCTACATCTCTTTCCAAATTCTTCCACTTGCCAAAGCTCTGTCATTTACATATCCCTCTACAGTTTTCTCTCTCTTCTGAGTTGTTTACCTGTTCCTTCCTTTGATCTTTTCTCTTTTGCACAGGTCTTCTTGGATTAGGATTCAGGGAGCATTTGTAGCCAAAGGAGAGAAGGTATCCACACTCACATGACTGGTCCATGCCCTTGCTGGTTTCTTTCTGTGTAGGACTTCCTGTAAAAGGTATGTCAAATTCAGGAGTCTTCAGAGGAGGCCTCCAATCATTTTTAAGACATGAAAATTGACAAAATGCAGAAGTGGACTCTGATCATCATGAGTCTGAGTTTTGGTCTTTTAAGCCAAATATTGACTCATTTGTAAATGACTAGGTGTGAACAGGCACTTTATCTAAGATTTTATCTATACAAACCAGCGTAACTGCCAACAGCTGCCGTGGCAAAGATATAGTCTATGCAACAAAGAATTTTTGTAGTCTTTGGTCTTTGAAAACTATGCTTTCTTCATCTAGCACCTTTGAAATCACAGAACTGGACTTGCACAAAGGGGACTTTTTGGTTTCTGGTCTGGGTAGCAATCACTCCTTACCGTAAAGAACCCTATCCCTTTGTGTGGAGTGGAACTGGAGGGGAGAGCTGAGCCTTTGTAACTTCTTTGTCTCCAATCAAATAGCAGTTATCCTCTTATCCCTTCCCTCTTCAGATACAACAAACAAAACAATAAAGAGCCAGGCAGAAAGAAGGGGTTGGCAGGGTAAATGCAGGATGCTGTATTGACTTGCTAACCCACCTCTTAGTCCAGTAAGCTGAGGAAGTGCTTTCCCAAACCACAAACTCTCAGACCATGAACAGCAGACATCAATTAATCCAGACCCATTACTTCCAGTTGAGGACACTGAGGTCCCAAAGCGGGGCAAACTTCTCCCAAAGTCCAGAAAATCTGGGGAGAGTGAGGTTTAGCCCATAGCCCTCCCATTCTTTGGGTTTCCCAGATGGCGCTATTGGTAAAGAACCTGCCTGCCAATGCAGAAGACATAAGAGATGCGAGTTCAATCCCTAGTTTGGGAAGATGCCGTGAAGGAGGGCACGGCAACCCACTCCAGTAGTCCTGCCTGGAGCATCCCATGGACAGAGGAGCCTAGCGGGCTATAGTCCTTGGGGTCACCAAGAGACTGGATCAGAATCACTCAAATTTACACTCATTTCCAAAGTCCAACTATTATAGGGGGGCACTTGGGATTTATTCAGCCCCAGTAAAGCAAAAACCCATGAAGCTCCAATTCCCAGACGGGTAACCAGCTCCAGGATTCGCCGTTTTAGTCCTGAGCACACATGAAGACCCCACACGGTTCACCTGCACGTACGAGGATCCGTAACTGCATTGTGAAAAATGAACAAGACCCACGGTCCTCCCACTGCTGTGTCTCAACCAAGTGGACGAACACTGCTGAACGGACTTTCCCACAGTGACTCATCCAGGAAAAGACAATTTCATGCTTTCATTTTCTCTGAGCAGCGTAGGTGGAAAGAGGGAAAGAAAGCAAAATTGTTTTTAGGGTAGAAAGCCCACCGATTTGGCACTCTTCAAGGAACACAAAATTTTCCTGATTATTCTGAGAAATATTAGTTCCCTGTTTCTTTACTTCTGGAAATTGTGTTCCATAGACCATTACATAGAAATCCCAACATGTTGGATTATGTGCACATTTAAACTTAAGTTTGCTAACAACTAACCATATTTTGGGGCTTCCCAGGTGGCACTAGTGGTAAAGAACCCACCTGCCAATGCAGGAGACAAGAGAGATGCAGGTTTGATGATCCCTGGGTCGGGAAGATCCCTTAGAGGAGGGCATGGCAATCCACTCCAGTATTCCACTTCAGTATTCTTGCCTGGAGAATCACACACAAGCATATTCTAAGACTGCTATCTCATGCTATCCAGAATGTGAGTACACACTTTGGGATGTTTCATTTCTCATTAGATCAAATCTTAGTGAAATGAAGGAGGGTTCAGGATTGTGGAGTGGGGTTTAAACCTGCCGAAGCCTGCTAGCACTAAAGAAGGAACTGACTACCTGTGAACATCCTCATTGCATTAAGGAAAAAAAATGCATCCTTTAAGAGAAGTTGATTCTTAAGTACAGAATTAAGGCAGATTTTTAATTAGGGTCTATTTTGCATGGATCCGGACTTATTTGCTAGTTTCAAATGACAAGCCTCTAGCCTTTAACAAAGGCAACGTTTGGATACCTGAATCTCAAATCCCAACATCTCTTCTGTTAGCACAGAGTAGTGTCAAGTGATCTTGATGACATGAAGCAGAGAACTGAATCTATTGCCTAATCTTTCAAACCCAGAAAAAAATTTTTGGCTTGACTTATCCAGGAAGTCCCCAGTTTTCTATTAAAACTCTGGAAGCCCAGGTCTGACAAAAGTCTTTCCTTTTCAAAATGTCTTAAGGGTAAAGTTAATTGAGTCGTCATCAGAATCTCTTCGAGTTCGATATGTTTAGTTAGTTTCCAGGTCACTAAGCACGTTTTTCTCCAGGAAGCAAATTCAGGAATTCCTTTGAACTCTTAGCTCCCCCCACCCCCACCCCCTGCAAAAATCAGCTTTTCTAGCCCACGTTTCTATCCCCAGCGGTCCACTCTCGATCAGAATAGCAAGACATGTCTGGAATAGAGGCAGAGGCTTTTGTTGAGACAGGCCACAGGGTAAACAGAACGCACCGAAGTGGAAGGCAAAGCACCTCCATCGTTTGTAGCTGAACATTCCTACACAGTTGAGCGACTCAGCTTCCAAAGCTGGGCTATGCTTTCTTGGGATTCTACGTGCAGGAGGCTAACGGGCAGCAGAACAGAAAGAAGCACAAGTGTGCTGAAGGTGCAAGAAGTACCAGAGGAAACAGCAGGAGTGTCAGAGCCAGGGCCAGTGGAGAGGGAAGGCTGAAAACCTTCAAAGACAGACGCGAGGCAACCCTTTTCCAATGATGTTCTTTGTTAGCTGCCAGGCGGGCTACCGCTGGGGAACCTGGGTCTGTGTCCTCAAACACAGGGGGTTTGTCCTCAAACACTAGGGACACTTCAAATCCTGAAAGGGGGCTCTCTTCCTTCCCCACCCAACTCAGATTGACGTGAGGCCTCAGCTCAGAGACCGCAGCCGAGGAATGCAGGGCGTGCCTGAACAGAACACATCGGAATCCACATCTATGGGGTGCCGTTCACACTTGTGTTTACCCAGACTTCCATCCAGCCGCAGCCATGATCCAGGCACCTAGACCCAAACCCGAGGGCGGCACCCGGAGGAGAATGGTGAATGACTGCCGCGGCTCAGTTAGTTCCTAGTTTAAACCGCTGGCTTATCTGGGCGTGAAAACAAAAGACACGCATGAGAATGGTAACTCTTTCCATGAAGAGTTTTTGTTTAAACAGCCTTATAATCTCTAAAAATCCCTAATTTGTTAAGCCTCTTATCACTTTAGGAAAAAAAAATGTTCACTAGCCCCATTTATGTATCTAATGCCACTCATTAGAGCTGACTCATTGGAAAAGACCCTAATGCTGGGAAAGATTGAGGGCAGGAGAAGGGGGTGACGACAGAGGAGGATGGGATGATTGAATGGCATCATTGACTCAGGGGACATGAGTTTGAGCAAACTCTGGGAGATGGTGAAGGACAGGGAAGCCTGGTGTGCTGTCATCCGTTGGGTCGCAAAGAGTCAGATACAGCTTAGCAACTGAACAACAACAACAATGCCTTAAATAGAACATCTTAGAGCATATTTGCAAAGTCATTGTAATGCTCAGAACAACCAGTTAAGAGAGTCGAGGTCAGCAGCAAACTTTCTTTCTGTAAAGGGCAGGGAGTAAATATCTGAGGCTTTGTGGGCCATTCTGTCTCTGTTGCAACTATAAGACCCTGGTTGGTAGCCAAAAGCAGCCGCAAGGAAGTGTGTAAGCAAGTGAGTGTGTCTGTATCCCAAAGACTTCATTTATGGATGTGGAAACTTGCATTTCATATCATTTTCATGTATCGTGAAACACTTTTTTCTCAATTTTTTCCAACAATTTTCACCTTGTGGCTCAAATAAAAGTAGATTTGGCCAGCAGCCCATCATTTGCAGACTCCCCCCCAACGTAAGTGGTTGAAAGATGGCCATTGGTGCTGTCATGGCAACACCTGCAGATGCAGCGCTCAGGGAAAGGCAGTGACGGGATTGGGAGGCAGAGCTGTGGGGCGCCCTGCTGCTCTTCGGATTCTAGGGCCAGCAACATCAGCATTCCCAGCACCCCGCCCCAGACCTACAAAATCCACACCTGCAAGTCAACAAGATCCCTGTGTTCCTCGAAAGCCTGAAGGTGATACTGAAGTCTGAGAAGGCTGGAGAGTGTGGTTTAAAGTCTGGGCTCTGAAATTAGAAGGTTTAGGTCAAGTCTTTGCATTTCTTATTAGCTACATGGCCTTGAACAAATCATCATTATTATTGAGGCACCGGCTTCCACACCTAAAAGCGTGGGGATGATGATCCATGCCAAACATTCAGAAGTGTCTAGCAAGTGATGCTTATTAAATGATGGCTCAGCGCTAAAGAATCTGCCTGTAGTGCAAGAGACCCGGGTTTGATCTCTGGGTTGGGAAGATCCCCTGGAGAAGGGAATGGCCTCCCACTCCAGTATTCCTGCCTGGAGAATCCCACTGACAGAGGAGCCTGGTGGGCTACAGTCCAAGGGTTCATAAAAAGTGGGACACAACTGAGCAACTACCACTTTCCTGTTTTCAAGACTGGGTTCAAGAAAGTCAGGATCCACACACATACTTCTAAAGGCCACTTCCCCAAGGACAAGACACATTTCCAGCCAGTCACTTGAGTTGAATGACTGAGACTCCAGTCCCCTACCACCCCTACCTCCCCCATCAATTCCATCCATTAAAGAAAAGAAAGGCATCACAACTCCAGGCCGCAGAGTGTCAAATATATTGATGGTTGTAAAAGGACAGCTTAGAGACATTTTCGGTCTGCTGAGATGGCGTGCAGTATACAGACATGCTCTGTTTTTTGAAACCATGTCATTAAGTTTTCAAATACATCTCTGTTTTGAACATGATGTCTTGTTTTTTTTTTTTTTTTCATTAGCACAGTTTACTACTCTACAGATTCTCCTAGAGTAAATAAATATAATGGCTGTTTGCAGAGCAACTACAGATTTGTTTAGATGTTTAACAAGGTGAACTATTTCACAATTAGATTGACCTCTTGAGTTAACAGCAAGATGTTTTTCATTTGTTTTGTTCACTGCTCTAGTGGGTAGGGGGCAGGGGGTAACTTTACCAATTTGTTTTCTGTTCACATGTTCAGTTGCCAACAGATTCCAAAAGGTAATGAAAAATAACAGACTGTTAAAAAATTAAATTGTAATTAGACCATGGGGTTTTTTTCTCCCAAGACCCTTACAGTCAGATAATTTAAATTTACAAGAGGAAAAAATAATACACATTGTGGAAAACTAAGTAACAAAAAAACTACTAAAAAAAATACATCCGTAGAACACAGTGGTCAGTTGTAAACAGCTCAGAAGGGCAAAGAAAACAGACAGTCGTTCTAGAACGTTACGCAGTCCAATGACAAACTCTGCCTTTTTTTTTCTAGTGGCTATTTTCCTACCACAGTGTTGAGCTTATTATATTAAATAACTTATATGGGTAAAAAGGAGTTTGCTAACCAGCAGCCAACTCAAAACCTCGTAGGAAGAGGGAAGAGGGGAATTCACAACACGGCCCGAGCTCAGGGAAACTAAGTCCGAGGTTGGCTTCCAGCCAGCCTGATCCCTCCGGGGCAACGCCACTGAGCTGCAGTTTGGGATCTAAAAGGAAGGCTTGCTTCCCCTCCCTTCTCTCCCTTTTTCTTTTAAGTTAACAAAGAAACATGGGCTTCCTAAGAGCCAGCCCTCAGCGGGGCAAGTCCCATTAGCAGCAAATGTTGAACCAAATTAAAAAAAAACAAAAACAAAAACACACACACACACACACACAAAAGAAAGCTCCATCCAGGTGCAGAGCTGTGATTCACATGGAAATTCCAGGAGATGAATCATTGCAGAGCTGGGACCCTTAGAGGATTCTTTCTCAAGTGTCCTCAGTGAACATTTCAGTCTCACAGAATCTGAGTCAATCTGTCAGCTGCGGGGAGCAAGGTCCCCATCTGCTCTTGAGGGAGCGTGCTTGCAGGGACTTCATGATTTTTTTTTGTAGCACAAGAGGCCCGAACACAAAGGCCAGCCCCTCGATGATCTATGTGATGCAGCGGCGGCGGCAGCAACAGCAGCGACCAGCAGCCTATGTGTTAAACTCTGCCCAGGAGGCTGGATCTGAGGAATGAAGAAGACATGATCAGAAGGAAGGCAGCAGATGATCTGAAGGAGGATGAAAATCCTCACCTAACGCTAGTTTTGTCTTTCCCGTGTTTGAAGCTCGATTTTTAAATAGTTTACAGTAAGTCAGACAAATATCATGTGATGTTACGCATATGAGGAATCTAAAAAAAATGATGCAAACGAACTGATGGACAAAACAGAAAAGGACTCACAGACACAGAAAACAAAGCAGGATTACCAAAGGGGAAAGCGGGGGAGGGATAAATTAGGACTTTTAGAGTAACATACACACACTGTCCATGCATGCTAAGTCACTAATCCACTGGGATTTGCTATACTCAAGTTTGGGAATTTCTCCACATCTCTAAAGTAATAAAAGTATATAGGGTCACTAAGTCGCCTCAGTAATTGTCTGACTCTGTGACCCTCTGGACTGTAGCCCATCAGGCGCCTCTGTCCATGGGATTCTCCAGGCAAGAATACTGGAGTGGGTTGCCATTTCCTTCTCCAGGGCATCTTCCTGACCCACGAATCCAACTTGCATCTCCTGCATTGCAGGCAGATTCTTTACCTCTGAGTCACGGAGGAAGCCAACATATACACACTACCGTATATAAAATAAACAACAAAGACCTATACTCAATATTTTGTAATAACCTATAAAAAATCTGAAAAAGGATATTTATATATATGCATGTGTGTGTACACATATATAAAATCGAATTGCTTTGCTATACACCAGAAACTAACACAATATTGTAAATCAACTATAATAAAAAATAATTTAAAAATAAATTTTAAAAAAGGACAGAAAAATATTAAGTGCTGAAGTCTTTCAGATTTTCTGGGAGAACTGCTAGTTCCAGTAGGTACATCATTTGAGAATTTGTTGTTGTTGTTCAGTTGCTAAGTAGTGTCCAACCCTTTAAGACCCCATGGACTGCAATGTGTTAGGCTCCCCTGTCCTTCACTATCTCCTGGAGTTTGCTCAAACTCATGTCTATTGAGTGATGCTTTCCAACTATCTCATTCTCTGTCATCCCCTTCTCCTCATGCCCTCAATCTTTCCCAGCATCAGGGTCTTTTCCAATGAGTCAGCTCTTCACATCAGGTGGACAAAGTGCTGGTGCTTCAGTTTCAGCATCAGTCCTTCCAACGAATATTCAGGACTGGTTTCCTTTAGGATTGATGGGTTTGATCTCCTTGCAGTCCAAGGGACTCTCAAGAGTCTTCTCCAGCACCACAATTCAAAAGCATCAATTCTTCAGCACTCAGCCTTCTTTATGGTCCAGCTCTCATAGCCACACATGACTACTGGAAAAACCAGAGCTTTGACTAGACAGACCATTGTTGGCAAAGTGATGTCTCTGCTTTTAATGAGCCTTAGTATCCACTTGGCATGTGTGGTTTTGCAAGAACCATGCATACTTCTTTTTTATCCTCCTTGGGGGTGCTCTGCCTTGCCCAACATCTGCAATACCCTCAATGTCATTGCCCAACAGCACAAGAGCATGTCCAGAGCTGCGGCAGACAGGAGGGAGGAGCTGGTGCTCAGCGTAAGGGCTCACACAGCAGAAGGGCGAAGAAGAAACCGCTCCAACCCTTTGTCTATTACCACGATTTGTTCTAATGATGATAATAATTCCAATGCCTCTGTACCTCATCTCTCCTCTACAAGAGGGTCAAAGAAGGCCTACATTTTCTTTTGAAACAAAATCACACAAAAGCAAATATATCTTAGATACCCTGGTTCATAAAACCTAGCCCTGATTGAGTTTAACGAAGGCTCCCAAATGACTCTGGAAAGAAGAGAAAATGGGCCTGGTACCAAAAGGCACACGCTCCCAGAGTATCTCAGTAAAAATGCACACACAGCAATTTTGGTTATAGGAATTCCATATCCTGGGCTACTTTCTTTCGCCCACTAAAGCATCTCAAGTGGTTAAAAGACAAACTTATCTACCCTAGTTTTGTTCAAAAATACTAATAGAATAAAAAAAATGTTTAAATTTGACAAACAGCAATTTTGGTTATAGTAATTCCATATCCTGGGCTACTTTCAACCACTAAAGCATCTCAAGTGGTTAAAAGACAAACTTATCTATCATAGTTTTGTTCAAAAATACTAATAGAATAAAAAAATGTTTAAATTTGAAATGATTGTAGATTACATTTCAAGTCCTAACTCTCTCTCAAACCAAAGAGGGGACCAAGATAGAGGCAATAAGTGATACTCTCAGATTTACTGAACCAACTGGTCTTTTTTATCTCAGGTCAAATAAAATTTTAGTGTTAGAACAATTCTTATCTTTTAGATGAAGAAAATGTGTCAGAGGCCTTTTTAACACACCATGGGGAAATTTCAGTTCCTCATCCCATAAAATACTGGGAGAGAAAATGAAGCACACAGTCACTGTATATCTGTCAGTATTTAAAAAAAAAAAAAAAGAGCGATAAAACTGAAGGATGGCAATGGAGATTTCGAGCCACAAAGATTCAGTAAACAAGAGATAAGCTACAGAGAGGGCTTGCAACACGCAGGCAGGGACTTCCTACAGCAAGCCCGTGGCTTTTTTCACTTAAAGCCAACATGTTTAGATTTGCACAGCAATGAAAAGCAATGAGACTCACCTTAAGGACTTCCATCTGTCTTTCTCTATATGATTTTCAGGTCCTTCACTTTCATAGGAAGCCAAGTAGAGAGCTACAATCAACCAAAAGGAAGAATGCATGAATGCTGAAGCCTTCTTCCGATACATTACCCACCTCCACTCATCCCCCATTCAACCTCAGCCAAACCCTACAGCAAAGCACACTCTTTAAAACATCAAATTACCATTGGGAAGCTTTAGAAACAGAACACCACTTTATCCCTGCTGGACCCTCTCAAAAAAACGCCAGGGGCCTCTAGACCAAAAAGGTACTTGGTTAACTAAGACAATTTATTATTATTATTTTTTAAAGGGATACTTGTGAAAGACATGCAAAGTCTGACATGACCACAGCATTTCTCCCAGGTTCTATTTTTTCTATTTGTTTAAAGCTTCTTTATGTATATATATATTTATATTTATTTATTTTTGGCTGGCCTGGGTGGGCTTTTTCTCTAGCTGCAGCAATTGGGGGCAACTCTCTGTTGCAGTGAGAGGGCGCTCATTGTGCTGGCTTCTCTTGTTGCAGAGCATATGGGCTCTGGGATGTTCAGGCTTCAGCAGCTGCAACACGTGGGCTCTAGTTGCGGTTCCCCGGCTCTAGAGCACAGGCTCAACAGTTATGGAGCACGGGCTTAGTTGCTCCACAGCACGTGGGATCTTTCTGGATCAGGGATTGGACTCTCTATCTCCTGCATTGGCAGGCAGATTCTTTACCATTGAGCCACCAGGGAAGCCCGTAACTCAGACAATTTTTGAGGCAAAAAAAAGCTTATAAAGGCAAGTCACAGGACTGGAATATATACTCACATTTCTACTCTTTACAAAAAGGGGGAATGGGATGGGGAGCCTTTTCTGCTGGATTGATTGATTTATTTGGCTGTGCCGCCTCTGAGCTGTGCCACATGGGATCTTCAGTCTTCGCTGCGGCACATGAGACCCAGTTCCCTGACCAGGGATCGCAGCCAGGCCCTCTGTACTGGGAGTACAGAGTCTTAGCCACCAGACCACCAGGGCTTTTAAAAAGACTCCTGGACCCCATTAGCTTTTTAAAAGACCTTTTAGCAGGCAAAAAGTTAGAGTCTTTAGGTCAATTTTTCACTGTTCTAATGTTTTTCCCTTTAAGTCAAAAAGATTTCCAAAGCTTTAAAAGCTTGGTATTAATCCTGTCTTCAGAGGTTAATAACAATCAAGCCCCCCTCTGGAATAGATCTTATTAATTCAAAATGTTCTTTAGTCATTATTATAAACACTATCAATCTACCATGAGAAACAGTTAATAGTGCAATTGATTTGTATAATATTAGGCTATAATAGAGTAATATAATCAATTCCCAAGCCTTTTACGAACTTTAAATATCTTGTCAGTTTTTTTTGGTACACAATCACTGTTTCTGCCTCAAAGTCCCTAATGTTTTAACAGGTTAAGACTTTCCACGGTTTATGTTTTACAAATAGCAGCGGGTAGCAACTGCTTTGTTTTTCAAGTTTGTCTTGAATATCAACATGTCATGAAACACCTTTTTTCTCCATTAAAGCAAGCCTGCACAAGGGGAAAAAAATCCCTCAGTAACTTTCCATTTGTGCCCCAAAGCTCTGCAGATCTAATAGTATAAAAATTTGTTTAAACCAGAAATGTACTATTTGTGGGTGAATAGTGAGTGAGTGCCTGACTCAAATATTTTAGGGATAAATCACACAGTTTTTTGTGCAACAGAAAACTCAAGATGGAACAGGTCAGAAGACAGGCTTCATACTACATAAGGAACCAGACACCAAGCACTTAATACATTGATTTCCTGATCATAGGGTCTACAGATCCTGGTAGCGGTCACGGCTTAACAGGCTACCTACCGTCTTCACTGAAGACTGGTACTGTGAGCAGATACTGTAAGATCTTCCGGTCCCTCTCAAATGGACACTCCACTTGTTTCCACGTCATGAATTCACTCACTTGTTTGGCCAGTTCCCAAAATTTCTATGAAAGAATCAAATGAAAGTTGAATTGAAAGGCAGTTGTCAAAAATCATGAGCTTGGATGAAACCACTCCATTTAATGTTCTCTTCTAGCTTCTAATCTTCTGAACTACATCATTTTCTTAATTTAAGAAAAATCAGCTATTGATATTTTTAAGTAGTGGTGAAAAGTTACTCAAATATCTCTGGATAAGAATAATAATGGTGTAGCTAATTTATTCTACTCATCACTGTTATCTTCTCACAGATTAGCAAGGAAAGAGAAAACCTGGTTTGAGAACTTCAGAATCAAGCTCAGATAGCCTGGCCTCTCTGCTCTTGGTGGAGAGGCTCGTTCTCTGTGCTCAGATTTTTGCAGCCTACCCTTACCTCAAAGTTGACATGGCCGTTGGGAAGGCGGTTGGCACAGCCCTCATTGAGGAAATAAATATCTTTGATTAACAGACTGAAGAATGGTATCACAATCTAGAGAAAACAAAAAGATTCTGGTTTGTTTTGGGCAAATAAACATTTAGTCTCTCATCAAACAATACAAGATGTTAATGAAGGGATTACACAGTTGCTGTTCAGTCGCTCAGTCATGTCCAACTCTGCGACCCCAGGGACTGAAGCACGCCAGGCCTCCCGTCCCTCCCCATCTCCCATAGTAGGCTACCATTGATTAGGATGGGTGCAGTGTTTTGTTGACTTCCCATGACAGCCATTTCCTTCCTTACATAATTTTTCTGAACATGCAAATGCTGTTAATAACCAAAACGAAGCAAAGATGAGTGGCACTGGGAGGTGGATGGCTTCAGGTTGTTTTCCTTATTTTTCTCAACATAATAGCATATAGTAAAATCTGAACATTCTACAATCAAAGGGACAAGATCTAAAGGACTCTTACTTTTCATTCAGTTAGAACCAAATATTAATAGAGTACCTGCCACTGCAGGTGCAAAGATTTTTTTTTTTAATGTTTATTTGGCTGTGCTGGGTCTTAGATGCAGCACTCAGAATCTTTTAGTTGCAGCCTATAGGATCTAGTTCCCTGGCCAGGGCTTGAACCTGGGCCCCTTACATTGGAAGCGCAGAGAGTCACCCACCAGACCACCAGCAAAGTCCCACAGGTACTAAGATTTTAAAATATGTGACCCATCTGTCTGTGAGGATCTATACTTTTTCTATCATTTACATCTATCATTTACATCACATCTACATTTCAGATGATTTTTCTTTTTAGAGGAACATTTTCTTTTCCGTTGAAGAACTGAATATATGCTCAGTCATTCAGTCGTGTCCGACTCTTTGTGACCCCATGGACTGTAGCCCACCAGGCTCCTCTGTCCATGGAATTTTCCAGGCAAGAATACTGGAGTGGGTTGCCATTACCTCCTTCAGGGGATCTTCCCCAAACAGGGATGGAACCTGCGTCTCCTGTCTCACCTGCATTGACAGGTGATTCTTTAACACTGGGCCACCTGGGAAGCCCCTTCTCTTGAAGACACAGCTCAAGATAACATGAGAACTGGGAGTTTTGAGTAATAGTTGCTACAAACTTCCTATTGAGCAAATCTGGCCTTGTATGTCAGAACAAGTAAATACCTGCTCTCTTGGGAAAGCACCAAAGTAGTATAATACCTTGCACAATATGTTGTGAGGGAGGCCCAGGTGAGGTGGGAATATGAATGTGCAAATTAAGAGTTGTTTAAAAAACAATGAGCCTTCTTTAGTAAGCCTTTCCTGCCTTACATCTTTGGTTTGAAAGAGTGGTATTTAACGAATTAACCTAAAATTATAATCTCTGAGACAGTATCCTAATTCCTGCTAAATCCAGAAGGAACAAAGAATAAGACTCTCTGTTCTTCTCCTTTGTAACTTCTACTTTCTCTCAAATGCTAACGTGCTTTTCAAGATTCTAAATTTGCGACAGCGCAAAGAATGCTGCAAACACCCGTGGGTGGGCCTATGCTGTTTACCCAAGAGCAGGTTTTTGAAGTTTCCCTAAGCTTATGACTCACATGGTACATCTATACTAGATGAAGGGGAGGTCTGGAAAACATATGTTTTGGCTCATACACAAAAATATTAGCAGACATTTTCAGTTCTAGAAAGAAATTCAGATTCTCCCCTAAAGTCATTTTTAAAAGATAGGCTTTGATTATTTTTTTTGTTTTGCTGATTTCTTGATAGCACTTTTGAATGTACTTTAAAAAAAAATTTATTTCCTTATTTATTTTACTCTTTTGGCTGCACTCGGTCTTTGTGGCTGCACGGGCTTTCTCTAGTTGCAGTGAGTAGGGGCTACTCTCGAGTTGTGGTGTGTGGGCTTCTCACGGCAGTGGCCTCTCTTGTTGTGGCTCAGAGACTCTAGGCAAGCAGGCTTCAGTAGTTGTGGCTCACGGGCTCAGCTGGACCTGAGGCATGTGGGATCTTTCTAGGCCAGGGATCAAACCGGCGTCCTTTGCACTGCAAGGCGGATTCTTAACCACTGGACCAGCAGGGAAGCCCTGAATTATTTGCTACTGTCTGGAAGTCTCCAAACTGAATTCGTAAAGGTCCCTTCATAACCTTCTCATGATACTACTGGCTATTTTTTCTATGGTTTTAGAACTAAACGGGCATCACAACAAGGATAAAAGGACACCTGCACCTCACTTCTTTGCAAGACCACCTGTGCCTGCAAGGTGTTGGCTTTACCTCTGCCAGGACCCAGTTCCAAATCTGGCTCCACACTTGACTGGCCATATAAGCCAGGAGTCTGCCAACTGTGGCCCACAGGCCAGCCCATCTCACCACCTGTTTTGGAATGGCCTAGAGGTCATGCATTTTACATTTTTAAATGGCTGGGGAAATAGCAAAAGAATGATATTTCATGAGCATGAAGTTAAAATTCCAGTGTCCAGACAGCTTTAGGGGGAAACAGTCACGTTCGTCCACTCACCTGCACATCAGCTATGTCTGCTTTCATGCCACTGTGTCTGAGTTCAGCAGTTACAACAGAAACTGTGCAATTTACAAAGCCTAGAATATTTATGATCTGGTCCCTAAGGGAAAAAGTTTGCCAACCCCAGGCATAAGGCTAACATACAAAGAAAGCCTAGTTTCTTCACTTTAAAATGCAAACAGTGCCTCATTGAGTCGTGGCAAGGATTAAATTAAATAATACAAAGCCTGATCTCAATTAAGCATCCCTCCCAAACCCATGGGCCCCATACAAGTGGACAAATACTGCTGATGGATCATCATCAGGAAAATGAGGACTGAATTATAATTAAGGTGGACCTACATATGGTACTGATCACTGTCTTACAAGGATATATATATATATATATATATTTTTTTTTTTTTTGTCTTACAAGGATATTTAAACTCTTCAGAAGTTCTTGTCACGTGCCTCTAGCTAGGTGGCAGAGGCTATAACATATGTGAGTTTTGCATTCATGGTGTGTGTCACACAATCCAGTCTTTTTTTAAAAATAAAATTTACTTAAACCAGAAAAAAACAAAGAACAATTCACCTATTTTCCCCATTCCCTACCTCATGTCTCTGGCAACCATCAATCTGTTCTCTGTATCTTTAAGCTTGTCTTAAAATAAAAAAAAAAATATATATATATATACACATATGTATATATATATATACACATATAGATCTCACATATAAGAGAGATCATATAGTACTTGTCTTTCTCAATCTGATTTATTTCACTTAATGTCTTCCAGTTTTACCCATGTTACCACAAATGGCAAGACCTCATTCATTTTAATAGCTGAATAATATTCCATTACATATACAATGAATAAATTGCAATATGTATATATTTGTATGTATATATTTTATATATATGTATGTGTGTATATATATATTATACATAAATTACAATTTCTTCATCCATCAGTGGACAAGATTGTTTTCATATCTCGGCTTTGTAAATAATGCTGCAATGAACACGGGGTATATATATCTTTCTGAATTATATAGTGTTTTTTATATACTTGGATAAGTACCCAAAAGTGGAATTGCTGGACTGATCCACTATTGATTGTCAAACTACTTTTCCAAGATGCAGCAACAGAAATAATCTCCCTAATTATTCCTGCTCTGTTCCCGACGCCCATATGCTAGACAGAGCAGTCTCACAATCTCCTTCACCTTCCCATTTCCACATGAATGGTTCCCTTCAGATCGGCAGCCCCTATGCAAATCCACCACAGTAAAAATCAGGAGACTACAAGGACTCTGGATTTCCACAGCTAAGGTAGACATACAGGCTACTAACAGGAACAAAAGTTTGGTTTCTGAGAAGTCTTTCAGTGAAGGCTTTAGTGGGAAAACCTCTCAAGGAGTAATGTTTCCTAATTCCCTTTCGCTATATTCTAAATTGAGAAACTTGGCAGCTACACCTTAAAGGAGTTATCAGTTCCACACCTAGAAATGAATGGTGATGAGGAGGAGTAAGTTCCCACGATCAGAAATGTGATGGTGACAGTATTTAAAACCATACACCCGCATGAGGAGTGGTTAAAAACCAGGAGACACAGGACTCATAGGAAAAACAGCTACTTAAGGATCATTTAACGGCCCCTATGTGACAGATAGATTTAATCTGTTCTAATGTGGTTCCTAGAGAGAAACCACATTGGCCACATAAACATAATTCAAAGAATATCAAAGATTGTATTACTCTAGCCGTGTTGCCAGGAAGACTTTAAAACAGGCAATAACTCAGAGGTAAAGAGTTTACCCGCACTTCAAAAAAAGAAAAAAAGGATCCCAATTCTCTTGAATCAAAGATGGCTCTTGTCCCCCAAATGCTTTCATTCACAGACTTGGAGGACAACTGTGAACGAGAAATGTCATATTTAAAAACAAATTGGTGGTGATTCCATTTGTTTTATGAACTGGAGAATACAATCCATATGCTCAGACAGAACTGGTTTAAGAAAATAATGAAGTTAAAGTCAACAGAATTTATTCAATGACAGAAAGGGTAAATACTGTTTTTCTGGAAAAAGCTATCAGAGTCCCACAGGTATAACACTCACTGAGATCTTAGCTGGGGGGCTGGCCAGTGCTGCAGCTCCAGACTAGGGGCTTCCCAGGTGGCTTAGTGGTAAAGAACCTGCCCTCCAACGCAGGAGACACAGGAGACTCGGGTTCGATCCCTGGGTTGGGAAGAACCCCTGGAGGAGGAACTGACAACCCACTCCAGTATTCTTGCCTGGAAAATCCCATGGACAGTGGAGCCTGGTGGACTACAATCCATGGGGTCGCAGTGAGTCGGACACGACCGAGCGCCTGAGTGGACACATGGACCCAGTTCCTGACGAAGAGAGATGATTCTACAGCCGCTTCCTGCCTAGGACAGAGACCCCTCTAACTCACAGAGGTCCTGCAGAGAAAGCCTTGCACCTTCAGGGCACTGGTATCCTCCCACAGGTGTGCTCATTTTCTGAAGCTTAAAAAGCTTCTGATTAGATTTTTCTCAATCTAGTCATGGAAGTACTGAGATGTGGAAAAGTAGTACTTAAAAGCTCATACAGGGACTTCTCTGGTGGTCCCGTGGTTGAAACACCACACTCCCAATACAGGGGACCTGGGTTTGCTCCCTGGTCAGGGAACTAGATACCACATGCCACAACTAAGACCTGGAGCAGCCAAATAAATAAATATTAAAAGAAAATAATAACGATGAAAATAAAAGCTCATATACTTCTTTGGGCTGCACTGAGATAGTTATCTCTGCCTCATCCCCACTGTGACCTTGCTGCTTTATGTAAAAAGTTAATGTATTTACAATAGCTCTCAAACATGATAAGAACCAATATTTTAGATTTTGGTGAGAAGCAATTTAGTGTGCTTAAAAGGTGGGGTTTCTTTTTGCATTTGTTTTCATTTTAGATCACGGAGGCTAAAGCTTTTGAGTGTGAGTGACTAAGAGGGCCTAAAATTTTGTATTCTCATTTTCTTTGATTTGTTGGAGCATACAGTTTAAGTTAAAAAGATGGGTAGAACCTAAGCAGAAAATAGTTTTCACCAAGCAACCTTAATTAGCCCATTTACTGTAACCAAGTATTTACTTTTCAAATAACATGATCTCCTGCTTCCCATGTATGAAATGTGGGTAAAGGCCCTTCCGAGTCAGGAGCAAGGCTGATCCAGGACAGTGTGAAACTATTTAAGGGCAGGGCAGGTAGAGTGAAGACCATTCATTTCTCAGACATCATCCTGGCACTTTCTCTGCCACCCACATACCCAATTAGTCACAGCAGGCCTAATGCTACAGCAACTAACCTACTTTCTAAAAATAAATGACTTAACCATGGGAGGTAAGCTAATTCTTTAAAAAATTACATTAAGTCAGCTACCTTGTGCTGAGCTTAAATGTCTGTATTCCATTATCAAATTACTCTCTAATGCCATTAGTCATCTTAACGTAGGACTTAATTTATTGCTTGAAACCCAACTATGACACATTACAAAATAATCATTTAAATAATGTAATAATAACATTTGCAAAGCTCTCTACCAAGTCACCTTCCCCTTTCCTCCTTCTTTAGCATCCCCCCTCCCTATGTGGCAAGTGATAAACATGTCTACAGCATATGAACTTTCTTTCTTAGATCTAAACAGGTAAAAGCTGAGTACAGTGCATTTCAGGGCTTCTCCGGAGGCTCAGTGGTAAAGAGTCTGCCTGTAAGGCAGGAGCTGCAGGAGACACGGGTTCAGTCTCTGGGTGGAAAAGATCCCTTGGAAGAGGGGATGGCAACCCACTCCAATATTCTTGCCTGGAGAATCCCCATGGACAGAGGGGTGTTCGCAAAGAGTCAGACACAACTGAAACGACTTAGCACGCATGCACACACAGTGCATTTCCGTGCAACACGTGGCAACTATGCCATGAATAAAACTTGTTTAAACACATACCTTCTCTCTGCTGCTATGAGCAGTTAAAGACCTTTGCGCTGCCCCACGAAGAGCTGTTCGATAATTATAGAAATTGCTCGAAGGGTCCATTTGATGCTGTAGACAAAAGAGAGGAGAATATTAACTACACACTTCTCACCTGCAGAAAGTTTATGAGATCATACTTTAAAGGCTGGATTCAAAAAGTCCAAATACACAGTCATCAAGACAGTATGGTACTGGCACAAAGACAGAAATATAGATCAATGGAACAGAATAGAAAGCCCAGAGATAAATCCACGAACCTATGGACACCTTATCTTTGACAAAGGAGGCAAGGATATACAATGGAAAAAAGACAACCTCTTTAACAAGTGGTGCTGGAAAAACTGGTCAACCACTTGTAAAAGAATGAAACTAGAACACTTTCTAACACCATACACAAAAATAAACTCAAAATGGATTAAAGATCTAAATGTAAGACCAGAAACTATACAACTCCTAGAGGAGAACATAGGCAAAACACTCTCCGACATAAATCACAGCAAGATCCTCTATGACCCACCTCCCAGAATATTGGAAATAAAAGCAAAACTAAACAAATGGGACCTAATGAAACTTAAAAGCTTTTGCACTACAAAGGAAACTATAAGTAAGGTGAAAAGACAGCCCTCAGATTGGGAGAAAATAATAGCAAATGAAGAAACAGACAAAGGATTAATCTCAAAAATATACAAGCAACTCCTGCAGCTCAATTCCAGAAAAATAAATGACCCAATCAAAAAATGGGCCAAAGAACTAAACAGACATTTCTCCAAAGAAGACATACAGATGGCTAACAAACACATGAAAAGATGCTCAACATCACTCATTATTAGAGAAATGCAAATCAAAACCACAATGAGGTACCATTACACGCCAGTCAGGATGGCTGCTATCCAAAAGTCTACAAGCAATAAATGCTGGAGAGGGTGTGGAGAAAAGGGAACCCTCTTACACTGTTGGTGGGAATGCAAACTAGTACAGCCGCTATGGAAAACAGTGTGGAGATTTCTTAAAAAACTGGAAATAGAACTGCCATATGACCCAGCAATCCCACTTCTGGGCATACACACTGAGGAAACCAGACCTGAAAGAGACACGTGCACCCCAATGTTCATCGCAGCACTGTTTATAATAGCCAGGTCATGGAAGCAACCTAGATGCCCATCAGCAGATGAATGGATAAGGAAGCTGTGGTACATATACACCATGGAATATTACTCAGCCATTAAAAAGAATTCATTTGAACCAGTCCTAATGAGATGGATGAAGCTGGAGCCCCTTATACAGAGTGAAGTAAGCCAGAAAGATAAAGAACATTACAGCATACTAACACATGTATATGGAATTTAGAAAGATGGTAACGATAACCCTATATGCAGAACAGAAAAAGAGACACAGAAATACAGAACAGACTTTTGAACTCTGCGGGAGAATGTGAGGGTGGGATATTTCAAAAGAACAGCATGTATACTATCTATGGTGAAACAGATCACCAGCCCAGGTGGGATGCACGAGACAAGTGCTCGGACCTGGTGCACTGGGAAGACCCAGAGGAATCGGGTGGAGAGGGAGGTGGGAGCAGGGATCGGGATTGGGAATACATGTAAATCCATGGCTGATTCATATCAATGTATGACAAAACCCACTGAAATGTTGTGAAGTAATTAGCCTCCAACTAAAAAAAAAAAAAAAAATGGTGAAGCTGGTAAAAAAAAAAAAAAAAAAAGTCCAAATAATTCCAGGGCAAAATGTTACTTAACAGCAAGAGATCCGCTTCACATACCTCAAGAACATCGAACTTGGCAGTTTTCACTTTGGCCCAAGTTTTTTTCAGTCGAGAGACAGGGCTCATGTTCATGCCAGCTTCCGATTACAATGGAAGGCGAGAAAAAGAAAGTGGAAACAGAGAAATCAGAGAAGTCATTCTAAGGTACATTCTGAAAAAGTGTTCATTACTAAGTGAAAGGGAGTTAGCTTTATTTAAAAAAAAACAAAAACAAAAAACTTGCCAAACGATTTTCCAAAGTAGTGGTCCCATTTCACAGCCCCACCCAGGTCTGAGAATTTTACTTGGTCCATAATCCTCACAATATTTGGTTCAACCAGTCTTCTTAATTTCAGTCACTCCAGTGTGTGAATGTATTTCACTGTGATTCTAATTTTAATTTGTATTTCTCTGATGACTAATGATGTAGAGCTTCTTTTCATATACTGTCTGTCCATCAGTATATCTTCTTTTATGAATTGTTCATGTATTTTGCCCTTGTTTTCATTGGGTTATTTGTCTACATAGTATTGCTCTGTAGGGTCTTTTATAGAGTTTGAATACAAGTTTTCAGCTAGATGTATTACAAATACTTTCTCCTGTGATATAAATTGCCCTGACATTTTCTTAACAGTAAAAGAGGGAAATTAGGTAATCTCCTATTACCTAGACTGTGGACCTTTCAAGTCCCTGATTTAGATGACCTTTCTGTTCACTATTTTTGTGCAGTAAACCAGATAATAAGCTGAAGATTCACCAGTTATTTTTATAGGGGAAACAAGGAGGAAAAAATATTTTTTTGAAGAGAAAAAGGGATTCGTGAGGAAGGTTATTAAAATTAAAATTATTGAATTAAATTCAGTAGATTCTCTGGCTTCAAACTGACCCTGATTCTAAACAGCCAGGTAAATATTCATGTATTTACTGAGTACTTATAATGTGTGAGATAGCCATATCATTTATCATATAAATCAGGACATTTTAAATGAAACAGTTGTTATCAATAATCATAGCAGGAAAACAGGTGTAAACTGGAAAAAAACAAGACACAGTGTAACCCCCATGCCCTATGTTTATTGAATGAATAGTCACTGGCACTAAAAATCCTTGTGAGGCTAATGAGGTCAGCAGATGATAAGTACTAGGAACATGGGTAGTCAGAAAATGTTCCAGTTTCTCAGGCCACCCTCTTGTCTTACCAGTGGAATCACTTGATTTACTCTCAGATCACATGTTTCTATAATGCTCAATACACAAGCTGCTCAAACGCTTTCTAAAATCCTTAATTTAGGCAATCTTTTTTTAAATCTATCTTTTATAGATAAATATTCAGATGAAGATAAAGTAACTAAACATATTCCATTAATTCTTATACACTTATAAAAGATTAAACATATTTGTGTCAGTTTGTATATTTAAAGCTTTCTGATCATTCTGAAACAAGTCTGGATTAATGAGTACAGTTTTCATGAACAAAACTGTACTATTTGCTAATTCTTAGTGGGTCCATTTCACAGAACCTATACAAAGGACATGTATCTCTCAGAAAGCACTCACAGATTATTGCCATCAAGGAATTGAAGTTGCCAATGTTAAAACACTCCCGAGCCACGTCAATGAAATACTCAATCATCCTTGCTCGATGCTTCTTCTTTACAGGCTGTATACAATGAGAAAAAAGAGAGCAGTTGCCCAACATGTAGGCCCAACAAATATAAAGGAAGTATGAAAAAGTAAGATAGAGGGCTGGGAGAAAAATCCATTTTCTCACCATGCAGATTTCTGTAGCAACCAAGTAGCTGAGACGATTAAACCATTCTACGTAGGCTTCTAAGTTCCGTGTTTTCTTCCGTTCACTGTAGCAACTCTATTGAGAAAGTAAAATGAGCAGATAAGTTGGAGGAAAAAAAGGGCGTATGAGGCTCTTGTTTTTGTCAGATGTGGGCCTTTATTCTCAGTTTACGAATTAGGAAGACTTTTGAGGATGTGCGGGAGCAGCAGGGAGGGGAAAAAGAGAACAAATCACTAATAGTCTTGACTCTCCTGCATGTGTGTGTGCTATGTCACTTCAGTCCCGCCCAACTCTTTGTGACATTCATGGTCTGCAGCCTGCCAGGCTCCTCTGTCCGTGGAATTTCCCAGGCAAGAATACTGGAGTGGGTTTCCAGGCCCTCCTCCAGGGGACCTTCCTGATCCAGGGATCGAACATGCGTGGCTTAGATCTCCTGCATTGGCAGGCAGGTTCTTCACCACTAGTGCCACCTGGGAAGCCCATGACTCTCAAGACAGAAATATCGGTCTCTTAGTATAGTCCTGTGAAAACCTGAAGATCTAAAATTCTATTCTGCTGCATTCATGACAGTGCCTTCTCTCCCAGGAAACCAAATTAGTCTGGGTGAGAACGGTTCTCAGAAGCACCATCCCAAAAAATTATATATATATATATATAGGAGAAGGAAATGGCAACCCCCTCCAGTATTATTGCCTGGAGAATCCCAGGGACGGGGGAGCCTGGTGGGCTGCCGTCTATGGGGTCGCACAGAGTCGGACACAACTGAAGCGACTTAGCAGCAGCATATATATATACACATATGTCTTGGCTGCATTCTAAAACGATCTTGACCAATTAATAGGGGTGTGAATACCTACTGCTATTCACATAGCATGGAGAAGCTGAGAGTGCAGAGGTCTAGAAAATTTTCTCTTAAGATTAAGTCTAGGAGACAATTTTGGAACACTGTGTAGCAAACACTAATCTCTTCCAAGGTAGGTAAAGAGGAAGTTTACACCATCCTGGTTTTTGGAGAGTGACACATTGTTCAAAAGCAAAAAGAAGTTAAGCTCATCTCAGAGTTCAAGGCCAAGCTTAAACAGGTTAATTACACCCCTCTTTCCTTCCTTCCAAATGAGGCAAACAAAAAAGTCCACTAGCCTCTATTGCAAAACCTGATCTTCACTTCCTGTACTGAGCGAAACTATTCTAAGGCCGGAAAACAGCTGCTGCCCCTACTCTGAAAGAGGAGCTTTCATTAGTGGGTGATACTGTCTTTGCCTAATACTTCTGGAGGTAATGAGAGGAAAAGTTTCTTATGTGTGTGTATGCTGATCTTACAGCCGTGCGGACCATCAGTTTCTGACTATATGGGCTTACTCAGGCAATAAACCTGTCATGAGGGATTCACCTTAAAACAAGAGGCAGAGCAGCGAAGACCTGTCCTTAGCACACTGGACATGCATCCTGTCTTTACCGCCTCTGCTACTGTTGAATCATGAGCAGGGCATCCTCTCGTATTTTCTCACTGACTTAATCTGCTAAAACCATTATCCTTTATCTCCTACCTTCATCACCACAAATGC
Organism: Dama dama; assembly: GCF_033118175.1. Lineage (NCBI taxonomy): Eukaryota > Metazoa > Chordata > Mammalia > Artiodactyla > Cervidae > Dama > Dama dama. The sequence continues at coordinate 20,459,719 of NC_083686.1, read as the reverse complement.
TTGCATCTACTTGCTTATTAAATTTCCCAATAAGGAGAAAAAGAGGATAAAAGTTGGTGATAGGGTAAGAATTCTGTTACGGCACTTGGAGACCAGACTCAAGAATAAAAATGCGATGAATCAGACATGGCTGGGAAAAAAAATCTTTCTGAGGGACTTTCCTGGTGGTCTAGTAGTTAAGATTAAGACTCTGTGCTTCCACTGCAGGGGGCATGGGTTCGATCCCTGGTTGAGGAACTAAGATCCCACATGCTGTGTAGGATGATCCAAAAAAAAAAAAGACTCGTGCACAAAGTCCAGGCATACCTCAGAGATATTGTGGGTTTGGCTCCAGACTACCGCAATAAAACAAATATCGCAATAAACAGAGTCACATGAATTAAAAAAACAACAACTTCCTGATCTCTAAAACCTAAAACAAAATTGTTCCAATTTCTGTCTCTCATACCCACTATCATGGACTAAAGAATTCCATTTCCAATTTGGGGGCTAACCTCTGGGTAGACCCATTACCTTGTCATTGTCCAAAGGGTCCTTCTGCACAAAGGCCTGAACAAATTCTTCTGGGCCAATGTAATTGAGCCTCTCCTGAAACACAAACCCAGCAGGTCAACAGTATTGAAGAAAAGGAGAAGGAATGGTCTTTCCATTCTATTACTTTCTGCCACTATCCTCATTTTTAACAGGCAGCTTGTAAAATGAGCCTTTAACCTTCAAAACTGTCATCATCTTTAAGCTCTGAGCAGAGACAGTTTTCTGCTTGGGTCAATGTATACTAGAAAAAAGGCTGAGCAAGTTATGGAAAAATTCATTAGAGGGGGAACATGAGGAAGGTCAATAACCTCTTTGCTCTTGCTTAGTATTTATTTTCAAGTGATTTTCAGAATATCAGAAACAGTCATACGCAAATATCTAAACAAAACATGCTGCAGCTATTTCATAGATTAGCTCCCATTTGGATTATTTTCACCTCTCCCTTGACATTACTGCTGAGAAACATGCTATCTGGTTACCACGGCAAACCAAGTCTGGGTTATAAAGGACAAGGATGACAAAGGCCTCACCAGCTCTATATGAGTCAGCTGCTGGGCCAACGTGTAAGGGTCACTGCAGACTGTGATGATGTCCCTTTGGATGGACTGTGGCTTGGTCTTGAGGACTGTGAGTCGATCCGTCGACGTGGAACTGATTTTGGCCAGCACCTCCTCGTACTGGCTGAGAGCGGCCAGCTTGCGGATCAGACACTGGATCATCTGCTGGACATTCTTCCGATACGTCTGCCAGGAAACAAGCAAAGGATGACCTCCTCGCTCTGCCTGTGCATCCGCGCCACAAAGTCAGAGACTCTGTACTCGATGCTTTTACTTTGATGCTGGACAGCCGCCTTGGTGGAGGGCAGTTAGAGGATTCAGCTTTGCTCTAACAATTTAAAAGACATATATGCATACAGTGTCTTTTCAGACCTACAAGATTTAGTTCTTTCCTTGGGTTGCTCTTGAGAGTGTGACTCAAGTTGGGCCATGAAACTACCATAATGATATTTTCGATGAGCTATTGAGGGAATTCCATATAATAGGAACTGCATACAACTAATGTTCTCTGGACTAAAATAGGAACGTACTGGTTTTCTTCTGGGAGGTGAAGATGCACAGATCTCAAGTCAGAGCATCGTTTTCCTAATTCTTTTTCTTTAGGCCCACCTTCTTGATTTTTCTACTTCTATCATTCCCGATCTCATTCATCTAAGTACAAACAACTATTTGAAAGAAATACACCATCACTTCCTAGTCAGCCCCTAACCGTCTTCCTGACGTCCACATATGACACGAGTTTCCACCAAAAGAAGCATTGGATATTCCTTTTTGGTATCTGACCTCCATTTGGCTCATGTCTGTTTCTTTTGCACTCCTGAGTCAGTGCTAATGTTTACAATCAAATTCTTTCACATGGCAATTCTCCCTGTAATGATACTACCAGCTGTTGCCTGGTTTGTGACTACACCGTGCTACAGCCACGCACTTAAGATAAATTAGTATTAAAAGCAATGCACATATTATAGATAAATGTTAGCCTCTTGACTTTTAAAATAGTTATTAAGTCCAAAAAATAACTCCACAATCAATCCATAGGGGGCAGTTATCATGATGTAAGTTAAGGGTGTTCTTTTATTCTTCCTTTCCAGCCAGACATTGCCAAACACTTAGCCATCTAAGTAAATTATCACGCTGGTATCACAGAAAGGCACACAGGCTAATTCATTGCTAGTGTGGTCCTTAGGTTAAAGCCCCAAAGGAGGACAGTCCCAGTGAATTTCCAGATGAAAATCCTACATCCATGCTTTACTAACTTATCAGCTCCTTTTCAAAAAGTACCACAATAACATTTTCTAAGATTAATTACCTGAAAATTAAATGGCATCTTACCTACAAGTCTAAGAACCATCTTTTTTTTTTTTCCCAACAGTGGTAATTTGTTTTACCAGAGCATATTATAAAATTTTAAATGAACAGATGTTTTCATACTTAAAAGGAGGAAAATTACAAACAGGAGGGAATGAGCAATTCTCATACAGTCAAGGGGAAAGAGCACACACAACCTTCTTTCTCTTCTCTATTTGTCTGGCATATATTCCACTGAGTTCTTTAAACTGGAGCATTAGATGACCTTTCTCCCCCTTCTACATTCACAGATCACCCTAAAGTCACTAATGAAATACCTAAGTGTTTAAAAAATTGAGCCTTCAAAGAAGCGATCTTCCACACAGCACTAAAGTTATCAGTTTAGAAGATGCTATCTATTTGATAATATGCTTGTCACTCAAAGAAAATGCCTCTTTCTTCAGAATTCAAAGCACTTCAGGCCAAATTGAGGGATATTTTAAATTCTTCACCTGGGGGTGAGCAAAATGGGTAAGAGAGGGTCAAAAGGTAGAAACTTCCAGTTATAAAATAAGTCATGGGGATGTAATGTCCAGGAAGGATGGTGACTTCAGTTAATAATACTGCATTGCAGATTTGAAAGTTGCTAAGAGATCTTAACAGTTAATGCAAGATAAAAATTTTGTAACTATGAAAGGTGACAGATGTTAACTAGACTTACCGTGGTGATCATTTTGCCATGTACATAAGCAATGAATCATTATGCTGTACACTTAAAACTAATACAAGGTTATATGTCAACTGCACCTCAATGAAACTAAATAAAAATAAAAATCCTTCATCCCTATTTCCTTTGCTTCTTCTACTTTCATAATCTTAAGTTACATAAAAATCCATCAACTTCAAATGGTTTCTGCGGTCTATGGTCCCAAATGTCATAATAAGTGCTCCCCAGGTGATTCTGACACACAGCAAAGTATATCTGGTGAAAGATTCTTACTGTACACTTAAAAAGTGCTTTTTAGGGAAGAGGCAGAGGAATGTACAGTGGAGGATTCACCTAGTGAGCAAAAAGCAGTAAAATATAAGGAGAACATGTATGCAATAGGTTATAGGGGAAAGGCCATTCAAATAACAAAGAACGAGTGTGTGTGCAGGTGCACACGCAGGGGTGTGTGTGTGTGTGTCTGTCTGTCTGTCTGTGACAGACAGAGAGGAATACGTATGTGTGATACGTATGTGTGTGACCTCTTTGAAAAGTTTGTTGTTGCCACTTGACTCCATTTGAGAAGCCAAAGCTTGGTGTCATTAAGCATGCTTCCTTCCTGAATCATGGATTGCTAAATATGTGCTTAATCTTTTTTATAACTTCAAATGCCAGTGTCAGTAATTACCTGGCAAATAAAGATAGAATAAAGACCAGCCCCTTAAGGAAGAGAAAATTGCATTCTACCCACAATAGTCATTTGTCATGTAATTCAATCATCAGTTTCATTTTGGGTTCCTTGCAGCCAAGTCCTAATAAACCTGTTCATCTTGGGCAAATCCCGAGGCAGGAAACATATTAGGTCATATTATGCGGAACTGTTCTAGCAGATTCAGAACTCAACTAAATTACATAGAGGGCACACCTGGATCCATTGACTGCCAAAAAAAAAGCCCCAGGCACGATGCAACAAGTCCCAACCCAAGCTCACACTCCTTCCCAAGAAGGGAGATCCTTTTTCCAGTGGAGGGAAATATGTTTTCCTATTCCACTAATTGATTAGTTTGTTAACTCATTCATTCATTCATCCATTCAAACACTCCTGAGTGCCCATTAAATGCCAGGTACTGGGCTAGGAGTTAAGGTGCTATGTGAGCAGAAGGGGCACAGCATGGAGTCTAGAGGAGGGAAAACAAGTCATAAAGAAAGTAATTACTAATCACAGAGTGCTATGAAGAAATTTGTGGTGGGAGCCAGCAACAGGGAGTGACCATGGCTGGGTGGTGGGGGAAGATCTCTCCAAGGAAAGACACTTCAGCACAAGACAGGTAAGTGGCCTGCCAAGCACAGAACCGAGGATAAGAGCATCAATCACAAAACTTTACAACATTACTACAGGGGTTACCTCTAGGATTGATAGAAATGAAGGAGGAGCAGAGAATTTAGAGAACTTGCCAAAGCACTCAAATCAACCAGCTGTCAAACCATGGACCATTTCTGAATACAGGCTGTAAGTGGCTAAAGGAATAGCATTTCACTTTAAAACCCAATCAAATGATGGCAGGTGACATCTCTCCACTCAAGCCCTAGATGAATCAACCAACTCTGTGGTTACACTTGGCTTATCTTCTCATCTCCTCTTTTCACACTTTTAACTCTCTGAAGATGTCAAGGTTTATCAAGGATTTATTATGAACACAGGAGGGCTGAGAAGAAGTACAGGCATAAGGCTGTCTGGCTTCCCTAGCTTGGTTCCATACAATTCTGGGATGGCTTGATCCTGTTAAAAAGAGATTGGACCCAATCTGGCCAACACAAAGAGCAGCGATCCCCTCCTGAACTTCCATGACAAGGACAAAAAGCCATCCATCTGGCACTGTATCTGAAAAAGATTTTTAAGGTATTCCTTCGGGAAAAAACAAGGCATCATTTCTACCTTTTAAAAAGGCGATAGAGAAAAAGGAAGCTGACTGCCACATCAAGTTAAGTATCTAAACACAATTTAACTGAAATGAAGCACTGCCTGACTCAGGGCTTAGCCTTCACATAAGAAAAAGTCCTTATGAAACCACTAATCTTTTGAGCGGCTTGTCATAAACTTAGGTCACTGAGCCGGCCCTGCTTCTGCCAAGCAGCATAGCAGCTTAGCCCTTTAAGAAAAGATTTACTAAAAAACAGTGATGCCTAACTTTTGCCTTTATGATTGATGAACATACCAATTCCTATCTTTCTAGAACCTGTTACACACAAACTAGCAAAATGATTAGAAGTGTCAGAATTTGCAAAAGGACCCAGGGAACCACTCATTCAGCTTTGTAGAAGTTATGGCTGTTCTAAGCACCAGTGTTCAATATAAAGTCATATGTGCTTATGTGCTCAGTCACATCCAATTCTTTGCTACCCCACTGTGCTCCTCTGTCCATGGAATTCTCCAGGCAAGAACACTGGAGTGGGTTACCATTTTCTCCCCCAGGGAATCTTCCCAACCCATAGGCCGACAAAGTCATAGGGGAACTGTAAAAGGATTAATTCCACTTTCATGAGAACATAAGAATGTACACATTTTTCAAGTGTTAATCTTAGAAAAATTTGTCTGATTTTTTTTAAGTTTGGGGAAACAGTACTAAAATGTATTCACCAGAAGCAGACAGAATAGATAGGGTGTCTTGTTATAGGATCTTGACGGCACATCACTGAAAGAATGATTTCTCCAGTTAGGGGACCCATAATGGGAAAATGCATTTTAAGACAAATGAAGCAAGACACCATTGGCTATGCCAAATGTTTCATCTATCTTTTTTGAAGGTTGTATCTGGGCCTAAGTAATGTGTTCCCTGGAGCACGCTAGCAACACGGAAACTACAAAGGCCTCCTTGCCCAACAAGCCTCAACACAGAATACCAGTCCTCCAGGCTTGCTTCAAAGAGGATAACCTTGAATTTGTCATAGCTAGTTAGTGCTTATCAAAGGCTCAATTGAGGAACGTGATATTTACGAAAGATTATCTAACAGACTTATTTTCCATCTCCACCTAGTCTAGGTGCTAGCCTTGAATCAGCTTCCAGGCACAAGACTTGAATCCTTTTATCTCTGTCTTTTCTACTCCTAAAGAATTACCTTTGCTAATTTATAATAATCTAATGGCTGCAGTTTTTACCAAGCAGTATTTGTTGCAAACACAACACAGAACAGTTTCCATGATCATATTTACCAAGTCCTTGCAGGACATTCTTAAAAAATTTTATTTAATTCTTTGAAGAACTTGTATGGTTTTGCTCCTCTGATAGTGAAAATTATATCACCAACTGTGTTTTCCTTTTACCTAGAGATTACAGTGAAATACAACAATCTTGTCCTAGTCAACTGGTTCTTAATGTTAGACTATTTGTTTTCTCCTTCCCATGATACAAACTATTTCTGATTTAGTGATATATTCCTTATTATCTGTTAATATATAAATATGCTATTTTACATGTATGAGTATTTATAGCTCCTACTGTGATATCCTTTATCTAACTTGCTAGATCAAACCTTTTTGGAAGGAAGAAAGGTATAAATAAAACAACATGAAAACACACTTGCAACATGCATCCTCTGCATGAACTGACATGAACATGCCCCCAAATTAATCACATAAAACTTCAGATCACACCCCTTTGAAGTGGGATTGTCTAATCAGCTCCGTTTGGCACACCAAACAGAACAATACTCTGTGGAGAGGACTTGCCCAAAGGCAGAAACCCAGGGGAGGCAGTGCGGATACCAATGCACAAGTCAGCACCACTTCCCAACCAAAACCCTGCCTGGAAATCCGAATGACTGTACTCAATTCAGGTTACCAACCTCCTCGCCACTGGCTATTCGGTGAGCCAGATCTTTTAAGTTTCTCATCATTCTTTCATCCCGAAAATCGTAAGGAAACGTTTCTGTCCATTCTGTCAGGAGTTGAAGAATCTTCGGTGCAATTTTTCTTATCTGATTCTAGGGAGGAAAAGCAAACTGAATTTAGTAATAGCTATCAAATGAATAATTACAAACAATGTTACTGATAAACTTCTAGGGCAAAGTCTTTTGAGGCTAAAGAAGCTCTAGTCCCCCTCTCCCAAGTCAATGTCAAGTGCTACCAACTTCAGGAAGGACCTAGACTTATGGCACTAGACTTATATTTGTTCTTTATATCATTCCCCATTCCCTTTGCATAGCCATAATACTCCTCAGCCCAGGGAGAAGAGATGGTTACTTCAGGAGACAAACTTCACAAGATTTAAGCCATAAAGCTACCAAACCCAATTAAAAAAAGAGTAAAGTGCAAAATATATCATTACCTTATCACTATTAGGATCACTTAGTCTCTGGTGCTCAACACACAAGTGGCAAACTTTGGCCATTAGCTCATACGGATGCATAAATAACCGAGAACTCAATAGGAAGGTAAATATGTATGTCCTCTGTGGCAAGAGAAAAAAAAAAAGTTATCATGGTCAGATCCTACATCTGAAACTAGCATCTTCTCCTAAACATGATACATCATATATCAAGTTCTCCTGATCAAAGTGAAAATGCTGTAGTTTCAAAAGTGATGCTTACTAGTAGGAACACAAGATGGATTTCTCCTTTACCTTCTAATATATTTTTTCCCTTAAACCATACTAATAATAACAGAAGTACAGGATAAGCTGAGCTACTAAATTATTCACAGCACATTTTTACATCTATCCTCTGGAGCCTGCATATCAGGAAATATAACTCAGCCCAGTAAAGAAGAATGAAATTCAGCCCACGGAGATCAATCTAACTTACATACACCACCCATAGAGAATCTTGTTCTGCATCCAAATAGTATGGTAACTCAATGGAAATTAAAAAACAAAAAGCAAAAAACCACCCAACCCACATCAGTTCAAGAATTGTCCAGTGGGTCCAGTATTACACACTGGAGCATTTGTGTGCTTGTCAGAATATTCAAAGACAGGCATTCAAGTCATCTGTTCACTTGCTCAAAGGCTAAGCAATTTGATAAAACATAATATCACACTATATACTTTTCTTTAAGCACACTGTCTCCCAAGAAGCCAGTAATGAAGTAATGCTTATTTGTTATAATAGCTTCAGACTCCCAATAAAAAGAAAAATTCCATGGGTTTTTTTCTCCCCCTGAGGCACCCTTTTATAGCTCATAAACACTTACAGGGCTGAACAAGGGATGCCTTCTACTTTTGATTACAAGTTTTCCCTGTGTGGCAACATATTTGAAAATGCTATGTAACAAATCACACAGAGAGAGAGAGAGCTCAATAAGAAACACTATGGTGAACTCCAGTGGCAAGCACAGACTATCGTTTGCACACCAAGGTCATTATTATTTTTATAAAAGCATTTGAATCCAGTGTCTGGATATTTTCATGAAATCTTTATCAACAAGCAGCTGTTGAGTAACGGGGTCAGCCATAGCACAAAGTGGGAAGAAACATCACTTGCTCTAGAAATAGAAAACCCGGGTTTGATTGCTGATGTCGGGCATGAGACCATGTGCCAACTGAATCCCAAATTTCAATTTTTTTCTCTCTGAGTCTCTTGGAATTGCTCTAAAGACTGAGAAAATACAAATGGATCTCCTGAATTAGAAAGGATTACCTTTCAAATGTCAGGGATTAAAGGAAAACATAAGCATATTATCTGATGTCCAATCTACAAAGAACTGCATTTTGAATGTTACTCGTGTTCTCTTTTCTACGAAGCTTCCCTGTGTCGCTTCACCTTTCTCAGCATAGTGATGGTCTCGGAAACCAAAAAGGCCCTAAACATTCGAGGAGCATCCAAGGTTCTCTGGCATTTCTATTTAAGGATCACAGTACACGCACAAGTCAAACCTTATAGTTATTTCATTTAGATGGTTCTGGACTGTCTACCCTGTGATGGCAACCCTGAAAAGAAAACTGACATGCAGACCTATCATATCCAGGCTCAATCGGATCTCAAAGCACTCAATAATCAACATGCAATTTCTTGTTAGAAAAACTCTTAGCAACTCAGATATAATTCTGTAGCATCTAGGGTCCCTGTATATTCTATTATAATTTCTGCTGGATACCAAGGATACGTTTCAGAAACAGGTGAATACTTACATCCGGATAATAATCCACATTGGGTACCAAGTGCTGGATGAGCGCTTCCAGAGACCCGGAGAGGAGGTTGTTGTCATGGTAATACAACCCTCCACAGCTATCCTCTGCAGACTGATAAAGGTTTCGGTTGTAACCACTGCTGTCAAACATGGCAGAAAACGGAGGAGTCTGAGGCATGCTTTCCTAAAATGAATAAGAAAGGAAGAAACATGTTGTCAGTAATAGGCAGTCCCAAAGAAAAGTAAACTTTAATAGGCATGAGGCTTTCACAGTCATGAAGAACAGGCAATTTTTAACCCAGATTACGAAGCAATCTCAGAACCCATCAAGAAGCACACTGCTTTTGAACAGCACATGAATGCATATTTTTGACTACCAAACTTGTCCAATAAAATACCATGAAATACTTGGATCAAAGGCTCCAATATACCTAAAGTCAAGTCTCTGGCTGCTGTGTTTAGATCTTACTCCTTCACATTTGGTTAGGAAGGCAGGGATGGGGGCTGAGCTTTAAATTGCTTTCTCCTCCCAGTCAAATATCATCCTAAGGTGGAAGCCTGTACCTTCAAAGTTGGCAGGGAAGAATTACATAATGCTTAAGAAATATTGAACTAGCATTGGGCATATTAGGAGATAACCTAAAAAACTGAAAAACTAAAACCTAAAAGAAGCCTAGAATTAAAGTGTGTGTGTGTGTGTGTGTGTGTGTGTGTACACATATGTGTGTGTGTGTTTATGTCCTTGTTTAGTCGCTAAGTCACGTCTGATTGTTTGCAACCCCACAGACTGCAGCCTGCCAGGCTCCTCTGTCCATGGGATTTCTCAGGCAAGAATACTGGAGTGGGTTGCCATTCCTTTCTCCAGGGGATCTTCCCGACCCAGGGATCGAACCAGAGTCTCCTGCACCGCAGGTAGATTCTTTACCACTGAGTCTCCAGGGAAGCACTGTGTAAGTTTATAGAGGCATATATATATATATCAGGAGATTTAATGACGACTCCCCAGCTTTCCCTGGAAGTCTGATGCTATTCATTTTCACCCCTTCATGTCAAATTCTTTCAGGGTGAAGGGCTCTATAAGGCCTCATTGCTCGGTAAACACACAGGCTGAGAAAGCACCCGATTTAGGAACAAGGAGCGCTGTGAGGTCCTCTCCCTCTGTGCGCCTTCCTGCTCACAAAGCCCTCGTAAGACGGTGTTTGGTGGCAGCCAGACGCTCTTAAGTTATTACTTGGATTCCGAGGGACGAGCTCCTATGCCCAGAACAGACTCCCGTTTCCGGCAGCCCGTCTGGACAATGGAGGCATTCAGGAGCTGCAGAGATGGAGGGTTTCAGAGGCAAACAATGAGGGAAAGACAAACTCCAGGGCTTGGACTGACAGGCCCAGGGTGTTTGGAGGCTGCAGGAGGACACAACCTGGACTAATCCTTCTTTCCAAGAGGCTTAAGATATTTGCATCTGAATAGGGGCAGGGAGTGAGGCTATACATCCCTCTCCAAGCACCTCTGTCCCAGGTCCCCCCCTTGCCACCCCTTGCCACGTGCCTGGGCAGGGGGCCATCGGGGCTGGGGTGCTGGGAACAAACAACACCCACTGTAAAGCCGCCCTGGCAGTTGAAATGGCATTTAGGGAAGGAAGCATCAAGAAAGTGAAAAAGGAGAAAAGTAATAACTTCAGTATTTTGTGGTCCATCCCATCCATAAACCAAGAGAGGGAGAATATAAAACCATCTACGATGAAATAGCACAGAGAAAGATAAACCTCATATGCTACTGCTTATATGCAGAGTCTTAAAAAAGCGATATAAATGAATTTATTTACAAAACAGAAACTGACTCACAGACAATAGAAAACAAACGTCTGTGTTTACCAAAGGGGAAAGTTGTGGTGGGAGGTGGTGGTGGGGATAAATTAGGAATTTGGGATTAATTGGTATGCATTACTATACATAAAATAGATAAACAACAAGGACCTACTGTATAGCTCAGGGAACTATATTCAATCTCTTGTAATAATCTATAAAGGAAAAGAATCTGAAAAAAGAATGCAGGGATGTGAGAGCTGGACCATAAAGAAGGCTGAGCACCAAAGAACTGATGCTTTCAAATTGTGGTGCTGGAGAAGACTCTTAAGGGTCCCTTGGACAGCAAGGAGATCAAACCAGTCAATCCTAAAGGAAATCAACCCTTAATATTCTTGGAAGAACTGTTGCTGAAGCTCAACACTTGAGCCACCTGATGTGAAGAGCCAACTCACTGGAAAAAGACCCTGATGCTGGGAAAGATTGAGGGCAACAGGAGAAGGGGGTGACAGAGGACAAGATGGTTGGATGCCATCACTAACTCAATGAATATGAGTTTGAGCAAGCTCCAAGAGACAGTGAAGGACAGGGAAGGCTGGTGTGCTGCAGTCCATGGGGTCACAGAGAGTCAGACATGATTTAGCGACTGAATAGCAACAGTATATTTATGTGTAACTGAATCATTTTATTGTGCACCTGAAACTGACATAACACTGTAAATCAACTATACTCCAAAAATATAGTCACAGATGGGAAGAAAGTGAGGACTGAGAGTCGCTCTGTCTGGGGAGACCGGTAACCACCAGAGTCATCGCTGCCATCCCTCTCGCTTGGACAGCACATGGTCATAATGGCCAAGGGACCAGGAACAATCAGATGCAGACGTTAACACAAATGCTCTCCACTTCGTTGGTAAGATCTTATACGCAGGAATCACAGTTAAATAAACAACTTAATGCTAACATTTTATAAGGCAATGGACAAAGTATGCTTCTGTCCTTTTCAAACTGCCAGTTTTCAATGAGTCTGTTTCACATGCAATATCATCTTTGCAAATGGGTTGTCCCTGGTGGGAAGAAAAACAAGAGACCATCTGCCGTTGCCCTGAGGAAGTCAAAACATCCTTAAACTGGGACACCAGAGACTGAGATGAGAAACACCTAAAAGTTACAGCCTGGAAGGAACCTTCCATTTGGATGTGGTCACCTGCCTCTGGCTTAAAAAAGCTTTAGATGGTTAAAACCACACAGTATCCTTGGCATCCAAGGTTGACAAGTGGAACTCACTCCATCATGCCCTTGAAGGTTTTTTTAATTTTTCCCCTTCTGCCAAGAATCATGAATTTTCCTTGATTTTTCCACTGACTCATTGCTACTGGAACCATCATAGTAAAGTGCTTTGGGGAGACAGCTGGCCAGGAGTTGGGAATTTCAGACAATCAGAAAGTGCCAAAAGTTCAAAAGGACCGTAGGAAATCAACTAGTCGAAGATGGAAATAGGTTTCATTTCACTTTCTAACTGCAATCCATCTGAAGTGGTTGCCCAGAGGCCCTACAAAGAGTAAGGATTCAAAGGCTGTAACTAGGTGGGGAACATATGCTAAGGATTTAGCATCTAAGGCTGTAACTAGGTGCTAAGGGATCAGCAATGACTGCAAAACAGTTCTGCAAGAAGCCAAGGTCCAAGAGCCATGACAGTCAGGTCCACTCTCCTCTGTCAACCAGTGCACAAACTGAGACCCTGTGCAGTGAGGAGAAGTGACCAGATTAGGACCACACAGTCACGTGGCTACAGCATCAAGTGAGCCCAATGGAACTTTCTCGCATCTTGCACACACACACCCCTGTGGCCTTTGGTTGATTGCCAGGAATCACTAACCCACAAAATGGTCACAAATTACTCAGAATTCCCTTTCAAAAAAATCAGCACCAAAAGTACTTCTTAATTATTTACTCCCATAAAGCGGACAAGGATCCAGATCTGGACAAGGACGCGGACTGTATGAAGCCCTCATCTGGGGCTTAAGAGCCTTGAAAACTTTGGAGAGTCACTTACTCACCACTAGATATAGTCTTCACCTGGAAAATTATTTCCACTTTTTCTCTCTCCTTCCAAAATTCTAAATAATAACAAACTACCAATTTCTTTTATGGCAAGGTTAGAGCATTTTTTTTAGAGCAATGACAAAAGGCATTTGTATTGTTCCTGGGAAAAGTGTACAAAAGTATCAACACACCAAAAAACACCAGGTACCAAAAGAAAATACTGCAAATAGCAAAGGATGGTAAACTGAGATAAGTTAATTGAGGTTTTAGTTTACTAAAAATCAAGTTTTAGTTTAAAAAAATCAATTTAAGAAGAGACCATGTCACTGGTTGCGTTCTGCCTTCTAATCAGCCCAAAGTTCTGTTGCTGATCAGCTGATTGATTTGACCACAAACCATCTTGATAATTCCACTTGCATAAAGTGTTTCAAACCCAGGCCTTCACATTCCAGGTTCAAAATTTACAACTCTGCATCATGCTATACTGCAAATGGTCTTCTTTGAACTTCTAATGTTTACCCATAAAATGAAAAGCCTGTCAGTCTGTCCCAAATTGTAGTCTATTAGAGTAATTTATATGCTTTACAAGTTCTATATAAATCCTTGCTCCAAAGACGTATGAAATGCCATTAATTACTCTTATTAAAAAGCAACACTGTCAACAGAAGTATTTAAGATACTGACCTTTGCCATCGAAGAATAATCCCCTCTAGTCAGAGATTTCAGAGATTCTAATATACACTTCTTTGTATTTTAGTTTCTTTGAAATTGGGATTCATTAGATAGTTGAGTGACAAGAAAACACATTTAACCATCAGTCTTCTTTTTAGCAATCTATAAAAGAGCATCTTATAATGGGTGACATCTTAGATTCATTGAAATACAGTAATATTTGCTTGTGTGTACTTTAGAGAGTTCCAGTAAAAAAAAAAAATCTGATGAGATAAAATGACACAAAGGAAGCTCATAGATCACAGTAGGGATCACTAATTTCTGGACAATCTCTAGCAAGTGGCCAGTCATTTTTCTGGAAAGATCAACTGCCTTGTGTAATAGCTGTATTTGTTAAACAAGGGGAAAGGTCAGCAGAATGGCACAAAAAGTACTGATTGTGAAGTGGATTTTTAAATACTTCCAAAGATAAACATAGTGGAATTTTTTTCTCTCAAGTATCTCTCCTCTTGTTACCCACGTCAGGAAATACTGTTTATTTAGCATTACTCAAACTTGATGTCCAAGACTTTAGTTCAACTTGCTATAGTTCTAGAAGTAAATAGGGAGGCTCAGAAGATTAAATATTGGCTTGGTTTTTGTTTAAGAAAACAAATTCGCAGAATGTCAAAGTACTGGACACGAGAATCCAGAGAAGCATTTAGCCCCGGGTGCTATTAATTCCAGGAATCCTTTGCTAACGTTACCCCAGTGGACAAAGGACTGAGTTTAAGGTAGTTCCTACCCACAGCTTCCATTTCTTTTCTTTAATCTCAGTGAAGCTCTGGCTTCTTCTTATCTGCAGCAAACCTTCTCTTTACAGCTCTCACAATTACTATGTTCTGTCTGTTGGGTTCTGTAAACTCTCAATTTACTTAACTTCTCTATCCTTTCCAACATAATCTCAACACTAACTTCTCCATCCTTCTTTAGCACATCCTCCACCAAGTTTTCCATCCCTCTTTAGTACAAATTTTGCCCAACCCAATGTACCTGCTGTGGGGACCAGCTAACAAAAATTCTGGTTTAGGAGAAATTCACTTTTTTCCAAAATTGAAATAAGTGAAGGTATTAAGTGCTGTGCTGTTCTCAGTCTTGTCCAACTCTTTGAGATCCCATGGACTGGTGCCCGAAGGCTCCTCTGTCCATAGGATTCTCCACACAAGAATACTGGACCAGATTGCCATTTCCTCCCCCAGGCGATTAAGCACTGTCCTTAATTTGCTGGTTAAGTCAAACTTCAAAGCAGTTAACTCCTTTGGAAAAAGTGAGATTTATGTGAGATGCTTGAAAAAGCTGTTGACTCTATTCAAATGACTACCAGGAAGATAAGGCTTAAGAGACACGTTAATCTCACAAACGGTTCTCACCTTGAAACATTTCATTTGTAAACCAGTTGCTGGAGACCCAGAATATATTCTATTTGGCCAGTGGCTCTTAGCTTTTTAGGAAGATCATAAACTTCTCTGCAAGAAATCAACCAACAAATGTGTATATACTTTTAGAGAGTTCAGATCTCAGATTAGGAAGTATGTGTGCTGGCCTGTACAGAACTTGGATCGTATTTATTACCCACTTCCTCAAAAAAGGAGAACATGGTGGTTCTGAAGAGAACCTTGGTGTAACACATTCAAAGCTGGCTCCTTAGAAAGCAATAAATATTTGTTTTGTTTTGTTTTTTTCTAGTAGTACTGATCCAATGGAGTTAAAGAGAATGAAAAAGACACTTCTTTTTGTGGGGGAAGAGATAATTAAATAGGCCTTTCCACCCCTCCTCCCACACCCTCCACAAATTGAGGACTTTGGAATGGAGAGAAGGCAATGAGACAGTGGGAAATGAATTTGGTTTTTAAAACAATGACCCACGATAAAAGAAAGCTTTGAGTTGCTAGAATTAGCATACAGATTACAGGTTCTTCTGGGAAACTTCTCAAGGGGAAGTAAGTGATATCCAACCCAGGTATACAAGATGAATGTTCTTTCTTAAAATGAATTTGGGAACCTGGAAAGTTGGTTGACAGACAAGATATCTCACAGGAGCAGCTAATTCAGTCACAAAGATATATCATGTTCTTTCAAGGACCCTGCCAGAGTTCAGCGTGACATTGATCCAGCAGCAAGGAAGCAGGCTCTGGGTGATTTAAGGGATGAATGGATTTGAAAGGCATGCCTAATGGTTTCAAACCAACTAAGGCACCAGATGAAAAGCGGCCTTTTCTTGAAACAGCAGACTGTGTTTAAATCAGCGACTGCTTTTGCACAAGGTTATTTATGGGGAGGCAGGTGCATGAGGCTAAGGTGGTTTCAGGTGACAATGCAAATTGGAAAAGAGGGCCAGGAAAAGATGGGTGTGGGAACTAAATCAAAGGCCATCCTTCAACATCTGCTTTAGGTGTTTTGTAAATCTCTACCAAGATGTCAAGTCAGCATTTCGTTTACACCCAGGAGAATGAGATCGCAAAGGATAGGAGTGCAAGAAAAAAAGGTGTATTTCAATCCCTATTTCATCATAGAGTGCCTTGGTGAGATATTTAATAAATCCAATGCCTTTGCATTGATGGCTATCCTTTTGCTTCTGTTAAAAAATGCTGGGCATGTGTCCCAGTGAGGTAGAGGATAGCCACTTTATCACAGTTGAACTTCGAAACCATATTTGCTTAGTAAGGAGAGGCTTAATTTAAGATCCGGGAATGACTGGTTCCCAAATTCCCATCTAGATTCCAGAGGAACTTTGCCCTTCGGTGAGAGGCTACCACTTCCCTTTCTCATTTGAGGTTCCAGAGATGAGAATGAAAAAAGGGTTCACATATTTCAACTTGACTCCAAGTGGGATCTCAAGTACTTTTATCCTCCTTCAGGCACTGCGGAATCTCAGAAGACAACAGCCAACAGTAGGCTCAGAGGGTGTTTCTCTAATTATGGATCTGAGTTGGAAGAAAGCAAAATCAAGTTTCCAACACTAGCTAAAACATGCTTATTTTGAGCTTGAAAGCATCTCAAAGATTATCTTCTCATTGCTTCCTAGCAGAATCTCTGGATGCTAGAAAAGCTACACCTCTGCTAACCTGCTTGGAAAAAAGAGGTATTGTGTTGCGATTACAAACAATACAGAGTAGACAAGTAAGAATTGACTCACCTCTTTGGCAGGAGAACAAAAAGTAAGTAACTCCCAGATAAGTACATTCTTTGGAACTGAGCACCAAATGCTTAGGCGATCTCACAGTCAAGGGGAAATAATCAGTATTTCTGAGGAAAGAAGGTCCTATTTCTCTCTACAAGGATGAAATAGGGGTATTTCCTGATTTGTTACAGGTTTCCATATAAAAAATGAATCTGCATTTTGCTTCATTTGTCCTAGATGCTACCTTTTTTTAAAAAAAAAACTAATTCCTAATTAATGAAGGAAAAGAATTCTGACTCAAATAGTTACTATCTTTGGTCTCCCTGAAAGAAAAACAAAGCTAAACTTTGTCATCTTTTGACTTGGGAATATCTTGTCAGCAGTTTATCAAGACACAAAACAACAATTCAGTACATGGAGACTATAAATAGGCCTGGAGAATCATTTAAAACCTTTCTATGAGATAAATCTTTACTATTTTTTTTTTTGTAGGAACTGATTACCGTGCATGTTGATATTCTTCCTGCACTGTTTTTCATCTACAACTTCCATGCAGTTCCTGAACTTAACAGTAGATGGCGCCATGTTCCTTGTCGTTGAAAGGGCTGGTGCATTCTAGCAGAAGCAGTAGGCGCTGGTTTAGAAAAGTGAAAGGCTAATTGGGGTTCTGGGGGAAATTTTGTGAGAAATTGGTGTTTGTGATTGTAGCAAATTACTCAACTTTGGAAGGTGGCATTGCTCATGATATTCAGCTGCAAACATACAAAGCCAGTCAGTCTTATTTCCTTATGTCTTGAGTGCTGTTTATGATGAGAATTAATTGTCATTTTCCCAGAGGAATAAAAATGATCTTCTGGATAATCAAAATCATCATCATCTAATTAGGGGCTGTCAAAAAGAACTTGCTGAGGTATTTGAAACGTTCTTTTTCTGGCCAATATATCAGCCACTTACACATGTAGCTATTGAGCACCTAAAACATGACTCATGCAATTTTTTTGTTTTGTTTAACTTAGTTAAACTTAAGTTCATATATCCCCATGTGGCTAGTTACTGAACAGCACTGGCTACCATATTGAACAGCACAGAGATAAGTAGTGGAATCATCATTCACACATGATAGATTTCAAGTCAAATTACAGAATATCAAATGGGGACACAACCTTAACTAAAAGAGTTTATGTTTCTAAACCCAATTTACCTCAGTAGGAAAATAACCTGATACTTAGGTTACTAGGTTATTTAGTAAACAAGTATAATTTTCTATTAACATGGTTACTTGGATAGTATTATTTTTTTGACTGCAAGTTCTTGAAAAATTACCCTTATTCGAACCCCTCCTCCATTCTTCCCTTTAAGATTAGAAGGATATTAGTGCTCTCTATAAAGCGCTTTCCTTTCTTACAAGACTAACTTGCGCTTTCTCTGTGTTACAGTAATTTTCATACCAGGGTTTCCTAATAAAATATGAATCAACTGAATGACTTCTAGACATAGACATACCTTGAAACAAAGTAATATACAGACCTAAGGAAAAATGACTGGTCAAAAGATTGGTTTTAAGATGATTGGTTTTAACAGTAACACTAATTTAAAAGGTCAAAAAATTTTCCTCTTTCAGCCTTCTTGAAAACCAGCATTTTTAAAAACACTTGTAGGAGAAAAACAAAAGGCAGTTCAGGCAAATAATAAATGTCTACATAATTTTCATCAATAAGAAATTTCACTCTCCTGTCTTCATTTTTGTGTACCCAGAAAGTAGCTGAACATCTAACCACAGATCATTACTTCAGCCTTCATTCTTCCACAGCCAATAAATGGTGCAAATGAATGAAGTGATAGTATAGCAAAATAAGTCAGCAAACAGAGAGCTAAAAGAGACTCATAAATCATCTAATTTGATAACTCATCAATTTCACAGATATTGCAGGCATAGAGAGACAGGGAGTGACTTGTTAGGGCTGCAGACTGATTAGAGCCCTAGTCTCTATTTCCAAGGCAGAAACCTGCCTACAGCACTTGGCTACATCTGTCATTCTAGAATAAGTGGGTTGCACAAATCTAATTTTTATCAATTTAACTGCAAACCCAAAAGTACAACTGAAGGGGAGGTAACATCTGAATTCAACCACTAAAGACAAAAACCTCATCAATCTTAAGCAGTATTTTCAATAGTACAGGTTGTCTCATTACGACCACATGAAATGTTATAATGGCTTTTCCATTTATTATCTGTGGCATCAGAATCAAGATTCTAAGTCCCCACTTTAGAGATTCCAGATTCTTCTCCCAAGGAAGGGAGGATACCCTTATTTCCTCATCTCCTGTCCAAGCAGATACTCTCTCTGGGGTCATCCGAATGCTCCTCCAAAGTCCAATTCTTCCAGGCCACCTCTGGAGGCTGATGAAGTTGAACCCACCTTTACCTGTGCCGTATTAGGTACCTTACCAACACAGACCATCACCTAGCTTTGCCCTTTCAATTTTCTTAACCATTTCTCTTTTCTCCTAGAGTGGTGTTATTCAATTAATTTTTTTTTTTTTGGTCTATTGTAGCTTATTAGCTAGTAGCTAATTTTAGACTGTAAGAATGCAGTGTCAGTAATAATATGAGAAGTGTGAATTATGATAAATAATATTTAAATATTTAATATATGGATGAGAATAAATTAAATTTAGAAAACAATAAATATAAATGGTTTATGAGTTTCTATTCCGAAAGTCAGTATGATCTCAAGCATCAGATTAAGTGTCTAGTGGAGCATATAAAATAGAGCAAGACTGAAAATGCACCAAGGGTGAGACAAATTCTAAGACTTTAATAGTCTATTAGACCACTGGAAAGTACTAGTCTTAGTAGCCAGAAATGTTGCCACCTCTAGGAAAACAAAGGATTGACCAAGATGTAGTAGAAGAATGCCAACAAGAAGCTTGCTAATCAGTAGCTGATCATCTCCACTTTTTGCCTGAAAGGCGTAACAGAGCATCAACTGTGAACCCTGATTTCTGTCAAAAATGCCCCAGGTCCTCCCTGGCCCAACCCCCTCCCTCCTCCCCCCCCCCAAATAAAATAACCATTAATAATAGGATCCAACAAGCTGCCACACTTTTTAATCTGTTATGAAAATCTCAACAGCCAAGCATTTTTATTTTTATTTCCTTTTAGAAGTCACTTCTACATTTGTTCTAAACCTCACCTGACTAAATGTTTTCCTCCCAAATCTCTGATCAGGCATATACTCTGGTGAACTGTAACCTCCCTGTTTCTTAGCCTAGGCTTATCACCATGGTCTATGTTTTAAATTAAGACACAGCCGTCACATGCTAAGCTCTAGCCGCTGTCTTCAGAAGGAAAGAATAATTATTCACCCCATCTGAGTCTGACTGTACCAGACATTAATCAAGAGGGCAAAAGCCTGATCCCTGAACTCTTCCCCTTTATGCACCCAGTTCAGAGACCCTCCCAGGCCATCAGAGATCATCGAGGTCTAAATATAGATCTACGCGCACCAGCAGTCCCTGACCGCAGTCACATGGTGCTGCTGACGAAGGACTCCTTGGAGACGCTTTCGACCCAAACACACGTACACAAATTTGTGTGCATATCTATCCATATACACTATACCCGCCGAATTCGTTAGCAGAGATGGGCATATCCATCCACTCAGAAAAGAGGGTCGCTCCCTAGAGATGCCCTCTTGGTACACTTGCGCCACTCTGCACTGTCAGAGGACTTAGCTACGTCGCTGTCGCCTGACCTGCGCGGATCACGTTGGGGTAAGGTGGGAATCAATACTCCAGTGGTGCGTAGACAGACAGACACACCCACGTACCCTCCAGCCCCCCTGTTCGGCTTTTTCTCAGGAACAGCACTGAAGTTTCCACGGTTCCCCCAGAAAGGAGCCTCCCTCCCGCCAGCAGCCCGCGAGGCTCCCAGGTACCCACAGTTCAGATTACTATCTCCCAGCCAGGTGACCCGAGACGACTCACCTGAGCTCAGGCAAGAGCAAGGGGACACTCTGTCCCAAGTAGCCAGCTAAACGGAGGAATTAAAGAATATCACCGTGTCAGTGGTGAGCACCTGACTTCTGTTCCCTTGTCTCTTCCAAGAGTCAGACCTTAGATTTTAAGGCTCCGACACCAATAATAAACAGCACCCCTCCCCCCCCCCCCCCCCCACGCACGAAAACTAGCCGAGAAGTAGAAGGAAACAACCTAGGAAGGGAGAAGAGGATGAAGAAAGGATGAACAGCGACTAGGACTCGGATAGATCCTCAAAACCTGTACCAAGATCTCGAGACAGAAGGCCTGGCTGTGGGATCCGGTTGAGAGAAACAAGGCAAAAACCTAAGCCTGTCCCTTCCTGGACCCCATCGGCTTGGGTCCCGCACCTGTTGACACCGTGACCGCTCCCAGGGTGGCCCCAGACGCCCTCGGCGGCCAGGCAGGAGAACTCCCCACTCCACTCGCTTTCGCGGAACGCTCTGCACCAGGAGCGCTCGCTCGCCTGGCTCTCCCGCCGCCTCCAGGGGCACCGACGGCCAGAGCGAGTCCGAGAGCCTGGGAGAGGGCAGCGCGCAGCAGGGTCGCGCGTTCCCGCAGCCTGGCTCTGGTTTCGCCCGGGAGAACTACTGATCAGGAAACCACTCACCTGCAGATGGACCCCGCGTCCTCGGCTTCCCGACTGTTTTCCGTGTGCCCACCAACGCAACCAAAGGACAGGGAGCGAAAGCGCGCGGGAAGAAAGGGGGGGAAAAAAACCCCAACTCTGTCCAACCACTCCCGTGCCTTGTTTATACTGAAACTACTGCCGCGGCCGGGGCGCACACCCACTTGGCTCCGAGGGCCCGCCCCCGCCGTCAGCCCCGCCCCGCGCCCGTCCTCACGGGCCAATCACGGCGAAGATCCCCGCCCACTCCGCCACCGCCCCCGGCGCCCGGGCCCCGCCCACGCGTCCCCAAGGGCCCGGGACTCCAGCAGCGAGGTTGCCTCGGTGACCTCCCACGCTGCGGAGGCCGGCGGAGCCCGGCGCCGCAGTGTTTACCAACGCTGGTTCGGCTCGCTCGGACGGCGTGCGCTTCTTCCCAAGTGCACCTGCCGGAGGCTGTTTGTGCAGTCATGTGTGTGCCTGTGTGTGTTCGTTTACTTGTGTAAATACCGGCCCGACTTGTTATACCGTCTCTATTAACATAATTATGAGCTAGAGGTTACTGTCCGTGTAACTTTCAGAAGAGAGCGGAGAGAAACCACAAGAACATTCGCTCAGTAAATATTTACGGAAAGCCTGAGTGCTAGGGTTGTGCCAAACGCTGGGGGCACACTCCAGGTTGGTCCCTGCCATTATGAAGCTTACAGTCTAGTGGAGAACAAACATTAAGAAAATCGTCATCCGAACAAAACGTAAAATTGAGGCTGTTACAGGTGCCACAATGAAAGGGAACTGTGCTGTGAAATAAGATTCTGGAGGCAAATGTCTTGCTGTCATGGTAACCTCATACTTTATCATTGGATACTTGATAACTATTTTAGAAAAAGAGGTAAAACCCCCAGTACTTCACCTTGTATGAAGAAAAAGAGCCTGGAGGGAAGAAAAGATGAAAAATAGGGGAAGGAAGAGATGCAAGAAAAGAACAAAATCTTAAAGCATCAGGAGGATACATGTGAATGTATGGCTGAGTCCCTTTCTGTCTACCTGAACTGTCACAACATTGTTAATTGGCTATATGAAGTGAAGTGAAGTGAAAGTAGCTCAGTCCTGTCTACTCTTTGCCACCCCATGGACTGTAGCTTGCCAGGCTCCTCTGTCCATGAAATTCTCCAGGTCAGAGTACTAGAGTGGGTAGCCATTCCCTTCTCCAGGGCACCTTCCTAACCCAGGGATCAAACCCAGGTCTCGATTGCAGGCGGATTCTTTATAGTCTGAGCCACCAGGGAAACCCAATTGGCTACATGCTCCAATACAATATAAAAAAAAAAAAATACACACACACACATCAAGACACTCTTGCCTGCTATGTGAACTTGGATAAGTAAAGCAGCTTTCTGAGCTTCCGTTTTCCCATGTATAAAACAACACTATTCATACCTGGCCTATAGGACTATAAATAGGATTACTGGGATGGAGGAACTTTTTTTGTCTCTGTGCCATCTTCCCTCCCTCCCTCTTCCTTCCTGGGATGGAAACAGTGCTCTTGAAGTTCACCTTGCCTATGCTTAGCTCATCCCTCCCCTCAGCTTCTTCATCTGTGCCTTCTGGGGCTTCTCTTTCACTAATTATACTCCATCTCTTCTACAAATGGGTCTCCCCCACCTCCCCAGCCCCCTCCACTCCCATCCCCCGCCCTCCAGGAAGCCACTCTCACTTATCTGAGCTTCTCTACAGTTTAAAGAAGGAGCCACAAGGCCAAGACAGCTTGGCATGGCCAGCTAGCTATTCCGAGTAAAGCACCAGGCTTGGGTGGCCCAGCTCTGTTGTGGTTGTGCTGGTTGGCTAGTCTTTCGAGCTCAGTTTTCCACCCTGATTCTGCGGCAAACAAGCCATAAGAGGTTGGGCAAGTCATTTCCAATCTTGAGGTTCCTGCTCCTGTAGCAATAAATAAGAGTTGAACTAAATCATGATTTCTTAATGGAAGTGTTTGGCATCCTTTGTAGCCTCCGGATATACCCACCAGCCCAAAAGATTTGCCCAGTTTTACATCCTGCAGTTTTTCTTTCTTCCATCCAAATAAAAGATGTTTGTTTTAATTTCTCAAAAATCTAAAATAGATGCTATGATACTATTGATTCGGTGCTTTTCCAAACCACATTCCTGCTCCCCATTCTGGCTCATCCCCTGGGGCCTCTTCCAGCTCTCTGTGTGAGAGTGACACATAAGGAGACTGCTCCAGAGTTAGGGGGCTCAAACTCTAATCCTCTGTCTCTTAGCCAGCGATCAAACTTTAGAAAAGGCAAGGAAGGATTCTTGAGGCCCATCTGACCCATCTAAAAAATAGCAGTCATGCTTTATAAAAGCAAATTCTTCATGGAACAAGATGAAAAGGGATAACACATAAAATAAGCTTGGAAAAGCGTCCCTTGGAGAAGCCTTCTCTGACCTCGTTATTATTTTTTAAATTCATTTTAGTATTTATTTAATGCTTCCCAGGTGGCGCTAGTGGTAAAGAATCCAGCTGCCAATGCAGGAGACACTAGAGACCTGGGTTTGATCTCAGGGTGGGGAAGATCTCCTGGAGAAGGGAATGGCAACCCACTCCAGTATTCTTGCCTGGAAAATCCCATGGACAGAGAAGCCTAGTGGGCTATAGACTGTGGGGCGCAAAGAGTGAACCCGACTGAGCACACATACACACAATGCCAGGTCTTAGTTGTGGCATGCAGATCTTTGGCTGCAGTACGTGGGATCTTATTTGCACCGTGTGGGATCTAGTTCGCTGACTAGGGATCCAGTCTGGGCCCCCTGCATTGGGAGAGTGGAATCTTAGCCGCTGCACCACCAGGGAAGTCCCCTGATCTCCCTATTTAAAACTGTAATCACCCCCCATCCATCTCATCCTTCTGTTTTCTTGCTTCTTCCATAGCACTTTCTACCATTTAACATACTGTCTATTTTACTTATTAGTATTTGCCTCCCTCCCTTCATTAGAATATAAGTTCCATAAGAGCCAAGTTTGTGGTTTGTTGTTGTAGTTGTGGTCTTTCTGCTGTTTCCAACGTCTAGAACAGTGTCTAACACACAATAAACACTCGCTATCTATATGTTGGTTGAATGAATGAATGCCTCGCAAATGGTAAATAATAGCTTTTATGAGTATGTATTTAATTATTTTCTATCATGAAAAGATATTCTTTCCATCCTCTACTTGTTATAGTTTTTTCCTGGTCTTTGGACTCCATTAGCTCAGCTCTTGTCTCTGACATGTTGGTAAGCTCAGTAATGTTGGTCAAATTGATGCAGATAAAGCCCTGCTTTATCTGTCCTGTAGGACCTCACTTGGGTAATAAAAACAGCCACCTGTATTGAGCTTCTGCTATGTGGCCAGCTCTGTGCTGAACATTATTTTTCTTTCCCTTCCCTTTGGACCTGAAGCTCACAAAATTAGAACAGTCATCACGACTGATTCATGTCCCACATTCCTCCTTTTATTTCACTCTCTTTCATTTCCCATCTAAGACCCCACTTTTCACCCAAAGCCACTTACTCCTTCTTACAGATGTGGTGCAGATGTTTGGATCTGCCTTTCACGAACGATGACATATATTTTATGTGAGCACCACAAGAGTTTATTTACCTAAACATTATTGTGCAATCCATCTCATTTTCTTTCTCATGGTTTTTTCTAAGTTTTGATCACCTATCCATCCATGTTGACATAAGTTGATGTTGTCCATTTCGTTTAGTCACTGTTGAGTATTTCATCATATTCGTTTTATGGACTGACAGACTAACACTTTCACTTTCATATTTGGTTACATTATTGTCTGTCCTCACCAAAACTCTGAGATATAGGTACTGTTTTCTCCATTTATGAGATAAGGAATTAAGGCTTAAGAAGGTAAATAACTGCCAAGAACATTCAAATGGAGAAGCCATTAATTAAACTTGTATCTCTCTGATTCCAATGTTCCAATCCACTCTGCATAATGGATATAATTACTGTAAAATTTTTGAAATAATATCTGAAAAAATCCTCTATTTCTTGGTCATTTCACATGTCCAAGATATTTCTGTTAAAACTAGTAGCTATGTGTACATAAATTAAACCAGAGTCTGGCTTTTTCATTGCTCTTAAAACTGGTAGATACATGTAGATAAACCAGAGACCAGTTCTCTTCATTGCAAAGCAAGGTTTATCACTTGTCTCAGACACAAGTTAAATGTCATTATTTGTGGCTTATGATTTTTCTTAAGACACAAGAAATTTAAATGAGAGTCTCACAAAGAATAACTGCCTTCAAATGCTTAAAGCACATCTTATCAAAGAGGAATAAGGCTCCAGAATACCAAATAGAACTAAATAGGGAAAAGTATAAAGGAATGGACCAAGGATTCAGTGTAAGAAAAACAGTAACAAAGGTCTGTCTGGTCAAAGCTATAGTTTTTCCAGTAGTAATGTATGGATGTGAAAGTTGGGCTATAAGAAAGCTGAGCGCCGAAGTATTGATGCTTTTGAACTGTGGTGCTGGAGAGATGACTCTTGAGAGTCCCTTGGACTGCAAGGAGATCCAACCAGTCCATCCTAAAGGAAATCAGTCCTGAATATTCATCAGAAGGACTGATGCTAAAGCTGAAGCTCCAATACTTTGACCACCTGATGCAAAGAGCTGATTCATTGGAAAAGACCTTGATGCTGGGAAAGATTGAAGGCAGGAGGAGAAGGGGATGACAGAGGATGAGATGGTTGGATGGCATCACCAACTCAACGGACATGAGTTTGAGCAAACTCCAGGAGATGCTAAAGGACAGGGAAGCCTGGCATGCAGCAGTTCATGGGTCACAAAGAGTTGGACATGATTTAGTGACTGAACAACAATGCTCCCAATAGAACAGCAACCTTTTTTGGTATTGAATTCCCTCTCTCTGGATCTTAAAGGGCCTTGCAAAATGGCCAAGTAACTCTCCAGAACACTTCCACATATTCTCTTTCATTTAGCTTCTTAGTGTCACTCTGAAATATGAAGATGAAGAGCCCAAGGATATGGAATCTTAGCTCCAGTTAATAAATGGCAGGAAACAAAGGCATAGGTCACACTGCTTATCAACAGCCAGTCTAGACCACATCCTCAGCCTTCTCACTTTCAAAGCCAAGGAAGACAAACCCAAGTTTTATAAGTATGATGTACACTGCCTCACGTATATTTTGACAGAAGATTACAAGAATTTCAGAAAGCAGAAACAGGAAGAATGACCAGATGCAATTTTGAGAAAAATCATTAAACAGTTCCTAAGCAAGGTATGTTAGTATAAGTTTGTAGCTGATTAATTCGTCCTTTGTCTGAACTAAATCAACAGATAAAAAGAAACCAAACTCTGTAATAGCTAGGTACTGCACAGATACATTATTTTATATAAAAGGGCGGGAAAAGTGATTGCTTTTGCATGAGAATCAATTTAAAGGAAGAGGGAGGAAAGAAAACCACAAGATTCCCCCGTACTGCACCCTTTTCACAAAGGGAGGCTGAAATATTACAGTGGCGTGGCTCAGTAGAGACAAAGACAGTTTGGAACCAGAGGTCTGATTTATTGGGATCCTCTCTGTTTGGATTCTCCCCCCTCATTTGGCTATAATGGTATGATGAGATGTTGATTAGGTCAATTAGACCAGCCTGGCTCTAGACCTTACCAAAACCCCCTCATATTCCCCTGTTTTTTAGCATGATTTCCCCTGACTTCCCCTTCCTCATCTGAGAGCCCAGAATGAAACAGGGAAGGAAGCTGCTTGGCATGCTTGGGTTTCATGGCCTCTTCCTCATTCTAGCCTGAGGAAGATGAATTCTGCCCATGGGCCCTCCTACCCTATGAGAGGGTCATGTTGGAATTTCACAGTAATAAAGTGTGTATGTGTTTGACACTGACCTCTGTTCCTACCTTTTCCTGGAATCTGAAGGAAGGATGGTGAACACAGGACTTGAAAATTTAGATATTCAAGATTCTGAGTCCCTGGCCCTTCATAACTATAAAATGAACCCTGCCATTTGGGAGGAATTTTTGCAATGAAACACATGATTGGGTCAGCCTTGGAATGGTCTCCTCAATAATAATTCCTAACAATTGTTATCATTTACAATGTTCTTTCACAGCACTGTTTCATTTAGGGAGAAGACTGAGTTCGTGAAGGTCACTCAGTTCTAATGGTGGTTATTACAGAGGCATATATTTTCCTTTCCTGGGATCACCAAAAATATTATAGAGAGCCATTCATTTAGATTTGCTAAGAAGTTACCACTAAGTAAAAGGGAATTGACTAGAAAAGGTAACTTCAGGGAAGTCTCTTCCACACATCTAGGTGATCCTCTAGGTAACAAACTGTCACTGTTTGTCTACTGGACTTTAAAGTTGTAGAGAAGAATGTCACAACTGCATGGAAAATTCCACAAAGTGGGTAGGTTTTCATAGTAAGTTTTCAAAGTGCCCTAAGAAGATGTAAAAGCTACCATTATTTCATTTATACTAGATAAGAACTACAGGAAGGCAAATATATTATTTTTCCTTTATAAGCATCATTATTTTGTTCATTTGCCAATTCTTACTTATTCATACCAAGTAATTTTTGCAATACTCTCAGAAGGGATATTGATATTGAGAAGGAATATTGCTTGGCCTGATCATAAGGTTATGAGACAGTCTTATCATCATTGATTATATAATGCATAGTGATTTTTTTTAATACAGAAAAAGAAATATTTCATAACCTTAAACACTATTTTAACATAATGTATCAGTTTGAGCAAACTCCAGGAGATGGTGAAGGACAGGGAAGCCTGGTGTGCTGCAGTTCATTGGGTCACAAAGAGACAGACACGGCTGAGTAACTGAACAACAATAAATCATTCTTTTGAGTGGAGATTCAACTATATTTAACATGAATTTATTTAGATAAATACTCTTCATCTTGTAAAATCTTTATAGTGAATGATAAACATACTATTTCTCTAGTTCAAATTTCTCTTTATAGTGGTTTGATCTGGTTTCTTGTGGAGGAGTTGATCTTATAATGAATGAAGAAGTTTTTATGTTTCAAATTCTTATATCCTTTAATATTGTATGATTATTTTGCTAGACAATCCCTTCAGTTTTGACTAATTACCAGTCTATGTCCTAGAACATTGAGTGTTGTAGGGAAGGGAGAAAATGAATAATAGAATAATAAAATCTTACAGCTGAGAAAAATTAATGAGCATCTCTGTTCATCTTTTCCCACCTCAATGCCACCAAACAAGGCATTTTTTAGTTGAGGAAATTGAATACTAAGAGATTAGATGATCTCTCCAAGACCATCCAACAAGATCAGAGCCAAGGTTATACAAGTCAAAAAGCCTGGATGGTAAGTCCAAGACTTCAAAAACTACATTATTTGACTTCCTAATTATTCCTTCAGGGCTGAAATTTATGGAGCTACTTTGAGGTTCAGTTCAGTCGCTCAGTCATGTCCAACTCTTTGTGACCCCATGGACTGCAGCACTCCAGGCCTCCCTGTCCATCACCAACTCCTGGAGTTTACTCAAACTCATGTGAGTTGGTGATGCCATCCAACCATCTCATCTTCTGTCATTCCCTTCTCTAGCCTTCAACCTTTCCCAGCATCAGGGTCTTTTCAAATGAGTCAGCTCTTCCCATCAGGTGGCCGAAGTGTTGGAGTTTCAGCTTCAACATCAGTCCTTCCAATGAACATTCAGGACTGATTTCTTTAGGATGGACTGGTTGGATCTCCTTGCAGTCCAAGGGACTCTCAAGAGTCTTCTCCAACACCACAGTTCAAAAGCATCAATTCTTCGGCACTGAGTTTCTTTATAGTCCAACTCTTACATCCATACGTGACTATGGGAAAAACCATAGTTTTGACTAGATGGAACTTTGTTGGCAAAGTAATGTCTCTGCTTTTTAATATGTTGTCTAAGTTGGTCATAACTTACCTTCCAAGGAGTATGTGTCTTTTAATTTCATGGCTGCAATCACCATCTGCAGTGATTTTGGAGCCCCCAAAAATAAAGTCTGCCACTGTTTCCACTGTTTCCCCATCTATTTGCCATGAAGTGCTGGGACCGGATGCCATGATCTTTGTTTCCTGAATGTTGAGGTTTAAGCCAACTTTTTCACTCTCCTCCTTCACTTTCATCAAAAGGCTCTTTAGTTCTTCTTTACTTTCTGCCATAAGGGTGGTGTCATCTTCATATCTGAGGTTATTGATATTTCTCCCAGCAATTTTAATTCCAACTTATGCTTCATCCAGCCCAGCATTTCTCATGATGTACTCTGCATATAAGTTAAATAAGCAGGGTGACAATATACAGCCTTGACATACTCCTTTACCTATTTGGAACCAGTCTGTTGTTCCATGTCCAGTTCTGTCGCTTCCTGACCTGCATACAGATTCCTCAAGAGGCAGGTCAGGTGGTCTGGTATGCCCATCTCTTTCAGAATTTTCCACAGTTTATTATGAGCCACACAGTCAAAGGCTTTGGCATAGTCAATAAAGCAGAAGTAGATGTTTTTCTGGAACTTTCTTGCTTTTACTATGATCCAGTGGATGTTAGCAATTTGATCTCTGGTTCCTCTGCCTTTTCTAAACCAGCTTGAACATCTGGACGTTCACAGTTCATGTATTGTTGATGCCTGGCTTGGAAAATTTTGAGCATTACTTTACTAGCATGTGAGATGAGTGCAATTGTGTGGTAGTTTGAACATTCTTTGGCACTGGCTTTCTTTGGGATTGGAATGAAAAACGGACCTTTTCCAATCCTGTGGCCACTGCTGAGTTATCCAAATTTGCTGGCATACTGAGTGCAGCACTTTCACAGCATCATCTTTTAGGATTTGAAATAGCTCAACTGGAATTCCATCACCTCCACTAGCTTTGTTTGTAGTGATGCTTCCTAAGGCCCACTTGACTTCACATTCCAGGATGTCTGGCTGTAGGTGAGTGATCACACCATTGTGATTATCTGGGTCGTGAAGATCTTTTTGTACAGTTCATCTGTGTATTCTTGCCACCTCTTAGTATCTTCTGCTTCTGTTAGGTCCATACCATTTCTGTCCTTTATTGAGCCCATCTTTGCATGAAATGTTCCCTTGGTATCTCTAATTTTCTTGAAGAGATCTCTAGTCTTTCCCATTCTATTTTTTCTTCTATTTCTTTGCTCTGATCACTGAGGAGGGCTTTCTTATCTCTCCTTGCGATTCTTTGGAACTCTGCAATCAAATGGGTATATCTTTCCTTTTCTCCTTTGCTTTTTGCTTCTCTTCTTTTCACAGCTATTTGTAAGGCCTCCTCAGACAGTCATTTTGCTTTTTTGGGTTTCCTTTATTTGGGGATAGTCTTGCTCCCTGTCTCCTGTACAATGTCACGAACCTCTGTCCATAGTTCATCAGATACTCTATCAGATCTAGTGCCTTAAATCTATTTGTCACTTCCACTGTATAATTGTAAGGGATTTGATTTAGGTCATACCTGAATGGTCTAGTGGTTTTCCCTACTTTCTTCAATTTAAGTCTGAATTTGGCAATAAGGAGTTCATGATCTGAGCCACAGTCAGCTCCTGGTCTTGTTTTTGGTGACTGTATAGAGCTTCTCTATCTTTGGCTGCAAAGAATATAATCAAACTGATTTCAGTGCTGACCATCTGGTGATGAACTTTGAGGTTATGGAAGTATAATTTGTTTTCAAATATTGATGACAATACTCTCTATTAAATACTTGTTGATGAAATGATAAAGAAGAATTCTTTAGATGTTGCTAATGCCTTTTGTTAGATTTCTCTAAATAGTGCTAATACCATTTATCTATTTAATATTCAAGATAGTAATATAGTAAACTCTTGGTTGCTTTATCATTAACATAACCATAGTTTAGACTATTAATCAGACTTTATAAACTGTAGTCAAGAAATTCTGAAATTCCCTGGCAGTCCAGCGGTTAGGACTCTGAGCTTTCACTGCTATGGGTCTGGGTTCAAGCTCTGGTTGTGAAACTGATATCCTACAAGTTGTGTAGCATGCCCTCCCCGCAAAAAAGAAATCAAAAACCTTCTTTAGTAAGCATTTGCTGTTGTCATCAAGAAAACATATACCTAAAAGGTATTTTTTATTTAATTTAATAATTTTCATAAGACTGTATCCTCTTTCATAAATATTATAGCATTGTTGTGATTTCTAGATAATTCTGTGAAGTTTAATTTTGTAAAATGTCCAGACGTTTTGACTCATGGACAGCCATTATTTTCATAGTAACAGCAGCATTTCTGTTCAATATATTTAAATATTGCTGTGAAAAATGTAACACTAAGTATATTTTTATGCACAAAAACATATGGAGCAGATCATATGATCTAATTATTTCACAGAATTAGAATGGCTGTCCCTGGGAAGGGGTGGGGGTGGGGCTGGGCACGGGAGACAAAGTGGACTCCAACTTTATGTGTTGTGTTTTTGCTGTTGCTGTTCAGTCACTAAGTCTTGTCTGACTCTGTGTGACCTCATGGACTGCAGCACGCCAGGCTTCCCTGTCCTTCACTATATCCCTGAGTCTGCTCAAACTCATGTCCATTGAGTGAGTCAGTGATGCCGTCCAACCATCTCATCCTCTGTCACTCCCTTCTTCTCTTGCCCTCAATCTTTCCCTGCATCAGGGTCTTTTCCAATATAGTATTTATATCTTCCATAAAGAAAGATATAAAGCAGACATGACAAGATGTTCAATATTATCATTTGTGGGTGGTGACTACACAGGTGTCAATACCTTTTCTTTTTTAAATTTTGTAAATTTCTTCCAAAAACACAAAAGATTTTTATGGTGAAAATTGGATGTTTTCATATAACTATGTTACATAACCTTAAAATTATTTCTTTTCTTCTTTTTTTCTTGTGCTGTGCCATGCAACACTGGGTGGGCTGGAAGAAGCACAAGCTGGAATCAGGATTGCCAGGAGAAATATTAATAACCTCAGATATACAGATGACACCACCCTTATGGCAGAAAGTGAAGAACTAAAGAGCCTCTTGATGAAAGTGAAAGAGGAGAGTGAAAAAGTTGGCTTAAAGCACAACAGTCAGAAAACAAAGATCATGGCATCTGGTCTCATCACTTCATGGCAAATAGATGGGGAAACAGTGGATACAGTGTCAGACTTTATTTTGGGGGGCTCCAAAATCACTTCAGATGGTGATTGCAGCCATGAAATTAAAAAACGCTTACTCCTTTGAAGGAAAGTTATGACCAATCTAGACAACATATTAAAAAGCAGAGACATTAAAAAAATAAAAATAAAAAGCAGAGACATTACTTTGTCAACAAAGGCCTGTCTAGTCAAGGGTATGGTTTTTCCAGTTGTCAGGTATGGATGTGAGAGTTGGACTATAAAGAAAGCTGAGCGCCAAAGAATTGATGCTTTTGAACTGTGGTGTTGAGGAAGACTCCTGAGAGTCCTTTTGACTGCAAGGAGATCCAACCAGTCCATCCTAAAGGAGATCAGTCCTGGGTGTTCACTGGAAGGACTGATGTTGAAGCTGAAACTCCAATATTTTGGCCACCTGATGGGAAGAGCTGACTCATTTGAAAAGACCCTGATGCTGGGAAGGATTGAGGGCAGGAGGAGAAGGGGACGACAGAGGATGAGATGGTTGGATGGCATCACCGACTCAATGGACATGAGTTTGGGTGAACTCCAGGATTTGATGGACAGGGATGCCTGGCGTGCTGTGGTTCATGGCGTGCTGTGCAAAGAGTCAGACATGACTGAGCAACTGAACTGAATTGATCTGAACTGATGCAGCTTACAGGATATCAGTTCCATGACCAGGGATTGAACCCAGACCTCGGCAGTAAATCTCAGAATCCTAACCACTAGGCCAGGAACTCCCTAAATGTCTGTATTTAAGGTTTGCA
The DNA here is from genome assembly GCF_033118175.1 of Dama dama. NCBI lineage: Eukaryota > Metazoa > Chordata > Mammalia > Artiodactyla > Cervidae > Dama > Dama dama. The sequence goes on along the minus strand of NC_083686.1, from coordinate 20,426,234 downwards.
TTTTAAAGCAACGTATACTGGTCAAGTTATTGTTTTACCTTTTCCTGCTCGTTGATTAATCACATTTATAAAGTATAACTTAATAAAAAGTCCAGAGAATTCGTGGCTCAGCTGGTAAAGAACTCACTTGCCAATGTAGGAGACACAAGAGACTACAGGTTTGATCCCTGGGTCTAGAAGATCCCCTTGAGAAGGAAATGGCAATCCACTCCAGTACTTTTGCCTGGGAAATTCCATGGACAGAGGAGCCTGGCAGTCTACAGTTCATGGAGCTGCAGAGTCGGAGACGACTGAGCACACACACATGCATATAAAGACATGAACACATATACACACACAAAATTATATACATGAAAAGTTTGTTAAAGAATGTTATGCATCTCACAGAGTTTATCAGGATGAGTTTTCTCTTGCTGTGACGTGACTGTGTGTGTATTCTCTTAGACTGTGATGTGTATTATGAGCATTAAACCCACAAAAGAGCTTTGAGTCTGGATAGAGAGCTTCTTTAAAGTCAAACCTCATACACATTAACACCACTAGCATATGACTAATGTTTCTAGGGCTTGGAATTAACCAGTGATAACCTTAGAATCTACAGTTACCCACATAATTATCTCCAATTAGCTGTCTCTGAAGAGTGGTCAAGAATGAAAGGAAAATGGAGGTTGAATACATGGAAATGTCTATTAGTGGAATAGTCCATTCACTTCAGGTCTGTGGAGAGAGTCAGAGTGTATGTTTTCGAGATGTGTTTGATGAGTAAATGGGGTGGAAGGACATGCCTGTTGCCAGCAGAGGTGAAATTTGGAAAGAGATGGAATAAATAGGTATTTTCCAGTCCAGAATGTATTTCTCAGTGATTTTAAAGAGATTATCTCCCCAGAAAAAGCACGTAAGAAAATAAGCCTAAGAAAGACCAAGGCCTTCTCTGTGAAAGGATGAATTTAACACCTCTCACAACAAGAAATCCACAACAGAAGGTCAAATAAAGTATCTTAGCCTGGATAAAATCCCCCAGATATATGAAACATTTGTCTTAAGTTCTGTTTTGTTTCTTAAGAACTCATAACAAACTCTTTTTGAAATGCCCTGCCTTCCTAAGTTAAAAGTCAAACACCAGCTGTTACAAAAGGCAGTTGTGAGCCCAAACTTTCTAACTTCCAAAATACTAACAAGCTGTACTTTTCCCCCCAAAATAGCTGAACTGGGACATACTGTTTTGAAAATATCTCTAAATAGATGCAATTTTGGCTAGCCCTGCCCCCACTCTTGCACCAAGGTTAATAGTTGACAGTTGTCATTTTTTGATTCAAAACATACAACAAAATAAAAATGACTGTTTGGCCTGTGTCTTTCCACTGGTGAGGGAAAAAACCTAGCCTTTAAAGTATATCACAGTGATATAACTCTAAGAATATCTAACTTGATAAGGTGCCTATACTAGGTTTCACAATTTTTTACAGTTTTAGGCTTTCTTTCCTTTTATTTTCTTTTATCTTCTTTTTTAAAAAAATTCCCTTTCTTTCTTTCTCTGTGATTTACATAGCAGGGAAATTTTTTACTCTAAATCTCAGAGTAATTAAACCAGGAAGAAGCAATGTTTGAATCTGTTAGACAGTTATTTTAGGGAGAACCAACCAGTATATTGAAATAAGTCATTTGCAAAAAAGGCTAGCTGAACTTGTTCCAGAGCATACAAAATGAGGAAGAAAATGTAAAACAGGATAGCCTGTTGAGAGCAGATAACAGAAAGGACTCATTTTCTCACCTGTAACGTGAAAGCAGTGAACACTCTTTGAAAGGAACCCTGGTTAGCATAGGAATAAGTATTAATAACAGGGATCCTATAGAACTTGGCTCTCTGTTGGAGAAGTTAACACTTCAGTTGAGTTTGCTCAACTGTAAAATGAGGGGATTGGAGATTCGATTTCAGAGGTATTTTCTAGCTGGCAAATACTACTTCATATTAAGACTGTTTTTAGTTGTCAGTTTTTAAACTGATTCCATCTGGATACCTCAGCAACCAGCCAAGAGGCCTGAGGAGGCCCAGAAGTGATGGACTTGACCCAACTCTACGGAGTTGGTTATGACTATAGTAGTGGTTATATCTTTCCCTAGAGTTCAATGTCTGCATTATTATAGTGATGAGGATGCTTCAAAGAGTCCCCAGGGATCTGCTTTCACTTTCCCTAAGGTTCGGCCTAACACAAGAGGCAGTGGCTGCAACTCACCATCCCATGGCATAGTGATACCTCTCTCCTGGGTCTGGTTTCATAAGCTTTGACATTCAGCTTCAATGACTGAAGGTCTGGGGCTAATTTGGGGGACTAATTTCTTATCTAACAGATGTGCATTTCATATAGGGTGACCAAGCATCTCAATCTGCTCAGGACTGTCCTGGTTCTGGGCTTCCCTGGTGGCTCAGTGGTAAAGAATCCACCTGCAATGAAGGAGACTCAGGCTCAATCCCTGGGTCAGGAAATACCCTGGAGAAGGGAATGGCTACCCACTTCAGTATTCTTCCCTGAAGAATTCCATGAATGGAAGCAGATGGTAAAGAATCTGCCTGCGATGCAGTAGACCTGGGTTTGATCCGTGGGTGGGGAAGATCTCCTGGAGAAGGGAATGGCTGCCCCCTCACCCTGTTTTCTTGCCTCGAGAATTCCATGAATAGGGAAGCCTGGCAGGCTACAATCCATGGGGTCGCAAAGAGTCGAACACAGCTGAGCAACTAACACTTTCACTTCATACTTTTTTCACTTCATCCTGGTTGTAGCCCCCAAAATCCTATGTCTTAGGCAAACCCTTACCTCCTGGCAAAGTGGAACAGTTGGTCACCCTAATTTCACAGAGTTTACTAAGAACCTCCTATGGGTCTGGCCCTTGAAAAAGGAAACCCCCATGAGAAAAAGCGGACAAGATTCCTGCTGTCATGAGGCTACCATTCTCGTGGGTAAGACAGACATTAAACAAGGGAATAAATAATAAACAATCATTACAGATGGTGGTCATTACTGGGAGGGAAACAGCTGTTGGGCTCTACTTAGAGAGGGTCAAAAAATTTCTCTTGAATTAGACCTGAAGGATATGGAGTCAGTCATGAGTATTGCCAAGGCAGGTAAGTTTTAGATCATTTCTAAAAATTAAGAGACATTTCAAGAAAATCTTAGGAGAATACTATCACTCTCCAAAACTGTTTATTCATTTATGTGCTTACTGTTAGAATCAGATGGAGAATAAAATGCTAATAGAATAATTAGAATAAAAATGCACTCACACAAAGACCTAATCTACAATGCCAACGGTACCCACAATACCTGGTATTTATTAGGTGTTCAATATCTATTGAATAAATAAAGGAGAGTAGTGATATTTTGATTTATTAATACTATGTAGCTACCCTAAACTTACTTTTCCCAAATTATATCTTTTTTCTCAACCAGACTATCCATGAGACAGAAGGAATTATAGATCCTATGGGCCATGGAACAGCCATGAAGCTTCAGGCTAGGGCTCTTCTAAGCCAGTCTGTGCCTACTGTGCCAAGCCCTTGCTTTCGCTCTATGCCCAGGCATCAGCTCATAGGATGTTAGGTGTTCTGCAACCTAAGTTGAGGAGAGAGAGATCTTCAAGACTTCAGCTTTATGATGACCTGCCTCTATCGGTGGATTGTGGTGTTACTAATTAAAAGAAGGCACAAGTCTAGCAAACTCTAGCTAGATTCTAGCAGAATCTAACAAATGAACTAATTTACCTTTTCCACTAGGAAATTTCTCAAGTCCCTTGAAACAGCTCATTATTATTACTTTCTCACTTACTTTTTTTAACTTTTCATTTTATATTGGAGAAAAATGGATTAACAGTTATGTTGTGACAGTTTCAGGTAGAGAGCAAAGAGACTCAGACATACAAATACATGTATCCATTGTCCCCCAACCCCGAAAGAATACATGCATCCCAATGTTCATTGCAGCACTGTTTACAATAGCCAAGACACAGGAATGGATAAAGATGTGCTGTGCTGTGCCTAGTCACTCAGTCATATCTGACTCTTTGCGACCCCATGGACTGTAGCTCGCCAGGCTCCTCTGTCCATGAGATTCTTCAGGCAAGAATACTGGATTGGGTTGCCATTCCCTTCTCCAGGGGATCTTTCCAACCCAGGGATCAAACCCATGTCTCCCACATTGCAGATGGATTCTTTATCATCTGAGCCACCAGGGAAGCCCAAGAATACTAGAGTGGGTATCCTATCCTTTCTCCAGGGGAACTTCCCAACCCAGGAATCAACCCAGGGTCTCCTGCATTGCAGGCAGATTCTTTACCAGCTGAATTACCAGAGAAGCCCAAAGATGTGCAACATATATACAATGGAATATTACTCAGCCATTAAAAATGAAATAATACCATTTGTAGCAACATGGTTAGACCTAGAGATGGTCATACTGAGTGAAGTAAGTCAGACAGACAGAAAAGGAGAAATGTAGTATGACATCCCTTATTTGAGGAATCTAACAAATGAACTTATGTACAAAACAGAAACAGACTCACAGATTTAGAAAATGAACTTATGGTTGCCAGGGAGGAAGGATAGGAGGAAGGGATAGTTAGGGAGTCTAGGATGGACATGTACACACCGGTCTATTTAAAATGGATAATCAACAAGGTCCTAGTATATAGCACAGGGAACTCTGCTCAATGTCATGTGGCAGCCTGGATGGGAGGGGAGTTTGACTCTCTCACTTCTGATCATGGTACCTTTATTTTCTTGGTTACTCAGGCTACAGACCTCAAAGCCAACTTGGCCTCTTTATCCATGCTTGTTGCCTACATCCAGTCAGTAGCTATATCCTCTAATTTTTCTATCCCCCCCAAATCTCCCTTACTTTCCCTCACCATTCTAGTCCCATTGCATTCAGAGAATAGAGAAATGACCACCTATCCAACTGCCACCCCTGCATCTGCCCAACAGGACACATACAGATACACACACAACATACTTCTAGATTAGACTAGGTCTGATATGTGAGATCTCAGAAACTTAAATTGTTCAGTTGCTCCAAAACTGATAGTAGTTTTTTCATACTGAAGCCTGAAGGTTTTCAGCCAAACTTTCCAATCTTACCTCTTCTTTATGCTTTTACATGTATAGCAATACAACTGAGTTTACTACCTGTCTCTGGAAAAATTTTTTTTACATTTTCCCGTTTCTATGACTTTACTCAGACTATTCCATTTACCTGGAATGTCATTTCTTAATTCCTAAATATATTACAAATAACTATTCCTGCCTGAATTTTAGAAACCCATTGAAAATATCATAATTTTACGTTCCTAGAGGGAACTTTTAATACCCGGCACAAGCTTAATAAGTGAAGTCACAATGACTAGCATACTGATCATTAATTTTATTTTTATCTTTTCAAAGCAAAACACATCTTTACTTTCTCCAGCAATATCAGCTTCTCTCCTATTTAAAAACTGTCTGTTTCCTCTTTCTTAGAAAATAGATATAGATTCTCATTGCACTCTCTTGTTATTTAGTTCCTCAGCCGTGTCTGACTCTTTTGTGACCCCCTGGACTGTAGCACACCAGGCTCCTCTGTTCATGGGATTTCCCAGGCAAGAATGTTGGAGTGGGTTGCCATTTCCTTCTCCAGGTATACCAATGATTTAATACTAACACACATATGTATTTTTAAAGACTAGCTGAATTCTCCTTTGTAGGCTTCAGGGATTCAAAGCTATGGTCCCTGATGCCAAGTTGACAGTGAATGGACACAACTGCAGGATTTAGTACTGAGCAATCACTGAGCATCGGGGATTTCTCAGTGTGAGCAGAAGTCATTTGTGGTCATTAAATTGTTAAAAAGGTAAGGAGAGAGGAAATATTTCCTGAGCATTCACTATATGCCAGAACTGTGCTAATGCTTTCAGTCCTATAAAACACTTAATATTATATCCATCTTCGCAAAAGAAGGAACTGAAACTGAGGGAAGTGTTTAAAAATTGCCAAAGAACAACATCAACTAAGTAACAGAGCCAAGATCTGAATCCAGGTGGGCCGGACTCCAAAGACCATAGTCTTCCTGTGACAAGGAAGACACAGTCTATAGAGCAGACACATAAACACTCACTGGACGTTCATGGTAGTAAGTGCTGTAATGGAAGCAAATATAAAGTGTGTGTACTTTTTGGGGCAGAGCAATGTTGCACACGTAATACTCAAGATCACCCACAATGGAAAGAGGAAGAACTTGGTTCAAAATCTGGTTCAGTGTGAACTTGAAAAAATTATTTATTCTTTACAAGCTTCGGTTGTCTCATTCATGGAATTAAAATACTAATGCTTTAGTTTTCTCATTTGTGAAATTAAAATGGTAATGCTTGCTTGTAAAACGAAATAATACCAACATATAAAGTCATTAGTACAGTATCTGGAACATAGAACTCAGTAAATGGTAGTTAATTAAATACAATTATCATCACTATTCAGCAGACGCTTTCATCTTTAACACTTGAGCCTCTTTCGAATGTCTTAAAAAATATGACTATATTTGCTTGTCTATATGTGTGATTTCCTCTTGGGCTGCTGAAGAACAATTTGAAAGTTGCTGACATACTTAAGTATTTCAACATGCATCTCCTAAAAGTAAGGACATTCTTGGACAGTGATATTGAGATTTCTAAACACCTAAGAAAAATTGACAATGTTAAACTAATATCATCTAATTTCTAGTATATAACTTAAATTTCCTAAATTGCCCCTCAAAATTATCCCCAAGAATTTTGCGAACCAGGACATAATTAAAGTGTTTTATTTGGTTGCTGTTTCTTTGTGTCCATGTTCAGTCATGTCTGACTCTTTGCAACCCTGCGGACTGTAGCCCACCAGGCTCCTCGGTCCATGGGATTTCCCAGGCAAGAATACTGGAGGGGGTTGCCATTTCCTTCTCCAGGGATCTTCCTGACCCAGGGAGTGGGCTGTCATTTCCTACTGCAGGGGATCTTCTTGACTCAGGGATTGAAGCCCTTGTTCCTTCTCTTTTAATGTGTACCAGTCCCCACTCCACTCCTAACCCCTTTCTGCTTTCTTGATATTGCTTTCTTTGTGAAGAAACCAATCTATTTGTCTTGGAGAAAGTGCCGTTCTGGAACTGTTTGATATTTTTCCTTGAGATGCCATTTAACTTTTCCTTCTATCCTCTAAGTTATCCAAAAATTGTATTGAGAGGCTTAAAACTTTATTGATTTTAAGATAAACATGGCAAGAATGCTTCAAAGTTGATGCTATGTAGTTCATATTACATCACAGAAAATTTCCACGACCACTTCCTCTTGAAAATATTTTGTGGTTTTGTAGCTACCTCTAGGGTATGTAGACTGGTGGTTTTCAACTCTGGCTTCTCTTAGAATCATCTGGGGAGTTTTGAGAAATACTTTTTCCTGAGTTGCACCCCTAGAATTTCTTACCTTGGGTCCAGGCATTGGTATTGTTGCAAAGCTGTTCCAGATAATCCTCACTGTAATCTGGGTAAAGATGGATGAGTGTAGGATTCCAGCTCTGAGAAGGCAGGAGCACACCTTTTTTATTTACTAATTCATATTTCATGGTCTTTCCAGGTGAAGCCAGTGGTAAAGAGACACAGGTTCAATCACGGGGTGGGGAAGATCCCCTGGAGGAGGGCACGGTAACCCAATCCAGTATTCTTGCCTGGAGAATCCCACGGACAGAGGAAGGAGCCTGGGGGGCTACAGTCAGATAAGACTGAAGTGACTTAGCATGCATGCATGTATTTGATCTGTTCAGTAGAAGTGTGCTCAGTCACTCAGTTGTGTCCACCTCTTTGCTGCCCATGGACTCATGGACTGTAACTAACCAGGTTCCTCTGTCCATGGAATTTTCCAGGCAAGAATGCCAGAGCAGGTTGCCATTTCCCACTCCAGGGGATCTTCCTGACCCAGGGATTGAACCTGCATCTCATGCGTCTCCTGCATTGGCAGGAGGATTCTTTACCACTAGCGCCACCTGAGAAGCCCATTCAGTAGAAGGCCTGGCTCATAAGTGACTGTGAAAGTCGCTCAGTCGAGTCTGACTCTTTGTGACCCCACGGACTGTACAGTTCATGAAATTCTCCGGGCCAGAATACTGGAGTGGGCAGTCTATTCCTTCTCCAGGTTATCTTCCCAACCCAGATATCGAACCCAGGTCTCCCGCATTGCAGGCAGATTCTTTACCAGCTGGGCCACAAGAGAAGTCCTAGCTCATAATTACTGCTCAACAATACATGCTCAATCAATCAATATTCAGAGTATAGGCCACCTCATCCTCCTTTCACGCTTTTCCTTGTTTTCCATGTGGCGCACTAGGAAGCCAATAGGTTAATTTTAGAACATATTTAGAGATATCAGAACATGCTGTTGCTTTTCCAAGTTTCTGAAAACTGTATATGGATTGAAAAATTGTTTTCAAACTTGGAAGAGAAGAAAAAAGAGCAAATCATCATTTAGTGATAAGTGTTAGATTTATTCTGTTGTAGACAATTCCACTTTTTTTTCTTTTCACATTATCACTTACTCCAGTTTTATTGTAAGAACCGGTGAATGGGGATCGGGATGGGGAATACATGTAAATCCATGGCTGATTCATGTCAATGTATGACAAAAACCACTACAATACTGTAAAGTAATTAGCCTCCAAATAATAAAAATAAATGAAAAAAAAATTTAAAAAATTAAAAAATAAGAACCGGTGAATGATTTTAAAGTGACTAACAGAGGAAAAAAGACTGGGAGTTTTTCTTAGTTGAACTTTTTTTTTCTTTCCCACACTGAGCAAATTTCAACCGTGTGGAGAAGTGCGATACGAAGAGAAGGACTTCGGGGATAAATATAATTCTGTTTGCTCCAGTTCAACTTGGTCAAATCTTAAAAATAGAAAGAAAAGATGTAGGGTTTGTTGGGGCTTGCCAAAACTAACCACCTGTATGTAGCTTCAGTTACAAAGAAGGTAAGAATAGCCACCTTCTCCCAACAAAGAAGCCTACCCCATAGCAAACTTAGGGAATGGTGAATATACACTTATTTGTTGTGCTTTGTATGAATGAAAATCATCAAGAGCCCAAAAGAAAATCAAGAGTGTGGACACACAGCTTGTATTTGAAAAGGTTTTTAAACGGATGTTCCCTCTGACTCATACTGAGAACAGTGTAAATTAAAACTATACTGAGGTATCTTTTTTCTTTCACGCCTCAGATTAGCAAAAAAATCCATGTTGTGGAGGATTACAAGCTTACACACTTTTTGACTCACCAATATGAGCCAATGAAAATTATCCTATAGATACACTCCACTCAGTATGTGAAGTAACACGTGAACAAAGTATTAATTCGTTTCTTCAGGTAAAACTTTAGAAGCAACTTACTGTCCCTCATTAAAGAGCTGAATAAATATGTTTTGATAAATGCACAGAATTCAAACACTCAGCTAATATAATACAATAGACAATAATAAGGAAACTGTGTACTGATATGAAGTACTCATATATAGTTTAGTGAAAAAAGGTACAGATTATTATGTGGTGTGTGCTATTAGGTTAAAAAAAAAAGGAAACAAGAAGGAAGATATATTTGTAATGCATTTTTTTTTTACATTGAAAAATCTTTGGGTTGATAAACAAACAACTGACAAGTGGTTGATTAACTATTCGGTGGAAGAGATGAGAACTACGTGAGTGGAAGACAGTGAGAGGGAGAGATAGGAAGGAAACTTCTCAAGACAGCTTTTCTTACTCTACCCTGTTTGTATTTGTGTGAATACATTCAAAAATTTAAATTCCTTAAAAGCACTACCAAAAGTCCTAAGAAAATGTAATTTTCTTAATAGAAAAAATTCCAGATATTCTTTTAGTGTTTATTCTTGTTGTGGAGTTTCCAAGTCAATTCTGGTACTCCCCAGTTTCACTGAAAATGAAACTGAAACTCTGCATACTTTTCATACAATTAGAACTAAAACACGGAGTCAAAAAACAAAAACAAAAAAACCTCACAAGAAAATTGTCAAGACAGCTTCCAATCTTGACTTTTGTTCTTCTACAGAATTTCAAAGTTTAGGAATAAATCAAAACATACAGTAGTTCAAGTCCAAACAGACCATTGCTGAAAGATACCCATTCCAAGGCTAGTGCTCACATAGAATTGAATAATGATGTAAAGTAAAATGAATCCCCGTCTTCCATGTAGCTACATGAGATGGGGTTTTGACTGAATGTTTCATTTTTCATTATGGTACTTCTAATACTTTGAGCCTAGACAGCACACAGAAAACAGGAAGAATTAGGGCCACCTGATGGCAGGCCTGGCGTGCTGCGATTCATGGGATCGCAAAGAGTCGGACACGACTGAGCGACTGAACTGAACTGAACTGATGGCTGTTGTCCTAGGAAGGCTGGGGAAACAGTGAAGAACTGATTTGGAGAAGGCACAGAAGGATAGGGAAGTATTGGTCAGGTCCTGGTTAGCATGGTTATAAAAAGGAAAATAAGAGGGGAGTGTGTAGCACACAACAATGGGGGAATTTCATCTAAAAAAAAGAAGGGATTCTTTCTTCACAGTCAAGTCTGTAAGACGAAAAGGAATTGTAGTTTACTCAATTACTCAGTAATAGATACCTTTGGTTAACAGGTAATCTTTGTGTGCATATTCCATTACCAAAAAATATGGGATTGGTGGTGTATCGCTAGCACTTTGGCCAGAACAATGCATACAACATACCATAGACGTCTGAGAGACCACAGTCAGATACATCTGTGTTCTAGGGGCTCTGTGACCTTGCCAAGTCATATATACTCTTCCCGTCTTAGCTCACTTTCCTTATCTGGAAGTGGAGTGATAGTGTCCAGCTGGAAATCCTCAGACTTTTGACACGGTGACCAAATAATACAAAAGATTCTGGTAAGTGTAAGTTGAAAGCGTGTACTATTGTTACTGCTCTTATGACAGATCTAAACAAACAGGGCAGAGAAAGGAAAAACAATTCCAGAATAAACTTCATGGAGAATTAGTCTCATTTCCACAGATGGACAATGGGAAACCTAGAAGAGTGAAATAACTTGCTCAAATAGCCAGTCAGAAGCAGGCCTGAAGACAAATTCCCATTCAGGAGATTTGATTGAATGTCTCATTTTTCTTTTCACTATGGTCCTTCTATTACTTTGAGCCTAGAGAGTATTCAGAAAATCGGAAGAATCAGGACTGCCTGATGACTGGTGTCCTAGGAAGGCTGGGGAAACACTGAAGAACTGATTTGGAGAAGGCCCAGAAAGACAGCGAAGTATTGGTCAGATTCCGGTTGGGATGGTTATAAAAAGGAAAATAAGAAGGGAGTGTGTAGCACATACACACTCCTGTATACAAAATAAATAACCAACAAGGACCTATTGTTTAGCAGGGAACTCCACTCAGTATTCTGTAATAACCGATAAGGGAAAAGAATCTAAAAAAGATATATATATATATATATATATATATATATATATATATATAAGCTCTTGGGGGGGGAGTTGGTGATGAACGGGGAAGCCTGATGTGCTGCAGTCCATGGGGTCACAAAGAGTCGGACATGGCTGAGTAACTGAACGGATACAGCAACTTTGCAGATTCTGTTACCTAGAACTTCATCTAAAAAGCAATTTTTGCCACCTAAACTAAAACTCTCAAGTTCCAGAGTTAGACAAAGATTCATTTATCCACTAATTAAGACATTTCAGTATGTAGTCACTCAATATGTATTATAATCCTACTATGTACCAGACTCAGTCATAGCAAAAACAGACATGGTTTCTGATAGCCTACAACTCAGAGTGTAGTGGGGAGAAACACTTTATTCAAAAATTTACACAAATAAATGCAATATTACAAACTCTCATAAGAAATATGAAGGAAAGTTACAAAATGTTATAAGAGTATAAGAACATTTAAAGAGGTATATGTCCTAATTGAGAGTGGTTCCCCGAGGAAATGACCTTGTACTGGGATTACAAAATCTGAGACCTTAAGTTATTTCCCATTTCTAAGCATCAGTCTTCTGTAATGACAAGGGTAGTGGATTCTCCTAAAATCTTAGTGAGGAGATGTTGAAGAGTTTAACCCAGCATTTAGTAAGTACTTAATTAATGACACAATTAGTCGACCTTGTTATTTTCATTTTTCTCATTACTCCCTGACCAGTATCCAGTTACAGAACAGAATAAAGCAACAAAGATATATAATAATAGCAATTATGAAAGTAGAAAGGATAGGGGAGGAAAACAAAATATTTTGAAAATGCTATGGATTTTAATTTTTTTAAAAATAGAATGTTTCAGTAAAATAAGCAGTGCATGGTAAATAACCAAGTGGGAAAACAAATGCATACAGGAAACCTGGGGTCTTGATAATGTTTTAGTGACATCTCCAGAATTTTGTCCTAATATTGCTTAGGTTGTGTTTTCCTGTATTTTTATGTATTTCTTACAGCATTAGTCCTGGATTGATTGATTGATATGCTCTTTTACCCAGAGTCCTTTATTGCAGCATATAGGAGATGGATGCAGATAGGAGATGAGGGTGGAGCAGGTGAGGGTAAAGAACTGACAGCTCTAACAAGGAAAGATGTTTCAAAGCTTACCATGTAGACCACAGGGTGTCCAGCTTGATCTCTGCTTCAACTTAGCAAGGAAAAGAAGCAAAGCTGTTGTAAATTCAGCTGATAGAAACTTAATTACCTTTTCCTGAAATGTGAGGTGTCCCTGGAAGAATGCCTTTTGGGATGGGTTAAATAATGCCACATTTTTCAGAGAGTAATTTGCCGATGCCCTCTTGGGGTGAGCACTTCAAAGGTTCAGAGGACACTTCAAAGGGCCAGGGGCCTCCTCCACCACTAGGGTGAGAGCCATGAAGGTATGTGGCATGTGCCCCGGAAATCCAGAGTACACAGCCCAAGCAGCGGGAGGTGGGGTGCTCCTGGTGGGGCTGTGATGATGTGGACGGAGCACATTTTTGTCCAGAATCCAAATCTCACACAGCGTCCTCTGAACTATTGGGATGGGAGAGATGGCCTGGAGGCCCCCATGGAGCCATTGGGGCCACCTCTCTGTCCAGGCTGTCACCAGTTCCAGTTCAGTTGCTTAGTTGTGTCCAACTCTTTGCAACCATGGACTGCAGCATACCAGGCTTCCCTGTCCATCACCAATTCCTGGAGCTTACTCAAATAATATCCATTAAGTCGATGACGCCATCCAACCATCTCATCCTCCATCATCCCCTTCTCCTCCTGCCTTCAATCCTCCCAGCATCAGGGTCTTTTCCAATGAGCCGATTTTTCGCATCAGGTGGCCAAAGTATTGGAGCTTCAGCTTCAGCATCAGTCCTTCCAATCAATATTCGGACTGATTTCCTTTAGGATGGACTGGTTGGATCTCTTTGCAGTCCAAGGGACTCTCAAGAGTCTTCTCCAACATCACAGTTTAAAAGCATCAGTTCTTTGGTGCTCAGCTTTCTTTATAGTCTAACTCTCACATTCATACTTGACTACTGGAAAAACCATTGCTTTGACTAGACAGACCTTTGTTGGTTGAAGGAGGTCACCATTACCTTCATCACCCTGACTATAGTTGGCCTCAGGCCAAACAACAGGGAGGGAACACAGCCCCATCCATCAACAGAAAATTGGATTAAAGATTTACTGAGCATAGCCCTGCACATCAAAACAAGACCCAGTTTCCCCCACAGTCAATCTCTCCCATCAGGAAGCTTCCATAAGCCTCTTATCCTTCTCCATCAGAGGGCAGACAGAATGAAAACCACAATCACAGAAAACTAACCAAACTGATCACATGGACCTCAACCTTGTCTCACTCAATGAAACTATGAGCCAAGTCATGTAGGGCCACCTAAGACGGACAGGTCATAGTGGAGAGTTCTGACAAAATGTGGTCCACCAGAGAAGGGAATGGCAAACCACTTCAGTATGCTTGTCTTGAGAACCCCATGAACTGTATGAAAAGGCTAAGTCTAGACTACAGCTTTCATCCCAGCCTATTTTGTCCCCAAGAGTCCAGTCCTTCAGCAGCATCTTTCAGGAGCTTGGTTGACTCAGGTTCTGTTGGAAGATGTTCCCTGTCCTTGAATCCTGTATTCCTGGGCACCTTTCACCTTGGAGTATCCATCAGTAAAATACCTGCTTGAGTAGTCCAACGGCAACTCACAAATGTGCCTAACTTCCCCTCTTCTATTCCTCCTGGGAGAATTTCTAAAGTAGTAAAGGGAGCTAGGTTATGGTAGGAAATATGTGGGGTGGGGGAAGACTCTTGAGAGTCCCTTGGACTGCAAGGAAATCCAACCAGTCCATCCTAGAGGAAATCAGTCCAGAATATTCATCAGAAGGGCTGATGCTGAAGCTGAAGCCCCAATACTTTGGCCACCTGATACGAAGAACTGGCTTATTAGAAAAGACCCTGATGCTGGGAAAGATTGAAGGCAGGAGGAGAAGGGGATGACAGAAGATGAGATGGTTGGATGCAATGGACTCAATGGACATGAGTTTGAGTAAGCTCCAGGAGTTGGTGATGGACAGGGAAGCCTGGTATGCTGCAGTCCATGGGGTTGCAAAGAGTTGGACAGGACTGAGCAACATGGGACATTATATCTTAAGCGCAGACAGCCCTAAAAAGCCATCATTAACTAAGAATGGAATTGCCATATTCCCTTTAAATGCAATGATGTTTTTCCCATTATTAGGGATAAACATCAGAGGGGTCTCATGTTTCCAGGGTATTTCTGAGGGACCCATCCTTTCACTTACAAAGCTAAGTTTTGTAACCACATCTGCATTTTCCCCCTTGTAATTAGATTGCTGTGTTGGCCAAAGATATCAGACATATACATACACAGAGGGATGGGGTAAGGGGTATAAAGACTAGAAAAAAGACAGAAATAGGGCTTTACAGGCATAGAGTGAGTGAGTGAAAGTTGCTCAGTCATGTCCGACTCTTTGCAACCCCATGGACTACACATCATGGGATCCTCCAGGCCAGAACACTGGAATGGGTAGCCAGCTGTTCCCTTCTCCAGGGTATCTTCCCACTGTAAGAACATATATCAATTACCTTGTTGATAGGTAGATGATTTCATACTGTTCATGGGGTTCTCAAGGCAAGAATACTGCAGTGGTTTGCCATTCCCTTCTCCAGTAGACCACATTCTATCAGAACTCTCCACCATGACCCATCTGTCTTGGGTGGCCCTACAGGGCATGGCTCAAAGTTTCATTGAGTTAGGCAAGGCTGTGGTCCATGTGATCAGTTTGGTTAGTTTTCTGTGATTGTGGTTTTCATTCTGTCTGCCCTCTCATGCATAAGAAGGCAATAAATAGAATCACTATAGCAGATCCGGAATTAAGAAAAGCTTTTAAAGGCAAGATTGCCTGTAAACCTCTTTCTCCAAAGCTCTATTCCCCAAGTGTCCTCACCAAATAGGCAAGAAGCAAGGCGGGTGTTATTCGGGTGGGATTTTACTCAGTTCAAATTCTTAATGTTAAAACCACAGAGTAAGGAAGGCTTTTCCTTCCTAACATTTCAAAAATGTGGTTTTAAATACAGTCGTGTGTACATCAAATCTTTGGGTTACCGACCATGCTTGGCACATAGAAGGTAGTAAGTCGTGGCTGAATGAGATGTAGAATATAAGGAAAACCATGGGTCTTCCCTGGTGGCTCAGATGGTAAAGAATCAGCCTGCAAGGCAGGAGACTCAGGTTCAATCCCTGGGTTGGGAAGATCCCCTGGAGAAGGGAATGACTACCCACTTCTATATCCTTGCCTGGAGAATTCCAATGACAGAGCAGCCTGGGGGTCTACAGTCCAGGGTGTCGCAAAGAGTCAGACATGACTGAGCAACTAATACACTTTCAAGGAAAACCATGTGTGTTTCCTGATGACCAGGGAACTGACTCCTGCTGTCTTCTTGGGGCAAGAGCTTGAATGATTTGTCGTGTGTCAAAAAAAAAGGCCCCAGTCATGCAGCACTGACACTTAAGATTTTCAGAAGTAGGAAACAACTGCTTGTTTATTTTTTGACCTATGACTGCTGGATCTGGTGTTTAGCTCTAGACAAAATAGGCAAATAAAATATCTTGAAACAATTTATAAAAATAAAAAGGGCCCTCCCCCCATGCTGTTTGCTGCCACCTTCTTTTTTTTTTTTTCCTCTGCTTCCTTCTTTTCAGCTTGACATCTTCTCAAATGCTACCTGACAGACTGCAGCAATCACCCTGTGAATGTAAGTCATTTCCTTATTGACAGCCTCCCATTCTCCCTGACATCTGCCAGCACTCCCCGACACTTGAATAAGCATTAAGACATTAACAGTCTGGCACAGGCTTAAGGGCTGGAATAGTAATGCTTGGCAGGCCCGCTGAACAAAGCCACATGCTGGAGACCCCCACTCATTCAACTCTGCCGTCCTTCTGGCTAGGAAACGTGGCGGAGTCCAGAGTAAATGCCGATTATTTGCTCGACTGCTCTGGCATTTTGATGTTTCCTTCGACTGGCCAGATCGCACATTCAAGGAAAAGGAAAAAAAAAAAAAAACCCAACAAGAAGATGCCTGCTTGTGAGACAGTCGAAGTGAGGCGTGGATGTTGATGAAAAGGCAAGTCTCTGCTCTCTGGGACAAGCTCATATTTTTAAGAGACTGTCCCGGAATGAGAAACAAAGTCAGGCTTCCCTGAGTAATACATAGAACAATCTGCATCATGTCTTCTGATCAATATCAAAATTTTTCCCAAACACTAGCTGGCCAGTGCCACCTTTGCGTGGTGGATTTTTGGAAGCCAATTTGTCGGTTCCTCATACAGAAAATTAATAGGAAAGAATATAGCCCAGGAGACTTATGTTGCCAGAAACTATTCACTGAGAAATGGCAAAGCTTGATATTAAGCTGTTAAGTCAGTCAGAGAGCGGCCTCCATTCTGTCCTAAGCAAGGCTTGTTTGGAATCGGAAACCTGTAATCTGCAAAGGTAACGCTAAAATTAACATCGAAATAGAAGGGGCAGAACTGTGAACGTGACACTTTTCCTTGAGTGAAAAATGACTCAATATAGCTGCACTTGGGAAACAAAAGAAGAGTGGAAATAGGTTTGTACTTAAGTTCAAGGTGGTCCAATTCAAGGGTCAGGTGAGATGTTTCCCTTGGGAGCATTCTGTGGCTCACGGCTTTGACACCTTCTGGGGACTAAGAACCTAGATTTTCTTCCCTCTTCCAGTTGACCACCGGTAGGACAGAAATGTCATAGGGAACAGCTGCTATTTACAGATTCCTTCTCCAAACCACCTTATTTTTCTCTTGTTTGTTCTGAGCCTGAGGTCATTCTCTGATTTGCAAATCAGCAAGAGAGACAGGCTCAAAAAAGATAAGGGACTTTCCCCCAAACACACAGGTAATAAATGATGAAGATCCAGACTGAACTGGGGTCTTGACTTTTTGGACTGGTATATTTTTATTGCACTGGCTCCCAGTCTCAGGTAGCTTGCTCAAAATTACTAGAGAAAGATAGAGCCAACCTGGATTGGAGTAGGAAATGGCAATCCACTCCAGTATTCTTGCCTGGGAAATCCCATGGACAAGGGAGGCTGGCGGGCTACAGTCCCTGAGGTGGCAGAGAGTTGGGCACGACTGAGCACACACGCAGACCTTTCCGGAGCCAAAGGAGCTGTCTGTGATTATGAATAGGTATCTGAGTGGAACCATGAAATCAGCTCCAGTCTACAAAAGGTGCTGTGGAGATGGGCAAGGTGGTTACCTTCATAAGCAGAGCAGAGAATCCAGGCCGCCCTCTTGGAGGGTTAGGGAGGGGTCTGAGTATGGATGAATGGGCAGTTAACTGTTCTTAAACTAAATGAAGTGCCACCTCTGAGTTTGCCACTCCAAACTCTTAATGTTTAAGTCAAGGGGACCTGAATTCAAGTTCTGCCTCTTATCAGCTGTGTAGGCTGGGATAAACTTAGTAAAGAAATGTTTCATTTTAAAATAGGGATGACAGGGACTTCTCTGGTGGCCCAGTGGTTAAGAACCCATCTGCCAATGTACGGGACACAAGTTCGATCCCTTGTCCAGGGACTGAGATCCCACATGCTATGTCCCTGCACCACAACTACGGGAGCTAGAAGCCTTAGACCCAGTGCTCCTCGGCAAGAGAAGCCACCGCAATGAGAAGTCTGTGAACTGCAACTAGAGAGTCTGTGAAGTTGCTAAGTCACGTCCGACTCTTTGTGACCCCACGGACTGTAGCCTGCCAGGCTCCCCTGTCCATGGGATTCTCCAGGCAAGAATACTGGAGTGGGTTGCCATTTCCTCCTCCAGGGGATCATCTTGACCCAGGATCAAACCCACATCTCCTGCGTCAGCAGGCAGGTTCTTTATCGGTGAGCCACCAGTGAAGCCCCTAAACTTGAGTTTCTTTCTATTTTGCATATGTATTCGTTTGTATTGTTTTTAAATTGCACGTAAGTGATATCATACAGTATCATACAAGTCTATTCTCCACTCTTGGCTCGAGAGTGGCCCCCACTTACTACAAATAGAGAAAGCCCACACGCAGCAATGAAGAGCCCTTGTGTTACAAAGAAGACCCAACACAGCCAAAATAAACAAAGTCAAATTTTTAAGTGATGACAACCATGTATTTCTTGTAGGCTTACTGGAAGAACTAATTGGGTTGAGCCTTATCAAATCATTAGCATGGTAGATGCTCACAAAATAGACGTGAATATATTGTCATTATTAATTTAGGGGCTTGTGTAAGGCCTCCCAACTTTCTGTCCACTCAACACCTCTCTTTGGAAGTTGTTACTTCTGAAGTTACTCTGCAGTTACTTCAAACGAGTATGCAGTTATTTCAAATGTATACTCCAAGCCAGTTCCTCTTCACAACAAAAAGGGATTGTTGTTCCATAATCACAACAAAAAGGGATTGAGCACTTAGTCTGTGTTCTGTGTATTGTATTTATTATCTTATTTAATTCTGCAAGTTAGGGATTATGTTTTGCTTTTCCAGATGGAGCAATGAAGCTCAGAGAGGTTAAGCCATCTTCCCAAAGCTTCACGGCTATCAAGTGTCAGGCTAGACTCCAAAGCTAGGGTCTGTGCCCACACATGCTCAGTCATGTCCAACTCTTGTTGCAACCCTATGGACTGTAGCCCGACGGGCTCCTCTGTCCATGGGATGTCCCGGGCAAGAATACTGGAGTGGGTTGCCATTTCTTCTCCAGGGGATCTTCCCGACTCAGGGATCGAACCTGAGTCTCCTGTGTCACCTGCATTGCAGGTGGAGTCTTGACCACTGAGTCACCTGGGAAGCGAGGGTGCCAAAGTCCACCATATACCTCTGGGCTAAACCGTGTGGTCCCTCCCAGAGACTAGGCTGCAAACCTCTCTCTTCCTTGTGGAAATGCTTTGATGACTCCCCATAGTCTTCAGAAGAAAAATGAGACTAGTTAGCTTGACAGTCAAGGTTCACTTCCTTCAAAAATGTGCAATCTGGCCTTTTGGTTCTCATTCCTTCTTTGTGTATTCAGCAGAATGCAGACTCCATGGGGGCAGAAATGTGTGCCTCTATTCACTACTTCATTCCCAATACCTGGAATCATAGCTTGTTAAGGGTTCATTAAATATTTGTTGGTTGAATGAATGAAAGCAATTTTCCCAGTCAGAATGATTGAACTTTCTTTCTACTATGCTTTTACTATAGAACCTGTTGGACATTGAAAGATATAAAATCTGCTTTCTTTTTTTTTTTTTTTTTAGGCTGCTGGTATATTTTTTATATGCATTAATTTAATTTATTTATTTGGCCATGCCCCGTCTTAGTTGTCACACCCAGAATCTTTAGTGTGGCATGCTAACTCTTAGTTGCAGCATGTGGGATCTAGTTCCCTGATCTGGGATCGAACCCAGGGCCCCGGCATTGGGAGCAGGGAGTCTTAGCCACTGGACCACCAGGGAAGTCCCTGGTATATATATATTTTTTTTAATGAAGAAAAGCCGAAATAGGATTTTTAAATGTTTGCTAAATATGAGAAGGTAATGTTTATCAAATTAATGCTCTTAATGTTTACTAAATGCAATGTAATATAATTGTGCCATTCAAAGATAATTACAGGAGTTATACAAATATTCCTTCTGAGTCACTTTAAACAGTGTGGCTCAGTATTGGAACACCAGTTTCAAACAGGTGACAAGGGCTTCTGCACTCTTGCCAGTGTATGTGTTGCTGAGTCAAAGCACAGACTCTGCTGAGGTCCGTGGTGGACATGTACCTTGAACTAACGGCTCTGCTGGCCCACCGCATCCCTGAGGGCCCCATTTTCCTGCATCCCATTCCTTTCCCTCCATCTGCACATCTTCATACCCAACCCCTCCTTCAAAGGCCAAACTAATGCTCCCCTCCCATCCTTTTTCAGGCCTTCCTCCTCAGATGAAGTCTCTTATTACTTCCCCATAGCAATTAACAGTAAGTTCATATGTGTTGAAGATATATCACTTTATTCCACATTTCAGTTATACATATCCTGACTACGTTTCTGAGAACAGGGCTCATCATCTATTTCTGATTTATTTTTGTAACCACTCTCTGCCTACTGCTTTGTATCATGACCTGTTCACAGATGCGCATATGTGTTTTTTGAATAAATAAGTGCATGTGGGAAAGCAGGTAAAAATCACAGACAGTGGAAATCTCTGGGTGAGGTGTTAGGTGGACTTTACTTGTTGGTAGAGGGAGAGAGGTGCGGGAACCTGTGTCAGAAGGTTACTGGACTAAAGGCATCATATTATGAAGAGCGACACAGCCTATTGATTAAGTGTGAACTCTTGAGCCTGACTGCTTGGGTTCAAACATCAGCTCTGTCTCTGTCTCTGTCTCCTTTTTTACGAGACATCAATGTTTTAATGGATCAAGGATCTTACACCCTGGAAGCAGGATCCTGGAGCAACATCCCACCATGTGCAGTAAACGGCTGGCAGGACACGGTGGCAGTCTTTGCTCCCAGTGGGGGAAAGGGAGGTTACCCTAGTTCTGTCTCTTACGTGTTTTATATACTTTGAACATCAAATGATATCTTTACCTACCTCATAGGTTTTTGTTTTTTTTTTTTTAATTAAAGGAGCTAATAAATGTGGCGATTCTCATTGTGGTATATTGCAATATTGCTTCAAATGTTTTGCCTTTCATGCTAAACACATACCCATTATCACATGACTTGCTGTGTTTCTTTCACTGGCATCAGGCTTGGCCAGGTGACTTGCTTCGACCTATGGAATTCGAGCTACATATGCCATATGAAGGAGCAGAGGTTTTCAGAGCCATTGTCCCCTTTTTCTTCTGCCACAAGGATGGCTTATCTCTAATACGGTCAACTCATTCATGCTGGGCTTCACTGATGGCTCAGATGGTAAAGAATCTGCCTGCAATGCAGGAGATCCAGGTTGGATCCCTAGGTCGGGAAGATCCCCTGGAGAAAGGAATGGCAACCCACTCCAATCTTCTTGCCAGGAGAACTCCAAGGATCGAGGAGCCTGGTGGGTACAGTCCACGGGGTCACTAAGAGTCAGACACGACTGAGTGAGCAACACTTTCACCTTCATTCATGCTAGATCCTGAATGAAGATGACAGGAAGTAGAGCCTCCACTATAGCAATCAACATATAACATGTAAGAAATAAGCCACTGTGTTATAAGGCGACTGATTTGGGCTTGTTACTGGGACATAACCTGGTGAAGCTGACTCATTGCCCAGTGAAAGTTCTCCATCCATGTAAAGTACCTAGAACAGTGCCTGGTAGAAGGAATTAATAGTGATTCTCATTGCCAGTGTGCTCTGATTTTGGACACAACTTTCTCATTTGCCCTTGCTTGTCTTAAATAAAAACCCTCATCTTTGGATCCTTCAAAGTATTAGGTTATCAACAATCATCTGGCTAAAAGAAAATGTGGGTTCCAGTCCTAATTTGCTTTTCCTGGGGCTTTGTTTTCATAAATAATTGTCAGAGTTCCTTGCAGCTTATGGAAGTTTCAGAGTCTGTAGACAAGCAGCAGTGGAATCTTCCACAGCAGTAAGCGAGGGTTGGCTCTACCAGCTACGAAGTCAGATGATTTCAGGAGGCTCAGATGATAAAGAATCGGCCTGCAATGCAGGGGACCTTCTGCAACACGAAGACTCAGTTTCAATCCCTGGGTCAGGAAGATCCCCTGGAGAAGGGAATGGCCACCCACTCCAGTGTTCTTGCCTGGGAAATCCCATGAATAGAGGAACCTGAAGGGCTATCGTCCATGGGGTCGCCAAGAGTCAGACATGACTGAGTGACTTAACATTTTCACTTTCTTTTTTTCCCTCCACAGGGTTTATGTTAAGCTATTGCCATTGTCAATTTTCAAGGCAATGGCATTTGCACAAGCTCCTGAATTACAGCACCATTTTTTTGTTTGGTTTGGTTTTTCCAAGATTAAGTTAGGTTTCAAAACTCTTAACCAGAGAAAAAAAGTGATTTCTTAGGAAAGGTGCTATGAAAAATCTCTGGCTAACCAAGTATGTATTCAACTTAAAGAACTTAAAATAAAAAGCAGGGTACAATCAGAGAAGAAAGCTAGGCTCCTGTGATGGGCAGAGCTCTGGCCTAAAAACTAAAGTTTTGGGTTCCAGACTTCTTGCCATCAGTCAGCCCACTAAACTTGGGCAATCATTATTTCTGTGGGTTTCAATCTTTCTATATGTAACAATAAAGGATATCCAAATTCCTGTCTAGTACTAATGCTTCATCACTATGATTCCATCAGAATTAATTGACAAGGTTATTTTTGACAAGTTTTAAGAGGCAGTTCTCTTCATATGCGGAAGTGAAGAAATACACTAAAGAAGGAAAATGTTTACAGGGGAAGCCCAGGCCACGTAAAAGCTTCTGAACTGCTAATAAATTTTGATCCTAAAGAAGAAACAAAAGAAAGAACTTGCTTTTTAATCATTTAACAAAACAAGCACTCTTTGGTTTGTCAGAAGAACAGGTGGCCTCCTATCTTTTCCTGCCCACTCACGGGAGATTTTCCACTCCAACTAAGAAAGCTCATCTCTGCCATTTCCCTCCCAGCTCTACTGAAATGTATCCAGATCCTCAACATCTCAGCCAGAGGTCTGTCAAGTAGATCACGGGTACCAAAGCTGGCACATGGGTTGATGTATTATTGGTTTCAAAGAACAGATCCTCTTCCCATCACTTAGAATCGTAAGTGCCTGCTGTTCCCATGCCCCTGGACTTGGCAGACTTGACAGACAGTCCAGCTTCTGTCCCTTCCTTTCCCCTGATTCCCACCACCAGCCTTTCTTGGTCGATCCCATTCTTGCTTGTGGACACGGATGGCTCTAAGATTGGCTTTGCTAAATATACAATTTGAGTCAGACCATGTGCTCTAAGATAAGTTCCTGGGATCGCCTCTTACACTCTGTCCCTCCCACATAGAGATTCTATGATGACCAAAATCTGTGGAAGCCGGTGGGTTTTCTAGAACAGAAGGGCATTCTAGAAGGACAGGTCATGAAGGTACCCTGCTCAGAGAACCTGGTGTGGAGCGTAGCTGATAGACACCCACCAGATGCCATGTTTTGGATCCATTAATGTGTTTACTCTGAAGCCACACCTCCCCAGGGCTGCTCCCAACCATTGACTGAGCACAGGGCGGGGGTAGGGAAGCAGCGGGTGCGGGGAACTAGAGTTGGGTCATTCCTTTCTCACGGGGGATTCTTCAAAGAGGCACTTTTGGCTTGGGGACTCTCCACCAGGATAACGGAAAGTTTCTCAGAGCTGTGCTGTGGTCTCAAACTCTTCCTACTCAATCCTTCCTTCCTCTTTCCTTTAATAGGTCTCAGATCTGTATCATGGACTGAAGGCTACCCTTGACTATACTGCTGTTTCTCACTTTACCCCTCATCCTTCACAGGCACTTCCTTTGGTAAACCTCTTGCAGATTTAATTCCATTTGGCATCTGCTTCTAAGAGAAGCAGGGCATGTCATTTTCCAAAGTGCCTGCCTGGCCCACTGGGTTAGCCAGTGTTCCCCCGAGAAATAGAACCTATTGGAGATATATATTTATTATAAGGAGCTGGCTCACGTAGTCATCGGGTCTGCGAAGCCATCAGTTCTGCAGGTGGCAAGCTGCAGACTCAGGAGAACCAATGTGGAATTCCATTTTTGGAATCTAAAGGTCCAAGAGCTGATAGTTCAAGTTCCAGTGTGAAAGCTGACAGGCTTGAGATCCAAGAAGAGCTGATAATGGTTCAGTCCAAGTCCAAAAATCAGAGAAGACCAAGGGCAGAGTATCCAGGCAGGAGGAGTCCCCTCTTACTCCTGGGGGGTGGGAGGGTGGGGCGGTAGTGGTGGGCTGATGCGGTGTCAGGGTTTTTGTTCTATTTATGCCTTCAACTGATTGGATGAGGCCAACCCCATGAGGGAGGACAATTTACTTTCTTCAGTCTACTGATTCAAACGTTCATCTCAGTTAGGAACACCCTCACAGACACACCCAGAATAATGTTCAACCAAATACCTTTGTACTCTATGGCAGTCAAGTTGAAACATAAACTTAACCATCCCAATAAGGAATCCAATAGCCAATCAGTTAAATCACTTTTGCTACAGTCATGAAAGTGAAAGTTGCTCAGTCATGTCTGACTCTTTGCGACCCCAGGGACTATACAGTCCATGGAATTTTCCAGGCCAGAATATGGGAGTGGGTAGCCTTTCCCTTCTCCAGGGGATCTTCCCAACTTAGGGATCAAACCCAGGTCTCCTGCATCGCAGGTGGATTCTTTACCAGCTGAGCCAACAGGGAAGCCCAAGAATACCGGAGAAGGTAGCATATCCCATCTCCAGCGGATCTTCCCAACCTAGGAATGGAACCAGGGTCTCCTGCATTGCAGGCAGATTCTTTACCAGCTGAGCTACCAGGGAAGCCCATGAATACAGGTCAAGTTCTCAAAGAATGAGTTGCATTTCTGTTTGCATCTGTCTCTCCAAAAAGCCGATGGATACTTTGGAGGTGGAAACCACGTCTTATTCATTTTCAGACTCTATGTACATAGTAGGAATAACTGATACTTATTGAGCTTCTATCATGTGTCATGCATAAGGCGCTAGGGTATAAGAAGTGAACACATAGACCAGGTCCTTGTGCTTAGAGAGCTGATGTTTAGGTGAGAGGACAAACAATATATAAAACAACTGAATATATAATAGAATGAGGCAGTGATAAGAGTGAAAAGAAGAGGATAAAGCAGCGTAGGGGGCTAGAGATGAATGCAGGTCTCATTTTATATATGTGCCCAGAGAAGGTTTCAATGAATAACTGAAAGAAGGTATGGAGATGGTTGTTTAAGTCTGTTGGGGCAAAAGCAGGAATTTGGAGCTACACAGAGCAGAAGGAAGCTTAACCTTCACCAGCACATCAGTTCAACTAAATTGTTATTTCCCCCCAATTCTGGACTGTTTAGTGTTCTTTTTTACCTCCCTCACTCCCATTTTTACAACTTTTATTTTTAAAACAGAGTGGGCCCTGTGTGGCTTTTGTGTGTGTGCTTTTAAATTAAATAGTTTATTTTTGCCTGGAGGATGACTGCTTTACAATATTGTGTTGGTTTTTGCCATACATCAGCCATAGGTATAAGTATGTCTCCTCCCTCTCAAGCCTCCCTTCCACCTCGCATCCCATCCCACTCCTCTAGGTTATCAGAGAGCACTGGATTTGAGCTCCCTGTGTCATCCAATAAATTCCCACCTAATGCCTTTTCTTAAAGGGCCTCCTCACTGGAGTAAGTTTTCAAGTCACCTTCATCACTTGCATTGACCTTCCCCCATATGAGGGCTTTGGGCCAGTTTTCACTTCTGAAGAAATTCCTCTAAGGTGGTAGTTTGGGACACTGCAGAAAATGAAGATAGACTTGGCAAAGAAACTTCAAGCCTACAGACAGATAATTAAGAGAGATTGTCAAAGCCTAGGGGGAAATCAAAGACCATTATAAATGTACAGTTGGCACTAAACCACTTTTATAACAATTTGAGCTCCTTACAGCTGTGCTGCAATTGAGAGGTGAGAATACACAGCCAGTGGGGAAAAAGAAAAGAAAAGCCACGTGGATGCCAGCCTGCGAGAGGCCTACAAGATCCACGTGTACGTTTCATAATTTGTCCTGAGGAATTACAAAAACCAAAATAGGAAATTTTATTGTAATTCTAAGAAGGAAATGTTTACGTAGCCATTGAGAAAAAAATTTTTAAATTTCCCTTTCTCTCTTCCACCTCTCTGACTCAGTTCCTTACTCTCAACAGGGATGTGGTAAGAGGAATGCGATTCTGGGTCAAGTCATCTGAAGTCTTCAGGAGGTTTAGTGGAGGAGTCTGGGCTTTGGAACCAGGAAGTGGAAATGTTAGTTGCTCAGTCATGTCCAACCTTTTGCGACCCCATAGACTATAGCCCACAGACTCCTCTGTTCATGGGATTTCCCAGGCAAGATTACTGGAGTGGGTTGCCATTCCCTTCTCTAGGGGATCTTCCCCACCCAGGGACTGAACCTGGGCCTCCTTCATTGCAGGCAGGTTCTTTACCATCTGAGCCACTAGGGAAGAAAACTTGGAAACAGGAGGGCTTAGAAATGCTATTTAGTGCTGCCAGTTAAGAGCTGTGTGATTTTGGGCAAGTCACTCAGCCTCTCTGAGCTCCATTTCCCTAGTCTATAGAATAACTACTTGGAGTTTTTGTAATGACCACATGAGACAGAGTAAGAATGATGCCGGGCACATGACAGGCACTTAATGAATGACGGTTCATCTCCATGGAAAGGAAGTTATTTAAGGAACTCAAAAAAGCGTGTATCATAGTTTCTGTTTTTTTAAATTTGTATTGCAATACAGATGCCTTACAATGTTGTTTTAGTTTCTACTCTATGGCAAAGTGCATCAGCTATACATACACATATAATTTCCTCTTCTGTTGTTTTCCTTCCCATTTAAGATCACCACGGAGCACTGGGCAGAGTTCCCTGTGCTATGTAGTAGGTTCTCATTAGTTACCTATTTTATACATATTAACAGTATCAATCACGTATATGTGTCAATCTCAGTGTCCCAAAACACTGCACCCCCAGTTTCCCCACTGGTATCTGGTATAGTACATCTGTTCGCCACATCTGTGTCTCTATTTCTGCTGCTTTATAAATAAGAGAGTCTGTACCACTTTTTTCAGATTCCACATATACACGAATACACGATGTTTGGCTTTCTCTTTCTGACTTAGGTTCTCTCTTGTTACTGCTAATTAAGATTATGATATCCACAAGTTCTTTGTCAAGAGCAGTGATCACAAAAGCAAATGTCTTTGGTAAGCCTGCAGTAGGATTTGATTTGTGATTTGTGGAGAACCGTGGCAAACTTGAGGGCCCATGCTTACCTAAAGGGGGTGACCAAAAGGCACGTGTCCCATTTGAAGAGGGCAATTAGAGAACTTATGCCTGGTATACGAGGGTCCACTCCTGTCTATGGAGGGACTGAGTCACATCTAAAGGGCAGATTCTACTTAACTCCTGCCTCAAAACAGTGCAGACCCACTGGTGACAGATTTTTTTTTTTTTAATCCTGAAATCTATTTCTATGTAAAATTTCCAATTGACATAAAAGGCCTCCTAAGTCAATTAATTAGAAGACGCATAGACCACAAAAAGCATGTCTGCAGGCTAGATGTGGCCTGTGGGCCACCAGTGAGCAACTTCTAGAAGAGGAACATTCCATGAATACATTCTCACTCCTTGTATAGTAAAATATTTTGGTGAAAAAAAAAAATTCTTCAAATAATTCCACACAGGGCAAAGAGTTCAACATACAAATAAACCTCTTCCCGTATATTTCTATATCTAGGACACCAAGGGCCAAAAATAACCTTAGAAACCTATGAAGGATTTTGTTGTTATTTATTCCTCAGGATTTAGCCAATTGCTGGTGGGCAGACTGTTCAAAGTCTGTGCATAGGAAAAGATAAGTTGATGCCTGCTGATAAAGCTATTTTCTAGGTATATACTTGTGAAATGTGATATTCTCTACTTTTTCCATGGTATCATAGAGGGGTTGAAGCATCAACAGATAGTCCACAAAACTGTCATCTTCAGATCTTAAAAGAGAGGGTAGAAAGAGCTTAGAAGAAATTACTGTGTTTGTTAAGGAATCTTTCTATTGGCTCTGGATGAGCTTCACAATAACAGAGAATGTTCCCGAGGGGTGCTGACTGGAAGCTATCAGAGGCTGAAAAGTATTAAGTCACCAATGTTTTAATTAACTTGTTCCACTCCATTTCTGAGCTTACAGCTGAGGACAAAAAGGAATCCTATTTCAATATCCAAAGTCACTGTAAATGTTAAGCTCTCCTTCTGACTGACAGTTTCCCACATGCCTGCATGCCCTAAAACTAGCAACTCTAAATTTAGAGCATTTGTAAAACCCAACAGGTTTCTAGAGCATGTGACAATCTAGATATTCCTACATCGCTTATCCACAGAAGCTGTCTCTTGTGGGGGAAATGTACTCTGACATCCACTTTGATAGGTAACAGGCACATTAAAATGGGATCACCTCAGTTAGAACAAGGGGAGAGAAATCTTAGACCAGGTGAACTATACAGCATCTCTCAGGAACACACTCAAGTTCCCTTTATACACACAGAGATTTGTTAAAAATTGGCTGAGGGGAATCGAATTATCAGTACATCATTCCAAGGTATCTAGGTGTTCTGCAGACATATCGTCACCAAGTAATTGCTCCACCTACAACTATCCAAAAAGTTACTGGGCATGTATTAGACCTGAGGTCCAACTGATATGGCAAGCCTAGTTATTGACATGCAACACAACAAGTTAATTCCATATTCTACTACTTATTTTCCCATGTTTGCAATACCAGATTGAAAACAAATTCCCTAAGAATAATGTGGCCTGAAGATATTCATGTTCCAGTCCATTCTAGGCAGTATGGGGTTAAATATATTATCTATATATTTATTTATCTAATCTCTCTCTCTCTCTCTCTCTATATATATATATATACTTATATATCTCTATGTATTATAATATCTCTATATATTTTATATCTCTATATATTTTAATATATCTCTATATATTTTAATATCTATATATATTTAATATATAAATACATTAAATAATATTTTAATATATTATTTATGTCTTAAAATATTCAATTAGGAAACAGTGACAAGGATCTATAGAAAAGGACAAAAAAATTATTCCACCAAAATGATGTTTTAGCAATCTGCTATGCGATCTACTGTAAAAAAAAAAGTTAAAGAATTCTCTCTTATTACCGGGAAAAGGCATATCTTTGAAGTTATGAAATTCAGAATCTAAGACAATAGTAAAAAAAGACATTTTCGGTAAAGTATATTGAGATTTTTGAGAGGCAGGCACTAAAATAAAATAGTACTATCATAAAGTAGCATCTCGAATAGTATTTCTATTTGGAAAACTAGTCTTCAGTGACTTCTCTTGGCTCCTACATTCTTTTTTCTTGTGACCCTTTATCTCTAATATTGTAACGAGCTTAATAATAAACATGTTTCACCTAAGAAATCTACTTACTTGAATGTTGATTATATTTTAATGACAATATTGAATACACCTCACTTTGAGAAAGACTTTTTGGAAAAGACGAGTCAAATTCAATTAAGTGTAAACTGACCATTTCCCACCCATGTCCCCTAGGATAATGTTCCCAAGATATTTCATAATCTTAATTGGGTCAACACTGCAGTTGACTTGAATAGCAGAATGCCAGGGGAAGTTGCTATGCTGAGTCTGACACTTAATGAAGATGGAGTTGTGCTTTTCCTTGAATGAACACTCCATTATGGAAATGAAGTCCCTAGAGCAGATTTAAGAGTGTGGCCAAAACATTGCTTTGCAAGGTCACTGAAGGTCTGATTGACCATTTGGGTAGAAGTCAGGACACAAACTCTAACTGGGATGGCAGGAACATTTCAATGCAGACTACTGCATTCTGCTCAAATTCCTGCTGTCATTTCAATTAGAATCAGTGTTCTTCTTTCTTACCAATTCCCTCAAAAGCATAGTGTTGCTGTGATCTGCCAAGGCGATATTAGGTTTCCTTAATAAAGATAGATACATCACAGCAGTGGGTTAAGTGAGAGAGCTAACAGTTAATTCTTGCTTCATTAAGCCAAACCAAATAATTCTCATTTAAATGAAGAAACCCATCCTGCTTCCCAGTAAATATTTGGTATCAGAGCAGCAATGAAAGCTCGTGCTATGTAAACCTTGCTTCACTTCGGGGGCTCCTAGGACATTTCCACAAGTACTCCACTGAGAACGATAAAACATTCAAAACAAAATGACACTTGGCCAAATCAACGGGTAAAGGAAGTTTTGTGAAAGCTCTTCCTAGAGTTTGTGGTTTTGGGGATTTTGTTTTGTTTTTATGAAGTGTGTGTGTTCACTCTCTTATTCCATCGTGAAAACACTGCAGTTCTCCCTGGGTCTCTCAGCCATTAGAATGGATTAGAAAATCCTACTGATTAATCTCTGTGAATCATCCTACAGAAAGTGCCTGGGCTTTTCAGGCTAAGTGCACGTTATACATATAAATCATGATCACTCTAGGGTTGATTAGGAAAGGACAGGTATTTTGCAGTCTTGGCAATGTGTGTATGCCTGTGGCAACTGATTAGCTATTTCAAATTAATAGCTTAAAATTAAAAGAAGCCCGAGGTTAGAATAAAAGGAAATGGCTTTTCCATGTA
Source organism: Dama dama (assembly GCF_033118175.1). Classification (NCBI taxonomy): domain Eukaryota; kingdom Metazoa; phylum Chordata; class Mammalia; order Artiodactyla; family Cervidae; genus Dama; species Dama dama. The sequence continues at coordinate 20,395,336 of NC_083686.1, read as the reverse complement.
AAGAAAGCTTCATCCTCCTCCAAAAAGCCCCTTCCCTCCCCCTCATCCTTTCCCTTCCTCTTATTATCCAGTCTCAGAATGATATTTATCAGTGGGAGGACTTACAGAGGTATGGCTTGTTACGTGAGTTTCCGGATCTGACTGGCAGGAGAAGCAGTGGGCACTAGAAACAAAGATGTCCAGTAAATGAATGTGTCTGTAGTCATTTCACACCTGGGGCTCAGAAGTTTCTCAGGAGGAGTTGCCTGGCCGTGAGTTGGGCTGAATCCTTTCTTCTGTCTGCCATATGCCATCCTGCCTGAGTCAGGCAGCTTCTGGAGATACCCTCTGCCCACACCCAGCCCAGAACGCCAGGGTCTCCTGCTCAGTGAGAACCACAAGAGAAACCAAAAAGCCAGCAGAGAAAACACACACATACTCCATTTCCAAGGTCGGTGGAGGACCCAGGGTTTGGGAGAATGGGTTATGCGGTTGATGTTCATAGGTGGAAAGAGGATCTGGGTTTCCAGAAAGAATTTTTCAAGACTTTTTTTTTTCTTTGCCATTTTGGTTTCTTGACATATGGTGCCTTGATTTTATTTTGGAAAATATTAGACATCAAATTTATACTGCTATCTTAGCTGGTCTTCTAAAATTAAAGAGGAAAGAAAAAAATATCCTGTCTTTGAAAGATCCTTTTGCAAGCAGTAGAAAATATACCTTGACATTCTTGCTGCCTCTCCGAGAAGTCAGGCAGCCTGAAGTTTGTCTAAAGGCAGAATGTTTCTGTTAGTTAACAAAGATGGGCAAGGCTTTATTTCTCTATTGAGTTTATTTCCTTAATGATCCCTCCTTGTGCTTCCACATTTTATTTGATCATGAGAAGCTGTCCCTTATGCAATTTTAATTTTGTCTCAAAGATAAGAAAGCCATTATATAGGCAAAACTAATTTCTTTCCATCAAATTACCTACTTAGAATACATACTAACAGGTTATACCCTTCGGTCTTAAAAGATTAGTACCACTGTCAGCTACTAGTAAAAGACTGATTGGAAAGAGAGAGAAAAAAGCTTTGCTATCAAGCAGATGTGTTTTCAAATTCCAGTTCTTCCATATACAAGCTGAGTGACACTGAGGTGAGTTACTAAATGTCTGTGAACAGTTGCTAAATATTTTGGGTCTTCATCTCTAAAAGATGGGGCTAATAATGCATACTTGGCAGCATTGTATGGGGATGACTTTAGATAACAAAGAATAAACACCTATCATGGTAGGTCTTATATATTCATTTTATTCCTTCCAATAGAAAATACTTTATGGAGATTCAATTTAATTGGTATTCTTAGAATGCCTACTCAGTCCAACTAGCTCTGTGGTAGGCATTGCGAAAAATAATAAAGGATGAGAAGGCCCAGACAATGTCTCAGAAGAGTATTCCTTCTATTTGAGGAGACAAGAGGTATAAATAAACTCCTATTTGCAACTGGGAAGCAGTTAGGGTACCTATAGACAAGTATTAGATGTTATGGTATAAACAGCAGGTGCTAGGGAAGATCATGGGAAAGAGATAGGTTTTATTTAGGCTTTCATGACATACAGAATTTTAATTGGCATAAACAAAACAAACCACTTTAAAAACAAACCAATCTAGGGATTTTTTTTTTTAATGGGAAGAATATGGTTGAAGATTTGATGGTAGAAATGAACAGAGCATATATCTTGAGGAAACTGACCAAATCAGAGTAGAGAGCTTTACTGGGGGAAATGGTGCAAAAGAGTACAGTTGGGACCAAGTTAAAAAGAGCCTTGAACATTATCCTAATTAGAACATGGTCTATGAAGTCTTTAGAAAGAGAGTAAAAGTGGACTTCTAAAGAGGCCGTGGCTCTTCAGGATGCCCTGGAAACGGGGTATGGGTCCGGGGACTTTTCTAGAGTGGTGAGAGGGAAGGTAACTTGTTTGTGCTTCTCAAATGCTTCTTTCTTCTTTTTCCAGGCAAGGTTTTACTGGGTCCCCTGCTACAGCAAGGGGGTGGGGGAGCGATAACAAACAGTAGGTTCCCTTGCTGCTGGCTCCCTCAGGGCAGAGTTTGCTCCTTATTGAGGTGAGGGGAGGGGTGTGTCCAGGGCCCGGGCCAGAGGGGTGGCTTAGGTGGTCTGCCCACCCCTTTGGTGGTGTTGTGTGCAGGGGGCATACACAGTACCGCAGTACTTTGCACTTGTTCCGAGCTCTCCTGAAGTGGCAGCTGGGTTTTTTGATGCCTTTGTATCTTTTGTCCAGAATTTACCCCAACTGTGCATTCACACAGTCCCAAATAGTTTCTTTGCATTTTGTTGCTCAAGGAGGGACGTGTCTAGGTACAAGCATTGTGGTGTTGCCACAAAGGGTCCCAGGTCCCAACCTGTCTCATCCCCCGTGAGACTCTACACCGTTACCCTTAAGGGATAAGGAGAGAAGCTTTCTTTTTCTGAAACCTCTTCCCTCACTGACTTCTGTAGTGTCCATTCCAGGCCATAGGCCAAGTGGGGCTTGAAGCTTGTTTTCATCAATTTACTATAGATGATTTGATCCATAGTAAACTAAACTCAGAACAGATTTGTTCATAAAAGCCAATTTAAGCATTTAGAAAGTTACACACAATTATGAAGAGGAATGGCTTGTAGGCATGGTAAGCAATTTAGCCTGTCTCATTCCTCTCGAATAAGAACAGTATTCTGGAAAATTAAATCAATATCAGAGAGTCTACTGGTCATTCATTCATCAGTTTATCAAATATTGATTAAGCATCTACCAAGTGGCAGGCACTTAGGTCAGAGACAGCATGAGGAATCTGAGATAGGCAAATGGTTTAGGGATGTTGGAAGACCAAGCCGGGGTCTCGGGGGCTGGACTGCAGAGAGGAGGGCGGAATCCAGGCCCCAGAGGGCTGTGTACTTTCTGGTACAGAGCTAGGACTTGAATCTCTCTATAATCACAAGCCATTGAAATGTTTTAGTAAGCTCAGAAACAATTCTTTTAACTTCTAAGTATATTATTATTTCATTTGACTGGTGGCTCAGTGGTAAAGAATCTGCCTGCAACGCATGAGACTAGGGTTCAATCCCTGGGTCTGGAAGATCTCCTGGAGAAGAGAATGGCTACCCACTCCAGTATTCTTGCCTAGAGAATCCCATGCAGAGAGGCGCCTGGCGGGTTATAGTCCATGGGTTCGCAAAAGTCAACCAAGTGACTAACACTTTGGTAAGTCGTATTTCACCCACTAGATACATGTGGTTGAAACAATAATGCTACTGGATTGAATTAGTAGATAGAAAAGGACCTGGAAATACAATATACCAAGCTCTCAGAAACTTTTTTTGTTAAAAACTATTTTAGTTATAAAAATAAACTACTGGCTAAGAATCACTACTATTCACAGGAGTTAACTGTATAACAAAGAAACTGGGATATGTACTTAAGTTTTCAAACCAAGGAATAAGTTAATTCCAAAGAAAACAAAAACAAACAAAAAAAATAGGATGAAATGAAATCTGTAATGATGAGCCACAATCATACAATTGAGTAGGTTTCTCAAGTAGGGAGGCTCTAAAATCTATAGGTCTCAAATTAAAACTCATTACACATTTTTCTCCTTTTTTCTTTTTTAAAAAATTTAGCCACACTGCTGAGCATATAGGGTCTTATTTCCTCAACCAGGGATTGAACTCACGCCCCTTGCAATGGAAGCACAGAGTCTTAACCACTGGACCACCAGGGAAGTCCCTTCATTACATAGTTTTCATTTAATTTTTTTGATAGCAAATATATTTACATGGTTAAAAATCAAAATAATATGGAAATAATATCTTAAGAATCAATGCTCACACTCCTGTCCCTGTCTGCCCTGTACCCTGCCCAGCCCCTACCAGGAACCATCTGTATTATTTGCTGCTGCACTCTCATAGTCTTTCTTTAGGCAAAATCCACACCCATGTTGCAAATAGGATAGTTAATTAGAAAAAAAAGGGAAGAAAATAAACCAACCTTTGTTGGCAACCACTACTTGCCAGACACTGTTAGTTTTATGAGTTACGTTACTGATCCCCTATGACAACTCTGTGATGTTGATCTTATCTGTCCCAAGAACAGACCTCCTGTCAGATGGGCAGAAATCTCAACCTTTGGTCCCATACTTCAGAGGCACTTTCTCAGGCCTCCCCCAACCTCTAGCGTTTCATGTGGATTGAACACATCTTTTGATTTTTATATTTCAACTCATTGCCTTACCTTCATCACATCTTTAAAATGCCTACTTTTCAGGGTTGTTTTTGAGGATTAAATTGAGTTGCTAACGAAGTAGGTGGCATATAATAAGAGTTCTGTAAGTGGAAGCTATTAATATTATTAGAATGTCTCTGGGAGTACTTCCTCAGGCTAAACTCATTCAAAATGCATTGATTTCTGTTTAACTCATAAAAATGGCCCCCCTTTTGGTTTTGTTGTTGTTTTGTTTTTTGATGTGGATCATTTTTGAAGTCTTTATTGAATTTGTTACAATATTGCTTCTGTTCTATGTTTTGCTTTTTGGCCATGAGGCATGTGGGGTCTTAGCTCCCTGACCAGGGATCAGACCTACACACCTTGCATTGGAAGGCAGAGTCTTAACCACAGGAACTCCAAGGAAATCCCATGGCCCCCTTTTTGGACTTAGTTTATTCTGATGCTGACCTTCACCCCTGTGTGAGTAATAACCTTTGTCTTCTCCGTATTTAAACAGAATCCGGGTATTAGGTAGCCAGATCCTCTCTCGGACAGCCAGGATGAAAGCCTAGGAATAAGAGTTGCCACATTCACGCCACATCAAGGGTCAGCAAACTTTTATAAAGGGCCAGGTAGTAAATATTTTGGGTTTTAGGGGGTCTTTGTTGCAACTACTCCACTGCATTATTGCACAAAAGCAGCCCCATAGACAAGTGAGGCTAGCCATGTTCCAATAAAGCTTTATTATGGACATTGACATTTGAATCTCATATATTTTACGTGTCACCAAATATTTTTCTTCTTTTGATTTTTTCAACCATTTACAAATGTAAAGATTATCTTCAGCTCATGGGCCATACAAAGGCAGGTGATGCTTGGATTTGGCCTGTGGGACATAGTTTGCCAACTCCTACCCTAAATGACAATGATTTGATAAAACATCTCTTAAACTTGGTCATTTCTCTCTCTCTCTCTCTTTCCTCTCTCTCTCTCCTTCTCTTCTACTAAAACTATAAGCAAACAAGGAAAACAAAAGGCCCTTTTGGAAGGAATCCTCCTACTTACCCAGGGAACTACAATTTTATTTCTCTCATAAGGGGCTCAAGGTTTTGTAAATACAATTTAATGACTCACATACAAATTTAGATACAGATTTGAGGTGATGTCAACTCAATAGCACCGAGTCATGCTAGAAAAAAACCATAGTAGGCTGTACATCCAGCTGCTAGGAAATAAAGCAACATCAGGATCTGATGTGTGTCAATTACCTTACTTAAAAACCAAACTTCATTCTCCAAAGAAGACACACAGATGGCTAACAAACACATGAAAAGATGCTCAACATCACTCATTATCAGAGAAATGCAAATCAAAACCTCAATGAGGTACCATTACACGCCAGTCAGAATGGCTGCTATCCAAAAGTCTACAAGCAATAAATGCTGGAGAGGGTGTGGAGAAAAGGGAACCCTCTTACACTGTTGGTGGGAATGCAAACTAGTACAGCCACTATGGAGAACAGTGTGGAGATGCCTTAAAAAACTGGAATTAGAACTGCCATAGGACCCAGCAATACCACTCCTGGGCATACACACCGAGGAAACCAGATCTGAAAGAGACACGTGCACCCCAATGTTCATCGCAGCACTGTTTATAACAGCCAGGACATGGAAGCAACCTAGATGCCCATCAGCAGACGAATGGATAAGGAAGCTGTGGTACATATATACCATGGAATATTACTCAGTCATTAAAAAGAATTCATTTGAATCAGTTCTAATGAGGTGGATGAAACTGGAGCCCATTATACAGAGTGAAGTAAGCCAGAAAGAAAAATATCAATACAGTATACTAACGCATATATATGGAATTTAGAAAGATGGTGACGATAACCCTATATGCAAGACAGAAAAAGAGACACAGATGTATAGAACAGATTTTTGGACTCTATGGGAGAAGGCGAGGGTGGGATGATCTGAGAGAACAGCATCGAAACATGTATATTATCAAGTGTGAAACAGATCGCCAGTCCAGGTTGGATGCATGAGACAAGTGCTCGGGGCTGGTGCACTAGGAAGACCCAGAGGGATGGGATGGGGAGGGAGGTGGGAGGGGGGATCAGGATGGGGAACACATGTAAATCCATGGCTGATTCATGTCAATGTATGGCAAAAACCACTACAATATTATAAAGTAATTAGCCTCCAACTAATAAAAACAATTGGGGAAAAAAAAGAAAAAAAAAAAACCAAACTTCAGAGGAGATTAAGGTGGTCTTGTATCTTGCTACCTATATCCCTAGAAGGTGAGGGCTGGCACTGTGCTGCCAACCTGGGCGGGGGGTGCAGAGAGCTCGGGAACTCCCTGCTCTAGCCTCCCTGGGCCTTTATCCTGGCTGAGGGACTAGAAGTCAGACTTCCTGGGGACACATACAACCATGGCCACCTCTCTGGAATGCCATGCAGTGGCCTCTACCCTGTCTTGAGTCTTCACCAGTTTCATCTCCTGCCTCCAACCACCTTCATCCCTCCTCTCCCCACCACTATGACTTCCTCAAGAGTTCAGGCCTCTAGAAACAATAGTCAGGAAGGCAGGTTGTCTAAGGAAAACTTCTGCTTTCTGCAACACACCCCTATCTTGAAGCAAAGGAGCCCCAGAGCCTTGCTGTTTGGAAATGGTTTAGAGAAAAATGCTTTCATAATCTTATCATCCTGGGACACAAACATCTCTTTATCATCTGGGGAAGCCGATCATTTCAAAGGGGCAAACGGTCAGTGGCCGCCCACTTAGGAAAATTCCTTCTTTTCCTCTGGGCTTTTCAGAGTTCTGGATTCTCAGAAAGAAGAACTGGAATGCAGGGTGACCGATGAATGCTTTCAGAATTCTTTTTAGAATCTTCACTGCTAGCACAGAACCTAGCCCTTCACAGTGCTCAAAAGACGTCTAAATGTTGCCATGTTGAAGAAGAAATATTGGAACTGGGGCTTAAAAAATTTCAGTTGTCAAGAGATGAGTGAGGAATAGGGAATGGACAAAAGCATGGGGAAATGAAAGCATATAGTTAAGTACAAGGAAAGCAACGACTTTATCCACATCATTAATCTGATGTTCTTCACCACCACCCTTGGGAGAGCACCCGACTCAGTGAATATTTAATCAATGAAAGGATTTATGTAGAGAGGAGAGAGGAATAAGACCAGAAGGACAAAGTCTAGCAGTCAGGTCTCAGGAGGAAACAGAATTTCCTCCTAATAATTCAAGCTCCACTTTACTGAAGGGATGACTTAAGGAGAGGAGTAAGAAGGGATGGGACTAGCAACAGGGGTTTCTCTGGTGGCTCAGACAGTAAAGAATCTGCATGCGACACAGGAGACCTGAGTTCAATTCCTGGGTTGGGGAGATCCCCTGGAGAAAAATATGGCAATCCATTCCAATATTCTTGCCTGGGAAATCCCACGCACAGAGGACCCTGGGGGCAAAGAGTTGGAGATGACTGAGCAACTAACACTTTCACTTTTTTTTTCTAGCAACAGAAGGCTGATAGCAGCCCTGGGGCTGAAAGAGCAAGGGGAGTCATTTTGCAGAAAAGATGTAGTAATTACCAGAGACAAGTACTGAAGTGGGGATGATGTGAGGAAGAAATATTGCAATCTCTGCCTCCTCCAGCCCTGCTTTCTCCTGCCAGGGCCTCCCATTGGCTGAACCCAACTACAGGCCAGAGATGGTGAGGGCAGGAGAGAAAAGGTTGGAGAACTGAAAACAGAATCACCAAGCTGTTTTTCTTTTTATTGAGATATGATGGACACAGAACATTATATTAGTTTAAGACGTACAAGTTAATGATTTGGTATTTATATATACTGTGAAATGATCACCACAATAAATTACATCCATCACCACACATAGCTACAAAATTTTTTTCCTTGTGATGAGAACTTTGAAGTTTTACTCTCTTGACAACTTTCCTGAAAGGCGGGTTTTGAAAAAAAAAAAAAAAAAAAAAGGTGCCTTCCCTTCCCTGTGCCTTCATTCATTCCCTCTTCTCCCAAGATAGCGCCAAAAAGATATATCATCTCTTATCATTTGGACTGAAAGGCTATTAGTTGCCATTGGAGATTTTGAAGGAGGAAGTGACAAAAAATAAGGCATTGGGAAACCTTATCTGTGTTCACATTCCAGCCCTACCACTCCCTAACTGTAAATGTGGGCTAGTTATTAATATTTAAAAATCTCTGTGCCTCAACTTCCTTATCTAGACAACCAAGGAAATGATGGTAGCTATCTCGTAAGGTAGTTATGAGACTCAAAGGAGATAATCTAAGTGAAGTGCTTGGGCCTAATATTATTGCTTTTCAAATTTGTCCTATATTGAAGAATTTACTATCAAATCAATGTTACAGCAAGATTTTAGTGAACATGACAATCATAAGGAAAAAGCTAGAGTTTGTTTTAATGACTTCATGACTATGCAATTTTATTGTTTTTGTCTGCCCAGCTAAGAAATTCCTTTCCCTAAGCACTGATTTCTCCACCTTTAAGTAATATTAGAATGTTACAGAGGCTTTGGGTAACACAGATGAAGTCCATCTACCTGGGATCTCAACCATACAACTGTGATTTCACTACTAACGCATTTCTGAAAATTGCTTCCTTAGCATTTCAGTGTTGTTTATTCGAAAGAACAACTGAAGCAGAAAGAAAATCAAGCAACAACAGGAGGTCTTCATTTTTAAACTCATCCGTTGGCAAGCCAAAAATTTGCTCAGATCTGTTGGGGGTTCAGATGTAAAATTGGTTTCTGATAGGAAAGTCAGTAGCTACAGTTTAAAACTCCGAAGCACATTTTCTTCTTCTTCCCCTACCCACTTCCTTATTTTTCTAATAAGAGTGTCACATGCTTTCCTAATAGTTAAAATGCGTAACCCTGGGAGTGCAAAGTACTCCTGTTTATACCACCATTAAAATTTGAACAGATGTACACTTTATGGAAAGACTGGCTATAATTATGGTTCTTTAAGTCCCCTCCCCACCATTGCTAATTTTTAGTACTGCTATAAAAGAAACATTACTTTTACTGAGTTCTTGATGAATATTTGGGGAACCTTCTAAAATTATAAATGCATTTACAATTCTGATGCACCAATTTAACTTGCTAAGGTTAAACAGCAAGAGGATGTAAAAGTATTTAAATATCATTTTCATACCCAAGACTTCTAGTTATTTCAATATGTAGGTGAGCCTTCATGATGAGTCATACAGGGAAATTGCTTATTTTTGTAATGTACACTTTATACAAGTAAATGAATACTTCTCAAGTGAACGAAGTTGTTTTTTAAAGGTAGTGTAAAAAACAGTATCTCTTGGGCCATGAAGGCCCTTAAACAATGATTTTCAAGGACTTCCTCTGTCGTTGCTTAATAACATTCAAGGTCTACAGCCAGACTTCGGAATTACATGTTTAAAATTGCATATACAATATAATTACAGTTATTTCTTTTAGAGCAGCAAAACTAGGCACATAGATTGGTTGGGACAAAAGGAAATTCACCAGACTGTTAACAGTAGTCATACATGGGTGCATGCATGCTAAGTTGCTGTCATGTCCAACGTTATGACCCTATGGACTGTAGCCCTCCAGGCTCCTCTGCCCATGGGACTCTGCAGGCAAGAATATTGCAGTGGGTTTCAATGTCCTCCTCTAGGGGAATCTTCCCAACTCAGGGATCAAACCCAAGTCTCTCATGTCTCCTGCATTGCAGGTGGATTCTTCACCGCTGAGCCACCAAGGAAGCCCAGTTATATATGGGAGTAGGACTAAAACAAAGTTTTAACAAATGTGCTAATCCCTTCCCAGGGATTTTTGATCCTCTTTCTATACCTTTCTTTTAGAATATCGTGTCAGAGGCAGTGGTGAAGAGCGTTTGAATACCCACTCCATCATCTACTACTGTGTGACTTTGTACTAGTACAAACATCTCTGCATCTCAGTTCAGTCAAGGGCAGAAAAGGATTATAATAACACATACCCCATATAAATGTGAGATGAAGAGAGTGGATACATACAAATCACTTAGAACAGGGGTCTCCAAACTCTGGGATCTAATGTCTGATGATCCAAGGTGGAGCTGATGTAATCATAATAGAAATAAAGTACACAGTAAATGTAACGTGGTTGAATCATCCCCAAACCATCCCCTCCCACCCCCTCAATCAGGTCCACAGCAAACTGTCTTCCAGAGACCAGTCCCTGGTGCCAGAAAGGTTGGGGACCGCTGACAGTAGCAGGAACTCACCTGGCAGGAGCAAGTGAGAATAATTATTTTGTTATTTATATTCAGTCTCTTCCAGTAGAAAGTGACCTCTTGAGGGAAGAGATAATCCTGTTTATTGCCTATATCGCTGGACCTTAATACCATGTCTAGCAAGTAAGAGATGCTCGATAAAGATTTGTGAACATACGAATGAATGGATCCCACGCATAGTGTGAAGCAACATTAGAATGCCGCTATTCCATGGGCAATGATGGAACTGTAATTGTTACTCCTAGTCTATAACCTTTCTTTTGGTTTAGCTGTCACTGGTTAGCATTTGCTCAGAAAGTGTCCCAAGGCTGTGTGCGCAGATCCAGGTCACTAGCAGTGGTTTGCCTCACGATAACTCTAGACAGACAAAGAACATTTAGAAGGAGTGTTACTCTGAGATGGTCAGCATTCTTCATCCTGGAAACTTTAGTCACCTTTCAGATTCTCACGTGGATTTTAAAGACTAGGTCACACCGAAAGTGTAGATTTGATGAGTCAAAAAGCACTCTGTCCACACGCAAAGTCAAGGTTTATAAACCAATCTTTCTGTGATTTAGCTCTGTCCTCGTCTTCAGCAGCTGCAGCCCAAAGCTATTGGGCAAAAGTCTCAAAAGTCTCAAAAGTCTTCCAGGAAGAGGACTATTGACAAATGGCTGACTTACACCCTCACAGGGGATGAGTTTGCTTGCCTGAACTTTCTCCAAACCCCACTGGATTTCTAATAGTATTTTTTTTTAATGTAGCATATTTGAAATCTATTCAGAATTTCTGGTGATATACTGAAAATGATTGAGTTCAATTAATATATATGCTGTTGTTGCTAATATTTATCTCTACTCACAAAGCTAGACTTATTTTTAATTTTTTGGCCATGCCAAGAGGCATGTGGGATCTTAGTTTCTCAACCAGGGATCAAACCCATGCCCTGCTGCATTGGAAGTGAAGATTCACAACCACGGGGCCGTCAGGAAGTCTCAAGTTAGTCTTTTTGTATGAAACAATCTCCTCAACTTCCTTCTCTCTGCGTTTCAGTCCTATTTCCTGTCCTCTTGCTTACGCAGAGGCTGAACTTTATTTTTTTTTCAAGGTTATTTTAATTTATTTTAATAATCATTTGATCTCTTCTGAAATGCATGCTTATCTCCAGTGTATAGTGTATGTTTAATAATTGTCTGTTAAATAAGTGAAAGTGAGTCATCTAAGTAACATATTAAATGAAAATAAGACATTAATCTAATAAATTTACTCTATGCAATGAGTGCTATTTTTTTTAATGTATCCATTATTTTTATTTTTATTATTTTTTTTCATTTACTTTAAAAATGTTAAACACACATACATATACCACATATATCTTCACTTGTTTGAGTAAAGAAGGTATGTTATTATTACTCCCTTTTAAGATGAGGTGCCCAGGGCACTCAGAAGTGGGAGTGAATAAGTCACAGATCTCCTAAGAACTGTAACCTAGGATCCCTAAAGGCCTTTTATTAACCCATTATGGGTTATTAATTTATTAAATGAAGCTATAAAAATACTCAAAGAATGAGGAGGCAGAAATGGATTGGTCAGAATTAGTTAAGGACCAAGTAAACACGGGGCAATGCAGGGAATTCAGTGCAGGATAGAAGGGCAATTAGATCACACAGACCAGTATTTACACAATGGACAGAAGAGCCTGGTGGGCTACGGTCCACAGTCAGACAGGACCCACAGTAATGTACAAAGTGTTTTTTACATACAGGAGGAGAGTAAATGAAAGGAGTGAAGAGGATCCCGAATTAGTATAGGTAGGAAGGTTCTGCTAACACACAGTCCTTAGGCCTTAAAATTGGCCTTATTGTGATTTTAAGTTGGTAAGGAAATATATTGGGATGACAAAGAAATCTAGATAGCTCCTTAATTAGTTTAAAATATAACACTGGTAGGTCAAAATCTGCCTTACAATTTTGTAAATTTTGATACCATTACTCTTTCTATAATATGGAAATTTTTGAATATAATTTTAAATCTTTGGTACATCAAGTGGGTTTCCAAGAGCTTTCATTCATGTTTCACAACTCTTTCCCATGCCACAGACATGGTACGCTCAGGCAGCACATGGAATTCTAGCACAAGGATGACCCATGTCCCTCAGAAGCCTGAGGCTGACCAAGAAGAAACATTTCTAGGACTTCCTCTGAGGCAGGCTCTCACTCAATAAACTCACTCAAGAAGCAGAGCAGTATTTGTCCTGAGAAGACCCAGGCATCCCTTAACTCAGTGACAGCTTGTTTTAAATCCCAATCCAGAAAATGGCCCCAATCCACACCCTCCTCCCACCCCACCTCTGAAGCAAAACATTATTCTGTAGGAAACTTCAAAGGTAGCAAAGTGTGAAAGTCCAAGAGTTAAGTCTACCTCCCCACCCCAGGGGGCCATCATGTACCATTTTACTGCAATTTCTCTTTGCTTTGTTTTTTCCAACGATGCATTTAGCTACAGTAAGTAGGAAAAAAAAAAAAAAAAATCCCTATTCAAGAGAGTGGAGTCATTATCCACACACAAAAGGCCATTTAGAGAAAGAAAGGCTCAGTCAGTTCAAGCTGTGGCTGCCAGAGTCCAGACCTATTAGAAAAAAAAAAAGGTTAGCTGTTTAAGTGGGAATGTGAAACAAAATGTCATAATTAGGGCTAACTGGGCACCCTCCCCCCCTGCCGAGAAAGCTGCCTGGGATCATAAACTAATTCCCTGAAAGTTCTAGGCTTAGGGGGAAGCAAATCATCAACTCTAAATGACAGTTCAGTGGTTAACCTTTACCCTGGAGGCTAGGTTTTCATTCTTTCTTGTTTTTCTTTTAGGTATTTTTTTTTTTAATAGATGTCACTTTTATAGGATTGGACTGTTGTTTTCTAGTTCTCCATTACTGGCATGCTGCAGATCACTCGTGTGTGTGTGTGTGTGTGTGTGTGTGTGTGTGTAAAAACCATGAAAAATATCCCCCAATAACAGTAGTTTCCTTTAGTGATGAACTGTGTGGGAGAATCGGGAATTAATTCTTTGTCTCTCTGTACTTCCTAATTGCTTTTTTTATTGACAAGTAAGTGGACAAGCTGGCTTAAAACTCAACATTAGAAAAAACTAAGATTATGGCATCTGGTCCCATCACTTCATGGCAAATAGATGGGGAAACAATGGAAACAGTGACAGACTTCATTTTCGTGGGCTCCAAAATCACTGCAGACTGTGATTGAAGTCATGAAATTAAAAGACACTTGCTCCTTGGAAGAAAAGGTAAGGCCAACCTAGACAGCATATTAAAAAGCAAAGACATCACTTTGCCAACAAAGGTCCAAAGCTATGGTTTTCCTAGTAGTCATGTATGGACGTGACAGTTGGACCATAAAGAAGGCTGAGTGCCAAAGAACAGATGCTTTTGAAAGTGGTGCTGGAGAAGACTCTTCAGAGTCCCTTGGATGGTAAGGAGATCAAACCAGTCCTAAAGGAAATCAACACTGAATATTCATTCGAAGGATTGATACTGAAGCTGAAGCTCCAATACTCTGGCCACCTGATGCCAAGCGCCTACTCATTGGAAAAGACCCTGATGCTGGGAAAGATTGAAGGCAGGAGGAGAAGGGGGTGGCAGAGGATGAAATGGTTAGGTAGCATCACTGACTGAACAGACATGAGTTTGAGCAAGCTCCAGGAGATGGTGAAGGATAGGGAAGCCTGTCATGCTGCAGTCCATGGAGTTGCAAAGAGTCAGACACAATTTTGCATCTGAACGGAACTGAAGGTAAAAGGGAGACAAAAAGACATGTAAAATATTTCAGATAAAATTTTCTACCATGTTTCCCTTAAAGGAGAAAACACAATTAGAGTTCAGACATGATTAATCATGAGGAGAAAGGAGGTATGTACCTCAGAGAAGAGGCAGCATCGTGAAGGCAGAAGCACCCACAGGACTGTTAATAGGCTTCACTTCTCCTTTTCTTCAGCCATATAAGGGCATCCGGGTAAAAGCAATTTCAGGCTGACAGATGTTCATAGTTAATAATACAGTAAATTCTCAGGATTTAGCATACTCAGAGGCATGGGATTCTTTTTTTATTTTAAAGAAGTTTGTCCTTGTATTTTTATTTTTAAGTTATTTGGCTGCATCGGGTCTTAGTTACAGCACACAGGATCTTCAATCTTTGATGCCATGTGTGGAATCTTTAGCTGCGGCATGTGGGATCTAGTTCCCTGACCAGGGATCGAACCCAGACCCCCTGCATTGGGAGCACAGAGTCTTAGCCACTGGATCACCAGGAAGTCCAAGGCATGGTATCCTGATTGATAAAACAATGTGAGAATGAGTCCATGCCAGTCATTTAATAGATACTTCCTGTCTGATTGGTTGGAATCTTCCAGTTTACTAGAGGGTGACCATATACACAGGACATGTATAACCAGTGTCCAATAAATAAGGTGAGGCCTGAACTATTATTGAAAATTTAATGTTTAATGATTCAGAAGGCACTTTGGGATCTTGCAGAGCCTCGACTAATTATTTTGGATATCAGTGATGAATATAACACAGAATGCAATGTAACACAAATTCATAAGTGGTTTCTTTTGCTAGATTATGTGACAATTTTGCTTTTTATGCAGTATTTCTAAAGTGACTTGTAGATAAAATGGAGAAAATTGCTTAGCAAATAGAGACTAGGCATTTTACTTACACCTTTAAGGACTTTCATGAACACTTGCTTTCATTTTTAGTGCCCTCATAACAAAATATTTATTGAATGTGGGACATGTAAAGCAAAAAGCATGCTTCCTGTGTTCACATGGCTTAATTAATCATTTAAGAAGTATGTAGGGTAAGGGCATCTCCTTTAAATCCTATGAGATGTCTTTTCCATTTTTTTGCACCAAAAAGTTTTGTCTAGGTAGAGTTTTATCCAGATAGAGGAAGGGAAAGGGAGAATCATTAAATCTTTTGGCTTGTGAGAAAAGAACAGATGTGAATAAAGAGTTGCAGGCAAGTCAAAGATTGAGAAAAGAACACCAATTTAATTCATGCAACAAATATTTTTGAAGGTCTATTATGTTCCAGGTGCTATTGTTGGGACTTGAGATACACAGATTTTACTAGAGGAAACAGACAATAAATAGGCCTCACGAAAATATAAAGGATGTTTTTGTTGTTTAGTCACCAAGTCATGTCCAGCTCTTTTTGCTAACCCATGGACTGTAGCCCGCCAGGCTCCTCTGTCCATGGAATTTTCCAGGCAAGAATACTAGTGTGAGTTGCTGTTTTCTTCTCCAGGGAATCTTTCCAACACAGGGATTGAATCTGGGTCTCCTGCACTGCAGGCAGATTCTTTACTCTCTGAGCCATCAGGGAAGCCCATAAAGGATGCTAGACAAAAATAAACATTATGAAAATATTGAGCAGGCTATGGGAGGGTATCAGAGAAAGGGTAGCTTCTGGAATTTTAAATAGTGTGGTTAGGTTAGATACCTTTGTTTGAACAGAGGCTTGAAAGAAATAAAGGAGCTAGTCCCATGGATATGAGAGGTTGGGGTATTTCTGGCTACATATAAGACATAATGGAAAGTAGAAAATTACTTATTGAGAAAAATACTAAGGGCAGACTATGGGAAGAAAAAGAAAGGATAGTCATCAGCGGCAAATAGGCTGCCAGGAAATCCCTAAAGTAATTCTGAAATGCTTGGCTTTGGAAATTGTGATTGGGAGAAATAATAAAAATAATCTTTCTGTCCAAATATGATTAGCACATGGACATGGATCTACAGAATAAACAGATAAATGTGTACATACCTAAATTCTGGCATATTTCTAGTTAGCAAATACCACATTGGGTACATTCTTTTTTTTTTTTTTTAATTGGAGTATAGTTTTGAGGCTTTCCAGGTGGTTCAGTGGTAAAGAATCTGCCTGCCAGTGTAGAAGACACAAGAGAATTGGGTTCAGTCTCTGGATTGGGAAGATCCCTTGGAGTAGGAAAGGGCAACCCACTCCAGTATTCTTGCCTGGAAAATCCCATGAACAGAGAAACTTGGTGGGCTCCAGCCCAGGGGGTCGCAATGAGTTGGACACGACCACGTGACTGAGCATAATTTATTTCAGTGGGACATGTAAAGCACAGTTGCTTTACAATGTTGTGTTAGTTTCTGCCATACAATGAAGTGAATCAGCTACATGTATACATATATCCCCTCCCTCTTGGGTCTCCCTCCACCTCCATGCCCCTGTCCTACTCCTCTAGGTCATCACAGAGCACCAAGCTGAGGTTCTGTGCTTTATAGCAGGGAAAGATTCTTTACTACTGAGCCACACGGGAAGCCCATAAATGATGCTAGATGATAATAAAAGTTACTAAAATATTGAGTCAGGTATGGGAGGGTATCACAGAAAAAGTTATCTATTCTACACCTAGAAGTGTATATCACTACTAGGTGATTAAGATGTCAATCAGATATACCACCCTCCCCTTCCACCCCTGTGTCTGCATGTTTGTTCTTCATGTCTGGGTGTCTATTGCTGCTCTGCAAATAGGTTCATCAGTACCATTTTTCTAAATTCCACATACATGCTTTAATACAAGCTACTCATTTTTTTCTTTCTGACTTACTTCACTCTGTATGACAGACTCTGGGTCCATCCACAACTCTACAAAAGGACCCAACTGAAATCCCTATCAAAGGACCAATGACATTCTTCACAGAATTAGAACAAAAAATTTTACAAGCTGTATGGAAACTCAAAAGACCTCGAAAAGCCATAGCAATCTTGAGAAAGAAAAATGAAGCTGGAGGAATCAGGCTCCCTGACTTCAAACCATTCATTCTTTTATCATTTATGTTCCGAGGACCACATGTGTCAGACACTGTGTTGAAAACTAGGGAGAAGTGATGAGCAAGCAAATCAGACGTGGTTCCTCCATTCACGGGAGAGACGTTCCTTAATTAAATGATGCATTTGTTATCTTGTTCTAAGTGCTGTGGAAAATTACATGAAAGTTGGAAAGCATATTGTAGAGTTACTTGACCTACTTCGGGAGACAGGAAAAGATTCCACTACGAAGGTGATATTTGAGCCACGATGTGAGTGATGAGTTAGCATTAACTAGGGAAAGAGAAAGATTCACGCAGGCAGAGGTGGGATATATTCGAAGTACTGAAAGGCCAGTGGCTTAAGGAGGGAAGAACGATTCAGTCAGCAGCAACAGGGTGTGCTCACACGTAAGGCCACTGGGGACAGTTAAATGAAGGGACTCTTTGCAGTGGGGTCTGAATGGTTAAGGGAAGTCAACATGACTGTGTGGTACCCAAGAATGAAAAGTTGTTCCTGTGCCTGGGCATCACAGTGGGAGGCAGGAGTATTTATCAGAGAAAAGGGCTCTGGGAAAGAGTCACTTCACAGTGGCTGCGGCTGTAAGGAGACGCAAATAGTCTGAAGCTACACAGCGAGAAGAAATACCAGACTGCAGTCTCCAGCCACCTCCTCATTTCCAGCATTTCATTAGTCCTGGTGGTTTAGTTGCTAATTCATGTGCCACTCTTGCAATCCCATGGACTGTAGCCCACCGGGCTCCTCTGTCCATGGGATTTCCCAGCCAAGAATCCTGGAGTGGGTTGCCGTTTCCTTCTCCAGGGGATCTTCCTGACCCAGGGGTCAAACCCAGGTCTCCTGCATTGCAGGCGGTTTCTTTACTGACTGAGGCACCAGAGACGCTTCCTTAGTCAAGCGCACCATAAGTCAGATGACGAGGGAGCCCCGTGATGCCGCTTATCACAAGTGAGCTCTCAGCGCGCACCACAGGGTGGAGAGGAATAAAGCAGACCTGCAGGGGCAAGTGGAAAATGTCCTGCAGAGGATGCGCCCGGTGGTTCCAGATCTTATCAGCCAAGTGAGGGACTCGAGCATTTGTTCTTCTGAACATGATCGGCAAAGAGGGAAAGACGGGATCAGATTTGCATTCATAAAGGAACGTTATTGGTGTCATAGGAGCAGATTGGAAGCTAGGTGGGAGGTGTTGTAGTGGTCCCAATGGGAGGTGACGGGAGCCTCTACTGATCTGGGGGTTGTCTCAGGTGTGGAGGTGTGGGGAGATTCTGGAGGCAATGAGTTTGTGCTGGTTTGGAAATGGGTGATGTGAAAGAGCATGTGAGTGGTATGAAGTCTAGATTTCGGATAGGTGGTGGTGCCATTCTCTGAAGGAGGAGCAGGTTTGGGAATTAGGGAAAATCAGGAGCTTGGTTTTGGAAACACTGAGTCTTTGAGGTAAAGGTCAAGTCAGCACCTCCACTTAAGTAGGTGTTTACCAGCTACTTTTATTGTGTCCCAATAAGGTGCCATGCTAAGCACTTTAGATCAAGTATTTTCTCCAATCCTCAAAACACTAAGGCAGACGTTATTGTTCCCATTTTATCGATGAGAAAACTGAGGCTCAGGGAGGTCAAATATCCTGTTTACATTTACTGTTTGAAATACAGACACTTGAAACCCCAACGAAGCTCCTTTCTTTCTGTACTGCTGTGTCTGCAGGTCACAGAAGCATCAGACAAGCCTGTAGGAAGGCTGAGGAAGAGTGAAAAAGAATTCTGTTCTGAAGCCTTTCATTTGAGGAAAATATGGGCTTTGTCTCATTGGATTCTAGCGTAGGCTCATGTGAATTTCAATTAACCAATCAGTCAGCACTCCCTAAGCAATTATTATATGATTAGGATTTTGCTCGCCATTATATATATAAGGATTATGAAAAGTAAAAATATGAGCCTTGATTTCAAGAACTTAAAATTTAGCTGAGGAGGCTAAATACACTCAGGAAATAATTTTACCTATGATAACATAATATGCTGATAACGAAATGCCAGGTTGTATAGGGCTGACAGCCTGAGGAAAGGATGATATATCCCATGATAAGGTCTTACTTAGGGGAGAGTTGCATTACGTGTACAAAAGGAAATTGAAGAAGGGGAGAATTCTGTGCATTGATGGTCTAAGAAATTTCACCAATTGAGAGCCTGTCGGCAGATTAGATGTCTCCTTCTGAGAAATTTCTTAAGATACACAATTAATTACAGGTTTACAATTAGCTACATAAAGTATGTATCAAATGGTCTGAGAGTTGAAATCTCTGAGAACTTGTCTTATTTAACATTTATTTTTGAAATTCTTGCAACCAAGAGTCCTTTGCTTTTTTTTTTTTTGATAGACAAGGGAGAGCAATCTGTTCATATCTCTGTGGAAGGAGAGGCTGAAATTGCAAATATATTTCAATCTGATACAATCTAAATCCTTATCCCAATAATGAAAAATGCCATCAACAGATCTAAGATCTTTCCGGCACCATAAAGATTACTCTTTATGGGAAAATCGCCTCAAATTTATTTCCAAAAGGAAAGATAAGACTTCTTAAATAATGGCATCCAGAAAATAGACATTTTCTTAGTAGGAGGTATTATAATAATCGACATTTGTATAGTACCTTATGATTTACGAAGTACTTTATAGACTTTATCTCACTTGATAACTAAGCAAAGCCAAACTTTCATCAGAAAGTTATGTTGGTTATATAGTTCCCCAAAGAGAAAAAATTGTGTTTGTTTTAACAAATTTAGAAACAAAAAAATCAGTCTTAGCTTCTTAGGCATGAGAAGGAAATCACGGATTACCACAACATATAATAACTTTATAATAATATAGCAAGGACTATAATTACAAGAATAATATATGTTGAACCTTTGCTATATATCTGGTCCTGGTCTATGCACTTTAGGTATTAACTTGCATAAGCCTATAAAAGTCCCATGCAGAAGGTATTATTTCCATTACATAGATGAGGAAACTCAGGCACAAGTGTCTAAGTAACTTGCTAAGGTCCTACAAGCAGTAAGTGGAAGACCTGGGCTTTGAACCTAAGAAGTCTGGCTCCAGAAGACTCACTCTTAAACACTCAAGACTCTTTCTAAAAATGTAAATTGTACCTAATATAAACACTGTTTCTTAAACAAAACTGTAAAATAGCCAATGATTTACAAACAAAAATAAAGAGGAAAAAAGGATAGGCATTATTGTGAAAGCTAATCAAAACAATAAAATCCCAGGGAGAGGAAGAAGGATCATAAAAACTAAAAATCTGCTCAAAGATTTAGAAATGGAAGTGTTTCTTTTTCACTAGTCTCTGAAGAAAGAGAAAGGAAGGTTAAGAAGGAAGAGACTAATTTGTGATCCAAGAATAACTCAAGGTTATCATAATTATAAAAATGTTTTTAACCCTTTCAAAAATTATTTCCTGCTTTGCTTGGAGAGGACACAGTAGTTCTTATGACATAGAATAAATCCATTCCCAAGCAACAGGGATAAGGTCTAGAGACAAATAGATAGTCTAAAATCTTGGGTATCTCATTGAGGACTGCAAACTCTTTAACTTGTTCCTCATTCTGGGTGTGTGAGGGCCAAAGGTGAAAGTACCAACAGAATTCATTCCTTTTTATGATCTTTAATCATTTACTTATTTAAACATTTTTTTTTTTAATTGGAGATCCCCTGGAGGAGGGCTTGGCAACCCACTCCAGTATTCTTGCCTGGAGAATCCCAAAGACAGAGGAGCCTGGTGGGCTGTAGTTCACAGGGTCGCAAAGAGCTGGACACGACTCAAGGGATTTAGCACACAGCACATAGCTGCTTTACAATGTTGTGTTAGCTTTTTCTGTACAGCGAAGTGAATCAACTATATGTGTACATATATCCTCTCTTTTCTGAGGTCACCACAGAGCATTGAGGTCACTACAGAGCGCCAGGTAGAGGTCCCCATGCTTTACAGGAGGTTCTCATTAGATATCTATTTTATACACAGTAGTGAACATATGTCAGTTCCAATATGACATGTATATGTCAGTCTTAATCCATTCCACACACACCCTCCCTCCTTGGTATCCATATGTTTGTTCTCTATGTCTATGTCTCTATTTTTGCTTTGCAAATAAGTTCATCTATAACATTTTTCTAGATTCCACATATATGTGTTAACATACAATATTTGTTTTTCTCTTTCTGACTTACTTCTGTATGACAGTCTCTAGGTACGTCCATGTCTCTACAAATGACTCAATTTCACTCCTTTTTGTGTCTGAGTAATATTCCATTGTATATATGCACCACTTCTTCTTTAATCCATTCATCTGCTGATGGATATAGTTGCTCTCATGTCCTGGCTACTATAAACAGTGCTGCAATGAACATTTGGGTGCATGTATCTTTTTGAATTATGGTTTTCTCAGAGTGTATGCCCAGGAGTGGAATTGCTGGTTCATACAATAGGTTTATTCCTAGTTTGTTAAGGAATCTCCATGCTGTTCTCCACAGTGGCTGTATCAATTTACATTTCCACTAACAGTGTAAGAGGGTTCCCTTTCCTCCACACCCTCTCCAGCATTTATTGTTTGTAAATTTTTTTACTGATTCTTTCAAGTGAGGATACCTGGCAAGTGCTCTACCCAGCTTCCCATAAGTCTCTTGTAATAGGAAGGAAACTGTGTCGAGGTTTGAAGATATCTGTAATTTGGGGCAAAAATGGTAAATCCGCATCAACTCTGATAAAGTATGAAAAGGAACTCAGAGCTGCTTTGCATTTGGGGATTCAAAGGAGAGATTCTTTTCCAGTGTTCCCCTGAGGAGGCTAAAATATAGGATTTTTCCTAATGTCCTTGCAGTAAGAGGGATGGGTGCAAACCTTAAGATACTGGTATCTCTTGCCTGCTGTGTAGAGTGAGGAACTCACAGGGGATATGTATTCAAGAACAAGGTCTGTGTGTGCTTAACTTTCTGACTCATAATCTGGAAAGCAATCTCTTATCTCCCATGGCAAAAGAAAGGAAAAAAATATTTTGCTTTTTCTGATCACAAAATTAAATTTTCTAAAATGATATGAAAATGTACTTTATTAAAGACTCAGTGTTGTGCTGGACTTCTTCACAATTTAGTTTTGATCAAAAGACTCTTTTAGAAGTGTTTATGTCTGTGGAACATTTTAAAATCTCATTAAGGAGGCTTTATTGATATGAGGGATAAAATCACAATAAAAAAACACCGTATGTGAATGTTCTATGGATTTTGCTATATTGCTTTTCCTGCCCCAATAAAATTCATAATATTAGAAATAAGCATGCTTTACTTTTTGACCTACTAATTGATTCTTTGCTGCAAGACTTAGAGCAATGTTTTCAAACTGTGATCAGCAACACAGAGGGTAACAAAATCAATTCGTTGGACCTTGCCAACGAAGTATTAAATGGTTGCTTTAAATGGTTAAGTGTTAAAAAGTAAAAATGAAATAGAATGGGCTAGAATAGAAATATTAGAGTATATCACACAAGATAAAAATAGTATTATTTCATTATATTTTGTTTCAATTATTTATGTGTATGTGTACTGAGATATAAAATGTTTTTTTTTTTTTAATTGGAGTACAGTTGCTTTAAAACATTGTGTTAGTTTCTGCTGTAGAGCGAAGTAGATCAAATATAAGTACACATGTAATCCCTCCCTCTTGGGCTTCCCTCCCATACCCACCCCCCCACCCCTCGAGGGTATCACAGAGCACCAAGCGGAGCCCCCTGAGCTTTATAGCAGGTTCCTCCTAGCGATCTGTTTCACTACATGATAATGTATTTATGACAATCGTAATCTCCCAATTCATCCACCCCCACCACGTCCACACATCCATTCTCTACATTGTATCTCTATTCCTGCCCTGCAAATAGGTTTTGTTTTTGATAAGAGTGAAGAAGAAAAGTTTCGAAAGCCTCTGACTTTTTTTTTTTTTTTGCTATTTATTTATTTTTAATTTTTTTATTAGTTGGAGGCTAATTACTTCACAACATTTCAGTGGGTTTTGTCATACATTGATATGAATCAGCCATAGATTTACACGTGAAAGCCTCTGACTTGAAGAGACTGTTGGACAAGAATATCAGCCCAGTCCTGATGGTTCACCTTTTACTCCCAAATCCACAACTCGACAGTCAAGAGTGCCTTGCTGAATTTTGATACAGTCATATGATGAATATTATACAGCAGTGAATATGAGTAAGCTCCAGCTTTTATGAAACAATATAAATCTTAGAAACACACTATTGGAATGCAAAACTAAGATGCAGAAAAATACATTCACTATGATACCATTTCACTGAAGCTCTAAGAAAGCTAAAATTAATAGTAATTGTCTAATGATACATAATAAAGCCACAGAAAAGACAAACATAAAATCTAGGAACAAGACCACCTCTGTGCAGGAGGTAGGGGAAAGTGGAGGAGTCTGGGGAAGAATATGCCAGAAGTTTCTATGCCATTGTTCATATTCCAGTTCTTAAGTTGGGGAGGTGATTATCATGTTTCATAACTTAAATATACTCCTCAATCTGTATTACATTAATATTTTTGCTTATACCCAACAACAAAAGAGTGAACTTGTTAATCAACTTTATAAGGAAGCAAATCTATTTTTTTTTCTTAAATATTGTCTTTGATAGAAGTCTGATAACTAACCTTATTCCTAAAACACGCCGCCTTTCCCAGTGATGGAGTGGCCAATAATATCCCAGACAACTAAGCTTATCTAAAAATAAGATTAGCTTTCAACCAGCTGCCTGGAAATGACTGAGTAAATGAAGATGATTTTCTCAAAATTGCAGACTCCCCTCTGTGACCTTGCATAATGTTCTTCTTTTCATTGCCTCAGTTTCTCCAGCTGCAAAAAAAAAAAAAATTATGTGTATCTCTGGATTCCTGCTCCCTCCTTATCCTGCTCTAATCATCAAAGAATAAGAGCAAGCATTTCTAAGCAGTATTTCACAAACTTGCTATTTGATGGACACTCCATCAAAAAAGACTTTTGAATGACTGCCAAAATACCTAGCTCCCATTCAGACAGCAAAGTTCATTTCATAGTTGAGCTCTTTTGCTGTAAAGGGGAAAAGTACTTCTTGAATGGTGGAAATGCAGCTGGCTGCAGTTTCCTGTCTTTAGAGAATTAAATTATATATATATTAAAAAAATGTTAAGTGCTCACTCAGCAGTTAGACTGTAGTTTCTATATGCAGCCCCACTTCCTCCATGTAAGTACACAGAATCCCCAAATCAAACACAGCCTGCCTTCCAAATTCATGAGACAGTTGACTGTTTGGGATTTAAACTATCTTTTCCAAAGAAGACCACGTTAGATATGATGGACTGGGTCTCTATGGGTCTCTCAGGGAGATGGTGCTGGAAGTTCTCCGGCACCTCGTGCTTTCAAGGCCCATGGGGGGAAGGATTTGGTGGGAAAGACCGAGGGGCAGAACTGTAGAGTCAGCAGAAACATTTGCAAAGGGAAGTTGTTACACCAGACTGGGGAGTCCCCCTCGGGGGCCACCTCTCAGTGCCGCTCCATCCTGGGCAGCTGACCGTGAGAGTGGGTGGGATGTGCAGGCGTGGGGCCCTTCAGTGGAGGACACCCGTGGAAAGGGGGCTTCCAACGGGAGGCAAGCCAGATGGGACTTAGTAAGGGTCAGGGGACCCATCCGTACGCACTGAAAAAAAGGAACCTTCAGGACGGCTGAAAATGAATAAGCATGTCCAAACATTTCTCAAGTACGCTGTTCAAGACTCAGAGAAAGGGAAAACTACTGTCTGGATGACGTGTACTTTTCTTGTTCTTTTTTTTTGCTTGCTCTTCTTTAATGAAGGGGCAAAAATCCGGAGTGCTCAAAGCCATAACAGCCCCATTCCTGGTGGGATGACAGTCCAAGGCTAATGGAAGCACGGTGGTAGCAGAAAAACAAGAGTGATCCTGGCAGTGGGACACCATGGGAAGATTCTATATATGTGTTAAATACTGCTATCCATTGTCGCCAAGATGAAAGGAAAAGGCTGACAAAGTATGGGTACTGAGTAATGAGGCCAGGAGATTCTGGGCTCTTATGGAAGCAGCTCTATCTCTCAGAGCTTCACAGTTCCACCTATAGTCTGAAGAGGGCCAGGTAAATTTACATTGACAACTGAATCAATGTACATAAAACTCTTTCTATATTTTTATTACCTATATATATTATATATTACTTATATTTCCTGTCCCTATTCAAAGTAATATATATATATTATATGTATAAAAGTATATATACATATAATTTTCAAAATTGGCTTTGTAAAATTCATAGAGTTTCATGATAAAGTGAAAAAACAAGATATAATCTAGGTCTACTTCAACACAATCACACAGATTAGCAAAGACCTTAAGACTAGGACCTGAAATATCAGAATGCCTCTTTTTTAAAAAAATTCTTTATTTACTTATTTTTGGCTGTGCTGAGTCTTTGTTGCGGCACTTGAGCTTTCTCTAGTTGTGGTGCACGGGCTTCTCGTTGTGGTGGCTTCTCCTGTTGCAGGGCATAGGCTCTAGAGTAGGAGGGCTTCAGTAGTGGTGGCATGTGGGCTGAGTTGCCCCACGGCATGTGGAATCTTCCCAGACCAGGGATTGAACCTGTGTCCCCCATACTGGTAGATGGATTCTTAACCACTGGGCCACCAAGGAAGTCCCAGACTACATCTTAAAGAGAAGAGTTTGTAGGAAAGCAAGAATTTTTGTAGGAAAATGAGAAAGACAAGATTCACTTTTGTCTCCATCCTTGGGACAATTCTACAGGCTATGACTTGGAGCTACCAGCGGAGTCATTGTCTTTTTTCTCTCTCTCCTTCATATAAAAATTATTGAGAATTCAGGCAGCGTTTGGGACAACGCAAAGGAATGAAGAGTGACAACAACAAAAGCTATTATCATTTTCTAAAATGGAAAAGGGTAGGTAAAAATCTTGCTGGTGACAAAGAGACTTTGCATCTTCAAGTGATCTGACAGCCAAAGGGAACAATAGAAATTGTCACTGGTTAGTAAGTTCCAAGCTACAATCCCATGTGATTCTTTACAAGTTTTGACACTGAATTGCTATTAACAGCAGAAAAGTTTTAGAGGAAAAAATAGTGTTCGAGTTAATACATCTTAGAGTAAGGATGTATCATTTTAACAGCCTGTGCTCCAGAAAGTCAATACTTTAATTAAATCAAGACTATCCCATCACTTTGAAACATACCAACATTCTTGGATAAAGTCATGGCAAAGTACTTCACAAAAGATTCAGCAGTAATAATCCACTAATACAGTTAACCAATGATTTTATATAGCAGGATGTTTCTTAGCCTCAAACTCTTCAGTTACTCATGAAATCAGCACACTCAAAGTTTTCATTCAATGAGAAGTGTAGGTGGATTGATTCATTTATACCAGAAATGTCTCCTGAGTGGCCCTATTTAAGGTTCTTTGGCAGATGCAAAGATAATTAGGTTCATACCTCATTTTTCTAGGAGCTTTATGCTTAACAGGTGAGATCAGACATGCATATAGAAACTAGAATGTAAGGTCAACTGTAAATGTCAGAGGAGATTGACAGATGACAAATCAGAGAAGACCTGGGAAAACTTTAGGAAAGAAATGTACTGGGCTATGAACTAGACATCCAGGATGGTCAGGAAACAGATCAGATGCAAGAAAAAGTACAATCAAAGGCATGGTTTGGGCAATTTCAATCACTCAGTTTAGCTAGCTGGAGACAAGCATGAACAGGAATGCCAGGCAGTGTGGTAGAAAGGACTGAAAGAATTCTTCTTGGAATGAAGGAGTAGGAATGTCAAGTTAAGGAGCTATGTTGGACAGCTCAGCTCTCCGCTCACAGGCAACTTGTTTCTCTCCCTACACTGGCACCATCCAAGCCACTGTTTAAAACCTACCATTGAAATGACTCTCTTTTACAGATGAGAGTTTAGCACACAAGGAAGTATTTTAGGAGATTGTAAAATAACATGTAATTGATTCTTTTACCTAAACGTGCAGATTAATTTTGCTTTTACTCCATGTTTGCCAAGAAACAATGTCACATAAATATCATTGACCAAATTGATATAAAGGGATGGATGAGCATATGGATGGGTGGGTGGACACGTGGTGAGCATGTGATGACTGAGTGGTCGAGTGGGACTGGATGTGTGAGTGGATGAGTGAATAGTTAAGCAGGTGGATTCACAGGTCAATGGTGGTGGGTGGACGAGAAGGTGGAGAGTACTGAGTGGTTGGCTTGCCAGATGCTTAAAGTAGTTAGATGATTTTCTGTATGATTCCATGATTAATTGTTGAACAGACAAGAAAAAAATGGTCAATAATATAAATCCAAATGATTGTTTGCACATAAGTTTTAGTTTGGCTATATGAGTCAAGCTTATTTTTCAGTGGGCTTATAAAGTGAGCACACCCTTTACTGCATATTGGAATAGAATTCGAGAGACTTATGTCCTTTTATTTCCTTCATCCCTTTCTTCAATCATATAGGGATTCATGTTTTCCCAAGCATAATTCAAGTGAAATGAGGCAAAGCCACTGAAAAGGCAAAAGTTAATTAGGTAAATGTCAGGTGATTTTTTTAAAAAATTACATCTATAATGACATTCTATAAGAGAGGCTATTCAGAGACAGCAACAGTTTTGAAAACTGTAAATTACTGATGTTTAACTTTCAAAATCAACAAACACTAATTAACAAGCCAATCAGCCAACCAACCAGCCAAACATTTCAAAACACCAACTTTGTGTAAGCAGGACACAGTACACTGGTAAAATAAGGTCTTAAGAGAGACACCCTTGCTATTTAAAGTGTGGTCCTTGGACCAGAAGCATTAGCATCACTGGGAGTTTGTTAGAATCTGAGGCCCTGTTTCACACTTAATATGCAATTTTACACATGCATTAAAGTTTGAGAAGCACTGATGTATGCTCTTCTTAGAAATCAAAAGTATATAATGTCATAAGTTAAGTTTTGTTTAATCTAATGTTTACCAACATTATTTCATCATGGATCCCTTTCTCAATGGAACACCCACTCAACACTGCATGGAAATTATGGAGCACAGTTTAGGTGCTGCTGGGCTCAGTGAGCATTAAGGTCCTCCCAAATAAAGCATTCTATGTCTCTGTTAATTATATAGTTGTGTGTGTATATATATGTATATGTGTGTGTGTGTGGTATGTGTGTGTGTATACTAAATTCATCTGGGCTTCCCTGGTGGCTCAGTGGTAAAGAATCTGCCTGCAATGCAAGAAATGCAGGAGACTCGAGTTTAGTCCCTGGTTCAGGAAGATTTCCTGGAGGAGGGCACGGCAACCACTTTAGGGTTCCTGCCTGGAGAATCCTATGGACAGAGGAGCCTGGCGGACTACAGGCCATAGAGTTGAAGAGTCTGACACGACTGAAGAGGGTCAGCATGCATGCACTATATTTATCTATCTCCCTATATCTATCTATCTAATAGAAAATAGCCATGGTTCTATTTATATATTCAATGAAAACAAAAAATAAAGTGCCATTGCCATGTCTGAAAGAAATGGTGGAATGCAATTTTAAGTTCTTAGTGAAGAGAAGAGGAATTTCATGAAAATGAACAATGAATCAGTTCAACTAAGAGGTCAGTGTCTATGCGGAAATGTGTATGTGGGTCTGAGATTACTCTCCAAGATCTTTTCCAAAATATACATTCTTCATGAATGAGGGCTAATTTTTTAATATACTTTCTCCCACTTGTTCCTATTCAAATATCTTATTTTTGAAGGAATGTTGTTTTGGGGGCTGTTACAATTTCCATAGGCTTTCAGGAATGTTACTGAGAACATTAGTCTTTAGATGAAGTCTCCTTGGATAAGTACACACTGATATGAATGATTTGGACTTAATTTGATGTTATTGGAACTAATCTGAAAATAAATAATACTTCCTAATGGTGGTGGCTCAATCTTTTTTAAACAGGAAGTTTTGCTGAATTTGGCTGCATTTCCCATAGGGCCTATCCAAAAGCACATAGACCTGAACCTCCCCATCCTCAAGAAACACATGAACCTAGGACGGGGGCCTTTTTATTTTCTAACATCAGAGACTAAACACTTGAGCCTGGAAAAGGACTTTGTCATTGCAAATCATACTTCATTCTGATCAACCCTAGCAGTAAACAGAAGTAAGAATAAGACTCTGCTAGGTCTGTAAAGAAGACAGCATGATACATGAGATGATTTTAGGTGGTGTATACAGGAATCTTTTAGTTTGGCAGTCATGAAGTTATATTTATATTAGAAACAGTAGAATCAGTGAAGCAAATGTGCCACTTCCTACATCCTACTGTGCAAGATTAGGTTAAATTTACAAAATCAGGCCATTTTAAAACAGCAAGTAACATTACAGGTGTGTTATACAATGAAAACTGTGACTGTGGTAATGTAAAGGATTGCAAGGATTTTCCTGATAGGTCCAGTGGCTAAGACTCCTCGCTCCCGATGGGGGTCCTGGGTTCCATCTCCAGTCAGGGAACTAGATCCCACATGCTGCAACTAAGATTGAAAATCCTGTGTGCTACAACCAAGACCTGGTGCAGCCAAATAAGTTCTTTAATTAGATAGTTTTTATAAAAAGATTGCAATGTGGGAAATATTCCTCTAATACAACTCTTTAAGTCTTCAGATGAAAATGAAGACCTCTTCCCTGGTGGCTCAGAGATAGAGAATCTGCCTGCAAGTTGGGAGACCCAGATTTGATTCCTGGGTTGGGAAGAATCCTAGAGGAGGACATGGCAACCCACTCCAGTATTCTTGCCTGGGAAATCCCATGGACAGAGGAGACTGGCGGGCTATAGTCCATGGGGTCGAAAAGAGTCAGATATGATTAGTGACTCACACACACACATACACACACAATAAGGGCCTAAGATTTCTTACTCCTCAGAATCAAACTCATAGTAATAGTGATTAAAATATGATTAAATAGTGATCAAAAATATTTCTTGGATAAAAATATCTCAAGCACATCTTAAAAACCTTTGGGATGTAGTGTTAGCAATCACAGTGAATATACTTCCTCAGATGTTGAATAACTGATTATAGGCAGTTAATAATTTTCAGGATTCTCCCAAGCATTCAAATGCATTAAAACAGTAAAGGGAAGGAATCTCTTTCTCAAAACACGTTGTGTTTATCTTACTTTGGGTATAAACCATAAACCTTGATCGACATTTACCTCATACCTGGTACCACCTCTGTGAGGGCTGGCTTTGTCTACCATTTTCAAATGGAAACTCGAGCAAGTCATGATTCTGTCTCCAATTTCTTTATTATACAAACATGTAGAAAAAGACTCTTTATATAGTTTAACTTTCCAGTGTCACGCTTTCCCAATCTGTGTCGTTGTTGTTGTTTAGTCAGTAAGTCGTGCCCAAGTCTTTGCAATCTCATGGACTATAGCCCACCAGTCTCCTCTGTCCATGGAATTTTCCAGAGAAGAATATTGCAGTGGGTAGCCACTTTCTTCTCCAGGGGATCTTCCTGACCCAGGGATGGAATCCATGGCTCCTGCATTGGCAGGTGAATTCTTTACTATCTGAGGCACCAGGGAATCCCTCCCCATCTGTGAATACTACTAATTAGTTGATCTCAAAGGTAAGGTCTAGTCCCAAAGTACTATGACTTCAAAGCTATTAAAAAGACGAGTAGTATATTTAAATCCACAGAGATAGCTGAGCTTCCAGGGAGAAACGTTACTAGATATTAAAACTGGAATTTTCCAGCATTTATCATGTTACAAGGACTCAGCAAACACTGTCTTGTTTCTTCTGCCCATAATATGTACATGATTCCTATTTCACACATGCAGAAAATGAAAAGTGTTAGTGGCTCAGTTGTGTCAGGCTCTTTGAGACCCCATAGACTGTAGCTCACCAGGCTCCTCTGTGGAATTCTCCAAGCAAGAATACTGGAGTGGGATGCCATTACCTTCTCCAAGGGATCTTCCAGACCCAGGGATCAAATCCAGGTCTCCTGAATCGCAGGCGGATTCTTTCCTGTCTGAGCCACCACGAAAGCACATAGGCAGAAAATGAGGTTTAAAGCTGTGCAGTAACTTACTCAAGATCCCACAGACAGTAGGCGGTACAGCTGAGATTTGAACTGGGGTCTCCTTTCCTCAAAAGTTCACTCCTTTCCTCCACCATATCAAGTCACCCATCCATGATCAGAGCAGAGCATTATTATCATTACCTTTGAGATAAAGTTACTGGATCAGAATTGAAAAAAAAAAAAACGCTATTTGCCAGTTTGTCAACCCAACTGGAAAAACAACCCAAGAATTACTTAATTGTTGAGAACATATGTCATTTTGAAACTAATCTCTTAAATATATGATGTAGATTGGTGATCTGAAAGTTTATCAAACTCAATTTAGATGCAAATTTGCATTTGAGAAACCCTAAACTCTAATACTTGATCCAAGCCACAAAGAATAACTGATACAAATGTCATTCTTAAGAGCAAAAAAATAGAAATTATATGAATATTACAATACAAATTAAAGTATTTCTGTGGTCTCAAGATTATAATATTTTCCATTCATTTTAATTTTTTAATTTTGTTTTAGTTTTTATATTGAGGTATAGTTTGTTTGCAGTTTTATATTATCAGGTGTATACATAGTGATTCAAAATTATTACAGATTGACTGATGCTTTTGAACTGAACTGCTAGAGAAGACATTTGAGAGTCCCTTGGACTGCAAGGAGATCAAACCAGTCAATCCTAAAGGAAATCAACCCTGAATATTCATTGGAAGGACTGATGCTGAAGCTGAAGCTCCAACACTTTGGCTACCTGATGTGAAGAGCTGACTCTTTGTAAAAGACCATGATGCTGGGAAAGATTGAAGGCAGGAGGAGAAGGCGGCAACAGAGGATGAGATGGTTGGATGGCATCACTGACTCAATGGACATGAGTCTGAGAAAACTCTGGGAGATGATGAAGGACAGGGAAGCCAGGCATGCCACAGTCAAAAGGGTTGCTAAAAGTTGGACATGACTAAAAAACAATAAATACTCCACTTAAAGTAATTATAATATTATTGAGTATACTCCTTGTGCTATGTATTATAATCTTATGACTTAGTTACTTTATAACTAGAGGTTTATCTCTTAATCACCTTCACCTTGATTCCTTTCACCCATCCCCCTTTGCTTCCATTTCAATGAAAATAGGAAACAAATATTGTCACTATGTGGAAGAGAACGGGTAATTGGTTATGATAGAAAAGAAGAAAATGCTATAAAATTTGGAAAATGTCTAAAATTACAACCATAATATTTGCAGATAAAAAATGCATTTTAGAGCAAAATAAAATTTTGTGTATGCATGTGTATACATGTATATAGTTAGGTGTCAAATCAAATATTAAAATTTTTTAAATGCATTAAGCATCATCTACTTGTTGGAACAAATTTCAAATGGAAACTGCAGGCCAATCTGGTATTATCTTTTGAAATAATAACTTAGCTGAAAGATATTCATTTTGAGATTAAACAATTTTGATAAGCAATGTGGTTTTGAGGTAGGAAGAAAGATAATTTCTTTAGGACATAGAGAATCAGCTTTAAATAATTATATTGGCTTAAAAAATTTTTTTTTAAAGGATTAAGCCTTCATTGCTAGTTTGCAGGCTTACTTTTCACCATACTCCAAAGTCAAGGCACACAGAAGTGAACAAAAATTGAAAACTCTTCTAATAGCATATTAACACCTCATAACAATACTAGCCTTCTTATTTCAACTAACAAACCTTTAAACAGCAAATATGAGATGGTCACCATTTCAAGTGAATTAATCAGTTCCTGTCCCACGATAATTGCCCACTTTGGACAGGGTATTCTAGTGAATGAGTGCTCAGAGAGTAAAGTAGAGGAAACATGATTTTCCCAGCAGCCATCAGTCTGTGACTATGAATGAGATCACCTAAAATCATATAATTTCCACTTGCTCCACCTACATGATCTGTGTATGTCTTCAATAGCCAGTAAGGGTTCCCTATCCACAAATATGGAAACCACCAGTCGGTATCTTGTATTCTCATATGTTATCTTTTTTTTTTTAATTCAATATTTGTTTTATGTATTTGGCTGTGCTGGGTCTTAGTTGTGCACAGGGGATCTTTAGTTGTAACAAGACCAGGAGCTGACTGTGGCTCAGATCATGACGCCTTATTGCCAAATTCAGACTTAAATTGAAGAAAGTAGGGCAAACCACTAGGCCATTCAGGTATGACCTAAATCAAATCCCTTACAATTATACAGTGGAAGTGACAAATAGATTCAAGGGATTAGATCTGATTGACAGACTGCCTGAAGAACTATGGACGGAGGTTCATGATATTGTACAGGAGACAGGGATCAAGACCATCCCCAAGAAAAAGAAATGCAAAAAAAGCAAAATGGCTGTCTGAGGGGGCCTTACAAATAGTTGTGAAAAGAAGAGAAGCTAAAGGCAAAGGAGAAAAGGAAAGATATACCCATTTGAATGCAGAGTTCCAAAGAATCGCAAGGAGAGATAAGAAAGCCTTCCCTGGTGATCAATGCAAAGAAATAGAGGAAAACAATAGAATGGGAAAGACTAGAGATCTCTTCAAGAAAATTAGCGAGACCAAGAGAACATTTCATGAAAAGATGGGCACAATAAAGGACAGAAATGGTATGGACTTAACAGAAGCAGAAGATATTAAGAAGAGGTGGCAAGAACACACATAAGAACTGTACAAAAAAGATCTTCACGACCCAGATAATCACAATGGTGTGATCACTCACCTAGAGTCAGACATCCTGGAATGTGAAGTCAAGTGGGCCTTAGGAAGCATCACTACAAACAAAGCTAGTGGAGGTGATGGAATTCCAGTTGAACTATTTCAAATCCTAAAAGATGATGCTGTTAAAGTGCTGCACTTAATATACCAGCAAATTTGGAAAACTCAGTGGTGGCCACAGGACTGGAAAAGGTCAGTTTTCATTCCAATCCCAAAGAAAGGCAATGCCAAAGAATGTTCAAACTACCGCACAATTGCACTCATATCATACACCAGCAAAGTTATGCTCAAAATTCTCCAAGCGAGGCTTGAACAGTACATGAATCATGAACGTCCAGATGTTCAAGCTGGATTTAGAAAAGGCAGAGGAACCAGAGATCAAATTGCCAACATCCCTTGGATCATTGAAAAAGCAAGAGAGTGCCAGAAAAACATCTACTTCTGCTTTATTGTCTATGCCAAAGCCTTTGACTGTGTGGATCACAGCAAACTGTGAAAAATTCTTAAAGCAGTAAGAATACCAGACCACCTGACCTGCCTCTTGAGAAATCTGTCTGCAGGTCAAGAAGTAACAGTCAGAACTGGACATGGAACAACAGACTGGTTCCAAATCAGGAAAAGAGTTTGTCAAAGCTGTATATTATCACTCTGCTTGTTTAACTTATATGCAGAGTACATCATGAGAAATGCTGGGCTGGAGGAAGCACAAGCTGGAATTAAGATTGCTGGGAGAAATGTCAATAACCTCAGACATGCAGATGATACCACCCTTATGGCAGAAAGTGAAGAGGAACTAAAGAGCCTCTTGATGAAAGTGAAAGAAGACAGGGAAAAAGCTGGCTTAAAACTCACCATTCAGAAAACCAAGATCATGGCATCTGGTCCCATTACTTTATGGCAAATAGATGGGGAAACAATGGAAACAGTGAGAGACTTTATTTTGGGGGGCTGCAAAATTACTGCTGACTGCAACCATGAAATTAAAAGACACTTACTCCTTGGAAGAAAAGTTATGACCAACCTAGAAAGCATATTAAAAAGCAGAGACATTACTTTGCCAACAAAGGTCCGTCTAGTCAAAGCTATGGTTTTTCCAGCAGTCATATATGGATGTGACAGTTGGACCATAAAGAAAGCTGAGCGCCAAAGAATTGATGCTTTTGAACTGTAGTGTTAGAGAAGACTCTTGAGAGTCCCTTGGACTGCAAGGAGATACAAACAGTCCATCTTAAAGGAAATCAGTCCTGTATATTCATTGGAAGGACTGATGTTGAAGCTGAAACTCCAATCCTTTGGCCACCTGATGCAAAGAACTGACTCATTGGAAAAGACCCTGATGCTGGGAAAAATTGAAGGCAGGAGGAGAAGGGGATGACAGAGGATGAGATGGTTGGATGGCATCACTGATTCAATGGACATGAGTTTGAGTAAATTCCGGGAGTTGGTGATGGAGAGGGAGCCCTGGCGTGATACAGCCCATGGGGTCGGCAAAGAGTGGCACACGACTGAGTGGCTGCACTGGACTGAACTGTGGGATCTAGTTCTCTGACTAGGGATCAAACCCAGGCCTCCTGCATTGGGAACGAGGACTCTTGACCACTGGAACCTCTCATACATAATCGTGAAAAGATTCCTGCTGGGCACTGCAGCTGCCCCATCAACGCTCAGCTTCTCCTGCCGCGCCACCAGGCCCAGCCCCTCCTGTGCTTCATCAACTCTCCATGACATCAACCATGCTGGCTTTTCTAAGGCATGTGTCACTCCTCTGTCACGACCCTGCTGGGCACAGCCCACTGATTCCCTGGGCTTTGACCACGTCAGAGTAGGATCTGGGTTAGGTGGGAGAGGAGGTTATGATCCATGCTGACTCTCCACCAGATTCCCGTGGAGAAACTACAGACCCTTGGAACTCATAGCTAATTGATGATCACTTGTGGGTTTATTCATGAATCAGATGTATTAACGAACTGGGCAAGTGCCCAAGACACTCTGCAGATGTTAGTAAATGTTGGGTTGGAGAATGCAATTTGGATCCAAAGCCAACATGTTTCATCCCATCCCCATCCAGATGAGACTGCAGAGCCACTGGAGCCTGGGGTGGGCTGAGGGGAGGGAGGGAGAAACATGTCTTCAGCATAAACTCACCACCCACCCTTGCGCACAGGTCACAGGCTTCATCAACCCTGCTAATGGCTGACCAGAGGGTAAAGAGGGACAGATAAGAGGTGAAATATCTCCCATAGTGCATTTCTCATACAGAAGCAAAGAGCTAGGGAGCCTGAGTGCCCACTGCTCCCCTGAAGGCCCTAGAGAGCAGGAGGCTTGTGTAGGAGCTATCATTCTCAACAGAGCGAACTTTTCCTGACAACTGCCCTACTTCCTTCATGGAGAAGTGAATGTGGGGTTGGGAAAAGAAGCTAGACGGCATCTTCAAAGCCACAGGCTTGATGGGAAGAAGAGAAGTTCCTTCCTCTGTGAAAACAGGAAGATGGGAGATTAAGTACTGTAAAAATATACCCCAGATGTTAGAGCGTTTATTAAAAGAGTTCTTCTGGCTTTGGCTCATCATACTTCTGCCCTCCCCGGGTCTAATGGGTCTGATGGAGACAATCCTTCCTGGTAACTCAGACAGGAGCCTGAAGTGCAGGAGACCTGGGTTCAATCCTTGGGTCGGGAAGGCCCCCTGGAAAAGGGAATGGCAACCCACTCCAGTATTCTTGCCTGGAGAATTCCATGGATAGAGGAGCCTGACGGGCTACAGATAGTCCACTGGAGTCACAAAGATTTGGACACAACTGAGCGACTAACGCTTCCACTTTCAGAGACAATCCGTGTGGTGGACCTGCCTGAGCCCAGAACACTCTTTCCTTTCAAAGTAAGGAAAGACGTGCCAATGGCCTGCCCATCATGATTGGCTATTTCCCTTAAAATTAATTCTTCTTCAGAGGATATCACAGTCCCCTAACCTGAAAAATCTTCTTTGGCGCATACTCAAGAATTTGCCAAACATACCCACTTGTGTATGGGTAAATAGAGTTGTTTATGCAGTAGACACAGTTGGTTGCTTTGTCACCAGGAATCTCTTCTTTACTCAACACAAAAAGGCAACTAGTGGTCTGTCCTATGAGTTAACCAAAAACTGCCAACCATGCCTATCCTCCAGCAGGGGCCCTGGTCCAAGTTGTCACTCCCTAATTTCTGCACAAATCATAATCTAATTCTGTAAGCACAGTGATAAAGAATCCCAGTGCCAATGCAGGAGGCTCAGGAGATCAGGGATCCATCCCTATGTTGGGAAGATTCCCTGGAGAAGGAAATGGCAACCCACTCCAGTATTCTTGCCTGGGAAATCCCATGGACAGAGGCGTCTGGCAGGCTACCACCCACTGGGGTGCAAAAGAGCTGGACACGACTTAGTGACTAAAACAGTTCCAGGTACCAAACACAGTTTCTGAAGATCAAAATATAACTAAAAATTTAGTTCTTTTCTTTAAGGGGCTCACAGTCAAGGGATAAAGTCAGTAATGTAAAGAAGCAAATACATGTCATAAAACTTTTACCACAAAAAGGCACAACAAACTTTATTAAAATGCTATAATAACAGGAACATAAAGTGCTGTGATGTTCGGGGGTTGGGGGAACATGTATTTTTAAATAAAATCATTAGACTATTTCTAAATTGGAAAGATTTGAGAACATGTGAAATATGACAACTTAGTCTTAATTTTTTGATACATGACTATTCCCAATCCTGGATTTCTACCATAGCTTTTTAAAAAATATGCTTATTTGGGGGTTTATTTAGGGCATACTCATAGTAACAATGGCCAGTAATGACCTTCAGCTTATGAAAATAGATCTCCAATAAAAATAAATTCATTTACTGGAAAACCATTGGAACATCTTAGTCCTGTGGAAAAACACAGTTATGTGTTTACTGATAAATTATTTCCTGCTTATGTAACTGACCTGCCACGTTAAAGCATCATTCAAACAACATTTGGGAAAATCAAACAAATATACTGCTCTGAAAAGAAGATGGATTTCAGGTTTTTAAATTTGTTTCTTGCTTATGTTCAGTTATCTGAGATAAAAATGAAACAGTTAAAAAGCACAAATTAGTTTGAAATTTTTTAATGACTTGGAAGACACTGTAGCTTATTTGATCCAATATTATCTCTCCAGGCTGGTGGGCCAAATCTCTAAAATTATTCATAGTAGCTGTTCCTAAATACCAATGGATTCAAGACCTGGGAGTATGCTACACTGAGTCTACCATGTTTCTTTTATTTTTACATTGTTTCCCTTTCCTTTCCTTGATCCTGCCTTAGTTTCCAAGACAATCTCTTGTTTTTTTCTGCTCATGCATTGGGCTTCTCCGTGGTACATTTGAAGTTTGCTCAGCTCTTTGATTGGAGAAGGCAATGGCACCCCACTCCAGTACTCTCGCCTGGAAAATCCCATGGACGGAGGAGCCTGGTAGGCTGCGGTCCATGGGGTCGCTAAGAGTCGGACATGACTGAGAGACTTCACTTTCACTTTTCACTTTCATGCATTGGAGAAGGAAATGGCAACCCACTCCAGTGTTCTTGCCTGGAGAATCCCAGGGATGGAGGAGCCTGGTGGGCTGCTGTCTATGGGGTCACACAGAGTTGGACATGACTGAAGTGACTTAGCAGCAGCAGCAGCTCTTTGATGGACCTCAGTTTTAGTAATTAATTCTGTGTGTTCATCTTGAATAGCCTAGTATGGACCTCTCCTTACAGACTATATTCAAGTATAGAATAGAATAAGGACATTTGGTATAAAGAAGAAACCATCATAGCATAGAAAGTCACTGAATCTAATGTCTAAAGGTTTGCCTTCAGGCAAGCCTAAAGGCTTGGGAATAGTCATGTATCAAAAAATTAAGACTAAGTTATCATCTTTTTATATGTTCTCAAATCTTTCTAATTTAGAGATAAAGGAGCTCATGCTTAATGAGCTAAATGTTTAATATAATCAATAATCATGTATAGTGAGCATCTATTGCTTCTCTTGGTTTTTCCTTGGAGATTCACCCATCCCTAAGTCCGTATCACCAAGCAGCCAATGAGAGTGGTGCATCACAGGACTAAAACGCTTACATTGAAAGTGGGCACGTGACTCAAGAAGGGTTAATCAGAGACCTCCCTGGGGGCCCACTGGTCCTGACCTTGAGGACCCCACATGCTTCAGAACAACTAAGCCCGTGCACCGCAACTCCTGAGCTCATGGGCTGCAACTACTGAAGCCCACAGCCCTAGAACCCAAGCTCAGAAAGAAAAGAAGCCACCACAATGAGAAGCCCATGCACCATAACAAAGAGTGGCCCTTTCTTGTTGAAACTAAAGAAAGCCCACACAGCAATGAAGACCCAGCACAGACAAAAGTAAAATAAGTAAATACATATTTTTTTAAAAAGAAGGGTTAATCAGAGCCAGCCCCGGACTTCTGCAGGAACTAACAAAATCAAACTCCTGTTCTGGTGGGAGTAAACTTGGGGCCATTGGAACCAAGCTGCTGCCTAAGAATGACACTGTCACAAGGAAAGCAAAGCTGAGAGATGGAGAGAGAGAGAGAAAGATACCCTGGTCCTAATGAAGTCATTTAAGCCCCAAGATCTAGCTAGTCCTGAGACAGCAGTAACTTTATATGGTTCATTAAAAAAGTCAATAAATTATTAAATTTATTATAGCATATTGTCCTTATGCCTAATATTCATGTTTATCAAATTGAGTTCTTCTTGTTTCTTATCTATTTCCTCCACTAAATTGTAAATGCCTAGAGATCAGAATTCCCTGCTACCTAGCAAATAACAGATGCTCAATAAATATTTCTTCAAATGAACAATCCAGAATCTATCCTTAAAACAAAAATCACACAGCTGTTGATTTTATAGTGATCACAGTACCATGTTTCTGGGCATTTTGTTTAAAAATATTTGGGGAACATTTTGCACCATGAAAATTCTACTTATAGAATAGCAAAAAAAAAAAAAAGAGAGAGAGAGAGAGATACATGAAAAGAAATGACACTTTCTGTCCATCTAGTTAAGCCTATGGTTTTTCCAGTGGTCATGTATGGATGTGAGAGTTGGACTATAAAGAAAGCTGATCGCTGAAGAATTGATGCTTTTGAACTGTGCTGTTGGAGAAGAGTTTTGAGAGTCCCTTTGACTGCAAGGAGATCCAGCCAGTCCATCCTAAAGGAGATCAGTCCTGAGTGTTCATTGGAAGGACTGATGTTGAAGCTGAAACTCCAACCCTTGGACCACCTGATGCAAAGAGCTCATTTGAAAAGACCCTGATGCTGGGAAAGATTGAAGGTGGGAGGAAAAGGGGACAACAAAAGGATGAGATGGTTGGATGGCATCATCGACTCAATGAGTTTGAGTAAACTCCAGGAGTTGGTGATGGACAGGGAGGCCTGGCGTGCTCCAGTTCACGGGGTCGCAAAGCATCGGACACAACTGAGTGACTGAAATGATACTGACACTGATTATAATTAAAGTTATTGGTCTTATAGATAGAGACCACTAGATACCTACATGGAGTTCACAGTCTACATCCTGTGCCCGACCCTAATACATAAACTTCGATGTTATATAAAATACAATAAGCCTGATAGGGGCTCCCCAGATAGCTCGGTGGTAAAGAATCTGCCTGTCAATGCAGGAAACACAGAGATGTGGGTTTGATCTCTGAGTTGGGAAGATCCTCTAGATTAGGAAATGGCAACCCACTCCAGTATTCTTACCTGGAAAATTCCATGGACAGAGGAGCCTAATAGGTTACAGTCCATGGGGGTCGCAAAGAGTCAGAAACAACGGAGTGACTAAGCACACACATGCACACAATAAGCCTGATTCACTGATTCACTTTACTCTCCTTAACTCAGGGCAGTGACGCTATAATGGTAGAAATCATCCTGTATTCAAGTAAAAATGTATTTAACAATTTGGAATTTCTCCTTATGACCCAGCCTTAAAAGGTCCACAAATAGACTGCCTATCGGAGGGGTCTACTTATCCATGGATTTCTGGATAAATAAGAATTCATAATTAAGAAAGATCAACAACTCACAGAACATATAATTTATCATTCAAGACAAACAGTGTTTAGACTGGCAGGAAAAGGTGGAGGTTAATCACAAAATCTTATTAGAATGAAGA
Source organism: Dama dama (assembly GCF_033118175.1). NCBI lineage: Eukaryota > Metazoa > Chordata > Mammalia > Artiodactyla > Cervidae > Dama > Dama dama. The sequence continues at coordinate 20,353,895 of NC_083686.1, read as the reverse complement.
AGTATATAATTAACCTCCACTCCATCTCCTCAATCATGAAGGACTTAGGTCTGAAAGGAACAGCCATACAAAAATGAACAAGACTCTTATCACCCCATACTTGTTTGGCATACCCAATTTCTTTCCTGCCCTTGCCTTCAACTATAGCTTTTAATTGACAAGAAGTTGAGGCTCACCCCCTAATAGGCATTGAATTATTGGATGTGTCACTCAACAAGTCTGCCTCTGGATTTTCTTTCTCTAACTTGCAGGTCTGCTCTAACTGAGCTTTAACTGAAAGTTCAGTGTCTAATGGCTTCTTGCCAGCAGAGTTCAACGTTCAAGATTGCTTGGCCTCATTTTAGTAAAGAGCCTCTTTACCACCTCAAGTTTAAACCAAAATTTAAAAAAAACCCACAAAGCAGTCTTTATTTTATGACTGTCTACTTATCCTTCCTGATCTAGAAAGTTGACTCCGGTGAGGTTCTGAGGTCTGGTGTTTGGCGAGCTTTGTTCTTTGGTGGTAAGCCATCATGCAGCAGTTCTTTGTAATGTTTATTTCCTGAATTCTAATTACTAAGATTTTTAGCTTTGGAAAGTAAGGCAAGCTTAGTATTTCTTTGAAAAGCTCTGCTTCATATGGCCAATCTTAATTTTTATAAATATAAAAATTGTTTTGGTAAAATTCTATTCAGTTTTTTTTTAAATCCTCTGAATTTAGAATAACTCTGTAAGTTTACTGGGCTTGCCAGGTGGTGGTGTTCAGTTTCTCAGTTGGTCCAACTCTTGGCAACACCACGCACTGCAGCACCCCGGGCTGTCCTTCACAATGTCCCAGAGTTTACTCAAACTCATGTCCATTGAGTCAGTGATGCCATCCATCCATCTCAACCTCTGTCATCCCCTTCTCCTCCTGCCTTCAATCTTTCCCAGCATCAGGGTCTTTTCCAATGAGTTGGCTTTTTGTATCTAGGTGGCTCAGTGGTAAAGAACCCGACTGCCAGTGCAGGAGACATAAGGAACGCGGGTTCAATCCCTGGGTTGGGAAGATGTCCTGGAGAAGGGAATGGCAACCCACTCCACTATTCTTGCCTGGAAAATTCCAAGGACAGAGGAGCCTGGTGGGCTACAGTCCATGGGGTCACAAAGGGTCACATACACTGGTGAGATAAACCAGTTCTTTACCAAGAGGTTTCTGTGCCACTCCCTTGCAATGACAAGACTCTTTTAATGACAGGATTATAGTTTTAACAAAAAAGTTAGTTTACAGCAACTGTTTTTACTGAAATATTGTAGGAAGCATGTTGGTCTCAATGACTCCAGCAAAAGTGCCTTTGAAAATATTCCATGGGAGATGCTTTTAGCCACAAGAGTAGGAAACAAATGTAGACATCTATCGTGCTCTCCTGGGTATTACTGAGTATTCTGGAAACACTGCACTCTAGGGGCCTGGATATTTTCAATATAATCCATTCTCCTTTCACTGCTATATAATACTCAAGTAATTTGTTATCAGGTGATATGAACAGTTGTGGAAGTCCTTGAACATCATTCAGATAAATTTTAACCACACTCTTTCTTTTTTACGTGGCTTTTATCTTTATACATAAGATGTATAGGTTTATTGTTTAAAAATTAGAGAGACACATAAATAAAATAAAATAAAAAGCCAGTGGCAATCTCATCACTCCTTCTTTGCATTTTAATGTTTGTATATCTAGATTTTCAGCATTTTGGAATTTGTCTTTTTACTTAAAACCAAAATGTCATATTCTCTTAAATAGACTTGTTGCTTATAGAATCTGCCCCACAACCTTGAATCTTTCTTTAAGCAGAACCTTAAGCTTATCTGTCATGGCCTAAGTAGGCATGCCTATTCTTTTAGAATCAGTCCCTCTTGTTTTTGCTGACTTTCTAAGAGTTATCTTTCTACATAATCATGGACAAAATATTGGGGTGGCCAAAAATTTCGTAACATGTTATGGAAAAACCCAAATAAACTTTTAGGCCAGCCCAATAATTTAGAAGATTTCTTTGGATTTGTGAGTCATTTTATGATACTGTCTCTCCAGCTCAGGCTTTTCCTGGGTCAATAAAAATTTCCAAAGTAATTTATTCAGTCAAAAGGAACCACCAGAGGGTTTTACCATGGACTCTGCATTCAAGGAACTCTTTCGAACATCAATATGGTATTCTGGGTCCATGAATAATTCAACTTTGTAATGATATTTGTACCTGACACAAGGTGAGCCAGGAGGAAATCCTGAATGATAAACAAAAGAAAACAAGTTACATAAGAAACCCTAAATCTAAAATGTCAATGCCAGTGCCAACCGTCCCAGAAGCTATTGATTGTGCTTTTAAATCTTTGCAAAAGATATTGATGAAAAACTGTTTAAATGAGATTATAGTTTTATATAATAACCTGGAAGTGATGATACTAGTAATAACCATTTTAAAGATTTAATATGTTCAGTTCAGTTCAGTCGCTCAGTTGTGTCCGACTCTATGCGACCCCATGGACTGCAGCACGCCAGGCCTCCTGTTCATCATCTGACATTTAATACACATGAGCCTTGACATATACTCTTTTACATACATTTTATAACAATTCAAGGAAGTCAGGTATTTTAAATCCCATTTTACAGAAGAGGTAACTGAGGCACAGAGGGAGAGTAAGCTGCTCAACATCACCCAGGTGGCAAATGGCAGAAGGTTAAATCAAGCTTTGTGTGACTCACATGTTCTTTATATCATCCTTATAATAATGTGGCATTCCACAGATGCTGGAACATTACTACAGAGTCCATTCCATTTGCATTATGCTAAACTTCCTGACATCTAACAAAGCAGGAAAGTGAGAAACTAAAATGACTTATATTTGAGCCCCACCCACTGGTCTTTCCAGAGATGTATTTCTTGTGTGGTTCAAATGAAAGGGAATACCTCTCAGACTATGGATTCCAGAATGCAAATTGACTAGTATGCAGGTATTTAATGGAATACTTGAAAATAAACTGTAGCTGTCTTCTCATTCCTTGAGAGGATCCTTTCTTTGACTCTGAAAACTTTGCCAATGGTGCAGTAACAATAACAGAGAAAGAGGTGAACTGAAATGAATCAATGAAGGTTTATTAAAGCTAATACATACATAACTGGTTTTAAAGGGTAAAGAAAAGCTTAATTCAAGAGACATGAGCAAATTAAAAAAAAAAAAAGACATGAGCAAATCAATATAATGTGCGTTATCCAACCCAGACAATATTATGGCAGTAGCATTACAGAGAAAAATAGCATCTTGAAGGCTGCCTGATGAGTCACTGAACAGAAGTCCAACCGGCTCTAACCTTTAGATGATAATATTTTTTTTCTAAGATATGACTGACAAGCTGACACAACTTATTCCACACCAAAGATGGGATCTAAAGAATAACCTGACTCTAAAAATAACTTCTAATATCTAGGAGAAATCACTGTGATTCTGTTTTTGCACTAACTCCAGAAAGAGTTGTTCAGTGGTGGATATATTTCTCAAATATTTTTCTCAAATTTGTTTTCTTTTTCTTTTCCTGGAACAGAGTGAACTGACCATGAAGTATGGTCAGCACTATCCTAGGTGCCAACGTTTCCAAGACGCATCTTGGCACCACATCTCAAGTACCTCTCAGGCTAGTTGAGAATGGAAATCTGTGAGCAGACTGTTATGATACAATGACAAGTGTTAGGTTGGACCACAATTGCTCAGGGCTCTGTGGATGTACAACAAAAGGGAACACGGACAAAGTGGAGGTAAGAGAGAACTTCTCTTGAGAGATTTCAAAAAGAAAACTGTGGAAAATTCTTCAAGAGATGGGAATATCAGACCACCTTACCTGCCTCCTGAGAAATCTGTATGCAGGTCAAGAAGCAACAGTTAGAACCGGACATGGAAAGGAGCTCCATGGAAAGGACATAGTTCCAAATTGGGAAAGGAGCACGTCAAGGCTGTATATTGTCACCCTGCTTATTTAACTTATATGCAGAGTGCATCATGAAAAATGCAAGGCTGGATGAAGCACAAGCTGGAATCAGGATTGCCAGGAGAAATATCAATAATCTCAGACATGTAGATGACATGACCCTTATGGCAGAAAGAGAGGAGGAACTAAAGAGCCTCTTGATGAAAGTGAAACAGGAGAGTTAAAAAGCTGGCTTAAAACTCAACATTCAAAAAATTAAGACCATGGCATCTGATCCCATCACTCCATGGCAAATAGATGGGGAAACAACGGAAACAGTGACAGACTTTATTTTCTTGGGCTCCAAAATCACTACAGATGGTGACTGCAGCCATGAAATTAAAAGATGTTTGCTCCATGGAAGAAAAGCTATGACCAATCTAGAAAGCATATTAAAAAGCAGAGACATCACTTTGCCAAAAAAGGTCCCTTCAGTCAGGGCTATGGTTTTTTCAGTAGTCATGTATGAATGTGAGAGTTGGACCATAAGAAAGCTGAGCACGGAAGAATTGATGCTTTTGAACTGTGATGTTGGAGAAGACTCTTGACAGTCCCTTGGACTGCAAGGAGATCAAACCAGTCAATCCTAAAAGGAATCAACCTGAATATTCATTGGAAGGACTGATGCTGAAGCTGAAACTCATGCTGAAGAAGAACCGACTCATTGAAGACCCTGATGCTGGGAAAGATCGAAGGCAGGAGGAGAAGGGGGCAACAGAGGATGAGATGGTTGGATGATATCACTGACTCCATGGACATGAGTTTGAGCCAGCTCCAGGAGATGGTGAAGGACAGGGAAGCCTAGCATGCTGCAGTTCATGGAGCTGCAAAGAATCAGACAGGACTAAGCAACTGAACTGAACATAACTGGATTATGTACACTGCTTTCCTTTTAATGACCTTGCTTTGATACAACCAATTCTATATCAAAAACTACAGAGACAGCCTACATGAACCAGAGACTTCTGGTTTTAGCCTTGATTTTTCTCTGTGCTACTCCTTCTTCTTTGCAATCTGACAACCTAGATCTTTATGTTTATTTTCAATTCTTTCTGTCCCCACCTTGGTGTGTTAACTGGGGCAAGTCACATCATCTCTCTGGGTATCAGATTCTTCAACTGTAACATGAGGAGGAATAATCCAAATCATCACTGAGAATGACTTTTAAATTTAGAATTCTACGAAATTGTATGAGATTAGCAAAATGTAATCCTAGGTAATTTTCCCCATGGATAAAAAAAACAACCTCTGATAGTCCCCTCAAGGAAAAAACAGGGGACCTAAAAGACCTGAGGAGAGCTAACCCAGTGTTGATTTTTAAATGTATATATATTTTTATATGTTAACATATCTGAAATAGATATGTCATATAATGGCAGCATTTCACAATCATAATTAACAGAATTTTCTCGTTCTTTGCAGTTCATGAAATAATAGTGTGCTATAACCTTAACCCTTTAACTCCCCAAAGCAGTTAAGATGAGAGTATATAAAAAGCAGATCTTTCAAACATCTAATGTAACACTATTATGTCATTATGCCAGCAAATCTAGAAGAGCCAGCAGTGGCCACAGGACTGGAAAAGGTCAATCCTCATCCCAATTTCCAAGAAGGGTAGTACCAAAGAATGTGCTACCCATCAGACAATTGCACTCATCTCCCATGCTAGTAAGCTCATGTTTAAAACCTTGCAAGCTAGACTTCAACATTATGTGAACCAAGAACTTCCAGATGTCAAAGCTGGGTTTAGAAAAGGAAGAGGAACTAGAGATCTAATGGTCAACACTTGCTGGATTATAGAGAAAGCAAGGGAATTTCAGAAAAACATCTATCTCTGTTTCATCGACTATGCTAAAGCCTTTGACTGTGTGGATCATGATAAACTGTGGAAAGCTCTTAGAGAGATGGGAATATCCGACCATCTTACCTGTCTCCTAAGAAACCTGTTACATGGGTCAAGAAACAACAGTTAGAACCCTGTATGGAACAACTGATTGGTTTAAGATCGAGAAAGGAGTACAACAGGGCTGACTGCTGTCACCCGTCTGTTTAGTCTATACGCTGAGCACATCATGAAAAATGTTGGGCTGGATGAGTTACACGCTGGAATCAAGATAGGCAGGAGAAACATCAACAACCTCAGATATGTGGATACTACTCTATTGGCAGAAAGCAAAGAGGAACTAATAGCCTCTTGATGAGGGTGAAAGAGAGTGAAAGAGCCTGTGTAAGACTAAGTATTAAAAAAAAAAAAAAACAAAAACTAAGATCATGCATCCGGCCCCATTACTTCATGGCAAATAGAAGGGGAAAAGGTGGAAGCAGTGACAGATTTCCTCTTATTGGGCTCCAAGATCACTGTGGACGGTGACTGCAGCCATGAAATCAGAAGACGATTGCTTCGTGGCAGGAAAGCAATGACAAACATGGACAATGTGTTGTAAAGCAGAGACATTACTCTGCTGACAAAAGTCCAAATAGTCAAGAATATGGTCTTCCCAGTGGTCATGTACAGTTGTGAGAGCTGAACCATAAAGAAGGCAGAGGGTCAAAGAATTGATGCCTTCTAACTGGTGCTAGAGAAGACTCCTGAAAGTCCCTTGGACAGCAAGGAAGTCAAATCAGTCGATCTTAAGGGAGATCAATCCTGAATATTCACTGGAAGGACTGATGCTAAAGCTGAAGCTCCAGTATTTTGGTCATCTGATGCGAACTGATGATTCATTGGAAAAGTATCTGATGCTGGGAAAGGTCGAGGGCAGGAGAAGAGGGTGTCAGAGGATGAGATGGCTGGATGGCATCACCGATTCAGTGGACATGAACTTGGGCAAATTCTGGGAGATGGTGAGGGTCAGGGAGGCCTGTTGTGCTACAGAGTTTGCAAAGAGTCAGACATGACTGGGCGACTGAACAACAACATAACCTTAACCCTTTAACTCTCAAATCCAGTTAAGATGAGAGTATATGAAAAGCAGATCTTTCAAACATCTAATGTAACACTACTGTGAAGAATCAGGAACAGAGGTGGACTGGGGACTAAACTTTCCAAATGGTTGTCAGTTGTCATCTTAGAAAATTCTCCTGAACTGGAGGAACGATATTATTGTTATATTTATCATCATGATTACTATTAATCTAGGCCAATGTTTTTCAAACTATGGACTTCAGCCTATGTATGGGTTTTATAGTCAACATACTGGATTGTCACAGCATTTTAGCAAATAAAGCAGCATAGAGTAACACAGAAAGTCTCAGAGTGCATCCCATATGGTGAGTGGATCACTTCCTGGGACTTTTCTCAGATGTCTTTATTTAAATACACAATGCATACACTCACAACATAAGAACTGGTTCACGGTTTTTTCTATTGTGGGTTGTGGTCAAAAAAGACCTAAAAATGCTCTTCCAGAACCAACCTTACAAGTGTCCATGGCTATGGAAAATAGCTGAGAGCATGAGCAACCAAGCAGAGAGATGTGGAATGTGAGGAGTGTCTTGGGCCTTCATTAGCAACCTGTCCATACCCATGCCAATCACACACTTGGCAAAATAAAATGGTATTTCTCAAGGGCTTGAACTAGCCACTCATAAATAAATCTTTGATGAATCTATTCTCTTTGCATCTCTATTACCAGCCTTGTTCTAGAGCTTTTCTCCTTGATGGCACCCAAGTTTATTTAATGGTACATTTAGAGGCACTTAACCAAAAATTCCAATTGACCTCTGATAGCTGGTGACAATATTTATTTCTCTTATAAGAAAATTCCTAGGGAAGTTTCACCTTGAAATTTTGATCTTATGTTTACTGTCTTTTAGGCAGTACACTCACTTAAGGAAGGGATTAGTAGAGGAAGTGGATATTGTTAAGTACTTTTTCTTCCAAACCACTCAGAACAGTAAATAGCCAGCACCCCCTTGCAGACATATGGTTCACTCGGTGTTTCCTATATTGCCTGGAGTTTCTGCTTTCACTTCCATTTCAAGCATCCTTTCTGGACGTCACAGCAGGGGGTTCCTGCTGTGGAGGAAATGAAACCAGCAGCTGAAATAATGAAAGTGGGACCATCTTGGTTTTTCCACTACCACTTCTATAGGCAGTTGACTCAAGGTCTTAACTGAAGGACATCCTTAGCTTAGCTTTTCAGATGGATCAAACTTCTAATGCTGACTCTCTCTGAGATTCCATCCAGGTGTAAAATCCTGTGATTCTCTGAGATCTGGTCATGTGACCATTTCATTTTACAAATGAGAAGACAGAGGCCCGGTTTGGCTAGTGAGAAGCCCAAGGTCAGATAGCCTGTTCCCAGGAGGTCGGAAATGCTAAAATATCCCTCAACAGATTAGATATGTTGCTTTGACTTATTGAGTTTAGACTCTTTCTCAAGGATACCTTAAATCTCTGGGAAAGGTGTAATATCCGATTTCAGTATTTTAAATCTATAACTGAGTTTCCAAATGAAAGTTTCTCCTCTTATTCTTATGGAAATTCATGCTAGACAGTTAAAACTAACACAGTTCAGATAAATGTGACTAAGTCATATAATCTGATTTTCAATTCCTTGCTATTTTTTTTTTTCATGTACTTCTGAAGCAGAGAAATAAAAGCTGTGTTTTCTTTCTCAAGATATCTGTGAGGAAGATCAATACCAAGCAAATTTCTGTGCAGAATATATAGTCTATAATAGCAATTTTCTTGGTTCAGTTGAATGCTGTGAAGTAACATTATCTTGTATTACCAATGCATATAAAAAAAAAATAAACCTGTTTAAATATAAGGATTGAGTCACTGCTTCTTTAAAGGAGTTAAGAATTTTATTTATAAAGTTAGAGAATATGAAAGAGTCAGAAACATGCTGGCCTTTTAAAAATCATTATTTTGAATGAGAAAGAGTAGACAGCTTAAAAGAGCAAGATGGGGAAGAGAGAAAGAACTTTTTGACATCTGAGGGAGCAAACAATCTCAGATGTCTTTGATTAGTGTATTTTCAGAGTTTGCTGTCAACAAAATTTCCATCCAAATGACTTCTATTTTTTAGTTTACATTTGCAAACTATGTTGCTAGAAAAGTGAATTTACTATTTCAAGTAGTATGGTCAAAACGAACTGACAAAATAAAATATTAAGAAAAAAGACTGCAACAATATGTTAAAAGCACAATTATGCTCAAAATACCAAAATAGGTAAATTTATAAAATAAGTGGAAAAATATAAGTACACCAGGATGTACTAAATATACACATTAAAGGGTATTCATTTGATATATTATGCAATAATTGAACTCAATGGAGATTATGAAGTAAAGCAAAAAAAATTATGATATATTAAGCAGATAGGCTACAAATACATATACAAAATGACTAGAATTACATAACTCTTCTGTCTTATTACTCCTATGTAAGAGAAAACCTGCAGTTAGTTAAGCAGTGCTTCCTGAAAGATATGACTATTAATCATATCAACATTAATAAAGGTAATAATATTGCTAATATTTTTGAGATACTTGTTATTCCTTTTTCTTTACTTTTGAAATTTAAAAAGTATTTTGAAATTTTGAGAAGTAATCATGAATTCTAGTCTTGAGAGTAATAAATGTGTTTTGTTTGGGGGTGCAGGGAGCTGGAATCTGCCCTCCCTTTTTCCACAAAAATTATTTTCTGTCAAGTCTGTGTTCGAGAAAGCTTTAGCAACAACTAAGATTTCCTCAATTGGTGTTCAAAGTACTTCATTTTTCCTGAATTCACCTGCAGCCTCTGTTAACCATATCATAAAGGAGAAGATACAATAAAACAAGAACAACCGTGAGCACCCAAATGGTGTCACCAAGGTCGAAAACCAAAACCAACAGACCAACAAATCCGCCAAGCTGAAGCTCAGGGGCTTTGCTGCTGTCCTGATTCAGACCTGTCTCCTGACAGCGTATGCATAACTTTTGTACACATGGCCCTTTGACTTTTAGAGATCCCAAGTTTAAAGGGGGAGGGGGTGGAGCAGCTGCTGATAGCTGGCAACAAGGAAAGCAACAGAAAGCCTTAAAAAGAAAATTCAAGAGAAAACCTTTAAACTTCCAATGATCCAGAGGCTGAGCAGAGTGGCAAACTAATTTACAATCTTTTAAGTGACTCAAATCATCACTATATAGTTGGTGAAAAACTAATTTTAACAATAATGAACACTTAGTAATAAAGGGCAAAAATGTAATCACAATACATTCTTTAAGAAAGAGACAAATGAATTGTGTTGCTTAATATTATTTCCACATAAACCAAATACAATAAAAAATATTCTGGTGCTTCAAGAGACAAATTGTCAACTTCATTGAATGACTCATCTCCAGATGTTTCAGGAAAATTTTTTATTGTAATCTTTTAAACTTTGGCTCACTTTTCTCATCACTTGAGAACATTTCCTTCTTGGTTAGTGTTAGCCTAGTATTAAGACTATTATGTTAATATTTTCCCTATAGACAAATACCTTACAGGCAAAATAAAGCATATAAAGATAAGAATGTGACTAAATTGTCCCATCCTTGCTTTCTATGGATGTTCATTCAGTGTCCATTGTAGGCTAATAAATGCCTTACACTAGCAAATTGATAAATTATTCTTGGTACCTTGATACAACTAGCTGCTTGCAAAAAGCAGATCATGGTGAATCTTACTCTGGTTGCAAGAGCTCAGCCATAAAAGATGCTATATTTAAAATGGATAATCACCAAGGACCTACTGTGTAACACAGGTAACTCTGCTCAATGTTATGTGGCAGTCTGGATGGGAGGGGAGTTTGGGGGAGAATGGATACATGTATATGTGTGCCTGAGTCCCTTCCCTGTCCACCTGAAACAATGTCACAACATTGTTAATCGGCTAATACTCCAATACAAAATAAAAAGTTTAAAATGTTAAAAAACAAAACAACAAAAAAAGATGAAATCTAAAATCGGGGGACCTAGGATCCAGGAGATGGTAACGACAACAACAAAACACTGACCTAGAACCTCCAAATTCTTTATCATCACGGAACCAATAATACTCCTTAAAAGGAGTAAGAATCATACCTTCAAGTCAAAATCCAAGTGGGTGTAATTTGTCTGATGGATACTTTGATCACATGCTGCCCCTGTTCTCTTTGTTCCCAATTTAGGTACTCAAGTTTTTGTATTGTTAAAGTTTCACTTTTGCTAATGTCCATCCCATCTTTCCTCTTTTCTCTCAAAATTTCCATTTCCCTAATATTCTAATCTGGAGATTGTTCTGCTTACTCCCCGCCTTGCACAGCCCCTGGCCGCAGCCCAAGGCTGGTGGGTGGAACGCTGTTTGTCATGGACTGTCTGGGTCAGAAGTGACTGGGCTGACGCTCAGCTGGAGAGACAGAATCGCGCTCCAGCTGCAAGGCCAGCAGATACAGGGTTCCCCTCCCTTTCTCCTCCTCCAGCATAAAGGATCACAGAAGTTTCTTTCAGTTTTTGCCTTTTGCTGCAGCACCCCAACCCCCGACCCCATCACAGCTCAGCATTGTCTTTCCTATGCCATCAGCCTTACAGATGAAGCATAGAAAGTTGAGGGGAGCATCATTTGTGCCGAGAAACTTTCTACCTCGAGCTTACATCTTTAAAAAGAGTCTCATCTAAATTAACATTCTAGATTCCCTTCCTGCCAAGTGTCACATCCACTCAATGTCTCACTTTCCACTGAATTTCTATTTAGTGATTTTTCACTCTCTTTTCTCTCTTGGAGCCAAAGTCATTTGTTTCCTAGTTACTTGCGGTCAAGGATATTTCTTTCTGATTGATTACTTTTTGTTTTCAACTCAGGTTCCCTGTGTTCGGATTTCTATTTTTCTTTCCCGTGTCCTCTTATCTCTAAGCGCTTGCTCTCTGACCTTGTACTAATTTTGCCTGCTCCTCTCCCGGTTTCTTTCCATGCTATTTTTGACTTTTTTTTCCTGGTTCACTTTCCCTGTCTTGTTCCCCTCCAACTGTCATCCATTCCCTCCCCCAACTTAATCCTTTCCCTTATTCTTTCAGGCAACTTCCTTATCTTTTCTGTCCTTCATGTCCTATTTGTGTCTCTTCCCCCTTCCAATAAATTGAACATAGCGAGAAAAAAGGACATTTACTGTCTGTGAAATTTTGCCATTCCACTTTAACAAAAACAAGCACTGCCAGTAGAATTGCTTAACATTAATGAAAAATAAATATTTGCAGAAAGATAAGAAGCAGGACAAAAAGTATTTACTTGCTATGGTTGAAGTTAAAATTTGAAACTGTGAACTCAAAAAGAGACATTTCTTTTAGTAGATAAGCCAGAGTTGGCCAACTCAGTGTTAATACGCCTAGGCCTAGGGTCTATTATCAGTTCTGTCCTATTGCATGTTTTTGTCTAATATTAAGCAATTTATCACTTCTTTGCGTGAGTTTTGTTTTCCAAAAAATTGTTAAATTTCTTAACAGTAAACATCCACTGTAAAAAAAAAATTAATACAAAAGGAAATACCATAAAAGTTATTCTCTTGTCTACTAAAACCCCAGGTCATTTTCCCAGATGCAACCACAGTTTAGAATATATAAGAAATCTCCATTCATGAATAAAAATACATGTATTTGTAAATGAATATATACATAACTATAACCTTAAACATCTTTATTCCCTCATTTTAATACAAATAGAAGCATACTATACATACATAATGCAACTCACTTTAATCACTTAACAATATACAATGGAGTGAATTCCAAAAAGCACCTACAAATCTGTTTCATTCTATTCCACGGTTACAAAGAATTACATTTTAGTAATATACCATCACTCGGCAGTTCTCAAACTTTATGGTCTCTGGAACTTTTACACTCTTAAAAATTACTGAAGTGTCCAAGGATTTCTTCTTACATTGATATATAATTTTTATTATATTTAGATTTCTATGTATTATGAATTAATGCTGAGAAAAAAATTCAAAAATATATTAATTGATTTAAAATGACAATTGTAAGCCCACTGCATAATGCATAAATAATATAAACACAATAACTAAACACCACTAATTAGTGGTGATTAGTATCATCACTATCTCCCTAGAAATATCCTTAAATATGAAGAACTTGTCAAGTTCCTAGGGGCTTTACAAAATTTTAATTTTCTCTGGAAATCCCATTGGTGGGAAACGTGGTCTATTGTTTTCCTTGAATAAATTCACTTATTCTCAAGACAGTATCTGCCAAATACCCAATTCTGAATAACTATAGCTTGCTATCAGTTTTTCAGTTGAAAATGCTCCATTATAGTTCAGTGTGCAACTCAAAGAATTGCATGAGTACTTTTCCTTGCAATAAACCCCCCACCTGAGGATGTGCCAAAGCTTATTTGCATGCTTCCCATTTTGTCACACAAAATACTACGAAACAAGTACTCAAGGGTCAAGATTTAATGAAATCGGTCATTTGTACTGTTTCATCAAAGCCATTCTTAAGTAAACCTGGCTTTTATTTTTAATGAACATGCCAGGTGGTGAAGAATACAATGATTATTGGCATAGTTTGGTGCACTACCTTGATTCCTGCTAAGGCACTAGCCATTTTACTCACCATTGCTTTTGCATTATCAGTGTGAACATCAAAACAATGAAGAAGATCAATAATGTCTTAGTATTATTTAGAAAACAGTTTTAATCTTACAATCAATCCCACGGGTCAATGGGTCACACTTCAAGACCTGCTGTTATGATGTATTTAACTGGTCCCACCTTGTTGGACATTGAGATTGTTTCTGAAAAATCAAAGTGTTTCTGGTCCTATGTAAATACAAACTTTTGTACAATTAATATCTTTAACTGATATTTGTTAATAGTTCATTTGTCAAATGATTTGGACTTCAAGAGTATTAAGGAGCTAAAAACCCTTTATCTTCTGCCTCTCTTATCATTTGGCAGAAAATACCTATTGATAGAAAGTATGAGATCCTGTTAAAATGAAAGATCAAACAGCCTCTGTTATTAAAATGGCACCCATGGGTATATGAAGACGTCTGCATTCTGAAGTTCATGGGCCTAGAGGGTTTTATTCTATCTATTCTATATAGAAGGGAAAAAATAGAAGAATTTGAATAGAATTGCACTTTGATCCTCATTATTTTGGTTCCTTTGAAATGTTCAGCCACAGTAGGAAATGGGAACTGACTTAAAATATACTTTATTTGGGAATATTTGGATTAACACAGAAACGAAATCGTTTAATTATTCAGAATTATTTTCTGAGGGACCTACCATATTCAGCATGTGTTAGTGTTAGCCTCTCAGTCAGCTTAAGGGAGGCTGTGGCTTGATGCTCACATAGCCACCAGACTTTGGTTGAAGCAGAGGTTTAGCGGAAAGACTGCTCCCAGTCAACACTCTCCAATGAGCAGGGACAGGGAGCAGTCTTAATGCAACACTCCTTTGGCCTAGGGCCTTGGTTGGTGTGAGTGTGGAAATAACATTAACAATAACAGCTATCAACTTGTTTGTGTATTTTAATACAATGTCGTGGCTGGTGCCAGTTTTTTTAAATGCTTCTTCGATTTATTTTACTTTAAAAATTTTTAATTTTTTAGTTTTTTTTTTTTGGCTGTGCCGCATGGCATGCAGGATCTTGTTTCCCTGACCAGAGAAATCCATGCCCCCTGCAGTGTGAGTGCAGAGTCTTGACCACTGTATTGCCAGGGACATCTCCCTGGTATTTTTCCTTAGTCCATTATCAATGTCCTACTTAGATTCACCATCAAGGATGCTAAAAAGGAGTCTAAAAAACTAAAGGAGTCTAAAAGGATGCTAAAAAACAAAAAGTCTTTGTTAAATGCTTTATTGAAGTTGGAAGAGCTATTATATCCAATGTTGATACCCTGACCATCTGTAAAGGTGGACCTTAATTTATTATATGCCAGCTCCAACTGATATTTTGATGTTCAAAAGCTTCTCTGATTCACCCTGTTATTACAGTCAGAATGTACATTTAAAACACAGGAGTTCAGATTGATTCCTGTCAAACCAGGAGATGAGAACATTCAGAGGCTCTTGAGATAATAGCATGATGTCCTCCCTAGAATTCATCATTAGTGAGCAATGCATTTATACTGATGGCTTCTGAACAGTTTTCATTTCTGAGACATTCATATTTTACCTTGGCCTCACTATATGCAGGGCTTCCCTAGCGGCTCAGTCTGTAAAGAATCTGCTTGCAATGCGGGAGGGCTGGGTTCGATCCCTGGTTAGGGAAGATCCCCTGGAGAAGGAAATAGCAACCCACTCCAGTATTCTTGCCTGGAGAATCCCATGGGCAGAGGAGCCTGACGGCCTACAGTCCATGGGGTCGCCAGAGTCAGACATGACTTAGCAACTAAATCACCACTACTATAGGCAAGACATCTGAAAAATATTAAAAGAAGGGACACTTTTGGCCAGTGTCTAATGGTCTGAAATAGAATTTGAGAAAAATATGGAGGTTCAGGGTTATAGTAGAACCATAGAAAGTGATTAAGAATCATCAGACAGGAATCTCTACTGACTCTGCAGGACTGTGGAACTTTCTTAATTATGATGCAAACTAGCATCAGTGTTTCTTGCTCCATCCTTCACTTGATCCGTCACAACTCTGTACATATAGGAGTGATACTTGGGTATTTCTGGCAGTGAATTTTGAATTTTTTCTCAATTGGCTTTCAGAAATGTGTGGCACTGAAACTCGCCTGGGCTGACAGTATTGTGCTCTAAAATGTGAGCATGAAAGGAAGCTGAAAGGATAAAACAGCTGGGGAAGGACACCAGGGCTGAACATACTTCAAGACGCACTGAAAAAGACAAGTCAGTCTGGGAGACGTATTTACATGCTCTTCCTCTGGCCCGTCTTAGCTGAAAACTTACAAAACAAATACAGGTAAAATGGATCCTTTTGAGTCTGCTCTTATTCTCTACTCAGTTTGACCCAACTGTTAAACATTAAAAGGAACCACGATCAGATGAGTGTGAGTTCTTCCTACTGTGAGCATCACAGACTGGTCCATAAGAGCCAGGGTCCAGAGGTGGTCCAGAAGGGAGGACTATGGAAATGCTTTTTCCACGGTCACCAGGCAAAAGTATTGTTAGAAGGAACTCCTCGAAAGTCACCAGGCCCGGCTATTTCAGTGCCCCTACCCCACCCCAATGATCACCAGGACTGAAAGTGGAAGTCGATCAGTTGTGTCCGACTCTTTGCGACCCTGTGGACTGTAGCCTGCCAGGCTCCTCTGTCCATGGGATTCTCCAGGCAAAAATACTGGAGTGGGTTGCCATTTCCTTCTCCAGGGGATCTTCCCGACCCAGGGATTGGACCTGGGTCTCCTGCATTGCAGGCAGATTCTTTACTATCTCAGCCACCAGGGAAAATTATGAAAACTGGAAAGATACAAATCAGTGTCTTCTTCTTCAGATCCCAGCAACTGCTTAAGACATCTGGTATTTCTGTTCCCACTAACCTATACAGACACAACTTTGAAAAGGGGTCCTTCCAGGCTTTTTCCAGGGTCACCAGGTAAAAGTGTTATTAGAAGGAACTCCTCGAAAGTCACCAGGCCTGGCTATTTCAGTGCCCCTGCCCCACCCCAATGATCAGACTGTACTAGCTAACCGAAAAGGGGGGTATCATCTAATATGGTAGTTTGTGTTTCACTGTTATTATTATGCTCCATCTGATTTCCTACAATTGTACTTTTCCTGACTGAGAGTAGGTCTTACCACCAGTGGTTTCATTTCAGCGCTGATCCATGTTAAAACAAAAAGAGTCAGAGGTTATCATTACGGTTTTAAAATAGTTGTTGGATATTCTGGAAGAAAGTTATCTACACTCAACTGTGCTGCCCTGTCTGTTGAAGAAGAGGAGGATTCAGAAAAGTGGATATACACCTTTCTAAGAACATGACTCTTACACTTGGGTCCAGGGAATACAGATTCAATAGATATCTAAACCTAAGTGACAAGAAGTGGTAAAGAGGTGGTCAGATTAGTAAACAGCCTGGCTGTTCCTCCTTGGGGAATTAATCTGTCTTTGCTTCTGTTGAAAAGGATCACATTTCAGTGGGAAAGTAGCCATATAGGCTTGGTCAAGAAGCCCCTCCCCCGCATCCTTACCTGCACAATACAGATGGTTTGTGGTGGTTTTAACAAATTAAATGCAACTTTAGAGGTTGCTTTAAAAAATCTGATGTAATTTGTAAAAAAAAAAAAAAAAAAAAAAACCAAAAAACAAGGAAAGCAGATAGTTGCAAAGTAGTTAAGGAGCAAATAACACTGAAACTTACTTGCCAGTTTCCTCTCCTCTAAGCAGAAATCCTACTGATTGGTTACCACTGAAGACTTCTGCAAAATTAATCTCCTATTTAACTGTTTGTTTGTTTTTTTATCCTAACGCTCAATGCAGGCCAACATCTGCTCACACATTAACTGTGGAATACCCCAGATCAAAGGGCCTCTAATTATTAGAGATTTCTTCAGAACTTGAATTTCACCAGCTCAACTTGTTAAGATAAAAAGATACCTTAGGTATTATAAGTACTGCATCAATCTGCTAGGTATTCAAAGACAGCAGTATAGAGGGCAAGGCTTGAATTAAACACACACTTATTTGTTTTCTATCCCTGGTGACTCAGACTGTAAAGAATCTGCCTGGAATATAGGAGACCTGAGTTGGGTCCCTGGTTGAGGAAGATTTCCTGGAGAAGGGAATGGTAACCCACTCCAGTATTCTTACCTGGAGAATTCCATGGACAGAGGAGCCTAGATGGCTACAGTTTATGGGGTTGCAAAGAGGTGGACAGGACTGAGCAACTGACACTTTCACACAGATAGAATGTAATAAAGCCATTTCTTTGTCTTGGACACATCAAAAGATTTCAAATGTAGGGGTGGTTCACCAAGATCTACTTGAACAAGTTTTCATCTAAGGAGGTGAAAGCATCTAACAAAATGGGGGAACATTCAATCAAGAAAGAAAACTTATAACCGATTTTAGCATGAAGAACATAACACTCTGCCCATTCTATGGGCTATAACTCCAACTCTAACTGTGTGCAGGGGGACCATGCCTTTTTCATGTTTGTAGTCTGGACCCTGGTACAATGCCTGCCTAGCACAGGGCAGATGCTCCGTAAATGCTGAGAAATGTAAATAAATAATGTAGAGGTCTCATAGCACCCCCTGCAAGTGTAAGCTCATTACTTAAGGAATGCATGAGGCAACCTGGACTGCTGGTGTTCTGCTGTTAGGCCATTTTTATATTTTCATTTTTTCAATATCCACCTTGAAATAACAAGGGCAATGATCTCACTAAGTTCCTGCAGAGGACAATATAAAAAGAGAAAAATAACTTAAATGACTAAGTTTCTAGTCCACAGAGTTCTATCATTAGTCCTAGGAGAACCCCCACCACAATCTAGTAGAGTCTTTGTTGCTGTTTAGTCAAAAAGTTGTGTTTGACTCTTTCGTGCCCCTATGGACTACAGCCAGGCTCCTCTGCCCGCGGGATTCTCCAAGCAGGAATGCTGAGGTGGGTTGCCATTTGCTCCTCCAGGGGATCTTCCCGACCCAGGGATCGAACCTCCATCTCCTGCATTGACAGGCGGGTTCTATACCACGGAGCCACCTGGAAGCAGAGTCTTTAGCCTCTGTTTAAACTCTTTTACTAGCAGAGGACACAGTCCCTCACAAGGCAGTTGGGGGTTAACTCTGATTGCTCTAAAGATCCTCCTCATTTCAAACTGCATTTTGCCTCCTGTAAATTCAATGCTTTGACCCTTTATCAAAGACCTCTAACTCCATAAGGATCATTGAAGCATTTGAAAACCATTATTGTATATTCCTCCTCCTCCCTCCCCTAAACTGAATATTCCTGATTTCTTAAGACACGATTTACAGACCTCCTCCCTACTTTGGCTGCTCCTGTCTGCTTGTGCCAATTTTCTAGTATTTCCAAATACTAAAACCTAAAAAAATATTTTGCACACATTTTTCTATAATCATTGTCTTGGGCATACTTAACTCACATTAAACTGGAAATTGATACCTCAAGGAGGTTTTCATGTCAATTTCAATTAGCAACCTTGGCCTATCTTTTATTTGTATGGTTCTTTTTTGCTGGTTTCTGAGTTTAGGACTTTTTATTTATATATTAATTTTTTTTCATTTCATTTTTTGGAGGAACAATTTTTCAAGCTATCATTACAAACTATGGATAATTCTTTAATCTTGAGTCTATCATTCGATACATGTCATATTGGCTCATCCTCTTCTAAGACAACAGTGAAAAGAAAAACTGAAAAAAGTGAAAGGGTTAGTCACGTAGTTGTATCTGACTTTCTGTGACCCCATGACTGACTGTAACCTGCCAGGCTCCTCTGTCCATGGAATTCTCCAGGCAAGAATACTGGAGTGGGTTGCCATTCCCTTCTCCAGGGAATTTTTCCAACTCAGGGATTGGACCTGGGTCTCCTGCATTGCAGACAGATTCTTTACCATCTGAGCCAACATGGAAGCAGGGATTTCTACCTGAGCCACATCTCAAGCTTCTCTGAGATTCAATGCAGGAGGAATTAACACACTATAAAGCACACAGTAAATGCTTTAGAGACGGGATTATCTCTAAGCATTTAGAGGCCCAGAACTACTAAATCCCTCAGGACTTTTGTTTCCTTTAGGTTAAGCAGGAGCCAGCTTCAAACTGTGTGGGAACTTTTTCCTGCCAAGCATGGTATTTTATTTCAGCTTGAAGTACTGTTTTCTGAATGAAACCTTAAGAGACATCTAATTTTTCTCTCCTTTTCTCCTTTAATGTAGATCTGATTTTATGTCCCTCCCAGCCTATACTTTGCTCTCACCCCAAAAGACTTTATTCTCTTCTTAAGAGATCACATTAATCCATCAAGAAAAAAAAACACACCGGTGGAAAGGAAGCCCAAACCACCGGAGTAGAGACACAGACACAAGTGTAGAGGGAGCTTTTACTTTACGTCTGGAAATTCCCCAAGTCCTCCTTTGCTTCTCTGCTGCGGGTATTACTTTAACACAAAGCAGAGCTGACAATTTGGAGTGTGTAAGTAGAAGCCCTTAGCAAAATATAGATCATAGAAAATGCTGCTTTAATGAAACCTGGGGGGGTATATTTCTGTTTCAACTCAACTGGATATTATTTTAACAAACTCGCTCAAGTCCTAAAGATTTAGCATGCGGTTTATCGTTAGACCTCACATTCAGGGATCTGCTACCCACAGACTTTGACTTGCAACCAGGGGTGTCAACCTCATTTGGTTCAGACAAGGCAGCACCCTGTGGGACTGAGGTCACTCAGGAATAAGTCAGGACACCTGGAGCTTCGTCACTCCTTTGCTCTATGACTTTGGTTAAGTCACTAATGAACATGGGCCTGTTTCAACCTTTGTAGATTGAAGTGGTGTTGAATTACATTATCCTGAAACCTTTTTGCTTATTAAGATCATTCTTTTTTTTTTCTGTGAAATTTATTTTTAATTTATTTATTTTTAACTCATTTATTTTAATTGGAGGCTAACTACTTTACAATACTGTAGTGGTTTTGCCATACATTGATGAATCAGCCATGGGTGTACACATACGTGTTCCTCCTCCTGGGACAACCCAGAGGGATGGGATGGGGAGGGAGGTGGGAGCAGGGCTCAGGATGGGGAAGATCATCATTTTTTTAAAAAAGCTTTTTCCAGTATTTTGAGGTCTATTAAGTTTGTAATTATAAAACATGTGTTCCCTGAAGAAAAAAACAAAATGAAGAAAAAGAACTCACTGTATTATTACTGCCTAGAGACAACTGCTGCTAATATTTAGGCTTATTTCCCTAACTCTACTTTCTATCCATGCATATTACTACATAGCATTTAAATACTAGACACTTTTGTGATGCTTCTCACCCAGCTGTAAAGCGAGCTGCTTTGTCGACCACCAGACTCAAGAGTGGTCCAATTTCAGGCTGACTCAGGACCCAAGAGTGGTCGTCTGGTTCAGAAAGACACACTGAGCCAATCAGTTTAAGAATTTAGAATTGGGACGCTGAGAGATGAAGCCAGTGAGTAACGAAGCTGAAGTGAGTACATGTGAGACAGAAGCTAACAAAAACATTTTGAACTACATGCAAGCTGAATTTATGAGAGAGCAAAAAATTATGTTTAAGGAGAGGAGGTTGACTTGGTAGAGACAGAAAGATGGAGAAGGAGGAACAAGGAAGCCAGTAGAAAGAGAAAGAAACAATACGCTCAGTGATTTTCCAGATTCATTTTCAAGAGATCCATCTGTCCTTGATTCCTAGGCTTTGATCCTTACAAGACTTCTGAAACATACTCAAAGCCCCTTTTATCTGAGCTGGGTCAATGTTACACACAAACAAAAGACACCTGACTCAAACAATGAAAATTTAAATTGATGTTTTTTTTATTGACTATTTAAAATATTTCCCCAAGTTATTATAGATGCTTTAAATTGCATATGCTTTAAATATTACTCAGCCAGTTTTTAATGGCTTCTCTGGTGGCTCAGGGGTAAAGAATCCACCTGCCAATGTAGGAGATGCCAGTTCCATCCTAGGGTCGGGAAGATCCCCTGGGGAAGGAAATAGCAACACACTTCAGTATTCTTGCCTGGAAAACCCATGAACAGAGAGAGGAGCCTGGTGGAATACAGTCCATAGGGTCACAAAGACTTGGACACGACTTAGCGACTGAACAACAATAACAACATTTCATAGTACGAATGCATTGCAAAATAAGCCTAAATGACAACAAAGTTGATTACTTTAATGCTATTAAAATTATTCCCAAGGTGTTAAGAAATCTGAGACCTGTGGTTGCTCAAACGATTCAGAACACCTACAATATTCTTTCACAAATCTTTTTATTACCTACCAAATGTGGCAACACACACACACACACACACAACAGCTGAGTAGAATTTGGTGTGGAGAAATCTAGCCTGCCTTCAAAAAATCCCTTGAGTACTGTTTTCCTAACTGAACCCATTACAAACGTTTTTATGAGAGCTCAGTGGGTGTTTTTCCAGCTTCCCCATGCCACTGTAACTCATAATGAGGCAGGCACAACCCCACCCTAACTTGATCTTAGTCACAGGACAAGAACATCTGGGATAAAGGTCATTGTAAAGTCCAGATGAGCAGGTTAGACACGCAGAATCAACACATGCATGTAAGTCTTAAATCTATATTTTCTAATGGAAAGACTGAAAGAACGTAAAATGTCATACAGTCCTTTCCCTGGTGGCTCAGACAGTAAAAAATCTACCTGCAATGCGAGAGACCTGGATTCCATCCCTGGGTTGTGAAGATCCCCTGGAGGAGGGCATGGCAACCCACTCCAGTGTTCTTGCCTGAAAAATCCCCATGGACAGAGGAGCCTGGAGGACTACAGTCCATGGGGTCGCAAAGAGCTGGACATGACTAAGCACACAGCACAACCTCTCTCAGCAGTACAACTGGGCTTCCCTGGTAGCTCAGCTGCTAAAGAATCTGCTTGCCATGTAGAAGACCCTGGTTTGATCCCTGGGTTGGGAAGAGCCCCTGGAGAAGGAATAGGCTACCCACTCCAGTATTCATGGGCTTCCCTGGTGACTCAGATGGTAAAGAATCTGCCTGTAATCTGGGAGACCTGGGCTTGATCCCTGGGTTGGGAAGCTCCCCTGGAGGAGACCATGGCAACCCACTCCAGGATTCTTGCCAGGAGAATCCTCATGGACAGAGGAGCCTGGAGGGCTACAGCCCATGGGGTCGCAAACAGTCGGACATGACTGAGCGACTAAGGACAGCACAAGAAAATGATATCAGCACACATTTGGCACCAATCCTTGGCAAAACCCTGGACAAGATGTGAGGAATCCTGGCTCCATTCTCTGTTTCAGAACACAGTATCCAGTGCTGCTCCTTGTGGGTTTGGAACTTGTTTGGGGAAAAAGTTTATCACATTCCCTCATACAAATTTTATCCCCAACATAACTTGAAATTTCTTCCATAGCTCTTCTTCCCAACACAATAGGAAAATGACTCTTTCCAGCTGGATTTTTCACAAACCCCTAAACTCACCGAAATTTTCTCACAAAATTATACCAATTCAATATTATCAAATATATATTAAAGAAAAAACCCACAGGTGTAATTAAAGCAGCAAAGGCAACTCTGAATATAAAGTAGCCTTTCTCTAAGCACTTTGTGTTATTTTTTTTCAGGAAATAGATGATACTCTGATGTAGCCAAACCACCTATGAAGTAAGAGACAAGGTTTTAGTGTTTGTTTAATACTATGCAAAAATGATAATGGGCTCACTTAACTCCAAGTTTAGTTCTGAAAAAATGTGAGATGGCGTGTATAAAGGCATGTTATCAAATTTTAAGCAGTTAAAAAAGAAAACGCTTTCCTTTTGCTGGAAGGTCAAGTAAGCAAAAAGGTCTAGTGAACAGAACAGACTGGAATATCACAGAACTGGACTCAAATCCTATCTATTAGAACCAGGGCAAGTTCTTCATCACTCTGTTTTGATTTCTTCAACTATAATATGGTAATACTGATGTATTGTATATTTCATCACGGTTAAATACATTCTGTATTAATTATGCCTTCTATGTTAATGAGGTTAAATGATCTTTGTAATGTGGTCTTTTTTTTTTTTAATGTGGTATTAAGGATATTCCTGTTTCTGAAATCAACAGGAATGTCTCTGGTGTTTTATAGTGAGCTATGACCTTGTTATTATTTTTCAATATTATGTAAAAATATTCCTGAAAGATCTTCCAATCAAAATATAAGAAACGGAATTGATTTTACCTCCTTTCTGATATTTTATTTTTAGTTATAGATAGTATAAATCTCTGTTTAGGAAACTGCAGGAGAATTAGCTAATAAAACATTAGAATTAATTTTTTAAAGTTCTGTATGGTGATCAGTTTCAAAATAAATGTTCAAAATTCAAAAGTTGTTTTATGTATTTACAACATCCAGTTAGGGAATATGAAGGGAAAAAAAAGGTGATGTAAAAACAGTAATTTATAATAGCAATAGAATATATAAAACAATAACAATAACTTTGATTAAAATTCATGTGGTAGCTTACATAAGAACAAATTATAATTTTTTTCTGATGGGATAGAGAGGATAGTAGAACAGAGAGATGTTCTTTATTTTGAACATGATGAAGAAATGTGATAAAGATGTCAGTTCTTTGCAAAGTAATTTATAGTTCTAATGTACTTTTGATAAAGTTTCCAAAATAACTTTGAAAAAGTTATGAGGGAATATCAAAAGTCATTATAAATCTGAAAAAAATCAACATAACATGCTGCCAGAAAAGAAAAGTCCAATGGTTCTAAAACTTATGAGGACTTGATGTGGCACAAAGTGAGTGACACATACTAATAAGGAAGGAATTAGCTCTCCAATGATGACATGAGAACAAACTGGATAATTTTAAAAATAATCAACACAGATATTCGTCTCATCCTACACATTAAAAAAAAGTCATTCATCACATAATCATTTAATATTGATGCCACAGAAAAACTGGAAGAAAAGAAAGGTGGTGTTATTGGGTCACTCCCCCCCCCCCCCCCAACACACACACACGCACACACACACACGCACACACGCACGCGCGCACACACGCACACACACACGCACGCGCGCACGCACACACGCACGCGCACACACACGCACGCGCACACACACATGCACGCACGCGCACACGCACGCACACACACGCACACGCACATGCACATGTAAACATAACCATATAGAAACAGAGATATTTAGCTATAGATACTTACTTAAATGTGGAAAGGTATCATAAATGTATGACTGTATGAAGGCAGACTTCCTGGTTGTGTCAACTGATCACCTGGGTTGATCCAAGTGATCTGCTTGGTCAGGAGGGGTTCTCTCCAACCTCATGACCTTGTATGTGTGTCTAACACCACACATTTGGTTAAAGAAAACATCTTTCCCAGAGAGGAGACCACTTTTCATTCTCAGTTTTGTAAGCTGCTATTTCCATTTTTCCAGAATGTCTGTACAAAATTCTCATAAAACTAGACAGCCAGTAGGGGAAAATATTTGTTTAAAACTATGACAGCGTTCTTTGTATTAATTATGTGAGCTTAACCTTCATAATAAACCTGGGCAAAAAATAAAAAAATAAATAAAAACCTGGGCTATCTTCTCCTCTCTTAAGACCCATCCTAGCCCAGGGACACATCCAAACACAAATCTAATTCCACTACCTTGAACATTAATGTGTATACTTTATTGAAGAAGGTTTTATTTGGTTGAGGGGCAGAGATGGCAGCAAGTGCAAGGTTTCCCTGCATAAAACACAGTGAAATATACTAAAGAGCCTCTTGCTCAGCCTTTCCATTAAAGTCTCATCGATCAGAGTAGCTTCTCATCTCCCTTATCAAAGCTAAAGTGTTAGTTGCTCAGTCGTGTCCGACTCTCTGCAACCCCATGGACTGTAGCCCACCAGGCTCCTCTGTCCACAGGATTCTCCAGGCAAGAATACTGGAGTGGGTTGCCATTCCCTTCTCCAGGGGAACTTCCGGACCCAGGGATCAAACTCAGGTCTCCACATTGTAGGCAAATTCTTTACCATCTGAGCCACCAGGGAAGATAACCTCCTTTATCATCCTGTTTCCAAACCGTAGCCCATTCTGGCTTTCCCCTCCTTTTCTCTCTCCTGCCAAATGTCTTCAAATTCTTGCTGTTTTCACAAATTCCCCTTCTCCATCCAGTATCATCATATTTCCACATTAGAAAATATATTTTCATGCCTTTTCTTACATACATTAATTTAGTCTCTATTCTCCCAACCACACCTCACTCTAGCTGAGATAAAGGCTCATCATTTCTTCTTATAAGCAGAGAAATGGGATTGGAAAAGAGAGAAGGGGAAAGACAGAGGGATAACAAACATTTGTGGTTCAATATAATTTCCTTTTATCTCTGTCACACATATTCCTTTTATCTCTGTCACTCAAAGTCAGTATAATAATACTAAAACTCCAATAGAAAATGAATAAAGGAGGGCTTCCCTGGTGGCTCAGTGGTAAAGAATCTGCCTGCCAATGCAGGAAACACGGGTTCAATCCCCAATATGTAAAGATCCCACTGCCAGGGAGCAACCAAGCCTGTGTGCCACAACTATTGAGCCTGTGCTTCAGAGCCTGCAAGCCTCAACTGCTGAAGTCTGTGCATATGCTCCAGGCTAGAGCCCTTGTTTGGCAACAAGAGAAGCCACTGCAATGAGAAGCCTGTGCAAGGGTAGGCCTTGCTCTCCGCAACCAGAGAAAAGCCCATGCAGCAAGAAAGACCCTGTACAGCCAAAAATAAATAAAAAAATAAAAGAAAATGAACAAAGGATATGAATGTACACTGTACAGAAGCAGAAATATAAAAAACAAATGGATATAGGAAGGAAATCAATCCCCCTAGTAACACTAACAAATGAAAACATGCCACGATTTTAGTTAGCAAAGATGAAAACTTACAATAGTCAGTGCTGATGAAAGTATAGTGAGGTTGACATTCTTATATGATGCCAGTAGAAACACAGACTGACCAATCTTTTTGAAATGCAACTAGGCAGTGTAATATAACGTGTGAAATTTTAAAAGCTTCTAATCTCTGCTATGTCTAGGACTAACTATAACAAAATAATCAGAAAAATATATACAGATCTTTCTATACCTATGTTCATTATTTATCTTAGTATTATTTATAACAAAAGTTAGAAACCACCAGAATGTCCAGAGTTGGCTTGCTGGTAAAAATAACTTAGCTACAGTGATACACTCAAATATTACTTATTAAAATCAAGATTTAAAATATCTATATAATGATGTGTAAATGCTCATGCAATGAAGTAAGTTAGAGTTCACTGAATACTACATATGTTGAATAATCTCAGTTATATAATACAAACATATGCATAAAGAGGAAGCAAAAGCATTAAACTGTTAACTTTGGATTGTGGAAATTTTTGTTCCCTTCTGACCTTCCCTGAATTTTCCAAATTACCCATAATGAGGAAGAATGAGAGAGTATTATTTCCATAATAATAAGAAGAGTTTTTTAAAGAACAAAGACATCCAAATTCTACTGTAAATTATCAAATGTAATTCCTATTTGTTGTTAATTAATATTTCAAACTCATGGATGAAACTTAAAGACTAAATCCCTTATCCCTGGGAGAGACTTTCTTAGAAGGCAAGCATATAATAATCAGGTTCCAGGTAATTTGATAAATTTGGAGAGAACTGGGGAGATATGTGAGGAAAGAGAATTAAAGTGTGTCATTGAGTTGTATGGTTTCAGGAAGCCTTAGTACCTTGTTCTAAATGATAAAGACTGTAGTGAATTATTAGAAGCCACATTTTCCCATTTATCTGACACATTAGGTTTTCTAAAAAGGATTTTCTAATAGACTACCTCCACAGCTTGATCAGCAAATGGTCACATCTTTCTCTGATATTTGGGTTTGTTTTTATCATTTATCTTTTTTTTCTCTTGCATGACCATGGACAAATCATTGTTGGGTACTTGATGTTAAGAACAGGATTAGATATTGACCAGATATGACTGCTTAACATACAAGCCTTCTGGACACATCCATTACAAAGTAGTCATTGAATCTTAAAGCTGAAAGCTAATGCTGGGGAATCAACTCAGTTAATTTTTTAAGATCATAGTTTAACCAATCATTCACTCCTTTACCCCTGCCACCCATCTTGCAAACACTTATTAGCCACCTGGAGGAATTAGGTAAGAAGATGAAAATAAGTAACAGTAAATCCATCTTCATTATTAGAAAACCATCTCAGAGCCTGCCCACTCTTAGAAAGTCCCATTGTCAGTATCTTTATGGATAATATTCACATTTTTCTTCTAGTCACTAAACACATCCCATGTGGTTGGGATTAATAAAACAAAAAAACAACTTCTCAGGGGACTCTTGGGTTTTCCTGGGATATTCAAACGTTACAGACTGCCACGTGACTCAGGAGCCGCAGGAGACTCGGGTTTGATCCCTGAGTCAGAAAGATCCCCTGGAGGAGGAAATGGCAACCCACTCCAGTATTCTTGTCTGGGAAATCCCATAGACCGAGCCTGGCGGGCTACAGTCCATGGGGTCACAAAGAGTCGGACACAGCTGAGCAAAGGAACACACATGCACGCTTTCTAACTGTAGGGTAATTCCAGAGCTGAACACTCTTCCAATAGCCAACAGTGTCCCTGGAGAAGCCCTATAATCAAACATGAGCTAAGAGTTCCTCTTGGGAAACAGTTTCTGCCATTATAGAACCTCAAGCTCACTCCATTCCAAGGCGATCAGGGTCCTCTGTGCTCAATCAGGGTGATATCAGGACAACACATAAGGCAACTCAAGTCACGTGGATGACTACAGTTGCTGGAGTTTACTTAAAAAAAAAAAGTGTCATTATAAAATATATTGCATTTATATTTAAAAGGGGCATGAAATGTATATACACAAATAAAAAATCACTTTTAAGAACTAGTTATAAAGGAACACCCATATGGCTATCAATCAAACTGAGAACACTGTCAACACCCTTAGAAGCACCCTGTGAAGACTTCCTTCTCACAACCCTCCCCTAAGTTCATTTTTTTTTTTAAGCACTCCCTCTTCAGCCCCAGCAGGGATTCTTGGCCAGGATTTTATCAGCACTGGAGAAGTGTTAGAAAGACTTCCCAAAAATAGTCCTTACTGTACAGCACATGACACTATTTTGGCATTTAATAAAAAGGCTGCTACTATTTTTAAAGATTTCTCTATTGATCATTGAAAATGACTGTTTTCCAGGACATAAAAGGCGTATATGTTCTGGAGAATAGCTTGCTTCAGCAGTTGAGAAAACTTCGACTTGCTTTTTTTATGATTCTTTCTAAAGGAATATTTTAAGCAATTTGCATTTCCCCTTTCAAATTCTGTTTATATGTTTTAGCTGCTGGGTTCTTAGTCTTTGTCCTATCAACTTTTATGTGTGTATACACATAGAGATATGTGTGTTAGTGTATATACACATATATGTGCATGTGTATGAAAATGAATGTTAATTCTGTCTGCCGCATTTGTAACAAATATTTTCCCCAGCCTGCTGTTTAAGAAGGCATAGAAATTCTCAACTTTGTTTACAGAGTAGATTGTATTAATGTTTGCCTTCATGATTTTTCCAACAATTTTCAAATAATTTGAACAGTAGACTACCAAACATACATAAAAGTAAAGGGAATATGATAATAAATCCAAGGTACTCATTGACTAGCACTTGTCACCATTCTGCTTGTTTCATCTATTATCTCCTGTCCCCATACTGTCCTTTGCTGAAGTATTTTAAAGTAAATCTCAGACATAATATCATGTCACATGTAAACACTTCGTATCTCTTGCTGATCAGAACTTTTCAATCAGCAACCAACACATCCATCAACATTGATCAGTCCTGTCCAACTCTTTGCAACCCAATGGACTGTAGCCCCATCAGGCTCCTCTGTCAATGGGATTCTCAAGGCAAACAAGGACTTAAATTGATTTCTTCTAGAAAGGATGTGTTCCAAGAAAGTCTTCAGACAAGTAATCTAGACGGCCTTTATTACATCATGTAATTAGCAGTGGAATTTCTGACTGGCTACACTCCTTTCCTAAGGGAATTCCAAAGTGTTTTCCAAACATATAATATTTTTTCCAACATACTCCATGTCCTGGTATTGGAACATCGGTTAAAGAGAAATTTCAGTATTTACAGAGACCCTACAGTAGGACTCACACTAAGAATATCTGAGAAGGTTGGGGTGATTTTACATCCTCTTACAGTAAGTAGCAGTTCTATACCAGAATGGAAAACTAAGACTTTTGTGAGTAGTCAGGATTTTATTCAATCACGAAGATTTTGAATTTTGAAAATGTCAGCTTTTTATTTCCATTAGCCATCATTTTGCCATTGAGGGAAACAACCTTGGAAAAAAATCTGTACACATGACATGATTCAAATTTAAGCAGAAGTAGTTATACTTTCTTTTCTTCCTCTTTAAGAAAAAGAACATAGTCACCTCTTTCCAGATATTGGTACCTTGTCTTTTCTTTCAATTGGCAGACATGAAACATATTGGCAAGATAATTATTTAGGTCATTTTCTTTATGACCACAGGAAAAGTGATATTAGGTACTTGATTTTAATTAGGAATAAAAAAAGTTGTAAGGCTTTTCTCAATGATTTCCCTGACTGCAAAAAAAGTACCATTCAAACTACTGCTAGATTAATTGTGCAAAAATTCAATCACTTTATCTTTTTGTTTAAGAACCATCCATAGTGCCCAACTGCTTAGAGTCAAATTCAAATTTCTAGTTCCAAGTTCTCTCATTATGGATCTGCCACCAACTAGCCACCCTTTCTCTTACCACTTATTCTTCAGAATAATCCTTCAATATTTTCACTCTAGTCTATTGTCTAGGCTGTTGTGCTTTTGAACATGCTAATCCTTAACCTGAACACTTTTACAATTTCTCTTTCCTAGTAAAGATTCTAGCCTCTAAAAAAAAGTCCATACGTATCAAATTCAGACTTATCTACAAGCGTTTTCCTGGTGGTGGCCTTTACACATGCCTCTCTATAAGCAGAACGGTATAGTATAACATGTAATTTTTTTCTTTTACTGTTTACATTTGTTACGGCTGTTGAACTAGATTGTAAGAGCCAAACTAGTATGCTACATAGGACTTTTTTTTCCAATTATTTTTATTAGTTGGAGGCTAATTACTTTACAATATTGTAGTGGTTTTTGGCATACATTGACATGAATCAGCCATGGATTTACATGTGTTCCCCATCCTGATCCCCCCTCCCACCTCCCTCCCCATCCCATCCCTCTGGGTCTTCCCAGTGCACCAGCCCCGAGCACTTGTCTCATGCATCCAACCTGGACTGGCGATCTGTTTCAGGACTTTATTTTTAGATCTTATTAAAATAAAACTCAAGAATTTTTAAAGGATCAATTTGATGATGCGCTTATGAGATCTATAAATGGTATGACCATGAAAGCATGGCAGATTTTTAAAAATGGACACAATCGTCATGTTTTCTTTTTCTATTGAGACCCACTGTAAAGAGACTTTGAAGCTCCTCCCATCAAGTCCATTTCTCCAGCCTTTGGAGGTTTCTGGCCTTAAAATTGTTTTGGCTAACAGAAGACAGGGGAAATGATGGTGTCCCTGTCCTGAGCTTAGGACTCACGGGGCCTCTCTTAGTTTCATTTGCTTTCTTGGGATCCTTTTTCTGACATGTGGACAAGCCCTGCTGCTGCTGCTGCTGCTAAGTCACTTCAGTCGTGTCCGACTCTGTGCGACCCCACAGACGGCAGCCCACCAGTCTCCCCCGTCCCTGGGATTCTCCAGGCAAGAACACTGGAGTGGGTTGCCATTTCCTTCTACAGTGCGTGACAGTGAAAAGTGAAAGTGAAGTCGCTCAATCATGTCCGACTCTTTGCAACCCCATGGACCACAGCCTACCAGGCTCCTCCATCCATGGGATTTTCCAGGCAAGAGTACTGGAGTGGGGTGCCATTACCTTCTCCAGCCATCCCAGATGAGGTTCTTCTAGACTCACTAGCCCCCAGTCAACCTAGCAGCTGATCACGGATGCGTGAGTAAGCCCAGTCAAGTTCAAAGAGCCCTAAACTGAGCCCAGTCTAAGTCCAGACACATAGAATCAGAAGCTAAATTGTTCTTTTAATCCATTAAGTTGGGGATGGCTTCATACATTGCAAACATTAAAGAACACAAAGGGTAAAAATTTTTAGATGACAGAATCTTGATCCAAAAGGTGTCAGCTTTCTAGAATCATAAACGATACTATTGATATAAAATATAACTGATTTAGGGCTTTCCTGGTAGCTTAGCGTAAAGAATCCTCCTGCAATGCAGCAGTCTCAGGTTCGATACCTGGGTTGGGAAGATCCCCTGGAGGAGGGCATGGCAACCTACTCCAGTACTCTTGCCTGGAGAATCCCAAGGACAGAAGAGCCTGGTGGGCGACAGTCCATATGGTCCCAAAGAGTCAGACACTATTGAAGTGACTTAGCACGCACAAACACATACCTGATTTAAGTACAAAGCTCTAAGTTCAAGTTTAATATAAACAGTTGTGTGAATACAGGAGAGCAGAGATACAGATTACCAACATATATGCGGAACACGTTGGCTTTGGTTGACCACAAGCATATGACTTAACGTTTTGTTTCCACTCTTACAGCAAAGCTTATATGATTTTATGCTGTGTTCAATGTATAAGACCCCAAAGTGAGGTTCGTTCAAAGGACAGTGATCATGATGTTAAAGGGACTACAGACCATTTCACACGAGGGGAAATGGAAGGCAATGTAATTGCACATCCAGTAGAAAGACTGAAGGGTGTAGAGTAAACAAGATAACTGTTTTCAACCATTTGAAGAGCTATCAGGTGGACTAAAACAGGATACGTTAGGTATTATCTCATTAAAAATTAGGACCCATGAATAAAAAAAGAACAAAATTGGGTCATTTGTAGAGATGTGGATGGACCCAGAGAATGTCATACGGAGTGAAATAAGTCAGAAAGAGAAAGAAAATATTATATATTAACACATATATGTGGAATCTAGAAAAATGGTATAGATGATCTTATGTGCAAAACAGAAATAGAGACACAGATGTACAGAAGAAACATATAGATACTGAGGGGGGAAAGGGAGGGGATGAATTGGGAGATTGGGATTGACATATAAACACTATTGATACCATGTATAAAATAGATCAGTAGTAAGAACCTACTGTATTGCTCAGGGAACTCTACTCAGTGCTCTGTGGTGACCTAAAAATGGGAAGGAAATCCAAAAAAGAGCTTCCCTTGTGGCTCAGACAGTAAAAAATCTGCTTGCAATGTGGAAGACCCAGGTTCAATCCCTGGTTCGGGAAGATCCCATGGAGAAGGGCATAGCTACCCACTCCACTATTCTTGCCTGGAGGATTCCATGGACAGAGGAGCCTGGGAGGCTACAGTCCATGGGGTCACAAAGAGTTGGATATAACTACATGATTAACACTAATATATATATATATATATAATTTGATATATACATATATATATATATATATATATATATCCCCTCCTTTTTGATTTCCTTCTAGTTTAGATCACTACAGAGCACTGAGCACTATATATATTTAGTTGATTCACTTTGCTATACAGTAGAAACTGGTGATTTCAAACTGTGGTGCTGGAGAAGACTCATGAGAGTCCCTTGGACAGCAAGGAGATCAAACCAGTCAATCCTAAAGGAAATCATCCCTGAGTATTTTTTGGAAGGACTGATACTGAAGCTGAAGTTCCAGCACTTTGGCCACCTGATGTGAAGAGCTGACTCAATGGAAAAGACCCTGATGCTGGGGAAGATTGAAGGCAGGAGGAGTAGGGGCAACAGAGGATGAGATGGTTGGATGGCATCACCAACTCAATGGACATGAGTTTGAGCAAACTCCAGGAGATAGCGAAGGACAGGGAGCCTGGTGTGCTGCAGCCCATGGGGTTGCAAACAGGTGGACACAATTTAATGACTGAGCAACAACCATAAGAAACTAACACAACATATGTAAAGTGATTATACTCCAATAAAAATTAATTAAAAAATAGAGTTATAGACCCAAAAAATTAGGACCCATGAATAGAAGGTATAAGAAGATAGATTTCAGATCAGCATAGGAAAGAAGTAGTTACGGAGCCTGCAGGTGTAAATTATTTAAGAACGCAGACTGCATAGTCAAAGCTGGGTCTTCCACTTACCAGCCATGCAATGTTGGGCAGTTGCCCAGTTTCCTCCTCAGCTGTAAAATGGAAATAATAACAGTACCATTTCATAAGGTTGTGATAAAGATTAAATAGGATTTTTGAAGATAAAATGCTTAGCTCAGTGTCTGGCATGCAGTAAGCACTCGATAAATTTTATTGAGCTATTTAAATATGACATGAACTGCCTCAGAGGGTGGAAAGCTTCCTCTAACTGGAGATATTCTGAAGAGGTTTGGCAGGAATCTGTAGGATAGAATTAAGGGTTAGATGAGAAGTTGGGCTGGATGATATTTAAATTATCTTCCAATGCTAAATAAGTCATTCTATATTCCTTAAGATAACTTCCTTAGTATCTCCTAGAATACTTGGCACAATTGATCAAATGATGTCTATCGACTATATTTAATAAACATTTTTGATGATATAATCATAATTTTTCTCATAGTAAGAGTTGTTCCATGCTGAAATAAAGTTGTGTGAGAATTCTTGATTCATTTTGTCTCTCCTCTAAAACAAGCACACCACTACATTTTATTTTTATGATTACCATAGTGACGAAAACTCAAGAGTGTAAATTTTAGTGCTACAGATTCTTCTTTGGGGACATTTAAATTGGTAAGTTCAAAGTCCTCGTTTTTTCCCACTTGGCTTTTCCCTATCAGAATGTCTAATTTTAAACCAGTCAAATTTTTCAAGGTACAAAAGGCTGAACTTTCTTTGGTGACTGACCTGCTATCCAAAGTCCAAGGTGGAGCCAGTAACCTTTTTTCCTCCTGTTTGTACACAGAGATCTGGAAACACTGACCATGATCACTCTCGCCTTCTAAAGTCACAGCAAGCACTTCTAACTTCTACTGTAATTCAAGTTCATAAAATAGATCTGATAGATTTACCTAAATGGGGTAATATGCCTATCTCCTTGGGCTTCCCTTGTGGTTCAGCTGGTAAAGAATCTGCCTGCAATGTGGGAGACCTGGGTTTGATCTGTGGGTTGGGAAGATCCCTTGGAGAAGGGAAAGGCTGCACACTCCAGTATTCTGGAATAGAGAATTCCATCCTCAGTGATCTCACTGTCACCAGTCAATAGGAAGAAATTCACACAGACCAGGGTGCTGTCTTTGTGGTTTCCAACTGATGAAAACCTTTCCTTCCTTATGATGAGCTTCAGCATAGCAATGGGCATTCAACCTCGGTAAGCAGTGTTTACCTTCCTCATTAATGAAAGTTCAGAGTCAGGTACACTGGCCAAGAAAATCCTGAGATGTATACATGACGAGAAGTTCTAAACTGTGTGTTTGAATTCTGGGCTTGCTGTGAAATGAACAGGCAACGTATTCCTAGGCACCAGTAAGATTTCTGGAGCATCTATTCACGTCGTGTGCCATGATTTGTGCTGGACCTGGAGGAATACAAGATGACAAACATGCTCCATTACCAAGAGGAGGCAGAGTACAAGCAATTTCAGTAAAGTGAGAGAAAAGCTGCAACAGGAAAAATACACAGTACAGTTGTAGCTCAGCATCGAGGTTGTAGGAGGGACAAAAGAGAATAGAAGGGACATCTAAGACAGAGTTTTAAAAAGAAGAGGGGTTAGGCAGGACCAAGTAGAAGGAGTAGCACGTACGATGACAGTCTCGTGAAGCAGAGTTTCCTGTAGGATTTGGGAGGGCACAAGCAAAGGCAGGTGGTGGAGGGGCAGAGGAGTATTTCACACGCGCCCACCTCGACCATTCAGAGGGACTCAGACTAACTCAGTAGTCAGTGGAAAGCCATGCCACCTTTGAGCCAAGCAAGTAACTTGATCATAGTTGCCATTTGAAGGGGTGAGTCAGTAGTGATACTGACAAGGAACTGAAAGAAGATGATGAGAGTGAAGAGGGCTCCTTAGGAAGCAGATGAGAGATGGTGAAGGCCTTAAATAGGGCAATCACAACAGGGAAGGAGAGGGTGAGATATAGAGGATTTAGAACCATCCGAATTGGATGACTGACTGAAAGGATGAGGTGGGGTGGGGAGTGGGGAAAGAATGATGGATGACACCCAAGAATCTGATGTGAATTGCTGGATAGAAGGTAGGAACAGTCATTGAGAGAGGAACAGAACATCTGTTAGAGCAGGGGAATCAGAGACCCAAAAGAGGTGCTGACTCCTTCAGGTTCAAAAGTGTTGAGCAAATGAAAGAAGAAAACAGACTATTGCTCATTGAGAGAGCGCTGAGTTTTTTTAAGTACACTTGGAATGGAACACTGGGGAACACAAAATTGGAAGTATTATTGAGGGAAGATGAAATAACGAAAGAGACTGAGAAGGTCAGATGAGAATTACAACAGTCATCTCTCATAAAAGCCAAGAGAAGAACAACTTTCGAGGAGGGGTCAACTGAGTTAAGTTCCAGAAGAAATGAAATGTACTCTGGGTTTAGCAGTTAGGATTTCCTTACCAACCTTGGCAAGATCACTTTGACTGGTGCAGCGAAGGAAGGAACAACTTCCGTGCCATGAAACATGAGCACATTCTCTGTCTTTTTATTTTTTTCCATTTTGTTTTCATCTCAACACATCTCTTATCGCTGATTCTCTGTGAAAGTCCTTAGTGTAAAAACTTCAGTTTCTGCCTTTTACAAATGAATAGAGCCTTTTAAGAGTTATTCTGTAAGCAAATGTTGTAAGCAAATGTCTTTTAAGGTAAAGTTGAATTTTTTCACTAAGTTGTTCTTAGAGAGGTTTCAGAAGGCATTTCATGAAAAGCAGCCCAAACCCAGGTAATCTAAAAAGAGTGATCTCAGATAAACAAAATGAGAATTCCTTTCCCTTTCTTTTTCCACTTCCCCCTCCTCAATAACCAGCTCCTGTATGGAAAGAATTATGTGTGGTGCTTTGGGGACACACATAATGAGTAAGGCCCAATTCTGCTCCACCCTAGCCCCCAGACAAGGAGATTACAAGCCCCTGCAAAAAAGACAGACATGCAATCAGCCAACCCCAAGGTAAGGTAAGCTGAAATAAACATTCATAACAGTAAAAGTAAAGTTCTATGGGGGCCCAGAGGTAATTCCCCATTTCTCGTAAAATCCAGGAAATGACCTTTAAAAACACAGACACAACTGGGGAGTTCATCGCACCACTAATTACCTCCCTACTCTTCAGACCATAAACTTTTACGCAATCTGTTCTCTGCTCACTAAAGAGAACAGATGCCTTTATTTCACCAGGCATCTAAACTGCCTCCATGAAAAACTGAACAGGCATTAGTGGTGAGTGCAGATTTCAGCTCTACCCTTGTCTGTACCATGAGTCTATTGTTAAGTTGAACTTTAGTAAGGCCACTTTTGACCCTTTTTCATTGAGAGCGTTAGAGTTCTTAAAATTAAATGCCTTGCCTCAAGGATTAGGTGAGCACCAACTCGCCTTCTTCCAGAGGAGATAAACTGGGACACCCAAAGGTATGGAATGGCTTCTGAGAAATATTATTCTCATCTGAGTAACCTCATGCCGCTCTCTTTGCAGTTCATATCCCCTTTAAAGTCCTTTGTAAAGCAGCTGCCTTTAAACGGGCAACCTAACGCCGCATGCTCACACGTTATTTCCCACTTGTGCCGGGTTGCTATTTATAACCGGGCCTTTTGGAAAAAGAAAATCTAAGGTTGGTTAACTGCAGCCCCTGTGACCCATAATATAAGCCAGGTCATACTTTTTTTGGCATCCTTCTGTGTCCTCTCAGGAAACTTTGATTATATTTCAACGAGGAAGAGAAAAGAGATCATCTGAATACATTTTTAAAATGTCTCTCCGGCAGGTGGTTAAGGCATTGGTCCTTGCCTAGTTTTGGATGCCAAGTCTATTGTTTACCAGTCCGTGACCTTGAATAAGTCCTTTATCCTCTCCAGGCTTCATGGGTAAAACAATTAAATGAGAGACTGGATATGAAGAACTTAGGTTAGTGTTTGGCACAGAGTTCTCAAACAATGGAAGCTATTATAATAATGATTATTGCTGTTATCATTTATACCAAATTGCCCTGAATTACTGTTTATAGCACACTGCCTCACACATGGAAGGCATTTCTTAGTGGAAATAAGCAGCTGGCATAGAATGCTTAGAATGCAATATTTCCAAGAGGAGCTTCCTTTGGCTTTCTCAAGGGGACCCAGAGTATGGAGAAAGGAGCAAAACTGCATAAATTCTGGGCTAATTCTGTTGATAATTCTGCAGTGCTATGTCTCAGAATACAGTGATACTCTATTTTTCTGATCTTTGTGAATAGAGACAACATGTATTCTATGCCAGTTCAAGGTCATCTTTTTTGCCTGCCCCCAGATAGGACAAATGAAAATTTCTCTTTTGGTCAGTAACAGACCAGGCAGTATTTTTACTTAGCATTTTTCCATCAGAAGTTCCACATGGTATTTTTCAACCAGGTTGTGCAAGAGAAATCAATGTGGTGTTAAATGGAAAGTGTGAGCACACCAGAGCCAAGGGAAAAATAAATAGTCCCGTGTAATACAAATATGATTCTGAGACCTTTGACAATGGTGCAGTCTGTGATAGCAAGGGTCTGGTAATTACGTGTGTGTGTGTGTGTGTGTGTGTGTGTGCAACGTTAACAAGCCATTTATCTCATATTTAAACATCAAGTATATCGTGATACATCTATGCAGTTGAGCTGTACATACTGTACCTTATATGTCAGCCTTTAAAAGAGATAAGCTGTAAAACAAGATCAGAGAATAAGAATGATTTCTAAGTTTGTCGTTTCTCATTTTTATTGTGTATAGGCATTTAACTGTTTATGAATTAAAACCCTTGACAGGGCTTTCCTGGTGGCTCAGACAGTAAGGAATCTGCCTGCAACGCAGAAGATCTAGGTTCAAAAGCTGGGTCGGGAAGATCCCCTGGAGATAGGAATGGCTACCCACTCCAGTAGTCTTGTTTGATAAGTATAATAGAATAAATTCTATAGATATTAATTGCTCATATTTCGCTTATATCCTATAGGTTTGGGAGCCAGAACTGAATATGCTTCTATGCTTATCAGTTCAGTCGCTCAGTCGTGTCCGACTTTTTGTAATCCCATAGTCTTCAGCATGCTTGTCTTCCCTGTCCATCACCAACTCCCAGAGTTTGCTCAAACTCATGTCCATCAAGTCGGTAATGCCATCCAATCATCTCATCCTCTGTTGTCTCCTTCTCCTCCTGCCTTCAATCTTTCCCAGCATCAGGGTCTTTTCAAATGAGTCAGTTCTTCCCATTAGGTGGCCAAAGGATGGGACCTTCAGCTTTAGCATCAGTCCTTCCAATGAATATTCAGGACTGATTTCCTTTAGGATGGACTTGTTACATCTCCTTGCAGTCCAAGGGACTCTCAAGAGCCTTCTCCAACACCACAGTTCAAAAGCATCAATTCTTTGGCACTCAGCTTTCTTTATGGTCCAACTCTCACATCTATACATGACTACTGGAAAAACCATTGCTTTGACTAGATGGATCTTTGTCAGCAAAGTAATTTATTTCTGCTTTTTAATACACTGTCTAGGTTGGTCAAAGCTTTCAAACTGCCATTGGTTTCAGCATGTTTGTTCAACTGGTTCCAACTCTTTGTCCTTACAAGCCTGTTTGTAGAATCATCTTGCCTGGTAGGAATGTTGGGATGGAAAGACTTTTTGTCCTTGTGCATCAGGAAGCATTTCTTATCCTTCTGAACTCTTACCAATGGACCTAATGTAGTAAATTTCAGTCGAGGTTTTGCTTGGGTGGTAGTGAGAATCCAGGAATCGAAACTCAAGGGAAATATATTTTCACCACTAGTTACTTAACATTCATAGGACAGTGCTAATGCTATTGAATAAAATTTTTTTCTGTCTTTAGTAGATATAGTAGCCCACTCACATAGAATACTTTTCAACAACCATTGTGATCAGGATAAGAAGATGAAAATAGCTGAGTAATGGAGTAAAATTCCACATTCACTTAACCATCCTTGGACAAGCACTACCTGCCTACTATGTACATGTCATCACGTCAGACATTTTGAGGAAAGAGATGATGGGGGAAAATGACATGGACTTTAATATGTGATAGCAGTAAAGGCTGATGTTTTAATTTATTAAGCCCAAATAATACGTGTTATTATGTTTTATGTTAATAAAAGGACAGTGCATCTAGAATAAGCTATGAGATAACAATTCGCTTTTCCCTTAAAATCCTGTGTAATAGAATTATAGCAAAAGTTGAAGCCCAAGGTGATTTCCTGAAGCCCCAGGGAATCCAAACTTGTTCCAGATGATGAAAGAATAGAATATTATACCAAATACATGGAGATATTTATAAACGTTTCCAAACTAATGTAGCTCCGACATATAATAATTATCAATAGAATGTTATTTGGCCAGATAACCGGTTCCACTACAGTACTTGAATCTGAATATTTTCAGTAGAAATTTGTTTCAGTTCTAAGGAGAACTCCAAAATTCAGGATATGATAGCTATCTGAGTTTACTATAGTAGAGCTCAGCTAAGCAGAGTTCTGTTCATCCCCTTATCCTCAGAGCCGGAAATTAGTCTCTGTAACTCTTCTTCCTTATCCAGATTGATTGGGGAGACAGCAACACAGAATTTTCATCCCTTTAACCGATATTGACTGTATAGGTTCTTCCTTTTGCCTTCACTGAATCCCACATGACTTCTCATAGGGGATGCAGTCTACTTTCTCCCATTTTAATTGTGTGCTAGGATACCATTGCCACTACTGTACCAATGGCCAAATTAGTAGAGATGTAGACAAGATGAAAGCCAATTTCTGTCTCAGGCAACAGCTGTCTGAACACAAGCAGACAATGGTTCTATGTGGTTTCTCTGCCATCCTCTCATGGTCTAAGGTGGCTATTAAAGTTTTTGCTACCATATTTATATTCCAGCCAGCAGGAAGGGTCTGCCTTTAATATGAATGGCATGATTCAAAAATTACATACATCACTTCCATTCACATCTCATTGACCATAATATTATATGGCCAACATCTAGCTGCAAGGGATGCTGAAAATGTGCTCTTTAGTTGGGTGGACATATGCCCAACTAAATCCTCCTCTATCTTAGAAGACAGCTGACCCTTTACCTTGGAAGTTTCTTTCACCTTGAAGAATAGTTGGCTTAATGCATTTTACCTCAGTGACCAGGAGCTAAATGTATAGAGAAACAGAATCAATCACATCAGGTGCCCTCATTCTCAATTAATGAAAATTACATTTATCTATGACTGTAGTAATTGTAGTAGCTTGCTGTGCTTAAAGTTATTATTCTCTTTGGATTATTCCATTCCTGACTTTTGGGTTTTTTCTTTTTTCTTTTTTTTTTGGAAGCAGCAATAGGCCACAGAGTACTTTGTGGGTTGACTTCTTGGTTCCATCTTCTTTGGTCACTTAGAGCCCTAAATCTTGACTATAAAGTTCCAAGGTACTTCTCATTGAATTGGTGCTGTCTATGCAGACCTAACCATGATATAATGATGTAACACACTCAGAGATTCTCAATGGGCCGTGACTTAGATGACAACTCTTAAAGTGGTTCATTTTGGCTAAGTTAAAATTTTCCTCTGGTAAGAAAAATTCTCCAGTGCCAAAAGAAGCTAAAGATCAGTGTGCAAAAAAGGGACACCTCTGTTTGTTTTCTTCCCACAGATGCCTCTCAACTCTGAAATAAAGCAGCTCTATGTGTGGTTAATTCTGAGTTCACCAGTTCCTTTCTTATCTGTTGTTTATCCAGTACTTCCACCCAGCTGCTCTAGTTTCCCCCTTTACTCAATAGAGAAATATAGAAGGCCCAGGGGGCCTCCATTACTTTCTTAGTTACCCTTCCATTCAATAACACTGCTATCCTTCAAGGCTGTTTATCACTCTCCATTTCCTTCTGGCCAAATAAAATCATGTATTAAAGTTACACTTCCTTAGACTTGAGGACAAGTTTACCTGTCTCCTAAATTTTACTGAGAAAGACAAGTTGGCACAGCCATACTCTACTCATGGGCAGCTTTTAATCCCAAACATCTCCATCTGCTTGCATATTCTCTGCAGCTTTCAGAGGTCATGGCACTTGCTTGGGTCATTTAGACTTGGCATGATCTGCACTTGGCGTGGACTGTTATGCTGAGTTGAACTAATACTTCTTTCAACCCACTCTCTTGTCAGTAGCCCCAGTGAGAATTTGCAGGAGAGTCTGGAATTTGAATTTTATGGCATCTTCTCATGTCACCTATCTCCCTAA
Source organism: Dama dama (assembly GCF_033118175.1). NCBI lineage: Eukaryota > Metazoa > Chordata > Mammalia > Artiodactyla > Cervidae > Dama > Dama dama. The sequence continues at coordinate 20,311,755 of NC_083686.1, read as the reverse complement.
ATCCCTGCCTTTGTTTCCATCATCATTTTCTAATTCCCTTTCAATAATCCACTTTGAATCTGCCATTAATTTACTGAAATTCTCCAATCCATTTTGCATTTACTGTTGGCCTGTGTATCTTCTTGGAGCTAACATGTTTAGTGTTAAATACATTAGTCTGTCTTAATTCATTCTCCAAAATATCTCCTACAAATGATAAAGAAAGCCCTCTAGTTATAACATTGTGGGATTTGGGGAAGTAAGTTCACCCCAGTTTTCACAACACGATATTTAGATGATACAAAGGCAGGAAGACAAAGCTACCAAGTCATCCCCAGAAAATGTCAAGACACATATTTTTTAACATTTGCATTCTTGTTTACATAAACTTATAAGCTCCATTCAAAAGGCGCTGACTCCAGTTATGTAAAACAAAACAGGAAACTTTTCTTGGTCTGAGAGTGGATATTCACACATTCCAGGCTTGCTTGCTGCCCAGAGTGATTTCAAGGGCTTCTCCCTAGAAAAGAAGGAAGTTTCCCTCCTTTAATTCCTGCCCTCTAATCATAACCACTAATGAAAAGAGTTATCATTTAGTGGTAAGACTGGAGTTGGCGCCAAAATATTCCTTCTTCTATTGTGAGCTCACATGGGAATCCTCTGTTTTATAATTGATATTTTCTCAACACTTTTCCTCCCCCTTGTAGCAAGGAAACACTGGTCTTTGGTTCAGCTTGGGGCACCCTAATCTGGGTGGTAGAAACTGTCCCTGGGTCCACCTTGCAGCCTTTTAACCAACAGAAAGTTTCTTGTCAGCGAAGAAGAGAGTTTGGATTCTGGGCAGATTAAACATAGGTTTTAATTATCCGCCCCCAAATGCTGCCTTCCATTGACCTCTGTAATTAAAGCTTGACTTTCTCACAATTTGGCATCATTCCCCCCTCCCTTACACCCCCAGGTGGATGGATCAGAGAGCTGATTGTAAAAATGAATTCATTAGAATATTTCACAGAACAAGTGCTTAGCCAAAGCCAGAGCTACGGGGAGAAAAGAAAGAGTATCCTTTGGGAGCAGCACCTCTCACCCCAGGACAGTCCTGGTGTCACTGTACAGATAGACAACCACCTGCTCATTCAGCTCTGTGGGTGGGGAAACCTGAGGAACATGACTCAAAATATTATCGAACCAAGAATGGTCATGTTGTTGTTGTTTAGTTGCTAAATCATGTCCAACTCTTTGCAACTCCATGGACTAGAGCCCACCAGGCTCCTCTGTTCATGGGATTTCCCAGGCAAGAATACTGGAGTAGATTGTCATTCCCTTCTCCAGGGGATCTTCCTGACCCAGGGATCAAACCCATGTCTCCTGCATCAAGAATCTCCCAGTGGATTCTTTACCAATGAGCCATCTGTGAAACCCAAGAATGGTCACACTGCCCTTGACTTCCTTCGGCTCTCTGACAAGCATTTACCAAAGGCACTCTCTACCATTTCTACATTGCTGTTAGTGTTTCTAATCAGGTCTAGAAAAACACAACAAGTAAACTCAGGACTGACTATTATATTGACGTGAAATTTAGTCAAAAGAGTCTCTCCAGGGCTCACGGACTTCTGAACTCAACCTTTGAAATGGCTTCTTTCCATCCCCACAAAGTGGTGGTCTATTTGGAACCTACATAAATAAAGTCAAAGGAAGTAGGGCTGGAAGGGACCCAGGCAGGGACAAAGCAGTGAAACGGAGCTGCTGCCAACACATTTTGTGATGTTCAGGGAGTGGTTTGTTTGTTTGTTGTTTTAATCTTTGGGCCAAAGGATACTCCTCTTACTTGGAACTGAAGTCAGCAGAGGGGAAGTGCAGACCCTAGTGAACATGAAGTACAGGAAAGTCAGTCCCAAGAAGCTTGGGTCATTCCCCTGCTACGCCGGCAAAACGTCAACCGTGCTGAGAGCACGGGTAAGAGACTTCCTGTTCCACTGGGAGGTCGCACTCCAAAGACAGCTGTCTTGGCAGGGCTCACCGCCAAGGCAGAATTACCAGGAATTGCTGGGAAAAAAATAGATTCATTTCCTTTTAAAAACTACAAAAGCTCCAGCTCTGCCCACATATGCAGAAGTTGGAGAGAAAAGACCTATTGAAAGAACTTTTGTTTGTTTTTGACTTGTCCAGACAGTGACTATGGTTCGTCCTAGTGGTTAGATTGTGTGTGGTCTGGAGATGCACCAATAACTGTTTGCAAAGGACAGGAAGGTGACTGTCATCCCAGGTAGATCGGTGCCTGGCAGTTGTCCTTGGCATTCTTGCCAAAGTGTCGAGAATGGTGTCCCTCCCTACGTATAACACCACCCAGCTCCCACTTGTTGAAATAAGCAAATTGAGAATGTGTTTCCTCTAAGTTTATCATGTGTATAGTGTTTCATTTATTCATTCGTTCATTTGCATTTGTTGAGTACTTGCATATACAGTAAACGAAATAGGTTTAAAAAATCCTTGTTCTCACGAATGTTTATTAAATTAATTCTGATGACAGTCCCATGAGGCAGGTACTGGTATGAAACCTTCTTTACATTTGATTTGCTCAAAGTCACAGAGCTGGTGACCCCAGGCATCCTGACTCTAAAAACCCACCTCTTGACTCTTAAGAACCTAGCTCTACACTCCCTGGTGGGACCGATGGGTGTGATTTCAGATTCAGAACAGTAGCAGTTCAGGCAAATACTGTAATTTCTCTTCTGGAGCCAAAGTCTTTCATTCTACAAGATAGTGTAAATAACAAATATGTTTGGGAGAGTGAGTGTGGTGGTTGGATTTCACAATAATAAGATGTTGAAGAGGATCAGATTTTGCCACCCCAAAATATGCCACTTTTCGCATAAGTTAGTTAGTTAGTTCAGTCACTCAGTCGTGTCCGACTCTTTGCGACCCCATGAATCGCAGCACGCCAGGCCTCCCTGTCCATCACCAACTCCCGGAGTTTACTCAAACTCATGTCCATCGAGTTGGTGATGCCATCCAGCCATCTCATCCTCTGTTGTCCCCTTCTCCTCCTGCCCCCAATCCCTCCCAGCATCAGGGTCTTTTCCAATGAGTCAACTCTTCGCATGAGGTGGCCAAAGTATTGGAGTTTCAGCTTCAGCATCAGTCCTTCCAATGAACACTCAGGACTGATCTCCTTTAGGATGGATGGTTGGATCTCCTTGCAGTCCAAGGGACTCTCAAGAGTCTTCTCCAACACCACAGTTCAAAAGCATCAATTTTTCAGCACTCAGCTTTCTTCACAGTCCAACTCTCACATCCATACAAGACTACTGGAAAAACCATAGCCTTGACTAGACGGACCTTTGTTGGCAAGGTAATGTCTCTGCTTTTTAATATGCTATCTAGGTTGGTTGCATAAGGATTACTTTGAGTCAAAGGCAATTGAGAAATAGCAGGTGTAGGCAAAGCTCTCTGCCTTCTCTCTTTCTGTCTAAAAGTAGCATGTAAACTTTCCTTTGTAAAAGTAACATAAATTTGTAACAGTGTCTTGCTTTTTCATACCAGGAAGAAGATGACTTTTAATCACTCGAAAAAAAACTCTTAGTAATAGAAAGCCACCAACGTGAGTTAGTATAACACATCTTACCAAATAACTCTTAATTTTTCATTAATTTCCCCCCATATATTGACCAGATCACAATTTATGGCCCAGGGAAGCCCAAAACCCTTCACCTTTCTCTCATCACTTTTCCAGTTAATCTCTTTGTTAAAATGTTCCACAAGTCTCAAATACAGTTGCTTCCTTGGGTCTTCACTTCTTTTCTATGAAGTCCTCTTTATTCACTGTAATAAACCTTTTCTCCATTTACCTGTCTTTTTTTATTTTCTCAGTTTAATTTGTATTACCCCACGCACTAAGCTAAAAGAGATGAGGAAAAAGGTTTCCCTTCCCCTACAATGTAGATGACTAAAAGCCACCTCTTTCCTTCTAATGTGTTCCGATAGGCAATGGAAGGTGAGACGAAGAGCTGAGAAAGCGGGGCACTGAAGGGAGTTGGGGAGGACAGCATCAAGATCCACGTGAAGACCAGGGAATCTCAGATCAACATCACTTAGCTCAACATCTTGCCATGGACCAATGCCACGAGGGCCAACCAAACAGTTCAAAATCTGGACTTTTATCAGCCACTTTTATGAGATCAATTTGATTACGTCACCCAAATAGCTCAAGACAAAAAGAAAGAACAGCCAACAGGCTCAAATTAAACCGTTCAGCAAGAAATGAATTCATTCTTACTTTGCCAACCGGCTTCTCAAGCAGAGGGCTTGCAAAGCAGATAGGAGTTATGCTGCTGTACATCGAAGGTTTCCATTGCTGTTCCTATGAGAAAGGAAACAGAAAGAGAGAGGTTTCAGGGACTTGGCTGGCTCTCCTACTGCATGAAGCCATTCTCCTGCTTTTCACAACAGTGCCTCAAGCACTTAACCATAATGGTTGTCACTTGAAATAACTGAGTCGGCGTTTTTACACCGGCATCTTGAGCTTGCAGTCAGGGCAAACTCATTTAACCTTGTGCAGGGGGACATTACAAAACCTTTCATGACATTCTGAAGGAATATTGACAGAAGTGCAGAATATTTTCAGCCTAATCTGCTAAGGTATCTTGCAAAACACAGATTAGACTACGTGAATCTTTTTGTTGTTGTTGTTTAAAAAAAAAATAACACTACAAGTATCTCATCTTATTGCATAAAAACACTGACCACAGCTCATCTTCTGGTTTTCAAACTTCTGATTCTAAAGGAGTACAGTCCAAAATCCTCTACCTGCCTTTTAGAACACTCCAAAATGTGGCTCTTTTTCCCTTTTTTGCTTTAGTTCCAACTCTCCCCTATAATTTAACCTAAACCTCAAGCCACCTTTGGCCAAATGTGTTTTTTTTCAGTAGATTCCAGTCTATGTCTTTGTTTATACTGCCCCTAGTTTCTAAAAGATCCTTTCTTCACTATCTGTCTATGACTTCCCACCTGTCCTAAAAAGCACAGCTCAGATTCCCTAAGAAACATTTCGCTATATTCCTCCACTCTGGCTAGAATCAAAATATAACTTCTCCCAATCACAGGATTCATATATTATTATTAGGGTACTTGTCACTATCTGCTGGGAAGTGGCTTACTGAAGACAGGACTCCTGTCTTTGTTATCTTTGTATCCTTTACAATCTAACGCAGGTCTCATGCATAGCTCTGGTCTGAATGTTTGTGTCCCCCCAGAATTCATATGTTGAAATCCTAAAGCCCCTAGGGGCTTCCCTGTTGGTTCAGGGGTTGGGACCTCATCTTCCAATGCAGGGTGTTAGTTTGATCCCTGGTCAGTGAGCTGAGGTCCCGTATGCCTTGCAGCCAATAAAATCAAAACATAAAAAGCAGAGATGTTATTGCAACAAATTCAGTGGAGACTTTAAGGATGGTTCACATAAAAAAAAAAAAAAAAACCCTAAAAAAATCCTAAGCCCCAAATGGTGATGCGATTAGGAGGTGGGGGCTTTAGACAGTGATTTGGGAAATGATTGGGATTAATGTTTTTGTAAATGACATCCCAGGGTGCTGGCTGGCCTCTTTCCCATGTGAGGATACAAGGATAAGTCTGTGCCCTGGAAGAAGACCCTCACTGAACTGTGCTGACACTCTGATCTTAGACCTGGAGTCACCAGAAATCTAAGAAATAAATGTCTGCTGCTTATAAGCTGCCAATCTGTGGCATTTTGTTAGAGCAGCCTGAATGGACTAAGACACAGATATAGGTGCTTTCCATGACAGTACTCTTGCCTTTTGTCAGCTGAATCTTTTCTTTATGTACAAACACCCGAGCTGATCCAGTTCTCTCCGGCCCGCAGCTCTCATACTCGCTAAGCACATTTTTCAGTCTCATTAGAGAAAATATCAAGATACTTGTTATTGAAAAAAAAATCTTAACCATAGGTACCAACAACCCCATAAAATAAAAATGACCTTTAAAACTGAATCAAGCAAGTATTGACCCATCCCCGCCTCCTGCTGTCCATTAATTGGCCATGTCTCTTGAGTGAAAGAAAGGTTTTTTTCAGTGGTCTTAGCAAAGGAATGGAGTACGACCCTCTGGAATCTCTACCCCTGCTGTTACTAATTCTCTTACTCTGGGCAAATTACTCGTTCTTTCAACCAGGGTGGCCCTGCCTATAAATGTGGTTCGCGTTATTTACACATATCTCGCAGGGCATTTTGAGACGAATTGTGGAGCTATCTGTGGCCCAGGAAGGCAAAGCTTGATTCCTAGGGAAGAGGTCCCTGCAGTCTACCCCCAGGAGAAGCCATTCAAACCTCTGACTTTCTTCCTGTGGTCTAGAAACAGGGGTGATGATCAAATTCCAAGGCATATGGGTTTCTGTTCATTAGGAGTGAAGCCGAGACCCACAACTCATTTCACAGGTCATGTTCCAGCCATCAAAGTTTAATTACTACCAAACCCATTGGCCCAGGTCCCAACCACGTTAGGGCATGCATGAAAGTTCTAAAGGATCCAGCTACTAAATCCCACCTTTCAGAGATAAAAAGACATTCATTGTGTGGCACCAGAGAAAAAGCTGAAATACATCAACTGAGACTGTGACTTTTTTTTTCCTTAATGAAAATAACAGTTCAGTGTTGATGATCAGGACACATGACTCAGTTTCAAGGAAGTCAATCTGCAGACGTAGTAGATGAATTTGAGGAACTCTGCCCTTCCCTCTAAGGCTGGTCCAGTTGCTATGGCAACAGGTAACTAGTTTTCTTAGGTGGATGTGCAGCTTGATTTTCTTTGGACTAAAGAGTCCCTTGATATGATTGCACTGGGTATATTTAAGACTGAAACAACCTAAGCGTCCCAAAGCACCGATCTCTTACCTAGAAATTATTTGTGGGGTGGGAAAATATGTGATGATTCTGGGCCATATATAAAAGGATATTTCTGAAATAATGGGTTCACATACAAAACAGAGCAGTCAGGGGCATGTTGTTATGACTAAATAGTTGTCATTCAGTCTCTAAGTCATGTCTGACTCTGAGACTCCATGGACTGCAGCACACTGGGCTTCCCTATCCTTCACTATCTCCCGAAGCTTGCTCAAACTTTCATTGAGTTTCACTGAGTTTCATCAACTTTCATTGATGCCACCCAACCATCTCATCCTCTTGACATCCAACCTATGTCACCTCCTTCTCCTCCTGCCCCCCTAAATAGTATTTCCCTTTCCCTCTCTCCTTTGGTCATTTTAGGTTTTCCAACACAGGGTTGGTTGTTGCTATTATTTGGGTAGTTGAGTGGTTGGGTGGCTGGTATTGGGAGCTGTTCCCCATCTACCCTACTGTTTGGTCTATGTGGGGACAGGGACTCTGAGGATGGCCTTAAAGTGGAATAAGAGAAACTTTGGGAAAAGTCAAAGCCTCAGGCAAATCTGGCCATCCTCTCCAGCTCTCTGCAAGATAAGGGTGAAACTGCCCCTTTATCTTCTTCCCAAAATAACTTCAGAGCATTCCTGAGAAGCTACAGAACTGCTGAGAGCTCTCTGCAATGACAGGTACCTGGGGTTACCTAAAAGGAGACCAAAGAAGTGGTTAAGACCATGAACTGTAATTACAACCTTCAGTGTTTACCCTGGAGTCTGGAATATAAGGGCAATTCCTGGTGCCGAAGGACAGAAATAATCCAGAATTTTGAGGAGGAAGGAAACAGGGATCACCTGGCAGCTCAGCTCATTGATCGAGCAGTGGGATCAGTGCAGGTGGCATCTGCCCAAGAGGGCGTCACTGGGCAGCTCAAACAACCCTAATAACTCTGAAGAAAAGAATGTGTCTTTGCTCAGAAATCTCAATTTTTTTAAATTAATTTTTATTGGAGAGTAGTTGCTTTACAGGGGCTTTCCCAGTGGCTTAGATGGTAAGAATCTGCCTTCTATGGGGGAGACCTCGGTTCGACCCCTGGGTAGGGAAGATCTCCTGGAGAAGGGAATGGCAACCCACTCCAGTATTCTTGCCTGGAGAATTCCAAGGGCAAAGGAGCCTGGTGGGCTACAGTCCATGGGGTCTTAAAGAGTCAGACACAAATGAGTGACTAACACACACACACACACACATACACAGTGGCTTTAAAATATTGTGTTAGCTTCTACGGTACAGCAAAGTGAATCAGATATATGTGTACATGTTGTGTTAGTCCCACAGTTGTGTCTGACTCTTTGCAATCCCATGGACTGTAGCCCTCTAGGCTCCTTTGTCCGTGGAATTCTCCTGGCAAAAATACTGGAGTGGGTAGCCATTCTCTTCTCCAGGAGATCTTCCTGACCCAGGGATCAAACCTGGGTCTCCCACATTGCAGGCAGATTCTTTATCATCTGAGCCACCAGGGAAGCCCGATATGTATACATATACCCACTCTTCTTTGGATTTGTATCCCATAGAAAACACGGACGTGGATGTCAATCAACTGCCTGTACCTCCTCCCCACACCTCAGGGCTGTAAACAATGTGTTCTGTTTTGAGATACAAGCAGGTTCTACTTCCAAGACAGCCACCCTTCTATCCATCCTCAACTTGTCACCCATTCTTTATCCAGATTAAAGATGACCGCACCTTCCATCTACAGAGAGTTCCCAAAGGACTGAGGACAATTTTACCCCAAAGGATCATGAGACACTTCTATATTTCACCTTTGGAGGAAATATCAAGTTACTTTTCCCTGTAATTAACACCTATGAAAACACACTCTTTTCTTATTTTTGGTCTTTTGAATCATTCCTTCAGAATATTTTTCCAGGAGTAGGGTTCCTATGCCAAAGATATGGACATTTTTATGGCTCTTGTGATTTACTATCTATACTGCTTTTCAAAAGGATTGGGCTGGTTCACACAGCTACCATATGTCATATGTGTATCACATATGTGTATGTATTGCACATATGTATACACACTTTTTTCAACACAGCAAACTTATGAGCAGTACTTTCAAAAGCTGCTTCTAGGACTCAGGACATTGAGGGGATTGTAATATTTCAAACATTCAGTGGGAACCAGGGAAGGGAAAGTTCCTAAACGGGATGTGATACAGATACATAGAGAGGAGCGGCCAGGCCCCATTGCTCTGGCCCCTCTACCCTCTGTCCCCCCAACCTAAGAGTTGGGACCAATCAACAGGAATCTGGGTTCACCCCACCCAGGCCAGCCGGAGTTCCTTCTTAGCAAAGGTCAAGCACTCAGACACAGAGGTGAGGTGGCCTTGGGAAGGGAGGAGAGCTGGGTGGAGGGCCATTAAATGTTGACTCACTCAGGCTTGACCAGACTTCCTCCCTTTTTCCACACTCCAGTACAATTTTGGTGAACTTAAGTAAACTGCACCCGCTGCTAAGTGTTCCCACTTCCTTTGGGTTATTATCACAGACCCACACCAGCTCCGGTATATGAAAATCCCCTCCCTCAAAACTTGTGAGCAGAGAGAGGCTCATGGGGAAGAACAGACTCGCAGGCATTCCAGTTTTTAAGTTTCTGGGCAGAATCCTGAGAGAACCTGACCTGCTTAAATATTCTTCAGTGGTTCCCTCAATACCCATTTCCCTTAAATGCTCCACTGAATCTCTGCATGTCAATTTCTAATTCTTAGATATTTTACATGTTGATTTTTAAATGTCCCTTGTGCTTTTGCCTTCCTTTCCTATGTTTTATGCATCTTCAGTACCACCTGTACTTAACCACAAGGCTGCCATTACAAAACACATTAAAACAAGTGCCTTCAAAATGCTCAACAACATTAATGAGACTTTTGAAAGAAAATGGCACATCCCCATCACCACAGTCTCCTCTCTCTGAGTTTCCTGCCAGCCTTTATCCAAATGAATGTATATTTAGCTATAACATCACTTTGCTTTACTCTGAACATCACATTACGTATATTCTGTGTTGTTATGTAGTTTTAGGGCTTACAATATTTAGTGATTACATCATGTTCCATCAACAGGATGGAGTATAATGTCATTTACTATCCTGATACATGTTTTATTTCTATTTTTTCGCTCTAATTTTTTTTGAAGTTTTCAAAACAGTTCTATTGATACAATTCACATGCCATTTGCTTCACCCATTTAAGGTGCACAATTCAATGTTTCTAAAAAAAAAAAAGAACACCTCACAAGGCTGTGCAGCCATTATTGCTGTTCAGTCACTCAGCCACGTCTGACTCTTTGCAAACCCCAAGGCCTGCAGCACACCAGGCTTCCCTGTCCATCACCGTCTCCTGGAGTTTGTTCAAACTCAAGTCCATGGAGACAGTGATGCCATCCAACCGTCTCATCCTTTGTCATCCCCTTCTCCTCCCGCCTTCAGTCTTTCCCAGCATCAGGGTCATTTCCATTGAGTCAGCTCTTTGCATCAAGTGGCCAAAGTATTGGAGCTTCAGCTTCAGCATCAGCCCTTCCAATGAATATTCAGGGTTGATTCCCTTTAGGATTGACTGGTTTGATCTCCTTGCAGTCCAAGGGACTCTCAAGAGTTTTCTCTAGCACCATAGTTCAAAAGCATCAGTTCTTCAGTGCTCAGCCTTCTTTATGGTCCAACTCTCATGTACATACATGACTACTGGAAAAACTACAGCTTTAACTATACGGACCTTTGTTAGCAAAGTAATGTTTCTGCTTTTTAATATGTTGTCTAGGTTTGTGCAGCCATTACCACAATGTAATTTTAAAGTATCTGTGTCCCCTGCCAAAAGAAACCCTTTACCTGTTAGTAACTCTGCACCATTCCCCCGTCCCCTCCCCCTAGTCCTAGGCAACCACTAGTCAACTTTCTATTTGTATTTTTGCCCATTCTAAACATGTTATATAAATGAAATCACACAATATGCTGTCTTCTGTGAGTTTCATCTAGTGTAATGTTCTCAAAGATTATCCATGTTGTAGGATATATCATCACGTCATCATTTTTTGTTGTCCAAAAAAATTCCTTTGAATGGATATACCACATTTTATTGATCTATTTATTCATATGAGTTGTTTTTACTTTGGGGCTATTATGAATGAGGCATTTACGAACATTCATGTACAAATTTTCATTTCTCTTGGTTATACACCTAGGTATGGAAATGTCAGATCATAAGACATTTCTATATTTCACATTTTGAGGAACTATCAAACTATTTTCCCCTGCAATTAATACCTATGAAAATACACTTTTTTTTTTTTTGGTTTTTTAAATCATTTCTTTAGAATATTTTTCCAGGAGTAGGGTACCTGTGCCAAAATTATGGACATTTTTATGGCCCTTGCTATTTACTATCTATACTGCTTTTTGAAAGGATTAGACTTGTAATTATAAGAAAAACACAATATCTAAATAAGTTTACACAACTACCATATATTATATGTGTATCATGTATATATACACACACTTTTTTCAACACAGCAAACTTTTGAGGAAGATGCCACAATTAATCTCATATTTATAGATGAAGATACCAAGGGTCATAGAGATTGGAAACTCAAGTGTTAGATGACCAACCAAAGCAAAGCAATGCCTCTTTTATGGGCTTCACTGGCTTCAAGTGTCTGAATCCAACATGTCACTGGTTTCAATGAGTAATTGCTGACTACGTGTCTCTCCTGTAATTTCTTCAGCTTGTGTCACAATGAAACAAACATGGGGATGGAGTCAGAGGCATGGGATCCAATTCCAGCCCCATAACATGCTAGCATGGAGATCTAGAGTAGGTTGCTGAATCACTAAGCATCAGTTTCCACAAACATACAACATGATGATACCTATGTCATAGGCTTATCTGGAGGATTTAAATTAAAATTCAAGTCATCAAAGAAACTTGCATAATAATGCTCAGCTCATTTTTCATGTTAATGACAAATGGCTTATTGTTATTCTTCCTTGGTGCCCTCTTCAAAGTGAAATATTAGGTATCTTCAATTCTCTATTATAATTTAATACATTTTCTCCTCTACTGTCAATCAGAAAACTATCCTCTGAGTTACTGTAACTTAGATCTGTACTAAATTTATGACTTTTATATAAAATATTGATTACATAAGCAATATCAAGGTTTATAAAAATGTTTCAATAAAATTTATAGCAATTATAGATTTTAAAAAATTATAAAAGGCACAAGTAAGTTATTTAGAAATGTATCAATTATGTTTAAATGGTATATTTACTTTTAAATTAAAAATATTCATAACTTTTAAATTATAATTAAAAATTTTTTAATTTTAAGTAAAACACAAAGTCTAAAATAGAAATATTTTAAATATTAAAAAATAATCAATCATGAGTTAATAAAATAAGCATTGGCTCATAAACATAAATGCTTATTTTTAAAAGTAGAAGTCTGGCTCTAAGGACCTTGTAAACAAGGTAATAACGATAAAGCAAAAATAGCTGTGGTTCCTCATTCTGAAGTCTTGGATTTCAGAATAGCTTTGACACTCGCTTGGTATATGACCTCTTTGCAGTTCCACATTTCTTTATCAATAAAAAGTATAGTATATAATTTGCTTTTTTTTTAAAAAAAATATCCAATAAGGCAGTGCTTCTGAAAACAATCAACAACACATAACAAATGTACAGCTTTTTTGATACATCAAAACCCAGGTGTGATAGTTACACCACATAATTTGTCCATTCACTTGTATGATAAGAACACTTAATTATCTAGGAGTTCAGAAAAAATAGGAAGGAAAATAAAAGTGCAAAGTCATCATCTATCCAAACGTGAGAAAATATCACATCAAAGAAGAAACAGTTCTCTCCCTTGTATTGACCTTCCATGTATCACTGGAGGTCGATATCATATGCAAAATTATTCGGGAAGTACAGGCTCATAAAATAATCATATGGAACTTTTACAGAAGGGAGGGAAGGATGCTGTAACTTGCATCTTTGCAGATGGGATCTGCTTGGTGACCAGTGGCAAATTTAGAGGAAAGTACCCATAGGTAAGCGGCAAGTTATAAGCTTATTTCAAAATCATACATTGCAATCCTAACTCCCAGCACCTCAGCATATGACTGTATTTAGAGGTAGGGTGTTTAAAGAGGTGATTAAGTTAAAATGAGATCATCAGCATGGGCCCCAATCCAAATAACTGCAGCCCTTATAAGAAGAGGCAATGTATACACAGATGCACATGGAAGGTCATATGAAGACACAAGGAGAACACGGCCATCTGTGAGCCAAGGAGGGAAGTCTCAAACCAACTCTGGAGACACCTTCATCTCAGAATTTTAGTCTCACAGAACCGTGAGAAAATAAATTTCTGTTGTTTCAGTCACTCAATTTGGAAACTCTAGAAAATGAATAGAAGGCTTCCCAGCAAAAATAAACAAAACAACAAACACATTCAATATCAGGAGAAAGGACTTTTAGCAGAGAAGCTTTTGGGGACTCTGAGGCAGTTAGGTGGATCTAGTGGTAAAGAACCCATCTGCCAATGCAGGAGACATAAGAGATGTGAATACTGGGTGTGAAATCACTGGGTCAGGAAGATCCCCTGGAGGAGGGAATGGCTACCCACTCCAGTATTCTTGCCTGGGAAATCCCTTGGACAGAGGAGCCTGGTGGGCTACAGTCCTTAGGGTCACAAAGAGTCAGACATGACTGAAGCGACTTAACCACAGGCAGTGGGTGTAGGAAAGGTTTCCAAAGGAATTGGGTGTTGCCTTGACTGGTAACAAGACAGATGCAGATGTCTGCATGGACAGGATTTTCTACATCAGTACTGAGCAGGCCCTGGGGATGCCCAGGTGACTACGACGCTGTCTTACTCTCAGGGAGCTCTCCCAGTCTAGCGGGAGAGAGAGGTGAACAAATAATATTCAAAGGAGGGTGCACATTCAGGACATAGATATACAGAAGATGCAGTAGGAGCAAAGGAGGAGCAGCTAGCCCAGCCGGGAGACGGGTTCCTGTGACCAGAAGGTTCCTGGAGGAAGATGGTACAGGGGCTGAGGACAGGAGGACAAAGTTAGGTAGTCAGAGAAGTGGTATGGGGCAGGGTGGATGCGGGGTGGTGGGTTGCTGGGGATAGAGAAAGAGACTTATGGTGTCAAAAGAGGAGAAAATGTCATGAGTGCAAGAGGTATGCAATATAAAGAAGTGTTGAGTTTTTATGTCTGACTCTCTGGGACCCCATGGATGATAGCCCACTATAGCCTCCTCTGTCCATGGAATTTTCCAGGCAAGGATACTGGAATGGAAAACCCTACCCAAGGGTTTTTATAAGAATCACAGATAATTTGGGGTTGTTAGATCTTAAAGAGTGAGATAGAGGTAGAGCGAGATGACTCTGGAGAAGTAGGTAAGAGGCCCACGATTCTTTTACAACAATATGTGAATGGATTTGCTGGGCAGCAGACAGGAGCATGCATTTGAGACAAGGAGAGATTAGGAGCTTGGCAAATATTTGGGCCACCCTGGTCACAAACCAGAAGAGACAGAGGTATAGAGAGTGAGGGAGTGGAGACAAGGGGCACAGACGATAGACTCCAGGAGAAGGAAAGGATGTGATGAGGGTACAGCTGAGGGGGAGTTTGTTTGCCTCAGGGTCCGCCCTGGGCACCAAAAGGTGCAAAGAGCACTCCCCACGGTGAAGCCCTGATTTTAAATGTCTTCTTCATTGATGTAAAATTTGTACTACATTTTGGCCTTACCCTGCCTTCTTGCCTCAGTTCGAACTTTTTGCTGCCACCAAATATTTTTGCTTTCTCCCACGCACACACCCTGCTGCACAGAGTGTCAGCCATTCTGCTAAGTATGACATACATATGTGCACAAGCTCCTAAGCATTAATTGTACAATTTCAGGAAGGCAGCAGGTAAGTTCAATGCTCTTAAACTGACATCGTACAATACAGATATAAATTATAAAATTCTTACTAATAATTTGATTTAATATTTAATATTTGGCAGACCACAAATGGAGCCATAGCTATGGGCATAATTCTCCCAAAGAGCAAATAGGTGGTACAATTTCAAGTGCAGAGGTTAGGAAGCCCATCTTCAGATTATTTGCACTTGAAATTTCTTTTCTAGAGAAAAGATATTCATTCTGTAATTAACAGCAAAAATTTTAATGTGTGAAATTCCCTGGGAGAGATGGCATGTTGGATTTAATTCACAGTAAGAGAGAATGGGAATACATGTAAATCCATGGCTGATTCATGTCAATGTATGACAAAAACCACTATAATATTGTAAAGTAATTAGCCTCCAACTAATAAAAATAAATGAAAAAAAAAAAAAAAAAAAAAGAGAGAGAGAGAGAATGGAGCTTCCCTGGTGGCTCAGAGGTAAAGAATTCGCCTGCCAATGCAGGAGACTCAAGAGATGAGGGCTCGATACCTGGGTCAGGAAGATCCCCTGAAAATTCCAGGCAAGTTTTCTTGCCTGGAAAAATTCCATGATCAGAGGAGCCTGGCCAGCACCACACAGAGGTGGTTGTTATTGTTTGGTTGTTAAATCGTGTCCGACTCTTTTGCGACCCCATGGACTGTAAACCACCAGGCTCCTTTGTCCACGGGATTCTCCAGCAAGAATACAGGAGTGGGTTGCCAGTTCCTCCTCCAGAAGATCTTCCCGACCCAGGGATCGAACCCACATCTCCTGCATTGGCAGGTAGAGTCTTTACCACCTAGCCACCAGGGAAGCCCCACACAAAGATTAGTTTCTCTCAAACAAACCAAAGAAATGGAATTTACAGTGATAGTGGAGAGGACACACACCAGGGACATTTAATCTGAAATTTTATTATGAAAGGTAAAACTGTAAAACAGATATATTATAGGGCATTGTATATGGCAACAGTTCATTTTCCTTCACTGCCGTGTTTATCATTCTGTGACTATATCACATTTCTTTTTCTGTTTCTACTAGCCAGAGCTGGTTCCTGTTGCTTGCAAATAAGAACTTCATGAGCCATGAGGAAAAATCCGGAGAGGAATGTTATAGGTTAAGAGTAGCAGGGAGAGAGGCCCCGATGCCATTATGTAACCACCTTGTATTGATTACTTTCTAATCAGATATTGTAACTAAGTGTTCACACACATATACACTCCCCTAGATGGAGTTAAATAGTCAGAGATAACCCCAGTTAATCATTCTCACTCAACAGTGATATGCCAGGCATTGAATTAGGCAAAATCCTATGAAGTATGATTAGTATCTTTGCAAACTGGGAAACGGACATTTAATAAACTGAAATAAATGACTTAAGATCACCTATGTAATGACAAAGCAAGAATTTGAACCCAACACTGTCTGCCTCCAAAATCTATGCCGCTCATCAACATACCATACTGATAATTTCTCTTTCTGAAGCTAAGAAAAGAGCTGATTAATTTATGAAGGACATGTAAAGCAGATCCTGTTAACTCTAAATGATATCAAGTAGCACCAGCAATCTTTCAGGATTCCTTATTTTCCCCAGTGTCTGTGTAGAATATCCAAGGCAAGGTGGTAGATGTGATTCAGAGAGGATGAACATTCCATGGAGTGGTGAGCCTGACAAACTGCTTGCCAATATTCTTCAGTTACTGGAAGACACTGATGCTACAGTCCAGCTCTGCTAGTCTTAGGTAATAATGGTAATTCATATTCATAAAATATTTTACAGTCTTCCTAAAGCATTATAGAACACTGCTGGGTCATAAACAGTAATCTATTTCTTCACCACCTACACTGGTCTTTCTTTGAAAGATGCCATTTTTTTTTTTTTTTTCAGAATGAGTACAGAGTAGAGAAGGAATATAATTGTTTCTGTTATGCTTCTTCTTTTTTTTTTTTACAGATAAATACTAAATCTGACTCAGTTCAAAACTGATTTAACCTGCAAGAATTTTACAGATTATGAGACTGATGTGTTTGGTTTGTTGGTTGGTTGCTGTTGTTCTGTTGGTGGTAGTTTCTGTTGTTTGATTGGCACAAAGTGTTATTGGTTTAGGCACATTTATTAACATAAAGAGGATTCCCTGCTTCGGTGGAATTTCTCTTAAGTTTCTATCTGAAACACAGATGACATTAAAAGAAACAACTGAAATTGAATAGATTTGGCATGTGTGCTATGCTTAGTTGCTCAGTCGTCTGACTCTTTTCCACCCCATAGACTATAGCTCGCCAGGCTCCTCTGTCCATGGGGATTCGGCAGGCAAAAATGCTGGTGTCGGTTGCCATGCCTTCGTCTAGGAGATCTTCCCAACCCAGGTCTCCTGCACTGCAGGCGGATTCTTTACCAGCTGAGCTACCCGAGAAACCCACTAAGGGCATTTCTGGGCTTCCTTGGTGGCTCTGCATTGTGCCTGTGATACAGAAAACACAGGTTCGATCCCTGAGTCAGGAAGATCCCCTGGAGGAGGGCAGGGCAACCAAATCCAGTATTTTTGCCTGGAGAATCCCAGGGACAGAGAAACCTGGTGGACTGCAGTCCATAGGGTTGCAAAGAGCCAGACACTACTAAAGGGAGTAAGAATGCACACAAGCACGCACGCAGGCAGGCACAAGGGCATTTCTATACACCATGCAACTGCAGCTACGGAATCATGGCTAAAGGCAATACTGGAATCCATTTAGAAATTGGTAGTAACAATCAACCCCTAGGAAAAAACTCTTAGCCGAATAGACAAGGGCAGAGTAGGGCTATAAGAACAGTTGAAGTATTTTCTCTTGGCTGCTTATTTAATTACATTGTTTCCTAAACCAATTTTATTTTTGAACACTCCTCTCTAAAAATTATCATCCACTAGATAGTTACAGTATCATCTGCTGCCTGCTGCTTATAATTGACAAGTGATTGCAGGTACAAATCATGTCATTAATCAGCCTTGAAGAGAAGTGAAAACTGTGCCCTCCATCCAAACACAAAGCTAGTTTTTGGTGTTGGTACTATCTACTTTTGCAGTGTGGGCTGATGTGAGCACATAAACATCAGCTGCTACTCCTGGGGGAGCAGAGGGGCACTTCAGCTTACAGAATGTGGGTAGCTGACTCCTTCATACATTATGCCAGGTGAGCCTGAATACCTTCATGGACTTCATCCCCAGTCATATTTGTGGGCAGGGAAACACCTTCCCATTGTTGGGGAAAGGGAGCTTCCTTTGGAAAAGGGCAGACACAACAAATGCAAGGCCCACCTGTGCAACAACAGGAAAACAGAAAACCCAGTAGTCATACTCAAGTAACACTTTCCTTCTGATCCTCAATATTCCAAAAGAATAGTTTATTCTTCCTGAGTGTCTCTTCCATCTAATTTATAATCATAAATAAAATTACTTTTGCATTATAAAAGTGTACTTGATGGTTAAAGACAGATTGAAGTATTAGACAAACTCTTAATGGAGAAAAATCCATTTAGGTTTTGAATTGCTTTAAAAAAAAAAAAAAAATCTAAGAAACACAGAAGATGAGCCATCACTGCAGGTTTGGAACCTGGTATTCAGGTGCTTTATTTGCCAAACTGGTGTTTAGTTTGACTGAGTCACTCTCCTAATTCTTTATTTCCCAATGTATGATGCTAATGTATTTACTTAAAGTTTTAGGGAACGTTAAACATACAAATTGAACATGGCAATACAGCCACTATATTCTTAACCTTCTCTTTTTAATTTTAGGATTTACCTTTTAGTATCAGTGTATGTATACAAATAGCAAAAGAAAAGAGAGACAGAGGTTGATCTACCTTAATTTATTGTTACAGTTGGTCTATTCCTGGACTCACCTTGACCTTGCATGATAAGAACTAAGGAATTTCTGTACCTAATCACCAAATAGATGAGAGAGTAAGGGAAAGCATGACGGAATTCATAGAGGAAGAAAGAGTTGTTTCACTAATGTTTGCCCAGGAGAGTCCTCCTGCTCTTTAGCTGAATTTGAACTCTATTCTCTATGAAATCTATTTGTTTTGGCTGAAATTTGGAATTTATCTAAAGTCAGTGTTAGTCTTAACATTATCTAGGAATTCAGCTTAATATTAAACCTTGCAATGGATTAAGTGGATTTATTTGCTTGGTTACTTTTTAAAAGATTCCATCCACACATTTGAAATGTAGCTCTGAATTGTGTTAATTTAATGAAAATCATGGAGGAGATGCAGGTATTTATTTGCTTTTTGTAATCTAATGTCAGGCCAGCGCAGGTGTCCTGATTTTGAGGGTCGAAGAATTCTCATACAATCTGAAAATGAACTTGATTTGAAAATAGCCTACACTCAAAGCAGCTATAAACTGCAGCCATGCCCATTTGCTTCAGCCTCCTGAAGAGTGTGTGTGTGTGCAAATAAAAATGAAAATGACTAGAAAGAACCTACAGTGATCAAGACATAGTACTGGCAAAAGAATGGGGAAAAAAATCAATGGAACAGAATACAGAACCCAGAAACAGACCGGCATAACTATATTCAACTCATATTTGACAAAGGAGCCAAGGGGCAACACAATGGAGCAAAGATAGTCTTTTCAACAAATGGTGTTGTAACAACTAGACACCCACAGGGAAAACAAAAAGTGAATCTAGACACAGACCTAACACCTTTCACAAAAATAAACTCAAATGGACCTAAATGTGAAAAGCAACACTACAACATTCCTAGGATACAACATAGGAGAACAACTAGATGACCTTGGGTATGTATGTCAATAACTTTTTTAGATATAGCATCAGAGGTACTACCTATGAGAGAAATAATTGATAAGCTGGACTTCTTTAAAATGAAAAACTTTTGTGTTGCAAAGGGCAGTGTCAATGGACTGAGGAGACAAGCCACAGATTGGGAAAATACATGTGCAAAGAACATACTTGATAAAGAATTGTTATCCAAAATATACAAAAAATTCTGAAAACTCAACAATAAGAAAACAAAAAATGGGCCAAAGATCTTAACAGACACCTCACCAAAGAAGATATACAGAATACAGATGGCAAATAAGCATATGAAAAGATGCTTCACATCATACATTATCAGAGAAATGCAAATTAAAATGAGATACCACACACATATTAGAACGACCAAAATCCAGAACACTGACTTCAAATGTTGGTGGGGGTGTGAAGCAACAGGGGAATGGAAAGTGGTACAACACCTTTGGAAGACAGTTTGGCAATTCTTAACAAAACTAAATATACCCTGACCATACAATCCAGCAGTCACGTTTCCTGGTATGTACCCAAGGGAGTTAAAAAACTTATGTTCACACAAAAACCCTGTACACAGATGTTAATAGCAGATTTATGCATAACTGCCAAAACTTGAAAGCAACCAAAATGTTCTTCAGTAGGTGAATGGATAGACAAATTGTGGTACTAAACAATGGAATACCATTCAGTGCTAAAAAGAAATGAGCTTATAAAACCATGAAAAGACCTGAAGAAAATTTAAATGCATATTACTATTGAAAGAAGCCAATCTGCAAAAGCTACATGCTGTATGATTCCAACTCTGTGACATTCCAGAAAAGGCTAAGTGGTTTCCAACCACTGATCTTTTTATTGCCTCCATAGCTTTACCTTTTCCAGAATGTCATAGAGTTGGAATCATACAGTATGTAGCTTTCTCAGATTGGTTTCTTTAGATGTTCATTGCCAGATAAATGGAGAAAGAGGTTGTGGTACATATATACAATGGAATATTCGGTTCAGTTCAGTTCAGTCGCTCAGTCATGTCCGACTCTTTGTGAGCCCATGAATCGTAGCACGCCAGGCCTCCCTGTCCATCACCAACTCCTGGAGTCTACTCAAACTCATGTCCATCGAGTCGGTGATGCCATCCAGCCATCTCATCCTCTGTCGTCCCCTTCTCCTCCTGCCCCCAATCTCTCCCAGCATCAGAGTCTTTTCCAATGAGTCAACTCTTCATATGAGGTGGCCAAAGTATTGGAGTTTCAGCTTCAGCATCAGTCCTTCCAATGAACACCCAGGACTGATCTCCAATGGAATATTACTCAGCCACAAAAAGGAACACACTTGACTCAGTTTTAATGAGGTGGATGAACCTAGAGCCTATTATACAGAGTGAAGTAAGTCAGAAAAAGCAAAACAAATATCATGTATTAATGCATATATATGGAATCTAGGGAGCTTCCCAGGTGGTGCTAGTGGTAAAGAACCAGCCTGCCAATGCAGGAGACATAAGAGACCTGGGTTCAATCCCTGGATCAGGAAGATCCCCTGGAAGAGGGCATGGCAACCCACTCTTGCCTGGAGAATCCCACGGATAGAGGAGCCCAGTGGGCTACAGTCCACAGGGTAGTAAAGAGTCAGACACGACCGAAGAGACTTAGCATGCTCGCATGCATGGAATCTAGAAAAATTGTACGGATGAACCTATTTGCAGGGCAGCAATGGAGATGCAGGCATAGAGAACAGACTTGTGAACACGGGAGTGAGGAGGGAGATGGTGAGACAAATGGAGAGAGTAGCACTGAAACATATACACTTCTGCTGCTGCTGCTGCTGCTAAGTCACTTCAGTCGTGTCCGACTCTGTGCGACCCCGAAGACGGCAGCCCACCAGGCTCCCCCGTCCCCGGGATTCTCCAGGCAAGAATACTACTATATGTAAAACAGACAGCTAGTGGCAATTTTTTTCTGTGTGACCTGGGGAACTCAAACCGGGGCTCTGTGACAACCTAGAGGGGTGGAAAGGGGTAGGAGGTGGGAGGGAGGTTCAAGGGGGAGGGGACATATGTATATCTATGGCCGATGCATATGGCAGAAACCAATAATACTGTAAAGCAATTATCCTTCAACTAAAAATAAATTTTAAAAAATCAGTGGTTTCCAGGAAGTAGAGGAAGGAATGAATAAGCAAACCACAGAGGACTTTTAGGGTAGTGAAACTACTTCGGGGTGATACTATACGTTGATGGATATATGTCATCATGTTATTATACACCAAGAATGAGCCCTAAGGTAAACTGTGGACTTTGGGTGATTGTGATGTATCAATATAAGTTCATCAATTGCCTGTTCATACAGTTGCTCTCTGCAAACATTTCCCATGAGGAGCAGGGTGAATTTATGATAACTGGACTTGTTGAGACTATGCACAACTCGTCCTGCCAAGCCCGAGAGCTCAAGGTCAGTGACTGAGCTGGTATGACGGAATTTCCTTCATAATAAGATAAAAAACCAGAATCTGTTGTCTTCAGAAGATAGTAAGCACTTGCTTTTCATGTTTAATGGGGCCTTGGAGGTCAGGCCGAAATAGACATCTCTACTCAGAAAGATGGATTCTGCTGAAGCAATTCTACATTAATAAGAGATTAAAAACAACAACAATAACAACAACAAATTCCAACTCAATGAGGGTAAAGGAAATGAGTGCTGAGAGATCTGGTTTAGATCCAAATTTTTCCAACAAGCCAGAGAGTCTTGATCCAATTACTCAAGTGGGTCAGTGACTACATGTTGACATCCTTCTGTGATGTTTTCCTTTAATTTCCTCAAAAAATTTTGCTTGAAGTGTTTTTTTGCAAAAACATTTATGTAATTATCATTACTTAGTTCTAGCCCTAAATTTCAAATCTTGTTAAACCAAACAACTTGACCCAAAAAGTCAATTCTGTGTTCTCCAAGGACCTTTTTAAAATTTATCTTTATTGGAGTATAGCTGCTTTACAATGTTGTATTCATTTTTATTGCACAACACAATGAATCAGCCATATATAAACATATATCCCCTCCCTTTTGGACTTTCTTTCCAACTCAGGTCTTAGAGTGCAATAAGTAGAATTCCCTGTACCTATGTTCTCATTAGTTATCTACTCTATACATAAGGGCTTCCCAGGTGGTGTTAGTGGTAAAGAACCTGCCGGCTGATACAGAAGATGCAAGAGACTCAGGTTCGATCCCTGGGCCGGGAAGATTCCCTGAAGGAGGGCATGGAAACCCACTCCAGTATTCTTGCCTGAAGAATCCTATGGACAGAGGAGCCTGGAAGGCCACAGTCAATAAGGCTGCAAAAAGTCCGACTGAAGCAATTTAGCATGCTGGCTGTACATAGTGTCAATAGTATATTTGTGTCAGTCCCAATCTTCCAGTTCCTCCCACCACCACTCCTTTCTTCTCCAAGGGCTTTTATGTTAAACATTAGTGATCCTTCCACAGTATGGGTCACTGGCTGTGTGCTTCCTATAACTGCTTTTCTCTTCCTCCTGAATGGGAATCCCTCCTAATCTCCCCTGAGGTCATGTTGGAAAAAGACATGGTCCTATTAGAGAAAGGAGCAAGGTCTGAGCAAACATAAAGAGAGTACATTGCCTTGTTCTCTTTTTTCTTGCAGCAGCAAACTGAAGTTTTGAGGTGCTGGTGTCAAAGGATGCTGGAAACATTGTTAGCCTGGGTTCCTGAGTAGCTCTATGGAGCAGAGCTTTCTGCTATCCAGTGTTCCATATGTTGTGTTGAGTTAAGCTAAATCGTGGGCTTATTTGTCATCACAGCATAATATAGCCTATGCTGATTAGTATACTGGTAAACATGTTCAGACATATTCTTACTCAATAAGAGGGGGAAATCCTCCCTTATTAATCCAGAAATGTATACACACCTCATCTATGTTTTCCAGGGAACTCTTGTATAGTTTCTGACTTATGACTATGATCTCTCTTATTTTCTGTGCAAGTAACACAGATAAATGATGAAATGGGCTTCCCTGGTGGCTCAGATGGTAAAGAATCTGCATGTAATGCAGGAGACCCAGGTTTGATCACTGGGTTGGGAAGATCCCCTGGAGAAGGGAATGGCAACCCACTCCAGTACTCTTTCCTGGAGAATTCCATGGACAGAGGAGCCTGGCGGGCTACAGTCCATGGGATTTCAAAGAGTTGGACATGACTGATCAACTAACACTAGAAGTGGGAATGCTCTCTTCTAACACCACTCCCACCAACCTCCCTCATCTTTCTCACAACCAGTGCCAGCTACTTATCCCCAAGTAACCAAGTAAATGATGGAATTCATTAATTTATTCAGCCAGTTATTTTTGAGAAAGGTACTTTCTGGATGTTCCAAATATAAAACTGAAAAAAAAAAGATACAGACCATCCCTGTTCTCACAGAGCTTAGACCCCATGGATCTTAGATTACAGGAGAGGAATAAAAAATAAAGAAGTAAGATCACCAGCCCAGGCTGGATGCATGAGACAAGTGCTCGGGCCTGGTGCACTGGGAAGACCCAGAGGAATCGGGTGGAGAGGGAGGTGGGAGGGGGGATCGGGATGGGGAATACATGTAAATCCATGGCTGATTCATGTCAATGTATGACAAAAACCACTACAATATTGTGAAGTAATTAGCCTCCAACTAATAAAAATAAATGAAAAAAATAAAAAATAAAAAAAAATAAAGAAGTAAGTGAAATGGCAGCTTTTTTAGAAATGTAAAAGTGCTATTAACAAAAATAAACCAGGGAGGGGGATTATGGAGTGTCAAGAGTGAGGAAGAGTTGCCATAGTCCCAGTATTTATGACAATGCTTGGTACCAAGTTAAGTCTTCAATGAATGCATGCCATTGGTGCATACTAATGATACTTACAGGAACTCTCAGCTTTTATTTTGGATCAGCCCAATACATCTCTCTGTATGTGTATAGGCTTGAGGACTTGCCCTGTTTCTCCTGTTGCCCAATAAAGTAGAAATGGCAGGTGCTAACTTGGAAAACAAAGATCAGCTGTCATTAGACATGCTCCTTAGACTCCTCAGATTGCTCACTGCCTTCTGTTCACAATTCGACTTTGCTTAATATTGGTTTCACTTTTCCCTCACAAGCCTCCTCTTGACTCTCAGTATTTAGTGATGATATTTAAATGCTTGAGTTAACGTTCAATCCCCCCTCAAGGACTCATCTCACTGCCGGAATCAGAGATATCAATTGGGTACTTCCCTGATGGCCCAGTGGCTAAGACTCCATGCTCCCAAAGCAGGGGACCTGAGTTCGATCCCTGGTCAGGGAACTAGATCCCACATGCTGCAACTAAAGATTCCCCCAAGTGGCAACTAAGGCCCAGCACAGCCAAAGATATATACATTTTTTTTTTTTTTTAAGAAATGTCAATTGATGTCTGCTAACCTACATCTTCTTTGGAGGAAATTTTTCCCACCCTCAGACCCCTAGTATCTAAGCCATTACATTATAGGTACATGATCCCTTTTCTTTATTTCTCTTCCCCAATCATACAGGCTTCAGCTACTTAAGCTAAATGGTGAGCACCTGAACTAACCTAAGCCTTTGGCTTGCTGGTGTTGAAAAAGATGAGCTGGGATGACTAAGTTCTCTGCCTCCTAAGTTTGAGTTAAGTCATGCAGAGTGTACCAGCTGGTGATATGAAATGAAGCTGAAAAAAGCCATGAAACAGACTTGGGTTCATGGCAAGCCAAAGGAACATGCAATCCAAAATTATGAGGCAGTATTAATAGAAACTATGAGTAAGCAAAAAGAAAAAAAAAAAGCTTTATAGCAAAACAAGCAAGCCCTTGGAGATGGGTCCACAAAGAGGAGAGAAAGAAAGGCGGCGACTGCGTGTCCTCTACCGTCCCCTAGAGTTGCACCATGAGAACTGTCCCGTTTTGGTTCTAAAGAGAATACTGAATCAATGTACATCATTACAACAAACAATTTTCCCCAAGTCACCTTGAGGAGGTCATTCAGAGAAGTGAAGTCAACAGCCAGACCCTATTGGTCCTGGCAGGCTTCATGCTTCACCCCACCCCGTTTGGCAACTTGACCATTGTTGGAAGAGGTCATAGAAAGCACCCGACCGATGACTGACCTATGAGCTGCACCCCAGTAATCAGGGGCTCCCCGCCCCCACTCCTGTCTGTGGAATGTTCTGTCCAGTATTCCCACAGCCAAAGCTACTCCAAGGACACAGCCTCAAGACAGCAATGTGTTGTTGAGACCATCTGGACTGGGCACATGATGGAACCCTGTTATGATGGGCCTCTGCGCAAACTTTAAGATACTGATGGGTGGGCACAGAGGCTGACTTGTCCTGCAGCTGCTGGAGACACATATCTGTGGTTAGTTCTCTTGCTGTTAAAATGACCACCTATCAATGTGGAGCAGTCTGCTTTTACCTTCAGCCGATCCCTGCCCTCCCTGGCTGGGGCCAGTTTCTGATTTCATGCAGGAAGCTCTCAGGTTGAGAACCAATAATTATGTGGAGGATATTGAAGACAACTGTGTTGGAAACCAGGAGCAGAAGGGAGATCTTTACTGATTCTCACCTCCAGGAGACCAGGAAACAGACCTGTAAACCATCATTTTCAACAAAATCAGATACATGGCAATAGAGCTTCACAAAGTGAGTACTGAGGATGGAAACTCACATCACACAGCCAGGGATCAGCCCACTGTCCCCAAGTTCCTTACTGTCAGTGTATTGGATTTGTCCCTATAGCTAGGCTTCCAGCCTCAGTCTCCCTGTCTTAGTCCTTGGTGTTTGGTCAGAACTCTCCACTAGGAATCACAAGCTGGAATCAAGACTGCCAGGAGAAATATCAACAACCTCAGATATGCAAATGATACCAATACCACTCTAATGGCAGAAAGTAAAGAGAAACTAAAGAGCCTCTTGCTGAGGGTGAAAGAGCAAAGTGAAAAAGCTGGCTTAAAACTCAATATTCAAAAAACTAAGATCATGGCATCAGTCCCATCACTTCATGGCAAAGAGAAGATGGAAAAGTGGAAGCAGTGACAGATTTTATTTTTTTGGGCTCCAAAATCACTGTTGACGGTAACTGCAGCCATGAAATTAAAAGATGTTTGCTCCTTGGCAGGAAAGCTATGATAAACCTAGACAGCATATTAAAAAGCAAAGGCATCATTTTGCTGAAAGAAGTCTGTATAATCAAAGTTATGGATTTTCCAGTAGTCATGTGTGGATGCAAGGGTTGGGCCATAAAGAAGGCTGAGCACCAAAGAATTGATGCTTTCAAATTGTGGTGCTTGAGAAGACTCTTGAGAGTCCCTTGGACTGCAAGGAGATCAAACCAGCCAATCCTACAGGAAATTATTCCTGGATATTCATTGGAAGGACTGAAGCTGAAGCTCCAACACTCTGGCCACCTGATGCGAAGAGCTGATTCATTGGAAGACCCTGATGCTGGGAAAGATTGAAAGCAGGAGGAGAAGAGGGCAGCAGACAAGGAGATGGTTAGATAGCATCACTGACTCAATGGACATGAGTTTGAGCGAACTCGGGGAGGGAGATAGTGAAGGATGGGGAAGCCTGGCATGCTGCAGTTCATGGGGTTGCAAGGAGTCGGACGTGACCTAGAGACTGAACAAAAACAATGCCATGCTAAGGAGCATGGGCTTTATGAAATAGGTAAAATGAATGGCCACTGAAAAGCTTTAAGCATATATTTGGACTTTGTGATCCTAAGGTAGTTCCACTGTGTACACATATCCTCTCTCAGTTATTGAATGAAACACTAATTTTCCAGACGTGATTAAGGTCCCAAGTCATTTGACTTGAAGATAAAGAGATTATCCTAGGTGAGCCTGACCTAGTCAGTTCAGTTCAGTTCCGTTCAGTCGCTCAGTCGTGTCTGACTCTTTGCGACCCCATCAGGTAAGCCCTTAAGACGGACTGAGCTCATCAGAGCAACAGAGATTCAAAGCAGGAGATAAATTCGACATGACGGATATTCTCCACTGCTGGAGGGGCCATGTGAGAAGGAGTGGGAACGGTGCACAGTAGTTGAGAGTGGTCCCTGACTTGGCAGGCAGCAGGCACACGGGAATTTCAGTCCTGCAACAGAAAGGAACTGAAATCTATCAGCCACCTGAAGGGGCTTGGAACGGGATCTTGAGTTCCTGCTGAAAACACAGTCAACCAACCCCTTGATTTCAGCCCGGTGAGGTATGGAGCAGAGAATCCAGCTACCCTATCCCTCCAGCAATGTGAGGTCACAGAGGGCATGGTTTTACAGCACCCCATCCCTGGAGATTTGCTCTGCAGCAGCGGAAAACCAACACAGGCTTCTGCTGGACTGTGCGGGAAACAGTTTCGTGAGGATTAAGACCAGAGACGGGGAGGTAGGGAGGGGGTTGCCGCAGTTATGCAGACGTGGGCTGAGTGCCCAGAACCACAAGGAGGCCTTCCCTGCCGAGTTCAGCTCACCACTACCTCTAAACTTGGTGCTGTAAAACACCCAGCCACTTGGGAGGCGGTTACTTTCCACGGCTGGCTGGCTCCCCCAGCTTCTCCTTTTCCCTGCCAATATGGGGTATAGGGTCCCCACCAGTTTCCTGTTGGAGCCCTTCCGAGTTGTGAAAATTAGTCATACTTCTTACCAGTAGCTCCCTTCTGGAGGCAGAGATATACAGCAGCAGTTCTCAACCCTGACAGCTTATGGCAATGATCTAAGGAGCTTTTAAAAATAATGATAGCCAGTGTAGCCCTTCAGAGCCTCTCATTTTACTGTCTGTTTTTTTTTTTTGCTTTTTTTCTTAACTTTTCCAGTGATTCTAATGCACAGTCATGGTTGAAAACAGCTGAAATAAAACAGACCTCCATCTGAAAGTGTAGGACTTAAAGAATAATAATAAAATATCATCCTCTCCTCTGTCTCTATAATAGCATGATAAACTCTGCTTCCTCCTCTTCCTTCTTTGTTCAGCTCTACCAATAAGGAAGCTATCCTCCTCCTCATCATCATAAAAGCAATGATGATGATGTGAAGTTTGATTTGTTAATTTAACACTTTATTATGTAAATAATTTCAGGTAGTTAATGAGGAAACAAGGGCTTCCCACGTGGCTTAGAGGTAAAGAATCTGCCTGCAACGCCGGAGACGCAGGAGACATGGGTTCAATCCCTGGGTGGGGAAGATCCCCTGGAGGAGGAAATGGCAACCCACTCCAGTATTCTTGCCTGGGAAATCCCATGGACTGAGGAGCCTGGTGGGCTACAGTCCATGGGATCGCAAAGAGTTAGACACAACTGAATGACTGAGCACACAACATGAGGAAACAAAGGCTTAAAAAACTTAAACAAACTGCTTTAAAATTATAGTTATCATGGGCTCCACACAACCTCAAACCCAACTCCATGTCCCAAAGCCTTTGTTTTCCACAAAAACACTATTCCATAAGAATTGTAAAGAACACATTTACCACTCTTTACATCAGCCACCATCCGCGGATCACTCCCTATGTTCTAGACCATCAAGTATGTTTCTGATTTCATTTGATCCTTATACTGATGCTATATGGTGGGAATAAATGCCTCCACGGTGATAAAACTAAGGTTCAGAATGGTTAAAGAACTAGCCCAGGTTCAGACAACAAACAAGAGATGAATTTAGAAGCAGTACCAATCTTCTGATTCCAAGTCCAGTATTTTCAACTGTACTCACTTGGTCCTAAGTGACAGAAGCCTCTGGCAAAGGAAGAATATCCTTGAAAAATATTGGAAAACTTGAGTCTGAATAAAGTAAAAAAAAGCCAAGCCCAGGGCTTCCCTGGTGGCTCAGGGGTAAAGAATCCACCAACCAATGCAAGAGATGTGGGTTCAAAGCCTGGTCTGGGGAGACCCCCCATGCCTCAGAGCAGCTAAGCCCACGTGCCACAACAAGAGAAGCCATTGCAATGGGAGGCCCGTGCTCCCAAACGCTCGCACGGCAGCAAAGACCCAGCGCCACCAAAAATAAAAAAATAGGTAAATAAAATTATAAAAACCCCAAACGATCACTGCTCTTCCCGCAGGTTTCTCTTCCACCACTTGGAGTACTCACATAAAGTCTTCAAACAATTCCAAGCCCTCATCTGCCACCTTAACAAGTAGGGGCAGACTGCCCTTGACGACGATTCTTGCTAATGGCAATACTGCAGTTCTTCCCAGAGCAGCGATCCTGACCAGAGACCCACACGAAAATACAGACACACATTTCCACCTGTGTGAATACGAGGGACAAACACAAGACATCACGTCCCAGAAAATTCATCGTGATTATTCTGGGAGGTAAGTGACCTTTTTAAATCTTCTTCTTTCTTATTGCCTATTTCTTTTTTCTAATTTTATGCAATAACCAAGGTTAATGAATGATGTGAAGAGAGAAGATAATGGTCTCAGAAATTCCTTTTCTCCCCCTGCCTTTTCAACCCCACTGTTATGTGTCAGTATCCAAACCCTCTCCTCCAAAGTTTGCTTCATGTTGGGCCCAAATAAACTCCCTCCTTACTATTGCTGTATTCATTCATTCACGCAGTTACACACTTCTACTGAGAGCCTGTGGGCTTCCAGGCGGTGCCAGTGGTAAAGATCCCGCCTGCCAATGCAGGAGATGTAAGAGATGCAGTTTTGGCCCCTGGGTCAGGAATATCTCCTGGAGGAAGACATGGCAACCCACTCCAGTATTCTTGCCTGGAGAATTCCATGGACAGAAAGCCTTGCAGGCTGCAGTCCCTGGGGTCACAGAGTGGACATGACTGAAGCCGCTTAGCACGCATGCACTGAATGCCTTAAATGCTCCTGGCAATAGATAAGTAATATTCTCTCTCTGTCTTCAGGAAATTCGCATCTAAGGTACAAAAGGAATTCACGGGCTTTTTCATACACCTGAAGCATTACAATGTAAGGAAGAAGCAACTCCATTCTCTACTTTTCCTCTTCAGGATCATATCTTCCTGGCTCCACATACCTTAGCCTGAAAGAGTCTATACCTGGCAGCTGCTACATTATGGGAAAGAGGCAAATCTGTCTACAGACGGCATGTAATATTTATGGAAAGAAATAAACATAAGGTCAGCGGTGGGAGACTAGACTTAGATTTGTGGGCTTTAAGTAGGGTGACCTTCACATTTATTGCTCAAGCCTTTTAGATACTTTCGAGAATGAAAAGAGGTGGCATTAATCATTATCCTAAGACAATAGACATAAACCCTAAACCTCCCCCCAAAACAGAGACCTATGTTCACTCTCATAAGGGATTAAGGAAGGGAGTCATGACTTTTTTCTATTGAGATGACTTCTGAGAAAGTCAAGGGTATCTACTTAGATCTGTCTTGGTCGGTTTCGCAACAAGGCTGAAATAATTTCCACACGTGTGGTTTGCACCATTCCACATATGGACCAACCATCGATCTATGTGATGAATTTGCCACAATGACACCAAGACGTTTCCACCGGCTCTGCCTGTCAGTTTCTCACCGGCATGCGTGCCTGCCAGGTCACTCTAGTCGTGTCCGACTCTGCGACCCCATGGACTGTAGCCCGCCAGGCTCCTCTGTCCATGGGGTTCTCCAGGCAAGAAAGTTGGAGTGGGTTGCCATGCCCTCCTCCAGGGAATCTTCCCCACCCAGGGATCGAACCTGCATCTCTTGGGTCTCCTGCATTGGGTAGGCGGGTTCTTCACCACTAGTACCACCTGGGAAGCCCCTTCTCATGTTGGCCCAGAGGTTTGTGCCTCTGAGTCCTTTTTCTCTGCAGTTTCCCATAGTACAGCTGTTGGGCTTCCCTCAGCCTCTACCATGTGATGGCAGAGGCAGGCCTAGCCGCAGCTGCAGAAACATAGGTAAAGCGCTCCCTGGAGCTGCCTGGTGGGGAAAGAGTAGTGGCTCAGGCTTCGCTGCTGCTCTGGATCCCTCCTGGTTGCTACGGAAAATGATTTAGGGGCATAATGAGGGCGCCCTGTCGTGTTTACCGCGTGCAGGCTTCTTCGGGGCAGAATTTCGCTCAGCAGATGAACATAGACAGATGCACGTTTCCTCCTCCGATGAAATATTAAACATGACAGGTGCGTTACCCATCAGGAAAGCAGCATACAAAACGCTTGTGTAACCCATGAGGTCCTCCCCTCTCCGCCTCCCCTGCTTGGCTGGGCTCTGGGAGGTGATATTCCTCCTGCAACACTGTTCAGGTATTCAATTCCAAAAGTTACGGCCGGCGGTATCCTTGGGAAGATAATTTAAAGGCTTTTGGCTTTAAATTAAGAATCCATTAAGATAATAAAATGTTTTCTTCGAGTTTATTGTTATTCTGCCTAAGGGATCCGCGGGGGAACACAGGATAAAAACTATGAGGAGAAAGATTCCCGTCACTATGGAAACAGATTCATTTATTTTTATGGGCTGATTTCTAATTCCTCTCCCTCGGCAAAGCTCCCACTAACTTCTGATGCTAGGAGATTATGCTCACTCTGAGGACATTTTGCTGCTTCGGGTGGTATTTCTTCTTTATTTGGGGAGGTGGGGTGTAGAGAAGAGGGGCTTGATAAAGAGCCAAAATGCATAAAAATATCTTTCCAAAGGGTTGACTCCAAGCAGAATAGTCAACTGATTGGACTGAGGAGGCTGTATTCAGAATTCACAATGAGTAGATGGAAATACAGCCCCCTAACAGGGACCAGCTTGACATCAGTTCTTAAAAATGCAGAGCACACACACACACACACACACACACAGAGGGGGGTTCAAGAAGCATACCTCCTGCATGAAATTCTATCTACTGGCTGTGTTCAGTCTGGAACTTATTGATATATCATAACTATGTATAGATCTCATCACAATGGGTAGCATTCTTAAGAAACCCCAATTTGTTTCATATCAATTAATGTTAACTTCTTGGGCCTCACTATTGGCAGAGGTGAGGTCCTTTAATAGAATGCTGATTCTATGTCTTATGAGTTATTCTCTGTCCCCCTCTTAGTAAAATGGCAAAGGGGATAAACAGCAACTTCCAGGAACAAAGGAGTATTATGACTGATATTTGCGATTATGCTGAACTCTCAGGCTGAAAAACATTGGGGATATAAATAGTATGCTATGATTTCACTCAATCTGCTCTCAGAGATCCCGTATTCTTGTTTATTTGCTTGCCTGGTCATTCAAAGTGCTGTGAGATCCCACACACTGGGAGGATGGTCAATCACAGATCTTTGTATTAGAAGCTGTTCAAGTCCTGAAAGGCAGACAGGAATAGTACATGCAGAACTGGTGGAAAGATCAGTGGGGCAATTCACCTATCAAGTCTGACTATACATTTACCACTCCCTTCTCAGGCCACTCAGAAGTGAACCATCAGCCCTGGAAAGCCACTGGAACTGAGCCAGAAAAATCATGATTCAGCAAGTGGGGGTTCAGGTAAAGTTCGATGCAGCGTGGGTGTGGGTGTGGGTGTGGGTGTATAAAGGTGTGGGTGTACTGACAGCTTCCCTGGGGTGTGGCAAAACGTTCCCTATGTACTATTTTAAGAACTTGTTCTAAAATGTCTGAATGCCATGGTTTCAAATGGCCAGAGCTTTGACACCAGGAGACACCTGGATGTTTGGACTGGTTTCTTCATCATTATGTTTGACACATGTGGCGTTCATTCTCTGCTTATTTCAGTGCAAATCTGCAAACAGTCCTTCGGGGGCTGTTTATCCCATTTACCTGCCTCCCATCCAGGGAACTCTAAATGATACTGAAAGCAGGATGCAGAGCTGAGTAAAAATATGTATAAAAGGAGATCAAATAAGTGAACCTGGGACGGGAGAGTACATGACGTAATATTCTATATTCCAAGGGCCAATTTTCTAGAGCAGGGGTGGGGGAAGGGGATGTGTATTAAAAGGTTTTGGTGAAAACACTGGTACCACTCTGAATTAGAAGAAAGCTTAGATATATAAGAGAATAGAAATATGGCACAACGACACTAACATCTTCATTTCATGTCAATAACCATATACTGAACAATATATGTGAGGTGCCATGCAGAAGGGCCTTGCTTACAATGACTCTATAGTCTAGTGGAGGATGGGAATGTAAGAACAATGACTCATTGGAAAGAGGAAGGGGGACGGAGGTGCCTAAGGTGATGCTAAGATTCTTACTTGAGGGACTAGCAAGAAATACAGGAGGATGAGCAATTAAATATTTTTCCAATTACTATAAAAACAATATATGCTCTGTTTTCCTGGGCATTGCCCCACCCAGGGAAACAATCCTAACAGTCTGCCGAATGTCTATTGCTTACCTCATATCCATTCAAGCACAAAGAGACACGTGTACACATATGCTTTTCTAGATTGACTTTATACAATAATTAGATAATACTGTCTGATATACTAGATACTACTGTACATATTACTTTCCGAGTTGCTTTTTGACTTCAGAATACGCCATGGACTTCTTTTCACATCAAATAGCTAAATAATGGCTATAATTCGCTGTCATCTATTCTCCCCCGATGGGCATTCTGTTTGTTTCAAGTTCTCACCATGACACAAAATAAACATCCTTACTTATATATGCTCATACAGAGATGTGCTTTGACTTCAATAAGAGAAACATAAGTGAGATTGCTGGGTTAAAGAATATACATACTTTTCATTGTCACTGAGTCTTCCAGATTTCTTGTCAAAGATGGTGAAGCAATTTTTGATCCACCAACAATAAAAGGAAATTCTTAGTGATGATGAGCAATTGTGAGGGGTGGGGGCCTGGGTGGTCCAGGGGAAAGAAGGGACTATAGTTTAGCTTGACTGTTGACTAATTAAGTCTAAAATGCCTACTTGATGTTTGCCTGGTGGTACCCAGCAGGCAGTGAGACGCTGAGCGCGGACAGGGAAGGATCTCAGTGTGAGCGAGGACGCGGGAATGGATGGAATCATTCTGGGGAAGACTGCGGAGCAGCAGGGGTGGGGTGGGGGTGGGGGGTTGACTACAGATCCTGAGGCAGTTCCCTCACCACAGCACTGAGTGGAAAAAATCAGGAATTAGTGAAGGACGCTAAGGATATGTCAAGCAGGAGCAGAGAAGCCAAGAGAGTGCAGGTTAAGGGAAATAAGAGGAAGAGACTGTTTTAAGAAGCAGGGTGTGGACTATGGCACTAAAGGCTGGATGAGACCTTTCATCAAGTGACCTGGACATTTTCTTTCTTTTTTTAAAAAATATCTGTTTATTGCGGTAAAAGTCACATAATATAAAATGTACCATTTTGACCATATTTTGCTATACAGGTCAGTGGCACGAAGTGCATTCACACTGTTGTGCAGCTCTCACCATCATCCATCTCCTGGGTGTTTCACTTTCCTAAACTGACACTCTGTCCCCATTGTACACCAACCCCCCATTCTCCTTTCCCATCCCACCCCGCCTCCCACCCCTGGGTGCTCTGTTGCTCAGGCATGTCTGACTCTTTGCAACCCCACAGACTATAGCCTGCTGGATTTCTTCAGTCCATGGGATTTCCCAGGCAAGAATACCGCAGTGGGTTGCCATTTCCTTCTCCAGGAGATCTTCCCGACCCAGGGATCAAACACACAAACACGTGTCTCTTGCATCTCCTGCATTGGCAGGCAGATTCTTTACCACCAAGCCACTGGGAAGCCCTCCTGCCCATGGCATTTACCAATGTACTTCTGACTCTATGAATCTGACGATTCTAGGTACTGCATATAAGTGGAATCAAACAGTATTTGTCTGCACCTAATGTCTGTATGCATGCCAAGTCACTCAGTCATGTCCGACTCTTTGCGACCCTATGGACTGTAGTCTGCCAGGCTCTTCTGTCCATGGGATTCTCCAGGCAAGAATACTGGAATGGGTTGCCATGTCTTCTCCAGGGGATCTTCCTAACCCAGGGATCAAATCTGCATCTCTTATGTTTCTGCATTGGCACACAGGTTCTTTACCACAAGCACCACCTGGGAAGCCCCACACCTAATGTCTACTGTAATACATTTTTGTGAACATTCTCTTCTGATACCTTATGGTTGGGGCTACAGAAATGGGAGTTCCAACTTCCTAGTTTCCTTAAAAAAAAAAAAACTCATCTGCGTCAACTTTAAGGAACAGAGTAATGCATATATATTAAATATCCTTCATTCTAAAACCATTGTAGGGCATCGCCACTATTGGCCGAGCTGCCGAGTTGGAAAATGGATGTGTTTGATCTTGATTCCCCTCCCTCTGCACTCCTTGGGAAAGAAGGGCTGGCAATCACAGGATAAAAGGCCCTAAATCATTCCCTGAGCAGAAAAACAGCCTCTCAACTATCAAAAGCTGACCAAGTCAGCGCTAACAGACACAAGCTATGAGGCCGAAACCTTCCTCTCATCAGTTTCTCTCTCTGGACCCTGGAAACACAGTGCTCTCCTGCCTGTCATCCATGGTTGTCCTGGTGACAAGCTCTCCGTGTGTCTGTGCAGCACGTAGTGTAATTATTCAGGTCACACACCTCCTGGGATGGTCCCGTGTTCGCAGGGGGGAATCTAGGACAGAAAGGGACTCGACAGAAATGGACCCACTTATGTACACACGGAGCTATCTGACCAGTTATTTGGGGACAGCTAGGCTAACGGGCCTGACTTTCATGGCTCTATCTGACTCTGGGAATCCCAGAGCCTTTTATACAAAAGTAGGTAAAATAAACAGTGAACAAAAAGAAAAAGCCTCCTAAACTCTTCCCTAAAAGCAAAGTTTGTTGACTGGATCCTTATGGAAACTAAAGTTAAAGGAATAGGAGTTGGCAGAATTTAGATAAAGGGCCCTGGGGGCTCAAACGGTAAAGAATCTGCTTGCATACGTGGGAGAACCGGGTTTGATCCCTGGGTTGGGAAGATCCCCTGGAGAAGGGAATGGCAACCCACTCCAGTATTCTTGCCTGGAGAATCCTATGGACAGAGGAGTCTGGCGGGCTACAATGCATGGGGTCACGGTGTTGGACATGATTGAAACAACTGAGCATGTCACCTCCACTCACTCATTTCCTGTATTAAGTGATGACTGAGCCCATTCAGGGAGCCGCCTATGTGAGGGACTCCAGACAAGAGCAGCCCTCTCATGATACAAGAAGCCCAATCTGTGCTGGTGCCATGAAAATGCGTGCAAAGGAAAGCGAGCTTTTCACCTCTGACCTCATGGAGTCAGGTGACGCCAAGGTATCACATGCCGCTCTAGACAGGTTTTCAGGAGGACACGGTGTTTGCACAACAGTGATAAAGGCTCCCCTGGGAATTGCAAATTTGATTCGACTTACAGCAGTCATGCTTGCCTCTGGAGACTGGGAGGATTTGAGCTACAGGAAAAAATAAAAAATAAAAAGCCATGCATCTCTTTGCAGGGCCTGGAAATGAGTGTGAATT
Source organism: Dama dama (assembly GCF_033118175.1). Taxonomy (NCBI): domain Eukaryota; kingdom Metazoa; phylum Chordata; class Mammalia; order Artiodactyla; family Cervidae; genus Dama; species Dama dama. Next base: position 20,274,675 of record NC_083686.1, on the reverse strand, counting down.
GACAGAATGAATCCACTCTGGAGACTGGCAGGTGGACGATAATTACAGCTAGGTGGCCAGAGCTGGTCGAGCCCCGAGGAGGAAATATCATTTGATTATGTTCAGGAGGATCTGTTTATGGTCAGGTTTCCTGGCTGAGTCAGACTGAACACGGTTCCAGGTTTAAAAAACAAACTTTGCATAAGAATAAACAAAGTTAGGAAAATTCTTTGATCTGGAGCATTATCCATCCTTTCTGCTAAATGAAGAGTGGTCTGCAAGGAAAAGAAAGACTTCTCATTTCTATCACAGATCACTTCCGCCTGCAGCTTGGCAGAGGTTTTATCCCAGCTTTTGGCATAGAAAGGCCAGATTTCCTCGTCTTCACACACCCACCCCTGTCACGCCTGAGTCTCCCTTTGCTCATTCTTTTTTGGGCAGGTGCTCACCCCAGGTGACAGAGGACACTGTCTCTGCAAAGAATGAGGAAGCGAAAGTGCCATGGGAGGAGGTGCTGGTGCGTAAGGAGAGAGGTGATGCTTTTGCTTGAGGCCACTGGCAACTCGTCAGACTGTATTCAGACAGACCTGAGTTCAAATTCCTTCTCAGCCACTTGACAAGGTACATGACCTTGAGTGAATTACATAACCTTGTGTAAAATGGGGGAAACCATACCCAAGTCTTAGGATTGTGGCAAACATTCACGAGAAAAGGAAAGAAAGAAATGAAGCCACATATACGTGTCTAATGCCCTTAGCACACAGTAGGTACCATCGCCAGGTCATAATTATGTTGTGGATCTATATAATCCTATAAAAATGTGCCTGAGTTGCTGACTTCTGAGTAATGAACTGGTTTTCTTTCATGTTAAATGCCAACAGCATTATTCAAGAATTGTTTCTTCTCTGTTGTTTTCCTCATGAAACCAGAGCTTTTTTTCCCTATCAAGTCACGGAGCTTTTGGGGGGGGGGTAGCTATCCCACTGGATCCAGTTTGGGTCTTACTTTAATTGCAACAAGTTTAGAGGATGGGCTTCTCTAGTGGTCCCATGGTTAAGAATCCACCTGCCAATGCAGGGGATGCGGGTTCAGTCCCTACTCCGCGAAGATTCCACACGCGGAGGGGCAATGAAGCCCATGTACCACAGCTGCTGAGCCAGAGCTCTAGAGCCCATGCTCTGCAACGAGAAACCATTGCAAAAAAAAAAAAAAAACAGAGAGAGAGAGAGAAACCACTGCAGGGAGAAACTCACACACCAAAACTAGAGAGTAGCCCCCTACTCTCCACAACCAGAGAAAGCCCATGTGCAGCAATGAAGACCCAGCACAGCCCAAAATAGATGAGTAAAGAAATTAATAAATATTAAAAAAAATAAGTTGAGAGGAAATCAGTGGATCTGGAAGCCATTTCTACTTCCTTACGTGGCCCAGGAAGTCCACATTATGGCACTTTGTCCCATTTGTGCCATAGGTCCTGCTATAGGACCACAGATTCTGGGCCACCTCTCTCATGAAGACCCTTGTCTCCATAGCCATCAGCGCAAGTCTCCCCAACTGAGCTCTGCTCATGCTCCCCACTTAGAGCTGGCCTGGGAGCGAGTCCCCATCATGAAGGTGAGATGTGATCAGTGGGCTGGAGTTAGGGGGTCATGCCCACCAGAACCACTCTTTAAGCACTAGAGGGGTGAACCCACTGCACATCCCACAAACGTCTGTGTGGCACCCGGTCTGTGCCAAGGCCGAGCAAGGCTTCAAGGACAGCATCAAACAAACCATAAGTCCTTTAGAGGCTAGAGAGGTGTGTGGATATGTGAACTGCAACTATAGCAAGGTCATCATTACCCACAATTGGGGAAATCGAGGGTGCACACAGATGAGGTCCCCTAACCCAAAGTGGGGAAAGTCACGAAGGCTTCCTAAGAAAGTGAGACCGGGAACTGGCAGTCAGCTGGGCAAAGGAGGCTGGGGTAAGGATGAGGAAGGAGGAAGTTTCCTCGCAGAGAGGGCAACATGTAGAGAGGGGGAGCCAGTGGGGAGCCAAGGCAGGGCCTGTCGCTGAGAGACCAGGGCTGGGGAAGCCCATAGCAGAGCAGGTCCTGGGACACAGCTTTGTGAGTGTCCAGGCAAGGGAACAAATTCCAACTCTGAAAACTGCTCTGTTCTCTTTGTATGACTGTAAGCAAATTCTTTAAACCCTCAAAATCTTTCCGTGAAGGATATTATAAGTTCATCCTCTTGGGATTACTGCAGTAACAAAATAAAATAGTGTATGAAATAGTATCCAGCATCTTCCCTGATATCAAGAAAGCACTGAGTAAATGCTAGTCGTTGTTAACATCCTGCTTTAGATGGCAGGAATGAGCCATGGAGGGAAGATGGTTTAGCGGAGTCTAGATCACAGGGGATGCGGGAAGGGGAAAAAGACTGCGGATCCAAGTGATGCTGTAACTGCATCAGATGGGTAGTTGTCAGCCCCGGATGTGGAGACAAGAATGCATCAATCCACTCAAAAGCAGAGAGATGACACTCAGGCTCAAGTGAGTGGATCAGCTTCTGAGTGTGGGGAAGGGGGAAGCTCTGTTTACCTTCTGGGCAGGGTGGGGGGTACGGAATTCTTTGTTGTGCCGGACTGTCCTCCACACAGCTAGACAGATGTCTAGCATCTCTTGCCTGATCCATTCCATTCCAGTAGTCCCCTCAGCCTCCATGACAATATTTTCTAAACACCCTAGGGTAGATGTTTCTAAACATCTAGGTTAGATGTCCACCACTGGCAACCAGCTCTTTAACTATGATGATCTTGAACTTGAAAGCATCTCAACCAAGGAAGATTGAAATATCTTAACCTAGAAAAGGTCTAGGTTAGATATAGAAAAGGGATCTAGAATTCCAAAGTTAACAGGCTCAACTGAATGTAAGTGCTTCAGAAGACAACATGTTACAAATTAAACTGATAAATACATAGTTCTTCAAAGGAAAATCCAAATTAAATAAATGATATCCATGCTACTTGTACCTTTCTATCCTCACTTCACCTACAAAGAAGAAATAAGCTAAGTAAGGGTAGTAAGTTCTCCTTCCTAGTGCAGAGTAGACCAATCCTACGTGCCTGGTGAGCACCAACAAAGAACAAAGCAGAAGCTGGCATAAATTATGTGACTGAAATAATTGTCTCTCTTTCAGAATTGTCAACAAATTCATTTCTCAGGCTATTTGAAAGGGTTATCCAGGCACTAGCTTCAGAGAAAACAAAACCAAGCATTCATTCCTTACATTATCTCACAAAAATGACTCAAGGCTGATCAGATATTGTCTTGTCTACTATTCCTGGGTGCATGAAACTTGTTGCTCAGTCATGTTCGAATCTTTGCCACCCCATGGACTGTAGCCCACCAGGCTTCTTTGTCCATGGGGTTCTCCAGGCAAGATTACTGGAGTGGGTTACCATGCCCTCCTCCAGGGGATCTTCCTGATGCAGGGATCGAGCCTGGGTCTCCTGTATTGCAGGCGGGTTCTTTACCAGGAGCTACCAGGAAAGCCCCTGCATTACACTTAGGGTGAGATAAAACACCCTAGCATGTGTCACTGAGGAGATAATCCCGAAGAGTCTAGGCCAGGGGAAAGACTGGTAGATACCAAGTTCCATTCCAAGATCACTTTCTACCCTCCATCCTGGGTCCAAATCACCTTTTGTTGTGTTAGTCTGGCGTCTCGAGACCACAACTGGGACAGCTTGAAGACTTAGACATCATCTGTGCCCTTGTGGGTATGGATTAACTCTCAAGGCCTGCTGGGGCTTCCCTGGTGGCTCAGAGGGTGAAGAATCCACCTGCAATGCAGGAGACCCGGGTTCGATCCTTGGGTTGGGAAAATTCCCCAGAGGAGGGCATGGCAACCCACTCCAGTATTCTTGTTGGAGAATCCCCATGAACAGAGGAGCCTGGAGGCTACAGTCTATGGGGTGGCAAAGAGTCGGACACAGCTGAGCAGCTAAGCACACGGCACACAAGGCCTGCTGCCACCGTCCGCCTCTCACGGACTCCGCAGGCAGAACTGCCCCTGGGAGGCTGCCCCACATGCTGCCTTCCCGTCAGTAGAGCACAGCTCTGCCCCGCCAGCCTGGCCGCCCCTTTTCAGCTCTGTTCCCCACCCTTTGGCTGAACCGATGAGGACAAGACCCAGAGGGAAGACAGTCAGTCCTTCTGTCCCTGAACTGCTAGCCATGTGAGCTCTGCTGTTAACCAAGGTTGCTGTGTTTTACCTTCAGGGCAGAGAAACAATGCACATTTTCAGAAAGGATTTTCGAGATATTTGGGATAAACAAGACTGCCAGAGGTCTACTGAAAATCCACAGTGATGAACAAAAAGAGAGAATTAAGCATGGTTCCCTGGCCACAGAACCTACTGCTGGTCCAGCTGGGTTAAGCATTAAAGAAAGAATGCCGAGAGAGAGATGTTTAGGAAAACGTGTGACAGTAAGCATGTGTGCACCACGCCTGTGAGCTCAAGCCAAATCTCCATGCTTTTTTCTTTTTTGGAAAATTGAAAAAAAAAAAAAAAAGTCCTGGTAATAATTTTCTCACTAATTTTTTTTTTAGAGTTTTATAGTTTTTAATACACAAAATTATCATCTGATCCACACAAAACCACAACAGAGAGTACATAAGAGACATCATCAAATGCCTTACAGAATATACAGCCATTGAAGTGAAGTGAAGTCAGTCGTGTCTGACTCTGCGACCCCATGGACTGTAGCCTACAGGCTCCTCTGTCCATGGGATTTTCCAGGCCAGAATACTGGAGTGGGTTGCCATTGCCTTCTCCATTTTCTCACTAATTTTTATGTGACATATAGAATAAAGTCTAAATTAGATCAAATGTTTAAAAGGTCTGGTAGATCATTTAAAATGTTTCAATGGCCTAAATCTAACAAAGGAGAGTCATAGCAGCAAGTCCTATAATATTTCTCAAACTTGGATTATTTTCTCATCCAAAAGATAAGGCAGCCTAAGACTAGACATACACATTTTTGACAAGGGTGCCAAAACAATGTCATAGGGAAAGAATGGTCTTTTCTTTTCAACAAAGGGTGCATATCCATTTGCAAAAGCATGAAGCTGGACTCCTTTCTCGCACTATAGATAAAAATTAACTCTAAGTGGATCACAGACCTAACTGTAAAAACTGAAACTATTAGAACTCTTAGAAGAAGCACAGGTGTTAATCTTCATGACCTTGGGTTAAGCAAGATAACATATCCGAAGAAGAAAAGTAAAAATAGGTAAACTGAAAAATTTTGTGCTTCAAATGATACCATCAGGAAAAGTGAAAAAATGAGCCACAGAATGGGAGAAAATATTTGCCTATTATACCTGCAATAAGGAATTTGTATCCAGAATATATAAAGAACTTGAACAACTCAACACTAAAGAGACAAATAACCCAATTTAAAAACAGGCATGGGGTTTAAATACCAGTCAGTTCTCCAGAGAAGATTTACAAATGGTTGATAAAGACATGAAAAGATGCTCAATATTCTAGCTATTAGAAAAATATTAGGTTGGTGCAAAATATTAATACCTAATATGATACCACTTCACATCCACTAGCAAGGCTATAACAAAAAAAAATCACAAATAATAAGTACTGGTAAGGATATGGGGAAACTGAGAGCCTTATACAGTGATGGTAGTGATGTAAAACAATACAAGTGCTGTGGAAAACAAAACGTTAAACAGAGTTACCACATGATCTAGCAATTCCACTCCTAGGTATAGACCCAAGATAAATGAAAACATATATTCCACACAAAAATTTGTACACAAGTACCCATAGCAGCATTATTCATAGAAGTCCCAAAGTAACAACCCACGTGTCCATCCACTGAGAAATGGATAAATAAAATGAAGCACATTCATTCAATGGACTACTATTACGCGACCAATGGGGCTTCCCTGGTGGCTCAGATGATAACGAATCTGCCTGCAATGCAGGAGACCTGGGTTCAATCCCTGGGGCGGGAAGATACCCTGAAGAAGGGAATGGTTATCCACTCCAGAATTCTTGCTTGGAGAAGTCCATGGACAGAGGAACCCGAAGGTTACAGTCCATGGGGCCACAAAGAGTCGGACATGACTAAGCAACTAACACACATAGAAAGGAAGTAAGTTCTGATCTCACAAATGGGAAAAATTTAAGTTTAGAGAGAATGCATCCTTTATCCAAAGTCATTCCATCTTCAAGGGGCTAAGCTAGCTTTAGATCAGTGGTCTATTTCCAATGTAGGATACTCTTAATCAGTCAGCTTTCTTATTCCCTATTGGAAAGATACCATTGATTGCACTTACTAAACTTGCCCTATGCCAGGTACTTGACATACGTTATCTCACTGCTCTTCACCATGCCTCTGCTGGGTAAGTACTATTCCTATCTCTAAAGCAGAGAAATGATCCAAAGGAGGAGTTAAAGGCTTTGCCCAGGTCATAATGCTAGCAATTGGGCAGAGCTTCAATTTGAATCTGGGTCTAGAATCACCATTTTTTTATTGCTAAATATTGCTATCCCTGTCATCAGGTTTCTGAGATAACTCTTTAATGTGTCTTTGAGGTCTACCCTGTGCCTTCCTTCCCCATAGGCACAATGCTGACCTGATGCTCAGATAGATATTCACTCCAGGATTTCTCCATGAATTTTGGTACACTAGAGTCACTGCAAAATGGCTTTGCAAAATCCTGCTGCTCAAGACATGTTCCACATCTATTAAGTCAGAATTCCTGGGCATCAGATCCAGACACCAATATTTTAAAAATCTCCCTAGGTGATTCCAGTGTGCAGTCAAGATGGAGAGGCACTGAAACAAACCAAGAGATCTGCAGCTGAAGCCCACCTCCATATTGATAGGCTAATCTATGTTTTGTCCTGAATCTCTATCACCTCTGTTCCCATAGTCCTACTTACTGGCTCAGGGCGAATGCCTTCTCCTCTCTCCTCTGATAAATCAAGTCCTCATTTCCACCCACTCCAGGAAGACTTCCCTGAATACGCTGACCTCTGAATAACCTTGAAAGAAATATGCACTTAACCTCCAGAGAATTGAGTTGAGAACAACATAACACAATACTCTTCTTGCTCTCTAACTACTTTACAGGTAAGTGTCTATAGTCATTCCCATTGTGTAAAATACTAGTGCCAAGAACTTTCCGTGTATACTTTTTTATTCCACACATGTTCCCTTTTCTGCTTTCTCAGTACCCTGCATCTTTGAAGACCTAACTAGTGTGTTTATTCCCACCCTCTAAAGTCTTCTCTACCCACCCTGGTCCTATTGCCCCAACTTTAGAGTCACTGTTCATCTTTCCATCAACAGACCTGCCATTTTCACTCCTCCATGCTCTGGCCTCTGCCCACAATTTCTTACTCTCCAATCCAACAAAATTCTACTTTATTCATTTTGAAGGTTTCCTTCCCTTTCAACCTGTCTAGGAGTCTTGCCTTGTCAGACAGAACTAACAATACCTTATGTATTGGTGCTTTACAACATTGTTCCTGTGGCACTTCACTTACACCAGTCATTGGCACTGATCACAGTGTATTATAGTTCATAGGCTGCTGAAGATTTTAAATAAGAAAGCATGGCAAATGTGCATGTCTCAAAAGCTGGATGGTTCCAGCATAAAGCCAAACTTCTGATGCTGTATTTTCCTTATGAGCCTGACAACAAACTTCTGTTGACTTGAAAGACTATTTCCAAGGCCCAACTGGGGTGGCCGTTGGAAGGTCCTGGCCCAGAACACCTGGTATTTTGTGCGCACGTTCCATGTGTAGGTGTAAGCTGGCTTTCTTTCAATAGAAGCTGCAAAGAAAGGAAGTGTGGGAAGGCCAGATGTCCAAGATGTGTCCTTCTATTTGAAGACCAGCACTGATCAGAGATAAAGAGACCTTTGCACAGACAGAGGGGAGCATGCTTGAAAGCACAATGCCTTAAACAGGCCCACGTAGTTTCTTTTTTTTCAACATTCAGATTCAAATAATCTTGCAATAGTCCATTTAAAAAAGTCACTAAGAGAAGCTGTGACAAATATGAATTCCAGACCCAGGACGGTCTTATAATAAGGGACCCCAGACCCTCCAATGAGGAACAGACTCTTTTAGGGCTGAGAAGCTAATTACACATTTCAAAATCCAGTTGTGGCATGGTTGCTGCTATAAAAGTCTATGCTGCTGTTGTTGTTCAGCCGTTAAGTCATGTCTGACTCTTTGCAAGCCCATGAACTGCAGCACACCAGGCTTCCCTGTCCTTCAACATCTCCCTGAGTTTGCTTAAAATCATGTCCATTGAGTCAGTGATGCCATCCAACCATCTCCTCCTCTTTGTTCCCTTCTCCTGCCCTCAATCTTTCCCAGCACCAGGGGCTTTTCCAATAAGTTGACTTTTTGCATCAGGTGGCCAAAGTATTGGAGCTTCAGCTTCAACCTCAGTCCTTCCAATGAATATTCAGGGTTGATTTCCTTTCAGATGAGCTGAGTTTTTGAAATTGCCATTTCCCCCATCTCCATACTAATACATTCTAACAAGGTAACAGGTACAGAGAATCAGGAATTCAACAGTAAATAAAGCGGTGCCCAACCAATTCTCCTTGGGTAACTAAAACTCATTCTTCAGTTTCTTGTTCTAAAGTCCCCTTTAAAGATGCCAGATTGAATTCTAAGTTCCTCTCGAGTTCTCACTTCAACACGATGAACTAACACCCAGATTTTATAAGAGATTTCAAATCACATTCCCATCTGACTTTCCCTCCTTCAGCCACAGTTCAAACCCAGGTTTTGTTTAAACAATGATTCACACTATGTGATGTCATGACTTGTTTATCATATTTCTTCAGCTCTAATCAAGGTATTCCCAAGCATACAAGCCTTCGGTGATAAGGACGCATGCCTGTGAACTGAGGCAGGGTTCCATGGAAGTGCACAGGGAAGATGAGAAAAGGTGCAGGAATAGGATTCCTGGGAAAGTGGGCTTTGGATATACTTTCCCTGAAAATGAGTGTCTTTTGGATATCTGGAGAGGCAAAGGGTATTCCATAAAATAAGGATGGAACAAACAAAGTCTAATGAAGAGGTAAAAAGGAATCTGTCACCGGCAATATGACAGGGATAGCTGCTTGTCTTCTGTCATGAGTGAATTCTGTCCCCCTCAAAATACACATGTTGAAGCTCTAACCACCGCCCCCTCAGCCCCCAGTATTTCAGAATGTGACTGTATTTGAAAATAGGCCCTTGGCTGAGTCCCTTCGCTGTTCACTGAAAACTATCACAACATTGTTAACTGGCTGTCCCCCAGTCTGGTGACTCCGATGGTAAAGAATCTGCCTAGAATGCAGGAGACCTGGGTTTGATCTCTGGGTCAGGAAGAGCCCCTAGAAAAGGGAATGGCTACCCACTCTAATGGGTATTCCCATGGAATACCTTGCCTGGGAATTTCCATGGACAGAGGAGCCTGGTTGGCTACAGTCCATGGGATCACAAAGTCCATGGGGTCACAAAGACTTGGACATGACTGAGGCGACTTAGCATACACCCAATACAAAATAGGCCCTTGGCTGAGTCCCTTCAATGTTCACCTGAAACTATCATAACATTGTTAACTGGCTGTCCCCCAGTACAAAATGGGCTTCCCTGGTGGCTCAGTCTGTAAAGAATCCACCTGCAATGCGGGAGACCTGGGTTCAATCCCTGGGTTGGGAAGATCTCCTGGAGGAGGGCATGGCAACCCACTCCAGTAATCCTGCCTGGAGAATCCCCATGGACAGAGGAGCCTGGCGGGCTACAGTCCATGGGAAGTCCATGAGGTCACAAGGAGTCAGACAAGACTGAGCAGCAAAGTACACAGGACAATACAAAATTTTAAAAAGTGCCAATTAAGTTAAATGAGGCCATTGAGGTGGGCTCTAATTCAACTGACTGGGGTCCTTATACAAAGTGGAGATTATTTTTTTTAGCTTAATATAATAGCTTTATTTCTTCTTCACTAGAATACAAAGTCCATTGTAGGACATATGGCCTTCCTTCATCTCATGGCTACTCCACCAGAAATGGATGGCCTCCAAGATGGCCATGGAGAGGGGAGAGAGAGAAAGAGGGAGGGAGACACACAGACTCGACTGCCTTGACATGATACCTTTTACTTTCAACTACTGTCCTTTGCTCCAAACTGGTCACATGGTCCCATCCAAGAGCCAGGAGGCTGAGAAATTTAGCTGAGTGTGGAATTAAGGGAGCTCTAGCTCTGCCATGATGCTTCAGTGGCATCTACACAAAGAGGAGATTTGCACAGATAGGGAGGCACCAGGGGTGCACACAGAGATGAAAGACCACGTGAGCACAGAGAAGGAGATGGCCAACCCCAAGCCAATGAGAGAGGTCTCAGAGGAAACCAATCCTGTCAGCACATCCGCCATGAACTTTTAGCCTCCACGAAGGTGAAAAAGCAAGCTTGAGGTGTATAAGACAGCCAAGCCAGTCTGTAGTATTTTGTGATGACAATACTAGTCAACTACCAACCACCACTCCTCACTCTTGTCTGTTACCTGGCAGAGCCCACCTCCACCACGGAGTCTCCCAACTGCCCTGAGTGCTAAGCCATGGACAACTTCAACCATCCTGGTGCAGAAGGGCAAGGCACTCTGGGAAATGGCTTCTTCTCTCATAGACAAGAAGAGACAGGTGGGGGAAAGTCCTTCCCAGGACACAGTCCTTCAAGGACATAATCCCCGGGACCGTGGTGACCATCTAGTACTGTGAGATGAACACACACAAAAATATTACAGAGAGGCTGCTCCAGCACCCTTGATGATCAACTCTGTAACTGCTTTCCTTAGGTTTCTTGTCATATGAGACAATGACTCTTCCCGTCTAAGCCCATTTTAATTGGATTTATTACTTGCTGGGTCCAGTGAAGAGAATGACATGGTTAATGAAGGAGATCACATCTGTGAAACCAAGGAGACCCCAGTTTTGGAAAAGGGCCTTTGAAAGTTTTATAGAAAGTAAAATAGAAATGTGGGAAAGAGAAAGAAGAATTAGAAATAAATTCCGAGTCTCTAGACTGGGAACCCATAAGAATGGGATGACCTATAAGGGATATAGGTTACTTTCTCCTCTGGGAGAAATTATTAGTTTTCTAAGGCCATCTCTCTGAGTCTGGGGTTCAGTGAGGGGTCATCCAGCCAGAAGAAGAAATTGTTTTCTAAAACTGCTGAGAGTGGACCTGTGTCTTGGGCAGCAACTTAAAGAGATTGAAAGGGAATACTGTCAGCAGGATAAGTGGATGCTAAGTCCTGCTGTTAAAGTAAGTTTACCCACTGCTTATGCTAAAGAAACTGCCTGCTAATGCAGGAGACCTGAGTTCGATCCCAGGGTCGGGAAGATCCCTGGAAAAGATCATGGCAACCCACTCCAGTATTCTTACCTGGAGAATTACATGGACAGAGGCTACAGTCCATGGGGTCGCAAAGAGTCAGACATGACTGAATAACTAACACACCACCCACTGCTCACATCAGACCTTGAATGAAGCATAGAAACCTGTGCTTCAAGTACATTCCCACAAACACTTGCTATCTGTTGCCAGTTTTGTAATAATTCAAGTAACATTATTTTGAGCTGTAAAAACCCTGTGATCTGTGTGAGTCTTTACAGGTTCTGCAGTGAGAGTTTGGAGACCTCACTGGACCTAAATCTACCACTAACTGAATGATCTCAAACAAGTCACTACCTCTCTGGACCTCAAAGGCTTTAGCAACAGAACAAGGGGATTTGATGAAACCGTGGTCTTTCTTTAAGTAGTGGAACTCTCTTGAGATATCACATTCAAATTCCCAATACCTATTCATAATAAAAGTGGCACTACTCACAATTCACAATTATTACACACTTAGACTCTGTCTGGCTTTGTACTCAGCACTCCAGGTAGACGACCTCATTTAAGTTCTAACTCTTAACACTAAGAACTAGAGAGTTTGTCATTCCTGTTCTATGTGTGAGGAAACTGAGGCACAGAGAAGTTGAGATACTTGTCCAGGGTTACCCAGCTGGTAGAGAGCAGACAGTCTGACTCTCCAGTCTTTGCTCTAAATCTCCAGCTAAATGGAAGCCCTGTTTGGTGTGTGTGTGTATGTGTGTGTGTGTATGTTTACGCGCACACACACTTATGTTATTGGGGAAGGGGGCATGTGAGACTGTTAATACAATACAGTCCAAAACACTTTACTTTTTCACTGGTCCCTGAAGTTGCCCTGTGGCACCCTCCAGAGACCCGGGGAATCACAGAATAAAAACCCACCAATCCATATGATCGCCAAAACAATAGCATGCTAACACAGTAGGCAGAGGGAAGTTATCTGTACGGGTTTTGTGGGGCAAGGCAAGATGAGACACAAGCAGCATGTTATCCCACTGTTTTTTATTTGGTTTTAGTTACAGTTGTGAGTTTAAGTTGCAGTTCACACCAATGATCATATGACGATCACAAACTCATATACATAAAGGAGCAAGGGCTATAAAAAGTTTGAGAGCCACTGATCAGACAGCTCTTCAGATCTACGAATTTTAATTTCCTTGGTTCTGCCACCTGCTTAGTTTCTGCTCATTCTCACCACTCCTTGTTCAATTTCCTAATCCTATGTCAGGTAAGGCAGGTCACATACCTTAAATTCGATGGACACCCATGTGACAGGCCAACCACTGGCTCCTTGGCTAGGATAATAATCATTATGAGAGCTAACACCTATTGTATCCTTATTATGTTCCAGACACCACAATAAAGATTTGAATTGATACATGCATAAACTCATCCAGTCTTCACACAATCCCAAGCATCTACTATGTGCTAAACAGAAGAATCCCTTCCAGAAGCCTTTTCTAACCTCCTGGCCCAAGAGAAGTGCCCTGCTGTGATTTCTTGTTATGCCTGGCACAGGGCTCTGACAAAGCACATCACTAATTATATCAATGCATGTGACTCAAACCTGCCTTCCTGGAATAGACTACAAGCTCCTGGATGGAAGAAACTTTGTCTTGTACATTCTGTGTCTGTAACACTAGGCACAGAATTGGCATACAGTAGGCACTCAATAAATGTCTGCTCAATACTAGCAGACACTTTCACTGAGCTACCCCAAGTGTTTCTTAGGCCATACCTCCTTGGTGACCTTCATTCTGGAGACTGAAAAGGCTAGGTAACTTTCCAGGTTTTCATAATGATTTTGGGAAAGATATTTCTCTTCCTGACACTACAAAAGTGGCTGACAAGAGAGCTCTGTGAGAAGAGATGTTTAGAGCTACTGCTAATGAGGGAAAGACCAAGAGAATCACAGGAAGCCAGACTCAGACGCTTGATGTCTCTGAGCCATTGAAGCTTTCATAGAATCACCTTTCTCCAAGACTACCTGCTATGTAAGAAAGATAAACTCTGCTTGTTAAAAACTCCAAGACTTTCTATTTAGGCTTAATGCTTAAAGAGTTCGTTTAGGCTTAAAGCATTTCTTTTTAACACATGAACATTCTGCGATCAACAAAAACTGGTGGCTAACCTTAAAAAAGACCCCTAGAAATGGTCACCAGAGTAAACATAGGACACCAAGTTAAATATACGACTTGTTAAAAACAAATTTTTCCATATTAGTATGTCCATTCAATATTTAGGACTCTTTATATTAAACATTACTTGTGGTTTATTAGAAATTCAAATTTAACTGTGTATCCTGTATTTTCATTCACTGTATCTAGCAGATCTTTATGGACAGTAGTAAACAGCTTCTAAGAGAAGTAGAAGAGATACTTAAATCAGGGCTTCTGATTCAGCAAACAAAACCACTCCCTTGATGAGATAATAGCAATAATAACAATGTACATTACAGGATCCATCACAATTTTTGGAGAACCTTCATAGACATGACTCATTCAGTAACTAGTTGCTGTTTACATTTTATAAAAATACTCTATCCTAGTGGGTTATTCGCCCAGAGTGGCACAGATCATAAGTAAAGGAGTCAAGATCTGATCTGATCTGATCTCTCTGGATTTCTGGTTCCATTTAACATTCATCAGAATCACTTGGAGGGTTTGTTAAAACAGCAATTGTCACACCTTCACCCAGTAGTAGGTCTGGGGTTGTTGCTTAGTCACTAAGTGGTGTTCGACTCTGTGACCCCATGGACTGTAGCCCGCCAGGCTCTTCTGTCCATAGGATTTTCCAAGCAAGAATACTGGAGTGGGTTGCCGTTTTCTTCTCCACGTGCTCTTCCTGACCCAGGGGTCGAACCTGCATCTCCTACAAAGGCAGGCAGATTCTTCACCACTGAGCCACCAGGGAAGCCCAGGTCGGGGGTAGGGCCCAAGAATTTGCATTTCTAACAAGTTTCCATTGACACTGTTGCTGCTAGTACTGGGACCATACTTTGTGGAAACCACTACGTTATACTATACCGTGGCAGCTCTTTTTCTAGAAGGAAAGAATCAACAAATATCCACCCTGTTTCCAAGAAGAGAAAACCCTGGATGGTCTGTCCAAGCCAAATGATAACGCATGAATTGCAAAGGACCATGAGCCCTCGTTTTCCCTGATATGTATCAGTTGGAGCTTTCAAGTTAAATGCATGTGTAGGGAAGCACCTGAAAATGAACAAGATGCCTTATATTCTACGCTCTGGGGCAGTGTTTTTTATTTATGGGGGTAGAGGTTGCCCAAACAAGCTGGAGGTTTTGGTTAAGTGTGAGTGGTGGGAGTGAGGATTGAGTGTATGTTTGCGCATCACTGTGTGCTGACAGGCTACAAGAAACTTAAGGATCACTACAAAACCGCTCAGTGGGAACTTCCCTGGTGGTCCAATGATTGAGACTCTGCCTTCCAGTGCAGAGGACTCGGGTTCGATCCCTGACTGGGGAACTAAGATCCCATATGTCATGGGACAGCTCAGCCCATGTGCCACAACTACTGAGCACACAAACTCTGAAGCTTGCGGGTTGCAACTGGAGAAGCCTGGGTGCTGCAACAAAGATCCCACATATCGAAGCTAAGACCCAAAGCAGTCAAATAATTAAATTCTGTTGTTATTCAGTTGCTATGTCATGTCCGACTCTTTGCGACTCCATGAACTGCAGCACGCCAGCCTTCCTTGTCCTACGCTATCTCCTGGAGTTTGCTCAAACTCATGTCCATTGAGTTGATGATGCTATCTAACCATCTCATCCTCAGCCACTTCCTTCTCCTTTTGCCTGCAATCTTCCCCAGCATCAGGGTCTTTTCAAATGAGTCAGCTCTTCTCATCAGGTAGCCAAAGTACTGGAGCTTCAGCTTCAGTATCAGTCCTTCCAACGAATATTCAGGACTGATTTCCTTTAGGATTGACTGGTTTGATCTTCTTGCTGTCCAGTGGATTCTCAAGAGTCTTCTCCAGCACAGTTCGAAAGCATCAATTCTTTGGCACTCAGCCTTCTTTATGGTCCAACTCTTACATCCATACATGACTACTAGAAAAAACATAGCTTTGACTATACAGACTTTTGTTGGCAAAGTGATGCTTTTGAATATGCTGTCGAGGTTTGTCATAGCTTTCCTTCCAAGGAGCAAGCATCTTTTAATTTCATGGTTGCAGTCACCGTCCACAGTGATTTTGGAGTCCAAGAACATAAAATCTGTCACTGTTTTCACTTTTTCCCCTTAAATAGATAATAATAATAATAACAAACTGCTCAGGGGTCTGAAAGTGAGAATCTCTGGTGTCCTCACTCCTAAAATCATGTGAGGTCAGGGCACAAAGCTTGACCCTTTGAATGATAAACCAAGAGATGTCCTCTCTTTATCCAGAGTCGACTCCACTCTCCCTCTTTGGTTTCTCTTTTCCTTGTTTCCTTCATCCTTCCTCTGCAGCCACCTACCAGACAGAAAGATAAAAGAGAAAGGAGGGGCAGCCAATTGTAAGGCCATCAAGTGTGGCTGCCAAACCACAGGCGAGTGGGGGGTAAGAAGGGGGAGCACGCAAGAGAAGAAAGAGACCTATTTATCCTCTGAGTCTCTGAGTGGTAATCTCACCGTCTACATAAACAGTAGCTGAGAGCATTAAAAACAAACACAATCATACTATTGATACAAACACAGTTCATATTCTCAGGGGCTCCCTCCATGGGAGTCTTTTGGGGACTTGCAACACTCCACAGCCAACTTCGAACCCCGCAGAAGGTAAACCGGGACCCCCCAGTGCACTCCAGGTTAGACATGACCACCCTTTTCTGTCTGGACAGTTTCTGAGGCAACGAGGAGTAATCGGTGCCATATATTAATTTTCAAAACATTAATGTTGTATAAAACTACAAAGAATAATGTGACAAACACTCACAGTCTTACACGCAGATTTAACAGCTGTTACATTTGGTTGTATCTCTTCCAGGTTTTATTATTTTATTTTTATGGAATTAAAAGATCTTTCTTTTTGTTTATGTATTTAGGCCATGCAGCATGTGGGATCTTAGTTCCCCAACTAGGGAACATGCCCCTTGCATTGGAAGTACGAAGTCTTAACCACTGGACCACCAGACAAGTCCCAGCTTTTATGGAATTAAATGACAGAGTCAAAGATCTTTAACCACTTATCCTTTTTCCATTATCCTTCTCAGGCAACAAATATCATGAGCTTTGATTCCTTCTGTTTCATTAAAAATTTACATATATAAACATGCATTGTAAAACAACATATAGTATTGTGTTTTGTTTTTATTAATAATATGTTATTGTGTACTTATCACTATTAATAAATTTGTTAAATAATATAATATTATTTTTGTTTCTTGTTTATATGAGTGATTCACATTGAATGTTTTGTTCTTCTCCTTCTTTTCACTACATATAAAGTTCTGGAGCTCTAACCAGTTGATTGAGATGGTTATTTTTGCCTGTTCATTCTCTTCCTATTCATTCTATTTGCCCATTTATTCCTCTATAGTGGACTGTGGATTGTTTCCAACTTCATTTACTCTTATAAGCAACGCTGCAATACCCACCCTATTACATGACCCTGTGCATATACACCAGAGTTTCTGTTGGGTATATACACAGAAGTGGAGTTACTGAGACCTAGGTATTAAATCTTGAATTTTGCTAGTGGCTGTCGGTATAACTTGAAAGTTGGTATATCACGTTATAGTCCCAAGACCAATGAGGAAGGATACCATTTCACCCACATGTTGACAACTGCTGAGACTTTCAGACTTCTGAGTTTTTGCTAATGTCCTGTCTACAGTAAAAGGTATCTGCTTCATGTTTGTTTTAATTCACAGCTCCTTGTAACTGAGTTTTTTTCTGATTGTTTCCTTTTCTGTCACTTGCCTGTACACATCCTTTGCCCATTTCTCTATGCAGTTATATTTGTCTTTTTTGTCTAATGATTTGTAGAAACTCTTTTGTTTTACACAATCAGAACAACAGCAATTTATATATTATATATAAATAATGCAAGTATATTCTCCCTGTCTTTGGCTTATGTGTTAACATTGTTTATGAGTACATTATTTAATAAAGAAGTCAAAAAAAGTGATCATAGAGGTCATTGACTTGGCACTGTCACAGCTAATCCTTTAGGGGGCTGGAGAGTAAAGAAGCGAAAGGGCTATACCTGGAGGAATCAAAATTTAAAGTCAGGTCTGAAAGCCACAAACTCAGTGCTCACTCCACCCCAAACCAACACGCTTGCTCATGTGTTCCCTCTTGCAGAAACATCATAAAATAAAGCCTTGTCATGGTTAAAATGGGCAATGAGACAATTTATGACATCAGAAGTATTTGGGGACATTTGTTAAAATGTCAGAGATTTTGATTCTGTAGGATTGTGTTAGTCCCAGAAACATGTGTTGCGAACAAGCTCCAGGAGACCAAGATACAGATTAGTGGGCTTGACAGAGCTGAGAAATCAAAGCATTTACCTGTGCCTCTCATGTTGACCTGTACCCTCTTCAAGGACAGGGACTTTCCTTTTCTATTTTTCCTCAGCATCCAGCATTGTGCCTAGCTCAATAAATAATTGTGGAATGAATTAAGACTCCAGGTATCACATATAGTAAGTGACCACACATGGCTAAGAAGAGTCTTAGGAAAGCCTTCACTTAGCCTCAAATTCTAAACTTTCTTCTGCTGCTGAAAGGGAGGTAGGCAACAACAATTCATTCCATATGCCAAGTGATCTTGATCTCAGTTCCTTCAGCGTTGATCATCAGCCCTGAGGGTTGTCACCTGAAAGTACATATTATGAAAATTCCTAATTATATGTGTCTATAAGTTCAGTTCAGTTCAGTTCAGTGGCTCAGTTGTTTCCGATTCTTTGCGACCCCATGAATTGCAGCATGCCAGGCCTCCCTGTCCATAAAAAGCCAATTCAGTGGAGAAGGAAATGTATCTAAATTCTTTACTAGGTCGAGATCAAACACCCAGATGTTTCTCTGAAAGCTCAGGCTCGATTCCTTCAATGTTAGGATTCCTTCAATACCCTCTCTCTGCTCCTTGTCCCAGTGCCACAAGGCAGAGCAAGTTCCCAAGTCCCTTGCCTCCTGCCATTTCTGTGAGGCAAGGATGATTCATGGGTCTGAGCTCTTAGTCCTGACAATTGCCTGCATCCGGTTAGGCCATCTCTGTCTTTGATCAAAACTGTCAGCATTTTCCTTTCTCTGTGCTTTAGTCATGCACTATTGAGATGATCAGTGGATCTGTCCTCCAAAGTAGGCCAGCCAACGACACCTTCTAGCTAGGCAAGAATTTTCTCTGTTAGAGCTGGGTGTGATGCAATGGTTCAGAGATGTCTGGCAGGGCAGAAAAAAAGGTAAGCATTTCTGAGAGCTCTGTCACCTCTACCTATTTCTGATTGCTCAAAGGGATAGGTATCTCTGAATATCCTCAAAAGATATGATGAAGAGAGGCCCTGAGAAGTATATTTGAACGAGAAATGCGACAGTCGCTCGGGAATGTGGTTCAGGGAGGTTCTTATTTCTCTTAGGTATTTCTAATTTTAGAAATAACATTAAAACTTTTTAAGAATGCCAAGATGTTCAAACTCCTTATATGTTTAATCAAGGAACCCATGGAGATGTTACTGGTTTGAAGCTAGAGACCATGAGGTTGTCCTCTCTACAGTTAGGGAAGATGACAGTCTTACCAAAGACTGTGGTGAAACCGATACACAGCTGACATATAGCAGAAGTGGGGAGAATATGTTCTCTGGAGAAGGGACTGGAAATCATTCTATCTTCCTCCCCCAGGCCAACAGCCAGGCTCAACATTCTTCTGATCTTCAGAGCAACTGCCTTCTTTTTATTTCTTCTCTGGAAGAACCAGACGGAAGGTGAGTCTGTAGAGAACTGCTGTCGAGGCTCTCACGCACCATAACGTGTGCATCACAAACAAACACAACGCAGATGGAGTATAGGAATTTGTCAGCTGGTTTTGTCAACTGACAGTAGAGTTTTCATAGCTCGGATGAATCGGATCCAAGGGGGTTTTGCCTATAAACTTATATATAGCCTCTGAAGATATTTTAAGCTATATAATTCTGACAAAGTAGCACTTGACTCATAAAAACATTTTTTCCTATGGGCCTAATATTGTGTGATAATTATTTTCTGATCTTTTTAAAGCTCTTGGCTTTGGAAACAGGAAGTGGGAAAGGAAACCAGAACATCAAAACATTCTAACTTAAGGCAAAATCTGAGCACTAGATCTAGCACGTGTGTGTGCTAAGTCACTTCAGTCATGTCCAACTCTTTGCAACCCCATGGACTGTAGCCCACCAGGCGCCTCTGTCCATAGAATTTCCCAGGCAAGAAAACTGGAGTGGGTTGCCATTTCCTCCTCCCAGGGATCTTCCCGACCCAAGGATTGAACCTGTCTACGTGGCTCCTGCATCGTATGTGAATTCTTTACCACTGAGCCACCCAGGAAGCCCTAGTTACGGCGCAACGGATTTATGATCCTGACATCATAAATCATATCAGTTCCACAACAGATGTGAAGAAAATAAAGACTAGATTTCAAACAAAACATCTGTCAGAGAAAAAAATTCTTATCCCAATTGTTTCCTTAACCTTTTTTTTTAATGTTTCAAATTCCTTTGAAGCCTTTTATTTACCTAAACAATTCATTCTAATTTTGCATTCTATTCCATAACATATTCATGTCTGCTGGAATGTTAAATAAAAGGCTTAAGAATACCTGTTTGGCTAAACTAATGCTCTAGGAAGGTGTACCATGTTTATCTTGCAAGTCCATGGATCTTAGGCACATTGCCAGATTACTGTAACCCAGAGTAAAAAGTAGAAAAAAATAAATACATTTCCATTACCAAAAACACAACTGAGAAGTCCCTTCCTACCAAAGAGTGCACCAATAGTATATTATTTGCACCTAAAAAGCAGCAGGTTACCAGTAATGATCACAAGGTAAAATTTAAATGGTTAGAAGACAAGCATGAGAATAATGATAAATAAGAACAATATAGTGCTAATTAATTAGAACAACAGAGTACAGAATTATTTCTGCCACCTAAACCAACCAGTTTTTAAAAATCTAGCACAGAGAATGAGTTGCATGCTAAATTCCTAACAGGACATATATATTGGATTGGCCAAAAATTTCACTCAGGCTTTTCCATAAACTATTATGGAAAAACCCAAATGAACTTTTTGACCAACCCAATAATATAAGATTCAGAAGCAGCATGGTAGAGCAAGAAAAGCTTTGGACTGGGGCGCAAGACCTGGGTTCTAGATTCAGCTCTGCTATCAAGTTTTGACAAGAGTTTTGATAGGTGCTTGGCTCCTGTGTTTATAGAGTGAGATGACTTCTGATACGCCAGTCACAAACACTCTATGCATCTATGGTACCTGACAAATGAATAGTGAACGGTGAGTGGAATACAGGCACTGGGATCAGACAGCTGAGCCTGAATCCCAGTGGAGACATTTAATAGCTTTGGGAGCTTCTACTTCTCTGTGTGTGAAATGAGATGGAACTCAAAGGGTCATTGAGAAGGTTAAATGAGAAAACATTTGTGAAACATCTACCATGGTGCCAAGACAGATAGTTGGCCCTCCATGATATTAGCTATTATTTTGATGATACTTGTTACATAGATAAGAAAGAGATGGAGCAGAAGCACTCAGATTGTTCTGCTGGAGTTGTCAATTTCACTATAAACAGTACAGCCTACTTTGTATTTGATACTCTTGTCACTCTCCACACCATGTAGTTTTTCTTCATAGATTTACTACAAATTATAACTATGTACTTAGTTCTGTGATTCTAAGATTATTTATCTGAAATCTTCCTTCTCATGCTGACTTAAGCCCCATGAGGGCAGGGACCACAACAGTTTTGCTCACATCAGTATTCTCAGAATCTAGGG
Source organism: Dama dama (assembly GCF_033118175.1). Lineage (NCBI taxonomy): Eukaryota > Metazoa > Chordata > Mammalia > Artiodactyla > Cervidae > Dama > Dama dama. The sequence continues at coordinate 20,253,256 of NC_083686.1, read as the reverse complement.
TAATGCCTAAGACAAAGTGCCCAATAATTATCTGCCAAATGGATGACTGAATGAATGAGTAATGGAAAGTACTATGAAATCTTTGTCCTTATTAATATCTCATGGAAATCGTAAGGAAACCTACTTGTTCAGTCCCACTTGGATTATTGAATCTGACTGTTCTACATGGGTCATTTCAAGTACAATGTATAATGTTCAACTGTAGGCCATTCTGCTATTGATTCATACAGCTACCAATTTTTAGAACTTACACAGATTACCACCCATCACAGCTCAGATTCTGCCATTCACATCCACCTACATGGCTGCCCGATAAAGCCTATATCTTTATCAATTCACAGCAGTAATGAGGAATGCTCTATTTCACAATGGTAAAGAATCTGCCTGCCAATGCAGGAGACATGGGAGACAGATACCGGTTGGATCCCTGGGGCAGGAAGATCCCCTGGAGGAGGAAATGGCAACCCAGAGGAGCCTGGCCTGCTACAATCCATGGGTTCACAAAGAGGCAGACATGACTGAGCGACTAAGAATGCTATTTCCATGTGTTTGAAGAAAAACAACAGGTATTTCTCACATTTTGTTTCTTACCATTCTAAATTGATGATCCTTAGTCTCTAATGTATATCAATATCACCTGGGAACTTGCTAAATATGCAGATTCCTAGGTCCCACCCTCAGATATTCTGATTTGTAATATCCAGTATGAGGCGTAAGGATCTGCATTTTGAACAAGCTCTCCAAATAAGATGCAGGAAGACCGGTCCACATTTTGAGAAATAATGCATTAAAGACTGCTTTGAAAATATTTGCTGTATGTTTTCTTAACAATATTCATGCAGATAAAGATACTTAGAATCAATATTCTTGAAACGTAATTGGATATAAACTCTTTTGAATTTTTTGGGAGGGTCCTAAAGGGTTGACAAAGTTCTATAGTAAGCACATTCGGATAGAGAGTTATTCTTTTTGATCCTTTAAAAAAGTTGAATATAAATATTTTGGAACCTCCAGGTTTTAAATTACTGTCAGTTACAAAAGTTGCTATTTAATTCAACAAAGAGAGACAAGACCATGAACAAATGCCCAGAGCTCAAAACTGGCCATTTCCAGTGGCTAAGGACTGCAGGCATGAAATTAATAGACACTTGCTCGTTGGAAGAAAAGCTGACAAACCTAGATGGTGTATTCAAAAGCAGAGATATCACTGTGCTGACAAAGGCTTGTATAGTTAAAGCTATGGTCTTTCTAGTAGTCATGTATGGATGTGAGAGTTGGACCATAAAGAAGGCTGAGCACCAAAGAATTAACACTTTTTGAATTGTGCTGGAGAGGACTCTTGAGGGTCCCTTGGACTGCAAGAACATCAAACCAGTCAGTCCTAAAGGAAATCAACCCTGAATATTCATTGGAAGGACTGATGCTGAAGCCGAAGCTCCAACACTTTGGCCATCTGATGAAAAGAACTGACTCATAGGAAAAGACCCTGATGCTGAAACAGATTGAAGGCAAAAGCAGAAGAGGGCGGCAGAGGATGAGATGGTAGGATAGCATCATAGACTCAACGGACATGAGTTTGAGCCAACTTTGGGAGACCGTGGAGGACAGTGAAGCCTGGTGTACTGCAGTCCACGGGGTCACAAAGAGATATGACAGGGGCTGAACAACAATAATAAAAACTAAAAGAGAAAACCACAATACCAAAGTCTTGTTCGCTTTCTCTGGAAGCCTTTGAAGGAGTCATGAGAGTACCTGAGGTGCTCATACCTGATAGAAGTAATAAGATCAAGCAGAAGAAGTGCAGATAAGGACTAATAATCTCACCAATGCCAATAGGACAGTCCACATGCTACGATCACAAAGGCAGCAAAAGTTCTCACTGTTAACAGATGGTCATCAGTAGTGCCTAAATGACTTTGAGGGCAGTGAATAAAATCCATGTTTACTCTAGCAAGAGAAAAAGAGTGAATCTCTTCAAAGTGTAAGGCATCTCTGCCTATTAAAAATCATGCAAATAACCTATCTCCCAATGTAAAACAGCTCCAGTCTTACAGTGGCTAATGCTATTTTACTTCCAGACATCTCCCACACCTGAGAATAATGCAGCAAGCTCCATAATGTATTCCACCTCTAATTTAGAACCTGAATTTCACGTCTTTGGAGGTGTGTAAAAGGCCTACGTCAACCTTTAGCTTTCTGCAAAGATAATAATTTAGGCTATCACCAGACACTTGTCTAACCTGTAATTTTTCCTTACTCCATTTTATTCTGTCTCCATGATTATGCAGAGAGCAGTGTTTGCCAGAGTGCCGAAGAGTAATACAAAGGAGCGTGTGCTTAATTATTTGTGTAAAGACAGAAGTGACACACGTGCTCAAATGTGGTGAATCCCTCACATTGGAACTCATGGTCCTCCTTTATTTCACCCCAGGTAATTTCAGACCATCTATGATACTTGGTACAGTAAGCAAGGAGCTCCAGAAGGCAATTAAAGGAAGAGGGAAAAGGCTATTAACAGAATTGATGGGAGAATATCAGAGATGAGCATGAGGAATGGGCTTCCCTGATGGCTCAGCAGGTGAAGAATCTGTCTGCAAGGCAGGAGACATAGGAAACAAGGGTTCGATCCCTGGGTGGGGAAGATCCCCTGGAGGAGGAAAATGGCAGCACACTCCAGTATCCTTGCCTAAAAAATCCCATGGACAGAGGAGCCGGTGGGCTACAGTCCAAAGTGTCGCCAAGAATTGGACATTACTGAAGCACAGCACAACAATAACGGAATGAGGAAGGGCAACAAGAAGTACATTCGCTGAAGGAAAATTCACAATTGACTTTGTTCGATTCATTTATTCAGAGAGGGTAGTACCAGGGGGATTATCACCCAGTAATACAGGCGTTACTATGTGTCCTAAGCAATGGAAAGCCTCCTAGAACCCTTTGGGTTCCGTCTCCTTTGTGGGCATTGATTCATTTATTATACCCATTCAGAGAAAGCCTCTGTTGAGCACCCATCAGGATTTGCCCTGAGTACAAAGGATACAATAGCACGAGCCATATTTCCATCTGTAAGCAGTTTTAAGTCTCTTGGGAGAGACACACCAATAAACACGAAATGTCAACACATCGTGACTTCCAGCTAGGGCTGGAGGGTCAAGGAAGGCTTCTTGGAATTGATACCGGGGCGGCAGTTCCAAGAACAGCAGAAGTTGGGAGGAGACAGTGAGGGAGACAAGGCAAGAAGCAGATAAAGAGACTTCCAAGTAAACCCTTGGCAAGAGCACTGAAGGGAGAATCAACAGCACTTGGGGAGTGACGGAGTATGTTGCTTGGAGGCAGTTTCTGGAGGAAAAGAAGAAAGATCTGTAGCATAGAAGGCCATTTTCCTTTCTTCTCCCACCATTGCCAGACACAGTAGAATTCATATTCCCTCCTGGCACTGTGAGCTATGCTAATCAAGCAGACGAGCTTTGAAGACTGACTTACGCTGGCCTCAGATCCATTCACCTGCAGCCAAAGCAAATACAAATTATCCTTTCTTAATCTACCTACATACATCAAATCTAAGGCTCTATTTCCTTTTGGCCTGTCTTCTTTACTTCCTTCATTTCATACACAATGAACAATGATATCTACAGTATTGCCTACCCAGACAGATTTAATAGTATCTCTGTGTATTTATACTGTCTAGATTAAACTAACTTAAAAAAAAATCTATCTCTCCAGTTCTTCGAGTTTCATGTTCTGTTGTGTTTATATTCCTTTCAAAATTTTAAAGAGTCTTTTTGATGATTTTAGGAGGGGCCTCTCTGGCAAGTTGGGTCTCCCCACTCTTCACTGTTGATATGATCTATGCATTAAGAGCACAAATGCCAAGGCTTTGTTCTGGCACCAAATAAAGCATGTTAAGTGGATACATCCCTGCTCTTTAATTTACTTTGCTTAGGATAGGAGTTTCAAATCACTTCCATTTCCCTGCCCAGTTTTTCAAGCATTCCCAGGGAATTAACAAACTTGAGTCTCTAAGTAACTCATTTGTAATGGTGTGCTGGAACCAGTCCACACCAGCTCACAAGAACCGACTATTAAATTTTCAGGAAATTTGTGAACCGATTGTTAGAAACAGCTGTTATTAAAAATTAAATTACATGCACTATCAAATAAATTATGTTTCAAACAAGGGTAATATATACTAAAAACATCATTTCCTAATCCTGTTTTACTATTTATCTACATTCTCAAGTTCATTCACATTCATTGTTTCGGGGTGGTGGTAATACTATATATAGTGGTATCTACCGTGCATCTCTTCTCAACTCTGTGTCCTGTAATGACACATTGGTAACTCAAAAATAGCCATGCTGGGAGTATTCAGACCATACCATTGGCAAATGCTACAAATCATGATTCATTTTTTTCTTCACAGATCCAATTTTTAAGCCTTGACTCATGCACCACTGCTCATATCGAATAAACAATGGAAAGATTGTGGAGAAGGAGAAAAAAAATGAATATTGGCAGAAAAACAATCAGTTCTAATAATACGTAGAAAATCCAGTAACAGTATAGTTTAGCAGAGGACCAGTGAAATAAAATCATATTCTCTGAAGATGTATACACCTGTCCTCTTGAAGTTAACAGATTTTTAAGGACAACGAAGTCATGACATGTCAGTCTTGTTCCTTTTTGCCTTTAACAGAACAGGTGAATGTAAGAGAAGTGACAACAGGTGTCCGGAGTGTATAAAACCTGCTTAGGACATCTGCCAACACACCCTTATGACCTGGTAACAGCCTCTGTTGCTTAAGTTCTCCCAGACATTTGAGAAATCACCAAGTAGATGAACTTGTTTTATGGATTAAGGTAAAAATTACTAGTACTTCTTAGTCGAAATTATTTCTTCTGAGCCTCTGCATTTTCTGGGTGTGGTAAATGGCATGTAAATGGCCTCTCTGTGCTCAAGAGAACATGCAGGACTATTTATTCATTGAAAGATTTTTGATGTGGACCATTTTTAAAGTCTCTATTGAACTTGTTATAACACTGCTTCTATTTTATGTTTTGGTTTTCTGGCCCAAAGGCCTGCAGGATCTTAGTTCCCCGACTAGGAATCGAACCTGCACCCCCTGCATCGGAAGGTGAAGTCTTAACCACCGGACCTCCAGGGAAGTCCAATGCAGGGCTATTTAAGATGAAGGCACAGGGTAAGTTACAAGTTCACCAACGACAGCTACCGCAATGGCATGAGTGCTCTCACCAGAGGGCCTCTGTGGACCTCCTGGGACTTCTTTGATGCCTCAAATATCTATGAGGTACAATCAGGGGCAAAAGCAAACATCTAATTGTTTGGAGAGGGATGCTTCAACAATCTTCCTAAAACTAGGAGCAGATCCAGTAAAAAGACAAATAGGACCAGAAGCCCCAAACTCTGACTCTTAGTCAAATATAAAATCCACAGCCAAAGGGTAATGAACTCTGATTTCAAGGTCTCAGCTTTAATTCAAGCAAATTGCTCTAATGGATAAATAAACAGTGGTCCGAATTTTCAAATTTCTGAGATTTTTTAGGAAGTAGCAAAACTTTCATTAAATAAACAAACTAACAAAAGACAGACTTGTGTATTTGAAGCTACTCAGGGCACTTGGCATGAATTTCAAAGTGTGGAAGTCAACATTACAATTAGATGGCAAAATTTCTCCTAAAGATGTTGTAGACTTAAATAATTTTATGATTTCAGCCTGATTTAAAGACTTCTCAAAGTTGATCCCATCAAATGAAGATTATATAAAATCTAGTTTACAGCTAGCTCTAAGCACTTTTTAATAGCATATCGTGAGTTCATTGACCGGTAAGCAAAGTAAACATTTCAAATTCTGTCTAATCAGTGTGAGTGAGGAAGGAATTTCTGGGTGCTTCCATCCATTCCCCAGGCAGGGTGCATCATCTGGCCATTTGTTCCAACTAATTATTAATAGTCAGAAGGAAAATATGAGATACTGGGCCAAGGAATTGGAAAGAATTGCTTCTGAACATTTATTCAAGAGAATTTTCTACTTCTGATTCTAAACATTATAAAATAATCTTGCTGCTTCTGAAATGTGTTCTACCTCTCTTAAATAGAGATGAAATGCATCTTAGACAGCATTTCTAGCTGGGCTTAACACATGCAAGGCATTCCTGCCATTACCTGTACAGGACAGATGCAGCAAATCTATTAGTATAAGCCTGAGCCTGAATCAATAAATAAGGGTATTCATTCCCACTGTGTCTGGATACAGTCTTACAAATGTTCTCAACATTCTCCAGCATTCTACTGCTGATGAATCTGAATTAGCACTTGAGATAAGTCCAGATCTGATCCAACATTTGGGTTTCATTAAAAGTGAGGTCCAGAAAGATTAAATAACTTGTTTAAAGTCACAAAACTACTTAGTGGCAACAGTAGAATTTGAAGCTTATTTTCTAGTGCTCTTTCCTCTGTGATGTACTACCTTACTTAGACCACAGAGGGTTTTGAGCTGATGTCACCTGAATTCCCACCCAGAAGGGTAAGAATTTTGTTGATGGAAACCATCAGGGGAGACTCTTTCAGAAAGGCATCTGCAGACATTTGATAGATGGAGCTGTTTTGAGTTGCTGCTCAGCAAAAAGCATTAGTCCTTTTCCTTCCATAAATGAATTATCAGTGTTTATGGTGTTAAAGGGCTTCCTAGGTGGCTCTAGTGGTAAAGAACCCACCTGCCAATGCAGGAGAAATGAGAGATGTGGATTCTGTCCCTGGGTTGGGAAGATCCCCCAGAGGAAGGCATGGCAAATCACTCCAGTATTCTTTCTCGGAGAATCCCATGGACAGAGGGGCCTGGCAGGCTACAGTCCATGGGGTTGTAAAGAGTCAGACACAACTGAAGCAACTTAGCACACACACACATATGGTGTTAAAGTCAAGGGAAAAAATCAAACTGGCCAAAAATAGAGCTCTCAGATTAAGGAACTCTGCAATTATTTGTTAATTCATGTGCTTAAGCAGAGTTATGAGCTGAATTATGAATAAACAAATCATTTTCATCTTAACAGGCTTCATCCTTGCCTTATAAATTGTGGAGACATACAATAGAAGTATGGGAAATTTGGAGGTGAGAGAGAAATACGAACCAGTCAAAAGGGAAATCTGACCTAGATTTCCTTGGAAGTGCTCTGTCCGTTCATTTTTGGGTGGGTGTTATCAGTCAAAACCAAGTCTTTGTTTTTCTGATATTCTTAATCTACAACGCCAGTTTTGATCTTGCTATGTGAGTAAACATTTGCAGCATTCTCAAACAATTACTGGAAACACTTGATAAGACGTTTCCATTTCTGCTTCTCTTTAACCATGCTTTTTAACCCTTTCAGGTTGCTGATGACTGTGTCCAGCAAAACCAAGAGCAAGACTTGGTAGGTACCATCGTAAAGGGCTTGCAGCTCTCAGATGCATGTAGCTACACGGTGGGGACAGAGTAAAGCAGTGAACATTGCAGACACAGCATGTTTTGCTATCTCTTAGAGGACTCTGAACCTACCAGCTGCCCACACACATGAATAATATCCTGCCCTGGCCTCAAGAACACTGACATTTTTCTACCTCCACCCTTGGCAGCAAACCTTTCATGGATGTGCCACTTTGGCTTAAAATTTGCTTCAGCTGGTTAGTATGACTCAGGAAATTCATATTCCCAAAGTCCAGTTAAAATTCTGGCATTTAAGAAGAAGAAGAATCCCAAAGTATTGGGGTCTCTGGATGTTCTTCTCTTGTTGTATTGATAACGTGAATCTTCTTTGCCAAAAAGGTGACTTGCACAACTGCATCAATACATATAAGACTCCAGGTGAAAGCTGTCAGTGCATATAGTGGAACCTCATGGCCCCAGAATTTGATCTCATTGTCTAGAAGTATAGCAGAGTGTTGGTATTTTTATCAAAGGCATTCTTATAAATTTAACAAACCAATTACAGCTGTAATATTACTTAACAGGGCTCTTTACAGATGTTTGTCCCTTAAAAAAATGGACATATTATTTCGAGCTAAGAAAAATGAAAACACAAAAGATCAGTGAAGGAGATAGAGAATTGAGGTTTCTTCTGTGCTAAGTCACTCAGTCGTGTCCGACTCTTTGTGACCTCATGGACTGTAGCCATGCTCCTCTGTCCTTGGGGATTCTCCAGGCAAGAATACTGGAGTGGGTTGCCATGCCTGCCTCCAGGGAATCATCCCAACCCAGGGATCGAACACAGATCTCCCGCATCGCAGGTGGATTCTTTACCGTCTGAGCCACCAGGGAAGCCCAGGGGATTGAGGTTTAAACTAGGACATTTCCTCGGTGTGTTATTAGAACTTCTCTTCTTCCAGTCCTAAAACTGTCAGTGGTCCTGGGGGGTACATGTGAACAATGGTGAACTCATGTTTAAGAATATTTGGAAATGACTTTTGCAGCATGGAACATCATTTTGACTCAGGAAATAATGAGAGGACCAGTGAGGGTGGTCCACATTTTTCACAGTGAAGATAGAAAATGTTTATGAGAGATATAGGCAGACACTCTATTTTTATTGTAAGCTTTTCACAAATTCTCTTCCCCCAAGACTTTCTGTTTTAATTGGTAATGGCCCCACTTCTAATCACACAAAGTCCTTCCAAAGTTTTTCCCAAAGAAATTTCAGCTCTCATTTACTGTTTTATACTAATTTGCTGTTACTAGTTTCATAGCAAAAGAAATTAGTGTAAAGCCCGCAAAGGAAACCAATGCAAAGGAGGTATTAGGTCTTCAGTCTGAGGTTGGCAACCCACAAGCACAGTCAGTGGTGAAGCAAAGGCAGTGATTAAGAATGAAGGTCAAATACACAAAAATAAACTCAAAATGGATTAAAGATCTAAATGTAAGACCAGAAACTATAAAACTCCTAGAGGAGAACATAGGCAAAACACTCTCCGACATAAATCAAAGCAAGATCCTCTATGACCCACCTCCCAGAATATTGGAAATAAAAGCAAAACTAAACAAATGGGACCTAATGAAACTCAAAAGCTTTTGCACTACAAAGGAAACTATAAGTAAGGTGAAAAGACAGCCCTCAGATTGGGAGAAAATAATAGCAAATGAAGAAACAGACAAAGGATTAATCTCAAAAATATACAAGCAACTCCTGAAGCTCAATTCCAGAAAAATAAATGACCCAATCAAAAAATGGGCCAAAGAACTAAACAGACATTTCTCCAAAGAAGACATACAGATGGCTAACAAACACATGAAAAGATGCTCAACATCACTCATTATTAGAGAAATGCAAATCAAAACCACAATGAGGTACCATTACACACCAGTCAGGATGGCTGCTATCCAAAAGTCTACAAGCAGTAAATGCTGGAGAGGGTGTGGAGAAAAGGGAACCCTCTTACACTGTTGGTGGGAATGCAAACTAGCACAGCCGCTATGGAAAACAGTGTGGAGATTTCTTAAAAAACTGGAAATAGAACTGCCATATGACCCAGCAATCCCACTTCTGGGCATACACACTGAGGAAACCAGATCTGAAAGAGACACGTGCACCCCAATGTTCATCGCAGCACTGTTTATAATAGCCAGGACATGGAAGCAACCTAGATGCCCATCAGCAGATGAATGGATAAGGAAGCTATGGTACATATACACCATGGAATATTACTCAGCCATTAATAAGAATTCATTTGAACCAGTCCTAATGAGATGGATGAAGCTGGAGCCCCTTATACAGAGTGAAGTAAGCCAGAAAGATAAAGAACATTACAGCATACTGACACATGTATATGGAATTTAGAAAGGTGATAATGATAACCCTATATGCAGAACAGAAAAAGAGACACAGAAATACAGAACAGACTTTTGAACTTTGTGGGAGAATGTGAGGGTGGGATATTTCAAAAGAACAGCATGTATACTATCTATGGTGAAACAGATCACCAGCCCAGGTGGGATGCACGAGACAAGTGCTCGGGCCTGGTGCACTGGGAAGACCCAGAGGAATCGGGTGGAGAGGGAGGTGGGAGGGGGGATCGGGATTGGGAATACATGTAAATCCATGGCTGATTCATATCAATGTATGACAAAACCCACTGGAAAAAAAAAAAAAAAAAGAATGAAGGTCAAGACACAAAAGAAGAGGAGAGAGAATCCTAGGGTTCAGGCACACAGGATTAGAATAGAGCAGATTGGAAGCAGACAGGGAGGGAAGGAGGCCTTAAATACCTGGTACACCTACAGGTATTTCTACCAACCTTGGCTTTGCAAATCAACTCCTATGTTCCCAATTCCACATAAGGAATGTGATTTTGATTCCTGATTTCAGCTTCAACAGTGGGATAGCCCAGTTCAATGTTTCCCAAAGTTCAGTCTGAAAAGACCCTGATGCTGGGGAAGACTGAGGGCAGGAGAAGAAGGTGGCGACAGAGGACGAGATGATTGGATGTGATCAGGGACTCGACGGACATGAGTTTGCGCAAACTCCGGAAGATAGTGAAGGACAGGGAAGCCTGGTGCACTGCAGTCCATGGGGTTGCAAAGAGTCAGACATGACTGAGGAACTGAAGAACAACCACCACCACTAGTGTTACATAGGATGATTCTAAGTAAGACATATATTTTAAAATTTAGTGTTAGCTTTCATGGGTTTCTTTTTATATGCATCAGGAACTTAGAACATAAAACCTATAGTTTCTTGGATGCTATCGCTTAGGACAAAGCTACATTTTTTAAAGCGTGTTAATTTAAAGTAAAAAAAAAATCTATGAGCTAATAAGAGGAGTAATGTACAGATAAGGGAAAAAATCACGAACAGTTTTTGAAGAACTTAAGTTTGGGAAAACATGACCAAGCCTGGCTCACATAATAAAGGGCTATTTCTTGCTCCTCTTTGCGTCCCTAAAATGGGGTGATATGCTTGAGATCCCAACCTTATTTTATTTAAGACGCACTGTCACGAAGTTAAAAAAAAAAATGGAATACTAAAAACGATGGGAGGGAAAGGGTACCAAAGCAGTCTAAATTCATTCTTCCGACAGAGCAGAGCGAGAGTGTCAACATAACGAGATTTTACAAAGACTCTTCCCCAACAATTACAAAACAGTATTGTTTGTGGAGCCAGTTGTAGGTGCTTGAGTTGTAGTAAAGGAACATTCTATGCTGAGCAAGGGGAATGGTAGGCATCTTAGGATCAACACACTGCAATGAAGGTGCCCAAAGTGAACATCTAGATTTCCTGTTCCTGGCAAGGTGCTGCAGAACATACTCCCTGCGTTATAACCTTTTAATTGTCAGAGTACATCTTGGAATCACAAATAGTCAGCATTTCAACCACTCCTAAATTTTCACTTTTAGAAGGAGTCTCTCCTAAAATGCTGCATTGATTGGGGGGAAAAAAAGTTAAAAAGAAAAAGGCAAGAGGTTCAAGAGGAAGAGAATATATGTATACTTCCAGCTGATTCACGTTGTTGTGCAGCAAAAACTAACACAACTTTGTAAAGCAGTTATCCTCCAATTACAATGAAAAAAGAAACAAAAAGGCAAAGAAACATGTTACAACTTAGAAGAAGTTGAGAAGAGGTAAAGAACCAGGGCTTAGTGCAAGGAGCATTGCATTCTCATACATTAGAACACTAACGTCAAAGCAGGGTTTATATGTGTGTGTGTGTGTGTGCATTTGTGTGTGTGTGCATGTGTGTGTGTGTGTGTGTGTGTGTATTTTTAAACTATTTATAGAGATTTATTCTGCAGCCACTCATTCCTTTATTCCCTCATTCCAGCAGTGAAAATGAGCATAATCTTGCTCCAAAATGGCTTTTAAAAGTGTTGTCTTTTTTTTTTTTTTTTTAAGAGTAACAGTATTCATTTAACTTGAGGGACATATCAGTATAATCCTGAAAATATGTCTCACAAGTTTTCCCTGGGCGTGTCAGGTTTGGAGGTCAAGTCCAACAAGGCAGTTCACCTTGGCCTCGTGGTCCGACAATGAGAGAATCACATAAAAGAAAAGGCTGAGACTGGAGACCTCAGAAAAGAGAGAGACACCAACCACAAACTTGAAAAAGAACATGTCTTTAAAATAACGTGTTGGGCCCATAACTCGCTCATCTGTGACAAGATGTTCCAGAATGTCCCAATGCAGTGTTCTTCCTGATTAGCTGTCTTGTCATAAGAGGAGTCTGTCAGGACTGATCTTGGCCAAAGCAGAGGAACGGTCCACAGGTCTGAGGAAACTGACTCTGTAACAATGAGACTCCTATTGTGTGTTTAGAGTACATGGATCTCTGTCCTTCCTCGCAGAGTAACTGACAATGCAGGTGATAGGAAGTAAGACAGAGAGATGGGTTATAGGCCTGCAACAGATGCTAATTAATTATTATGTGCAAAGTCGGGAGAAAGGACTGTGTGGAACACAGACTTGTGGAACTGATAAAACATTTATTGTGCAACTACAATGAGTCAAGCACAATATTAAATAATTTACATATCATAACTTATTTGATGCTGACAACAAATGCGCAAGGTAGACATTATATAGATGAGGAAAATAAGAGGCAGAGAAGCTAAGTAACTTGCTTAAAGCCATGCTGTGCAATGGAGGAGGAGGGGTTGTTGATGGAGGTGGGTGTGTCTGATCTCAACCAGGTCTGACTTTAGAATTTTCTGTCTGCTTGTTCCTTGTCTGTTTATTGTTCTGCTATTATAGGGTGGGCTTCCCTGATAGCTCAGTTGGTAAAGAATCCGCCTGCAATGCAGGAGACCCTGGTTTGATTCCTGGGTCGGGAAGATCCCCTGGAGAAGGGAATGGGTACCCACTCCAGTATTCCGGCCTGGAGAATTCCATGGACTGCATAGTTCCTGGAGTCACAAAGAGTCGGACACGACTGAGCGACTTTCACTTTTACTTCACTTTCACTGAACTCTTACTATGTATCGGACATTACACTAAATGCTCACATGAATTATCTGAGTAAATCCTCAGAATAACCCTATTACATAGGTAATCTTAATTCTGAAATTTGATAGATCATGAAACTGGGGTATAGAGAAAGTAAGTTACTTGCTTGAGGTTATACAGCTCCCCAGTGGTGAACCAGGACTTGAACCCAGGAAGTCTGACTTCAGAGCCCAGACTCTATTACAGTATACGGCCTCCTTCTGTTATTGCGCCTGACTCCAGAATCAGACACAGGGATACAGGACGCATTGAGACCACAGTGAGTTCTGGTGCTAAGGACACACACAGGGAATGTGACATGAGTTACCCCTATGACAGGTATTGTAGAAAGTCAGGAGATAATAACTGGTTGTGCTATGAAGGAATGCTCAGAATCCCACTGCACCCATTAAAATGATTTGAAAGTGAAAATCATTTGATTCATCTGACCCTAATATTCAGTATGGCTTCTCTGTCCATGGGATTCTCCAGGCAAGAACATTGGAGTGGGTTGCCATACCCTCCTCCAGGGGATCTTCCCGACCCAAGAAGCAAACCCGAGTCTCTTGTGTCTCCTGCATTGGCAGGCCAATTCTTTATCATCAGCCCACCTGGGAAGCCCCTCAGTATGATTAGGATGTCTTAATTCAGTTAGTCCTATTTTTATGTAGAGCAGACGAATTAAATATGGAAAATACAGACAGAACTGCCAGTTCTTAAAATTTTGTTAAACAAATTAAAAATAATCATTATCATCCAGTGTCAATATCATTTTATATAAAAAAAAAACACCATATAAATCTAAATTTGTGAAAAACTACCTACACTGTAGTTATTCTGTACTGTTTATCACAGAATGGTGAAAATTGTATCAAAGAACATGCTGATTCACAAACTGGCATTTGGGAACAATTTTTCTAGTTGAAAATAATAGCTGACATTTATTGAGCAACTATTTTATGCCAGGAGATTTGTAGACATTATCTTGAATCCTTCTATTAACAGTAATTCGACAAAGTAAATATCATTACCCCCATTTAAGAGATTATGAATCTAAGTTTCAGAGAACATAACTGTCATGTCCAGAGTTGCCCAGCTAGGAAACTTTGCTATATAAATACAAGTCCTTTTAACTTCAAAGTTTATAACAATTTTTTCTCTTGCATGGGCTGCCAGTCAAAAATTTGCTTCTGTAGACAGATACTCCATATATTATCACAGGATTGATAATTTTCAAATAATGAAAACAAATACATTGGGCATTGCCCTGAATTTGGGGTGAAAATTTAAAAAACAAAAGAAGATATTCAACATGAAACCTAGGAAATGACTACAGAGACCCAGATCCCTTTCTGAAAAGCCATGGTACGGTCAAGACACCAACATTCTCTGTTTAGTGATCACCAGCCAGCACCTCACCACCTGCCGTCTTGCCTCAGTAGCTGAGCTGGTGTCTGACACAAGCTAAGTCTATGAGAAGAAATGGAGAGGAAGATGCTGACGTTGGGATGCGGGGAAATGTCAGTGGCATGTGATGAGACCCAATTGAACCCATTTGAATTCATGCTGATATTCTAGTAAAAAATATTCTATCTGTAGACTCTAGAATATTCAGGTGATGAAAGGGATCTTAGAGTCCAGTCAAGCTCATTCATTTTTAAAAATTAATTTTTATTGGCACATAGTTGCTTTACAATGTTGTGTTAGTCTCTACATACAGCAAAATGAATCAGCCACATATACACATATATTCCCTCCCTTTTGGACTTCCTTCCTATTCAGGTCACTTATGTGCATGCTCACTCAGTCGTGTCTGAATCTTTGCAACCCTATAAACAGTGGCCTGCCAGGCTCCTCTGTCCATGGGATTTTCCCAGGCAGGAATACTGGAGTGGGTTGCTATTTCCTCTTCCAGAGGATCTGCCCGACCCAGGGATCGAACTCACATCTCCTGAGTCTTCTTGCATCAGCAGGTAGACTCCTTACCACAGAACCACCTGGGAAGCCCTATCAGGTCACCACAGTGCAGTAAGTAGAGTTCCCTGTGCTATATAAGCTCACTGCTTCTTATAGAGGATAAACCTGGGACCCAAAAGAGTCAGTGACATCCCAGATCTCCTAGCCAGTCAGAACAGTGACAAGACTAGAATCCATTCAAGGATTTTGTGCACAACCCCATGCTGGGAACACTTGTCCTTGTAGAGGTAAAGCACTGGGGAACTTTTAGGTCCCATCAAAGAAAGGAATATTGTAAAGGACCGGCTTCCCAGAGCTTGGTAAGGAGCTAACTGCTTAAATTATTGTACTCATAACATAGTATCCAGCTCCAGAAAGCTACTCTTGGGAAAGAGAATCCCTTTCAAGCTGCAAACATCTGAGGTTAAGTGTATAATACTTTAGATTAGAATATGTTTTCTGCATTTGAGGTCACTTGGAAACTGTCTTTTTAAGATGATACTATAAATATGAGAACTCTAATGTAATTTAATTACTCTTTTTGATTTATATTTTTAAGATCTCATCACTTAACTGAATCATTTAATGAGGTCACCATTAAAAACACCAGTTACAGACCTATGTAACGTGAGAAGGTCTTGGTTAATGAAGTTTGGCTAGTAATTGAATGTGTGCTCACAATAATCTGATTTTTTATGTGTTGTCTAGTCTTTAAAACGAAAGCACCTGCTGCAATGTCTGGCACACAGGAGACGTAATACATTTGGGTTTCTCTCTTCCCTAGCCTTTAGATGTACACATGGCTATGACAAACCTAGACAGTGTATTAAAAAGCAGAGACGTCACTGCCGATAAAGGTCCATGTCGTCAAAGCTATGGTTTTTCCAGTGGTCATGTATGGGAGTGTGAGAGCTGGACTACAAAGAAGGCTGTTGTTTTTCAGTCACTCAGTCATGTCCAACTCGTTGCAACCCCATGGACTGCAGCATGCCAGGATTCCCTGTCCTTCACCATCTTCTGGAGCTGAGCACCGAAGAATTGAATGCATTCGAACTGTGGTGCTGGAGCTTGAGAGTCCCTTGGACAGTAAGGAGATTAAACCAGTCAATCCTAAAGGAAATCAACCCTGAATATTCATTGGAAAGACTGATGCTGAAGCTGAAGCTCTAATAATTTGGCCACCTGATGCGAAGAACCTATTCATTGGAAAAGACCCTGATGCTGGGAAAGATTGAAGGCAGGAGGAAAAGGGGGCAACATAGGATGAGATGTTTGGATGGCATCACCGACTCAGTGGATATGAGTTTGAGCAAACTCCAGGAGACAGTGAAGGACAGGGAAGGCTGGCATGCTCCATTCCACGGGGTTGCAAAGAGTGGGACATGACTTAGTGATGGGACAACAACACGGCTCTTTGCGATGCGGTGACAGCACGTGCACATGCGTGTACATGTGTGTTTGCATGCACATCTGTTGACAGGGACTGCAGCAACCTTGTCAATGGCGGTAGTAGAATGGTACCCACAATTCCCACTAGATACTTTGTTACCTGTGCAGGGTTGTCCTAGCCTGTTACCTGCAGTAACACATGTCTCCCCACCCACAGAACAGTCCTGGTTCTGACTCCAGAAGGAGTCTGGAACCCATATTCTCTGATGATTCTTTTTACCTTGAGATCAATGACTCTGCTCTGGAGGGAAAGACCTATTAGACTCTTGTAGGCCAGAGCTTCTCAAACTTACTATGCATATCAGTTCCCTGAGGACCTTGTTAAAAGGTAGATTCTGATTCTTTAGGTCTGGGATAGGGCCCAAGATTCTGCATTTGTAACAGGCTCCTGTGTGTGTGTGTGCTAAGTCACTTCAGTCATGTCTGACTCTGTGCGACCCTATGGACTGTAGCCCGCCAGGTTCCTCTGTCCATGGGATTGTCCAGGCAAGAATACTGGAGTGGGTTGCACTTCCTTCTCCAGAGGGTCTTCCTGACCCAGGAATTGAACCCCATGTCTATTATGTCTCATGCATTGGCAGGCAGGTTATTTACCTTTTGGGTTCTAAAAAGAAGTAAGTGAGGTAACAAATGAAAGTATCTACCATAAAGCTTAGCGCATAGTAAAGACTCAATAAAGAGAAGCTAGTATTGCTTTTCTTTTTCTGAAAAAGAGTATCTTTTTTCAAAGTCTGATAAATAATGATGACAAAAATAATATGAACATTTTGTTATTATTATGAATTAGTCATTTAAAGGCTATATTTAAAAAGAAACAGAACAAATCTTAAACACTCTTATGCATGACTTATTTCACCATGACTTATTTCAAGCTCTCAGATTCAACCTGTGGTAGGCTGACTAGAGAACATCTTTGAACCCATCAAAATAGTATTTTAACTCTAGAAAATCTGGAGGAAACAGAAAGGAAGAAAAGTTAACATTAGCTTTTACAGTCTCCTATAATTTAGGGTGAAAGATACACTCTTCCTTTAATGGTTAAGAACGTTAACAATTAAGCCCAACATCAAGCTGAATATATAGACACTGTAATTAGTTAAATATTATATTAATTGGGTACAGTCAATCCTGTGTCATTCCATTTAATTCCCAGCCACGCTATCTGAACATGAGGGCTACTCACTTTTAACTTCACAGAGAGTTTCTCTCTCACAGAAAAAGATTGACTTTTAGACCATCTGGATATCATCAGAAATGAAAATCAGAAAGAATAATTTACTGACTGAACAGACATTGAAACAGCCAGTGTGGTGGATGACAAGAAGCCCATGTTTTTGTTTTTTCAAAAAACATTTTTGTCATTTGGCTCACATGCATTTCACATTTTGCAATATTTTGGGACAAGCATTTAAACTGTGAGATTGAATTTCACCATTCCAGAGAAAGCAGCAGTCCTAATGGAAGCTAATGCCAAGTCACCAGACTGTTGACCCTTCCTCCAACCTCTCTGTCAATCTCAGAAAAACAGTTCGGGTCAGAAGATACACGGAGAATGCGATGGCCCGCATGGCAAACTGGGAGGTCATCTTGCCTGATAGACTGTAAATGCTAAGAGATGAAGTCTGTCTGGCTCAGTTTCTATTCCCATGTTGCCTTGGGCAGACTCTTTCACCTCCCAAACCTTTCTTGATCTTTTCTGCTGCCAAATGTAAAGAGAAACTCTTCTAGCTCTCAGATGGCTTACCAGGCAGCGCTAGTTAGAAATAAGAGGAAGGATATAATTAATGAACACTTGTCAACCACACATATAACTTGGGGCACAAATTACTCCCACCGGACCTGGTGATGTCGGTGGAGGAGGAAGCAGTTTTGAGAGCTGAGCTGCCACGAAGACAGCTGTTGGCCTGAGGAACCCAAGCACCCACCCCTCTCTTAGCAGCCAGCAAGTAGATCTGCAGAATAGAGTCCCTGGCTGCAGGGAAGAAAAAGCGAACGTCTTAAGCATCTAATGCAGCCTGGTTCCAGGAAGGTCAAGTTACATTAGGTTACACACAAGCTGCTTTGGAAACCGCTCCCTTTGGAGTGATGTCAAAGGCAGATCCGGGCTTGTCTGGGAAATAGCAGGCTTTTGAGTTTTCCAAGATTTTTCCTGCCTTCCTCCCCATATTTATGTTGTAGTCTGTGGCTGCCTCCGAACCTCAGCTTCCTTGACAAGGGAAAAGAAAGAAAGCTACACCCAACCATTAGTAAGTAAAACAAACATTCAAGGGCATCTGTACCTAGTTAGGGTTTTTCATCAAGGTCTTTCCAATGGGGAGCCCATACCCCGAGGCAATTCAAGGATGCTGCCGACATTCAAGGATGTCTGCAGAGTGTGATGGGTGAAAACAGGGCCACAATAAATGATTAAGGTAATCTCTTGTCATGCACAGTAGTATATTTTCTTTCTAGTAAGCAGACCAAATACAAGGCACATGGAGACAGAAAAACTTAATGGTTGTGACAGTTGTTCTCAACTCTGCCTGTCTTACATCTTTGTGGTTCAGAAAATCTGGGATGGGCCCTCACATTGTGTGTGTGTATGTGTGTGTGTGTTAGTTGCTCAGTCACGTCTGATTCTTTGTGATCCTATGGACTGTAGCCTTCCAGGCTCCTCTGTCCATGGCATTCTCCAGGCAAGAATACTGGAGTAGGTTGCCATTCCCTTCTCCAGGGAATCTTCCAGAACCAGAGATCGAACCCAGGTCTCCTGAATTGCAGGAAGAGTCTTTACAGTCTGAACCAGCAGAGAAGCCTGGGCCCTCACATTAATGTTTGTTTGTTTTGTTTTAATCTCCACATGTAAAACTTATAGAGTTAAGCACTTGAATCTGGAATCAAAGCAACTTCTGTTCAAATCCTGATTCAACCGCCAACAAATTCTTGACAACCCCTGCCACTCCACTACTACCCAAAGATGCACATGTTACTTAATCTCTTTAAAAATGGATAATGTATCTGTGTCAAAAGGTTATGGCAAAGATTAAGTGAATAAGCTTAGGGTTGGCACATCATACATGTTAAATAAACTATCAACTCATTTATCATAATGTTTTTCTTCTTATGACTAAAGTAGCTGCAGTTAAATTCTTCCAGACGGTTGTCAGAAGACAGCCCCACTGTTCTCGGACATTTGGGTTGTATCAAGATTTAATCTAGTCTCTTTTTTAAATTTTTAATTAATTTATTTATTTTATTTTTGGCCGTGTCCTGTGGCATGTGGAACTTTCCCAACCAGGGATTGAACCTACTTTGGGAGCATGGAGTTTAAATCACTGGCTCACCAGGGAAGTCCTACTCTGTGTTCTTCTTAAGAAAACAATCTCTGACTCACTGTGTAAACAAAGTCCTATGATAGTGAGCTACTTTTCTAAACGTTATATCAAGATCTAAAATATGCCTACCTATGACTTGATGGTTGCCAAACTGTCTTCCAAAATACTGTACCAACAACAAACATCCGTTTTCTAACTGAGCACTTATTACATGCTAGGCACTATGCTGTTTCTTACTTGATTCTCAATGCAATTATACAGCACAAGTTTATATCTTCATCTACCAAGTGATAAAAATGAAGCTTGGGTTTGTCAAGTAATGTGCTGAAATCAGACAGGTAAGTAGTGATAGAAGAGGATTTGTACCAGATCCAAATTTAAATGGGCCAGATGCTTTCCAACTATACCATTGGAAAATATAACCCAGGATAAAAATTCATCCGAGGTGCTGAAATTAACTCATAAATATGTCAGATTTATAACTGAATGACATATAATCCCTGCATTTGTTTACATAAAATGAAAAGGTTCAACTTTAGTGTCTAAGATTGCTCTAACACAATAAGTTTGTGGGGGTTTCGCTTGTGGCTCAGCTGGTAAAGTATCCGCCTGCAATGCAGGAGACCTGGGTTTGATCCCTGGGTCGGAAAGATCCCTTGGAGAAGGGAAAGGCTACCCCCTCCAGTATTCTTGGGCTTCCCTGGTGGTTCAGCTGGTAAAGAATCTGCCTGCAATGTGGGAGACCTGGGTTCGATCCCTGGGTTGGGAAGATCCCCTGGAGAAGGAAATGGCTACCCACTCCAGTACTCTGGCCCGGAGAATCCCACAGACTGAGGAGCCTGGCCAGGTACAGTCCATGGAGTCTCAGAGTCAGACACGACTGAGTGACTTTCACTTTGTTTATTGCAACCTGGTGTCAATAGATCGGCTTTACTGCATGTGGGCGAGTGGACCCCCAATTAGTTTGTGGAGGAGGGGGATCTTGTTGGGACTTGGTCCTCTTGGATAATGAGACATCTGTACGTATTAAGATGGTGATGATGTTAATTTGTTCTCCATGTTCACAAAGTACCAAACAAGAAGAAATAGATCCTAAGTAAAGATGAAAGGTTTTAAAGTTGAAAGATCACCTAAGATTATTTGATTGTCTCCGTGATAAACCCCAATGGATTCAATGACATGAATCTGAGCAAACTCCAGGAGACAGTAAAGGACAGGGAAGCCTGGCATGCTGCAGTCCATGGGGTCACATAGAGTTGGACACGACTTAGCGACTGAACAAAACTAACAATGTTTGAAAACTATCAGCCTGGCGCCTAATCATTGCAGATTTAGGAACTGACACCAAGATATATATGAGGCTAACTCTAGGAAAATACAGATTACATTTGTGCACGCCTTCATCAGTAAAGGCTCTGTTGGCTTTAACTTTGAAATAAGGAGTCATACAAACACAAAGATTAAAGGATCTTAAAAGACCTTTTGGTTAAGCTTTATGCTTCAGGCATATGTATGCCCCAATCATATAGTGCTGTTGATAGTCTGTTTTCTTGCTAGAGATGTTTCAGGACAGAGAACCCACTGATATATTGTTGTTGTTCAGTCCTACCAATGCAGGGGACATAAGTTCAATACCTGATCAAGGAGCGAAGATCCCACATGCTGCAGGGCAACTAAGTCTATGCACCTCAACTAGAGAAGTCCTTGGGCTGCAATAAAAGAAAGCCTGCATGCTGCTGTGAAGAGACTACATACTTCAACAAAGACCCAGCGTAGCAAAAAAAAAAAAAAAAAAGGAACATTCAGGCTCTAGCTTCAGCAACTGTGTACCATTTCTTCAGATGGGAAAAGGTAGAATAGGACAATGTAGTGATTCAGATAAACGACTCTCCATGGAAATACATGAACATGTGAAGTGAATTTAACTGGCAGCCAGACACATCCGGCAAAAATATTACCTACTTCTTCAGTTCAGTTCACTCCAACTATTATCATTTAGAAAATATCATTTAACATGAGGCTCCTTGATCTAGGAACCAACAAATGCAAAGTACCATAACAATTTTCTCCTCAAGTTTCCACTTCTACAGAATTCTGTGCTTAGAGCAAACAATTTTCTAACCTAAACCATACATTAAATCAAGCTGTTTATAGAGTATGTCTGTAATGATACTTGGTCTGCTCTTTTCTTATATCTATGATAAACTCTTCCAGGGAGGCCAAGATTGAATCAATTGACCACTGTATACTCATCATGAATATATCTTAAACAGAAATATAGATATCCTTAATGGTGAAGGTCCCTTTAATGTCAGAGGTCTCTTTGAATATAGATGTTCCTATACTTACTGTACGGAGAAAGCAATGGCACCCCACTCCAGTACTCTTGCCTGGAAAATCCCATGGACAGAGGAGCCTGGTAGGCTGCAATCCATGGGGTCATAAAGAGTCGGAAACGACTGAGCGATTTCCCTTTCATGCACTGGAGGAGGAAATGGCAACTTACTCCAGTGTTCTTGCCTGGAGAATCCCAGAGATGGGGAGCCTGGTGGGCTGCCATCTATGGGGTCACACAGAGTCGGACACGACTGAAGCGACTTAGCAGCAGCAGCAGCATACTTACTGTATGTGGGCTCCCCCTGCGGCTCAACAGGAAAGAATCTGCCTGCAGTACAGGAGCTGCAGGAGATGTAGGTTCAATCCCTGGGTCGGGAAGATCCCCTGGAAAAGGGAATGGCTACCCACTCCAGTACTGTTGCCTGGAGAATCCCATGGACAGAGGAGCCTGGTGGGCTACAGTCCATGAGGTCTCAAAGAGTCTGACATGACTGAAGCAGTTTAGCACGCATGCATACTCACTGTACAGTATTTACTGAATTTTCAAATAAGTATTCTTAATAATCCAAAATTATAATCCAAGTCAGTAAAACTTCCATCTGGTAGGACATAAGAATCATATTGGGTCAAAAAATATCTAATAGCATATAGGATTCACGGAGTTCCTACTTCATGAAATGTATTTAACTTCATATTTTTCAACAAACTTGGAGACCATTTGATGGTTAAGGAAAGAGAAGCTGAGTGAGGCTGAGCTGATCAAGATCATACAGTTGGTCAGTGCTGGAGCTGGAGTTCACACCCAGGTCTACCTGGTCACTGAGCTCTCTAAGCTTCTCTAAGATGCCTCTTGTGAACTCAATTAACGAATAAAGGCAGATTACATTTTCAGGTTTAGAGAAAAAGTTTAATTATCCCCACCCTGCAATTGGGAAACAGGTTCTTCTCTCTCATTCTTCCATACATGAATAACATCCAACAACTCTTTAGAACACATCATTTATCTCAGTGCCTTCATGAGTAAAGCATGTGAAAAAAGATATCTTTGATTTATTTCAACCTAATTGAAGGAAAGTCTATATAGGAGCATACCTTTAAAATAATAATTAAGACTTCTCTGGTGGTTCAATGGCTAAGACTGTGCTCCCAGTGCAGGGGGCCCTGGTTACAGCCCTGGTCAGGGAACTAGATCCCACATGCAACAAGTAAAGATTCTCCATGCTGCAATTAAAGATCAAAGATCTCGAATGCTACAATTAAGACCTGGCATAGTCAAATAAATAAATAAATATTAATTTTAAAAATATAAAACAATATTTAAGTTGCCCCAAACTGGAAACTACCCAATTGTTCATCAACAGTAGAATAGATAAAGAAATTGTGAGGTTTTAACAACTGAATACTGTATACCAATAAGAAGGAAATTAATGTAACTGCTGGCAACAACATAGATGAATCTCACAGACATGATGCCAAAAGAAATAAGCCAGAGGCAAACGTGTGACTTCATGCATCGAAAGTAAAGACTGGCACAGCTAATCTATGCTGTTAGCACGCTGGCTACTGGTTACCTTTGGGTGAGCAGTGACTGCGCGGGGGCAACCAGGGTGAAGGTCTGGGTGCTGTGCTGGTACACAGATACATTCACTCTGTAAAAATTCATCAAGCCTTACATTTACGGTTTTTGCATTGCTTATATATGTATTGTCTCAATATAATTTCACAAAAAGTTTACTAAAAGATATTTTTATGACTTCCAGGTTCAGGTGCAACCCTAGAAAGAGTACTCAAGCCGGAAAAAAAAAAAAAAACACCCAAAATGTTCCTTATCACTAAGCTCAGACTTAAAATTTTAAAAAGATACATAGTGAAAATGATTCACAAAAGGATAGCTTTTTAAAAAACATGCCAAATGCCAATAACAATAAGCACTGGAAACTATTTTTCACAAAAGATGATTAATACATTTCAAAGACTGTCTAACTGAAGTATAAGACCACAGAGAGACTTCAACCATATGGAACCTTCAGCAGCAATTCCCATTGTAATCATGGATAAGTTACTAAATTCTTCAGTTTCCATGTCACCAACATCTAAGAGCAGGATAATTCCTACCTTCCTCACAGGGGTGTTGTGCTGCTTAATTAATGTTTGTAAAGCACTTTCTGTTCCCTGGGTGAAAGATACCACAAAGAGCAAAGCATGATTATGTTTTAATTGCAGGGTTGATTTTGAAGATGAAAAAAAAAGTACTATGGATTGCAATTTAATCAGATCACTTCATTAGAATCACAGTCATGATTTATGCCTCCTGGTTTCTCCTATACTTAGGAAAATGGCCTTTTTTTTTTTTTTTTTTTTACTGTTTAAGTCTTTTTGGCTCAGTTTCTCTGTCTGACAAATGGAATAACATACTTTCCGTGATCTGCGAATAATTGCTTTTGCAAAGTCCTTCAGTGACCCTTAGACGAAAAGAAGGCACATATTGCTATGGAAAGAAGAAATGCAAGCTCCTGGGTGGAATGAAGGAATCACTTTTCTCTGGAGGAAATCAGAGTACTAGACGTCTTTCATAAAGGCCACCTAGGCACTGACCCCACAGAAGAGTCTGAGAACAACCAGTCTGCCAGAAGCCAGGATGTTAGATGAGAACTTTGGGAGTTTGTTTGTTGGCATTAAAAGTGGTTATATTCCATTCTCTCAGTTGATTCTACTGTTTCTTTTGTTGAGGACATCTTTATTTCTACTCTTAATTCAAAGGGTTTATTATACTGATACAACACCAGTTATTAGAAATCCATGGATAGGTATGCCTCAAACTAGGACCTTTCATGTAGTATGAGATGACCTGTCAAGTTGCGTTGTATGATCATGCCTTCTTGGGTATTTCACAGATCTAGACTTGGGGAGATCAAACAATTATGTCATTGTGAATTACGTGTTTTAGGAAAAAAAAGATCTCTAGAAAAAGTAATTCTATATTTTCCATTTCTCCTTGTTAACAGGCTAAGTAAAACATAAAAAGACTCACAAAAAGATGTTTGATTCTTTGATGAAAATAAAAGAACTTCAAATTACATAGAGTTTTCTGGCATTTATTTCCCCCAACATGTGGAACTTCATTTATCTGTGTCTTCTATGTCTTCTATTTAACTAATATTATAGAATATTCCTCATACCCCTCCTTGATTAAAGCACATAAATGTCTGGTGAGACAGCATGACTCCCAGCTACTGGTCACATTCTTGGGCAAAATACTTCTATTTCTGTATGTCTAGTCAGTAATTAACCTTTTTCTCTCTACTAAGAAAAATCATATGGAGCTACTTTGAAAATTTAAAAAAAAAAAAGTATACATCTTGACGATAGTAGATGTGACTTTTCAGCAGCTAAAATTCCCCTGAAAGATTAAGATGTCTGCTTGAAAACCTCTGCACCATCAACATCTTTCAAGGAAGAATACTGATGCATTCCCTTAGGAAAATATAAACCAGTCAAGTGCACTGACTTAGTGATTAGAAGTCCTGAGAGCTTTCTGAAATCATACTTGGTTATTTGATGATCCAATTTTAAATGTTTAGCAAGCTATTCACTACCACTCTACAGATATACTTAGGGAATGCCTGTGTAGGTTTTATGGAATTGTAAAAGAATACACTAAATTGTCAACACATTCAAATCGTGCCATGTCCAGAAAGCACATATGCTGAAAGTCACTTTGAGGGCGAGATGAGAAAAAGAGCAATGAAAGGCCAAAATCATGGGTTTGTTTGTTTTTGTTTTTTTCTTTCTGGAAGGAAACAAAAGCTTCTGCTGTGCTGTTAAAATGGGAATGTTTTTCAGTGCTTTGGGTCAGAAATCCTTTCAAAGCTTCCTAGGCTCAGTTGACCAAAGGGCAACTGGAACAAATAGTCCACTTCCTCAAAGTTCATGTCCAAGCACATGGTCTCTGATTGCATGGCTGTCAACATGGCCAGTCATGGGAATTTTTACCAGTCATTTCTTTCTAAAGTTCAACGTAAGCTGGGCTGATTCCAATTCCTTCTGTAGTACCAATAAGTTAAGAGAGATTCTCCAGAGCAGGATTCCCCAATCTCCAGGATCTAATGTCTGATGATCTGAGGTGGAACTGATGTAATAATAAAACAAAGTGCATAATAAATGCAACATCCCAAAGTCATCTCCCTCCACCCTGGTCTATAGAAAAATTGTCTTCCACAAAATAGGTGCCTGATGCGCAAAAAGGTTGGGAACCACTGCTCTAGAGGTTAATGCCCTAGTTCTTAGTGCTATCTGCCAAACGTTTCCAATTCTGACTTCTTGGCATGGTAGGAATGTATGAAGCATGATCTTTGTAGTAGTTTGGCAAGGCCATGTGACAGTTGGCCAATGAAATGTGAAAAGAAAGAGCACATGTTGTTTCCAAGGGGGAGTCTGAAGAAACAGTGAGCAACCAGCCACAGTTCTCCTTCCCTCTGACAGTTGGCACTGTTCCTGGAGGTGTCTGCTTTGTCAGCTGAGATGCTGCAGTGATGTTGGCACAACACAGAACTTGCTGTTCACGCACAATGGACATATGTGGTGCAAGGAAGAAATTAAAACCACTGCCTTAGGACACCGAGATTTAAGGGCCATTTGTTTCCATAGCATCACCAAGTCTCTCTGGTAGACTCAGCACTTCACCAGGGTAAAGACCCCAGAACTCATGGGAGGTTGACAGAGGGAAGCATGTAATCCTCTTACAATTTCTCCCCGACCCCTCGATCTCACTCAGCCTGGGCCTGGGCTGTGATAACCTATTTCCTTTAATCCCTTGGGAGACTCTCAGCATTACTTCCCCAATGTCCACAGGAGGGTCACCCCTTCAAGTCACAACAGGGGCAGGCAGGTGACCAAAATGAGAAAACACGCCAGTGCGTTATACCGAAGGTTTATGTCCTCACCTTCACTCAGGAAAACTCTTTTCTTGAAACACAAGGTGCTCGTGCCTAGCTTTCTATTCAAAGGAGCAGTACTTCACCAGCAGTACTTCATGTGGGTTGATGAATTGCAACCACAGCGCTGGGAAATAACAGCGACCAGCAGCAGCACCACCTCCCTAATTCACACCAGCAGCTGATGTGTATTAGAATACATATGCAACTGGAATACAGCATGTTCAGTTTTTTTAGAAGCTAGAATTCTGGATTTTTGCCTAAACCTCCCAATTTTCTTAAGACACAACCAAGGCCAAAGAAACATAAATGGGTTTCACACGACTCTGGCCCACTGTCTGCGTGCCCCGGGCATCTGCAGGGGAACCTTGTTCTGTGCTATTGGCTGTTCTCCACTTTCAAAAAACCCCAGATTGTTCACTGCAAACCCAGGGCAGGAACAAGTGCAATTTGGGGAGAAGATGTTCAACTCTGCCACCCTTCTCATGGGAAGAAATTTCCTTATCTTGTTAGCAAAAATTATACTCATCAAACCTGTGTCCACACAGAATGCACAGGTCATAGCAAACATTCTCTTCCAAAAGCACACGAGACAATTCTACACATGGACATCACCAGAAAGTCAATACCGAAATCACATTGATTATATTCTTTGCAGCTGAAGATAGAGAAGCTCTACACAGTCAACAAAAACAAGACTGGGAGTTGATTGTGGCTCAGTTTATGAATTCCTGATTGCAAAATTCAGGCTTAATTTGAAGAAAGTAGGGAAAACCACTAGATCATTCGGATATGAACAAAACATTTAGGATTATACAGTCAGTCAGTGAGTCAGTTCAGTCACTCAGTCATGTCCAACTCTTTGTGACCCCATGGACTGTAGGATGCCAGGCCTCCCTGTCCATTGCCAACTCCCAGAGCTTGCTCAAACTCATGTCCATTGAGTCGGTGATGCCATCCAACCATCTCATCCTCTGTCATCCCCTTCTAAGTGACGAATAGATTCAAGAGATTATATCTGTTAGACAGAGTGCCTGAAGAACTGTGGACAGATGTTCATAACACTGTACAGAAGGCAGTGATAAAAACCATTCCCAAGAAAAAGAAATGCAAGAAGGCAAAGTGATTGTCTGAGGAGGGCTTACAAATAACTGAGAAAAGAAGAGAAGCTACAGGCAAAGGAGAAAGAAAGATATACCTAACCTAATGCAGAGTTCTGAAGAATAGCAAGGAGAGATAAGAAAGCCTCGTAAGTGAACAATGCAAAGAAATAGAAGAAAACAATAGAAAGGAAAGACTAGAGATGTCGTCTAGAAAATTGGAGATACCAAGGGAACATTTCATGCAAAATGGGCACAATAAAGAACAGAAACAGTACGGATCTAACAGAAGCAGAAGAGATTAAGAAGAGGCAGCAAGAATACACAGAAGAACTATAAAAAAAAAAAGTCTTAATGACTCAGATAATCACAATGGTGTGGTCACTCACCTAGAACCAGACATCCTGGAGTGTGAAGTTAGGTGGGCCTTATGAAGCATTACTAAGAACAATGCTAGAAGAGGTGATGGAATTCCAGCTGAGCTATTTAAAATCCTAAAAGATTACGCCATTAAAGTGCCACACTCAGTATGACAGCTGACAGCAAATTTGGAAGGCTCAGCAGTGATCACAGGACTAAAAAAGGTCAGTTTTCATCCCAATCCCAAAGAAAGGCAACACCAAAGAAAATCCAAACTACCATACAATTGCACTCATTTCACATGCTAGCAAGGTTAGGCTCAAAATCCTTCAAGCTAGGCTCCAGCAGTACATAAACCAAGAACTTCCAGATATACAAGCTAGATTTAGAAAAGGAAGAGGAACCAGAGATCAAATTTCCAGCATCCGGTGGATTATATAAAAAGCAAGGGAATTCCAGAGAAACATCTACTTCTGCTTCATTGACTACATGAAAGCCTTTTGACTTTGTGGATCACAACAAACTGTGGAACATTGTTAAAGAGATGGGAATACCAGACCACCTTACCTGTCACCTGAGAAACCTGTATGCAGATCAATAAGCAAGCAACAGTTGGAACCAGAACAATGGGCTGGTTCAAAATTGGGAAAGGAGTACATCAAGGCTGTATATCATTACCCTGCTTATTTAACTCATATGCAAAGTATATCATGTGAAAGGCAGGGCTGGATAAAGCTCAAGCTGGAATCAAAATTGCTGGGGAAAAATATCAATAACCTCAGTTATGCAAATGATACTACTCTAGTGGCAGAAAGCTAAGAGGAACTAAAGATCCTTTTGATGAAGGTGAGAGGAGAGTGAAAAGTTGGCTTAAAACTCAACATTCAAAAAACTAAGATCAGAGCATCTATGCTATGGAGGATGCTATGATCCTCCATCACTTCATGGCTTCCCTGGTGGCTCAGATGATAAAGAATCTGCCTGCAATGTGGGAGACCTGGGTTCAATTCCTGGGTCAGGAAGATCCCCTGGAGAAGGAAATGGCAACTCCCTCCAGTATTCTTGCTTGGAGAATTCCACAGACAGAGGAGCCTGGAGGGCTACAGTCCACGGGGTCACAAAGAGTTGAATACAGCTTAGGGACTGAATAACAACAATTTAACCTACCTGGTCTCTGATATTTGTTATAGCAGATCTAGTAAAATAACAGGATTACTTTCATGTGCCGTAGCAGAATGCCATAAGAAGTAATAGTATTTAGAAATGGCAGATGCAATGATGGTAACAACAGTTGTAGAAGTGGTGTGAGGTTGGTATATGGGGCGTACACTTTCCTTCTGCTGCCATCTTTTCTTAGGAGAGAAGTTAAGACAACCAGCTATAGAAAGTGGCCAAACCAGTTCTTACTTACATAGTACAGTTGGCTTCATTGTCTTTCATTTACATTGTAGTTAACCTTCTTGGCTGCATTATTTAATTTATAATCTTACATTTTCACTTTCCACCTCTGTCATTGATATAAATGTTGCTTGAGCTTTAGCCCTGATAAGATTAGCTACGAATGTTTCTAAAAGGAACATTTTCTTGACATGTGAAGAAACTGCATGTCCGATAATGGATCACACAAGAATTACAGAAGAATTTAAATCTCTCTGAACAATTCTAAAGGGCAATTTGAATAAGGACCCAACTTAAATTAAACAATGAAAAACCCAGGGTATATCCTGAACACTCATTAAATGTTGTTTGTTGAATCAATCAAACTCTATGGCTAATTCATATCAATGTATGACAAAACCCACTGAAATGTTGTGAAGTAATTAGCCTCCAACTAATAAAAAAAATAAATAAAATAAAATTTAAAAAAAGAAAAAAAAATAAATGAGTAAATAAATGGATGGCTGAACGAACGAATGAGGTTTATATGAGGAGTCTCTTCTTTAAAAGGCCAGATAGTAAATAGCTGAGGCTTTGTGGATTATAGCATCTCTGTACAGGTATGTGACATACAGCATCTCTGTCACAACTACATAACTCTCCCATGTAGGACAAAGGCAGCTATAAACAATACATAAACAGGCACGGCTGTGTTCTGAGCAAATATAACAGCAGGTCAGATTTGGACCCCTGCCAGAAGTTTGCTGATCTCTGATTTAAAATATTCACTCTCCTATCAGAATTTTTTCTCACGCCCCATCCTACCAATCCCAGGACAAGCCATCCTCTTGGAATTCAATCTCCTCCACAGCATGAACCCCCCCACCTCCCCTGCTTTATCTCACAGTACTCTGATGTACATAATCTCCATTCTGAAAAGGCTGGAATATTATTTCTTCAGGTTTTCTCACTTCCTCATCTTGCTCACACAGTTCCCCTATCTACTAAAACTGCATGTATCCTTCAATGCCATTCTCAAATTCTGTGTTCTAAAAGCTTTCTGAAACGAGACACTAATTCCAAAAGATACATGCATCACAATGCTTATAGTCGCATTATTTACAACAGCCAAGATATGGAAGCAACCTAAGTGTCCATAAACAGATGAATGGAGAAAGAAGATGTGGCACATGTAAACAATGGAATATTATTTAGCCCTTAAAAAGAACGAAATTCTGCCATTTGCAGCAACATGGATGTACCTAGATAATACTATGCTTAGTGAAATAAGTCAGACAGAGAAAGACAAATGCTGCATGATATCACTCATATGTGGAATCCAAAAAAATACAGCAACCTCGTGAATATAACAAAAAAAGAAGCAGTCTCATAGATACAGAGAACAAATTAGTATTACCAGTGGGGAGGGAGAAGGAGGCATAATATAGGGCTAGGGGAGTGAGAGGCACAAACTACTAGGTTTAAGACAGTCTATTCGTGTGTGCATGCTCAGTCGCTTCAGCTGTGTCCAATCTTTGCCACCGTATGGACTACAACCTGCCCGGCTCCTCTGTCTATGGGAGTCTCCAGGCAAGAATACTGGAGTGGGTTGCCGTGTGCTCCTCTAGGGTATTTTCCCAACCCAGGGCTTGAACCCACATCTCCTGCGTCTCCTGCACTGCCTGTGGATTCTTACCCACTGAACCACCTGGGAAGCCCTATAATGACATATTGTACAACACGGGGAATGAAGCCACTATTTTGTAACAATTGTACATGGAAAGTAATCTTTATAATTATATAAAATAAAAGCAGAAAGAATCAACTCAATGAAAAATAAAAATAAAATAAAAGCTTTTTTGAATTAGCTCAATTACATGTAAGCTTTCTCTCCTCTGAACCCTGTAACTGGCATTTTCTCATGTGCTAGTTGCAATTATTAAACTCAGACTCACATTAGACTCATGTAAGCAATTTCTTATAAACTTCCATAAAGCTACTAACTTCTAAGAGCAGAGGCTAGGTTCTCTTCATCCTTGCACATTCTGCTATACTCTGAAGAATATGCTGAAATGATGCAGTTTTGAATTTTCTGCCACAACAGTGAAAAAGAACTCTGATCAGTCTCTGTTTTCAGTGGATTGCAAAGCTGGCTATCTCTGGACTGTCTGTACAGGCAGCTTCTCTGTGGGGTCATTAATCTGGCAGGAATTGAAATAACCTTATTTGCCACAGAACTTTAAAAATGCATTAGGGAACTAGAAGTCTCAGAGCCAACTGTCCTTTTAATTAACTTTGGTCTGGGAGCACGGAGCTAACAGTCTCCTCCATGGCTAAGCTTCTATAGAGGTTAACAGGAATTGAGATTTTTGTTGTTGTTCAGTCGCTCAATCGTGTCTGACTCTTTGTGACCCCATGGCCTGCAGCACACCAGGCTTCCCTGTCCTTCCCCATCTCCCAGAGTTAACCTGTTGTATTTCTATGGACCTGCTCACAGATTGTTTCCTGCAAGTGGAAAGTTCTGTTCAACTCAGACATTTCTCTGGTGCCTGCCTGCAATGCAGAGAGCACTGGGAGAAATGGAAAGGTAAATAACACATGAGCTGTCTTGATATTTAGAAGTTAACAGTCTGGTCAGGGAGACAGACACAGATTAATGGCTTGAAACACAAAGCGAGCTATGATGACAGTTATAATAGAACATGATGAGATGATATTGCAAAGAGAGACATTTATTTTGATGAAGACGGGGGACAAAGAAGCCTCACGGAGTGGAAGGGGTTTGAGCAGGAACTTGGTAGGAAAACAGAGATAAATATGTGGATATTGTGATATCTTGGTGTGTTAGAGCTGCAAAGACCTCAGACCACCCTCTCCTTTTCAAAAAAATTACTGGCATATAGTTGATTTACAATGTCGGATTAGTTTCTGCTACAAATATATAGCACAGGGAGGGCTTCCCTGGTAGCTCAGCTGTTGAAGAATGTGCCTGCAATGCAGGAGACTCAGTTCAATTCCTGGGTCAGGAAGATCCCCTGGAGAGGAAATAGGCTACCCACTCCAGTATTCTTGGGCTTTCCTGGTGGCTCAGATGGTAAAGAATCCGCCTGCAATGAGGGAGACCTGGGTTTGATCCCTGGGTCAGGAAGATCCCCTGGAGGCGGCCATGGCAATCCACTCCAGTATTCTTGCCTGGAGAATCCCCATGGACAGAGGAGCCTGGCGGGCTACAGTCTATATAGGGTCACACAGAGTCGGACATGAGTGAAGTAACTAAGCAGCAGTGGCATAGCTCAGGGAACCCTACTCAATGCTCTGGGGTGACCTCAGTGCTCTGGGGTGACCTCAATGCTCTGTGGTGGCCTAAATGGGAAGGATATACATCCCCTCCTTTTTGGATTTCCTTCCCATTAGGTCACCACAGAGCACTGAGTAGACTTCCCTGTGATATACAGTTGGATTTCATTAGTTATCTATTTATACATAATAGGGTATATATGTCAATCCCAACCTCCCAACTCACACCACCTTTCCCTCATACAGGGACTGGTATCTAAGCATTTGTTCTCTATATCCATGTCTCTATTTCTGCTTTGCAAGTAAGTCTATCTGTACCACTTTTCTAGATCCCACGTATAAGTGATAATAATAAAAGGAATCCAAATTGAAAAAGACAACTCTCTCTTCTTTATCAGATGAGGAAGATGAGACCCAGAGAAGAACTGTGACCTCAGGCAACCTATTGTTCCCCTTTAGAAGCATCTATGTGCAAACTGCAAACTTCAAATTCACAGGAGGGGTAGAAAGAGGAATCTTAGACTAAAATATCTTCATTCCTCAGCATCTGACAAACGTCAGAGGCAGCAGTTAGTAGTCTGACCACACAACAAGCCGAAGGCCAGAGCAGCCTCTGTTGGAAGCCACTGCCTTTGGTCCTTATCAAGGGACCAGATTTAGCTGCTGGCAAAATCGCACCCGGGTCCTGTAACTGATGGCCATAGAGCCCTGGCAAGGGAATAAAAGCTTGCAGTGAATTGGGGAAAGATCAGAGGGAGCTTTAAACTCTGGGTAGGAAATCTTGTGGAAGAGTCCAACTTTGGTTCAAAAGAACAAGTCTCAAAAGTAACCAAAGAAATGATGATTTTGCCCTAGAAATTACAGGGTACATTAGATCACAGGGCCAGGCAGGGGTTTGCCTTCTCAGAGGGCATGTGTTCCCCGGATTGAATCTGGAAAGATGAGTGCAGGTGTCCCAAGTCCCCCTCCTGCCTGGCACCCCACCACATTCCCACCTGCTAAGTTCACCTGCTGTCAAGGGCAACACGACCATCATCATGGGGTTGATGCCAAACCAGAAAGTGAACATCCCAGGATGAGTCAGAGAAGCAGCTAAAGCCCAGAAAAATGCCCTGCGACAGTTTAATTTAAATAGACTATTCGGTTCCCTTTCACTTTCATGACTAACAGGGAGCATATAACTGAATAATTAAACAACAAATCTTTATTTATTTTAAATTCACAGGAGCAGCTGTGCCATTTTTCCTCTCTAAAGAAAACACAGACTTAATAGGGCCCATTTTGTTCTACCTAGTTCTCTTTTCTCTGTATTTTTTCAACTCTACATACCAATCTTGTTCCCCAGGTCCACCATGGAAATATGATGGGCCCATATTAGTCTACTGAAAAAATAATTTTCCACGAAATGAACATATACTGCCCCTGGATAACAGTAAAAATGGTCTGATTAAACACTGAGACTTTATCTCTTTTGAAAAAAGTTAGACTTATTTTATATCCACAAAACACCCAAGTTAAAAGAGACTTGAGCGTAACTTCACACAAATAATCCATTCAAGTAGATTTATTTTCCAATAAAGGAAAAGGGTGGATTTTTGAAAGGCAAGCAAAGTATCGTTTACTATTACCATCACTTTGATACACTATACATCAGTTTACTGCATTCTGAGAGTATAGAAGGCACCACTTTTTCCTAATGAAAGTTATAGAAGATTTGATAACAGAATCCCAGAGCTTCCCGCATAGCTTAGCTGGTAAAGCAACTGCCTGCAATGAGGGAGACCTGGGTTCAATTCTGGGGTCAGGAAGTTCCCCTGGAGAAGGAAATGGCAATCCACTCCAATATTCTTGCCTGGAGAATCCTGGGGACATAGGAACCTGGCAGGCTTCATGGGATCGCAAGAGTCATACACGATTTAGCCCTATCTTTCTTTTTTCTTTCTGCCAGAGCTAGGGCAAAGGGCAGGAATGACAAGCAGTCCCTAGACCAACCATTCATTTCACAGATGGGGAAACCAAGGTACAGAAAAACCAAAGGATCTGCCCAAAGTTAGCCAACCAGGACAAAGCCTCCCAGCAGGTTAGGGAAATTCAAGAATAGAAATCCTCTGTTCATGGTCTCTTTTCACTGCTTCACTACATCCTGTCTCTATTGTTTAATAGTAGCCTCTGGTAGATAAATTTATATGCATGAAATACATATTTTATATATCAGTTCAGTTCAGTTCAGTGGCTCAGTGTGTCTGACCATGTAATGTAAATAAATGTGTATGCTCAGTCATTCAGTCATGGCCAACTCTTTGCGACCCCACAGACTGTAGCCAGTCAGGCTCTTCTGTCCATGGAATTTTCCAGGCAACATGGGCTTTTCCAGGCAAGAATACTGGAGTGAGCTGCCATTTTCTACTCCAGGGGATCTTCCTGACACAGGGATTGAACCCACATCTCCTGTTTCTTCCAGCATTGCCAATGCAGGAGACATAAGAGACATGGGTTCAATTCCTGGGTTGGGAAGATCCCCTGGAAAAGGGCATGGCAACCCACTCCAGTATTGTTGCCTGCAGAATCCCATGAACAGAGGAGCCTGGCAGACTATATCCATAGGGTTGCAACAAGTCAGACACAACTGAAGTGACTTAGCATTAGCATCATCATCATCATCATCATTCTTTACCACCAAGCCACCTGGGAAGCATATAAATAAATAAATATCATTTATAAACTATCATCATATATTTATATATACATATATATATAATATCATGCATATATAATACCATGTCCGACTCTATATACAGATACCTATATATAGATATATATATATCAGGGAAGGCTCATAGTCACTGAAAAGATCCTGGTATTGAGCAGTCTCAGTAACATACGACACTAACTCACTAAGGAGCTCTTCTCCCAGCATTGCCCAAATCCCAGAGCAAATGGCACCTTACTGGGAGTGTTACTTAACATTCTTTTTTTTTGTTGTTGTTACTTAGCATTCTATCAAGGTCTCCATAGAGACAAAGAGCCAGATTCGGTCAATATAGAGGAGAGGTCTTACACAAGAACTAGCTCAGGGCATACAGTGGCTTTTCAGGTAATGCTTGTCAACTGGCTGTGAAATATCTGGAATACACTTTTAGAACACAATATATAATAATTTCCAAAGTAGGAAGTCCATATAGACAATCTCATAAAGTTAGGAGAATGAAGGAGCCAGCTGGTTGGATGGACAAGGAGAAGTATGTGGATGAAGAAGAAGAAAGAGATCTCAGCTTCTCTTCAGCCCCAGACACTGGAAGGTCAGTGGTCATATTTCATATTTTTTTTCTTTTTCATTTCAGATCAGAGAGTCTGCATCTGAAAGCCACTGATTACAGCTACAGATCTTCCCCCATTTACGATGGGGTCACAACCCTATACATGCCACCCTAAGTTAAAAATTTCGCCAAACTGTAACTGCATTTAGAACACCTAAGCTACCAAAAGAGTTCCTTGGACAGCAAGGAGATCAAAACCAGTATATCCTAAAGGAAATCAACCTTGAATATTCATTGGAAGGAATGATGCTGAAGCTGAAACTGCAATACTTTGACTACCTGATGTGAAGAACTGACTTATTGGAAAAGACCCTGATTCTGGGAAAGATTGAAGGCAGCAGGAGAAGGGGGCGACACAGGATGAGATGGTTGGATGGCATCACCGACTCGATGGACATGAATTTGAGCAAGTTCCAGGAGATAGTGAAGGAAAGGGAAGGCCGGCATGCTGTGGTTCACAGGGTCGCGAAGAGTCGGACACAATTGAGCGACTGAACCGAACTGAACTCATCAAATCAACTTAGTGACTATACACAAGCCAGAAAAACTCCTGCTTTGTAACCAGCCTCGGCATCTGTGTTCCTCCAGCACCAGAAACGCTTTCAGAGAATTGCCTGGTTGCCTGTGAATTCAAGGAGCCAATTCTGTGTCAACTGAATTGCCAATTCTCTTGCTGCCAGCTTCAAAACCAAATCACCTTTTCTTCTTCCTTGCTTTATCAGTGATCATGTCCATTTCATTACTAAGACTTCCACATTTTTCTCTTGATATTTCCTTTATCGGGATCTTCTCCTCTTCATTCTTCCATTCACATTTAAGTCCAGCATATCATACATTGGCTGGTGTTGTTGTTTACTTGCTCAGTCATGTCCAACTTATTTGCGACCCCATGGACTGTAGCCCACCAGGCTCCTCTGTCCAAGGGATTACCCAGGCAAGAATACTGGAATGGGTTGCCATTTCCTTCTCCAGGGGATCTTCCCAACCCAAGGATGGAATCCGAGTCTCCTGCATCGATAGGCAATTCTTTACCACTGAGATACCAGGGAAGCCCCAAACATTGGCTGTCACAACATTATTTAGCCAACCTTTATAAATCTCTCTCTTCCCACTCCAATTCAACCAATATACCTATAACAAGCATCATTTTTAAAACTCATATTCCTGCTTAAAACTTTTTTTTAAAAAAAGACATCTAATTTAGTTCCAAAGGTTCTACTCTACCTCCAAAATCATATTCTCTCCATATCACTTTGTAGCATCCTCTAACCCAAGCAGGCAAACCTCCTCACTGAGTCACGAAGGATGTTTGTGTGTTCACTTACTCTGCTGTGTCCAACTTTTTGTGATCCCAGTGAGCTGCAGTCCACCAGTCTCCACTGTCCATAGCATTTTCCAGGCAAGAATACCACAGTGGATTGCCATTTATGCCCTTAATCATGTGGTTCTGCTTGACAAGATACTCATTTAAAATTTCAGCCTCAATTTTGTCTTTTTTAAAAAATATGGACCATTTTAAAGTTCTTATTGAAATTGTTATAACTTCTGTTTTTATGTTTTGGTTCTTTGGTCTTGAGGCATGTGGGATCCTAGCTTCCTGACCAGGGATCGAACTCATAGCCCCTGCATTGGAAGGTGAAGTCTTAACCGCTGGACCACCAGGGAAGTCCTGAGTTTCAGTATCTTTAGGTGAAGATGAGGACTATAATACTAGACAAGGTTCTGGTGAAGTTCAAATAAGAGTAATTTATTAATCTTGGTCTGCATTCATACTTGCACCCCGAGCATTTGGCATCTACCCATCACACACTGAAAAAATTCCATTATTGATGCAACAAGTTTCTCTACAAAACCTGAATGTAATCTATTTGAAAGCAGTAATTCGTTTAGTTACTAATCAACTTGATCGCTTCTCGGCCTTTCGGCTAAGATCAAGTGTAGTTACTAATCAACTTGAGCTTCTTTCCCAAACAGAAGGATCTGCTGGGATGAGATTTGCCAAGCCAGCCTTCTTGGTTCTTTTCGAGGCCTGACACAAAGTAGAGAGCAAGACACACTTGTCGATTGCTTTAGTTAGCGCTGAAAATGAATAAGGTAGAGGAGCAGAATCACATCTCATCAGGCCAACTTTCCTACC
Organism: Dama dama; assembly: GCF_033118175.1. Lineage (NCBI taxonomy): Eukaryota > Metazoa > Chordata > Mammalia > Artiodactyla > Cervidae > Dama > Dama dama. The sequence goes on along the minus strand of NC_083686.1, from coordinate 20,214,715 downwards.
AAAGAACAGCAACAAAAATACACAGTGATTGGTGAGAAAATATCTGTGAAGTGCTAGAAATTATTTGAGAAGCATTTGCCACAAATAGCAAATTCCTATTCTGGGGGCTTTGAAATGATTTTCCAAATAGTGACTGGAAATTCAACCTTTGCATTCTGCATTGTATACAGTGCAAAAGGCAGACAGCTAGAGAAGCCACTAAATGTCATCAAAGACAAGGACGTTTAGTGGGTCACAATGAGTGTTCAGCATGCGTGTGTGCTCAGTCATGTCCAGCTCTTTGTGATTCTATGGACTGTAGCCTGCTACGCTCCTCTGTCCATGGAATTCTCCAGGCAAGAATACTGGAGTGGGTTGCCATTGCCTCCTCCAGGGGATATTCCTGGCCCAGGAATTGGACCTGTGTCCCCTGTGTCTCCTGCATTGGCAGGCAGATTCTTTACTGCCTGAACAGGCCTGAAGGAAGCCTGTTCAGCACATACTAATTTGAAGGTAGTCCAGACTCCCAAGGTTTTTGGTGTGTCATTCCCTCCTTTCCCATCGCTTGCCTTTACCTAGAGAATTATGTGTGCAATATTATTTTAACCTGAAAAAAGAAAAGCAAGCCCTTAGTTATACTCTGTAATAGTCCTTTGGTCATAGAACTATGATTTATGGTTAGCAAATTTCAGTGAGCTCGTTCTCCCCCAGATTACCCAACTTACCCTAATCAAACATCTTCTTTCCTTTCTTTTCTCCCTGGGGCCTCCAGCTGCCATCTCTCTTACACGGAGTCATTCCTCCTACACAAAGATGACACAGCCCACATTATTTATAACTACCCATTTTTGAAGCACAACTGTGCACCTTGTAAATGGAAATAATGTTCAGGGTGGCCAAGAATTATAGGATTATCAGAACATTTAAAGTAATCCGAAACAGACTTTTAGCCCAGTTAAAACCTTTATAGATAGATGAACTCTTGGTCTGTCGAGAGGTTTCCTGAAGAGGTGAAGACACACTGCAAAAATTCTAGAGCTGCTGATCACGTAACAAATTAGGCAGGGATTAAATTTTTAGTTGTCAACACTCATTCTCAGAAAAAATGTGACCAAAATGGCCACTTTCATACATTAGAGAGAGAGTATAAATTTGAAAAACTCTTTTAGAAACAATTAGGGATATGTATCAAGAACCTCAAACTGTTCTTATCCTTTGATTCAGTAATTCTAGAATAGGCTTAAGGATATAAAGCTGAAATACTGAAAAATGTTTCATGCGAAAGTCACTCAGTTGTGTGCAACTCTTTGCAACCCCATGGAACAGTCCATGGAATTCTCCAGGCCAGAATACTGGAGTGGGTAGCCTTTCTCTTCTCCAGGGGATCTTCTCAACCCAGGGATCGAACCCAGGTCTCCCACATTACAGGCAGATTCTTTAACAGCTGAGCCACAAGGGAAGCCCAAGAATACTGGAGTGGGTAGCCTATCCCTTTTTCAGCAGATCTTCCTGACCCAGGAATCAAACCCAGGTCTCCTGCATTGCAGGCAGATTCTTTATCAACTAAGCTATCAAGGAATATAATTACTATAATATAAAAAAGGAAGACTTAAATGTCCAACATCATGGGATTCAGTATATAAATTAAGATAGCACTTCAAACAATTGGAAATTGCAATCACATCTCTCATTATGAAAGAGGGAGAAATGTCTATTACAAAATAAATTTACTGTCATAGCTGACCAGAAATCCCAAAGGAAATTCAACTGTTTTATTTATTTGTTCCTGGGTCTAATGATATAGGGATTTGGTGGGATGAGATATGTCTCATTTCCCTTGTCTTTTCTCAAGCCCTATTATAAAGCAGACAACAAACACAAGTTTTCTCATTGCTTTAGTTGGTCACCTAAAATGAAAAAAAGCAGATAAGTAGAATCTCACCAGAGAAAGTCTACTGTTAAGGGGAAAAAAAAACAAAAGCAACACATGATAAGAGATAAAGCCTACACTGAGTGGTAGGGAGTCAAGGTGAGCACCCACGACCTATTCATTTAATCCAATGCTTCATTTCTATAAAACTTAATTCTAGACCCTGTGGCACCACAATGAAAAATATTACATCTTATCAAAACACTGTGAAGGATAACCTCTGCTAGCATTATTCTTTACTTTCATTATATTAAAAGATTGCCCTTCCCTTTGAAGTATTAATTGACATGATGGCAGGCTCCCTCCTCTTCAGGTTAGTCTAAGACTCTCAAGATTCTAGGCATGGAGACCTGGAGGTGAAGGGGAATCTCCCACTATGCATGATTAAGTAATCCTTAAACTAAAAGGTGGAAAGGCAAGATAAAAAGATAAATAGGAACATGTATCACTCTCTACCACTTTTGGTTTCTACTTTTCATTATGTTCCCCACATTTTCTACAAGAAGTAAATGATGTTTTACAATTTAAAACTTTGAAGAAATTTAAAGGTGAGATATTTTATGAATAATATCATTCTTAGCAGCAAAAGTTTAAACCAGGGGGCTGTCCTTGTTTCAACAAACTGTTAACTGCTACCTCTGCCAGTAGTGTGCTGGATAAAAAGGATGAGGAGGTCATGGCCCATGTTCTCAAAGATGTCACATGCATCTGAAAGAGAGAGTACCATGCAGTCAAGTGCTGGTCATGGGGATAAGTTTTGCAACCTAAGAATGTGGGGAGCATGAAGGAGTTATGAGTTCTGTCTGGAATCAGAGTGTGAAAAGCAGGGGCCTTCACAGGAAAAGAAACACTCAGCTGAGCTTAGAAGAAAGCCTACCTTCCCAATTTAGGGGTAATTGATTGAAGAAAATTCCAGAGAGAAGAAGATGAGGGAATATGATCAGGCTGGGAACCGATGGAGTTATCCAATAATCAAGAAAAAGATGATTAAATGTAAGCCAATGACAGCTCCAGAGAGAATGGCAGGCAGGGAGGATGAAATGATCAAGCCAGAGGTAAATCAGAGGATTTAGGGATGGATTGGCTGTGGGAGGGAAAGGAATAAGGACTGCAAAGTGACTCCAAGTTCTGTAGTTCAGGAAAGACTAACTAAACCCAGTGCTAGAGTGAGTTAAGGGGATAGTGAGGCCATTAACTAAGTCAAGAAAATAGGAGAGGGACTTCCCTGGTGGTGCAGTGGTTAGGAATCTACCTTCCAATGCAGGGGATATGGGTTTGATCCCTGGTCAGGGAACTAAGATCCCACATGGTGGAGGCCACTAAGCCTGCGCACTTCAATTACTGAGCCCATGAGCCAAAACTAGAGAATCCCCCATATGGGCAACTAGAGAAAGTCCACGAGCCACGATGAAGAAAGCCATGAACCACAACAAGGACCCAGCGCAGACAACATTTTTTAAAAGAAAAGAAAATAAAAGAAAGGATTGGTTTGGTAGAAAGGGGGCACAGAATATAGGAACTTACTCTGAACATTTGGAGTTTGAGCTGCCTCTACAACTGACACCCACAGAGTAATGTCTAACACAGGAAAAGAAATGTGATGCTGGAGCCCAGGACAAAGATCAGGAGTTAGAGGATGACATCTGGGAGTAGAGGTTATTATTAAGGTAACAGGTAAAGGTGGGAGAAGAGAAATAGTCTCCTGACCATTCTCCCTAGTTCCAGATCCCCACTTTCATTCTAACCTGTTCTCCATATCATAGCCCCAGTGAGCTTCCAAAGTAGGAATCTTACTATTTAACCCTCCAGCTCAGAAATTTCAAAGCACCCAATCTCAACAGCAGTCAGAGAAATGTCTTCTGAAAGGACAATGAGATTCTATTTTTTGCCTGGTGGACTGGAAAAAAAATTAAAGATTGATAATATCCACTGCTGGTAAGCACATGGGGAAATGAGCACTCATATATTTCTGGTAAGAGTGCAAATTGCTATGATATTTTGGGACATCTATTACCATCTTAAAATCTCATGACTTTCGATCCAGAATTCTCATTTTTAAGAATCTTTTAGAAACAAAAGCAAAAATACAAAAGGATAGATGTTCAAAAGTCTTTACTACTGCTTTGTCTGTAAGAGTAAAAACTTAGAAACAACCATATATAAGAATGTAATGTAATGTGCAAACAAATAAATATTAAATAGGAGTATGCAGCTGTTAAAAATTTAAAACAATCTCTACATATGTTTGAATCTGGATCTAGAATGATGCTTATGATAGATTAAGTGGTGAAAAAAGACACGACTATGTATAAAATACATAGCTAATAAGGACCTACTATATATTACTACTGGAAATTCTACTCATATTCTGTAATGACCTTTATGGGAAAAGAATCTTAAAAAGAGTGGGCATATGTACATGTATAACTCATTCACTCTGTGTACAGCAGAAATTAAAACAACACTGTAAATCAACTATACTCCAATAAAAATTTTTTTAAATGAGCTACTAAGTTCTATACGATGATTCGATTTAAGAGAAAACAAAGAAAAAGAGTGAAGTAACGCCTCATATTAGCTAATATGAATATAGGTTTTACTTTTCACCAGGTCTTATTTTAAGTGCTTTATGTGCTATTCATTTCACACAACAGTCTCCTCAGGTATGTAAAAGATTGCTCTCACTCCCATTTTACAAAGAGGGAAGCCAAGGCCAAAACAGATTTACTTGTGCAGGTCACAAAGCTAGCAAGTGGTAGGCAAGCTTTACACCTGGGTGTCTGACTGAGAGTCTACACTCTTGACTCTGCACTATTCTATGATACAAGTTATTAGAGAAGGAGAGGATTGGAGATTATTAATTTTTAAAACACCACTGTACTATTGGACTTACTAAGAAATACATTATTCCTATAATTTAAGAAGAGTTCAGTAGATACATACGGAGAAAGACACTCCAAAAGCTACCAACTGTGCTTACAGCAAAAGTTCAAAGTTCCTACCTCGGCCTCTTCTTACAAGCAGTGTCATATAGGTGCATTTTCTAAAACACCGGGTAAGTATTTAAGTTCCCTACATATGAGTTCTGTTCTGAGAGTACATTCCTAAGTCTACTTGGTTTATAAGTCCAACAAAATTTGCCTAGGGACTCAACTCACACAATTAACTATATGGCACTGTACTGTGATAGGTTTATGATACTTTCCATACAAATAATAACATTAAAAACAAACACAAAAACTTAAAGGAAACATTTTTAATTCTACAGTATGGGACCTTGAAAAGCACAGTAGTCCAGTACACCAGCTGGCATTGAGTCTGGCATCGAGTGAACTGGCAAGAAGAGTTACTGATTGGAGGAGGAAGGAGAGGTAGGAGACGGTAGAGCTGAAGGGTCGTCAGCAACAGGGAACAAAGGGCGAGCTGCAATTCCACCCACGCCTGACGCTGATGGAATGCACGTTTGCATCTTTGAAAGCTCCCATCTTCAAGGTTCATATGCAGGGGGCTTACTGTACAGGCCAAGGTCTAGCCAGCTGATGATCAAACTGCTTGCATGCCTTGGACATTCATTTGATACAAGGCAATGGCAATCCACGTTCATAACAGTCTTTAAAAACTTCTGAGGACCCGGTCTTGTGGAGGGAGGAGACATGGGGAGAGAGGAGCTGGGCTTAACCAGTTCACAGTTTACGCTTCTGAACTGGATGGTGCCTCAGAAAGCAGATCCATCATTAGCAAGCACAAAGCGGATGCATTGTCCGGCTGACAGGGAGCAGCCTGCGTGCGACAAAGCTCTGGTGCCTTATTTATGTGGCAGCTCCCAGCTGCTGAGGACGCTCTCCTGTTCCCCGGGAGCCCGCTGGCCCCTCAGGAGGTCATTCGCAGGCCCTCAGGCCCACTGGGCTGTGGTCACCTGCAGCCAGGGATGCAAGATGGGACCCAAATGGGTCAAATGGACCCAAATGGGACAAATACCCAGAATGCTCTTCCTCAGAGACCACCGGACTAGCTGCCTCCTGGCAGTCAGGGCCAGCCTCAGCTCCACCTTCTCAGGAGATTTCCACCAACAGAAAAAGCAGCGCCTCCCTCTCCTCTCTCTTCTCCCCCACCCCTCACTTGTCATCATTCATCAGAGCACTTATCCCCTCCAGACCCAGTAGACTCCTTAGCTTCCCTCACCAATGCCACCTTCCCCCACGGCCTCCATGTAGCCTCTGTAAATGGCACCCACTTGGGTCATGTAATCAGGGCAGCTGGGCCCCTTTAGGAAAACAGAGGTCCATTCAGATGGGAACTTGCTTTGCTCCAAGGCACAAAGGAGGTGTGCAATGCCTACCCATTAAATAGATGAACGTGCTGACTTCTACCATCATGTCTCTGTTAAACCCCAGCAGAAATCTCTCCAAGTTTTCTTGCTCCCCAATTCTGGCTTTCTCAGTTTGGGATATCCATATATATGGAGAGAGTTCATTACAACAAATTTTTCTTTTTCACTAACAATTCCTAATAATCAATAACCGAAATTGATCAATACTGCTACTCTCACTCATGGGCATTGCAGTACGGTTCACTTGAATGAGCAAGTGGTAGGATTTTATAACGTTCATAACATACAAATACACACAATTTAAGAATATATACATTTACTGAGAATCTTCAGTCAAGTTTTTTTTTTTTTTTCTTCTGTAGAGAGGCGAAGACACTTTAAAAATTTAAAGACTTGTAGCTTAAAGAGAGAAGGGAGAATAATGCTAAATCCCTTTCAAGAAAACATGGGTTTCTCCCAGAGGTGACTCTCTTAGCAACAGCTATCCTGGCTACACAGAGACGAGAAGGAATAGCCCTTCAGGCAATTCCTATTAGAGAGAAAGAGAGGCATGTCCTGGGGCACCTGTCATCCTGCTTCTTCAGAAATCTGCAGCCCCAGGTTTTCTTCAGAGTGAATTTCCACTGCTTAATGTATTGGCTCCTTAATATACTGGTTTCTTTCTCTTTGGAATTTTCTGTCCATTGTCTGACTAGTAAGGTCCCTGGGGCCCTGAGTTCTGGTGTGGAGCAGCACTGCCCACCACCTTGCCCTACAGAAAGACAGACAGAGGCTTTGTGAGCTTACGGGGAACGATGTCCTCCATGGAGGCAGCATCAACCTAAATGCTAAGACCTCTGGCTTGAAACCACTCATCACCTGAGATCCTCATGAAACCGATTCCCTGATAGGCATTTAATGAAAGTCAGAACACGGGGCCATACTCTGATCTGGGGTTGGAGAGGGTACACGTGCGGCCCTGGAAGTACATCCTTGACTGAAGACTGACATGCAGACATGCAGGTGGGCAGCCTCTTTTATTGAACAGGGAACAAAGACCTGCATAGGCATGCAGCTGATTTATCTGCCTCACCATGTAGAATGTTCCATCCATTCTGGAAGTAGATTGATGGGATAGATAAGCTCCGAAACATTATTTTAACAGGCTCATAAAAATGTCAGCAGCGTCACTTCTCTGTTGGTACTGCTGCCGGGTCAGCCCCTTTGGGGGACATGCAATGACAGGGGGATCAGGGCCCTGCTTCTGATGTCTGTGTAGGTTGATTAGTTCTGTAGACATAAACTCTGCCAACGATGCTGGTTACTGATGTCATAAATGCCGAGGGAAAGACTAGGGATACATGATTGTAAATCCATTACTGCTATCAAAAGATTAGAATGATAGATAGGTCTCAGTTCAGTTCAGTTCAGTCGTTCAGTTGTGTTCGACTTTTTGTCACCCCATGGATTCTAGCACGTCAGGCTTCCCTGTCCATCATCAGATACATGTTTACATCTATATATGTTTATATCTAGATGTAGCTATATGTTTATATCTAGATATGTTTATATCTATAATATGCATATATATATGTATACATATGTGTGATATATATATGTATATATATATATATCACTCAGGGCTTCCCTGGTGGTTCAGCTGTAAAGAATCCACCTGCAATGCAAGAAATGCAGAAGATGTGGGTTCAACCCCTGGGCTGGGAAGACCCACTGGAAAAGGAAATGGGAACCCCAGTATTCTTGCCTGAAAAATCCCATGGACGGAGGAGACTGGCAGGCTATAGTCCATGGGGTTGCAAAGAGTCAGACATGACCGAGCGACTGAGCGCACATGCATATGTATCACTCAGAGCTTGACCTCCTAATGAGAAAAGTCAGATGTATCATCTTTATGCATGAAGGCTGCTGTTGCATAAATTCTGAGGATTGGGCTATCTGGCGACTCTGGATATCAACAGTTCGAAACAAAAAGTCAAATTTTCAAGTATTATTAAAAATGTTTCGTTTCCTGCTATGTGTGTTTTTTCATTTGTTTCTTAGTTTTTGTTTGTTTCTTCAGATCCAGTTCAATTTCTCTAGGCTCAGATTTCTCTCCTAAATTCCAGAACCATAAGCCACAGGCTAACTGAACCTCTCCATCTGCAGATCCCAAAGACGCCCCAGTCTCTAAAATAAATTATCCCAGCCCACACTCTTTCCTGGCCTCTCCAATCTGCTCGTCCTCTGTGTTCCCCACCACAGTGAGGCCATCATGGGGAGTGGTTTCTAAATCAGAAATCCGGTGTTAACCTTGGGCCCTCCCTTCAATGCACTTCTTACACTCAATCTGTCAAGTATAGTGAAGCAGAGTGGAGGTTGAGAGTTCAAAACCTGCCCCTACCACTTCCTAGCTGTGACTCCATGCCTCAGTTTCTGCATCTGAAAAACACCACTATCATCATCATAATATCAACCACATGGGGTTGTTGTAAAGATTCAAGGAAATAATGAACGTATTGTGCTGAGAACAGGGCCTGACAAATGATGAGGGCTCAGTAAACTTAGCTGTTTATAAACTCTTGATTACATCCTTATACGCAGCACGTCTTTCACATACAGTTTCTTCTCTGTAACCTCACTACCATCCCCCACAGTCCCCACTCCCCCAAAACCAGTCTTGCTTTCTTCAACTGTGCTCTGCTGCTGTTCTCACATTGCTGCCACAGTGATCTTTTCAGGCTCATCTTTGGGTGGGGAAATTGACTATTGCTTAGGCCCACACTTAGGGAATGGAGGGTGAGCTTAAAAGTGAGCCACAGGACTTCCCTGGAGGTACAGTGGATGAGAATCTGTCTGCCAATGCAGGGATCATGGTTTGATCCCTGGTCTGGGAAGATTCCATATGCAACTAAGCCCATGCCCCACCACCGCTGAGCCTATTCCCTAGAGCCCATGAGCCACAACTATTGCACCTGCATGCTGCAACTACTAAAGCCCGAGTGCTCTAAAGCCTGTGCTCTGCAACAAGAGAAGTCACCACAATGAGAAGCCCTCACACTGCAACTAGAGTAACCCCTGCTCATCACAACTAGAGAGAGCCCACATGCAGCAAGACCCAGAGCAGCCAAAAATAAATAAATGAAGTTTTAAAAAATAACTCTCTCTCTAAAAAAAGAGTTAGCCCTCAAAGCTTCATTTTTCTCCTTTTTTTTCCTGAATATCATTAAAATTCAATTTTGACAACTCTATCTTAAACTATATCCCAAGGGGTCCACAGAATATACCAACAGCACAGCCTTCCTTCAAGTGCACGTACCTAGTGCAGCCCTTATACTGGTAGGCTTTCCCACAACCCCCACTCTTCTAGGGGGGCTGCCAGGGACTAAATAATGAGCTAGTTGAGAGCAGAGTCTAAATCATTTATCTTTGTACTCCCCCAGCATAGCTTAATGTCTGGCCACAGCAGGTCTTCAAAAAGTGCTTGTGAAAGTGTTAGTCAAGTCGTGCCTGACTCTTCACCACCCCATGGACTGTAGCTCATCAGGCTCCTCTGTCCATGGAGTTCTCCAGGCAAGAATACTGGAGTGGGCAGCCATTCCCTTCCCCAGGGAATCTTCCTAACCCAGGGATTGAACCTGGGTCTCCTGCATTGCAGGCAGATTATTCGCCATCTGAGCTACCAGGGAAACCCCAGTTGAATGGCCACTACTATGTAGGTCCAGGCCAACTCACCAATATTTGACAACAGAGTAAGTCAGGCCTCTAGGACAAAGGTGAAACCAGAGGCATTCTGGTTCCTAAACCCTCAGTACACTAGCTCATTCACACATGTATCTATGGAAGGACCTGCCTTGTAAACAATAGGTCATACTACCATACTACCATGGTACCATTGGTACCATACTACCAATAGGTCCCTTCCATCAGTATTACAACATCATAACCAGGAAGACTAGAGGAGGGTTTGCTACAGTCCAGCAGTGAAAAGCTTCTGAAAGCTGAGGAAAGCAGCCAATGCATTTACCCATCCAGCAAACATTTGTTGAGTACCTAAGATGTGCCTGGCACCATGCTCATGCTAAAGGCGCCCCAGGACTTGTGCACTATACAACTCACTCTCTGGGTGCACTTTATGCCCCAAGGGAAGGTATGGATTAAGGCCCAGTATTTGGAAACTCTGATTCCTCTTGATAAAGAAATCAGTTTTCTTCAAAGGCAATTTTTCATGGTTATTTTTTCTGACAGTTTGTTGATGATAATATGTCCCTTTCAGCACATGTGGTGTTTCATATCTGAACAGTCTGACTTTTCTCTTTTAGTCCCACAAAGACACTCGCATCTTTGTGAGCACAACTAGGTAATTAAGAAAAATGGAGTGTCAGACACCACAGAAAACATTTCCACCTTTGGGGAAATGTCCTGGAAAATCAGGTGTTCAAGTGAATAAAGCTCCAGTTTATGTTCTAGGTCCTTAGCTATCATTGACTTATGTGAACTTTGATGGGTTGAGTGTTTTCTCCGGGCCTCAAGTCACTTCTTTTTAACAGGTCATTGATATTCCCACCCCAGGGCTATGATAAGACACAGGTTCAATCCCTGGGTGAGGAAGATCCCCTGGAGATGGAAATGGCAACCCATTCTTGTTGTCTGAAAACACTATGTCCTACCTAAAATATTCTTTTATCTGCTCTCTTTAAAGACTTGCATCTACTTTCAAATCTTCCCAATAAAGACATTCAGTAGGGTTTGAAATTATTTGTTAGGTGAATGTGAGATGAACCTATTTGTTAAAAGTTCAGGAACTTGACATCATCTGATGAGTTTAGAAGAGCACTGATTGACAAGGTTAACGTGGAAATGTATTACCTGAAGGGTATTAAAAACCCATTGGTTCTAGATTCATCCTAGAGCCCATTATACAAAGTGAAGTAAGTCAGAAAGACAAATACCATACATTAATGCATATAAATACATATATATGAAAGATGGTACTGATGAACCTATCTACATGGCAGCAATGGAAATGCAGACTTAGAGAACAGGCTTTTGGGCCTAATGGGAGAGGGAGAAAGTGGGATGATTTGAGAGAGTAGCATGGAAACATACACTGCTGCTGCTGCTAAGTCGCTTCAGTCGTGTCCGACTCTGTGCGACCCCATAGACGGCAGCCCACCAGGCGCCCCCGTCCCTGGGATTCTCCAGGCAGGAACACTGGAGTGGGCTGCCATTGCCTTCTCCAGAAACATACACCACCATATGCAAAATAGATAGCCAGCGGGAATCTGCCGTATGACACAGGGAACGCAGAGTCGGTGCTCTGTGACAACCCAGCGGGGCAGGATGGTGAAGGACATAAAAGGGAGGTTTAAGAGGGAGGCGACACATGTGTACCTACGGCTAATTCACGCTGATGTAAGGAAGAAACCATCACACTATTGTAAAGTAAGTAACTTCCAATTAAAAATAAAAAACTGTTAAAAATCATTTGTAAAATTAGTAAATGGGATTGGACAATAAAAGACTGTCCTGACTTAGTAAGCACAGTCAAGGAAGTATTTCTTTCTTTTGGATTTGCATATCCTTGTGAGGTATTTTTTTCAGCTATGATAAGTCATTAGAATAATGGTTATATCGAAATAAACTCAACTCTGAACCAGATCTTTAACAGCGTGTTAACAAAAATCTTTAACAAAGTGTTAAAGCCAAAATTTTAAACTAAGGAAGCATATTCAAACACATTGCCTTCACTAAAATATAATTCTTAGTAGGGAAAAAAGATTTCTATATCATTAGTAATACAAAATTACTTATTTATTTCCTAACAGTTCATTTTTACTTTTTATTTTCTGTATCATATAATGTATATCATATATTGGCAGAGTATTATGTGCAAATATTTATGAGTACACATATTTTATATAAGTTTGCTGATAGGTATAAAAACAAAAAATTTAGAGACTGTTGCTTGTATTAGTTTTCTGTGGCTTTCCAACAAATTACCCCAGCTTGGTGACATAAACAACAGAAATTTATTCTCATTCTTCTGGAAGCCAGAAATCCAAAAGCAGCATCACCAACTGAAATCAGGGTATCAACTTGGATTTGATGGAACATCTGGTGAAACTAAAGAAATGCCACTCTTATGGATGAATCAAAGAAAGTTCAATTCTAGAAAAGGGTTTCTAGGTATTGTACTTAAACATGAACTAAAAGCAAGGACAAATGAAATATGAGAACTCTTTCATTAAGAACAGTAAACAATGAAGTACCCACTATCTGTATGTGTGTATACATGTACATACCACACACACACACACACGTACACACACCACACACACACACACATGTACACACACACCACACACACATGTACACACCACACAATGTATACACACCACACACATACACACATGTACACACCACACACAGACACATACACACGCACACATGTACACACACAGACACAGACACACACACATATACACACACAGACACATACACACACACGCACAAATATAGTGGGTTGTTGTTGTTTACTCACTAAGTCGTTTCTGATTCTTTTGCAGCCCCATGGACTGTAGCCCAAATGTATGTATATATGTACATATATATGTATGTATACACGTACACATATATGTGTATGTATATACAATTATAGTGGGTTGTTGTTGTTGTTTAGTCACTATGTTATGTTCGACTCTTTTGTGACCCCATGGACTATAGCCCGCCAGGCTCCTCTGTCCGTGGGATTTTCCAGGTAACACATGTGATTGCTTGAGAAAACAAATACACAAATACTCACCATAGATATATAGTCAATAAAATTAAGTGATGTAAAATGGGTGTAATGTGAACGCCTCAGGTCTGACCCATAAACAGCTCCAGTGCATAATACTAACCCTCCTGTCATCACCAGCAGAATGGACAGGTCACTGAAGTTCTACAAGGAGGTGGAGCCACAGACGGAAGGACCCTGAGCTTCTGAATGGAGCATGTCCCCACCCCGCCCATCTGAATAAGAAACACACGTATTTGCTTTGTTAAGATACTGAAATGTGGGAGTCGTTTTGTACAGCAACAAGCCTTTCCTGACTAGTGAGTGTTACTATTCACAAGGTGAAAGTTTTAGAGAAAAATAAGGGATGTGAGCCAAATTACATGTATTAATATGTGTTTAAGTTTCATACTGATAAAAATGAGACACCTGGAGCTAGCCATAGAATAATGTCTGTTGGCCTTGAAAATCAATCATGGTCTTCTCTGCATTGATGCTTCAACAGAAACAAGCACTGGTTGCTAGGACAAGTGAGAAGAGAGAAACTCCAATCTGAGGCCTCAGGGTGCCATGAAATTAACATATGGCATGATAAATACAATTTTTAGTATATAAGACATAGTATATTGGAAAAGCATCTTAAACACTGACTCACTTAACCACTGGGGCTTTCCCGATGGCTCAGTGGTAAAGAACCTGCCTGCGATCCAGGAGATGCAGGAGACGTGGGTTTGTTCCCTGGGTCAGGAAGATCCCTCGAGCAGGAAATGGCAACCCACACCGTTATTCTTGCCTGAAAAATCCCATGGAAAGAGAAGTCTGGTAGGATACAGTCCATGGGGGTGGCAAAAAGTCAGACACTACTGAGTGATTGAGCACACTTAACCAAATCTGAAAGAAATTTAGCTGTTTGGACCATAAAAATCATAATTCAGAAGCAATTATTCCCTTGATCATTGACCGTGATTACAGAACCACCAGACATCGGAGGAAAGACAGCAGTTTCTACACTTCTGGCCGAGAAAATCACAGAGTCTCTCTTTCACTCATGCTGTCCCACCTTTTCTTGCCTGAGAAAACAGAGAACTCAGTACCGCATGGGGCCAGGTCCCTGTGGCAAACAGACCAAAGCTGAGTGTGCTGACACGGGCGGAGGAGAAATATATAGCTGACATCTTAGCAGTATCACAAAGCATGAGGGCAGTCATGCCCCTGATGCTACGTGATGATTCTCATACTGCATTTCAGGGGACGGGGACGGCGCGGTGGCGGGGGGAGTGGGGACAATCAATGGTCAAGCCCTCATCCATGATCAGCCCTCCTAGTTCCTTCCTCCTGTAAAAATCACTTGCTGATGAATCATCCAAATATCCAGGACTATATTTCCAGAAATGAAAATCAATACCCCTGTCAATGAGTTTATTCTCTTTGCAGGGCTGGAGAACATAGGTATTCCCGATTCTTCTCACAGCTTCATCGCCCCTTGCCTTCCCAACCCCCACACAACTGTTTCTCTTTGTCTCTGTCCCATACAAAGAGAAAGAAGCTACTTCTTAAATTTCAGCCGCTATTATGTGAACATCTGTGAGCAAATAAACTGTGAATGCAGTTTCCATCTCTTTCCCTGCCCGGGACCCCCATTTCACTGCCAACCCATTGAGGCCCAGTGCACCTGGCCGAGATGAGTTGGTGCTCAGCAGGGTGGCTTTAAATCCATAAATGATTCAAAGGCAATAAACAAAACAAGGATTTCAACTCTTTGACTGAGACAGGAGACTGTATGGAGGAGATGATCACCTTAGGCCACAATTTAGGAAATTATTTTTCAATCTCAAAAGAGCTGATAATGCAGAGATGAAATAAATTTTTCCTTAGAACAATCCCTGTCATTTTCTCTTTTGAGTCCATGTTAGTTATCATTGATAGTGCTACAGGAACTAAACCAACATGCCACATTGGAAATTCTGCTAAGCACTGTAAGTATAAGCAAATATAAAGTTTAAAATACAATAGCATCTTTGTCCACGGAAATGCATTTCAAATAATCTAAATAACTTGGAGGTTTAGGGGAAGTTATTTTCCATGGTAGCTCCCAGGGCTTTGCTGCACAAACTGAGGAGCAACAGAGGGACGGGGGACACCATGGGCTGCTGGGATCATGCCATCTTTCCTTTGTTTTAAATGTGGGGATCATCAGGCTGAACCAAAAAATATAAGTCATCCTAAAGGCTTATAGAGTTAGTGAAACTCACTCCCTTGCATTTCAGGATGCTAAAACAGACCTAAAAAAGAGACATATGGTGGGACTTCCCTGGTGGTCCAGTGATTAAGAATCTGCCTTCCAGTGCAGGGAACTCAGATTTGATCCCTGGTTTGGGAACTAGGACCCCACCTGCCATGGAGCAACTAAGCCAGAGCACTGCAACTAAGACCCAACACAGACAAAATGAATAAATTAAAAAAAAAATTTTTTTTTTAATGAGAGACATAGGGCTTTGGATCAGGCAATACAAATAACCCGTTTGGTCAGCATCAGGTAGCAGCCTTTGGGGTCATATCCCAACTAATCAATTTCTTTCCCAGGTGGCACAGTGGTAAAAGATCTACCTGCCAATGCAGGAGATGTAAGAGACACGGGTTTGATCCCTGGGTCAGGAAGATCCCCTGGAGAAGGAAATGGCAACCCACTCCAGTATTCTTGCCTGGGAAATCTCATGGACAGAGGAGTCTGGTGGGCTACAATCCATGGGGTCGCAAAGAGTCAGACATAACTGAGTGACTAAGCATGCATTTATTTTAAAGCTTCCTATAAAAGTACTTTATCTCCCCAAATCAAGAGTGAACCTCCCAATTCATTCTTCTTTGTATGTAGAGCATCCAAAAGTTCTCTGGCCATCTTGGATTTAGAAGGATACAGGATTCAGCAGGAGAAGGCAAGCAGCTGAGAAGCACTGGGACTTTTGAACACCAACTCTGCTTCCAGGCAGCACTCTCCTAGTAAGAGTTACCTTTCTTCTGGCTCCCTGTGGATGGTCTGTTCACAAATGTGAGCAGTCACAGTCTCCACCTGAGTACACACAGAAGTTACAAACCCTTGGTAGACTCTTTACATGTAATTCCTGCTGGTTAATGACTGTATTGTTCATCAGTTCAATTGTTCATTTGTTCTTTCAAGCATTCATTTATTGAACACATAAATTCCACTCCACGCCAGGACTACTCTGTGCCGAAGATATATCTGTGAACACACGTCAACCTTGTTCTCATGATGCCTGCATTCTAGTAAGAGAAATAGAGTGCAAAATGAGCCAACAGGATGATACCACAGGGGGAAGGGAGTGGGGAGGCTTGGGAGATTGGGATGGCCAGACATACACTCCTATGCATCAAACAGATAACCAATGAGGACTAACTATACACCACAGGGAACTCTACCCGTGCTCTGCGGTGGCCTAGAAGGAAATCCAAGGCAGAGTGGGCATGTGTGTGTGTGTGGTTGACTGACTTTGTCGTACAGCGGAAACTAACATTACACTGTAAAGCAACTATACTCCAATAAAAAAAGCACACATGTACCCCCGAAACCCCCCAAATGAGGCAATAAAGTCACTGCTGATTGTGCACATACTATAAAGACACTAAGAGAATGCAGAGATAAAAACAGGGAAGACTTATATCAGATGGAGCATTCAGAGAAAGGTCTCTCTGACATTTAAGGTGGCATTTAAGCGTTTAAGACTGGAGGCAAGAAGAGGAGCCAACTCCGCAAAAGCCAGGAGAAGAGCATTCCAGACAGACAGAAAACCACGCTCCAAGGCCCTGAGGCAGCAGAGCACTGAGCAAAGGCCAGCAGGCCCGGAGCAAGACTGGAGACGTGACGAGAGCCTGGACCTGGAGGAGGCAGGGAGCCCCAGTCAGGCACATCATATTTTAAGACCGTGGGGAGACTGAAAAGTTTTAAGTGAGAAAATGACACAATCTGATTTATGTTTTCAAAAGCTCTCTCGAGCTGCTGTGTGGAAAATGGATTGGACAGGGTAAGAGTGGAAGGATGTTATGCTAAGATGCAAAGTAAGCTAAAACGGGGTCTGTGCGGCCAAAGAGTTCACATCTGATGTGAGTCAAAGGCAGGAGAGTGAATGATCGCCATGTGGTATAGGCGGGCAAGGCACCAAGGAGGAAAGGTTGGGTTTGATCCTGTCACCTATCAAGTTGGGCCACGTTAAAATAAAGTCAGATGAATGTAGATGACATCGTGTGTGTGTATGTGTGTGTGTGTGTGTGTGTGTGTGTGTGTGTGTGTGTGTGTGTGTGTGTGTGTGTGTGTGTGTGTGTTCCATCGCTTCAGACATGTCTGACTCTTTGCGACCCCATGGACCATAGCCCTTCTGTCCATGGGATTTTCCTGGCAAGAATACTGGAGTGGGTTGCCGTGTCCTCCTCCAAGGAATCTTCCCAACCCATGGATCAAACCCGAGTCTCCTGTGTCTCTTGCATTACAGGTGGATTCTTTACCTGCTAAGCCAACGGGGAAGCCCCTAGATGACATTACTTTGTAGAATTAAGACACTGAATTCATGTAAAAACCACTGAGCATGTTATTAGAAACTACTCTATTTGTCCAATGCATTTGTCCAGTAATTCCCAACTTGGAAAAAGAGGTTGCTTCCAGTTTCTTTGGAAATCTTTGGTTTGGAACAGGAGCTCTTCTGAAAACCTGAAGCATCAAGTTTTTTTTATGGATGTACCAAACTTTCAGCCAAATCCCTCTATGGGTGATGACTATCAAAAAACTGCTTCCAGAAGACACAAGAGGATTCACCTCTCAGGTGTGTGTCGGACCTAGGAGTTCAGTAAAGATGACTGAAGTCATTTTCTCTTTTTTTTTTTTTCACCCTGGAGTGTGCTCTTTTATCTTTGCTAAAGTAGGGCAGGGAGGGGAGGGCTGGTTTTGGGTTGTTGTGTAAGTCAAGACACCAGGCAGGTGCACGGTATTGGCCACTGAGCAGGCAGGTAGGTGCCCGGAGTGGCAGATGGAGCAACGGTGACCTAGAGGTCATCCCACAATGGAGGCAAAAATCTAAAGTCACTTCTATCTTAAGGAGTCAACACTAGTGTAGCTTCTGGTTGGTCCAAGTACGCAGTGAGGCTCTGCGTGGGATGAGGCCAGAGTTGCAAGATGAGGAGGGGGCTGTGGGAACTGGGAGAAAGGGACAAAATGAGGAATTAGGAAGCAGGGATGCCTACTTTCTTCCCCTCCCCCTCCCCCTCTCCCTTATTATAGCAAGGAGACGGACTTTGGATGCCGCAAAAGGACCTAGCAGAAGCAGGCGTGGGCAAGGTGGCAGGATGAGGCTTCCCCCTCCTTCCTTCCCCATCCTTACTACCTGGCCCTGGACACATGGTGACAAGCAGGAGTGGACCCAGCCTGGAAGCCCCATTCTGGGCGTCACCGCCTATGCGCAAAGCCAGCTTGGCTACTTACTCACTGGAGAGGCTCCAGTTAGCAACCTCTCTGATCTCCAGTTGCCTCACCATTAAGTGAAGACAGCATACCTTCTTTGGATGGTTTTGAGGATCAAACAGGAGATGAGCTGACTCTACATTTACTCTCTCTTATCTTCCTTACCCCACTTGAGAATCTGTACTGGTCTCTCTAGTGCCTGGAAATCAATCCTCATGACACGGGGGAAAATAAAAAACTCGGTTGGAAATGAAGAGGCTGTGTGTGCTGCCTGCTGGGTGGACAGCAGCTACATAGAAGGGAGAACCAGGTTTAATTTGACGCTCTTAAGTCGGACGTTGCTGGTTGTGCTCAAAAACCACATATATGCCCCCAGCTCTCCAATCACTGTTCTGACATTCAGATCTGTTGATTCAATTTCTCCCAAAGTAATTTCTGTGACCTAGTTATCTTACCTCTGGTAAAGGATGAACAGATATTCATACCTTTGCAGATTTCCTTTCACTTTGCAGTGACATTTTTAAAACTCCTCACTATTAATAGTTTTTATAATGGGCATCAATATAAATCCTACTTGAAGAACTCTCTTCCTGCAAGTTCATTTGATTAACCACCGCTCTTTTCATATTCATTATGCCAGTGACTGCAGTAAGTTACAAAGAAACACAGCACATGACTGGAATCCCGTAGCAGGAAAAGAATTTTTCTACCTATAGTGCAATTAGGCACATACCTTTCAGCGGTTTCCAGGGACCTCAAAGTATTTCCATGGCTCTTTATCTTCAGCTCTCCTGGGATGCATAATCCTCAATTAACTGTTCAATCTCACTGAAGTCATGTTCTAAACTTGGAAATACTTATTCCCTTTCCTCGGTTAGCAAGGCAGCCTAGTGCAATGGCTAACAGGGTGAAGAGGGTGGGGTTGCAAGTTGGACTGTAGAAGTTTGAGTTTTCATGCCACCATTTAAAATGACCCTGGGCAGGTTACTAGCTCTATAAAATAAGGACTAAATTTAAGAATAAAAAAATCAATTAACACATGGAAAATGTTTAGAATGATGCCTTGGCACCTAATAAGCTCCCAATCAATGCTAGCTATTATTACTGGAAGGACTGATGCTGAAGCTGAAGCTCCAATACTTTGGCCACCTGATGCAAAGAGCTGACTCACTGGAAAAGAGCCTGATGTTGGGAAAGATGCAAGGAAAAAGAAGAAGAAGATTACAGAGGATGAGAGGGATAGAGAGCATCACCAACTCAATGAACATGAATTTGAGCAAACTCTGGGAGATTGTGAAGGACAGGGAAGCCTGGTGAGCTGCAGTCCACGGGGCTGCAAAGAGTCAGATATGATTTAGGGACTGAACAACAATTATTAGACAATAAGGTGAAAAGCTGCGCGTCTCCCTCCCAGTAAGGGACAGCGGCACAAGCACAAGAAAACACTGTCCATGGTCCTCTGCCAAAAATCTCAACTGATAAATGGTGCTTATTTTGCATGCTTGATTCAAAATGAAATGTAAACGTCTTTTTGTAAGTATCCCAGACAAGAATCTGAGCAAGGTGGGCTTTGGGCAGCAGGACGGCCCAGCTCTGGGCTCTCACCTTCTGCCCTGGCTACAAGTTGGAGAATGGCAGGCCAAGGTGTGCTGGGAGCCCGGCCTCCCTGAGTGACAGCTGGCGCTGTCAAAAGTCGTCACCGCTGGTGTGCACAGACCTTCTGGCAAAGCCGGCAGAACAGAAGAGCTGCAGTCTCCCTGCCCACCTGTCAGCCTGGGCCGAGAACAGCGGCGAAATTTGCTCTTTTCTTCCTTCAAAGGCTTCCAGCGAGTCCCAGCGCCTTCATTAATGCTCGTCTCTTCAATCCCAGCCGGCCCCCTCGCCCTCCCCGAACACACACCCCGCAACCTATTCTTCCAAGAAGGGGATTAGCCCAATTAATCTCTGGACAAATGTCAAAGAGTCTGGGGGAGGGGCCACCTTTCAAGTGCCGCCTCCCCGAGCGCAAACGAGACCAGACGCGAAGGCGCACGGGGGAGGCGGAGCAGCTGCCAACACAATGGCACCGGGTCGCTTCATCTCGGGCCGAGCCGCCCTGGGGCTCGCTTTCTCGCCAGCCCGTGTCCTCACAGACCACAGCCCTCCTCCCACCATCTGGGATGCGCGCTGTGACGGGGAAGGAGCTGCGGGATGAGAAGCCGTCTGGGAGGCAGGCGCTGCCCCCCTCTCCTCTCCGGAGCTCCCCCACCCCCGCATCCCAGGCTGCTCTCCCATACCCCACCCCCAGCGCCGCACTCACCTCCGAAGCCTGGTTGGAAAACCAAAGTCCTAGGTTCAAAGGAAGGGCATGGAGAAGGTAAAAACGCCACTGTGCGGGCGTGGGGGCAGCTGGCAGGATGGGAGCAAATTCTCATCATACATATATAGATATGCCTATAGATACAGACAGGCTTCCCTGGTGGCTCAGACCATAAACAATCTGCCTGTAATGCAGGAGACCTGGGTTCAGTCCCTGGGTGGGGAAGATCCCTGCCGGAGGAAATGGCAACCCACTCCAGTATTCTTGCCTGAAAAACCCCATGGAAGAAAGAGTCCATCGGGTCTCAAAGAGTCAGACACGAATGAGCAACTAACACACTAACACTTCATGGATCTTCCTGACCCAGGGATCGAACCTAGGTCTCCTGCATTGGGAGGAGGATTCTTTACTACTGAGCCACCTGGGAAGCCCCTTTTATATGTATATATATAATATATATACACACACCTATATGTCATCATTAATCTCCCTCCAAACCATAGGCTTCATTGGCCTAATCCACAGAATTTGGGGGGCAAGTCTTGAGAAAGAAAAGAATTGTCTTTGCTCTAATTCCCAGAAAGACCTCATGAATCCATCCAAGGAAGTTACTGTTCTTATAAGAATTCTCTGGAATAGAGGTTTGCCAATCACTCCATAAAGGCATCCCAACATTTTAACTTATAAAGTATTCTCTAGTCAGGAATCATCTCCCGTTCTCTCTCTCTCTCCTCTTTCCCTCCCTCTCTGTTGAGAACAGCAAAAGCTGGCTTACCCAGCAGGCTATTAAACAGCACTTCCACATGCTCCAGTCCAATGATTCGGTAATTAATTTTCATAATGATGATCTGGAAGGATTTCTAGAGTCCCCTGGAGGATCCCAGAATTATCTCTACCCTACTGGTTTTGCATATGCTTTGGGTGGAAGAGACAGTCTGGGTGTCCAGTCGTGATGGTGCCACTTACTAGCGGTGTGACCTTGGCCAGTTACTTAACCTCTCTGCCTGTCACTAACTCTTGGGGATGCAAAGTTTATACAGAAAGGTAGTAGCTGACACTCTAGTTACAGAATGTGTCCTGGAAGCCAGATACTGTGCCAGATGACTTACCTGAATTATCTTATTTAATCCTCACAACAACTGCTAGGTTGGTATCAAGTTTATTTCACTATAGTCTAATTTATTCAACATAGTAATGCACATATGGCACCTATATTGACTATTAACTATATCTAGTGAATAGAAATACTTCATTTCTGGACTGTTAGATGGCAGAGCCAGTCTACTTCAGGGTGACAATTATTATCCAAAACTCTTCTGTTCAAATGTGCTTCTAAAAATTAGAATTTTGTGTGTGTGTGTGTGTGGACTTTTAGAAAGACAAGATGACTCATATAACAAAGATAATATACTGGTTTGGACACCTGGTAATTAAACACACTAAAATTTCTGTAATAAAACATGAACATTCTCCCTAAGAGGACAATGAAGAGCTTCACAGCATCTCAAAACAGATTTTTGTTACCAAAGTAGGTCAAGACAGGGGAAGTTCTGCCACCAAATAAGTTAGGGATAAAAATAGACTCCTGTTGTTTTTGTTTGGATTTCAGCATTTTAGACAAAGGATGGTGAACTTTACTACACAACAACATGAGGTAAAGAAGCAAAAATCTAGTCCTATTTCTGACAGCAAACATTGTGTGATCTTGGGCAAATCACCAAACCTTTCTGGTTTCAGATTCTTCATCTACAGAATGAGGGCCTGTGACTGCTTCCTATGCTTCTCTTATGGCTCAGCTGGTAAAGAATCCGCCTGTAATGAGGGAGACCTGGGTTCGATCCCTGGGTTGGGAAGATCCCCTGGAGAAAGGAAAGGCTACCCACTCCAGTATTCTGACCTGGAGAATTCCATGGACTGTATAGTCCATGGGGGTCACAGACAGTTGGACACAACCCTGAGCTACTTTCACTTTTTTCACTTCCACTGCCTCCTGAGTTATGCAGAAGTAGCTGTGAAGTTCAAATGAAACAGGATTCATCAAAGCATGCTGAGTAAGTGAAGTGTTTAGCCAACTCAAGCTGTTTACTATCTTTCAAAAATTATTCTCAAGAACATTATAGTCTTAATCATGCACTAGTGAAGGACAGGGATGAGCTTCTCTGGTGGCTGTAGTGGTAAAGAACCTGGCTGCCAGTACATGAGGGATTAGAGATGCGGGTTCAATCCCTGAGTCGGGGAGAACCCCTGGAGGAGGACTTGGCAACTCACTCCAGTATTCTTGCCTGGAGCATCTCATGGACCGAGGAGCCTGGTGGAGGAGCCTACAGTCCATTGGGCTGCAAAGAGTCAGCCAGGACTGAAACAATTTAGCACACATATGCACGAAGGACAGGGAAGCCTGGCCTGCTACAGGCCACGAGGTCTCAAAGAAATCCATGGCTGATTCATATCAATGTATGACAAAACCCACTGGAAAAAAATAATAATAATAATAAAAATTAAAAAAAAAAAAAAAAAAAAAAAAAAAGAATTGCGCACGACTTAGCGAATGAACGATAGCAACAATGAATGCTCTACTGCTTCCTGATCAAAGGGCACGGTGTTGCTTCTACAGGAAGAGAACCCACGTACATCGCTTTCTTGCATGCATCATGGTTGTTGCTTCTTATACATCAGTAAAGATCAGTTATGCATGATGACTGCTCTACTGCAATATTTTTCTCATTTAATCTGTAAGAAACCACCTCCAGGAAACAAGGGCAAGCTGCCCTGTCAAATCACTGCAGTCACTGAACACCCCAGTGACCTTCTGTGCTTTGAAGAAGCAAGAGTCAGGTTGTTCCTAACCTGATTTCACAACTTCTTAAATATCTGTCTTTCTCTGGGATCTATGAAGAGTCAGACCGTCCAGTTAATAGTCCCAGCCTGGCCTCTAACCTTCTGTGTGATCTAAGACACCGCACAGCACCTCTCGGATGTGCTGTTAAGTCAGGTGAGACTAGATAGGCTTTAGACAGAAAGAGAGGGCTCACTGATGGTTTCGCTGTTCTCATGGGTTCAAACCCTGGTGGACCCTGGCACACATCCTCTTTGCAATGATGTCAATCACGTATTGCAGACGTCAGTCCAGCTGCAACAGCTGAGGCCAACACCACCCACAGTGAGTCACAGTTGCCTGCTTTCTCCTGGCTATGAGTCTCCTCTGAATCCCAGAGCAGAGCCCATGATCTGCTCCCCCCCTTTACATCTCTTTATGGCTTTTCAGCTTGAAGAGTCTTCATAGCTGAGCGATTTGTCCCATTAGTCATGGTTGTATGAAATTAACCGTGAATGTTCTCCAGTGTCCGTGGCAACCTTTCTGCCAGGGGGCAATGATAACTATAAGCCATCCTCTTGTGATGTTAACTTTTGGAAACAGAGCCTCCCCCATCCACTAAAATGCAGTGGGGTGGATGTCTAAAAGGAAAGAAAATGTCCTAAGTATTACCTTACATATAGAAAAAGGACACATTGAGTAACCCTGACTGTATAATAAAGCTAGTAATTTATTCTCAATGACTGAAAGGCATTCTGTGGTTTAAAACTCCCAGGTCTCTGGCATGTATGAAAATCACAGTGTAGCACAGAGAAGAAGAAGAAAAAAAGCACTGGACTTAGAAATGGAACTTTCTCTATCCTCAAGGAAGCTGCATCCTAACAGAGGAGATGGATAGATAAAACAGATTATTATCTTGTATTACTACATAAAACTATGGAGGGCTTCCCCAGTGGCTCAGACAGTAAAACATCTGCCTGCAATGCAGGAGACTTGGATTTGATCCCTGGGTCAGGAAGATCCCCTGGAGAGGGGAATGGCTACCCACTCCACTATTCTTGCCTAGAGAATCCCATGGACTGAGGAGCCTGGTGTGCTACAGTCCATGGGGTCACAAAGAGTCAGACATGACTGAGCAACTAACATTTTCACTACATAAAATAATATGTAGGAGCTATATAAACATAGTCATAGTTTTCTTGGGAGATATAACAGTGCATACCCCATCCTGAAGGTTCAAGGAAGGCTTTTTGGAGGAGGCAATACATTAATGTCACCGAAACCCCCTAGATCCAAGTTTTCTCATTTTAGTGGAATTTAGAATACTATACCTACATTGATGTTAAAAACTTCAACATATAGATATAAGTTGCCACACATTCCTGGCTCAAGAAATAATAGCTACTGGGCTCTCATACTGATATTGAAGCTAATGAATGTTCTTTTTTTATTATTTAATTTTGTATTGGAGTATAGTTGATTTACAATGTGGTGTTAGCTTCAGATGTACAGCAAAGTTATTCAGTTCAGTTATACATATACACATATCCATCCTTTTTCAGATACTTTTCCCATATAGGTTATTATAGACTACCGAGTAGAATTCCCTGTGCTATACAGTAGGTCCGTGGCTAATGAATGTTCTTAAAGCAAGAAATACTTTTAACCCAAATGTCCCACCAAGAATTAGCTCATGTCATTTCCTATTATTTTAAGACATCCCAGAGTCTGAAGATAGACTGATAATTGTTCTGAGCAGCTTTTGGTTTTCAATAACTTCTGGCAAACAAGTTCTCCTAGGTCAAAGAACAAGCTGTGTTTCTACATGCATTTTCCTTTCTTTCTCCCTCCACCCTTACTACCATATCTGGCGCTCTTTATGTCCTGGAAGAAATATTTGCACGTTCAGAACTTGTACTGGGTGATGGCTGCCCAATAGCTCAAGAAGCAATAGGTAGCTAAGCCAGTCGGGTGGCTAGGAGCTAGGGCAGACTGGGGCAAAATTTTCACACTGAACCAACTGCTCAAAAGTATTCACTCTAGACAGGTGTTGTGAAGGATGATAAAGGGCAAGAAATAGTTCTTCCCTCAAGAAGTTTGTGAGATACCTGAAAGAGAAGACTGATGCAACTGGAAAATGAAAAGATAACAAAATGCAATATATAATGAAGTACAAAAAACATTAAATATACGATACTTGTTTTTCTCTTTCTGATCTACTTCTTTCTGTGTGACAGTCTCTAGGTCCACTCACGTCTCCACAAATGACCCAATTTTGTTCCTTTTAATGGCTGAGTAATATTCCATTGTGTATATGTACCACGCCTTCTTTATCCACTCATCTGTTGATGAATATGAACATTTAGGTTGCTGCCATGCCATGCCTAGGGTAAACAGTGCTGCCATGAATATTAATTCATATCTGTGGAACCTAGAAAAATGGCAACAGGTGAACTTATCTGCATGGCAGGAACAGAGATGCAGACATAGAAAACAGATGTAGAAAACATGTTGACATGGAAGGGTGGGAGGAATTGAGAGGTTAGGATAGGCATATATACAGGACCATGTGTAAAACATACAGCTAGTGGGAACCTGCTCTATAGCACAGGAAGCTCAGCTCGGTGCTCTGTGATGACCCAGAGGGTGGGGTGGGGTGGGGGGTGGGATGGGAGGGTGGGAGGGATATTCCCATCCAAGAGGGTGGGGGGTGGGATGGGGTGGGGGGTGGGATGGGAGGGTGGGAGGGATAGCCCCATCCAAGAGGGTGGGGATATGTGTATACACAGAGCTGACTCGTTTCACTGTGCAGCAAGAACTGACACAAAAACTGTAAAACAACTATACCCCAATTGAAACAAAAAATGAAATACACACTGTGATAGGTTAAAAGAAAGCAAATTATTGTGGCGGACCCCAGGCAGCAGGAGGCATTAGGTTCTGAGGATGGAGGATCTGAACGGTGGTGAGGAGCGGGTCCTGCAGGTGAGGGGAGCAACAGAAGCAAGGACAGAGATGCAGAAGCACGACCTGCCCGCAGGCAGCACACAGACCTCCCGGACTAGAGGGCAGACTAGGTATGAGAACCACCCTGCAAGGCTTACTTCTGATCCCGGAAAAAGTGAGCTGGGTGATGACCTCATCCGGGTCTAACTCTGTGCAAGATTCTTACCCAGAGATCTTTAGATCTTACCTAGAGATCGAAAACTACTGTCAAGCCCTAGTTTTTAGTCATGCTCTGTGTGATGAGGAGATGCAGGGCGCCCCATTTCTTTACATCCGTGGTCTCAGCACATGGTCAGGAGTACTGATGACCTCAGAATCTTCACATTGCTCTCTTTCTGTCTCACATATGGCAATGCAGCTGTACTAACTCCACTTGGTAGGTTTCTCTGTCCTCATCGAAGAAGAATGACTATCAGTTTCTGGTTGCAATACGAAAGTCTTGCAACAGGACACAAAGTTATTTGAGTTGGATATTATACAAAAAAGGCTTCCCTGGTAACTCAGCTGGTAAAGAATTCACCTGCAATGCAGGAGACCTTGGTTCAATCCCTGGGTTGGGAAGATCCCACGGAGAAAGCATAGGCCACCCACTCTAGTATTCTTGTCTGGAGAATCACAATGGACAGAGGAGCCTGGTGGGCTACAGTCCAGGGGGTCACAAAGAGTCAGACACGACTAAGCAACGAAGCAGAGCACATTATATGAGAAAAGAAAAGATGGAGTCATGAAGACTCCAAACTTCAGAAGAATCCTCAAGTTTTCTCTCCCCTTCTTACCACTTACCCCATCAATGATCAAATCGGATCAATTCTGCCTCCATGTCATCTCACGCATCCACCTGTAGCTTCGACTCCAAAGTCACTCAATTCAAGTATTCATCTTTCTTCTTAACTACCGCACAGTATTATATAGTATTGGCTAAATATACAATCTATAGTAGGATGTAACAGTACCCTTAATCCAGACATCCTTCCTCATCTGTAAGTTTAACAAACACAATTTTACCTATTTCCCTAAATACACAGTCAAACCACTCAATTGCTTGCGCTGATGGTTTACACTGTACCCCTATCCCTACACACGCGCGCGCACACACACACACACACACACACACACACAAACCAGTATTTGGTCCTTTCTATCTATTCTTACTATTAAACAGAAGGAGAGAATTCAGAAGCTATTTTTCTACTGCTGGTTTAGCATTTAACTTGTCCTTTTTAGAATGCCAACTTCTTCATATGAAGAGTCTGTACATGTAAACCAATGGTATCCTAGGATTTCTTTAGTGTTCTCAGACCACAGACATTTTAGCCTATGATTTATTCCTATGAAAGGAGTCTAAAAAGTATGCCTAAAATTATGGTAAGGCCCAAAGTCTTTGATCTTATGTGGGACTTAGCAATAATTTGAGTATTCCTATCCTGACTCTGTAAATCCAGGAATGAAGATCTCAATTTTCTATGTGAATTGAAACAAGAGGAACCATCACCTGGCCTGGAAGAGTTGCCAGAACTTGGTGGCTCCACGGATCTGTGGATAATTTCATCCAAACGGGCATCTTTTCTGATCTGTTGCATGGAAGTCGAATCATTCTGTCTCTGGAGAAATGTAAGATGTTGACCGTCAAATTCATCCTGAAATAAGTCATCAATCCAACTGAGCTAAAGTGGGATTGCAGCAAAACCCCTCAAATACTAATGGTCCTAGAGGGAGATACGACTGAGCGAGTCCCATTCTTTGTGACCCCATGGACTGTAGCCTGCCAGGCTCCTCTGTCCATGGAATTCTCCAGGCAAGAATACTGGAGTGGGTTGCCATTCCCTTCTCCAGGGGATCTTCTTGACCCAGGGATCAAACCCGGGTCTCCTGCATTGCAGGTAGGTTCTTTACCATCTGAGCCATCAGGAAAGTCCAGAGGGGGGCTTTCCCCTATAGAAAAAGGTTTCCATTTTCTATAAAGTCATGAAGCTATCACAGTGAAATAATAGATGAAGTGTACATGAATTTAGTAGGGCAAAGTCTAATTAGTAGATTTGTGATAAGGGGTTTAATATTGTGACATGTAGCCTATATAGTCTTCAGTTTCCTCATATGCTGAAAACAAGCAAAACAAGTATAATTATACTGAAATCTAGCAGTTAGGGCCTAAATAAAAAAAATTACTTCAATTATTTTTAATAGAGGGAGTTTAATGCAGGAACTGGTTATACAGGTACTGGAGACTATAAGCCAAAGATCAGACAATGGGGAAATCCAGGGATAAACAAGAGCAGAAAGGTCTACTTACCCATTGCTGGAGAGACCAAGGGAGGAGAGAATGTTTATTAGAACCTAGGGGTGGATCCACCACGTGGAAGCTAGAACTATCATCTGTCAGACCCATGGGAGCTGGTGCCATACAGAAGATGCAGCCCAAGGCAGAGAAACATGTGAGAAATATGACTTCTTTATCCACCCAACCCTACCCTAGACTTCCACCAGTGCCTCTGTCTTCAAACCCAGTGAGGAACTTGTGGACAGAAGAGGCTAGGAATTGTAGCTACAGGATACAGGCCCCCTCAATGCAGAGCAAGGCAGAGGAGGGGCAATGCAGGCTTCAAGACTCCATATAATTACTGTGAGGATTAAATGAGGCATCATATAAAAGCATCCATCATAAGATCTCATACACAGGGAGTTTTCAATAAAAGTTTGTTTGTTCAATAACATACCACTGTGCACACAGAGGACCTGATGACTCAATGTCACCAAGTCTATAGGTACAAAGTAACACCACTTGTTATTTTTATTTTTCAGAAATAGTTACCAAAAAAAAAAAAATTCATCAAAAATGCATTACCATCTTCCAAAGGAGAAGCTGCAGATGTCATTTGTTACTTTCACAGAAGCATCTCAGTGAAATTAACTTGTCTATTAAATTCTTAGGCATTCAGCTCTTTTTTTCTAATATGATCACCTCATGGAGAAATCAACAAGTCAATTAAATCAGAACAAATGACTAGCTGATCTCTAAGGTTGTTTCTGGCTCTGCCATCCTGATTGCTCAATTGCATGAGTTGATAAAATGATGAAAGGATCTGAGGTACATTCTGCCCTTAGTCAGTTCTGAGTATCACCTGAATCATTAACAAGAATATGCTTTTTTTTTTCTCAAATTTCAAATACACATGGAGCAAAGGACAAAGCATTTAATTCTCTCAAATCTGAAAGAGGATTTTTCCAAGATAGTTGACTTGAGGGACACATTTTTCCATACCATCAGGGGACATTAAAGAGACCTACAGCTTCTTTTAGATTTTTCCGTTGTTGTTTGTGCTCTACATATCTATGTGTTCTGGATATAATCCAGGGTGGATTTCTTATGTATGAACTGACTGGGTAATACCTGGTGAATAATGATGTCCTCTGCTATACAGAGTAATAATAATAGGTCTTATTATTATGTGATGCTTATAATTAGTGTTTGACATTGTTCTAAACACTTTACATATATAAACTCACTTAGTTTTCCTAACAACTTTATGAGGCAGGCACTATTCACCATCTTACAGATTTAAAACCTGAGGCACAGAGAGGTTGAGCGGCATGTTTCTGGTCACTAAGCTTGTCAGTGGGAGAAGCAGGGATTCAACCCTGGCAGTCTGGCTCCAGAACCCATGCTCTTAAACATGGTGCAATGCTGAGGGCAAAAAGAAAGACTTTCTAAGAAGAAAAACAAGTCAGACTCCTCTCACCTGTGTGTGGATGTCTTTCCTGACTAGCTCCCACCTACCCTCCAGCCTTCACTGGTCCACCAGTCCCTCTCACCCGCTCCGGCCACAAGTGGCGTCCACTCACCCCCATGCTCACCCAGCTCCCTGCCGCAGGGCATGTGCTCTTCCCGCTGCGTGGTATGCACTCTGGTCCCCTTTCCCTGGTGAAGCTCTTCCACCTCTCAGATCTCCAAACAAGCCTTCCCTGGCTATTAAGCTTGGATTATAGGCTTTCCTGGTTCAGAACACCTCCCTTACTTAGCTTTCATCAGAGTCACCATCTGACATCTCTTTACATGATTTGTATCTGCTTGGCTTCCTCGGATATCCTCAGTGTCTGGAACATAATGCATGTTCAATAAATACTTATTGACTGACCTACTGGTTGATTTATATTTGTCTGATCCCTGGACTGTGTGCTTCATGAAGGAGGAAGCCACATGTGTTTATACTTCTGCTGCATCCTTAACACTTAGTTAACTGCCTGACACAAAGCTGATACCTACTGAGCAAAATACGTAAACCAGAGCACAGTTTTTTAAAACTTTTTTTTAATTTTGCATTAAAGTATGACTGATTAACAATGCTGTAATAGTTTTAGGTGGACAGCAAAGGGACCCAGCCATACATATACCTGTATCCATTCTCCCCCAAACTCCCCTCCCATCCAGACTGCCACATAACATTGAGCAGAGTTCCCTGTGCTATACAACAGGACCTGGTTGATTATCCATTTTAAATATAGCGGTGTGTACATGTCCACCCCCAACTCCCTAACTGTCCTTTCCCCCACATCCTTCCCAGAGCACAATTTTATTATCTCTACAGCAATTATGGAAATTTCCTGTGATCCTTTTTAAAAAATAAGCCTCTGACCCTACTAATTTCTAAAGAAAAACTTCAATATGCCCAGAAGATAGGGTTTTCAGCACTCTTGCCCACGTGGCCCTCAGATCTCATGGAGCAGACAGAAGCTAGATTTCAGAGGCAGCCTGCAGGGCTCACCTGTCTCTTCCAAGGGTGGCCTGCCTCCCTGAACAGGAGCTTGGGGACCACATCAGTGCAGGTCAGTTTGCATCCTCCGACTTGCAGTCCTTTGACCCCTCATCCCTCCAATGTCCACCTTAGATCATCCACATATTGCCAACAACTGCAATTCTAGAAAGAATAAAAGCAATGACCAAAAAGGCAATAATTTACTCAGACAACTTCGGACAACTGACTTCTCTTAGAGTGGAAAGAATGGTAAAAGAAGCTCCCTCCTTCTTTGATGGCCTTCGGACTCATCACTTTTGTCACAGCTTCTCCTGAAAGTTATAACCACCTGCTGTCACTGGGCTCAACCTTTCCTCTGCAACTGAAAGAAATCAAAGCTCTCTCCCCAACTCAATTTGCAGGAGAGCAACCTGTCTTCCCCACAGCATCAGCAGGCAGAACCTGCTCACTCGGGGTTTGAAACCATCCCTGACCTTTGACCCAAAGGAAGCACAGGGCTTGGAACTCTGGCATCCCAACTCAGAAAGGTTGCTGACCTCTGGCTTGGAAAGCAAGCAGTCACCTCAACCCACTGCCAGAGTCAGTGATTAGGCAGATTCTTGTCATCCTTCTCTCTTCATTGAGCAAAGACTGTCATCAGAATAACTAGACAGATATAGGGATTCCTAGCAAAAACTAGAATGCAATCTTTTTTAACAGGGGGGAGCTTTAAATAAGCCATACACAAAAGGGCAAATACTGAAGGATTCCACTTACAGATGTATCTAGAGAGGTCAAATTCATAGAGACAGGAAGTAGAATGGTGGTTGCTGGGAACTAGGGAAAGGGAAGCTCTTGTTAATGGGTAAAGGGCTTCAGTTTGTGATGATGAAAAAGTTCTGGAGATGAAGGGTGGTGATGGTTACGTAATAGTGTGAATGAACTGATATTCAATGTCACAGAACAGCGCATGTAAAAATGGCTAAAATGGCAAATTTTACTAAAACTTTTTTTAAAAAGCAGAGGCTTTATAGGACATGACCTTGGCATCTTATCTTTTCAATCTTTTCCTACACTTGCCGGCCAGCAGTTCCAAAAGTTAAAACGAGCAAACAAACAAACAAATTTCTAAGCCTTTCCTCTTAAGCAATCTCCCTTGTCATATTTCTACTACCCGTCAATATGGGAGCTTTGATATGATGTTTTTCTTGTCAGTCAGACTATGCTGTCAATCCAAAGAACCCCAGATCTCAGCAGTTTCAAATAACAAAAAAGCACTTCTTGTTCTCTCTACACGTCCACAGTGAGTCTATAAGAAGATTCCTTTTCAATTCCATCCTGTCCTTGAGCGCAGAAGTTACAGGATCACACAACATCAAAAGGCACGTCGTTACATGCTTTATTTGGGGAGATAAAAAAAATCTGGTCATGTTCTCAGAGGAGCAAAACCTTTAAAAAGGGAATAAGCTGATCTTTGAGATTACTTATTCTAGGCTATCTGGCCTCAGAAGACTCTGACAAGTTGCAACAGATTTTAAAGGAGACTCCATAAATCCACCTGCCCGGCCTTTACCCACTGATAGTGTGAGTTCAAGTGCAGAGCCCCAGGCAAGACCTCCTGACTGTTTTATAATGGCCAGACAAACATCCCCGTCAGAGAAGAGCCATCCCATCCAGGCCCTCAAAAGGACAAGGCAAGCTCAGACAGTACGAAAGCCCAAGCCATTCACTCCATACGAAAATGACAAGGCTTCCCAGAGGCTGGGCTTCACACTCAATGTGCAGGATGGGAGCCTAGTAGAAGACCTGGAACTTGGAGACTCCTTTACATACACACATTCAAATGCCACCCTCCTGTCCTTCCTGTTTACTCTGTAGCAATACAGTCAATATCAGAAAAGCTCAAGTACCATCACCCCTTGTACATTCATCCAGTACACCCACATGCTAGTAGGCAGAGAAATGACGGCTAGCCCTGCCTTGCATTACATGCTAATGATAGCTTTGGGAAGATTTTCAAGTATCTCCGGCAGATTGAGCGGAATGTTATAACAATCACGAGCTAAAACAGAAAAGGAACAGTATAAAGTACAAAATCCAGTTTTCAGTGTTGACAAAATAGCAGCACCAGTGATATGACTCAGCACGGGAGCATATTCAGCCACTCTTTCCATTTTTATTGCTGTCGCCTCCTTCTTGTGATTAATCTGACTGCATAAGGAAACATCTCAATCCCCAGCTATAAAGTTAGCTATTGCTTGAGGCTCACATATGCATTGGCAAATTTCTTCTGGAAAGACTAAGTTCTAAAGATATCAATCACCAAAACATCCCACATGATTATAATGACTTGGATTCAGATTTTAGGAACGGATAAACCAAGAGACTGAAAAACAAGTAAAAGTGAATGGTTTTTTTTCCTGGAAGTCTATAAACCAGGGGCAGTAGCTTGGTGATAAAACCTGGGATTTTAATATAAATTTATTTATTTTAATTGGAGGTGAATTACTTTACAATATTGTAGTGGTTTTGCTATACATTGACATGGATCCACCATGAGTATACATGCTGAACCCATGCTGAACCCCCCTCCCACTTCCCTCCCCATCCCATCCCTCAGGGTCATCCCAGTGCACCAGCCCCGAGCACCCTGTCTCATGCATAGAACCTGGACTGGCGATCCTTTTCACATATGATAATATACATGTTTCAATGCCATTCTCCCAAATCATCCCACCCTCGCCCTTTCCCACAGAGTCCAAAAGTCTGTTCTATACATCTGTGTCTCTTTTTCTGTCTTGCATACAGGGTTGTCGTTACCATGTTTCTAAATTCCATATATATGTGTTAGTGTATGGTATTGGTGTTTTTCTTTCTGGCTTACTTCACTCTGTATAACAGGCTCCAGTTTCATCCGCCTCATTAGAACTGATTCAAATGTATTTTTTAATAGCTTAGTAATATTCCATCGTGTATATGTACCACAGCTTTCTTATCCATTCATCTGCTGATGGGCATCTAGGTTGCTTCCATGTCCTGGCTATTATAAACAGTGCTGCGATGAACATTGGGGTGCACATGTCTCTTTCAGTTCTGGTTTCCTCAGTGTGTATGCCCAGCAGTGGGATTGCTCGGTCATACGGCAGTTCTATTTCCAGTTTTTTAAGGGATCTCCACACTGTTCTCCATGGTGGCTGTACTAGTTTGCATTCCCACCAACAGTGTAAGAGGGTTCCCTTTTCTCCACACCCTCTCCAGCATTTATTGCTTGTAGACTTTTGGATAGCAGCCATTCTGACTGGTGTGAAATGGTACCACACTGTGAAAACCTGGGATTTTAAAGTCACAGATACAGATTAAACCATTGCTCTATCATTAGGGAGTCTGAGATCAACATGCACACGCTGCTATATTTAAAATGGATAACCAACAAGGTTCTACTGTATAGCACAGGGAACTCTGCTTAATGTTATGTGGCAGCCTGGATGGGAGGGGAGTTAGGGGCAGAATGGATACATGTGTACATATGGCTGAGTCCCTTTGCTGTCCACCTGAAACTATCATAACATTGTTAATTGGCTATACTCCAGTACAAAAAGAAAACTTAGAAAAATAAACCATTCCTCAATCATCTACAAGTCACAAGGCAATGGCCATACCACAAAACCATAGTAAGTCTCAATTTCTTCACCTGTAAAATGAGGAAAACAACATCTACTGCCTGTGTAGGCTGTGAGGATGAAATGAGACAATCCATATAAATCCCTCAGCAGAATGCGTGGTATATACACAGCAGTGATATTATCTGATAGAACTGTATCAGGGAAGAGAACTCCTTGACTAAATTCAAGTCATATCTGCAAAACTGCCTAGGAGTCCAATTGCAGAAAGACCTTGTGAATCTGACTGA
The DNA here is from genome assembly GCF_033118175.1 of Dama dama. Lineage (NCBI taxonomy): Eukaryota > Metazoa > Chordata > Mammalia > Artiodactyla > Cervidae > Dama > Dama dama. The sequence goes on along the minus strand of NC_083686.1, from coordinate 20,179,498 downwards.
CATTTTCTTGTCCAAACTCTCAGTGGCATAATTTTCCGGTTGCATAGTTGAACTCACCTGGAGATCAGGGGTGACAGACCTAAACAACTTGGCTTTGGTGTCTATCTTGATGTGCACTGAAACTATCAGTTTGTTTGCGGTGATTATTCTGTTGTTGAATTCCAGGGAGGCCTGGTGGACACATTGCTAATAAAGTTGTACCTTTGGCCTGATCATCTCTCAGTGTTTAAGAGGAGACAGTAACACACCCTGATCCCAAGGGATCGATGATAAGCATGAAACTTGGAAGAGATCGAGTGTTTTCTGTGGCCTCCCCTATAGACTCAGAGCTGTTGGTACTGCTGTTTTGTCAACAGAAAGGCCCTCATTTAGATATTTACTTCCAATGTCTTTTCCTCCTTTTGACTAATGATGCCACTATAATATATCCTTTCATCTGGCCCAGTAGTATAAGCAGTCCTTCTAAGTTTCTCATCGGAAAGTAACTCTACACCTTGAGTACTTATTAGCCTTGACTGCAAATGAGAATCATCTGGAGGGCTTTTAAAAGTCCAGATCCACAGGCTACACCCAGACCAACTGAATCCGACTCTCCCACGCATCCAGGTATTTTAAAGCTTCCCAGACAATGGCTTCCCAGGTGGCCCTAGTGGTAAAAGAACTTGACTGCCAATGCAGGAGACAGAAAAGATGCGGGTTTGATCCCCTGGGTCAGGAAGACCCCCTGGAGGAGGGCATGGCAACTCACTCCAGTATTCTTACCTGGGAAATCCCCATGGACGGAGGAGCCTGGTGGGCTACAGTCCACAGGGTCACACAGAGTGGGACTTAACACTCAGACAATGGCAATGTACAGCCAATGTTGAGAGCCACTGTTGGACTAAATAATGTAGATACCCCTGAGACTAACAATACACTGAAAAAACAAGTAAGCTGAAACAGTGGTCTGTGATCAGTTAATCCTGAAGACTGACCTGATAAATTGACCAGACAGATGCTGCCGGCAATCAAGTTGATGTGCTCATGGGTGTGCATGTGAGAGCACATGGGCACGCGCACACACACACACACACACACCCCCTTCTGCCTGCCCCAGTTTGTTATGATTTCCAGCAGAGACAGGTCTTTCTGCCCCTTTCTTCGCTCAGGAAGTTTGCTGTTTACACCCATCTCATTTCCTCTACATGATGCTTCAGGAGATTAACTCCTCAAGAAAAGAGACAGTAAACTTTGAGATACACTCCCATCCTCCCTCCACTCCCGCAAAAAAACAGGGGCAGGGATAGGATTTTCTTCTTAGCAGCAGACCAAGGGCAGTGTGGCCAGGGACTCAGTGTCCCCAAAATCACACCAGAGCAGACAGGAGGAGATCAGAAAGAAAGAGAACCCTTCCATACTTGCTATGTGACGCCTTCAGATAAGCAACATCAGACAGCTTACAAAATGAGAGAAGAAGGGAGATGGTAATCTAAACTTGTGTGTTGTGGGCTCCAGTGTGATGACGTTCCTTGTATTCTGGTTCTGTTTTTCAGTTCTCGGGTTCCACATGGATCCTCCCACCCATGGGTTCCCTACATTTCTACTTCTGAGCCACAATCACACGGATTCCCCAGTTTTCTCCCTCTGTTCCAACTCAGAAGCTAAGACTCTGGGTTTGCCTCCCACCTCCCTTCCAACCAGCTTGTTTGCATATTTTTATCTGGTTGAAAAATATCCTTGTGTTTTCGCTGGCCTAGTTCTTGGCAACAGTCTCTTGTGGCTGGAGCAGAGACTCATCAGGCAGAGAGAGAGAGCCCTTGAACTCGGCCCCTTGGAGTCTCTATCCTCACGGACCACTGGGGACTTCGGGTTGGGGTGCCTGGGAGGGGGCCAGGCAAGTGCAGTGACTGGGACAGACTTCAGCGAAGAATGGCCTGGGGCCCTGGGTGGGCTGGCTGATTCAGCTCAAATTCGCATAAGTGACAAACAGATACTCATAGAAGACAGGGTTGCAATCTGAATCTATGTGATGGGGGTGGGGGAGCCTGGCGAATTTTCCTCCAAGGACCCCACAATAGATGTGAGGGTTTTCAGCGTTGAGAGCCAAAGCCCTGAGGGCTTGCAGGCCAAGACAGATGACCACCCCAGTCCAACCCAGTCAACAGCAGGGCTCTGCTTCTCCTGAGCCCGCGCCCCCGCCCCCGCGTCTGCGGTCTCTTCCGCTTCACTTCCGCTTCCTCTTATTCTCGGTGCTTTTTCAAGGTTGGGGCTCATTAGGCTGACTGGAGGAAACAGACCAAATATGTTTTATTTTCAAGATTTAGAGATTATCCTCTAGCTGTAAAGTTCCTTTAATAAGTAAACATTGGTCTAAGGTTACAGTTTTTAGACCTACTTCTTACTTTTTTTTAGAATTTATTTCAATTGGAAAATGATTGCTTTACAATACTGTGTTTGTTTCTGCCACACAAGAATGTGAATCAGCGGTACCTGCTCAGTCGTTTCAGTCATGTCCAACTCTTTGCGACCCTGTGGACCGTAGCCCACCAGGCTCTTCTGTCCATGTGATTCTCCAGGCAAGAATACTGGAGTGGGCTGCCATGCTAGGGGATCTTCCCCACCCAGCGACTGAACCCGAGTCTCCTGTGGCTCCTGCATTGCAGGGGGATTCTTTACCACTGAGCCAACGGGGAAGCCCTAGTTCTACCATAGTTATTCTATTTCGACTTTAAAATGCATTCCTCTTCTCAATATTAAAGTAGATGTCACTGTTAATGATTTTACTGCCTTTCTAGATATGGGAAAATGTAAGAACTTGGGTTCATAAAATCTAAGTACACACATATCTGGGCTTGCAGAGTGGTATAGAATCTGCCTGCCAACGCAGGAGATGCAAGAGATGTGGGTTCAATCGCTGAGTTAGAAGGACCCCCTGGAGTAGGAAATGGCAACCCACTCCAGCATTCTTGCCTGGAGAATCCCAAGGACAGAGGAGCCTGGCTGGCTACAGTTTACTGGGTCACAAAGAGTCTGACACGACTGAGTGAGCACGCAGTCATGCATACATATCCCCTCCTCTTGAACTTCCCTCCCACCCACCCATCCCATCCCTCAGGTTGTTACAGAATATGGGGTTGAACTCCTTGTGTTACACAGCACCTTCCCGGCCAGCTGTCTATTTTACATGTGGTAATGTAATAATAATAATGGTGGGACTACATTTTCTTACTCTATTGGGTGCTAGGTGCTCTTTTTTCTTTAATCAATTCCCTCTCTGTGATTCAGTTTCCTCATCTGTAAAAAGGGATAAGAAAAGTGTCACCTTAGAGGACTACTGTGAGGATAGACAATTTATGTAAAACACTTAGAATGGGGTCAAACAACGTTAATTGTTGTTATATATAATATGTTGTTGGCTTGGAAATAGAAAAAGGGTTAAAGAATGGAGGGGGTGAAGAAAAAGGAGACCACAGCAAAACTTCAAATTTCTCCTTTATAAGTACAGTCATCCCTTAGTATCTGATGGGATGGGATGTTCAAGCCCCTTATATGAAATAGCATCATATTTTCATATAACCTATACACATTCCCTTATATTCTTTAAATTACCTCTATATTACTTATTATAATTATAATTACTTATAATACTTATAATTCAGTGTAAATACTATGCAAATATCTGCAAATATTGATACAATGTAAATGCTCTATAAATAGTGGCCAGTGTGTGGCAAATTCAAGTTAGGCTTTTTGGAACTTTCTGGACATTTCAAAAAAAAATATTTTCTATCCATGGTTGGTTGAATCTGCAGATGAGAACCACATCCAGCTGTCTAATCCATAATTTTGCTGGATGAGAAGTTCAAATTCCAAGACATGTATTTTGGATTACTTCCCCATAAGGATATTAATCACATGGTTATTTGTCCAAATTTTAGTAGTTTTCAATTTCCTGCATTTAAGCTGGAGTGTCATGCCTTGTAATTTAGATCCCTGAGCTTAGGTGCTCAACACTGCACCAGCATTGACGTAAGTTTCTCCACCTCTTGAATGCTGTGCATGTCTACTGACCCACCGACATCGGAAGGGTCAACTGACACTCTAGGTGGATGTCTGACTCTACTTATTAAAGAGACCTTTTATTAGTCCCTAGAACCTTCTAAAATGTGCTCCTTTAATCCTTTTCCATCCACATAATTTATGGTCTGTCCATAGCCTCCCCTACACTATGTGTTTTCCTGTCCCTTCTCTTGGGCTAAGCCTTTATTTTTCAGAAGATTTTTTTCCATCTACTCTGATGACCAGCTGCCCTCTGCCAGCTGGCCCCGGAGGGCTGTTATGTGAACACCTGGCTGTTTTGATCTGCACACATTTTTTTCTAGGGCTTGTAATAAAGCATTTCAAAAAATAGTGGTCAGATGTTCCTTTTCATTTTCTCTTCTCAATTGCTAAGCCAATTGCCCCTTTTTTTGTGTCCCTTGGGAAAATCAAACCCACAAAGAACCATCCTCAACGTCAAAGAAGACTGGACTACTGATCAGACTGGCGGTATCCAACTTTCTGGATTTTTTGCCCATCTTAATTTAAGTGAACTTATTCTCCAGCCTACAATCTTCTATTAAGTGAATATCACATTTTCTCAGAAGCCAAATGTGCCAGCAACCCTTCATGCTATGTCTATATGGAGTTTCTCCTATGTTCCAAGAATGATGCTAGAAGCAGGGAATAAACCAGACATAGACTCTGCTCACCTAGAGCTTGGCCTCTAGATAATTTTGAAAGGAGAAAAACAGAGAAGTTGTTTTCTATTTTTAATGTCAAGGATGTGTGGCTTTAAATCTTAGTTCTGCCATTTACTATTTGACTTTGGTAGCTTCTTTAACTTCTCTGATGCTTTTTTTTAAAATGTTCTCTCAAAACAAATATCATATATTAACATATATGTGTGGAATCAAGAAAAATGGTATAGATGATCTTATTTGCAAAGCAAATATAGAGACATAGAGAACAAACATATGGATACCAAGGAGGAAGAGGGGGATGAACTGGGAGACTGAGATATATACATTATTGATACTATATATATAAAGTAGATAACTGCTGAGAACCTACTGTAGGGCATGGGGAACTAATCAATGCTCTGAGGTGACCTACATGGGGAGGAAATCTGAAGAAGAGGGGATATATGTAAACATATGGCTGATTGACTTTGCTTACAGCAGTAACTAACATAATACTGTAAAGCAACTAAACTCCAATAAAAGTTAATTAAAAATTAAAAATACAATGGGCAATAAAAATGTCCTCTCTAAGACGTTGTATCATCTACCTCACAGGGTTGTGATAAATATCTGATATTAATGTATTCAGATGTGGTGTGTTGGCAATGACCAATAAATAAATGGTAGGTGATAACTGACAGTGTGTTGAAAACCAGAGACATCATTTTGCCAACAAAAGTCCATACAGTCAAGGCTAGGGTCTTCCCAGTGGTCACATATGGTTGTGAGAGCTGGACCATAAAGAAGGCAGAGCACCAAAGAATTGATTCCTTCAAACTGTGGTGCTGGAGAAGACTCCTGAGAGTCCCTTAGACAGCAAAGAGATCAAATCAGTCAATCCTAAAGGAAATCAACCCTGAATACTCATTGGAAGGACTATTGCTGAAGCTGAAGCTCCAATACTTTGGCCACCTGATGCAAACAGCCAACTCATTGGGAAGGTCCTTGATGCTGGCAAAGATTCAGGGCAGAAGGAGAAGAGGGCATCAGAGGATAAGATGGCTGGATGGCATCATTGATGTAAAGGACTTGAACTTAGGCAAACTCTGCGAGATGGTGAGGGACAGGGAGGCCTGGCATGCTGCCATCCATGGGGTCGTAAAGATTGGACATGACTGAGTGACTGAAAAACAAAAATAACTGTTGTCTTCATTACAATGTGTGGTAATGTGTAATCTTAAAGAGATGGGAATACTAGACCACATTACGTGCCTCCTGAGAAATCTGTATGCAGGTCAAGAAGAAACAGTTAGAACTGGACATGGAACAACAGACTGGTTCCAAATTAGGAAAGGAGTATGTCAAGGGTGTGTATTGTCACCCTGTTTATTTAATTTATATGCAGAGTACATCATGTGAAATGCCGGGCTGGAAGAAGCACAAGCTGGAATCAAGATTGCCAGGAGAAATATCAATAATCTCAGATATGCAGATGACACCACCTTTATGACAGAGTGAAGAAGAACTAAAGAGCCTCTTGATGAAAGTGAAAGAGGAGAGTGAAAAAGTTGGCTTAAAACTCAACATTCAGAAAACTAAGATCATGACATCCAGTCCCATCACTTCATGGCAATAGATAGGGAGACAATGGAAACAGTGACAGACTTTATTTTGGGGGGCTCCAAAATCACTGCAGATGATGACTGCAGCCTTGAAATTAAAAGAAGCTTGCTCCTTGAAGAAGAGCTATGACCAACCTAGTGAATGTGAAAGTGAAAGTCTCTCAGTCATGTCCGACTCTGTGTGACCCCGTGGACTATACAGTCCCTCCAGGCCAGAATATTGGAGTGGGTAGCCTTTCCCTTCTCCAGGGGATCTTCCCTGGAGATCGAACCCAGGGATCGAACCCAGGTCTCCTGCATTGCAGGTGGATTCTTTACCAGCTGAGCCACAAGGGAAGCCCAACCTAGACAGCATATTAAAAAGCAGAGACATTACTTTGCCAACAAAGGTCCATCTAGTCTAAGCTATGGTTTTTCCACTAGTCATGTATGTATGTGAAAGTTGGACTATAAAGAAAGCTGAGCACTGAAGAATTGATGCTTTTGAACTGTGGTGTTGGAGAAGACTCTTGAGAGTCCCTTGGACTGCAAGGAGATCAAACCATTCAATCCTAAAGGAAACCAGACCTGAATATTCATTGGAAGAACTGATGCTGAAGCATAAGCTCCAATATCTTGGCCACCTGATGCAAAGAACTGACTCCTTAGAAAAGACCCTGATGCTGAGAAAGATTGAAGGCAGGAAGAGAAGGGGATGACAGAGGATGAGATGGCTGGATGGCATCACCGACTCAATGGACATGAGTTTGAGCAAACTCCAGGAGTTGGTGACGGACAGGGAGGCCTGCTGTGCTGCAGAACATGGGGTCGCAAATAGCTGGACACAACTGAGCGACTGAACTGAATGTGTAACCTTAATGAAAAGTGTACCTGAATCCCACACACTCTGAGAGTTGTGTATAGGAGCAATTCACTTAACAAGTGAAGAAACTTAGTTACCAGCCTATCAGCACTGCTGAGTTACTACTTCTCCATAGTGACTCTTAAAGTGGCAAAATCTTTATTTATTAAGGAAAAAATGTTTCTCACATGATAAAGATAAATACATGCGTCTTTCAGTGAAAATATAATTTGGGAGAAAGCCAATGAGCTGTTTAAACATTTCTATATTTGTAATTTCAGGGAATATTTGCAGATCTCACACATATTCCCTGTAGATACCAATGTTTTGTGATACTCTATAAATCATACGCTATTATTTTTACAATCCTTGTAACCAAGAAGATAGCTTTACTAAGTGAAAGTGAGACATAATTTCCAACCAAAGGAAGTGATAAGACCAGGAATCAGTCAGCAAATGAGAGAAATAGTGGCTGCCACTCCTTCTTCTTTCTCAGGGTTTGATGGTTAGTGGGAGCACCGAGGACTTCACAAGCCCACAAGCGTTAAAACTCAGGAAGATGAGTCACAACTCCAGGAAAGAGAAGTAAGGGTTTTAACCTTCTAGCTGCTAAGAAACCTTCAGGGCCTTTGTGAATTGCCAGCTCTGGTAGCACAATGGTTTCTGGTTGATCTACAGTAGATCAGCTGAGATATTTCCAGGGATACTTGCTGTAGCTGCCATGGAAGTGTGCACTCACATGCTCATCAAGGCTTCCAGCGCCAAGGCCATGCTTCCCTGTAGCCAGTCACTGGGCGTGGTAAGGGGAACAGCAGGGAGGGCCAGCCCATTCCTGCCCAGCGTGGGATTCTGCTAAGAGACACCTTCGCTCAGGAAACCCACTATCCTGGCTAAGACTTTCTTAGAACTGCGCTACGGTCAGAAAAGCCCTACTTACCCAATCCTTCCTCCCCTCTCTCTTCCCTCTTTCACAGGTGTCAAACCTACACTGTGGTCTGAAGACCCTCCCTTTCTACAACAGCTCCATTTCCCCCTTCCTCTTTATCTTCATGGGCATTTTCCCCCAGTAAAGTTCTTACAAGTCTTACCCCAGCTTGGCTGCTTCTCAGAGGATCTGAAATGACACACAGTTCTGTCCACCATGTGTGATTCCAAAACAACTGGGGATATTAGCTTCTGGATGACAAATCAATTGGTGATTGCCTGGATCATCACCTCATGAGGGTTTCTGACACCAATCCTGGGCCCCGCAGAAGGTACGCTACGGTTGATGATCAATGTCTGCAGTGGCACAGAGAAGGATGAGGATGCATACATGTCATGTTCTTGTGTGTCATGAGCAGAGGGGCTAATTCAGGTTACCCTACACAGGTTATGCAATGCCGTAAAATTGAAAAAGTTATAAAAGTGCAGTTAAAATACAGAACTCTATCTAAATAGTGGGCCCTCTGAACTTGACATAGTCTTCTCTGAGTGGCAAACTAAAAGAGAAGCAAGATACCTATTTTTAAACCTTGGTGTGTTCATTTATAAAATAGGACTTAAATATTTCCTGCCCCTGAAATGGCTATGAAGTTTAAATGAGAATATACTGGGAAATTTTATAGGATAATATAGGGCATTACGTGGGCTCCCAGGTGGCGCTAGTGGTAAAGAACCTTCCTGCCAATGCAGGAGATGTAAGAGACCGGGGTTCAATCCCTAGATTGGGAAGAGCCCCTGGAGAAGGGCATGGCAACCCACTCTAGTATTCTTGCCTGGAGAATCCCAGGAACAGAGGAGCCTGGCAGGCTCTGGTTCATAGGGTCCCAGAGTCAGACACGAAGGAAGCGCCTTAGCACAGCACACCTGGCATTATGTAAGAATTCAGTAACTGTTAATGGGCCACCGGGGATACAAAACCGTAACTTTAAGGTGCATACCTTTTTACTTCTATACTGATTAATAGTTTATTCAAGGCAGCACAGCATGGCTTGTTCCTGCATTTAAATAAGGGATGTGATAAACTCAACCAAAGTAATAACATGGTTGAATTCTCCCCTTTCCTTTGGTAACGTGGGAGGCTGACCTGGGTCACATTGTTATTAAATGTTCAGGTCGTTTATATAGTATGTAAATACCTAGATGGTGAGACAAATAACATTCTTTGAATTATGGAAGTATCCCCCTTTAAAAATACTTTTTCTTCACTGACAGTCTCTCAAGTGTGATATCATAAATCAGTAATGACCTTATGGCACTCCCTATGTACTCTATAAAAAGTTCTCATCTTAATCAATAAACTCTGAGAATTCATAAAGGGCACAGACCTTAAATTGATGGGACTTCCTTTTCTAAGAGAAGAATAATGTGTTTCTGGTCAGCTCCCTCTCTCAGGTCTTACAGGACTACTTGGAACCTTTATTCTGTTCATGAGCACACCCCCAAGCCTGTCCAAACCAGCCCCTACACACACACACACACACACACAAGTTCACAAACAGGAATGTCTAACTTGTCCCCTACTTCCCTAAGAAAATTAAGCTATCAAATCCTCAACTCTCTGAAAGTTCCTCCCCACCCCTATAAACATGTTTACATCCACACCCATCTTCACTCCCTTCCAGGCCCTCTTCCATTTCAAGATTAATTCTCCTTCATGAAGTTTTATCCCTTCCTGGAAGCAGAAATTGGGTTCAGTTATCATTCTTCCTCCATTATTTTAGACTCCTCATTCTACTAGGCTCTGACTCCTCCAACTCATCCCCTCTTATTTTGAAGAGCCTTCCTTGCACTCCATGTCTCCTTCCAGGCTTTCTATCCTAGGCCAGTTCCTCATAGTTTCAGGCCCTACTTTTGTCTATCAACTGTTCTTCAAACATTGCAAGCTGATTTCTACTACAGCTCACAGGGCACCACTAACCTGATTATTAAATCCTGTGAATGGTTTTCAGCTTTCCCGGTGGCTCAGACAGTAAAGAATCTGCCTGCAATGTGGGAGACCTGGATTTGATCCCTGGGTCAGGAAGATCCCCTGGAGAAGGGCATGGCAACCCACTTCAGTATTCTTGCCTGGGAAACCCCAGGGACAGAGAAACCTGGCGAGCTATAGTCCACGGGGTCGCAAAGAATCAGACAGCTGAGCAACTAACACACACACACACACGAATGTTTTCAGTCTTTATCTTACATGATTGCTTAGAAGCTTTTGACACTACTGACCACTCCCTTCTAGAGCATCCTTCTTGGGTTTCCTTCAATCACTCCTTGCTTGTATTCCTTCCACTTCTAATACGATGCTTTCTTAGTCCTCCTTGACAACTCTAGGGCCATTCTTCCATACATCAGCCAACAATTATTAAGTTATTAAGCACCTGCTGCATGTCAGGTACACTGCCAGGGACTGGTGTGAAATGGTGAACAAGACACAGACCTTATCATCAGGACCTAAGCACAGAAGAGAGAAGCAAAGAGTCCATTTTACGTAATGTGGTTACTCCAGGAAAGCACATATAAGGGGTACTTTTCCTGGCGAGAGGATTACTTTGGAGGTGGGCCTTGAGGGACCAGGGGGCTTTCCAGGTGGCTCTACTGGTAAAGAACCCACCTGCCAGTGCAGGAGACATAGATACGTGGGTTTGATCCCTAGGTTGGGAAGATCCCCTTGAGAAGAAAACAGCAACCCACTCCAGTATTCTTGCCTGAAGAGATCCATGGACAGAGGAGCCTGGCAGGCTACAGTCCATGGGGTCACCATAGTCAGACATGACTGAGCGCGCACACTCGCTCGCACACACACACACACACACACACACAAATATTTGAGGGATCAATAGGAGTTTGCTAAATGCAGAGAGTTGAGCAACAGAATGAGGCAAGGGACATTCCTGACAGAGGGAACAGCATGTACATTAAGAAAGCATGTGTGTTCAGAGAACCTCACGTGGTTTATATTTGACTGGTACGTAGATTGCTGAGAGCAAGTGGTGTGAGATGAGATCAGGAATATAAACAGTGCCATGATAATAGAGGCCCACTAAAACATGTGCTGTTACCCAACTTTCTGTACCTGGATATCTTTTCACTTTCATCCATTCCTGCTGCTACAACTATGCTGTGATGTTCATGACCCCTACATCCATCACGTTGGTCAGAACCTCACTTCTCAGCACTGGGGCCATGTGTCCAAAACCAATAGCACACCTCCATCTGGACATCTTACAGGCACTTCTAATATGCTGAAAACAAAACCCATTATTGTTTAGCCCTTTCACTCTCAAAGCAAACAAATGAAAAACCCCAAATAAAGCAAAAAGCCTTATACTCCTTTACTCCCATCTCATAGCAGCATCGTATTAATATAGCAGGAAACTGGGGGTCGCTCCTGAATTATCCCTTTTCCTAACACACTAGCCAGATGGTGACTAAGATTCCATAAGCAAACTTAATTAACCTTTCTATTAGTTGTCTCCTCTTCCTGTTTTCTCCATTTCTGCCATCATTCCTCACCTGAGCGATGGCTCCTGAGGCATTCATCTGTTTGCTTCTAACTGGAGAGCATCCAGCCTATCCTTTATACAGTGCATAGAGTGACCTATCTAAAACAGTGCTGCTCCACACGGATGTTACCAAAATATTCATCTAGAGAGTTTACCAAAACACGAAGCACTGACTCCGATCTGGTAGCTTTGGGTGAGGCCTGAAAATGGACGTTGCTAACAAAGCCCCCAGGTGATGGACATGCCCCAAGGACACAGCCCCACTATGGAGCTGGACTGATCTAAAATGAATCTGATGTGGTTACCCCACTGCCAACACTCCTCAGTGCCTTCCCATTACTTACAGATGCTCCCCTTTGGGGATTTAGGACCCTCCTGATCTAGCCACTGCCACCCTCAGCCACCTTGTTCCTCATCCTACCTCCCCTCCCGCCCCTACCTCCCACTTGCCATGTCCTGCTTTTCTGAGCTATTTTCAGCTTCCTAGATTTACTCCACCTTTGTTCATTCTCATAAGCCAGCCTGGAACCCCTCTCACCAACATTCCTGACCTCACTGTCCTCTCCATGGCAAATAGCTAATCACCATTTAAAACTCATCTCTAATGCAGCATCCATTATGGATCCTCTGGAAGCCTCCTTCCTCCTTGCTTCAGAAGAACTGACAACCTCTCTTCGATGACTCCACTCTTTCTGTACTTATATTTATCAACAATACATAAGCACTTCACTTTTCCATGCATGTAACTGCCTGTTAACTTGTCTGAGTTGTTATGTTCTTCCAGGGTGGGGACTGTGACTCATTCGTATTTACATCCACACATACCACACAGGACCCATTGCCTTGCAGTTGCTTAATAAATGTTTGTGGAATAACCAAAAATGATAACAAGTATGATTTGTTAGGTTCTTTATTAGGTTCTATTTGAAAATCACATATAGTAAGTGCCAAGTGCCAAACACACATGAATTGACTTAATCCTCACAAGTTTACGAGACAGTTATAATCCCCATGTTACAGAGATGGGAACCAAGGCTTATAGAACTTAAGTAGTTTCCTAAGGTCACAGATTCAGATATGTAGTAACTGATAGAACCAGAAATTGAAACCATGTTCCAGACTCCAACCACTTCACTCCAATGCCTTCCTGAAGTGTAATTAAGTCATCAAATCAGCATGTTGCCAACGATTCCATTGCAACATCACATTATTCTATTGATAAGAACCTTAAACATTAAATTAAGAAGGACTACCCTAAATACAAAAGACTCCACTAAATAAACCCACAAACCACCCCATGTGGCTTATAAACGTTTTTGTTGCTTTTTTTTCAGTGCATTTTCACTTTAAATTTTAAAATAAGAAATTAAGAGTACCACCAATAAACAGCTAGGGCTTCACCATCGACTTTTTAAAAGAAAACAGAAAGTCCTCTCTAACAATAATAATTATTATTATGGCATTATTCTACCCTAGCGTTTCTCAGAGACGATTAGCTCTTGGACTTGCTCCAGGAAAAATAAATGGTCAAATAAATTTAGAAACTCTGCACCACAGACTGCCCTCCTGAAGATTCATAATGAATGTATGTTAAGAACTTTTAGAAATCCTGCAGTTAAGGTTTAAAAACAGTTAAATATATTCCTTGAGTGTCCCACACATATCTGAACATAGACTCCTTTAAGAACTAAAGGGAATACACTGCAGGGAAGATTGATTCTAGCCATGCCTTTCTGACTTAAATGACACGAAGCTGCGTGGCAGACATTCTTTGCATCGTCCATATGCTCTGAACTGAGCCAGGCCCACTCGCTCGTGGGCTCCTTTGTATGGGCTCATTACTTTTATTTTCTTTGAGCATCAGAGCTAAAGTTTTACTACTTTACTTGCAAACTCTTGTGATTGAATACCCTTTCTTCAAATTAGAGAGAAATTTTATGTAATCACATAAAATCACATTTTTCTTTTTTATACCAATTTTGCTATTATGTCATCACACAAAGATATTGAATTCTTGAAGGAGATGGTACCTAAGGTAAAATGGAAGGGAATATAATAAAGTTAAGAGTAAACTAGCTCTATGCTTTTTACAGCTATGTCCCAAATATAGCTCTAACTTTCTAATTGCTAAAGCAAAGAATGAAAAGCATGTTACAAGATGAATTGTATCTTTAAGAGGAAAGCAAGCTAACTACCTGGGAGTAACATGGTTTTTCCTCGTAGTGAGACCTGACAGCCATGTTGCCTGTGGGATCTCATGTAGGGGACATTGCGGGGTGTGGTTAGGAAGGCCCTCAAACATATTAATATCTCACAGACCAACCTAGACAGCATATTAAAAATCAGAGACTTTACTTTGCCAACAAAGGTCTGTCTAATCAAGGCTATGGTTTTTCCAGTAGTCATGTATGCATGTGAGAGTTGGACTATAAAGAAGGCTGAGTGCTGAATAATTGATGCTTTTGAACTGTGGTGTTGGAGAAGACTCTTGAGAGTCCCTTGGACTGCAAGGAGATCCAACTAGTCCATCCTAAAGGAAATCAGTCCTGAACATTCATTGGAAGGATTGATGTTGAAGCTGAAACTCCAATCCTTTGGCCACTTGATGTGAAGAACTGACTCATTTGAAAAGACCCTAATGCTTGGAAAGATAGAAGGCGGAAGGAGAAGGGGAAAACAGAGGATGAGATGGTTGGATGGCATCACCAACTCAATGGACATGAATCTGAGTAAACCCTGGGAGTTGGTGATGGCCAGGGAGGCCTGCCATGCTGCAGTCCATGGGGTCGCAAAGAGTCGGACACGACTGAGCAACTGAACTGAAAATCATTAGCTATTGCTGATGAAAGCCAGCACTGCAAGCCAAGAGCAGTTCAAATTCTTTTTTCAAACAATTTTTTAAGTTCAAATATAGTTTATATATATATATATATATATATATTCTTTTTCAGATTCTTTTTTCATTAGAGGTTGTTATAAGCTGCTTAATAGAGTTCCCTGTGTTACACAGTAGACCTTTGTTACTATTTTATATATAGTAGTGTATATATGTTAATCCTAAACTGTAGTCTATCTCTGCCCTGGCTCCCCTACCATGCGCTGTTCCCTTTGGTAACCATAATTTTGTTTTCTATGTCTATGACTCTGTTTCTGTTTTGTACATAAATTCATTCATATCGTTTTTTGGGATTCCACATACAAGGCTATCATATGATATTTGTCTTTGACTTATTTCACTTGATACGATAATCTCTAGGACAATCCATGTTGCTGCAAATGGCATTATTTCACTCTTTTTTATGGCTGAGTAAAAGACACTTGCTCTTTGTTTTTTGTTTGTTTGTTTTTTCTTTTTTTTTTTTTTTATTAGTTGGAGGCTAAATACTTCACAGCATTTCAGTGGGTTTTGTCATACATTGATATGAATCAGCCATAGGACACTTGCTCTTTGGAAGGAAAGCTATAACAAACCTAGACAGAGTGTTAAAAAGCCGAGACATCACTTTGCCGACAAAGGTCCTTAGAGTCAAAGCTATGGTTTCTCCAGTAGTCATGTACAAATATGGTAGTCGGACCATAAAGAAGGCTGAGCACCGAAGAATTAATGCTTTTGAACTACGGTGTTGGAGAAATCTCTTGAAAGCCCCTTGCACTGCAAGGAGATCAAACCAGTCAATCCTAAAAGAAACCAACCCTGAACATTCATCGGAAGGATTGATGCTGAAGCTGAAGCTCCAATATCTTGGCCACCTGATGCAAAGAGCTGACTCACTGGGAAAGATCCTAGGAAAGACTGAAGGCAAAAAGAGAAGGGGGCAGCAGAGGATGAGATGGTTAGATACCATTACCGACTCAACAGACATGAATATGACCAAACTCTTGGAGATAGCAAAGGACAGGTGAGCCAGGCACGTTGCCGTCCATGGGGTTGCAGAGTCGGACACAATTTAGCAGCTGAACAACAACAAATATTCCATTGTATACTTTATCTTCTTTCTCTATCCATCTTTCAATGGACATTTACATTGCCTCCCTGGTCGGACTATTATCAATAGTGCTGTTTTGAAAATAGGGGTGTATGTATCTTTTTGAATTAGAGTTTTTTCTAGATATATATTCATGAATGGGATTGCAGGATCATATGGCAACTCTTATTTTTATTTTTTAAGGAATCCCCACACTGTCCTCCATAGTGGCTGTACCAATTTACATTCCCACCAACAGTGTCAGAATGTTCCCTTTTCTCCACACCCTCTCCAGTATGTATTATTTGTTATTTTAAATAATGGCCATTCTGTCTGGTGTGAGGTGATACCTAATTGTAGTTTTGATTTGCATTTCTCTAATAATGGGTGATATTAAACATCTTTTCATGTGCCTGTTGGTCATTTGTATGTCTTCTTTGGAGAACGGTCTATTGAGGTCTTCTGTCAATTTTTTTGATTGGGTTTTTTTTTTAATATTAAGCTGTATGAGCTGTTTGTATTTTTGATAGCATCATTTGCAAATATTTTCTACAGTCCATAGGTTGTTTTTTCATTTTGTTTATAGTTTCCTTTGCTGTATAAAACAGAAAAGTTCAAAGTCTGAAGTACAATCCAGCTAAAGCACTTCAATAAGGAATGATTATAAGGATGGAGGAGGACAGTTCTTTGATGGTCTTCTTTAGCCAAGGGAAAAGCTTTTTATATCTGGAGCAGTGGGTGGATTGAAACATCTGCAAATGCTCTTTTATAATTACAGTTTCTTGCAACCAAGCTTTTGTCAGGAACTGGTCCAGAAAAAGACCAGGTACTCAAAGTTAGACAATCCATGTTGTTGGTTTATAGCAGATTTATATGCTTTGACATTGAACAGTGGCCTGGGGTGGGATAAGAATAACAACCAAATTCAGGAAATACTGGTAGGGGTACAAGGAACATGAGTTTCCTTGAAAAAATTCAAGACCCCCATATACCTGGGGGAAGTGGAGGGAAGGAAGCTCCACTTGGCTTGCGGAATCTGTGCTGGGTGAACCTGTCCCTTCAGCAGCCCATGCGTCAGAGGAACAATCTTGCCTGCTGTGCATCCCTCATTTCTGGCTCTGTCCAATGACGTTTCCGTGGCCCTCCAGTGCTCCTTCTGCCCACACTGTCTGAAGAAAGTCTTTGATCCAGACCAGCATAATTAAGTTTCTGACAGCAGCAGCACTGACAATGTATAACATGAAACCATGAGGAAGAAAACAAGAGCAGGTTATTCTCTGCCCCTTTAAAGTTAAGCCTGAGAAATGCATGCTTCATAGCTCCCCGGCCATCTCACTGCCTCCCCAACTGACAGAAGCCTTGCTCAGGTAAATTTGCTTTGGCTTTTTCTATGCAGCAGTTTAAGAAACAGCTCTGAAGATATAAGCTACATCATAAGTAATTTGGAATGTTCCTAATGAACAATTTTTAGGGCACAGCTTAGGGACCTGATATGCCTAAGAAGGGCTTCCCAGGTGGTACTAGTGGGTAAAGAATCTGCCTGCCAATGTAGGAGACGTAAGAGATGTAGGCTTGATCCCCAGGTTGGGAAGATCCCCTGGAGGAGGGATGGCAACCCACTCCAGTATTCTTGCCTGGAGAATCCCATGGAAAAAGCAAACTGGCGGGCTACCATCCAAAGGGTCGCAAAGAGTCGCACAAGACTGAAGCAACTTAGCATGCATGCATGCTTAAGAAATCACTTAAAAATGAGAAAACTGAATCTTAGGAAGTAATTAAAAAAGATACAAGCACCCCAATGTTCACTGCAGCACTACTGACAAAACAACCTAAATGTCCATCAACAGGTGAACGGAAAAAAGATGTGACACATATATACAATGGAATATCAATGAAATAACGCCTTTTACAGCAACAAGGATGGACCCAGGGATTATCATATTAAGTGATGCAAGTCAAACAGAGAAAGACAAATATATGATATCACTTAAATGTGGAATCTTTAAAAATGATATAAATGAACTTATTTACAAAGCAGAAATAGACTCACAGACATAGAGAACAAATTTATGGATATCAAAAGGAATAGCAGACAGGGGAGAGATAAATTAGGAGTTTGGCGTTAACATATACACATTACTGTATATAAAATAAATAAACAAGTACCTACTGTATAGCACAGGGAACTAGATTCAATATCTTATAATAATCTACAATGGAAAAGAATCTGAAAAAGAACATGTTTATGTATATTTAATGCTTCCCTGGTGGTTCAGTGGTATAGAATCCACCTGCAAGTGCAGAAATGTGGGTTCGATCCCTGGGTCGAGAAATCCCCTAGAGAAGGAAATGGCAACCCACTCCAGTATTCTTGCCTGGAAAATCCCAAGGACAGAGAAGTCTGATGGACTACAGTCCATAGGGTTGCAAAGAGTCGGATATGATTGAGCACACACACACACACACACTTAAATACTATATATATATATATATATAGTATATATATATAACTGAATCACTTTGTTGTATATCTGAAGCTAACACAATATTGTAAATTAACTATACTTCAATAAAAACGATTTAAAAAGTAACACCAAAAAATTTTAAAAGCGAGAGGGTTGAGTCCTAGAAACTGAATCAATCAGCCTCCTAGACAGATTTCTTAACCTAAACAAGTATTTTTCAAGTCACCTTACCTCTTTTCTCTGTCTCTATCAACTTTGTTCTCAAGATAAGCAAACAGAAAACAGTGTAAAACATAAAGGCTAACTCTGAGCTAGTTCGGTAATAGCAGTTCACTAAGTGAATTTTAGAGCGATTTGGAATTCTCCATGACAACCATCCTTCAAGATCTCAATTTGTTCCAGCCATCAATCCTGCTTTTAGTGGCTTTGGTGCTTGTAGAACTGGGAGGTAGGGCCTCCTACTTGCCTCTCTCGTGTGCTAAAAGGAAAACTCTCCATTTGTATTGATAAAATATTTATGGGGAATTTGAATATAAAGCTTTGATGAACTGAAAATAGATCCTATAGCATGTGTGAAAAGGTTAATGAAAGGCCAGCTGCATCAGCAAACAGAAGTTTACTATGTCGCTGGGAATGTCTTAATGTCACATTTTCATTAAAGAAATAATCATGAGTGTATCATGACTCATTTGCAATTTGGTGGCATTGAGGGAGAATTCATTCTTTAGAGCAGCAAACACATCTGTGTTGCTCTTTTTCCAGCTCCTAGGGGTTTATTTGACATTAGAAATGGAAAAACCAGACTGTCCATTCCCTTTATTTAAATAAGCATGCACAAAAATAAATAAGCAAGCAAATCAAATGCCCTTTCCTAAGGGGGAAAAAAAATCTTTCATAATTAATCATCATTAAGTCTATCCTTTGCAACTCCAGCCCTGACTAGTCACTTCTTACGGATATTTCACCTTGTTTTATTTGTCATGGTAAATTGTGATAAAAATGAACCTCTGCCCCTTTTTTTCACCTTCAATGACTTTTAACCACACTTTACTTGAATAGCCTTTTCTCCCACCATAATCTTTTCTTCACCTGGTACTGCTTCATCTCCAGAATCTTATACTCCAAAATGTCACATTCTGACCACAAAGTTCTATCCCAACAGCCCTCCAATCTCTTAACTCTGAATACCTTTGCATTTAGACTTCTTTCAGATTTTACATGACTTGACTTCTCACTTTTCTCCTCCTTGATTCATTTCCTGCTCCCAGGATTGACTCAACAAACCATGATCACTTCAATCCCTCACTGACTACCATTTTTAATTCCTTTGCTCTCTTAAACTTTTTCCTTGCACCTGCTCTTCAAATTCCTTAATTTCTAAACCATCTGCCTTCTGTGTTCCTCTCCCCAGGCCATGGATCATTTTTCAAAAAGGTAACACCACTATATCAACAAGTACAACTTATGGTTCCAGGCTCTGTAGACCGTAGGACCACCCAGCAATTCCTTGGCCTGACCCAGTGAACTTCCTCCTGCATTTCACCCAGTATTTCAATATCTCATCCCTATATTAGAATCTCTTAGCCCAACTCTTATTTGCTGCTCTCAGAAGGTGAACTTTCATCTTATCTCACAGAAAAAGAGGCCTGAATCTCCTCAACATCCTCCTCTTCCTCACCATCATCAAATGATCCATAGTTATGCTTCTGCAGACCTCATTCCTCAAGCATCAAGTCATACTTGATGACCACACATTCCCCGTGTGGATCAACTGTATCATTTCCCTCATTCTTAGGTGCCTCCCCATGCCTTTTCCTCCCATATTTTAAGCTTCTATTTTTTTTAATAGCCCCTTTCTCTCAATCTACAAATTTTTTTCATCCCCTTCTTTTGTATTAACACCACAGAATATTTTTTATTGGAGCATAAATGCTTTGCAATGTTGTGTTAGTGTCTGCTTTACAACAGAGTAAATCACCTGTATGTGTACATTTATCCCCTTCCTCTTGGACCTCCCTCCCAACCCACCCCCATCCCACCCTTCTGGGTCATCACAGAGCATGGAGCAGAGAGCTCCCTGCGCCATTTAGCAGCTTCCCATCAGCTATCTATTGTGCACATGCTGTGTATATATGTATCAATCCTACTCCCCCAGTTCCTCCCACCCTACCCTTCCCCACCTGTCCACACGTCCATTCTCTACACCTGTGTATCTATTCTTGCCCTGCACATACGTTCATCTGTACCATTTTTTTGGATTCCACATATATACATTAATATTTATTTTTCTCTTTATGACTTACTTCACTCCATATGACAGTCTCTAGGTCTATTCGTGTCTCTCCAAATCACCAGTTTTGTTCCTTTTTTATGGCTGAGTAATATTTCATTGTGTGTGCATGTGTGTGTGTGTGTATACACACTATATACTTAGTATGTGTGTGTGTGTGTGTGTGTGTGTGTGTGTGTGTGTGTGTATGTATATACCACTTCTTTATCCATTCATCTGTCGATGGGCATTTAGGTTGCTTCCATGTTTGGCTATTATAAACAGTGCTTCAGTGAACACTGGGGTACATGCATCTAACAACCATCCTTCAAGTCAGTGTATTTCCTCTAACCAATTCCTCCATTCTCTCATCTTCTGGCCAGTCTCTATAAAGGATAATCTACAGACACTACCTCTGTTTTTTTTACTGTGTATCCATGTCTCCATCCACTTCAAACCCTTCCAGCAAGGGTCTCCTTATGGACCAGTCTACTGACATTCCTCAGTTCTAATCTCACTGACCTTGATGTACCCAATGTCACAACAACTAGCAGCATTTCCTTTCTTAACCTCACCCCTGGATTCTGTGACAATATTCTCTTCTCATCCTCCTCTAATTTGATTCTTGTTTGTTTTTAATGGTTGTTGTTTTTGTCGGGTTTTTTTTTTTTTTTTTTGGTGTGGACCATTTTTAAAGTCTTTATTGAATTTGTTACAATACTGCTTCTGTTTTATGTTTTGGTTTCTTGGCCACAAGGCAGGTGGGATCTTAGCTACCCAACCAAGGATCGAACCTGTACCCCTCTGCATTGAAGGCGAAGTCCTAACCATTGGACTGCCAGGGAAGTTCTGCCTCTCTAACTTGATGTTCCTTTTGTGTTTCCTCTTCCTCTGCTGACCTGCCAGTGTCTCCAGGGTTTGGTTTTAGCCTTATTATCTTCTATTGTGCCTGTTTTCTTGGCCTGTGCCGCTCATCCTCAGAATCACCTTCCACTCTCGTCTGTACACTCTTGATCTCCAGACTGTCTCCCCAGAACAGAGCTCCTGAAAGACACCCAGACTGATTATCTGACTGCCTATCACATATCTCAATTTGGAATTGTTTGTTCAACGGGTTTGAAACTTATGATGTCTTCCTACCTTTTTTTTGCCTCCTAAATTTCTGGGCTTACCCAGTGATCTCACCATCCACCCAGTTCCCCAAATTAGAAACCTGAAGGAGTTAACTATGACCCTCAAATAGATCCCCTACTCCCACTAGTCTCCATATTTTGTAATTATACATCACAAGTATCTCTGAAATCCTTTTCTCTCCATCATTACTTAGTTCATCAGATATTAAATAACCTCCTGATTAACTGATTCCAATTGGCCTCCATTCCTTGAATCCCTTGCCCCACACTTCCACTCACATGTGACTTGGTGACCTTTATACTTCATCCCTATGCTGCTCAACCAAGCTCAATATTCATGTATTCAGATTCCAACTCCACATCACCATGTCAATGTCTCAAATGCATCTCAAAGGCAAGATGTCCAGGTAGTATTTATGATTTGTGTCCAATAACCTTGTCTGCTACATCAGTGAGTAACACCACTTTTTAGCCATTATACAAGTCAGAAATCTAAGCATTGTCCTTTACACTCCTTCTCTATTACCCCATATCCAGCCCAGGACCAGGTGATTCCCATCTTACCTCCATCTTACCTCACCCCCTAATCCCTTTTGGTTTTTTCCCAAAGGAATTTTTATTGTGGTAAAATACACACAAAGTGTAC
Source organism: Dama dama (assembly GCF_033118175.1). Classification (NCBI taxonomy): domain Eukaryota; kingdom Metazoa; phylum Chordata; class Mammalia; order Artiodactyla; family Cervidae; genus Dama; species Dama dama. Next base: position 20,157,379 of record NC_083686.1, on the reverse strand, counting down.
CATCTTAACTATTTTAAATTCAATAGTAAGTACATTCACATTGCTATGCAACCAATCTCCAGAAATTTTTCATCTTGCAAAGCTGAAACTCTGTACCCATTAAACAATAACTCTACTCCCCATATTTCCCAAGCACTGGAAACCACCATTCCACTTTCTGTCTCTAAAACCAACCTTACATACTTCATATAAGTGAAATTATACAGTATCTATCCTTAACCCCAACCCTATCTCTTCACTTGGCATTATGTTCTCAAGGTTAAACCCATACTGTAGCATGTGTCAGAATTAATTTAAGACTGAATAACAGTCCATTGGATGTATATACCATATTTTATTTATCCATTTATCTGCTGGTGGATGTTTGGGTTGCTTCTACTTTCTAGCTACTAAGAATAACGCTGCTATGAACATGAAGGCACAAATATCTCTTTGAGCCTTGGTTTTCAATTCTTTTGTGCATATACCTAGAAGTGGAATTGTTGTATCATGTAATAATTCTATTTCTAACTTTCTTTAGAAATTGCTGTACTGCTTTCCACAGTGGCTGTACCATTTAACATTCCCACCATCATTGCCCAGGGTTCCAATTTTTCATATCCTTAAACAACATTTATGATTCTCTGGTTCTTTGGCAGTAGTCATCTGAATGGATGTTAGGTGAACCTCAATTCTGGAATCCATTTTTTCCATCTCCATGCCACAAGCCTGGACTGTAGCAATCCCATGGATCCCTGGATCCACTCTAGGAGTCTTTCAATTTATTGCCTACACTATGAATAGAGTGATCCTTTCAAATACAAATTTGATTGTGCTGCTTGCTGAGTTAAAAATCCTTTGATGGTTTTCTGTGGCTATCAGAATTAAGACATAAATTCTTGTCATAATTCATACTCATCTATTATTCCCTGCCCACGTCTTCAGTCTCCTTGCATGTCAATCTCCCTTGCTCTCAGCTCTCCAACCACCCAGGCCTCCTTCAGTTCTCCAGGGAATGTGAACTCTCCCTCCCACCCACGCCGACGACCATCTGTGTAGTTATGTGTGGAAGGATGGGTGGAAGGATGAAGGGGAGGGAGAAGGATGCAAAAAGAGAAGGTGGATGGAGAGGGAAGTATTCAGAGGACTAACTGACAGATCATAGTCTAGCTTCTTCTTTACTGAGAATAATACTCTTTTTGCTAATATTTCTCGATCTGCTTCTTTGCTTTGCTGGATGGACTGAGTTAGGAAGAACACGTTCTAATCATATTTTCTGTTACATACGAGGTGAAGGAAGACTCTGGACTAAGAGGTGTAGCCCATGTCACACCACTCTCCACTGAATGGGCAGATGTATTAGTTTGCCTTTGCTTTGGTTGCTCAGTTGTGTCCAAATCTTTCGTGACTCCATGTACTGTAGCCCGCCAGGCTCCTCTATCCATGGGGTTTTCCAAGCAAGAACACTGGAGTGAGTTGCCATATCCTTCCCCAGGGGATCTTCCTGGCTCAGGCATCGAACCCATGGCTCCTGCCATGTCTCCTGCATTGCAGGTGGATTCTCTACCACTGAACCACTGGAGAAGCCCACTTAGTTTGCCAGGACCCTCTTAACAAAACACCATATCACAGATTGGGTGGCTTAAACAACAAAAAATCATTTTCTCACAGTTCTCTAGGCAAAAAGTCCAAGAACAAGGTGTTGGCCATGTTGGCTTCTTCTGAGACTTTTCTCATTGTAGATCTCCTCCTTCTCTCTCTGCCTTCACATGGTTTTCCATCTGCATGCAGAAGTTTGTCTGTATCCAAATTTCCTCTTCTTATAAGGACCCCACTCATATAGCATGAGGGCCCCCACCAAATAACTTCACTTTGACCTCATTACCTCTTTAAAGACCCTGTCTCCAAATATGGTCATTTGTAAGGTGCTGGATGTGAGAACTTCAGCCTATGACTCTGAGGGGTGGACACAGTCAGCCCACAACACAAGGTGAGTATGCAGAGGTGTGTGCTAGGAATCGGCATGGCCCACCCTTTCCCTTCTCTTGAGCTGTGTCTTCATTTACATTCCTCACAATAATGCCTGAAGGATTTCAAGTGAGCTTGAAGTTTCAAGTTTAGAAACCTTGGAATCTTAATTTAACATGATACAAAGTCCCAAAATTTTTAAAAAATATCACGAAGTGTTTTACACACTTACTGGAGAATAAGAGACAACTATGTGGATGTCATTTTCTTGGCGATCTCATTCATAAATTTATTTTACTTCTGAATGTATTAACAGTAGATCTGCTTTCATGGAGAGTCTACGTTATCTAGTCATTCCTACGGATTGAGCTCCAGGAAAGAGTTGCCAAAAGGCATCCACCCAGAAATTGTGGCTGGAGCTCCTTTGCTCCATGCATGAAGCCTGTCCTTTGCTTCCCCACCACCAGCAAGGGGATACATTCACAGCTCTTCTCACCTTGCCCACCAGCAGCCTCTCCAGCGAGGAGCCCCTGTGGTCTCTGAGCAGCACATCTAAGGCAATGCCTGGTCTACTGGTGTGAACACTGGTGAGAACCACACTTTATAGCTGCAAAGCCCCAAGGTCCTCTCCCCTCTCCTCTTGTCCACGTGGCACTTGGACCCAAGACCTGCTCCCTTCCAGCAGCTTTCTATGACCTTTACACACACATACACATACACACACATGCAGATAGGCACAAACAGACATGCACACACCTCAGGCGGGAAAGGATATTCAGCCACTGTTTTCCCTTCACAGAACGGACACTTCAATTTCTCTGGGATTTTAAAAGCATCTCTCTTCTCATATTTGACTGGAGTCGATTGAGGCAATAACCACCCTCATTTTAGAGCCGAAAGAACTCAATAAACTACTAGGAGTCAAAAGAGAGACCGACACTAGACTGACATTTTATGAAACTGCTCAGATAGTAAAGAATCTACCTGCAATGCAGGAACCCCAGGCTCGATCCCTGGGTTGGGAAGATCCCCTGAAGAAGGGAATGGCTATCCACTCCAGTATTCTGGCCTGGAGAATCCCACGGACAGAGGAGCCTGGCAGACTACAGTCCATGGGGCCTGTACCGAGTCAGACACAGCTGAGCAATTACCACTTCCACTTTCACATGAGGCAAGACAGAAATGCACCAGCTTCTGAGAATATAGAGTGACATTAAAGTGCAGTGTCTGAAGGTCAGCCCTCTGGATATCTGTGAACTTTGTCCTAAGCTGGAGATTTCTGTAACTCATTTCAATCCACTTGTCCTTTAAATGAATTTGAAGAAAAGCTATTTTATTCAGTGCTATGCTGAACGATCACGCTTGGAACCATCAAGCATAGATTCTGTTTATACAAGTTCCCTACCCCCTAGCCAAGGGCAATTTACATGAATGTGTTGTTGGGGGCCTGGATAGTGGGGACCCCTTAGAGTGATACCAAGACAGCTAACACCAAGACAAAGATGGATATGCACAGAAAACAGAAGACAGAGAAGGACAACCTTTGCAGATATAATTTACATGAGCAGCTCCTTGGGGGGATGGCAAGCCCTAGAAAATATGCAGAAAGAGCAAGCTGAGTTTTTTCCATAAGGAACAGAGGTACAGCAGCCCAGCCATGTGACAAGCAGCCAGCTGGAGGAGGACCCCCTCTGTCCCAAGTCCAGCAGCTTTTCCCAAAGGCATTGCCCCTCTGCCACCGCACGGGCACGTACGCCAAGGACGACAGATTTCTTGGGCCAGCTCTGCTTACAGAGGACAGTGGTGCTGGAGAGAGCTCAATCTAAGAAAGGAGATGACAAAAAAACGCAGTGTGAAGGGTGTGTGTAAAGACCATGTTCAAGAAGAGCTCCTGCTCTGCTGAAAGACAAGCCTTTGCAAGAAAAGGCAAGAGAAATGCTTTCCAGAGTTCTTGCTATTTTTAGTGGCACAGAAAAATATTTACTGTGTTCAATCACCAAGTCTATTGAAGGCAATTTATGTGCATTAAAAAATAAGCTCATCATTTAAAATTGTAATGAGAGACCTTGGAGCTACACACGCAGATGCGACTGCACAGAAGCCTGCAAATCTGGCAGGATCCACACGCTCCCTGCCTTATCCTGGGGAGCTCCCCACTACTTACAGCTGTGCCGAGTCTTTATTCAGCATCCTTCAGCTTGTCAGACACCACCTGCTGCTCAGTTTCAAATGGAAATCTCAAGTGGACACAGCAGCACTGTAGAGTGTGTTAGCGCTATGTCATTTGAGTACAGGGTCGGGAGCGGGGAGTCCATCTCATTACACACCCTGCCATTCATTTGATCCTTGTTTCATCTAAAGTGCAGGACTTCTTGGTGGCTCAGACGGTAAAGAATATTCCTGCAATGCAGGAGACCCAGGTTCAATCCCTGGGTCGGGAAGATCCCCTGGAAAAGGGAATGGTTACCCATGCCAGTATTCTTGCCTGGAGAATTCCATGGACAGAGGAGTCTGGTGGGCTATAGTCCATCAAGTCACAAAGAGTTGGACATGACTGAGTGACTAACACTTTCACTTTCACTTTAATCTACTGGGCACTGGAGGCGTCTTGATTACATCCTCTTGTAAAGAGAGATGATGAAGACTCTATCTAGAGAAACAACATAAGCAGGTGATGCACAAGTTCTTTGCAAACAAGGTGTCTGTAAATTCCAGACCAACATACCACATGGAATATTCTTGAAAGCCCCAGAGAGTTTGAAGAATCTAGGGTTGGTTCTGCTTTTCTCCAGGTATCATTACTAAAGGCTCTACTCTACAAGGAAACAGGAAATAAATGCACAGCTTACTATGCAGAAAATGGTAACAAACGTTTCCAGACGTTTGCAAATACGCCTTAGGAGCAAAATCACCCCTGGCAGAACCGTTGGCTTAATGGAACTGATAGGGCCTTTAAGGAAAAGTCTGATTTCTTAACATGGGGGTTCTTTTGCCAGGTTTCACAGCACAACTAATGGTTTCACATGGGTGTGCTAAGGCACTTCAGTCATGTCCAACTCTTTGTATCCCCATGGACTGTAGACCACCAGGTTCCTCTGTCCATGGGATTCTCCAGGCAAGAAAACTGGAGTGGGTTGCCATGCCCTCCTCCAGGGAATCTTCCTGACCCAGGAATCGAACTCCCATCTCTTAGGTCTCCTGCATTGGCAGGTGGGTTCTTTACCACTAGCGCCACTGGGGAAGCCCAATGACTTCCCACAAAGATGCAAAACTACTGGTTTCTTTTATATAACTTCAGTCCTATGGCAACCCATTTCATTCCATCCAACCTTCTTTACATTTACTTAACATTTTTATAGACGTGGTACTTTATTTCAGTTCCAAAAATACAAAAGTAAATAAAATACAGTCCTTTCCCTAAAGGAGTTAAAATTTTTGAGGGAGAAACATACTTTTAATTTAAACAACTAGACAAGTCAAAATGCCCTGCAAAACTTGCTGTATTATCATTCTTGCATATTTCTGTTTCTTTTACTGCACTCACTTCATCTATCAGATTTATGACCTTGTCTTACCTTGGGTTTGATTAAGAAATTTTGAACATACAGCATTTCAGCATTCCATCAATCATCATCCATCCATCCATGATTTTCTCTCTTGGCATAAGAGAACATGGAATTGTCACTGACATCTACACAATTTCAATTGTTTAGTCACGGGGAATTTTGATGCACCTGTCTCCTGCACAACTGTGGTCTAGCTGGGCACTTATGAATACAAAAGAATGTGTAGAGATCTAGGAAGGAGGATAAAGATATCAGATTTTTCAACTCTCATATTCACTTTGCATTTTCATTCCAGTGTATGATGTGATAAAGAATCAAAGACCTGGATATCTATGTATGAAACTACAAAGGTCTAAAAAAAGAGGCATTTTTACCTGCGTAACAAGACCTATTGGGTTTGCCACATGGCTCAGTGATAAAGAATCTGTCTGCCAGTGCAGGAGATGCTTTAGACATGGGTTTGATCCCTGGATTGAGAATATCCCCTGGAGGAGGAAATGGCAGTCCACTGCAGTATTCTTGCCTGGAATATTCCATGGACAGAGGAGCCTGGTGGGCTACAGTCCATGGGGTCTCAAAGAGTCGAACATGACTGAGTGAGCATGCATGCAACAAGGCCTATTATGGGCAACTACTATTCCTGATGACTATTGATTCACAATCACCAAATGGAAAAAGGAGCTATAAACTCTTACCACTCCTCACCTTTCCTCCAGAAAGAATAACATCAATCCTGGATTTTATGAATGTGGAGTTAGTCCCCTGCTTACAGACCCAACACAATGAGAATGAATGTTCTACAGGCCTCACCTGACTCTCATAAAATCCAAAGATCACTTTCCTGCCTCGCTTTATTTTCCCTCAGCAGCATTTTGCACATTTCCCCACACGTCCTTCTTCCAACCTTTGAGCCATGGCACTCTCCTGGTTCCCCTATTCCCTCTCTGACTTCTGCTCTTTGGTCTACTTTGCTGTCTCCTCCTGCTCCTCAGGTCAGTCTCTAAACACTAGAATCCCACAGAGCATGTCTGGATTATCTTCCTTTCACTATCTCTATATTTTTCCCGAAGTGATTACACGGGTTTAAAAAAGGATATTGAGGTTGACTCCCCAAACTGGCTTCACACCAGGCTCTTTGTCTAGGTAACACTAGAAACCCCAGGACTGCTGCCAGTCACTGGTTCAGGGATGGGCAGGTCTAAGCCGACCTGAACCAATAAGGTACACACAAAGATTTGCTGGGAGCTTCTAGGCTCCCAGCCTAGAAGGCTGGGACTTCTAGGAAGTCTTTTTTGTTCTTAAGAGACATCTATCTTCTCCTTCACATATGAATGAAGAAACCCACAGCTCTGATGCCAACCATAAAAAGTCAACTCTTGGCAACTGAAGACACCAGTACAAAACAATAAAGAGAAGGAAATAGTTGAGTCTTTGGAGACATCACAGAAGTGTTGGATAAACCAAACCAGAAGCTTGACTTATGTCTGGGCTTTCTCTTGAAACAGAGCAGGACCCTATGGGGCATTCCCAGGACGGACCCCACCCCCTCACCATCTCCACCACCTGCCTCTTGTCCATAGAAAATCTTTAGCCAAAGAATAAGCTTGATCAGGGACGTGAGGAAAACAAAACCAAAGGAAAGCAGGCAAACAAAACCAAATAATAATAGTTTAGTCATTAAGCAAAGTCAAGGACCTTTAGTTCCTCCTTAAGAGTGATAGATAATATTCTAAGCCATATCCTTTGAGCTATTTTGTATATACCAAAACCTTCACCAGGTGGAAGAAATTAATTACACGATGACGAAACTGTCATGTAACCATGACATAAGCTGCCCCATCTTGCACAGTTCCAAGAACTGACCCTCCAAGAATGGAGAAATAGGAACGAGCTGACCCTGGAACTGAAGGCTAACTGTACTTAAAACAATCAACATTATGCTGATCAGAACACTGCATGACCAATTTCAAGATGACTGTCAGAGCTGACTGTACCGTCCTATACGTAGCTCCTTTCCTCTGCCTATACAGCCCTGAAAAACTCCACTTTAAAAGCTCTTGTCCCCTGCTCAGCAGGGGGAGTTGGCTTTTGGACATGAATCTGCCTTCTCCTCCAGTTGCCAGCCTCTGAAACAAAGCAAACTTTCCTTTCTTAACAGCACTTGCCTCTCGGTATTTGCTTTTGCTCCTTGAGCATCCAGACTTGAGTTAGGTAGCATTCTTCTCTGTCATCCTCATTTAACCTCACTGAACTTGGGTTTCCCGTTACATCCAGCAGGAAATGTTGTAATTGATACAATCATCTATATGCAGATAACTCCGAAGTTTTTATCTCAGCTACCACATCCATCCTATCTTAATATCTCTAACTGGATATGTAATAGTCATTCAAAAACTTGCCCAAAACAGAGCTCCTGATTACCCACCTACCCTCCCAACTCTGTTCTCCTTGGGCTTTCCCACCTCTGTGAATGTTACCTTGTGCTCAGGCAATCAAAAGGGTTACCTTTTCCCCCAGACCCCATATCTAATCTATCTACCAGCTCCGTCCACCGTACCTACGAAAAATAAAACCCAAAAACTTTATGTAAGCCCTTTATTTATCTTTCTCCTCTCCACTTCTTTTTTTTTTTTCACTTCTTTTTAAAAAGTATTTATTTATTTACTTTTGGCTGTGCTGGGTCTTCATTGCTCCACGAGGGCTTTCTCCAGTTGCAGCGAGTGAGGGGGCAGGGGGGCTACTATCTACTTGCAGTGCACGGGCTTCTCATTGCAATGGCTTCTCTCGTTGCAGAGCACAGACTCTAGGGTGCACGGATTTCAGTAGTTGCAGCACATGGGCTCATAGTTTTGGCACCTAGGCCTAGATGCCCCACTGTATGTGGGATCCTCCCATACCAGGGATCAAACCCATGTCCCCTGAACTGGCAGGCAGATTTCCAATTGCTGGACCGCCAGGGAAGTCCTTCCTCTCTACTTCTGACACCTAAACAAAACAACCCCCTTCTCTCACTGGAACTCACACACTGCCCTCCCCTGCCTCTCTGTTCCCTCCTATAGTCTTCTCAGAGAAGCCAGAGTAATTATGTCAATTAGGAAATCAGATCATTCTCTTTCTTGCCCTGAATCCTCAACGACTCCTCACCAAACCTAGAATAAAGCTTAAATTTTTCATCTTTGCCTAAAAGGCCATGTGTGTGCTGCCCCCGATTAACTTTCCCACCTCCATCTGTCTGCAAGCCAAAGAGAGAGGCCTCAGAAGAAACCAACCCTGCTGACACCTTGACCCTGGACTACAGACCTTTAGAAATGTGAAGAAATAAACCTGTTTCTTAAGCCCTCCAGTCCATGGTACTTTGTTATGGCAGCCCAAGCAGACTAAAACAGACACATTCTTTTATTTGTTTACAAGTAAAAAAAAAAAAAAAAAAACACACACCAACATAAACCACAGTTTATCGATTCATTCCTGTCCCAGCGGAGAACACAGAGCACCAAGAGTGGGCATCTTCTTATTCTTGATCATAAAACGAATACCTTCTATTTCTTATTGCCTACTATACTTCTTGATTGGGCTTCCCTGGTGGCTCAGATGATAAGGAATCTGCCTGCAATGCGGCAGGCCCAGGTTCGATCCCTGGATTGGAAAGATCCCCTGGAGAAGGGAATGGCAACCCATTTCAGTATTCTTGCCTGGAGAATTCCATGGATGGAGAAGCCTGGCAGGCTACAGTCTGTGGGGTCGCAAAGAGCCAGACAAGACTGAGCGAATCTCTGTCTTCATACTTCTTGATATCTGATAATTCCAATTCTTGTAGTGTTTGCCTATCTGCCGCTGTAGTTCTTCACTACTGCTATTTCTCACTGACAGTGGCTTATTTCCTTGTATCTGCAGGGATTTTTTTAAAATTATGGGTTCATTTAACTTGGAATATCATCCGTGGGATTTCCTGAGACCCTGTTTAAAGTGCATAGCTTTCAGGAGGGTTTGTCTGGCTTTCACATGCGCCCTGGAGGCTATACCAGGCAGGGTCACTTCACAGTAAATATACTGCTGGGTGCGACTGGGCACCTACAAGATAGAGTGAATGCAAGCCACAGTCCCGCATGCGTGTGAGCTTGTGCTCAGGGATTATCAGAAGAGGCCATTTTCTTTATCTGTTTGTTCACCCAGATCCAAAGCTAAAACAGGTGCATGTCTGCATCACCTAGGGGCAGACAGTTTTCAGGCACACCCTGAGCACACTGTCTTCAGAGTATTCTGGGTTTATGTGCAAACTCTGATCTGACTTCCAATCTGCTTGGGACCCTAGGCTCTGGTTCCTCCTTCAGCTCACACGTGGACAATTAAAACCCAGGCTGTCAGCCACCGGCAATTAACAAAGCCTCTGGGTCATACCAGATTTGGCACTTTGCTTAATGCTATGGGGGTTTCCCTGGAGGCTCAGATGGTAAAGAATCCACCTGTAATGTGGGAGACCTGGGTTCGATCCCTGGGTTGGGAAGATCCCCTGGAGAAGAGAATGGGTACCTGCTCCAGTATTCTTGCCTAGATAATTTCAAGGGCAGAGAAGTCTGGCAGGCTACAGTCCATAGGGTTGCAAAAGAGTCAGAGACACAACTGAGTGACTAACACATTCACTTTAATTCTATGTAGTCAAGCTTCCTTATCACGCTTCAACCAAATGAATTCCATTATTCTGCTTGTAACTCAACTACTCATAAAACATGTTTGTGTTTATTCCTACACAATACGAAAGACTTGAAGTCCAAGGTGTCTTTCTCTCTCTTTCTCTGTCACTCTTTTAGAAAGAGCAATACATAGATAGCTTTAATTTTAACTATTTTACTGTTCATTTTTAAATGAATATCAGGAAAGATTTCTCTAATCATCTAAACCATTCTACAACCAGAAATAAAAAAACCTTTCAATGTGTACACAGAGCTGGCCCTCCCCGAGATCTACTGAATCATAATTTCAAGACTGTGGCCCTAAAACCAGTATTTTGGCAAGTTTTTAATTCATACTAATGCAGCTGGTCTACCAACTGGTGGTTTTGAATCACTGCCTGAGTTGGGTGTCTTTTATTCAGGATGAAGCTTCCAGTTTAAGGGAAAAATTAAGCCACGCCTTTTTTATACAGAGAAAATATAATACAAGAGAGTTGAAACTTGCTTTGAAGGCCCTGAGTGCCTGTATATTCCTGTTACCTGTGGCTCAACATCACTATTTTTAAAGCAAAGTTACTGTCCTCATAATTAATGACTACCCAGAGAAATCCTCTTTCTGTCCTCTTACATGTCATAAAGGGGTAAAATGAGTAATGTGTGAAGGGTGATTCGGCTTCTTAGGGCTTTACTCAGATAATTTACATTAATCCTCCACATTAGGGGTTTTACAAAGTACAATTTAAGTTTCAGGTTCTTGCTCCTCCCTGACTGGTTTAAGAACCTTGAAGTTGACTAAAAATTTGAAGAAGTAAATCCATTTTCCAGAGCAACAACTCTGATTAGGTTGGCTTACCTCGCCACCAATGAGACAGCCCTGCTATGCAAAAAGACCATGTGCTTGTTACAAGTATCACTAATTAGGATTCTCTTGCATAGTTATTTCTTGGGATTTGTTGCAGACTCTGTAAGTCAGCAAATATGACAGTGACTTATCATTGTTCCTTTCTTTCCAAATAGAAAAGAAAGACAGTGACTTATCATTATCCCCTCCTTTTCAAACAGATCATATTTGGGGTTTCCTTTGTGCTTCTTGAAACTTTTTATTTTGTACTGGGGTACAGTTGATTAGCAAACAATGTTGTGATGGTTTCAGGTGAACAGCTAAGGGATTCAGCCTCACACATAAAGTATCCATTGTCCCCCAAACTCCTCACGCATCCAGGCTAACACATACCACTGAGCAGAGTTTCACTATACAGTTGTACTATACAGTAGGTCCTTATTGGTTATCCATTTTAAAGATAGCAGTGTGTACACAGTCAATCAGTCAGTTCAGTTGCTCAGTCATATCTGACTCTGTGACCCCATAGACTGCAGCATGCCAGGCTTCCCTGTCCATCACCAACTTCCAGAGCTTACTCAAACTCATGTCCATCAAGTCAGTGATGCCATGCAACCAACTCATCCTCTGTTGTCCCCTTCTTCTCCTGCCTTCCATCTTTCCCAGTGTCAGGGTCTTTTCTAGTGAGTCAGTTCTTCATATCAGGTGGCCAGCGTATTGGAGTTTCAGCTTTAGCATCAGTCCTTTCAATGAATATTCAGGACTGATTTCCTTTAGGATTGACTGGTTGGATCTCCTTGCAACCAATCAGTGTGTACACAGTCATCCCAAACTCCCTTACTATCCCTTTCCCAACCTTCCCTTCCCCACCCCGGCAACCACAAGCTTGTTCTCCAAATCTGTAAGTCTCTTTCTGTTTTGTAAGTAAGTTTATATGTATCATTTCTTCTTAGATTCCACATATAAGGGATGTCATACGACATTTTTTCTTCTCCGTCTGACTTACTTCACTCAGTATGATACTCTCTAGGTCCATCCATGTTTCTGCAAAAGGCATTATTTTGTTCTTTTCTATGGCTGAGTAACATTCTATCGTATATATGTACCACAGACCCTGCCTGCCAATGCAGGAGACACAGGAGATGCAGATTTGATTCCTGGACTGGGACGATCCCCTGGAGGAGGCAATGGGATATTTTCTTAAGAAGCAGTTTTTCCTTTACTTTTTCAACAAGCATTTACTGTGTACCTGTTACGTGCTAGATACTGTGTAAGGCAATGTCAGATCTATTATTCCTGCCATAGCTTTTCATAGTCACTAAATGCTGAACAGTTAAAATACTGTACATAGTTCCTAAAATGGAAAAGAGAAACATATTCCAGAGCATACTTTAGATCTGAGAGAAACCAATATTCACACTCTGCTGGACCACTATTATGCAACGTGCCTCCAGGGAGTCTTGCTGGGGTCCATGGGCTTCCCTGATAGCTCAGTTGGTAAAGAATCTGCTTGCAATGCAGGAGACCCCAGTTCGATTCCTGGGTCAGGAAGATCCGCTGGAGAAGGGATAGGCTACTCACTCCACTATTCTTGGGCTTCCCTTGTGGCTCAGCTAGTAAAGAATCTGCCTTCAATGCTGGAGACCTGGGGTCGATCCTTGGGTTGGGAAGATCCCCTGGAGAAGGGAAAGGCTACCCATTCCAGTATTCTGGCCTAGAGAATTCCACAGACTGTATAGTCGATGGGATTGCAAAGAGTCGTACATGACTGAGTGACTTTCACTTTCATGAGCATTAGAGCCAGTTTCAACACAGAAAAAAAAGATGACCATGTCCACTGAACTGTTGGGAGGAGAGAAAAAAAAAATCTCCATACCAAAGCCCCATGATGAGAACCAAATAAAGTCCTTCCCAGATCCTAACAAAATTATTTCTATGTGTAGAGAGAAAAAGTCTCATGGACTGAAGAGGTTTGAGGTAGTTTTCGAAAAGAGACAAACTTCACTCCTTACCCTGGCTAATGAGAAACTATAAAACCATAGACTAGTCTTGGTTTCAAAACTATGCATAGACCTTCTCCAATAATAAGAGGCTATCTCAAAAGTTCATAGACAGACTTAAATGAGAACATTTTTTTTTAATTAATTTTATTTTTAAAGTTAATTTATTTATTTTAATTGGAGGCTAATTACTTTACAGTATTGCAGTGCTTTTGTCATACATTCACATGAATCAGCCATGGGTGTATATGTGTTCCCCATCCTGAATCCCCCTCCCACCTCCCTCCCCATGCAATCCCTCTGGGTCATCCCAGTGCACCAGCCCTGAGTGCCCTGTCTCATGCATTGAACCTGGACTGGCGATCTGTTTCACACTTGATAATATACATGTTTCAGTGCTATTCTCTCAAATCATCCCACCCTCGCCTTCTCCCATAGAGTCCAAAAGTCTGTTCTTTACATCTGTGTCTCTTTTGCTGTCTCGCATATAAGGTCATCATTACCATCTTTCTAAATTTCATATATATGCATTAGTATACTGTATTGGTGTTTATCTTTCTGGCTTACTTCACTCTGCATAATAGGCTCCAGTTTCATCCACCTCATTAGGACTGATTCAAATGAATTCTTTTTAATGGCTGAGTAATATTCCATTGTGTATATGTACCACAGCTTTCTTATCCATTCATCTGCTGATGGACATCTAGGTTGTTTTCATGTCCTGGCTATTGTAAACAGTGCTACAATAAACACTGGAGTACACACGTCTCTTTCAATTCTGGTTTCCTCGATGTGTATGCCCAGCAGTGGGGTTGCTGGGTCATATGGCAGTTCTATTTCCAGTTTTTTAAGGGATCTCCACACTGTTCTCCATAGTGGCTGTACTAGTTTGCATTCCCACCAACAGTGTAAGAGGGTTCCCTCTTCTCCGCACCCTCTCCAGCATTTATTGCTTGTAGACTTTTGGATAGCAGCCATTCTGACCGGCGTGAGATGGTACCTCATTGTGATTTTGATTTGCATTTCTCTTATAATGAGTGATGTTGAGCATCTTTCCATGTGTTTGTTAGCATCTGTATGTCTTCTTCAGAGAAATGTCTGTTTAGTTCTTTGGGCCATTTTTTGATTGGGTCGTTTATTTTTCTGGTTTTAAGCTGCCTGAGCTGCTTGTATATTTTTCAGATTAATTCTTTGTCAGTTGCTTTGTTTGCTATTATTTTCTCCCATTCTGAAGGCTGTTTTTTCACCTTGCTTATAGTTTCCTTCATTGTGCAAAAGCTTTTAAGTTTAATTAGTCCCATTTGTTTATTTTTGCTTTTATTTCCAATATTCTGGGAGGTGGGTCATAGAGGATCCTGCTGTGATTTATGTCAGAGAGTGTTTTGCCTATGTTTTCCTCTAGGAGTTTTATAGTTTCTGGTCTTACGTTTAGATCTTTAATCCATGTTGAGTTTATTTTTGTGTATGGTGTTAGAAAGTGTTCTAGTTTCATTCTTTTACAAGTGGTTGACCAGTTTTAATGGGAACACTTTAATTTCAAATGATACCACTCACAGTAACTACTGGAAAGACCCAAGTACTTCTTTCGCCCAGGAATCTACAAGTGCTGCTTCCCTGAAACGGTCCTTATTAAAGTGCCTACAACTATCCTTGGTCGCTTTATTTATTTACTTATGGCCACACTGGATCTTTGTTGCTGCATGCACGCTTTCTCTAGTTGTGGCGAGTGGTTGCTACTCGGCATTGCCCTGCATGGGCTTCTTATTGCAGTGGCTTCTCTTGTTTCTAAGCATGGGCTCTAGAGCACAGGCTCGGCAACTGTGGTCCATGGGCTTAGTTGATCCATGCAATGTGGGATCTTCCCAGACCAGGGACTGAACCTGTGTCCCCTGCATTGGCAGGCAGATTCTTAACCGCTGGACCCCCAGGGAAGTCCCTCCTTAGTTGCTTTAGAAAATCAGTCCCAGTCAATTCCTTGCAAACATCTTGATATGGATGGTGAATATAATGAGATGATTCCAGTTCATTTTTTTTATATTTTTTCAAATTTAAAAACACCCATCTCTAGCTACCACCACCAGCAGGAAGTTTCCCTCTTCCACAGGTATCCCCCTCCCTGCTGATCTGTTCAAGGGCCTTGGAAGTCTGGGGCTTCCCTGGGGGCTCAGATGATAAAGGCTCTGCCTGCAATGCAGGAGACCTTTGTTCAATCCCTGGGCCGGGAAGATCTGATGGAGAAGGGCTAGGCTACGCACTCTAGTATTCTTGCCTGGAGAATCCCATGAATAGAAGACCCTTCTATCCATAGGGCTGAAAAGATTTGGACATGACTGAGTAACTAGCACTTTCACTTTCACTTGGAAGTTTACTGAAAATCCTTATTTCAGAGCTCTGTACTGAGACACCTGAGATGCCTGCTCAGTCCTCTGAAAAGCAACTTTCATTTCCGAGTGGATGCTGCTCTTGGGGCCACCACACAAAATTGCTACTAAAACTTCACACAGGCCCAAAGGCCTTTGACCAATTTGTTGTGGCTCTACTGCTGACTGAAGCTTGCAGAGGCCCAGCTGGTTTACCAAGGAAAGGAGATTCTGTCCCCTCAAGGGTAACCCCATGACTTGCAAGGTCTTTGTTCTTTAATTACGGTAACACAGCGAGTCCATGTGTCTAAAGCAATGCCAAGGTAGGTAGAAGAAACCTTTTGAGTCAAAGCAGCACCTCACCTGGACCTGACAGTCCTGATGTGAGCTGCATTGAAAAGCTGACACTCCTGTCTTCTTCCTGATGAGCTTCCCCTGGGCTAGGAAGGGTGTGTGACACCCTAGAGCCATCATAATCCACCAAGCTGCTAATATCAGCATGCCTCAAGAAGTAAGGATCATAGCGTCAAGTCTCCTATCCTCTATCAAGCCTTCCCAAAGAGTCCTATTATTTCTTTCCTCCAGGACAATTATCCTCAGGACAAAGCTATTCTGAGGTAGCTTTTCTCCATCTAGTCAGAAAAGTGAGCTGAAGAGTTAAAAGGCATTCCTTCCAGAAAAGAAATCTCAGATCCTCATCTAACTAGATATTGTAGTACATATTCATTTGAGTGCCAAGTGCAGACTCATATGTTTTTGTAAATAGCATCACCCTTTTTGTTTCCTTCTATGTCACATAGCTAGTAAGTTATCAGGGCTAAGAAATCAACACAAGATTGTAAAACAGCTATACCCATGGACTTCCATGAAATTCTCCAGGCCAGGATACTGGAGTGGGTAGCCTTTCCTTTCTCCAGGGGATCTTCCCAACCCAGGGATCAAGCCCAGGTCTTCTGCATTGCAAGTGGATTCTTCACCAGCTGAGCCACAAGCAAAGCTCAATAAAAATTAATTTAAAAAATAAAACTGATAACTAATGAGAACCTACTGTATGGCACAGAGAACTCTAATCAATGCTCTACAGTGACCCAAATGGGAAGGAAATCCAAAAAGAGGGGATATATATGTATACGTATGGCTGATTCACTTTGCTATACAGTAGAAATTACCGCAACATTGTAAAGCAACTATACTCCAAAAAAATTAATTAAAAAAAGAAACTGCTGTCTTCCATTGACAAATGCCTTGATTTTTTTTCCTACTTGCTTTGAAAAAGAAGTGGCATAGCTTTTGTTTTTTTTTTAAAAAATATGGACATTGTTCAATGGTGCCATTCATGACAGAATGCAAATAGTTTCTTCATATTTAGCCTGGAAGAAAATCTATATATTATCATAAGTGTCTGTTAATTGAGGCAAAAAAAAAAAAGATTTAACAGATGTGAATTCTTTCTATCAAATTGTGCAGACTAATTATTCTCTACCTTTGAAAAAGTGCAAAGGTCAAAAGGCTAATATGTAGCTTAATCAGGAAAATATGTAAATTAGCCCAAATCAAGCACATCACATAACCCCCGTAAGCAGTAAAATATGTGGCTCACTGGCAAATCAAGTGAAGCTTCCAGGCATTTGATCAGTAAAAAAAGAAAGAGAAGGAAAGCCCAGAACATTGAGAGGCAAAGTTGATTTCAACATGCCGAAACAAAATAAAATATAGCAGTGGAAAAGGACATAAACTCAAACAATTGATAGAGATGATTTGGGGGAAATCATTAGATAGGAAAACCATAAGGTGGGGTGCTTTTTGCTCACGGATATATTCCTATCACTTAGAACAATACCTGGTACTTTGTAGGTCCTCAAAAAACACTTGTGAATGAATACTGAATTAATTACTGGATCAAAAGTGTCATGAGGAAACATGACAATGGACGTTTTGAAGTCAGAAAACAAAGATACATAATTCATTTATTTCTTTCTAAACTTATTTTATTTTCAGTGTAAGCAATCTTCCATCCTTTACAAAACAACTGGAAGCAGCAGCACTGATTTTTTTTTAAAGATCAGCTATAATAAATTCTTTGTACTTACAAAAATGTCTCTTCAAAAACAATTCTTTTTTCTTTTAATTATGGTAATATTAAATACCATTCCTGGATATGTATAAACATATGCTATGTTATTATCCACTCTTCAGAGATGACAATAAAGCACAAAGAAATGGGGATTTTTTTTTTTTCAAGAGTCACCATGAAATAAAACTCAAACGCAATTGATTTTTAGGGAGAGAATCTATTTCAAGTCACATTTTACTATCACCAAACATTTCCCTTGTCATTTCTTGCAATAACATTCTAAAATGATTTCTTTGTATCCCTACATGGTAAAAACTCTGTCACTGTTCTTCACTCCTCAAATCTTGCCACTGTTTAAAAATGTTTCCTTTATATGTTCCCAGGTGGAAATGTAGTATATACAAGACAGAACTTTTGTTATATAGTTATTATTCAACATGTTCTAGAAGAATTTAAGGCCACTTATACTATAGCACAGTCCATCCTAAAGGAGATCAGTCCTGGGTGTTCATTGGAAGGACTGATGCTGAAGCTGAAACTCCAATACTTTGGCCACCTCATGCGAAGAGGTGACTCATTGGAAAAGACCCTGATGCTGGGAGGGATTGGGGGCAGGAGGAGAAGGGGATGACAGAGGATGAGATGGTTGGATGGCATCACCAACTCAATGGACACGAGTCTGAGTAAACTCCAGGAGTTGGTGATGGACAGGGAGGCCTGGCGTGCCGCGATTCACAGGGTCGTGAAGAGTCGGACACGACTGAGCAACTGAACTGAACTGATGCTATAGCACGTGCTAGGACAAAAAGAGATTGCTATTTGTTTTTAAATTGAAGTGAGTGAAAAAATGAACGCAGAGGGAAAAGACGAAAGCAAGAAGGAAGTCAATAAACAAATCACAAACTACGGAGCTTGTGCTGTAGTCCTCAGTCACTTTTTTCCTAAGCTTTCTAGCAACCATGACAAATAGGAAAATGCAACCTCATGACTCTATATCCAAGAGATAAACTAGGTAAACAAGTCAGGAAAAGCATTCCTGGTACTGAGAACAAATTAAAAAAAAATAAATAAAACAAATAAAAAATAAACAATAAAATAAATAAAACAAATAAAAAACAAATAAAGAAAAAACTGGACCCATGTGGGGACATGGGTCCCCACGGTAAGGATAGCGCGCGGCTTCCCCGGTGGCTCTGTGGTCAAGAATCCACCTGCTAAGGCAGCACATGGGTTCGATCTCTGGTCCAGGAAGATCCCACGCATCACAGAGCAACCACAGCTATTGAGTCTGTGCTCCAGAGCCAAGGGATGGCAACTACTGAGCCCAAGAGCTGCAACTACTTAAGCCCAGGCACCCTAGAGCCTGTTCTCTACAACAAGAAAAGCCGCTGCAATAAGAAGGCCATGCACCGCATCTGAAGAGTAGCTCCCACTTCCCACAACGAGAGAAAATCCATGTAACAATGAAGACCCAGCACAGCCAATAAATAAATAAATAAATAGTTTTTAAAAAGGGTAGTGCATATTGTTAAAGACAACATTCTCGACACTATCTTTCCAGTAAATACAATGATGAGTGTGATATAGACTTTTTTAGACATCCTGCAATAGGAAGGCCCGCCACCAAAGGGCAATTCAGTAAAGTCATGGGGGCTGGGGTGGGCAGCAAGAGCAGAAAATCATGAGTTCCAGGCACTGAAAACAGTGGGTTAATCCAGAAATTGATTTTAGCATGTTCAGAGGAGCAGAAAGGCCACACAGCCTTCAGCCAAACCCCACAAATGCTGTTTTATGAGTTTTGATAAGAACTAAGGGCTGTGTGTGCAAAATTCTATTCTCTGACAGAACTAAGAATCTAAGTATTTGGTGCTGCCAGATCCAGATGAGTAAGGAATCATATGTAGGAACTCACACAAAATAAAACTGTAGAGCTCCTTGTTCAAAGTCATTAAGATTTTCAAGATGGCTAAAGCAGAATAGTCAACCCAGTACAAGGTCCTCTGGAAGGGGAGGCCCTGTGTAATTGTATATGATCACACACCTATGAAGTCAACTCTGATCACATGCTTTAACAGCCAGTCAGAGTATTCTGAGATATGCCCATGGATGGCCTGGAAAAAATACCCTCCTTCCCATGAAGCTTCTTTCTTACCAAGATTCTCCCAGTCTAACTCACAGGTGAATCAAAAATCATGACATCTACAGTTCAAGGACACAAACATGGCAGCATGTTAAGCCTGGACAATTACAAATTTTTATATTATAAAATGTCTAGCTTGATCATTAAAAATCACACACACACACACACACACACACACACACACACACACACGGGGCTTCCCTGGCAGCTCAGACTGTAAAGAATCAGCCTGCCATGTGGGGGACCTGGGTTTGATCCCTGGGTCAGGAAGATCCCCTGGAAAAGGGAATGGCAACCCACTCCAGTATTCTTGCCTGGAGAATTCCATGGACAGAAGAGCCAGGTGGGCTACAGTCCACGGGGTCACAAAAGAGTTAGACACAAGTGAGCAACTAACACTTTCACACATATATAAAGCACCTGTAAAACATTTACCCTTTAGCAATGAAACTTCCTTGTACATATTGTAAAATGAACTGCTTCCAAAATGTATCCTGGGTAATCAGATAAGATGCTTCCCTGAACAGAGCTCATTATAATCCAGTTAACATTAGAAGATGTCTAACCTATTGTGATACTCTCTTTTTGAGGTGCTTCCTCCTGGCAAGCAATAGACAACAGGGCCCATTGCTTATGGGAACCCTTCCTAGGTTGTAATTAGAGCAACTGCATTTGTAAGTAAAAGGATGTAGCATCTTTTATCTCTTATTCTCTTTAAAGAGAGAGAAGATGTGTAATCAGCACACTCGAAAGAGGATTCAAGTCATTAAGGCAGAGGTTCAAATGAAGAACTGCAGCGAATCTCTGGTTTACTTGTGTAGAAGTGATACTCTTCATTCTCTTTCTTCTCAAGCTTTCTTAAAGAATATATTCCAGTACGACAAAAACCACTACAATACTGTAAAGTAACTACCCTCCAACTAATAAAAATAAATGGAAAAAAAAAGAATATATTCCACTAACAGAAGCACTTCTACCAGCTCCCACCAGCCAATTGGTGTTTGTGAGATGATGGTGATGATACACTATAATTACCCTAGGATGCATTATACATCCTAGGATACAGGGTACATCATATGTTTCCTAAACAAGCAAAGAATTTTTTTTAACTCTCCAATTTCAAGAAGTCCAGCAGTAGGGCACACTCTGGGTTGATTCACTGACTCAAAGATTTCATAAAAGCCTCAAGATTTTTCTTCCTCTCTGTCTGCCCTTCTTCTACAGTCCTCACCCTCAGACTGCTAGCAAGACAGCTTCCATAGTTCTAGACAATACAAGTAGACATGACAGTATGCAGAGAACAAGTGTCTCATTCTGAGGATTTATGAACCTTTCCCAAAAGCCCTCCAGAAGATTCGCCTCAGGTCTCATTGATGAGAACTGGGTAACATATCCATTCCCAAACCAATCACAGGTAAAGGGATCAGAATTACCATGATCAGCTGGGGTGGTGGGTGCTCACCAGTCAGTTGCGATGATCAGTATTCGGACCCAGGGCAACTGCTAAGTAGACTGTGTTCGGACATAAGACCAAAGAGTAATCAACCCCTAGGCACATGTAAGTCACTAAAATTTGTGTTCTCAAAAATCTGAACTAAGGGGCACAGAGCCTAAGGGAGTTGGGAACCAGCTCATATTAACGACAGGATGAAAGTGAAAGTATTGCTTACTCAGTTATGTCCAACTCTTGGCAACCCCATGGACTGGGGCCCATGAGGCTCCTCTCCATGGAATTCTCCAGGCAAGAAGACTGGAGTGAGTAGCCAGCCATTCCCTTCCTGACCCACGGACTAAATCCAGGTCTCCTGAATGGCAGACAGATTCTTTTCCCTGAGCCACCAGGGAAGCTCATTAATGACAGAACACTACATTAAATTCCTTGAACATAAGCTGCTGATGTCCTCAGAGTCTCCTGAGTCTTACCTTTTCTGGACCCTAGTTGCTCAGTTTTTCTTTATTTCTACAAGACTCCTTATAATAAACCCTCTTTAACTTAAGCTTTAACTTTAACTTAAGCTAATAAGTATAATTTTCCTGCAAAGAAAAATGCTGTGTTTAAGGTTGCATGCGCTCTCAGTTGTTCAGTCGTGTCTGATTCTTTGAAACCCCATGGACTATCACCCACCAAACTCCTCTGTCCATGGATTTTCCAGGCAAGAATCCTGGAGTGGGTTGCCATTTCCTACTCCAGGGGATATTCCCAACCCAAGAATGGAATCTGCATCTCCTGCATTGGCAGGTGGATTTTCTACCACTAAGCCACCTTGGAAGCCTGCGTTTAAGGTTGCCTTACTGGAAACTGAGGTCCTAAAGTCCAAGTTGCCTTATGGTCACGTTATGACACAGCTTCCACCTGATCTTCAAATGCAGTATGACCAACCATTCTAGTGAAAATGCTGGCTTAAAACTCAACATTCAAAAAATGAAGATCATGGCATCAGGCCCATCACTTCATGGCAAACAAATGGGGAAACAATGAAAACAGTGACAGACTTTATTTCTTGGGCTCCAAAATCACTGCAGATGGTGACTGCAGCCATGAAATTAAAAGACACTTACTCCTTGGAAGAAAAGCTGTGACAAACCTAGATTGAGATCGCTTTCACTCAGTCATTGTGGGTTGCCATGCCCTCCTCCAGGGAATCTTCCCAACCCAGGGATTGAACTCAGGTTTCTGCACTGCAGTCATGATATTAAAAGACACTTGCCCCTTGGAAGAAAAGCTATGGCCAACCTAGACAGCATATTAAAAAGCAGAGACATTACTTTGCCAACAAAGGTCCATCTAGTCAAAGCTATGGTTTTTCCAGTAGTCATGTATGGATGTGAGAGTTGGACCATAAAGAAAGCTGAGTATCGAAGAACTGATGCTTTTGAACTGTGGTGTTGGAGAAGACTCTTGAGAGTCCCTTGGACTGCAACGAGATACAACCAGTCAATCCTAAAGGAAATCAGTCCTGAATATTCATTGGAAGAACTGATGCTGAAGCTGAAGCTCCAATACTTTGGCCACCTGATGTGAAGAGCCAACTCATTAGAAAAGACTCTGATGCTGGGAAAGAGTGAAAGCAGGAGGAGAAGGGGATGACAGAGGATGAGATAGTTGGATGGCATCACAAACTCAATGGACATGAGTTTGAGCAAGCTCTGGAAGTTGGTGATGGACAAGGAGGCCTGGCATGCTGCAGTCCATGGGGTCACAAAGAGTCGGACATTACTGAGTGACTGAATTGAACTGAACTGAACCATGCCACTGTGCCCCAAACTGAGGGGTTTCCTGGAGCCAGGACTTTCAGAGCTGAAAACTAGAACCATTGGTTACCCTAACTTCAATAACAGGGTCTATCCTAAATTCATTAAGCCCCTCCCATATCCAATATTTCTTCTTAGAGTAAGAGTGTGAGAGAAGACCAACAAAAACTGTATATCCACAAAGCATCTTATATTCTTACTTCCGGTCTTCACTACAGTTTTAACATACAAAATACTGCAGTTACGTTCAGTCCAGGTTCCAACATGGCATAAAACTCACACTGGCAGCTCAGTAGGCATTGAGAAGATAAGCTCAAAATGAGTGCCATCATCCTTAACATGGGCTTCCCAGGTGGGCCCTAGTGGTAAAGAATCTGCCTGCCAATGCAGGAGACAAAAGAGATGTGAGTTCGATCTCTGGGTCAGAAAGATCCTCTGGAGTAGGAAATGATAACCCACCCCAGTAATCTTTCCTGAAAAATCCCAGGGACAGAAGAGCCTGGCAGCAACAGTTCATGAGGAAGCACAGAGTTGGACATAACTGTGCTATAGAGCACATCTCTAACATGGGAGGAGCGTTCATAAATAAAACGTGCCATTATGTTAAAGCCAAAAACATTCTCTGAGATGAAAAGAAAAGGGGTCCCTAAAGAGACCCCTGACCTGAAAGTCTCCCTTCACACATCAAGAGTTATCCCTGGGGTGATCCAGGCTCCACTGAAGCAGTGTTGACATACAAATAAAATAATCATGATTAATAATGCATTGCATTTCTCCATGAAATAGGATAAAAGACCTCTTGTTGCTTTAAACAACCACAGGGATGAAAATATGACAACGGTAAGTAAGGATAGTTAAGTCATCCTACAAAATATCCTAAAAGTGTAGCACACAATAACAAGAAAATGGGACTCAACAACCAGGGGCTCTTAGGCCGTATTTTCTTCCTGTCCTGAAGAGTATAGGCAGGGATGTGACAAAACAAAATTCATTCTCTTTCTTCGCAGATATGAAAGGACATCTTATTTGTAGCTATTGTAGAAAAGGCACCAAGATAATGAACAGAAAAACCAATTTCACCTGAGGCTGTGGGCAAACTAGTGGAATCCTATTAGATTCAGTAATAATGTCAGGAAAAAAGCCCAGGCCTTTCTCCTACCTGTCATTTTAAATCAGAATTAGCATGGTATTCAAATTTCACATCTTTTTAAGGAAAGCACCTCTGATCTCATTAGGCCTCTTCCTCCTCTCAGGAGTCCATATCCCCCAGTAGCACATCCGCTCCCTGATGACAATTTGATTTATTTTCATAGAGTTTTCTCCACCTAAAAATCTAAAACCATCTAAAAACCAAGATATATTTGTTGGACAAGCATAAGAATGAAATGTAAAAAGGGGAAAGAAGGCACTAGTTGATTTAATATAAAAACTTAAACTTGGGTGTCAAACTTAAAAATAAAAATAAGAATGAAATGTAAAAAGGGGAAAGAAGGCACTAGTTGATTTAATATAAAAACTTAAACTTGGGTGTCAAACTTAAAAATAGAAATTAATAAGAAAATATTTCTGCATGAAGATATATATACATATATATCTGAAAATATATAAGAATATATATATCTGAAAAATCTATTCTTTTTTGGTGTTTATAAAGTTTTTATTTTCCATTTTCTTAAAAACAACAAGATTTTTTTTTATGCATGTATGAAGTGTACTTGTTTCCTTTGAAAAGTCTGTTTCTTACTGGGGAAATGATTATTCAACAAAATTTTATAGACACTGGGTCTTTTTCTAAATAGACTTTGTGATCAGCACCCTGTGTGTACACATACACACCCACATAAATACATACCTTTCTGCCTCACCTCTTTCCCAAAAGGATATGAGGCACTTAGTAAAAGAAGGACAAAAATAAATTAATAAACTAATATTTTTAGTGGGAAACAGGAGGAGAAAAGTAAATATTCAAAATACAAAAAGTTAAGTGGTTGAGTGAAAAGATCAACTGTAATCTTCCTGACAAACAAGACAAAGGGGAAAATGTGATAAATCACATAAGTCAATTTGATCTGAGAAGAGGAAACTCACTACTTTCCCAAGGGAGATAAAGCTTTTCCTAGAACCAAACTCTGATAGAAATTTCCCATGTGAGGAGGGAACAGGGATCACTCCATGATGTAACACACGGTATCTTTACAATTTCAAGGCAAATGCAGAAACATCTGAAAAGATGGCACATGATGACATTTAAGCAAGAAAAGATTTAGGTTCTTGGTAACTGGGTCACATAGCTGGATCCATAAATAAGCATGTAGAATCAGAAATCAATAAAGGGGACACACAATCTGGTACAGATTTTGACAGATGTTTACCTCTAATATTAAAAATATATGATAACAGTAAAAAGTAACAACAATTTAAACAAACATAGATTTGTACATATTTACTATGCAGTTGATTTGGGAATGAGTCCTTTACCAATATTACCCCATTAGCATTCTCAATGTTACCTAATAAATATTTCTGATGTTTAGCAGGAAGACAATCAAGGCTCAAAAAGATAAAGAAACTTTGTCCAAGGAACCTGTCATATAGCAAAGTCAAAATACTGGATTGGCCAAAGAGTTCGCTCAGATATTTCCATCACATGTTATGAATGAACTTTTTGGCCAACCCAATAAAAACTCAGCATTCACTGATTCTAAACTATTACTATTGTAACTTCTATACCTTTGTGCTTCCTTTAGTAACATAGTTATGTCTGAAACCCACTCATTTCTTCTTGTAAAATACTGGATCAAGGGACTCAAATATGCACTTTTTTTAGGAGAAACATGGAATAAAGTTTTTAAAAAATATTTAGAAAAGTGATGATTCTACAGCTTTGGTATATCATAATTAAGTTTCTAAACTACACTCTGAAATCATTTAGAGGACATCGTGCCTGAGAAATTACTTAAAGCAACTTGTCGTGGATCAGTTAGAATGAGCCTTGAAACAATTTTTGAAATAAGAAATACTCATCAAGTGCTCCAGGAAGCTTATTAGTTGAATTGCTATACAAAAGGATGATTATAAAGTCCATTCAGAAAAGGGCACAATGTCTATAAAATTTTAATCATTTCCCCAATAAGAAATAGAGTTTTCAAAGGAAACAACAACACATGCATAACCGAAATTAAATATTATGTTTAAGAAAATGGAAAATAAAAACCTTATAAATTCTTATAAAGGAATAGACTTTTCAGATATCCTCCACATCATCTCTAGCCAATGACATGCTGTGAAGGAATGGCAAATTCCTGGTTGCATCACCATTGGTCCTGAAAGCCAGCTCTCCCACTGGGATTTTCCATATTCAAGTTTGGGGATTTCGCCCCATCTCTAATGTATTATAAGTATACAGAGTAAGATATAAACTCTATATTCATAAATAACTTCTGACTTTTTTCTAGTTTTATTTGAGATATGTGAGTGCTAGGTCACCTTGGAAGAAAAGCTATGACAATCCAGATAGCATATTAAAAAGCACAGACATTACTTTGCCAACAAAGGTCCGTCTAGTCAAAGCTATGGTTTTTCCAGTAGTCATGTGTAGATGTGAGATTTGGACCATGAAGAAGGCTGAGCACCAAAGAATTGACGGTTTTGAACTGTGGTGTTGGAGAAGACTCTTGAGAGTCCCTTGGACTGCAAGGAGATCCAACCAGTCCATCCAAAGGAGATCAGTCCTGAATATTCATTGGAAGGACTGATGCTGAAACTGAAGCTCCAATACTTTGGCCACCTCATGCGAAGAGCTGACTCATTGCAAGAGACCCTGATGCTGGGAAAGATGGAAGGCAGGAAGAGAAGGAGACGACAGAGGATGAGATGGTAGGATGGCATCACTGATTCAATGGACATAAATTTGAGCAAGCTCCAGGAGATGGAAGGACAGGGAAGCCTGGGGTGCTGAAGTCCACGGGGTCTCAAACAGCTGGACACAACTGAGCAACTGAACAACAAGGTTGCCTTTGCAACCCTATGGACTACGGCCATCAGGCTCCTCGTCCATGGGATTCTCCAGGCAGGAATACCAGAGTGGGTTGCCATGCCCCTCTGCAGGGGATCTTCCCAACCCAGGGATCAAACTCGCATCTCTTATGTTTCCTGCATCAGCAGACAGATTCTTTACATCTAGTGCCACCTGGGAAGCCCATAATTGACAGAATATTGGGTGAGTCTAAGATATACAATGTATTGATTTGATACACCTACCTATTGTGAAATGCAGGGTTAACCAACACCTTCATCTCCTCACATGATTACCATTTCTTTTTCTGTAGTGAGCATATTGAAGATCTACTTTCTTAGAAACTTTCAAATATGTAATATAGTATTATTAACTATCACTACTATGCATACTGTAATTAGATTCCCAGAACTTATTCATCTTATAACTGGAATCTGTACTCTTTGACCAATATCTTCCCATTTTCCCCATCCTCCAGCCCCTAGTTATCCCCAGTCTACTGTTTCTTTGAGTTTGACTTTTTTTTTATCCTGCATATAAGTGATATCATACAGTATTTATTTTTCTCTGGTTGACTTCACTTAGCATAATGCCCTCAAGGTCCATCCCTGCTGTGTGTACTAAGTTGCTTTAGTCGTGTCCAAAGAGTTGGACTATGGACTGTAGCCCACCAGGCTCCTCTGTTCATGGGATTCTCCAGGCGAGAATAATGGAGTGGGTTGCCTTGCCCTCCTCCAGGGGATCTTCCTGACCCAGGGATTGAATCCACATCTTTTACATTTCCTGCACTGGCAGGCAGGTTCTTTAACACTAATGCCATGTTGTTGCAAACGACAGAATTTCCTTCTTTCTCATGGCTGAGTAATGGTCCACTCACTACATGAACCACAGTTTCTTTATTCATTCATTCAAAAACAAACGTTTAGGCTGTTCTCTTGGCTACTGTGAATGACGATGTGATGAACATGGATGGAGGTGGGTACAAATACCTCTTCAAAATCCTGATTTTAATCTCTTTGAATATATACACAGAAATGGGATGAGTGGATCACATGGCAGTTCTAGTTCTAATGTTTTGAGAAACCTCCACGCTGTTTTCCATAGTGACTTCACCAATTTGCATTCTCATCAACAGTGGACAAGGGTTTCCTTTTTCCACATCACCGCCAACACTTACCTATTGTCTTTGTGATAACAGTTATTTTAACAGGTGTGAGGTGATAGATAGCTCATTGTAACTTAGATTTGCATTTCGCTGACGATCAGTGATGTTTTCATGTACCTGTTGGCCATCTGTATGTCTATGCATGCTCACTAGCCATTTGCCATAGCTCACTATTGCCACCATCAGGAGCATGCACAGAGAGCTGGCCACGAGGTGAGTGGGTGTGTGGGTGAGGGACAGGAAGCATGGGGGTGCCCATGGGCCAGGTGGGGGGAATCTGTGGGCTAGGCATGTCAGCAGCTCATGGGGGCTCTTCTTGATGGAGTCCAGGACACACTTGGTAGAACCCACACCCCTTTAACGTCCTCTGAGAATCTCCCTCTTTTCCCACTCCCAGTCGTTCAGCTCATTGATTCAGTACTCTGGTGGGAGTGGTGCAGCAGTGGGATAGGGCGGGGGTGGGGGGCTCTCTTGGCACTGAAATGTGCTGTCTTGGGAGAAAGCAGATGCTGGTAAAGTCAAATTAGCTCCTGGAATGCAGGAGACGTGGGTTCAATCCCTGAGTCAGGAAGATCCCCTGGAGAAGGAGGTGATAACCCACTCTAGTATTCTTGCCTGGGAAATTCCATAGAGAGAGGAGCCTGGTGGGCTACAGTCCACGAGATCGCAGAAGATTCGGACATGACTTGGCGACTAAGCAAAGACAACCCTCTCCGGGGTATCCAAACTGGTGATTTTTGCTCTAACAAAAGTTGCTGGAACTTCTGTGCTAGAAACCTGGGCTTCCACAAAGCCTCTCTTGTCTGTGGGGGAGCATCTAAGACTGTTTCCAGGAGCTGCCAGACCACAGCCAAGGGGGGCTAGAGTCATTCATGGGCCACTGCAGAGCCCAAGCACAGAGGTGGGGCAGCCCATGGGGTGAGGCTCCTCTGGGGATGCTTTCATGTAGCACGTATGGGGCTGGACCCTACCGTTCCCACAACGGCACTTTCATCCATTGACAGACGCCACACCGTTGTAGTCGAGGGGAGGATGCACATGAGGGGCATCTTATTCACGGATGCTGCTGACGTTCCTTTAACTTCTGACTTTCATGTGATGTGCCAACCGGGTAACTTAATAAGACTATTTTTGTTTTGGTTTGGTTTCTCAACACTTTTTATTAATTGAAGGGTTAGGAGGACCAAAGTTTTAATTTTTAAAGTTAATTAACATAGAAATAGTCCTGGCTTGGAAAATTCTCAACACTGTTCTATAAAATATGAGAGAAAATTGGGGGGGGGGGAGGAATAAGATGTAAGAATAGCTTTCATTAATGAAAGATACTTGAAAAATGTGTGCCCAAATGCCATCTTAATCCTTCACCTGAATCCACTTGTAGATACAAGCAGAATTAAATGAAGTTATGTTCAGGTTATGATTGAAAGCAAAATGATTGCTTTTGATGCGATCCTGAGTAGGCTACAGGCGTCCCACTGAAGTGACTCAGCACACAGGCATGGTAGACTACAAAATCTGCAGTTTTTTTTCATTTCCAAAATGTTGTGCACCACGCTTATGCTGGTCGCCCTGGGAGAACTTTATTGTTGCTGAGTGTGTGTGAGTCACTCAGTTGTGTACAATTCTTTAACAACCCCATGGACTGTAGCCCACCAGGCTCCTCTGTCCATGGGATTCTCCAGGCAAGAATACTGGAGTGGGTTGCCATTCCCTTCTCCAGGGGATCTTCCCGACCCAGGGATCAAACCCAGGTCCCCTGCAATGTAGGCAGATTCTTTACTGGCTGAACCAGCAGGGAAGCCCTTATTATTGATACTGTCGATCCTGAAACCTCTCCAACCACCAGCCCCACATACAGAGATGGGCGGAGGAGCCAAGTGACACCACTCACAAGACCGCATCCTCTAGGACCAATGATTAGCTCTGAAACCGACACCTGATCCTCAAAAAGCCAACAGGAATCCTCCCTGGACTATGTTAATAATAGACATTAGGAAAAATGACTGTCCTTATCCCACTGGACAGAGAAGCATAACCCAATGAGCTGACCATCTCCAAGAACCATCTTTTTTGTTA
This sequence comes from Dama dama, assembly GCF_033118175.1. Taxonomy (NCBI): domain Eukaryota; kingdom Metazoa; phylum Chordata; class Mammalia; order Artiodactyla; family Cervidae; genus Dama; species Dama dama. The sequence continues at coordinate 20,127,273 of NC_083686.1, read as the reverse complement.
CATAGGAAACAAGCAAGTAAGCAGTAGCAGGCAATTACACCAACATGCAAAGTGGACAGAAACAAGAACATAAACACAGCAAGGTTTGATCCCGTGATTTAGCCACCAACCTATGTCTCCAGTCACGACTGGACCTCCCTGACAGGCAAGTCAGTAATTCCTTTCTTTATTTAATGTGAGTGGATTTGGGGTTACTCTCTCTTATAAAATTGATTACATTACTGAGTAAAAAGAGGGTGAACTTCAACGTAATCTATCACAAGCCCCTAAATTTTAGTGATATTGCCCCCTGATTTAAGACACGATTTCAAATAAATGTGTACAAAGTGATGAAAACTTTACTTATATTCTTACTGGAGACATATTGTTCACATAAAATTTAGAAATCAGGTACTACAGGTGATAATCCAGATGTCTGCTTTCCATTGAATATTACACTGACCTCTTCTTCCCTTCTCTGGTTTCTTCTGTGTGAGAGAAGCCACAGCTCAGAAACCTGGGCTCTTTCGACTATAGAATTTGAAGCCTCTGCAAGATGTAAACCCTGAACTACTAGGCCTGGCTGTTTTCAACTAATAGAATACTGGCTATTAGATCTATCCAGCGTTGTGCGTGATCAGACGTGAACTGGTAACTGCAACATGCGTGCGTTCTAAGTTGCTTCAGCCGTATCCAACTCTTTGCAACCCTCTGGAATGCAGGCTGCCAGGCTCCTCTGTCCATGGGATTTGCCAGACATGAACACTGGAGTGGGTTGCCATTTCCTTCTCCAGAGGACCTTCCCGATCCAGGGATCAAACCCGCATCTCTTATGTCTCTTGCATTGGCAGGCAGGTTCTTTACCACTAGCACTACCTGGGAACCTCAACTGCAACTGTGGTACTTAAAACACACGAGTGAGACAGACAGCAGACAGCATCATCTGTGGATAATGGAAATGATTGCTACTGCTGCTGCTGCTGCTAAGTCGCTTCAGTCGTGTCCGACTCTGTGCGACCCCATCGATGGCAGCCCACCAGGCTCCCCCGTCCCTGGGATTCTCCAGGCAAGAACACTGGAGTGGGTTGCCATTTCCTTCTCCAGTGCATGAAAGTGAAAAGTGAAAGTGAAGTCGCTCAGTCGTGTCCGACTCTTAGCAACCCCATGGACTGTAGCCCACCAGGCTCCTCCGTCCACGGAATTCTCCAGGCAAGAGGACTGGAGTGGGTTGCCATTTCCTTCTGCAGGAAATGACTGAGGGTAACACTAAGTTCCACCTGACTTCATTATTAACTGTAGAACAAAGAGCAACACAAATTTAAAATTCTCTTACTATCCCATATGGCTAAAAAGGTGGTCAACTGCCACTGTAGCTAACAAATACTGTTTTTAATAATATTGTTGATGTTTTAGTTGCTGAGTCATGTCCAACTCTTTTGCTACTCCATAGACTGTAGCCCACCAGGCTCCTCTATCCATGGGATTTTCCAGGCAAGAATAAAGGAGTGAGTAGTCACTCCCTTCTCCAGGGGATCTTCCCAACCCAAGAATCAAACCCACATCTCCTGCATTGCAGGCCAATGCTTTACCACTAAGCCACCTGGGAAGCGTTTTTAACAACATAGATATTTTCAAATGTTGAAAAACATACTGGACAAAACCTCTACCCCCAGATAAATCTTAATACTTTTAAATGATAAAATTATTACATGCACATAGTAAAAATTTCATGCAGTTTAGGAAAATATGAGATGTAGAATTCTTTCTCCTCCAAACCCTACACTTTTCTCCAAACCTAACTATGAACAATAGTTTTTTATTCATCCTTCCAAAACAAAAAGTTATAATTGGCCAGCATATGTGTGTCTGTGTACGTATCCTGTTATTTATATAAATGAGATCATTCACAGTGATTTTTTTTTATTTAATTTTACATTTTGGAGAACATTCATAGCAGCCAATAGAGATTTATTTAATTCCCTTCTTTTCTCCAGTTTTATTGAGAAATAATTGACATATATCATGTATAAGTTTAAGGCCTACAGCATGATGGTGTTGTTTACATACTTCTATGTGGTTTTTGTAATAGGTTCAGCTAATATCCATCATCTCCTGTGGATAAAATATTTTAAAAAAGAAAGAAGAAAAAATGTTTCTCTTGTGATGAGAATTCTTAAGATTTATTTTCTAATTTTCCTGTATGTCCTACAGCAGTGTTGACAATAGCCATTGTGCTGTACATTGTATCGCTAGCATTTATTTATCTTATAAAAAAAATGCTTGTACTTTTTGACCACTTTCCTCCAAACCTCATTTTTAAAAGGCTCTTCATAGAACCATGATTCATTTAGCCCATTTCCTATTGAGATGCATGTAAGTTACTTGATCCTTGGGTTTTCTGCTATTGCAAATAATGCAGAAGCATGTATGTATGATACATATGTATGCACACATCCATATATATCAAAATACATGTATATCACAATATACACATCTATTATAAATACACATTGTTGTCATTCAGTCACTTAGTTATGTCCAACTCTTTGTGATCTCATGGACTATAGCATGCCAGGCTTCCCTGTCCTTTACTGTCTTCCAAAGTTTGCTCAAACTCATGTCCATTGAGTCACTGATGCCATCCAACCATCTCATTCTCTGTCGTCCCCTTCTCCTCCTGCCCTCAGTCTTTCCCAGCATCAGGGTCTTTTCCAGGGAGTCAGCTCTTTGCATCAGGTGGCCAAAGAACTGGAGCTCCAGCTTCAGCACATACACACAGATACTATAATATATATTTTTCCCTGTGATAAAATCTGCTCTGCTTGCTTAACTCACAGGGTTGTTACTGTTCATCGCTCAGTCGTGTCTGACTCTTTGCGACACCATGAACTGCAACACACAGTCACAGGGTAAAGTACAATTAATAAGGCCAACATGTGCCCGTCATCCTTGGAATGAAGGTGGTATATTCCGCAAATGCAAAGAATCACCATTAATTTCTTACCCTTAATGATTTAATTTTGTTGTTGCTCAGTGGCTCAGTCATGGCTCTTTATGACCCCATGGACTACAGCATGCCTGGCTTCCCTGTCCTTCACTAACTCCCAGAGTTTGATCAAACAAGTCTGTGATTTAACGGTTCCTCTTTATTTGAGAAGAGTCGTAGCTGAGTTTTGTTCTAGAGAGTGAAGTATGGAAAGCTCTTCCCTCTACATCCTATTGTATGCTTTTGTCCATATTCTTGGATTTAATCATCAGTTCATCAAGCAACTGTTACTATTAACTGTAATAGTAACAGAAACAGTAATAGAAACTTACTGTTTCTATTAACTGTAAGAATAGAAACAATACTCATTTTAGTTCCAAAGAAACAAAAACACCTTGTGGTGTGTTTATATATGAAAATGGAAAAGGAAAGGTCTTGCTTGGAATTTCTTATCAGGTATCTAGTCCTTTCAAGAAAGCAGCACTCCATCTCCATACTCAGGGCATGTTTATCTATAAATCCTATTCATGCATCTTATCTCCAACAACATGCACACAGAATACACAGTCTATTTTTTCATAATCCTGGTTTCTGACTCTTGAAACAAAAGTCGCTTCACAGTAATCACCAAAATTGCACCTCTTAAGTGTGAGAAAACACATGCTTTTGGTAAGCATTCATTTAGCTTTCGCATATGCACCGAGAAGCCCCAGGCCTTTGAATGCAGTTATGCAGCCTTGAAACTGAACTCAGAAGCTGATAACTACGTGCCATCTACCAGTAGCATATCTCAGAGTGCATTCATTATGACATTCCACATGTGTTCCTTGTGAATTATGAAAATAGGAAAAAGGGAAATCATTTCCACAAGTTTTCCTCACCAAGAAAATACTAAGTACACCTCCAAGTTAGTTTGCCCCTCTCACACGGTGCCTGGTTGCCATGGGTTACCACTCTCTCTGATACGTTTATCCTGGGGGAAGAATGTTAAGATAGCAAGGAAGGGAACTACCACTGACTACAAAAGAGTAATAAATGCAAATAGATTCCTGGATAAAGTAATTTTGAAACCAAAGCAAAGGCTCTAAACTTGCATTCCATTTCTTTTTCTGTTTCTCTTTTTGAGGGCGAAGTTTTGCTATTGCAACTTTAGCTGTTCTAATCAGAAAATAATTTTTTTCTGAAACTTTAATATATTCAGCCACAGTAATTCCTTTCTACCAAATAAACTGTTAAGCACAGGAATTTCTACATGAAATTATTTGCTCCAGAAGTTGAAAATAGATAATAATATTCTTGATACTAATGCTGATTTGTCCTTTGGGGAGTGTGTGTGTATTAATTATATGAGAAACAGAAATATTTGATCAGAAGGTACATAGAAGCACTTAAGGTGCTGGATCTGTCTAAAGGAAACCTAAAAATAGTGTTCTAAACTTGCAAAACAAAATACAGGCTGCCTATCCACATACCAAAAGGCTTCTCTCTATAGCTCCTGAAATAACAATTGCTGAAGTAGAATTGAACTAGGGGCATATTTTCCCCATAACATCATGTAAGTTGGTATGTTTTTGTTTTTATCAGATTCTCATGAAGATTCTAAAATGACAGCAGGGAATTTTAAGAGATAGAAGAGCTTTCCTTTGTTTCTAAGAGCATCTGAAGAACCGTATCTCAGAAGTAAACACTGTTAATATTCATCATATTTATATTCAGGGACTAAAGTTGGATGCAAATTTTTCAAACACTTGATACACAATGCCCGACTGCCTTTAGAAAGGCTAAATCAATTTATATTCTCACCAACAGTGTATCAAAATGTCCATTTAACTGAAGCACTAGGGATAGTAAAGGATATGTTCAGATTGACAGGTTAACATTTCTTTTATTTTGCCAAATCCTTCTATTTAATTCAGGAGTCACAAAACATTCCCTATAAAGGGTCAGGTAGTGAATATTTTAGGCTTCTAGGGCTATACAGTCTATGGCAAGTAACCAATCTGTTGCAAAAGAAGCTACAGCCAATTTGTAAACAAATGGTCAGGCTGTGTCCCAATAAAACTTTATTTACAAAAACAGGCAGTTGGCCAGATTTCATTCATGGGCCATTGTTTGCCAACCCCTCTCAGAATTCTGTGTAGTCATGACTTTTAAAACTAATCTTTTGGTTTTATAAGGAAAAAATCTATAAGGGAAAAAAATCTATAAGGAACTGTATGGTGTGTGTATGTGTGTTCTAATTGCACTACCTACGAACAAGTTCATTCATTAACAGGACAAAAAAAAGTAAAGAGTAACTTAAAATTGACTGTAGAAAACTCTTTAACTCCCAAAATTCATAGCAATCATCATCACCTGACCACAGCTAAAGCTCCTGTGGCTTGGTTTAGTTGCTCGGTTGTGTCCGACTCTTTGCGACCCCACAGACTATGGCCCACCAGGCTCCTCTGTTCATGGGATTTCCCAGGCAAGAATACTGGAGTGGGTAGCCATTTCCTTCTCCAGGGGATCTTCCCAGCCCAAGAACTGAACCTGAGTCTCCTGCATTACAGACAGAATCTTTACCAACTGAGCTAAGTGCTAAAACTCTTACACCACTTTAAAGTTCACAAGGCCGTTCCTCATTCATTAAGTCATTTGATCTTCAAACACTATGAAGCAGCTATGATTATTCCAGTTTTACAGATGGGGAAATTGAGATTTAATTTATTAGCTAAGAGGTTCAAGGCCAGAGGTGACCTTGTTACTGCAGTTGCTGTTTAAGTTGGACCAAGCTGAAGCTGACACTAGTGGTAAAGAACTCCCCTGCCAATGCAGGAGACATAAGAGACATGGGTTCGATCCCTGGGTTGGGAAGATTGCCTGGAGAAGGACATGGCAACCCACTCCAGTATTCTTGCCTGGAGAATCCCACGGACAGAGGCGCCTGGCAGGCTACAGTCTATAGCGTCCCACAGGGTCAGACATGTCTGAAGTGACTTAGCACACACGCACAACCTGAAAGTCAGCACTGAAAATCCCTCCAGCAGAACACACCCAGCCAGGTGAAAGTGCAGGCACAGACTGCCTCTGCTTTTCAGGTAGACTGTTTGTTTTCTTTTTAAGACCTGAAGACTTTGTCAGCAGGAATGGGTGGTAATTGGGAAGATAAGAGATTGATCCTGGATTCTAGTCTGCTAATGTTTGTTTTATGCCAGCATTGTCCCCGTGGCACTCAGCCAGAAAGAACGAAGCAACTAAAATGTCTGAGCAAAAGCCTGAAAAATAAATTCACAAGAAAGAAAATCTATAATTGGGGAAATTGTGAACTAAATTTGAAGATATATTCACAAATTCTGTGAATTTATATGGTAGTGAAGACAGATTCTGATAAGCCGGAGCAAAAAAGAACTGCAATATTTTTTTTTTCCTTCCAAGAATAAAAGATACCACCAGCAAAGGTGCTAAAACATGCTGAAACAAAGAGGTGGACCATTTTTCCTTAATTAGAGAGTCAGTGTTATTCTGTGACCACAAAGAACATTCTGCTGATTTTGACAATTATTTTCTTCCAATCTGTGAGTCTGGGCTGCATGCATAGTCCCCAGGCAAACAGGAAGCAGAGCTAGGCAGAGCCCCTGCAGTCCAGGGCATCTTCTCTTGGGCCAACCGACTGTATCTTCGCTGGTAAAGGACACTTCCATCCACAGTCGGTAACAGCCAGGCTGCTGTATGGCCACATATTTCCCTTAGTCTCCATTGTTTTCCAGTGCTTCAGGTGGGACTTTAAGAAGCCCCTTGCCACTTTTTCGCCCCTCATTTTTCACAGTTTTTGAATTCAGCTTACTGCTTCCCTGGTGGCTCAGCGGAAAAGAATCCACCTGCAATGCAGGAGACTTGCAGGAGACACAGGTTCAATCCTTAGCTCAGAAAGATCTCCTAGAGAACGAAAGGGCAGCCAACTCAAGTATTCTTGCCTGGGAAATCTCATGGACAGAGAAGCCTTGCAGACTATGATCCATGGGTTTGCAGAGTCAGACACAACTGACGGACCAAACAGCAACAAGAAAACAGCTACACATGTATCCTGATGTTGTCTCTTCTTTGAATGGAGGAGGCAAGGGAGGTGGTCTTGTAAACAGCTGGCTGCTTGACGCCACATTTCCAGCTCTGCTGCACACAGATGGCTGTGACTTCAAAGCACACTTGCTTTACGGGCCATTTGCAAAATCAGCACTGTATTTTGGAACAAGAACAAGCTCAGAAACAGATTCAGCAGAATGCACTGCTAAGATTTGCCTTGAAAATGTTTGCAGAATCCTGTGCATGAGCAACTCAGGGTCCTGTGGGGAACTAATCCACAACATGGGTTAGAAGCAAACTGGAAGGGGAAGAGCCAGGTGCAGGAAAGCTAGAAATGAATCTCGCAGTGGTAAAGTGACAGTTCTCACTGGGCCACATGCAGAAATGTGGACAGACCTAAAGTCTGCCATCCACAGCGAAGTCAGGTCAGAAAGAGAAGAAATATCACATATTAACACACATATCTGGAACCTAGAAAAATGGTACAGATGAACCCATTCGCAAAGCAGAAGTAGAGACACAAATGTAGAGAACACATGTATGAACACCACGGGGAGGAAGAGGAGGTGGGACAAACAGGGAGATTAGGACTGACATACATATACTACTGTGTATAAAATAGTAACTAATGAGAACCCACCCTATAGCACAGGGAACTCTGTTCAATGCTCTGTGGTGACAAAGAGGGGACATATGTATATGTATAGCTGATTCACTCTGCTCTACAGCAAGCCAAGACAACATTGGAAAGCACCTAAACAGGGGCATTAGTGGAAAAGAATCCACCTTCACTGCAGGAGACAGGGGTTCAGTCCCTGGGTTGGGAAGATCCCCTGGAGGAGGAAATGGCAACCCACTCCAGTATTCTTGGCTGGAGAATCCCATGGGCAGAGGCGCCTGGTGGGCTACAGTCCATGGAGTCACAAAGAGTCAGACATGACTGATGGATACCCCAATGAAAATTTAAAAAACCACCACCAACAACAGTGCTCAAAGTGCTTTAAAGTTTCAGCTCTTTCCATTAAGTTATGTAACCTCAGTAAGTGACTTCAGCTGTCTATACTGCATTGCCTCTATGATAAATAAGGGAAAGACAAAATGCTGTATGATGTTTGTGCAAAGATGAAAAGAGAACAAGCTTTCTAGATTGTCAAGTGTTACCCAAATGTAAGGTACTTTGACACAATTCCAGATCCTCTTAGGGATCACTAGGGACAAATTATCTTTGTTCAGATCTCTGGATAACACCTAAGGGACATACTGTACTTCAATTGGTACTTCAACAGGATCCATATGAATGCCTGGCACACAGCCAGTCCACTGGCATGGAATGCGCCATAGATGGAAGCTACATTATGGGGGGAAAGACTTTGTATCTATGATTTTAGGAGTGTTGCCATGTACTCAAAAAAGGAGCTGAAATTTTAAAATTTGACAAAAATAATTAAAAGGATAACCACTCTGTTCAAGTTTGTATATTTTTCACATAAAGTATTTAATTACCTTCATCTCACACACATCTTACTGGTCCTAAAAAAAACAAACAAAACTAAACAAAAAACTGGTCTGGATTACACGGGGAAAAAAATCTAGAAATGCTTTTTTTCTGACCTTTATTCTTATAGGATTATAATATATTTCTATTTGATTGAACCATGTGTAATTGCTCTTCTTTTTAATAGGTCAGAAATACTCAAATATCAGTAATTTCATATGGCTCAAGACAATAGATCAGCAATTGAAATTGATATGATGTAAATGACCTTGTCTTCCATGAGTTCACAATTTAATAATTGTTAATATGTGTGCCCACACAATCTACTTCTTATTGCATATTTTGTTCCAATTCATTAAGTGCTTACTTGAATAAAGCACCTTTTAAATGATTTATAAACTTATACACTCAAGAGACAATGTTTTAAAGGGAGCAATAGTCTGTATCATTGAAAGAAATTTTTAAGGGGAGCTACTCTTAAAGGGAGCTGCTTTTTCTTTCATTTTCTCTCTTCTTTTTTTTCCTTTAAATAATAGAACTCAACCTCTGTGTTCCTCTTCATAGATCACAGCCTTGTCATTGCAAAGGAGCTTGTATAACCCAGTGAAGCTATGAGTGATGCCTTTCAGGGCCACCCAGGACCAAGACGAACAGGTCCTCGTGGAGAGTTCTGACAAAACATGGTCCAAGGGAGAAGGGAATGGCAACCCACTGAGTATTCTCGCCTCGAGAACCTCAAGAACAGTATGAAAAGGCAAAAAGATATGACTCTGGAAGATGAGACCCCCAGGTCAGAAGATGTCCAATACACTGTTAGGGAAGAGTAAAGAAATAGCTCCTGAAACAATGAAGAGGCTGGACCAAAGTGGAAAAGATGCTCAGTTGTGGCTGTGTCTGGTGGTGAAAGTCCAGCATATTAAAAAGCAGAGACATCACTTTGCTGACAAAGGTCTGCGTAATCAAAGCTATGGGTTTTCCAGCAGTCATGAATGGGTCTAAGAGTTGGACCATAAAGAAGGCTGAGCACTGAAGAACTGATGCTTTCAAATTGTGGTGTTGAAGACTTTTTAGAGTCCCTTGGACAGCAAGAAGATCAAACCAGTCAATCCTAAAGGAAATCAACCTTGAATATTCTTTGGAAGGATGGATGCTGAAGCTGAAGCTTCAATACTTGCCACCTGAATCAAAGAGCTGACTCATTGGAGAAGACCCTGATGCTGGGAAAGATTGAGGGCAGGAGGAGAAGCAGGCAACAGAGGATGAGATGGTTGGATGGCATCAATGACTCAATGGACATGAGTTTGAGGAAACTCTGGGAGACAGTGAAGGACAGGAAAGGCTGGCGTGCTGCAGTCCATGGGGTCACAAAGAGTGGGACACAATTTAGAGACTGAGTAACAACAACCTCTGCGTTAGTCTGGGAAACAGAACCAATAAGAGTTTGCATGTGTGCATGCATATGTGTGTGTGTGTGCATACGCACACATGCATGTATGTGTGTGTGTGTGTGTGTGTGTGTGTGTAAGTGAGAAAGAGAGACAGAGATATATGTTAAGGAATTAAATAAGTCTAAAATCTGCAGGGTGTGCCTATGGGTTAGAGACCCAGGGAAGAGCCAGTGATACAGCTCATGTTCAAAAGTCTTCTCCTGACAGAATGTGTCCTTGCTCAGGAGAGGTCAGTCTTCTCTTCGAGTCAGGCCTTCAGATGATTGGGTGAGGCCCACCCACACTATGGAAGGCAATCTGCTTAACTCAAAGTCCACCAATGTAAATGTTAATCTCATCCGAAAAGCCCCTCACAGAGACATCCAGAATAAGATCTGAGCACATATCTGGACACTGTGGCCCAACTAAGCTGACACATAAAATTAACAGTCATATCCTCAGACAGAACATGCTATGTAATACACTGGGTACACTATAGATGAGAGAAAAAAAATACTTTATTTCCTACTGCCATTAAATTTAATTTTGTGTCAGTCATATGCAACTCTTTGCAACCCCATGGACTGTAGCCCACCAGGCTCCTCTGTCCATAGGTTTCTCCAGGCAAGAATACTGGAGTGGGTTGCCATTTCCTCCTCCAGGGGATCTGACCCAGGGATCAAACCCAGGTCTCCTGCATGGCAGGTGATTCTTCACTGTCTGAGCCACCAGAAATTTAATTTTATATTTACTTTATTATAATAAAATGTGATTGTTTCTCACTGACTGCTTACGATGGGAGTTCCTTCCTTATACCCTTAGGAAGTGACCACAGTTAGAGCTGTCTCCCTTTCCAGTATTATTTCTGATGGAGAAATAGAAATACTATTTCTTTCTTTATTCCATCTCCTTAAAACCATGCGACAGATTTGCCTTCAAAATTCAAATTTATCTTTGTGAAATTTATTGAACTTTGAGATTTTTTTTTTTTACAAAACCAAACTTCTGAAATTACTGATACATTGGAAAATTACTCAGCCCCTTCCTATCAAAAACTAATAGAGATTTTACTCTGTTGAACTATTTTACAAAAGAAGGAGAAAATGATCCAGAGGATATTAAATTATTTTTAAACCCATTGATCACCTTTCCCCACAAACCTCTAAATTCATTCACTCAAATGTCATCTGTTTGTTGATCTTTATAGAGTTCATTAAGAGATAACTAGTAGTAGTAAGAGGAGAGGGCAATAGCACCCCACTCCAGTGCTCTTGCCTGGAAAATCCCATGGATGGAGGAGCCTGGTGGGCTGCAGTCCATGGGGTCGCAAAGAGTCAGACACGACTGAGCGACTTCACTTTCACTTTCACTATCATGCATTGGAGAAGGTAATGGCAACCCACTCCAGTGTTCTTGCCTGGAGAATCCCAGGGACGGGGGAGCCTGGTGGGCTGCCGTCTATGGGGTCGCACAGAGTCGGACACGACTGAAGTGACTTAGCAGCAGCAGCAGCAGCAGTAGTAAGAAGGAAAAACTCACTTTGAAGTTCACCTGCCTTTCACTCAGGAGTCCACAAGTGCTTCAGAGGCTTGGAGCGCAGGCCATGACAGCAGCTGCAAGGCCCTCTGGGAGGAGGCAGTGGGGCCATGATAAAGGCAAAATTAACCTTCTGGCAATTTCCCGCTTTGAGGACTTAAGTCGGCGATTAATCTCATTGGGATGTGGTTTTTTTTTCTGTTAGCTTTTTAAAATTAAATTTGTCAAATACAATTCACCTAATCTTATATGTAGTGTTCTTATTAGGATATTACCATGTAAAATATACTATCATTATAAGACTATTATAAGGGCTAAAGCTCAGAAAAATAGAGCAATTACCATCACTTATACATCTATGGAGAGGCAGTATGGTATAATGAGGAGAGAAGGCTAATAAATTTGATTTCAAAAACCACTAGGCGGGTTTAGAATTATTTCCTTATTCACATTCACTTTCTCCCCAGCCCTGCATTTCTTGGAGTTTCTGCTCTGATCTCATCAGGCTTTCTCCTCTCTCTCTCTGAAGAAGGAGAAGGAACAAGTTGAGCCTTTCCCTCCCTGTGCTCAGAAGACTGACCCACAGGTATACATGAGGCCCACAGAGAGCAGTTCCCCTGCCTCTAGTATCTTCTGATATTATATATATATTATACATATATATCAATACGCTCTATCCTAATATTAATCTGGTTAATACAGCTTATTCTCGATTACCTTTTATTCTTTTCAATAGATAGTAATAAGCCATTTTGGGGCTTCCCCAGTGGCTCAGCAGTAAAGAATCTGCCTGCAATGCAAGAGACCCTGGTTTGATTCCTGGATCAGCAAAATCTGCTGGAGAAGGGATAGGCTTCTTGGGCTTCCCTGGTAGCTCAGCTGGCAAAGAATCTGCCTGCAATGTTAGAGACCTGGGTTGGAGACCTGCGTTCAATCCCTGGGTTGGGAAGATCCCCTGGAGAAGGGAACAGCTACCCACTCCAATATTCTGGCCTGGAGAATTCCATGGACTGTATAGAGGTCACAAAAGAGTTGGACACGACTGAGCGACTTTCACTTTCAAGCCATTTTATTTTTGGCAAGATTCATGTCTTTTGTTTCCTCTGTATCTCTGATATTGATCTCCACGATGCTAAACACACGGGAGGGAAGAGATATGATGATCCACTGTGTTTTTGCTTCTCAGTTTCTGGGGTAGGTGGACTAAAGTGCAAGAAAAGCCAAAAGGCCAGTTGTTTGGATCAGTGTGTTGTTATGGTTTTACTGAAATGGAAAAACAAATGAAGCACAATGGCTGTTGTTTCCTAAAGACTTCACTCTGGATCTCGGACATCATAGTTTTCCAGGGCTACAAAAGTAAGACCCACCCATAGCTCAGGACATGAAAGAATAAAGATAGGAATCAAGAACTTCATAGCAGAGACTAAAGGTCTATAGGGTGCCCTATGTCTCCCCTCTCTTTCTGTGAGCTTCCCTGGGGACGTCTAACTAACCCGTGACCCACCTCTCCCAGACCTCAGAGCTCCTCTGGCCCCCGTCCTGGCCCGTATCTGATTAAATGGGGCAGGTATCTTATTCAACACAGGCCCATCAGGTTTAGAACTGGGAAAGTCTGTGCACTGCCCGAGCTGTAATTGTTAACTCTGGAGCAAACAGTCCTCCATGTGGCAGATATTCTACCAGGGGGACTGGAGAACAGAGACCTCTGATTCTCAGGGATGACAAAGCCAATGAGCAGAAAGGAGAGAAGGGGAGGGAGGGTGAAAATCCCAGGTACTCCCCCCATCTCCCCACCCCACCACCCGCATCTGAGATCTCGCTACCTTCCCAGTCTCAGTTCTAGGATCTGTTCCTGCAGTCTAACAAATAATCTTTTTTTTTTTTTTTGCTTGGCCTGCTTAAATTGCTTTCTGTTACTTGCAATCAAGAGTGCAAGTTCATACAGTAGAGATCTATTCTGAAAGACAGGAGGAAAAGGAGCAAACATAACCTGGTGCCTTTGTGGACAGATAAATTCACTATAAACATTACTTCTTTTCAGGGGAGCCTTCTGAGCCAACTTCAGCACTTCATATTTCAGTTACCCACACACTCCACCACTGTCCTTACCTCCGGGCTTCTTAAAGTTGAAATTCAGTAACCCTGAAGTGTGAAAACATTCTGTGCAGCACATTCTTTTCCCTCCAGCCTAGCAGATGCACAGCTGCCCTCTGAGATTGCGCTGCTTTTCCACAGGCCTTAAAAGGATCTTCATTACTCTTGGTGGGATCACACGTGCTCTTGGTGGGAAGACTCACACATCACGAATGTGTAAAAGGAAAATTAGCATTAAGACATGTTGCCCTCCTGTGCCTGTTAACTTCTTACTTCCTCTATTTTCACTGCCATTTTGTTTATTCATCCTCAGTCATATATACCAAGAATTCTCACTGGCCTATCACCTATTTCCACAATTCAGTACACATTCATTTCCATTTTTCTACCATCCTCCTTGGTCTTCCTTGCTGTTCCAATCGTATATACACATTTCTATAACATTATTCTAAAACACACATTTTCAGGACTTCCCTAGTGGTGTAGTGGTTAAGAATTTGCCTGCCATCGTAGGGGACACGGGTTTGATCCCTGGCCTGGGAACTAGGATCTCACATACCAAAAATACACATTTTGCAAATGCCTTTTTCTGTATCTCTCCCACCAAGCCAGAAACTATTTGTTGGAAGAGGCAGTGCTTTATTGCTATAACCTCCATGTCTCATACATTCAGTTCAGTTCAGTTCAGTCGTTCAGTCGTGTCTGACTCTTTGCGACCCCATGAATCACAACATGCCAGGCCTCCCTGTCCATCACAAACTCCAGGAGTTTACTCAAACACATGTCCATCGAGTCAGTGATGCCATCCAGCCATCTCATCCTCTGTTGTCCCCTTCTCCTCCTGCCCCCAATCCCTCCCAGCATCAGGGTCTTTTCCAATGAGTCAACTCTTCGCATGACATGGCCAAAGTATTGGAGCTTCAGCTTCAGCATCAGTGCTTCCAATGAACACCCAGGACTGTTCTCCTTTAGGATGGACTGGTTGGATCTCCTTGCAGTCCAAGGGACCCTTAAGAGTCTTCTCCAACACCACAGTTCAAAAGCATCAATTTTTCAGTGCTCAGGTTTCTTCACAGTCCAACTCTCACATCCATACATGACCACTGGAAAAACCATAGCCTTGACTAGACAGACCTTTGTTGGCAAAGTAAAGTCTCTGCTTTTTAATACGTCTCATACATTAGCTAGAGGCAAATGTTTGATGAATGACCACGTGCATGAGTGAGTGAATAATCAAGTGAGTGAATTAATGACTTTTGCTCCATCCAACACTTTTTCAAATTCTACTCACAGACTTTGAATACATCTCCCCTTTCTTTAACTGTCAGAATAAATGAGTGGCATGCTCCTTGGCTGAGCTCCTATAATTATACCCCTTTTCCCTGGTGACTCAGACAGTAAAGAATCTGCCTGCAATGTGGGAGACCTGAGTTCAGTTCCTGGATAGAGAAGATCCCCTGGAGAAGAAACTGGAAACCCATTCCAGTATTCTTGCCTGGAAAATTCCATGGATGGAGGAGCCTGACAGGCTAGTCTAGGGGGTCACAGAGTCAGATACAACTGAATGACTAACACTTCATTTAACGCCTCATTATCAAATTTCCCTAAGAGAGTTTCATAGTCTTTTTTTTTTAATCATTAGCAACATTTTTTTTCATTTATTTTTATTAGTTGGAGGCTAATTACTTTACAATATTGTAGTGGTTTTTGCCATACATTGACATGAATCAGCCATGGATTTACATGTGTTCCCCATCCTGATCCCCTCTCCCACCTCCCTCCCCATCCCATCCCTCTGGGTCTTCCCAGTGCACCAGCCCTGAGCACTTATCTCGTGCATCCAACCTGGGCTGGTGATCTGTTTCACACTTGATAATATACATGTTTCAATGCTATTCTCTCCTGCCAGATACAATTTCAATAATTCAGTTAAACACTAATCTAGCTATTGTGAAGGTGTTTTGTAGATGTGATTAAAGTTGTGATTAAAGATAATCAGTTGACATTTAAATGAAGGTATTCATCCTGGAAAGCTGAGAGGTCCTGATTCAATCAGTTGAAAGACCTTGAGAGCACAGGTAAGGCTTCCAGAAGGAGAGGAAATTCCACCCGTGGGCAGCAGCTTCAGCCTGTTCTTGAGAGTTCTGGCTTTCCTGTCCTAAGAGCTCCCACTATATATTTTAGACTTGCCCAGCCAGCCCCACAATTGTGCGACCAATTCCTTGAAATAAATTTGATACATGTCTCCTCCTGGTCCTGCTTCTCTCAGTGAAATCTGGGTGAATACAGAGATTACTAACAGACTATACATAGAATGGGACTCACTGGAAAAGACCCTGATGCTGGAAAAGATTGAGGGCAGGAAGAGAAGGGTGCAACAGAGGATGAGATGGTTGGATGGCATCAGTGGATTCAATGGACATGAGTTTGAGCAAACTCTGGGAGATAGTGAAGGACAGGGGAGCCTGGCATGCTGCAGTCCATGGGGTCGCAAAGAGTCAGACTTAGCGACTGAACAACAAATACATAGAATAAAGCCATGAGTTGGCTCTCAAGTTTCACTGCCCTCATGCTTACATTTCCTCCCCCTTCTAACCACTCATTTCAAAAATGGTCACATGGGCTGAGGGTAACTTAAAGATCTTTCAACACATCTTATTAGGACGGTACATTTTTACATGGTCTTAAAGAAAAATAGTAAGAGTTTGTTGGATAAAACAAGAGCATATCGTTAATTCAAATATAGCACAGATTCTATTTTCCTTTGGAATGTTCTGAGATTTTTCTTCAATTTATATTTTTACCACCACACATGTGATATTACAAAACCCTGTGACATGCCTTTTGTTAATCTAGTCAACCACAACAGACTGTCCTGCAGGTAAAATCTACTGTAATAAATTTTCAGCGATGGTGGTAGCCTTCAGTTTCTAAAATCTTTCTTGGTCTCTGATAGTCATTATTTATTTCCCTTCATCCTATTTGCCAAAGGTCCTCCAAAAGCTTTGTATAGTGCAACAGTGGATCCACAGGCACGGGAAAGCTTATATTCTTAAAACTCAATTGTGCTATTCACTTCCCAAGCTATCATGCCCACTATTAAATATTTTGCTTCTTCTTCATTTTTTGGTGCCTTATACTTCTTTTTCATGAACTACATCTTCCAACTCAGATTTCATGCAAGAGAAATCTCACCTTGATGTAACTCTCCCGTCTTCCTTAAGGAACAATGACTTTCCTCTTTGTATTCAGCTTGATTGTTGCAACTAAATCCACATCAAGCATCTCTTCTCTCCAGCCACACAATCTGCATTGTGAGTCTTTCTTATCTGATGCTTTTTTCCTGTCATACAAGCCTACTCCAACTTGTACATTTTTCCCCCAGCAACTTTATGTTTTATCCATTCTTATCTCTCTTGTCCCAAATGAAAGCCCACCTTTCTATCAAGCCCCTCACTTTCTTGGTCCCCTATTGCTGTCTCCTTCTCTAAGGATTCTATACATATTTACATCAATTGTGAAGACTCAGCTTGCTTTCTTAGCTTAATTTTAAAAACATTGATTGAGCAACCAGTATACAGCAGGCAGAACACAGAGGTAGAAAAACAGTGTCCTGTGAATTAAAGAGCTAAAAGTCAGGTAATAAGGAGGGACCTGGGCTGGGCTGACACCCTAGCATTTGCTTCTAGACCTTATAAGGTCTCAAGCATCTTCACACTGCATTTAGGAATGGAGATCTTGGCCTTCCCTGGTGGTCCAGTGGTTAAGAATCCACGTTGCAATGTGGGGGATGTAGGTTTGATCCCTGGTCGGGGAACTAAGATCCCACATGCCATGGGGCAACTAAGCCCACACATAGCAACTACTGACTACACATGCCAAGAAAAGATACCAGGTGCTGCAACTAAGACCTAATGCAGCCAAATAAAAATAAATGGGGATCTTTCTAAAACGCACGTTGAACCATTCTCCTGCTTAGAACGTTCAGTGACTCCTCTCAGTCTGCAGGATGAAATCCAAACTACTTTGGAAGCCATTCATCATCTGACCCCTGGCTATTATTCTTGCCTCATACGTCTATAGGCCCATATCTCTGTGTGCACATGTGTGAATACACATGCATATGTGTGCATACCTGTGCATGTATATTCAGGTACAGGTGGGCAGTAATGCAATGGACTAAACATTTGTTTCCTCTCGATATTCAGATGTTGAAATCCTAATGTCATGGTATTAGGTGGTGAGAGTTGGGGAACTAACCAGGTCATGAGGATAGAACTCATGAAAAGGACTAGTGCCCTTATAAAAGAAATGCCAGAGAGCTCTCTCACCCTCTTTTAACTAGGGGATGACACAGCAAGATGACAGCTGTCTGTGAACCAGTGATGTGCCCTCACCAGACCTCAAATCTGCCAGCACCTTGACCTTGGTCTTCCATCTCTAGAACTGTGAGATATAAATATTTGTTGCTTAAATCACCCTTCTATGATATTTTGTTATAACTGCCAGAATAGACAGACAAGTGGGTTAGGTGAGCTAAACCAGAAGCCCTAAGGAGAAAAGAAGTCCCCAATACTGGTGGGAGAGGTAGAAAGCATGACAAAGATGGAAAAAGGCACATGTGGTTGTTGAAATCAGGTATGAGGCAGATTTTAGACATGGAGTGAAAGTAAGTGGGTCAGCGTCAGAGAGGGGGGTAGAGTGGAAGTCCTGAACACAACCAGCTAGCCTCTGCAGCTTTTGTTCATAGTTGGCGCCATTTTAAAAGGCTAGATAAGGTCAAGTTTGCACATGCCCTTCTCCAGTGGCCTGTCCTTGGGCAGGGGGTCTTGAGTCCAACCCGGATTTGCTGGATGGCACACTCTGAGATGAGCGGTGAGCTGAGGCCCATACCATCCCTGCAGCAGGTGGCAGAAGCTGCCATTGTTCTCTGTGGGGGTGAACGCCATTCACACATATTCTGTTTCTCTATTTTAGGCTTCAAAGGGCAGATTGAGAATAGGGATGGGAACAGAATTTCTAGGGGCAGATGGGACAGGAAGCAGTGAAACCCAAGGTGGGTCCACGGGCCCAGGATAGTAGGAAGTAGAATGCCAGTACTGTTCTTGATCTTTTTTAAAGGGTTTTTCTTGCTTTTGTTTTTGATGTGGACCATTTTTAAAGCCACTACTGAATTTGTTGCAATATTGTTTCTGTTCTATGTTTTGGTTTTTTGGTCACAAGGCATGTGAGGTCTTAGCTCCCCGACCAAGGGTAGAACCTGCACCGGCTACACTGGGAGGCAAATCTTTAATCACTGAACCACTGGGTAACCAGTGGTTAACCACTGGTAACCAGTGGTAACCAGTGGTTAACCACTCCACCCCCCGAATTTCTCTCTTCGGCCCCTGTGCCCTTCAGCACAGCCATCTACCACCCTCTGTGTCCACGTGCACGCTCTGCCCACTCAGGCCTGTGTTTCCCAGATGCAGGCAGCAACAGGTAAGTCCCCTGTTCTTGATCTTAAATAGTTCCAAGGAGTGATCTTCTAGAAAATAGAGTTTCCTCCATGCCCAGAGCCTGTAAGAATTCACACTGAATGGCTTCTTGACATAGAAAATGGTGTTTCTAGATCTTCTTAAGTAACTGGTAGCTTTTCCAGGTATCTGACAGACACTGGGGTTGTGATCATATTGGGGGGTGCAGAAAAAATAAGAAGATAAACCGTAGGGTGTTCTGTATGGCAGAACTAGAGCATTTGAGTTGCAGCATGTGAACTCTGCTCTGGCACATGGGATCTAGTTCCCTGATAAGGGATCAAACCCAGGCCCCCTGCATTGGGAGCACGGAGTCTTAGCCACTGGACCACCAGGGAAGTCCGCAGGTGACTCTGACATGTGTCTCCATTGAGAAGCTATGTGTGAAAAGACAGCGAGGCATTGCAGATGTTAGCGCAGCACCCACTGAGGAATTTCTAAGCATCTAGACCCGTGCTTCCCAGGTGTCACCCTCTGAGGCCCAGATGAGGTGGGCCTTAGAGAGACCCCCTTCAGACTTGAGCTTTAAGGAGCAGGTCTAAGGGATCCGAGGAGAGTTCAGACAACCCCAGGCAGGGACAGCACGGAGGCCTCTTGGGGTGGTCAGGCAAAGGCCAGGGAGAGAGTGTCCCGGCTTTCTGTTCCCGAGCACTGTAGACCTGGGAGCAATGCCCACGGCAGAAGGAGACCAGGCTGGGTCCACTTCACCACGGCCAGTTCATGTGAAAATGGACTTAGACCTGGGAACCCACTTGCTCCTTTAACTCCATGGTTCTCAATTCTGGCTGCATAGAAGAATGCCCAGTATGTGTGTGTGTGCTCAGTCGTGTCCAACTCTCTGTGACCCCACGGACAGTAGCCCACCAGGCTCCTCTGTCCATGGAATTCTCCAGGCACAAATATTGGAGTGGGTTGCCATTTCCTCCTCCAGAGAATCTTCCTGACCCAGGGATCACACCTGCATCTCCTAATTCTCCTGCATTTGCAGGTGGATTCTTTACTGCTGAGCCACAGGGGAAGCCAGAATGCAGAGGAAGCTTTTAAGCTTGTCAGTGTCCAGACTTCCTGTCAAGACAACCGAATAAGAAGCGTCTCAGGGAGCCAAGCCAAGTGCAGGGGACTCTAGTTTTGTTCACTGTCCTCAGGGGATGCTGAGGCTGTGAGGACCTATCACTTACGTCTCAGCTCCTCACCCCAGGACCGGGAACGCATCCGACTCCACCCCCCGAATTTCTCTCTTCAGCCCCTGTGCCCTTCAGCACAGCCATCTACCACCCTCTGTGTCCACGTGCACGCTCTGCTCACTCAGGCCTGTGTTTCCCAGATGCAAGCAGCAACACAACACAACTTCCCCTGGATCAATTGATATTATTTTCCCAGAGCAGACATAGCTAATTTTCACAGAAATGATCTAATTTCAGTTTTCTTTTCTTCCTGGAATTATGTCTATTCCTTCATCTAAAAGAAATTTTTTTTAACTTCACAGCAACAAATGGCAACAAAATGACATTAAGTTGAAGCCAAACTGACAGGTTTTCCCAGCCAGGTCATGACTTTATCTGGGACTCGCTGATTCCACGCAAGAGTCTGCAGACACAAAAGGCAACTGCTGGGATAGCAAGCTTGGTTCTTAGGATTTCAAAGGAGTTGTTCAATAAGTGATCTAGCTTCCTTTCTTTATGAAAGAAGGTCAAGATAAGAATCTACAGATACTCTGGCTTTCTCAGTCCTTTAAATCCAGACTTTGTTGAAAGGCACATTACAGATAGACAGAGCATTAGAAACATAAACATGGATTTCCTCCAGCAAGTGACTGGTGTCTGAAGGAACAAAAAGGCCAACATGTTGCTTAATTAACTCATACTTTTCTGGAGCTAGATGTCTTCTGAGCCCAGACTTTGGGCTACTCACAGCTCGGAGAAACCAATTGTCAGAGCATCCTAGCTATCTAGATTAGAATGCTAAGGGTCCCTGTTCATGGAAATGGGCTGGCTACTATCTGAGCACATACGTTTATGGTCTAGGATATCTGAGAGCTCTTTCTAGATGGAAGGGCATAAATTTTGAAGCAACAGTGTTCAGGAGAAAGGGAAGACACAGACAAGGAAGAGTGGATGAGCTTAATTGAGGGAAATGCTGCAGCAGAGACCTTTCCTCTTAGATTCAGGAAACTCATCTTGAACCCAGTGGGGATGGTAGTTAAGGCCAGAAGCTAAAGGTGTTGTGTTCAAGAAAGGCTGTGAAACTCCAAGAATGAACAGTACTGGTTTGAGGCCTAAGGACCCAAATTCTTTCCAGAATCCAGAAGAGGGATATTCAAGAAGTTGCTAGAAAATGCTATTGCTCAATATGGATAGTGCACACATGGGCATACACAAAATGATTGTGTTGGTTATTTACAATATGTGCATTTTTCATATGTGATGAAAGTGAAAGTGAAAGTCACTCAGTCGTGTTCAACTCTTTGTGACCCCATGGACTGTAGGCCACCAGGCTTCTCTGTCCATGAATTTCCCAGGCAAGAATACTGGAGTGGGTTGCCATTTCCTACTCCAGAGGATCTTTCTGACCCAGGGATTGAACCTGGGTCTCCTGCACTGCAGATGTATATTAAGTGATACATGAATAAAAAGAAAAAAGGTAGAGGATATAAATTAAAATAATAATTAACAG
Organism: Dama dama; assembly: GCF_033118175.1. NCBI lineage: Eukaryota > Metazoa > Chordata > Mammalia > Artiodactyla > Cervidae > Dama > Dama dama. The sequence continues at coordinate 20,105,505 of NC_083686.1, read as the reverse complement.
TGTGCCGATGAGTACATGGAGCTGACTGGGAATCAGATAAGAAGAAGCCTACCAGGTTTCCTAGTGAGTTACAGAGCCTGGGACTAAAAACAACTCAACAAGCAGGGAGAAGGCTGAGAAAGGCTCCTTCAAGTAGGGCACATTCGCTAATGCCATTTTCACTTGTGGCCAAGGAGGACACTAGTAAAAGAAAACCCTCTCAGAGGGAGAGCCAGAGGCCTGGGAAATTATCTCCGAGAAACAGAAGTGAGGCTCACCCAAGAGTCAGAGGCTGCAGGAATGTCAGGGTTGTACCCGCAGCAGCTCCTATGTGTGCATCTGGATTTCCCCTTCCTGATGAGAGGCATGCATGTGGGTATCCCGATTCTGTTCCACCACTGCCTATTGCGCGGTGGGGAAGGGAGTAGATAATTTGCCCCGAACGGGGGTGGGTAGATCTGCCTCTAGATCAAGAGAAGGAGATGCGGAAATGAGATAGAGCCTCTCACAAGATCCTGAACTTTGGGTTTGATGTCATCTTGAGTGCATGGATGCTCAGTTGTGTCTGACTCTTTATAACCCTATGGACTGTAGTCCACCAGGTTCCTCTGTCCATGGGATTTCCCAGGCAAGAATACTGAAGTGGGTTGCCATTTCCTCCTCCAGAAGTCTTCTTGACACAAGGATGGAACCTGTGTTTCTTGCGTCACTTGCATTGGCAGGCGGGTTCTTTACCCACTGAGCCAGTAATTCCCCGAGCTGGATACTATCATTATCTCCACCTTAAGAATGAATCCACCTTAAAGTGGATGGTGACTGCAGCCATGAAATTAAAGACAACTGGACTGCTTCTTGGAAGGAAAGCTATTGACAAACCTAGACAGTGTATTAAAAAGCAAAGACATCAGTTTGTCAATAAAGATTCATATAGTCAAAGCTATGGTCTTTCCAGAAGTCATGTACAGATGTGAATTGGACCATAAAGAAGGCTGAGCATCAGAGAATTGATGCTTTTGAATTGTGGTGCTGGAGAAGACTCTTGAGAGTCCCTTAGGCACCAAGAAGATAAAACCAGTCAATCTTGAAAGAAATCAACTCTGAACATTCATTGGAAGGACTGATGCTGAAGTGCCTATACACTGACCACCTGATGTGAAGAGTGAAGAGCCGATTCACTGGGAAAGACCCTGATGCTGGGAAAGACTGAGGGCAGGAGGAGAAGGGGGCAAGAGAGGATGAGATGGTTGGATGGCATCACTGACTCGATGGACGTAAACTTGGGCGAACTCCAGGAGACAGTGAAGGGCAGGGAAGCCTGGTGTGCTGCAGTCCATGGGGTTGCAAAGAGTTGGATGCGACTGAGCAACTGAACAACAAAGAATGAGGAGGTCCCACACCCAAATCCATTTATACTGAGATGTTCTCTTTGCTGCTGAGCTGTTTCTCCTTCTAGTCAAGGCTAATTTCTATACTGACCCTCTGGCTTCCATGACCAATACCCTTACCTCTCCATCTCTATAACATTCCTGCATCAGTTGATTTCCTTTTTCCTCTGCACCTTCAAACTCTCTAGTCCTGTCTACAGGCTTGAGATGGCTTCCTCTCCCTTTCTGTCTACTTTTCTGTTTGACCCCTAAATAGTGCTGTTCCCCAATTTCTCCTTTCACCTTGATTCCTACCTTGATCTTTTCAGCCTGTCTAAGGGTTGACATTTACTATTAAAGCTTTAATAACTATAATTTTTGAGGGTCACTCCCAAATCTAAATCATTAGTAATACTAATGTGGCCTAAAATGTTGATTTTCAAGAAGAGACTGTAACAAAAGCAGACACAAAATCCACATATTGCCAAGTTTTATTTTCTCCTCTGGGCCAAAATATTTGCTAACTCAGGTACTCAGTAATACAACATTTTAATTTTGCATTTATGTTTTTTTTTTTTCAAATTGGAAAACAAAGCACATGTTGTCTCTGGGTTTCAGTCTGGCATCACGGTGATAGGTTGCATGCAATGCTTTATGAGCTGCTCTTGAGTGGTTTGGAAGTTTGTTAAGTGACTCTTGCTCAGTATAAATAAGATAGAATTTTCTAAATTATTGAAGTACAAGTGGTTTCTCCAAAAATAAAGAAGGAGGAGTGGAGGGTGGGGGAGGGGAAGACAGGGAAGGAGAAATACAGGCACAGAGGGGTTTTGGTAACAATGAGCATCACAGAGTGAATGGGCACTAAGGCAGCATTTTATTAGTCAGTTTACTCCAGAGTCATTAGTAGTTACATAGAAACTGGACAATATGTCACACAATGCCATAAATATTCTACATATTACATAGTGTATGTGACCAGTAAATCCGTAACAACTCCATTTGATGTCTGAAAGTACATTGTCATGTGCTTTAGAAGCTTAAAAGATTTTTAGAACTACTTTAGAGAGCTGAGAGGAGCACTGAGGAAACGGTCACAGAAAGCATTTCCCCCACCACGATTAAGAGTGGCCCAGGAGGGACTTCCCTGGTGTTCTGGTGGCTAAGACTCCCACCTCCCAAAGCAGGGGGCCCTGGGCTCAATCCCTGGTCAGGGAACTGGGTCCCACAGGCCACTACTAAGAGTTCACATGCCCCAACTAAAGATCCTGTGTGCCATCGCAACAAAGATCAAAGATGCTATGGTCTGCATCAAGACCCGGAGCAGCCAAATAAAATAAATAAACATAAATATTAATAAAACAAAATGAAAATTACTTTTAAAAAGGAAAAACTGTTTAAAAAAAAAATGGAGTGGCCCAAGAGTCAAAGGAGAGGAAGGGAGCCAGATGCCCTGCACGGGTCAGCAATGAAGCTGCAGTCAGTGATCCTCATTACAGTTACAAGACTCCTCCCTCGGCACCTTTCCTCAAGGCAAGGTGAGCAGAGCCCTGTGCTCCAGCTCATCTCCGTCTCCTCTGAGTAAACAGAAACCCTTCTTCCAAAGGGCATTTCCTGCAACAACACGAGCAGCAGGTGCCGCTCGGAAGCACAACCAGGGCACAAAAGCATCTACAAGCCTGCAGGGCACTTCCACGGAGACACCGCGCAATACTGCTTCTGACAACGGAGTCCCCAAGCCCCTTAGATCACCCGGGGGGGGGCGGTGCACCTCAACATGCCAGGTCACCTCACTGACACTAAAGAGCCTCAAAACGTCATCCTACTTAGAGAACCTTGGGATTTCCAGAGTTGATGCAAGATGACAAGCTCTGATTCGGCCAGAAGGATCACCTTTCCTTGGACACCTTCTGCTTGCGGCGGATGTTGACTTTTGTGGCTCTCTTAACACAAGCAGAAGCAGTAATTTCCTTTTCATCTTTTTCTTCTGGAGCTATGTGAGGGGAAAGGCTTTGCCAGGAAATTTTCTCCGCACAACATCAAGGGGAAACAGGTCCTCCATCAGGAGAACACAGCACTTGTCTTTCCCATGGAGACAGGCAGATGCTCTGAAAGTCCCTGGCATGGCCCTCTGCACTTCCATTCACGGGCAACCATGGTCAGGTGTTTTTGTGGCAAACTGCCAGCTCAAGGCCCTAATTAATTAAACCACTCTTCTAGCCAGGGATATCGGCCATTTTGACACCTCAGTTGGAGACAGAAGCACATGAAGGTTTAGCTTTGGAAAAGCAGCTCTGCTTTTATCACATTTGATCTCCCCAGTGGGAAAAGCCAAGTGCCCAGAGTTGCAATAATCATGTTAAGTGCCAGTTTCCGTTGCCAAAAAAACAGTACACTCTTTTCTTTATCGTTCTCTTGGGGAAAACTCCCACCGAGTCATTTACTGGGTTCTCTGCTTATCTTGCAATTCCACACCAGCAGTACCGTTCTTTTTTTCTTTTTTCCAACATATCTAGGCAGTTCCGCAAGCCTTCATGGTCTGTGGTTTTAAAGGTCATTAAATTTAGGCTCAACCCCAGAGCAGGGTAGAGTATGAGATCGCCCAGGACAATATTTAAAGTGCTAGCCACTTTACATTGGAGAATCAGCCCGCTCATTTCAGGGGGCAGACAAGTCTTTGAGAAGACCAGTCTCCAGCTCCTGACCCAGGACATGACTCAGGAGTCTCTGCTTTGACAAAAGGCAGAGCTCTTCTAGAGATGACCTCTGATCACTTCCAGCTCTAAAACTCTATGGCCATCCCTCGCTATGACTGAGGACGGTGGTGGTGGTAGTGGTCCTAGTAGCTCATTTACCAGGTAATTTTGAGGAGCTATTATGTTCAAGTCTCAGTTTACATGCATGAATAAAGCAGATCCAAATATCCCTGTCATCTTGGAACTGATTCTGTCAGGAGACATGAAATAAACAATACAGGAAAAAATGAGTTACATAGTATCTCAAAATGTGAAGTGAAAACACAGGCAGCTTGGAGATTCCTGGGGCAGAAACAGGTTGCAATTTTGAACCGGGTGGTCACTGAGGAGGTGCTGATACACTGACAAGCTGAATCACTGCTGACGCAGGGAAGGAGCAGAGTCCGCCCTCCCCCCAGCCCTCTCCTCTGCACCCCTTCCTCTCACTGTCCAGGAAAGAAGGCCCTCTTAGCACTCATGGGCAATGCTTGGTCCTGGATTCCAGGCACTCTCCTTTCAGCAATTATTGCCGGGCTTTTGGGTTTTATTCTTGCATTCTCTCATTCCCACTCTGCTGAGAGGCAGTATTGGTACACAGACGCTGGAGACCAACTTCTGTGACTGGAGTCCAGGCCCCCCACCCATGAGCTCTGCAACTCTGCCCAAGTCACTCAACCTCTCTGTGCCTCATTTGTGTCATGTATAACATGAGACAAATAATGGTATCAATTTAGAGAACGGATGAAACGATTGAATAGGTAGATCCACATAAAATTCTTGGAGCAGCATCTCAGGGCTGGCTCTGGACCTCACAATGCAGCCACCACACTGGTTCCTTATCCGAGTGCCCTGTCCACATCCTCACATCAGCTGTCTTATTTAGCAGTTGGCGTGAGCAGCAGCTTCAGAAGATTATAGCAATCCTCAAAGTATGGAATTAAAATAATGAAGAAAAACAATCTGCGTGGGGGGAGTGGGAGGGGATGGATTATTTGGCCTGTATAGATGCTTTATGAAAACAAAGGCGAAGCGCAGAGCTAAGCTGCTAAAATCAGAGGTTGCAATTAGCTTGATTGCAGAGTGACTTGGTCCCATTTTGAGCAACAATAGCGAGAGTGATCATTCTTAATTGAGGCAAATTAAGTATTCTGACAACTCCACTTTTCTAAAGAGTTGTAAGCCAGTAGAGAGATCCAATTTACATGAATTCTGGGCCATTCTTCTTATGGAGTCATCTTTTAATTTTTTTTTTTTTCTGCCTTCTTTTCACATCTAGCACACTGTGCTCTGGACTTAGAAAACAAGATAAATCTCTCTAGGAAAGCTCATCTTTCAGAGCATATTATGTAAAATTAAATGTGTTTATGTGTGCGCAGGCACACAAGTCTATTTAACTATGCCAAATCCTGATTATGTAACAGTCTGGAAAATCCAAAAACAGAAAGAAGAAAAAAGAGAGAAAGCTGCCATGGTGCCCTTGAGACTCAGCAACATTACAGCCTCAAAGGAAACCATCTAGAATCACAAAGGAAACAGAATTTACAGCCAGAAGTTCACCATAATATCTTTGTGCTAAGTCGCTTCAGTCCTGTTCAATTCTATGCGACCCCAAGGACCTTACATAGCCTGCCAGGCTCCTCTGTCCATGGGATTTTCCAGGCAAGAATACTGGCGTAGATTGCCATTCTCTTTTCCAGAGGATCTTCCCAATGTAGGTTTGAACCCGGGTCTCCTGCATTGCAGGCAGATGCTTTACCATCTGAGCCATCAGGGAATAATATCTTTAGTACTTGATAAAGAAACTAGGAGATCAAGTTAGTGATTGTAGAGCTGAATGGAGTAGTTTCTTGTGATCTTTAACCACCCCCCCCCACCCACACAAATTATATATATATGCATTTAGCCCAATGTAGATGGGCGTACAACTTTTCTCTTCATTAAAGGAGGCACTTCAATGGATAATGTATTTGGATTGGTGACTATGAAAAAATGTTACAGAAATGTTGGACTTCCTTGCTTTCGGTGTAGCACCCATAGAGATAACCGAAGAGAGTAAATATTGGTGATTCCTCCGTAATATTATCATTTTATATCTCTGGATTATTTATATACACACCCACATACATAATAAAACAATTCTTAAATGCCCTTTTGCAAGGATAATTTGCAAAATTAGTCAGCATCCCTTTATTTCTGCCACCCCCATTAAATAATTTTGGCAGTCCAGAACTACTATGACAAAAATCCACTTATTTTTTTGGTGGCTCAAAATAGATTTTTTTCAGGTGTAAGTATGTGTGGTGGGGGGAAAGGGTTGCTGCTAATTGTTACTATTTCAAATATATCCTACAACATATATTACATGAGCAGTTAGGCATGAACCACAGACTTCCAAGGTGGTGCTCTTGAAAATTGTTCAAATGCAGATGCAGAGCGATAATTATAGCTCAAAAGGGATTAAAGCAAACTATTTCGTGACACTTGCCCTTAACTACCTTCCTTCCTATTAGCAGTGTTCCTGTTTAAGACAATGACTATACTTAGACAAACTATGGACCTGAATGTGCTGTTGATTCTGAAATGATGATGACAATTACTGCAGCTGCTGAGAGAGAATTAGGGGGTGCCCTGGCATTACCAGAGCAGTAAGGCCCCGTTCATGAAAATGCCCACACCCCAAAAGGCATATCTTAATGGCACTGATGAGATTCTGTGGCTGAATTTAAAAAACAATTATATCATTAAACAGTCAACTTATCCCTACATTTTATTTGCTGCAAATTATACCTCATCCAAATAATGATTATAATGTATTCCTTGGTTTTTTTGCTTAAGGTAGGACATACACAAAAATAGGCAATGAATTTTTTCTGGTCCTAAGACTATTTTCCACAACTGGTTTCAATCCTGTAAATTAGGACTACTTGGTTTGACCTTGGGTATATGTGAAAATATATGGTATATTTGAAAATGTTGCAATCATATGGAAAAGAATGAAAAATTTCTAGGCCAAAGCTATAAAATCATTATGAAGGAATCACCGATACTCACTCTCTTAAATTATATCCATGGGTGCTACATTGAAAGCAAGGAAGTCCAACATTTCCACAGCACTTTTTCATAGTCACCAACCCAAACCCTCCATCCATCGAAATGCCTCCTTTTGATAAGAAAAAAGCCATAAGCCCATCTACAAAAAGTAGATTCTTTCTCTTCAATTCTTTTCCACTTCAAGCCTTCTCCTGGAGGCTCTTGGAAGAATAATACCAAGCCAAACTTATGAATTAACAAGCAGTATTAAATGTCTTCTATGGGGTCAAAATTGTGTCCAGTACTAGAAGATATAAAAAAAGTATATTCATTGTACCATTAGAAAGATTTTATGTTTCATTTATTAAGAAATGCCTTCTTCTACAGAACTGAAACCCCCAATAACATTGAACTTGAGTGCACTCTAGTTATTAAGAATTAAAGTAAATAAGAATTAGAGACCCACATGAGGGTATTTCTCTAGTGCAATTACTATTTATGTTCTTTCCAAATGTTGACATTAGCCCAAGTCTTTTGAGTACTTTCCTTGATGTTTTTGGTATTTTAGAGCAAAAAGATACAGCAGATACAGAGTACTAAAGTTCAAATTATTCTCTGTAAGCACAGGGGTGGAATAATAATGAACATCTCTTACTGAGAGGCTGTTCGAAGAATTTTATGTGGATCCACCTATTCAACCCTCACAACAATTTTGGGGGTTGATACCATCATTTGTCTCATTTCATACATGACATAAGTGAGGCACAGAAAGGCTGAGTGACTTGGGCAAAGTTGCGGAGCTCCTGGATGATGGAGCTGGGATCCAAGTCACAGACATTGGTCTCCAGAGTCTGTGCTCTTAACTCTGCACCATACTGCCTCTCAGGAGAGTGGGCATGGGAAAAATGCAAGAATAAAAACCAAAAACTGGGCAATAATTGCTGAAAGCAGAGTGCCCACAGTCCAGAACCACGCATCCTTATCCCAAATACTGCAAATGAGCACCAAGAGCCCATTCTTGGCTAAGCGGGTGAGAAGTGGAGCGACAGGGAGGAGGGGCGCTGGCTGCAATACTGCCCCTCTGTTCAAAGCGATACAATTTTCCTTCCTATAAGTTAGTGATCTGTATTGGCACATATGAAAAAAAGGATAGAACTTTGCAAATACATCTCTGTCATCCTTTATCCAGCAGACAGCCCTATAGCAAGTCAGCAAAAACAGCACTCTGCCAACAAGGAACCTTCATAGCTTCCCAAAAAAACCCATTTAGAAAGAAAACAGCATTTAAATTTACTTGAAATGATACCCTTCACTGTAACTGCTCCAGAACATGGAATTCTGCCTTTCTCAGGGGGGAACTGAAAACTTTCCTCCATGCTGACAGGGTTGATTTCGTCTCCGTGCCCTTTCTCAGGCCATGGGAAGAAGCCACGGTGACCTGCCAGCCTGGAAATTCTGCCAAGAGGCCAGGAGTCATGGGAATCTGCCCAGCCTGCTTTGTGGAGGTCAGCAAACGCCGTCTAGACACTAAGTCTTGGTCTTTAAAAGAGGAAGCCAGATATAATACAGTCTCAAAGGCTGAGGAACCAACTGTAAGTAAATATCTTAACAACCGATATTACTATCTTGGGCTGTGTTTACACAGAGACCCATTCATCAACATGGATGAAAACTTCCAAAAGCCTGTTACATTGTCTATTTTAATCACCACTTCCTGAAGGAAAATTACCTTGCCTGTGTGAGTGAAGCATCATCTATGTCTATTAAAAGTAAAAAATTCATCCAGTGGGCTAAGTGATGACATAAGCATGTCCTCTGCATATTCATACATCATTGGTCACGGTGGAGGGACAAGTCAAAGCCAATGGTTGGATGGAAGGGAAGCACAGTCAATACAGCCACAAATATCCCCACAAATTACCACCATCAACAAATAGATTTCCTTTAGGTTCCCACATAGTCCCCAAGCCAATACATTTTAATATGATAAGGATTCATTTCCTAAAGGAATTTTTTAAAGGTTTTCATGTATATAAGGTTGATATCAGAAGTCCAAGGAGAGAGGGCAGAGCGAGAGAGAGAAATTGAGCCCACCCACCCCCTCAACACACACACAAGGTACAATATACCATCAAGTGACAGCTGAATTTTTAAAATAAACGCTCCAACCTGAGAAACCTATTTACACAACTACTCTTACACAGTTGGGAGTCTAGGTTACCATGTGTAGATGGGATACACAGCAGGATAAGGTAGGGCGTTTTGATGTCAAACTGGAAAACCACTGTTTTTCATTTTTAAGTAATTTGTGAAACAGAAATCTCTAACCTTTGACCCATCCCTCAGATGCATCTTATGCCTGACCTTCACCCCATCCATCACCCTCACCTCTCGGTCGCCCCTTGCCTATCTCTGACCTGTGTCCCACGGGTGGGGGTCTGGGTCAGGGTGAGGAGCCTTGGCGAAGGGGTGAAGGCATCTGTCTTATGCACTGCTTCCAATTAAAACGCTGGAAGTTCAACAGTGCTGCGCGGGAAGTCCTGACACATTTGGGTCCATATCTTGCACTGAGAGATGGGAAGCATCAAGACACAAAAATACAAATACCAATGAACATAAAACAGGTGGCAGGAGACGTCATGAAGCTCACTTGAGGATCGTTCTCTGCTGCTTGTCCACTGCACACACACCCTTCATGTGTCAACAGTGGATAAATTGTGTGGCGTGGAGAGGTTTTAGCTTTTTGTAATTTTTAAAAATTTTAATTGGAGGATAACTGCTTTCCAATGTTGTGTTGGTTTCTGCTGAATAACAAGTGGCATAAGCCGTAAGTATATAGCTCCTTCCTCTTGAGCCTCCCTCCCACCCACCCCCCAGCCATCCCACCCCTCTAGGTCATCAAAGAGCGCTGGGCTGACTTCCCTGTGTTATATAGCAACTTCCCATTAGTGATCTATTTTACATTTGGTATTGCATATGTGTCAATGCTCCTCTCTTGATTTGTCCCACCCTTTCCTTCCTCTTCTGTGTCTACAAGACCATCCTCTACATCTGTGTATTCTTGCAATGAATACAAATCAATGCAAACACGTTCATCAGTACCATTTTTCTAGATTCCATATACACGTGTTAACATACGATATTTGCTTTTCTCTTTCTGACTTACTCCACTCTGCATAATAGGTTCATCCAGCTCACTTCAACTGACTCAAATTTGTTCCTTTTTATAGCTGGGTAATATTCCATTGTGTATATATACCACAACTTCTTTATCCATTCATCTGTTGACAGATATCTAGGTTGCTTCCCTATCCTGAAGACTATAAATAGGGCTGCAGTGAACACTGGAGTACCTATGTTAATCTGAATTATGGTTTTCTCAGGGCTTCCCAGGTGGGGCAGTGGTAAAGAATCTGCCTGTCAACACAGGAGATGCAGGAGACGGAGGTTCGATCCCTAGGTCAGGAAGATCCCCTGCAGTAGGAAATGGCAATCTCCTCCAATATGCTGGCCTGGAAAATTCCATGGACAGAGGAGCCTGGCCATGGGGTTGCAAAGAGACAGATACGATTGAGCAACTGAGCACATACACACACACACACGCACATACAGAGGGTATATACCCAGTAGTGGCACGGCTGTGTCCTGTGCTAGTTTTATTCGAGAGGTTTTACAGAGAGGAAATCAGAAGATCTGAATCAGGCCTATCCTCTAAGAGTTTATCTTGAGTTTAATATGTGCCCTAGAGCAAGTCATCTCATGTCTTGGCATGTTTGTTTTTCTCCTATAACACGTTAGGAATAACAACTGCTTTGCAATAGGAGATAACTCAATAAATATTCATGAATAATGAATGAATTTATGCATATTACCTAGAGGTGTTTAAGTTTTCCAAATTACAGCATGAACTGGTCTTTGGCTGAAAATAAGAATAGAGTTCTTACAACTCTATCAGATGGTGTTTAGGAAGTAAGCTTTAGAATATTTGCTGTCTTTGCCCAACCTTAACATGTCAATCCCCACTAGGCATCCATTAACACCTTATTTTAATGCAGAAATTACCTTTATAGTGAATATAAAAAGATTCTTTTCTGAACTCCCGTGAAAAGGAAAAAAAAATACTTTTTAGAACAAAATGGTGCCATAATAATATTATGCTAACAGACAACCATTTATCATTCAGTTGCTAAGTCGTGTCCGATTCTGTGTGACCCTGTGGACTGCATGCAGCACCCCAGGTTTCCCTGTCCTTCATTACCATGTCTGCAGTAAATTCATTTGGATCTCATGGATCTCATCCAAATTCATTCAATAATTCATTGATTGAGTTCATAGTACCTGTGGGGTATTTTTTTTCCCTCCTGCTAACAGAATCATAGTTCCTCCCTTCCAAGAACTGATAGTTTAGGGGGAAGCTGGACCTAAGATAAATAAGTATTTAGAATCCAGTGGCAGAGAAGGTAACAAACACTGAAAGTGATGACTCTAGGGTCAGATAGCTGAACTCACATCCTGACTACAACATCTACTACTGGAGTGTCCTCCGGCAGGTTCTTTACCAGTTGATGGTTCTATTACCTACCTGCGAGCGCTGTTGTAAAAATCGAAAGAGAAAATCCATGTAAAGTACTTGGCACAGGGTTGTGAACATGGTCAACATTTGACAAGTTGTATGGTTGTCGTTAGGTTATACTTGAAGTCAGTACCAAATGTTATGAGCTCAGGAGATAAAACCACTCATCTTTCTTGGAGAAACCATGAAGAGTCTTTCAAAAATCTTGGAAAGGAAAGGGACAAAGAAAGAGATCTCTCCATGGAAGAGTGAGTTTTCCAAGCCGATGAGAAGGCAGGGGTATTCGAGCAGTCTGTTCCAGGTCTTGAGACTGCTCAAGTGATGCAGAGTTTGGGGGCTCTTTGGTATAAAAACTGAATCTCTTAGATGTCTTTTAAATAATTTATTGAGGTAAAATTCACATCACATAGCCGCTGTAAAGTGGACAATTCAGTGGCATTTAGAACATTCACGATGTTGTGCGACCATTACCTCTACCTAGTACCTGAACATCTCCATCACAGCAGAGCAAAACTTCTTACTCCTTAAACAGGTTCTCCTCCATCCTCCTCTCCTCCAAGTTTGTATATTTAGGTCACTGCTCCATCTGGAGTTCATTTTGCTCTATGGTGTGAGTTTGGGGTCCAACTTCATTCTTCCGCATGTGCACATCAGCTGTCTCAGCACCATTTGTTGGAAGATGATTTTCTTCTCCACTGATGGACCTGGTACCCTTGTCAAAAACCAACTGGCCACAGAACTGGGGAGCAGAGTGGAGCCTCTTCCCCGCCTCAGTATGTTTGTACAGAGTCAGCTGGTGTCTTAGAGAGGGCACGTGCACAGTCTTCTCCCTGACTTTATATATCAATACCCCTCAAGAGTTTTGTAAACCCTCCTCCTTCTCACTCTCCACACCCTCCCTGGGTGACCTCACCCATTCCCACTCTCTCAATCATTCTCTACATGCATATTACTCCCATATTCATATCTCCAGCCCAGAAAGCTTTCCTGAATTGTAACGCTACACGTGCTAGATGCCTGCTGGCCATCCTTACCAGGCGATCTCACAAATCTAACACATCTCATTTTGAACTCATTTAACACAGACCAAGCAATACTCATCTGAACTCATATGAACTACACCAACTTCCTCCCTATCCCTGTCTCTGTCTCAGAAAACAGCACTGCAAATCTGCCCACTGCTCTTGTCTGAAATCAGGGAATCATCTTTAGCAACTTCCTCTCCCATGTATCCAAACTATTATTATATGCTGTTGACTTTATAAACCTCTTGATTCCCAATGCCATTATTCTGATTCTGGCTATGACCATCTGTTGCCTAAATTATAGCCTCCCTCTTAGACTTCATATCTAAAATCTAGCTGCTTTTGTTATTTAGTAGCCAAGAGATCTTAAAGTAAAAATCATATCATGTCATACACACCTACCCTCCTTAGCTCAAAGTCCTTTAAAAATTGCTTGTTACCCTTACAATATATCTAAACACTTACTATAGTTTTACAAGGCCATTCATGATCAGGCTGCCTTTTATTTCACTGTTCCCCATCTTCTATTTCCAGTTATAATTTCTAGACATTCTGAACATTTGACAGTTCTCTACCTCTCACTTCCAGACTTTCACACTTGCTCTTTTTCTGTCTCCACCTTGTCTTCACACAACCAAATCCCATTCATTTACTGTGTGTGAAAGTCACTTCTTCAGGAAAGTTTTCCCTGGCCCCTAGATTAGCTTAGGTTCTCATGGTATATGATCTTAGAACCTCCCAACTTAAAAAAAAAATCATATCATCTATCACAATTTGGCCAACACATCATCGATGACAATTTTACTTGTTTAATGACTACCTACTAGTTCTATGAGGGTAAAGATCAGATGTCACTTGTTCACAGGATATTCCAGTTCACATTCCATAGTAGATGCTCAGTGAATATTTGTGAACATGGATAAATGGATGAAGGAAAGTGAAGTCACAGAGACCAACTATGCTACTCTAATTTGGGTATGACATAGAACTGGGAGAGGTAGTAATAAGTTGGATAACAGGCCTGGGTTTATAAATTACCTTGACTGATCAAAATTTTTTAATTCAATAAAAATAAACATAATGGCCTGCATCTGTACTAAAAGAATCACTGACATAGATATAAAACAGATTCGTGTTTTAAAGCCAGTTCATGTAAAAATGTTTTAAGGGCCCATGCAAGGACATTAAGCACCATGTTATCAACAGAAGGACATGGCTTATAAATAGAAACTTGTGCCATCTTAAGACTGTTAGTAGAATGTTACTGCTGCACTCAAGAATGCCTACAGCTTATCGTTTCATCACAGATCTCATCTTCTATTGTGTCTGCCACACACTACGTTTGTAAACAGAGCTTGTTGAATGAAGAGTGAAAAGCACACTTCTTGACACTGGTTATAAAAACTAGCTCCCCCCACCCAAAGAAAAGGATAACCTGGTCTAGAAGCCATAATAATAATAACTAGTACAGTGCTTCTATGTGTTGAGCACTGTTCAGAACACTCTGCATATTAATTCATCCACCATATGAAGTGTGCGACTATTGTGCCCATTCTACAGATGGTAAAGATGAGGCACAAATAGGTTATGTCACCAACCCAAAGTCACATAAGTAACAAGTAGCAGAGCCTGGTTTTTAAACCAGACAGTAAGCTCCCAGCAGCCAAGCTTTTGGAAATCAATCATTATCAACATCCTATTAGAAATAAATAAGGAAGATAAATAGCCTTGCAATGGGGTGGGGAGAAGATTCAGAAGATAGCATATTAGCTGGCTTCATACTTAATCACTAGACAGACGTCAAAGGGAGGCAGATACTGGCTCAGTAAAATGAAGAACTAAGTCTCTAATACTTTGTCTCTAGTGACAGAGTCATTAAGTACACCATCAGTAGAACATTCAAGGGAGGCTAGAGGCCCACCAGCCTCATTATCATTATCTATACATGACATTTATGGCAGTCCAATCTGGAAAAAGCAGGAGACTAGAGAACCCCTGAAGTCCTTTTGAAACCGTGTAATGCAGATTCGGACTCCACATGCTGAGACTCGAGCCCAGCCTAAACCCAGTTAGGATTTGACCCCACAGTCTTTTAAGTGAGGTCACACATGCTATCAGGACTTCATGAAGCTCAGGTTCTTGATGTCTCGCCACAGAAAGAATTCAGTGACAGACAAAGTAATAGAGGTAAGAAGTGGATTTATTTAGAAAGAAACACACTCCACAGACAGAGTTTGGGTCATCTCTTGATGGTGAGAGGTCGGGGAGTATGGGGTTGTGAAGTTTTTACAGGAGTGGGTAATTTCAGAGGCAAAAAAGTGGGAGGAGTATTTCAGCTAGTTTGGGGAAGGGGTGGGGATTTCTAGTGGAAGTCAGCTTGTCTGCGATCTTGGACCTATTCGGTTCTAAGCAATTTAGGTCGTGTCCTTGGGCAACGTCATTCTTTTAAAGGTTGTGCCCCTGTCCCCTTTCCTCTTGCTTTGTTCTCTAAGCTCTATAATTTTAAGAATTCCACATGGACCTCACTTTCAGGGAGCCCAAAACTAGACAAACACTGCAGAACCCAATTAAGATGGAGACTTAATACACAATAAAAAAAAAAAATGATCAAGGTAATGAAATGGATAGCACTCAGAACGGTGGGCTCCCATGCCATTTAAAGATGAGGACCCCCGCTACCTATTTCCATATCAAGTAAATTCAGAAATGGAAACAACCCAGCAAAGAATGTCATGGCATCAAATCCCCAGAAATGCCAAATAACTAATACACAAGGCATAGGTCAACTCTTCATGCACCTGGTTGCCATATCAATAGATAGTGTCAAAGAATTTATTTGAGTTTTCAGACTGTGAAATCACTTCTTTCCCCTCAAGAAGGAGAAGATCTAGTTAAACCTGAGATTAAAGAGGCGGATAAAAGTGCCCCCTGCACTGCAGAGGCCAGGAATTAGACACGCTGCTGCTCCAGCAGGCAGTCCTCAGACATGATCCATCACAAGACGGCTTCCATCAGATGCCAGCGAGGCTAATCCTTTTGCAAAGCCTGACAGCTTCTCAAACTCGACTGTGGTGAATCCAAACCAGATTTTTATGCTATAAGTTCAGCTTTCCAAATACAAAATCATTTTTATTTTGTATTGGGTTTAGGTTTGTTACATTTAAATTTGCAAACAAAGATAGAGATGCCTGCCATGCAGCTTGCCCTGAACTCCCTTGACGCTCATCTTACAGAATAAAATATCAGATAATAGCGAGATAGAAATAGATGAAACCAGAGCTTCTGTATAAGAAACCACTGTCAAACGATAACAGCGTCCTCGACATCCTTAAAGAGAACCATTCAAATTTCCATCTCTGAGGAAAGACGACCATACAGTGTTAGCAGAGCATTTTCATTGATGCCATAGCTTTTCAACTGAATGTCATCAATTCTAAAGTCACTTATTACTCTGACTGCAGGCTGGAATTCCTACAGGCTGACTTACCTTTTTGCAGTCAGATAAGGACTTCTCATTGGCCAGTGTGCTGAAGATGGTGGTCTGTAACACAAGAAGGTGGAAGACCCATTAGAACTGGAAAAGTGTAATGATATTGACTCTGGCCTGTGCATCTCCCATGCAAGGTGGGGACCATCTCCCATGACCCCACTGATGTCTCTGGATTTTTTAAAATATTGATTTATTTATTTTGGCTGCCCTGAGTCTTAGTTGCAGCACGTGAACCCTTAGTTGCAGCATGCAGGATCTAGTTCCCTGACCAGGAATTAAACCTGGGTCCCCGGCATTGAGAGCTCAGAGTCTCAGCCCCTGGACCACCAAGGAAGTTCCTGATTTCTCTGGATTATAAAAAGTGCCTCTTTCACCAATCCCACTTTCCACCCCCTCCAAGTCAGAACATTCAATATTGGCCAACGATGATCTAGTAAGGATGAAGACTCTTATTTATTTCGTTTCACAAATAAAGGACTATAACGCCATTAGATTAATTGTCATACCTTAGCAGTAGATCAGGAATGAAAGCCAATCAGTCTGATCTAGTACCCACCTTCTCAACCATGCAAGGGACTCCCACTCTTTTGAAGAGACGTGCAAATCGTCAAATGCCAGTATCTTTCAAATGACACCTGGAAGAACCTGAGTGATGGAGTGGAGCTTCTCTCCACCCGCAAGTGGTGTGAGCCTGAACAGTAGTATCAGACTTGCTGTCTCATCCCCTCTCTTTAGCTCACTTGTTCTTTGCATAATTGACTTTTATATAGTTGTGTGGATATTTTCTTGGCCTCATGAGCCACTATAAAGGCACTTTGGTAGTCAAGGCCAGTTGGGATTTACATGCAAATTTGTTCCTTCTGGACTATCCTATGAAGAGTTCTATGGACATTATGCGAATAATTTTTTCAGCAAAATTTTCCACTTTTTAATTAATTACAAAACTAAAATGGCTCAGCAGGTAAAGAATCCACCTGCAATGTAGGAGATACAAGTGATGCGGGTTCCATCCCTGGGGTGGGGAAGATCCCCTGGAGTAGGAAATGGCAACCCACTCCAGTATTCTTGCCTTGAAAATCCCATGGTCAGAGGAGCCTGGCAGGCTACAGTCCACAGGGTCACAAAAGAATCTAATGCAATTGAGAGCATGGCACGGTAATATATATTCTTAATAAGTCAATCCCCTTTCTAACCTATCCTTTGGAGGTAACCAATAGTAAAAATCTCTGTTCATCCTTCCACACTTTCTCTATTTTTATGCAAATATGTATGTATTACATATTAGTTATACAATTATATTCCATATGCACACAGAGAAGTTTCTTTCTTTCTTGAGATCATACCATCCTACTAAGACTACATTATCAACATCTTTCCAGTCACTTCATGTAGAGTCACACATTCCTCTTAATGGCTGCATAACATGCATAATATGGATTTGTCATACTTTATTTATGCTTTCCTTTACTGACAGAGATTTGATGGTTTCCAGGACTTCATTCTTTTGTTGTTTTACTGCAATAAATATTCTTGTATACATATGTAATATATGCATAAATATGTATTATGTATATGTGCACATATATGAGAGTGAAAAGGCTGGCTTAAAACTCAACATTCAAAAAATGAAGATCATGGCATCAGGTCCCATCACTTCAAGACTAATAGATGGGGAAAAAGTGGAAACAGTGGCGGATTTTATTTTCTTAGGCTCCAAAATCACTGCACACAGTGACTGCAGCCATGAAATTAAAAGATGCCTGCTCCTTGGAAGAAAAGCTATGATAAACCTAGACAGTGTATTAAACTGCAGAGATATCACTTTGCTGACAAAGATCCAAATAGTCAAAGCTATGATTTTTCCAGTAGTCACGTAGAGATGTGAGAGTTGGACCATAAAGAATGCTAAACACCAAAGAACTGATGCTTTCAAACTGTGGTACTGAAAGACTCTTCAGAGACCCTTGTATTGTAAGGAGATTAAACCAGTCAATCCTAAAGGAAATCAACCCTGAATATTCACTGGAAAGACTGATATTGAAGTTGAAGCTCCAATACTTTGACATCTGATGCAAAGAGCCAAATCATTGGAGAAGACCCTGACACTGGGAAAGATGAGGGCAGGAGGAGTAGGGGGATGACAGAGTATAAGATGGTTGGGTGACATCAGGACTCAATAGACATGAGTTTGAGCAAATGCCAGGAGATGGAAAAGGGCAGGGAAGCCTGGCGTGCTGCAGTCCATGGGATCACAAAGAGTCAGACATGACTTAGCGAGTGAACAACAATATGCATACATATGCATTATGTATATGTGTGCATAGATGTATGTATGTGTATTTTGTGTATGGGTATATATATTTGTGTATATATGTATATATATGCACACTGATAGTTTTATTTTGGTTGAATAGAATTAAAAAACTGGAAGAAATGTATACAAAGACTTTGGTATGGCTCAAAAATCTAATGTGTATAAACTTTCTCTCACTCTTTCTCCATATGACATAAACATATTTATCAATTCACTTAGGGTTTTGATATGTTTTGGGATAAGAATTAGAAAAAGTTAAGAATCTGAGACAGCGTGTATTCTGTCCCCAAATAATATGCAGTATTAAAGGACAGAAAACACAGACATAGATAAACATACAAAAAAGGATCTTTAATGAAGACAAATTAAGTTCAAGGTTTAGGTGGGCATGATCTTTACATGTGGATTGCTGGTAGTTTTTACGTGTGTTTTAATTTTGTTTGGGAAGGAAGGGATACATGTTATTCAGAAAGTTTGAATTGAAAGGGGAAAATGGAAAGGAGGAAAGATTTTGGCAGCAGAAAAAAAAAATGAGAAAAAGTGAAAATCAAGATTGGACCAGAAAGGAGAGAAAGAACAGCCAAAGTAGCAGACAGCTGGCATGCATAACAATGAAGCATCCTCTTCAATCTTCCCATCAAATGCCTTCCTCATGACCTTTCCTCATCTTTACACACCTGTACACTGAACACTATACCACGAGAGAGATCTTGATGTTCACGCTCAGATTTCTGCTCCAGGGAAAGACCCAGCAAGACTTGGTCATCACTATAGCCCCATTACCTAGCCCAGTGCCTGGCACAGAAAAGGTATCCACTAAATATGCACCAGATGAAAAAAATGCAAAAAAAAAAAAAAGACTGCAGTCTTATCCCAAAACATTATTTTGGACGCAGATTCACTCATGTGTCATAGAGCTACAAAGTGAAGCCAAAGGAGAGACACAAAAGCCTCCTGAATTGTAGTAAAATAACATTTTTCTCTCTGTTTAGCATATATCCATTGTCTCATCCACATGGTTTGGTTGAATCAGTTTTCAGTGTTGGGGCTATGAACGCTGGACTGGATAATCCACTGTTGTCGGATGTGTGTGCTGTATAGAGCACTGCAGAATGGCTACCAGCATCCCTGGCCTCCACCCCTCAGAGGCCAGCAGCACACCCTCCTCCCTGGATCAGCTGTAACACCCAAAAATGTGCCCAGGCATTGCCAAGGGTCGGGAGGCAGGCAAAATTACTCCCAGTTGAGAACAAAAGGTATAAACTCTCACTGAGCTAGTTTGTAGAAATGATCATAATTCCTTGATGAGTGCAACTAAATTTTTTCCAGGAAATGGGAAAGTCTAATCATGGGAATTTCTCTTCCTGTTCCTGATTTCAAGTCTCATTTTCTGTCCTAGGGCTTCCCTGGTGGCTCAGTGGTAAAGAACCTGCCTGCCATGCAGGAGATGAGGGTTTGAGCCCTGGGTTGGAAAGATCCCCTGGAGAAGGAAATGGCAAGCCACTCCAGTATTCCTGCCTGGAAAATCCCATGGACAGAGGAGCCTGGTGAGCTACAGTCCATGGGGTTGCAAAAGACTTGGATGTGACTGAACAACTTAACAACAAATTTCTGTCCTAAATGGAAGTAAAAATCTGGGCGGGGTTGGGGGGGGCGGGGACACAAATCCCAGCTACTGAAGACTCCATGCAGTTGCCAAGTGGGGGCAACTTGAGCGACTCTAATTGCATTTTTAACTAAGCTTAACATATACCGTTGGAGAGAGTAAATTAAGGAACATGTCTAAGAATGCAGACATTAGTGCTCTGCCCCCAGGGGAAATGATCTTCAAAATTAAACAATACCATTCAACTTTCAAAAACAGTCTCAGGTAACCTGAGAAACATGTTTGGAGGAGAAATGAGAGTCAGAGATGGGTGAAATTGGCTTCACTAAAAAGAAAAAATATATATACATACATATATATATATATATATATATCTCTAAATGTTGCACTCGTAGCAAAGAACCACTTGAGACAAAGCATAAATATACAGTGAAATCTCAGGACATGGAACAAGTGTGGAAGTGATACGGCAAGGGTCAATGAGAGTCCATATCCTTAATTTGGCCATTTTCTAAGGAGACTGTGCTTATACGCTTGGTCAGTCTCATTTCATTCTGTCTAAAAGACTTTCGCTGGCATTCCAGTTTCCTGATGGCAGCTATTGTGAATGACTTTGGGTGGGCTTTCTAAACCTTCCAATAACATGTTCACTTTAATTACTGAAAATGAAAGCCTCAAAACATGGTGACTTAACCCATGCCATGACCTTCTTGATTGTTGCATCAATATTTTTCTATTAAAGAGGAAATTGCTAATGAGTCCCCTCCACCAAAGTTTGCCTGATGCTGCATTTGTTGCAAGGAAGCACAACGGCTTTTATTTATTTATTTTCATCAGAGGATAATTACTTTACAGTACTGTGATGGCCTCTGCCATACACCAACATGAATCAGTCATAGACATACATATGTCCCCTCCTGAACCCCCCCTCGCTCCCTTCCCTACCCCATCCCTCCAGGTTGTCTCAGAGCACCAGCTTTGGGTTCCCTGCATCATACATCAAACTCCCACTGGCCATCTCTTTTACATATGGTAATGTATATATTTCAAGGCCATTCTCTCAAATCATCTCACCCTTTCCTTCTCCCACTGTGTCCGAAAGTCTGTTCTTTACATTGGTGTTTCCTTTGCTTCCCTGAACATAAGATCATTGGCACTATCTTTCTAGATTCTGTATTTCAATGCTGTTCTCTCAAATCATATCACCGTTTCCTTCTTCCACTGTGTCTGAAAGTCTGTTCTTTATCCCTGTGTTTCCTTTGCTTCCCTGCACATAAGATCATTGGCACTATCTTTCTAGATTCTGTATTTCAATGCTGTTCTCTCAAATCATCTTATCCTTTCCTTCTTCCACTGTGTCCGAAAGTCTGTTCTTTACATCTGTGTTTCTTTTGCTGCCCTGCAATAAGATCATTGGCACTATCTTTCTAGATTCCACATATATGTGTTAATATATGATATCTGTCTTTCTCTTTCTGACTTACTTCACTCTGTATAATAGGTTCTAGGTTCATCCACCTCATTAGAACTGATTCAAATGCATCCTTTTTTATAGCTGAGTAATATTGCATTGTGTATATGTTCACTGCCTCACTATTTACAATAGCTAGGACATTGAAGCAACCTAAACATCCATTGGCAGATGAATGGATAAGGAAGTTGTGGTACACACACACCGTGGCTTTTTAGAGTACTGACTTCTAAGACTGTAGGCAGAATGAATAGCATGGGGTGAACAGTATTATACATGGACAGTTGCAGCAATTTCCTAAATGAATCTAGAAAGCTGAGGTCCCACTGTTGTTCATTTACATAGTGACACCTGAAATTTCATTTATAGGAGCTCTGGTTTCAGCAGAAGGCTTTGAATCATAATAGATAGACCCTCAAGGGATGCTAGGGGTAAGAGTCACCACAAAGGGGGAACTGGAAATTTTGAATCTTGTAATCTTTGGCCTGTTACATCTTGGAGAGGAGGAATGTATTTATTCTCTTTCCTACAAGCAGATGCTTCTTGTCTTTTATTAATTTCAAAGCAGATTTTGAGAGAAATAATGACTTAGAGTATGAAGATCTCAGATACTCAATGCTGATGGAAAAGATCCCACAGGTTGCAGGTTAGGCTCCCTCAAAAGCAGCCTATGAGGTGGAGATCAGCCTACAGGAGGTTCGTTAGGGAGACCTTCGGATTTCCACTTGGAGAAGGGAAGGCAAAGGTGCAGGACTGAGCAGAGGGAGATGCAATGGGTTGATGGGCTGGAGTACAAACTCAACCAAGGTCTCAGCCAACCAAATAGAGAGCTCTGAAACTGGGCTAGACTTGTCCTAAGCTGGGGCAAGGGAAAGTGCTCCCCTGGGAAGAGGGCAAACCCTAGGGATGATGCCTCATTTCAGCTAAGGGCAATTTCCTGAGAGGGCAGACAGCTGAGGGCCGTGTGCATGGAGATCTGTGTGGAGCCTGGCTCTGTTCACTACAGTACACTTTAATTTGACCCAGTTTTGCCAAGGGCTGATACTGGCTATGACAGATGTGCTCTAGTTGAATGTGACCCCTTGTGTTCAGTTGCTCAATCATGTCTGACTCTTTGCAGGAGCATGGACTATAGCCCACTAGGCTCCTCTGCCCATGAAATTTTCCAGACAAGAATACCAGAGTGGGGTGCCATTTCCTGCTCCAGAGGATCTCCCTAACCCAGGGATCAAACCCGCATCTCTTGCGTCTCCTGCATCAGCAGGCAGATGTTTCACCACTAGCGCCACCTGGGAAGCTCATGTGACCCCTTATTAGAGTTTATACATTTGCTGGTCTTTTATGATAAGAGTTGCTGGAGAGATAAACAAATGGATAACTTGCTCAGGAATCTAGGCGTTTTATTTTTGTCTCTTCTTAATAAGAGACAAACATTAACCTTAAGACAGATTGTTGGACTAGAGGTCTTGAATTCTTCATTTTGAAATGAGGAAACCCCTATTCATTTCCCATTAGATCATGAGAACCCTGGTTAATTTGGAGAAAAAGAGCTGGATCTTATCAGGCACAGTTTTAGAAATCAGTGAGTAGACTGACTACTTCTTTTCTGCATCCTCTGAGGGCAGGACATCTGGCTGAATAATACATTCATCTTTTGATTAACTACGGAGGCAGAAAGGAGAATTTTTTAGGGAATTCCCAAAAGCATAACTGATAAAATGTCTCTATATTTGACTTTGAGACAGATATAAATTAAATATTGACATACATATTAAATATATGTATTTATATATTATACAGTAGTCATGTACGGATGTAAGAGTCAGACCATAACGAAGGCTGAGTGCCAGAAATTTGGTGCTTTCAAACTGTGGTGTTGGAGAAGATTCTTGAGAGTCTCTTGGACTGCAAGGAGATCATACCAGTCAATTCCAAAGGAAATCAACCCCGAATATTCATTTGGAAGGACTGATGCTGAAGCTAAAGCTCCAATACTTTGGCCACCTGATATGAAGAGCTGACTCATTGGAAAAGACCCTGATGCTGGGAAAGATTAAGGGCAGGAGGAGAAAGAGGTGACAAAGGATGAGATGGTTGGATGGCATCACTGACTCAATGGTCATGAGTTTGAGTAGGCTCCAGGAGATAGTGAAGGACAGGGAAATCTGGCATGCTGCAGTCCATGGAGTTGCAAAGAGTTGGATAGGACTTAGTGACTGAAACAACACTATTAAGCCATGTATATTATATATATATATATATATATATATATATATAAAATATATATCAACCATATATATATATAATGGTTGATTTAGAGGACTGAGGTGCTTAAACATGTCTTCCTTAAATTATCATTAAGAATCATTCAGAGAAACATTCCAAGGGGCAAAAAGGTCAAAGCAACCCCAGAAGGAAGAGCGTCAAACAACTGAAACTGCTAAGGCTTCGGTCAGACAACCCAGACAGAGGAGCAGTGATGGATTGGTCCATCCAGTCCAGCCTACAAAGACTCTGAAAGGGCAGCTGCCTACCCTATTCTCACTGGTGGGTGTGTTTTGCAAAGTGATTGAGTACTGAAAAGAGACTCCATATGTTCTAGTTTCCTTTTTAAGGGAGAGTTTACCTCTGAGAATTATTACAATGCTGTTTTATTCCCACTAAATTAGGTTTAGAAATAGATATACTCTGCCTCTACTGAGCCAACTTCTGTGGTGTAACGTCCATAACCAAGATTTATATTTTTAAAACAGCACACAGATGACACTTACTCGATTAAATTGGAACAAAGTGGGGGGGGGGGGAAGCAGAGATCATTGCTGAAGTATTGGATTATAAAAACTAAGGAATTCAGAAACCGAATCTCTAAGATAGATGGTAATCTTATGAAATTTTATTTCACGTATCAGTTGCACACACGTGTCTGTGTACATGTGTTTCACTCTCAATATCACTAAACAGAGGCCAGTTAGTTCTGACAAATGGTCAAATACAGTCAAAAGCTAAGAACCATTTACAGGAATAACACCTGCATTAATCATCTCTATTTGATACCTGCAATTTGCACTCCACGGACAACTGGATGATTTCTTATTCATTGGCAGATGTCAAGACCAGACCTACTCATATTACTAACAATTTGGAAGTCTCCTACACTTGAATCAATGGGTTCCCAAAGTGCACGTGACTTGGATGCTTTCTTAGACATTTAGTTGGCCAATTCTAAGATTTCTAGACAATGTGTGATTTTCCATCGGTCTCCATGCTTTAGCAGACTAATATGGATACATGTGCACTTAAAATAGTGGTATCCTCTCCAGGCAAAGTGTGGCACTCATATTTATTTTTAACTCCATAATTATGAAACACAATCAGCAAAAGGAAAAAAAAATGTACCCCCAAATAAATGATAAAATTAGTGTTTTCTTGTAGTCCATGAATACTGAAAATTTCAATTAACTGAGTGAAAAGCCATTGAATGTGCCAGCAGGATTTATATCCCAGACTAATGACCATCATCTGCATCCTATTTAGCTAATGAAGGCTTGGAACACTTGTGGATAATTAAGGGAAAGCTGATGGGAGGAAATTCGAACCATGGAAAGATCAAATCTATTTATGTCTGCATTTAAAACTAAACATATCTAATAGTTCACCCAATCAAGGCATAATGTCTGCTCCTTTGGAATAAGATAGATGCTCATAAGTGAAGTAGGCAGGATCACTTCCCAAACACAAAATTCTGCCCTCATTCACTTATTCTGTAAGTATTTATTGAACACCTATGATGCACCTCTGCCCTTATGGATCAGCCCGAGAGCACCATGATTTCCCTAAGGTTTTTCCCACTACTTTCTCGCCTCTGTCTTAATTACCTTTAGAGTTCTGTTTTCAGTATAAGGTAACTACTGTCCATCTAACTGTCAGGACAGCCACAGCATAGCTGCAATCCCGGGGTACGATGGGGAAGTACAGGGTGTGCAGTGGGGCACCTGGCTATTTCACTTTTTTAAAGTTTATTTATTTATTTACTTAGGCTGTGATGGGTCTTTGTTGCTGCACCAGGGCTTTCTCCAGTTGCGGAGTGCAGGGGCCACTCTTCATCACGGTGTGAGGGCTTCTCATTGTGGGGACTTCTCCTCTTTCGGAGCACAGCTCTAGAGAACACAGACTTCAGCAGTTGCAGCACTTGGGCTCAGCAGTTGCAGCACTGGGGTTTAGTTGCTCCGAGGCGTGTGGGATCTTCCCAGATCAGGGGTCAAACCAATGTCCCCCAAACTGGCAGGCAGATTCTTAACCACTAGACCATGAGGGAAACCACTGGCTATTTCTATGACCTGTCAGAGCACTTCAGGATAGGGGCCCCAACTCATCAAGAGGTAGTGGTTCCTTTGAAGAAGACAAGAGACTATTAGAGCGAGGAAGACACCTGATGTTGAAGGGTGGCCAGAATACAAATCAAGCTCGGCAGGAGCTATACTGAATCTCACAGAAGAGTTTACCAGCCATCTCATTCCACTGTTATTAACGCACTTAAGTAGAGAGCTTGGCTATGGACCTCCAGCATATCCCCAACAAGTAGTGTTTAACCAACAGGCTGCTTTAAGGACCTGCATTCGTAGGATCGATGTCAATGCTAAAAATGGCACACCTGTCAGGCAGGCGTGTTCTAGGAAGTCAACGGATGGTGGCAACTCAATCTTAGATGCACACATTTGTCTTTCAGAATCCCTTCCAGGTCTGAAAGAAAAACCAGGTTAAAAAAAGGGGGGGGGGTGGTATGTGCCTAGCAGTGGGATTACTGGGTCATATGGTAGTTCTGTTTTCATAGAATCGCTTCTCGGCCTTTTGGCTAAGATCAAGTGTAGTATTTTCATAGAGATACATGTACGCCAGTGTTCACTGCAGCTGTTTACAACAGCCAGGACATGGAAGCAATCTAAATGTCCACTGACAGATGAAAGGATGAAGAAGATGTGGTACACATATGCAGTGGAGTATTACTCAGCCATAAAAAGGACTGAAATTGGGTCATTTGCAGTGATGTGTTTGAACCCAGAGTCTGTCATACACAGTGAAGTAAGTCAGAAAGAGAAAAACAAACATCATACATTAATGCATATATATATATACATATGGAATCTAGAAAAATGGTACTGATGAACCCATTTGCAGGGCAAGAATAGAGACGCAGACATGGAGAGCAGACTTGTGGACGTGGCAGGTGGAAGGAGAGGGTGAGACAAATTGAGAGACAAGCACTGAAATACACACACTACTATGTGTCAAATAAGTAGCTAGCGGGGAGCTGGTGTATAGCACAGGGAGATCAGCTCAGCACCCTGTGATGACCTAGAGGGGTGCGGCAGGGATGGTGGGAGGAGGTCCACGAGGGAAGGACTGTATGTATACATACAGCTGATCCACGTTGTACAGTGGAAACCAACACAACACTGTCAAGCAGCTCTACTTCCATTTTTAAAAAATCAGCAAAATCAGAGCCTGTGCACACGCAGGTGGGTGTACCTCTAAGCCAGTGGGTCTCAAAGGTTAGTGCCAAGAGAATCACCTGGAGTTCCTGTTAAGACACAGATGCTGGGCTCCACCTTACGGATTTTGATTCAGGAGGTCTGAGGTGGGGTCCAAGAACTTGCATTTCTAACACATTCTCAGGTAAAGTTCATGCTCCTGGTCTGGAGACCACACCTTGAGAACCCACAGTCTAAGAAATACCCAAAACAAATTAGTGGCAATGATAACTCTGCTTTTTAAGGTCACAGAAAAGAAGAAAATGTATCTTTGACCAGAATTTCCATAGCATTAATTTTCATCAGGACAGCAGTGATAATACCTTCTGACATTTACACCAAACTTCCCATTTCCAAAGCCCTTTGATGAACACTGTCTCACTTGAACTTCCAAACATCCCTGTAAAGTACCTGTTTCACTCATTTCAGGACAGTGAGAAAACAGAGAGGTTAAGCAACTTGCCCCAGTTTTCTTAAGGAGTAAGTGGTCAAGCCAAGATTTGGGTCGTTGGCCTTCAGAAGTATTTCTGGGGTAGACTGTGACACAGGAATTGAACTCTGGAAGCATTAGGGTAAAATGTGAAATTCTGTTAAAATTAACAAAGCAAGGTAACTGTAGTCTCATAATATCAATGTCAGAGGTTCTTTACCAATAAGTCAATATTAATTTCTTCTTACTCTGCACCATTTATAAAAGCTGAAGAATCTTGGCATTCATAGTGAATTTAATTTTTAAAAAATTCAAAGAAGCTCCTTTAAAAGGCTAAGTAGAACAGAGACTGATACATATATATACGTGCACACACAAAGTCTGAATACAAAGGTCAGCAGCAACTGTGAAGTCTGGGAAGAGGACAGCATTGGGAGAAGAGGCGTTACTTTTTAGCATCAGTTCCCTCACCCGCTTCCTACAGGGAGTGGATCTTTGATGTTTCCATCAGGTTAGCATCTTAGGGTTTGAGAACCAGCAGGAAACTCTGAATCTGCAGGGAGCAGAGGGAACTCCATGGTTGACAAACTGCACAGAGATAATACAATCGGACCCGAGGATGCGGTCCACAAATAGTCCCACCAGAATCCCCCACAGAGAGGACGAACCTCTTTCCTTGTCGTGCCTTCACACCCATGAGGATCCTACAAGACCAGCGAGATGCTGAGTTCTGGGGCCAGGGGAGAAAAGGCTGTCAGAACATATTTCACGCACTTCATGACATTTGAATGTAACCAATTAGTGCCAGGAGGAGACAGCAGAGTGACAAAGAGCCTCAAAGAAGACACAACAAAACACATGTATAGGGACAAGAGGCACGGAGTGCTGTCCAGCCTCATCCCACAAAGCCACGGCTAAGTTTCCCTAAAAGCCATCAACTTAACATAACCAGGCCAGAGCCCCTCCTCAGGGTCGTTCCATTGTTTTTTTCCCAGAACAGACACTCCATCCTGACATGATCAGTGCTGAAGGGAAGAGAGATTGAAGAAATAAAGGCAGATGAGGGGCTGAAGGCTTAAATCCATGGCTGATTCATATCAATGTATGACAAAACCCACTGGGAAAAAAAATAATAATAATAATAAAAAAAAAAGAAAAAAAAAAAAAGAATGAAAAAAAATAAATAAATAAATAAAAGAACAGTAAGGAAACTCCACAGTTCTAAGGATATCAGCATCTGTTATTTTTGAGTCAACAGCCGTGGTATGTTAAAGAAGACCACATCAATTATTTTGAAAGATTATTGCTCAATATTTGAGAATTTAAAGCTAGAGATCCTTTCAAATCTCTACTGTTGCTTACACAAATCCCTCTGAGCGGACTTATCACAGACAGCTGATCATGCACTGCTAGCTCACTGAGGCCAGAAGCCAACACTCAATCACTTTTGTACACTATACTTTAGCACAGTGATGGGCATAGCGGTGAGGACACTGTAATGACTGCATAAATGTTTGTTGAATGTCTAGTGAATAAGGGATGCAAGAGGGTGGGGGAAGAAGCAGGGAAGGAGGTACAAAGGGAGGAATAAGGAAGAGCGATGATAATGTGTGAATGACACCCTACGTTGGGAAAAGTGCTATGAGTTGTATTGTGTCCCCCAAAAAGAGACACTGTCATAACCCCTGGTACCTGGAAATGTGACCCTGTTTGGAACTAGGGTCTTTGCAGATGATCCAGGTAAGATGAAGTCATTAGAGGGAGTCCTAATCCAATATAGCAGCTTCCGAGGTGGCTCAGTGGTAAAGACTCTGCCTGCCAATGCAGGAGATGTGGGTTCAATCCCTGGGTTGGGAAGATCCCCTGAGAAGGAAATGGCAATCCACTCCAGTACTCTTGCCTGGGAAATCCCATGGACAGAGGAGCCTGATGGGCTACAGTCCTTTGGGTCCTAAGAGTCAGACACAACTTAGTGACTAAACAACAACAACCCAATATATCTGGTGTCCTTTCAAAAAGGGGAAATCTGGACACAGACAGTCACAGAAGATGATGAGGTGAGGACACCCACCTGGTGATGGAGGCAGAAATTGACTAGACGGACACAGATACAAACAAAGGAACACCAAGGACTCTGGGCCACCACCAGGAGCTAGGAAGAGGCAAGGAAGGAGTCTACTCAGAGTCTCAGAGGAAGCATAGCTCTGCCAATGCCTCAGTTGTGGACTTCCAGCCTCCAGAACTGGGAGACCATAAATGTCTGTTGTTTGAAGCCACCCAGTTCATGGGACTTTTTATGTAGCCTTAGCAGACTAGTGCAGAGAGACTGTTCCACGGGTTTCTATTCATTGATCATCTATTACAGGGGCTGACAAACTTTTCCTTTACAAAATATTTTAGGTGCTGTGGGCCATAAGGTCTCTGTCACAGCAACTCAAGTCTGTCATTGTAGTTTAACAGGAATCACAGACAATGCCTAAATATATAAATGCGTCTGTGTTCCAATACAAGTTTAATTTTTAGACACTGAAATTTGAATTACCTATGCTATGTGTCAGGAAATATTCTTCTTCTTTTGTTATTTTTCTCCCAACTATTTAAAAATGTGAAAACTTTGTGCTTTCAGGCTGTACAAAAACAGACAGTGGCCAGATTTGGCCAGCAAGCTATAACTTGTCTACTCCAAGGTACAGATCCAGGAATCAGAAATGCCTACCTGCAGTCCTGATTCCACTTATTATTCTTGCAACTTAATTAAATCATTGACTTCCATCTTCAAAGACTATAATAAACTTTTTCTTCCCCACGTGAAAGTTTACAAGGATGAGATGAAAATCATATACTTTAAAACACTTTGTATACAGTTAACCCTACTGATACTTGGATAGATTTAGCTCTGTCTCACTCTTCAGAAATACTAACACTAAGGTCAGGGTGATGATCAAGTGACCCTGAGTCATGGAGCCAGGGCAGAGTGGAAAAAAGACACAACTCCCTTAAATCACCTACATCTTCAGATGGATCACACAGGAGGAAAAGAAAATGCCTATCACACACAAGGGCGTGGGCAGATGAAGGACTTTCTGGGATACACAGCATCTCCACTGCAAATGTACATCATCGCCTTTGGTCACACTTGACCTGGAGCTAACTGCTGAACCAAGAATTTCTTTTAGGGAATGTTCTCAACCAGGACGGGCCTGCTGACGAGAGCCTAGAGCTCAGTTCCCTAGATTATCATTCTAAACAAACACTCATCATCACTAAAGCTCCTTTGGCCATTCTTGAGTCCGTTGCTACGGTGCCAACAGCTGACAAAGCCATAAATATTACCCCACACACAGCACTTCTTCACATTCGCCACCGCAAGGAATTGGAACCCTGCCACTGGGCTCCGCGGGGGCTGGACTAGAGCTGACAGCTCCAGATTTTCAGGTCTGGCACAAGGTAAAGCCAAAGTAAGCACCGCAGAAGAGAGAAAAGAGCTCACGGGATGAAGTTTCATTTTGCCCACACAACACAGGGCTGCAGACTTCCCTGGGACAGAGTAATTCCTTGAGGAGGTCAGAGCAGACCCTCCAAATGGCTAGCACACACGAGTTGTGGTCATAAACAAGGATTTTACTCCAAATTAATTATTCTGATTCTCCTTTGTCCCTAAGACTGTGCATTTCCGGGATGTAAAGACAAGTGTGGTCACTAAACTTATTCTCAGTTCCTGACTCCTAGTACTCATGTTTGAAGTGAACAGGAAGGAAATCACATCTTTTGCCAACTCCTGGCTGCCACCAATATCTGGAGTTTCATCCTCCTTGTTGTCTTCCTCTCTATTCCCATCCATCCTGGCATATCACTGTGTGTGTGTGTGTGTGTGTGTGTGTGTGTGCACGCACGCGCTCCGTCACACAGTTGTGTCTGACTCTTTGTGACCCCATAGACTGTAGCCTGCCAGGCTCCTCTGTTCACGAGATTTTTCAGGCAAGAATACTGGAGAAGGCTGCCATTTCTTACTCCAGGGGATCTTCCTGATCTCAGGATCAAACCCGTGTCTCCTGCATTGGCAGGTGAACTCTTTACCACTGAACCACCTGGGAAGCCCTGGCATGTCACCACCTGTCTTCAAAAGAACAGAGAAAAAAGCCATAGTTATTATCTCTTAGCAACTTGATGCCCTTCTTCTAAAAGATGCTCACAGAAAAGCATGACCAGGCCAAAGGTGTCCCTCTTGGAAGCAGGGTAGCTGGATGGAAAGGATACACGCTCAAATTCTGGCTCTGCCCATGTTATGCGGCTAGAGCTCATGATTTAAATTCTGAGCCTCAATTCCTTATCTGTAAAATGCAAACAGATTTCCTGAGAAATCTGTATGCAGGTCAAGAAGCAACAGTTAGAACCAGACATGGAACAACAAATTGGTTCCACACTGGAAAAGGAGTACATCAAGGTTGTTTATTGTCACCATGCTTATTTAACATATAGGCAGAGTATATATTGAGAAATGCTGGGCTGGATAGGACAAGCTGGAATCAAGATTGCTGGGAGAAATATCAATAACCTCAGATATGCAGATGACACCACCCTAATGGCAGAAAGCAAAGAGGAACTAAAGAGCATCTTGATAAAAGTGAAAAAGGACAGTAAAAAAAAGCCGGCTTAAGTGTTCGCTTCGGCAGCACATATACTAAAATTGGAACGATACAGAGAAGATTAGCATGGCCCCTGCACAAGGATGACAGGCAAATTCATGAAGCATTCCATATTTTTTTGAGTAAAAAAAAAAAAAAAAAAGCTGGCTTAAAACTCAACATTCAGAAAACTAAGATCTTTGCATCCGGTCCTATCACTTCATGGCAAACAGATGGGGAAACAAAGGAAAACAGTGACAGACTTTATTTTTTTGGACTCCAAAATCACTGCAGATGGTGGCTACAGCCATTAAATTAAAAGACACTTGCTCCTTGAAGAAAAGCTATGACCAACCTACACAGCATATTAAAAAGCAGAGACATTACTTTGCCAGAAAAGGTCCATCTAGTCAAAGCTATGGTTTTTTCCAGTAGTCATGTATGGATGTGAGAGTTGGACTATAAAGAAAGCTGAGCACTGAAGAATTGATGCTTTTGAACTGTGGTGTTGGAGAAGACTCTCCAGAGTCCCTTGGACTGCAAGAAGATCCAACCAGTCCATCCTAAAGGAGATCAGTCCCGAGTGTTCATTGGAAGGACTGATGCTGAAGCTGAAACTCCAATACTTTGGCCACCTGATGTGAAGAATTGACTCATTGGAAAAGCCCCTGATGCTGGGAAAGATTGAAGGCAGGAGGAGAAGGGGACGACAGAGGATGAGATGGTTGGACGGCATCACCAATGGACATGAGGTTGAGCAAGCTTCAGGAATTGGTGATGGACAGGGAAGCCTGGAGTGTTGCAGACCACAGGGTCTCAGACAGTCGGACATGACTAAGTGACTGAACTGAACTGAAAATGGAAACAAGACAGCTTACCTGAGAGTATTTGGTAAGAATTTAAGAGAATGTGTGCTCCAAAAATAGTAGTTATTATTATTTCAGAGCATTATGAACTTCTTCTCCAGCTTTGTCTCCAGCCGTTCTTACTCTACAGACTTCACAAATGCCTATTTACAGGGCTGTATCTGTGCCGCTGGGCTTCCCTGGCCACCAAGATGGTAATGAATCTGCCTGTAATGTGGGAGACCCAGGTTTGATCCCAGGGTTGGCAAGACCGCCTGGAGAAGGAACTGACAACACACTCCAGTATTCTTGCCTGGGAAATCCGATGGGCAGGGGAGCCTGGCAGGCTAGAGTCCACGGGGTCACAAAGAGTCAGACACAGCTGAGTGACTAACACACACACACACACACCTGTGCCACTAAAGTTCACAATGGTGCGTGAGGAAGCAGAGGAAAGCTACAAGGTTACTTGAAGCCTGGGATCTAGAAGAGCAAGTGGCTGGGGCCAGGGAGGAGGGACTGGCCCCTCCTCCCTCGAATGATCTCTGGTCTATCGTATGCTAGCAAATTCTCATGCCCCTGGCTGAACTAGGTGGATAATGACTCATACTGTGAATACCGTGCAGTCTTTGAGAGGAGAGAAAAGTGATATGAATGATCACTTTCAACACACATGGTTATGCTTGCAGGTCTGAATTATTGAGAAAATATTCCAGAGGCTGCTATAGCCCATCCTCTAGAAAAGCATGATATTTCAAGCAGCTAGAGAGAGAATACAATCAGGGAAAAAAAATTAACTTGGAAAAACTTCATGTCATCCAGAGAAAACAATGAAAAACATGATACCATATTTAGTTACTTTGGAGGACGTAGGGTGGGTGGTTAAAAAGCACTGTTAGGCCCTGGTGGCCCAGTGGTTAAAAGTCCATGCTGCCAGTGCAGGGGGCACAGGTTCAATACTTGTTTGAGGAACTAAGATCCCGCCTGCTGTGTGACCAAAAAAAAAAAAAAGGAAATAAAATATCCTGAACTGGATAAAAATGAAAACATAACATATCAACTAAAAAAAAAGTTATGTGGGGAAAAGAAACAAATTTTAAAAAGTAATAAAGCACCATTGGTATTGATAATAAGATTCCCCCCTTCAGGGCTTCCCTGGTGGCTCAGTGGTAAAGAATCTGTCTGCCAAAGCAGAAGACATGGGTTCGAGCCCTGATCCAGGAAGAACCCACAGGCCTCAGAGCAACTAAGCCCTAGAGCCACAACTACTGAGCCTGTGCTCTAAAGCCCGGGAACTGCAACTACTGAGCCACAAGTACTGAAGCCCACAGCCCTAGAGCCTGTACTCTGCAATAAGACACGCCACTGCAATGAGAAGCTAGCATGTTGCAACTCGAGAGTTACTCCTACTCACCACAACTAGAGAAAAGCGTGAGCAGCAATGAAGACCCATCACAGGCCAAAATAAAAATACATAAAATTAAATTAAAAAAAAAAAAGGTTCCCTCGTTCAAAATTCTCAGGTAAGGCAGTAAAGAAACACGGCCAGTCTTGGGCAGTGAAACTGAAGTGCTCAGCCCTTGGAGAGATTCTTACTGGCAGAGTGGTAGGAATATCTTTCATCATGAGGTTTTCACACAGTGTCTTCCTCTTTTTTTTTTCACAGTAATTCTGTGTACTAATATGTACCTACATAGATCTGTCTTCTGAAAAAACAATATGTTAATCTAGAATCCAAGCTGATGCAATACTAACTTGTAAATTTAGTGGGTGGGGAGGAGAGAAGGGGGAAGGTCAAGAAAGAAAGACATTCTCATAATTACTGGCTGTTACAAATCATTTCAATTGACACACAACAAGAATGGAGGCTGCAGGGCTCAGTGGGATGGGTTCCTGTTTAAAAGCCCAGCACTGTCATTAATCAATGAATGGTGATGTGGCATTATCTCAAGCACTCTAAGGGACGGTTTGACAGGAAATCAATGGCTACACAATTTTTACTGCACACCAGAAATAAAAATAAAAGATCTAGCTTGCTATAAGCACCTTTCATAATTACAGGACTTCAGATGCAGTCCTTATCCTAGTTCCAAATTGCTGCATCTTCATTTCTTCAGTTTATTTTGAGATCCACCTGCACAAGCTCTCCATGTGAAAGGCTAATAAGAGATGATTAAAGTGTTCCGCAGGGCTTGGGGAAATCCCATGCTTCACTTTTTTTTTTTTTTTTTTTCATGTCTTTCCAACTGCCCTGGGTCCATTTATTCAACAAACATTACTGAACACTTACGTTGCAGACATTAGGCTGGGTTCTGTGGAGAGTATATTGATGAATGAGATATGACATATGCCTTGAAGAAATAACAAG
Organism: Dama dama; assembly: GCF_033118175.1. Taxonomy (NCBI): domain Eukaryota; kingdom Metazoa; phylum Chordata; class Mammalia; order Artiodactyla; family Cervidae; genus Dama; species Dama dama. The sequence continues at coordinate 20,070,125 of NC_083686.1, read as the reverse complement.
CAAATCTATGAAGTTTTTCATATTCCTTGAAGAAGTTCTACTCATTTCTGAGCCTGGCTTTCTTCTTTTCAGTGTCTTCCATCCTGCTTATGTGATCCCTTTTTCCTTTGTGCCACTTCTATATCTTGAACACATTTCTATTAATAACCATTCTCATATTATAGTGCATTTATTTGATTATGTCCTTTGCCCCAGAGAACTCTGGAAGCCAGATGGCCATGCTATATGCATATTCCTATTCACAATGTGAATTCACAATTCACACATTCCCATATTCACAATGACTCATATATAGTAGATTTTTTTTAATGTATTGAATATAAAACATAGTCCATCCACTTCTATGCCTTCAACTGCTAGATGAAAGATGTTTATTCTCTTTTAAAATTTATTTTACTGAAGTATAGTTGATTTATAATGTGTTGATTCTGCTGTATAGCAAAGTGATTCAGTTCAGTTCAGTACAGTTCAGTCCCTCAGTGTCCGACTCTTTGCGACCCCATGAATCGCAGCATGCCAGCCCGCCCTGTCCATCACCAACTCGTGGAGTCCACCCAAACCCATGGCCATCTAGTCGGTGATGCCATCCAACCATCTCAACCTCTGTCGTCCCCTTCTCCTCCTGCCCTCAGTCTTTCCCAGCATCAGGGTCTTTACAAATGAGTCAGCTCTTCATATCAGGTGGCCAGAGTATTGGCGTTTCAGCTTCAACATCAGTGAACACCCAGGACTGATCTCCTTTAAGGTGGACTGGTTGGATCTCCTTGCAGTCCAAGGGACCCTTAAGAGGCTTCTCCAACACCACAGTTCAAAAGCATCAATTCTTCGTCACTCAGCTTTCTTTATAGTCCAACTCTCACATCCATGCATGACCACTGGAAAAACCATAGCCTTGACTAGATGGACCTTTGTTGACAAAGTAATGTCTCTGCTTTTTAATATGCTGTCCAGGTTGGTCATAACTTTCCTTCCAAGGAGTGAGCTCTTTCAATTTCATGGCTGCAATCACCATCTGCAGTGATTCTGGAACCCAGAAAAATAAAGTCTGTCACTGTTTTCCTTTGTTTCCCCATCTATTTGCCACGAAGTGATGGGACAAGATGCCATGATCTTAGTTTTCTGAATGTTGAGCTTTAAGCCAACTTTTTCACTCTCCTCTTTCACCTTCATCAAGAGGCTCTTTAGTTCTTCTTCACTTTCTGCCATAAGGGTGGTGTCATCTGCAGAATATCTGAGGTTATTGATATTTCTCCCGGCAATCTTGATTTCAGCTTGTACTTCTTCCAGCCCAGCGTTTCTCATGAAGTACTCTGCATATAAGTTAAATAAGCAGGGTGACAAAATATAGCCTTGATGTACTCCTTTTCCTATTTGGAACCAGTCTGTTGTTCCATGTCCTGTTCTAACTGTTGCTTCCTGACCTGCATACAGGTTTCTCAAGAGGCATGTCAGGTGGTCTGGTATGCCCATCTCTGGAAGAATTTTCCACAGTTGATTGCGATCCACACAGTCAAAGGCTTTGGCATAGTCAATAAAGCAGAAATAGGTGGTTTTCTGGAACTCTCTTGCTTTTTTGAAGATCCAGTGGATGATGGCAGTTTGATCTCTGGTTCCTCTGCCTTTTCTAAAACCAGTATGAACATTTCAAAGTTCACGGTTCACGTATTGCTAAAGTCTGGCTTGGAGAATTTTGAGCACTACTTTACTAGCATGTGAGATGAGTGCAATTGTGCGGCAGTTTGAGCATTCTTTGGGATTGCCTTTCTTTGGGATTGGCAATCTTTTCCAGTCCTGTGGCCACTGCTGAGTTTTCCAAATTTGCTGGCATCTTGAGTGAAGCACTTTCACAGCATCATCTTTCAGGATTTGAAATAGCTCAACTAGAATTCCATCATCTCCACTAGCTTTGTTTGTAGTGATTCTTTCTAAGACCCACTTGACTTCACATTCCAGGATGTCTGGCTCTAGGTGAGTGATCACACCATCATGATTATCTGGGTCATGAAGATTTTTTATACAGTTTTTCTGTGTATTCTTGCCACCTCTTCTTAATATCTTCTGCTTCTGTTAGGTCCATACCATTTCTGTCCTCTGTTGAGCCCATCTCTGCATGAAATTTTCCCTTGGTATCTCTAATTTTCTTGAAGAGATCTCTAGTCTTTCCCATTCTCTTGTTTTCCTCTATTTCTTTGCATTGATCACTGAGGAAGGCTTTCTTATCCCTCCTTGCTATTCTTCGGAACTCTGCATTCAAATGGGTATATCGTTTCTTTTCTCTCTTGCCTCTAGCTTCTCCTCTTTTCTCAGCAATTTATAAGGCCTCCTCAGACAATCATTTTGCCTTTCTTTTTCTTGGGGAGGTCTTGATCACTGCCTCCTGTACAATGTCACGAACCTCTGTCCATAGTTCTTCAGGCACTCTGTCTATCAGATCTAATCCCTTGAATCTATTTGTCACTTCCACTGTAAAATCATAAGGGATTTCCACTGTATAATCATACCTGGATGGTCCAGTGGTTTTCCCTACTTTCTTCAATTTAAGTCTGAATTTTGCAATAAATCCCCAAAGGCAGGGACTCTGTGTTATTGACAACATATGGTACATAGTGGCACTAGTGGTAAAGAACCTGCCTGCCAATTCAGGTGACATAAGAGATGTGGGTTCGATCTCTGGGTTGGGAAGATCCCCTGGAGAAGGAAACAGTAACCCACTCCAGTATTCTTGCCTGGAAAATTCCATGGGCAGAGGAGCCTGGCAGGCTAAAGTCCATAGAGTCGCAAAGAGTTGGACACAACTGAGTGACCGAGTACTCACACACACACGGCACATAGCTACCGGTCAATAAATATTTGCTGAAAAATTGAAGAGATGAATATTTAAATAAATAAGTGAAAGCAGTCAAGACATCACATAAGGTGAGGATGAAAGATGATCCTTGATTTTAGTATTCAGGAAAATAAAGGTTGACTTCTATTCTTGTATGTTACCACATAACTTTCATGAGTTTCACATTGGAAGGTTCAAAAATTCCTGATAAAATGAAAAGTCTCCTGCTAGTCATTAGGCCTTCCTTCCAAGAGCAAAATCTCTATAAAATGGATGGATAGCTCTGAAGAGGTGCAAGTAGGTTTTATCCAATGGTTTTCATCCAGATAACATATAACAGAGTTATATCTGACTCTTTGTGACCCCATGGACTGTAGACCACTAGGTTGCTCTGTCTATGGAATTCTCCAGGCAAGAATACTGGAGTGGGTGGCCATCTCCTTCTCCAGGAGATCTTCCTGACCCAGGGATTGAACCTGAGTCTTCTGTGTCTCCTGGATTGTGGCCAGATTCTTTACCATCTGAGCCACCAGGGAAGCCCAACAGAGATGGGCTGGCTTTAAGAGATGAAAGGTTAAACACATCATTTCAAAATTGCTTCAGCAAATAGTACTGTCTTTAAGCCAAGGAACTTAAAATAATTATAATCAACTCATCTCTTAGTGACCTTGAATTTTTTACTATTATCTCCTGTACATGTTATAGTCACATGCCCTCTATTTGAGAAATCCTTGCAAAGTAGAATCACAGATTATTCATCATCATAAGACCCCCAAGTTACTGATATAAGAGGAACATTTTGATGATAAATCCCTAGACAAATGAATGAAACAGAACCTCTGACAGATTGCTAATGTTTTATTTTCAGATTTACAAATGAGAACTTGAAATAAAAAGGACGGTGGAATAAAATAAAAGTGGAAAACACAAGTGCAGTCTGCAGACAACCAATGCCCTTCAGGACATGAGGTGGGGAATTAGAATGAAATGTGGTTCAGCAATCTCTGAGAGTTGCTGAGAAGTGAAAATTCAGCCTACCTGGGCCTGTGCAAAAACAATCATGATTATTATGTACGCTGCCTCCCACCCTCCCCTCCTTCCTGACTGCCAGCGGGTGCCATCTGCATACAGGAGACCGTCAGAACAAAGATATGTGCAAAAGGAATTTGCCCTTTTCTCGGCCCTGCCCCGGGGAAAGTTAAGCCAAGAGAGACTAAATTCTTCCTACCATGTACCTGTGGCACACAGCCTGCATCTCCAGGGCGCTTTGCACTCTGATGGGAGTCACATTCTGAAAGCTGATAAACCAGCTTTCTGTACATTAGAGACTTGGGGAAAATACTTTTAAATTCAAGGCATTTTGAAAACTATTTCCTAGAGAGGTCTGCCAGGAGACTAAGGGAATCCAAAGGCCCTGAAGTAGCTGTGCTAGATCCCACGTGGCTCCTGTCCAGCATCCTTGACACCCGGAGCCCACAGCCCCACCGAGAAGCTATTCTCATCTTAGATACATCAAGTCTCACTCCATCCTCTTAACCACAAAGACTGAGTCCGGAATTCAGAAAAAAAAAAAAAAAAACAACACTTCTATGTTGTTTGATTCAACATTGTTAAAGGCTGTCAGAAAACAAGTGTGAGTTATTCAAAGAAGGCTGAGTTCTATGGGCTAAGTCAGAAATGCCTGGTATTAAAGAGAGGCAGTGTGCCCTAAAATAGGGGTCCCCAACCTCCAGGATCTAATGCCTGATGGTCTGAAGTGGAGCTGACGTCACAATAACAGAAATAAAACGCACAATAAATGTAATAAACTTGAATCATCCTGAAATGATTCCCCCCCCGTCATGGTCTGTGGAAACCAGCCCCTGGTGCCAAAAGATTGAGCACCCCTGCCTACAATGTCTTTGCAGTATGGTACAAGAAGTGTGGGCCTTCCTAGTGTTTCAGGAGTAAAGAACCCACCCGCCAATGCAGAAGGCATGGGTTCAATCCCTGGGTTGGCAAAATCCCCTGGAGGAGGAAATGGCAACCTATTCCAGTATTCTTGCTGGGAGAATCCCATGGACAGAGGAGTCTGGTGGGCTACAGTCCATGGGGTCGCCAAAAAGTCAGAGATGACTTAGTGACTGAACATGCAAGCACAAAAAGCATAGGATTTACAGCCAAAATACATAGATACACTGTCTTCAGCAGCACTCTGCACGAGCAGCATGACTTTGTACAAGTTACTGAACTTTCTGGGCCTCAGTTTCCTCTACTGTAAAATGGAAACAAAAAAACCCACTTCATAGCATAGCAAGGATTAAATACAATCATTAACACACAGCCCACAGCTCCAACACTGATGAACATTCAAGAAACATTGCTCTCTCTTCCAGTTCGAGCTCCTAAAATAACTTGACTAGAAAACGAAGTTTACCTGTCAAATAACTTTTAATGCAGCACTGAACACTAATAAATTAAGACTATTGTTGGTTAGTTCAGCACTAAATCATGTCTGACTCTTTGAAATTCCATGGACTGTAACCCACCAGGCTCCTCTATCCATGGGATTTCCCAGGCAAGAATACTGGAGTGGATTGCCATTTCTTTCTCCAGGGGATCTTCCCAACCCAGGGATTAAACCCATGCCTCTTGCACTGGCAGACACGTTCTTTACTGCTGGGCCACCTGGGAAGCCCCAATAAATGAAGATGGATACACCACAATACAAGATACAATATTTTATTACATGAAAGACATCATCGATCATAAGACATCACTAAAAAGGAAAAAGTGCTGCTAATCATATGTTGTCATTGACCCTATGAAGCATCACAATTTCATAAAAGCTAAAATATGAAAAATATGTGTACATTTTCATAAAATCAGTGAAACACAGTTAAGTATTTATGATTCCAGAGAAGCTTAGAGATAAAACAGAAGCAAGAACCAGGAAACAAAAAGATTTCATATTTCCCTTCTGTAGCTTAATCTCTTTACTTTTAGGGGAGAAAAATAACACAAAGGTATGGGCTTCCCTGATAGCTCAGTGGGTAAAGAATCTGCCTGCAATGCAGGTGGCCCTGGCTTGATTCCTGGGTTGGGAAGATCTGCTGAAGAAGGGATAGACAACCCATTCCAGTATTCTTGGGCTTCCCTTATGGCTCAGTCTGCAACGTGGAAGACCTGGGTTTGATCCCGGGGTTGGAAAGATCCCCTGGAGAAGGGAAATGCTACCCACTTCAGTACTCTGACCTGGAGAATTCCACGGACTGTATAGTCCACGGGGTCGCAAAAAGTTGGACACAACTGAGCGACTTTCACTTTCATTTCGCAAGCCAAACAGTCTAGGAATTGCTCAGTTAGGAATTCCTTTAAATACCACTTTATGGTGGCTCACCATAAAGATGGTAAAGAATCTGCCTGCAATGTGGGAAACCCGGGTTCGATCCCTGAATTAGGAAGATCCCCTGGAAAAGGGAATGGCTACAGACCCCAGTATTCTTGCCTGGAGAATCGCATGGAGAGAGGAGCCTGGAGGCCCATGGGGTCGCAAAAAGTCAGACACAACTGAGCAATTAACACTTACTCAGTTTACATCAGTACCTAGACATGTAGAAACATTATTTGAGGGAACAGCAAGTGGAAGAATTTGGAAGGTATTACAGTCTTCCTTTTAAATCCTTTAATTTCCATCTAAGTGTTCTAGATGCTTAAGTACGTGAATGTGTAGTTCTAACTCTGTAAGAAGATCAACCACAGGGTAATTCTGAGGCTTGGAGGCCACCGGAGTGCCTCCTGACCTTCTAGTTATGTAAGCTATAGCGACATGTAGTGGTGGCTCCTTAAATTACAACCAGGTGTCCCATAGGGGTGGGACACCTGCTCCAATCAAATGACTACGCAATGTTCTTTATCACAGTGTGAGTGATAGCTCCATACTCTTGCCAGACGGAGGTTGTTAACAGGTCTTCTAGAGGTGGTTCCAAAATTGGTGGCAGCCAATACCACTATAACCTTAATTTGTTTGATATTTTCTGCACATCCTTTATTTCATTAATGGAGTCCCAGACCTGGAGGAGACCCTAGGGATTATCTAATTCAATTCTCTTATTTGCACATTATAAAACTGCAATTCAACTATGCCAGCCCAAGGTCATACAGCTAGATACGGGCAGATCCAGACCTTGAACCAGGCCTCCCAATTCTGAATGCATTCTTCTCTCAATTAAATTATTCTGGGATTCATGAGTATTAACTATGCATATTTTTAAGCCCTTATTGATTGAGCACTTAACATGTGATGAAGTGTTTTGAGCATATTTACAGTTCCATTAGAAAGTCTAAGCTGAATTAGGGGCTGATATAAAAAAAAAGAACAAGGGGCTTTCCAGGTGACCCAGTGAAACCACCTGTCAATGCAGGAGATTTGGGTTCAATCCCTGGGTTTTGAAGACTCCCCAGAGTAACCCACTCTAGTATTCTTGCCTGGGAAATCCCATAGATAGAAGAGCCTGGGGCATTACGTCCATAGGGTTGCAAAGAGTTGGACATGACTGAACTGACTTAGCAAACACACATATAAAAAACAAGGTCAGTGAAAACTAATTAAAATCTATATAATTCTGACTACTCTATGAGATAGGTACAGTTAATATCCCCATTTTACAGTTGAAGAAATTGAGGCATAGAGTTTCTGGTAATTATTAACTCCAAAAACTCCCTAAAAGTTACATAGAAAAGTAAATGCAATCATAACATAGCACACGGCTCAGCTATAAATGACAGTAACATAGGGTCAACAATATAAACCACAACTTTAGAACATAACCCTATCTGGAAGACATCAGAGAAAGTATGTATTGAAAAATAGGGCCAGGGAGACAGAGACAGGAGATAGAAGAAAACTAAGTCATCGGTTCCTGTAGCAGACATCAAGAGACAATATCAAAACTGAAAAGTTCAAACAAAAATAACAATATAAACACAGAGATGTTTGTGCTATGCTAAGCTACTGCAGTCATGTCCAACTCTGTGCAAATAATACATAATAAACACAAAAAATAAAGAGAACATTTTTAATCTTACAGTACGGTACAACAGCTGGCATACAGGGGCTGGCATCGAGTGTCCAGGCAAGAGGAGCTCCTGACTGGAGGAAGAGAGGAGGTGGGAGATGGTAGAGCTGAAGGATCGTCAGCAACAGAAGACGGAGGGCAGGCTGCAGTTTCACTCACGCCTGCCACTGATGGGACGCACGTTCGCATCTTTGAAAGCTCACAACTTCAAGGTTGGTATGCAGGGGACTTACTGCGTAAAGACTGAGCCCTCTGGACGTGAGACGGACCAGCTCTGCAGTGATGGCCAGTTCCAGGACTCTCTGGGGGATCAGCTGAGCCTGCGTCCTGTTTCTCCCTCCTCCCTCCCTCGAGGTGTTGGCCTCACACTGAGGGGTGGTCTCCCCAGGAAACTTCTCACACACAAACCTCCACATCAGAGTGTGTTTCCCAAAACTCTGACATGAGGGTCAGAGACAGGCCTTTTTACTGTGCCACTAGATATACTGCTAACATTATTTTCATTTAAATGATTTTAAAAACAAAGGCCCCTGATTCTTTCACCTTCTTTAACTTCCCACTTCAGAGAGTTTTTAACATGCATATTGCATGCTTTGATCTTATTTCATTTTAATAATGAAATTTATCTTCAAGATAATTTAATATTTGTCTAAATATCTACTATATACAAAGTACAGTGGAAAGTGAGGAGGGGAAAGACAGAGGAGAATGGACCGTGAATTAAGTGTGCGGTGACTAAGATGTGGGGCTTTCTTCCTTGACAAGTTTGTAATTCGATAGAGAACTTACAGTATACAACAACTGCTGTAAACCTAGAAGGTAACCAAGGCATGAAAAGCGCTAGGGACATTATGCAGAAGACGAGGTTGCTAGTTTTGTGTATGATTGTGTGGTTGTGGTGGTGGTTGTTTAGTCACTCAGCCATGGTTATGTGGTAGACAAGTAGAAAGGAAGAGAAGGAAGCAGGTGAAATGTTGCTACAATTTCCTGTTTAATCTCCTCAAGATCAACTAGCCTTTCAACACTGGATTAGAGTTTGACAGATGAAAAATGTCGATGAGTAATTTCAGACAGATATAGTAACTAAGAGGAAAGGGTAAAGGGTGAGGCGGTGTTTGGGAAAAAGTTCCTAATCCAGTTTGACTAGAGCAGTGGGTACACAAAAGGGAATAATGAAGTCAACGCTGGGAGTGTCCAGGGGTGGGGGCCGGTGGGAAACCTGCCCGCAAATGTATCTTCATTTTCAAGTCAGACACCGTCAGGTAAGGACAGTGGCCTTGACCAAGCCAGAGACCATCATACATCTTTGGATATGTCATAAGGGAGGCTGGCAACTGCCAGTTATTAAGTCAATGATCTCCGCTATAAACGGGATAAGTATTAAAAACTAAGACATACACAATTCATGTCTTCATACAATGCAACACTATGAAAATGTGAAATAAGGTAAAATGAAGGGCTAGAGAAAGCCAGATATGAGTGAATGATGAAATACATATGCACTCAAGAGAGACACTAATCTATTCAAAACATGGAACAAGTAGCAAAAGCTTGGGCCAGGTTGGTCTGGGTGAGGGAGCTGTCCGCCGTCCAGCACTCCACGCCAACACCACAGGCTTGGCTCTCCTGCTGGAAACCTTCCCAATTTCATCAAGGACTTTTAACTCATGACTTAAGTGAAGGAGGCAACCTGTCGCTGTTCAACCTCTCCATGTTTATAGAGACATTCACGACAAGGGGCATGAAACTTGTAAGATGATGAAAGTGAAAGTCTGAGTCACTCAGTCGTGTCTGACTCTGAGATCCTACCAACTGTAGCTTGTCAGGCTCTTCTGTCCATGGAATTCTCCAGGCAAAAATACTGGAGTGGGTTGCCATGCCCTCCTCCAGGGGATCTACCTGACCCAGGGACTAAACCTGGGTCTCCCACATTGCAGGCAGTTTCTTTACCATCTGAGCCAGCAGGACATTTGGTCATTAATTTTCTATTTTCACATCCAGTTATTCCTACCAGACTCTTTACTCCTATGCACTTAGAAAGGGGTTTCCAAACCCCATCATCAGAAGTGTATGGAACCTCCTAAACTCCCCAGAGATACAGAATTCAACCTCTTAAACTTAACTGAAACAAAAAGGGAATACCATACCAATTCTCTCTTTAGAAATGCTTGATAATTTGACTTAGGAAGTATTACAAAAGAGCATATGGTTGAATTCAAATGTAATTACTAAAAGGGAAAAAGTATCATTCAGTTATAGCTATTTATAGGGAAATTAATTAAGGAAAGAAATAAAAAAAGATGACCAAAAACAACTCCATACGTTCTTCAAAAGATGCACCTTGGTCTTGGATCACTGTCAACTCTCAATGTCAGACTCTAGGCCAGTTTGTTCATGGGGGCTGGCCAAGAAAGTCTTCTTTGGTGCCAACATTCTCTGGCCAACTCTCAGCATGGGGACACCCCTGTGTTGGTAATCTCTAGTTAATTTACCAGCAGTCCAGAAACTCTACATTCAGTCAGAATGGTTCATATCTACTCTCAGTCAACAGAAAGCCACAAATTTACCACCTCAGCTAAGTACTGGCAGGTCTTCAATGTAAAGTTCTATATATTAGTGACCATGACCTATATCCTCAGATGGTCCACAGCCCAAGAAAAGGTTTGGGTTTATTCCACAGTTCAGCATATGTCTGTCTGACTGCACAGCGGGACAGAAATCTTGCCAAATAACCTGGCACTCTTCAACCTGGCTATCAGAAGACTAAAAACCATACAGTCATTCTAAGCAATGTGCCAAGATAATAAATTGGGACATCTCCCATACAATTTCTTAACTCAGAATAAAAATAGACATTTTAAATTTCCTAATTTATAGTCATTCAATACAATATATTAATATACTTTAAAAATGCATGGGAGAAAAAGACTAATATATCACAGGTTAGTGATATAGAAACCACCCACCCACATTTCATATAACACTTGTTCATAAGCAAGATTACTATATCAGAGCAATTGACAGTATTTTTCATTCTGTACAAATCCAGAGACAACAAATAAAATTTCACTTTCTCTTCTCAATCTCTCTTTCTCATTCACGATACATTTGTACAACAGTGTCTCGAAAAATGCCAGCACAAGTAATCAAAAAATATTAATGTGTGTTGAACAAACAAATAAACAAATGCTGATCTCTAGAAGAAACCCACAGCTTCTCTTTTCTTGTTTTCTCATTAAACTTTTTAAAATGGGTCTCAAATTTTCTGATAGATTTTTGGTCACGTTATTTCCACTAAAAAGTACTGATTTTAAAAACTAATAATTTTAGTCATTAAAAAGAATTCATTTGAACCAGTCCTAATGAGATGGATGAAGCTGGAGCCCCTTATACGGAGTGAAGTAAGCCAGAAAGATAAAGAACATTACAGCATACTAACACATATATATGGAATTTAGAAAGATGGTAACGATAACCCTATATGCAAAACAGAAAAAGAGACACAGAAATACAGAACAGACTTTTGAACTCTCTGGGAGAAGTCGAGGGTGGGATGTTTCGAGAGGAATCGGGTGGAGAGGGAGGTGGGAGCGGGGATTGGGATGGGGAAGACGTGTAAATCCATGGCTGATTCATATCAATGTATGACAAAACCCACTGAAATGTTGTGAAGTAATTAGCCTCCAACTAATAAAAAAATTTAAAAAAATTAAAAAATAAAAAAAAATAAAAACTAATAACTTTAAAAGGTCACGCACAAAACAAATGGTCCACAAAAGTCTCCTTCCATTGTTTCCTTACCTCTTCTTCTAAAGAGAGCATGTGATGCGCATGGTAGAGACAAGGACAGTGGATCCCAGTGGGTGAAGTTCAGGTGTAATAAGCGGAAAAGGTCTGCCTTCTGGCAGTTTAGAATCCTGACTTCTTTTAGGGTCTCTCAGCTGCCCTCTTCCTACTGGATCCCAACTCCAGCCCAACAGTAGGGGGCATCATTGTTTTCCTCCTCCTTCATCACCTCTACCTCCCCTCTAGAACAGCAAGCAGACAACAGGGTTAGACCCAGGGTCAAAGGGCTTCCCTGGTGGCTCAGTGGTAAATAATCTGCCTGCAATGTGGGAGACGTGGGTTCCATCCCTGGGTTGGGAAGATCCCCTGGAGAAGGGCCTGGCAACCCATTCCAGTATTCTTGCCTGGAGAATCCACATGGACAGGAGAGCCTGGCGGGCGACATGGGGTCACAAAGAATTGGACACACACATGACTGAGCAACTAAGGACACAGGGTAAAAGATTTCTGTAGAAGCTGCCCTAGTCCTTCTGCGCTAGGCTCCCAGAGACATGGCCTTCTTCTCCTTCAGTCCTCTTCTCCTGCCTCCTCTGACTACCAGGATGCACATAACAGAACACAGTGAAACTCAAGGAAGGAGGCTGAGGAACTATCCGACTGGCCGAAAAGTTCACTTGGGTTTTTGTAACATCTTGGGGGACAAAACCAAATGAACTGTTTGGCCAACCCATTAGTAGGGACAAGTTTTCAGTCTGAGCCTCAGACCTGCTCTGGGGGGAGGGGTCCCACACATTGCTGTCCAGAAGACCGACAGACTGCCAGATGGTTTGTGACTGAAAATCTTAGCAATAAGGGGAAAGCATTTGTTCAGCCTTGATTTTGTGTGTGAGTGTGTGTGTGTATGTGTGTATCTTTATAGCTCCTTAGTTTGGGACAAATGTCCAGTTAAGAATTTAAAGTAATTAATCATGATCAAAATCATCTTGATGTAATTAATAATTAACACATAAATAAATATATAGATCAGCAAAAAGTGCTTTATTAAATGAGATTCAACAATCAGTGCTCCAAAAGATTTCAGACGGTGAATATAACTTCCATAGGGCATCACTGTAAAACTATGGAATGAAGTAGAGAGGGTGGGAACTCATCCCCCATGAAGGCCAGGGTACAAGACAACTTGTACAATCTCTAAACAAGCAGCAGTATAGAGTTTATTAACATCGTCAAGAAGACAACAATCAGGTACCCGTGTCATGTATGACCCAAGTGAATTTCACCATGAGTGGGAGCAGAACCTAGATGCAGTCCTCAGAAAACCTCGATCCCATCCTTAGTTAGAGCCACTTTCAGACCTGCCCTGGACCATCATCTTTCCTACACTGGGACACATTAACATTCACTATTGACAGTTATCGTCAACACTACCAACAATCTCTACTGTCTTCATTTTATTACTCCCAGCAACTTATTTAGTACTTGAATCACTTTTATAGGCACCAAATGACTTAACTCACTCCCTCCTTTAGAAAAGTCTTTTTAAAAAGTCAAAGCTTATATGAGCCTAAGTGGCTACTTTCTATTAGGAACTAAGTTGTAAAGAAATTTGGCACAGCAGCAGGAAAAGAAGACATTCAGAAGCCTAATCCAGGTCTTATGATATTCTTCATTATTTTAATTGAAAAGATTTTTGAAAACAGCAAAGTCATTTTCAAATATAATTATAAAAGCAATCAATTACACTATTTTGCATCATCTCAATTTTAATTTTCTCATCCTAAAGTTTATTATCACTTGACTGGTAACATGTGAAACTTTTTAAGATTTTTCTTAAAGCTCTGAAAAGCTATCAACTAGGAATATGGTGTGGTAAGATATAACGTTTCCTTTAAAAATATTTAAGTGCATGTGTAGAGTTCAGAAGCTGCTGTATATTTATTGTTTAATAAAATAATTCTAAAGGGAAAAATATTTCTTAAGTCCTTAACTGTAGCATAACAATCTATGACCACAATCATATGCCCATCCATCTTTATTATTCCATTTCTCCAAACAACTGTTCTTTAAATTGTTCACAACTCCCAAGTCTATATTTTCATTCACAGACTTATAACTATTCCAAACCATATACAATCCTCTCAGATCTCTTCACCTGATATTTAGGTAAAGACACACACACTCAGCACATCTACACTAAATTTATCAAATTTCCTCATGAACCTTGTCCTCTCTTTGAGCCCTGCCCTTCACACAAACCAAACTCATTAATGTCCACTGAGTAGGCTCTTGTGAGATACCCCAACTCGATCTATTTGCTCACATCTTCACCTGAACTGATCTTATATCCCCTCATCTCTACCCAATTCCTTCCTAAATCTTCCCCAGCAATACGCCTGTTCAACACTCACTCATCTCTCAAAATACATTTGAATTATCACCTCTCCTCAAATCCTCTTCCCACTCAAGTAGATAGTCATTCCTTCTGTGAGTTCCCCCTGACACCTCTATGCTCCAAACACTTTAGCAATGAGGCAAAGATGATTATTACAACCATATGGGAGAAAAGACGGTAGAAAAACATTAGCTGTTTTCAATTCCAAAATAAATCTCAGGAACCCTGAGATTTGCCACTGCGCTAATCTAGTGAGTCATGCTGTCTATCAAGAGCAGACTGGGATGGAGGGGTGTATGCTCTCTCTTAGTGATGTCTAAGAAACGGGAGTGCAGACAGGTGGTGATGGGCTCAGATAAATCAGGCTGGAGACGTAAATGTGTGCTAAGTCACTTCAGTCATGTCCAACTTTTTTACAATCCTATGGACCATAGCCCACCAGGCTCCTCTGTCCACGGGGATTCTTCAGGCAAGAATTCTGGAGTAGGTTGCTATGCCTTCCTCCAGGGGATCGTCCCAACCCAGGGATCAAACTCATGTCTCTTAAGTCTCCTGCATTGACAGGTGGGTTCTTTACCACTAGTGCACCTGGAGAGGTGAATACTGGATTGGAAACATGCTTCTGCAGATATACTTGTAAAACCATTTGTAAAACAAATTAATGTAGTCATAACTTTTCCCTTTCTTCTACTTTACCGGGGACGTGGGCCTCTGTGGCTAGGATGGCTGCCAGGCCTGGGTCTTTCATTGCATTGATTCGAGGTACAGGATGAAATTAGAGAACAGAAATAGTTGGAACAGCTAATATGACTTGTATCAAGAGAGAAAAAGAGAAGAGAGGAGAGGGGAGAAAAGGAGAGAGCAGATCCAGAAATGCAAGGAAGACAACGAGAGAGACAAACATTAGTGCAAAGTCCTTTGAGAAGAGAAGTCTTGGGAGCAACTGCTATGCTGTGGGAGATATCCTGTTTCATTGCATCTGAGATGTTATTACTCAAACAGTATCAATTCATCATCATTATACATACTGATGAAATATAGACTTGAAAAAAAAAGAGATGGGGAAAGGGATTTTATTTCCTCTTTGCACTGCATCAAGAGGCTATTTGAGACACTTAAAATTAAAATTTGTTTTTAACACTTCTTAAGGCACCTTTGGATAGGTGCTTGGGGTTTTATTTTTGCTTTGTTTGGGGGTTTTTCCGTGTGTTTTTAAGTAACAGAGTGAAAGTGTTAGTTGCTCAGTCCTGTTTGACTCCTTGTGACCCCATGGACTGTAGCCTGCCAGACTCTTCTGTCCTTCGGATCCTCCATGCAAGAATAGTGGAGTGGGTTGCCATTTCCTTTTGCAGAGGCTCTTCCCAACCCAGGGATCAAACCTGGGTATTCTGCATTGCAGGCAGATTCTTTACCACCTGAGCCACCAGGAAAGCCCAAGTGACAGAGGGCAGAGATTAACTTAAAGGCAGCTCAGCTTTATTTATTTACATTTAACTGTGGCAGAGCCCTTCTTAACATTAAAAAATAGAGACTTTTCAGATCCTTTTTCCCAGATCACTTTCTGGTACCAGGTTGAAAAGGAATGAGCAGCATTATAGGTTATTGTGCCACAGAAGATTATGTATGGGTTTGGAACAGTAGTAAGTCTAATAATTATCATTATGGATGTGAGAGTTGGGCCATAAAGAAAGCTGAGCACTGAAGAATTGATGCTTTTGAACTGTGGTGTTGGAGAAGACTCTTGAGAGTCCCTTCAACTGCAAGGAGATCCAACCAGTCAATCCGAAAGGAAATCAGTCCTGAATTTTCTTTGGAAGGACTGATGCTGAAGCTGAAGCTCCAATACTCCAATACTCCAATACCACCTGATGCAAAGGGCTGACTCACTGGAAAAGACCCTGATGCTGGAAAAGATTGCAGGCAGAAGAAGGGAACAACAGAGGATGAGATGGTTGGATGGCATCACCAACTCCATGGACATGAGTTCCATGATTTGATGATGGACAGGGAAGCCTGCTTCAGTCCATGGGGTTGCAAAGAGTTGTACACAACTGAGTGACTTAACTGAACTGATGAAATAATGATTATAGCTTATATTTTTAATACTAATCTAAGTTTTTAAATGAATGAATTCATTTATTTTTCATAATAAACTCTCTAAGATAGACACAGTTTATTATCTCTATTGAGGCACTGAGAATAATTGCCTAAGCTTATACAACCAGTAAGTGGCAGAGCCTAGGTTCACATCCAGCCAGTTGGGATCTGGTAACCATGGTGTTATCTGCCACATCCTACTGCCTCATGCAGTTAACATACAGTGCATGTTTTCTTTAAATGGAAGCCATTTATTACTCTTCCACATGAACAAAGCCAACCACACAATGTCTTTACGTAGTATACTTCAGTCAGCAAGTATATACCTAAAAGCCTTGGATAATGAGGAAAACAGGTACTCCTAAGCCAAATGATCCACTGAAACATGCACAGATAAAAGAAATACTGTTAGACAAAGTGAAAACTGGATTTCCTCCAACTGCAGGTCTTTTATCCCAGAAACTAAACAGCAAGTAAATATAATCAAGAAACACAGTTTAAGTTATTTAGAGGAAAAAGACTAAGAGACACTGGTAAGAAAGCTGCAAAGATTGAAGAAGACTCTGTATAGTTTGACATTAAGTTATGCAAATTATATGCAAACTATGCAAATCTGCATGAAGAAAGAGAAGCTGTGATTGTTTTCTCTTTCTTTAAGCCTTACATAAACACCTTCTGAAAGAGCAGTGGAAGGTACTAAATGTGAATTTCACAACAGTATCATTTTCTAGGTACCTTACATCTAGTTCATAGAAAACTGAATTAATCACATAATAAAAAAATGTAAATGCCATCGGAAATGCTGTAGTCTTTTTTTATCACTATGGTCATCTTAAATGGTTCTCAAGTGCCTTCTAGGACTCTATTTCCAGATCTCTGCCTTGTATAGTGATCCCATGCCTCCTTTTGCATGGGAACTGAGAGGTAGAAGTCACTTACATCAGAAGTTAAGGATATCTGTACTATATTTTCTAGATTCCACATACATGCATTAATATATAATATTTGTTTTTCTCTTTCTGACTTACTTCACTCTGTGTGACAGACTCTAGGTCGATCCATGTCTCTACAAATGACCCAATTTTGTTCCTTTTTATGGCCAGGTAATATTCCACTGTGTAGGGCAGAAAAGAGACACAGACATAGAGAAGGGACATGTAGACACAAGAGGGGTGGGGTGGGGTGAACTGGGAGATTGGGATTGACATATCGCACTGCTATGTGTAAAACAAGATGATGACCTAGAAGGATGGGATGGGGGGAGAGGGTGGGACAGAAGTCCAAAAGGGAAGTGAGATATGTGTATATATGGCTGACTCACTTCATTGTACAGTGGAAACTAGCACAACATTGCAAAGCAACTATACCCCAATTTAAAAAAAAGTTTAGTATGTGACATAACACAATGGTGAAAAGACTCAGCCTGACTATGAGTATATGCTAATTCACATACCAGTGAACTAGATGATGACAAACTCTATTTGATTCTCTGAGGTCATTTCCATCGGCTCACCCTTTACTTAGGAACAACTAGCTTGACACCATATCATTCTGACTTTGGATGAATAACATTCCATGAAAAAGCCTACTTTTCAAGTAATTCCAGTAACACAGAACAGCTATTTAACTGCCTTTTCTAGCAAAGCTATAACCCTTGAGATAAACAAAAAAGAACACCTCAAACTAAGAAGAAATAGAAGAGTAGATGAATAGAAAATTGGATGAGCATGGCAATTAAAAGGGCCTCCAAAGATTTCTGCCAGTTACTTCCTTAGAAAGAAAATTCACTACAGGACAGTGGAGACAGATAAATTGTTGCTGTTGTTCATTTGCTAAGTCCCATCTAACTCTTTGTGACCCCACAGACTGCAGCATACCAGGCCTCCCTGTCCACTCCCTCCCAGAGTTTGCTCAAACTCATGTTCATTGAGTCAGTGATGCCATCCAATCATCTCATCCTCTGTCGTCCCCTTCTTCTCTTGCCCTCAGTCTTTCCCAGCATCAGGGTCTTTTCCAGGAAGTTGACTTTTTGCATCAGGTGGCTAAAGTATTGGAGCTTCAGCTTCACCATCAGTCCTTCCAATGAATATGCAGGGTTGATTTCCTTTAGAATTAACTGGTTTGATCTCCTTGCAGTCCAAGGGACCCTCAAGAGTCTTCCCCAGCACAGTTTGAAAGCATCGATTCTTCGGCACTGAGCCTTCTTTATGGCCCAACTCTCACATCCATACGTGATTACCAGAAAAACCACAGCTGTGGCTATGTGGATCTTTGTTGGTAAAGTGATGTCTCAGCTTTTCAATACTCAGTCTAGGTTTGTCATAACTTTTCTTCCAAGGAGCAAGCATCTTTTAATTTCAGGGCTACAGTCATTGTCCTCAGTGATTTTGGAGCCCAAGAAAATAAAATCTGTCCCGGTTTCCACTTTTTCTCCATCTATTTGCCATGAAGTGATGGGACTAGATGTCATGATCTTAGCTTTTTGGATGTTGAGTTTTAAGCCAATTTTTTCACTCTCCTCTTTTACCCTCATCAAAAAGTTCTTTAGTCCCTCTTCATTTTCTGCCATTAAAGTGGTATCATCTGTATGTCTGAGGTTCTTGCTGTTTCTCCTAGCAGTCTTGATTTCAGCTTGGGATTCATCCAGCCTGGCACTTCACATGATGTACTCTGCATACAAGTGAAATAATCAGAGTGACAATATACAGCCTTGAGGAACTCCTTTCTCAATTTTGAACCAGTCCGTTGTTCCATGTCTGGTTCTAACTGTTGCTTCTTGACTTGCATATAGATCTCTCAGGAGACAAGTATGGTGGTCTGATATTCCCATCTCTTTAAGAATTTTCCACAGTTTGCTGTGATCCACACAGTCAAAGGCTTTAGCATAGTCAATGATGCAGAAGTAGACATTTTTCTGGAATTCCTTTGCTTTCTCTATGACCCAGCTAATACTGGCAATTTGATCTCTGGTTCCTCTGCCTGTTCTAAACTCAGCTTGTATATCTGGAAGTTCTTGGTTCATGAACTGCTAAAGCCTAGTTTGAAGGATTTTGAGCATTACCTTGCTAGCATGTGAAATGAGCGCTATTGTATGGTAGTTTGAACATTCTTTGGCATTGACCTTCTTTGGGATTGGAATGAAAACTGATCTTTTCCAGTCCTGTGGCCACTGTTGAGTTTTCCAAATTTGCTGACATTTTGAATGCAGCACTTTAACAGCAACATCTTCTCGGATTTTAAATAGCTCAGCTGGAATTCTAAGACAGATAAATAAAATATGATTTCCACCTTTAGCCTTCTCAGACATTTTAACTTTTAGCTGGAACATAAGATATGAAACTTTGGATTTACCTGAATAGTCCTGAAGGAGACCCACCAATCATCTGTTAATCAAAATAAACTATTCTATTATGAGGGAATAACATGTCCTATCTTGTACTGGTAGTACAAGGCTGGAGACATTCACTCTTCTTTGCCACTCCAGCTCTTTTAAAAGGTCTGGTGATGGGACTTCCTTGGTGATTCAGTGGTAAGAATTCATTTGTCAATACAGGGGACATGGGTTCGATCCCCAGTCCAGGAAGACGCCACATGCCCCAGGGCAACTAAGCCTGTGCACTACAACTACTGACGCCCATGTGTCTTAAAGTCCCTGCTCCGCCAAAAGAAAAGTCACTACAGTGAGAAGTCTGTGTGCCGCAACTAGAGTGTAGCTCCTCTTCACTGCAATTAGAGAAAGCCCGCACACAGCAATGAAGACCCAAGGCAGCCAAAAATAAATAAAACATTTTAATTTTAAAAAAAAGTATGGTGAGGAAAGATGTCATCCACTGGGTGACATCCATGACGAATTAGCTTTGGAGGAGATTTCAGAAAAGGTATTCAATTGCATCCTTGGTCAGATGATGAGGAAATAGAAAGAAACCAAGGTCCAGAGATGTTAAGCAATTTTCTGAGTTGCGAAGTTACTTAGTGTCAGTGGAATGGGTCCCAGGCTGATATCTATTTTTTCACTTATTATGCCAAATAATTTCCATCCAAGGATTTCAATTACTTATGCTTTCCTAGACCTATATTATCATCAATAGTCATCTGCTGACTATGTATTCCATTAAAACTAGCAAATAACATCTACTTCACTTCCAGAGGATCTTACCAAATTCAACGTCATTCCCTTGCTGTAAAAATCCTGTTTATCCCCCAAAGAGAAAATTTAACCCAGGTAGAACATAGGTTCTTTCACAAGATACTCCTTCAGCCTAGTCATCCAGATCTCCCACCTCAGAACTTGTATTCCAGAAATATCAAGCTTCTTAGAGTTCTCAAAATGAAAAAGGCTATTTGGCATTGCCCTGGTTTGCATAGGCCCCTTCTTCCACCCAAGAGGGTGTTCCCTTTGTTTTCAGGAAGAAGTCATACTCATCCCTTAAAACACATCTCCTTCCTAAAGACTACTGTCCAAATATACACACTACAATTGGTTTTCCTGGTGGCTCAGTGGTAAAGAATGCCTGCCAATGCAGGAAACGCAGGTTCAGCCCATGGATCAGGAAGATCCCCTGGAAAAGGAAATGGCAACCCACTCCAGTATTCTTGCCTGGAGAATCCCATGGACAGGGGAGCCTGGTGGGCTACAGTCCATGGGGGTCACAAAGAAGTCAGACACAACTTTGGGACTAAGCAATGACATAAACAATGACTAAACAATATATAAGATAGATAACTGATAAAAAACCTGCTGTATAGCCCAGGGAACTCTACTCAATACTCTCTAATGGACTATATGGCAAAATAATCTAGGAAAAAAAAGAGTGGATATATGTATATGTATAATTGATTCACCTGGCTATATACCGGAAACTAACATACACTGTAAATCAACTATAGTCCAATAAATTTTTAATTAAAAAATAAAATAAAATATTAAAAATAAAGACTACTGTTTGAGATGGAATTAATTAAAGCCTCCTCTGTATTTCCAATATTCCTTATTGTTCAGCTAATCACATACCTTGGCAATTATTCCTCCGTCTGTCTCTCTCAATTGAACTGTGACACTTCAAGGGGACAGTCCATGGTCTTATACCTTTATATCCCAACTGCAAGCACATAACAAGTACTCAGCTCAGTATTATGTGGCAGCCTGGATGGGAAGGGAGTCTGGGGAAGAATGGATACATGTATACACATGGCTGATTCCCTGATCCACATATTGCTATCCACCTGAAACTATCACAACACTGTTAATCAGCTCTACTCCAATATAAAATAAAAAGCTTGATTCATGTTGAGGCTTGACAGAAAACAGCAAAATTCTGTAAAGCAATTATCCTTCAATAAAAAATAAATTAATTAAAAAAAGAAGTACTCAGTCAATATTTGTTGAATAAATGAATGGGATGGGGACTAAAATAGATGCCATTATTTCTGTTTCTCTTATATAAGGGAGATCTAGCTCAAAACACAATTGACAACACTCAAGGAACTGTGGTAAAGCTAAAGATTTAACAGTTGCAATCATTACCCATTTTAAATTAGTGTAAAAGTATTTAAAATCTGACTATGGAAAGGGAGTTGCAGCAAAGAGAGCAATCCATACACAAAGGACATTGATTTAAGCAGGGTTTTTTCTTTTTCATTTTAAAGAAAAGCTTTCTTGGAAAAGGTCACCTTTATTACCACTTTACTTTAATTGCAAGACTTTAGTACCTGATGCCTATTAATTTGTCTGCCCTACTCAAAGCCAAGTCAAGAAACTACAACAAAAGAAAAATAAACCTTTAAATGCAAGCAATAAGGAACTGGTTCTGAGTAACAATTACCTTGGGTAATGTAGGAATGCTAAGTAGTCAGTGCAGTTCACTAAATAAATTTCATCCTCAATTATGGAAAATAGGAGGGCAAAATAAAAAGCTTCATCATTCATTGTACATGAACAGAATCCAAAGGGAAGTATAGATTACTTCATTTTATTTTATAGAGTAGAACAGTCCAACTTTACTGAGGCAATCTCACCTAGCACAAAGGATCTTGGCTGCATATTTGTGGCAATCTGTGTGCTATCCAGGGGCAGAGGACCCAGATATTAACTGCCAAGGACTATCTCTCCAGCCACTGCAGAAACCACTCCAATGATAGCAAGTTGATGGAACTGACGGAATATCTACCTAGTGTCGAATACTTCCTGATCATTGACTGGATGCTAAACTTGGCATCAATAAAATATCTGGAGTAGCCATAAGGCTTTGATGGTGCAGGACAGCAGAAGATAAATAATTTAGGAATGCAGCTATGTTCCTGGAAGTGAAAGTTCTTATAAGTTCTCAACTTACATTTCAAATCCACCAACTGGCATGGGATCAATTACCCCCATGTGTACGTGCGTGCTAAGGTGTTTCAGTTGTGTCTCTTTGTGATCCCATGGACTATACTGCCTGCCAGGCCCCTCTGTCCATGAGATTCTCCATGCAAGAATACTGGAGTGGGTTGCCATGCCTTCCTCCAGGGGAACTTCCCAACCCAGGGATCAAACCTATACCTCTTATACCTCTATGCCTGCATTGGCAGGCAGGTTCTTAACCACTAGCACCACCTGGCCCTACTTAGCCAGAGTCCCTGCTTACCATCTTTTAAGACTAAACTACAAGCAAGACTGGCTACATGATTTGTGGAGCTCAGTGAAAAATAAACATGAAGGATTTCCTGCTCAAAAATGAAGAATTTCAAGAAGGTGAAAGCAGGGCATCAAACCAAGCAAGAGGCCCTTCTGAAATCCAGCCCTGAGCAACTGTGTGGTCTGCACACCCATGAAGTAGATCCTGGGTATAAGAACAGAAAGCTTTTTATCATTAGGATTACTACAAATTTCTTAGTAGCAAATGACTCCTCCTGTGATTACATTTTCTTCCTGTCTCCCATTCCCAGAGTCAGAGTTTTTATACCCAAGAAACAGGCAAGCTTAAACTTTGGCAGCTATGACATCTAAACACTGAAGCTGCAGTAAGTCTCCGTAAAAGACTGTTTTGTGATCTTGCCAAAATTAAGACACATTAGTCATAAAAGGCACTGATCTTGCCCTCAAAGCGGTCATCACAGATGCAACTGGGAAATGCTGATGGATCATCCTGTAAAAGTAAACTGTTTCAAAGAGGCAGCTTTGTCACTAGTGGAATGAATGGGTGATCCATCACTCCCCTCCAACTCCAAAACTGATCGGTCAGTCAGAGAATGTCTCCTCCATTTACGGGGCTGCCTTTTACCCTCAGGATTTCTAAGCAAAGAGCTCATTTGTACTTTAGAAAATGGAGACTATGGCACCAATTGAAAATGCTTCAAAAAAATGAAGCTTCCATCCATTTCCAGGCCACGACAATTTAGCAGCAGCTTAGTTGCCTCCCGCCTGGGCTGGGGCTGCAATTGGTAATTCTCAGACAGACATGAAACACAGTAGTTTTGCTATGGATAATAGGCTGTTCATCCACTGAAAAGACTTCTGTATTTTTTCACATACTGTACAAAATGCTTCATTTCGACTAGAATCAAAATGACAAATCCTTTTACATCAGAGTTTCGCTAGCTGCCTCAGGAAGCTGAAAAATACTGTCACTGGAGAATAACACGCAGGATTTTAAGAAGCCCTGACTGGGGAATGGCACCGAGACGTGATCAGCCTCTGTTTTTCATTCTGCACCAGACACTGCAAGGGTGACTCAAATTAGAATGATCACTCCGTAAGCTCTGACAACTACTTTCAAGAATAATTCCCCAAATTACTACATTAAAGATCCCCCAGTAAGAAAGGCCACAAGAAGAGGCAGCATAGAAATGGATTGCTTCGAGGACTTCCTGTGTTGTGCTACGCTTAAGTCGCTCAGTCGTGTCCAACTCTTTGGGACCCCACGGACTGTAGCCCACCAGGCTCCTCCATCTATGGGGATTCTCCAGGCAAGAATACTGGAGTGGGTTGCCATGTCTTCCCTCAGGGGATCGTCACAATCCAGGGGTCAAACCGGGTCTCCCGCATTGCAGGTAGATTCTTAATTTGCAGGAGGATTCTCAATCCACTGTCTGAGGCACCAGGGAAGCCCTTGAGGACTTGCAGGAAGCCCTAGTTTTAAAGGGAAGAAACCACTTAAACTAGGAAAGGGGGAAATGTGCTGATTTCCTAGGAATTTCTAGGGCTGCTGCCCTCATGGAAGGCACTTTGTGAAACGCAGAAAGCCAGCATGCCTCCTCGGTGACTGAGCAGCTCAGATGTCATCCTTTAAGAATGAGAAAAATACTGTGCATTTTCAATAAAAAGAGAATCTCTTCTCCTTTGCAAACTTTGCTTCATCAAAACACCTGGAAATATGTCAAGGAATCCCAACTCATAGGAATGGCTGGGGTGACCTGTCTGGATCAAAATCTCCTATGCTCTGTATGGTAGGAGTTGAGAATAAGGAGAAGTAAAATCAGCCTGAGTTTTCAATTTGAAGAATTTGCCAGCATTAGGGCAACTGTGGGCTTCCCAGGTGGTGCTAGTGATAAAGAATCTGCCTGTCAATGCAGGAGACTCAGGTTCAATCCCTGGGTCAGGAAGATCCCTGGAAGAAGGAAATGGCAACCCACTCCAGTGCTCTTGCCTGGGAAATCTCATGGACGGAGGAGTCTGGTGGACTACAGTTCACGGGGTCGAAAAGAGTCAGGCACAATTGAGCAACTAAACAACAACAACAAGGGTAACTACATCCAGTGAAGCAAATCACAAGAGTGAAGACTTGGGTTGGATTTCCTACCAAGCGTGTTGACAGAACAGGTCAATACACCTCAGCCATGGAATATGATGCTAAGAAGATAGCTGGAGATGTGTGTGTATTTATACCTTCAAGGACCTCCAGGCAAAACCTATCTCTCCCTCAAATAAAGTGAACAAATGGATTACTTACCATGATTGGAGATGCAATAGATAATGTGTCTGACTACAGGTAAACTGATTGTTCACCCCACTTGTTTTCAGTCAAACAGTGATGGCTTTAGAAACCATTCATCTTTTTTTTTTTAGTTTACTTACATTACTGCTGTCAGCCAATCTGAGGTGGGAGGCAGTGACAGATGGATGGAGAGATATCTTTTTAGAATAAATTTGTTAACCTGAAATCCATATTTCTAATATTTTAAACATATTCACCATATGCACTTTCCCGTGTTTTTCCAAAGCGCTGAAATGGAAAGAGGGTAACTTGAGATCAAGTGAATCTGGTTTGAATACCGCCATCATCAGTTAGCAGTTACTTGTAAGATTCAGACCAAGTACTTAACGGCTCCAAACCTTGGTTTTCCTCTTTTGGAAAGATAGCGGAGATGATACTTCCTCACCGGTGTGCTGTGAAGATTAAACAAGACGATAGGGTTTCCCTGGTGGCTCAGTGGTAAAGAAACCTCTTGCCAATGTAGGAGACATGGGTTTGATCCCTGATCCATGAAGAATGCACATGCCTCAGAGCAATCAAGAGCAAGCACCAAAACTACGGAGTCTATGCTCCACAACAAGGGAAGCTACCGCAATGAGAAGCCCATGCATCACAACTAGACAGTAACCCCAACTCTCTGTAAGTAGAGAAAAGCCCATGAAGCAACAAAGACCCACCACAGCGAAAAATAAATAAACAATTTTTTTAAAGAGATGATGACTGTAAGATACCCAGCACAGATGTGAAATACAAATCATAGGTTCCTTTTCACTCTCCCCCCTTCCCCGCACCGAGTCACTGTGGAATTTTCAGGGGAGCTGCCATTGTGCCGCCTCTGCTTGCAGGCTCAGGGTTGCCTGAAGGTGGTTAGAGCAACTGAACAATCTCTAGTCATTCTGCTGGTTCGTAGTTATGCTCCCAGTGAATCTGCAGTTCTTGCTTCGTCACAAAAGAATTCAGAGACAAAGTGATAGGTAAGAACTGGATAAATAGGAGAAAACACACTCCACAGACAGAGTATGGGCCATCTCAGAAGGTGAAAGAGACAGAGAGAGAGCCCCAAAATATGGCATTGTTAGTTTTTATGGGAATATTTCCAAAGGAAATTATCAATTAGTTACCAAGGGAACATTTCATGCCAAGATGGGCACAGTAAAGGACAGAAATGGTATGGAACTGACAGAAGCAAAGATACTAAGAAGAGGTGGCAAGAATACACAGAACTGTACAAAAAAACTCTTCATGATGCAGATAACCACGATGGTGTGATCGCTGCACTAGAGCCAGATATCCTGGAATGTGAAGTCAAGTGGGCCTTAGGAAGCATCACTACAAACAAAGCTAGTGGAGGTAATAGAATTCCAGTTGAGCTTTCTCAAATCCTAAAAGATGATGCTGTGACAGGGCTATACTCAATATGCCAGAAAATCTGGAAAATGCAGCAGTGGCCACAGGACTGGAAAAGGTCAGTTTTCATTCCAATCCCAAAGAAAGGCAACGCCAAAGAATGTTCAAATTACCACACAACTACACTCATCTCACACTCTAGCAAAGTAATGCTCAAAATTCTCCAAGCCAGGCTTCAACAGTATGTGAACCATGAACTTCCAGATGTTCAAGCTGGATTTAGAAAAGGCAGAGGAACCAGAGATCAAATTGCAAACATCCGTTGGATCACTGAAAAAGCAAGAGAATTACAGAAAAACATCTACTTCTGCTTTATTGACTACGCCAAAGCCTTTGACTGTGTCGATCACAACAAAATGTGGAAAATTCTTCAAGAGATGGGAATACCAGAACACCTGACCTGCCTTCTGAGAAATCTGTATAAAGTTCAAGAAGCAACAGTTAGAACGGGACATGGAAAAGGAGTACATCAAGGCTGTATGTTGTCACCCTGCTTATTTAACTTGTATGCAGAGTCCATCATGAGAAATGCTGGGCTGGATGAAGCCCAAGCTGGAATCAAGATTGCTGGGAGAAATATCAATAACCTCAGAAATGCAGATGACACCACCCTATGGCAGAAGGTGAAGAAGAACTAAAGAGCCTCTTGATGAAAGTGAAGGACAGTGAAAAAGCTGGCTTAAAGCTCAACATTCAGAAAACTAAGACAGGACAGCCAGTACCATCACTTCATGGCAAACAGATGGGGAAACAGTGGAAACAGTGACAAACTCTATTTTGGGGGGCTCCAAAATCAATGCAGATGGTGACTGCAGCCATGAAATTGAAAGACACTTGCTCCTCAGAAGAAAAGTTATGACCAACCGAGACAGCACATTAAAAGGCAGAGACATTACTTTGCCAACAAGGTCCATCTAGTCAAAGCTATGGTTTTCCAGTAGTCATGTATGGATGTGAGAGTTGGACTCTAAAGAAAGCTGAGTGCCAAAGAACTGATGCTTTTGAAATGTGGTGTTGGAGAAGACTCTTGACAGTGCCTTGCACTGCAAAGAGATCCAGCCAGTCAATCCTAAAGGAAATCGGTCCTGAATATTCATTGGAAGGACTGATGCTGAAGCTGAAACTCCAACTCTCTGGCCACCTGATGGGAAGAGCTGACTCACTGGAAAAGACCCTGATGCTGGGAAAGATGGAAGGCGGGAGGAGAAGGGGATGACACAGGATGGGATGGTTGGATGACATCACTGACTGATGATGTCAGTAATCAGGACACGGACATGATTTTGGGCAAGCTCCAGGAGTTGGTGATGGACAGGAAAGCCTCTGTGCTGCAGTCCATGGGGTCACAAAGAGTTGGATAGGACTGA
The DNA here is from genome assembly GCF_033118175.1 of Dama dama. Classification (NCBI taxonomy): domain Eukaryota; kingdom Metazoa; phylum Chordata; class Mammalia; order Artiodactyla; family Cervidae; genus Dama; species Dama dama. The sequence goes on along the minus strand of NC_083686.1, from coordinate 20,042,241 downwards.
GCAACTGAACTGAGTTTTTATGGGCTGGGTGAAATTATTTCATAGGCTAATGAGTGGGAGGATTATTACAATTATTTTGGGGACAGGGAGGAGATATCCAGGTATTGGACTACTGCTCACATTTTGGCCTTTCATGCTTGGCCTCAGAACTCTCATGGCTCTGATGGGTGTGCCACATTGAGCACGCTACTATATTACAATGAGAGTATAATGAGGCTCAAGGTCCACCGGAAGTCAAATTTTCCACCATTTTAGATCTAGTTGGTTCTAACCAGTTTTTGTCATGTCCTATAACCATGTCATTCTCTTTAGGATTGTACCCTGCCCCCTTCTCTCCTGTTTCAGTTACAATGAATAATAAGGAAACAATATTCAAAATCCTGTGATAAACCATAGTGGAAAAGAATATTAAAAATAATATATGTATACATATTCACATACACACATATATATATAACTGAATCAATTTGCTGTAAAGAAGACATTAACACAACTTTGTAAATCAGCTTCAATAAAATACAAATCATATCATACAACAAATCATACTTCAGTAAAAATAATGATAATAAATATACGCAATGTGTTCATTATGCTGGAGAGTTTTTGCATTGGAAGATCACATCAGCAGCTTTGCATAACAAAAGGTTCAAATATGAGCCTCAAAAGAAATAAACAAAGCTTGATCACTCAGCTCAAAATTCACAGTCAGTCTCACTGAAGAACCCACAACTGCCTCTGACCAATGTTTCAACCATGCTTCTGTCTAACAGATGTTGATAAATCTGCAAGAGTCTCCCTTTAGGAACAGTGAAGCACTCAGGTCTGGGCGCCAGTCTGCCTGGGCTGGAATCCCAGATCTACCACTTAGTAACTGAGGAACTTGACTCCTTTCAGGCCTTGGTTTCCACTACTTGTGGAATGAGGACAACAGCGCCAGTTTCATCTTCTCAAGATGTTGTTAGGATTATGTCAGCTCATGATGTAAAGCACACAGACAGTGCCTCAGACAGAGTAAGAGCTCAAATAGGAAATTTTTCAGTCTAACTAACACATCAGCTGACATTCTTTCTGGGGCTAAGCATATATGACTGCTCTCTTCAAACAGAATGTGGTCACCATTTTCCCCTGAAAGGTTTCTCCATCCTTCTAGATCACTAGAAGGCCAGAAGGAGAACTGAAGATACCCACAGATCTACTCTGACTTGGGTCTGAAAGAAAGGTGCACCCCAAATATACACCTACACACACAGACATGTCAGCCCTGGTAGCTCAGATGGTAAAGAATCTGTCTGCAATGAGGGAGACCCGGGTTTGATCCCTGGGTCAGGAAGAGCCCCTGGAGAAGGAAATGGCTACTCACTCCAGTATTCTGCCTGGGAAATCCCACGGACAGAGGAGCCTGATGGGCTACAGTCCATGGTGTCCCGAAGAGTCAGACACAACTGAGGGACTGAGCATGCACATACGCACCCTCCTCATAGAAACAAAGAAGTTGAGGATAGAAAGATTAAATGACCAACACCAAATCCATCTGTTTTCAACCTAAAAAGAAAAAATAAGGATATAAAGGATTGGGGGAGAACAAGATGGAGGAGGAGTAAGTAGGTGGACGTGGAATACTTCTCTCTCCACGGATACATCAGGAATACACCTTCAGACACAGAAGTGCATGCAGAACACCAGCTGAGAGTGGACAGGAGTACCTGACCAGCAGAAAAGACTATCTAGAACCATGCAAAACTCGGTAGGACGAAGGAACTAGGGGGGAAAACAGGAGTGTTAGTAGGACTGGACCTGCCCTCAGTGGGTGGAGGAACTGAAGCAGGGGCCCGATCCCCACGCTGGGGCAACTGTCTGAGTCAGAGGAGAAACATTTAAGGCTGAGAGTGAAACAGCTGATCTGTGGCAGCCTAAATGGAATGAGAATCAGACAGTCCTTGCTGCAGCCATACACACCCCGGACAGGGATGCAAGTCCCCTGGAAGGCTGGGAGCTGGAATTTAGGGACTGTGGAGCAATCCCAGGGTGAGGGCTGCTGTAGACTTCGGAGAGACAGATCAAGGGGATGTGAGGGAGGAGACTGTGGTGTGAAAAGCCTGTGGAGAAAAGCCAGGAAGTCATGGAAATAAAGCAATACTGCTGAGTCACGCATAGGGGGTGGAGCCATCACCATAACCTCTCTCCCCCTACACTGCCAGCATCAGCAGCTGAACAATAGAGGCTGGCCCATCAAACGCCTGAGGCAGTGAACTACAGATCAGGACCCCACCCAGGGTGCTCCTTTAAGTTACTGATGTGCCAAACTACAGAACAGGACCCCAGCCAGGGGGGCCCCTCAATAGGCCTGACACGCCAAACAACAAAGGACCCCAGGCAAGGGAGCCCTCTAAGTGCCTGAAGGGACGGAGCTACAGAGAAAGACTGGCCAAAGAGGGCTTTTGATCACCAGCTACAAGAGGCTCGAAAAAAGACTCAGATAGGGCCATAACTCCTGGGGTGGAGACAGTCCGTGACCCTGCACACTTGGCGCTGCCAGGGTCCCTGCAAGCCAAGCAGCTGCACCACCTTCAGGCTTGACTCTCATTGGGGCAAAGCTGCCACAGGAAAAAAAATCTTGCGTCTATACATGCAGGGTTGCATTGGTTGTGTCCAACTCTTGGTGACCCTGTAGACTGTGGCCTGCCAGGCTTCTCTGTCAGGGAGAAGGGGTTCTCTGGGCAAGAATACTGGAGTGTATCGGCCAATGCTAGTTGCCATACCCTTCTGGTGGCGGTTTAGGCACCAAGTTGTGTCCGACTCTTGCCACCCCATGGACTACATATAGCCCCCCAGGCTCCTCTGTCCATGGGATTCTCCAGGCAAGAATACTGGAGTGGGTTGCTGTTTCCTTCTCCAGGGGATCTTCCCAACCCAGGAATCAAACCTAGGTCTTGTGCATTGCAGGCGGATTCTTTACTGAGTCTCCAGGGAAGCCACCCTAATAAGCTTGGGGCCGTGCCAATGCTGCTGGTAGGCAGACTGTGCTTTGAGGAGCAAGGATTCAGAGACCCAGTACAGTAGTCTTCATCATGTTTGCAAAGTTCTTTTTCCTAAGAGAAAATAACCCAACATCCAAAGAAAACTGTCCTCTACAAATCTGTGGCTAGAAGGATTGCTTGCTTTGGCCTTTCAAGTCTCAATGGCAACTAGCTCAGCTGACAAGAATATGTTGCTAATGGGGGTCTAGAACTCAAACTTGACTTCACTTCAGTTCAGTCGCTCAGTCGTGTCCAACTCTTTGCGACCCCATGAACCACAGCACGCCAGGCCTCCCTGTCCATCACCAACTCCCAGAGTCTACCCAAACCCACATCCATTGAGTTGGTGATGCCATCCAGCCATCTCATCTTCTGTCATCCCCTTCTCCTCCTGCCCTCAACCTTTCCCAGCATCAGGGTCTTTTCAAAAGAGTCAGCTCTTCATATCAGGTGGCCAGAGTATTGGAGTTTCAGCTTCAACATCAGTCCTTCCAGTGAACACTCAGGACTGATCTTTAGAATGGACTGGTTGGATCTCCTTGCTGTCCAAGAGACTCTCAAGAGTCTTCTCCAACACCACAGTTCAAAAGCATCAGCTTCGGTGCTCAGCTTTCTTTATAGTCCAACTCTCACATCCATACATGACTAGTGGAAAAACCATAGCCTTTACTAGATGGACCTTTGTTGACAAAGTAATGTCTCTGCTTTTTAATATGCTGTCTAGGTTGGTCATAACTTTCCTTCCAAGGAGTAAGTGTCTTTCAATTTCATGGCTACAATCACCATCTGCAGTGATTTTGGAGCCCAAAAAAAATAAAGTCAGCCACTGTTTCCACTGTTTACCCATCTCTTTGCCATGAAGTGATGGGACTGGATGCCATGATCTTAGTTTTCTGAATGTTGAGCTTTAAGCCAACTTTTTCACTCTCCTCTTTCACTTTCATCAAGAGGCTCTTTAGTTCTTCTTCACTTTCTGCCATAAGGGTGGTGTCATCTGCATATCTGAGGTTATTGATATTTCTACCAGCAATCTTGATTCAAGCTTGTGCTTCCTCCAGCCAGGCGTTTGTCACTATGTACTCTGCATATAAGTTATATAAGCAGGGTGACAATATACAGCCTTGACGTACCCCTTTTTCTACTTGGAACCAGTCTGTTGTTCCATGTCCAGTTCTAACTGTTGCTTCCTGACCTGCATATAGGTTTCTCAAGAGGCAGGTCAGGTGGTGTGGTATTCCCATCTCTTTCAGAATTTTCCACAGTTTTTGTGATCCACATAGTCAAAGGCTTTGGCATAGCCAATAAAGCAGAAATAGATATTTTTCTGGAACTCTCTTGGTTTTTTGATGATCCAGCAGATACTGGCAATTTGATCTCTGGTTCCTCTGCCTTTTCTAAAACCAGCTTGAACATCTGGAAGTTCACGGTTCATCCCAACCCAGGGATCAAACCCCAGTCTCCCATGTTGCAGGCAGATTCTTTACCATCTGAGCCACCAGGGAATCATTACTGTTATGTATTCCCAAATACCCTCAGAATATAAATGGGTGTCACTGAACAGGCGCTGAGGGAGAGCATCAGAGGGCAGACAGACTGAAACCACAATCACAGACAACTAGCCAATCTGATCACAGGACCACAGCCTTGTCTAACTCAATGAAACTAAGCCATGCCGTGTGGGGCCACCCAAAATGGTCGGGTCATGGTGGAGAGGTCTGACAGAATGTGGTCCACTGGAGAAGGGAATGGCAAACCACTTCAGTATTCTTGCTTTGAGAACCCTAAGAACAGTATGAAAAGGCAAACTTGACTTCACCAGCCATTAATCATCATAGTTTTGTTTTGAAAATATTGATTGACTCTTCTGTGTACAACAGTGTTGTTCTAGGAACTCAGGACATAAGCAACGATCATAACAAAGTCCTTGCTCTCACAGAGCTTACATTCTAATGAAGGAGACAATAAATAATCAGGTGAATGGGTAAATAAATAACCTGCTAAGGGGTGATGATGCTACAGAGAAAAACAAGGCAGAACAAAAGAGAGAAGCACCATGGTTGGGTATTTATTTCACAAAAGATGGTCAGGAAAGGCCTTGGTGAGCTGACACATGTACAGAAACCTTGAGGAAACAAAGGATAGAGCTGTGTGCGTCTTGGGAGGAGTTCAATGAAGAGACAGCAACAAATTCAAAAACTGAGGCTAGAAACAGGAAAGCTAGGGTCCTGAAGTAGGTAAAATACAGAGCAGGAGGCAAGATAATGTTTTACGTTGTGCTGCTGTGTTTGTGGTTGTTATTGTTCAGTCACTAAGTATTGTCCAACTCTTTGCAACCCTATGGACTGCAGCACGCCAGGCCTCCCTGTCCTTCACCATCTCCCAGAGTGTGCCCAAGTTCACATCCAATGAGTCAGTAATGCTATCCAACCATGCCATCCGCTCATGCCCTCTTCTCCTTTTGCCTTCAAGTGTTGCTTTGAGTTAAAAATCATGCCAAAACAAAAATAGGAACAAACAATAATAATCTTCTAACTTCTGATGACAATGAATTTTTGACAAGGGGAACACATTATCCGTGGGCTTTAGTTAGAAGCCCTCTCTACTGGAAAAACAGGTAAATCAGTGTTACAAGAGGAAAAGTAATAAGGCCTTTAGCATGAGAATGATACCTCCAAGCAGTTAAATAATTACTGAGGAGCTTTGGAATATGGGAAAGTGAGTGCTTTTGTCATTTGATCAATGGAATATCACAAACTAGTTTGTCTATCAAAATTATCCCTCCTGAAAGATATACCTGACAGGGCCTCCCAGGTGGCTCAGTGGTAAAGAATCCACCTGCCAATGCAGGAGACCCAGGAGACAACAGGTTTGAGATCCCCCGGAGGAGGAAATGGCAGCCCACTCCAGGATTCTTGATGGGATAATTCCATGGACAAAGGAGTCTGGTAGGCTACAGTCCATGGAGTCACAAAGATTCAGATGCAACTGACAGACTGAGCACGCACGCACGCAAATGCATATCCCTCCAAACATGCACCTGGAGGATTCTGAACAGAAAGATGCTGCAGAGCCTTTCTGTTTCAGTAAATGTGGATGCGTCCCTGAGTGAGCATCCAGATATTCATACTGTTGCGATTACATAGTCAAATATGTAGACCCTGGTTCCTGGAATCCATGTTCTCCTGGGAAGACTCAAATGAACACTGAAGCAGGTACATCACAAATCACAAATGTATGAGAAGCTAGCATGCCCCACTTCTGCATCATGCTGATACACTCCACAGGGAATACTCTCTAATAGCAGGAGTGAATCAGGGAGAGGGAAAAGAGCCCAGGGACCCAGGGCAGGGTAACAGCGGCAGGCGGCCACAGTTAGAGCAAGCTCTGTGTACCACGTCCTTCACAGGAATCTGAACTTGTATCCGGAAACCAACCCACCACTCATCAGACATTCTCCATAGCCACTCCTCTCCTCTGCGGGTATGTTCATAGACGCTCAAGGATCTCCCATCTTAAGAACCAACAAGCAAATCTTCCTTATACAGTTTCCCATCACAATTAAAATCTAACCCGGATTCTTTCTCATGGTCTACAAAGCTACTTAACCTGACTTGAACCCTGTCCTACCGTCTCCCACAGGCTCTTCATTCCATCCACACTGACCTTTAAGGAACACACCAAGACCATTCTTTCCTCAGGCCCTTTGCAAGAGCTGTTCCAACACCCAGTAAAGCTTCCAACAAACATCCACATGGCTTGTCCCCTTGCTTCATTCATGGCTCCGCTCAAATGCCACTTCTTCAGCAAGGCCTTATATGCCTTGCCCAGCTAGAATAGCACCCATGGGACTCAATCATCACCTCCACTCTATCATCTTCATAGCACTGGCCCTACTGACAAGATATCAGATATAGGTTGAGTGTCTCTCCACTAGAGTGTGACTGAACACTGCTCTCTTTGGTTCACCATTGCATCCCTAGGATCCAGAAATACCAGGCACACATTAGGTGCTCAAGAAGTGTCTGCTGAGTGAAGGATTGAGTGAATAAATTTAATTCCTTGATATATATTCAAGTAGCTATACTGGCTGTTTGTGTACATCTTATCAAAATAGTGATTGTTAGTATATGTTCATTTTCCAGGCATATGCTTCATGATGAAGTTATCACTTCATTTTTCAAGCTAAAAAGTGAAGGGAGAAGGATGATACCGATATTAGTGCACAAAACAATGCACCAGAGCAAAGAGGAGGAAATGGAGCAGAACAATCTCCCCTAGGAATCCGGCAAAGACAGATAATCCTAAATGATGGAAGAAAAGAGTCATCTAAGAGGATCATAAAGACGGACCAGGCACATAAACACCATGGTTACAAAAATGTTCTCCAAGTTGCATAAATAATAATTTAGTTGAAGTAAGTCAGAAAAAGAAAAATATCGCATGTTAACACATGTATGTGCAATCTAGAAAAGTGGTATAGTTGTGTGTGTGCATGCTAAGTGGCTTCAGTCATGTCCAATTCGGTGTGATCCTATGGACTGTAGCCCACCAGGCTCCTCTGTCCATGGGGATTCTCCAAGCAAGAATACCGGAGAGGGTTGTCATGTCCTCCTCCAGGGCATCTTCCCGACCCAGGGATTGAACCCATGCCTCTTATGTCTCCTGCATTGGCAGGTGGGTTCTTTACCACTAGTGCCTCCCGGGAAGCCCATGGTATAGATAAGCTTATTTGCAAAACATAAATAGAGACACAGATGCAGAGAACAAACGTATGAACAAACGTGCAGTGGGGGAAGCCAGGGAGTGGGGTTCGGGATGAACTGAGAGATTGGGATGGACGTACACACACTATTGATGCCATGCATAAAACAGATCATTAATGAGAACCTCCTGTGCAGTTGAGGAAACACTTAGTCAGCCCTATGTGGCGATGGAGACGAGGAGGAAACCCAAACAAGAGGGGCTATGTGTACACATACAGCCGATTCACTCTGCTGTTCAGCAGATGCTAACACAACATTGTAAAGCAACTATACGCCAATAAAAATTAATTAAAAAAAATAAAATAAAGTGCCATTTTCTGGGTGGAAAATAATAACTTAGCAAGAGAGCTTATTATAACTTGAAGAGGTTATAATAACTTAGCTCAAAGAATGCTGGATAAAGAGGCTAATGAGAGCATAAATAGGAATTAATTCATGAATCTTCAAAATCTGCATAGCCCAGAACAGAAAACCAAATAATTTTTTTTCCACAAAGAAGATGAATTACAAATCAGTTTTTATGACCGATGACTGAACATCCTTAACAATGTGATCTCTTAAGAGGACCCCACATTCCAGTTCTAGGTGACAACTTTTATTTATTCAGTCATAAGCTATTACATGGGTCATAAACTTAAAATGCCCACAGGAGGCAGGAAGGCAGGCAGTGGAAATGAGGGAAGCGAAGCTGGGCTGCCTGGGGCCAGCCTGCCATGCACCTTCCATTGGGACAGCAGCTTCTTCCCTCTAGTCAGGGAGAGCACCCATGTTGTTAGCAAGCCTAGGTTTTCTGGCAAGATTTCTTGATTTTTATTACTGACAAGCAATTCAGACATTTTATGAATGTCATGCAAATAAAACACATTTACAGCATCTTAGGTTTTGCTGTTGAACTGTGGTGTTGGAGAAGACTCTTGAGAGTCCCTTGGACTGCAAGGAGATCCAACCAGTCCATCCTAAAGGAGATCAGTCCTGGGTGTGCATTGGAAGGACTGATGCTGATGCTGAAACTCCAATACTTTGGCCACCTCATGCGAAGAGATGACTCATTGGAAAAGACCCTGATGCTGGGAGGGATTGGGGGCAGGAGGAGGAGAGGACGACAGAGGATGAGATGGCTGGATGGCATCACCGACTCGATGGGCATGAGTTTGAGTAAACTCTGGGAGTTGGTGATGGACAGGGTGGCCTGGCATGCTGCAATTCATGGGGTCGCAAAGAGTCGGACATGACTGAGCGACTGAACTGAACTGAGGTTTGTGATCAATTATTTAAATACGAAACCCACTGGAAGAATAGAAGTAATACCTCTCTTTTCTAATTACCTGACCAAATTCTATTTTTAAAAATTGCTATTTACACAAACCCAAGTCTTTGTCGGTTACAAATGCGGGAAATGTTGAGGGAAACCTGAGCTATTCAAGGCATAAGATAGCAGCTAAGGCTTTATAAATGTGACATTAACGATAAGATGATTTCATTTTTATCCATAGTTCAGTTCAGTTGCTCAGTCATGTTCGACTCTTTGTGACCCCATGGACTGCAGCACACCAGGCCTCCCTGTCCATCACCAACTCCCGGAGCTTGCTAAAATTCATATCCATAGACATGGTCTATTCATTTATCCATAGACATGGTCTCAATTACATTTGTAGAGCTATTCATTTCAGTTATCAGATATTCATTAAATAATCATGAGTTTCTGATCAACACATGAAGTACTTAAAAAGCAAAGTAAAGGGTGAGCTGACATATTTACTATCTAGTCTGTTAGTTTACGGGCTTCCCAGGTGGTTCTAGGGGTAAAGAACCCACCTGCCAATGCAGGAGACACAAGAGATGCAAGTTCAATCCCTAGGTCAGGAAGATCCCCTGGAGTAGGAAATGACAACCCACTCCAGTATTCACGTCTAGAAAATTCCGTGAACAGAGGAGCCTGGTGGGCACCAGTCCTGGGGCTGCAGAGAGTTTAACACGACTGAGCACAGATACCCAATCTATTCACTTAACTAAAAAACAAGCCTACAAGTAACATATAAAACAAACTGCATTAGCATTTGCAGTTTCACTAGTTGCAAGTGACCCCTAAAGGGCCGTGACATGTAAAGATCTGTCAGCTTGCTGAGGACTCACTTGGTGAGTGAGCCCAGCAACGGCCTAGCATGCCTGTCACATTGCAGTTTTATTGCTATGTACAGTCACACCTACCAAAAGCTTTACAAGGTATCTAAAAGAGATCCATTTAATTTTTCAGTCATACTTGCCAGCATTGTGATCAAATTTAAATGTTACCCCAGTAATAGCATATTGAGAGATTCACGAAAGTATTGGTATGTTTCCTTGATTAATGTCAAAGTAAACCTCACCTGTTTACACCCAGTGAAAGCAGAAGGCTTCATCTGTATTTACAGCCACTCCGCATCATTTGCATTACCTCCTGGGCTCCGCCTCCTGTCAGATTAGCAGTGGCATTAGATTCTCATAGGAGCTCGAACCCTACTGTGAACTGCCCATGCAAGGGATCTAGGTTGCGTGCTCCTTATGAGAACCTAATGCCTGAAGATCTGAGGTGGAGCTGGGGCAGTGATGCTAGCGCTGGGGAGTGGCTGCAAATACAGATTATCATTAGCAGGGAGGTTTGACTGCACAGAGACCATAATAAATCAATCACTTGCAGACTCACATCAAAACCCTATCAGTGAGCGGCAAGTGACAATTGAGCGACACACTTTGGATGTCAACGGCTCCCATCACGCCCGGATGGGATTGTCTAGTTGCAGGAAAAACAAGCTCAGGGCTCCCACTGAGTCTGCAGTATGGTGAGTTGTGTAATTATTTACTCTATATCACAATGTAATCATAATAGAAACAAAGTGCACAATAAATGAAAGGCACTTGAATCGTCCTGATCATCCCATCCCTGCTCCATGGAAAACCTGTCTTCCACAAAACTGGCCCCTGGTGCCTGAAAGGTTGGGGAATCACTGTTCTAGAGCACAGATCAGGGCCTGTTTTTAGAAGCCGTGTTTCTGGAACACAGCCATGCCTTTCTCTGACCTAATGTGGATGGCTGCTCTCACACTGTGATGGCAGAGATGAGAAACAGAGACCATCTGGCCCCCGAAGTCTAAAATAGTTACTATCCAGGCATTTACAGAAAAGTTTGCTGACCCCTATTCTGGAGGATCTATCCTTTTGTACCCTCTGAAATTTCCTCTTAATATCTCTCCTTCTCTCTGTTATCTTCGACCTCTTCATTTCTACAGCTTCCTGCCCTTCAACCCATCATATTTATATCATCATTCAGTCCCTCTTCAACAAATACCAACTGAGCACCTACTAAGTGCCAGAGATGGGGGACATAAATACTAACAAAATACAATCCCTGCCCTCAAGCTGTTTATGGCCTAGAAGGGGAAGGCAAATATGTAAGCAGCTAAGCTTTCTCTAGTATTTTGGAAGCCAAGAAGAAAGTTCAAGCAAAGCTCATCTCTACCTGGGGGACTTTAGGGGGATCAAATATATCAAAGAAGTCCAGGAGAACATACACATAACAAATAGCTCATACAGGTGATGATTCTTACACAAATCTTCACCTTCTCACCTTCCGTTAACCATCCTCATCCTCTCTCTACCATGCCACACTCTCCTGATCTCTTTATTGCTAATATTCTGAGCTTTCAACCTACTCTGTCATTCCTTTTAGCCTGGTTCCATAACACCACCCCACTGCAACTGCCCCCTCAGAGGTCAACCTATTTACAGCCACATTTCAATTCTCATCTCACTCACCCTCCAGGCAGCACATGATCACTGCCCACATGTACACTCAATCTCCTACCTAAAAGCCTTCCCTGGCCCCACCTGAGTTTCAAATCCCCTAGACTCTTTTACAAAGTTTCCAACCTCTGCTGCTGCTGCTGCTGCTGCTAAGTCGCTTCAGGCGTGTCTGACTCTGTGTGACCCCATAGATGGCAGCCCAGCAGACTCCTCCGTCCCTGGGATTCTCCAGGCAAGAACACTGGAGTGGGTTGCCATTTCCTTCTCTAATGCATGAAAGTGAAAAGTGAAAGTGAAGTCGTTCAGTCATGTCCGACTCTTCGCGACCCCATGGACTGCAGCCTACCAGGCTCCTCCGTCCATGGGATTTTCCAGGCAAGAGTACTGGAGTGGGGTGCCGTTGCCTTCTCCGTTCCAATCTCTAGGGACCTTCCTACCCACAGAACGCTTGTCAAATCCACAAGTACACCCCACTATGTTGCATCTCTTTGTCTCTTCATGCTTTGACCCTTGTCTGGGGTGGTCTTTGTTACCTTTCCCCATCCCGTCAACTCCTAATTATTCTTCAAAACCCAGTTCAAAAAAAGAAACGTTAAAAAAAAAAAAAAAACCCAGTTCAAGTGCCATTCCCACCAAGAAGGGATACCAAGGTGACCGGTCAGCTCTTCGTCCTTCCTCTCTGCTCTCACAGCACTAGGTAGAAGTGCTTCTTCTACCAGAAGCTCGGTGGAGCATTCTGGACTCCAGTACTTACTCATATGTACAACCCCATCACGCCACTGTGCATGGCAATCATGGCTCATACCTCTTTAAATCCCAAGCACTTAGACTAAATCCACATAAAACTATAGGAAATAAATGATTCAGGAAGCAGCTGAGCTTGGCAGCTCCAACCAGGAAAAAAAAATCTAAATTCCTAAACATATCAAGACAAGTTATTGCTCAGGCATGCATCTCTTAAAATTCAGTAAACTTTCAGAATATGCAAATGACAATAAAACTTCCCTTCAGCACATCAGAGTGACAGTTACAAGAAAATGACATAAAACAGCTCCCTAAGGAGCCATCTCAAGATAGCATTAAATACTCAGACTTGTCACTAGGAAGGGCACCGCCTAAGTCATATTTTTTTCAGTTTTAGTGACAAAGATAGCACAGTTATCAGGATATTTTCATTATCATCTCTGTCTTTAGAACTATGGGCAGAAAAGTATTGACTCTGAATGTTAAGCATGTGACAGAAGAGGACTAATGGGTTTGGGGCATGTAAGTATGAGAGACGTGAATTATGGTCCAGTAGGCTCCTCAGGAAGATCCCCTGGAGAAGGGCATAGCAACCCACTCCAGTATTCCTGCTGGGAGAATCCCCAAGGACAGAGGAGCCTGGAGGGCTACAATCCATGGGGTCACAGAGTCGGACACAACTGAGGCCACTTAGGTTGCACACACACGCCCAGGCTCCACCTTCTGCAGGATAGCAATGGGGATACTCCATCCTTGAGCTTTCTCTGTGAGCACCAACCCTACCCCAGTTCTTGAATATAGAATAAGCCACCTGCCCAGGTCCAATCAGTGTCTGTCCCAAATGCTGGAGCCCATCAGAGCTTTTAGAGTCCATGAAAACCCTGAGGTGGAAGAAAAAGGCAGGACACGGACTTCCCTGGCGGTCCACTGGTTAAGAATCTACCTGCCAATGCAGGGGACATGGGTTGACCTCTGATCTGCGAAGATCCCACACGCCTCGGGGCAACTAAGCCTGAGAGCCGCAACTACTGAGCCCACACACCCTAGGTGCTCCACAACAAGAGAAGCCATCGCAATGATTAGCCAGTGCGCTATAACTCGAGCCTCTGCTCATTATAACTAGCCCATGTGCAGCAAAAAAAGACCCAGTGCAACCAAAACCAAATAAATTTTAAAATCAAAAAATGAAGGCAGGACACTTTTCCGCAATTAATATTCTTGGAGTACATACACACAGACACATAGTAATGTAGAGAGATTAGACTGTCATGTCACCCTGCACACTTTTAGGAACAACTCTGGGTCAAATTAAAGTCCAGGCAAAGCCCATTACCAATTCTGTGGAAGCCGAGGAGCATTCATCATCTCCTGTGAAATATTTTCTACTTTCTGGCTCCTGCGTGTATTCAGCTAGTCAAGCGTCAGCTCAGAGCCTGGAACTCATATGCTTTGCGGCTTTCACTGTGACAACTGCATTTCCAAGCCTGCCGTGGCAGGCAAGACAACATTTGTAATTGTCTTGTTGGCTGAGGGTAAAACAAATACACATTTAGATCACAACTGATAAAGGCTTCCCCTGAATTAATCACCACGGGAGCCCAGAAAACACACTTCTATCAGGGAAATTGAAACTCATCATGGCAAACCCACCCACAAGGAAACAGAACCACCTGAAATACAGGGTAATTTAGAATCTTGCGAGTATCCTTGAATTGGAAGCTCTTGTTGTGCAAGCAGTCTCCCAAAGGCATCAACTAGATAAAGATGAGAATGCCTGAAGGTGAACGACCTTGGAAGGTCAGGTTTCCAGTGAGATCCCTTCACCCCAGCCAGTGAGATCCCACTGATTACAGACTCAGTGCAATTCACTTTAAAATGCACTTTTTGCAGGCCCACTGGGTGCTTGGTACAAAAGGTCATGAAACCCACTTACATTCACTCCTGGCAGGACAGAGAGGGGCAGCATAAGCCTTCTCAGTGAAAAACCCCAAGACAGACACTGGTAATAGACCTTTCCCATTGTTTTCCTGTACATGAATTCGGAAGGCACATTTGTGTTGTAATTCAAAGCAGAAATGGATGAGTTAGTCTACGTTTGGTGGGGAGTAGGAGGGAGGGAGAAAACAGATTTTGTAAAAAGCTGATTCTTTATACAGAAGGACCATGTAACACTACCGGCCATACCGTTGATAGCAGAAGGTAAGCACTACAATCCATTATTAAACAAACTGCCTGTTAATTGGGCAAGCATGAGAGATGCACAAAGAGCCCCTCACTTCAAGCTGGAATCGCATTGTCTAATGACACTGAGTTTTCCTGGAGGTAAATAGGATTCCTTTTATTGTGACGTCTCTGGGGACTCCCCTGGTGGCTTACACAGAAAAGAATCTGCCTACAATGCTGGAGAACCTGGGTTCCTAGGTTGGGAAGATCCCCTGGAGAAGGGCATGGCAACCCACCTCAGTATTCTTGCCTGGAAAATCCCATGGACAGAGAAGCCTGGTGGGCTACAGTCCATAGGGTTGCAAAGAGTGGGACATGACTGAGCAACTAACACTTTCACTTTCTTCCCGGGGCCTATGGCAGGTGACAACCCATAAGGACAGATGCCTTCTCCTAGGGGTCCTCTTCCCCTCCTCTAGCCTTCCCTCCTTCCCCTTCTCCTCTCTTCTTTTTCCTTCTCTACTCTCACAGGTCCAGGTCCTTAGGACACAGACTCGGAGCTGCAGAGTCCTATGCAGGAACTTTCCTGGGAAGCGTGTTGGGAACCACAGCCCTGAAGGCATGCGGGAGGCAGAACTGGGCAGAAGTTGAACTCAGTTGCTGCCAAGGCCTCAGGCAGCCCTGCTGGGAACTGCAGAGCTGGGATGGCCCCAGAGATGTCCACAGTGGGCCACAATAGTGACAAGAGAGGTTTGTAATCTTGGGAGACGCAGCTCCCTTCAACCAAGGTCAGTTTCTGGAAGAGGAAAGACTCAGTCACAAGCCCTCAGCAGCCAACATGCTCCGGAAGCTGGGTTGTTGCTCAGTCGCTTGATCTTGTCCTACCCTTTGTGACCCCATGAACTGCAGCACGTGAGACTCCCTGTCCTCCACTACCTCCCGGAGTTCGCTCAAACTCATGTCCATTGAATCGATGATGCCATCTGACCATCTCATCTTCTGTCGCCCCCTTCTTCTGCCCTCAATCTTTCCCAGCAACAGGGTCTTTTCTGATGAATTGGCTCTTCACATCAGATGGCCAAAGTATTGGAGCTTCAGCTTCAGCATCAGTCCTTCCAGTGAATATTCAGGGTTGATTTCCTTTAGGATTGACTGGTTGGGTCTCCTTGCAGCCCAAGGGACTCTCAAGAGTCTTCTCCAACAACCACAGTTCAAAAGCAGCTGGGGAAGGAGAGAAATTCAGTCCTGAAGGGAGAGCCAGGTACCCAGCCACTGCCCCCTCCCTTCCTCTTTATCCTTCCCTTTCTTCCCTTCTCTTCTCTTTCCACGGCACCCTGAGTCCTACATGCCTTTGTTCTCCTTTCCCTAGAGTCCTGCCTCTTGTTCCTTTTGGTCTATCGGACAAGCCTTGTAATAATTCTGTTCCATCTTCCATCACCAGGATGGGATGATACCTACAAGCCTATCAGCCTTTCACACTGACAATATGTAGCCACTGGTAGCAGATCTGCACTAAATTTTCAAGAGACAATTCTCCTTTTTATCTAAAGTTTACCAAATAGGTACCATGTGTTATCCTGGCCTTAGTATGTTTTCATGGCCCCAGTAGGGTTTCTCAATTTCAAAGTCTCTACCTAGGGACTTCTCTGGTGGTCCAGTGGCTAAGTCTCTGAGCATCCAATACAGGGGTTCTGGGTTTGATCCCTGGTCAGGGCACTAGATCCCACATGCTGCAACTAAAAGTTTGCATGCTGCAACTAAAGAGCCTGTGTGCTGGGACTTCCCTGGTGGTCCAGTGGTTAAGAACTCACCTTCCAATGCAGGAGACGTGAGTTCAGTCCCTGGTCAGGGAACTGGGATGCCACATGCTGGGGAGCAACGAAGCCTGGGCACCACAACGACTAAGCCTGTGAGCCGCAACTAGAGAGAAGCAACTACAGAAGCCCTCGCACCGCAACGAAGAGCCCACGTGCCACAACTAAGACCCAACGGAGACGAATGAATGAACAAACATTTAAATATAGATAGATAGATCCTGCACGTCACAACTGAAGATTCTGCATGCTGGAACTAAGACCTGGTGCAGCCAAATAAATATTTTTTAAAAAATAATAAAAGTCTCTACCTATTCTTGTACCTTAATAAGTAAAATTACATGGTCTCCTTGAGTTGCCCTAGTTTTGTATGTACCGTTATTGTAACTGAAGGAAAAACAAACATTAACACAATAAATACCTTAACCGAACTGAAACATGAAAAGTAGCAATATTGTAATATCTCCTATATTAAGCCAATAAAGTGGGGCTCATCAGCACCACTTCTCGCTACTTCAAATATATGTGTCATTTAACATTTACAATAATCTTACATGAGCTGCATTTGCAAGGAAGGAACTGAGACCTGGACAGGCCATGAACTTACCTAAGATCACACAGCTAGAAAGGGCTAAGGGCCAGATATGGCCAACTGTCCAGCAAAACCCAGACTTCTCCTCCATGGTGTTGTATCTCTTTGAGGAAGCCACCCAGCCAGGGACCACATATTCCTGCCCACCTTGTCCCCAGACAGGGTCAGGTGGCCAGTCTGTGACGTGGTGTGTGCGTCATCTGTACCCTCTTCATGTTCTCTTTCCTGTCTGCCTACCATATGCAGTGGGCTTTGAAGCCCCAGTGGAAAGCAGAACTATGAGATGGAAAGAGGGCAGGTCCCTGAGTCACCAAGTAGAGGAAAGCCACCCATCAACATTAGGCTCTCATGAGTGATAACTAAAGTTCTGTTATGCAAAACTGAAATTGAGGGGCCGGTCATGGCAGCTGGCACTACCCTAATTAACATCAAGATGAAAGCTAGCCTTGCACTTATATAGATATACACTTATTCATTCGACTGAATGAATGGCAGAGGCCACTTGAGCAATCTCTGCCACTAGTCATACACTAGATACCAGGATGTAGAGACGCACACGGCATGGTCTCTTCCTTCTAGACGCACACTGAAGAAGAGAGATTGATTATTCACATCATGGGAATACTAGGGGGAAAGATGGGCTCTGCCTGGACTCACTTATGTAGCTTCTCCCCTGGGGAGGCACTGATATTTACACAGCAGTTCTATTTTTACTTATGTTTTCTGAATGTATACTTATATAAAATTCTTTCCATATGGATATTCTGATAAACATAGAGACATGATTTGGAGAAAAAAAAAAACAACCCTGAAATCAACTGGGGAGTGTGGGGTTGTTAGAATTTAAAGTCAAAACAATATGTTCAGTGATTACTAATAACTCTCCTAAAAATATTTTTGAGGTATTGGGCACTTCTGGCCTCTGCCTTCAAAAACCAGTTAGAACAATGGATAGATTAAGAAATACAATAAGTAAAGGTGCAAGAAAAAGTGGCTTTTTCCTTCTCGGTCCCACGTTATGCATTCTGGTGAGAGAAGAAAATCAAGAGCAGCATGACATCATGACCCCAAACTCCTGGGCTGGCCCAGAACCTTCCTTTCCTGTTCTAACTCTGTGTTTGCACTGGAAGGAAAGAACCCTTTCTTGCCTTCCTATGTCTCATCCATGTCCACCCTGACCCTTCCCTCCGCATCCACCCCCCACTCCCCAAGTATTCCAGCATACGCTCTCGATCCCTTTTCTGAGCAACTCTATGTTTATTATTTAGTTGTAATTAAGAACTTAATTGTTCTTTATTTTTTGTTGGACTATAATTGCCTTACAGTGCTGTGCTAGTTCCGGCTGTACAACAAAGTGAGTCAGCCATATGTTGATACACATATCCCCTCCCTCATGAGCCTCCCTCCCACCCACCCCCCACATCCCACCCTCCAGGTCATCACAGAGCATGGAGCTGATCTCCCTGTGCTACAAAGCAGCTTCACACCAGTTATCTGTTCTATACAAGGCAGCACATATATGTCAGTGCTACTCTCTCAATTCATCCCACCCTCCCCTTCCCCCCATGTTCCCAAGTCTGTTCTCTATGTCTGTGTCTCTATTCCTGGCCCGCAAAAAGGTCCATCAGTACCATTTTTCTAGATTCCATATATACGTGTTCGTATAAAGTATTTGTTCTTCTCTTTCTGATTTACTTCACTTGGTATGACAGACTCTAAGTTCATCCACATCTCTGCAAATGACCCCATTCCATTCCTTTTTTTTGGCTGGGAAATATTCCATTGTATATATGTACCACATCTTCTTTATCCATTCATCTGTCAATGGACATTTAGGTTGCTTCCCTGTCCTAGCTACTGTAAATAGTGCTGGAATGAACATTAGGGTACATGCATCTTTGTGAATTATGGTTTTCTCAGGGTATATGCTCAGTAGCGGGATTCCTGGGTCATATGGTAGTTCTATTTTCAGCTTTTTAAGGAAGTTCCATACTATTCTCCAGAGTGGCTATAGCAATTTACATTCCTAGCAACAGTGCAAGAAGGTTCCTTACTGTTTGGAGTTTTCAGATGATGGCCATTCTGACCAGCGTGAGGTGCTATCTTACTGTGGTTTTGATTTGTATTTTTCTAATAATTAGTGATGTCAAGCATCTTTTTATCTGTTTATGGGCCATCTATATATCTTCTTTGGGGAAATGTCTATTTAGGTCTTCTGCTCATTGTTTGATTGGGTTGTTTGATACCGAGCTGCTTGTACATTTTGGAGATTAATCCTTTGTCCACTGTTTCATAACCAAATATTTTCTCCCATCTGAGGGTTGGCTTTTCATTTTGTTTATGGTTTCCTTTGTCATCCTTTGTTTTTATTTTCATTACTCTAGGAGGTGGGTCAGAAAGGATCTTCCTACAATTTATGTCAAAGAGTGATCTGTTTCCCTCTAAGAGTTTTACAATTTCTGGCCTTACATTTAGGTCTTTAATCCATTTTGAGTCTATTTTTGTGTATGATGTTAGGAAGTACTCTAATTTCATTCTTTTACAAGCAGCTGTCCAATTTTCCCAGTTCCACTTTGAAGAGACTATCTTTCTTCGTTGTGTATTCTTGCCTCTTTTGTCAAAGAAAGGTACCTATAGCTACGTGGGTTTATCTCTGGGTTTGCCATCCTGTTTCATTGATCTCTCTGTTTCTGCACTAGTGCCATACTATCTTGGGGGCTTCCCTGGTAGCTCAGCTGGTAAAGAAACTGCCTGCAATGCAGGAGACCTGGTTTGATTCCTGGGTCAAGAAGATCCCCTGGAGAAGGGATAGACTACTGATGGAGTATTCCTGGGCTTCCCTGGTGGCTTAAACGGTAAAGAATCCACTTGCAATGTGGGAGACCTGGGTCCAATCCCTGGGTTGGGAAGATGCCCTGGAGGAGGGCATGGCAACCCACTCCAGTATTCTTGCCTGGAGAATCCCATGGACAGAGAAGCCTGGCGGGCTACAGTTCACAGGGTCACAAAGAGTCAGACATGACTGAGCAATTAAGCACAGCACAGCACGTACCATCTTCATTACTGTAGCTTTGTAGTATAGTCTGAAGTCAGGAAGGTTGATTCTTCCAGCTCTGTTTTTATGTTTCCAAACAAACTGTAAATTTTTTGTTCTTGAAGAACTTAATTGTCCTTTAAATATTTTGTTTACACTACTTATCTTCCAATGAGATTGAAAACTTATTAGAGACATAAAACCCAACCTAATTTATTTTCTCTATGTACCTAGCAGTCTATTGAGAACTTACATAATCTAAAAAGAAATGCTTAGTGATTGACTCTTCCTGGATGATCTCCTGGAGCCTCATAATAAGACATCTCCAAGATGCCTTTTAAGCCTTGAGGAGTTATTGCCGTTAGCAAACTTTGAGCAACAGGTAACTCACTGGGGAAAGAGCTCAGAATTATGAGCAAGTCAACCTTAGTTCCACTTCTATTTCAACCCCATGTGACCTTGGGTACAGTCCTTACATAAACATCTCTAGCTATCTTTTGAAAGGGAATAAAACCTTCCTCTTGAATCAAAATAGGTTAAGGAGAAGAAAGCCTTTCAAAAACTCTGCCTTAAGGGACTTCCTTTTGTATTAAGTTAGTGGTAACAGAATCCAGTCCCTCTTTTCAAAGTAATTCTAATAAGCAACCTAATATCGACTAAGGAGAAACTCCATCTCAAAGTAAGACAACCCTCCCTTCTAAATCCATGCTTCGCCCCAACGCAGACGACTGAAGAAATGAATGACGTGATGCAGTGAACACTGTGCCCTTTGCTTTTACAACCTAATTCTACAAACTGCTGAGAAGGCATTTCTCTGATGGAACCGGAAGAGCAATGGCGAATTGTCTGGTCACAAGGCCAAGCTCTGAACAATACGGAGAGGTGTCTGCTGTTCCCGAACTGCTCATTAATTGTCCCATATAAGGTGAATCAAGGGATTCGGGGGTAGTGCTCTTCCAAGATGCAGCAGGGAGCCAGCCCGGCTGGGGAAGCCCAACAGGCAGGGGTCTCCCGCTGCTCAGTCAACAAGCTCCCGGGCTTGCTGGGAGCCCAGCGCTCCTGCTGAGACCTTTATTTTTCTGTCAGCTGTGACTCCCCCTCCTCTCATTAATGCATGTCCTGGGGTCTTCTTTACAGAAGCCGAGGCAGCATTCTTCATTCTTCAAGACGGCTCTCCTAATTGGTGGGGGGTGCTGGAAGGAATACACTCAAGCAGAAGCAAATGTTTACACAGTTCCTTTCCTCACCCCATCTTCTCAGCGGGACCCACAAGACCCCTGGGGCGCCGTTTCCTTGAACGTTGCTGGGACTGGCTGCCTCGCCTGTCCTTCGTCTAGCACTGCTGACTCCTCCTAATACTATCTCCACGGGCTCTCCATTAGCACAGAGTAGGTTAGCAGCAGAGGCTGCAGGGTCAGACTGCTAGGGATTGAATCCTGGCTGTGTGTAAATTTGGGCAAGTCACTTCATTCTCTGCTTCCTAGCCTGTGAAATAGAGGTAATGGCGTTTTCAGCATAGGGTTATTACGAGCATTAAATGGCATAATGTCTGTAAAAGGCATTTCCAGGCACGTACTTGCCACACAGTAAGTGCTCAAAACCAATGATCATCAACTGCCCTCTCTGACCACCAATAACTTAGTGCATGTCTCTCAGGAAGCACTTTACCATCCTTCCCCCAACTTAATCCAGCCATCTGGCTCTCAGGTTTGATCCATACATCAGGAAAATCCCCGGGAGAAGGAAATGGCAACCCACTCCAGTATTCTTGCCTGGAGAATTCCTTCAACAGAGGAGTCTGGTGGGCTACAGTCCATGGGGTCCCAGAGTCGGCCACAACTGAGCAACAAACACTTTAACACACACTTTATTTTTTAACTTTTTAATTTATATTGGAGTATTGTTGTTTAACCAGAGAAGGCAATGGCACCCCACTCCAGTACTCTTGCCTGGAAAATCCCATGGACGGAGAAGCCTGGTAGGCTGCAGTCCATGGGGTTGCGAAGAGTCGGACACGACTGAGCGACTTCACTTTCACTTTTCACTTTTATCCCCTGGAGAAGGAAATGGCAACCCACTCCAGTGTTCTTGCCTGGAGAATCCCAGGGATGGGGTCGCACAGAGTCGGACACGACTGAAGTGACTTAGCAGCAGTAGCATAGTTGTCTAACAGTGTTGTGATAGTGGGCAGCAAAGTGATTCAGTTAAATATATACATGTATCTATTCTTTTTCAAATTACTCTCTCATGAAGGTTGTTATATAATACTGAGCAGAGTTCCCTGTGCTATGCAGCAGGTCTTTGCTAATTCTTCATTTTAAATACAGCAGTGTGTACATGCTGCATTGGTTTAGGTGATACCAGAAAACTGAGCACTCTTCTCACAGGTTAAGTTTGTACTCTGCAAAAATGCAGACTACTACAGACTGCCTAAAAATTCACAATTTCCCCCCACTGCATTCTAACCTTGGTGTGCTATGAAAGTATGACTTTGTATGAAAAGCAGGCAAGAAACTACCATCCTATCAACAATGGAAAAAATGCTGCAATAGGATTTTCAGCCATAATCCTTTCATAGTTCCCCCATCTACCCTCACAAATTAAAAAAAAAAAGAAAAAAAGATATTTTTTCATGATATCAAGTGTTTCAGCTTTCAACAGAAAGGGAATTTAAGAGAAAAAGTCTTGCCAACCAACTAATTTAGCCACCTACAATTATTCTCCATTATAACTAAAGTGATAATAGTTGAATTTTCAGGTTCAAGATTGTAGACATTTTCCAACCTCTCTCATCTTAAAAATCTCCCTAATACTGAAGAAAGTAAGAATCAGAAATAGAATTCAATCTTTGATCAGTCTAGGGGATAATTTTAATTCTGAATCCAATTATAAGATGGCAGAAAGCAACAGAGAAGAAAATACCTTGCTAGAGAGAAGGAAGAGTACATCTAAGTGTGTGCAGAGGAAGGTAACGATGAGAAGTGAGTTAAAAATACCTACAGAATCTGGACAGTAGGAGCATAGGTACCTCAGAAATAGGGTAAACCTGGGTCTGACTATTCTGCCTCCACCCCTACAGGAGAAAGCAGGGGTCCAAACTCAGGGACAAGAGGTAAATGAAAGAATGGAGGTGAGGCATGCAAATGAAAACCGAGAGATTAAAGGGAAGTCTTCATTCTTAACTGAGAGAACTTACAGACAGCGGAAAGAATCTTCTCTAGAAAAACTAAACCACTCACCTGACGAAGTACCACAAATTCTGACATTTGAAAGGTCCCCAGTGAAAAAGCCATATCATCCTAAGGACCCCTACACGGAGAGCCAGCAGCTGGCAAGTCCAGTGAATAGACACAGAAGCGTCAACCGGTTTTCTAAGGATTCACTCAGAAACAGGAATGGACAGCCAAGGACTCCATGCATTTGAGCAAAGTCTGCAATATTAAAGTCATTCAAAAAAAAAAAACCCCACAAATGATGAGAAAGTAAAATGAACTCAGAAGAAACAGAGACAGCGCCTGAAGAAAAGGAAAACTAAAAAAACCACTCCATTCGGTATCCTCAGGCATTGTGTCACTGTTCTCCCAGAATGCCAAGGGGTATGACATCCCTGCTAAGAGGAGCAGTAATTCCTTCCTTCCTGCCAAACGGGCCTATTACGGGACTTCCCTGGCAGTCCAGTGGTTAAGACTCTCTGCTTCCAATACAGGGGGTGCAGGTTCGATCCCTAGTCAGGGAACTAAGACCCCATATGTCATGCAGTGTGGCAAAAAAAAATAATAATAATAACAAAAGGGCCTATTAGCTCTCTACTGACAGAGAAATAGGGAATTTACGCTATGGAAAACAGTGTGGAGATTTCTTAAAAAACTGGAAATAGAACTGCCATATGACCCAGCAATCCCACTTCTGGGCATACACACTGAGGAAACCAGATCTGAAAGAGACACGTGCACCCCAATGTTCATCGCAGCACTGTTTATAATAGCCAGGTCATGGAAGCAACCTAGATGCCCATCAGCAGATGAATGGATAAGGAAGTTGTGGTACATATACACCATGGAATATTACTCAGCCATTAAAAAGAATTCATTTGAACCAGTCCTAATGAGATGGATGAAGCTGGAGCCCATTATACAGAGTGAAGTAAGCCAGAAAGACAAAGAACATTACAGCATACTAACACATATATATGGAATTTAGAAAGATGGTAACGATAACCCTATATGCAAAACAGAAAAAGAGACA
This sequence comes from Dama dama, assembly GCF_033118175.1. Lineage (NCBI taxonomy): Eukaryota > Metazoa > Chordata > Mammalia > Artiodactyla > Cervidae > Dama > Dama dama. The sequence continues at coordinate 20,018,089 of NC_083686.1, read as the reverse complement.
CAGAAATACAGAACAGACTTTTGAACTCTGTGGGAGAAGGTGAGGGTGGGATATTTCAAAAGAACAGCATGTATACTATCTATGGTGAAACAGATCACCAGCCCAGGTGGGATGCATGAGACAACTGCTCCGGCCTGGTGCACTGGGAAGACCCAGAGGAATCGGGTGGAGAGGGAGGTGGGAGGGGGGATCGGGATTGGGAATACATGTAAATCTATGGCTGATTCATATCAATGTATGACAAAACCCACTGGAAAAAAAAAAAATAATAATAATAATAAAAAAAACCTACATCCATGCAATAAAAACCTATAATAAAAATAAACACAAAAAAAGAAAATTCTTTAAGATATTAAAAATACTACAAAAATTTAAAAATAAGAAACAGCAAACGGACAGCAAGATGAGGTCAAGGAATTCACCCAGAAAGTAGGACAAAAGAACAAAGAGGTGGAAAATAGGACAAAAAAACTTAAGAAGGTTAGAGGTTCAAGCCAGCCAACAGGAGTGCCAGAAAAGGAGCACAAAGAAGTCACTGATGAAGAAGTTCTCAAAGAAATATTTTAAGGAAGCTTCCCAGCATTGACACTGGGTCGGGAAGATCCCCTGGAGGAGGGCATGGCAACCCACTCCAGTATTCTTGAATGGAGAATCCCATGGACAGAGAAGCCTGGTGGGCTACAGCCCATGGGGTCACAAAGAGTCAGATACAACTGAAGTGACTAAGCACGCATGTGCTTAAGGAGTTCACACACTGGCACTGAAGGACAGAAATTTCTCACTTAAAAGACAGCAAAAATGAATGAAAAGGAATTCGTATTGAGGGTAGCAGTGTAAAACTTGAGTGTACCAGAGGCAAAGAGATCTCAAAGTTTTCCAGCAAGGAGAAAGTGGTCACAGGCAAAAGCTCAGAAATAAAAGCATCACTCTTCTCAAAAACTGCATTATGACCTAGAAGTCAGTGTAGGAACAGCTCCAAAATCCTGAAAGAAAATAATCTGCCACCAATGACCCTAGATTCAACCAAACCATCAATGAAGTGTAAAAACAGAATAAACACTCTTTTTCAGATATGTAAAGTCTCAGGAAGTTTACCTTCCCAGGAAGCTGAGGAGGAGGAAGAAATTAACTAAGGAAGAAAATGACATGAATCCTGGACACAAGGGAGAGAAACAAATTGAACTGAGCAAAGGACAACAGCTCTGAAGTAGGAGTCAGGACTTCCCTGGCGGTCCAGCGGTTAATGGTCCAGTCATCCAATGCACGGGGCTCAGGTTTGACCCCTGGGTGGGAAGCTAAGATCCCCCATGTCTCATGGCCAAAACACCAGAACATAAAACAGAAACTATATTGTAAAAAATTCAATAAAGACTTTATAAATGATTCACACCAAAAAAAAAAAAAAAAAACCTTAAAAAAAAAAAAAATGAAGCCACCAGCCTAGGACAGAGTACTGAAGGCTACAGAAGATGTTTCAAAAAATAAAAATAAAAAGGAGGATGGGATATGATATCAATTGTTTTGGTAGGTTTGACTATGAGAAAAACAAGAAAGACATCTCACAAAGCTGGAGGGGATGGGAAAAATTGAGTTGGGCCAGAGATTTGAAGGCAGTGCAGCAAATAAAAACAATGAATGAGGTGATGATTAATTTCAGGAAAAATTAAAATAAAGTAAATGTAATCACTGCCTACTATTTGGCTGAGATAAAAATAATATTTACCTAGTAAAAGTATTAAAAACAATGCCAAAAATTGTGAAATAACTATATCAAAAGGATACAGGAGGTTGGAAGATAGGGTGTGGGACTAAAATTTCTAGCTTCATAGAACAGGAAGTCATAGAACAAATAAAGAGTTAGAAACAGTTAATTGCCTCTAGAGAATAGCATGGCATTCAGTGAGGGAGGAAATGACTACCATTATACATACACATATATCTATGGCATCACTTAACATATATACCATTTATATATATATGTGTGTGTGTTCAGTCAATAAGTCTTGTCCAACTCTTTGTGACCCCATGGACTACAGCACGCCAGGCTTCCCTGTCCATCACCATCTCCTGAAGCTTGCTCAAACTCATGTCCACTGAGTTGGTGATGCCATCCAACCATCTCATCCTCTGTCATCCACTTCACCTCCTGATCTCAATCTTTCCCAGCATCAGGGTCTTTTCCAATGAGTCAGCTCTTCGCGTTGGGCGGCCAAAGTATTGGAGGTTCAGCTTCAGCATTAGTCCTTCCAATGAATATTCAGGGTTGATTTCCTTTAGGATTGACTGGTTTGATTTCGTTGCTATCCGAGGGACTCTCAATAGTCTTCTCCAGCACCACAAATCACAATTTGAAAGCATCAATTATATATATACACCAAAGCCTTTGACTGTGTGGATCACAATAAACTGTGGAAAATTCTGAAAGAGATGGGAATACCAGACCACCTGACCTGCCTCTTGAGAAACCTGTATGCAGGTCAGGAAGCAACAGTTACAACTGGACATGGAACAACAGACTGGTTCCAAACAGGAAAAGGAGTACGTCAAGGCTGGATATTGTCACCCTGCTTATTTAACTTATATGCAGAGTACATCATGAGAAAGGCTGGGCTGGAAGAAGCACAAGCTGGAATCAAGATTGCCGGGAGAAATATCAATAACCTCGGATGTGCAGATGACACCACCCTTATGGCAGAAAGTGAAGAGGAACTAAAAAAACCTCTTAATGAAAGTGAAAGAGGAGAGTGAAAAAGTTGGCTTAAACCTTAACACTCAGAAAACTAAGATCATGGCATCCGGTCCCATCACTTCATGGGAAATAGATGGGGAGACAGTGGAAACAGTGTCAGACCTTATTTTTTGGGACTCCAAAAATCACTGCAGATGGTGATTGCAGCCATGAAATTAAAAGACGCTTACTCCTTGGAAGGAAAGTTATGACCAACCTAGATGGCATATTAAAAAGCAGAGACATTACTTTGCCAACAAAGGACCGTCTGGTCAAGGCTATGGTTTTTCCAGTGGTCATGTATGGATGTGAGAGTTGGACTGTGAAGAAAGTTGAGCTCCGAAAAATTTATGCTTTTGAACTGTGGTGTTGGAGAAGACTCTTGAGAGTCTCTTGGACTGCAAGGAGATCCAACCAGTCCATCCTAGAGGAGATCAGTCCTGGGTGTTCATTGGAAGGACTGATGCTGAAGCTGAAACTCCAATACTTTGGCCACCTCACACGAAGAGTTGACTCGTTGGAAAAGACCCTGATGCTGGGAGGGACTGGGGTCAGGAGGAGAAGGGGACGACAGAGGATGAGATGGTTGGATGGCATCACCTACTCAATGGACACGAGTTTGAGCAAACTCCAGGAGATGGTGAAGGACAGGGAAGCCTGGCGTGCTGACGTCCATGGGATCACAAAGAGTCAGACACAACTGAGCAACTGAACAACAACAACAAAGTTTAAAAAACTGGATGAAATTACAATACAGCTAACGCTGTGCCCTTTCTTTTCACAACTTAAATATTTCTAAAATACCATGGGGAAATAAAAGCCTTTCTCATTACTGGAACTAAGCTATACATTTGTACTAAACATATTATTTAAAAGATTTGGTAGTAAATAATTAATCTCTCCCCCTTAACCACCATTATGGATCACAAATTACCAAAATACAAAGCCCTCTGCAGTCATCTTTCTTTTTCATGTCATTATTATTTACCCATAACTGAAGGTGTTTAAGAGTGACTCAGAGCAATGGGGATGCCTTCATGACAGAGCATCACAATAAACATACATGAAACCTCCTCCCTCTCACCCCTTCTCCATTGCTAACACATGAAAGAAGTGGGGACATTTGTCCTGAACTGTCTACCGTCTGAGCCTGAGACTTTCAGCAGTCAAATTCATCATGTTGATCAGTTTATCATTAATTAGAATTCATTATAAACTCTAACGGCTACAATATACAAATACAGGAATTAGCAATTTTCTGATATCACGAAGAAAATGAAATTTAAAAGGATTCTCCCAGAATTTATCAGAAAGGTAAGGCAAAAGCAAAGGCTGAATCGGGGATTCTGAAGCTCATTTCTCAACACCACCTCCAGAAAACGGGACAGTCTGTTGAGCTAACCTCTTCCACTAGGGGGCGCCATTAGCATTTCTGCTCCTGGAATAAGAGCGTGGGTGGTGTGAGGAAATCCCTAGGTAATTCTGCCAGGCCCCTATGTCCTCTACCCACCCCACCTCCACTCAGAGGTGTGTTCCCTCCTCTCTCTTTCCCTCCCCACTCTGCTCCTCTCACCCAACAGAGATAACTAGTCTGGGAATCAAAGGTCGGACAGGACTGAAGCGACTTAGCACGCAAGCATGTACCATTTCCACTATGCTGATGACATAGTCTATACACACGTCTATATTGTAGATACCTATCCTGTCCAAATTCCTTAAATATAATAAAGGGCCTTTCAATTTGACCTGTTTCAGCCTTCTCTTCCTCCTCAAATTCTATCTTCTCTCATTCTCCACCCTACCCAGCAACACACACACTTTGCTTGGACCCTAGACCTCCCATCATCCCTAGTCTTGTCATGTTCCTTCACATCAGTGCCTTTGCTGATGCTGTTTTCTCTACCCAGCCTGCCCTCTCTCTGTCAAGGGCTATTTTTTGCTGTTTTTTTTTTAAATATTTATTTATTTGCCTGCATCATGTCTTAGTTGGGGCACATGGGCGAATCACACGACATGTGAGATCTTTCATTGTGGCGCACAGATTCTCTATGTAGTGTGCGGGCTGAGTTGCTCCCCAGCATGTGGGATCTTAGTCCCCTGAACAGGTATTGAACCCACAGTCCCCTGCATTGCAAGGCGGAGTCTTTACCACTGGACCACCAGGGAAGTCCCCCAAGTTCTAGCTTAAAAACTTATACTACTGTTTAATGGCCCACCCAAATATCATCTCCTCAATGAAGCCTTTCCAGACAGGATTAATTACTCTCTTTTAGGTGTTTCCTATATTCAAAACATCTATCACAAAATATAGTTCACTCTTTATATACATATTCCTTGTGCTAGGTGGTAAGTTCGTAAAGAATAGAAACTTTACTCATATTTACCTCTCTAACATAGAGAATTACCTGCTGTTTTTCATATTTGAGAGTTACCTGTTGGCACATGAGAGTTATCTGCTATTTTCTTCATATGTAAATGGGATAGAAGGAAATGGCAACCCACTCTAGTGTTCTTGCCTGGAAAATCCTATGGACAGAGGAATGCAGCAGGCTATATAGTCCATGGGGTCGCAAAGAGTCGGACACGGCTAAGTGACTAACACTAAACGGGATAGAAGATCAAAGAAGACAGTGTCTAAGCATTTCCTGGGTACAAGCCCCTAGCCCAGCACCACACACAACGAGGAATCTCACCAAAGATCTGTGAGAGCAACTTCAGTAGACACACTAGGTGCCCCCAAATGACATTCTTTGGGGCTCGCCTATGATTTCAGCCACGGGTGGCATGGACATTCATGTGAGTTAAGCACACCTTATAATAACCACCTCTTCCGGAGAAGATGCAACAGCAGATGAACAACCCTGGGATCCACTGCTCTTATCACATATTGCATCACCCAGAAGGACCCTGTTTAATAGGATATTCGAATCGCCTCATATCGGCTGCAGCCATGAAATTTAAAGACTCTTGCTCCTTAGAAAGAAAGCTATGACAAACCTAGACAGTGTGTTAAAAAGCAGAGACATCACTCTGCAGACAAAGGTCTGTATAGTCAAAGTTATGGTTTTCCCAGTAGTCATGTATGGATGTGAGAGTTGGACCATAAAGAAGGCTGAGCATCAAAGAATTGAAGGTTTTGAACTGTGGTGTTGGAGAAGACTTTTGAGAGTCCCTTGGCCTGCAGGAAGATCAAACCAGTCAATCCTAATGGAAATAAATCCTGAATATTCAATGGAAGGACTGATGCTGAAGCTGAAGCTTTAATACTTTGGCCCCCTGATGCAAAGAGCTGACTCATTGGAAAAGACCCTGATTCTGGGAAAGATTGAAGGCAGAAGGAGAAGGGGATGAGATAGTTGGATGGCTCACTGACTCAATGGACATGAGTTTGAGCAAGCTCCAGGAGACAGTGGAGGACAGAGGAGCCTGGCATGCAGTCCACGGGATCGCAAAAAGTTGGACACTACTTAGCGGCTAAACAACAACATACTGGCTCAGCTATGGGCTTCCCAAACGGCTCAGCAGATAAAAAATCTGCCTGCAATGCAGGAGACACGGGAGACACGGGTTCGTTCTCTGGGTCGGGAAGATCCCCTGGAGAAGGAAATGGTAACCACTCCAGCATTCTTGCCTGAAAAATCTCATGGGCAGAGGAGCCTGGTCGGCTACAGTCTAATGGGTTGCAAAGAGTCAGACCTGACTGAGTGACTGAGCAGAGCACAGTACATGGCACCACTCAGGCCCACAACCTACAGAGCTGGGAGGCTCTTCTCTAAGATGCATTCTGTGCATTTTAACAATAACCATTACATGGCGCTGGGTCCCCAAACCCAGAAAACAAACGTCTGGGCACCAAGGTGCACGCATTGGCTGGCTCCTCTCATCATCACTATTGCTTCACTCAGATTGCTTGTTTCCACAACCTTAAGCTTTGCTAGAATATAGGTCTTGGTTCTTAGAGGGCATTTCTCATTGGACACTGAGCCTGAAGCTGCAACTCCACTTAACCACTCAGGCTCTTCATGCCATGAACCACAGTCAAAGAATGGAATGTTTCTCAATATACTGGCAGAGAAACTGACTGATAATAAGCAGGGTCACTGCTTAGTTCAGTTCAGTTCAGTTCAGTCGCTCAGTCATGTCTGACTCTTTGTGACCCCATGAACCACAGCACGCCAGGCCTCCCTGTCCAATACCAACTGCCAGAGTTTACTCAAACCCATGTCCATCGGGTCAGTGATGCCATCCAGCCATCTCATCCTCTGTCGTCCCCTTCTCCTCCTGACCCCAGTCCCTCCCAGCATCAGGGTCTTTTCCAATGAGGAAAAGACTTCACATGAGGTGGCCAAAGTACTGGAGTTTCAACTTCAGCATCAGTCCTTCCAATGAACACCCAGGACTGATCTCCTCTAGGATGGACTGGTTGGATCTCCTTGCAGTCCAAGGGACTCTCAAGAGTCTTCTCCAACACCACAGTTCAGAAGCATCAATTCTTCAGTGCTCAGCTTTCTTCACAGTCCAACTCTCACATCCATACATGACAACTGGAAAAACCATAGCCTTGACCAGACGGTCCTTTGTTAGCAAAGTAATGTCTCTGCTTTTTAATATGCTGTCTAGGTTGGTCATAACTTTTCTTCCAAGGAGTAAGTGTCTTTTTATTTCAAGGCTGCAATCACCATCTGCAGTGATTTTGGAGCCCAAAAAATTAAAGTCTGACACTGTTTCCACTGTCTCCCCATCTATGTCCCATGCTTCACAGTGGAAAAGCAAACGAGGAGAAAGTCTGGATCTCGGGCGATCCTCTGAGGCATCTCTTGGTGTTTGGTACCCACTGATCACAGGGAACAGGCAAGAAGTCAACCCACCCAGTCCCAGACCCCGAGAGGCTGGGTCACCTGATTCAACAACCTCCTGGCTGAGGGTGAGGGAAGCCTGCAGGGCATAGCAGAGAAGAGAGATGACGGGTACCAACTGTGACTGCAGAACCCACCGCAGTAAGGAGGACTGTGGCTCGCTACACTGTGAAATCTTTTCTTCGAGGCAGGGGTCAGCCTAGTCTTTGAAGAACAGTGACAATGGAGTTGATGAAGAGCATCGGTGGGTCTGAGTAGTGCCAAGAGCATGCACACCAGACGCTTGTGGCAGTGGGTGTGAGCAGTGACACGCAGGGCATGACTGGCTTCCTGAGGATGGCAGCTTGCTCCAGTGTGGAAATGAGCCCAAGCCAAGGCCTTGCGGAGACTCCGGCAGCATACCTGTCCCCTGGCTGTTACTTCATTCCTGTCTCACCCTCCACCCCTCCAGTCCTGACTGCTAGGGTCACCTCCAAAATAAAGAACCTCCCTGTTTCAGACTATGTTTTCAGGAATCCGAGGGAAGACCATGATCATGTTTAAGCTGAAGTTTTCAAGTTAACTTTACAAACCTTGCACTGCCCCCTCCCCTTATAGACCAGCTACCCAGGGAAATAACACACTTCTAGAGCACTTGATTTCTTTCATATAAAGAAAGAGCACACGTATGAATAAAAAGGCAGGCGAAAGGCTGGTTGTTATTACCAATTCCCAGTCTTTTTCATTTTAGACAGGTAAGGAAGCTGCAGCTTGGAGAGGTTGTGTCTTGTCCCACGATAAAGGGCTTATACAAGGAGAAGGATAGGGTATTCTGTATACTGGTACTGATGGTAGATGCTGTGGGTGCCTCCTCACACACACACACACACACACACACACACACACACACACCTCCTTTATCAGGTCAGTTTCTCCATCACTCAGCTGCTGGAGGTGTTGCTGCTAAGAGCTCATAGCTACACCTTTGTCCAGAGATTGCCCTCCTCGGACATAAATGCTTGGGAGGGTATGTACGTCTACCCTACTCTCGGGCTCCTGCAGGGAATAACTGACTGATGAAGGGTGACAAGAGCCCAGCTTCCCTGTGTCAAGACAGGACGTCTCAGGAGTTTGAGATGGACACGTACACACCCCTGTATTTAAAATGGATAACCAGGAGGAGCCAAGATGGCGGAGGAGTAGGACGGGGAGACCACTTTCTCTCCTACAAATTCATCAAAAGAATAACTGAACGCAGAGCAAACTTCGCAAAACAACTTCTGATCGCTAGCTGAGGTCATCAGGCGCCCAGAAAAGCAGCCCATTGTCTTCGAAAGGAGGTAGGACAAAATATAAAAGATAAAAAGTGAGACAGAAGAGCTAAGGACGGAGATCCATCCCAGGAAGGGAGTCTTAGTCGGCACTGCTTGGGGTAGGGTCCGGGCCTGAGTGCCCTGAGGACAATCGGAGGGAGCTTCTTTGAGTTGCCAACTTGAACTGTGGGAGACCAAAAGAGAGAGAGTAAATTAACCGGCCCGAACACACTGCCGGCCGTTCGCAGAACAAAGAGACCGAGAGGGTCCAGAGAGGAGCTCGCAGGCTGCGGACCGGCCCAGCCCCGCCGGAGGCAGGAGGCAGGGGGGAGGGGAAGGTCGCGGCGACACACAGGGCGCAGGCACCCGACCGGCGCGGGCGGGGACTGGGGCTGGGGACGCGGAGGGCAGAAGGCGCGCGCACCCGACTGGCGCCAGCGGAAACTGAGACTGGGTCCGCGGAAGGGAGGGGGCGCGCCACACCTGGGGAGAGTGTGCCCACCGAGCCCCTGGCTGCCTGGACCGCTCTGACGGGGAAGGCACTGAGAGCAGGCGCAGCTTTTCCTTCCGCGCTTTTGTGGTACACCCGAGGGCTGGAACCTCGCGCAGCGCGGGGCGCGCTCCATATAGAACAGCCGGGAGCCTGAGCAGCACAGACGGAGAAAGCAGCGTCAGCCCCTCCCGGCAGCGTCAGCCCCTCCCGGCAGCGCCAGCCCCTCCCCGCAGCACGACGGAACTAGCTACCTGAATAAGAGTCCACCTCCGCCCGCCTGTGTCAGGGCGGAAATGAGGCTCTGAAGAGACCGGCAAACAGAAGCCAAATAAACAAAGGGAACCGCTTCAGAAGGGACCGGTGCAACAGATTAAAATCCCTCTAGAAAACACCGACTACACCGGAAGGGGCCTGTAGATATCGAGAAGCGTAAGCTGGAACGAGGAGCTATCTGAAACTGAGCCGAACCCACACTGACCGCAACAGCTCCAGAGAAACTCCTAGATATAATTTTACTTTTTTCTCTTTTTATTTTTTTTTATTTTTTTCTTTTTTTCTTTTTTCTTTTTTATTTTTTCTCTTTTATTTTCCTTTAAAATGGATAACCAACCAGGACCTACTGTATAGCACAGGGAACTATGATCAATGTCACATGGCGGCCTGGATGGGACGGGAGATGGGGGAGAATGGATACATGTATATGTATGGCTGAGTAGCTCTTCTATGCACCTGAAACTACTACAACACTGTCAATCAACTATACGCCAATATAAAGTACAAACTGTAAAAAAAAGATGGGACTTTTCTTTGGTGTCATTCACGCTCCCAGCTTTCCCATGTGATCAGGCTGTGGTTAGACTTCAGCCAAAACGCCTCTTTGCTTATCTTCTTCTCTGCGATGTTCTCTCTTCTCACCTCCTACTGATACTCCACTCAATAAATCATCTGCACACCCCTGTCTCTCGGGAACCTAACCTAAGATAAGATCTATGTTTTATGATTACTAGGCTGGTGGTCTCACCACTGTTGAAGGTCATGTGGTTAAAGAGATCTAGAAGATACTACATACTAGCCCCTGACTTATTAACACTGGTCACTCATCCAGATGAACAATTTTTCTGTCTCAGAAAAATCACAGAAACTTACTTCTCAGTGTTACTTTAAGTAACACTACTAAGACGTGTGTCTGCCTCAAATAAGGACAAAGATACTGGGCTTTCAGGTATAAACTTGTTCTAAATTTTTCAAATTTCTATACAGTTTTAAAGATTACTTTCCATTTACAGTTACTACAAAATATTGACTATATTCCCCATGTTGTACAATAGGTACAAACTTTTAAATATTTCAATTAACATATGTTAGCAGCATACTTTATGCGTGTGTGCGTGCATGCTTAGTCATTCAGTCGTGTCTGATTCTTTGTGACCTCCTGGACCATAGCCTGCCAGGCTCCTCTGTCCATGGGATTTTCCAGGCAAGGACGCTGGAGTGGGTTACCATTTCCTTTCTCCAGAGGGGATCTTCCTGACCCAGGGATTGAACTCATGTTTCCTGCGTCTCCTGCTTGAGCAGCAGGCTTTTTACCACTGAGCCACCTGGGAAACCCCAGCATACTCTATACTCTTCAATAACTCCAAAGTGTTACAAATACAGGAGGACAACAAAGAAACTCACAGGCCGATGTAATTAACATGTCTCATTGACAGCAGTATGTACAATAATTCACCAGCTCAGAAGTACGTGCCTACAAAATGATAAAGCTATTTTCTGTTTCCCCTCTCTTACCTTGCTCTTGGAGGTCCAAAGTGAAGTAAATTTCATAAACTTTTTTCTGAGAACTGTCACAAAGACAATAATCGTTCATTCTGTTGGCAATCGTCCCTGAGAACTGGTATCTGTATCAATCAAGGTCAAACGAGAAAATCAGAAACCACTTTACAAACTCGGAACAGGGACTTTAGTAGCAGAGAAGTTGTGGCAGAAGTGATGGAAGAGCTGCTGAGAAACCAAAGAGCAAAGTGAGGTAGCCCAGAGATGGGCAGCAGCAGAAAGCCATGACCAGCCCAAGGCGAGAGGAATCAAGGAAGGAGGCCGCAGCTGGACGACCTGGAGGAGCTGCTGCCCTGCCCTCTTCCAACCTCACACGTTGGCAGAGCCCTGTGTGAGAGTGAAAAGTGTTAGCCGCTCAGTCATGTAGCCCGCCAGGCTCCTCTGTCCATGGGATTGTCTAGGCAAGAACACTGGAGTGGGTTGCCATTCCCTTCTCCGGGGGATCTTCCTGACCCAGGGATCAAACCCAGGTCTCCTGCATTGCAGGCAGATTCTTTACCATCTGAGAGACCAGAGACCAAATGACAAAAAGGAGCTGGGAAATCAGTCCAGTCTGCCAGGTTTGTCCCCATCACCGGGAGCAGAGAGAGGAAGGGCAAGGAAGGCACACGCAGGCAGAGGGACAGAGCACACGGCATACTAAACACCGCAACAAAGATCCGAAACGATCAAAGGCTCTCCACGTGGGAAGCGGCACGTCGAGATCACTGCCTGGAATTCTAACACCAGAGAACAAAACAAGGGGGAATCTAGTCTTTGATTGTGCAGCTAATGAAATTATAAATCAAAACCACAGGGAGAGCTTTCCGACTCAGGTTTGTAGCAGCACTTAAGTGTTATTTCAGAAAAGCTTCTCACTAGCATCCTTAGAAACAGCTTTGGGAAGGGAGTAGGCAGCTTTGCAAAAAAAAAAAAAGCTTATTTCCAATCAGATCAAAGAAAAATGTATCTGGTTTGTTGCTGTTGTCATCACCTGACCTCCAGGCTTTTCTATAAAATGTAAGTATCTACTGTCTAGGCTTCAGCTTTAATAAGGGGTTACTGAATTTAAAAATGTGTTTCTATCACTTTGGGTGAAAATCATAGTGTGAACACTAGGTATTATAATTAATGCTCGCAAGGATAGTCATGATCAAAATAAAAGAAAAAGTTTGTTCAAGCACGAGTCTTTGAAGCAAAAAATTTAAATTTAGCAGAGAAAAGTCTATTGTGCAAGCTGAATAAGCACTCATTAACGTAATGAATCCAATGATGTGTTTGAATCATTACAGTAATTTTTCCTTTTTAAAAATTTCAATGGTAATAGAATCCAAAACTAAAGTACAATCAGAAATTGTGTTATGAGCAATTAGTATTTGTGGAAAACAGAAAATACCCAGAATGTCATAATTCTGCTAGCCCAAATACTGTTAGCATGTTGATATTTCAGTCACAAGCCATTTACTGAAAGACCAAATTAGGAACCATTATTGAGAGTTCTGTGCTAGGAAATGGAGAGTCTCAATTTGATTACAAGTCTAAACCACGATGGCAACTCCCACTTCATAGCACAGGGGAGCAATGGGAAGGAGAAGCAGGAAAAGAATGCATTTGCTACCTTTGCCACCATCCTATAGCAACACAGTTCAAAGGATGCTAACTGCTTGGGATCCCATAGACAGTAAATCCATTGTCTGGATTCTTAACAGAGTTTGCTATCCCCAATTAGAACTGTGTTTTTAAATATACTGCCTTTTCCCTGGTGGCTCAGATAGTAAAGAATCTTCCTGCAATGCAAGAGACCCAGGTTCGATCCCTGGGTCAGGAAGATCCTCTGGAGAAGGAAATGGCAACCCACTCCAGTATTCTTGCCTAGGAAATCCCGTGGACAGAGGAGATGGGTGGCTACAGTCCATGGGGTTGCAAAGAGTCAGACACGACTGAGCGACTAACATTTTCACTTGTCTTAATATATAAATAACCTCCAAGAGAAGGAAATCCCCACAGGAGTGAGAACTAAAGTCCCACAGAGAACTTTTGTCCTCCCTCTGGTTTCAGTCTACGGCCTTGTCCTCAAAAATGTTTGAATCTAGTAGAATTAGACTGTCACTTCTGAATACGTAAGACCCAAAAGAGACTCCCAAAACCTAGACTCTGTGTCACCGCATACAAATAACTCTATACTGTTTTACCACTAGGTATTTTATGTGTGCTGTTCTCAACTCCCATGGAAGTCGTAAACGAGGTGACCAAATAGCCCACCTCACTCACCAAGCAGCTAGTACATGCTCAATAAGTACTGTTGATATGATTGACTCTGATTTTAAATTAACACCCAAACTATTGTATAAACATTATGAATTACATTCTGAAATGCACTTCATCAGATATTCACAAGGTTCTCTCCCTTATTTCGTTCAGGCAGATGCTCACACAACAGCCCTTCTAAGAGTCCCTCTTTGACTATAAAACCAGAACTTCCTAACACTTTCCATCTCTGTATCCTTCTCTCTTTCTCTTCTTAGTACACGGTACTTGATGCATTACTGACTATATTCCCCACTAGAATGTAAGCCCCATGGTCTTTCTTGTTCACTGCCTTATCTCAGTGCCTAGAAAAGACCTGGTTCAGAGTAAGACTCAATAAGCAAGTATGGAATAAATCAATATGTGAATGAATTAAAAATTCATGAAACACATGAAAAAGTATATAGAAAAACAAGTAGCTGGCCTAGAGAAGGTTTACACTACCATAAAGGAAACCTCTTCTAAGATTTTTTATTTAGAATTTATACATGAAAGTCAAATAAATTTGACTTCACTGACTGACCACTGCAAAAAGTTCAAATGATGCAAATGTGTCAAGTAAACCACCCACCCACTCTAAAAACAGACATCCTAAAGCATCTGAGGCATAGCTGCAAATTTTCTGTACATACATAAAGCATAATAAATGATTGTTGTTGTTGGTGGTGGTGGTGATGGTTAGTTACTAAGTCACGTCCAACTCTTTGACCCCATGGACTGTAGCCCACCAGGCTCCTCTGTCCCTGGGATTTCTCAAGCAAGAATACTGGAGTGGGTTGCCATTTCCTTCTTCAGGGGATCTTCCCAACCCAGGGATCGAACCCGTGTCTCCGGCTAAGCAGGCAGATTCTTTACTGCTGAGCCACCAGGGAAGCCCAATAAGTAAATACTAATGAGTAAAAGGTTGTTAACATTCCATCCTCTTCAATGCAGAAGGATAGGAAGACAAGACAATTTAGACTGGAGGTGAAGATTGTGAAATTGGGAATGAGGGCCCATTGGGCTGTTTTGGGTTTGTAATGAATTCTTCAAGCTGTCTATTAAGGTGAGGATGTGTAGAGAAGGAGAGGGGAGGAACACACAATAAAGAAGCCAGAAAACAGGTCTGAGTGAACTCAGACCTACTCCCAGAGACTAGAGCATCATCCCACTGCGGCTCTAGGGTGAGTTATGTGGGCTCCCTTTGGCTGCAGGGTTCCCTTGCTCTCCATTCTGGGCTGGAACCTTATGGAGAATCTGCCTCTTCCTCTATGTCCTTGCCTCTACCAATAGCAGGTATCTATTCATCGTCTTGTCCTCACGGTCTTTAGGATTCTGTGTGTGTGTGTTTCCAGATTCTCTCTCTATATATATACACATGGCTGCTCTGAGGTCATGAACCTATCCTTGACCCAGGAGGAATGCCAGGAAAGTGGAAGCATATTAGCATCGCATAACTTGATGACCCGGGGGCTGCGCCATCTCCGCAGAGGTGGGCAGTACCATGAACACGAGCAATTGCGACACTCAAGCGACCTGGATCCCGGCCCAGTCAGTTATTAGCTCTAACCCAAGCAAGTTACTCAATATCTTTAAGCCTCAGTTTTCCTGGCTATAAAATGTGGAGAAAGATAGGCAATAACAGAACTTATCTCATGAAGCTGTTCTGTATATAAAATTTTTTTAAAAGTTGAAAGTGATTAGCCCCATACCTGGCATTGGGTAAGTAACTCCCACATGCTGGCCAAATGTCAACCTATTGGCCAACAAGACCATTTTATCCACCGTGGCTTTCTGTGCACTCATTATGATTTCTAAAATAATGCATCACCATTTTAAAATGTTTGTGTTTGTTATAATTACCAAGTTTCTTGGCACCCTCTTAAATATTGCGCCTGCCTCAGTCAGTTCATTCTGGATCTGGACCAGATCGTGACAGTGATGCTGTGTTTCTGGATCCACTGGTTCAGGCAACAACCTTCCAGAATCCCATCATCTGCATTTTAATGTTCAGATTTCCCTTGCTACTCCCTCCTTTTGTGGACTATCCTGTTTCTCTTTATTGTTTTATCCCTATCTTGGCTATTTTGTGATCAAGTTATTGAGGTCTAAGAATATTTCTGTTTGCCAAATTTGTATCTGGAATAACGTCTGGACTTGGAGTAATGTCATTACATAGGAAGCTAACATATTCATATTTTAGAATTCTGTCCTTAGTTTCATTTTCAAGGAAAATTATTTTAAGCTTAAATAGAATGCAGAACTGCTGTTTTGTACATCAAGTGTCTGATAGGAAATGGAAGAGTATGAAACAGAATTGTCTTTAACCAAAAAAGTCTTAACCAAAAAAGTCTTAAATATCAGTAAGTTAGAAGAAAATAAGTTTAAATCAAAGAATGTTTTAAGTAACTCTTCACTGAAGCCTAACATGTTGCTAAGAAAACTTGAACCCTAATAATGAATTTGCTAAACAGAATGTGTTTGCAAGACAATCCAGGATTGATCTCAGCTAAAATATCTATAGAAGGATTTAGAACTCCTCAAGAAAGAAGTAGCATAATATCTCCTAGAAGAGCGGTCAAAAACCTCAAATGCCTCTCGAGTCCAGGAAAGCTGTGAAAGGCATCAGTTGGAGGGTATTAGGAAGACGGAGGTGGCGTGGGGTGAGGCACACGGTGAAACTGAAGGTGCCTTGCCTTGTTCAAAGGGGGCAGCAGACCCTTAGCTATGGTAGATTATTGTCATTTGGGTCTCAGCATTGCTAGATATTTCCATTTTTCAGAACAAGCACAAATCCACATATTGGTATGAAAATACTCACATTTGACAATACTGGCACAGTATTTGATAAAAATCACTCAAATGGGCAAAACAAAACATGACTGAGTTGTGAATTCCCAATCTCTGCAGAGAGAATCATCTTGGTTATAAGAAGAGGGAGATGATTTATTTAGAAGACCGAAGGAGAGTCACAGAGGCAGAAAACAGGGAATAGATGGCGGGGAGGGATAAACTGGGAGACTAACAGTGACACATACAAACAACTACATATAAAATAAATAATGAGTAAGGACCTACTATAGCACAGGAAACTCTCCTCAATACTCTAATGGCCTACATGAGAAAAGAATCTAAAACAGAGTGGGTACCCATGAATATGTAAGTTAATTGATTCACTGTGCTATACACCTGAAACTAATACAACATTGTCAATCAACCATACTCCAATTAAAAACAAAGAAAAGGGAGAAAAAAGAATTCTTATTCTTTTTGAGAATTTTCATTCTTTCCTTCTGAAATCCTACCTAGAGCTTTTCTGAAGCATGGAAGATTTTATTTTATGCAAATTAAAACACCTTCTTCATTTCAGTGAGGCCAAATGAAAAGGCCACTTGGAGAGGAACCTGTGGACACAGAAATCAAAGTTTTGACTTCAGAACAACCTGATACAAGGGTATTTGACCAACTTTTCTGAGTTGAAGTGTCACGAATTTTTCAGAGCTAATATTTCCTTCAGTGAAAAGAAGCAGCTGCATTGCATTTGGGTTGCTTTACAGATCCTCATGTCCTGTTCCAGAAAAACCTCCCCTAGTCTCATCTCTTTTTTTTTTTTTAATTTTTATTTTTTGTTAAACCAAAAACATTTTGTATTGGGGTACAGCCAATTAACAATGTTGTGATAGTTTCAGGTGAACATGGAAGGGACTCAGTCATACATATACAGGTATCCACTCTCCCCCAAAACCCCCTTCCCATCCAGGCTGGCACAAATGGAATCTAAAAAGAAATGATACAAATGAACTTATTTACAAAACAGAGACTCACAGACTTAGAAAAGGAACTCATGGTTGCCAGGGGGAAGGGATAATTAGGGACTTTGGGAAGGTCATATACACACTGCTACATTTAAAATGGATAACCAACAAAGACCTATTGTATAACACATGGAACTCTCTCTCTTATTAGATTTAAGCTCATTGGTTCTCCTTGTAGAATGACTGCCATTCCAACACACTGGGTGCATCTCACAGGCCAGAAAAGCCCATTAGAGGGCCAGCTTGAAGAGACCTACCAGAACTCAGAGAAACACGGGGCAGTTGGACCATGACCATATTTAATATTTAACAAGGAGAGCTACGCTTGGAGGCATTATTATCTTTCCTTTGCTCCAGAAATACACGGCTGATGGGCTTTGAGCAATCCTGCTCAGGCCTCACCTCCCAAAGGATTTATAAGAATACATCTGCTCTTTGATGAAAGGGACTCTTAAAACCACAGGCCTACACCCTCCTCGAAGCTGACTCTTTTGAGTTTGGGATACTAGGCCGTAACCAAAGCAGGTCTGAGCATGCATTCTGTCTCAGGAATGTCTCAGGATACTGGAGAGTTAGAGGAAAGAAGATAAGACTGAAGCGGACCCTTGACCTGGGCTGTAGGGGCATGAGACACGAGGACCACAGGTTTGATAAGACAGGCTACTCTCCACCACGGGGAGCGGAAAGAAAAGGATTAAGTGAAGAGTGAAATGACTCCAGTACCCACTTCACAAACACCATCACCTTAAAAATCCATGCTATTCTCCCAAAGCCTCAGCCCAAAGCTCGTATTTGCCAAATACTATTCAATATAATACAAGTTCAAGAGGAGAAAAGGCATTTGACAGCCAGTCCCCGGAAGCGCATGGCAACAGAATTTGACCTACATTGCTGAAATGCCCAGTGCGTCCTTCTGGGTCTCTTATGACTAAAATTCAGAAACAAGATGACTGTAAAACTTAGTGTCAGTGCATCTGATACATACATAGCCTTTGGTCCTTTGAACAGTATTTGCCTCAAAAACTTCCCTCTTTCCAGGAAAATAAAATAGAATTTTTAAACAACTGAAATATAAAAAATGCTAATATGGCATGGTTTGTTTTTCTGGGGAAAAAAAATAGCAGGCTCACCTAAAAGCTCTATCGTTGTGAGTCTGGTGGGGATGACCTCCATCTCTTTTAAATTCATCTTGCTGGTTTTGTCATTTTTTTTATTCTGGCTGCATCTTTCAGAAAGCCACCGGGCATCTCGCATGACCACAGCAAGTTAACATGGATGAAGGATAATATGGACTCCACTTCAGGGAGCCTGCTTTCCCTTCCATCTCCTGTCAGGACCTTCAAGGGGAATTGTCACTACCAGAAAGCAGTGACTTTTAATTTCCCTTAAGCTAGATTCAGCGTTCAGATGCTCACAGCGATGTAAAAGGCCTAAATGACTCTTTCCGACGCCAGTAAGAATTGCATGGGCAGACAGAATTTAACTCTTGGGTGCTATAAACTCAGCTTATGGCCTCTTCTTCCTAACTTGCTCAAATCTAGCTGCTACAACTAAAAACTTCCCTGTACTATTTCCGCGTAAGGTTTCTCTCTTTCCTTACATTACTCCAGGTGGGGCACAGATCATTCCTGGGGATGGCAGAGCCTCAGTACAGGAAAGACCCAGCCAAGAAGAGGAAACATGCCTGGGAAAATAAACAAGCTGGAGCAGACACTGGAGGACAATTGCACAAAGGTTGACAGTCATTTGTGAGAAGAAAATTATAAAGAAAAATTGATGCAGCAATTGTATTCCTTGGTATTTATCCAAAGGAGACGAAAGCTTCTGTCCACCCAAAAATGTGCACATGGATGTTTACAGCAGCTTTATTCCCAATTGCCAAAACTTGGAAGCAATCAAGCTTTATCCATTCAGTAGGTGAATGGATAAACAAACTGCGGTTCATCCAGACAATGAAATATTGTTCAGTGCGAAAAGGAAATGAGCTATCACACCATGAAAAGACAGAAGAACATTAAATTACTAAGTGAAAGAAGCCAGTGTGAAAAGGTTCTATTATTCCAACTATATTTTATTCTGGAAAAGGTAAAACAACGGAGATGAAAAAGACCAGTGGCTGCCAGAGGTTGGGGATGGAGACATGAACAGGTAAAGCATAGGGGGCTTTGGGGGCAGTGAAACTATTCTATGTGAAACTACAATGGTGCATACGTGTCAGTTATTTGTCCAAACCCAGAGAATGAACATCACCAATGTATGTATATGAAAGGTGCTCAGTCATGTCCGACTCTTTGCAACCCCATGAACTGTAGCCCGCCAGGCTCCTCTGTCCGTGAAATTCTCCAGGCAAGAATACTGGGGAGGGTAGCCATTCCCTTCTCCAGGAGATCTTCCCAACCCAGGGGTCAAACCCAGGTCTCCTGCATTGCAGGCAGATTCTCTACCATCTGAGTCATCAAGGATGCCCCCATGGATTGCTCAGGTATAAATGGGGCCGGGGGTGTTTTTCAACATGCATAGCAACATTTAGGAAGCTCTCAGATACTTGGTGCCAGAGAGAGGGGGATAGAAAAAAAGGCACAAATATTAAGAAAATCCGTTTGTGCTTGGAGGAAAGCTTACGGTTCTATGGAAAAGGAAATTACACTCATTAAGAAGGAGGCTGAGGACTTCCTTGGGTGGTCCAGTGGCTAAGTGCTCCCAATGGTGTGTGCTGCCAATGTAGGGTGCCTGGGTTCAATCCCTGGTCAGAGAACTAAATTCCACATGCCAGAACTAAAGATCAAAGATCCCCAGTGCTGCAACTAAGACCTGGTACAGCCAAATTAACTAATTAATTAATTTTAAAAAGAAGGGGGTTGGTAGGGGATGGTGTGGAAGGAAGAGATAGTCATGAGCTGAAGAGACAAGCCCCACCCGGCCTCCGTGCTCCCAAATGGAATACTGACTCCCTACCAACTATAAACATCTGTGACCTAGGTCATCTAACCACTTAATGTTTCCTTCTGAATCAATCTTATATGCAAACAATGTAATTCTAAGAACAAGGATAAGATCTTTCTACCAACTAAAAATTGTCCCCTGTTTGCTAGTGCCAGAAATTCCACCCCTTCGACTTGATTTCATTAGCTCTGTCATCTATTAAAATGCAAATACCCTTAGGAGAGATTACACTTTAAGCCATATAATTCAAATGTAACTTACTGTGAATTTATTTTTAAGATCTGAAAAGATGGCTTTGATAAAAGCAAGGATATAGTAAACTCGAGATCACTGAATGTCATAGAAATGTTTGGCCAGGAGACTTAGAATATTTAAAACACACTGTTAACAGTAGGCTCTGGCAATCCAATTTTCTTTTTGATTAAAATCGAAGGAAAACAGTGCTACCACTGAATGTTCGCAAAGCAACCAGAACACTTACATATTATTTTTACCATTAATATTGTTATTAATCTTGAAAATATACTGGGGGAGCAGAAAGTCTTGTGGGAAGGAGACAAAAGAGTCTTCTATTTATTCCAGCATAGCTCACTAAGGTTCTACATTGGGGTGACAGGATATTCATCTCCCTGTCTACTCCCTCTATATATTTATTTTCCTCTAAAATAAATTCCCTTGAGCTGAGGGGGTCAACAAGAGGTTTGGATATTCCCATGTCCTACAAAATATATCTCAATATAAACTAAACTCCTTAGTTTTCACCAGAATTTCTAGAAAGAGCAACAAGAGGTAGTATGACCTTGAATATAAGGCTTCAACCTTGGGGTTCTCTCATGAGCATCCTGAATGAAACAACTACCATGCCAGTCTCCAAGGCCAGCTTTTCCTTCAAGTTCTGGCCAAAGAACACAGATAAAGCTCTGCCCTTAGTTCTCTTAGGGATACCAAGATACTTGGCACTTTGAAGCAAAAAGAAAATAAAACATAGAGGGGAAATAAAGGATAAAAGCAGCCTGATTTGTACAGGAGAGGATCCTGATCCCACCAGTCAGGTACTTCCAGGGCTCTAAAGCCCTGCCTTTTGACACTGTCCATGGGGTTCTCCAGGCAAGAATACTGCAGTGGGTTGCCAGATCAAACCAGTCCATCCTAAAGGAAATCAACCCTGAATATTCACTGGAAGGACTGATGTCGCAGCTGTAGCTCCAATACTTAGGCCACCTAACTCGAAGAGCTGATTCATTGCCCAAAAAAACCCTGATGCTGGGTAAGATTGAAGGCAGGAGGAGAAGGAGAAGACAGGATGAGATGGTTGGATAGCAACACGGGCTCAATGGACATGAGTTTGAGCAAGCCCCAGGAGACCGTGTGCTGTAGTCCATGGGGTCTCAAAGAGTCAGACAAGACTGAGCAACTAAACAACACAACAAGGCCCTGCCAGTCCCAGGCTCTCTTTTCCACTCTACAGAACACTCGAGAGCAAAAAGGCCCTTAGAGTATCACGGTATGCACCTCGGAGCCCTAAACTCTCACACCCCTGCACACAATATCTTATGACCCACCACCAGGAATCCCAGAACTCCCCCAGCTGCTGCCTCCCAGCACCACCCACTCATTCCCTGAGTCTGGTCTGAGACTTGCCTCTCCCCTGGTTAATGAGTGACCCCATCCTTCAGGACAGGCTTTCCCCTCAGACGTCTACCCCCATACAATCTCCCTTAGATACCAGTTAACTCCAAAGTAGGTCCACTAGAGATTTTCCCCACATGATGGCATTAAGTACTTAGTCAC
The DNA here is from genome assembly GCF_033118175.1 of Dama dama. Classification (NCBI taxonomy): domain Eukaryota; kingdom Metazoa; phylum Chordata; class Mammalia; order Artiodactyla; family Cervidae; genus Dama; species Dama dama. The sequence goes on along the minus strand of NC_083686.1, from coordinate 19,996,073 downwards.
TCAGTCGTGTCTGACTCTTTTCAACCCCATGGACTGCATCCTGCCAGGCTCCTCTGTCCATGGGATTCTCCAGGCAAGAATACTGGAGTGGGTAGACATTCCCTTCTCCAGGGGATCTTTCCAACCCAGGGATTGAACCTGGGTCTCGCACATTGCAGGCAGATTCTTTACCATCTGGGCCATCAGGGAAGCCCAGTGGCTTTAAATCTATGTTAAAAAAAAAAATACATACACACATGCACACCCGGAGGAGTGAGGGAAAATGAGCTGTTGAGTTTTTGCACCACAACCCCCAATGGACTGGAAGAAACAATCTTCAGGTCAAGGTCCATCCATCTGTTTCTACCACCCCCATGCCTAGAACAGTGTCTGCTGCAATTAAGCACCCAATAAATAATTGTTGCTTTAAAGAATGAATGAATGTATTCAGTGATTTCCCCCATTACTTAAAATTCAAAGTGAAAGACCAACTTGGCACTCTGACGCAGCCCCTGATAAACTCTGATTTTAAGGACATCATCAATAAAGCCTCCATTGATCAAGCTCCAGGTTGATCTGCTGCTCACTTGTCAATGTAAACACCCAACTATGCTAAGCCAGAGAGATAAACAACCCATTTGAAATGGGATCAACCAAGGCAAAGGCAATACTTTCCAAAACTACATACAAATTCACTGAGGTCAAATGAATAGTCCTCTAGACTCGAAGCAAGAAAAATGCCACACATAGTAAGAGCTAGTATTGTTAGGAATCGACTATGTGCCAGGAAATAGGACAGGACATCATTTCCATCATTTATTTAACTTTACGTGTTAGAAATTGTCCTCCTCACTCTACAGATTTTAAAAGTAAGCTTTAGAGAAGTGTTTTGACCATGTTTAGAATAAGTGTTGACTCACTTATTCAAGAGATTAAAAAGCATGCACTTTGGAGCCAGGCTGTCTAGGTTTAAATTCCTAGATGGGTGTCTCAGTCCATTCAAGCTGCTATAACAAAATGCCATAGACTGGGTGGCTTCTAAACAGCAGAATTTTTTTTCTCACAGTTCTGGAGGCTGGAAGCCTGAGATCAGGATACCAGCGTGCTCAGGTGAGGATTGCAGACTTCCCACTGTGTCTTTACATGGTGAAAGGGTCTCTTTTAAAAAAGCATTACTTCCACTCATCAGAGCCCTACCCTCGTGACTTGAGCATCTCCCACAGGCCCCACCTCCTAATAACAACCCCTTTGGAAGCTAGGATTTGAATTTGGAGTGAGGATGCAAAGGTTCAGACTATAGCACTGGGTAAACACAGCGTACTGAGCGACTTCACTCTCACTTTTCACTTTCCTGCGTTGGAGAAGGAAATGGCAACCCACTCCAGTGTTCTTGCCTGGAGAATCCCAGGGACGGGGGAGCCTGGTGGGCTGCCGTCTATGGGGCCGCACAGAGTCGTACACGACTGAAGTGACTTAGCAGCAGCAGCAGCAAACACACTTGTGTCTTAGTTTCCTCATCTACAAAACGGAGCTGGTAAGTGTACCAGTCTCTCATGGCCAAACGCATCTTTCTGTAACCAGTTTATGATGCCAAGCTGGGACTCTGCAGAACAAATCCCTGCTTACTCAGCTGGTTTCTTTTTAGCAGTCTTCCCTTGTGGCTCAGTTGGTAAAGAATTTGCCTGCAATGCGGGAGACCTGGGTTCAATCCCTGGGTTGGGAAAATCCCCCGGAGAAGGAAAAGGCTACAAACTCCAGTATTCTGGCCTGGAGAGTTCCATGGACTGTGTAGTCCACGGGTCGCAAAGCGTCGGACACTACTGAGCAACTTTCACTTTCACTTCTTTTTAGCTATATCGGTAGGGGGCGCTAGCGAGGGGTACAGAGATGCAGGAGCAAGAAGGAACTCACTCACTCAGCGGTCCCACCCTTTTCTCCTTCCTGCGGAGCCACTGAATCTGGTTTGTAGGGTTTTTGTAGAATCAGCCTCAGGGCCTGCTGCCAGCACCCTCTCCTCCAGAGGCCTGCATTTCAGCTCTGTAGGGACTTCCTCTAAGGACGTGAGAAGTCTAAGTAATCCCCACTCTCTCCTTTGTGCCCTCAGCCCTGGGGGTGGTAGCTGCTTCCTAGAACTGCTACTCCCCACCCAATATCTTCGAGCAGGGGTCCCCAAGCCCTGGACCAGGGACTGATACTGTGGTCTGTTAGGAACCAGGCTGCATAGCAGGAGGTGGGCAAGTGAGTGAAGCTCATCTGTATTTACACCTGCTCTCCATCACTCATATTACCACCTGAGCAGTGATGGCATTAGATTCTCATTGGAGCATGAGCCCTACTGTGAAGTGTGCATGAGCGGGATCTGGTCACCTCGGGTGTCACTGTCTCCCATCACCCCCAGATGGGACCATCGAGTTGCAGGAAAACAAGCTCAGGGCTCCCACTGATTGTGCATTATGGCGAGTTGTACAATTATTTCCTTATATATCACAATGTAATAATAATATGTACATAACATACACCATGAACGTAATACCCTTGAGTCATCCCAAAACCATCCCCCTCGCCTCAACCCACAGAAAAACTGTCTTCCATGAAACCAGTCCCTAGTGTCAAAAAGGTTGGGGGACCACTGCCTTAGACTTCTCTTTTCATTCTTTCCATTACCTAGTTGACAACTTTATAACCGATTAACAGTTCTTCACATCAAATTCTCTCTGTTCAAATTACTGGTGTGATTTACTCTCCTGACCAACCCTGAGGGATACAAGAACACCTACCTAGCGTATTAAATGAATTGGTCCTTGTAAAGTGCTCACAACTATCTGGAGCATAGGACTGGCCATATCGAGGTCAGCTATCACTTTCTGGAAAGTGTTGAACCTGGGTTAGAGCCCAGGTCTGCCCATCTTCTTTCCAGTCAACATGATGTTTCTCTACTAAATAAAGCTACAATCTGCTCAGGCACTGGCTTAGTGCTTTCCTAGAAGTCACCTCTTTTAATATGCTTAAACACCTGTCAGGTGTTTCCTTCCTCCAACAACTGACATCAAGAAAGGTCCTCTGAGCTAAGATATCCATTATCCTGAGAGGTCTGGCAAGTTATCCAAACAGTGCAAATGTCTACACTAGAAGAATAAATTTTTAGCACAAACTTCTCCAAATCCTAATACACCTATTTACACCACTGCCCTATGTGTCACCAGCAGTGAGCATAATTTAAACACAATGTGTGTGCATTGAAGAATTAAAATTTTGGAATTTCAAATTTTCCATTGTTTTGTACATTGAAAATATCAATGATATATGGTCTAATTTAAAAAATCATGGTGTACCTATTTTCACATATATTATCTCATTTTATTGTTAAAATATACTACATTACGAGATACAATCATCTTCATACAAATATGTCCAAGGTCACACAAGTATTAAAGTGACAGACTCAGGAATTGAACCCAATTCCTTCTGACTCTGAGCTCATGATTCAGCCAATTCAACACAGGCCATAGGTGAGGGTCATTCTCCACAGCAGATGCTGAGAGAACGAACTTTAGTAGAAATATGGACCGAGACAGGGACAAATTCCTTCACTGTGAAGGGCTAAGAAAATATAAGAACTGAACCTGGGAATGTACTTCTGACCTTGCTTTCAGACTTGTTTGTAAGCCCTGGAAAATCCTGAGGTTCTGTCACTGGGTATCTAGATTACTTCTCATTCCATTTCAAGGATCTCTCTCCAATTTCAGTTTTGCTATTATGGAGGCAAAGTAAATGAAAATCAAAAACACTTTGTTTCTGGGTATACCCCTGCCTTCCAAAAACAAGTCACTCTTAAAAATATATAAGCACTCACCAAAATAATTATTTTTGAAAGGAACAACACAGAGGGAGACAAAACGTACCTTTTGCTTGGTGCTTGCTTTCAGGCCAACTCGGGAGTGACTTGTGGACTAAAAGAAAAAAGAGAAAGAAATTTATAAAGAACACAATATAATGGTAGAGCTGATTCTGAAGTCACTTCTTCTGGAAGGTATACATTTTCCATTAAAATGCTTTCCCCTGACCTTCCTTCACAGCCTCTAGAAATCTAAGAATAGAAGCCAAGCACAGACTCCAGCGTTGAGTTTTGCATATTCAATGGAAGACTGTTTAAGTCCTGGAGCTGAGATGGCAAAGATGCACTCACACTCTGTCAATGCCTGCCTCATATGTACCGACTCAGCATCTCTCCTAGAGAACGCGGGCAGAAACAGAAAACTGCAACATACGAGGAAATACTTCCACTGTAATAAGGTAAAGCAAAAGGAGGGGAAATGAATAAAATAAGAGGAAAGGAAAAATGAAGGAGAGGGGAGGAGCCAAGATGGCGGAGGAGTAGGACGGGGAGACCACTTTCTCTCCTACAAATTCATCAAAAGAATAACTGAACGCAGAGCAAACTTCGCAAAACAACTTCTGATCACTAGCTGAGTTCATCAGGGGCCCAGAAAAGCAGCCCATTGTCTTCGAAAGGAGGTAGGACAAAATATAAAAGATAAAAAGGGAGACAAAAGAGCTAAGGACGGAGATCCCTCCCGGGAAGTCTTAGGCGGCACTGCTTGGGGTAGGGTCCGGGCCTGAGTGCCCTGAGGACAATCGGAGGGAGCTTCTTTGAGTTGCCAACTTGAACTGTGGGAGACCAAAAGAGAGAAAGTAAATTAACCGGCCCGAACACACTGCCGGCCGTTCGCAGAACAAAGAGACCGAGAAAGTCCAGAGAGGAGCTCGCAGGCTGCGGACCGGCCCAGCCCCGCCTGAGGCAGGAGGCAGGGGGGAGGGGAAGGTCGCGGCGAGACACAGGGCGCAGGCACCCGACCGGCGCGGGCGGGGACTGGGGCTGGGGACCCGGAGGACAGAAGGCGCGCGCACCCGACTGGCGCCAGCGGAAACTGAGACTGGGTCCGCGGAAGGGAGGGGGCGCGCCACACCTGGGGAGAGTGCGCCCACCGAGCCCCTGGCTGCCTGGACCGCTCTGACGGGGAAGGCACAGAGAGCAGGCGCAGCTTTTCGTTCCGCGCTTTTGTGGAACACCCGAGGGCTGGAACCTCGCGCAGCGCGGGGCGCGCTCCATATAGAACAGCCGGGAGCCTGAGCAGTGCAGACGGAGAAAGCAGAGCCAGCCCCTCCCGGCAGCGCCAGCCCCTCCCCGCAGAGCGACGGAACTAGCTACCTGAATAAGAGTCCACTTCCGCCCGCCTGAGTCAGGGCGGAAATGAGGCTCTGAAGAGACCGGCAAACAGAAGCCAAATAAACAAAGGGAACCGCTTCAGAAGGGACCTGTGCAACAGATTAAAATCCCTCTAGAAAACACCGACTACACCGGAAGGGGCCTGTAGATACCGAGAAGCGTAAGCTGGAACGAGGAGCTATCTGAAACTGAGCCAAACCCACATACTGACCGCAACAGCTCCAGAGAAACTCCTAGATATAATTTTACTTTTTTCTCTTTTTTTTTTCTTTTTTATTTTTTCTCTTTTATTTTCCTTTAAAATCCCCTATTACTCCCCCATTACTCCTTAACTTTCATTTCCATAGATTTTTACGATTTTTTTAATTAGGGGGAAAAAAAATTTTTTTTTTTCTTTCTTTTTTTTTTTCTTTTTCCTTCTTTTTTTTCTTTCCTTTTTCTCTTCTATTTTCTATTTTTCTTTTTCTCTTATTTCTTTTAAAGTCCTCTAATACTCCTCTACTACTCCTTAATTTTCATTTTCAATACATTATAACCTTACAAAAAAAAAAAAGAGAAGCCTATTTTTAAACCGAAGATTATTCTCTCCCAATCTTGACTCTCTGTTTTCTACCTCAGAACACCTCTATTTCCTCCTTTCCCCTTCTCTTCCCAATCCAATTCTGTGAATCTTTGTAGGGGACTGGGCTATGGAGAACACTCTGGGAACAGACAGCTGCATAGACCTGTCTCTCTCCTCTTGAGTCCCCTTTTTTCTCCTCCTGCTCATCTCTATCTCCCTCCTCCCTCTCCTCTTCTTCATGTAACTCTGTGAACCTCTCTGGGTGTCCCTAACGGGGGAGAATCTTTTAGCCATTAACCTAGAAGTTTTCTTATCAGGGCTGTATAGTTGGAGAAGTCCTGAGACTACAGGAAGAATAAAACTGAAATCCAGAGGCAGGAGACTTAAGCCCAAAACCTGAGAACACTAGAAAACTCCTGACTACATGGAACTTTAAGTAATAAGTGACCGTCCAAAAGCCTTCATTCCTACACTGAAACCAACCACCACCCAAGAGCCAATAAGTTTCAGAGCAAGACATACCACGCAAATTCTCCAGCAACGCAGGAACATAGCCCTGAACATCAACATACAGGCTGCCCACGGTCACACCTAACACATAGACCCATCTCAAAACTCATTACTGGGCACTCCATTGCTCTCCAAAGAGAAGAAATCAAGTTCCACGCACCAGAACACTGACGCACGCTTCCCTAACCAGGAAACCTTGACAAGCCAATCGTCTAACCCCACCCACTGGGTTAATCCTCTACAATAAAAAGGAACCACAGACCTCCAGAATACAGAAAGCCCACTCCAGACACAGCAATCTAAACAAGATGAAAAGGCAAAGAAATACCCAACAGGTAAAGGAACATGAAAAATGCCCACCAAGTCAAACAAAAGAGGAGGAGATAGGGAATCTACCTGAAAAAGAATTTAGAATAATGATAATAAAAATGATCCAAAATCTTGAAAACAAAATGGAGTTACAGATAAATAGCCTGGAAACAAAGATTGAAAAGATTCAAGAACTGTTTAATAAAGACCTAGAAGAAATAAAAAAGAGTCAATTACAAATGAATAATGCAATGAATGAGATCAAAAACACTTTGGAGGGAACCAAGAGTAGAATAACGGAGGCAGAAGATAGGATAAGTGAGGTAGAAGATAAAATGGTGGAAATAAATGAAGCAGAGAGGAAAAAAAAAAAAAGGATCAAAAGAAACGAGGACAACCTCAGGGACCTCTAGGACACTGTGAAATGCCCCAACATTCGAATCATAGGAGTTCCAGAAGAAGAGGACAAAAAGAAAGGCCATGAGAAAATACTCGAGGAGATAATAGCTGAAAACTTTCCTAAAATGGGGAAGGAAATAGCCACCCAAGTCCAAGAAACCCAGAGAGTCCCAAACAGGATAAACCCAAGGAGAAACACCCCAAGACACATATTAATCAAATGAACAAAGATCAAACACAAAGAACAAATATTAAAAGCAGCAAGGGAGAAACAACAAATAACACACAAAGGGATTCCCATAAGGATAACAGCTGATCTATCAATAGAAACCCTCCAGGCCAGAAGGGAATGGCAGGACGTACTGAAAGTAATGAAAGAGAATAACCTACAACCGAGATTACTGTATCCAGCAAGGATCTCATTCAGATATGAAGGAGAATTCAAAAGCTTTACAGATAAGCAAAAGCTGAGAGAATTCAGCACCACCAAACCAGCTCTTCAACAAATGCTAAAGGATCTTCTCTAGACAGGAAATGCAGAAAGGTTGTATAAACGTGAACCCAAAACAACAAAGTAAATGGCAACGGGACCACACCTATCAATAATTACCCTAAATGTAAATGGGTTGAATGCCCCAACCAAAAGACAAAGATTGGCTGAATGGATACAAAAACAAGACCCCTATATATGCTGTCTACAAGAGACCCACCTCAAAACAAGAGACACATACAGACTAAAAGTGAAGGGCTGGAAAAAAATATTTCATGCAAACGGAGACCAAAAGAAAGCAGGAGTCGCAATACTCATATCAGATAAAATAGACTTTCAAATAAAGGATGTGAAAAGAGACAAAGAAGGACACTACATAATGATCAAAGGATCAATCCAAGAAGAAGATATAACAATTATAAATATATATGCACCCAACATAGGAGCACCGCAATATGTGCGGCAAACACTGACGAGTATGAAAGAGGAAATTAATAGTAACACAATAATAGTGGGAGACTTTAATACCCCACTCACAACTATGGATAGATCAACTAAACAGAAAATTAACAAGGAAACACAAACCTTAAATGACACAATGGACCAGCTAGACCTAATTGATATCTATAGGACATTTCACCCCAAAACAATCAACTTCACCTTTTTCTCAAGTGCACACGGAACATTCTCCAGAATAGATCACATCCTGGGCCATAAATCTGGTCTTGGAAAATTCAAAAAAATTGAAATCTTTCCAGTCATCTTTTCTGACCACAGTGCAGTAAGATTAGATCTCAATTACAGGAAAAAACTTGTTAAAACTTCAAACATATGGAGGCTAAATAACACGCTTCTGAATAACCAACAAATCATAGAAGAAATCAAAAAAGAAATCAAAATATGTATAGAAATGAATGAAAATGAAAACACAACAACCCAAAACCTATGGGACACTGTAAAAGCAGTGCTAAGGGGAAGGTTCATAGCATTACAGGCTTACATCAAGAAACAAGAAAAAAACCAAATAAATAACCTAACTCTACACCTAAAGCAATTAGAGAAGGAAGAAATGAAGAACCCCAGGGTTAGCAGAAGGAAAGAAATCTTAAAAATCAGGGCAAAAATAAATGCAAAAGAAACTAAAGAGACCATAGCAAAAATCAACAAAGCTAAAAGCTGGTTTTTTGAAAAAATAAACAAAATTGACAAACCATTAGCAAGACTCATTAAGAAACAAAGAGAGAAGAACCAAATTAACAAAATTAGAAATGAAAATGGAGAGATCACAACAGACAACACTGAAATACAAAGGATCATAAGAGACTACTACCAGCAGCTCTATGCCAATAAAATGGACAACTTGGATGAAATGGACAAATTCTTAGAAAAGTATAACTCTCCAAAACTGAACCAGGAAGAAATAGAAGATCTTAACAGACCCATCACAAGCAAGGAAATCGAAACTGTAATCAAAAATCTTCCAGCAAACAAAAGCCCAGGACCAGATGGCTTCACAGCTGAATTCTACCAAAAATTTAGAGAAGAGCTAACACCTATCTTACTCAAACTCTTCCAGAAAATTGCAGAGGAAGGTAAGCTTCCAAACTCATTCTATGAGGCCACCATCACCCTAATTCCAAAACCAAAGATGCCACAAAAAAAGAAAACTACAGGCCAATATCACTGATGAACATAGATGCAAAAATCCTTAACAAAATTCTAGCAAATAGAATCCAACAACATATTAAAAAAATCATACACCATGACCAAGTGGGCTTTATCCCAGGAATGCAAGGATTCTTTAATATTCACAAATCAATCAATGTAATACACCACATTAACAAATTGAAAGATAAAAACCATATGATTATCTCAATAGATGCAGAGAAAGCCTTTGACAAAATTCAACACTCATTTATGATTAAAACTCTCCAAAAAGCAGGAATAGAAGGAACATATGTCAACATAATAAAAGCTATATATGACAAACCCACAGCAAGCATCACCCTCAATGGTGAAAAATTGAAAGCATTTCCCCTGAAATCAGGAACAAGACAAGGGTGCCCACTCTCACCACTACTATTCAACATAGTGTTGGAAGTGCTGGCCACAGCAATCAGAGCAGAAAAAGAAGTAAAACGAATCCAGATAGGAAAAGAAGAAGTAAAACTCTCACTGTTTGCAGATGACATGATCCTCTACATAGAAAACCCTAAAGACTCTACCAGAAAATTACTAGAGCTAATCAATGAATATAGTAAAGTTGCAGGATATAAAATTAACACACAGAAATCCCTTGCATTCCTATATACTAACAATGAAAAAACAGAAAGAGAAATTAAGGAAACAATACCATTCACCATTGCAACAAATAGAATAAAATACTTAGGAGTATATCTACCTAAAGAAACAAAAGACCTATACATAGAAAACTATAAAACACTGATGAAAGAAATCAAAGAGGACACAAACAGATGGAGAAACATACCGTGTTCATGGATTGGAAGAATCAATATTGTCAAAATGGCTATTCTACCCAAAGCAGTCTATAGATTCAATGCAATCCCTATCAAGCTACCAATGGTATTTTTCACAGAACTAGACCAAAGAATTTCACAATTTGTATGGAAATACAAAAAACCTCGAATAGCCAAAGTAATCTTGAGAAAGAAGAATGGAACTGGAGGAATCCACCTGCCTGACTTCAGACTCTACTACAAAGCCACAGTCATCAAGACAGTATGGTACTGGCACAAAGACAGAAATATAGATCAATGGAACAGAATAGAAAGCCCAGAGATAAATCCACGAACCTATGGACACCTTATCTTTGACACAGGAGGCAAGGATATACAATGGAAAAAAGACAACCTCTTTAACAAGTGGTGCTGGGAAAACTGGTCAACCACTTGTAAAAGAATGAAACTAGAACACTTTCTAACACCATACACAAAAATAAACTCAAAATGGATTAAAGATCTAAATGTAAGACCAGAAACTATAAAACTCCTAGAGGAGAACATAGGCAAAACACTCTCCGACATAAATCACAGCAAGATCCTCTATGACCCACCTCCCAGAATATTGGAAATAAAAGGAAAACTAAACAAATGGGACCTAATGAAACTTAAAAGCTTTTGCACTACAAAGGAAACTATAAGTAAGGTGAAAAGACAGCCCTCAGATTGGGAGAAAATAATAGCAAATGAAGAAACAGACAAAGGATTAATCTCAAAAATATACAAGCAACTCCTGAAGCTCAATTCCAGAAAAATAAATGACCCAATCAAAAAATGGGCCAAAGAACTAAACAGACATTTCTCCAAAGAAGACATACAGATGGCTAACAAACACATGAAAAGATGCTCAACATCACTCATTATTAGAGAAATGCAAATCAAAACCACAATGAGGTACCATTACATGCCAGTCAGGATGGCTGCTATCCAAAAGTCTACAAGCAATAAATGCTGGAGAGGGTGTGGAGAAAAGGGAACCCTCTTACACTGTTGGTGGGAATGCAAACTAGTATAGCCACTATGGAAAACAGTGTGGAGATTTCTTAAAAAACTGGAAATAGAACTGCCATATGACCCAGCAATCCCACTTCTGGGCATACACACTGAGGAAACCAGATCTGAAAGAGACACGTGCACCCCAATGTTCATCGCAGCACTGTTTATAATAGCCAGGACATGGAAGCAACCTAGATGCCCATCAGCAGATGAATGGATAAGGAAGCTGTGGTACATATACACCATGAAATATTACTCAGCCATTAAAAAGAATTCATTTGAATCAGTTCTAATGAGATGGATGAAACTGGAGCCCATTATACAGAGTGAAGTAAGCCAGAAAGATAAAGCACATTACAGCATACTAACACATATATATGGAATTTAGAAAGATGGTAATGATAACCCTATATGCAAAACAGAAAAAGAGACACAGAAATACAGAACAGACTTTTGAACTCTGTGGGAGAATGTGAGGGTGGGATATTTCAAAAGAACAGCATGTGTACTATCTATGGTGAAACAGATCACCAGCCCAGGTGGGATGCATGAGACAAGTGCTCCGGCCTGGTGCACTGGGAAGACCCAGAGGAATTGGGTGGAGAGGGAGGTGGGAGTGGGGATCGGGATGGGGAATACGTGTAAATCCATGGCTGATTCATATCAATGTATGACAAAACCCACTGAAATGTTGTGAAGTGATTGGCCTCCAACTAATAAAAAAAAAAAAAGGAAAGAAAAAAAAAAATGAAGGAGAAAAGAGAAAAAAAGGCTCTATAAATATTAGAAAAAGAGAAAACAGAGGCAGAAGGAACAGAAGGGGACATTTATGGCAAGATTTTCAAGTGCATTTCAATAGGACAGATTTTAATCTCTGCTAATTTTAAATGAATTCTAAATTGATAGAAACAAAGCTCGCTCTCAAAAAAATTAGTTCTTATAGAGGGCTTTTTTTTATTTTCCAGCCTGTTCATGACTATCTAATCTTATTTGCAATTAGAAAGGTAAAACAACCATTGATCAAGAATATTTTGGCAGAGAATTTTTCAGGCTTACTATGTTTAGCATTCAGATTATGAATACACTGGGCTTCTCAGGTGGCCTAAGTGGTAAAGAACCCATCTACCAATGCAGGAGACATGAGAGACTTGGGTTACATCCCTGGGTCAGGAAGATCCCCTAGAGAAGAAAATGGCAACCCACTCCAGTATTCTTCCTAGAGAATCCCACGGACAGAGGAGCCTGGTGGGCTACAGTCTATGGGGTTGTAAACAGTCAGCCACAACTGCACACACGCACACACACAGCCTCACCAGAAAAATCATAAACTCTTGGTAAGCTATCAAGCTCACAGTAACAGATACAAGTTTTCCAAAATTCTAATTTTCACTTGAAAGCTTTGAATTTTATTATGAGCAACAAATACTGTCAGTTGCTTTTCTTGAAGTGACAGGCTCACTTGCCTTATTTTTGTGAACATGTCTGCGAGCTACGTGAGTCTGAATAAGCATAGTTCACCTATCACTTATCCTTTGAAGTTAAAATGCTGTTTTATGAAAACAGAGGCGAGTTTGGCTCACAATTCAATCACAGAAGTGCTTTTCTTCCAAACAGTCACTGAATGTTTATATGCAGTAGAAATGCTTTATGCACGCATCCCATTATGTCACATAAAATACTAAGAAGATGATACTAAAATTTCAAAGGTTGAAATTTAGTCAACCTAATAATTTTTCCTACTTCATCAAGGGTATTTTTAAGTGAAACTGGTATTTTATTTCCTGCAATACAGATGCACAATGGTGAAATTATGACTACCAGTATAGTTTGGTGCTACTGCCTTAATCCACGCTAAAGTATCAACAGCTTTAGTTACCATGGCTCTTGCACAATCAGTGCAGATGTTACTCAGTTGAAAAAAAAAAAGGCAAAGAAAGAGTTTTGACTTCTCCGATTTCCTTTGAGAACTGCCACTCTTGGTCATTTAAAGCACTTGAGCCAGTGGTAATTAAACTCTCAAAGTAACTAGACATTCAAAAAAATGGAACTTAGCAGAAACAAAGCCATTGAAAAACAAGGTGTCACTGTCCCTACCTCCTTCCTGCTGCCTTAGAAGAGAGACCAAGAGGTCAATCAGGAATATACTTCCTTCTGTTATTGGCTGGATTGTTTCCCCCCAGAATTAATATGCTGAATTCCTAACTCCCAACACCTTAGAATGTGACCATATTTCGAGGTAGGTCCTATGAAGAGGTATAGAAGGTAAAACAAGGTTCTATGAGTAGGTCTAACCTAATAACAGTATGAAAAAGCAAAAAAGATATGACACCAGAAGATGAGCCCCCCAGGGTGGTAGGTGTCCAATATGCTACCAGGGAAGAACAGAGAAATAGCTCCAGAAAGAAATCCATTGGTGGGCCAATGTGGAAATGATGCTCAGCTGTGATGTGTCTGGTGGTGAAGGTAAAGTCCAAAGACAGCAAGGAGATCAAACCAGTCAATCTTAAAGGTTATCAATCCTGAATATTCATTGGAAGGATGATGCTGAAGCTGAAGCTCCAATACTTTTTCGGCCACCTGATGTGAAGAGCCAACTCACTGAAAAAGACCCTGATGCTGGGAAAGACAGAGGGCAGGAGGAGAAGGGGGCAACAGAGGATGAGATGGTTGGATGGCATCACTGACTCAATGGACATGAGCTTAAGCAAACTCTGGGAGATGGCGAAGGACAGGGGAGCATGGAGTGCTGCACTTCACGGGGCTGCAAAGAGTCAGACACAACTTGGCAACTAAACAATGAAAAACAACCCGATATGCCTGGCACTCTTATAAGATGAAGAGATTAAGACACAGACAACACACATGCATAGAGGAGAAACAAAGTGAAGACAAAAAAGACACCATCTTTAAGCCAAAGAAAGAGATCTCACCAGAAACCAGTTCTGCTGACACCTTGTTCTTGGGTTTCTAGCCTCCAGAGATGTAAGAAAATAAGTTTCTGTTGTCTAAACCACCCGGCCTGTGGTATTTCGCTTTGTAACCCTAGCAAACCGATATTATATAGACCTTGACAAATCTACCCCCAAAAGTCAAGAATCCAAAAAAGGAGGTCCAGCAAAACCAAGTCCTGAATCAAAAGGGACCACTATCATCACATTCCTAGTCAACCACAAACACCCTAAGGAAGAATGTCTGGACCAGTGGTTCTCAAACTTTAGAGTTCACAAGGATCATTGAGGGGGCGCTTAACTATGCAATTTGCTGAAACCCAACTCCAGAAATTTCCGGTCAGGAGGTCTGGAATGGCTCCCAGTAATGTGCATGTGAACAAGCAGCTAAGGAAATTCAAATAGATACTTGGACCACTTGCCTGCCAAGGATGGTGGTAACTTGGGGTGAGAAGTAGGAAAATACGGAAAATGGTGTTAAATCCCTCTCCCTCTCTCTTTCTCTTTGAAGAATACAAATAAATAAACCTCTTTCCCTTTCTCTTTTCAATGTCTGATGTTAAAATTCTTAATTTGATTGAACCAGTGGGTGGGCCAGGATAATTGAAACAGGCTGAATGTTGGTAAATTATTCAAACTAGTCCAAAAGCAGATCTACAACAATTCTTTAACCTCTCCAGTTTATAAACATAAGCACAAAAAATCTGTGTTTATTTATATTTTTAGAAATGTGGTTGGGTTTCTATATTACCGTAAATGCCATAAACATCCCTGAGTGTGGCCTTTGTACTGAACTCCAAGTCATAATAGCAGACATGACCCAAAGCACAAGACTTCCATTTATAAAAGGGATAAAAAGCTGTGATGGTTAATTTTATGTCAGTTTGACTGGGCTGAGGGGTGCCCAGATAGCTGGTAAAACATCATTTCTGGGTATGTCTAAGAGAATGTTTCTGGAAGAGATTATTAGCACTTGATTCAACAGACTAAGAAACGAGATCCATTCTCATCAGTATGGATGGGCACCATCCTACCCACTGGGGCCTCAAATGGGACCAAAGGCTAAGGAAAAGCAAATTCCCTGTCTTCTTGAGTTGGGATGCTCATCTCCTCCTGCTCTTGAGGAATTATGTATGTGTGTATATGTAAATACATATATATATATATATTTACACACACATAGATATAATTTTTCATATATACATACATATTTCCTACTCATTCTGTTTGTCTGGAGAACACCGACTAATACAAAAGCCAATTCAATTTCAGAGAAATAACATTTTCATTTGACATTAAATGAGTTCTTTGATCTCTCTTGGAAAATGTCTTATCTAGGCAGAAAGGAGGTTGGGCCTGATAAAATATCACCTGCATGGTACAGATCATGCTATATATCCAGTCCCCACTTAAAAACTTCTGACCTTCTAAAAAATTTCTTTCTTTAGTTAGGTGTTGAGGACTCAGAGCTTATTATCCCCTTAGAAGTAATTTTATAGGCTATAACACAAAGGCCTGTTTAACCTCTGATATAATTGAAATGCTCTGCAAGTTCAATAAAAAAAAAAATTGTATACTGTGGGTCAGGAAGATCCCCTGGAGTAGAAAATGGCAACCCACACCAGTATTCTTGCTTGGAAAATCCCATGGAAAAAAACAATCCCATGGAGAGAGGAGCCTGGCGGGCTAAAGTCCATAGGTCACAAAGATGGACATGACTGAAGCGATTTAGCACATGCAGTCACTGTACTATATATATAAGAATAAATGCCGAAGGAAGAATTTAGAACCGTCTAGGGTAGCAAAAATCAGAGAATACCCAGAAACTGTGTTGACAAATAATTGCTTCAAGAGAAAGAAAGGAAGTTGTAGAGAAAAGGTAAGAGATCAGAAATTCATCCAAGTCAGACTTGAGCTAGCATCTGTGACCAAGAAACCCAAGATGTTCTCTAGAGGCAGCAAATGGTAAAAAGGGAGGAGAGCAGAGCAGCTTTGTGGTGAGGTGGGATGAGGAAGGTTATTACCTAACTGGCAACACATCTGCAACAAATGCACACAAATCAGGTGTGCTAACTCCGGGGATGCCTGCATGGTATTTTATTATAGTCTTTAAGACATTTAAATAAAAGTAGCCTACCCATAAGGCTACGCCTCCACCCTTACTGCCCACAATGTACATAAAAAAGAGGCGGCAGCAGGTGAAGAAAACATAAATGAAACCCATGATTTTCTTCTATAGTTAAATGACACCAAGCTGTCCTGGGATTCTGACTTGAACTCCTATATAAGTCAGTGTTTATTAAACCCATGGGTTCTGTAAGTTACTCCAAAGTTGAAAATAGCAACAGATGAATCTGATTGTGTTTTCCAGACCTGCTTAGGAAAATGGGTGTTCTGACATCTAAGTCTGCAGTTGTGATCAAGTATATAACACGCAGGGCTTGATTAGAAACCAGAAGGGAACTGAAGTGACCTCTCCTGGTACATACCACCCATGTGGCCCACCAGTGATCCTGTCCACCTTGGAAAAGGGCCTCTTTTCCCTGCTACTTTTAGCAGAATTAGGACATGTTTCAGTTTTCTCTACCAACATGAAGAATTCAATTTAAACCCCAGGATGAAACATCCAGGAGGGTGCTGGAACATGGGCTCTGGTCTGAGTTTCCTTAATCGGAGCTGCAGGCTAATTTTACAGGCTCAATCTGCAAATGGGGTGATTAGCAACCCAATAAGTCACGTGAGTACTAGCTGACTCTCAGCAGGCTGTACCCAGAAGTGTCACCCCCTGTTCAGAGGCTGGAACAAGGGACACCTCTGAGCTGATGTGACATAAGAAAGCCTTCCACTTCGTGTCCTTGTCTGTGCCTGCCTTCCAGAATACAAAAGAAGAGATGGCTGAAACGGAAAGGTTCCAGACGTAAGAGTGTCTGGCACTTACTGATTTGTCAGGTGATAACCGTGCAGTCAAGACCACACAGTACTGAAAGAAGACATTGCCTCGACCTGTGCATTGCTTTTTGGCCTCGTTATCTTTGGAAGAAATCAGGCAGACAGCTGAATTCAAAACGCCTATGACGTTCCGAGCTGCAGTTCTTCATAACGTGGGGCCAGCGTCTCCTTAACTGAGGGAGAGGGGAAATTTCTGCCTCTTCAACAGCAAACAGGCGTCTTTCCTTTCCAGTATAAATAACTGGGACAAAATTCCTCTCGGGTCACTGAGCTGCTGTCAGGTCCTTCTAGAGTCCCAGTCTCTGATTTTATTCTCTTCCCACGCTGTGGGTCACTGGACAGCTGTGGACTCAGCCCCATCTGTGGACCTCACCCCCATAGTGGTGAGTCAGCATCAGTTGCCACTGGACATCTGTCTTTCTGTCTCTCTCTGATAACAGTGCCTTATCACTGTATCAGTGGGGCTCCCAGCAGGAAACGGAGGGCACCCAGAGAGAGTTGCACAGAGGTGTAGATAGGATCAAGGGAAACCAGTAATAAGAGTGGGGATGAACCTCGGCTAACATCAGTGGTTAGTAATTATCATCACTGACTGCAGGGCGAGCTGTATCCTAGGCGAGGTCACCACAGCGAGCACTGCAGCTTCCACAGGGCAACCCAGCTGGCAAAGAGGCAGAGACGCCCACCCCCTCCCAGCACCTGCCACCACGGCCCATCAGCCAAAACTGGGTGGAAGCCAGAGGACAGGGGACTTAGCATCCGTAGCGGTTAGCCTCCCCTTAACACCTTGAGCATCAGTACTTCAGCCCTTCTTTAGGAAATGCCACCTTCCCGTGCCTTTTCCCTTGGTCATAAATAAGTATTTTGTGGTGAGACTACATATGTGTCCATTCTTCACAGTTCTTCATCAACATTCAATGTGTGTCAGTTTGAACTCACGGTTGCCTGTTTTAGTCAGTAGGTATTAGCCTCCAGGGGCGTCCCAAGTAGCTCAGTGGTAAAGAATCCACCTGCCAATGCAGGAGACGCAGGTTCCATCCTGGGGTTGGGAAAAACCCCTGGAGGAGGAAATGGAAACCCACTCCAGTATTCCTGCCTGGAGAATCCCATGGACAGAGGAGCCTGGTGGGCTACAGTCCACAGGGTCACAAAGAGTCAGACATAACTGGGTGACTGAGCATGCATGCTATTTATCTTAAAGCTCAAATGGCCCCAGATGTGGCCAGCGGGGCCCTTCAGACTGCTTCTGAGTCCTTCGGACATGCCTTTCTCATGCTCTGAGCGCTTCCTCACTTTCATGTAAAAAATGCTGCCGGCTCAGCTTGTGCTTTCCCCACCCCCATTCTTCAATCAGCCATTTCTCCAAGGACCCCTGGCTCCTTTCAGTGGAGAATGGCATTTAGAAGCCATAGAATATATACATTTAAAAAGCAATACCTACTGCAGAGATACACATTTATATTTATACTTTGCATCTCTTTCTATCCATCTACCTGTCCATCGACAGCAAGAAAATCATGAATTCACACCAATACCTCCAATTCCAATCCACTGCCACAGAGTTGATTTTACTTTTTTCCCATTCCATATTTGTACCACATGTCTCTCTTGCCCATCCTGGGCCCGGACCCTCCCCTGGTGCTGACTGTCCCCCACAGGGAGAGCCTCCTCAGGGACTGACACCTCACTCTGGGCCACCTACACCCACAGACACCCTCCTCATCTACCTGGGCCCCAACACTCCGGGCCAGACCATTCTCTGCCTGGACATCCTCCTCGTCCTGCCTGATCTCCAGCACCTGCAGTGGGTGGAGGCCTCCTCACCCCACACAGGCTTTGACACAATACACTGATCAGCCCTCCTCCTGGATGCTCTCGTTAACCCCCTTGGACTCCAACACCCTGCACAGACCACTCTCCCTCTGGGATGCCCTCCTCACCCCCACTGGGTCCAACACCCTGCTCTGCGCCATCTCGGCTTCCCACCCCTGCCCGCAGTGACGTCTCTTAGCTTGCTCAATCTCAGTTATTGGTTTTTGAGTGGAGTGGTTCAGCAACAGAAAGGAAAAGACAGAGAGAAGGAAACAAACAGAAAGAGGAAGAACACGAGTATTAACTTGATAGAATATAAACCAAAGGGCATTAGTGGCCATGTTACCCCCATCACAAAGAACTGCCTAAGAAAAATGCCAATACAGGAATACGATACAAGAGCTGCCAAGAGACAGATTTCCAATATCATGGGAACATCTGGGTCCAGCCATGCCCGAAGCCAGATATACAACCAGATTTTCACTATGTAAAGCAATAATTAAATTATGTGTTCAAGCTAGTTTCAATTGGGATTTATGTCACTAGCAATTGGTAAAGTCTTAATAAATAGCATTACCTCTGTTTTTAATCTATTTTTTGTATTGTGGTATAATTCTATAATAACTGACTGAGGTTCTGTAATATATCTAATACTTAGTCTTTATTAGGTATCATAGTTCATTCATATAACTGGATTTTCCCCTTAATATTTTGACAATACACCCGCCATACTATGAATTATATTACTGTCTTTCTACACTTTGAGCAGAACCCAACCCCTAGCACATACTCCATGAATATTTGCTAACTCTGGGGTCACACCTTGCTCCTTAGGGCACACTATGAACTGAAGTCATAGCCCTCAACCCAAAACTAGTATCTTGGCCCCTACTCCCTCAGAATGCTCCATAGACATCCTAAAGAAAGCTGCCTGCCTGTACACTTAAAATGTCACATACTATTCTGATAATCATGATGAAAAGTAACACCATTGTATTCTCCTAAGTGCCATGGGCTTTTCATATAGTATGTCACTTAATTCTCACAACAAATCCTATAGTACAGGTACTATTATTGTCAGTACCATAGGGGAAAAAAAAAGCTCAGAGAGATACCTGATTTGCAAAGGCACCCATCTAGACGGGCTTCCCCAGAGGTTCAGCAGTAAAGAATCTGCCACAATGCCAGAGACGCGGGTTCAATCCCTAGGTCAGGAAGATCCCCTGCAAGAGGGCATGGCAACCCACTCCAGTATTCTTGCCTGCAGAATCCCATGGACAGGGGTCCTGGGGGCTACAGTCCATGGGGGTCACAAAGAGTCAGACACAACTGAGACTTAGCACACACACACGTACCCATCTAGTCAGTGTCTGTGCCAGGATTTGAACTCAGGTGGCCTGTCTTCAAAGCTGCCTTTTAGACCATCTCTGATTTCTTCCCAATTTATAAACTGAATAACACAACATAAAATAAAACACAAAATATGCACCACAAAATTTACCATAGTAGCCATTTGTAAGGGTACAGTTCAGTGCCTCCACACTGTTGTGCATCTTATCTCCTGAACTTTCTCATCTTGCAAAACTGAAGCTCTACCCCTGGTAAATAACTCCTCCTTCCCCAATTCCCCCGCCCCTGGAAACCACTACTATTCTACTTTCTATGTCTATGAATTTGACTAATCTAGGAAACATATAAGTGGAATCACATATGCTGATTTGTATGTGTGTATGTGTGACTGGTTTATTTCACTTAATATAATGTCCTCAAGGTCCATCCATATCATAGCGTATGTCAGGACTGCTTTCCTTTTTAAGGCCGAATAATATTCCATTGTATGTCTATACCACATTTTGCCTACACATTCATCTGTTAATGGACATCTGTGTCACTTCTACTGGCTGCCCGTCCTAAGCATGACATGCAGTCACATCCCATGTGCCCTGCTGTCTGCTCTCTGCATTCACACCTTCTTCCACAACTGCCCCGTGACTGCCTGGGCACCGTGGTGTGCCTACCTGCCTGTTCTTTCTCCCCACTGCCAGCTGGTGCATTCACCTGGCTCACTGTTAGCAGCTGTCGAGCCCTGGGATGGAGGGTGGTAGTGGGAGATGGGGCGGGGAGGGGCAGTGGGCTCTAGTTCTAAGGGCCAGTTTCTGCCCTGGTTGCCATGGTTCTCCCTCCCTGCCAGCCTCAACAGGAACCACGTCAGCTACAAATGTTTCTAAGGAGCGGCACTGCCCAGCATACAAATGACTTGGGACATGAGTCCTTCCTATCTCTTTCGAACATTCCTCTCAGGTACGCTACTCACTGAAGCCGGGAAGCTCCTATTACTATTAATAACTCCTCAGACAAGAGGGAAAGAAAAAGCCATGCTCAAAGCTGAAACAATGGTGAATGCAGTGCACCAACAAGGCCAAGACAAATGACTATAATGTATTCTGGAGTCATACGTTTCATAAGCTAATTAATGTGAAGTCTAATATTGAGCATTCTCTGAAAACACAATGCCACAAAGAAAAGACTAACAAAGGCCAGTTATTTTCACACAATAAACTCCAAAGCAAGGGTTATGTCTGTCTTCTCTCTTGCTCTCTGAAGGCACAAAGCAAGAAGTTATTCATGAAACTGACAAAAATCCAGATGAAGGACTGCCTTTCTCAGCTTGCAACTCGCTATTAGCTATTTTAGTCAGAAAAAGGGACATGAGCCGGAGAGGCCACCATTTTATTTGACACAACAAAAAACAGAAGAGGATTAAGATTACTTACAGTTATGGGGAAACTCCTAAAACTATAAAACTATCTTCACTTATAAATTTGCAAGGAAGAGGAAGAAAAGAAGAAAGCATTTAGAGAATAAAAGAAACTAAGTGAAGTGAAAGTGTAAATAACATTTAAAATAAGATTACTTAAAGAGCATTAAAGGGTGTCCCAGGTGGCGAAGTAGTAAAGAATCTGCCAATGCAGGAGATTTGGGTTGGATCCTTGGGTCAGGAAGATCCCCTGGAGGAGGAAATGGGAACCCACTCCAGTATTCTGGCCTGGAAAATTCCATGGGCAGAAAAGCCTGGTGGGCTTCGGTCCATAGGGTCGCAAAGAGTTGGACACGGCTGAGCGCATACGCAAGGAGAATTTAGAAATTTACCTCATCCATCAATACATTTCCTAGTCATCCTACATCCTTGAAAGAGCTTTATCTTTTTATCTTTTCATTCTGAGGTCTCATCCTCCCCTGCATCCTCTTCCCACAGAGCATGAAGACTAGCACAGATGAAGTGTCAGAAGTGATGCCTGATGGCCGGACGTCTTTTCCCCTTCTCTCTCCAAGGTTCAAAGGCAGTCAAAACCGGCCCACAGAGAACTCTCATAACTCATCACACTAAAGGTCTACACATTCATTCAGACATCCAAATGTCCCCCTACATTCTACAAGTAGTTACAGAACCCACTTTGTGGCAGATGCTCTTGAGGACACAGAGCTGGACAGTCAAGACAATAACTAAACATCTCCATGTGCTACCAAGTCATCACCAAGCCCTTTCTAAACCCCAAACATGTAAAACAACCCCCTTCTAAAGTTCGATACATCTTCAGGTTATTTTCTTCATGCTAGTAGACTGTGATCTAATTTTTTAATATTTACTTTTTCTTCTTATACTTTCTATTTGGTATTTATTTTACTAGATATTTTACATTAATCCTCACCCCCAAATTGCTACTAGTCATCTAAACAATATTTTTTTTTAAATCTATCCTTTGCCAGGATAAATCTATCCAGTTTTATGTTATCTCTTAAATCACATAATTAACTTTTTCATGTGAAAGAGTCATGGTTTTTTGAAATACTTTCAATGCTTTGCCTTTGTTAATCTGGTTCCTTTCTCTGCTCTCCCTAGGAAGGGGAAAGGTAAAGGCATATTAAGGTTTTTTCCCCACCATTTCTTCAGTGAAGATTTGAGAGCAAGATGAGACTAGTTATAGGCATTTTTTTTTTTTTACACATGCATTATAGTATAATACATACACACAACAACCATAGAATGATATATTTTTCAATTTGTGGAAAGTAAAAGTGTTAGTCGCTCAGTCATGTCCAATTCTTTGAGACTCTATAACTATATAGCCCACCAGGTTCCTCTATCCATGGAATTCTCCAGGTAAGAATACTGGAGTGGGTTGCCATTTCCTTCTCCATATCTTCCCAATCCAGGAACTGAACCCAGTCTCCTGCATTATAGGAAGATTCTTTACCGTCTAAGACACCAGGATAAGTACAAAAATATTTTAACTACTATAATTTTTTGTGCTTTAAGATCTGATAGGGACAGCCTTTCAAAAGGTACTTTTTAAGAATTTCCTTTGAAACTTCTGACTATTCTTTCAGATAAACTTTTTTTCCATCCCAATCAGATTTTAATTGCTACTGTAGTAAGTCTATAGATCACTGCAAATTGGGGAAATCTTTACATGATGTAGTTTTTTCATCTGGGAGATATTTGCTTTTAATATCATGGGCAATTATGCTTCTGAAAGTAAAAGTGTTAGTCACTCAGTTATATCAGACTCTTTGCAACCCTATGGACTGTAGTCTGCCAGACTTTTAAGTCCACGGAATTTTCCAGGCAATACTGGAGTGGATAGCCATTCCCTTCTCCAGAGGATCTTCCCTACCCAGGGATCAAACCCAGGTCTCCCACATTGTAGGCAGATTACCATCTGAGCCATGCTTCAGAAAGTCACCCTTCAATTTCACAACCCCTGATCACAGCCAGGCTGACCTGCCTCCATGAATAACACACTCAGCTGAATCCAGGAGCTAGAACACAGAGCCTCAGCATGAAAAAGTCCCCTGAGTGCTCCCAATCATTGGTCAACATTTATTAAGGCACTTCCTAATATTCAGTTAATATATAGCACAGTGCCTGCACTCCAGAGTCTTGTAACTTAGTTGAACAGGTGTGTGAAAAGTCCCAGAATGAAAATTAAGCATAAATGAGTAGTTAATATTAAATATCAAATATGCAGAACCTACATGAAGTGGTAAAGTGACAAAGAGGGCTGAGCCCATTAGTTAGAAGAGGCAAGTGAGAATAGGGCTAAGGGGACCTGGAATGACAGAGTCCTATTTAGACAGAGTCCTATTTAGACAGAGTCCTATTTAGACAGGAAATACACTCAAAGTGTGTCAAAAGGCAGTCCAGCACCATGAAAGACATACTGGCAGCTTCAACAACTTCTAGATAAACAAAGGGGATGGGCTTGCTAGGTGGGGTAACGCCATGGACAAGGGCACAGGGGGAGGAATTAATGTATATGGTGTCAGTGGAGAATAGTGAGCTGGCCAACTTCTCCATAAGGTTGTGAAGAAGAGGTGGGCAGGATAGGGCAGTTTCAAACTGTAAAGAGCTCCTGGGACCATCTCATCTAAATAGTATATTAGGGGCTCAGAACTGCGGGATTTGCGGTTATTGTTACAATTCACTTCCACAATCATATATGAGCACCGAGACATTCCAGGCATTGTGCACTCAAATGTACAAATAAGTAAGACATTCTCTCTAAACTCAAGGATCTCCTAGGCAAATAGTCAAACACACAAGCAAACGACTTTCAATCAATGTGGCAAGTATTATACAGAGAAATGCAACCTCCTAGAAAGAGAACAGAAAGCAGAGACGTTACTTTGCCAACAAAGGTCCGTCTAGTCAAGGCTATGGTTTTACCAGTAGTCACACATGGATGTAAGAGTCGGACCCTGAAGAAAGCTGAGAGCTGAAGAATTGATGCTTTTGAACTGCGGTGTTGGAGAAGACTCTGAGAGTCCCTTGGACTGCAAGGAGATCAAACCAGTGAATCCTAAAGGAAATCAGTCCTAAATATTCATTGGAAGGGCTGATGCTGATGCTGAAGCTGAAACTCCAATACTTTGGCCACCTGATGCGAAGAACTGACTCACTGAAAAAGACCCTGATGCTGGGAAAGATAGAAGGCGGGAGGAGGAGACGACAGAGGGTGAGATGGTTGGATGGCATCACTGACTTGATGGTCATTAGTTTGAGAAAGGTCTGGGAGTTGGTGATGGACAGGGAAGCCTGGCATGCTGCAGTCCATGGGGTTGCAAAGAGTCAGACACGACTGAGTGACTGAACTGAACTGAGAAAGAAAACACAAAGGGAGAAGGTATGAGAGGGAGCGAGGTGGTGCTTGGGCTGAGTTCAGATGATGAACTGCCACTGATGAGTAAGCACTGGGAGCGGGGACAGGGATTCCAGAATGTGACAGAGAAAAGGTGTGAGAACGTGAGTGTGGGACTGCACACAGGTAAGTGTGTCTAAAAGGCAGATCTCAAGGGGAAGGAAGTGGGCAGGCAGGACCAGAGAAATAGGCATGTGTTTATTATCCAAAGGAATCTGGACTTCACCCCACACGCAGTGTAGTGATTGAAGACTTTTATACAGAAGGAATAACACAGCCAGATTTGTTTTGGACAGAAAAGCCTGGCAGGATTAAAGAGGCCCAGAGAGGAGTTAAGAGAGTTGGCTGGATTGTGCCCATGTTGCTTTTGTTTGTTTGTTTGTTTTTGTTTATTTTTGGCCACACTGGGTCTCTGTTGCTACACGTGGGCTTTCTTGGAGTGAGCAGGGGCTATCTCAAGTTGTGATGCATGGGCTTCTCGTTGCAGAGGCTTCTCTTGTCGCAGAGCATGGGCTCTAAGTGTGCAGGCACATGAGCTTAGCTGCCCTGTGGCATGTGGAATCTTCCTGGACCAGGGATCGAACCTGTCTCCCCTGCATTAGCAGGTGGATTCTTAACCACTGGACCAGGGACATCTGCATGTTGCTTTTTTATTGCTGGCATTAGTAGTAATGCAGGTTTCACTCTATAGTAAGTACCCTAAAGTAAAAGTGAAAGCATTAGTTACTCAGTCGTGTCCGACTCTTTGTGACCCCATGGACTGTAGCCCGCCAGGCTCCTCTGTCCATGGAATTCTCCAGGGAAGAATACTGGAGTGGGTTGCCATTTCCTTCTCCAGGGGATCTTCCTGACCCAGGGATCAAACCCAGGTCTTCTGCACTCCAGACAGATTCTTCACTGTCTGAGCTATGTGTATAACATGAGTACCCTATTCTCCACACCCTCTCCAGCATTTATTGCTTGTAGACTTTTGGATAGCAGCCATCCTGACTGGCGCTGTTGGTGGGAATGCAAACTAGTACAGCCGCTATGGAAAACAGTGTGGAGATTTCTTAAAAAACTGGACATAGAACTGCCATATGACCCAGCAATCCCACTTCTGGGCATACACACTGAGGAAACCAGATCTGAAAGAGACACGTGCACCCCAATGTTCATCGCAGCACTGTTTATAATAGCCAGGACATGGAAGCAACCTAGATGCCCATCAGCAGATGAATGGATAAGGAAGCTGTGGTACATATACACCATGGAATATTACTCAGCCGTTAAAAAGAATTCATTTGAACCAGTCCTAATGAGATGGATGAAGCTGGAGCCCATTATACAGAGTGAAGTAAGCCAGAAAGATAAAGAACATTATAGCATACTGACACATGTATATGGAATTTAGAAAGGTGATAACGATAACCCTATATGCAGAACAGAAAAAGAGACACAGAAATACAGAACAGACTTTTGAACTCTCTGGGAGAATGTGAGGGTGGGATATTTCAAAAGAACAGCATGTATACTAACTATGGTGAAACAGATCACCAGCCCAGGTGGGATGCACGAGACAAGTGCTCCGGCCTGGTGCACTGGGAAGACCCAGAGGAATCGGGTGGAGAGGGAGGTGGGAGGGGGGATCGGGATTGGGAATACATGTAAATCCATGGCTGATTCATAGCAATGTATGACAAAACCCACTGGAAAAAAAAAATAATAATAAAAATTTAAAAAAAAAAAAAAAAAAAAACATGAGTACCCTAAACTCAGTTCTTTTCCCAGCTCAGGCACAAAACAGATAAGCACTTCAGACATATCATTTCTTTCTCCTCTGTGGTCCTCAGTTTCTCACTGCAAAATGGAGAAGTTGTATGAAATGATCCCTAAGCTCTAGATGGTGACAATTCTTCAGACCCTCTCACTTTCTCAAAGAAAGGTTGAATACATAGAAGGGGAGGGTGGAGTTTCAGTCAACAGTCTTTACCTTGATTTCCGGGAAAGGTAAATGAACTTCAATGATCATGCTATCGATTTTTTAAAAATAGTTTTTAGCTTTACCGACATTCTTTGTTTGGTGAGACTTTTTTCTTTTGTCTACACTGCTGTGCAGCTTATGGGGTCTTAGTTCCCGCCCAGGGATTGAAACTGCGCCCTCAGCAGTGAGAGCACCAAGGCCTAACCACTGGACAACCAGGGAATCCCCATGCTGCCAAACATCTAAGATCTTCTTTTCATGTTTTATCAAAGTTACTGTTGTTCAGTCACTAAGCCGTGTCTTTTCTACCCCATAGGCTGCAGCACACCAGCTTCCCCTGTCCCTGCTACTGCTCAGAATTTGCTCAAACTCATGTCTGTTGAACCAGTGATGCCATCCAACCATTTCACCCTCTGTTGCCCCTTCTCCTGCCCTCAATCTTTACCAGCATCAGGTCTTTTCCAAGGAGTCAGCTCTTTGCATCAGGTGGCCAAAGTACTGGAGCTTCAGCCTCAGCATCGGTCCTTCCAATGAATATTCAGGGTTGATTTCCTTTAGGACTGACT
Organism: Dama dama; assembly: GCF_033118175.1. Lineage (NCBI taxonomy): Eukaryota > Metazoa > Chordata > Mammalia > Artiodactyla > Cervidae > Dama > Dama dama. The sequence continues at coordinate 19,968,644 of NC_083686.1, read as the reverse complement.
GGTTGGATCTCCTTGCTGTCCAAGGGACTCTCAAGAGTCTTCTCCAACACCATAGATCAAGAGTATCAATTATTCAGCACTCAGCCTTCTTTATGGTCCAGCGCTCACATCCGTACATGACTACTGGAAAAACCATAGCTTTGGCTATACAGACCTTTGTTGGCAAAGTGATGTCTTTGCCATTTAATACATTTGTCTAGGTTTGTCATAGCTTTCTTTCCAAAAAGCAGGCATCTTCTAATTTCATGGCTGTAGTCACCATCCTCAGTGGTTATAGAGCCCAAGAAAAGAAAATCTATCTCTGCTTCCACTTTTTCCCCTTCTATTGGCCATAAAGTGGTGGGACTGGATGCCATGATTTTAGTTTCTTTTGAGTTTTAAGCTGGCTTTTTCACTCTTCTCTTTGGTTTTTCTTTGGCAGAGCCAAATTGCCTGCATCACTACTCTAGTTCTTTGGGACCATATTAAGTAAAATGTGGATTACTGGAACACACATGCTGTGATACTGTGGTAGTTTATGTAATTGCTCAGATGGCCACTAAGTACTAAGGTGCAAGATGTTCTGAACAAAGGGAGGAATCATGTCCCAGGCACAGCACGTGAGATTTCATCATGCTTCTTAGAACTGCATGTACTTTAAAACTTAAGAGTTGCTTATTTCTGGAATTTTCCATTTAATATTTTTGGACTGTGGATGACCATGGGTAACTGAAACTGCAGATAAGTGAGGACTATTGTAGATGCCTTGGGGTCCCTATGTCCCCCTTGTGGCCATTCTTCAGCCTGAACAGAAGGATTGGTCATTTATATCTGAGGGTGTGTTCAATCTAGGTCTTCACCTGTGTCTGAAGTTTCGCATTTGCATATCAAGTATCGGGTGGTTGTTTCTACCTCTGTAAGTATCAAGTTTTCCCACTGTTTTTGCTCAGTGATCCCTTGTTAGGTCATTTGTTGACAGAGAGCCCACAGAGATCACTCATCGGAACAATGTGACACAATGCTAAAGGAAGGATTGTGATCACAGTTCGCGGTCTGCTTCTCCATCAGAAGCCCAGAGTGCCCAGATTAAACCAAGAGATTACGTCCCAAAAATGAAGAGCCCACGGATCCAGATATGAGGCTAATTAGCTTCAAATTTCCTTTGCTTCCTGGATCTTCTTGTGCTAGTAAAGACCCAAGAGAAGTCTGTAAGGTGGTAAATACAACATTCTTCCTCTGTAATAGCATATGTCCCCCTCAAAGGCCAACATTTTATCTCAGGCAGCCCCGTTCTGAACCACTGTCTGTCCGGTTTGTTCTTCCTCTCGGTCCCATTGTCTAACGCACCTGAAAGTCTCTGAACTGTGGCATCGAGGATTCTTACTTTCCTGGACTCTCCTGGACTCCAAACCATGAAGAGGTTTGAGAAAAAGAGAGAGCAAACAAAAATTTCCCTGAAAAGTTATGATCTTCGTTCTCCTCTTGGGGGTCAGTTTTTCCTTTCTCTTGGAATAGAAACTGATATGTCAGAATGGGCCTGCAGTAACATCAGGGACAATACTGTAAGCAGGCATTAGTTTACAAAAGTAAGAAGTTCCTGCTCAGTTATGGGTAGTAATTAGTAGACATAGTTTCCACAAATATGAGACCACTCATTAGGGGCTACAATGTTCTATTGGCCAAAATACAGTAACATTTGGGGGCTTCCAAGATGGTTCAGTTGTAAAGAATCTGTCTGCCAATGCAGAAGATTTGGGTTCAATCCCTGGGTCAGAAAGATCCCCTGGAGAAGGAAATGGAAACCCACTCTAGTGTTCTTGCCTGGGAAATCCCATGGACAGAGGAGCCTGGTGGGCTACAGTCCATGGGGTCGCAAAAGAGTTGGACACGACTCAGCAACTAAACAACAACAACAACTGTAACATTTTGATGCCACTCGGGTAGAGTTTGGCATCCCATGATGAAATTTGTGATATTCAGATCATTAGGTAGGTCTGAAGCAAAAAAAAAAAAAAAACTGTCATACTTGTAAAATCTGTGAAAGGGAGACAGCTTCTAAATATATACCAACCTAATAAACCAAAACTACCTGTCCAAATAGTGAATATTTTTCAGAAAATGAACTAATTTTCCCCTTGAGAATTCACTTAGGATATCAATTAATTCTGGGCTTTTTGAAATATGTCAGGCAATGCATATATTGCAAGAATATTTAAGAACTTCTTTTTCCTTTTTTATTATATTGGAAATAAATAGCACAGCTAGTGAACTCCACATCTAGAGCAAGTTCCCTTGTGGTCACGTCTACTGCTGTCTTGACCATGATAGATGCATCTCTCCAGACCCCCTTTTTGTTCCCATGACTGCCCAAGTACATCAGAATCTGGAGCAACCTTTATGCCTCTGTGCTCTGTGTAACTGCGTGGGTTTTTGTATCAGTTCAGTTCAGTCACTCAGTTGTGTCTGACTCTTTGCAACCCCGTAGACTGCAGCATGCCAGGCTTCCTTGTCCATCACCAACTCCCAGAGCTTGCTCAAACTCATGTCCATTGATTCGGTGATGCCATCCAACCATTTCATCATCTGACGTCCCCTTCTCCCGCCTTCAATCTTTCCCAGCATCAGGGTCTTTTCCAATTCATATACGTGTTGATAATTGTTTAAGAAATGGAATTGACCCTTGGGGAGGGGAAAAAGAGATCAACTGTGGAACACAGAAAGGGAGAAGATGCTGTCACAATGGAACATTGAATCACAGAGAAGACACTGAGGTCTTGGAACATCATTCCTGTCCTTTAGGACATAGCCCATGTGAGGCAATCTAGTGAGTCACATCAGAGTATCTTGCTATATTTTGATGTGTTCTTAGAGGAAAATATCTTGGGCTGAGTTACTGCTAGAGAACTTGTGTATTCAAGAGTTGACTGAAGAAGTAACACAAAGGCACATGCAGATTACCCCTTACCTAAAATACCACCACTGTCAGCACCACGGCCTCAACAACTATCATTTCTCATCCGCTTACTCTAGGCCGGGTGCTCGGTGACTTTTGCCATTTTCTCCTTTAATGCTATAACAATCCTATGAAGTACCCTATGAAGTAGCTATTATTAGCACTGTCATTTTGCAGATATAGAAATCAAGGCTCAGAAAGCTGAAGAAATATAGTCAAGAAAGTACAAACAGAAATATGGTAAAGTTCATGTTGGAGGACAAATCTCTCTGACTCAGCAAAATGTGTTAAAAAAAACAATTCCAATTTGATGGTACTGTGGAACGTACTTGAAGGGCAGGAATAGAGACAGACGTAGAGAATGAACTTGTGGACACCAGTGGGGAAAGGGGAGGGTGGGATGAATTGAGAGATTAGCACTGACATATATATACTACTACCATGTGCAAAATAGATAGACAGTGGGAAGCTGCCTTATCCCACAGGGAGCTCAGCTCAGAGCTCTGTGATGATCTAGAAGGGTGGGAGGAAGGCTCAGGAGGAAGGGGGATATATGTATCATTCATTCATTCAGTTGCTAAGTTATGCCCAACTCTTTTTGATCCCATGGACTGTAGTCCACCAGGCTCCTCCATCCATGGGATTTCCCAGGCAAGAATACTGTTGTCATTTCCTTCTCCAGGGGATCTTCCCAACCCAGGAATCAAATCTGAGTCTCCTGCACTGGTAGGCGGATTCTTTATCACTGAGCCACCAAGGAAGCCCAGATATGTGTATACTTACAGCTGATTCACATTTTGTATGGCAGAAACCAACACAACATTGCAAAGCAATTATCATCCAATTAAAAATAAATTCTAAAAGTTCCAATTTGAGCATCCAAGTGATTGTATGTGGGAGCAGCCCCTATGAGACCTGGAAGTGAATCTCAATAACTTGACATGGTGGGCAGGATCCCCTAAAGTCATGGCATGTCTACAGTAGCATCACAGAAGTACCAGATGGTCTTTCTGGCAAAAGGGAGGTTTTCAATATATAATTGGAGAATTTGTGTTTGAAGAAGTGAAGTTGCTCAGTCGTGTCTGAATCTTTGTGACTCCATGGACTGTAGCCTACCAGACTCCCCTGTCCATGGGATTCTCCAGGAAAGAGTACTGGAGTGGGTTGCCATGTCCTTCTCTGCCAGAAAAAGCAGAATCATCTTTTATGTCTTGGAATAGACCAACAAGCAGAATTTGTAGGAAATGGTGGACACATATCAGCCCTAAGAAACTGCCATGTAAATAGGAGTAGAGGTCTGATGCTGAGACTTATGATTGGAGAAATCCAAATTGAAGTTTTATTACAGGGTAGGTGGCAGAGGAGGGCATATACTTCAGACTGCCAGGAATTTATTCTACTTTGGGGGTCTCTCAGCCCTTCTTGTAGAATTTCCAGGGGCTATTCTGATGGAGGAAAAGAACCTCTTGTGAAGAGCATGAAGCACCCACTGGATGCTTTCAGAATCCAGACTTGGTGTGTATTTCTTTCCATCATCTTTAGAGTTGAAAAAGGGGAGTCGCAGTAGTGAGAGGATGGAAATACAGGCCACGGCATGTTCTCATCTACTCTTTTAAGAAAACACAGGTGTTTTGATTGGGTACTCACATTAAATTCTCCAAGTAATTAAACAGGAAAATCAGAAGATCAATATTTACATTTCAAAGGATCCTATGTTTTAAAGAAAAGATTCACTGTAGGATTATTTTCACACAAAGCTATTCCTTGGGCATTCAGGTACATATTTATATAGCATTAATGAATTCAAAGTGACTAAGGAGAAAAAGAACATAAATGTGAAGCCGTAGGAGCCACTATCAATTAGAGATCAGTTAGAAACAAAGATAAGCTTCTCTTAAGGCAAAACGTGAGTCAAAATGAAAGCCAGATTTGATTTACAAAAACCCTACTCACAGACGTAGCTGATCAAGCATACTTGTGCTGGGGTGTTTTTTTTTTTTATGCTTTAAGAAATTTTTTTAATCTTCTGTCCACACTGCACAGCATGTGGGATCTTAGTTTCCAAACCAGGGATTGAACCCACATCCTCTGCATTGGTAGCACAGACTCTTAACCACTGGACCACCAGGGAACTGCCTTCTGCTGATTTTATGTAATGCTGTCTTGGTGTTTTTATGTGGTTGATCCCACACGCTATTGTAGTCGGGAATGAGAAGTTAGCTTTCGACAACAGTTAGTACAACAATGACCCCCTCCTTGAGGAAGGAGGCTGCCACTAAGATAATCATAGACCTATCATATGTTGTTATAATTTCCAGTCAGCATGCCATATTGACAACCTGTGGAGTACGAAAATCATGGTGCCCTAGTTAGCTATAATTAGGGAGTTTCTATGTAGATTTCTCTATAGATGAGTTCAGTGTTGTGGCTGGAACTTTGTGGTTGGAACGACATTTCAGTCATTTATAAATAATAGAGAAGGTGATAATTAGTCACATAAATAATACAGAGGCTATTCATGACTTTATTTCTTTTTATTATTGTGATCCCTACTTAGACCATTATAATAAGTATTTGAAGGAGAAATGGAATTAGCCCCATTTTTGAACTCCCTTTGTTTACTGTCACAAGGAAAGATGAGAAAAATGAAGACTGAAATAGCTTTGAAAAATAACAGTGAAATAGCTAAACATTAAGGCAGGCAGCCATTGATTTAGCAAACATATTCAAAAGGTAATCTGACTGTTTGACTTCTCCCTTGAGATTCCTCACAAACATCTCAAAAGTGGCATATCCTAAATGAAGCATTTTCTCCTTCAAACATATCCCCTTGTCTCCAGTCTCTCCTGTTTCCACAGATGGCACCCATATCCACCCAACTGTTGATGTAACTCTTTCTGATACAACTCACATACAATCTGTAAGCAAGTCCTGCTGCTTCTGAAATATCTCGACTCCATACACTTGACCTATGGACACTGCCGCCTTCTTAGTCTAATACATTCTTATTGTTCACCTGTACTATTACACTAGTGTACTAGCTGGCTTCCCTTCTTCCAACCTTGGGTCCCCCCTCATCAATTATCCACAGATAGGAATGATTTTCCAAAGATATTTATCAATCCATTTTATCCCCCTGGCTGTAATTCATTAGGAACTTCTCATTGTAGTTGGGATAAATTCCAAAATCCTTTTAAGGGGCTACAAACTCGTAGATGATACGGCTCTTGCCTCTGGTCAACCACTCACTTTCCAGTCTTCAGCCAACACTGTCCAGTGGTCTGAGCACATCGTGGGCCCCCTGCCTTAAGGCTCTGCTGCTATTGTCTCCACATCACACATGAACACTCGGCTCCTGCTCTCCATCCTGTCTGTCTTGGCTCAAATGTTAGCTCTTCAGAGAGGCCTTGCCTTACAGTTTTCTCTTGTTCTCTTTCTCAGTCTCTCATAGTTTCATTTATAACACATGGGTTTGCAATTACCTTTTTGTCTGCCTGCTTACGTATTTCTCTCTTCCTAACCAGTAAGTAAATTCCACAAGAACAAAGTCCATTCCCATGGAACAAGTTCCTTGCTTAGAGTCTTGCACACAGCCGGCGATCAGTAAATATCTGCTGAGTGAATCATCTTGGAATTCACTGCCCCACAGAAGTGTCAGAAATAATAGTTGATTTCTCACGCACTCCATAAAAGCCTATTTATTTCAAGACATAATTTATCCATGGCTCTAGGACTAATGGCTTGAATTATGGGTTCTGAGGGCTGGGACTATGAAGTGGGGTTCAAGAAAAGGAGAAGGATAATTTACTCTCATTTTCTTTCTTTCCTTTTTTCTTGTGATGAAAACTTTTTAAGAGTTACCCTCTTAGCAACTTTCAAATATACAATGCATATTACTAGGTACAGCCATCATGCTCTATATTACGCCTACATGACTTACTTATTTCATAACTGGAGGTTTGTAATTTTTAACCTCCTTCAACCATTTCATATACTTCCCCTATCCCTGCCTCTGGTAACCACCCATCTGTTCTTTGTACTCATAAGTTCATTTTCTTTTTTAGTTCTTGCTTTTTTTTTTTAGATGCCACATATAAGTGAGATCAAACATTGTCTTTCTCTGTCTGACTTATTTCACTTAGCATAAGCCTTCAAGGTCCATCTATGTTGTTGCAAATGGCAGGATTTCTTTCTTTTTTACAGTCAAATAATATTATATCTCATATATATATATATATATGAGATATACCAAATGTAAAGGAAACAAAAATAAACATATATATGTTTATATATAATCATACACACACACACACACACACACCACCTTCTTTATCCATTTTGTTATCAATGGACATCTAGATTGTTTCCATATCTTGGCTATAGTAAATAACGCACCAAATTTAGGGGTGTATGTATCTTTTTGAGTTAGTGTTTTCATTTCTTTCAAATATATATCTAGGAGTGGAACTGCTGGATCATATGGCAGTTCTGTTTCTAGTTTTTTAAGAACCTCCACACTGTTTTCCATAGTGACGGCACCAGTTTACATTCTCACCAACGGTGTTCAAGTGTTCCCTTTTTTTCCATATCCTTGCTAGCACTTATTATCTTTTATCTTTTTGATGATATCCATTTTAACAGTTATGAGGTGACAATTCATTGTGGTTTTGATTTGCATCTCCCTGGTAATTAGTGATATTGAGCACCTTTACATGGACCCATTGGTCATTTGCATTTCTTCTTTGGAAAAAATGTCCACTGCATATTTTTTAATTAGATTTTTTTTTTTTTTGCTCTGGAGTTGTAGGAGATGCTTATGTATTTTGGATCATCTGCAAATATTTTCTTCTATTCAGTAGGCTGCTTTTTCACTTTGTTGATGGGTTTCCTTCACTGTGCAGAAGCTTTTTAGTTTGATGTAATCCTGTTAATAGTTGTTTATTTTTGTTTCCTTTACATTTGGTGTTAAATCCAAAAAAAAAAAAATCATCACTAAGGTTGATGTCAAGAAGCTCATTTTCTTCTAGGATTTTTATAGTTTTAAGTCTTACATTCAACTTTTTTAACCATTTTGAGTTAATTTTTGTGTATGGTATACGGTAGGGGTCAGCTTTCATTTTCTTATATACAGATTTAGCAGTAGGCAAAGTATAACACTGATAAAGTTTGTCTTCTGCATTTTTATAATTTCTTTCCTGCAGCTGTCTTTATTTTATATGGGCTATTGTAAGAGACAGAGGTTTATTCAAGAAAGGCCAAGAAGAAGGAGATTATAAAACGGGCAGCCATGGAGGGAACTAGATCTCACAGAAATACGAACTGGGAAGCTGTTGAGAAAAATCTCAGTTTCTTTCCCTCTCTCTCACCCTCCCTTGGGGTCCCAGCTATTCTCTGTTATAGGTTCTATTCTCTGCTGCTTTGTTTACTCTGTTGACTTATAAACCATGTTTTTAAAAAGTCATCAGACCAACACTTTCTAGGATCCTTTTATACCATAACTGTTAAGCTTTAGTTCCCATTACTAAATGCTTCAGGCTGTCTTCTGAGAGGGAGAGGGAGACAGAGGGAGAAAGACATCTTGGTCATCCTCATCTTTCTGAATGAGGCTTTAGACTGCTTTCCAGCCTATTTGTTGGCTTCCCATTGGGTCACTTGTCCATCCTTGGGCCAATCATCTGTGCCTGAGGTGAGGTGTGATGTCATGTGATGGGAACAGAACACTGTCGTGGAGGCAGCAGGTGCCATGAGCTGTTCATATTCCCTTAGAAAGGAATCTGCACATGCAGGAAAAGATCTACAGCTCCAATACCTTGTCTCAGCTCATAACATCCTCTCTCCAACTACCAGCTCCCTTGCTTCTGCTGCTGCTGCTAAGTCGCTTCAGTCGTGTCTGACCCTGTGCGACCCCGTAGACGGCAGCCCACCAGGCTCCCCCATCCCTGGGATTCTCCAGGCAAGAACACTGGAGTGAGTTGCCATTTCCTTCTCCAACCAGCTCCCTTACTCTGGCCTTTTTCAAGTCCTCAACCTGAAACCTGCCCAGCATGATCCATAAGGATCCATCCTTTTCCTTCAGTCAAAGCCCTTTACCTAGATAGAGGGAATATGATCCCTACAAGACAGGCACTGTACTTGTCACTTGAGAAACAAAATTGAATAAAACATGGTCCCTACTTCCAAGAAGTTTTCAATATAGTTAAGCAGATGGTCCGGTATTCATCAGTATTTTTTAGTGCACTCAATGCCATTACAGATTGGTATAACTGAAGTGTGTCTTCAGAGTCCAGTGGTCAAGGTTATTAATTCTTGAGGAATAGAAAGAAAGAGCTGGATAAAACTTCACAGAAGACCTGACATTTTTAAAGTGGACTTTAAAAAGGAGTGTTTTAAATTGGAGGATAATTGCTTTACAATGGTGTTAGTTTCTGCTGTACAACAATATGAATTAGCCGTATTATACACATACCATCCCCTCTTGGGCCTCCTCCCCACAACTTCCCCCATCCTACCTCTCCAGGCCACCACAGAGCACTGAGCTGAGCTGCTGCACTATACGGCCCCTTCCCACTAGCTAGCTATTTCACACACGGTGGTGTATATGTGTCAATTCTACTGCCTCAACTCATCCCACCCTCTCTTTCCCACACTGTCTACAAGTCCATTCTTTACATACATGTCTCTACTGCTGTCCTGCAACTAGGTTTATCAGTACCATTTTCTTAGATTCCACAGATATGCATTAATACACATTTGTTTTTCTCTTCCTGACTTACCTCATTCTGCATGACAGGCTCTAGGTTCACCCACATCACTACAAATGACTCCATTTCATTCCTTTTTATGGCTGAGTAATATTCCATTATATATATATGCACCACATCTTCTTTATCCATTCATCTGTCAATGGACATTTAGGGTGATTCCATGTCTTGGCTGTTGTAAATAGTGCTGCAGTGAACACTGGGATACATGTGCCTTTTTCAGTTATGATTTTCTCAGTACATACGCCTAGTAGTGGGATTGCCGGGTCATAAGGCAGTTTTATTCCTAGTTTCTTAAGGACATTCCATACTGTTCTCCATGGTGGTTGTATCAGTTTACATTCCTACCAACAGTGCAAGAGGGTTCCCCACATCCTCCCCAGCATTTATTGTTTGTAGACATTTTTGATGATGGCCATTCTGACTGGTGTGAGGTGATACCTCATTGTAGTGGGTTTTGAAAGATGAGTTGGAGTTGAGAAGGGGATGAAGTTATTAGCAAAGCCATAAAGCTGTAAGTCACAGTCTGTTAGACAACTGCTTTGCCTGACGTGTGAAGTACATGGAGGAGGGGTTCTACTAAGAAATAGGCTGGAGAAGTAGGGTGGAACCCCACTTCTGGTCAATAAGCAACAATAGGTGTTTATTAAACTAACAATAGGTGTCTATTAAACATCTAATATGTGTCAAAAAAGAGCTCAGACAAGAGTTACATTTATATGACATCATAGTTAAACTCACAGGTATGAAAGCTATTGCAGCACCGTTTATAATAGCCAGGACATGGAAGCAACCTAGATGCCCATCAGCAGACAAATGGATAAGAAAGCTGTGGTACATATACACCATGGAATATTAGCCATTAAAAAGAATACATTTGAATCAGTTCTAATGAGATGGCTAAAACTGGAGCCCATTATACAGAGTGAAGTAAGCCAGAAAGATAAACACCAATACAGTATACTAACACATATATATATATATGGAATTTAGAAAGATGGTAACGATAACCCTATATGCAAGGCAGAAAAAGAGACACAGATGTACAGAACAGACTTTGGGACTCTGTGGGAGAAGGCGAGGGTGGGATGTTCTGAGAGAACAGCATTGAAACAAGTATACTATCAAGGGTGAAACAGATCGCCAGTCCAGGTTGGATGCATGAGACAAGTGCTCAGGGCTGGTGCACTGGGATGACCCAGAGGATGGGATGGGGAGGGAGGTGGGAGGGAGGTTCAGGATGGGGAACACAGGTAAATCCATGGCTGATTCATGTCAGTGTATGGCAAAAACCACTACAATATTGTAAAATAATTAGCCTCCAACTAATAAAAATAATTGGGTAAAAAAAGAAGAAAGATATGTTCCAGAAAAATCAAACAAAGAAAAGCTGAACTGGGGGGATTCTCTGGTGGCTCAGTGGTATAGAATCTACCTACCAATACAGAAGACATGGGTTTGATCCCTGGTTTGGGAAAATCCCACAGGCTGCATGCAGAGCAACTAAGCCCATGCGCCATAACTACTGAGACTGTACTCTCGAGTCCGGGAGCTGCAACTACTGAGCGCCTGTGTTGCAATTATCGTAGCCCGCATGCCCTAGAGCTCATGCTCCACAACAAGAGAAGCCACCGCAATGGGATACCTGCGCATCACAACTAGAGAGCAGCCCCCATCACCACAGCTCGCGAAAAGCCCATGTAGCAATGAAGACTCAGCACAGCCAAAAATGAATAAATAAAAAAAAAATTATTTTAAAAAATGAACTGGGTGTGGTGGTAGGGGAAACACTGATGTAAAAGATATCCCGAAACAGCATATTGACAACGTAGGAGGAGAACCAGTGGAGAGAAGAGATAAAGGCTGCAGGAAGAGATTCAGGAAAATAGGATAGGAGTAGTCAGCAGTGTCAGGAGCTACAGAAAGGTCCGATAAGATGAAGACAGCAATCTGGCATTTAGGAGGTTTATTATGAGTGAGAGACAGGGCACAGAGGCAGTGGGGGTTCCGGGGGGGTAGACAGCAGCAGGCAGTCACCTCCCAATTTTGCCTGAAGCTGACCCTGCACAAAGGAGGCTCGCTGCAGCCAGTCTGAATTCTTTGTTAGCAGCTCTTGGAAAAGGTTTGTTGAGGATGGAGATTGAAGCTGTTGGCTTAAATGAAGGTTCTGGATTATTTATGGATTTAATTTATCCCTGTGATCCATGTCCCCAGTTGACACAGGCGATCAAGAGTTAGCTGCATTTTTTTTTCTTTTTGAAAAAGTAGGAGAATATTTAATCATAACTGTGTTGCACTAATAGAGATTTTAATGAAACTGGGCTGAGCTAGGACGGGGAGGTTGCATAAGCAATCAGAGAAAGAGTATTCCTTTGGGTACACTCTAGGCACGGGCATAATTCTTAGGATCGAAATGTAGTATTTAATCCAAAGAGCTCACAGGGTTTTCATAAATGCAGCTTAATTTAAAGTCTATGCAAATATACATAGTATTTATGTAAACGGAATTTTCTGGGAATTTTAACCTCCCTGTAACCTGTGCTGTGCTTAGTCATTCAGTCATGTCCGACTCTTTGCGACTCCATGGACTGTAGCCCGCCAGGCTCCCCATCCGTGGGGATTATCCAGACAAGAATACTGGAGTGGGTTGCCATTTCCTTCTCCAAGCAACTATACTCCAAAATAAAATTTAAAAAGTTAAGGCCACAACATATGATAAGTAAATAGTTAAGATGGAAAAGGTATTTTGAGAAAGACCACATTCACACAACTTTTATTATGGTATACTGTTATAATTATTCTATTTTAAAATGGAAACCCACTCCAGTGTTCTTGCCTGGAGAACTCCATGGACAGAGGAGCCTGGTGGGCTACAGTCCATGGGGTCGCAAAGAGTTAGACACGACTGAGCGACTAACACTGTAACACTGTATTGTTGTTAACCTCTGACTGTACCTAATTCATAAACTAAATTTTATCATAGGTATGCATATACAGGAAAAAACATAGTATAATACAGGGTTCAGTACTACTCACAGTTTCAAACTTTGTGCGTTTTGGACCATATCTCCCACAGATAATGGGGAACTACTGTACCTCCAATGCACCACTTAGACATCAAGAAACTACCTTGGAATTACCTATGTCTGCACACAGACACACAAACACACACACACACACAAACACACACAAGCACAGAGAGCTGTCTACATTTACGTAACTTTTCTATCCCACTGTCCTTATTAGCATGACTTACTATCTCAGGGGACACCTGCTGAAGCAAGTACCTTGACTACACCACAAGTATTTCCAGAGGACCTTCTTCAACAAGTATCAAACAATGTATAGAAGTAAAAGTATTGTAAGTTTTAAAGCTATATAGGAATATTAGTTATTATTACTATTAACCAGGATATCCACCAAACTGGCAGTCCACCAGGGCTACCAGAAGCCATGTTAAGCTCCATGACTATTGTACACTCTAAGACCAGACGTGGATTCCTGGCTAAACTGGGGCTCTGTACTTGCTATGAAGAATAGCTTGCTCTGGTCAAAACATCATCATAATACCAACCCATTTCAACATATAAAACCTTCATTACACTTTTTTCAACAATAAAAAATAAGATTATTGTTTTAAAGTTCTAAAACTTTAAATAAGTTTTAAATAAGTTCTAAAATACTTCCAAGGGCTTCCCAGGCAGCGCTAGTGGTAAAGAATCTGCCTGAAAATGGAGGAGATGCAAGAGACATGAATTCAATCCCTGGGTGGGGAAGACCCCCTGGAGGAGGACATGGCAACCCACTCCAGTATTCTTGCCTGGAAAATTCCATGGACAGAGGAGCCTGAGGGGTTACAGTCTATGGGGTTGCAAAGAGTTGGACACAACTAAGCACATACACCCATACTTCTAAAATGTATCCTGTAGCAAGTGAATATAAAAATGGAAGGCTGAATCTATTAAACTAATCTTTATTAATTTTTGAAAGAAAAACATGAAGTATTAGAGTAGGAAATTAGAAGTTTATTATACCATTGCCAAATATAATTCAGACAGACTTTGGAAAACACAGCTGTATAAGTAATCCTTATGAATTGGTATCTATGGTATCTACACTTCAATATGAAAATGGATAATCATTTATTCATTTATCTGGATTATTTTTCTCAAGATGATTCAGCTTTTTGACACATGCACAAGGCAATTTCTCCTCTTTCTTAGAAATAGATACTTTCTTGATAATTCAAAACACTCTCAAATCTAACAGACTTAAAGATCACTTTAAGAACCTGTTTCTGTTCAAATAAAACAATTATCGGGGCTTCCCGGGTGGCTCAGCGGTAAAGAATCCACCTGCAATGCAGAAGATGCGGGTTCGGTCCCTGGGTTGAGAAGATCCCCTGGAGAAGGAGACGGCAACCCACTCCACTATTCTTGCCTGAGAAATCCCAAGGAGAAGAGGTGCCTGGCAGGCTACAGTCCATGGGGTCCCAAAGAATCGGACATGACTGAGCGACTAAACAACAATAAAACAATTATTAGGGATGAACTTCTGCACAAAGAGATGAAGCAGTAACGAAACACATAGTCAGTGAGAGCCAAAGATAAGTCTGAACTTCATGCAACCTGGGGAAAGATGGATAAGGTGTTCTTTGTAATACTAGAAATGGAAGTTAAGTGAAATTTCAAGTGAATAATACAGAACAAATTAATGATGTTTGGGGTGGTTAAGACATTTCTATGGGATTTTTTTTTTCGATCCTAGATTCATTCTGAAGGTGAACTAAAAGCATCTACCACAAGTAAGGGGCTAGGAGCAATGGTGCTGGAATTAGACCACACACCATCCCACTCTGTGTTCTAGAAGGCTGAGCCTTAGGGACCAATTGCCTCCATGGGCTCTCCTGCCCTCTGGTTCCAGTGGGATTTAATCAACGGAAGGCACCAGGAGGATACCCAAGTGAGGAAGTCGAGAGAGGATTGCTATTTATTGACCCAACTTCCTCCCAAAATCCACAGATCCTGTCAGTCAGACAGTCCTCTTACATAGCTTTGGATCCAGGAACTTTCCATTCCCCTACCCCTTCAATCCTAGGAGTAGAAATGACCCCTGATGTTGCTAATTTTGTGTTGGTTTCCCTAAACCCTACAATACTCTTGTTCTTTTTTAGTTGCTCAGCTGTGTCTGACTCTTCGTGATCTCCTGGACTAGAGCTCACCAGGCTCCTCTGGCCATGAGATTTCCTAGGTAAGAATACTGAAATGGGCTGCCATTTCCTTCTCCAGGGGATCTGACCCAGGGATCAAACTGGAGTCTCCTATATTGCAGGTAGACTCTTTACCACTGAGCCACCCAGTAATTCCCTAGAAATCTTGTAAATAATCCTTTTAATAAACTCTCCTCTGATTACCCAACTTGAAGGTGTTTCTTGTCAGGGCCTTAACCGACACACTTAGGTAAGTTATCTAACACTTCTGTGCTCCAGAGTCTGTCAGTAACCGCCTAGTAAGAGTATCTGCTTATAGGATTGTTGCCAGTGGAAAAAAGTTTCCCTTTTTCAAAGCCAAACTCAATTCTTATTAACTGCAAGTACATTGCATCTCCTATCACTATTCAGTGGGGCTTCCCCGGTGGCTCCGACAGTAAAGAGTTTGCTTGCGATGCAGGAGACCTGGATTTGATCCCTGGGTCAGGAAGATCTCCTGAGGAAGGGATTGGCCACCTACTCCAGTATTCAAATAGTGTGGATTCTTTTTTCAAAACAAAAAATACTCTTTACTTGGCATAATAATAATATTTTACAAAATTCCCATGGACTTCTGTCCTCTAAAATGAAGTTTTATTGTCACTGACCCCTACAGTCCTGGTAGCCCCAAAGGTCCCTCTTCTATTTCCTGCTTGAGCAGTAAATAAGATAGCCTCCTTAATTCAAATACAAGATATCAACAGAAAGCAACATGAAATAAAACAAGGCTCAGCATTAAATAATCAAACTCTTAAAGGGACTTTAGGGAGACAGAAGAAAACAGATTCTAGCAATGCCTAAACATGTTTCCTGGGGGACCTGTGTCTGCCATTTGAAAGGTTTTATTGGCAGTGTGAAAGTTTCATCCATGAAAAATAATGATCATTAGCTTTTCCATGACAACTGTGGCTTTCCTACGATATCCATCATGTTCCTGGGGTTCATAGCTTTTTCACAATTCTGATCCCTTGGTGCAAGACATTAGTGGGTATTGATGCTATTTTAATTGTTTCTCACATAAAGTCCATGGCTCCTTGTCACTAAATCCACATACCCTAAAGATCATTATTGACCTTTGGGGAGCTCTATATGCTTGAAGCAATTCTCAACTTGCTCTGAGATTTTAACCAAGGTCACACAGAGAAAGCCTTGGCAATTTGATTTGATTAACAGGGTCCATCTGAGTGACACCTCAGATCAAATACAATTTTACAAAGTGGCAGATTTGTACTAAAATGTCTGGGGAAAAAAATCAAGATAGCATGAAGACATCAAAGACCACATTTTTCATATGAATAACCAAACAGCTTTTATCTGAATTACACTTTCCTTTGTTAATCAGAGATCCTCAATTTTGTAGGCCAAAATATACATTATTTTTGAAGCCTAACACAGTTTAACCCTTCATGGATCACACCCTTGTAGTGGTGAAGGGGCTTGCATAACAATGAAGCTATGAGCCATGTCATGCAGGGCCACCCAACACAGAAGGTCACAGTGAAGAGTTTGGACAAAATGTGATCCACTGGAGGAGGAAACGGCAACCCACTCCAGTATTCTTGCTGCAGAAGCTCCATGAGAACATGAAAAGGCAAAATGATACGACACTAGAAGATGAGGTCCACAGGTCAGAAAGTGTTCAATATGCTACCAGGGAAGAGCAGAGGGCACTTGTTACTAGGTCCAGAAAGAATGAAGAGACTGGCCCAAAGCAGAAATGACACTCAGTTGTGGATGTGTCTGGTGATGAAAGCAAACTCTGATGCTATAAAGAACAATATTGCATACTGTTAGGAATGCTAGGCCCATTAATCAAGGTAAATTGGACATAGTCAAGCAGGAGATGGCAAGATTGAACACTGATATCTTTAGGAATCAGTCAACTAAAATGGATAAGAATGAGTGAATTTAATTCAGATGGCCATTGTATCTACTACTGTGGGCAAGAATCCCTTAGAAGAAATGGAATAGCCCTCATAGTCAATAAGAGTCCAAAATGCAGTACGTGGGTGCAGTCTCAAAGAATGATCTCAGTTTGTTGCCAAGGTAAACCATTCAACATCACAATAATCCAAGTCTATGTCCCAACCACTGATGCTAAAGAAGCTGAACAGTTCTATGAAGTTCTACAAGACCTTCTAGAACTATCACACACACACACACACACAGAAGATGACATTTTCATCATAGGGAATTGGAATGCAAAAATAGGAAGTCAAGAGATACCTGGAGTAACCGAAAAGATTGGCCTTGGAATACAAAATGAAGCAGGAAAAAGGCTAACAGAGTTTTGTCTAGAGAACACAGTGCTCATAGCAAACACCCTCTTCCAACAACACATGAGATGACTTTACACATGGACATCAACAGATGGTTAATACCAACATCAGATTGATTATATTCTTTGCAGCCAAAGATGGAGAAGCTCTATACAGTCAGCAAAAACAAGACCTGGAGCTGACTGTGGCTCAGGTGATGAGCTCCTTACTGTAAAATTCAGGCTTAAGTTGAAGAAAGTAGGGAAAACCACCAGATCATTCAGATATGACCTAAATCAAATCATTATGATTATACAGTAGAGGTGATGAATAGATTCAAGGGATTATATCTGGTAGAATGCCTGAAGAACTATGGGTGGAGGTTTGTAACACTGTATAGGAGGTGGTGACCAAAACCATCCCCAAGAAAAAGAAATGCAAGAAGGCAAAGTGGTTGTCCGAGGAGGCCTTACAGATAACTGAGAAAAGAAGAGCAGAGAAAGGCCAAGGAGAAAAGGATCTGAATGCAGAGTTCCAAAGAATAGCAAGGAGAGATAAGAAAGCTTTCCTAAGTGATCAATGCAAAGAAACAGAGGAAAACAATAGAATGGGAAAGACTAGAGATCTCTTCAGGAAAATTGGAGATACCAAGGGAACATTTCAGGCAAAGATGGGCATGATAAACGACAGAAACAGTAAGGACCTAACAGAAGCAGAAGATAGTCAGAGGAGGTGGCAAGAATACACAGAAGAAATGTACAAAAAAGAAATTCACGACCCAGAGAACCATTATGGTGTGATCACTGACCTAGAGCCAGACATCCTGGAGTGTGAAGTGGTCCTTAGGAAGCATTGCTATGAACAAAGCTAGTGGAGGTGATGGAATTCCAGTTGAGCTATTTCAAATCCTAAAAGATGATGCTGTGAAAGTGCTGCACTCAATATGCCAGCAAATTTGGAATACTAAGCAGTGGCCACAAGACTGGAAAAGGTCAGTTTTCATTCCAATCCCAAAGAAAGGCAATGCCAAAGAATGTTCAAACTACCACACAATTGCACTCATCTTACACACTAGTAAAGTAATGCTCAAAATTCTCTAAACCAGTCTTCAATAGTACGTGAACCAAGAACTTTCAGATATACAAGCTAGGTTTAGAAAAGGCAGAGGAACCAGAGATCAAATTACCAACATTCCTTGGATCATGGAGAGTTAGGGAATTCTAGAAAAACATCTACTTCTGCTTCATTAACTACGTTAAAGTCTTTGACTGTGTGGATTACAACAAACTATGGAATATTCTTAAAGAGATGGGAATGCCAGACTACCTTACTTGTCTCCTAAGAAACCTGTATGTGGGTCAAGAAGAAACAGTTAGAACCAGACATGGGAACAACTAACTGGTTCAAAATTGGGAAAGGAGTACCACAAGGCACAAGAGTACTGTCACTCGGATTATTTAACTTATATGCACAGTACATCATGCAAAATGCCAGGTTGGATGAAGCACAAGCTGGAATCAAGATTGCCAGGACAAATATCAACAACTTCAGATGTGCAGATGATACCACTCTAATGGCAGAAAGTGAAGAGGAACTAAAGAGCCTCTTGATGAATGCGAAAGAAGAGAGTGAAAAGGCTGGCTTAAAACTTAACGTTTAAAAAACTAAATGACGCAGTAATCCCACTTCTGGGCATACACACTGAGGAAACCAGATCTGAAAGAGACACGTGCACCCCAATGTTCATCGCAGCACTGTTTATAATAGCCAGGACATGGAAGCAACCTAGATGCCCATCAGCAGATGAATGGATAAGGAAGCTGTGGTGCATATACACCATGGAATATTACTCAGCCATTAAAAAGAATTCATTTGAATCAGTTCTAATGAGGTGGATGAAACTGGAGCCCATTATACAGAGTGAAGTAAGCCAGAAAGATAAAGAACATTACAGCATACTAACACATATATATGGAATTTAGAAAGATGGTATCGATAACCCTATATGCAAAACAGAAAAAGAGACACAGATGTACAGAACAGACTTTTGGACTCTGTGGGAGAAGGTGAGGGTGGGATGTTTCGAGAGAACAGCATCGAAATATGTATATTATCTAGGGTGAAACAGATCACCAGCCCAGGTTGGATGCATGAGACAAGTGCTCGGGCCTGGTGCACTGGGAAGACCCAGAGGGATCGGGTAGAGAGGGAGGTGGGAGGGGGATCAGGATGGGGAATACATGTAACTCCATGGCTGATTCATGTCAATGTATGACAAAAACCACTACAATATTGTAAAGTAATTAGCCTCCAACTAATAAAAATAAATGGAAAAAAAATAAATAAAGTCAGAAAAAAAAAAAACACTAAGATCATGGCATCCAGTCTCATCACTTCACAGCTAAAAGATGGGGGAAAGTGGAAACACTTTTCTTAGGCTCCAGAATCACTGCTGATGGTACTGCAGCCACAAAATTAAAAGACACTTGCTCCTTAAAAGGAAAGCTGACAAAGATCAGTATAGTCAAAGCTATGGTTTTTCCAGTAGTCATGTATGGGTGTGAGAGTTGGACCATAAAGAGGCTGAGCACCAAAGAACTGATGCTTTTGAACTGTGGTGCTGGAGAAGACTCTTGAGAGTCCCTTGGACTGGAAGAGCAAATCAGTCAATCCTAAAGGAAATCAACCCTGAATATTCAGGAAGGACTTATGCTAAAGCTGAAGCTCCAGTACTTTGGCCACCTGATAGGAAGAGCCGACTCATTGGAATAGACCCTGGTGCTGGGAAAGATTGAAACTGGAGCAAAAGGAGAAGGGGGTGGTAGAGGATGAGATGGTTAGATAGCATCACTGACTCAATGGTGGTGAATTGGAGCAAACGCCGAGAGTGGAGGACGGGGGAGTCTGGCATGCTGCTAGACTTAGTGACTGAACAACACAACACCACAGTTTAAGCCCTAGGAACACTACAGTGGACTCTGTTTCAATCATTCCTAACATTTAGAATAGGCTGAAAATACCACTAGTGGTCTCCTTTTCTAGCTCTGGAGAATAAAAAGAAACACATTTTTCTACACATTATGTACAAAGTGTCTGTATACTTTTAGACTGAGACATAGCTTTTAATATTGCCTATACACCTAGGTGGGTATGTATAAATATTAATAAATATATATGTATTCTATAGCCCCACATATGCACATGTATTAAAAAATATAATGTATACCATAAATTCTAAAATGCACATATTTTTTTATGTTAACATCTCTGAAACTGCATCTTATAATCATGTGACATCTTTTATAACATAATAATATAATCATATTATATATTTGTATTACATTATATATTATAATATAATATATTATATTATATATTTATATATTATATATATAACATAATATACTTATTATAGTGCAGCATTTTTTTCAGTTTTAACAGTATGTATCCTAATGATGCATCTTACAATCAACAGGATCTTAAATTGAATACATATGTTTTTGCGTGTATCTTACTCCTACTGTCTTCTTTCATTGTTGTTTTAGCACTATGTGCTTCCTGGGATAATTTCAATCTTCAGTTCAGTTCAGTTCAGTCGCTCAGTCATGTCCGACTCTTTGCGACCCCATGAACTGCAGCACACCAGGCCTCCCTGTCCATCACCAACTCCTGGAGCAATTTAAATCTTAAGGTCTATAAATGTGGTAAATAAACCTTAGTTACTAGGAGAAAACAAATGAAGGCAATGATGAAACATGTTGTCAACACTTACCATACAGAAATCAAGTCCTGCATTTGTTGAGCTGATTACAGTGTAACCAAACTTTGGGAACAGAGTTCCAAGAGGAAACACATCCAATGAACCACACCATCTCCACATCAGAAAATAATGACCCATGAAACTAACTGAAGGTTATCAGGCTCAGACTTCATGGATACATTATCATACTTACAAATGATTAAAATGACTTTTGATGCACGAATGCACAGAAGTAAATTTTCTATAACGTTAAGATACCCAGGCAGTGCATAGTTTCAGATCTCTGCTATTAAAACCACAAGTGCTAAAAGTAATTTGATCTTCTCTATGCTTTATGCTGATGGAGTCAGTCAGTCCCAATCAGCCTCATTAATCTTACTTTCCACTTCCTAGATGTTTAGCTCTTACCATCTGTAATTTTCCTGACTTTTCCCTTCTCTTTTCTCCTCTTTATTTAGGTCACATTTGGACTATATTAAACTTGAAGTCAGAGTTTTCAAAATTACTTCGTCTGATCCCTGTTTCCTTCACTTTTCTTTTAGAGAATCTTTCACCTGGTAAGACACTTCATCCAAAACATTCAAAAGAAATTCACTGGGTGCCACTCTGTGTGTTAGAGACCAAGGATAAAAAGGTGAATACATCTTGTCTTTGCTTCTCAAAATACGGACCACTGCCTGGGAGCTTTGGTGTCTCCCGGAAACCTGCTAGAAAGGCAGAGTCTCAGACCTCACTCAGAGCCACTGTAGCAGTCAGAGTTCTTCAGAGAAACAGAACCAACAGAGAGACAGAGAGGGAGGCAGGAGGAAAGAGATTTATTATAAGGAACCAGCTCACATGGTTATGGAGGCTGACAAGTCCCAAGATCCATGGGGTGACTTAGCAAGCTGGAGACACAGGAGGGCCAACAGTGTAGCTCGAGTTCAAAGCTGGCAGACTTGAGATCCAGGAAGAACTGATGAATCAATTTGAGTCCAAAGGCAGGAAGACGCCTTTGTCCAACTTCGAAAGTAATCAAACAGGAGGAATTTTCACTTCCTTGGGGAAGAGTCAGCCTTTCTGTTCTATTCAGGCCTTCAACTGATTGGATGAGGCCCATCTGCATTAGAGAAGGCCATCTGCTTGACTCTATTTAATAATGTTTGATCATATACCTGGGAACTCAGTCCAGTTGAAACCTAAAACTAACCATCACACCTGGATTCTGGGGATCTTCCAGGGGATCTTCCCAACCTAGGGATTGAACCTGCAACTCTTATGTCTCCTGCATTGGCAGGCAGGTTTTCTTTACCACTAGTGCACCTGGGGAGCTCAAACAGACCAGGAAGGAATTCACAGAAACCTTCACAGAAGAGGGGTCCCTTGACTAAATGTTAAAGCTGAACAGGAGTTTCTTATACATGACTTCTGCAGCCACACTGCTTGGATTTGAAGGAGTAACTCTACCACTTACCAGTTATGTGACCTGAGGTGAGTAATTTAACCTCACTGTGCCTCAATTTCCCTATCTGTAAAATAGGAAACATTATAATACCCACCTCAAAAGGGTATTGTGCACCAGGGAGGCCCTGTGATAATTATATAAGCAAATATATGCAAAGTTAAAATAATGCCTGACATTTATTATGCAGTAACCTAACCTATCATCATCATCATCATGTTTTTAGATCTTCTACTCCACAAGGTGGCTTCCCTGGTAAAGAATGGTAAAGAATCAGATGGTAAAGAATCCACCTGCAATGTGGGAGACCTGGGTTTGATCCCTGGGTTGGGAATATCCCCTGGAGGAGGACATGGCAACCCACTCCAGTATTCTTGCCTGGAGAATCCCATGGACAGAGGAGTCTGGCAGTCTATAGTCCATGGGTGTGCAAAGAGTCTGACACAACTGAGCGACTAAGCACAGAGCAATCCACAAGGGAGCTAGTGTCTGCAGATCATTTTATTTAATATTAGATTTCCCTCTGTGCTATTAACAAAGGCATCACCCTTCATACATAAGCGTCCAGGATTCTCCCAAGATGAAAGAACCGCATATAAATGCAAAGGTCCTTAGAAATCCTAGGCAAAAACAAAGCAACAAAGACCCTCAGTAATCATAAGAAATGACATTTATTGTGTGCTTACTTTAAGCCAGAAACCACCATAAGCACGAAGCTGCACTGATTCTCCTAATCCCATCATTTGAGAAAGGCAGCGTTGTTATCCTCACTTTGCAGATAAAGAGACAGAGACCCAGAAAAGTCAAACAACTTACTCAGGGTCACAGAGATAGTAAGCAACAGAGGGGATAGTTATAACCAGATGTGCAAGCTCCATAGCCTACACATTTAACCACTAGGTCACACTGTCTCTCAAAAGGCTAAGATTTCAGGAGAAGAATTTAGGAAGATTGATAAATCTGAGAAGTGACAATGTTTTAATAAAATTTATTTATTTTTAATTGCAGAATAACTGCCTTACAGGATTCTATTGGTGTCTGTCAAACATCAACATGAATCAGCCACAGGTATACCTAAGGTTCCTTCCTCTTGACCTCCCTCCCACCTCCCTCCCCAGGCCACCCCCCTAGGTTGTTACAGAGCTCCAGTTTGAGTTCCCTGCGTCATAAAGCAAGTTCCCATTGGCTATGTGTTTTACATATGGTAGTGTAAGTTTCCATGTTATTTTCCCACTCTTTCCTTCCTTTCACTCACACATCTGTAGATTGGATAAGCACCGAAGATGTAAACTAGTCTTTTCCTTCCACTGTAAGTTCTTTTCTTTCCACTGTAAGTTCAAAATGGCAAAGGATTTCAAAGATACACTAAATATAGAGTAGCAAGATCAGTGGTGGCCCAAGGGAATCTATTTCCTGAAATAGGGTAAAGTTAGTAGCTACAGAAGTACAAAAGCTCAAACACAATAAGAATTTATTTCTTGTTCAAGTAAGAATACAAGGTGAGGCTTCCCTGGTGGCTCAGGGGTAAAGAATCTGCCTGCCAGTGTAGGAGACATGGATGGGTTCAATTCCTGATCCGGGAAAATCCCAGCTGCTGCGGAGTAAGTAAGCGGGTGCACCACGACTATTGAGCGGGTGCTCTAGAGCCCTGCTCCACAGCAAGAGAAGCCACTGCAATGAGAAGCCTGTGTGCAGCATCTAGAGAGTGACCTTAGAAATCCTAGGTGCTCGGTGCAGCTAGAGAAAAGCCTGTGCAGCAACAAAGACTCTGCACAGCCAAAAATAATATAAAAAAATAAGGAATTTTTTTTTTTTTTTTAAAGAAAAGAATACAAGGTGGATGTTCCCAGCCGATAGCTGGAGCCGCTCTTCACAATGGCTCCATCCTGTCATTCCACCAAGCCTGAGGCAGTTGGGGGTGGGGGGAGGGGGCAAGGGCAGGGGTGTTATCTGCATCCAGTCAGTAGAAAAAAGCAGAAACGTGGAGGAAGCATCCTTCCTCTTAGACGCTATGGCCAGGAAGTGACATACATCATTCCCGTTCACATTCCATTAGTTAGAAATAGCTACATGGCCATGCTGAGGTGCAAAAAGGGCTGAGAAATTTAGCCTCAGATGGATAGCTACATAGCAGGGACAACTCTGGACTATAGAAAGAGGAGCATGAATTTGGGGGTACAGCTAGCCCCCTCTGACACATTCTTCCCATGGGGATCCAGTGGGCGCTCCATCACTCGGACATACATGATAGTCTGTGCCTGTGAGAGATGCTCCCTGGGGAATCTGATTGGAAAACAAAAGCCCTGTTTCTACAGCACATCCCAGGCACTACCAGCTGAGAGGAAAATGCTGCTTGAGAGTACTAAATATGGAGATAAACCATCCTCTCCTAAACCTGAGTGTAAAGCCAAGACTGAGGCTCTTATAATCCTCGCCCATCTCTTGGTATTTAAAAAAAAAAAAATGTGCGGTCAATATTTTGAGTTTATTTAATATCTGCTGATTAAAACATCTGATTATGCTGATGAAAAATATTTCTGGTGTCAGCACACAAATATTATGTCATTTTTAGATGAAGAAAATGATCTGAAATGGTTAAACTCCCGAGTGACTACTATCCAGTAAACTGAATGAATGACGTGAATCTGAGCTCCTTAAAACCAGCACTTCTCTCAGCTGAGTTCCAACTGGCTTTCAGAATAACAGAGAAGGGTCTGATGCATTCAATGCCAGTGTACTTCCTTAAAAATATTTCCCAAATCGTAATTCTAATCTAGATCTAGAGAATCTATTTCAATAAAATAGAAAATAAAAATGCAACTTCAAATGTCCATTTAGCCCCTTCTAGGGAAGCTCATTACTATTTTATAACAACATATTCAGGCAGACGTGAGGAAGCCTAGGAAATAATTCTCTTGCCCAGTAGATTGTTTTGCAAAGTTAGATTTAAATGTCAAGGGTGTCAAGCCTAGAGTTGTCTCTACCTTCTTTATAACATTTGATAATAAAATTAGAGTTCTATTAAACATTTCAAGCTTGAAGTTGGTAGCAAGTATATTAACTTCAATCAAATCAAAACTTTGTTGAACAAATGCATATATTCCAGAAGAGAAATTGTTCCAGAAAAGAAAGACTGGAAATGTCCATCTTTTTTTCATATAAATTGCATACTCATATCATGAATCTGAGGGTTTCCCAGGTGGCGCTAGTGGTAAAGAACCCGCGTGCCAATACAGGAGACAAAAGAGAGGTGGGTTCAGTCTCTGAGTTGGGAAGATCCCCTGGAGAAGTGCACGGCAACCCACTCCAGCATCCTTCCTGGAGAAGCCCATGGACGGAGGAGCCTGGAGGGCTACAGTCCACAGGGTCGCACAGAATCAGACACAACTGAAGCGACTTAGCAAGCACACATCATGAATCTGAAGTTCCGTTCTAGGAAGCCAAAAACCAGGGACTCAGCCAGGAGGATCCTCAGTGATTGTGAAGCCTCCATTCCAGCCCTGGACTGTCTATATTCACATGGGAAAGAAGTATGTCTCCCACCAAGAGCCCACCAAGGCTGAGCATAGTCACTACCATGGCGGATGCTGCCACTCTGCAGACCTCAGGCCGGCTCTGCTTCCTGCCCTTCCCCACCCAGGGTCTCAAACCTTTACAGGTGTTGGGAGTAGCCCAGCATCTTCCAGTCTTCTGCTTAAGCCGATGAGAGCTAGCTTCTGCTCCTTAGAGACAAAGACTGCTACAGAAATACCCACGCTTACACCCAAGGACACTGAGGCTCTGGACAGTTCTATGAACTGGCAAAAGTTAAGTGTTCTTCCTGTTCTCCTGAATGGAATCACTCACAAGGATCCTTACTTAGAGATTTATTTCTGACCGTCAAATGAGCTTGAATTAATCTGGCATGCTTCCTCGGAGGCGATGTCCTCACTTTATCCCCTTGCCCTTAACACTTGCATCTCACAAAAGAGCCTGGACACTGCACTGTGGGAACATGCAGAGCCCCCCATCTAGAGCTCCCTTGATTACAGATGTGCCTGTGAGCATGCTCAATTGTTCCAGACATGTCCGACTCTGTAACCCCAAGGACTGTAGGCTGCCAGGCTCCTCTGTCCATGGGATTCTCCAGGAAGAATACTGGAGTGGGTTGCCATGCCCTCCTCCAGGGGATCTTTCCAACCCAGGGATCGAACCTGCATCTCCTGTGTCTCCTGCATTACAGGCGAATTCTTTACCGCTGAGCCACTGGGGAAGCCCCTGGTTACAGACATGATCTCTCAAAGTCCCCTTTTGTGAGACCCACAAACTAGAAAGCTTGTCTTTAGCTTTGATTTGGACTGATATTCACAATGTCTAAGAGACTCTGGAAGATACAACTGAACATGACTACAACAATCTTTTCTTTACAGGTGTTCAGCCATGACAGAGTTGAAATAAAGAATTACGTTTCTATATGTGTTTACTAGAAATGTCACAAATAAGTCCCCCCACGTGGCTCTTCCTAAGCAAGAATCTTGCCAACTCCCCCGTTTTGCCCTCACAGAAGAGGGGGCCTGGTACCATGGAGTGAAGACTATGCAGCAGGCAGACCACCAGAAACGCAGTTGACTCCAAGAGCCCCATTCAACAAAAGGCTTGGGAAACACTGTATATTAATACATATATGTGGAATCTAGAAATATGGTACAGATGAACCTATCTGCAAGGCAGAAATAGAGACACAGACTGTAGAGAACAACTGTATGGACACCAAGTGGGGGGAAAGGAGGTGGGATGAATTGGGAAATTAGGATTGACATATATACACTACCATGTACAAAATAGATAACTAATGAGAACCGACTGCTTATCACAGGGGACTCTGCTCCGTACTCTGTGGTGATCTAAAAGGAGAGGAAACCCAAAAAAGAGGGGATATATATATATATACACACACATACACATATTGGGCTTCCCTGGTTGCTCAGATGGTAAAGAATCTGCCTACAATGCAGGACATCTGGGTTTGATCCCTGGGCCAGGAAGATCCCCTAGAGAAAGAAATGGCAACCCACTCCAGTACTCTTACCTGGAGAATCCCATGAACAGAGGAGCCTGGGGGCTCCCATCCATGGAGTCACAAAGAGCCCCCACGACTGAGTGACTAACACACTAGGTTGATTCACTTTGGTGTACAGTAGAAAATAACACAACATGGTAAACCAACTATACCCCAAGAAAACTCTTTAAAAGAAAGGAAAAAAAGGGAAAAAATAAACAGGCCAGTCCCTCTCAAACATCTCGGCCCTCCTCTCCCCAGTACACCACGCACCAAATAGAAACAAATACTGTTTACTATTTCCTGTTTAGTAAGTGCTACCCAGGCGGCTCAGTGGTAAAAGAATCCACCAGCAATGTAGGAGACGCAGGAGACGCTGCTTCGATCCCTAGGTCGGGAAGATCCCCTGGAGTAGGAAATGGCAACCCACTCCAGTACTCTCACCTGGGAAATCCCATGGACAGAGGAGCCCAGTGGGCTACAGTCCATGCGGTTGAAAAGAGTCAGACAAGACGACTGAGCACGCAGCACATTCAGTAAGTACAGGAAAGAATTCAGAAGTATTCTAGAAAACAAGGTAAAAGGGCAGAAAACCAGAAGTGAGCTCCCTCATACATCAGAAAGACTTTTCTTCCTCTTTAAGCAAGTGAAGATTTTGGATAAACTGAAAGAATGCTGTCTCCAAGAGCAGGAGATCTACTTTGAATCTTTGATGGGTTTCCAGGGATATTATCTTCCCTAAAGCTTCTAACAAGGTTTGATTTGCCTCCCTAGAAAATTGTTTCTCTGTAAAATGATTCACAGAAACTGTGATAAGCCAGCTCTCTGATAATCTGCTATTACTGGCCATTATTAGCTCACAGGTTATACTATGAAGGAATACAGCAGCCTTGACTCCAAGTAGAAACAAGGTATCCCCCAAGGGGCTTCTCTTGCCTGAATTTATGCTTCTGAACTTGGACATTCCAGGGAAGTGGTACTTAGACAGGAAAATTCTTTTTTTTTCCCCCAAACAACAGAAATCTACTATCTCACAACTTCTGTACATGAGAAGTCTCAGTTCAGTTCAGTTCAGTCGTTCAGTCATGTCTGACTCTTTGCGACCCCATGGACTGCAGCATGCCAGGCTTCCCTGTCCATCACCAACTCCTGGAGTTCACTCAAGACTCATGTCTATTGAATCAGTGATGACATCCAACCACCTCATCCTCTGTCATCCCCTCCTCCTCCTGCCTTCAATCTTTCCCAGCAGCAGGGTCTTTTCAAATGAGTCAGTTCTTCACATCAGGTGGCCAAAGGATTGGAGTTTCAGCTTCAGCATCAGTCCTTCCAATGAATATTCAGGAATGATTTCCTTTAGGATGGACTGGTTGGATCTCCTTGCTGTCCAAGGGACTCTCAAGAGTCTTTGCCAACACCACAGTTCAAAAGCATCGATTCTTTCTTCATAGTCCAACTCTCACATCCATGCATCACTACTGGACACAGTCTAACAACTAGGTCCTCTGCCCGGGATCTCACCAGGTCTCAAGGTGTCAGCTGAGGCTATGATCTTATCAGCAGCTGGGATCTTCTTTCTCATTAATTTGTTGACGTATTTTTGACTGCACTGGGTCTTCATCGCTGCTCACGGGTTTTCTCCAGTTGCGGCAAGCAGGAGCTACTCTTGGCTGTGGTCCTTGGGCTTCTTGCGGTGGTGGCTTCTCTTGCTGCAGAGCCAGGCTCTAAGTTCAAGGGCTCAGTAGTTGTGCAACACAGGCTTAGTTGTGGAACACGGGCTTAGTTGCTCCACAGCATGTAGAATCTTCCCAGACCATGGATCGATCCCATGACCCATGCATTTGCAGGCGAATCCTTTACCATTGGATCACCAGGGAAGTCCCGAGTCCAGGATTTTCTTCAAGCTCATACAAGTTGTTAGTAGAACACACTTCCCGTGTGGTTGCAGGACTGAGCCTGGTTTCTTGCTGGCTGTCACCCAGTGTGTACTAAGTCGCTTCAGTCATGTTCGATTCTTTGCGACCCCGTGGACTGTAGCCCGCCAGGTTCCTCTGTCCGTGGGGGTTCTCCAGGCAAGAATACTGGAGTGGGTGGCCGTCTCCTTCTCCAGGGGATCTTCCTGACCCAGGGATCCAGCTGTCACCAGAGATTACCTCAGCTCCTGGAGATTACCTCAGCTCCAAGTGGAGCTGTCTCAGGTCTTAGCTATAGGAGTCTCTCACAACATAGAGGCTTACTTCTTTAAAGCCAGCAGGAGAATTGCTTTCCCTTTGAATCTCAGTCCCTTTTGAATAAATCTCAAATCCACCCCGGATTACCTCCCTTCTGACCTCACTCAAAACCAACTGATCTGAGATTATATCTGCAAAATTCCTTCATCTTTGTCATGTAATGTAAATTCACTGTGGGAGTGAAATCAGTCGTATACACAGACCCGTCCATCCTCAAGGGGAAAAGCGTTATAAAGAGTGTGTGTAAAAACGGCAATAATCTCTGGAGCCATCTCGGTATCCTGCCGTGTCCTTTTAGAAGGAGTTTCTATTTTCAGCACTGGTTCAGGATCAAAGTGCTGAGCTGACAGGGTATCAGCGAGTGCGGTGACTAAAGACCTTCTTTATCCATATCTACAATAACCCTACGGCGACCATCTGCCATCATCACCTGGCAGCTAGAGGAGTAAACTTCCTGTTGGTCTGGAAAGCAATCTTTTTCTTTCCATAGAACTACCAGAACTTTCGCCTTCCTGAAAACTCACTGTAATCAACTTCTACAGAAAAATTCCCTTATTGACAGTCAACTCTGCTCTTTTACTCTCCTCCCACTTATTTCGTTCCATCCTTGACATTAACCAGCTTTGTGATGGTGGACAAGTCACTTTGCCTCTCTGGGTCTTAGTTCCCTCATTTGCAAAATTCCAAGGAGGCTGTCGCAAGTGATCTTGAAACTGTCGCCCAGTTCAGTTCAGTTGCTCAGTCGTGTCTGACTCTTTGCAACCCCGTGAATCACAGCACGCCAGGCCTCCCTGTCCATTACCAACTCCCGGAGTCCACCCAAACTCATATCCATTGAGTCGGTGATGCCATCCAACCATCTCATCCTCTGTCATCCCCTTCTCCTCCCGACTTCAATCTTTCCCAGCATCAGGGTCTTTTCCAATGAGTCAGCTCTTTGCATCAGGTGGCCAAAGTACTGGAGTTTCAGCTTCAACATCAGTTCTTCCAATGAACACTCAGGACTGATCTCCTTTAGGATGAACTGATTGGATCTCCTTGCAGTCCAAGGGACCCTCAAGAGTCTTCTCCAACACCACAGTTCAAAAGCATCAATTCTTCAGTGCTCAGCTCTCTAATCCAACTCTGATATTAATTTCAGTACTGTCATCAGTAATAATAATTTCGAAACACACCCTGAGAGAGTTCTGTCTCCTGGGTCACTCAAAAGTGACTTATCTTGGATAAGTGAAACATAAAATTCACTAAGAAAGGCTCAGTTCAGTTCAGTTCAGTTCAATTGCTCAGTCGTGTCCGACTCTTTGCAAACCCATGGACTGCAGCATGCCAAGCCTCCCTGTCCATCACCAACTCCCGGAGTTTACTCAAACTCATATCCATTGAGTTGGTGATACCATCCAGTCATCCAATCCAATAGAAAAGCTAATGCCTTATTATGCATAACAAAGTTTCAAGAGACACGGAAATGTGTGCCTTCATCCTCAAGAACTCTGGACCAAAATATGTCTTTTGAAACTTCTTGTAATCCTTAGGGGCTGGACTGAACATGACTAAAGCATTCCATTCACTTTGCTCCCCTGATATTTTTTTTTCTCCCAACGTTAAGTTCACATCCCATCTCCCTGCGGCCTGGGAACACTCAAACATTAATCATACATCATAATTTACTTCTCCTCCCATTATCGTAACTTTTTCATAATACTCGGACATCATACCTTCCTGACTAAATCTGTTTCTTCAAAGAGTTTCCTCTTCACTGCAGTTAAACACGCCCCTTCTCCATGTACATCCTGGATATACATGGCAGCACAGGTGGAACAACTCCAGATTATTTCCATTCCTATTTCAGCTATTCTTTTTGGATTTTAGTTTCACGAGTTTTAATAGGAAATTCATTCCATCGTACAAAATTCAAAAAGTACTAAAGAGAATAAAAAATAAGAAATTCTCCTTCATCCCATCCCAAAGCCACTGAGCTCCCCACCCAGCTACAGGCAAGATTAGCAGGTTCTATTTATAACGCTGTTACAGTAATATTTTTAAATTCGGTTATGCAGCAAGCATAGATGGAGCATCCATGATATGCACTGCTTCAGTGATTAATCATAACTGTTAGAAATTATTGAGCACTTACCACAGGCCAGTAGACAGGCACCAGGCTAAAGATTTTAAAGGCTATCCCTCTTAATCCTCACAATAACCTTTTGCATTGATTCTATTAATGTCCTAATTTAACAGTGAGGAACTGGAACTTCCCCGGTGGTCCAGTGGCTAAGACTCTGCAGTCCCAATGCAGGGGGCCCAGATCCTATCCCTGGTCAGGGAACGAGATCCCGTGTGCCACAATTAAGGAGTTTGCATGCTGCAACTAAAGATCCCACAAGCTTCCTCTAAGACTTAGTGCAGCCAACTATATAAATAAGTATTTAAAGAATAAATAAATAAAATTGTCTTTACATTAAAAAATGAGGAGACTGAGAATAATTAAATAACTTGCTCAAGATATCTAAACACAGGCCGTAGGAAGATAGACAGAAAACTCAAACACTTCATAAATGAGGATACCCTGCATTAAAAAAGGTTTTTCATCACCAGGATAAGGCCAATTAAGACCACAAGGAGTTACCAATACATAAACGCCCAAAATGGTCACAATGAAAAAGAGAATGCAATGTGATGGTGAGGATCTGGAGTAACTGGAACCAGCAGAAGTATATAAATCAATACAATTTCTTTGGAAAACTGACAATACCTACTAAAGTTAAACTCAGACCCAAGACCTTGCAGTTTCACTCCTAAGTATATACTTAACAGAAATACTTCAATAGTCTCACCAAAAGGTACATGCTAGAATATTTATAACAAGTATTATCCATAATTGGAGAAGGAAATGGCTACCAGCTCCAGTATTCTTGCCTGGAAAGGTCCATGGTCAGAGGAGCCTGGTGGGCTACAGTTCATGGGGTCACAGTTGGACACGATTGAGCACACACACATTATCCATAATAGCCAAAACCTCAAAACTATCCAGATCTTCATTCACAGCAGAATGGATAAATTATGGATAATATTCACACAATGGATGCTATAGAGAGATGAGAATGAATAATCTACAATTACAGGGACAGATATGAGTGAATCCCGCAAGTATGACGTTGAGAGAAAGAAGCCAGACACCAAAAAAGTAGACTGTGTATTATTCTACTTACAGAAAGAACAAAAACTACTCCAGGTTGTTAGAAATCAGAAGAGCAGTTATCCTTAGGGGAGATGGCGTGTCAGGAAGGCGACCTCAGGGAGGCTTCTGGGATGCAGATAATGATCCAGGTTCCACCTAGACCGGTGTGTTCCGTTCATGAAAATTCACCAAGCCGTGCAGTGGATGAAATATACATTTATATTTATATAATATTTCAATAACAAGTTTTTAGCATTTTCTGTCCTCATGAAGTTTTACATTCTAGCAGAGCCAAGGATGTATTAATAGTATTTAACAGATGTAGATGACGACGGAGGAGTTGAGCAGATGCATCATTTCTTAGCATGGATTTTTGAGGGCCCTGGGACACCGCACAAGGAGGATTCTGGTCCTTTAAGAAGCTGGATTTCGTCTACATTGCTACCCTCTGGTGATCTAGCTTATATCACCAGGCCACCAGAACTTAACATCCCTACACTTATAGTTAAGGCAAATTGCCTCAACCTGGGATATTCAGAGCCCTAAGTAGCACTTGATGTTCAAGCTGGTTTTAGAAAAGGCAGAGGAACCAGAGATCAAATTGCCAACATTTGCTGGACCATCAAAAAAGCAAGAGAGTTCCAGAAAAACTTCTATTTCTGCTTTATTGACTATGCCAAAGCTTTTGACTGTGTGGATCACAATAAACTGTGGAGAATTCTGAAAGAGATGGGCATACCAGACCATCTGACCTGCCTCTTAAGAAACCTATATGCAGGTCAGGAAGCAACAGTTAGAACTGGACATGGAACAACAGACTGGTTCCAAATAGGAAAAGGAGTACGTCAAGGCTGGATATTGTCACCCTGCTTATTTAACTTATATGCAGAGTACATCATGAGAAACGCTGGGCTGGAGGAAGCACAAGCTGGAATCAAGATTGCCAGGAGAAATATCAATTAATCTCAGATATGCAGATGACACCACCCTTATGGCAGAAAGTGAAGAGGAACTAAAAATCCTCTTGATGAAAGTGAAAGAGGAGAGTGAAAAAATTGGCTTAAAGCTCAACATTGAGAAAACTAAGATCATGGCATCTGGTCCCATCACTTCATGGCAAATAGATGGAGAAACAGTGGAAACAGTGTCAGACTTTATTTTTGGGGGCTCCCAAATCACTGCAGATGGTGATTGTAGCCATGAAATTAAAAGACACTTACTCCTTGGAAGGAAAGTTATGACCAACCTAGACAGAATATTAAAAAGCAGAGACATTACTTTGCCAACAAAGGTCCGTCGAGTCAAGGCTGTGGTTTTTCCAATGGTCATGTATGGATGTGAGAGTTGGACTGTGAAGAAAGCTGAGCACCGAAAAATTAATGCTTTTGAACTGTGGTGTTCGAGAAGCCTCTTGAGGGTCCCTTGGACTGCAAGGAGATCCAACCAGTCCATCCTAAAGGAGATCAGTCCTGGGTGTTCATTGGAAGAACTGATGCTGAAGCTGAAACTCCAATACTTTGGCCACCTCATGCGAAGAGTTGACTTATTGGAAAAGACCCTGATGCTGGGAGGGATTGGGGGCAGGAGGAGAAGGGGACAACAGAGGATGAGATGGCTGGATGGTATCAGCGACTCAATGGACATGAGTTTGAGTAATCTCCGAGAGTTTGTGATGGACAGGGAGGCCCGGCGTGCTGCGATTCATGGGGTCGCAAAGAGTGGGACACGACTGAGTGACTGAACTGAACTGAAGTGAACTGAAGTAGCACTTGAACAGAATTCAGGGATCAGTGAACTTAGATGGAAAAAAATTAATATATTGATCTCTATCACTACACTCTACTCACCTGAAATTTAGCATTTTCCTCAACTATGAAGGTCGTCGACAAAGCACAGATGCATCAGTCTTGTTGTTTAGTCACTGTCGTGTCCAACTCTTGGCAACCTCATGGACTGTAGCCCACCAGGCTCCTCTGTCCATGGGATTTCCCAGGCAAGAATAGTACAGTGGGTAGCCACTTCCTCCTCCACGGGATCTTCCTGACCCAAGGATTGAACCTGTGTCTCCTGCACTAGCAGGCAGATATTTAACCACTAAACCACCAGGGAAACGCCAGTATTCAAAGTGCCTAAGACTTTATCACCAACGAAAAATATCAGAGACTTTCATATTCATTTCAGCTATTACAGGTATCTTGAAATATCATTTACACTTATCATTAGGCAGAAAGTTTGGCAACTGTTCATTCTGCCACTAGATTGTGTAGTCCATGTGTTAATAAACAAGTAAACATATGACTATACAACAAGTTTGTATTTTTAGCATTTTGGCAACTGTATTTTAAAATAACTGGCTTCTTTTGTAATCCTATGTATTCTATTTTTGCATTTAGAAATATTCTTTTGAAAACGGGTCTATTAGCTTTCCAGATTGCTAAAGTGGTTCAGAAAAGAAAAAGTAGGGACTTCCCTGGTGGTCCATTGCTTCCACTGCAGGGGGCACCGGTTCCATCTCTGGTTGGGGAACTGAAATCCCACATTCCTCACTAAGACCCCACATGCCTCACTAAGACCCCACATGCCTCACTAAGACCCCACATGCCTCAACTCACTAAGACCCCACGTGCCAGGGCAGCTAAAAACAAACAAAACCAAATGGGACCCAGTCAAACTTAAAAGCTTTTGCACGGCAAAGGAAACCATAAACAAAGAGAATGGAAGAAAATATTTGCAAATGAAGCAATTGACAAGGGATTAATCTCCAAAATATACAAAATGCAGCTCAATATCAAAAAATCAAACAACCCAAGCAAACAATGGGCAGAAGACCTAAATAGACATTTCTTCAAAGAAGACATACAGATGGTCAATGGACACATGAAAAGAGGCTCAACATCAGTATTAGAGAAATGAAATTAAAACTACAAATCAGAATGGCCATCACCAAAAAAATCTACAGTAAATGCAGAAGAGGATGTGGAGAAGAGGGAACCCTCCTACACTGTTGGTGGGAATGTAAATTGGCACAGACACTGTGGAGAACACCATGGAGGTTACCTAAAAATCTAAGGAACCCATATGACCCAGCAATCCCACTCCTGGGCATGTACCCGGAGAAAATTATAATTCAAAAAGACATATGCACCCCAATGTTCATTGCAGCACTATTTACAATAGCCAGGACATGGAAGCACCTTAGATTCCTAAGCCTTGTCCCTTCCTCCTATCACCAGTTCCTGAATATTTTACTCCTTATTGGCTCACCCACACTGCTGAAAAGTCCCTTCATTAAACTTTGCTCAGCTTAAGTCTTTGGAGAACAATTTCCATTTCCTGCCATTCTGATAACATTTACAGACACTGAGTTCACAATTTGTAGACGAAGCCATTAAGGCTATGACCTCATTCTCACTGGGTGGCAGAGTGCAGACGTGTGTGTGTGTGTGTCTCTGTGTGTGTGCACGCGTGTGTGCCCATCTCCACTGCACACCTGTGTTGGGACTGCGGAAAAATACCAGGGCCCCTGAATAGTAACTCTTTCTCTAGATGGTCCTGAAAAACCTTCAGCACAGTTTGAGATGGGAAACCGGACAAGTGATGCTGAGAAAAAAGGTCAAGCCTGAGCTGAATGTATAATATCCAGCAGGAGTCGGCCAGGGGAATTTAGGGAGAAAGCAAGACTCTTAACAGAAGGAGTAGTCTTTTCCAAGGCACGAAATGGGGGAGAGCTGCTGCCAGGGGTCCTCCTGCAATTGTCACTGTGATGTCAGCATCACCTGCAATGAGCCCAAGCAGCAGAAGGAAGCCATTCTTTGAAAAGGCAGAAGAGGAGGGAGGGTCTGCTGAAAGGAGATCACTGCTGGGGAGTAGCCCACTTCTGCATTCCTTACACCTGCCAGACTCTCTCCTCGGCATCTCTGATTTCCCAGGGCTGAACCAACAGGAAAGAAGAAACCAGATCAAGTCCTGCTTACAAAGAAGATAATTTCTCCTAAGATATTGCAAGGCACTTGCCCTCCCCTCTTATTTCCCAGGAACACGCTGGCTGACAGCCCTCTGATATGGAAGAGTGAACGGAGAAGACTGGCCAGGCAGAGAGGGAAGAAAGGAAGGAAGCCTGCCAGGAGCTCACTTCCATATATCAGTGTGCGCTCAAGATAAATAATCCCAGCCAGCCCAGGCAGCTATCACACCAAAGGGCATGTTGCAGGTAGCAAGATAAATCACCATTGTCAAGGATGTCTTTGTTTGTTCCCGACAGACTCTTACTGTATCTCCCTCTCCTGACAAAGCAGCCCCCAGGAACAGGTTTCTAACATGTGCTGCCCTCTGGAAATGATCGTGCTTTTAGGGAGAGAAAAATGAATTTGAGCTCCTGGGTCCAGAAGCCAATAGCCCATTGGCTGTGGGGACTACTCACTAAGTACAGGTTAGAAGCACAATCTATTAGAAACAATAGCCACAGGCTGTTTTCATCCAAAGTCATATCTGTCAATCCAGCCTAGCAAAT
Source organism: Dama dama (assembly GCF_033118175.1). Lineage (NCBI taxonomy): Eukaryota > Metazoa > Chordata > Mammalia > Artiodactyla > Cervidae > Dama > Dama dama. Next base: position 19,931,287 of record NC_083686.1, on the reverse strand, counting down.
CTGAATCACCAAAGCTCCTTCAGCGGGCTCATATCATGAATTGTATCCACACTGGCCTTTCAGCCATGCCTCTTAACTGCATCGTAGGCACCAAGGTGCGTGCATGCTCAGCTCAGTCACTTAAGTTGTCGACTCTTTGCAACCCTATAGACTGTAGCCCGCCAGGCTCGTCTATGCATGGGATTTCCCAGACCTGAATCCTGGAGTGAGCTGCCATTTCCTTCTCCAGGGGTACTTCCCAACCCAGGGATGAAACCCATGTCTCCTGCATTGCAGGCAGATTCTTTAACACTGAACTACCAGGGAAGCCCTAACCATACTGTATTATCCAACTGAAAATTCGTTAAGAGGGGTGAATCTCATGTCAAGTGTTCCTACCACAATATAATTTTAAAAATTCATATTTCTTTAATTTTTATTTTTATGGAGATTCTGATTGTGCCTGAAGCAACGCAGAGCAGAAGGGACAGCCCAGACTTAGTAACAAGCAGATGTGGGCACACAGGAGCATCTCGGTAGCATCACTTCCTGGGAATGAACGGAGTCTGGCTGGGGACTTCCCTGGTGCTCCAGTGGCTGAGACTCTGTTCTCCCAAGGCAGGGGGCCCAGGTTTGATCCCTCATCAGGGAACTAGACCCCACATGCTGCAACAAAGAGCCTGCAAGCCAACACTAAAGAACCTTTAGGCTGCAGTAAGACCAAACACAGTCAAATAAATCACATTGATTTTGGAGCCCAAGAGTGCCCAACTCATATTGTTATGTTGGGCTTACTTATTACTTATGTTAATAAGTATTCGTCGAACGAAGAAAAATAAATCTAGCTACCTCCTGCCCCGTGTCCAGCATTCTTCCTGGAGCAGGAAGAGCGTGTGTGTGACATTCTGGACTGTCTCTGTAGTTGGCTGTGCCCCTCCTAGCCACTTTCTGTCCTTCGTTATGATGAGGATTCCAGCAGATATAGATTTGCAAACAAACATTTCCTTAGTTCATGACTAACACCTGCTCGTCCTTCCAGGCTCCTCCTACGTATCTCTTCCTCCTGGAGTCTTCTCTGAGGAATGAAGCCTCTTTCTTACATGCTCCCACAGCACAGTGTTTTTTCTTCACTCATTCATTCATTCATTCATTGAGTCAAGAGAAATGATCATGTAAGGCACCGTGCTGAGTTGCCATTGTTCAGTTGCCCAGTCGTGTCTGACTCTGCATCCCCATGGACTGAAGCACGCCAGGTCCCTCTGTGTCTCCCGGAGTGTGCCCAAGTTCATGTTCATGGCATCAGTGATGCCATCCAGCCATCTCATTCTCTGATGCCCTCTTCTCCTTCTGCACTTGATCTTTCCCAGCATCAGGGTCTTTTTCAATGAGTCGTCTGTGCTGAGTAGTGGAAGCTTAAAGGGAAACAACTAGAAAGACCCTTGAAAATGTTTTGATGCAACCTAGATGCCCGGCAGGAGACAAATGGATAGGGAAGTAGCGGTACATATAAACAATGGAATATTACTCAGCTATAAAAAAAAAAAAGAACACATTTGAGTCAGTTCTAACGAGGTGGATGAAACTGAAGCCTATTATACAGAGTGAAGTAAGTCAGAAAGAAAAACACCAAAACAGTATATTAATGCATATACTTAGGGTTTAGAAAGATGGTAACGATGATCCTATATGCAAGGCAGCAAAAAAGACACAGATGTAAAAAGCAGGCTACTGAGTATGTAGGAAAAGGCGAGGGTGGGATGATATGAGAGAACAGCATTGAAACATGTATATTACCATATGTATAACAGATGACCAACGCAAGTTCGATGCATGAAGCAGGGCAACTCAAAGCCGGTGCTCTGGGGCAAGCCAGAGGGATGGGGTGGGGAGGGAGGTGGGAGGGGGGTTCAGGATTGGGGGGTCGCATGTGCACCCATGGCTGATTGGTGTTGATGTGTGGCAGGGGCCACCACAGTGTTGTGAAGTGATTGTCCTCCAATTAAAATAAATAAATACATATTTTTAAAGTTAAAAAGAAAGTGTTTTGATGAATGGCTGAATCTACAAATGACTCACTTATATACAAGTCCTTAGCATTTTCTCCCCACAGAAACAGCCTAGAAACTGTCAGATTACTAAATAATTCTCTGACATCAGCCTATGACAAAGAGATTTGAGGGGGTTACCTCATCCCACTCAGGACCCAATTCATGTGGATCCCCTTCAAGGTGCTGCATTTCTGCAGCCAGTGTAACCATGGAGCACGCAGCAGCAACCTGACCGTGCTGGACCCATTCAGAGCTCTGCACGATTAATCCAAGCGGAATGTCAGGCAGACTGAGACACTAAGAATTACAATGGATGGAGCCATGCCCAGAGAAAAAGAAAGGCAAGAATGAAAACCAGGCCAAAAATCAAACAAAACTGAGTTTTGCAAAACGAAATTTTCACTTTGTAAAGAAACATTCTCCCATTTACTCTGTTGCTACAATCAACTGAACAGTTGGGCAAATTTTCATTCATTACCTAAAACACCCAACTGGGCACTGTGGTATTCTGAGTCTTTCTCATAGATGGCACAGTCATCAACTCTGAATTTACCTTTATCTTAATATGATTGTTTTCAAGTTACTCAGCATAAACCCTGCAGATTACTCAATATAGCTATCATCCAATTCTTTAACGAGATATAAGACACTGAACTTATAGATTTGGGCAACTGCAAAGCAAGATATGCACCTGATGCAAAGAACTGACTCATTGGAAAAGAACCTGATGCTGGGGAAGATTGAAGGCAGGAGGAGAAGGGGACGACGGAAGATGAGATGGTTGGATGGCATCACCGACTTTATGGACACGAGTTTGAGCAAGCTCTGGGAGGGAGTTGGAGATGGACAGGGAAGCCTGGCATGCTACAGTCCATGAGGTCACAAAGAGTTGGACATGACTGAGTGACTGACCTGAACTGAAATGAAAGCAAGAAATTTCACATGCCAAAGAAAAAAACTTTTTTAAGCATTAAAAATCTTTGGAAAGTATGGATTTCAAAAATCTTTAAAATGAAAGCATTTCATCTCATGCCTGAAGATCTTCCTGAAGATCCTGAAGACTGCAGGCAAAGGAATTGAGCTTGTCATTACACCAAGCCAGAATTTGGGGAAAGCATGGTAATCAATCAACAGAGATGGGTGGATTCAGGTCAGGGGAAAATGATAGGGTGGTACTATGAAGAAAGCATCAGGTTTTAAGTCAGAAAACATGAATTTTAGTCTGGACTTGCCTTTTATTAGTTGAATGACTTTGAGAATCACTTATTTTTTCTGAGCTTCAGTTTTCACATATGTCAAATGGGAATAATATGTGTCTCTGCTTAGCTAGCTCATGGACTAGGATCAAGTTACTAAACAAGATGTCAACTCCCAGCAGAGGGCCTGAGGTACAGTGAGGCTCAATAAATGTTTTGTTTATTATTTTTAATTGGAAGGAAATAAATCTCCAACCCAAGTGATCAGCTTATACGTTTCTATCTTGGCTCGAGTTGAAATATATCAGTCATAAGAATTTACCAGCACTTTTTAAAAGAATAACAATGATGATGTTGTAGTTCAGTCGCTCAGTCATGTCTGACTCTTTGCGACCCCGTCGACTACAGCATGCCAGGCCTCCCTGTCCTTCACCATCTCCTGGAGCTTGCTAAAACTAATGTCCATTGAGTTGGTGATGCCATCCAACCATCTCATCTTCTGTCATCCCTTTCTCCTCCTGCCTTCAATCTTTCCCAGCATCAGGATCTTTTCCAATGAGTTGGCCCTTCACACCAGGTGGCCGAAGTATTGGCACTTCAGCTTCGGCAATGAAGATGAAACTAACGCTTATTGAGCATTTATAATGGATATGCCAGGAACTACACAAAGCGCTTTGTATACACTCATTTATTCCTCACATGATTCCTGATATAAGTATATCATTACAGAGAGGGAAACGGGCACAGGGAGATTAGGCCACATCTCCAATTATAGAAAATAAGTGATGGAACCTTTTTTTTTTTTTTAAAGCAAAATGGAGGGACTTCCCCTGGTTGTCCAGTGGTTAAGAATTTGCCTTGCAATGCAGAGGATGCAGGTTCAATCCCTTGTTGGGGAAATAAGATCCCACATACGGCAGAGCAACTAAACCTTCACACTGCAACTAGACAGTCTGCCTGCTGCAACTACTGAAACCCTAGAGTCACAACGAGAGAGTCCATGTGCACAACAAAAGGTCCCGTGTGCCACAACTAAGATCCAACACAGTCACATCACTTTTTTTAATGTAAAGTGAAAATTTTGATTAAGAGGGGAAAGATATGAAACATACAAATTCAGTTTGAGGACATATATCCATTATACTTGGGGTCATATCTCCTACCAAATCAAAGCATGTACCTCTCAGGGTTCTCACTCCCCTTTCCATTCCTGCTACTTGAAGGCCAGAGGGTCCTGACTTCCAGATGCCAACCTTGCCTATGCTGAGCCAGCCAGAGCCCTGAGAAAGATGCCCAATCATCACCTTGCATTTTAGATCACAAAGAGGTTTCCCCAAAACAGCCTACTTTTATGAAGAAGACATTGTGCCTGTGACAGGTTAACAAATATTTTGGTTGTTTTTGTCTTTAAATTTTCAGAGGAAGAATTAGTGCTCTAACACTATGCAGTGGTTAAAAGCATGCAACCATGATCTGAAGGGCTTCCCGAATGGCTCAAGCCATAGAGAATCTGCCTGCAGTGCAGGAGACACAGGAGGCGTGGGTTGGATCCCTGGGTTGGGACGATCCCCTGGAGAAGGGAATGACAGCCCACTCCAGTATTCTTGCCTAGAGAATCCCATGGACAGAGGAGCCTGGTGAGCTACACTCCATGGGGTTGCAAAGAGTCAAACACGCCTGAGCACATGCACGCACACATATGATCTACAGCCAGGACTGCCTGCCTTCCAGGGCTGGCTCCTCTGCTTCTGAACCACGTGAGACTGGTGGGCAGCTTGTTCCTCCTCACAGGGATTCACTGTCCTCATCTGCGACATAGGTGCAATAAGCTACCAACCCCATAGAACTGTCATGAGATTTGCATGAATGAACGCACTGGAGGAGCAAGAAAAAGACCCAGCAACTGTAAAATGCTTGATAAATATTACTATTGCTCTTATTCACAGAAACCCAGGGGATCAATCATGTAAGGGGATGAGGTTCTACAGAAAGAGCACTGAATGCAGAGACAGATGTAGGATGTAGGCCTACCTCTACCACTGACAAGATTTATGACTTTACCAATAATGATATAAAGAGATGAGCCACACTGACCCCACAGATATGTTCTAATAGGCCAACACAGGGCTCATTTGTTCCAATTTTTATTTTTTAAAAATATTTATTTATTTGGCTGCATCAGGTGTTAGTTGCAGCATGTGAGATCTTTTGCTGTGGCACACAGGCTCTCTAGCTGTGGCACCCTGACTTAGTTGCCCCACAGCACGTGGGATCTTAGTTCCCTGACCAGGGATCAAACCCGAGTCTCCTATGTTAGACTGTGGATTCTTAACCATTGGACCACCAGGGAAGTCCCTGTTTTAATTTTTAGATGTAAACACTTTTGGACCAGGCAGTCTTCAATGACCTCCCACACTCCATTGTTTTCACAACTGATGGGGTTTGAGTTTGCAACTTTGGTTACGCTCCAGGGGTCACAGCCCCCACATCTGTCCTTCTACGGTGGCAAAACTGTTGCTCAAATGAGATCAAGTTTGCTAAAGGTACTTCATACATCATAAAGCTATAAAATGTGACTGGTTATTTGAAACTCAGAATTTTAGTCCTTTTTTAAAAAAGTACTCATTTATACTGTGCCTGGGCTTCCGAGGTAGCGCTAGTGGTAAAGAATCTGCCTGCCAGTGCAGAAGATTCAAGAGACACAGGTTTGATCCCTGGATTAGGAAGATCTTCTAGAATAGGAAACAGCAACCAACTCCAGTATTTTTGCCTGGAAAACTCCATGGACAGTGGAGCCTGGCAGGTTCCAGTCCATGGGATTGCAGAGTCAGACGCAACTGAGCAACTGACCACACATGCATACAATGTCTATTGCGGAAAACAGTGAAAACAGATTAAATCTGGTGGGTGCAATCATTTTTCAATGCTTCCTCATACCAATTTCCATCAAGCAGTATGTCTATCCTGATCATTTTTTTTCAGACAGGAGGGCAGGGTAAGGTATCTCAATCATTCACACTTAGGGAATCAATTCATTTACATGCCTCAGATAGGAGATGCTCTTCCTTAGAAAATATCCTCTGGGAACAGGCAAATGAAGCTCCCCAATGAGTTGGAAATAAATGGGGCTCCCTTCTTCACCTCCCAGAGCAGCAGGCGCTTTCTCACTCTCTTTCCTGGTGCTTTCTTCACCCGAGTCCATGAGGATGCTTTAGGACCTAAAGAGAACACCTAGGCCCTAAAAATTCAGTATCTCTGACTACAGACGTCATCTGCCCTGAAACAAGCATCATTTCACAAGATCAATGGCACTAATTATCTGGGGAGCATAAAAGACCACGTGTCTGAAACTAAATGTGGATGATGCACAGAGATTCATAACCAGAACATGACAAACTCACAGACATTTGGTGTTAAAGGGGAAAACAACAGCCTCTGAATCTGGGTTCCAGCCCATCATTAACAGACTTAGCCCAGTGGCTTTCCTTTGTTAGCCTTGATTTTCTCCACTGTAAATAGTAATAATGATAACAATAGCTGGCATTCAGCATTCCAATAACACGTCAGGCAAGATCTAGAAAACTTACCTATGTTTTTTCATTAAACCCTCTCCAGAATTCTGAAGAGTAAGTATCGTTGTTATTATTATTATTATTCCCATTTTAGAGATGAAGAAAGACTTTGTGACTTTAAGAAACTTGTCCAGGAAAACACAGTAGGACCAGATTTACAGGTATGATACTGTCATGTGGAAGATGCTATCTACTCTGCCTTCCTCTTGGACTCTTGCAAAGCTAAAATGAGACTGTGTTCGTACAAACATTTTATTTAGATGGCAAAGCCCCATCTGTATTATTTTTAATATGTCCATCCATTTCGTTTGGACGTGAGCAGTAGTGAGCATGGTATTTCAGTGCTACAATAAATTAGGTCAGTCAACCCACATCAAATACTTGGATGTGGTTGAAGACAAAGTTGCATACTTTCAGATGGCCACACTGTGTCTATTTCTGTGCCAGCACTGGGGGAGCTCTCCATCTTCAGCAAAATTTCCCCATTGACTCAGTTTCTATAGGAGTTAGAACTCCAAGAAGGATGAGGCAGGGTAGTTCTCTGGCTACCCAGAAAGAAGGCGGTAGGTACTCAGTCTTCATTTCTTCAGTGGGCAGCCCATGATCACAGGATCTAACCCTGCCACCTTCCCACCCATTCGCATTCATACATATAATGCTTGTTTTTCTCTCTCCCAATTAGAATATGAGCTCCATATGGACAGAGATTTGTTTGCCTGCTATTAGAAAGTGTTGAATGAAGAGACAGCCATGAAATGTAGCCTGGATAGAGCAAGAGGTGGAGATCAGAGTGCTGACAAGTTCAGGAGGTAAGTCTGGAGTGTAGCCATCTCAGAGAGATCAAAGAGCCAGTGTGTAAGACGTCAGCAACACAAAGAGAGTGTATAAAAGGGGCAAGTGCAGTGTCCAGGCCTCCGGCATGGACCACTACTTGTCAAAGCCTGGCCTCCCCTGGTGGAGCCATGGAAGTGGACTTCTCACAGCCCAGGAGTCTCTTCACTGCTATATCAGAACACAGAGAAGACAAGTGCACATTAAGTGGATACAGTATGCTCAAAGATGATTTCCAGAGAGACATGGTCTGTAAAGGCTTAGACATTAGTGAAGAGCATTGAAACATGTATATTACCATATGTAAAATAGATGACCAGTGCAAGTGCAATGCATGAAGCGGGGCACCCAGACAGTGCTCTGGGATAACCCAGAGGGATGGGGGTGCGGGGAAGGAGGTGGGAAGGGTTTCAGGATGGGGGGACACATGTATACTGGTGGCCGATTCATGTTGATGTATGGCAAAAACCATCACAGCATTGTAAAGTGATCATCCTCCAACTAACATAAAATTATTAATTTTTGAAAAGAAATTAGTGAATATGAGTTTGGACACACTGCAGAGATTCCGCCCCCCACCTCCCCAGCCCGAGGTTTGTGCTTCTTTGTTTGTGGTTCCGTGAATAATCTGTGAACAGGGGCAAGTTGACGTCAAGAACCAACGAGCCTTGGAAATAATGTCACAAAGCGGTCCTCCAAGACCTACAGCTGTAACACTTTCCCAAGCCCTTAGAGGGGGACAGGAGCTATCAGCATAAGAGGTCTCCCAGAAGAAGTCCCTCACTCAGTCAGCTCAGTCTGACCTTCCCACATGCCTGGCTAAGAACATACACCTCCCATCCTCCTCCCCAAAACTCCAATCATGTCACCTTTCCTCCCAGCACCTCCGAGGAAGAAACACTTGCAGAGATGAGGACAGGAACAGAGAATTTCACTGAGGTCAAGCACATGGCTAAATTCTATGGAGCATCCTATATGTGACAGAACACAAACAAAAAGTAAATGGAAATTAGCTTTGGCATCTTACACTCCCAAGGCAGTGCGAAGCCTCAGAGTGTTCGGGCTCCGTCTAGAAAGAGAACTTTATTAAACATATCTTTGCTGCTATCCAGGGCACCTGCCACAAAGATACTATAAAATTACAGCTATTCCCGGGTTCATAAAAGCTCTCAGGAACAATTAAAGCTATCTATGCCTCTGGGGACACCCCATTTTAAACCAACAAATGTTATGTCATCTGTAACCTTGCCAATTCCATTTAAGAACTTGCAATTATTCATATTGCTAGGGGGTGAATTCTGGTTTTCTTGCTGATCATTCCATTACCTCTTCTCCATTCCCCTCCCCCCAAAAGACAAATTACAGGCTTTTCTTGGAGGAAAAAAAAAATCATAAACAAACTGCAAGATCAACCTTCCAGTACTTTAAAGCTGGGTGCTATTTTCCATGGTTCCAAATGGTCTCTTAAAACCACATGCAATAAACCTATTTCATTTTTACACACATTATTGTTTCCCCATGGGTTGTAGAAAAGCATTTTCAGTCAGTCACCAATTGTTCTACGTGGATGCAAAGTTTTCTTTATGGTCCTACTACAAGGGCATCTCAGATTAGTACAGGGGGAAGGAAGGAAGACTCTTGAGAGTCCCTTGGACTGCAAGGAGATCAAACCAGTCAAACTTAAAGGAAATCACCCCTGAATATTCACTGGAGGAACTGATGCTGAAGCTGAAGCTGCAATAGTTGGGCCACCTGATGTGAAGAGCCGACTCACTGGTAAGACTGAAAGCAAAGGGAGAAGGGGGCGGCAGAGGATGAGATGGTTGGATGGCATCACCAACTCAACGGACATGAATCTGAGCAAACTCCAGGAGACAGTGAAGGACAGGGAAGCCTGGCGTGCTGCAGGCCATGGGGTCGCAAAGAGTCAGACACATCTTAGCGACTGAACAACAACAAAGGAAGGAAGAACTCAAGGGACAAGGAAGAAAGGAAGGAGAGCCTGGTCTGCTCATCCCAGTGGTAACAATGGCAGTGGGAGGGTGTGTCCCTGACTGGAGCCCAAAGGTTACAGAGTAGCAGCTACTTGGGCCTGAGAATCAGACTGATGATAGAACTCACTTCCAGGCTGCTGACAGCCATGTGCGAAAACTAACATCTCTTTCCCCTGCAGTCACTTCAGTGGAAGGATGACAGGACTGACTTTATATTTGGCCTCCCTACAAGAGATGTGCTTGTGCTTCTTCCAGGACTCTTCACTTCCTTCTGAGCTCAGCATTTCATCACCAAACAAACTCTGGGCTTGAGCCTTGGGACCATCAAGCAGCAGGCAACCTGCTGGGCCGGTTTCTCCACCTCCTGTCTGTGCCTGGTAAGGCGCTTCAGTGACGGCCGACTCTGTGCGACCCCATAGACTGCAGCCCGCCAGGCGCCTCTGTCCATGGGATTCTCCAGGCAAGAACAGTGGAGCGGGTTGCCATGCCCTCCTCCAGGGGAGCTTCCCGACCCTGGGATCAAACTCCTGCATTGGCAGGCAGGTTCTTTACCTCTAGCGCCACCTGGGAAGCCCCTGCCTGGGCAGCAACACTTAACTAAAGAGGCAAAGCTAGCGATCCTGTTGTCGGGGGATCGGCGGGCTCCATGGCATTGGGAAGCACAGCAAGTCCCCTTTCAGATGACAAGCCTTCTCCATCCCTCAGGGCTCTGTTAATAGTTCTCTGTGAAGAAGTGCACACGTCGTGAGCCAAGCAGACTGCGTTTGCAGGCACGGCCAAATGTAAGCAAATTCATGTGGTTCATTTTCCTTAAAGCGATTACTGGCATTTAGTCTGTTTCTTTTCCTGACATCACCCTTTAACCAACAAATGTTTCCAAGAGTTTTCTCTATTATCAGTCATCTGATTTACCGGCTTGTCTGAGAGTGGAGCCCACAAAGGTGTCTGGTGGGGCCGCCCGAAGACTGGGGGCAGGGGGCTTTGGTCAGAGGCACCAGAGGGGCCCCTTCTCCTGCTTTGCACAAAGACCTCCCTCCCCAACGTCAGCAGTAGCCTGAGCAACACTAGCCACTGCTGTAAAATCTAGGCCACCTCCGGCTCTGGAGGTTGCAGAAGGGCTCTGTAGTGAGTGTACAACTCAGACCTGGTACAGTTCAGCTGGCCATTGTTCAATGTCCTATGTTCAGTGCAGACTCTCCCTTTTTTAAAGAGTAGGTGGGGAGAACAGGAAGTCTCGAAATAACGCTTGCTGTGTTGTGGGCTTATCAGAAAGGATGCATTGGGATTTCCCTGGTGGTCCAGTGGTTGGGAATCCGCCTGCCAATGCAGGAGACACGGGTTCGATCCCTGGTCCGGGAGGATCCCACACACCACAGAGCAGGTATGCTCGTGGGCCACAATTACTGAAGCCTGAGCACCCTAGAGCTTGTGCTCCGCAGCAAGAGAAGCCCCTTGCACGGCAACTAGAGAAATCCTGCAAGCATCGACGAAGACCCAGTGCAGTCAAAAATATAAGTAAATAAACAAAAATTTAAAAAAAGAAAGGATGGATCAGTTACTGAAAGACTGAAGCCACTGGAACCAAAGGCAGCATTTTAATCTTTTGTAGGGACAGAGACTTGGAAAGACAATGATATGGGAGATATTAAAGAAAACAAGTTTTTCAAAACTAAGGTTTACAATATAGATAAATACGCTTTGTGATTGGCTAGACAAAGCTTATCCATTTAGCAATTATACACTAAGCGCTTGCTATGTCTCTGAAGGAACATATTTCAGGAAGACAGTGAAGAATGAGTTTGCCTGGAGCCACCACTTAAGACTGGTACAAACCAAGTGATGACCTTTTCTGGGCAACAGTGAATTAGCTTAAAGAACCAGGGTGGGTTAAGGAAGGGGCAATGACAACTGTGTTCAAATGTGTGAAGAGCTGTTATAAGAAATTAGATTAGTTCTGTTCAGCCCTTAAGTGTTGGATCCATGGATAAAAGGGTCAAGGAGGCAGAGTTTGGGTCTCACTGGAAATAAGAACCTTCAAACCATTTTTACTGAAGTCTTAAGCACTAATGATTTTCTCACCACAGAAGGTATTCAACGAGGAGTTGAATAACTATTCGTCTTGGATGCTGAAGTGGGGATTCAAGCAGCATAACAGAGGGTAAATGGATTTAAAGTGCTTTCTGGGGACTTGCCTGGTCGTCCAGTGGTTAAGAATCAGAGATTCCAATGCAGGCGGCATGGGTTTGCGGAGGTTCATCCCTGGTCAGAGAACTAAGATCCCACATGCTTGCACCATGGCAGGAAAAAAAAGTGGGGGGTGGGGGGCAGTTTCTGATCCTCATATTCCATGAGATTCTGAAAGAAAAGATCCTTATGCTTTTAATGTCAGTTCTGGGGCACCAACTCCTTCCCTGTTACACTTGTTTTTTTTTTTTTGGGGAACTCTTTTTTTTTTTTTCAATTTCTCCTTTATTTATTTATTTATTTTTTTCAGTGGGTTTTGTCATACATTGATATGAATCAGCCACAGATTTACACGTATTCCCCATCCCGATCCCCCCTCCCACCTCCCTCTCCACCCGATTCCTCTGGGTCTTCCCAGTGCACCAGGCCCAAGCACTTGTCTCATGCATCCCACCTGGGCTGGCGATCTGTTTCACCATAGATAATATACATGCTGTTCTTTCGAAACATCCCACCCTCACATTCTCCCACAGAGTTCAAAAGTCTGTTCTGTACTTCTGTGTCTCTTTTTCTGTTTTGCATATAGGGTTATCATTACCATCTTTCTAAATTCCATATATATGTGTTAGTATGCTGTAATGTTCTTTATCTTTCTGGCTTACTTCACTCTGTATAATGGGCTCCAGTTTCATCCATCTCATTAGAACTGATTCAAATGAATTCTTTTTAATGGCTGAGTAATATTCCATGGTGTATGTGTACCACAGCTTCCTTATCCATTCATCTGCTGATGGGCATCTAGGTTGCTTCCATGTCCTGGCTATTATAAACAGTGCTGCGATGAACATTGGGGTGCACGTGTCTCTTTCAGATCTGGTTTCCTCAGTGTGTATGCCCAGAAGTGGTATTGCTGGGTCATATGGCAGTTCTATTTCCAGTTTTCTAAGAAATCTCCACACTGTTTTCCATAATGGCTGTACTAGTTTGCATTCCCACCAACAGTGTAAGAGGGTTCCCTTTTCTCCACACCCTCTCCAGCATTTATTGCTTGTAGACTTTTGGATAGCAGCCATCCTGACTGGTGTGTAATGTTACCTCATTGTGGTTTTGATTTGCATTTCTCTAATAATGAGTGATGTTGAGCATCTTTTCATGTGTTTGTTAGCCATCTGTATGTCTTCTTTGGAGAAATGTCTGTTTAGTTCTTTGGCCCATTTTTTGATTGGGTCATTTATTTTTCTGGAATTGAGCTGCAGGAGTTGCTTGTATATTTTTGAGATTAGTCCTTTGTCTGTTTCTTCATTTGCTATTATTTTCTCCCAATCTGAGGGCTGTCTTTTCACCTTACTTATAGTTTCCTTTGTAGTGCAAAAGCTTTTAAGTTTCATTAGGTCCCATTTGTTTAGTTTTGCTTTTATTTCCAATATTCTGGGAGGTGGGTCATAGAGGATCTTGCTGTGATTTATGTTGGAGAGTGTTTTGCCTATGTTCTCCTCTGGGAGTTTTATAGTTTCTGATCTTACATTTAGATCTTTAATCCATTTTGAGTTTATTTTTGTGTATGGTGTTAGAAAGTGTTCTAGTTTCATTCTTTTACAAGTGGTTGACCAGTTTTCCCAGCACCACTTGTTAAAGAGGTTGTCTTTTTTCCATTGTACATCCTTGCCTCCTTTGTCAAAGATAAGGTGTCCATAGGTTCGTGGATTTATCTCTGGGCTTTCTATTCTGTTCCATTGATCTATATTTCTGTCTTTGTGCTACACTTGTTAAATTTGAACAATGAATGTGTTATAAGAAAATCACAAAATCTGCTTTATTTTTGCTGTGCCCTAACATTTATAAAGTGTTTGATTCATCCCTCATGTTTATCTCATTTTAAAAATAAGAAAACAGAGGCCATTTGAGTTCAATAAGACAACAATCAAGGAAGGATTCGTTGTACTATCAGTATTCTATTTCTTGAGCTGGATGGTGAATATAGAAGCCTATTTTATCTATCTCTCTATCTGTTTGTCTAACTATCTACCTTCCTAGCTGTTTAATTAGAATGCTGAAACTGAATTATAGAGAAAAATAACTAACAGTAAAATGCCTACACTCTGACTTTCTACTTTACAGTCTATATCTTAAAGTTTTCATATGTAAGATTAATAAAATATAACCTTAAGGTAAAGAATTTTTTCTCTGGCTTCTAGATATTGACCTCATAAAAATTTCATAATTACTATTCAAATTGACATCAGACTCACCCACGTTTTTCACTGCCCCCCTCTTGGCTTTGTGATTACATCTACTTCTCCCTTGAATTCCCCAAGCCACTCAGGATATTACAAAATGAAAACAAACAACAGTCAAATCTCAAATATAATCAAAGGTACCATCCTTCTCAGGATGCCTTCTTTTTGTCTTTGTCTCCCATCCCCAACAAGGCCTATCCAACCCCCTTCAATGCACACTCACACACTCATACATGCACACACATCCTTCTCTGGAAAATTCATTGCCCCATTTCTGGCAGCTCTAACACTGGCAAATTCCATAGCATCAGAAAATCCATATATATTATAGTAGGCTGTGAAAAAGAATTTCCCCTGGAATTTGATGAGATGACCACCCAGAATCAGAATAACACTTATTCAAGATGTTTGAAACAGACTGGACAAAGCGCTAGAGATTATGAGGTAAAGATCAATTCTCCCCTAGCAAAGAAATAGAGTAGGTGATTTAATGTATTTTTCCCATTGTTAATTTCTATGATCTTGAGATTAATTTGAATCCAGACAGAATCCATTTGAATAATGACTCAAGGAAAGAACTTGGTTGCTAATTTAATAGGTGCCAGGGTGTGAAAATTTATTATCATGATGGTAGTAACTGGAACTAAGCTTGTAAAAATATTTTCACAGAATATTAAACAGCTCTGTAGTGACTGGGGCCACACACATATACATACAGCATAGCAGGTTTTCTTTCATCATGAGTTTATATTTTTCTTTAAGTGAAAAAAGTGTGCCAAGATACTGTTGGGTTAGAACTGCCTTGGTACAATCTCACTCAATTTGTCATGGTTGCCTAAGAGATACGGGAGACAGCTCCTCAATAAGAAGATCACTTAGGATTGAAAGATGGCTGAAAGCTAGAATATATACTCAAAACTATAATGTTAAAGAAGAACATGGCAGAGATGATGTTGGGCAAACAGCCTCAATATCTGCATCTTGGAATTAATGTGTGCTTCTTTCAGTAGCTTCTATAGATCAAAGATTTATCTTGCCCTTGCCTCTCTACTGTGAATTCCCTAATGGTCTGCACAAAATGCTCTAACTGTAAGCATGAACTTCAACGTTTGCATTTGCACGTACATTGTGGTATATGTTGCCTGAGGGATAAAAGAAGAAATGACAAAACTTCCACATCCAATGAATAAAGAGGCCAAAAAAATGCATCAGAATGACTTTGTACTTTCTTGGTTTATTGATCTGATTTTTAGTTAAACGAAAAGTCAGAAAAGAATAAAAACAGATAAGAATAGGGTTGTCTCCTCATTTCAAAAACCAGTCAGAAGTTTAATAACATCCACATTTTACTGGGCATCCACCTCATGCTCCACAGTGTGTAGCGTTTTCTTAAATCCTTATAAAAATTGTGCACACAGGCATCGTTATCCTCATGTTAGAGATAAAGAAACCGAGAATCAGAGAGGTTAATTACCTTGCCTGAGTAAGGAAGTGACAAAGTAAAAACACCCTCTAAGATCAAAGCCTTGTTATTTCACCTGCATGTCTCAGCACCCACCAAGAATATCTAAAGGAAGACAGCCCAGATTGAGAAATGATGATTGGACCTGTCTCTTAGGGTTATTTTTAATTTACACACAAGTTTCCTCTCCAATCATTTTGCTGTACCAAACGTAACCTGACAGCCCTAACAGAAAAGAGTATCTTAATCTTTTTTATTGGAATATAATTGCTTTACAATGTCACGTTAGTTTCTGCTGTACAATGAGGTGAACCAGCTATATGTATACATATGTTCCCTCTCTCCTGGCGCTCCCCTCCCCTTCCCATCACAGAGCACAGAGTTGATTTCTCCCAGTGCTATACAACAGGTTCACGCTATCTATGTTACGCACAGTAGTGGATCTATGTCAGACCTAATTTCCCAATTCATTCCACTCCTCCCCTATCCCCGCCACATCCATATGTCTATTCTCTGTGTCTGTGTTTCTATTCCTGCCCTGCAAACAGATTCATCTGTACCATTTTTCTAGATTCCACATATATACACTAATTTATGCTATTTTTCTCTAACTTACTTTAAGAGTATCATAATCTTGATTTTGCAAAACAAAGCACTGATATCTGTTTAATTTAAATCTTCCAAACATTGACTGTATTTTAACATATACTCACAAGGATCTGCCCAAACATACAGGTAAGCAGTTTGTCAGCAAGTTGTGTATAGTCAACTCTATGGTTTTTCCAGTCATCATGTATGGATGTGAGAGTTGGACCTTAAACAAGGCTAAGCCCTGAAGAACTGATGCTTTCAAATTGTGGTGCTGGAGAAGACACTTGAGAGTCCCTTGGACTGCAAGGAGATCAAACCAGTCAATCCTAAAGAAAATCAACCCTGAATATTCATTGGAAGGCCTGATGCTGAAGCTCCAATATTATGGCCACCTGATGTGAAGTGTCAACTAATTGGAAAAGACCCTGATGTTGGGAAAGATTGAAGGCAAAAGGAGAAAGGGGGCGGCAGAGAATGAGATAGTTAGATAACATCACCAATTCAACAGACATGAATTTGAGCGAACTCCAGGAGATAGTGGGGGACAGAGGACCCTTGCATGCTGCAGTCCATGAGGTAGAAAAGAGTTGGACACAACTTAGTGACTGAGCAACAGTAAGTACTTTAAGTACTATGGGAATTTCAGACAACACAAAAGGCATATTGAGGTGAAAGGGGGATGGGGAGGACATATCCCGGGACTCGTGAAACCCCACCAAGGATTCTGTACTATTTCCTTTCTTGGCTTTTGTAGTTTTTAGCCCAAACTTTTCCTTGTATAGAAACTCAGTGTTGAAAGCATCCACTGGGAGGACTCTGCCCTGTTACTTACAACACATTCAAACCTGGACTTCACGCTTTCCCCTCGCTACCTGCTCATTCAGTGATTCCACAAGAGAGCGGTTCAAGGACAATCAGGGTCTGGTCTACAGAGATCAGCGTGAAGACACAATCCCAGAAATAGGTTTCTCCTAAAACAGACGCCATGGGTACCAGGAGTAGGCAATCAATAAACAAATATTTACTGAGCATCTAAGGCAAGTAGGACACGAGGAGAATACAAAGAAGCAGGAGGCTCAGTCTCTTCCCTCAAATGCTTAAAATCCAGTCCGGGCTGGGACTACCCTGGAGGTCCAGTGGTTAGGACTCGGCATTCTCACTGCCAGGGCCTGGGTTCCATCCCTGATGTGGAAAGTAATATCCCCACATGCAAGCTGCATCGTGTGGCCCAAAAAAAGAAATCCAGTTGGAGATTTTTCAAAGACAAGTGAAGTGAGTAGATGGCAAGCGATGGCTCTGGCCTGGCACTCGTCCTCTACAGCCTGGCTGGCATCCGGCCCAGGAATCAAGCGACTCTTGGGCAGAAGGAACTGCAGGAACTGCCTGCATCATCGGCTCAAGCCCATAAAATACCAAACAGTCCCCGGCACAGAGCAGGCACCCAGTGAAGACGGCTTTTTCCCTCTCTGCTTTCTCTCCTGTTACTCCACGGAATGGCACCAAGCTCTCCTTGCAGCCCATCCAGATTCATCGTTGCTCCCCAGTCCTGATAACAGGACTTCTCTTTCTTTTCAAACCCCTGGTGTATGTGTGTATGTGTGTGTGAAGGTGTGTGTGAGTGTGTGTGTGTGTGCGTGTGCGTGCGCGTCCGCACTCAGTCGTGTCTTTTTGCGACCCCATGGACTGTTGCCCGCCAGGCTCCTCTGTCCATGGAATTCTCCTGGCAAGAATACTGGAGTGGGTTGCCATTTCCTACCCCAGGGGATCTTCCCAACCCAGGGATCGAACCTGCGTCTCTTGTATCTCCTCAAACCCTTGGCCCCACTTAATAGTCTAGTTTGAGAATGTTATCCTGTTCCCCAATTCAGTTATCTGCCTATGTCCCAGACTCTTCATAGCTGAGGGCTCCATGCCTGTTCCAGATACTGTCTGCTCTGTGGGTTCTTATGCCCCACACAGGTCACCCAATTAAACCATGAATATCAATTAATTTCACTGGACTGGCTGCCGAGAATACTTTGTTGGAAAGAAGTCCAAGGCCTTGTCTAGGTTCTAGAGGGAAGGACGTCATGATCCATTAGTGATGGCTGTCCATGGCGTGGAAGGGTAGGGCTGCTGGGTACAAGGGCTGTATCCTTCCTAATCCTGTTTCACAGACTATTATCTTTTCATTACCTTCCTCACTCAGTACCATATTTAACTTACCATACTCACCTACTTCTCAGCACTTGCAGTTGGATCAATCCCTCTGACACTACTTCCAAAAGACAGAACTGACCCCAATCCAAACCCAAGTCTCCTCCTTGGTTTTGCTACCCTGCTGTTGAAGAAATCCTAGACTTAGACTTAGCACAGTAAAAACAACAAACCTGAGATTGGAAAGGTCAGGGTGAGAGCAAGGATAAAACAGTGCCAAGTAGGGGGGATATATTCAAAGATGTGGTGGCTAGAAAGTATAGAATTATTCCAAGCATAAGCAGTACACCCATTGACAGGAACCCATTCATTCATGTCTGTCTTTAGAAAAAAGCACATCATGATCTGATCCTTGTTCTCTGGGACACAAGTTTCAACAAAATCATTGAACTTGATTTGATTGAACAAAACCAAAGAACTTGACATAAATTTTTTATCATTGAGTTTTTTGAGATTCTAATTAGGGAAATAAATTTGCTATCTATCTTGAACAATATAAAAATTCAGATGTGTTTCCAATTCCAATTTTCAAGCAGCCTTTCATAAACTTGGCAATTCTATGGCCCTTGGCTAATTAAGAACCTTGGTTTCCATGAATATTTTATTTTGCAGGTTGGTTAGGAAGGTTAATCGTCTATTCCCGTTATTTGTCTTTTTCTTCTTAATGGGATAAGCCATCAATGTGTCTGAATTGGCACATAAAATTACCAAGAAAAAAAACAGACTTAATGGTAGTCAGAGTTTCAAGTTGCTGTGCATTTGATCTGCAAATTGTGAGTGATATTTACTACAAAAAAAAAAAAATGGAAAACAAGGAGCCACATCAAGGTGTCTAAAGATTTGTTTTCTGCATTTTTCTAGTATTTCTTTCAGTACATACTTTAAGGAAACCAAGTTTATTGCCAGAAAAGTAGATATCTAACCCTGTAGATGGTTCTATAATTTAATCCATCACAATGGCTGCAAATGTATTTCTATCAAACCAGACTGTCGACAGTCATGTCTATTTACAACAGCGCATTCTGCTCCTGTTTGTACCACAAAGAAAAGAAAGTGGTCAGTTTCCTCTGCAATCTAGGAGACATTCTTTGGAAGGGAGGAGTAAGGATGCTCAGTAATTAGAAAAAACATTCAAAATACTTGAACATCTTGGGACAAGAGATGTTCCTGTCACAGCTTCTATTTGTTTGCAGCATGGTATTATATCATTGTTAGTTTAAACTACAATCTAACTACAGTTGCCTTAATTAGAAAATCATACTCCAGGGGTAGTCAGTCATCATTTAATCAGAGGTAAGTACCACAAGCCTTCAGCAATCCTTCAGTTCAGTCCAGTCGCTCAGTCAAGTCCAGTTGCTCAGTCATGTCCAACTCTTTGCGACCCCATGGACTGCAGCACTCCAGGCTTCCCTGTCATCTCCAACTCCCGGAGCTTGCTCAAACTCATGTCCATCAAGTCAGTGATGCCATCCATCCATCTCATCCTCTGTCTTCCCCTTCTCTCGCCTGCAATCTTTCCTAGCATCAGGGTCTTTTCCAGTGAGTCACTTCTTCACATTAGGTGGCCAAAGGATTGGAGTTTCAGCTTCAGCATCAGTCCTTCCAATGAATATTCAGGACTGACTTCCTTTAGAATTGACTGGTTGGATCTCCTTGCAGTCCAAGAGACTCTCAAGAGTCTTCTCCAACACCACAGTTCAAAAGCATCAATTCTTCAGCCATCCTTATCTTTGATCAACACCAGAGGTTTTGGCAATTGGCTTAACAAATTTTGGTGAGGGTTTTCATTGGTGAAATTAGAAATACTCAGAACAGATGATCTGGGACACTCACTTAGATACACATGAAAACCAGTATAATAGTATAGTAAGTCCTGCAGTGGTACGTATTCAGTCGTGCCTGAATCTTTATGACCCCACGAACTGTAGCCCACTAGGCTCCTCTGTCCATGGGATTCTCTAGGCAAGAACGATCAAGTAAGTTGATATTTCCTTCTCCAGAGGATCTTCCTGAGCCTGGGTTCAAACCAGTGTCTCTTGCGTCCCCTGCATAGACAGGTGAATTCTTCACCACTGAGCCACCTGGGAAGCCCAATAGTAAGTTCTGCAGTTGTAGCCTAATTTCTAAACATCCTGTGCCTAGTCAGTGCATCAGGAGATTTTTGGTTTCCCAGCAGTTCACTGAATCCTGACACTGGAGTAGTGCTACAATAACTGCAGGTAAATCTTTCCTGCAAGATGTTTTCAGGTGACCAAAAAGGACAGAGCTGGAGCTTCATCTACCCACAGAACACGTTTGATGACTGTGCTGGCTAGTAAGCATCATCATGAGGGAAAAAATTCAGTATAATTCATTATAACCTGGTATCAAGACTATGTGTGAGGGGACTTCCCTGGTGGTCCAGGGGGTAAGACTCTGTGTTCCGAATACACGGGGCCAAGGTTTGATCTCTGGTCAGGGAACTAGGTCTCACTTGCCAAAGATAAGAATGCACAAGCCACAACTAAAGAGCCTGCATGCTGCAACTAAGACCCAGTGCAGTTAAATAAAATAAATATATTTTTTTAAAAGAGTATGTGTAACTTGAGGGGAGGGGAGAAGGGGTGGCAAACCATCATGCCCTTCTAACTAGTAGGGGCTGCTGAGATCTACCCAAAAGCATATCCAAGTGGGCTTAGGTCTGTTCACAAAGGCCATCCAACCCTCCAAACACACCGGGATATACTGCTTAATAAATTTTGATAAGGCTTTTCAAAATTTATTAAGCTCCCAGACAACTCTACAATCTCTATTCTGTCAAATCTACCCTCATGCTAATAAACAGATTTAAGGGATAAAACCAACACTGACATAAGAAAACACAAATGAGATTGTGCCCCCGAGGGACACAACAGATTGTGGAGTCAGACAATCATGTCACGCAACGATCTCCCCCACTATATTGTGCCTATTTATCCTACAACCAAACTGCATTTGAGCGAATTCTAGAATTATATTTGTTCTAGGTGAAAACAGAAAATCAAATGTTACCAGAACCAAAGTAAGTGAGCCCATTCTACCCAGGACGGGGTGGGGTGGGTAGAGGTGTGCATGGGTGCATATTTCATATCATTGAGGATCTATTCTGCACTGTCTCTTCCTCTATAAAAGATGCATAGAGAATCAACGAATATAGTAAAGTTGCAGGATATAAAATTAACACACAGAAATCCCTTGCATTCCTATACACCAACAATGAGAAAACAGAAAGAGAAATTAAGGAAACAATACCATTCACCATTGCAACAAAAAGAATAGAATACTTAGGAGTATATCTACCTAAAGAAACAAAAGACCTATACATAGAAAACTATAAAACACTGATGAAAGAAATCAAAGAGGACACAAACAGATGGAGAAACATACTGTGTTCATGGATTGGGAGAATCAATATTGTCAAAATGGCTATTCTACCCAAAGCAATCTATAGATTCAATGCAATCCCTATCAAGCTACCAACGATATTTTTCACAGAACTAGAACAAATAATTTCTCAATTTGTCTGGAAATACAAAAAACCTCGAATAGCCAAAGTAATCTTGAGAAAGAAGAATGGAACTGGAGGAATCCACCTGCCTGACTTCAGACTCTACTACAAAGCCACAGTCATCAAGACAGTATGGTACTGGCACAAAGACAGAAATATAGATCAATGGAACAGAATAGAAAGCCCAGAGATAAATCCACGAACCTATGGACACCTTATCTTCGACAAAGGAGGCAAGGATATACAATGGAAAAAAGACAACCTCTTTAACAAGTGGTGCTGGGAAAACTGGTCAACCACTTGTGAAAGAATGAAACTAGAACACTTTCTAACACCATACACAAAAATAAACTCAAAATGGATTAAAGATCTAAATGTAAGACCAGAAACTATAAAACTCCCAGAGGAGAACATAGGCAAAACAC
Organism: Dama dama; assembly: GCF_033118175.1. Taxonomy (NCBI): domain Eukaryota; kingdom Metazoa; phylum Chordata; class Mammalia; order Artiodactyla; family Cervidae; genus Dama; species Dama dama. The sequence continues at coordinate 19,909,046 of NC_083686.1, read as the reverse complement.
TCTCCAACATAAATCACAGCAGGATCTTCTATGACCCACCTCCCAGAATATTGGAAATAAAAGCAAAACTAAACAAATGGGACCTAATGAAACTTAAAAGCTTTTGCACAACAAAGGAAACTATAAGTAAGGTGAAAAGACAGCCCTCAGATTGGGAGAAAATAATAGCAAATGAAGCAACAGACAAAGGACTAATCTCAAAAATATACAAGCAACTCTTGAAGCTCAATTCCAGAAAAATAAATGACCCAATCAAAAAATGGGCCAAAAAACTAAACAGACATTTTAGTTTAAGAACTAAACAGTCTTCTCCAAAGAAGACATACAGATGGCTAACAAACACATGAAAAGATCCTCAACATCACTCATCATCAGAGAAATGCAAATCAAAACCACAATGAGGTAACATTACACACCAGTCAGGATGGCTGCTATCCAAAAGTCTACAAGCAATAAATGCTGGAGAGGGTGTGGAGAAAAGGGAACCCTCTTACACTGTTGGTGGGAATGCAAACTAGTACAGCCACTATGGAGAACAGTGTGGAGATTCCTTAAAAAACTGGAAATAGAACTGCCATATGACCCAGCAATCCCACTTCTGGGCATACACACTGAGGAAACCAGATCTGAAAGAGACATGTGCACCCCAATGTTGATCGCAGCACTGTTTATAATAGCCAGGACATGGAAGCAACCTAGATGCCCATCAGCAGACGAATGGATAAGGAAGCTGTGGTACATATACACCATGGAATATTACTCAGCCATTAAAAAGAATTCATTTGAATCAGTTCTAATGAGATGGATGAAGCTGGAGCCCCTTATACAGAGTGAAGTAAGCCAGAAAGATAAAGAACATTACAGCATACTAACACATATATATGGAATTTAGAAAGATGGTAATGATAACCCTATATGCAAAACAGAAAAAGAGACACAGAGGTACAGAACAGACTTTTGGACTCTGTGGGAGAAGGTGAGGGTGGGATGTTTCGAGAGAACAGCATCGAAACATGTATATTATCTATGGTGAAACAGATCACCAGCCCAGGTGAGATGCATGAGACAAGTGCTTGGGCCTGGTGCACTGGGAAGACCCAGAGGAATCGGGTGGAGAGGGAGGTGGGAGGGGGGATCGGGATGGGGAATACGTGTAAATCCATGGCTGATTCATGTTAATGTATGACAAAACCCACTACAATATTGTCAAGTAATTAGCCTCCAACTAATAAAAATAAATGGAAAAAAAAAAAAAAAGATGCATAGAGAAGTAAGAAAGACCCAGGTGTTTCAGAGTTTACTAATGGGTCTTTGGCCACCTGATGCGATGAACTGACTCATTTGAAAAGACCCTGATGCTGGGAAAGATTGAGGGCAGGCGGACAAGGGGACGACAGAGGATGAGATGGCTGGATGGCTTCACCGACTCAATACACATGAGTTTGGGTAGACTCCGGGAGTTAGTGATGGACAGGGAGGCCTGGTGTGCTGTGGTTCATGGGGTCACAAAGAGTCGGACATGACTGAGTGACTGAACTGGACTGGACTGGAATGGGTCTTCAGTTTACGGAGAGAGGCCTGGAGCTGACTTTGAAGGTAGTAGGTAGAGAAAAGTAGACAACGATCTTTGAAGAGTATCTAGAGACAGGGGAAAAAAAAAAAAAAAACTGAGAAACAGAAAAACAAGAAAATGGAGGAAAACTGGAGTTCAGGTTGGAGGAAATGGCCAAGAGACTTTCTGTGAAAGGAAATATCAAAATTCTGGTACTTCCATGGCAGTAGTCATTAGGAGTTCCCTTCCAACACAGGGGGTTTGGGTTTGATCCCTGAGAGAGCTAAGATCCCACATGCCTCATGGCTAAAAAAAACAAAACATAAGACAGAAGCAATATAATAACAAATTCAGTACATACTTTAAAAGTGGTCCACATCAAAAAAGAATTTTTTAAGGGAAATATCAAAATTTAATATGAACTTATTAATGTTATTGCAAAATGGAAACCCCCTCTGACTCTCCATAAGGTCTTCCTCATACTCAAAGATCTTAGGAGACTGGCTTTGGTCATTCTTTTGGCATATGGGATATGGATTGGATATGGGATGAGGAACTGTCACAAAAAAAAAAAAGGTATTTTTGATTTTGATCTCCATTTGTGCTGACTCTGCAATACTGGGACAGCAGGTATGCAATAGTGAGCTGACTTATAAACAGATTAGAAGTCAGAGGTGACCGGGAAACAGCCTCCCTCAAGGGACACCTGGGTTATACCAGCATGGACGTATTGATTTTGAATGTTAAAAACAGTAATTACAATTAGCAATAATTTTCTTTGTTACACACCCTTTTGCTTAACTCGAGGAAAGGCTCTGGGATACTGTGATATAATAAGAAATACTGCTTGGTCTTCATTCCCCATTCCTGGCACAGACTTCCTAACACCCTTGGAATGTCCTGAGTGACAGCAGTCAGAGGAGTGTATTTTGTGATTCACAGCAAGCTCTTTTTAGCCAAACCTGAGTTTCTGCTGATAAAGTGACTCATGGAGGATGGAACCAACCAGGAGATTCAAGGGTTCAGATTTTCAGCTTCCAGGGAACCCCTGAACCTCCAGGGAGGAGAGAAGGACCAGAGATTAAGTTAATCACCAACGGCCACTGATTAAATCAATTGTGCCTACATAAAAATGTACATATGAAAAACGTACAAATGAACCTACATAAAAACCCTAATGGAAGGAGCCTGGAGTGCTTCCAGGTTGCTGAACACACACAGGTGCTGAAGGGTCAGGCATCCAGAGAGGATGTGGAACCTCCAGGCACCCGCACCACATGCCTTACCCAATGCGTCTATTCCATCTGGCTGCTCATGAGCTGTATCCTCCAAAATAAGCCACTAATAGTAAAAACACTTTCATGAGTTCCATGAGCTGCTCTAGCAAATTATCACACCTGAGGAGGGGATCATGAGGACCCTCATTTACAGACAGCTGGCTTCCCTGGTGGCTCAGATGATAAAGAATCTACTTGCAATGCAGGAGACTTGGGTTTGATCCCTAGGTCAGGAAGATCCCCTGGAGAAGAGAATGGCTACCCTCTCCAGTATTCTGGCCTGGAGAATCCCATGGACAGAGGAGCCTGGAGGGCTATACAGTCCACGAGGTCAAAAAGAGTCAGACATGACTGAGCGACTAACACTTTCACTTTCAGTCATAACCTGGGATTTGTGACTGGCATTCAAAGTGGAGGACAGTCTAGAGGGACAGAGTCCTGCCCTGTGGAGTCTGCTAATTCCAGCCAGTTAGTGTCAAAATTGAGTGAGACTATAGGTTACCTAGTTGGTGTCTGCTGAGAACTGGAGAATTGCATGATGGGAAAAAAATGCATATCTGGTGTCAAAAGTGTTTTGAATACAGAAACAGAGTTTTAGCCTCCTTAAAAAGAAAAGATGCTACATACATAACTACACCCAGAGAAGAAGACTGGAACATCAAAGAACCACAGAAGGGCTACTAAGGGAGTATATCAGCTTTTTTCTCCTGGAGTTCAGGGCTCAATTAATGGAGACACCCTTACTTATGGTGTGTTGAGTCTCAGCAGCTCTCTGGAGTTCATTGGCAGATGAGCAGACAAGCAGAAGCATTCCTCCAGGAAATCGAGGTGGTAGTGTTCCATGAAGCTGTTTCACTTCAGTGGATCTGCCTCACAGACACCTGGACCTCAGCAGACATCTGTCTGCTGCCAGAGTCTCACATCCTGTCATCACTACTCATCCACAGGCTCTCCCACCCTCCACCTGTCCGCTCATACACTGTCTTCAGATAGTTGTTACTTTTAGAGCTATGTCCCCATGTGAGCTCTATCTTAGCCCCCAGATGATGGCCCCTCACTACCATTACCTAAAGTTATTTTACAGAGATGAACTTCCACGGATACAAATGCAGTTCAGTCCAGTGGCTCAGTTGTGTCCAACTCTTTGTGACCCCATGGACTGCAGCACGCCAGGCTTCCTTGTCCATCACCAACTCCCAGAGCTTGCTCAAACTCATGTCCATCGAGTCAGTGAAGCCATCCAACCATCTCATCCTCCGTTGTCCCCTTCTCCTGCCTTCAATCTTCCCCAGCATCAGAGTCTTTTCCAATGAGTCAGTTCTTCTCATCAGGTGGCCAAAAGATTGGAGTTTCAGCTTCAACATCAGTCCTTCCAATGAATATTCAGGACTGATTTCCTTTAGGATGGACTGGTTGGATCTCCTTGCAGTCCAAGGGACTCTCAAGAGTCTTCTCCAACACCACAGTTCAAAAGCACCAATTCTTCAGTGCTCAGCTTTCTTTAGAGTCCAACTCTCATATCCATTCATGACTACTGGAAAAACTATACAGACCTTCATCAGCAAAGTAATGTCTCTGCTTTTTAATATGCTGTCTAGGTTGGTCATAGCTTTTCTTCCAAGAAGCAAGCATCTTTTAATTTCATGGCTGCAATCACCACCTGCAGCGATTTTGAAGCCCAAGAAAATAAAGCCTGTCACTGTTTCCCCATCTATTTCCCATGAAGTGATGGGACCAGATGCTATGACCTTAGTTTTTTGAATGTTGAGTTGTAAGCCAGCACTTTCACTTTCTTCATTCAGTTTCATCAAGTGAAAGTTTTCACACTCAAGAACCTCATATTCCTAAACAGCATTTTCATTAAACTCCTGAACTGGAGATGTGTGCATGCATGTCCAACTCTGTGATCAAATAGACTGCTGCCCATCAGGCTCCTCTGTCCATAGAATTTTCCAGGCAAGAATACTGGAGTGGGTTGCCATTTCCTACTCCAGGGGATCTTCCTGACCCCAGGGATCGCACCCAAGTCTCTGGCATCTCCTGCATTGGCAGGTATAGTCTTTACTACTAGCACCACCCGGGAAACCCCGAACTGGAGATGAAACCACTATAAGGCTGCAAGTGATACAACATGGTGGTTAAGAGCCCAGGTTCTGGAGCCAGACTGCTGTGTGCACATCTTGGCTGTGCTATTTGCTAGCAGTGTGACCAGGTGTAAGTTAGTTCCCCTCTCAGGGCATCAGTGCTCTCAGCTCTGAAATGAGGCTGCTACAGTACCCAAGGCATACAGTTGTTGTGAGAGTCAGCGAATTTAGTAAAACATTTCGCCAGGGGTGTACTGAACTTGCGGCAACCCACTCCAGTATTCTTGCCTGGAGAATCCCATGGACAGAGGAGCCTGGTGGACTACAGTCCATGGGGTCACAAAGAGTCAGACATGACTGAGGTGACTTAGCACGCATTCACGCATGCGCTGGACTTGACTCCTTTTAGCTCACAAGAGCCTGTGGATGGCATCTCTTCCCAAGGCTCCCTTTGGTGACATCACACACATGGCATGACACTGGTCATGGTGGGAGTATTTACACCACAGAAACTGGCAGATGCTACAGACTACAACTTTCACTGAGAGTGAATTGTTTAACATGTGCCAGTGTAAACCCACCCATTTAGCACAAGAGCTAGCCCATCGTTAGCTCTCAAGAAAGAGCAGCTAATCGGGAAACCCTAATCAGTACTCTGTGGTGACCTAAACGGGAAGGAAATCCAAAAAAAAGATGGGCTATATGTATACATATAGCTGATTCACTTTGCTGTACAGCAGAAACTAACACAATATTGTAAAGCAACTATACTCCAATAAAAATAAATTTTAAAAAGAAACAGAAATAAGAGCTATTACTAATAGAAGAGATGATGAGAGGACCTTCTGGAAAGTTAAAGAATTTTCCTCACTTTCTCTCACCTTCGCAATCACACAAAGAAAAGTGAGTCACACTATTCTTTGGTGAGAGAGAAACTTCAGGCTAAACATAAGCCCAAAGCCTCCAACCCTAGCTAGCTTTAACAATCTGTATGTTCCTGACCAGGACCATCTTGCCCATTTCAATCTATGACATGGCACTAAGGCGTCTTACAAAAAAACATATTGTATATAACGTGTGAGCACTTTTTCAGCCATCCTGCCTAACTCAGGTATACATAGGTTACATATTTCTACTGAAGTCTGTAAATGAGAACCTGCTTGGCAATCAGTTCAACAACAAAACTCATAAGTCCTTCATGAACAACACAGATACCTCAAAGATACAATTTCATAGAAATGACTGATGGATTCCCTCATCACCCTAACCAAGAAAGAAATCAATGGAATAGAATCTTGTCAGAGTTTCCAGTTTGTTTGTAAAGGAGATGGATGTAGAGTGAAAGAAATCAATCAGAAATGATTTTCTTTTTCTTTTTCACAGTACCAAAAGAATTTAAAATCAAGTTAAGTTTCCTAGTATACTTCCTGTGTAGTCTCCTTGGGCAGCGTGGAAATGAAGAAAATTGATTTTCAGTGTTTTCTTTAATTTGTTTTACTTTTTTGGTATAAACTGGAGAAATAAATATATCTACAAAGGCCAGTTAGAATTACCAATGGAGCAGAGATTGAGCAACAAGACATTCTGTTTTGGGAAATCCTCAGTGTTTCAGAAACACTATCAACAATGTTCTAAAATCTTCTTTTGCCACCACTGTGCAATTAAGAATTTCATGATGTAACTCAAGCCCTTAGCACAGAACAAACCAATAAATTACCGCTATATTTCACAAGTCTCAGCCCAACATTTAGTCACTCTCACACGACAGGTTTAGAATCTTGCCCATAAGTAAGTGAGATGCTTATTACTCTTATCAGGTATCCAGATAAGTGGAAAGAAGAACATTAGGTACTATGAATATGTGTGCATGCATACTAAATCACTTCAGTTGTGTCCGACTCTTTATGACCCTACAGTCTATAGTCCACCAGGCTCCTCTGTCCATAGGATTCTCCAGGCAAGAATACTGGAGGGGCTGCCATGCCCTCCTCCAGGGAATCTTCCTTACCCAGAAATTGAACTCAAGGTTCTTACATTTCCTGATTTGGCAGGTGGGTTCTTTACCACTAGGGCCACCTGGAAAGACTTATTATGAATATACCAGCACATTATCCCTGAGTTATATAACACTTGCAATTCCTCTTGAATCAAAAAACAAAATCTAGAGGAGTGAGATGGAGTTGGGGGTGTAAGGGAGGCTCAAGAAGGAGGGGATATGTGTATACACACAGCTGATTCACACTATTGTACAGCAGAAACTACACAACATTCTAGAGCAATGACCCTCCAATTAAAAAATAATACAAAATAAAACAAAAAAGAAATGATACTTTACAGAGAAAAATAAAATAGATATGCTTTCTGTTATTTTCTTAGAAAAAGCAAGTTCCGTGCATGTGGTACAGTCAACCATGTGACTATTCCGAGCTCACGCCTTAGGCACATGGGATGTGAGTGTTGTCAATATTTAGATTGGTGGTGGCGGGGCTGGTGAGGCACGCTCAGTACTCCCAGAGAAAACAGGAAGGCAAGGTCTGCAGCATCATCAACCCAGCAGAAAGTCAAGGAAAGCATTCTGCTCCAGAGGCAAAGCTGTTCAGGAAACCACAGATCCTCAGAAACAGTCATGCAAGGACACAGCTATCCACTCTACAACAAAGAAAAACAGAAGATACACTTTGCGGACTTCCCCAGCGGTCCAGTGGTTAAGACTCTGCCTTCCAGGGTAGGAAATGCGGGGTCGATCCTTGGTCAGGGAACTAAGATCCCACATGCCTCTTGGCCCAAAAATCAAAACATAAAACAGAAGCAGTGCTGTAACAAAGTCAATAAAGACTTTAAAAATGGCCCTCATTAAAAAAAAAAAAATGTTTTAAAAAATACACTTTCTTTTCTCTCTCCTCCATCAGCAACAGGGAAGCCTTATTAACCTTGGACCAGAAGAGTCCTCAACAGTGAAGGCTGCATGTACTCCACTCCTGCTGCCTTGCCGGCCTGTGGAGAGGCGGGAGGGAAGGGAAGAGGGGTCCCAGCAGAGAAGAGGCCTTGGGGGTTAGCAGGGGAGAACAGATCCTTGTCTGAGAAAAGAAGGTCAAGAAATGATTCAAATCAACTGTTCACAGACCTGAACATCTCTCTGTCCTAGAAGTAATGGGAATAAGTGTGTGCTCAGTCATGTCTGATTCTCTGCAACCCCAAGGACTGTAGCCCGCCAGGCTCCTCTGTCCATGGAATTTTCCAGGCAAGAATATGGGAGTGGGTTTCCATTTCCTACTCCACGGGATAGAAACTGCATCTCTTGAGTCTCCTGCATTGGCAGGCAGTTTCTTTTACCACTGAGTCATCTGGGAAGCCCTGGGGCTGCCACCCAAAGGCAAGTTAAGTCTTTGCCAAGTCCTTGGCCTGTGGTCACAGCAAAGCCAGAAAAGTTAACTCTGCAGCCTGGCCAGCTTCTAACTTCTCTCCACGTAGAATAGGGTTAGGAGGACAGAGGCCTGTGTCAAAGATGTGAATTACTTTTCTCTTAACTTCCCCTCTGCCTTTTCAGCGAGTTCCAGGGTCAACCATGCTCTGTCTACACCCACTTCTGCCAAAGACCCAAGTGACCTTGCTCACGCCATGGGTCAAGGCAGATGTATTTCATCTCTGACTCACACCCCATTCTTCCCTACTGTAGGGACGGAAGGACAGAGTGCTTGGGGTTATCAGCTTCTCTCAGGCTTTGGAGTGAAGGGACAGGAATCCTGTTTTCACCATTTACTATCTCTTTAACCTTGGATGAATCACCATCTCTGAAAGATCGTTTCTGCATCTGGAAATGAGAATAAATCCTATTGCCCAGGTTTGTTGTGGATTAAATGGAATAATATATATAAAGTGACTGGCACATGACAAGCTATGAAGTTCCCAAATGGGACTAAATGTGGGATATAATCTAAATAATTTAAATCAATATAGAAGAGGACCTCGCAAAATCTGAGCCCAGTGGCCAGAATTACCGTAAAAGGAAGAGGAATAGGGTGGAAACAGGGATGATGAAGGACAAAGGAAATACAATGACTGTTGTGAATCCAAGATCTTGTTTTTGGGATGACAGGGTCTGACAGTCCCTTGGACAGCAAGGAGATCAATCCAGTCAACCCTAAATATTCAATCCTGAATATTCACTGGAAGGACTGATGCTGAGACTCCAATACTTTAACCACCTGATATGAAGAGCCGAATCAGTGGAAAAGACCCTGATGCTGGGAAAGATTGAGGGCAGAAGAACAAGGGGAGACAGAGGATAAGATGGTTGGATGGCATCATCAACTCAATGGACATGAGTTTGAGCAAACTCCAGGAGATAGTGAAGGACAGAGGAAGTCTGGCGTGCTGCAGTCCATGGGGTCACAAAGAGTCAGACATGACTTAGCAACTGAACAACAGTAAATGGTCAAGTCAGTAGATAAAGGGAGGATTAAATTGTACAAACATCTAGAAAAACTATTTACAAAGTTAAAAAGAATGCTCCGGATAAAGGGAATTCATTCCATGTAACACCCATGACCTCTCTGAAGTGACCTATCTGATAAATTTGAAGGAATGAACTGAATGAACATGCTCACTCAGCTCTTCCTTTATACCTCTTTTGCTCTTTTGTGTCCCTCCAGGGCAGTCCCAAGTCATGCCCTGAGACCCCTTCTCCATTCCTGCCCCAGCCACACACAGCCAACGACCAAGTGGGAAAGTAGGGTTAAATATATCCTCCTGCTGAATCTTTAAGAGTAACTAAGGTAGTATTTTCAGGCTTCCCTAGTGGCTCTGATGGTAAAGAATCTGCCTGCAGTGCAAGAGACCAGGGTTCAGTCCCTGGGTTGGGAAGATATCCTGGAGGAGGGAATGGCTACCCACTCCAGTATTCTTGCCTGGAGAATTCCATGGACAGAGGAGCCTGACAGGTTACAGTCCATGGAGTTGCAAAGGGTCAAACACGATTCTGAGGGACTAACACACACAGTGGTGTTTTGGATTCTCATCTGTTTTACTGTGTTGTCTTAATTCTTAATTTTCTTAGTGTTCAAGCAAGATTTAATTTAATAGATTCCCTTCAAGGATCCCAACAAGCCTTAATGCTATTTATGGATACTGGAAAACTAACAAAGCAAAGGGAACACTATGTCAAAGTCATACTAACTAGAATAACTGGTGGAAAACTCCACTATGACTAATTGCGACATGTATAACAACTACTAAAAATACCATTAAGGTGGGTCACCTTATTTTTCTTTGAAACGTAGTGTGTGAAATTTAATAAACGTGTTTCAATATACTTAAGCTTCTGTGCTCCTAGCACTCAACCATTACAAAACTGAGAAAAAAATGGCAGCCACATGAGTGGATACAGGCTAAGTAACCTGACTTAACCCTAGTCCTTGCCCCCAACTAGCCCCTACCCTGTGGGCTATCCTGAGCTGACCTACGGGAAGTCGATTCATTGCTTAAGTAAGTTTTGTATGCACCAAAGGATCTGCATCTTCCACCCTAGGGCGGTAGTTACTTAGAGAAAAAGCAGTTAAAATGTGAAGTTCATCATCAGTGGAAGCTCATAGGATGACCCAGAGGGCCTACTTCCTGGAGAGAAAATAGGATTTTAATTGACAGATTCGATCCTAGGTTCCTCCAATAGAGGTCATGAACTGTGAAGTAACTGCACGGTTTCAAGCCACTTTCCATTCAATTCACGCCAGGGCCCGTGGAATGCATTTCAGGCTTCCATCTCTCTCTGCATCCCATCTCAATCACCCTGTCTTGCTCCCAGCCACCCTACTGTTTATGACTCTAATTCGAGAAATTTAAACCGTGTCAATCTCTGTTGCTGACTGTACACCTTTCAACCACACTACTTATGTCCTTCCCCAAATCGCTCCCTCTGAGATAAGTGAGTGGGTTCTTCAAGCTTATGTACAAGTTTGAAGATTCAGCTTTCTTCACCCAATTGCAGTCAGGCTGAGACTCTGACAAGCATTTACCCTTGAAACTAACCAAGGATTCTCAAGCTCGGGGGCTCTATTCTATCTCAATGGTGGTAAGATTGGTGGTCAAGTTTGGGACGATGTGGGTTTTTTTTTTCTTCCATTTATTTTTATTAGTTGGAGGCTAATTACTTTACAATATTGTAGTGGTTTTTGCCATACATTGACATGAATCAGCCATGGATTTACATGTGTTCCCCATCCCGATCCCCCCTCCCGCCTCCTTCTCCATCCCATCCGTCTGGGTCTTCCCAGTGCACCAGCCCTGAGCACTTGTCTCATGCATCCAACCTGGGCTGGTGATCTGTTTCACCTTTGATAGTATACTTGTTTCAATGCTGTTCTCTCTGAACATCCCACACTTGCCTTGTCTCACAGAGTCTAAAAGTCTGTTCTGTATATCTGTGTCTCTTTTTCTGTTTTGCATATAGGGTTATCATTACCATCTTTTAAAATTCCATATATATGCGTTAGTATACTGTATTGGTCTTTATCTTTCTGGCTTACTTCACGCTGTATAATGGGATCCAGCATACACACCAAGGAAACCAGATCTGAAAGAGAAACGTGTACCCCAGTGTTCATTGCAGCACTGTTTATAATAGCCAGAACATGGAAGCAACCTAGATGCCCATCAGCAGATGAATGGATAAGGAAGCTGTGGTACATATACACCATAGAATATTACTCAGCCATTAAAAAGAATTCATTTTAATCAGTTCTAATGAGATGGATGAAACTGGGACCATGTTTTATTCACTTCTGGATCCCCCAGCACTTAGAAGAGCAGCTCTCATGAGTAGGTGTTGGATAAATCCTTGCAAATGAATAAATGAAGTGTTTATACTCTAATAGGAAATCGCAAAACCTTTAGGAAATGCTCCATAAGTCAACAAGATAAAGAGCAAGAAGAATGACTCAAGAGACCAGCTTCTAAAGGTATAACAGAGTAGGACACAACTCAGACAGATTTCCTTACCTAGAAGAATTTATTCCTGTACACTCCCAGATGTCCTGAGCTGTTTTCATTTCTGTTGGGTTTGGCTGCTCAGAAACCACCTCTCCCCTCTGCAGCTTGAGTACTTTGTTCTTGGCTCTTCTATGACTGCTACTGAAAGCTGGCTGTCTCTCCTTACAAGACATAAACAAGGAAGTGTAGAGCCCTAAGAAGCTGCTACCAGCCATCCTGTGATACACAAGGTGTCATGAAAACAAGAAAAGAAGAAGAAAGAGACAAAATGATGGCATCAACGAACCACTGGCTCCAGCCTGACCTGAAGCCTGATCTACTTCTGTGACTTCTCAGTTATATGAGCTGATAAATGCCTCACTGTTTTAGACAGTCTAAGACCAGCTTTCTGTTACCTGCACATGGTTAAAGCCAATTCATCGAACTGATCAAGGCAGCTCTTAGTAAGTCACTATGTCCTCAATGAATTGGAAAGTTTGAACACATCAAGGTCAAGAGGCCCACTAGGCGACTTTCAAAGCAGCAGAAAAAGAGAGAGGCTGCAAAAGCCTCACCACTTCCCAGCCTATGCCCTCACCTCTGGTCATTTTAGCCTCTTTAGATTCCTTCAAGCATTTATCTGCATTCATTACGTGCTAATTATGTTCAAGCCAGTACCTACAGATGAATAAAAATAGTATCTCTACTTTCTAGAAGCTCATAAATAACTATAGAACATAGGCAGGTAAAGACTTAGAAGATTAAAATGAAGTATTAAAAATTAAATGGTGGATTTCCCACTAAATTCTCCTTAATTTTAAGCCACTTTTTAAATAATTTTTCAACTTGGATTAAAAATAACTTCACAATAAACTAAAAATGTGTTAACAATAAATGTCATAGCAGTAGAAAATTTATCTGTGAAAATTTTGTGCAGTACAATATACTGCACATTCATGTAATGTTTTGTAAACAATAAGAGCCAAGAATTATTGGATATCTACTATATGCCACATGCTGAGCAGTCTGTATACACTATCTTAATCTCCACCAGAAATTTAGTCTCATTTTATAGATGAGAATGCCAAGACACAGAGAATGTAACTGATTTGCCCCACACCACACAGTGAGAAAGCAGTGGGCTAGGACTTGAACTCAGGCATTCTGACTTCAAATGCTGGGTCTCTCACTACTGTGTACTTCTGTTAAAAGATTTCATAATATTTGGCAGGCAGAATAATGGTTCCCCCAAAGATGTCCCTGGTGGTTCAGTGGTAAAGAATCCACCTGCCAATGCAGGAGACATGGATTCAAACCCAGTGAGAAGGAAATGGCAACCCACTCCATTGGAGTGAGTTGAGCTTGGCAGACTACAGTCCATGAAAGTAGGTGACATTCAAAGTGAAAATCACTCAGTCATGTCCAACTCTTTGTGACCCCATGGATTATAGCCTGGCAGGCCCCTCTGTCCATGGAATTCTCCAGGCCAGAATACTGGATTGGGTAGCCATTCCCTTCTCCAAGGGATCTTCCCAACCCAGGGATCGAACCCAGGTCTCCCGCATTACAGGCGGATTCTTCACTGTCTGAGCGACCAGGGAAGCCCAAGTGAAAGTGAAAGTCTGTAGAGTGTATAGTCCATAGACTATACAGTCCATGGAATTCTCCAGGCCAGAATACTGGCGTGGGTAGCTCTTCCCTTCTCCAGGGCATCTTCCCAACCCAGGGATCGAACCCAGGTCTCCCACATTGCAGGTGGATTCTTAACCAGCTGAGCCACAAGGCAAGTCCAAGAATACTGGAGTGGGTAGCCTATCCCTTCTTCAGCAGATCTTCCCAACCCAGGAATCCAACCGGAGTCTCCTGCATTTCAGGCAGATTCTTTACCTACTGAGCTATCAGGGAGTCAGTCTATGGTGTCAGTCTTCCATGGAGTCAGTCTTCCACGGGGTCAGTCTTCCACGGGGTCAGTCTATGGGGTCAGTCTTCCACGGGGTCAGTCTATGGGGTCAGTCTTCCACGGGGTCAGTCTTCCATGGCGTCAGTCTTCCACAGGGTCAGTCTATGGGGTCAGTCTTCCACGAGGTCAGTCTATGGGGTCAGTCTTCCATGGAGTCAGTCTTCCACGGGGTCAGTCTATGGGGTCAGTCTTCCACGGGATCAGTCTATGAGGTCAGTCTTCCACGGGGTCAGTCTATGAGGTCAGTCTTCCACGGGGTCAGTCTTCCACGGGGTCAGTCTATGGGGTCAGTCTTCCACGGGGTCAGTCTATGAGGTCAGTCTTCCACGGGGTCAGTCTATGGGGTCAGTCTTCCACGGAGTCAGTCTATGGGGTCAGTCTTCCACGGAGTCAGTCTATGGGGTCAGTCTTCCACGGGGTCAGTCTATGGGGTCAGTCTTCCATGGGGTCAGTCTTCCACAGGGTCAGTCTTCTACAGAGTCAGTCTATGGGGTCAGTCTTCCACGGGGTCAGTCTATGGGGTCAGTCTTCCATGGAGTCAGTCTATGGGGTCAGTCTTCCATGGAGTCAGTCTATGGGGTCAGTCCTCCACGGAGTCAGTCTATGGGGTCAGTCTTCCACGGGGTCAGTCTATGGGGTCAGTCTGCCACGGGATCAGTCTATGGGGTCAGTCTTCCATGGGGTCAGTCTTCCACGGGGTCAGTCTATGAGGTCAGTATTCCACGGGGTCAGTCTATGGGGTCAGTCTTCCATGGGCTCAGTCTTCCATGGGGTCAGTCCTCCATGGGGTCAGTCTATGGGGTCAGTCTTCCACGGGGTCAGTCTATGGGGTCAGTCTTCCATGGGGTCAGTCTATGGGATCACAAAGAGTGGGATATGACTTAGCAACCAAACAACAAAAGATGTCCAAGTCCTACTCCCCTGACTGTGACTATGTCAGGTTACATGGCAAAGGGGGATTAAGGTTGCTGATGGCATCAACGTTGTTAGTTAGTTGACCTTGAGATGTGAGGATTTTCCTGGATTATTCAGATGGACCCATGTAATCACTTGGAGAGGAAGGAAGGGACCATGAGACAAGAAGTGGAGAAGGTGAGAAAAAAGATTCTCCCCTCCAGCCTCCAGGGAAGAACACACGCCTGCCAGCACCTTGATCTTAACTCAGTAAGACCCATTTTGGGGATTCTGCCTTCCAGAACTGAAAAATAATAAATTTGTTTTGTTTAAAGCCACTAAGTTTGTGGCAATTAGTTACAGCAGCAACTGGAAAACAATACTAAATGTGTATATATTTTCATACCATTTAGGCAAAAAGATGGATAAAATACCAAGGTACCCCAAGATATTATTTTAAAAGTGATTCAAAATTCAGTGCTATGGGAAAAGAAGAACTGGCCTTGAAAACACCAAAGTCTGTTAGTGTGTGTGTGTGTGTGTGTGTGTGTGTGTGTGTGTGCGCGCGTGCGTGCGCGCTCAGTCATGTCCAACTCTTCACATATCCCTGGACTATAGTCCACCAGATTCCTCTATCCATGTAATTTTCCAGACAAAAATATTAGAGTGGGTTGCCATTTCCTACTCAAGAGTATCTCCCTGACCCAGGGATCAAAACCACATTTCTTGTGTCTCCTGCATTGGCAGGCAGATTCTTCACCACTGCGCCACCTGGGAAACCCCTAAGTAACTAAACGACCTGGGGCAAGTTAACCAAGCTCTGAGCTTCCTGCTCTGTGAATCTTCTCATAGGGCTGGAGTAAGGACGAAAAGGGAGTTTTTTTATCTTTTCGGAGTATAGGGGCTTCCCTGGTAGCTCAGATGGTAAAAAAAAATCTGCCTGCTATGAGGAGACCCAGGTTCAATCTCTGGGTCGGGAAGATGCCCTGGAGAAGGAAACAGCAACCCACTCCAGTATTCTTGCCTGGAGAATTTCATGGACGGAGGAGCCTGGTGGGCTACAGTCCAATCCATGTGATCTCACAAGAGTCGGACACAACTGAGCGACTAACACACATGGTCGCTTTCCAACATTGTGCTAGCTTCTACTGCACAGCAAAGTGAATCAGCCAAACGTGTACATATATCCTCTCTTTTCTGGGTTTCCTTCCCATTTAGGTCCCCACAGAGCACTGAGGAGAGCTCCCCGAGCCGTACAGTAGGTTCTCATTAGCTAATTACACATAGTATCAATAGTGACTGTATGCCAATTTCCATCTCCCAGTATATCCCACCACCCTCCTTTCCCATCTTGGTATCCATATATCTGTTCTCTACATATATGCCTCTATTTCTGTTTTGCAAATAAGATCCTCTATACCATTATCTAGACTCCATATATATATACATTAATAATCAACATTAGTTATTCTCTCTTTCATTCTGTATGACAGTATCTAGGTTGTCTCTGCAAAAGATACAACTTCATTCTTTTTATAGCTGAGTAATAGTCCATTGTAGATATGTACCACATCTTCTTTATCTATTCCTCTGTTTACGACATTTAGGTTGCTTCCATGTCCTGGTTATTGTAAATATTGCTGCAATGAAAATAGGGATGCATGTATCTTTTTGAATTATGGTTTTCTCTGGGTATATATACGCCCAATAGTGGGATTCCTGGGTCATATGGTAGTTCTGTTTTAGTCTTTTAGTTTAAACGAGAGAGTTTTTAGAAAGAAGCTAACACAATGCTGGGCATTCAACGGCCGCTTTCTTCTCATAAACCCCCAAGGAAACACTGAGAAAAAAATAGTCATCGTAGGACACGCTGTATATTATGAATATTAAGGATATCAACGAATTTAAGCATCAAGCTAAATGGAAATGGTGTGCAATCTAAAAAAGAGATTGACATACCCAAAATTTGAAGGCAAGAGATTTCTCATCATAGAGGTCATGCTAGAGCTTTGATCTCTCTCTCTTTCCTCTCTCTTTTTCTGTCTGTCTGTCTCTCTTTCTCTCTTGCTATACAGGGATCAAGTTAAAGTAAAATTGTAGTCCAATAAAAAGAAGGATGTAAACAGATTGATTTATGTCTGCTTTGCTGAGCAAATAACTAGCACTGCTTTTGTTACACAGGCTACTTCTCAAGAGGAATATACATTTTAAAAACAGCCTTCTCTGGGGCTTCGACTCAGATCTGCATATCAAGGTTTTGCCCTTTCCCCCAGTGACCCATTTGTCTGAGGGAGGCATTCAATTAGACTGCCAGAGCAAATTGATTCAGTATTGACCAGGAAAGCCTTCTCGCTTGAAAGACATATTACCCCAAGGTGGAGGTGTCGCTGCCACCAGTCAATACTCCAAGTGCGAGGACCCAGATGATTCAGGAATAGGAAATGAGGACGGTCCTCCCCAGGTATTTTGAGCAGAAAAGCCTCCTCTTTCTCTTATAGAAGAGAGAATGTGGGAATGAGAAGCCCAATAAACTGTTTTCATAAAGGTAGGAAACTGATGCCCAGACTCTGCTAAGATGGAAATTTCGGGATGCGGCAGAGGCTACTTTGCCTCAAGAACCAAAACTGAGATTTGAGATTTCAGTAACCTTACCTCTTGAGGTCACAGCTCTTTAGAGAAATCTCCCCGCTCTTTTCAAACATCCTTGCCTCTCCTCCCCCTGTGAACTGTAGCCAGGAAGCCCAGGTCTGACAAATTTATCAAAACTCTCTCTTGCCGACCTTCACGCATGGAGTTTATCATTATAAACAAAAGATAGATCCTCAGTTGCTTCAGACAAGAAATTGGGTCCCTTTACATCCAGACCATCAAAAAGCACTGCACACCCAGGTAGATAGAAATAAATGCTAATCAATGATAAGCATGCTTTATTTCATATAAAACTGGTACTCAGATTCAAGGGCAGGAAGGACCCAAATTTGTGGTGTCCAATGCTGGCTTTTAATCTTTATTATATCTCAAAATGATGGCTTTGATTTGTTGCAATGTTTTATAGCCTTGACTATCTGACAAAATAAATTAAACCCTTTCTAAGAGCCTTCCCCTGATTATCCCAAGTACCCACTATCGATAAGATTGTCCTCTACATCCAGCTTGAAAAATCATAAAATTGGCTCCATTAAAATAATGAGGACCCCCTAACCTTCATTGGAAGATTTAGCCTCTCCATATTTATAGCATGGCTATTTTATTTACACTTTCCCATCCTTGGAACAGGGTGACTGTTTTTATTGTATGGTGCACATATTATTGAAGACATGTAGTTTCCAAATGTCACCGGCTGAAAGCTGAAATCCATTATCATTTACTCCCAGAAATGAAGCCCATCATGCCGTACACTTGCAGAAAAGAATAAAGAGGTTTAAACCAGAATCTGCATAATCCCAGGTAGAGGCAGCAGCAGTGCATACCGGGAGGGAGAGAAAAAGACATCCTCTCTGATATGCAAACTCAGGGGGAAAAAAAGGCATATATTACAAAGCAGGCCATGTGAATGCAGAGGACCCAAGAATGTGCTTTCAATAAGTACACACCTGGTGATGGATCTGTTGAAGGCACTGATGATCATTTTCTAAGCTGTTTCATCAAGTTGCTCAGACACACAGATATGCACAATTCTGCACTTAAAATACACCTGCCATTCCTTTCACTTTCATGTGGAAGCCAGTGTCAGATCGCATGAAAAACCCTGTCTTCTACCCTATCCAAAAAGATCCTCCTCAGAGAATACTTCTCTCACTTGTTATTTCTCTCCACAAAAATTTCTAATATTATTCATCTGCCTGGATGAAAAAAATATTTCTAGTATGAAGGGGAAAACAGGGGAAGAGGAAATGGGTGAACACATGCCCAAGGTGGGGAGGGAAGGGTCCCCTACACTCCAGCTGCCGCTGCTGTGTGCCATCCCGTCTGACCCTCTGCAGCCCCAAGGACTGCACCCGCCAGGCTCCTCTCTCCATGGGATTTCCCAAGCAAGATCACTGGAGAGGGTTGCCATTTCCCACTCCAGGGGATCTTCTCAACCCAGGGACTGAACCTGTGTCTCCTGCACTGGCAGGCAGATCTTTAGCCCTACACCACTTGGGTAGCCCTTACACTCCAGAGCTTTGTTCAGACTAAAAGAACAGAAGGGAAAATGTTTCTCTGAGAATCTGTTTCTTCCAACAATGACTCATTTTCAAATAATGGTGTTAGCCACTAAAATGGTAACTATGAAGATTATACAAAAAGCATGGAAAAGAGTTTATAAAAAGGAAAACCAAAGAAAACACGGAATTGTGTTTATACTATTACTACAAGCTTGAGAAATCACTTACATAGATAAAATTATTTATACCTATATAAAAAAGGTCATTAAAAAGTCATAAACAATATACACAGATAGGATGATAGTAATTATTTTTGTGTAGGAGACTGGGGGCAGTCAAAGGTGACTTTTTTCCTTTTTTTTTCGGCCACATGGCAAGGCTTGTGGGATTTTAGTTCCCCCGATCCCAAGGCCCTTGGCAATGAAGGCAGAGTCCTAACCACTGAACCGCCAGGGAAATCCCTGGATTTTTTTTTTTTTTCTTATTCTCTTTATCTGTCATTTCTAATATTTTTATAATGAAATATATTGCTTTTGAATTTAATTTTTTTAAAAAAATCTTTAAGTTTAAAGATCCAAGAGGCTAAAGACTCTAAACCCCGTCTCCAACATTTTTGAGGGAAAATTATTATTTCAAAGCATTGAATTCACAAGGGTAGGAGAAAATATTATCATCTGGGGCTTAGTATATCTGCTACGCAGCACCTGTACTTTATGAATTTCTTAAACTGGAAAAGGCCACCTCTGCTGGGAGAACTTGGGAAGAATGAGTAAGGAAACCCATAAAGGAGAGTATCAAGTACAATTGAGGCTAATGAGCTTCTCTGGGTGTTTAACTCACAACACTGATGGTGTTCAGGACAACATATGCCAAGATATGACACCTTGGTATACTAAGTACTTTAAGCTGAAAAAAACTTCAGAAATATCACATACAGAAATGACCTCGTGACTCTCCCCTGAAGGAGGTCACAAAACCCTCATGGGAGAGGGGACTTCCCCATGCTGGGAGGAAAGGAACCTCCTTATTTCCAAGGTGGAAAGATG
The DNA here is from genome assembly GCF_033118175.1 of Dama dama. NCBI lineage: Eukaryota > Metazoa > Chordata > Mammalia > Artiodactyla > Cervidae > Dama > Dama dama. Next base: position 19,889,122 of record NC_083686.1, on the reverse strand, counting down.
TTGAATCACATCTTTCCCCATGTACCACCCTTAGCTCATACTCTGTTATTCTATCACATTTTTCCATGACTTTCTACCCTTTATCAAACCTAGTATGAAAACACTCTGGTTTAACTGCTTTTTCAAGTCTTTATTTTTTTATCAAGGTTCTCATGTCATGTAAATGTTATATTAAATACATCTGAAGGCTGAGAGAAGAAGTCCAGCAGAGGAGAAATATCATATGACACCCCTTATATGCGGAATCTAAAAAGAAATGATACAAATGAACTTATTTATAAAACAGAAACAGACTCACAGACTTAAAGAGCAAACTTATGGTTGAGGAGAAGGATGGGGAAAGGGATAGTTAGGGAGTATGGGATCGACTTGTACACGCTGCTGTATTTAAAATGGATAACCAACAAGGACCTACAGTAGCACAGGGAACTCTGCTCCATGTTACGTGGCAGCCTGGATGGGAGCGGGGCTTGGGGGAGAGTGGATACATACACATGTATGGCTGAGTCCCTTTGCCGTCCACCTAAAACTATCACAATATTGTTAATTGGCAATACTCCAATACAAAATTAAAAGTTGGAAAAAAAAAATATATCTGTATGCCTTTTTCTTGTTCATCTGTCTTATTACAGGGGACCCAACCAAGAACTTAGAAGCACAGAAGGAAAAGACATTTTTCGTCCCTTACAACACCATAAAGAAAAACTATATGAGTGTACTATGTTAAGTTCAAATAATTTTTGGAAAGATATTTAAGTAACGAGTGAAAGGGACTCATCTCATCCCTCACCACAGTATTTCTGAGCCTCAGTTCACACCAGTTTAAGGTTAGCTCCTTTCCTTCCAATAAAGTGTTGAAGAGGCAGGAGGTAATACTGGTGATACTGGAAGCTTTATTAACATCTGAATAACTGTGGGTGGATGTGCTACTCACTAAACTGAAAAATTAATAACAATTGATTTAGAGGCCCCACAGGATACCACGTGCTGCTCTTGTGAAGTTCTGTCGGAATTCATGCCCTTTGCACTGTTCCCTTGATAACAAAAGATGAGACTCCTTCTTCAAAACAGACTGTCAGCTTTGACAAAATCAGAGAAGATTTCTCACTTAGCAAGTCTTTTAGAAAATAATTATGGTAAGAGAAAGCACTTCTCATGTTTAGAGGGAAAAAATGTAGAGTTTTTGTTTAAGTATCTACAAATAAATTAACCAGTCACAAAGAATAAGTAACATTAAAATGAACAATTCTGATATGTAAACAAGAGGCCAACAAGCAAGAAATCAGATAACCAAATTCTCAACTCTGTGTGTCTACAGCACTGACTGGATACTTAAAAACCTGAACTAAAGACCTGAACATGTAATGGTAAAATGATAGATACTCTTTTTTTTTTTTTTATTTTTTCCAGTGGGTTTTGTCATACATCGATATGAATCAGCCATGGATTTACATGTATTCCCAGATACTCTTAAGAGTGAGCTAAGCAAAGCTGGTTGATACTTTCCCATGGTTAATGTGCAGAATGGAAAAAGTACTTTTGGAAGAAGGTAAAAACACATAGCTTGTTATTTATTTACCAAAATGAAGGAGAATCAACATATTAAACTACATAATACTGATTTTTGCAATACAGATTCAACAGAGATAAGGCTCATCAAACATTCCATCAGCTCCTCCAAGTAAGAAAAAAGCAGCCACATCTCTGGGTCACTACTTGAAGGACAATGTCTGGAACACAGCAGCCTTTGCATGAGTGAGCCACCGCTGTATCAAATCAACTAGGGTTTGGGTATTGGGTGTTCCCACTGACTCAATGGACATGCGTTTGAACAAACTCAGGGAGACAGTGAAGGACAGAGAATCTTGGCATGCTGCAGTCCATGGGGTTGCAAAGAGTTGGACATGATTGAGCAACTGAACATCAACAGTTTGACCTAACCTACTCTGACTACAATAGTTAGCTCTCACTTTTCGTTGCCTTGATCAACATTAATTTTTCTTCTGCCTTGCCATAAAACTGATAATTCAAAAAGAGTGAATAAACCTAACATATGTGTGTGTGTGTGTGTGTGTGTGTATATATACATACATATGTGAGAAGCAGCAAGGGTTATCCTAAATATTTAGAGTTTTAATATACATTATATCAATTGATATTAATTGGTGTCCCATGAGGGGAAAAAAGTGTTTTAGAGTAAAGTAAGTTTGGGAAATAAGAGATATCCATTCCTAGAGATTTAAAATATAAAGTCATATATTTTAGGTTCTACACCAAAGGAATGGATCAGATGGTAAAGAATCCACCTGCAATGCAGGAGACCCAGGTTCAATCTCTGGGTTGGGAAGATTTCCCCTGGAGGAGGAAATAGCAACCCACTCCAGTATTCTTGCTTGGGAAATCCCATGGACAGAGAAGCTTGCAGGTACAGTCCATCCGGTCGCAAAGAATCAGACATGACTGAGCAACTAACACACACAAAAATAATAGGTGTAACTTTGCTCAATCCAGCATTTTTCAAGTCAACTAATAATATTTCCATGAAAAAAAGACCTTGGGAAATGCTACATTCTGTTCCACTCATCTACCCTCCCCCTAAAAAATGATTTGCATACTAATAAAATCTGCACCCAGCTACTATGGAAATTTATTTGCATTCCCTAAGCAAATATCACCTGGTGAGTGAAGAGCGTGATAATCAAGATACTAACAGAATATCCCAGACATCTGTCAATCAGAACAGACTCTAGGCCATGAAGACTGCCTGTTGTGCCAGGCTGTAATTATTTAATTGATGGGTTGTAGGTAGGCCCAGGATGCTAAATACAGAGAGAGGGGTGAGTATTCAGAACAGTGGCTGGTATACACCAACTGGTATTGTTGATATTTTACATCCAGTCAGTTCAGTTCAGTCGCTCAGTTGTGTCTGACTCTTTGCAACCCCATGAATCGCAGTACGCCAGACCTCCCTGTCCATCACCAACTCCCGGAGTTTACCCAAACCCATGTCCATCGAATCGGTGATGCCATCCAGCCATCTCATCCTCTGTCGTCCCCTTCTCCTCCTGCCCCCAATCCCTCCCAGCATCAGGGTCTTTCCAAAGGGTCAACTCTTCCCATGAGGTGGCCAAAGTACTGGAGTTTCAGCTTCAGCATCAGTCCTTCCAATGAACACCCAGGACTGATCTCCTTTAGGATGGACTGGTGGGATCTCCATGCAGTCCAAAGGACTCTCAAGAGTCTTCTCCAACACCACAGTTCAAAAGCATCAATTTTTCAGCACTCAGTTTTCTTCACAGTACTATCAATTGTGCCTAAGAGGAAGTGGTAACATATTTACTTTAAGATTATGGTTTGAACATGGCTTCATCTTCACTTGCCTAAAAGGTTTAAGTTTTGCTTAATAATTTATTTCTGAAGACTTTTTATTTTTCAGTGGTTAGTCAACAAATTGAACAGGTATGGAAGTCCAGAAAAATGTTAAATACGCTTCTATCATGTGACAGGCACTATGGTAGGTGTTTTCATAAAAGTAAACAAGAAAACATGTTTTTCTGTAACCCACAAATGTTAAACACTTGATTGATATGTACTTGCAGACTGAAATATTGACAATGCAAGAGTCTAACTGTATATTTGACAAAGGTAGTTCAAAAAACGTTTAATTCTGTTTCATTGTATTGAAACTTAAGACAGTTAATAGTATACCTTATGTCAGTTAATAGTATACCTTTCCTTGTATGGAAAACCATTTGGCTTTGTTGAAAGAGTATCTGAACAGAAATTTTACTTTACAGGTAAAAGAGGCTTATCAAAAGAATATTTTTAAAGGTTATATTCCTCATGAAAACAGATATGTACCACAGGATGCTTTAGAAATTTATTCTCCTCACCACCTGGCATCAACTTACAGAACTCTGTCTTCAATAAGAAGCATTTTTTAAAATTTTGAAATGTTTTGGAACATTAAAACACGTATTCAGAATGGAGTGAAGCAATAGTCAATTCAACTAATCTTCTACATCTCCTTGACAGCCAAAAATTCATATCTATGTACCAACAAGATATTTTAAGCCCTGTTTTAGAGCTAAACATCCAAGAAAATGAAATGTTCAAATGACGTTTCAGGACCATATTTTAAATAAGGTCCTTTAGGTGGCTGAGCTGATCAATATTGACCTAAAATACATCTCAAAAATCTCAGCCACTATCAAATTTATGTAAATGAAGAACATGATAAGATTGATCCAAGAATCATGCTTGGCTTTGAGAAAAAGCTGCCATCAGTGTTTACTTCTGTATCCTTTAACAAGAAGGCAGAGATTTGAGGCATTATTCCAGAGAAAGATGAGTCCTGGATTTTACCAAATAGGAATTCATTACATTCCTCTATGTTTACTCTTGATTCTTTTTTTACTTTACTCCTTAAATTATAATCAAATGTCCTTGAAACACAAGGGAAATATCCAATATTAATGACTGAATAGTCCCATCATCATTTACTAATTCTCACTTTGTTGGGAGCTTTATCCCACTTGGGTTAGCCTTCAGTATCCCAGTTTGTGACTCCTTGGTCCAAAATACAAAGCCAGAGTCTGCCATCATAAAAGATGATGAAAACCTTCTTAATCAGTTCTTGTGGGATAAACTGCTCAGATCTGTTGTTTTGCCAGGGTTTGTAATCCTTTCTGTTTAAATTACAACTCAGAGTTCATGAAGTGCTTTCAGATTAAACAGAATTGGATTTAAAATTCTAACTCGGGGGCATATCCCTGACATAATTAGTAGCTAAAATCAATATGGACCCCTATTGTTAGGTGATTATTGAGATAATCCTTGGCTCTAATGCAATATGCTGGGTGAGGCAGTTCCTATTTATGTAATTTATACTCTGCTGTGAAATACTTTGCCTTCAATTGGATTTATTTAATATAGTACTCCTTTATGTCCTCTAAAAAGATTCAAGGAAATACAGTGTGTCTATTTGCATAATAAATCAATCATTCCATCACCATTTACTAATTCTATGTTTGTTGGGAGGAACTGGGAGGTTAAGGTAAATTGAATTTCTTATTGACTGAAACCAGAAGATAATTAGCTAATATCTTGAAACCTTTCTAAAATGTACATTTACTTCCAGTTAAACATGATGCCTTGAACACTTTCTGATACTTTACTTTTAGGAAAGACCAAAAAACAGTTGTGGGGAAGACAGAAACAAAATATTGGAGGATGGAGAGCAGATAGACAAATCATCCTGACTTAGCAGACCTGAGAAATTTGAATCCTAAAACAGCACTGAAAGAAACCAAGGAGCCAACCAATTACTCCCTTAGAATGATTAAAAGACTCAGTAGAGTAGTAATGGACCTCCAAAACAATGGGAAATTGGGCAGGGTTAAAAACAGGAAGATCGACTGGGAGTCTACATAAGACTGCTCAAGATCCTCTCTAACCTACAGAGGATTCTAGATTCACTTTCTGGTGATGGGGAATAGAAGGGATGATGGCTAAGGGATACCTGGGACACAGAGAAAAATGGACATCACACTTTAGATAGGGTGATGACATAAAAGCCACAGATTGAAAGGCGCGAGTCCCAGTTTCTCATTCACCCTTGCATCCAGAATGCACATAACTAATCTTTTATTATCTTTCCCAACAGGCAAGAGTTTGGGAAATCTCTCTCTGGAAAAACATACCAGCCCCAGAGAATGGAGCCACAGGTATTGACAGAGGACGGTAAAAAGAGGCAGAAATGATGGAAATGGCCTCACCTATCATCCTACACTAAAGCCCTGCAGTTAACAAGTCACATGCGGAACTTCCAATAAGAACTTTTGTGTCCCCTTCTTCAATATGAAAAACAGGGGAAAAAATTCTCAAATAAGTGTATTTTTAAAACTGCAGAGGGACTTCCCTGGTGGTCCAGTGGCTAAGACTTTGAGCTCTCAATGCAGGGTGCCCAGGTTCAATTCCCGCTCAGGAAACTAGATCCCACATGCTGCAAGTAGGACCTGGTGCAGCCAAATAAACAATTTGCTTTTAATGCAGAGGGGGAAACAGCTTTAAAAATAAAAAAGCCCATCATTAATGTTCTCTGATTAGTAAGAGAAAAAAGGGGCAAAGTCTATATGAAAGAAGCACTGTCAAAGAGAAATTGCACTGGACAGTTAAACAGATGAGGAAGACTTTATTCAGGATTACTGCAACAAGGATCAAGACTACTTGCAGCAGGGAAGAAAGACAGAACTGAACTTCAAATACAATAGGGAAGTATGCGTGTGCTCAGTCGCTGAGTTGTGTCCGACTCTTCGTGACTCCAAACGGACTGTAGCCCTCCAGGCTCCTCTGTCCATGGGATTTCCCAGGCAAGAATACTGCAGTGGGCTGCTGTTTGCTCCTCCAGGGCATCTTCCCGACCCAGGGATCAAACCTGCATCTCCTGTGTCTCCCAAATTGGCAGGCAGATTCTTTACCACTGAGCCACTGACCAGGAAGAGGAAATAGCAACCCACTCCAGAATTCTTGCTAGGATAATCCCATAGACAGAGGAGCCTGGTGGGCTACAGTCCATGGAATTGCAGAGTCAGACACAAGTGAGCACCCACTTCTCTCACCTGGGAAACAGTTGGGGATCTATAGCATAGGCAGGATGAGGGAGTCAGTAGATGGGGAGTCACTAAGAAGAAATCTATTAGGCATTAAAGGTTGGGGAGATGAGGAATTCGACTGGGATGGGGGGATTCTCCCTAAACTAGTTTAGCAGGATTCTTGCTAAAATTGGGCTGGGAGTCCAGCGGGAGGAATAGTCAAGAAAGGGGCTCAGTGGAAGTTTATCATCATTCAGAAATCAAAAGTTAGTTCTTGGGAATTAAAAATATGATAGCAAATGTAAAAGTTTTAATATGAGAACTGGGAGATAAGTAAAACAAAAAATACTGTAGAAAATGGATAAGATAAACAAACCAATCACATAGGTGCTCCTGCTTCTTGCCGAGCCTCCATAACTGGCATACTGATAGCCTGATAAGTTACCAGAGACACAAAGGAACAGGGTCTTTACGGAAATACCATGTCTCACAGGGCTGGCATGCCACTCACTGAAGTTCAGCTACATTCTAGGCCATCAAGACCTGGCTCCGAATGGGTACCAATAGCACGCCACACATTCCCAGTACTCACTCTCTGTGTATAATATGCTTCCATGTCAACCCCATAATTACAATATCAAAAAGTCATGATGGCACCCACCAAAGCTCCAAAGGAATGAATTAAATTTTCAAACATTCAGACACGACAATTACAGCCTTCGCGTACTTCAAGGTTTGCAGGGTAAATGACCCCAGTTAAAGTATTATTATTTGAAATCACCCTCCCCCCATTTAAGTTCATGTATCAGTTTTCTATTGTGGCTGTAACAAATTACCAGCAACTCAATGGCATAAAATAATATGAATTTGTTATCTTACATATCTGTATGTTAAAAGTCCCACAAGGCCTCACTGGGCTAAATTAAGATTTCAGCAGGGCTGTGTTCTTCCCAGAAGCTTTAGAGAAAAACATATTTCCTTATCTTTTCCAGCTTCTGGAGGGAGTCTTCATTCCTAGTCTTATAATCTCTTTCCACCTTCAAAGCCAACAACAGATCTAGTCCTTCTCAGATCACAATGGTGCTTTGGTTTCCCTCTTCCACTATTCTGATTACAATGAGACTCTTCCTCTCTTTCTGCCTTTTCATATTGTTCATGGGGTTCTCAGTGAAAACAAAAGGAGGAAAGGAAAGGTACACCCATTTGAATGCAGAGTTCCAAAGAACAGCAAGGAGAGATAAGAAAGCCTTCCTCAGTGATCAATGCAAAGAAATAGAGGAAAACAATTGAAGGGGAAAGACTAGAGATCCCTGCAAAAAAATTAGTGATACCAAGAGAACATTTCATGCAAAGATGGGCACAAGAAAGGACAGAAATGGTATGGACCTAACAGAAGCAGAAGATATTAAGAAGAGGTGGCAAGAATACACAAAAGAACTATACTAAAAAGAACTTCATGACCCAGATAATCACAATGGTGTGATCACTCACCCATAGCCAGACATCCTGGAATGTGAAGTCAAGTGAGCCTTAGGAAACATCACTATGAACAAAGCTAGTGGAGGTGATGGAATTCCAGTTAAGCTTTTTCAAATCCTGAAAGATGATGCTGTGAAAGTGCTGCACTCAATATGCCAGCAAATTTGGAAAACTCAAAGTGGCCACAGGACTGGAAAAGGTTGGTTTTCATTCCAATCCCAAAGAAAGGCAATGCCAAAGAATGCTCAAATTACCACACAATTGCACTCATCTCACACGCTAGTAAAGTAATGCTCAAAATTCTCCAAACCAGGCTTCAACAGTATGTGAACCGTGAACTTTCAGATGTTCAAGCTGGATTTAGAAAAGGCAGAGGAATCAGAGATCAAATTGCTAACATCCATTGGATCATTGAAAAAACAAGAGAGTGCCAGAAAAACATCTACTTCTGCTTTACTGACTACACCAAAGCCTTTGACTGTGTGGATCACAACAAACTGTGGAAAATTCTTCAAGAGATGGGAATACCAGACCACCTGACCTACCTCCTGAGAAATTTGTATGCTGGTCAAGAAACAACAGTTAGAACTGGACATAGAACAACAGACTGATTCCAAACTGGGAAAAGAATACGTCAAGGCTATATGTTGTCACCCTGCTTATTTAACTTAAATGCAGAGTACATCATGAGAAACGCTGGGCTGGATGATGCACAAGCTGGAATCAAGATTGCAGGGGGAAGTATCAATAACCTCAGATATGCAGGTGACACCACCCTTATGGCAGAAAGTGAAGAAGAACTAAAGAGCCTCTTGATGAAAATGAAAGAGGAGAGTGAAAAAGTTGGCGTAAAAGTCAACATTCAGAAAACTAAGATCATGGCATCTGGTCCTATCACTTCAAGGCAAATAGATGCGGAAACAATGGAAACAGTGACAGACTTTATTTTTGGAGGCTCCCAAATCACTGCAGATGGTGACTGTGGCCATGAAATTAAAAGACACTTTTTCCTTGGAAGAAAAGCTAGGACCAACATAAACAGCATATTAAAAAGCAGAGACATTACTTTGCCAACAAAAGTCGGTCTAGTCAAAGTTATGGTTTTTGCAGTAGTCATTTATGGATGTGAGAGTTGGACTATAAAGAAAGCTGAGCACTGAAGAATTGATGCTTTTGAACTGTGGTGTTGGAGAAGACTCTTGAGAATCCCTTGGACTACAAAGGGATCAAACCAGTGAATCCTAAAGGAAATCAGTCCTGAATATTTATTGTAAGGACTTATGCTAAAGCTGAAACTCCAATACTTTGGCAACCTGATGGGAAAAACTGACTCACTGGAAAAGACCTTGATGCTGGGAATGATTGAAGGCAGGAGGAGAAGGGGACAACAGAGGATGAGATGGTTGGATGGCATCACTGACTCAATGGACATGAGTTTGAGCAAGCTCCAGGAGTTGGTGATGGACAGGGAAGCCTGGCATGCTGCAGTCCATGGTGTCGCAGAGAGTCAGACACAACTGAGCAACTGAACTGACTGACTCCCTCTCTGATGTTCCAGGATAATCTCAACATTTCAAGGTCATCTGATTAGCAACTTAATTTTGTATACAACCGTAATTCCTCTTTGCCATGCAACCTAACACATTCACAGACTCCACAGATTAGGACATGGACACTTTTCATGAGCCATTATTATGTCCGCCACATCCTTATTAAAATTAATTCCAAAAATCTCCCTTTTAAGAAGTGTTGTTCTGATGACTTTCCTGTGGTGCAGTGGTTAAGAATCCTACTTCCAATGCAGGGGACCCAGGTTCGATCACTGGTCGGGGAACTAAGATCCCACATGCCGAGGGACAATTAAGCCCATGTGCTGCAACTACTGAACCACAACTCTGCCATTTATTATCTAGGTGATCTTGGGCAAGTTACCTAGCTTCTTTAAGCACCAAGGTCATCACCTGCATGTAAAATGAGTATATTAATAGTACGTGTGTGTGCTAGGTCACGTCAGTTGTGTCCAACTCTTTGAGACCCTATGGGTTGTAGTCTGCCAGGCTCCTCTGTCCATGGGATTCTCCAGGCAAGATTACTGGAGTGGATTGCTATGCCCTCCTTCAGGGGCTCTTCCCAATCCAGGGATCGCAACTGTGTCTCCTGCGACTCCTGCATTGCAGGCAGACTCTTTACCACTAAGCCACATACTTCCAAGTGTGGCAAAGACAAGACAAGATGATCCAGGTTCCTAAGCAGAAACCTGGCACACAACAACACACAGCAGCTATTTTATCATCCAAAAGGCATTTATAGAGTTATTACTATATGTTTTATCTGTGTTGGTATGCATACAACCAGATTACGTATAAAACTCAATTCATCAAAACTCATCCATCCTTTGTTTTCATAAAGCATTCGTTTTACCCTCAAACCCTCAAAATGTTAAGAAATATAGATGTGTGACACATGAGGCTTACTTCCTGGTGTTCCTACAAGGAAAGGTAATAGGTTAGTTGGTTAAGCATCATATATTAAGAGCTCAGTCTGGACTAAAAGCTATACTAAATGCAGCGAGAAGCATTATTATTCAAATCAAAAATATATGTGCAAAGCGATGCTATCCCAATGCCATTTCAGAGGGAACAAGTAGCATTCAACAGAAGACTTTGTGCAAGAATTGAGTTTTGAGCTAGATAAAAGTGGAGAAACGAACTCCTACTAACAAAACTGATGATAGGAGACTTTTCAGTCTGTGGACAAGAGCCTGGCAAGGGTGGGAACTGGGAATTAGGCAGTCATGAACTGCGTACCACACCCAGCAAGACTCTAGAGAGGAGCACATAGGCTGTAATGGAGACAAAACGGTGAAGTCAAATAAGGAGAAAAACCTCTCCTTGATATAAATCATCCAAGTACATCCAAGGCCACTGGTGCACAAAAATGTGTGTGGTCAGTAGTCTTTTCTCTGGTTTCCAAAATGAAAGCTTTCTGAATCTCTCTGAAACTTAAGTAAAAATTGTTATTTAAGAGAGATTGTAGGTCATTAATGATGACTGCTGATAAAAGTTCAGCTATTTCTATGGCAGAACATAGAACACAAGGAAGACTTTGGGGAACTAATTATAATATATATTCCTAGACTTTTAAAAATTTCTCAGATTCCTATTTTCCTCTCCTGTGAATCAGGTAAAATTGCTAATACACTTGTCTTCCATGGTGAGGTCTAACAATACACTCAAAATAATGATGCTGAAGAAGATGCCCTTGGAGAAGGATAGGTTTCAGGAGATAATTAATTCTGCTCCTTTCCTTTCTCACTCACCCCACATCACTACTGGCACTACTTGTAATCAATTTTAAACTTGAACAAAAATCTATAAGGTTTCAAATGACCAGATGACATGTTTATTTCTACAGTGATTAATATCCTCAGGAAAAGAGGAAAAATTCCAAAAGATAATAGATTGGTTTAATTGACACTTTCTAGGTTTGAAGGCAATGAAAACTCTAAAAATCCATTTTGAGTTTATTTTTGTGTATGGTGTTAGAAAGTGTTCTAGTTTCATTCTTTTACAAGTGGTTGACCAGTTTTTCCAGCACCACTTGTTAAAGAGGTTGTCTTTTTTCCATTGTATATCCTTGCCTCCTTTGTCAAAGATAAGGTGTCCATAGGTTCGTGGATTTATCTCTGGGCTTTCTATTCTGTTCCATTGATCTATATTTCTGTCTTTGTGCCAGTACCATACTGTCTTGATGACTGTGGCTTTGTAGTAGAGTCTGAAGTCAGATCTAAATGTAAGACCAGAAACTATAAAACTCCTAGAGGAGAACATAGGCAAAACACTCTCCGACATAAATCACAGCAAGATCCTCTATGACCCACCTCCCAGAATATTGGAAATAAAAGCAAAACTAAACAAATGGGACCTAATGAAACTTAAAAGCTTTTGCACTACAAAGGAAACTATAAGTAAGGTGAAAAGACAGCCCTCAGATTGGGAGAAAATAATAGCAAATGAAGAAACAGACAAAGGATTAATCTCAAAAATATACAAGCAACTCCTGCAGCTCAATTCCAGAAAAATAAATGACCCAATCAAAAAATGGGCCAAAGAACTAAACAGACATTTCTCCAAAGAAGACATACAGATGGCTAACAAACACATGAAAAGATGCTCAACATCACTCATTATTAGAGAAATGCAAATCAAAACCACAATGAGGTACCATTACACGCCAGTCAGGATGGCTGCTATCCAAAAGTCTACAAGCAATAAATGCTGGAGAGGGTGTGGAGAAAAGGGAACCCTCTTACACTGTTGGTGGGAATGCAAACTAGTACAGCCGCTATGGAAAACAGTGTGGAGATTTCTTAAAAAACTGGACATAGAACTGCCATATGACCCAGCAATCCCACTTCTGGGCATACACACTGAGGAAACCAGATCTGAAAGAGACACGTGCACCCCAATGTTCATCGCAGCACTGTTTATAATAGCCAGGACATGGAAGCAACCTAGATGCCCATCAGCAGATGAATGGATAAGGAAGCTGTGGTACATATACACCATGGAATATTACTCAGCCGTTAAAAAGAATTCATTTGAACCAGTCCTAATGAGATGGATGAAGCTGGAGCCCATTATACAGAGTGAAGTAAGCCAGAAAGATAAAGAACATTATAGCATACTGACACATGTATATGGAATTTAGAAAGGTGATAACGATAACCCTATATGCAGAACAGAAAAAGAGACACAGAAATACAGAACAGACTTTTGAACTCTCTGGGAGAATGTGAGGGTGGGATATTTCAAAAGAACAGCATGTATACTAACTATGGTGAAACAGATCACCAGCCCAGGTGGGATGCACGAGACAAGTGCTCCGGCCTGGTGCACTGGGAAGACCCAGAGGAATCGGGTGGAGAGGGAGGTGGGAGGGGGGATCGGGATTGGGAATACATGTAAATCCATGGCTGATTCATAGCAATGTATGACAAAACCCACTGGAAAAAAAAAATAATAATAAAAAAATAAATAAATAAAAAAAAAAAAAAAAAGAAAACTCTAAAAAGCTTTTCACCTCCTCCATCTCCAACTTCAATGATTTTAAAGACCAAGAAAAACAAGAGATCAGGAAAAGAAAAGAAGGTAATCCCAGCTCAACAGAAGATCAGAAAACCATGCTCAACATGGAAAAAAGTAAAATCCCTTTACAATTCTGGATAGGAAATAAGACCAATACCTGAACTTTAAGCTAATAGAGCTGCATCAAAAAATTTTGAGTAATTCTCATGTTTATTGGACAGGAGAGCAGACATTGACTCTTGGCATATCTGAAATGCATAAAAATGATATAGACACAGCCAAAACTGCAAATTAAATAATAAGGAAGTAATATATCCTAAGCCACAGACACATCCAGAAAAATTAAATGGTTCCATTAAAATAACTGTGCTAGAAACCCACCTCCAGCTAGGGTAGTTTCCTTTATCACGATCTAGTTTCCATTTCATTAACCTTTGGGTCAGAGCTTCCAGAAAACTGTTGGCTATGTCTCAAATGGGGAGATACATGTGAAAAACATTCTGATCAGGGAAGAATTCTGAGGACACAATAGCAGACACAATATCATTTTTAAATCTCCCCCAAACCCTCCATAAAAACAAAGCAACTAGGATAACAACATCAAAAACTTATGAACAATATTTAAACAGTGACAACTAAGTGATGAGATTTCCCCAGGAACCTGAAAATATGAGCAGATAGGAATAAGCTGCCAGCAGTCTCAAGTCCCATGGAGAATCCCCTGCAATGCAGGAGGAAAGAGAAAGAAGCAAAGAGTATCTGATGGATCTGAGAACAGGAAAATCCAAAACTTGCCAACAAGTACTCAGTGGTAAAGAATCCACCTGCCAATGCAGGAGACGTGGGTTTGATCCCTGGGTCGGGAAGACCCCCTGGAGGAGGAAATGGCAACCCATTCCAGTAATGGGTTTCTCAGTTCAGTTCAGTTTAGTCACTCAGTCATGTCTGACTCTTTGTGACCCCATGGGCTATAGCACACCAGGCTTCCCCGTCCATCACCAACTCCCGGAGCTTGCTCAAACTCAAGTCCATCAAGTTGGTGATACCATCCAACCATCTCATCCTCTATCGCCCCATTCTCCTCCCACCTTCAATCATTTCCAGCATCAGGGTCTTTTCCAATGAGTCAGTTCTTCGCATCAGGTGGCCAAAGTACTGGAGCTTCAGCTTCAACATCAGTCCTTCAAGTGAATATTCAGGGTTGATTTCCTTTAGGATTGACTAGTTTGATCTCCTTGCTGTCCAAGGGACTCTCAAGAGTCTTCTCCAACACCACAGTTCAAAAGCATCAATTCTTCAGTGCTCAGCTTTCTTTATAGTCCAACTCTCACACCCATACATGACTACTGGAAAAACCATAGCTTTGACTAGACAGATCTTCGTCAGCAAAGCAATGTCTCTGCTTTTTAATATGCTATCTAGGTTTGTCACAGCTTTACTTCATGTACTGGGAAATCTCATGGACAAAGGAACCTGGTGAGCTACAGTCCATGGGGCTGTAAAAGAGCCAGACACAACTTTGCAACTAAACAACAACATTACTCACTGGAAAACACAATGGGCTGATGTGAAGACAGTGGCTGAAAATCAGATGAATTCAATACATTTCCATTTGTACTGCAAGAGGTTCTCAGCAACATCTAAAGGGACTGTAGGAGCTTGGTTTCTACAAAGCCTCAAAACTAATTAGGAAAAGTTCCCTTCCAGAACAAAACTCACAAAAGATAAACCACTGGAACAAGATGCCAACTTCAGCAGGACAGGGATAATGGAGATGAAAAAAGAAAAGATCCAGATTAAAAAGTTGGGGAAGGAATCAGACATAAATATAGTTAATTCAGGCAAGGTCATCCAATTGATCCAGCATGGCCATTAAGATAAAGTCAGTTACCCACATTTAATACTTTTTCAATTTTTATCCAGATGTTTGTTATCACGTGGGCAATGACCAAACAAAATGATGCCTAAGTAATGAATAGAGGACAATATTATGAATGAATAGACAGTAAAGAATCTGCCTGCAATGCAAGAGACCCAAGTTCAACCCCCGGGTCAGGAAGATCCCCTGGAGAATGGAATGGCAATCCACTCCATTACTCTTGCCTGGAGAATTCCATGGACAGAGGAGCTTGGCAGGCTACAGTCAAGGGGTCACAAAGAGTTGGACACGACTGAGCGACTCTTACACTTTCACTTTTCACACTTGAATGCAGCTTTTTTCAGATATAAGAATCTATGAGAAAAACAAATGGACAATTTTATGTCAGAAGGCTAAATACACAAAATATTTTAATGCAAGTGCCATCCCACCTTCATGATATAACATATAAGGGTAACCAACATTTATGGAGGGTTCAATCTGTTCCAGGCTCCATTACAAGTATTTATAGGAATGACCTCACTAAATCCTGATAACAACCATCACTATTCTCATTTTAAAGACAAGGAACCTGAAACTAGGAGAAGTAACTAGTCTAAGGAAACACAGTTAGTAAATGACAAAGCCAGTTCTAATACAGATCTTCTTGATTCCAATATTCATTTATTTAACATCTATTATTTATAATAAAAACTCATAATGTTTTTATGCTTTGAGGTTGAAAATTAAAACTTAGTATTAACAAATAACACATTCCCAAATGACCAGATCTTACATTCACTGTATCTCTTAATAGTTTCCATCAAAAAGATGTGGATGAGCAAATAAAAAAAGGCAAATATGTAGACTGGTCCCTTAAAATAACCAACAGTGAAAATTTTGCTCATTCCTGTCTCTAGTTTTCTGGGACAAGAGGACTACTTCAGACTACAAAGATGTGACACGTCCACTGCACATCTCCAAATTCTACTTAACCTTCAAATATGAGTTCATTCTCTTCTTCCATGTAACTGTCTCCCATCTCTCTGGAAATCTCTTCTATTTCTACTTAATTCCTACAACTATACTTACGTATCTAGCACATCATTTCAGTTCAGTTCAGTCACTCAGTCATGTCCGACTCTTTGCAACCACATGGACTGCAGCATACCAGGCCTCCCTGTCCATCACCAACTCCCAGAGCTTGCTCAAATTCATGTCCATGGAGTCGGTGATGCCAGCCAACCATCTCATCCTCTGTCATCCCCTTCTCTTCCTGCCTTCAATCTTGCCCAGCATCAGGTCTTTTCCAATGAGTCAGTTCTTCGCATCAAGTGGCCAAAGGATTGAAGTTTCAGCTTCAGCATCAGTCCTTCCAATGAATATTCAGGACTCATTTCCTTTAGGATGGACTAGTTGTATCTCCTTGCAGTCCAAGGGACTCTCAAGAGTCTTCTCCAACACCACAGTTCAAAGCATCAGTTCTTTAACACTCAGCTTTCTTTAGAGTCCAACTCTCACATCCATACATGACTATTAGAAAAACCATAGCTTTGACTAAACGGACCTTTGTCACCAAAGTAATGTCTCTGCTTTTTAATATGCTGTTTAAGTTGGTCATAGCTTTTCTTCCAAGGAGCAAGTGTCTTTTAATTTCATGGCTGCAGTCACCATCTGCAGTGATTTGGGAGCCCCCCAAAATAAAGTCTTTCATTGTTTCCCTATCTATTTGCCATGAAGTGATGGGACCAGATGTCATGATCTCAGTTTTCTGAATATTGAGTTTTACGCCAACTTTTTCACTCTCCTCTTTCACTTTCATCAAGAGGCTCTTTAGTTCTTCTTCACTTTCTGCCTTAAGGGTGGTGTCATCTGCATTTCTGAGGTTACTGATATTTCTCCTGGCAATCTTGGTTTCAGCTTGTGCTTCATCCAGCCTGGCATGTCGCATGATGTATTCCACATATAAATTAAATAAGCAGGGTGACAATATACAGCCTTGACGTACTCCTTTCCCAATTTGGAACCAGTCTGTTGTTCCATGTCCAGTTCTAACTGTTGCTTCTTGACCTGCATACAGATTTCTCAGGAGGCAGGTAAGGGGGTCTGGTATTTCCATCTCTTGAAGAACTTTCCACATCTAGCACATGATTTAGCATATATTTATTCTCCCAATAATAATGAGAGCATCTGAAGTAACAGAAACCAGATTTACCCTCCTGCCCAAAACTACCCCATAAAACTAACAGAATGTATGAAACAGTGGTCTTTAAGATACTGGATAGCAGGCAATGAAGAACAACATTCCCTGAAAGATAAGAAACAAACAAGAAGAGCCCTACATTTGTGCTGGTATACTACTTTGACAGAGTTTCTAGGCTGCAGCCCAAGGAGAGGGAAGCCAGGGGGAAGTCAGTTGACTAAACAGGTTGAAAAGACAGAGTGAAAGTCTTAGGGAGACTAAGGCAGCTAGATTATACACAGGGTGCTTCCCAGGTGGTACTAGTGGTAAAGAACCCACCTGCCAATGCAGGAGACATAAGAGACATGGGTTCCCTCCCTGGGTCTGAAGATCTCCTAGAGTAGATAATGGCTACCCACTCCAGCATTCTTGCTTGGAAAATACCATGGACAGAGGAGTCTGGCGGGCTATGGTCCATGGGATAGCAAAGAGTCGGACACAACTGAAGCACCTTAGTGCACACAGTACACGCAACAGGGTACCAAAAAAGGAGAGATTTCACAAAGAGAGAACTCCAGAGATCTGCAGATCTCTCCAAAAACAAAAAGCAAGGTACTGATTTGCACATAAAAGTGAGGAAAGGACCTGAGGCTGGAGAAAGACCTACTTGAAAGGATTAGAATGAACAATATCTAGAGTTCATCTAAGGCTGAGAATAGTCCCTCTTCCTTCAAGGCAGACAAGGAAACATCACAACATATAGGTCATCGGATAGGATACTCACCAGAATGTTGCCTTAGAAGTGGGGGATAATTACCCTAGACTAACACACCTCTTGGGTTCTCTCATGTGGCTCGGTGGTAAAGAATCCATCTGCCAATGCAGGAGACTCGGGTTCGATCTCTGAGTCAGGAAGATCCCCTGGAGAAGGAAATGGCTACCCACTCTAGTATTCTTGCCCGGTAAATCCTATGGACAGAGGAGCCTGGTGGGCTACAGTCCATGGGGTCTCAAGAGTCAGACACAACTTAGTGACTAAAGAACAACACACTTCTAGGTGAGCTGAAAATCCTTAAAATAAAACCTGATAGGGAATAAACTGTTTCCAAATAACTGCATTCCAAAATAAAGCACAAAATTATAGAATACAAAATGTCTGTCATCCAATTAAAAATTATCAAGCATAAAAAGAAGCAGAAAAACATAAATTTTAATAAGGAAAAATATTCAACTACAAGTGACTCAGAACTGACACAACTGTTAGAATTAAAAGACAAAGACATCATAATAGCTGTAATAACTATATTTCATACCTTCAAAAATTTAATAGAGACATGGAAGACATGTAAAAAATTCAAATCAAACTTCTAGATGAAAACACAATGTCTAGAAGGAAAAATACACTGGAAGGGATAAGTGGTGGGTTAGATATTATAGAAGAAAATATTACATTGAAGGCACATTAATAGAAACTTTCTAAAATGAAACATGGAGAAAAAAAGCACTTTAAAACTAGAGACTGAGTGAGTGGTGGGACAACTTTAATAGGTCTAGCATATATGTGCTGGAGTCCCAAAGAAGAGGAGACAGGGAGTGAAAAAATTTTAATGAATAACTGATGAAAATATTACAAATTTAATTAAAACCAAGAAACTCTTCTTAAGCACAAGAAACCTGAGAAAATCACACCAAAGCACCACATAATAAAAATACTCAAATCAGTGTTAAAAAGAAAAAATCTTAAAGCAGGGAAAAAAACACATTATATACACAAGAGCAAATATAAGGATGACAGCAAATTTCTCATTGGAAACAGGGTACAGAAAAAAACATGCAGCAAGATCTTCAAAGTAATAAAAGAAAAATATGTCAATATGATTGCCTTTGTATTAATAGAAAATACAATGGAATCTATAGAAAAGCAACTAGAACTAAGAAGTGAGGCTTGAAATTTTGCAGGATCAATACACAAAAACCAATTGCATTTCTATATATAATCAATGAGTAATTAGAAATTAAAATTCAACAAATACTGCAATTTATAACAGCATTAAAAATACAAAATACCTAGGGATGAATGTGACAAAATATATATAATACAAAGATGCAAATGATGCAAAACCTATACACTGGAAACTATAAAACATTGCCAACAAAAATGTTTAAAGACCTAAATGAGTGAAGAGATACTTCATGCTTATAGGATAGAATATATAGTATTGTTGTGAGGTCAGTTATCCTTAAATTGATCTATAGATCCCTCCAAAAAAAAAAAACTGGTAAGTGAACCCTAAAATTTATATGGCAAGTTAAGGAGCCTGGAATAGCCAAAGCAACTTTGAGAAAGAATAGCCAAATGAGAGGACACAATTTAAAGACTTATTATAAAGCAATTGTATTCAAGATAGTTTGCTGTTGCACAAAGATAAACAAATCAACAGAACACAGTAAAGAATTCAGAAATAAATTTATATGGCATGAATAATTGACTCCTGTTTGCTTTTTTCCATTTCTATCTTTTTTTATAGACTATTTAAGGAAATAGCAACCCACTCCAGTACTCTTGCCTGGAAAATTCCATGGATGGAGGAGCCTGGTGAGCTACAGTCCATAGGGCCACAGAGTCAGACAAAACTGAGCGACTTCACTTTCTTTCACCAGTGGGGAGAGAGAAGGTGGAAGAGGCATTTAAGCATAGAGGATTAAGAGGTACAAACTATTATGTTTAAAATAAGCTACACGGATATACTGTACAACATAGGGAATATAACTAATATTCTATAATAACCATAAATGGAGTATAACCTTTAAAAATTGTGAATCACTATACTGTACTCCTGTAACTTATATGTTGTTGTGCTCACTCAGCCATGTCTGACTCTTTGCAGTCTCACAGACTGTAATCCACCAGGCTCCTCTGTCCATGGGATTTCATAGGCAAGAATACTGGAGTGGGTTGTCATATCCTCCTCAGGGGATCTTCCCAAACTAGGGATCAAACCCACGTCTCCTGTGTTTCCTGCATTGGCAGGTGGAATCTTTATCACTGAACCATCTGGGGAGCCAATTTATATAATATTGTACTTTATACTTCAATGTAAAAAGAGAATATAACCACCAAAAAAAAAGAAAAAGAGAAAATAGCATGCACTTACAATACATATGTATTCATTGTATTATGAATACATAGATTCATATCTATGAATACATAGAATTAACTTAAGGGATAGTTTTGCTATTTTTCCTATAGATACATTTGGAAGACAAAATGTCTGAACTTTTCTAAAAATACTCCCATATTCTGAGTAAAATATAAGTAATCTTATTAATCTTTCAAAGATGGAACCAAAACAGATTTCAAATGTTTCTATAAGATAGTCAAACCAGGAGGGAGGAGCCAAGATGGCAGAGGAGTAGGACGGGGAGACCCCTTTCTCTCCTACAAATTCATTAAAAGAATAACTGAACGCAGAGCAAACTTCGCAAAACAACTTCTGATCGCTAGCTGAGGTCACCAGGCGCCCAGAAAAGCAGCCCATTGTCTTCGAAAGGAGGTAGGACAAAATATAAAAGATAAAAAGTGAGACAAAAGAGCTAAGGACGGAGATCCGTCCCGGGAACTCTTAGGCGGCATTGCTTGGGGTAGGGTCCGGGCCTGAGCGCCCTGAGGACAATCGGAGGGAGCTTCTGTGAGTTGCCAACTTGAACTGTGGGAGACCAAAAGAGAGAGAGTAAATTAACCGGTCCGAACACACTGCCGGCCGGTCGCAGAACAAAGAGACCGAGAAAGTCCAGAGAAGAGCTCGCAGGCTGCGGACCGGCCCAGCCCCGCCGGAGGCAGGAGGCAGGGGGAGGGGAAGGTCGCGGCGAGACACAGGGCGCAGGCACCCGACCGGCGCGGGCGGGGACTGGGGCTGGGGACGCGGAGGGCAGAAGGCGCGCGCACCCGACTGGCGCCAGCGGAAACTGAGACTGGGTCCGCGGAAGGGAGGGGGCGCGCCACACCTGGGGAGAGTGGCCCACCAAGCCCCTGGCTGCCTGGACCGCTCTGACGGGGAAGGCAGAGAGAGCAGGCGCAGCTTTTCGTTCCGCGCTTTTGTGGAACACCCGAGGGCTGGAACCTCGCGCAGCGCGGGGCGCGCTCCATATAGAACAGCCGGGAGCCTGAGCAGCGCAGACGGAGAAAGCAGCGTCAGCCCCTCCCGGCAGCCCCAGCCCGTCCCCGCGACGCCAGGCTGTCCCCACAGCGCCAGCCTCTCCCTGCAGCGCAAGCCCGTCCCCGCAGAGCGACGGAACTAGCTACCTGAATAAGAGTCCACCTCCGCCCACCTGTGTCAGGGCGGAAATGAGGCTCTGAAGAGACCAGCAAACAGAAGCCAAATAAACAAAGGGAACCGCTTCAGAAGGGACTGGTGCAACAGATTAAAATCCCTCTAGGAAACATTGACTACACCGGAAGGGGCCTGTAGATATCGAGAAGCATAAGCTGGAACAAGGAGCTATCTGAAACTGAGCCGAACCCACACTGACCGCAACAGCTCCAGAGAAACTCCTAGATATAATTTTACTTTTTTCTCTTTTTTTTTTTCTTTTTTTTATTTTTTCTTTTTTATTTTTTCTCTTTTATTTTCCTTTAAAATCCCCTATTACTCCCCCATTACTCCTTAACTTTCATTTCCACAGACTTTTACAATTTTTTAATTAGGGGGAAAAAAAATTTTTTTTTCTTTTTTTTTTTTCTTTTTTCTTCTTTTTTTTCTTTCCTTTTTCTCTTCTATTTTCTATTTTTCTTTTTCTCTTATTTATTTTAAAGTCCTCTAGTACTCCTCTACTACTCCTTAATTTTCATTTTCAATACACTATAACCTTACAAAAAAAAAAAAAAGAAGAGAAGCCCTATTTTTAAACCAAAGATTATTCTCTCCCAATCTTGACTCTCTGTTTTCTACCTCAGAACACCTCTATTTCCTCCTTTCCCCTTCTCTTCCCAATCCAATTCTGTGAATCTTTGTAGGTGACTGGGCTATGGAGAACACTCTGGGAACAGACAGCTGCGTAGATCTGTCTCTCTCCTCTTGAGTCCCCCTTTTTCTCCTCCTGCTCATCTCTATCTCCCTCCTCCCTCTCCTCTTCTTCATGTAACTCTGTGAACCTCTCTGGGTGTCCCTAACGGGGGAGAATCTTTTCACCATTAACCTAGAAGTTTTCTTATCAGGGCTGTATAGTTGGAGAAGTCCTGAGACTACAGGAAGAATAAAACTGAAATCCAGAGGCAGGAGACTTAAGCCCAAAACCTGAGAACACCAGAAAACTCCTAACTACATGGAACTTTAATAAGTGACCGTCCAAAAGCCTCCATACCTACACTGAAACCAACCACCACCCAAGAGCCAATAAGTTTTAGAGCAAGACATACCACGCAAATTCTCCAGCAACGCAGGAACATAGCCCTGAACATCAACATACAGGCTGCCCAAGGTCACACCTAACACATAGACCCATCTCAAAACTCATTACTGGGCACTCCATTGCTCTCCAAAGAGAAGAAATCAAGTTTCACGCACCAGAACACTGACGCAAGCTTCCCTAACCAGGAAACCTTGACAAGCCAATCGTCTAACCCCACCCACTGGGTTAATCCTCCACAACAAAAAGGAACCACAGACCTCCAGAATACAGAAAGCCCACTCCAGACACAGCAATCTAAACAAGATGAAAAGGCAAAGAAATACCCAACAAGTAAAGGAACATGAAAAATGCTCACCAAGTCAAACAAAAGAGGAGGAAATAGGGAATCTACCTGAAAAAGAATTTAGAATAATGATAATAAAAATGATCCAAAATCTTGAAAACAAAATGGAGTTACAGATAAATAGCCTGGAGACAAAGATTGAAAAGATTCAAGAAGTGTTTAATAAAGACCTAGAAGAAATAAAAAAGAGTCAATTAAAAATGAATAATGCAATGAATGAGATCAAAAACACTTTGGAGGGAACCAAGAGTAGAATAACGGAGGCAGAAGATAGGATAAGTGAGGTAGAAGATAAAATGGTGGAAATAAATGAAGCAGAGAGGAAAAAAGAAAAAAGGATCAAAAGAAATGAGGACAACCTCAGGGACCTCTGGGACACTGTGAAACGCCCCAACATTCGAATCATAGGAGTTCCAGAAGAAGAAGACAGAAAGAAAGGCCATGAGAAAATACTCGAGGAGATAATAGCTGAAAACTTCCCTAAAATGGGGGAGGAAATAGCCACCCAAGTCCAAGAAACCCAGAGAGTCCCAAACAGGATAAACTCAAGGCGAAACACCCCAAGACACATATTAATCAAATTAACAAAGATCAAACACAAAGAACAAATATTAAAAGCAGCAAGGGAGAAACAACAAATAACACACAAAGGGATTCCCATAAGGATAACAGCTGATCTATCAATAGAAACCCTCCAGGCCAGAAGGGAATGGCAGGACGTACTGAAAGTAATGAAAGAGAATAACCTACAACCGAGATTACTGTATCCAGCAAGGATCTCATTCAGATATGAAGGAGAATTCAAAAGCTTTACAGATAAGCAAAAGCTGAGAGAATTCAGCACCACCAAACCAGCTCTTCAACAAATGCTAAAGGATCTTCTCTAGACAGGAAATGCAGAAAGGTTGTATAAACGTGAACCCAAAACAACAAAGTAAATGGCAACGGGACCACACCTATCAATAATTACCCTAAATGTAAATGGGTTGAATGCCCCAACCAAAAGACAAAGATTGGCTGAATGGATACAAAAACAAGACCCCTATATATGCTGTCTACAAGAGACCCACCTCAAAACAAGAGACACATACAGACTAAAAGTGAAGGGCTGGAAAAAAATATTTCATGCAAACGGAGACCAAAAGAAAGCAGGAGTCGCAATACTCATATCAGATAAAATAGACTTTCAAATAAAGGATGTGAAAAGAGACAAAGAAGGACACTACATAATGATCAAAGGATCAATCCAAGAAGAAGATATAACAATTATAAATATATATGCACCCAACATAGGAGCACCGCAATATGTAAGGCAAATGCTAACGAGTATGAAAGAGGAAATTAATAGTAACACAATAATAGTGGGAGACTTTAATACCCCACTCACAACTATGGATAGATCAACTAAACAGAAAATTAACAAGGAAACACAAACCTTAAATGACACAATGGACCAGCTAGACCTAATTGATATCTATAGGACATTTCACCCCAAAACAATCAACTTCACCTTTTTCTCAAGTGCACACGGAACATTCTCCAGAATAGATCACATCCTGGGCCATAAATCTGGTCTTGGAAAATTCAAAAAATTGAAATCATTCCAGTCATCTTTTCTGACCACAGTGCAGTAAGATTAGATCTCAATTACAGGAAAAATATTGTTAAAACTTCAAACATATGGAGGCTAAATAACACGCTTCTGAATAACCAACAAATCATAGAAGAAATCAAAAAAGAAATCAAAATATGTATAGAAATGAATGAAAATGAAAACACAACAACCCAAAACCTATGGGACACTGTAAAAGCAGTGCTAAGGGGAAGGTTCATAGCATTACAGGCTTACATCAAGAAACAAGAAAAAAACCAAATAAATAACCTAACTCTACACCTAAAGCAATTAGAGAAGGAAGAAATGAAGAACCCCAGAGTTAGCAGAAGGAAAGAAATCTTAAAAATCAGGGCAGAAATAAATGCAAAAGAAACTAAAGAGACCATAGCAAAAATCAACAAAGCTAAAAGCTGGTTTTTTGAAAAAATAAACAAAATTGACAAACCATTAGCAAGACTCATTAAGAAACAAAGAGAGAAGAATCAAATTAACAAAATTAGAAATGAAAATGGAGAGATCACAACAGACAACAGTGAAATACAAAGGATCATAAGAGACTACTACCAGCAGCTCTATGCCAATAAAATGGACAACTTGGATGAAATGGACAAATTCTTAGAAAAGTATAACTTTCCAAAACTGAACCAGGAAGAAATAGAAGATCTTAACAGACCCACCACAAGCAAGGAAATCGAAACTGTAATCAAAAATCTTCCAGCAAACAAAAGCCCAGGACCAGATGGCTTCACAGCTGAATTCTACCAAAAATTTAGAGAAGAGCTAACACCTATCTTACTCAAACTCTTCCAGAAAATTGCAGATGAAGGTAAACTTCCAAACTCATTCTATGAGGCCACCATCACCCTAATTCCAAAACCAGACAAAGATGCCACAAAAAAAGAAAACTACAGGCCCATATCACTGATGAACATAGATGCAAAAATCCTTAACAAAATTCTAGCAAACAGAATCCAACAACATATTAAAAAAATCATACACCATGACCAAGTGGGCTTTATCCCAGGAATGCAAGGATTCTTTAATATCCACAAATCAATCAATGTAATACACCACATTAACAAATTGAAAGATAAAAACCATATGATTATCTCAATAGATGCAGAGAAAGCCTTTGACAAAATTCAACACTCATTTATGATTAAAACTCTCCAAAAAGCAGGAATAGAAGGAACATACCTCAACATAATAAAAGCTATATATGACAAACCCACAGCAAGCATCACCCTCAATGGTGAAAAATTGAAGGCATTTCCCCTGAAATCAGGAACAAGACAAGGGTGCCCACTCTCACCACTACTATTCAACATAGTGTTGGGAATTCTGGCCACAGCAATCAGAGCAGAAAAAGAAGTAAAAGGAATCCAGATAGGAAAAGAAGAAGTAAAACTCTCACTGTTTGCAGATGACATGATCCTCTATATAGAAAACCCTAAAGACTCTACCAGAAAATTACTAGAGCTAATCAATGAATATAGTAAAGTTGCAGGATATAAAATTAATACACAGAAATCCCTTGCATTCCTATATACTAACAGTGAAAAAACAGAAAGAGAAATTAAGGAAACAATACCATTCACCATTGCAACAAAAAGAATAAAATACTTAGGAGTATATCTACCTAAAGAAACAAAAGACCTATACATAGAAAACTATTAAACACTGATGAAAGAAATCAAAGAGGACACAAACAGATGGAGAAACATACCGTATTCATGGATTGGAAGAATCAATATTGTCAAAATGGCTATTCTACCCAAAGCAGTGTATAGATTCAATGCAATCCCTATCAAGCTACCAACGGTATTTTTCACAGAACTAGACCAAAGAATTTCACAATTTGTATGGAAATACAAAAAACCTCGAATAGCCAAAGTAATCTTGAGAAAGAAGAATGGAAGTGGAGGAATCAACCTGCCTGACTTCAGACTCTACTACAAAGCCATAGTCATCAAGACAGTATGGTACTGGCACAAAGACAGAAATATAGATCAATGGAACAGAATAGAAAGCCCAGAGATAAATCCACGAACCTATGGACACCTTATCTTTGACAAAGGAGGCAAGGATATACAATGGAAAAAAGACAACCTCTTTAACAAGTGGTGCTGGGAAAACTGGTCAACCACTTGTAAAAGAATGAAACTAGAACACTTTCTAACACCATACACAAAAATAAACTCAAAATGGATTAAAGATCTAAATGTAAGACCAGAAACTATAAAACTCCTAGAGGAGAACATAGGCAAAACACTCTCTGACATAAATCACAGCAAGATCCTCTATGACCCACCTCCCAGAATATTGGAAATAAAAGCAAAACTAAACAAATGGGACCTAATGAAACTTAAAAGCTTTTGCACTACAAAGGAAACTATAAGTAAGGTGAAAAGACAGCCCTCAGATTGGGAGAAAATAATAGCAAATGAAGAAACAGACAAAGGATTAATCTCAAAAATATACAAGCAACTCCTGCAGCTCAATTCCAGAAAAATAAATGACCCAATCAAAAAATGGGCCAAAGAACTAAACAGACATTTCTCCAAAGAAGACATACAGATGGCTAACAAACACATGAAAAGATGCTCAACATCACTCATTATCAGAGAAATGCAAATCAAAACCACAATGAGGTACGATTACATGCAAGTCAGGATGGCTGCTATCCAAAAGTCTACAAGCAATAAATGCTGGAGAGGGTGTGGAGAAAAGGGAACCCTCTTACACTGTTGGTGGGAATGCAAACTAGTACAGCGGCTATGGAAAACAGTGTGGAGATTTCTTAAAAAACTGGAAATAGAACTGCCATATGACCCAGCAATCCCACTTCTGGGCATACACACTGAGGAAACCAGATCTGAAAGAGACATATGCACCCCAATATTCATCGCAGCACTGTTTATAATAGCCAGGACATGGAAGCAACCTAGATGCCCATCAGCAGATGAATGGATAAGGAAGCTGTGGTACATATACACCATGGAACATTACTCAGCCATTAAAAAGAATTCATTTGAACCAGTCCTAATGAGATGGATGAAGCTGGAGCCCATTATACAGAGTGAAGTAAGCCAGAAAGATAAAGAACATTACAGCATACTAACACATATATATGGAATTTAGAAAGGTGATAACAATAACCCTATATGCAAAACAGAAAAAGAGACACAGAAATACAGAACAGACTTTTGAACTCTGTGGGAGAACGTGAGGGTGGGATATTTCAAAAGAACAGCATGTATACTATCTATGGTGAAACAGATCACCAGCCCAGGTGGGATGCATGAGACAAGTGCTCCAGCCTGGTGCACTGGGAAGACCCAGAGGAATCGGGTGGAGAGGGAGGTGGGAGGGGGGATCGGGATTGGGAATACATGTAAATCCATGGCTGATTCATATCAATGTATGACAAAACCCACTGGGGAAAAAATAATAATAAAATAAAAATTTTTTAAAAAAAGATAGTCAAACCAAGACAAAAATAATGAGAAAAATAAAATTATCAATCCAAACTGCAAGAACAAACTAAGTAGGTAGCTTCTCAAACTATTAAGAAGGAAAAGAAAATCTTCACCACATAAAATTCTTCTAAGTATCATTTGTAAGGGGTGGCTCATACTTTATCTCAGAATT
The DNA here is from genome assembly GCF_033118175.1 of Dama dama. NCBI lineage: Eukaryota > Metazoa > Chordata > Mammalia > Artiodactyla > Cervidae > Dama > Dama dama. The sequence continues at coordinate 19,860,905 of NC_083686.1, read as the reverse complement.
TTTACCCAGAAATCTCAAGATTTATTCTTCTATATCTTGCTATCTTTCCCAAACACTTTTTTTAAATCATGAATTAAAAAAAATCATAAATAGACACTGAATTTTAATAGTAAATCTTAAAATAATGAGGTAGTTGTTCATATTTTGAAAGTACTCACAAGTCAGTCTGAATTTTAAGAAGGCTTTCAAAAGACTCAGATGTGAGAAACAATTCAGAATTTTTTAAAATTTCTTTTTCCCAAAGGTTTCAGAGCCATCACCAGTAGAGTTGTTGCAAGCTAATGAAATCTCATCACTATACCTCAAAAAGAAAAAAATCTTCATATATTTTCCTGTGTCCAAAGGGTTTATGAAGAATCATAATGCAGGAACTGCTTTTTCAAATTGAACCCTAGAGTTTTGTGCATTTGACTCTACTATGGGCTTCCCTGGTGGCTCAGACAGTGAAGAATCTTCCTGCAAAGCGGGAGACTTGGGTTCGATCCCAGGGTTGGGAAAATCCCCTGTGGGAGGGAATGGTTACCCACTCCAGTATTCCTGCCTGGAGAATTTCATGGACAGAGGGGCCTGGCAGGCTACTAACGGTCCTCTAGGTTTGAAGCCAGGTTTGCCAGCCTAGCCTAATAGAAAAAACACATGAATTCTAGTCTTGATCAGCCATTACAAACTACATCAAATTAGGTTAATGAGTTTACTTCTCTATATTTCTTCACTGAAAATGGGGACATTAGTCTAGAAACTTCTCACACTGCCATCATTTTGTGACTATGTCTATTAAGACAGTGTTTTCAGCACCATGGACAGTTATAACAAGACTGAAAAGGTCACTGACTCAAGCAGAAAAACAAGGGTTGTTTTAGATGGCATTGAGGCAAAAGTTCACAGAAAGTGTTAATATTTCAAGTTAATGTGGCGTTTATGATAATAAGGAAATTTGTTCAATTTCATTTTTTGTAACTACCTTTTAAAATTATGAACATTTTTTATAACACAATTTGTGAGAAAAATCTATCTACTGTGTTCCAGTTAATAGGAACTGAAGATTTATACAGAAATTTCCTCAAAAGATGTAAATATATACACAAAAAGTAATTTTAAATGTGAATTAAAAGCACATTAAATTTTGTGTTCTTCAATTGAATACTAGTAATTTGAAAATAATGAAGTTTCAACTGTATCAATCAAAAATGCCAGACACATATAAATATTATTAATCAACTTAAACAGTGTTAAAGTTGTTATCATAATATATCTTAGAATTTACAATCAAAGTCATCCTAAAATATTTTAGGATCCGATGCCTTCCCTAAAGATGGGCAAAATCACATTCTAACATCTCTTTCTATCCACTTCAATATTTAAAAGCAATTGGAAGCAGGTTAAAAGAAAGTCAAATTGGTAAGTCTTCAAGACCAAAGAGAAGGGGGAAACGAGTTCATCAAAAAAATAAAAAAGAAGTATCTTCTATCCTTAAGTATGTACATTCATAGAGACCAATGTTTTTCAAGTTTTCTTGGTGATGGGGAAAGAGGAAGGTCTGTGGAAAAGGTATGGTGTAGCTTTGTGACTTTAATCATTCTATTAGTTCTGTAAGCCTGCTATTCGGGAAACACTGTAATGTGCTGGGGATACAATACTGAAGGAATACACAGTTCTTCTCACTGTCTAATATTAAGCTTCTTGGTAGGACAGTCACTCCACATTTGCTGCAGTGTGGAATGAGGACAGTGAATTTAGAGAGAGCAAGAAAGCTTGCTGCATCTCTTCAAAGGCACAGCTTTCTACTCTCACAATACAGAATATGGAGATGCGAACATAGGAAACAGACTTGTGGACACCCTGGGGGAAGGAGAGGGTGGGACCAGTTGAGAGAACAGCATGGACACATAGACATTATCATATATAAAATAGAGAGCAAGTGGGAATTTGTTGTGTGACACAGACAGCTCAACCCAGTACTCTATGACAACCTAGAGGCGTGGGATGGGGTACGGAGATGGGAAGGGGGGGTTCACAGGGAGGGGACATATGTATACCTGTGGCTGATTCATGCTGATGGATGGCAGAGGCCAACACAATACTGCAAAGCAATTATCCTCCAATTAAAAAAAAATAGGAAAAAGAGAAAATAATAAAAGAAAAAAGAGGGAAAAAGCGGGGGAAGTTGACTGGGCATTTTCACAAGCGGGCGTTCTTACCATTTTAGAAGGAAGAAAAGAAGGCAAAATAGAAGAAAAAGTGGCAGATATACGTAGAGAGCAATTCCCCTCACTCACAGGTATGGCCTAATCTGAGGCCTGTAACCTCTAGGACTCACAGGCCTCCATCTTGGGGTCAAACAAGGCAGAGGAGTAATTTGATAGGATGAGGAATAAGTTAACATTGAGGACGCACCTAAGAGGACTATGGCATAACTTTCTATTTAACTTTCTTTCTGGAGGAAATATCATTATCAAAGTACAATTATTACATAAGGGTCAGCATGTAGATGACTATTATCTTTTCAACAGACCTGTTTCTCTGAAAGCTCCCCCATTCAAAATATAACTAAGTTAATCTTGGCATTTGCTTTAAAAAGGACCCATTTATGATGTTTTAAAAGTAGTGGTATATATTTGCAGTTTTGTTTGCATTATATAGGGCAAAACTGATAGCTCAAAATTCTAAACAATGCATGTAATATAATAATGTGAAGCATTATCCAGGAAAGCAGGACTGAAGAAAAGACCCTCCCAGCACCTTGCAAAGGTACAAGAAAAATAACACATCTGGTTGCTGTGAGTCACCGTTTTTATGGATCAAAGCACAAAAACTGAAGCCAACAAATCGCTTATATTTATTAAACTTCAAGGCTTATACATATGAAAATTGATGATGTTTCATAGTAAAAATTGATTTAAATCAATCTACTATTAATTTGCTTACCTAAACAGTTTTACTCTTTGATTAAAAAGATAACATTGAATTAACAATCCAATTTTTCTGTACGCAAACCTAAATTAAAAAAAAAAAAAAAAAAGCTGCCACTACACTCACATACAATGTATAGCAAAGTGATGTTCCCTCTGTGTGAGCCATCAAGCCTAGCAATTATGAACTGGGTAAAACAACAACAGGAGTGAATTCCCATTCCTATTCCTGAAATACTACAAGAACATCTACCGTGATTTCATTTCTTTACTGGCCAAGTCTTTACTAAGCAATTATCATTTTCCCCGTCCACTATGCAAAGAGGTAGAAGAGACTATGAAAGAAATGTAAATTTTCATCCTTGAAGTCAGAGGTCTATACTTTAATTGAAGAGGTTATCTTTCAGGTCTTCCTAACAGTTGACTAAAGCAGGAAATTTTATCCTGTTGGTTTTCCAATTGGAACATAATCTCTATCCAATATAACAGCATTAGGCTGCTGTTATCTTAAGGGTAGAAACATTTACATTCTCCACATCACAACTACACCAATTCACGGGGAACACACACCACAGACACAATAGAAAATCAAACATTTCTCTCTTATGAAACACATTGGGAGTTTCCCCCAAACTCTTTTAAAATAAAACACATTCAGAGATTAGGATTGTTTTCTGAGTATGTTTATAATCCATCACTCATCACAAATATAAATTACATTTTCTGAAACTAAAAGTACTATACAGCAAAAAAAATCTCCTTAAGAACAGACCAATTCCAAAAGAGTGTTAACATCTCCAAAACATTGTTCTATGTAGATAAACTGATGTAACAGATGAATGAATGATCATAAACTGAAATTCTTCACTTGCACTTAATTTCCTGTTTACAATAAATCAAAATCCACAACACTGTGTTTAGGTATGTTTCTAGCTCATTGCAAGCTGACTGCTGCTGCTGCTGCTAAGTCACCTCAGTCATGTTCGAATCTGTGCGACCCCGTGGACGGCAGCCCACCAGGCTCCCCTGTCCCTGGGATTCTCCAGGCAAGAACACTGGAGTGGGTTGCCATTTCCTTCTCCATGCAAGCTGACTAATTAAAGTCAAATCCATGTATTCTGCTTCAGTTCAAATCAGTTCAGTTCGGTCGCTCAGTCGGGTCCAACTCTTTGCGACCCCATGAATCACAGCACACCAAGCCTCCCTGTCCATCACCAACTCCCAGAGTTTACTCAAACTCATGTCCATCGAGTCGGTGATGCCATCCAGCCATCTCATCCTCTGTCGTCCCCTTCTCCTCCTGCCCTCAATCCCTCCCGGCTTCAGGGTCTTTTCTAATGAGTCAACTCTTCGCGTGAGGTAGCCAAAGTATTGGAGTTTCAGCTTCAACATCAGTCCTTCCAATGAACACCCAGGACTGATCTTTAGGATGGACTGGTTGGATCTTCTTGCAATCCAAGGGACTCTCAGGAGTCTTCTCCAACACCACAGTTCAAAAGCATCAATTCTTCGGTGCTCAGCTTTCTTCACAGTCCAACTCTCACATCCATACATGACCACTGGAAAAACCATAGCCTTGACTAGATGGACCTTTGTTGGCAAAGTACTGTCTCTGCTTTTTAATATGCTGTCTAGGTCGGTCATAACTTTCCTTCCAAGGAGTAAGTGTCTTTTAATATCATGGCTGCAATCACCATCTGCAGTGATTTTGGAGCCCAGAAAAATAAAGTCTGACACTGTTTCCACTGTTTCCCCATCTATTTCCCATGAAGTGATGGGACTGGATGCCATGATCTTAGTTTTCTGAATGTTGAGCTTTAAGTCAACTTTTCCACTCTCCTCTTTCACGTTCATCAAGAGGCTCTTTAGTTCCTCTTCACTTTCTGCCGTAAGTGTGGTGTCATCAGCATATCTGAGGTTATTGATATTTCTCCCGGCAATCTTGGTTCCAGCTTGTGCTTCATCCAGCCCAGTGCTTCTCATGATGTACTCTGCATTTAAGTTAAATAAGCAGGGTGACAATATACAGCCTTGACGTACTCCTTTTCCTATTTGGAACCAGTCTGTTGTTCCATGTCCAGTTCTAACTATTGCTTCCTGACCTGCATATAGATTTCTCAAGAGGCAGGTCAGGTGATCTGGTATTCCCATCTCTTGAAGAATTCTCCACGGTTTATTTTGATCCACACAGTCAAAGGCTTTGGCATAGTCAATAAAGCAGAAATAGATGTTTTTCTGGAACTCTCTTGCTTTTTTGATGATCCAGTGAATGTTGGCAATTTGATCTCTGGTTCCTCTGCCTTTTCTAAAACCAGCTTGAACATCTGGAAGTTCACGGCTCACGTATTGCTGAAGCCTGGCTTGGAGAATTTTGAGCATTACTTTACTAGCGTGTGAGATGAGTGCAATTGTGCAGTGGTTCGAGCATTCTTTGGCATTGCCTTTCTTTGGGATTGGAATGAAAACTGTCCTTTTCCAGTCCTGTGGCCACTGCTGAGTTTTCCAAATTTGCTGGCATATTGAGTGCAGCACTTTCACAGCATCATCTTTCAGGATTTGAAATAGCTCAACTGGAATTCCATCACCTCCACTAGCTTTGTTCACAGTGATGCTTTCTAAGGCCCACTTGACTTCATATTCCATGATGTCTGGCTCTATGTGAGTGATCACACCATCGTGATTATCTGGGTTGTGAAGATCTTTTTTGTACAGTTCTTCTGTGTATTCTTGCCACCTCTTCTTAATATCTTCTGCTTCTGTTAGGTCCCTACCATTTCTGTCCTTTATTGAGCCCATCTTTGCAACAATGTTCCCTTGGTATCTCTAATTTTCTTGAAGAAATCTCTAGTCTTTCCCATTCTGTTGTTTTCCTCTATTTCTTTGCATTGATCATTGAAGAAGGCTTTTTTATCTCTCCTTGCTATCCTTTGGAACTCTGCATTCAAATGGGAATACCTTTCCTTTTCTCCTTTGCTTTTCGCTTCTCTTCTTTTCACAGCTATTTGTAAGGCCTCCTCAGACAACCATTTTGTTTTTTGCATTTCTTTTCCATGGGGATGGTCTTGATCCCTGTCTCCTGTATAATGTCATGAACCTCCATCCATAGTTCATCAGGCTCTCTGTCTATCAGATCCTTAAATCTATTTCTCACTTCTGCTGTATAGTCATGAGGGATTTTATTTAGGTCATACCAGAATTGTCTAGTGGTTTTCCCTACTTTCTTCAATTTCAGTCTGAATTTGGCAATAAGGAGTTCATGATCTGAGCCACAGTCAGCTCCCGGTCTTGTTTTTGCTGACTGTATAGAGCTTCTCCGTCTTTGTCTGCAAGGAATATAATCAATCTTATTTCGGTGGTGACCATCTGGTGATGTCCATATGCAAAGTCTTCTCTTGTGTTTTTCGAAGTGGGTGTTTGCTATGACCAGTGAATTCTCTTGGAAAAACTCTATTAGCCTTTGCCCTGCTTCATTCCGTACTCCAAGGCCAAATTTGCCTGTTACTCCAGGCGTTTCTTGACTTCCTGCTTTTGCATTCCAGTCCCCTATAATGAAAAGGACATCTTTTCTGGGTGGTAGTTAGTTCTAAAGGTCTTGTATTCTGCTTAATGGAAACTAAATTTGACACCTTTCCACAATTGGGAGCAGTAAAACCACTATGAACTATGTCAGAATCACAAGACATGGTTCAAGACCCAGCTTTGCCACATACTTACTAACCAGCTGACCTTGGGCAACTCACCTAACTCTCTTGACAGTTCAGATTCCACACCTGCAAGCTGAGAAGTTGAGGTGCAATGCATTCAGCTTCCCACTCTATCTCTAAATGCTCCACTGTTAAGATTCTGGCATTTACTGAAGCTCTAGTAATACATCATTCGACCCAAACAACATTCCATGAAACCACAATCACCACCAACACAAGCCACATCTTTATACATCATTCTTGTGATTTCCCACTTTGACTTGAATAGGTAGCAAGGTACACCACATTTTTATGAACTGGCAGAATTTTTTACAAGCCAGTAATTCCAATGGCTGCTTTGATCTTTCAAGAGGATGTTGCTAATGTTCCTCTATCATTCAGGGTCCTCATAGGAAACAGATGACACACTCAAATTGGGTAATTTGAGAGAAGTTCAGTAAAATTTTACAAAGATGCAAGAAAGATATAAGAAAAACCACAAGGCATGGTACTGTGTCTTGGGACTAGTAACATGCCCAAGCATGACAACCCACTCCAGTATTCTTACCTGGAGAATCCCCATGGACAGAGGAGCCTGGCGGGCTGCAATCCATGGGGTCACAAAGAGTTGGACATGACTGAGCGAATAAACACAGCACAGCACCCTGCTTAAAGCAGCAAGAAAAGGGGAGAGTTGCAGGAAGCTAGAGACAGACAGGCTATGTGGAGAGGACCACCTTACAGGAGCTGTGATCTCAGGTAGCAGGAACCAACCAGCTCAAGGCAACCTAGAAAACTGTGAGTCAGGATAATAAACATCTTGCCCTCACAATCTCCACTCCCTCCAATTTCTAGCCAATGCTCTCCACTGGCTAAAGCCAGTAATTAGATGCTGAGGCCAAGAGAATGCTGTGGATGTATTCCATACAGATTGACTTCCTGGAGTCCACAGTGGGGAAAGATCAAGAAATAAAGGTGCAAAGGGAAACAGATCTAATACCATCCTCTTTCCTCTAACTAGGCTAGATTCTCATGAAGTTACACTAGTCTCATCTTTGCCGGAAGCTTCTTAAATGGTATTGTGAGTACAAACCACTGTCTAGTGAGTTCACATAATGTGTTGGATCCCTTCCAAATCCTGACAATGTATTTAATGCTCAGGCAATCTTTATTCTAACACCAAGAGCCTATTAGAACTCTCTAACGTAGTCATCTGGGGTAATTTTAGATCTCAACCGGTTTTCACAAAGAATTAAGCAAACCAATTGCTTAAACTGGAAGAAACATCAATGTTAGTAAAGATTGATTCTCTATATTCCCCCTCTCTAATTAGTTGTTCTGGACATCAGTGAGTTGCACAAAAAGAGCCACAACGATTTCTCTGATGAAGTAGTTCCAGCTAACTAGAAAAGCTGGAGCGTGGCATTATTAACTCTTTGATGGGGTAGGAAGAGCCATGCTGAGCTGTAGACAATATTGAAACATTCCAGGAGATAGCAGAATAAAAGTGGATAACAGGAGAAGGGACTTCAAAGGGAGGACTTAATTTAAACCTCTGATCTAGAAAAGACAAAGAGCATATTCATCACTGTAGAAAGAAAAATATTACTAATTGGATACTTTGCTACCATGTGCTGGGGCCTATATTGAGTGTTTTCATGTCATAACTCATAAAATCTACAGGGGAGACCAGTGAGATTTTTTTTTAGAACATTATACATATGAGGAAAGTAATCTGCTGAAAGTACTGCAAAATAAATTAGAAAATCCAGTAAAGAGGCTTGGTTTTAAAAAGGTTTTATGTCTGATGTGACCTCAGACATAATTCCGCCTTTTACCATTTTAAATCATTTCTGGTGTCTTGGCAAGTTGTAAAACACAAATGATAATTTATTTTGCCTATTTATCGTATCAATCTAGAAAAACAGATTCTCTTCTGAAATCAACTCCTTCTTTTAAATGGTTTTAAAAGATTTTAAATGGTTGCCACAGCTCTTGGAAGCATTCTGGGGAAAGAGCCTGTGAAATCTTGTCCCTAGAACAGTTATAGAGGTGTCCTACCAGACCTCAGCTCAGAACTGTCCCCTGTTTTTGCACTTAAAGATCAAATCTCTTCAAGTAAACTTGAGGAAGAGCTTATGTGTTATTCCTTTTGTAATTCTTACAGCACCAAGCACATGAATAGGGCACATAATTGGGAATAAATAAATACTTGTTCAATGAGTAATCATCATAGCAAAGTACATGATGGGCAAGAGACTTCAGAAAGAAAAGTAAACATTATTTACCCAGAAAAAAATTTTTAAAAACCAATCTTTTATCACCACTAGAGTATGGCATCTAATATAGTTTTCAGGTACCAGGAACAAAATATATATAGAAGGTGCCTTCTTTTGGGCATTTCCCATTCCCATCGCAAGTCCATTCAATGTCCACCTCACTTTCAAAAAATTAACAGGAGAAGAACCAGGCTAAAATGTAAATCAAGCCCAACCATGAGGTGGAAATTTTTTTAAAATAAGCAGCAGAAGAAAGGTAACATCTAACAATAATTATGCACCAGGCATAGTGCTTAACACTTTATACTTATTTTCTCAGTTAATCCTCATGGTAATCACCATCCTCAGTTTATGGATAAACAGACCCTGAAGCTCAGAGAAGTTAAGTAACTTGACTATGTTCACACAATAATAAGTGATGAGTGACAGAGTAGAGATCTGGCTTAAACTCTAGAAGATAATCATTAAAGAACAGACTTTGGTACCAATAAAGATACAGGAAGTGGGAAGGGTCATGCCTTTGCCTTGGTGATGGAGTCATTATGGGGAAAACTAACATATCTGAGGCTCAGTTGCTTCCTAACACTAGTGGCAGGGGGCATCACAGTTAATACCCACCTTGCCCTGGAAAGAGTGGGGGACTTGGGAACGAAGAGAACTAACATATCTGAGACTCAGTTGTCTCCTTACACTGGTGGTGGGGGAGGGGGAGGGCATCACAGTTAACACTCAGCTTGCCCTGGGAAAAGCAGTGGAACTTGAGAACACAAGACCTGGAGCCAAAGTCTCAGCTCTGCTCCTGGCTGTAGTTATCTCAGGATGTCTGCTTTATCTCGATGAACCTCAACTTCTGAATCTTTCAATTAGCCCACATGCTGTACCTTAGGAAGGGTTTGTGTCGAGACAAAAATTGATTTGTTCTTGACAGGCCTTGCTTAGGAGCTCTTCATTCAGTGATACAAGGAACTCGAAGAGATGGGGCTGATGGGGCTGGTTAGAGATGGCAGGTGGAATTTATGCTAATTTTGTGGGACAAAGAAGGGCTTAGAAAAGATTTTAGAAACAGATCATCAAAGATGATGATCCCCTCACTTTATCCCAGGGATTCACAAATCAATCAATGTGATACACCACATTAACAAATTGAAAGATAAAAACCATATGATTATCTCAATAGATGCAGAGAAAGCCTTTGACAAAATTCAACATCCATTTATGATAAAAAAAAAAAAACCCTCCAGAAAGCAGGTACAGAAGGAACATACCTCAACATAATAAAAGCCATATATGATAAACCCAGAGCAAACATTATCCTATATGGTGAAAAATTGAAAGCATTTCCCCTAAAGTCGGGAATAAGACAAGGGTAACCACTCTCACCATGACTATTCAACATAGTTTTGGAACTTTTAGCCACAGCAGTCAGAGAAGAAAAAGGAATAAAAGGAATCCAGATTGGAAAAGAAGAAGTAAAACTCTCACTGTTTGCAAATGACATGATCGTCTACATAGAAAACCCTAAAGACGCCACCAGAAAATTACTAGAACTAATCAGTGAGTATAGTAAAGTTGCAGGATATAAAATTAACACACAGAAATCCCTTGCATTCCTATACAGTAACAATGAGAAAACAGAAAGAGAAATTAAGGAAACAATTCCATTCACCATTGAAATGAAAAGAATAAAATACTTAGGAATAAATTTACCTAAAGAAACAAAAGACCTATATATAGAAAACTATAAAACACTGATGAAAGAAATCAAAGATAACACAAATAGATGGAGAAATACACCATGTTCATGGATCGGAAGAATCAATATAGTGAAAACGAGCAAACTACCCAAAGCAATCTGTAGCTTCAATGTAATCCCTATCAAGCTACCAATGGTATTTTTCAGAGAACTATAACAAATAATTTCACAATTTGTATGGAAATACAAAAAACCTCGAATAGCCAAAGCAATCTTGAGAAAGAAGAATGGAACTGGAGGAATCAACCTGCCTGACTTCAGGCTCTACTACAAAGCTACAGTCATCAAGACAGTATGGTACTGGCACAAAGACAGAAATATAGATCAATGGAACAAAATAGAAAACCCAGAGATAAATCCATGCACCACAGACACCTTATTTTTGACAAAGGGGGAAAGAATATACAATGGAGAAAAGACAATCTCTTTAACAAGTGGTGCTGGGAAAACTGGTCAACTACTTGTAAAAGAATGAAACTAGAACACTTTCTAACACCATACACAAAAATAAACTCAAAATGGATTAAAGATCTAAATGTAAGACCAGAAACTATAAAACTCCTAGAGGAAAACATAGGCAAAACACTGACATAAATCACAGCAGGATCCTCTATGACCCACCTCCCAGAGTAATGGAAATAAAAGCAAAAATAAACAAATGGGACCTAATTAAAATTAAAAGCTTTTCCACAACAAAGGAAACTATAAGAAAGGTGAGAAGACAGCCTTCAGAATGGGAGAAAATAATAGCAAATGAAGCAACTGACAAAGAATTAATCTCAAAAATACACAAGCAACTCCTGCAGCTCAATTCCAGAAAAATAAATGAAACTGGGCCAAAGAACTAAACAGACAGTTCTCCGAAGAAGACATACAGATGGCTAACAAACACATGAAAAGATGCTCAACATCACTCATTATCAGAGAAATACAAATCAAAACCACAATGAGGTACCATCTCATGCCGGTCAGAATGGCTGCTATCAAAAAGTCTACAAACAATAAATTCTGGAGAGGGTGTGGAGAAAAGGGAACCCTCTTACACTGTTGGTGGGAATGCAAACTAGTACAGCCACTATGGAGAACAGTGTGGAAATTCCTTAAAAAACTGGAAATAGAACTGCCATGTGACCCAGCAATCCCACTGCTAGGCATGCACACTGAGGAAACCAGATCTGAAAGAGACACGTGTACCCCAATGTTCATTGCAGCACTGTTTGTAATTGCCAGGACATGGAAGTAACCTAGATGCTCATCAGTATATGAATAGATAAGAAAGCTGTGGTACATATATACAATGGAATATTACTCAGCTATTAAAAAGGATGCATTTGAATCAGTTCTAATGAGGTAGATGAAACTGGAGCCTATTATAGAGAGTGAAGTAAGTCAGAAAGAAAAACACCAATACAGTATATTAGCACATATATACGGAATTTAGAAAGATGGTAAGGATGACCCTATATGTGAGATGGCAAAAGAGAGACAGATGTAAAGAACAGACTTTTGGACTCTGTGGGAGAAGGCGAGGGTGGGATGATTTGAGAGAATAGCATTGAAACATGTATATTACTATATGAGAAACAGACCACCAGTCCAGGTTCGATGCATGAGACAGGGTGCTCAGGGCTGGTGCACTGGGATGACCCTGAGGGATGGGATGGGGACGGAGGTAGGAGGGGGGTTCAGGATGGGGAACACATGTACACCTATGGCTGATTCATGTCAATGTATGGCAAAAACCACTACAGTATTGTAAAGTAATTAGCCTCCAAGTAAAATAAATAAGTTAAAAAAAAAAAAAAAAAGATGGTCCCCTCTGTTACCATGTCCATCTGCAAGGCCAGAAATGGGAAATTTTTCATTTAAATAATAATAATATTTTACAGTATTTAGGTATGTCTTGCAATATTCCAGAGTGCGTTAGTCACTCAGTCATGTGTACAACTCTTTGTGACACCATGGACTGTAGCCCACCAGGCTCCTCTGTCCATGGAATTTTCCAGGCAAGAATACTGGAGTGGGTTGCCATTTCCTCCTCCCAGGCATCTTCCCAACTCAGGGATCAAACCTGGGTCTCCTGCGTCTCCTGCAGTGTAGGCGAATTGTTTATCACTGCCTCCTGGGAAGCCAATTTTTTGCACTACTTTATGAGCTTCAAAGACTTTCATATTAATGGTTTCAATTGATAGTGTTTCTCTAGTGCTATCTGCTTAATTCTACTGAGGAAGACAAACACAGAAAAAAATGAGAAATTATTATCTGCAAGGCTGTTGGACAATTTTAAACCCAAGCTGTTTTCCAAAGGTTAATATTTCTGAATTCCTTCTTCCTTCATTTTTCCATCTGTAAATAGAGTAAAAGAACCCCCTACTGTTTCTCCATTTCTAATAAGATTATGTATATGAGGTGTTCTGGTGAATTCTAAACACGACAAAGAACTGTTATTATTGTCTATGATCCATCAACTCTGTTAAGTAAAGGCATTTTTCTTAGTCATTCTAACCAGCAGCAATTCCAAATCAAAGAAAGAACTCAAGGTAAGCCAAGAGAAGTCTATTTATCCAGGAAGTATTCATGCAAAAGGGAAGTCCACACAATGAGCAGAGAGACAGTGTGGCATCAGCTAGGAACCCCAGAGGGTCCACCCAGCTGCCTAGATGTCCAAAGCTGGCTCTGAGCAAATGGACTCCTAAAAACCACAGTAGGCATCAGGGTATTTGCTCAGCCATCTGACTCACTCACAGCATCTGGGCACAAGAAAAGTCTATTTCCCAAATCCCTCTTCTCTACCCCCATCTTCCCTAGCCACACGTACAAACAATCTGGACAGTCCATAAGGCAGAGGATAATTTTAGGGGCTTCCCCAGGGCCTGGCTGGATGCTTTCCAATCATTTCTTTCTGGCCTATAAAATCAGATGCACTATTTCTTTATACATGAGAAAAAAATGAAATCAGTTTCTATTTGCAGAGTGAGATGAGAAAAAAAATGAAAACTGCACACAGTGATGCCACAGATTCTTAGAAACGGCCTCCCTAAGCTAGAAGAGAGGAAGGAGGCAAAAGAGAAACTCTGAAGGAAAGGAAGTTCCATTTGCTAATGCTTGAGAAGTGTACCATGAGCTTGACCTCATGTACATAAACACATCTGTGGTTTCAGAGCAAAGCTGGTAAATAAAATCAGTGAGATTTCTGGATTCATTTTAACCACTGGTTATGGTGTGGTTCAATCATCATGACCACTCCAGGAGCAAATCACAGTGTGTCTGTGTGTCTTTCTGTCTATGTGTGGCTCTGTTACGTCAGCCTGACCTCTTCCACACACCCCCCTTTCTCAAATAGACACACAATACATGTTAACCCATGAAATTTGGTTAAAATAAACATCAAGAATAAGCTGGTTAGGCTAAAAAAAAAAATTGCCTTGGGGGTTAGATTTCACAAAAGGCCTACCCTGCTTGAAGACCGGAATAGGAAAGAAGGAAATTGACAAGATAACACCAGCCAGTTTAAAGTACCCAAATGTGGTTACAAATGAAGTCATCGTATCACTCACACCCAAATTTTGCTAGCCACATAACCCTACCCACACATTGAGCATTTCAGGTTCTCTTCCAAGGATCCGTTCTTCGTTTGGTATCAGTAGGTGTTCTCTGTGGGAGGTTACATCTTAAAAACTCTTGAACCAGTCCAAGCAGCCACTGAACCTTGCTGGCTCCAGGCTGCCTGTATGTCTGGACCGCTCCTGCTCAAAACTACTCACTGTCCCCTTGCTAGACCCACAGTGTTCCCCCTGCATTGAACAGGCTCCCCTGTCTGAGCTCTACTCCCTGAAATGGCCCCACAGCAAGGCTATTTGCGTCATCATATGTCAAGCTCTTTTTTGCTGGCACAAGGTAGCTAGATTCAGGAGACAAAAAGAGTTGGAACCACTGTCTGTCTCTTTCATCTAGGGTCCTATATCCTCACACCCTATTTCTGAGTCTGCTCCAGCAGTCCCACCTTGCAGTTTTCCTTCTTTCACTGATATCTGCATTCCTCCTCCCATGCTGACAGAATTTCATTCATTAATCTAGTTCAAGTTTACGTCTCAAAAAGTGCATTCTTCCTCAAATTTGACTCAGTTGAATTGAGATGGACGAACTTAGAGCCGGTTATACAAAGTCAAGTCAGAAAGAGAAAAGCAAATAGTATATATTAACCCATACATGTTACTAGAAAACTGGTTCTGGTACTGATGAACCTATTTGCAGGGCAGGAACAGAGATGCTAATGTAGCAAATGAACTTGTGGACACAGTAGGGAAGGTAAGGGTGGGACAAATTGAAAGAGTAGCACTGAAATACATACACCGCCATGTACAAAACAGAGGGCTAGTGGGAACCTGCCGTACATCACAGGGAGCTCAGCTCGGGGCTCTGTGATAACAGAGATGGGTGGGATGGGAGGGAGGGAGGCTCTAGAATGAGGGTATAGATGGATACGTACAGCTGATTCACTTTGCTGTATGGCAGAAACTAACACAACAGTTCAGTTCAGTTGTGTCCGACCCTCTGCGACCTCATGGACCGCAGCACACCAGGCTTCCCTGTCCATCACCAACTCCCAGAGTTTACCTAAACCCATGTCCATTAAGTCGGTGATGCCATCCAACCATCTCATCCTCTGTCATCCCCTTCTCCTCCTGCCTTCAATCTTTCCCAGCGTCAGGGTCTTTTCCAATGAGTCAGTTCTTCGCATCAGGTGGCCAAAATATTGGAGTTTCAGCTTCAGCATCAGTCCAATATTGTAAAGCAATTATCCTCCAATATTTTTTTAAAAGTGCATTATTCCTGAAGAAAATCTCTGCATACAGAGATTCCAGGGGTTATTACACAAGCGTTCAAGCTCTGGTTGTAAATTATGACTGCTTCATATTCTTTCTCTACCTTTCAAACAGAAACATTTCTATTCTTTGCCATTCATACCATCCCCAACAGGCCACTTGCCAGCAGGTTCCTACATGCCCAGGACACCAAATAGTTACCATATATTTCCGTCCTCTTTGTTACAGTACCAGTGATGGCAATTCATGTTTGCATAATGCTTGATATTTTATATAAAGGATTTTCACATTTATTACACCAGAGCCTCACATCATCTGTGAATAATGCAAATCGAATATTGATACGTGCATTTCAGAGCTATGAAAACTGACACTCAGAGAGGTGAGGAGATTTCCCCCAATTGCATTCAGCCAGTGGGGAGATAAGCCAGGTTCAGGATTCAGATCTTAAGACTCTGGGTGCAGGTCCTTTGCAATTCATAAGGCTGCTACTCTTTAGTTTTCAGCCCCATGTGTCTCACTGTAGGTACCCCCACTTCACTTTCAACCAAATTCAAATAAGCTCCATGAAAGTAAATCCCCATGCTTTCAGACTATCCAACAGAGTTTTCCAGGGAAGCAGGGCATCATTACTCCCTCTGTCCCACTGGAAATATGATAAGGAAGCCCACTGAGTAAGTGTCCTTTGGAGTAAATTAACTTTGGAATAATCCAACCTGACTTTAAGCCAGAATTCTCCACTAACAGCATGGAACACAAAAGTCTGATGAATAAAACCTTGACTTATGGCATGGATTTGCTTCACTTGACCTATTTTGAGGATACATGTTTTGCAAACCAACTGAAAAACAAAAAATACCCTGTGTTTAATTATATTGCAATCTATGGTTGAATTTCATTTAAATGACATTTATAATTGGAACATTTTTCAAGAACTGCTTCTGTCACAGTTGCATATAAAAGTATATTATCACCATTTGTGCAACAGCAGCCTAAGTTAGAATTAACACACATCCCATAGATTGAGGAAAAGTCACTAAAGGACAATAGCTGTCACATTTCAATTAACTACAATTAAATATATCCAGAAATAAACTGGTACCCAGATTTTTATAAAGCTGCATAATCTTTTCAAAATTGATCAGCACTGATTGAGCACCTATGTTGTGGTCAGCACTATGGATAATTCATAAAAGTATACCAGCTGAGCTATTTAAAATCCTAAAAGATGAGGCTGTTAAAGTGCTGGACTCAATATGCCAGAAAATTTGGAAAACTTAGCAGTGGCCACAGGACTGGAAAAGGTCAGTTTTCATTTCAATCCCAAAGAATGGCAGCGCCAAAGAATGTTCAAACTACCATGCAAGTGTGTTCATTTCTCATGCTAGTAAGGTTTTGCTCAAAATCCTTCAAGCTAGGCTTCAACAGTTCATGAACTAAAAAATTTCAGTTGTACAATCTGGAGAATTAGAAAAGGCAGAGGAACCAGAGGTCAAATTGCGAACATCCAGTGGCTCATAGAGAACCTAAGAGAATTCCAGGAAAACACCTACTTCTGCTTCATTGACTACACTAAAGCCTTTTAACTGTGTGAATCACAACAAACTGGAAAAATTTTACAGAGATGGGAATATCAGACCACCTTACCTGCCTCCTAAGAAACCTGTATGAAGGACAAGAGGTAACAGTTAGAACCAGACATGGAACAATTGATTGGTTCAAAATTGAGAAAGGTGTACATCAAGGCTGTATATTGTCACCTTGCTTATTTAACTTATATGCAGAGTACATCATGAGAAATGCTGGGTTGGATGAAGCACAAGCTGGAATCAAGACTGCTGGGAGAAATATCAACAACCTCAGATATACAGACGACACCACCCTTATAGCAG
Organism: Dama dama; assembly: GCF_033118175.1. Classification (NCBI taxonomy): domain Eukaryota; kingdom Metazoa; phylum Chordata; class Mammalia; order Artiodactyla; family Cervidae; genus Dama; species Dama dama. The sequence goes on along the minus strand of NC_083686.1, from coordinate 19,843,563 downwards.
AAAGCGAAGAACTAAAGAGCCTCTTGATGAACGTGAAAGAGCAGAGTGAAAAAGCTGGCTTGAAACTCAACATTCAAAAAACTAAGATCATGGCATCCAGTCCCATCACTTCATGGCAAACAGGAGGGGAGAAGTGGAAGCAGTGACAGATTTTCTTTTCTTGGGTTCCAAAATCACTGCTGACAATGCTTGCAGCCATGAAATTAAAAGACACTTGCTCCTTGGAAGGAAAGCAATGACAAACCTAGACAGCATATAAAGACACCACTTTGCCAACAAAGGTCCGTCTAGTCAAAGCTATGGTTTTTCCAGTAGTCATGTATGGATGTGAGAGTTGGACTATAAAGAAGACTGAGTGCCGAAGAGCTGATGCTTTTGAATTGTGGTGCTGCAGAAGACTCTTGAGAGTCCCTTGGATGGCAAGGAGATCAAACCAGTCAATCCTAAAGGAAATCAACACTGAACATTCATTGGTCAGAACTGATGCTACTGGTAGCTGAAACTCTAACACTCTGGCCACCTGATGTGAAGAGCCAACTCATTGGAAAAGACCCTGATGCTGGGAAAGATTGAAGGCAGAAGGAGAAGGGGACAAGAGAGGATGAGACAGTTGGATGGCATCACCGACTCCATGGACACGAGTTTGAGCAAACTCTGGGAGACAGTGAAGGAAGGGGAAGCCTGGCGGGTTACAGTCCAGGGGGTTGCAAAAAGTCAGACACAACTTAGCAACTGAACAACAGCAACAAGAATAAGATATTATTTGTAAGATTAGTCAAAGAAGAGGGGATACTCAGGGTACGGAGATCAAGGTGAAAATACATGTTATAGTAAGTACTATCATAGATACGATGCTAAGTATTTTATTTAAATTATTTAACTCTCATAAAAATGCAATAAGACAGCCACTATTATTATTTTAATTTTATAGGAAATAAACGTGAGACACAAGGAAGTAATTTACTTAATTAGGGTCACATACACAATGAAATAATACTCAGTCATAAAAAAGAATGAAAATGTCATTTACAACAAAACAGCTGGACCTAGAGATCATCATACTCAGTGAAGTAGGTCAGACAGAGAAAGACAAATATCATAAGATACTGCATATGTGTGGAATCCAAAATAATGCTACAAATGAATTAATTTACAAAATCGAAACAGATTCATGGACATGGAAAACAAACTAATGGTTACCAAGGGGAAAGGAGTAGAGGGATATATATTAGGAGTTTGGGATTAAAATATTAGACTGTCGCTATTGTTCTTTAGTCTCATAGTTAAGAAGTAAGGGAGCCAGGATTGGAAGCCAAGTGTTTGATTTATGAGCACATGTACTCTTAACCTCTTTGCTTTATTTGGGTAAGCCTTCATAAACAACTGGGTCTTTATTATGGCTCCGAAGATTAGATAGCGTTTAGGCAGGATGAATGAGAAGAATGAGGATAGGTCATCATAATGCAGGATAAACAAAGAGCACAAACAAATACGCAGGGCAAGAATTTATATCTAACAGGTAAGGATCCCTGAAGGAAATCAATGACAAGCAGTAAAGTTGGGTATGCAGAGTGAGACATTTAACTGAACACCTTACAAATAACCTAGGTGGAATTTAAAGACTTGACCCTTTGGGAATAGAAAGTCATACAGACTCATCTGTAGGGAAGTGATAATGAAAAGGCACTGTGGTGTCCCAGCAGCATATTCAGGAAAAGTAGAGAGGAGGGAGGCATCAGGGGGGCAAATCAATTAGTAGCTTACCATGAAAACCCCTACAGACCCCACTAGTCCTCAGTCATAGCATATACTCAATAAATATTTGTCAGATCAGTAGATGATGACTAGAAGCAATAAAAAGAATGGTACAAATCCAAGACAAAATCTGCAAGAATCACTGACAGTGTTCATGAAGAAAGAAGAGAAGAGAGTAAGCAAAGCTGGCACCAAAGTGCTACTCTAGGTGAAAAGAAGACACAGGGAGCTTTGGGCTGATGATGGTGTTGGAACGGAAAAGTGGGTTTCAGGTGGGGAGCAGAGAGAATGATGATTTTGGCTTGAAAATGCAAACTTTGAAAGGGACGTTAGAATACTGTTAATATATTATAGATACTTGGAGAAACAGACCTAAAGTACATTTAAGACTCTCTAAGAGTGGGAAGCACAGTCCCTACTCATCACAAAATTCAAATTAAAGTTGTGTTTCTATTTACTGGCCACTTCAATAGGCAAATCTAAGTAGGCAGAACTTTCCTAATATAAACATCACCATTAGATCTATTGTATCTTTTCAAAGATTCACAAAGTAGAAATTCATAATACACAAGAAGGTCATTATGAATTGAAAAGACCTAAGCAAAAAAGGAAAAAAATCAGAGTTAAGCTCCCATCCATGCTCCCCATGACATGCAGCCAGCACTGGCGATTTGACAGATGTGAAACACTAGCGTTTCCTTATCAAAATACAAAAAAAGGGGAAAAAATCATGTAACGGTTTCTCAGCAAGAAGCCATTAGACAGATGTAATCATAATGGGACCACATATTCCTATAACTGAAACGCGAGCATTTAGGACCACATGCGGAGTTTAAAAGCAGCCAACACAAAAGGTAAGTAGAGTTGCCTGTGTGTATACAATGGCTCAGATGCAGTAGAACCATCCAATTGGCCCTCAAACCAACTGAATGGGGAATTTACAAGACAAACTCAGTATCCATTAGCTTAAAATTCAAATGACCCTCATAGAAAGCCCAGCTGTGGCAATGGGAGCTATTATTCCCAAAGTAAACTTCTCCTTTATGATCATCTACCAACATCCAATCACTGAAGCAATAGCCACACTCGTCCAAGTTATCTGCTTGCAAAACAGCCAGACCACATGGTTCCTCCTTTAGATGCTTGAAGCGGTCAGAAGGACCAAGTGGATGAGAGTATGCAAGATTCATTTATGCAGACAAAGGAGCTCACTGCAGTGGATAAAATCAAGATCTTCCCCAGGCAAATTAGAAGGGGAAAAACACGGATTCAAAGTACAACTTTCTTCAAGGGAGAAGGGATGGAGTCAATTAAAATATATAGCCAGAAAGATCCATTAAATGTAGCCTGGGGAGGCCATCCAACCAATGGAGCGCATTTGTTATTAGTGAATGCAAAAAGAGAAGTAAATTGAAATTTGAGTACAGTGTTCAAGATTAAAAACTGTGTCATAAAATATTATCAGGTAACATGTCAAACCTTTTACCCAGTTTAGAGGCAGGATATTCATCAAAAGTCATTTGGTAAGTTAGTAGTTTGATACTCTGAAAATATGCACCCCCCCCCCCCCGCGAAAATAGTTATGCATGGTGAACGGTTTCCCAAGACAGGCCCCAAAAATCTAATATACAGTATAATAAGGTGTAAGTAGAGTACTGGGATAATGAAGTAATACAAACTGCTCTGTAAAAATAGAATCTTGCCATCCTACATAGCAGTGCTTTTCAAATTATGAGTCACAAATCATGAAATCGATTCAATGAGTCCTTCCCAGTTTAATTCTTAATAGAATGCAATAAATGGAAAGGAAAGGAAAGAATAAAATTGCAAAGATCAAGTACATCCCAGGTGTAAGGAGATGTATTATTCTTGAAACTTAACTTCAGTGTTACAGGTATAAATAGCTATGTGCCTTCAGGATTGTTATGTAAAATATATTTCTGACAGTGACTCGCAGTCAAAACAGTTTGAATATCTCTTAGCAAGACTTCCACAGGGCATCCAGCACAAAGCTGGCATCTCACAACATTCGGTAAATGAATGAATGAGTGACTGAACTGGTGAACACATGAAGAATGAACACACAGAATGTCAGGAATACACTGCTCTCAGTCACAGCCCTGGAACTTGCAGTGGAAAGCCTGCTCACTCCAGCATTTCCATACTAGTGAGGCAGTGGGGACAGACAGCTGCCCAGCTAGAATTCCCTACAGGTGACACTGTTGGCCTGGGACAGGATCTCTGACACAGAAGGAGCTTTAAAGAGGGAAGGATGGGGAAAAGCTTCCCATGGTTGAGTGGGATTGGACTCTAGGAGCTGGGTTCTGAGGGAAGGAGGAAGAAGGGAAGCAAGGGTTGCCAGATTTAGCAAATAAAAATACAGGATGCTGGTTAAATTTGAATTTCAGATAAACAAATAATTTAATGGCAAAGAAAACCATGCATCTTCAAGGTTGAACGCATCAGACATTTATTTGATGCAGAGCTAGGTGCAAAATCCTCTGTTAGGCCTTGTGGAAGGAAAAAGGACTTGGTTGTAAAGGCTGACGAGGTCAGAGACACACAGACTAGAATCTCAGTAATGACCATGTACTGAGCACTAGTCTAAGTACTGAGTTGGCCAAAAAAGTTCATTTGGGTTTTCCATACCATCTAATGGAAAAACCCAAACAAAATTTTTTGTCAACGCAACACTTTTCCAGTCACTAACTCATTTGACCTTCACCACCCTGCAATCAGCAGTGCTATTATTCCCACTGAAGCTAGAAAAGTGAAACGTAGAGGAGTTACAAGAGAAATTTGTTCAAGGTCTCACAGAGGAACAAACATAAATAACATTCAGTGGACCCATGGAGAGGGTTGGATGTTGTCCAGCAAGTGGATCTGGAGATGAGATTTGAGCTAAAATTTGAAGAAAGGGAAGAGAATGTTAGTAGGAGAATATTCCAGGCAGAGGAAGGGCTTGGAGGTGAGAGGATATGGTTAAGAAATGGGAAGAGACTAAAAAGTCGCAAGAACACTGGAAGGATAACAGGAAGAAGATAAGACTGAATATGAAAATTAGGTAGGAACACACTGTTGAGGGGAACTACATATCCTGCTAAATCTGTGTGCAGTGGTGAATCACCAAAAACTGGGGATATATAAATGAGCACTGTGCTCAGTTGGGCTATTAAGGAAAATGACTTTGGCAACAGTGCAAGAGACCAAGTGGGTAAGACAGAGATCAGAGGCCAGGAAAAGATTTAGATAACTCAGTGCAGCTGGCTGGCAAAGCATGTGGAATCAGAATCCCACATTTACCTCCCAGATTAGACCTGGAGTGGGTAAGTGACCTTGGACAATTCATGTAATGACTCTGAGCCTTGGCGTCCTCACTTCTGAAACAGGGAAGACAACATCAATTCTCTCATAACGTTACATGGGAATAAGACAGGACGACATACAGGAAACACCCCACCCCACCTCCAAATGGAGCCTATTTGTAAAGGGTCACAGACATGGAACTTGAATCTTCCCTTTAACAATTCCTCTGAGTTCAATCAACCTTGGGTTGACCATTTCCAGAAGTAAGATACTCATGTCATCCCAACGGTAACACAGTGAGAGAAAGAATGTGAGAGAATGGGGTTGGCCTTTTCTACTTCCAAAGACAAAGAGTATATTTAGAAATGAAGCTGAAGTAGAAAACAAAAAGTAAAACAAAGCAAAAAACTAAATACCAAAAAATAATAATAATAATAAATAAATAAATAACTAAATACCAAGTAACTATAGTTGAGGAAGGGAGGTGAACCTTGAGATCCTCACTCTAACACACATTAATAGGATAATCTTAAGCATATAAACTCTGTAAAACTCAATTTTCCTGTCTGTAAAACATGGTTGCTAACACCAAAATTATGAAGCCTTTGAGAGGACAGCTGATATCATGTATATTATGCCCTTAGAACAATGCCTGGCCCAGAGTAGGCAATAAATAATAGTTATTTCGTGTTATGCATAAATTTAAATGAAACTATAGTTACAGTTGTGTACAGATGTGAGAGTTGGACCATAAAGGAGGTGGTTTGTGAAGCTGGAGAAGACTCTTGAGAGTCCCTTGGACTGCAAGGAGATCAAACCAGTCAATCCTAAAGGAAATCAACCCTGAATATTCACTGCAAGCACTGATGCTAAAGTTGAAACTCTAATACTCTGGTCACCTGATGCCAAGAGCCAACTCATTGGGAAAGACCCTGATGCTGGAAAAGATTGAGGGCAGGAGGAGAAGGGGGCGACAGAATATGAGATGGTTGGATGGCATGACCAACTTGATGGACATGAGTTTGGGCAAGTTCTGGGAGTTGGTGGTGGACAGGGAAGCCTGGCATGCTGCAGTCCATGGGGTCACAACAAGTTGGCCACAACAGCAACTAAACAACAACAGTTGCAGTGAGGCAGTAATACTGGGGGAGACAGAAAACAGAACGTGGAGATAAGTAGAATGCACATGAGGTGTGACAATTCTAGAGGACATTCATGAGAGTGGTGGGGAATGGACAGCCCTTTTCTGTGGAGCCAGATGTGTTCTGCCCAATGGATGTGGTCTCTGAAAGGTGCCCCGCGAGGTTACACAATGGAGGATGGCAGGATGAGAGATGCAGCTTTGCAGACTGAAGATAGAGGGCTCTGGGAGGAGAAAAGGCATTCACCTCTGCCTACATGATTCTCCTGCTACTTCCTGTCCTAGAGCCAGACCTCGTCACTGACCAGCCCTGAGCACAAAGCAACACAATCCTGCGGGTGGAGGTGGGGACAGGTTCTTAATATGTCAGAGCTTAAAGGGGAAGAAATTGATGGCAGGACCCGACATCCAGCCATCCAAGCCCACAGGACACAGAGAAGTAGAACCTGTTGGGTCTGAAACCACGTACCCGTGTGCTTAGATATCAGAACGCTCAGGAAGCCCACTCTTTTTGCAGGACCTCTGCCTTCATGTACTGCAAACCGCATTCCAAACATCTAGCCCCATGCTCATGGTGCCACCGTGGCTGGAGTGAACTTATGGTCCTTTGCTTTCTTTTTTCCTTGAAATTTTAAAGCCATTTCTCAAAGACTTGGCTTGTTAGCTGAAATACTAAGAAAAAGATGAAACAAAATGATCACGAAGACATTCTGTTTCAAACGCACACCATCTGTCCTTAGCCTTTGAAGATGATGCAGCCGGACACGCACTGGCATTGTTTTTCAACCATAGCGACTTCTGGCTCCCGTGTCCTCCACAGCCTGGCACCCGTCCTCCCTGGTCAGACAACGGCAAGCACATGAGAGGTCCTGTCGGGACTCAGGGCTCTTTCAGGGAGAATTTCTTCTGCGTAAACCTATTTGGCCTGCGTAGGAAGCAACTAGGGCTTCCCCTGTGGCTCAGATGATAAAGAATCCACCTGCAATGCAGGAGACCTGGGTTCAATCCCTGGGTCAGGAAGATTCCCTGGAGAAGGGAATGGCAACCCATTCCAGTATTCTTGCCTGGAGAATCCATGGACAGAGGAGCCTGCAGGGCTACAGTCTATGGGGACTCAAAGAGCCAGACATGACTGAGCAACTCTCTCACACACACACACACACACACACAGAGGAAGCAACTAAATTCCTGATCGGCTCCAAACCAAAATGAAACCAAAGGCCATGCATCATGTAAACACCCATCTCTGCTCTTGATTTCCCTGAAACTGAAGGTAACCTCCACAGTTAGGAAGAGAGTGTGTGGTGGAAATGAAAAGCTGCCTAAAATGTTCTCAGATCCTAGCACGCCTTCCACTTTTAGAAAAGGAATATTTAGAAAGATTTAAGAATCTCTTTCTTACAACACTTCTCTCCCTCCCAGACATCAAGAGCTCTCAACAACTGCCTCTTGGTTTATGACTGAGCGCGTTGAAGGGGTTGCTGCCTGAGAAGAAAGCATCCTTGAAACACATTCCTGACTCAGTTATTCATCTGTCTGAGGGCACAGATCTTCCCCCACAGGGAGGAAACGGATGATCACTTAACTGCTCCAGCAGCACTGATTAAAAGTGACACCTGGGTGAAGCGTTTGGGGTTGATTCAGCCAACACTGCATCCATCGGTTGTAGAAAGGAGGAGAGCAGATGCCACGGCAGCTCCTGCCTCTGGGTGCTTAAAAATAACCCAGAGCAAGACACAAGGAGACGCCAAGGACTGAGGGAATTCCCGCTCCCTAGAGCTCTTCAAAGACCGAACAGCCACTCATTTTCTTAACTGTCTAAACAGGTCTCTAGGGGCTTCCCTGGCGGCTCAGTAGCAAAGTATCCACCTGCCAAAGCAGGAGACACGGGTTTGATCCCTGATCCGGGAAGATCCCACGTGTCACAGAGCAACCAAGCCTGCGCTCTTGAGTCCTGGAGCCGCAACTACTGAGCCCCTGTGCTGCAACTACTGAAGCCCTCGCATTTAGAGCCTGTGCCCTGCAACAAGAGAAGCCACCACAGTGAGAAGCCCACGCACCACAACGAGGGAGTAGCCTCCATTCACCGCAACTAGAGAAAAAGCCGCAACAGCAACGAAGACCTAGCACAGCCAAAAATAAATAAATAGAATTGTTGAAAATAAATATATAGGTCTCTGACTAGTTTCTGAGGCCCCCTCCTCCCAGCCATGATTGAGGGGCAATTATTTTAAGAAGTTAAGGTGGGGCATCTATTGGCTTGAAGATAAAACAGGCAGGAATATACCATTAAAATGCAGCATGTACAACTGAAATTGCTTGGCATGGATTCTGGTAATTTCAGAACAAAAATCCAAACACAAGTGAAGAGAAAGCCAAAGAGAAAAGCCATTTTCAAGAAGCACCTCGGGTGTCCAGAACCACCCTCAAATGATGCCTAAAACCTTTAGGTCGTGCTAACATGCTAAGTTTCGTGACCTCACAGACTGTAGCCCACCAGGCTCCTCTGTGCCTGGGATTCTCTAGGCAAGAATACCAGAGTGGGTTGCTATTTTCTCCTCCAGGGGATCTTCCCGACGCAGGAATTGAACCCACATCTCTTACATCTCCTGCATTGGCAGGCGGGTTCTTTACCACTAGTGCCACCTGGAAAGCCCTTACAGAGAAGCAAATGGGCAGAGACGCTGCATGCCAAAGGAGACAGTTCATGTTAACTGCAGACCTGGAAAACTTGACTTTTCCAGCCTCTTCATTATATCTTAGATTTCAGGCTACCATGTACCCAGGCATTTCAGTCTGGTTTCTCCCTGTCTGCTCGTATTTTCTCAGCTCCTCTCTCCCCTACGGTCGGGATCTCCCTGCTTCAAAATGGTTTTGTCACGCAGCAGAGATTCTGGGTTGAACAGCCTGAGCTCCAAATTCAAAGGGATGGGGCCACAGGGCCTCAGAAGGTAAGAAGACCTACAGCTGTCCGAGATGAGAAAGACTCAGCGGCAGTCAGGGAGGAGACTCAAGAGTCAGAATCCTGAAGAGGAATCACTGAAGGATGATTCCTGCATCCTGAGAGGGGAGACCAAATTCAGCTTCTCTCTGACCAGTCAGGAAACTGAGGACTGAGGTACTCCAGAGGCAGCCTGAGGCTGGCAGGGGCCTAGGACTCAGTGAGGAGAACCGCACAGGGATGCACCGCAGTGCAGGTTAACCTGGCCATGGCCACGGCCACGGCCACCGTCCTCTGGTCCAGGCCTGGCAGTCAGGCAGTCAGCAGGTGGAGCAGACAAAGGACACACGGGTTCCAGAGGTGGGATTGGGGGAGTTGTGCACACTGTGACGCTGTCCCTACTGAGTGGCCCCCATGGGATTCCTATAAAACCGTCGGTGCCATCCTTCACCCCAGGAGAAGCCAGCCACCCTCCTCTTAACACGCCTCCTTGCAGAGATGTTCACCGCAGCATCACTGCCGCCTCAGACAGGTGGGAGCAATTCGATGTACCTGCCTTCAGCACTGCGATTCGTTCACCTGAGGTGGCCAATCCCATTTTTAACCCTTCTCATCCCCAAGGGATCTTACTCCCGAAAGAAGAAAGGAGTTAACTTCAATGGAGTTGGCGTTGTGCGGGAGGCTGGGGGAGGGGAGCGGAGGAGGGCGGCAAGGTGGAAACCTCCCGACCCTAGGATCTCACGTCCTGGTTTGTTTTGGGTTTGGGGTTTGAGGTTTTTTCAGATGAAAAGGAAAAAGCAACAAAGTAGGCAGCAGAGAGGGACTGTAGGGTACCCGCTCATTTTCACACGTTCCTGGCCTTTTAGGGAAAGAGCAACTCGTAAAACTCGATTAACAGAAAACGTGTTTGCCTACTAGGGAAGGAAAACAAAATTTTCACCGAGGTCCAGAGAAGCTAGATTTCAGGCTCCCTGGGGTCCGGTTTCCCCCCGACCCCCACCCCCGGCCATCCTCGCGCCCCACCCCAGACCTGCAGGTGGAAACCAGCAAGAGAGACGGTCCAGGGCCCCGGCCGGGGGTCGCCGCCCGCGCCGACGGCCGCGCCGCGGGGACACGCCCTCCACCTACCTCAAACATGGGAGAGGCGCCCTTGCTCGGCAACGTGCAGCCCAGGAGCTTGGCTAGAAACTTTGCCATATGAGGCAGGGGCTCTCCCGAGGCGCCGGATCCGTCCTTCCGTGGCGCGGGGGCCCGAGCGCCCGGGTCTCGCCCGCAGCCGGCCGGCCAGCGCCGCCCGGGGCTGGGGGCGGCCCGCGGCGGGGCCGGGCCCGGGGGGAGCGCGCCTGCCGCCCGGCCGCCACCGCCGCCCGGCGTGCGGGGTGCGAGTGCGCGCGGCCGGGTCCGCCCGGGAGCGGGGCGCCGCCGTCTGCGCTAGCCTTTCCCGCTGAATGTCACTCTCGCCCGAGTACCGGGAAGGGCCCCGCCGAGGGCGGGGCGGGAGGGCCAACGCGCCGCAGGACGGGCGCCGCGCGCGGGCAAGGGCACTGGCGGGCAGAGCGCCGAGGCGCGGGCACCGGAGGCCCGGCCCCGGGCGCCGCCGCTCCAGCCACACCGCTTCGGCCGTGGCCCAGACCTGAAGCTCGGCGGGAGAGCGGGAGGCGAGGCCGGGGAGGGTGGGCGGACGGGGCCGGCCGGGGTGACCCACTTCTCCGGTTTCCCTTCTCCGCGCGAGGGAGGTGGGAAGGGCTGCCTCCGGCCGCGGCTGACCCGCCGGGTGACGGCTGCCAGGCGCGCGCTGCCCGCAGGGGCTCCCCCGGCGGCTGGCGCCGGCCCCACCCTCCCTCGGGGAAGGGAAAACGCTCCCTAAGCCTGGGAGGTGGACTCCCGCTCACGTTCTCCCTGTAACCCCTCATCATGCATGAGACAGGCACTGGCCCAGAAGGGGAAAGGTGACTTTGCAGTACAGGGCACAGATAGGGAGCTATCTGGGCACAAATATGCTCCATAATCACAACCTTGGCTGGGGTGGGGGTGGGGCGGGGACGGATGGACATGGCCAGGAGGTTGATGCACACAGGTATGGTCCTGTTTTCTTTCCAAACCTGTAAGGCTTGTCTTCTAATAAGGGAGATAATTTTAGGACACGGGAACCTACCTTACATATTTATTTTGCAGCCAGAAAAGACCCTGATGCTGGGAAAGATTGAAGGCAGAAGGAGAACAGGGCAACAGAGCTAAGATGGTTGGATTGCATCACAGATTCAGTGAACATGAACTTGGAAATACTGGGAGATGGTGAGGGACAAGGAAGCCTGGCGAGCTCCAGTCCAAGAGGTTGCAAAGAGTCTGCAGGACTTGCTGACTGAACAACAACAACATAGCTATACATCTCAAACTTGAAGTATACATGAGAATAACTCAGAGAGCTTGTTTAAAACCAGAAGTACTGGACTCCAACCTCCAGTGTTTCTGATTCAGAAGGTTTGGAGCAACCTCAGGGTCTGCTTTTTAATTAAGCATCCAGGAGATTCTGCTGCAGGTGGTAGATACCCAGGCTGGACTTGGAGAAACACTGCCCTACCTTGTCAAACCCAGAGGTCAACACATACAAGAACTGTAAAAGCATCCCATTGGTAATAGAGAAAGGTTTGTCGAATCACCTAGTTAGTTTTAAATGCAAGGAAACACATTGTCTTAGGAGCACCCTACAAATGCTTGTTGGACACCGTGAGTAGAAGATGGGTGGTTGGATGGAAGGTGATGAAAAGCTGGGTCCATTTCCTGATTCTCATTCCAGAATTCTAGCTGGTATAACAAACTCACTGTAAATTTAGGGAATAGAATATGAAGGAAAGGTGTAAATTACTTTGAATATATCAGCTCAGTGCTTCTCAAACTTTTTTCAATCAAGTTTTTTTTTTTTTGCAGGAAAGAGATCCTCAAAAACAATTTCTTTGACATCTCTGGTTTTATCTTTTGTATTCTATCTATAAATATTCGGGTTTGGATGTCCAGTGATTAAGAATCCACCTGCCAATGCAGGAGACATGGGTTCGATCCCTGCATGTGTGATTACACATGCCACAGGGCAACTAAGCCCATGTCCCACAACTACTGAAGCCCAAGCTCTAGAGCCCACGAGCTGCAACTACTGAGCCCACACACCACAACTGCTGAAGCCCATGTGCTCCACAGCAAGAGAAGCCACCAAAATGAGGAGCCGATGAACCACAGCTGCTCACTGCAACTAGAGAAAGCCAATGTGCAGCAACAAAGACCCAGTGCAACCAAAAATAAATAAATAATCATTTTTTAAAGCAAACTGGTTGACAGACTCTAATCCCTGCAGCTAGAGGTCTGCAGTCCTGCTTTCCTTGTCAGTTGTCAGCAGGGTGCCCACCCTCCACTCAGAGAGGTTGCCCAGATCCCTTCTCACGTGACCTCTTCCATCTTCTAAGCAACAATCATCTTGAGTCCTTCTCAGGCTTCAGAGCTCTCTAACTTCTTTTTCTGCAAACAGCCAGAGAAGACTTTTCACTTTAAAGAGGCTCATGTGATTACACAATTATAATATCCAGACCCACCTAGATCATCTTCCTGTCCTAAGGTCACCTGATTAGTCAACGTAACCACATCTTCAAAGTCCCACATAATGTAACATAATCACAGAAGGAAAACCAGGGGTGAAAACCATAGAGCTATTTGGAATCCAGCTTACCATGTGATTATTCTGAGGAATAAGAACATGTATGCATTTTATACTAACACATATATATGGAATTTAGAAATATGGTAACGATAACCCTATATGCAAAACAGAAAAAGAGACACAGAAGTACAGAACAGACTTTTGAACTCTGTGGGAGAAGGTGAGGGTGGGATGTTTCAAAAGAACAGCATGTATACTATCTATGGTGAAACAGATCACCAGCCCAGGTGGGATGCATGAGACAAGTGCTCGGGGCTGGTGCACTGGGAAGACCCAGAGGAATCGGCTGGAGAGGGAGGTGGGAGGGGGGATCGGGATTGGGAATACGTGTAACTCTATGGCTGATTCATATCAATGTATGACAAAACCCACTGAAATGTTGTGAAGTAATTAGCCTCCAACTAATAAAAAAAAAAAAAAAAAGAACATGTATGCATTTTAAACACTTAGAACAGTGTCTTATTTTGTGATATGTAAAATAAGAACTCAATATAGGTTAACTGTTTTTTTTTTTTTCTGCTCATAGCACTTCATATGATTATCATTACAACTCTGTATTACTTTAAAGGTAAGAAATCAAGAATTAAAAAGACTAGCTAACACCACACAACAGGTTCGTGGCAGAGACAGGAATTCAACCTAGTTCAACTGCTAGTCATATCTGTATTTTTGCTATTACATGATACCACATGACAGAAAGTTGGCAAAGAACAGATAATGTTCATTTGGGGAGTAGAACTTAAGAAAAAATATGGAATTTAAGGAACAGAAAGAATATTTATAGAGAGTCACTTGCCATATATGAGTAATTTATGGTTTAGGAACAAGGAAGGCTATATTAAATACTAACTGAAATAAGAAAATCTTTAACTGAACTAGTGATTTTTAGTGAATAGAGGCATTTTTTTTATTATTTTTAGTTGAAGGATAATTTACAGTGTTGTGTTGGTTTCCACCATACATCAACATGAATAAGCCATAGGTATATATATGTCCATCCCTCATGAACTTACCTCCCACTTCCCACCCCAACCCACCCCTCTAGGCTGTCTCAAAGCACCAGGCTGAGTTACCTTTGCTATAAAGCAACTTCCCATTAGCTATCTGTTTTACACATGGTAATGTATATATTTCAATGCATTCCCTTCTCGAGGGGATCTTCCTGACCCAGGGATCAAACCCGGGTCTCCTACATTGCAGACAGATTCTTTACCATTTGAGCCCCCCACCCCTTTTTAATGTATATATTTCAATGCCACTCTCTCAATTCATCCCATCCTCTCCTTCCCCCGCTGTGTCCATGAGTCCATTCTCTATGTCTCAGTTCCTATTCCCACCCTGCAAATAGGTTCATCAGTACCATTTTTCTAGATTCCATATATATGTTAACACATATATTAACATATATGATCCTTGTTTTTCTCTTTCTGACTTACTTCACTGTATAACGGGCTCTAGGTTCATCCACCTCCCTAGAGTTGTCTCAAATTTGTTCCTTTTTATGGCTGAGTCATATTGGAATATGTGTGTGTCTGTGTGTGTCTGTGTGTGTGTATATCACAGCTTCTTATTCCATTCCTCTATCTATGGACATCTAGGTTGCTTCCATGTCGTGTCTATTGTAAATAATGCTGCTATGAACATTGGGGTACATGTTTTAATTATGGTATTTCTCAGGGCATATGTCCAGTGGTGGGATTTCTGAATCATATGCTAGATTTATTCCTAGTTTTTCAAGAAGTCTTCATACTGTTCTTCTCCATGATGGCTGTATTCCCACCAACAGTGCATTCCTGTGCTCCATGATGGCTGTAACAATTTGCATTCTCTCCACATCCTCTCCAGCATTTATTATTTGCAGATTTTTTGATAATGGCCATTCTGACTGGTGTGAGGTGGAGGCATTTTCTTGTAACAATAGTCATCTTAAGGGGCTGTCCACTCACACTTGTGATCTAGACTCATCCCTTTGATGAGCTCTTCGTATCCCTTCTACCTCCCCTCTGCCATCCCGCATCATATAGTGTCACGAGAAACATTCCTGAAGGGCAGCCACCCACTGACTCTGCCTTGATGGGAAGAGCATTGCCCACACCATCTACAAGCCTGCCCAGGTCTGAATCACTACCACATCTATTTCCTGCTGTCTCCCCGTAGAGCAACAAGAGAGACCCAAGATGGATGTATGAGTGGAGGGATAGATGGATGGATAGATAGAGACACAGAAAGACAGTCTTCTCATCCCTGGTCCTCCCCCATTTAGGACCTTGACCACAGTATTATTCACTAGGATTATTCATAATATTTGACCCAGCATTTCTTTTTTTATAATGTAATTTAGATTTTTTTACATAATTTTATTTATTTATTTTCGGCTGCACTGGGTCTTTGTTGCTCTGCATGGGCTTTCTCCAGCTGCAGTAAGCAGGGCTACTCTCTAGTCACGATGTAAGGACCTCTCATTGCAGTGGCTTCTCTTATTGCAGAGCACGCCCTTTAGGTCACATGGGCTTCAGTAGTTGTGGCTCCCAGCTATAGAGCACAGGCTTAATAACTGTGGTGCATGGGCTTAATTGCTCCTCAGCGTGTGGGATCTTCCCAGATCAGGGATCAAACCCTGTGTCTCCTGCATCGGCAACTAGATTCTTTATCACTAAGCCACCAGGGAAGCCCTGGCTCAGCATTTCTGTTTTTAGACTTTATCCTAAGAAAATATTCAGAAATCAAATCAAAAAAACAAAATGATTCAAAGAGCATTACAATTAAAATTGTTTCATAGGAGCAAGAGTGTGTGCTTTTTACTGACATAGTAGCCACTGTGGTTATAAGAACAGGACTGGAGTCAGGTCGCCTGGGTTTGAATTCTGGTTCTTGCAAGTACTGACTTAAAGTGATCTGGGCCAAGTTACTTCAGTTAGATAAACCTGTTTCCTTATTTGTTTTCCTTATCTACCTCATAAGGATTTAATTAGTTAATATTATTATGCTGACTTATTAGAATGATTATTATACTAATACCTATTCATATAATTAAGATACTCATAAAGTTCCTGGTCCATAGTTAGAAATGGTAATAAATGTTAACTCTTAGGAGGATTATGATTAATGATATGTCCTTAATTACTGACCCAGAGCCTGGCACACCATACTCAGTAAAAACTGATTGGATGGATGGATCAGCAAATGAATGAGCAAAGATAATTTGTTGCAGCAATATAAACCCAAAATTTGTAAACCACTTGAAGTCTGATGATAGAAGACTGTATTGATAAATTACAATTCATAAATACAGTCAGCATTAAGTATGGTTTTAAAGAATATATTTACTAACCTAGAAAATGTCCTTTATGTAACGTTGTATGGGGGCAGCATATAGTACATGTAGTATATGCTAACTTTGTAAAATGTTCGCATGTATACATAGAAAGAAAATGGAAGGATATATACCAAAGGCAATCAAAGTTCTCTCTGGGTGATAGAATAATGGATTATTTTTATTTCTTCTTACATATTCCTGAATTTTTCTATTCCTTTGCAGTGAACCTGACTATAACCCCAATTCCAATACTTTTTAAAGATCCCATTATTAGGTACTTGAGCATTTTAAAAAGTTATCAAGTTAATCTTAACTGATTTAAGATCTTATCCCTTTTCTAACACATTTAGAATGGACCCATTAACACAAGTCTACTGCACTGATACTCCCCTTAAGAAACATCTGTTTGTGAAGAGGCTCTGCTAAATATCATACAAAATTCAATTTTACTCACCTTTACTGTAAGAGCTAATAGTCTAGTTATCAGCAATGACCCTGGGGATTGCAAAGCCATGAAAAGCAAATATAATATATTTGTATAATTTACCTGTTTTCTCATTTATTTTAGAAGTTAATGCAGAAATTGAGGAATAAGTTCTGAAAATGACCATTTGCCCAGAACGAGTAATAATGTACACCTGCCAGGCTATATGGAATACTACTGTCTCCATCAACAGATGAATGAATAAAGAAAATATCACATATAAATATAATGGAATATTATTTCTCCATAAAGAGAATAAAATTGTGCTATTTTTGACAACATGAATGGACCTTGAGGGCATTATGCTAAGTGAAATAAGTCCAATAGAGAAAGAAAAATACCATACAATCTCACACCTTAAAAACAAAATCAAAACCAACCAAGTTCATAGATAGAGAGAACAGATTGGTGGTTGCCAGAGGCAGGGACTAGGGGTAGGGTGGGGGGAGTCTGAAATGAGTGAAGAGGATCAAAAGGTACAGTCTCCCAGCTATAAAGTAAATAACTCATGAGGATGTAATGTGTTAAAAATACTGTACTGTGTATTTGAAAGTTGCTAAGAGTAAATCTTAAAATTTCTTATTGCAAGAAAGAAATTCTATAACTATGTTTAGTTATAGAACAGGGTGGAACACTATAAGACAGTATAGAACACTACAGTAAGTAGGGACCATATCACATCTGAAACTAACATAATATTGTATGTCAATTATACCTTAATAAAAAATAAAAACGCATACATGAAATGATGTTCATTGTTAGGGAAATGCAAACCAGAACGACAATGAGGTATCACCTCACACTAGTCAGAATGGCCATCATCAAAAAAATGTACAAACAGTAAGTGCTAAAGAGGGTGTGGAGAAAAGGGAAGCCTCCTGTGTTGTTGGTCGGAAATGTAAACTGATACAGCCATTATGGAAAACAGTATGGAGATTCCTTAAAAAAAACGAGGAGTAAATCTACCATACAACCCAGCAATCCCACTACTGGGCATATACACCGAGAAAATCACAATTCTAAAAGACACATGTATCCCAATGCTTAATGCAGCACTATTTACAATAGCCAGGACAGGGAAGCAACCTCAACATCCATCAACAGGTGACTGGATAAAGGATATTATATATACAATGGAATATTACTCAGTAATAAAAAGGAGCAAATTTGAGTCAGTTCTAGTGAGGTAGATGAACATAGAACCTCTTATACAGAGTGAAGTAAGTCAGTAAGAGAAAAATAAGTACTGAATATTAATACATATATATATGGAATATAGAAGAAAGGTATTGATGAAACTAGCATAGAACAGACTTGTGGACACAGTGGGGGAAGGCGAGGGTGGGATGACTAGAGAAAGTAACATTGACATATATACACCATCGTGTAAAATAGATAGTGGGAAGTTGCTAAATAACACAAGGAGCCCAGCCTGGTACTCTGTGATGACCTAGAGGGGTGGAATAGGAGGAGGGGAAGGAGGCTCAAGAGGGCAGGAATATATTTAATTATATGAGTGATTTGAGTTGTTCGACAGCAGAAACCAACACAAAATTTAAAGCAATTTCCCACCAACTAAAAAAAATAAATAAATTTTTTAAATAATAATGATGATGATGAAATAGAGAATACTACTTTCATTTACCCTGCCTCCCTCGTGGCACTGAGAAAGAGCCAGTAATGCCATTACTGTAAATACTGTACCTCAACGTGGTCAGAAAATAGAGCAGTCTGATTAATCAACTATTCCAACTAATTATCACTTATGCAACACGTGAATTACCACTTTTCAAAAAATTAGGCTGTCATAAATTGCAATTAACACTGAAACTCTACGGAAGGTTTCATAATTCTTTGATGATTCAGAAGGCACTTCAGTGTCTCTCGGGATGTCGGGTTCACCAGCATGAAAATCATTTATCCCCATAGGAAGGATGAGGGGAGAGGCTGGCTAATAGGAATTTTCAGTTGAGAGATATGCAAGCAAGCCAGGTTTTACTATGTTTACAGGGCTGAATGGATGTCTATTGAGCTCTTTAAGCACCTCCTGAGAAAGGCAGCTCTACTTGGCTGAGATGGTATAATTATAATTCCACAGGAATACAATGGTAACATTCTATTTTACAACAAAGAAAATTAGATTACAAGTTATCTAACAACCCTCCCTTCCTCCCAGCTAAGATCACACACCGTATAGAGTTACAATGATGCCAATTACCACATCTTTTCATGCGCTGTATGTTCCTTTGGTTTTTGATGATCTGAATGGATTTCATACCAAATAGCAGCTACTGGCAGCAATCAAAACAATTTGGGGGAAACAGTTCTATCTTCAGTGCTCAAGGAATACTATTGATTTAAACTTAGTATCTGCCTCACTTCTTGGTACAATGCATAAGCGTGTGGCTTCTGTCTGGGCACCCCTGTCTGCCTTACCGAGAAGGTAGGTGGGAAAGTCTAATATACACTGGGACTTTTCCAATACTAACTGCGAACGGCCCATTTCCATCAGAGAATGTTTTTGAGAATTTAGTCCAATCTACTTCCTCCTTCCCCGCCCCCGCCCCAACAGAACAAGAGAAACTTACAGAACGAGAGGCACAGAGAGGTTAAGGTTTTTGCCTAAGTTTACACAGCTAGCAGACTGGCAGAGTGGGACTCCGATTCTAAATCTCCTGGTAGCCCATGCTCTTTCCAATGAGTCATTTTCTCAGTGCCCCTGTACATCTTCCTAAATCATGCCCCAAAAAGCTTTACTTTGAGCTAGGTGCAAAACAAAAGGAAAAAAAAAAAATGAGAAAGGGGAGAAAGCGAGAGAGAAAGGAAAAGGGAGGGAGGGAGGGAGAGAGAGAGAGAGAGAGGGGAGGGAGGAGATGGAGGGACAGAGAAGGACTCAGCTTCACAGCCTTTAGATACCACTCCCACATCCCAGCCAAGCTTATTCCTCTGATGCAGGAACCTGGGGTTTCCATCCTCGTACTTCAGAGATGTCAAGGTTTATTTATTTGAAAAGCTGTAAAGGGGTTCCCTGGAAGAAAGTCCTGCTCTGGCTGTCTGGGATGGGAAGGAGACATACCCTAGTAAAGGAAAGATTCAAGACTTAGGCCAATATAATTGGCTGATGGTCAGCACAAAAGGAAGCTGGGCTGTAAAATTCAGTGTGATATCGATCCTCTTCGAACCCAACCCTGGAAGGAACTTGTATTTTGACTCATGAGAAACATACAATCTGAAGATGCCAAATCGATAAATGGAAAAGTTGCAGCATTACAGGTGTGATAAGAGACTAAGAGAGTAAGTTATACGTCGCCTGTTTGGGGCTTAATACAAGTGTCATTGTGCTTGTGGGACAGACTCTGGTTCATCACGGTCATGGTAGGAGTGCCAAGGTCGGCGCTGAAGACAATGATGGGACTGATTCTGTATGTTATTGGTGTTCAGTCGCTCAGTCGGATTTGACTCTTTGAGACCCCATGGACTGCAGCACACCAGGCCTCCCTGCCCCTCACTATATCCCGGAGTTTGCCCAGGTTCGTGTCCATTGAGTTGGTGATGCTATGCAACCAGTTAATACTGCATAACAACCAAAGTCTCAGTGGTATCAAGGCTATGCCATACCCTGAAGTACCACAGCTCAAGGGTGGAGAGCTAGAGAGCACTTGGGAAGCACGTGGGGCATCGACATGAAACCCTTGGAGCCAAGTGCAACAATGGGCAGCAGCAGTCAGCAATGTGGCTGAGACCCGGCAAAGGAACATCAGAGTCATGACCATCGCTCCATAGAGGCCACACACCATGGAGCAGAGGCAGGGAACCATCAGGGAAAAGCAGAGCTGAACATGTGAGAAGAGATCCCATGGGAGCCAGAAAGCTAAAGATCCAAAAGATGGGGTAGGGGGAAGGAGCAGAAGGCGCTTGAGGCAAACACCATCTCTGTTTGCATTTCATTGCTTCACATCCCTCCTTTGACTGGTCCATTCTAATTGGTGTGGCCGCTGTCCTTAAAAAATCCACAGGAAAGACAGCTGGGACAGTGAATGGACAGGTTCTGGGCTCTGGCCCAAAGCATGCCATCCCCCTGAAGGTTGTTTAGTTCTAACTCCCCACAGAGGCCCAGATCTGCTTTGCATCAGACACTCAGTGAGTTCTGGACAAGGTCCCCCTAAGGCTCTATTAGCATCACAAACGAAACAAAAAATGACTCTAGTTCAGGCCAAGTCTAAATACCTGGGGGTTAAAAGGAGGAGAGGGCAAGGCTAATCCTGCCTGAAAAGGAGGAAGGAAAGGTTCCCATCCAACCACACACCTATGGCAGCCACACACTTAAACCAAAGCTTTAAAAAAAAAAAAACCTACTATTTCTATTTCCTTCATTCCTCGCCATCAAGCCCTGACTTCTTAGTTCTCCAGGGGCAGAGATGTGTCCAGACAACATCTTCCACAGCTGAACAGCACAAGTCATTATGGGGAATCCACTGTTTCAATCTTCTCCATCCTTCAGCTCCATGGTAATGACAGTAACAGTAGCCAACACGGTGCTATGTGGCAGGCACTTGCTCAGTACTTTACATACACTATTAGGCATTATTATGTTTGGTCATTTCCTCAACTCATAATGAAACTCTATCATAATCCCTACTTTACAACTGAGAAAAAATACAGCACGGAGATGTTTATTACCTTCCCAAGGTCACACAGCTAGAAAGAGATGGAGCCTGGCCAGGCATGCAGGTTAGACGAGAAGAGCAACAAGGGACAGAGCTGTTTTAGCCTCCACTGTGGGGAGAACTGAATGTGAAATGCATTTAGAGAGGAAGCAGTTTTCAAACATACACTGTCTAATACCAAACAATGCCAATTTTGTGGACTAAATAAAAATAAGCAGAACTGAAGAATTGTGACCCCCTATGCCCTAGAGCCTTTACAAGAGAATATTGAAAGTTCACTTTCCACTAGTTCCTCCCTGCCCAGCCCTTGCTTGCTGAGTGATGCTAGAAGAGTTCTAACCATGTTCCCACCCAACTTTCATGTAAAGAGTTTCCTGAATCCTCTGCTAAATTCCTATAACCTAAGTGACATTTGAAGTTAAGAACTCTGGGATTGGCTTAACTTACTTTCATCTCTTTCAGAGCTTAAGATCCCAATAATGACACA
The DNA here is from genome assembly GCF_033118175.1 of Dama dama. NCBI lineage: Eukaryota > Metazoa > Chordata > Mammalia > Artiodactyla > Cervidae > Dama > Dama dama. The sequence continues at coordinate 19,821,757 of NC_083686.1, read as the reverse complement.
AGGGTTCCAGGGCAAGGACACTCAACACTGGAATAACTTGAGTCCTACAAGTTATAGCTACTAGAACAAGCCCATCAACAGTCACACGATTTCCACTGAGAGAAGAGAAGAGGTTCAAGTTGCATTATTCAGAAGAACAGCATTCGGATTTAGCCTGGGAAGAATTTTCAGATGTCCAGGGTCTGATCGGTACTCACTGGGAATGCCTGCAGTTCCATTCCAACCACCTCATAGATGCATCACAAGATTTCATGGATATGTACCAATTCCAAGGATACGTTTCTGCTGGGGGTACATGGCAAGCAGGAAAGGGAAACCCATTTATTTAAATATGCCAGAGGAATCAGAAAACAAAATGAAAGCCAACATAATTGTAGAAAGGGTGACCCTGGTAGCCTACCCCCGCTAAAAAAAGGAAAAGACAAATGATCTGAACTAAAAGCCTCTGAAAAAAGGAAAAAGAAAGAGGGGGAAAAAAAAAAAAACAGACTCTTTGTGTTTGATTCTGGAAACATATATTATGCTCACACTGAGAGCTGGCGGGCAGATGGTTGAAGCTCATACAAGGCATATTAAATCTATTTGGAACCCTCTTGCCCTCCTGATACAACACAGTTCATGCCTAGAGGGCAAGACAATCAGCACACAAATGCCTACAAATCACTCAGATTCTGTCACTAACTGGGAAACCCTCAGCTGCATCCCTGAGCAGAGGGAGTTTGAATGGTTTGGTCCATCCGTCACGACAGATCAGAGAGAGGGTCAGAAGAGAAAGCTGAGCCCTCCCCCTTCACACACACACACCCACACACACATTCACACACTCACAGCAGATCTCTTTGTATTCAGACTGGTTTTTGCCATTAGAGTCAGATCTGAAATGAAACAGCACGGGGAAAGCACCCGGCATAGAGCCTGCTCACGGGGCTCACTGGGTTTCTGCTATCCCTTCAGAGGAAGAAAAACAGATAATTGGATCTTAAAGGCCAAGAGAAATGAAGAGTCAACAAACTTTTACCTTGCCGAGTTGCCCTTCACTTTTTGTTTTTTTCTGATGGGCAATCATTCAACGATGCAGTGAAGGTCATACACATCCCACTGAGTCCACCTGGAAACAGCAAAACGTGAGACAGAGCAAATCATTCCAAAATGACAGAAGATGCCATATCAATCTATTCAACCCAAGCATCTAAATCTCAGTGGCTTATGAATATTTTGGATAACAAGATACTGGCTACGTAAGGTGTGGTTCCCAAAACAATTCCATTGTCATCACCTGGAAAATGCAGAATTCCAGGCCCCTCCCAGGCCCGATGAATCACAGTCTACATGTTAACCAGATCCCTGGGGGTCTGTCCCTCAGGAAAGCACTGCTCTAGCTCAGTAATCACCCCATGGTGTGTGCACTCAGAAAACACATGAAATGATCTGTTAGGACGTGCAAAGACATTTTGCAGTTTTCTATTTTTAAAATTTCATTTATGTTTTTGTCTATTTTTATTTTGTGTATGCTTATCTCAATAACAGAAATTCAGCTTCACTAATATTTGACATTTAGTGTGACAGTGAAACATGTATAAACATAAATACATATACATATATTAGAAGTCTGAACTCAACCTTTTTTTCAACTGTTGGGGCTATCCACTTAAAACTTAAGGTAAAACGAGGAGTGTGGAATTAACATGCACATTCAGTCAGTCAGTTCAGTTGCTCAGTTGTGTCCGACTCTGCAACCCCGTGGACTGCAGCATGCCAGGCTTCCCTGTCCATCACCAACTCCTGGAGCTTACTCAAACTCACGTCCATCAAGTTGGTACATTACTATATATAAAACAAATAAATGATAAGGGCCTACTGTATAGCACAGGGAACTATACTCAACATTTTGTAATAACCTATAAGGGGAAAGCATATTAAAAAAGCATATAAAAAAGAGACAGCATATTAAAAAGCAGAGACATTACTTTACCAACAAAGGTCCATCTAGTCAAGGCTATGGTTTTTCCAGTGGTCATGTATGGATGTGAGAGTTGGACTCTAAAGAAAGCTGAGCACCGAAGAATTGATGCTTTTGAACTGTGGTGTTGGAGAAGACTCTTGAGCGACCCTTGGACTGTAGGGAGACCCAACCAGTCCATCCTAAAGGAGATCAGTCCTGGGTATTCATTGGAAGGACTGATGCTGAAGCTGAAACTCCAATCCTTTGGCCACCTGATGTGAAGAGCTGCCTCATTGGAAAAGACCCTGATGCTGGGAAAGATTGAGGGCAGGAGGAGAAGGGGACGACAGAGGATGAGATGGTTGGATGGCATCACCAACTCATTGGACATGGGTTTGGGTGGACTCCGGGAGTTGCTGATGGACAGGGAGGCCTGGTGTGCTGCAGTTCATGGGGTCGCAAAGAGTCAGACATGACTGAGTGACTGAACTGAACTGATAAGGGGAAAGAAGAATAGATTTTATATTTATACATTTATGAATCACTTTGCTGTACACCTAAAACTAATGCAACATTGTAAAACAACTATACTTCAACAATAAAGAAATAAAGAAAAAGAAAGCAAGGAAGGAAGGGAGACAGGGAGGGAGGAAGGAAGAAAATTAGGATGAGACTTCCAGCTAAGCTCTGGCACAATAAGGTAGATCTGGTACATATTTCTGTCCAGGAACTTCCATTATCATGTGTTCATTAGCTGACCCTGTCTCCTCCCAGTTACCTTATAAATCCATACATGGTACACAGCAGGGTCCTCCTCTTGCAGCACTCCCCATGATTTGTCCAGCTGTGCCTAGCCCAGCCTGCATCTCAGCTAGCCGCTGAGAGGATGGGGTATATGCACCACATTGCCCCTTCTGCCTGTGAGTTTCCCATAAATCTTACCTGACACCCACATCCTGAGATACTAACAGATAATCATCCTCCCATAAAATAATTAACTCATTTCATCTGTAGTCAGTGCCATGAAAAGTGCAGGAGGATTAGGGGAAAACACTCACAGTCTGGAGGGCCAGGGAAACTCCATAAAGAAGGGACACTGATTGGGAACCTACAGGACGAACCCAGTTTAGGAGCACTCACGAAGTTGGAGGAAGTGCAAACATCCTATGGGAGGCAGGAATTCAGAACAGATTAGATGCTGAATAATGGGTGCTGCAGTTGGTTGTTGGTGGGCAAGAGAGAGGGTAGCAAGGAGGAAGATAGAGGGGAAGATGCTTGGGGCCAAGTCTCTTGACCTAGGGTGACATGCCAGTTTGGGCTCATCCAAAAACAGAACCTGAGGTGAGGATTAGGATGCCAAAGGTTTATCTCGGAAGCAACTCAGGAAGCTTGAAGGCAAGGTAGCAAGGCAAGTCAGTAAGAGGGTCGCTAACGAGTACTGAGGGCAATTAGGGTTCAGTCTTGAAGGGGATCCCCTGGAGGGTTGCATGAAACATACCTCCAAATGCTCCCCCTGAGGGGCAGGAATGTCCGAAATGACCCACTGACTCTCACCCCTCCTTGTTGGAAAGATTAAATAAAAACTTTAAATTTCCAGAACATAATCCATGCTCTTGCTTGTAATAATATGGCTGTACCCAGTCAACCAAGTTTAATGGTTTAAAACAATACAAATTTATTATCATATAGTTCTGGAGGTGGATGTCTAAAATGACTGGCAGAGTCATGATCCTTCCAGAGTCTCTAGGGAAGAATCCCATTTCCTTGAATTTGTAGCTTCTAGAGGGTGCCTTCCTTATCCTGTGGCATCACTCTAACTTCTGCTTCCATCACAAAATCTTCCTCTCTGACTCTGAATTTCCTACTTCTCTCTTATAAAGATGCTTGTAATTACATTGACCAATCTGCAGGCTATAGTCCATTGGGTCACAAAAAGCACACAGGCGCATGATCTAAAAAGTCCAGGAAAACCTTGCCATCCTAAAATCCTTAATTGAATCACATCTGCACAGTCCCTTTTGCCATGTAAGGTGACACGTATTTACAAGTATCAGGAACACAGACACATTTGGTGGGGGGCATTCTGTCTACCAGGGCTTCCTAGGTGGCTCTAGTGATAAAGAACCTGTCTGCCAAAGCAGGAGATTTAAGAGACATGGGTTCGATTCCTGGGTCGGGAAGATCCCCTGAAGGAGGGCATGACAACCCACTCCAGTATTCTTGCCTGGAGAATCCCATGGACAGAGGAGCCTGGTGGGCTACAGTTCATAGGATCGCACGGAGTTGCACACGACGAGTGACTTAGCAGGCATGTACATTCTGTCTACCACAATGTCCTTGATTCTAAGGCACACTGACTTATAAGATGCGTATCAATTTACTTTCAGCTTTGATGGAGATAACCACCACCTATTTAATCTTTGTTTTTGATACATATCCTGATTTCAGAAATGCAAAAAACTGCACTTCTTGGAACAGGGCATCTACGATCATGCAACAGGCCCAGCAGAGCTGCATGTTTATAGAGGCTCAGAGGCTACACACAGAGCCTAAGGAGAGAAATGAATACATTGTTTCCATAAAGATTTTCTGAGAGACTTCCCTGGTGGTTCAGTGGTTATGAATCCACCTTCCAAGGCAGGGAGCGTGGGTTCCATACCTGGTCAAGGAACTAAGATCCCACATGCCTTGGGGCAATGAAGCCCACCCACCACAACTCCCGAGCCCCCCAGAGTCACAACTCAAGAGAAGCCCATGCGCGGCAACAAAAGATCCTGGCTGCCTTACCTAAGACTTGCCACCACAGTCACTTAAAAAAATAAATAAATATCTCTTTATATATATTTTGAAGCTCTACCAGGGAGCTGACCCTGAGGGTACAGCAGTAAGACGTGTCTGCCCTCAGAGAGCTTACTCTCTCCTGGGCGTGATGAGTGCCCTGGAGCGGGACGCAGTGGGCAGAGTCTGAGGAGACGGAGTGACCGTGAGAGAGACACGGTCAGATGGAACAGGTCACGGAGAACATGAAAGAGAGGGGCATGTCTAAGCAGAGACCTCAGAGAAGGCTGAAGAGAAGGATTTTGGCCAAAGAGCAGCCCAAACGCGAGAACTGTAAGGCAGAAAGAAGCTTGATACGGAACCTTCATCCCTCCCACAGGAGAGACATTGCCCAACTACTGCTACCCTCATTCTGAAGGAGAACACTGCTGAGGTAACATTAACCATAAAACTCTATAGAAAATTCCATTTCTTTCTCTTTAAGGTTGAGTGGGACGTGTAATAGAAAAAGATGGAGAACAAAGTTGGGTGTGAGAAAATTGTCTGCCTTTAAACTTAATAGCAGAAAAGTCTCATTTGGTTCCTAATCTGAACTTACGTTAAGTGCCTGGCCTGAGAGTACTACAGGGGTTTCCCTGGTAGCTCAGCTGGTAAAGAATCCACCTGCAATGCCGGAGACTCTGGTTTGATTCCTGGGTCAGGAAGCTCTTCTGGAGATGGGACAGGCTACCTACTCTAGTATTCTTGGGCTTCCCTTGTGGCTCAGCTGGTAAAGAATCTGCCTGTAATGCGGGAGACCTGGGTTCGATCCTTGGGTTGGGAAGACCACTCCAGTATTCTGGCCTAGAGAATTCCACGGACTGTATAGTCTGTGGCATCGCAAAGAGTCAGACACAACTAAATGACTTTAGCTTTCACTTTTTGCTTTTGAGAGTACTACAGAGACAGGCCCAAAGAAAACAGAACATTCTCATCTGTCTACTTCCTGTTCCCTTCACAACTGGTTTAGTTATTTCAAAAATTCAATTGGATATTTCTTTCTCTTTTTTTCCTTAAAATGTATCCTGGCAACACCCCAATCCTAATATACATGACTCCCACCCTCCTAAAGCCTCATCCTTGTATCAGAAAGCCAAACCTCTGACAAGCATGTGAGCCTGTCCTAGGGAATACAAGACAGGGTATTATATATGTCACCCCCAGACTAGAGATGAACCAACCATGTCTTGTCCCTACTCTGGATCAAGGTCATAACGAATGTCTGCTTGATTAAAACCCCATCAAAGGGAATAAGTAAGTCATAGTTCTTCTAGAGAGAAGGGGGAAAGCCATCTGGAAAGTCCTCAGCATCATTATGACAGCAACAAATTGCCAAGTATTATTGGCTCCCAATCTAACAGTCAGACTATAACAGGGACTCAACTTGTTAAGAAAATGCTGGCAAGGACCAGGTCCCCAAACCAAAGGGCGGAGATACAGGCACAAAGATCCACACTTGACCTCCAGCAGTTCAAAGTTTCAAAATCTTGGATCATGAGAGGAAAATTCATTAGTAGTAGGAGGCTAAGGCCTCAAAGTTATGGTTCATGACAAAATCATAGAACCTAACACCTTCTTAGACAGTGAAGTTGCTCAGTTGTGTCCGACTCTTGGCGACCCCATGGACTGTAGCCCACCAGGCTCCTCCATCCATGGAATTTTCCAGGCAAGAGTACTAGAGTGGGTTGCCATTTCCTTCTCCAGGGGATCTTCCCAACCCAGGGATCAAACCCTGGTCTCCCACATTGCAGGCAGACAGTTTACCATCTGAGCCACCAGGGAAGCCTAACACCTTCTTATTCACCTTGAATTACACATCTCAACAATATTTCCTGACATCAAGTTTGCACTCAAGGTAGATACAGTTAATATAAACACTATTCAGAATTATGTAGGAAGTAAAAATATGATTTTTTGGAGGTTCCTTGCATTGTTCAGGAATTTTTAAAAATTGCCCACCCCCATAGCTGTGAATCTGAAGGCTATTTCAAAATATACAGACAAAAATATATAGTCTGTCATGGATGTTTAACTTGAAACTCCAACTTTCAGAAGTAAATTTACATGATTCCATTATTGTTAGAACAGCCATTTTAAGAAGTCATATTAGCCCATTTATAACGTATTTTGACCTGAGCCCTACAGGAAACAAGGACTGCCTGTAAATTTACAGGCCTCTATTTGACCTGAATAGAAAGGAAGAAATCAGGAAATTTTTAGTAACAATCTGGACCAAGCTGGATACTTTCCAAATCATAAATCATAGACGTGTTGGACACCCTTACAGGTTAAATGATGCAAACAATTTTAGTGCAGGCTGGTGTGATGCCCACTGAAATGAAAGGTGAATCAATACCCACAGGGAAATGTTCAGCCTGATCCATGAAGATTTAACCAAAAGTCACTCATTAGTGTTAATGGAGCATGGCTCTCAAATTCCAGATGACACCTTAGAATTTAAATGCCTGTTAAAAAAAAAAAAAAAAGTAGATTAAGGTAGCAGTGCCAGCTTTGATTTGGGAAAATTGAAGATAAATAAACTGTTTTGATCTATTAGAGTCTGAGGGAAAGACAGGCTGTCTCTACTAAACTGCCAACTCAGAATATTTTATATAGAAATTTATCTGGCATTCGTCATCAAAACCTACCTCCTACAATGGCTATTCTGTCCTCCCTGTGTTAGTCGCTCAGTGGTGTCCGACTCTTTGCAACCCCACGGACTGTAGCCTGACAGGCTCCTCAGTCCATGCAATTCTCCAGGCAAGAATACTGGAGTGAGTTGCCATTCCCTTCTCCAGGGGATCTTCCCAACTGAGGGATTGAACCTGGGTCTCCCAAATTTTTACAGGCAGATTCTATACAGTCTGAGCCACCTAAACTGCTGGAATAGATATGAAGAGCAGCCATTCTGTTATACCTTTGGCTTTCAAATTTTAGCTTAGTATTTTGGCCATAATAGATGCTCAGTAAATAATTCCTTCTCTGGAGGAGGGCATGGCAACCCACTCCAGTACTCTTGCCTGGAGAATCCTATGGACAGGGGAACCTGGTGGGCTATATGATCCATAGGGTCTCAAAGAGTTGGACACCACTGAAGTGACTTAGTAAATAATTCCTGATGAGAATGAAAGAGGAAAAGGGGGAAGGAAAAAAATATTTTAAAAATCCTCGATTGTGATCCTGAACAGGGAGCATAATTATAAGTAATAAACAGACCCCAAATGAAGGAACAACTTCAGTTTTTCTCTTGTGCTTTCAGGTAAGAATGCCTGAAACCCCTCATTAAACCCAGGTCTAAATTTAGAAGGTTCCACTTTGTCATTCAGAATGAGCTGTTCCTCAGCTTAGATGGCCGTTCTTGGCCTTCTTATTACTCATTCAACAGAGGTTAGCGTAACACATTTAACCTTAATGGTGTTTACCCTACATTTGCTCAGCTAACAGCAAGACATGACAACTGGATTTTTATTTAAGTGTTCTCTTGGATGGCATCCTAGTGAGATAAGATAGAGCAAAAGAAATCATGTCTGCAGGCACATTACTAATGAAGGATGAAGTTAATTGCTGTGTGGGCAATGGTACTCACTCCATGCTTAGAAGACCACTTGGTGTCATTAACAAGACTCGAAACCCCACCAGTGCTTTGTAATACATCCTCTATTACAAAAGTTCATAACTTCCTGTCAGAGTTGACTATTATTCTGGAGAAAGGCTGACTTTCCTAAATTCAGTAGTCAAGACTATTATATGAGGCTTTTTCCACCCATAGGTATCTTTCTCCTATTCCAACAATGGCCATGTGTGCCAAGTACCATGGTAAACGTTTTGTGCATATTACCTAGTCAAAGTAACTTTGAAAGGTAAAAATTAACTTCCATATTTCATGGATTAGGAAACTCAGAGAGGTAAAATAATTTATCAAAGATCACACAGCTACCTAGTGAAAGAAACTGAAATCAGCTCTCAGATTCAAAAGCCCATATCCTTATTGGGTACACAACTCAAGACTTCAACTTCATCGCACACTCAAGAAGTCAGGAGTGAACTTTCTCTCATTTCATTTGAAACCACTTACCAAGTTCCTACTATTTTTGGAGTAGGCAGAGGAGTTAGGAATTATTGGGTTGGCCAAAAAGTTCATTCAGGGTTTTCATAAGATGTTAATGGAAAAACTCAAATGAAGTTTTTGGCCAACCCAATACATTGACAGGTGGAAATCTTATTTCCCTCAAAACTCCCCCATTTACATAATTCAGCACTTTGTAAAAGCATTACTTATTATTACTGATATTATACTATTAATAAATCACAAGGAAGCACGACATTTTCAAGGGTGGACTAAATTAAAAACATGAAGCCAAACGCTCCATTATCCAATGGCAATATCAAATTATCAAACCAATTCAGAAAGGCCCTGAGGAGTTAGTGTTCTAAAGAAATAAATGGAAAATTTCTTTCTAAAGGGAGAAAGAAATGAAATATCAATTCATAAAACAAAATATGCCAAAGAATGCCTCCATTGTAAATGTGAAAGGATTGTTCGAAAGGAAGCTGACACCTGCCTTTGAAAGGTAAATCCCATCTACAGCAGAAATCTCAACCATTAAAAGCATTTGATACTCGCTCAGTCAGGTCCAACTCTTTGGGACCTCATGGACTGTAGCCCGTCAGGCTCCTCTGTCCATGGAATTCTCTAGGCAAGAATACTGGAGTGGGTTGCTATTCCCTTCTCCAGGGGATCTTCCCGACCCAGGGATTGAACCTGGGTTTCCAGTGTTGCAGGCAGATTCTTTACCATCTGAGCCACCAGGGAAGCCCATTAAAGGCATTTCAGTTCAGTTCAGTTCAGTCACTCAGTCATGTCCAACTCTCTGTGATCCCAAGGACTGCAGCACGCCAGGCTTCCCTGTCCATCACCAACTCCCAGAGCTTACTCAAACTCATGTCCATGGAGTCGGTGATGCCATCCAACCATCTCATCCTCTGTCGTCCCCTTCTCCTCCTGCCTTCAGTCTTTCCTAGCATCAGGGTCCTTTTCAAAATGAGTCAGTTCTTCACATCAGGCAGCCAAAGTATTGGAGTTTCAGCCTCAGCATCAGTCCCACTTGCTATTATTGTAATTTTCTAAGTCACTTATATGCTTAGAAATGTAGAAAAATGTAAACAAATAAACAAAAACATAAAACAAAATTATCTTGGCACACAGAGACAACCAATATTAGCATTTTATATAATTTTCTTGTTTTCTATGCAGTTTTTATTTAGCTGATTTCATATCACAAATATTGCTTTTAATTCCTGAGACCTGAGAAAGCCTACAGGGACTCAGTTTTAACCCTAGCACATTAAAATAATAAACATCAGTCAGAATTTCTTATGAAAGTTTGACTTTCAGAATACTGATCAGTTTAAATTCATTGATTTTAAAAAGCTGACCCAAAGGAAACTAAATTTATTCAAATATTACTGTTATAGGATTTCTTCAGGCTTCCTGAGCTATATAACTTCATAAATTTCCCTAATGACAGTAGAAACCCCAATGACTATTACAGAATTCTGCAAAGTCAGGAGTAAGCAAAAAGGAAATTAAAAATTGTGAGGAAAAGAACATTAAAGACATTATTCATTTGTTTTAATTAGTACAGCTGAATTTTAATTATTCCAATTTTTCACCAGACACTAGTAAATGTGCTAAAACCATCTTGTAAAATTAATAAAGCTTTAAGACTACAAAAACTTGTTTTATTTCATTCTATTCCATATTTGCAAAATAAAAAGTGCCTTAAGCAAAGAGGTAGGGCATTTGCAACAGGCAAGTAGAAGAGAAGTTTTGCATCACTTAGGTAACTCATTTGACTGTAACCTCCCTGAAGACAAGGATTATCTACCAAATTTATTATTACAGACATGGCATCTAGTACGAGTGAATGAATGTAAAAATGAAGGCCCGATTGTATCTAGCCTCCTCAAAAGGGCTACAAAATTCCCAAAGGCAGGGATTATAAATTTTATTTCTTCTTCATACATAAAATGTCAGTAGAGGATGGAGGACTTAGGAATCAGTCAATAGATAACTCCTTAGCACACACATTTTCTGAGGAGGAACAGCACCCAAAATGCAAAAAACCAAACAATCTAGACTTTAAACCCACAAAACAACCCAGCTAAATTAACGCTATCGAAAGAGACACAAAACTCTGCTGCTTCTCCCCTTACTTCCAGAGAAAAAAAGCTTTTTAAAAAATGCAGAAACGTTCATTGACTGTCAGAAAAATGTCTTCTTATTCTCTTAGGGTTACCAAGGGGGATAGCAGTGGAGGGATAAACTAAGAATTTTGAATTAACACATATACACGGTTGCTCTTTAGCCACTCAGTCGTGTCCAACTCTTTGAAAGCCCTATGGACTGTAGCCCGCCAGGCTCCTGTGTCCATGGGATTTTCCATACAAAAATACTGGAGTGGGTTGCCATTTCCTCCTCCAGTGGATCTTCCCAACCCAGGGATCAAAGCCAAGTCTCCTGTGTCTCCTGTATTGGCAGGCGGATTCTTTATCACTGAGCCACCTGGGAAGCCCTACCATGTATATACTACTACATATAAAATAAATAACAAGCACCTACCGTATAGCACAGGGAATTCCACTCAATATTCTGCAATAACCTATATGGGAACAGAATCTGAAAATGTATATACATGTGTATGTATAACTGAATCACTTCGCTGTACCCCTGAAACTAACAAAACATTGCAAATCCACTATGCTTCAATAAAATTTTGTTAAAAATGAAAATTGCAGAATGATCCATTGACTACCAAAAAAATTGCCTTTTTATTCTCTATGGTAATATCTTCATGGGATTAATTAACACCATGGACTATAAATGCAACTGGAATCAAGCTCTGTTCTCTCTAACCGACCCAGGTGTTTTCACCTGCCTCTTCCTCTGTACATTGGAGTAGGTTTCTCCCTGTCATAGGAATTATTTTATCTAAACATATGAAAGTTCCAGAGAATGATGTAGAAAGCTGCTCCATCTAGGAGGGTCTCCTGATCCCAGCTGGATCTGTACCATCTGACTCCTGATTGGCTTTGTTTCAGCTCTCATCAACCACCATCAGACTAGATCCTGGATTATGGTACTGGTCTGACTCCTTGATTTTTGATCATCACTTGATTCTTAATATATTCACTTAACTCAACCCATCATTTGACTGATCTGCTGCTAGGTTTGCCCTGATCACTTCCCTGGTGCCTCAGACAGTAAAGAATCTGCCTGTAATTTAGGAGATTAAGGTTCTGTCCCTGGGTTAGAAAAAAACCCTGGAGGAGGAAATGGCAACATACTATAATATTCTTGCCTGGAAAATCCCATGGACAGAGGAGTCTGGCGGGCTACAGTAGATGGGGTTGCAAAGAGTCAGACACAACTGAGTGACTAACACTTCTCTGATAGGCATATTAGTTTCAGATCCCAGACTCACTCTCATCCCCTACCATCTCCCTGATCTACCATTTACAGCTGTGGGTGCCCCTTCCTGTCCATTTACCCACAACTATCTGCTTCCCACAACCACCTCTCAGAGCCACAGCCACAAACATCAGGTTCTGACCAGAAGTAAATTTACATTTCTGAAGTTGAAAGACTTTGAATTATTACAGAAGCAACACACACAAACACATTTTAAGAAAATATATACAGTACAGAAAACCACAAAATAAGCTGCAAACTTCCTTGTAATCAGATACCAAGGAACAATCACGAGTACATCTGACTGTGCATTGTGAGTTCCTTCCTAACTTACCATCTTAGTTTTGGCAGAAGAATCTTGTTTCATCTGTGTTAGCCATGAGTTTGGATTGAGAGTTACAAGAAGAACAAACCATATGAGCAGATGATAGTCAATAAATAGCTTTTGGCATTAAAATAGAGTAAATCAATTGCCAAGAACAAAAGTATTCAGGCTCTGTTGCTTTTCCACACGTGCTTGTTTCCCTGGTTGAATGCTCTGACTTCAATAACATTTTCATTGAGAATGTTTACAGGTGACACATGAAGATTATAAGGAGAGACACAAGAATGGTTTCGTATAATGGTTCAAATTGAGTTTTGCTTTGCTCTAATTTTTTTCAACCTACTGGGCTTCCTTACAAACGATGCAGATTTAATTCTTTCTATAACCTACTTGAATTCAGGTCTGGTTTTTTTTCTTTAAGTCAACTACTATATGGATTTTAAATCTTGCATAACTATGGCTACATGTGAAGTCAGATTAGTCTTTACAGTACAAAAAAACAGATTTAAGAGAACCTCTGCTATGAAAGTGTTTGCATTCCACAAGCAAGGCTGAATTTTACAGGTATGAATACCCATAGTCTTTCAGAAGTTGGATACAACCAATAGTTTTATTTCACCTCTGTGGCTTTCCAGGTGACACTAGTGGTTAAGAACCTGCCTGCCAAAGCAGGAGACGCAAGAGACACGGGTTCGATTCCTGGATCAGGAAGATCCCCTGGAGGAGGAAAATGGCAATCCACTCCAGTATTCTTGCCTGAAAAATTCCACAGACAAGAGGAGCCTGGCAGGCTACAAGTCTATGGCATTGCAAAAAGTCAGACAGAGAAACTGAGTGCACGCACACACACACACACACACACACACACACACAAACATATGCACCTCTAATAAGAGTTAAAACCTTGTTAGATTAATAAGTAACACTAAAAACAAAAGGGGAGATTGAAACACCATAAATGGATATAAGTGTTAGTCTTTCTTGCTAGAGACCAAAGAACAGCAATCAGTCTTTTGTGTATGTGTCGAGATGCCCAGGGATGTGTGCGGGGATATGTTATATACATTTGTATGTTTATATAACATGAGATGGTTGGATGGCATCACCAACTCGATGGACATGAGTTTGAGCAAGCTCCAGGAGTTGGTGATGGACAGGGAAGCCTGGCATGCTGCAGTCCATAGGGTCGCAGAGTCAGACACCACTGAGCGACTGAACAGAACTGAAGTGTTATATGTAACATACAAGGAAAATAAATATGCCCCTCAATTCAAAATCAACGTATATTACAAGGTTTGGAATGTAATCAACTCACCATCTCCCTTCAGAAAATCACTGCAGGATATAAAATAAAAGCACAAAGTTGTACCCTTTGACTTTTTCTTTCAAGAACGATATTTGCATTATCCTTCTGCCATATGTTCAGGTAGCTTTCCATGCTACCTCATGCAGCTGTGTCATTGAATTCCCCAACCCTAATGAATAAACTAATTACAGTCTGCAAAGAACTCTTGCAGACTAGCTCTCTCCTGCCATAGATCAAGAAGAGAACTTCATTCCCACAACTATCTGCTAATTTGCATTTGCCATAAAAAGTGCACCAGAGCATCCTTCCCTGCTCCAGCTGGGCAACCAGAGCCGCATCAACAGGATTCTGTGTCATCGGTATTAATTCTTCGCAGTTCAAGTTTGCAGCAGAAAATCTGCCACAGCCACAATGATCCTCAGCTATAGATGCAACTAGGAAGCTATTGATTTACTTAAGCTGGATAACGGTGTTGCTGTAACCATTAGTTTCATTGCATTAAATTTTACAATTGAGCACCATCATTCATTTGGGTCTTGTAGTTCTATTTGTTTACATATTTCCCCTGAAAGGTCAAAAATAAAGGTCTGATCATTTGAAGCATTTAAAGAGTCACTTTGTCACACACAAATATAACTGAATTGACAGCAAAACGTATTAAGAGTAGCAGCTAGGGAGAGACACTAGATGTCAATGAGCCTTCCTTCTCTGAATTCAACATCTAGCCTCTGCTCCAAGGCTCCAGGCAGGGAGTCTGCTGTATCTGTTAATTACAATGCTGGGTTGGATTCCAGCAACTTGGTTCTGAGATGAAAATAACCTCATGATGGCTTTGTTGCCAAATTAACCCTTTCTCACCAGCAGCAAGTCATGAAATTTTAAGACTGACTACAGCAAACCCCAGGCTTTTTGTGTTCATCCTCTCTCAACGTACTTACACACTTTCCCTTTAGAGTTGTAGACGTCCAGAGAGGAAGAGAGGACAATCTATCATAAAAGTGAAAGGTAGGAGACTTGGATTATTGAGCATACTTAACTCTGGGACCCAGATGCATAGCTTCTACTTCCTTTTCCACCAGGAGAGGTGTAATGAAGTGCCAAGGAGAGCATGTATAGGTGTGGACACTGTCTTCAAGGCCCACCTGCATTTAAGATGGCAGTGGGGGACTTCCCTGGTAGGGGACACAGGTTCAATCCCTAGTCAGGGAAGTAAGATCCCACCTGCCACAGGGCGACTAAGCTTGCACACTGCAACTCGAGAAGCTCAGAAAGGCAATCCAGCACAGCCAAAATTTAAAAAAAAATTAAGGATGGCAGTGGGACCATTTTTACTTCACCCTCATTACCTAGGTCAGACTTCCTATTGCTTATTCCAGTCACACTCAGATGCTCTTATCCAGAACATTTAAAAATTATCGTTCCCATCATCAAAATGGGACTCTCTTTCTGCAAAGAGTCAGACACAAATTAGCAACTGAAAACAACAATAATCATCAAAATGTTATCCTTAGAATATGATTCAGATGTCCCTTTGAGAGCTACAGCATCTTTCCTGCAGTAAGTCCTATATCTCACAGAAGTACAAGGTTGTAAGGTAACTCAAAAGATGATAAACTCCTTGCAGCAAATGAAATTAAATTTAAGCTATCTTGATCAAAAAATTAAAATGGCCCAGGTGTCCAGTTCAATGCCATCATCTCTGTCCATGTACTATTTGACATCATTGATCTACCCAGTGCCTTTTTTTTAATTAATAAGTTCTTTTCATTATTAAAGATTATAATTGTACAACATTGAGAAGTACAGAACTAAATACAATTATTGAGGACAATTGCTCTACAATATTGTGTTGGCCTGGCCACACATCCACAGCAATCCCTCCTAAATCCCTCTCCCCCTTCCACCCCTCTAGGTTGTCACAGAGCACTGGATTGAGCTCCCTGTTTTACAGAGCAAATTCTCACAGGTTATCTGTTTTACATATGGAATGTATATGTTGCCATGCTGTTCTCTCAATTCATCCCACTCTCTCCTTCCCCCACTGTGTCCACAAGTCTCTTCACTTTGTCTGCGTCTCCATTGCGGCCCTGCGAACAGGTCCATCAGTACTTGCTCTTTCCTGCTTCTCCTTATATTCTGCTACCATTTCTCATTTCTCTTTTTCTGGCATCTCTCATTTTGCTCCCAAATTAAATGTCAGTGTTCCCCAGGATGTGATCATCACCCTCTTCTCTCTTTGTTCTGCACACCTTCCTGAGCAAACTCACCTACATGACTCACCTAAATCTCCAAGCTCTAGCTGTCTTTTCCAAGTGAATGAAGCATGGATGGGTCCCATGGGTGGATGCCTCTCCATTCTATCAGCCTCTTTGCTACGTTTTAAATACACATCTGATCATGTCACATATCTGTTTAAAAATTTTGAAGTGGGACCTCCCTGGTGGTCTGGTGGCTAAGACTCTGAGTTCCCAATGGAGGGAACTGGGGTTCAATCTCTGGTCAGGGAACTGGATCCCACATGGCACAACTAAGAGTTTGCATGCTCCAACAAAGATCGAGGATCCCACATGCTGCATCTAGGCCCAGCACAGCCAAACAGGTAAATAAGTATTTTTTTTAATTCTAGTGATAGGAAAAAAAAAAAGAACAAATGACAAAAAGATCGTGTCAGGGAATGAGCACCTCATTTTCAGTCATGAGAAAGAAAAAAGACTTCAAAATGAATCATTTCTACTCATATGTAAATTTATCAGCTCCATTCTGGCAACACATTAGGGTTATTATGCCGACCCTGATGGTCGTTACTAAAAATCCCATCATACGATCATTAACCAAGTGTGATATGTCCAGATCATTAGAGCATGTGTATACTTCTACACCATTCTTATTGTTTTGTCACTGTTTATCCAGTTAAATATCATCTCCATCCCCTTAACTAAAAGCACAGACAACTAAAGAGAGAAATATGTCCAGTAAGAAACAGTTCCACAAGCTCTTATGAATATGCTCTCATGGGAAATACTGTCTCACGCATTACTATTAAAAACGTGTGCACGCACGCACACACACCCACACACACACAGAGACACATCTCAAAGCAATAAAGGGCCTGCAGAGAAGGAAGGTAAAATATGCTTGCTGAGCCTTCATTACTGAACAGGGAGGAAGCCTGAAATCAACAAAGGACCAGTCATGGGAAATTTATAAGTTAATATCGGTCACACCTGCAAATTACTACAGTGAGACCCCTGACCAAATCCAGAATACCATTTAAATGGATTTGGTGAGATATTTATACATCCCTTGGAGTCACTGAAATGTTCTGAATCTAAATTTGTCAGTTATCCCAATTAAGTGCAGTGGAAGTAATATCCATCACAGTGTAGATGAAGCGAATTAAACTGCACCACTTGAGAACAGGGTTTTTCTTGGGAATCTATAATGAATTTATTCACAGAGCTTGTGATTCAGGATATAAATGTATTGTTTGTATTTAATGGCCAATCAAGATTTTTCTTGTTGCTTAAAAATAACAAGACTGTCAAATGTCTTAGAAAACCCCAAACACAAAACATTCCACTGGTGCCTTCGGGGAGTTTAGCAAAGCATGTATTCCAAGCCGTTAGCCAAAATAACCCCATTTGAGTGACAATTTACACACATGTCACATCTTTTCATCTCCCTTGTTTTCGTGGAAAAGGTCAAAGCCATCAAGCCGACATGCTTAGCCAGAGTCAGGGAGAATCGTCATTTCACAACCATGAAGTGGAACTCACACAGCAAATGAGACTAATCATTCAGCAAGTACAAGGAAAAGAGATTATGAGATCATAATTTTCTCACCAATTGAGAATCACTGTGCATAAAAATAGAAATTAATAGGAAAAAAAATTCAGAATCCGTACCAAGAAAATAAGAGCACTAAATAAAATGATCTCTCGCCTGGGAAATGACTTTCCATTTCAAGCAAAGCAGAAAGCTCTCAGATACACAAAAGATAACACAGCCAGAAAGCAAACGCTTCTGAAAACAATTTAACTCCGTTGCTTTCTTCTCAAGATATGATTTATGACACAGAACGCTCTGAACAGCCTTACAGATGCCACTCACCTGGCGTCAGTAGCACTCTTTTTGCTGGTAAATGGGAAGCAATTCTGTTTGTGTTTATTTGGCTACAAACAGAGATGCTCTACTCCTAAACATGTTAGCAGAAGCACTGTAAAGACTGATGAGGGTAACTAATGGGAGTGCACTGATGTGCACCTGCCTGTTAAAACCTTACAAAAATCCTGCTTATCTCTTTCCAGATGCCATTCTCCCAACAAAAAGGATTCTTTAATGATGTAGGATGAACAGATTCTTTCTCAGCTCTTAAGCATTCAGGAGAGCCTGGACAGAACTAATCCTTCCACAGAAGAAATACATAATAGATCTTAGGAAAATTCTATTTAATCCCCAACCTGTGTTCTAAGGAGGATGCATTCTATTAAAGAAGAGAATGGGTGGCCCCTTTGCTCAGTCAAGCAGCTTGGTTGGTGTTGGATATGCACAGGTGGGCCTGGGGATGAGTCTGGGAGTTGGTGGGGTGGGGCAATGAGAGGATTGATGGTTTCCGAGTAAAAGAGTGAGAAGAGTTTGGAATTCTGAAAGCAAGTCAGGAAAGCTAGCTGAGACAAAGGAGACAGAGAAGCCAGCAAGACAGGGAGAGGCCAGGGTACAATATGAAGTATCTGGAGAGAGGCCAGGGCACAATATGAAGTGTCTGGGGAGAGGCCAGGACACAATATGAAGTGTCTGGGGAGAGGCCAGGACACAATATGAAGTGTCTGGGCCAATGAGACATACCCTGTGACAGTGTGGTCAAAAATACGTTTAAAAGCAAGGGTGTTTCATACAGGGGTGTAAGTTGTAATCTGTGATGAGTGATGTGGCAGCACGACTCCTGCCCTGTCATTCCACCATCTTCTGTGAAGATTCTGATAAATGAAACAAGTCTTTGTTGCTGGAGGAATCAAAAAGAAGGAGCCTTCTATACCAGACAGAGATAAACAATCATCATAAGATGCACAACGGACTTCCCTGGTGGCGCAGTGGATGAGAATCCACTTTCCAACGTAAGGTACAGGGGTTTGATCCCTGGTCCGGGAAAATTTCACATGCTGCGGAGTTACTAAGCCCACGTGCCACAACTGCTGAAGCCCGTGCTCTGCAACAAGAGAAGCCACCTCAATGAGAAGCCCAAGCACCAAAGTGAAGACTAGATCCCACTCACACAACTAGAGAAAGCCAGGACAAAGCAACGAAGACTCAGTGCAATCAAACAACTAAACAAAAGATGCAAAGCAGGAAAAAAAAAGTGATCCCCCTAAAGTAATCCTGGGAAGGTAAGTCCTCCAGGATTTGCAGAAATCTTGGAAAGAACACTGGACATTCCAATGGATGTAGGAAAGGATTTGAGCCATCTTATCTAAAGCTCAAGTGTCAAGGTAATCAGCTGACATCTCGGTACAGATATTTAAACTACTATTGCAGCTTCACCTTCCAGCTGAATATCCATTGTATGCTTTAATTCCTCAGCTCCATACCTTAGAATTTAATTAACCTCAATACCCAGAGCCATAATCTGCTCACCAGTTGTTAGCTTTACACTTTTAAAATGTGATTGCCATCCAGACCACTGATTTCATACACAGGCAAGCCCCAACATACCCACACGCTAGATTCCAAGGGTACACTTTGAAGCCAACTGTTTGGAAGCAGGAGTTCATTTCTCCCACGGAAGTAATGTTATAAATCAAATGTTCTCAAACTCTAATGCACAAATAAATAGCATAAGAGCCTTGTTAAAAATAGATCCCTGAGTTCTGCTGCCAGAGATTCCCATTCTGGAATGGACTCCAATGAGCAACATTTCGATTATGAAGCAACCACACTTTAGAAGATATTAGTAGGAGCGATAAGATTTTTTTCCTACCCTCACAAAAGCTAATTTAATCCATAAAACAATTGAAATAGGAGTAACGATCACTTTCAGCTTTGAATACCCTCTCCCCCTCATCTCAGATCCTTTAGGCTAAAAATCCAACAGCCCTGAGCATGGAAAAAGCTGGTGTGAGGCCCAAAGGACCCAGGAGGCAGTCCCTCTCATGGTGGCTGAGTAAGCCGAGCGAGACAACAGCAACTGTCGTATGGAAGAGTTGCCCATAATTCACATTTGTTTTCCTCTGAACTTGCCACCCCATCCAGAATTCTAATTAAGATTCTAGTGGCTTTAAAAGAATTAAGATCACTCCCTAACTTCCTTCACTTATAATAGCCAAGGAATAAAATTAAGAAAACCTAGCTCCATTCATTTCTGTATGATGATGATTTTTCCAGAGGAGCACAGCTCTTTGGGGAATTGTTTTTCCCATGGAAATTAATTGAAAGTGATATTCAATTCAGAGTTCAAGATTCAAAATGAAGACCAAATTGAAAGCTGTTTTCCTTGTGAGTAGGAAAATAAAACCAATGGCTTAAGATACAGTGGCTCCTTCTAGCAGAGTGTCCAAAGTGATAACAAAAAAAGTTACAAAGGACACGAATTGTTCTAAGTGGCTGAAAGACCTCACAGATCCTTTTCATGATGGCCTGCCAAAATCTTCGGCCAGCAAAGCTCACTTAAAGACACCAGACATGAATAGGCGATTTTTAACTTAAAAAAAAAAAATCCTTCAAGCTTATAGCAGAGTAACTTCTAGACCTTGAATGACACAACATGACAATTTTATTGGCTGACCTTTCAAAAGTGAGCAGATCTAATTAGACACTCTGATGCGCAGGTTCTGAATTATGATGAGCAAGCAGGGGTCTCTAATCCCCTACTGTTGCAACTAAACATTTGGGAGTAATATTGCTAATTAAAATGCAGCATTCCAACCTGAAAGCAGAGCTCAGGCCTCTAATCCACATTGGCAGAGCCTGCTGTTTCTGCTTTCTCTCCCCAACACACACTATCAAATATTTTCCACCACAGAGATTCTCCTTATTACAATTTCCCAAGTATTCCTCTAATAGATGCAACGTGATTACTGGGGTGCCTGGAGACCGACTCTCTTCAGGTGGGTAATCATTTGGATGAGGCAAGTCAAGAAATGGCTCTAATTCCCACCTCACTTCCCACACAAAACAAACTCCATGTGGATTAAAGATTTAAAACTAAAATCTAAATCTGTAAAATACTAAGAGAACAAATAAGCCGGTCTGCCACAGAGTCGATAACAATAAACACTTGGCAAAAACATTTTTTTTAAAACCTGACTATCCATCAGTAAGGGAATATGCAAAGTTAAATTATGATTTAACTCGTGTAGCAGAATAATCTGCACTTACTAAAATAGCTCTTGAAAAGGAGGTGAATGTGTAAAATACCTAGCTAGTGGGAAGCAGCTGGGTAGCACAGGGAACTCAGCCCATTGCTCTGTGATGACCTAGATGGGTAGGATGAGGGATTGGGGGTGGAACACTCGAGAGGGAGGGGATACACGTCTATTTATAGCAGATTCATGTTGTTGTACAGTGGAAAACAACACCACATTGTAAAGAAATTGTTCTCCAGAGACTTCCCTGGCAGCTCAGGTGGTAAAGCTTTCCACCTACAGTGCGGGAGATCTGGGTTCGATCCCTGGTTCAGGAAGATTTCCTGGAGAAAGGAATGGTACTCTTGCCCATCCCCATCCACCGCCCCCACCCACCCCCAAAAAAGAAATTGTTCTCCAATTAAAAATAGTCCTTTTAAAAACAGAGGAGGTGAAATTCTATATTCTGACATATTAATAGAAAGAGGTCTGTGACACTGCTAAGTGACAAAGGAAATTGAAGTATATGTCAAACAAAAACAAAATATGTGTGTGAATGCATGCATAAAAGAAATCCTGGGGGTGGGGGGTAGATGCACAAGCCATTAACATTTGTTCCAGCTAAAGGTAAGAACGTAGGACATCATCCCTTTGTATATTTTATGCCTTTCAGTATAATTTGAATTTTTGCCACAGCGAGAAAGCACAATGGAGTCACACCGTTAAAAACATTAAGTTGGTAAATTCCACTCCATTCCACGTGGAAAGAAGGAGAGAAAAAGACATTTAAACGGTGGAGTCATGGTCGAAAGCGTAGAGCAAAGCAGATAAGAACAAGAGCACTCACAGACTGCTGGAGTTCAGATTCAAGCCCTGCCACTTTCTAACCGTGCAAGTCACTTGACCTGCCTCTGCCTCAGTTATGATGTTGTTCAGTTGCTAAGTCATATCCGACTCTTTGCTATCCCGTGGACTGCAGCACACCAGGCTTCCCTGTCCTCCACACTCTCCCAGAGTTTGCCCAAGTTCATGTCCATGGAATCAGTGATGCCATCCAACCATCTCATCCTCTGCTGCCCCCTTCTCTTTTTGCCTTCAATCTTTACCAGCATCAGGGTCTTTTCCAATGAGCCAGCTCTTCGCATCAGGTAGCGAAAGTATTGGAGTTATGCTTTTTAAAAAAATGGGTATAATAATAACAAACACTTTTGGGGGGTTGTTGTAAGAATTAAATGAGTTAATAACAATTAAAGTGCTTAAAAGAGTGCTTGACACTATATGGGAAAAGAATCTGAGAAAAAGCAGATATGTTTATCACTGATTCACAGTGCTGTACATCTGAAACACAGCATTGTAAATCAACTATATTCCAATAAAAAAAATTTTTTAAAGAGTGCCTGGCAGCATGTCTCCAATAAACGTTGGTTTACCATCGTTATTCCGTGAAAGGAGTGAATGCAACACATATCTTCCCTTAGGTGGCTTCGGTTTTTATGACTCTCATAGTGTGACCAGTTTACTGGATTTTACAACACCGTGACAGTCAGAGATCTGAATTTCTGATACAATGTGGCCCCTCTACCCAAGTCAACTACTTTGAGCAGTCAGTCAAACAAACACCAGTTTGTTTCAATAGCCAGTGAAGAAACCAGCTGTGTTAGGTCCATCAAAAAATGGCCTGCCAGTCTTCACTGTGGCATATAAATATGGCTGTGGAGAAATACAGAACAGACTTTTGAACTTTGTGGGAGAATGTGAGGGTGGGATATTTCAAAAGAACAGCATGTATACTATCTATGGTGAAACAGATCACCAGCCCAGGTGGGATGCACGAGACAAGTGCTCCGGCCTGGTGCACTGGGAAGACCCAGAGGAATCGGGTGGAGAGGGAGGTGGGAGGGGGGATCGGGATTGGGAATACATGTAAATCCATGGCTGATTCATATCAATGTATGACAAAACCCACTGGAAAAAAATAATAATAATAATAATAAAAAAAAAAAGTTCTAAAAAAAAAAAATAAAAAAATAAATATGGCTGTGGATACTCAGTCTATGAGCAACTGAAGGGGATTTCAAGGATGACTTTGTCCACTTTCCTTTTTTTCACATGCTGGCTTTAGAACTTAGCCACAGTATAGAACACAATTACTCCTTAAAATTGAAGAAGCAGTAAACTCCCCAAGTCTGGTATATTACAAATACAATAATTATGAAGACTACCAGACCTTTCTCATTGTCTAAACCGACCACTTCTTACCATTTCTCTTGTACATTGTTATGCTACAAGGGTTCCTGTTATTTTATACTCTGGCTTGGTTAAGGAAGGAAGGAAGGGTACCTAGGGGGAAGAAAAGCAACACAATCATAATCTCTGAGACAAGGCATCTGGGTGTGGGTACGGGCAGCTCTGTGCTCTGGGAGCCAGCATCCCTGGTGCAGACTGCAGAGCCCCACCATCAGGCATGGCATCCAGACATCCTGGGCACAGGTACTGGCTGATATCAACAACACAGGTCCTAGCATCTGCCATGCCTTTGATGGACATCAGCCATGTAGGAGCCACTCTCAGGATGAACAGCCAAAGGAACACAGCCACTGTGGCCAGTGCAGCCGACTCAAGATGGACAAGGTGCCGTCTGTAGCATCAGAGTAAATTCTGTGGGCTGAATGAGAGACCTTGCACTTGGAGCATAATTTATAATTCCCTGGAGATTCCTTAGAGGAACTGGAATGAAGCTTGAATTCCCATGGGAATTTTGGATATGTTTTGGATTCCAAAAGGGAGTTCTGGATATGTTGTTTCCGAAGCTGAAGCTCTAATACTTTGGCCACCTGATACAAAGAACCAACTCATTGGAAAAGACCCTGATGCTGGGAAAGATTGAAGGCAAAAGGAGAAGGGGACAGCAGAGGATGAGATGGTTGGATGGCATCACCGACTCAGTGGACATGAGTTTGAGCAAACTCCATGAGATGGTGAAAGACAGGGAAGCCTGGTGTGCTGCAGTCCATGGGGTCGCAAAGAGTCAGACATGACTTAGCAAGTGAACAACAACAACAAACAGACAACAAATAGTAGAATGTTAAATTTGGAAATGAACTTGGATCTAGGACTTTAAAGGGTCCACAGTTTGCTCTATATGAAAATGGGTGGAGGGGGTATCCAGACACTGTTTCAGTGACTGCTCCAACCAGTGGGCGAAATATCCATTTTATGGGGGAATTATATGCTACAGAGTTGTTTGCAAATTTGGGATTCTTGAATATCTCCGGTGACGATCTTCAGAAATGTTGAGAGTACTCTGTAAGATTAGAGAAACTTACCGCTCAGGCTTTTGATTATCCAACAAACATTTATGCCAAGAATTATTAAACTAAACTGAAGAGATTCTGGAAGAAGCTTCCTTTCAGATACCAGGGAAAATCTGTGGAAGCAGATGTCACAACCAAGAAAAGCCAGGACATTCAAAACCACACAATCATACTCTCAAGTCAGCTGATCCAGGCTGAACGTGAATTTCACCCTCATCCACAACCGTCTTCCAGACCCTCAGAAGATACATTTATTTTATATACATAGAAATGCCCTTATGAGAATGTAAGCAAACTTTAATTTTGAGTTTTAAGTATTATTTTAATTTTATTGAATTACTGAAGCAATAGAGAGCAGCACACAAATTCTGAATTGTTTTCTTAAGCTGTGTGTGTGTTAAGTGTGTGTGTGTGTGTGTGTGTGTGTGTGTGTGCGAGCATACACGCACGCACACGTTAATCACTCAGTCGTGTCCGACTCTTTGTGACCTCATGAACTGTAGTCTGCCAGGCTCCTCTGTCCATGGGATTCTCCAGGCAGGAATACTGGAGTGGATTGCCATTTCCTTCTCCAGGGGATCTTCCCAGCCCAGGAATCAAACCCCAGTCTCCTGCATTGCAGGCAGATTCTTTACCACTGAGCCACCAGGGATTACTAAAAATGGTTACGATGGTGGATTTTATGTTACTGTGTGTGTATTTTGGAACTTTCCTGGTGGCTCAGCAGTAAAGAATCCACCTGCAATGCAAGAGACACGGGTTCAGATCTCTGGGTCAGGAAGATTCCCTAGAGAAAGGAATGGCAACCCATTCCAGTATTCTTACCTGGAAGATCCCATGGACAGAGGAGCCTGGTGGCCTACCATCCATGCAGTCACTCAGCAACAACATGTGGATTTTACCTTGGTTTAAAAAAAAATGTGAAATATCACTATTGCATTAAAATAGTTCCTATGTTGATTACTGAGTTTGTTGGCACACGCTTACATTTTGCACTGGCCTCACCATCCTCTCGAGCCTGGGAGCACTATGGGAGGAGCTGGGAGTCAGGGGGAAGGTGGGAGGGGATCAGAAGCTGAGGTTTGGCTGTTCTTCTTCAGATTAAGTGTGATTTTTCCACTTATCATTGATTTGGGACGATTTCATTTAATGAGAAGAACTGTATCAGTGAAGATATGTTTGGCTGCAAATCACAGAATACTATGGCTTAAGCAAATAATGATTTATTTTTCTCACACTCCAAAATATACATACAGTAACATAAAATCTACCATCTTAACCATTTTTAAG
This sequence comes from Dama dama, assembly GCF_033118175.1. Taxonomy (NCBI): domain Eukaryota; kingdom Metazoa; phylum Chordata; class Mammalia; order Artiodactyla; family Cervidae; genus Dama; species Dama dama. The sequence continues at coordinate 19,795,955 of NC_083686.1, read as the reverse complement.
TGCATGGCTCAGTGGCATCAAAGACATTCATAATATTGTACAGCCATCACCAGCATCCATCTCCGAAACTCTTCTCATCTTCCCAAACTGAAGCTCTATTCTCATTAAACACTAACTAACTCCCCAATCCTCTCACCCCCAGCCCCTGGTGGCCCTCGTTCTACTTCATGTCTCTGTGATTTTGACTGCTCTAAGTGTTTTATGCAAGTGACTCATGCAGTATGTCTTTCTGTGACTTCACCTCAAGGTTCACATGTTGTAACGTGTGTCAGAATTACCTTCCTTTTTAAGGCTGGATAATTTTAATGCAACAGTTTAAAAAATCAAACAGTCATTTGTGATCATGGAAGGGTCTTTTCTATTATTTTTGAACCCCTTTATTGAGGTATAAGCAATAACTGACATACAAAAAGATGTACACATTTAATGTATAGAATTGAATGAGTCTGGAGATAAGTATACATCCATAAAGCAGACTGCCGCCCCCCCAACATGTTATTAGATTTTAGAACTGAGAGGGAAAAATGTTTCTCCTTGGGGAAATTGGTAATGCCATTTACAGCTTCTGTATTATGGTTTCGCCCTGGTTTCTCTATGTATACATAGTATTTCCATTAGTGGTGTATAAGGTTAACCTTTAGTCCATAGGATTTTGAATTTAATAGAGTTACAGCTGTTCTACAGAAGTGGTCAACTTCATGCAGAGGACTTCGGCTCAAGGAGTGACCCTGTGACATCAGCGAGTTGTCATTTGACCAGAAATTGACTTTGGGGTATTGTCCCTTTGGGAATGGCTTGGACTTTGGGTTGTTTTCATTTTGTATAATATGTGCTTTTGTGCTTCCTCAAGAAATCTTTAAAAATACTGTACCCATGGGGGCATGTCAAAGTGTGTGTGTGCTGTGTTTGTATTCCACAGGATGGAAGGCACTGTCTAAGGCTCACTGGTCTCTCTAGCAGGCCTCTTTTGTCTGAGACCTTCCCACAGCCTTCTATTTTCTGGGTCACAGAGTTTCCTGGCCTTAACTAGTTGGTTTGGTACACTTTTCATCTTATGCTAGTTGAGCCAGTAATACATTTTTTATAGTTTGGGAATAGACTGGCAAGAATGAGTGAGAGCCTGCAAAGGTTCACTGGTTACCTTTCCCTGCAGAGAATATAAAAAGACATACTGTTGAGACTTCCCCAGCAGTCCAGTGGTTAAGACTGCATGGTTCCAATATACGGGGGAGAGGGTTCAGTCCCTGGTGGGGGAAATAGATCCCACATGCTGCATGGCATGGCCAAAAAGAAAGAAAGAAAGAAAGAAAAACACACTGCTGAGTTTCCCTGAGCTAGCTCATTTCCGTGTCTTTAAAATGTATTTGTTGCTTAAGTTTCTCGTATTTTGTTAAATACGTGTGTTCTTCCAATAAAATTCATTTGCTCCAGAAGAAAAAAAAAATAAAAAATCAAACAGAGAGGATCCATATTACTGATTCCTTTTTCTTTTGTTTCAGGCTCCAGCATGACTTAGCACCGACTGATCCTGTCTTTATCTACCACCTTGGTATTTTTATTCATCAGCTATATTTCTGTGTCCATTTTGACTTTCTTCATATTAACATATTATTCAACTTGATTACTGAATTTTTTGGCACCCACCCCCTTACACTTTGTGCCTGAGGTAAAAGCCTTGTTCACCACAGCCTAGTTCCCGGCCTGGAGCTGCCCTGCAAACACATGAACATGAACATAATGTCAAGTGGTGCTCCTATTGAACATGGCTTTTTATTCTGAGGCTTTCATTGCCCTCCCAGGGCTGTTCTTCTTTGAGGGTAACTCCTAGAGATCGTAAACAACTCACCTCTCCAGCAAGTCTTTCCTATACGAACCAACCAATCCAAGCCCATCCCACCCACTTCACTCAGGTCACTAGCTCCTGCCCTAAGCACCCAGGGGCAGGTACCAGACCATAAGGCACAGTCCTTCTTCCCAAGAGTCCACAGGAACTACTCAAACTCTCCAATCCCAGGGGACTTCCCAGGTGGTCCAGTGGCTAAGGCTCCAAGCTTTCAGTGCAAAGGGTGCAGGTTTGATCCCTGGTTGGGAACTGTGATCCCACATACCTTGGGACAACTAAGCCCACACGAGGCAATTAGAGAAAGCCCACACACAGCAGCGAAGACCTATCAGAGCCAAAATTAAAAAAAAAAAAAAATGTAAACTAGCCAATCCTAAGCCTGCTTATCCTGCCTCACCTATTCCGTTGCATGGAAACCACTGTAAAGACTTTTGCCTAACATATTTAAAATGGAAAACCAACAAGGACCTACTGTATAGCACATGGAACTCTGTTCAGTGTTATGTGACAACCTGGATGGGATGGGAGTTTGGGGGAGAATGGATACATATATGTGTATGGCTGAATCCCTTCGCTGTCACCTGAAACTATCACAACATTGTTAATCAGCTAAACCCCAATATAAAATTTAAAAAAAAAAGACTTGCCCTCCAAGTCCTGACTGGCCCCAATGTTTCCCCTCTGTGGCCTTGCAAGGCATGGCATGCCCCGCCCCGCCTCAGGAAACTATGGATAACAAATTACCTTTTCAGTGGCACTCACTTCCTGATCCTCATTATACTTGAATAATAACAAAGGCTGCATTCTGAAACAGTGCTAATGGAAGGTGGCTGGGAGTGATGAAGGGTGCTGTTTTATTTAGGTGGTCTGGGAAGGCATCTCTGAAGAAACGTCTTTTGAGCAGAAACCTAAATGCAGGGAAGAAGAGGAATGTCTGGAGAAAGGAAAATACTCTACTCCCTGACTAGATAATTTGCTCATTTCAGAACCACCTCTCCTTTCTCTCCTCTCATGATTTTCACAACACCATTTGCTTTCATTTTTCTCTTGCTTTTGTGACCATGCTGTCCAAGGTCTCTGGTGTCAGTCATGTTTTAGGCACTGATTCCTCTCCCCAGGCAGTTCCAAACATGTACCAACCTTCCTACGGACTACCACACGGACACGACAAATGTACCCATATGTCTAAAATGAAATGCATTATCCTTTCCCCAACTCCCCAAACATGAGAAGCATCAATACTTTTCCACCTGGATTATAAAAGTATCACAACTGGTCCTTTCTCTCCAATCTCTCCTGCAGCCAATTCATGCTCTAGAGCATCACCAGAGGACGCAACACAGACTTCCTGCCTAATAAAATCTCAGTGGTTTCTCATGGTCTACAACAGAAAGTCCAAAGTTCTGAGCCCCAACCTCTCATTTCAGCTTCATTTCCAGTGATACCTCCTACCATCTCAAGCCTCTGCCCCACCAGGTTAACAAGGCCAAAAGTTCATTGACCTCTTTGACTCCATTCATCTCCAAGTCCAGTGCAGCCATGGACTCTGATAACCATTCCCTAAATATTCTAGAATACTCTGATTACAAAATAAGGACATATTTGTTCTAGAAAATTTAGAAAATAAGGAAAAACCTAATGAGTAAAAATTGAAATCACTGCCTATAATCTTACCACCCATTCTATTCATTTATAAGAATTAACTGCATATCTACTATGAACAAGGAATAAGATAAAGCAGGATACTGAGGAAGCAGGGACTCTTAAAGATGTCTGAATGAAACAGGGAGAGAGGAGGAAAGGCTCTTCATATGCTGTTCCCTGTGTCTGAAATGTCCTTAATCCCTTTATCCCTTGGCAACTTTCTCTTACCCTTAAAGACCAATTCAAACCTCTCTTCCATGATGCATCTTCGCTGATTTTCCCCAGGTTGAGCTAATTACCACTTGATTTTTTTTTCACTGTACCTTGTATATTCACCCATCTCAGCCCCTATCACATACTATCAAAGGGTTCTGACTATGTGTATACCGGCTCCTCTTCTAGTCTATGGGCCTTCAAGGCTCATAACCATGGTGACCAATTTAGACCTGACACATGACAAGCCCTGAGAAAACAAATGCAACTGGGTTGTGCCTCCTAGGACTTCCCTCAAGTCAGAAAAACCCAAGTGGTTTCAGTAACTGCAAATCCATTTGACAAAAGGTTTGTATATCCTTCCGAACACTTCTCTTTATCTTAAAGCATCCCCCCAGGTCATCTTTTAAATGCAACAACATATATAACTCATTTTAATGGGACATGTTATACAATTGGCACGTTCTACTAGATAACAAAGCAAATGGGAAGGGCCTATTGTACTCCTATCAAGCCTGCAAACATTATTTAGCCTGTCCTTCCTGCTAAACTCTCTGCCAGTTTCAAAGCATTTAAAATAATCAATTAGCTAATCCTTGCACCACCTCTCTGGGCTTAGCCAGTGCTCTCAGAACATTTTAGAGATATTGCTCAAAGAAGGTAGAAACAAAAAACGGCTATCCTCTAAAGCATGGGATTACCCAGTGATGCCTAGCTCCTGTGCAGAAAAGCAACCTGTGCTTGGGGTTAACCCAAAAGCAAAAGACTCGCACTTCACCAGGGACCCCTGTGTTTAGCACTTACCTCTGAAGAAAAGTCATGTAAAAATTCCACAGACTTGAAGGAAGATTAGCAAAGCAGTCAGGACCCTCTGCAGGAAGCACACTGCCATTTAGATAAGCTGGAGTTCGTGGGGCACAAGGGAAGAGGCAGTCCACATAACTTGAATCACAAAGATCAACAGCATAAGGTGAAGAGGAACAAAAAATGACTAATGTGTAATTGTTCACACCTTACCTGTGAGGAAATGAAGCTGTACAAATTGAAGGGAAACCAAAATATTATATATAATGCTATTACATAAAACATTATTATATGTTATGACATATTATGGCATAATATATAGTGCTATATATTGCTCTAATGTTACTGCATATAATTATATATAATAGTTGACATTTTTGAGTATTCATACATATTCTTATAACAATTCTGTGATGTAGATAATACTATCCTCACTTTAAATTAGAGAAAACTTCCCTGGTAGTTCAGTGGCTTAGTTCAGTGGCTAAGACTCCACTCTTCCAGCGCAGGGGGCCTGGATTCAATCCCTGGTCAGGGAACTAGATCCCACATGCCACAACTAAGACCCAGCGCAGCCCAAATAAATTAAGTAAATAAATTAGAGGAAACTAAGTCTTAGAGTGGTTAAATAATCTCTTCTCTGAGTTAACAAGTGATGGGGGGGTGTGTTCAAGCCTAGCTCTGTCTGAGGCCCCAAGGAAGACAACCATTATACCACACTACCTACCAGTAATATAAGCACTCATTGAATTATTCCATCCACCAGGGCTCCAGTATAAAAACAGATGGCACATTCCAACTTAATACCACAGGGAAACTTTCAAAGGGGTCTTGTCCACAAAGGGGCATGCTGGGGATAGTGAACCCCAAGGGACAATGCAGAGTTGGTATCAGTGGTCCCTGTTAGCACTCATAAGCCTGAAGGGGCAATGTGGCTTTGGAATTTGGAAACACAGAGGCTGTGTGGGGGGGGACATTTTAGAGAAAGTAGAAGACAGTCCAGAATAAGCCCATACAAAGAGACAGGAAGGGTGATGAACACACACGACTCAGTCTCCTTTCCCTCTCATACCTGCAGGGAGCCGGCCTGAATGTACAGGCCCCTTACGGCCCTAAGAGAGATCAAAAGGTCTCTCTTTGTCCTGCCACCCCTTCTTGTTAAAGTATAGACTGGCATTTGTCTCCTTCAGGGAAAAAACACACCGGTGACCTTTTTGCCTGTTTTTCTGGTGCTGATAAGCTCATCATGCTCGAAACCTGTTTTCCATCTAATGTTCTATTGATGAAACCTGTTTTCCATCTAATGTTCTATTGATGAAGCCTGTTTTCTATCTAATGTTCTAATGATCTTAATCATGTTGGGCGCTAAGGTAATTAATGCTTTACTGATCTTGAGTGTGGGAATTTAAAACATCTGTAGCTCTGCACGTATGCAAACCCTCGATCTATTCTTAGTAACTCCTGTTAGCGTATATATAGGCGTGGTATTCTTCAATAAAGTTGGCGGAGTCAGACACAAGCGGACTCCGTCCCTCTCAACCCCATCTTTCTCTTTCTGAGTCTTCTTTCTGAGTCTTCTTTTTCCTAGGTACTCTGGTAATTGCGTTCTTGACCAGTTCGTTTGCCGGCAGGCTCCGGCACATACCTGCCAAGGCTCCCATTGGCCAAGCCAACTTTGAGCTAGAGGTAAGGTATGCTGGTGAAGACATCCAACTCCCAGGGCACAGAACAAGGTGGAGGAGTGAACCTTAAAAAAAGAAACAGATGGGCCAAACATGAATTTAAGTGAGGACCATGGTGTCATGAGATTTCTCCAGGGTCAGTGTGAAAATGCAAAGAAAGATGTTTTAGTCCTAAGGATGAGGTTAGGGATTAGAGGTAGATAAAGCTTGGCTTCGAACATAATAATAGATCACATTTGGTAAGACTATTAAAAATAATATTTTATCCTTAAATTTTTACCTTCTGATTGCTTAGTCACTTAGTCGTGTCCAACTCTTTTCAACCCCATGGACTGTAGCCTGTCAGTACCCTCTGTCCATGGGGATTCTCCAGGCAAGAATACTGAAGTGGGTAGCCATACCCTCCTCCAGGGGATCTTCCTGTCCCAGGGATCAAACCCAGGCCTCCCGCATTGCAGACGGATTCTTTACTGTCTGAACCACCAGGGAAGCCCTCTGATTAATTAAGAATAATCAAAATATGACTGTAAGTGTGCTTGATTTTTTTCTCTGGTTGACCTGATGGCTCAATGAGAGAAAGAGAAAGCAAAGAGTTGAACTAAACTATCCAGGGAAAAAAAATTGAGTTGAAAAAGCAGCAATTTCTGCCAATCCTCTTGCCCCATATTTCCTAGGGGATAGCAAACTCATGAGCTAAACCGTTCCCTTTTGGAGATGAGCAAAGGCATGAGAACTGAAAACGAGAGAAAAACAACAGATAGAAACAGCCACAAATGAACAAAACAGGAGTCGTTTTACCAGAATATCAGCTAAGGGAGCTGTACATTCCTTGAATTCAGTCAACGGGCACCATATATTGAATAAATATTGATATCTATAAAATCTTCTTTCAAGTTTCCGTCTACTGAATTTATCTATGAGGACAAATAACTCCACCACTAAACACTAAATGGACATTGAAACAAAAGCCTATTATAAAATAACATTTAAAGTGAAATTAAACACAGACATCAACACCAGTCCATCATTCCTTCAAAGACAACACTGGATATTCAGAGGCAAAGGGTGTTTTGTTGTTGTTGTTTGGTCTCTGTCGTGTCTGACTCTTTGCGATCCCATGGACTGTAGCCCGCCAGGCTCCTCTATCTATGGAATTTTCCAGGCAAGAATACTGGAGTGGGTTGCCATCTCCTTCTCCAAGGGATCTTCCTGACCCAGGGATCAAAACTTCGCTGCCTTAGAAAAAAAATCATACTACCTGCTGAGGGAGCAGAACTCAATATAAAGGCAAAGATGGGAAGGTGTGCTACAATGTTCATGCTTATTTGATCAATGACTACATTAAAACTAAAGCCAGGCAGTTGATTACCATGGATTCCCCTCATGATGTACTTACTTCCTGGTCTAAAGGATGACTCACCTATAGTAGAGTTTCTGCATCATCACCACACATATCTGTTAGTCATGTCAGGAACAGAGCTGGCTGGATTATCAAACAGTGATGCCTGGAGTCCTCTGATTCATTGGCATAAGGAGAAAGACCCACACTCCAAGGCTTCAAGCCCTGTTAAATGGACTTGCCTCACAGGGAGCTGCAGTCCAAGACTAAGGAGTAATTGCTGAGACTGTCATCTCAGGTTATCAGAGCTCCCAGGGAAAGAGTAGCTATTCTGGTCCAGATTCCTCACTTTACAGGTGAAAGAAAGCAGAGGCCCAAAGGACAAAGGTGGAAGACACTCATTTCACACCAAGGGGAAACTTGTCATTTCTTCCCCCTCTTTCAGCAAAGCTTTAAATCATTCAGGTGAAAACATTTCATTTAGCACAATGGCAGTAGTAAATAAAGTAACCTAAATGATCACTCAAAAAAGTAACCATACTTTTTCATATACTTATGTATAAAGAGGGAACTGTCATCACGCATGAAGGGGGGCAGGAGCTGAGCTAGAAAGGGGAATAAGCATATGGCCAAAGGCAAATCTGAATGAATATATTATAGAAAGGAACAGATGGAGAGCAGCTGAGTACAGGGCTTACACAGGTCCATCACAGATAAATGTCCACAAGTTAACTTTAAAATCTTCAGCATAGACAATGGGACCCAAGAATGTGTTAGCCGGTTTCGGCTTTACTCAAGGGGCAGCCGCTGTCCTAATAAGCACCCCACGATCAGGGGGTGGAAGACCACACACCAGAGGGACTGCAGCTACTTGCATTCCAGGTGTTCATTTCTTGGTCCTTGTCTGTGCTTTTCTCATGAGTATAAAGAATTTCAGAAATGGAATTCCTTTGGTGAAATCAGCAGCAGCTTAGCACCATGGTCGTAGAAACAGGCTCTCGTTGGTGAAGAGTAAGTCCCCCACATGCGAACAACCTCCAAGCACATTTGTAAGTCCAATTTGTTCAGAGATCCAACAAAGTGAGCCTAGGTACCCAATTAACATGGTCATTCTTGCTTAACGCTTCTAAGCGCTTCTAACTAGTTACATCACTGCTGCTTTTACACTTGCTTCTGGACATCCTGGGCTTGAAATAAAGATACTGAACTATTGTACTCTGTACAAGTACCAGGCAGTGACGTGCACAGAAGCACAACCACTTGTAGAGGTGCATGCACATGACAATGGACGCCAGACACGGAACTCACGTGACTGGACACAAACACGAACATTCACATCTTGGAAAGTTTGCAACTTGAAGGTTCACATGTTGGGGACTTACTGTATTCAAGATAATGTGGGTTAGTTAAAACATCTATCAGGACTTCCCTGGTGGTCCAGTGGTTAAGATTTCACCTCCCAGTGGAGGGGCTGTGGGTTCCATCCCTGGTTGGGCAGCTAAGATCCTACATGTCTCGGGCCCAAATAAAACAGAAGCAGTTTACTGTAATAGATTTGATAAAAATACTTTTAAAAATGCCCTACATCAAAAAAAAAAATCTTTAAAAAATAAAATAAACATTTTATAAATATGTATTCAAAAATATTAATAAATAAAATGTCTGTCACATAAATATTTATAAATAAATAAAATATCAGTCACATTTCCCACCCTTGATGAACAGAGTAAAGAATGGACTGAGGCCTGCATCCTGGATACTTAACCAGGGAGCCTTTCAATTACATGCTCCTGAGTAAACAGAAATGGAGATGGCTGCTGAGGCGAGAAATAGACACACTGACGCTTCAGGACAGAGATGATGTGATGCTTTGCTTCCGAAAGTAGAAGTTCTTACTTTTGTAATCATTAATTTTTAAGATCTTGAAAGCATTTCTTTCGAACATAGACTGTACAAACTAACAACTGGTTACCCTAAAGCCTACACTGTACTAAAAAATAAATAAATAAGGAGATCATATGCTTATCTAGGGCTTCCCAGGTGGCACCAGTGGTAAAGAACCCACTTGCCAAAGCAGGAGACCTAAGAGAATTAGGCTCGATCCCTGGGTTGGGAAGATCCCCTGGAGGAAGGCATGGCAACCCACTCCAGCATTCTTGCCTGGAGAATCCCATGGACAGAGGAGCCTGGCGGGCTACAGTCCATGGGGTCACAGAGAGTTGGACACAACTGAAGCAGCTTAGCACATCACACACGGTTAGCTACCCCTACCTTCTACCTCACACAAAAATACACTATTCAGGCACAAACACTAGATCTCCCAATTTATGCTATGACTTTCACCAGTGCATTTCACTGGATAATTTAACTTAAAATAGCCAGATGTGTTTTACTGTCCAATTTTCATGTAGTAACACATTATAGCAATCTGTTGATAAATACCTACCCTGCAGTGCTTCTAGATTAAATTTTTAAAACAAACCTCTCAAGACTTTTAACCATTTCCTTTTAAATAATGTTCAGGTTTTTGCAAAACCCCACATTTAAGCATCTCCAACATGTGGGGTTCTGTCTCACACCTTACCCCAAATATCTTCACGAATTATTCTAGGATCATATTACACGTCCACTTTTCGTAGGGTACGTTCATTTTTCACAAGATCCCCAACTGACTGCTTTTTCCAAACTCTATACTGAACGACGACGAAGACGACGTTACAAACTGACAGACAATAACACTGGCGACCACTGGGGCTCCTCCAATATTAAATACTGAAGATGAAGCGGCCAATTGCACAGACCCAACTGAGATTTCTTTGCATAATCCTTTAATGAAATGAGACTGCTGAATTAGAAGAAGTTGGGCACCTCTGACCCATATTCTCAAGTAAGGGTAGTTGCCCTAGATGTCTGTCAAGATTGTGCATTAGAGTGTATTCTTAATCAGTGAGCAATCAAAACAAATATCTCACTCCGCTTCATAAATCTATGCTGTGTGATTGCATCTGACACATCTAGGAGAACACAGTCCCTTACAGTTCACTTCCTCCTGTTTCTACATGTAAGCTGCATTGACTTAAACAGGCCTCTCTCCTCTCTGCCCAGGACTAGAGAGACATGTAGGGGATTCAGAGGAACTGGTGAAGCAAGAATTCCTGACTGGTCACTGGAATAGGAATTATGATAACCCCTGCCTCACCAGAACCCAACTCCCAGAGCTGGCAGTGATGTCCCAAACAAGGCCCACGAAGAAACTGATGTGGGGCTCTTTCAACACAAAAAAAGAGCATCCGCATGTTGTTGTCTACCTCAACACTGTTCATGGGAGCAAAATCAAAAGAGGAAAGTAGGAAACCACCTAGATCTACATCAACAGGGAAATGTTTGAATAAATTATAACCCATTCATTCACAGACTATTATGCAACCACAGAAGTGATATAACTTGGAGGTTCAAAGCATGGAGTGTGAGTCAGGCTGCCTGGGTTTCTCACTCCACCACATCCTAAACTATGTGACATTCACAAATGACTCAATGTTTCAAGGCTTCAATTTTCTCAAATGGCAGGAGTTGATGCTAACAGTATCTACCTCACAGGGTTCAAAAAAGGGATTTAATGAAGTATTCACAAGAGTGATTTGGACATTGGGGCTTCCCTGGTGGCTCAGATGGTAAAGAATCCACCTTCAATGTGGGAGACCTGGGCTCGACACCTGAGTTGGGAAGATCCCCTGGAGGAGGGCATGGCAACCCACTCCAGTATTCTTGCCTGGAGAATCCCATGGACAGAGGAGCCTGGTGGGCTATAGTCTATGGGGTCACACAGAGTCAGACAGGACTGAAGTGACTTAGCATGCACGCCTTGGCAGAGTAACGCTCAAGGGAGGATAATATTTTAAAATGAATTTTTAAAAATTAGAATTTTTAAATTTTTTAAATTTCAAAAATTTAGAATTTAAAAAAATTCTAAATATATTTCCCTAGGGCCTTCCTGATGGTCCAGTGGCTAGGACTCCAAGCTTCCAAAGCAGGGGGCCCAGGTTCAATCCCTAGTCAAGGAACTGGATCCTCCATGCCACAGCTGGAGTTCACATGCCATAACTGAAGATCCTGTGTGCCACAGCTAAGACCAGACACAGCCAAATAAATAAATAAATAGATGGATGTTGAATAAATATATATATATTTGCCTAGCACATAAAAATCTATATAAGGATACACACCATTGGGAGGAGAGAGAGGAAGAGAGAATAAATTTTTTCTTTATATATTTTCATGTTGCTTAATTTATAATAATAAGCAGGAATTATGTAATTTGTTAAATCCAATAAAGTAACAAAAAGTGTGCAGTAATATCCAAGCATGTGTTTGGATACGTAAAGTCAGGAGACATCTGGCCTTGGGTAGAAACAGGGAAACCAGCACTGGGGTGGAAGAGAGGGCATGGCAGGGCAGCAGCCCAGACCTGACTTTTTAACTATTGATCTGTATAAGCTGGACTACAGACCCCTAGAGGACACTGGACTGTTGGTCATTAGCTGTGTTGGCGCCCACAGATGTTACACTAATGGATGGCTCCATCCCAAAGAGCACTGATTTTACATGCGTCAGTGAAGACAGACCAAGTGAGACTTCAAAACAGACTGCAGAGACTTCCAAACAAAGGTTTGTTTCTCATTCACATGACATCTCCAGCACCGAGCAGTCACAGCTCCGTGCCAGGTTTCACGGGAAACCCAAGCTAATAGACCCCAGCCTTCACACAGAGCCCTACTGAGCTTTGGCAGAAGAAGAAAAAGAATGAAGAGCTACACGTTGGCTCTTAAAGCTTTGCCTAGAAATGACTCACCTCTTCGCTTCTGCTCACATTTTGTTTTCCAGAGAAAATCGATCACATGGGAGTGCATGAGTTCAAGGGGATGGAGACGAAGACGTGTCATCCTGTATCAGGTGGGGCATCAATGTGGGTGAAAGGTCCTGTAGCCAACTGCTGTGTTTCTTCCTTATTCTGTGCTTAGTCACACACCTCCCCTCTCTTCTCAAGAAGAGGTTGACAGTCCATTCTCTGAACCCCTTGAGGCTAAATGCATTTCAGGATCTGAATTTTTCATATGTTATGGTATAACCATATTTTAGGTAATACACTAAACAGGATCTTGGCAGCAACTTGTATTAATACTTCTGCAGCAAAACACATAAATATCCACATTAAATGGGATAAATAAAGACTAGAAACAGTCACATTTCAATGTAGACCTTATATTTCTACCAAATAAGTCTGCACCAAACTTAAGGGGAAAAAAATTAGGATTTTCAAAGCTTTTTGGAATTCATAATTGCAGGTAATGGTAGTGAGCAAGTACAAACAAGAATTTTTTTTTTTAAGTATTACCTAAAAAATTGTTGTTGTTCAGTCGCTAGGTGGTGTCTGATTCTTTGCAACTCCATGGGCTGCAGCATGCCAGGATTCCCTGTCCTTCACCATCTCCCGGAGCTTGCTCAAACTCATGTCCATCAAGTTGGTGGTGCCATCCAACCATCTCAACCTCTGTCGCCTCTTTCTCCTCCTACCCTCAATCTTTCCCAGCATCGGGGTCTTTTCCAATGAGTCAGCTCTTCGCATCAGGTGGCCATAGTATTGGAGATTCCAATGAATATCCAGGGTTGATTTCCTTTAGGACTGACTGTTTTGATCTCCTTGCTGTCCCAGGGATTCTCAAGAGTCTTCCCCAGCACCACAATTTGAAAGCATCAATTCTTCGGTGCTCTGCCTTCTTTATTGTCCAGCTCTCACATCGGTACATGAGTACTGGAAAAACTATAGCTGTGACTGTTCACACCTTTGACAGCAAAGTGATGTCTCGGCTTTTTAATACACTTTCTAGGTTTGAAATAGCTTTCCTTCCAAGATTTAGAATAAATCTGCTTTAATGTCTTTTCCTCCCACAGAAAAGAAACACAAGTCATACTCCTTGAGGAATTTAAAGAAAAACTATATATTTTGGCAGTTCCATGAGGCCTCCATCCTACTTCCTGTCAGAGACATCCCAAATCTAAAGTAGCCAAAGAATGAAAATCAAACCCCTTGAACATGTTTCAGATTTCTCTTTACTTTGACTTATATTTATATCAAAGATATGACTTTATTTTAATTAATTCCAGGCAGGTAAAGCTCTAACTAATATTTGTTCAAGAATTTGGACCTCATAAGTAACAGTGTGCTTGGGAAATGATCTTGAAAAATATTGAGAAGAAACCAAAAACAAAACCAAGGAAAAGGCAAATACCTCACACCAGCCCCCGTCTTCAGGCAATCCATGACAAAGGAGATTAGCTGGCCTGCTCATAGCTCCAGAAAGAACACATAACAGGCACTATACCAGGAGCTGGTGTGTGGAAAGGAGCAAAATTTATCATCAAAAGATCTAAGTCTGATTTTCAACTCTGACACTTATTTGCTGAATGAGACTTAGCAATATTCAGAGCATCAACTTCTCATATAGAAGACAAGTTTAGTGACCCACCTTACCTATCCATGTACATCACAAGACTGTCGAGAGACTCAAACAAGGAAACACGGGAAACGAAACAGCTACCATGCTGCTGGCCCCGTAGAGCTGTCCTAAGGTCAGGTATGAGAATCCCTCTACCAGCCATCTTTCCTCCTCATGAACACACAGCAGAGACTAACTGAGGGTTCACTGGCCTCTTCCCATCTCAAGGTATAGTCTGCTTTTTAAAAAATCTACGTAAATGCCACAGAGCAGCTGGGCCCGTGTGCCACAACTACTGAAGCCCATGCACCTAGAGCCCGTGCTCCACAATAAGAGAAGCCACTGCAATAAGAAGCCCATGCACTGCCATGAAGAGTAGCCCCCGCTCATCACAACTAGAGAAAATCCACATGCAGCAATGAAGATCCAGAGCCACAAATAGTCAATTTTAAAATAAAAAAAGAGTCAACCTGATTTTTAAAAACTCATGGATAAAACTGGAGCCCGTTATACAGAGTGAAGTAAGCCAGAAAGATAAACACCAATACAGTATACTAACACATATATATGGAATTTAGAAAGATGGTAATGATAACCCTATATGCATGACAGAAAAAGAGACACAGATGTACAGAACAGACTTTGGGACTCTATGGGAGAAGGTGAGGGTGGGATGATCTGAGAGAACAGCACTGAAACATGTATATTATCAAGCGTGAAACAGATCACCAGTCCAGGTTGGATGCATGAGACAAGTGCTCGGGGCTGGTGCACTGGGATGACCCAGAGGGATGGGATGGGGAGGGAGGGGGAGGGGGATCGGGATGGGGAACACAGGTAAATCCATGGCTGATTCATGTCAATGTATGGCAAAAACCACTACAATACTGTAAAGTAATTAGCCTCCAACTAATAAAAATAATTGGGAAAAAAAGAAAAAGAGAGGGAAAGTTAGGCAAAGGTTTCTGAGATTAGACAAAGGAGAAGAATCATAAAAGAAAATCTATAAATTGGACTTAATTGAAATTTAAAACTTCTTCAAAAGACACCCTCAAGAAAATCAAAAATAACTAAGAGACTGGGAGAAAATATTTGCAAAACACTTATCTGATAAAGGACTTGAAAAGAGAAAATTAAAATAATTTTTACAATTCCAGCCAAAATAAAAAACTGAAAGTTAATATAAAAAAAAAATCATGGAGTGGCATGGAAGCATATACACTACCATATGTAAAATAGATAGCAAGTGGGAATATGCTATATGATTCAGACTAGGGCTCAATAACATCCTAGAGGGATGGGAAGAGGTGGGAGAGGGGAGGGAGATTCAAGAGGGAGGGGACATATGTATACCTATGGCTGATTCATGTTAATGCATGGCAGAAACCAACACAATATTGTAAAGTAATTATCCTACAATTAAAAATAAATACATTTTTTAAAAAAAATCTATGTCAAAACATGTGCTCTTATCCAGAGTTTGGCTTCGTCTCAACTGTCCACATGCTTTATCTAGTTCCTTCTATTTAGGAAAAATAGAACAGTCTATGCAAAGTTTTCATAGTGATATCAGCCTCAGGAAGTCATTTGACAAGCTGAAGTGACTACTAAGAAGGCAAGCCAAATCAGAGTTTAAAATACATAAGACAAAATGGCACTACCCTAGTTCAGCCTGGGCTCTCATTCAGATAAGACAAATATTACAATCTGAGGAAACATAGAGGCAAGTAGTTGATTTAGTTAAGGCAGTAAGATCATAAGTGATTTTTCTTATTATTTTACAACAAATAAGACTTGAGGGAAAAAAAAATGTGTCCTTACTGACTTCATTCTGGTTTGATAACATGTATCAAGAATTTTTGTGGAAAAGATGGCTTGTATGATAATGTGAGTTTAACGGAGGAGGGGTGGCCGAGGATAAAAAAGAGTTTCAAAAAAAAAAAAAGTGTTTCAGAGTCAGAAGTATTTTTCTTTCACGTGGACCATTTTTAAAGTCTATATTGAATTTGTTACAATATTGCTTCTACTTAACATCTTGGCTTTTTGGCCACAGAGAATGTGGGATCCTAGCTCCCCAAACAGGGATTGAGCCTTCAGTCCTGCACTGGAAGGCAAAGTCTTAACCACTGTACCACCAGGAAAGTCCCTGGAGTCGGGAGTATTAATTATAATGGCTTCTTGTAAATTTTAGACTCCAGAACTGTTCAGTTTAAGTCCCTGATTTGGAGAAGTTGCTTGTTCTTCTGTGCACAGTTCATATTACAAGAAGAAAACCAGTATCTTAGATCAGCAAAGCAATATTACCTGTTATTCCTAAAAGAGCTAAAAAGAATATGGGGAAAATCTCTTGATAACAGCGGGGACCCCAGGAATTACTGTGAACAGGAGAAAGAGAATCACAGCTTTCATGTTCTTCATTCAAATAAATTCCTTTCCAGGTTCCCACTCCTATAATTTATACTTACTTTTTAAAATGTAGACGTCTTTACACAGCTTCATTCAACATGTGGCCGGCATTTATTGAGCAACTGTTACAGGAAAATAGAGAGCAAATCAACATAATGCCCACCCATGTAGAGCTTAAGTCAAGGTTTAGATAAGTTCTAGGTTCTGGTGGAAACAGGACCCAGTGAGCCAGGAAGAGTCAGTACTAGAAGCCTGCTTTGACAGGTGGGGAGCTGACAGATACTAGAGGTACGAGATGCAGGTCAAGTGAATGAGGTTGCAAGAATCAGTCTTATAATGAAGAATAAAGAAATAAAGAAGTAAATTAAAAAATAAATAAAAATTTATTTATTTAAATAAATAAAGAAGGATCAGTCTTATAATCAGCGGTGCATCCCAGAGAGTTCAGTTAAGGCTGGGAGGCACTGGTAGGTGCCACAGCTCTGGATAGATGAGGTCCTAAGTCTGGAAGGTCAGAGATAAAAGCAAGAAACCAGAACCAATGGGCAAGACCATCAGAGGCCCTGATTAGAGGTCTTTTACTCTCTGTCTTCCTTTATCCTCCCATCCAGCTAAGTGTGGGCATCCCTGCAGAGGCCACAAAAGTGTGTTACAAGCATGACAATCTTGAGTCTGCAGGAAAGTTCTAACCAGACAGGTGCAGGGGCAGAGCTGCTGGGCTCATTGAGGTCAGCATGGCAACATGTTCAAGTCCTCAAGGGCACCACCAACGTGCTACTTGGTAGCCAGATAGGAACACCCAGAGTCCAAACAAGCGGTCCAACAATGATGAATCTAGAGGGGAGGGTTACAATAGATAAACAACCACTTTCAGAATCAGTGGTAAATCTTCACATACTCCCAGAAGCTCAAAGCTCGAGTAACCTGAAGATTTCTTGGAACAAATCCAGTATGCTTTTCCAAGACATCATGTGAGTATATCAGACAGTTATGCATCTATCAGTTCAAATCGGTGGAGTTGGGGGTGCATTTTCAATGACATACTGTATTAAGAATTACATTGATGTAGACAGAAAGATGGGGCTTCCCTCATGACACTAGTGGTAAAGAACCGCCTACCAATGCAGGAGACACAGAGACATGGGTTTGATCCCTAGGTGGGGAAGAACTCCTAGAGGAGGGCAAACCAACTATTCTAGTATTCTTGCCTGGAGAATCCCCATGGACAGAGGAGCCTGGTGGGCTGTAGTCCAGGGTTGCAAAGAATCAGACATGACTGAAGCCATTTAGCACACACACACAGACAGAAAGATATAGGGATGTCCTAAGTTATCAGAAGGCGAGTGGCTTAGACCAGGAAAATATGTTTAAGTATTTCTGCAATACCATCAAATGGGCTGAATGACATGAAGGGGTATCATAATATAACTTTGTGTTCCGTGCACTAAGATATGTCAGGCCAGCTGCCAGTGCATCTGGGCCCAAAGCTTTCCTGCAGACCTGCTTCCCTGCAGTTGCAGAAGAGCTGGCTAGCTGAAGTCTCGGGAACTGTACAGAGCCACAGATAAATTTGGCTGTGGTCTGGATGCCATTCACAGCCTACAAAACAGACTGCTTCTCTGTGCGGTTTTGTTCAAGGTCGGGATTACACTCTGAAAAAAAAAAAACCTCCCAAGTGTGAGTCAGGCAGCCAAATACAATTGCGGTTAAGACCCTCTGCCAGGGGCCCCTCCAGGGTCATGGACACTGTTCAAGCCACTGCTTTGTCACCTCTGCAGGGACGGGTTCCCAAGGCCACCGAGGAGCCCCGGCCCATCGCTGGGTGGCCAGGTTTCCCATCTGCGTGACACGAACGGCATCAGCTCTAACTGCTGACAGCACATCACATCTCCCAGCCGATGTGATCTGGAGCTGATGTGATGTTTCATTACTTTGGTCCATGCGAACCAGACACTAAGCATCACTTTCATAAGGCACAGTCAGCAGGCTCTGCATGTGAACCTGCTGCAGAAAACCCTAGGGGCTTTAAAGCAAACTGCAGAGTCCCAGCACCCACCCTCTGCAATCCTGCTCTGTAGATGTGAGTGGGAAGGCCCAAGAATCCAGACCAAGGCAAGCACCTCAGGCTTTTCTAACATAGGTCAAAGGCCTGTGTTGTGAGAAAGCATGAGTAAAGAGGCTGAAATGACGGCCTGGCCTGTGAACATATTTTAAACTAAACACAGGAAAATAGCTCCTTCAAAGACACCGTAAATTCAACGGCATGAAAATTCCGCTGGGGTTTAATTCCAGCACTGGCAGTTTTACCGATGATACAGATGCCCTAAAGTTTAGTGTTAGTCTTTAGTTTGCAAACTATTCACAAGAAGCCATAAATACCTCATGCAAATTCTGATCCATCAGTGACCAAAGAAACTCAATATCTTATGCATGACTGACAGGATTGAGGGAGACCCTCAGCATTGCGCTGTATCACCCAACACTATATATTTTCCTATTTGGGTTCATAACCCAGCATCTTGAACTCATACTCTATTTCAGTGGCGATAATGTGACTTGATTTATGCACCAAGGCAACATGCCCCACATAATGCGAGTGCTTGATTTACAATTGATTTTAAGGCTCGTGCTGCCCAACTTAATGAATGAACCACTTTACTTGTCATCTCTTTAATTTCAACCTTCCTCTTAAGCCCAAATTTATTTTGCACTTCTCCAGATTTTTCTCTACCTTTCTTTCTCTGCGCCGCTATTAGTAAATGGTTTGTTGGGACATAAAATGTAACATGTCTGCCAAAACTGAAGGAAAGAGGCAGAGGACACTGAAAAAAAGAGAAATGAAAGGGAAGTAAAGGAAAGAGTGGGAGAGGAAGATGAAGAGAAGGAGGAAGAAAATGACTCCCCATAGGTCCCTTCCAAGCAATTGTTCTTGGGCAGTCCTGCAGCGTTCAACCATTTCTTGTTCCAGTTACCACCTCTACCTTTCCCTTCCACTCACCCAACAACATAGTTCCCACAATCTCTCCCAACTCCAGTGATCTAGCCTGTGTGAGCCCAGGAGGCTCTCAGAGATTCAGTAAAGACTCAAAACCTAACTAGCGCCCAACCTTCTGCCTCCTTCTTAGAGAAGAGACCCCTGCAGGTGACACAGCTGTGCTAGAGATGCCCCAGCTCATTCCACTCACGCTCCATCCAGCAACCTGTAGACCACACACAGCAAAGTCTCACCACCCACCCAGTGTTCTGCATTCAACCTTTTCCCAGATGCAATGAGCCAGCACTCAACAAATACTCAGAAGCATTTATGAAGAGTAGCATTTATGAAGTCAAGTACTGTGTTCAATGCTGGGATGCAGGGTTTAATAGGATTTAGAGTTCACATCGCTTCCCTGGTAGAGCTGGTAAAGAATCCACCTGCAGTGCAGGAGACCCTGATTCGATTTCTGAATTGGGAAGATCCACTGGAGAAGGGATAGATGCTCACTCCAGTATTCTTGGGCTTCCCTTGTGGCTCAGACAGTAAAGAATCCGCCTGCAACACGGCAGGCCTGGGTTCGATCCCTGGGTTGGGAAGACACCCTGGAGATGGGAAGAGCTACCCACTGCAGTATTCTGGCCTGGAGAATTCCGTGGACTGAATAGTCCATGGGATCGCAAAGAGTTGGACACTACTGAGAGACTTTCACTTTCACTTCACTTCACTTTAGAGCTCACATCAGACTATAAGGGGCAGACAGAAAAAGAGACAGCCACACCTGCTGGAAGAAATTGTGGAAGATTTCCTCAAGGAGAAGACACAATGTTGAGCCTCAAAGTTTGAGTCGGAGGGACTTTCCTGGTGGTCCAGTGGTTAAGAACCTGTCTTCCAATGCAGGGGAGGCAGGTTTGATCCCTGGTCGGGGAACTGCACTCCTACGTGCCGCAGGGCAACTAAGCCCATACCCGCAACTACCCAGACCACGTACCACAACTAAGGAGAAGCTCATGTGTGGTGACTAAGACCCGATGCCGCCAAAGACAAGTAAATTTAAATTTAAAAATAAAAATTTAAATAAAATAAATTTAAAATTGTATTATTTATTATTACTTCTTTAGCTCAACCCCCAGGGCTATTTTTTTAAAAGTCTGAGTGGGAGTTTGTCAGCTAAATAAATAGGAGCAAGGATGGATTTAGTTCAAGACAAGGAAGAGGCATGAGCAAAGACAAGAAAGTGTGAAATAGTTGGTGTGGGGGTATCCAGGTGGTTGGATAAATCATGAAGTGTGAGGCATGGCAGGGAGGGAAGGGTGCTGCATGAAGCTGAAGGTCAGAGGCTGGGATGTGGAGAGCAAGAAGGCCTCACAGAGTACCTTGAGTTAATTTATTGAGCAGTGGGAAATTGCTGTGGATTTTCCTTTTCAAGAATGATATGCCAGAATCGCCTTTTAGGAAGACCTCACTTGTGGTGGTGTGAATCTTGCTTCTGAGCTGGGTTGGGGCTGATGGTAGGGCATCAAGGTGAAAGGTATCAAGACCACTCAAGAGACTTTTGTAACAGTCCAAGTCCAACCCAGACCTGATGAGATTCCAGATAAGGACTGGAGAAGCCAGCACGAAGAGGAAGGGATGGATCTGAAAGATTCTGTAGAAGGCTAAAGCAACTGGGTGTCCTCAGATCAGGAGAATTCTGGGGAGATTTCCAGGTCTCTGACTCAGGTGATTTGGCAATAAGTTTACTGAAACAGGGAAGGAAGAGGAAATCTTGTTTGGGAAATGAGGAGTTACTGGTAAATTTCATCATGAATTCCAAATCGCATTACACAAGCCATTCAACATCCACAGATTCAGAAGGCTTTTTAAATGCTACTGTCAAAAAATAAATAAATAAAAAATAAAATGCTACTGTCTACATTATTTAAAAGAGAGAGAGAGAGAGAGAGATACTCCCCAAGGGTTTGTTCTCTGCAGTTGCACCATCTAGATTTCAATTTGTACCGTCCTGACTCCATTACAATAAATGTCCACATACCAGGAAGATGTGTTCTGCTTTCAACACTTATTTCATCACCCTGTTCATTGGATGCTATCCTGGCCACGTTTACGCCTTTGGTGTTTTTGATGTCAAAAACCAGCTGCTGTGTGGCTAGTGATTCAGCTAAGCACTGAGCGCAAACAGGATAGCTCTGCAGTACTGGTAAGAGAAAATCCTAAGGGCTCTGTCTCTACCTTTTATTTCATATTTGGATGGACCTAGATGGTGTCATTCTGAATTAAGTAAGTCAGACGGAGAAGGAGAAATATTGTATGGCATCGCTTATATGTGGAATTTAAAAAGAAATTATATAAATGAGCTTGTTTACAAATCAGAAAGAGACTCACAGACTTCTGAACAAACTTATGGTTACCAGGGGGAAGGGACAGTTAGGGAGTTTGGGGTAGTCATGTACACACTGCTACATTTAAAATAGATAACCAGCAAGGACCTGTTGTATAGCACATGGAACTCTGCTCAATGTTACGTGGCAGCCTGGATCACAGGAGGAGTTTTGGGGAGAATGGGTTACATGTTTATATATGACTGAGTCCCTTCACTATTCACCTAAAACTATTATAGCATTGTTAATCGGCTACACCCCAGTACAAAACAAAAAGTTCAAAAGGAAAAAAAATGAGATACTTCAGAGAACTCCCTTGCCCCTTCTGCCAAGTGAGGACACAGCAAAAAGACAACCATCTATGAACCAGGAAAGGGACCTTCACCAGACACTGAAGCTACCAGCACCTTGATCTTGGAATCCCCAGAACCGTGAAAAATAAATTTCTATTGTTTATTAAAAAAAAATCAAATCATGACAATTTACAACATATTAATTATATGTAATAAATATATGAATATTTGTTATTACTACATCATTTTATGTTTTTTATTTCTTTAAACCTCAAATTTAATTTCCATAAAATCACCTCTTTATTCTCCTTCATCTCCTTTTTCCCACCAGTCATCCCTCTCTCCTTCTCAAACACAAAACTTGAGGAATTTTCTTCTCCCTTTAATTAGGCTGTGAATTTGTTGGGAGAGAAAAGGAAGAATAAAAAAATAAGCAAGATGTGTCTTTTCTAAGACAGCCTACTGAATGGGATAAAATAGTTACAAACCATGAGACCAACAAGGGGTTAATATCCAAAATATACAAATAGCTCATACAATTCAATATCAAAGAGACAAACAACCCAATCAAAAAACGGGCAGAAGTCCTAACTAGACACTTCTCAAAAGAAGATACACAGATGGTCAATAAATACATGAAAGTGTACTCAAAACACTAATTATTAGAGAAATGCAAATCAAAACTACAATGAGGTGTCACCTCTTGCCTGGAGAATTCCGTGGACAGAGGAACTTGGCAGGCTACAGTCCATAGGGTCGCAAGGAGTCAGACACGACTGAGTGACTAACTTCACACTGCTCAAAATAACCATCATCAAAAAGTCTGCAAATATTAATAACAAATGCTAGAGAGGGTTTGGAGAAAATCAAACCCTTGTACACTGTTGCTGGGAATGTGGACTGCTGCAGCCACAAAGGAGAATAGTATCGAGGCTCCTAAAAAACTAAAAATACAGCCACCATATGATCTAGGGTATATATCCACTACCAATCCAGGGTATATATCCATAAAAAAATGAAAACCACAATTCAAAAAGATATATGTACCCCAGTGTTCACAGCAGGACTATTTACGAAAGCCAGGACATAGAAACAACCTGAGTGTCATCAAGAAACAACTGACTTAAGAAGATGTTTTACACACACACACACACACACACACACACACACACACACCGTGGAATATTACTCAGCCATGAAAAAGTAACGAAATAACACCATTTGCAGCAACATAGACCTAGAGAATATTATACTCAGAGAAGTAGGTCAGACATAGACAAGTATTATATGATATTATTTATATATATGAAATCTAAAAAATAATACAAATAAATCTATATACAAGATAGAAGCAGATTCACAGACATAGAAAACAAACAGGGTTACCACAGGGTAGAGGAGGGAGGGATAAATTAGTAGTATGGGATTAACAGATACAAACTGTTACACATAAAATAGATACACAACAAGGATTATGGATAGCACAGGAAACCATTCAGTATCTTGTAATAATCTATAGTAGAAAATAATCTGAATATATATATATATACATGTATAACCAAATCACTTTGCCGTACACCTGAAACTAACACAGTATTGCAAATCAACTAAACTTTAATAAAAAAAGATATGTCCCTTCCAAACTAAAGTCCTTATTAAAATGCTGCAATATTTTCAGAAATACATGTATTAGTTGGGAATACCAGACCACCTCACCTGCCTCCTGAGAAATCTGTATGCAGGTCAGAAAGCAACAGTTAGAACTGGAAATGGAACAACAGATTGGTTCCAAATCGTGAAAGGAGTACATCAAGGCTATATATTGTCACCCTGCCTATTTAACTTATATGCAGAGTACATCATGAGAAACGCTGAACTGGATGAAGCACAAGCTGGAATCAAGATTGCCAGGAGAAATATCAATAACCTCAGATATGCAGATGATACCACACTTATGGCAGAAAGCAAAGAAGAGCTAAAGAGCCTCTTGGTAAAAGTGAAAGAGGAGAGCGAAAAAGTTAGCTTAAAACCCAACATTCAGAAAACTAAGATCATGGCATCTGGTCCCATCACTTCATGGCAAATAGATGGGGAAACAGTGGAAACAGTGGCTGACTTTCTTTTTCTGGGCTCCAAAATCACTGCAGATGGTGATTGCAGCCATGAAATTAAAAGATGCTTCTTGCTCCTTGGAATAAAAGTTATGACCAACCTAGACAGCATATTAAAAAACAGAGACATTACTTTGCCAACAAAGGTCTGTCTAGTCAAAGCTGTGGTTTTTCCAGTAGTCATGTATGGATGTGAGAGTTGGACTCCAAAGAAAGCTGAGAGCCAAAAAATTGATGCTTTTGAATTGTGGTGTTGGAGAAGACTCTTGAGAGCAAGGAGACAGCAAGGAGATCCAACCAGTCCATCCTAAAGGAAATCAGTCCTGAATATTCATTGGAAGGACTGATGCTGAAGCTGTAACTCCAATATTTTGGCCACCTGATGCAAAGAACTGACTCATCTGAAAAGACCCTGTTGCTGGGAAAGACTGAAGGCAGGAGGAGAAAGGGATGACATCACTGACTCAATGGACATGAGTCTGAGTAAACTCCGGGAGTTGGTGATGGACAGCGAGGCCTGGAGTGTTGCAGTCCATGGGGTCACAAAGAGTCGGACATGACTGAGCAACTGAACTGAACTGATTAATACAATATACGTGTATACATATATTCCAACTTGAGTTAACAGAGCCACCCACCTCTGTTAACTCTCTGAGAAAACTTACAAACAGTATATAAAAAATAAGGCATCAGTAAGGCATCAGTTCAAACTTCATGCTACACATTTTTTGAAAGACTTGTTGATCCCAAATATCCCCGAAAGGTTTGCTTAACCTCACAGTTCAGCTGTGTTGTGTTCTTATAGTCTCTATCTGTACTTTCTATGTACATTTGGGGCCCTTTGAATACACAATATATGCTGTATATTTATGCTTACTTTGTATGACCTGAATAAGTGCAAGTATTTTGAATGCCTCTGATAGCTCTGAAGAAGATCTAGAAAAAAATACAGAAAGCTGTTTCTTTGTTTTAATGACATATAATTTGCCATACCTATGTTTTATTTGATTCTAAACTGTTTGGTATGAACATGCAGGTTTTCAATTGTGGTGTTATCCTCATTAGAAAATATGATTTTTAAAAATCTGCTTGAGGACATAGTCTTCAGGAATGTGTTAGGGCAAAAAACAGCCAGGACTGTCTGCAGTAAATCACCAAGGGAGAGGAGATAGAGGAGATACCCAGAATAACAATGAAAATAACAATGATACAACGCTCTTTGTGCTTGCAGTAAGAACCAAAGACATGTCCTGGGAAAACAGAGGCTACTTCAGAAATGGAAACGACCTGAGATGACCATCTAACAGCTCACAAAACAATCAAACAAAGGGGGAGATCTACATTTGGAGGGCGTGGCTGTTGGCTTGATTTGCAAGAGACATATTTCCAAAGATTCCACTCGTCAGGACCAGAAACAGCAGGGCAGGATTAAACAGAGCATCCTGAGCGCCTTGGAACACTGGTGTCAAATGAAATTGGCAAAACAATGATGATGTTGTTTTTGTTCTGAGTTCTCTGCAGTTGCTGGCACTGCCCAGACACTCTGTCCTAACTCCAAGGGAAGGCACTCTCTTCCACTTCCTGTCAATAGTGTTTGTTACTACACTGTGTAGTATTTGTCCCCACACTGTCAACCCACTTCCCTGTGGCGTCAGAGTCACCCACAATAAAACAGATCTTCCCATACATTTTTCCAAACAAATAGCATCTAAAAATAACATAAGTTTCATATGTAAATGCACCAATATGTTCATGAAAGCTTCTAACAGTCAAGAGGATACTGTCTAAAAACCCAACAATAAAGAACTTTTTAAATCAAGTATAGAATATCCATATTATGACATGAAGATTATCATTAAAATTCATACGGTAAAGAAATATTTGTTAGTGTAGAAAGATTACACTATCTTTTAAGCCAAGAAGCAGGCTATAAAATAGTACCTGTGTTATGATCCTAGGCACTACAACATTTATAGTGATGTGTTTATCTTTCTTTTCCAAGTTTTCTGCTTTAAACATGTGCTTGCTTTTGTATTTAGAAAAAGTATTTACTTTTTAAGATGGTTATACAGCCTTCAGGGCTTCCCAGGTGGCACTCGCGGTAAAGAAAATGCCTGCTAAAGCAGGAGACACGAGACAGACAGGATCTATCCCTGGGTCGAGAAGATTCCCTGGTGGAGGGCATGGCAACCCACTCCAGTATTCTTGCCTGGAAAACTCTATGGACAGAAGAACCTGTGTGCTATAGTCCATAAGGTCGCAAAGACTGAGCACATACAGCATTTAAGGACATATGGCAGATGGCTGAAGAATGGATTACAGCGCAAACGAAGGTGCACTGCTCCTCCCGAGTGGCAGTTAAGCCTTGAATTAGACGTGGGGAACACGGCTGGGAACACAGACAACACCTCACTGTTCTGAGGCCATGCCTGAACCCTGAGTAACTAAAGCTAACTAATTATTCCAAGAAACACTTCCAGAGAACCCAGGGCTGGGAGCTGGAGGGGAAAAAAGTGGCTCACCTAACATGTCAGACTGAGTCACTTATCTGGGGAGTCTGCATGAGACGTGATATATCTTGCATATTACGCTGTGGGACAAGTACATCCCCATCTTCTTCCTGGAGAGGATAAAACAAAGGACAGTGTAAACTGGAGGGTGGACACCTAACAATGACTTGGTTTATTGAATGAAAATGCTACTAGATTTAAAAAGCCTCCCCCTTTAACAAAGCAAGCAAGCACCCAGGAAGAAGGGATAAGTAATGTGAGCTATCTACGAGATGGGAAGTTTTCCTCTGCATTCCGGGAATCCATCCTGGCCTTTTTGGCAAAGGTCAAGAAAACCTGCTGAGGAATAACCAGCATGAAGATGCAGCCACAGTGAAGCACAGAGTGTGGTCACCGAGGACCCAGGTGGGTAGAGGGGTCTGGCCAGGTATACTGAGCTGAGTATCAGCCTCACTTGGCCTCCAGGTTGGTTGTTCCTTCATAGTCCTCTCCCTACCTCCGGCAAGAGGGACAGTAAGTGAGAACTCTAAATTCTTTGGCAGGTGGACCAATAGAAGAATTAACGTGTTATCAAAGAAATGCCATCTCATGTCCATTAGGATGATTACTAGCAAAAAAAAAAAAGAAGAAGAAGAAGAAGAAAATAACAAAAGCTGGCAAGGATGTGGAGAAACATAACCCTTGTGCACTACTGGAAATGGCAAAATTGAAAATAGTGTGGCATTTCTGCAAAATATTAAAAGTAGGACTACTGTGTGTGTGTGTGTGTGTGTGTGTGTGTGTGTGTGCGCGCGCGCGCACTTAGTCACTTCAGTTGTACCCGACTCTGCAATCCCATGGACTGTAGCCCGTCAGGCTCCTCTGTCCATGGGATTATCCAGGCCAGAATACTGGAGTGGGTTGCCCCGCCCTCCTCCAGGGGATCTTCCCAACCCAAGGACCAAACCCAGGTCTCCCACATTGCAGGCAGGTTCTTTACCATCTGAGCCAAAAGGAAGCCCAGAATTACTATGTGCTAAATAACTTTGTCCTGTCCGGCTCTTTGCAGCCCCATGGTATAGCCCTCCAGGCTCCTCTGTCCATGGGATTCTCCAGGCAAGAATACTGGAGTGCGTTGCCATTTCCTCCTCCAGAACTACTATATGATCCAACAATTTCACTTTGTATCCAAAAGAATTGAAAGCAGAAACGCAACAGATACGAGTCCATTTATGTTCACAGCAGCTATTATTCACCTCAGCCAAAAAGTGGAAGCAATTCAAGTGCCCCCCAAGGGGTGGATGAATAAACAAAATGCTGTGCTTACAAACAATGGAATGTTGTCCTGCCTTAAAAACAAAAGCACATACTACAGCATGAATAAAACTTGAGGACACTATGCTAAGCAAAATAAGTCTATCACAAAAAGACAAATACAATATCATCCCGCTTACACGAGGTCCTTAAAAGTAGTCAAACTCAGAGACAGAAAGTAGGACCAAGGTTACCAGGGGCCGGGTCACTGTGGGGAGAGACATGGCGAGTTGTTGTCTAAAGTATACAGAATTTCAGTTTAGGAAGATGAAATGAGTTTTGGAGACTGGTTTCAGAATTATGTAAACTTAATGCCACTAAACTGTACACTTTATTTTTTTTTTTTAATTTTTATTATTATTATTTTTTTTCCAGTGGGTTTTGTCACACACCGACACGAATCAGCCATGGATCCACACGCACTCCCAATCCCAATCCCCCCTCCCACCTCCCTCCCCACCCGACTCCCCCGGGTCCCCCCAGTGCACCAGGCCCGAGCACCTGCCCCGTGCATCCCACCCGGGCTGGCGATCTGCTCCACCATAGATAGCATACATGCCGTTCCTTTGAAACATCCCACCCTCACATTCTCCCACAAAGTTCAAAAGTCTGTTCTGCACCTCTGTGTCTCTTCCTCTGTTCTGCACACAGGGCCATTGTTATCACCTTTCTAAATTCCATATACATGCGTCAGCATGCTGCAATGTTCTTTATCCTTCCGGCTCACTTCACTCTGCACAATGGGCTCCAGCTTCATCCATCTCACCAGGACCGGCTCAAATGAACTCTTTCCAATGGCTGAGTAATATTCCATGGTGTATATGCACCACAGCCTCCCCATCCATTCATCTGCTGATGGGCATCTAGGCTGCTCCCATGTCCCGGCTATTACAAACAGTGCTGCGATGAACAAAAGTAAACTCGGGATGGATTGAAGATCTAAATGTAAGACCAGAAACTATAAAACTCCTAGAGGAGAACATGGGCAAAACACTCTCCGGCATGGGTCAAAGCAGGATCCTCTATGACCCACCTCCCAGAATGTTGGAAATGGAAGCAAGACTGAACAAATGGGACCTGGTGAAACTTGGAAGCTTTTGCACTACAAAGGAAACAATGACTAAGGTGAGAGGACAGCCCTCAGATTGGGAGAAGATGGTAGCAAATGGGGAAACAGACAGGGGATTGATCTCAAGGATATACGGGCGGCTCCTGCAGCTCAGTTCCGGAAGAGTAAATGACCCAATCAGGGAATGGGGCAGGGAACTGAACGGACATTTCTCCAAGGAGGGCATACAGATGGCTGACGGGCACATGGGAGGATACTCAACATCACTCATTATTAGAGAGGTGCAGGTCAGAACCACAATGGGGTGCCATTGCACGCCAGTCGGGATGGCTGCTATCCAAAAGTCTACAGGCAGTGAATGCTGGGGAGGGTGTGGGGAAGGGGGAGCCCTCTTGCACTGTTGGTGGGAATGCGGGCTGGTGCAGCCGCTGTGGAGGACAGTGTGGAGATTTCTTAAAAAACTGGAAATAGAACTGCCATATGACCCAGCAATCCCACTTCTGGGCATGCACACTGGGGAAACCAGATCTGGGGGAGACGCGTGCACCCCAATGTTCATCGCAACTGTACACTTTAAAATGCTTTGTTGTTGTTTAGTCACTAAGTTTGTGTCTGACTCCAGCGACCCCATGGACTGTATGTAGCCTGCCAGGCTCCACTGTCCATGGAATGGTTGAGATGGCCAATTTTGTTATATGTATCTGGCCACAATTTAAAAAAAAAAAAAAAAACATTATTTCATTGAAAAGAAAGAAAGAAATACCAACTGATTCAGAACGAAGTTTTGCCACTTTCCCACATTGTTGGCTGGAGTCTGTGGTTAGGAGCCAGCATTGAGCTGAGCCTCCGGGGATTTTGTGCAAATCAGCAGGTACTCCTGGGAGTCCGTACAGGTCCCAGCCAGGCAGGACAGCCTAGTGATTGAGATCACGGCTGATCAAGTTAGACAGTCGGGGGTTATCCCAGCGCCTCCACCCTGCTACATTGCCCTGGGCAAGTTACTCAGCTAGAGCTTAATTCTGATTGTAAAATGGGGTAATAATAGCTCATTCCACATAAGACTGCTGTGAGAATTAAGTAAAAACAACACATGAAACAAAGAACAATGTGTAATGTGTTACCACTTGGCCAGGAAATGGAAAATATATATGTTTATATTCAGAGTTTCTTTTTTATGCATAAAAATCTGAGTTCAGTTAGTTCAGTTCAGTCGCTCAGTCGTGTCCAACTCTTTGTGACCCCATGGGCTGCAGCACACCAGGCTTCCCTGTCCATTACCAACTCCCAGGGTTTACTCAAATTCATGTCTATCAAGTCAGTGATGCCATCCAACCATCTCATCCTCTGTCATCCCCTTCTCCTCTAGCCTTCAATCTTCCCTAGAATCAGGGAAACTAATGAGTCAGTTCTCTGCATCAGATGGCCAAAGTACTGGAGCTTCAGTTTCAGCATCAGTCCTTCTAGTGAATCTTCAGGACTGATTTCCTTTAGGATTGACTGGTTTGATCTCCTTGTAGTCCAAGGGACTCTCAAGAGTCCTCTCCGACACTACATTTTTTTCTCCAAAAATCTGAGAGGACATACAAAATAAGGATAGTGTACACTGACTATGCTAAAGCCTTCGACTGTGTGGCTCACAATAAACTGTTGAAAATTCTGAAATGGGAATACCAGACCACCTGACCTGCCTCTTGAGAAACCTGTATGCAGGTCAGGAAGCAACAGTTAGAACTGGGCATGGAACAACAGACTGGTTCCAAATAGGAAAAGGAGTACGTCAAGGCTGTATATTGTCATCCTGCTTATTTAACTTATATGCAGAGTACATCATGAGAAACTCTGGGCTAGAGGAAGCACAAGCTGGAATCAAGATTTCAGGGAGAAATATCAATAACCTCAGATATGCAGATGACACCACCCTTATGACAGGAAGCGAAGAAGAACTAAAGAACCTCTTGATGAATATGAAAGAGGAGAGTGAAAAAGTTGACTTAAAGCTCAACATTGAGAAAACTAAGATCATGGCATCTGGTCCCATCACTTCATGGCAAATAGATGGGGAAACAGTGGAAACAGTGGCTGACTTTCTTTTTCTGGGCTCCAAAATCACTGCAGATGGTGATTGCAGCCATGAAATTAAAAGATGCTTACTCCTTGGAAGGAAAGTTATGACCAACCTAGACAGCATATTAAAAAGCAGAGACATTACTTTGTCAACAAAGGTCTATCTAGTCAAAGCTATGGCTTTTCCAGTAGTCATGTACGGGTGTGAGATTTGGACTATAAAGAAAGCTGAGCACTGAAGAATTGATGTTTTTGAACTGTGGTGTTGGAGAGGACTCTTGAGAGTCCCTTGGACTGCAAGGAGATCCAACCAGTCCATCCTAAAGGAGATCAGTCCTGAGTGTTCATTGGAAGGACTGATGTTGAAGCTGAAACTCTAATACTTTGGCCACCTGATGCAAAGAGTTGACTCATTTGAAAAGACCCTGATGCTGGGAAAGATTGAGGGCAGGAGGAGAAGGGACGACAGAGGATGAGATGGTTGGATGGCATCACCAACTCAATGGACATGGGTTTGGGTGGCCTCTGGGCATTGGTGATGGACAGGGAGGCCTGGCATGCTGCAGTTCATGGGGTTGCAAAGAGTTGGACATGACTGAGTGACTGAACTGAACATGCGTGCTAAGTTGCTTTTGTCATGTCTGACTCTTTGTGATCCCATGGACTGTAGTCTGCCAGGTCTCTGTCCATGGGATTCTCTGGGCAAGAATACTGGAGTGGGTTGCCACTCCCTCCTCCAGGGGATCTTCCTGACTGAATCCACATCTCTTACACCTCCTGCTTTGACAGGAGTGTTCTTAATCAATAGTGCCACATGGGAAGCAGTTACTATTTATTTCTTTGGGAGGTGGTAACTCAATGGAGGGGAGAGGGAAAATTGTTATCAAATATCTCATAATTATGCACTGTGATATGTTACCTATTAAAACACATGCAGATTATTACCTGTTAAAAAATTAACTAAAATGTCAAAAGACAAAGCTTATAGAGTGTGCATCAGTCAATACAAATTACTTATTATGATGATAACCATCTTCAGACATTACCCTTACATCTAAGTTTCTCAGCCAGATAGCACTTCTGGGTTCATCTAACAAAAAGTCAAACCCCTGGAAGGCACCTTGGAATCTTCTCAGAATCTTAAAGATTCAAGACTTTCCAGGGCTGGTCCAGAACTCCCAAGATACCTTCCAGATCTAAAATTCTACTCTGCTGAGGCAAGATCCTGCTGTTCTCAAAGCTGAAATCTAACCAAAACAACACTGGTGCCAACCACTAAAACAAAAATGCAAAATCAGGACATGTGGCCAGTCCTTGTCCTGAGAATCCCAAGTGAAGATGGGAGGAGAATGAGACCGGGTGAAAGGTAAGGGCAGGAAGTTTCCTTTAAATAAAAATGTGAGTATGATCCCTCCCCCATTTTAGCTCACCTAACTCCATCAACCCTTCCCCAGCTGTTGCTGGCTAAACATCTGTTGTTGTGGTAGCTGTTCAGTCGCTAATTCGTGTCCGACTCTTTATGACCCCATGAATTACAGCATGCCTGTACTATCTAGTTTTGGCAGTCTACTATCTAGACTGAACAGACTTAGCTTAAAAAAGCCTCTACCCGGGCTTCCCTGGTGGTCCAGTGGTTAAGAATCAACCTTCCAAGGCAGGGGACACGGGTTTGATCCCTGGTCAGAGAGTTAAGATGCTTCATGCAATGGGGCAACTGAGTTTGCAGGCTGCAACTAAGACCCTATGCAGCCAAAACTAAACAATAAAAATAAAAAGCCCTCACCAAAAAAAGCAACATTACACAACACCAGGCCCAGAGGCAGAATATCCCCCAGCAGCAAGTTCCTGCTTCCCCAGCTGCCCAACTCCTCAAGGGCAAAACAGCAGACCCTGCATCTAAACAGTGGTGGCATATTGGACTCTCCTCTGGGGTGGGCCAGCTACACTACACCCTACAAGCTCGCCATAGGAGAATAAGAACACCTGACCAAAGGTGCTCTTTCCATGCCTCTGATTTCAAGATCATACCAGCATCCATCATCTGGCTTTAGTGTTGCCACCTGCACAAAAAGGCGAAAAAGTTACTAAACAGCATTGCCGTCATAACTAACCCAGAGGGCAACAAGAGGCAGGCAGCTGCTTGCGATGTATTCTCATGTACGACACAGGCAGCCTTGTTGGGCAGTAAGTTATTTAAGTTATCTGCATTTTTATATCTTATCCTGTGCAGAAGCAATTGGTTCCTCTTGAGTGCACGGGAATATAGAAAAGAGAAGAAACACATCATGATGTTAGTATTGGGAGCATTCAGACCATCCAAGGCTGATCAATAGAGACACTATCTTGGAGGCAAAGTTGTTCCCTCCCTGCCAAGCTGTTGCTCATGGTGTTTTTAGTCCATGTATCGTGTTCACCTATTATTAATTCTCAAAGATTTTTTTTTAATTATGGAGGATCAAGCCTTTCAAAAAACAATTAATTACAAAACCTACTTAATATTCAGAGGTGTCATGCAAGCCTATAACTGGCATTCTCTGTTGGTGGTTTAATTAGACAAGGAAATGCAAAAAGCTGTCACTTGAGGGTGGGTGGCTGCAGGGGAGGGGAGCCCAGCACTACCAGTTGGCCATCTGTACCAGACGCAAAAGCACGACTCTTCAGCTGGCCTCCCTCACAGGAAGCTCCCCATTTTTACCAGCTCATCCACTGACAATTCTTTTCTGCAGCGAGTAGCTGGAAGGCAGAAGATACTTGGGTGCTATCCTTTCAAATGCAATAATTCATGGATGTGGAAAAACAATTAAAAACATGGGGTGCCTCAGTTTCTCCATCTGAAAAATACAATTCAGAATGCCATCCATCCATATGCCTCCCAGAACAACAGCTGGTGAACATTTTTTTTTTTTTTTTTTTTTACAAATGGCCAGAAACATGCCAAGTAACAAAACTGGCCCCATGTTACACATTTTCATCTAAATATGCTGGCAAGAAATAGGAAAGCTTCTTAATTTTACTCAGTAATCAAATGCGGCTTGTTTTTGAGTGAGTTTTTCCAATTTGTGGCTTTTCCATGCCATTTCTCCTCCTCCAATTTTTAAAATCATCTTTGACCATCTGCTCTCTAGATAATTCTCTTTTCTTTAATATTGTCATTAGATGGTAAGTAATAGTAACACCAAGAATCATTATCATAGTTCACTGTATACTCACATTTAGTCCTTACAACTCAGTGAGGTAGGTATTATTTTTTTATCATTATTAATACCATATTACAGATGAAACTGAAGTTTAGAGAGTTTAGATGACCTGACTGGTATCCCACAAAATTAAGTAGAAAATTAAGAATTAAAGCTCAGGCCAGTGTGACTCCAAATCCCATAGGATTATTTTTGCTATTCTCCCAAAGAAGAGGGGGAAAAAATCCATAAACATACACATAAGCATGGTCAGGATTTCTACCAGTCAGCAATTATTATAAAATACGGGAATAACAAAAATTACTTTATAAAAGAAAATGCATTCTAAAGAAAATGTGGTTATCTTGTATTGGCTCCTGGAACAGAAAAAAGACATTAGTGGAAAAACTGATGAAATCTGAATAAAATTTGAGTGGTTTTCTGTAAAGGAAAAAAAAAAAAGCCACTTCTAAGGAACTCTTGACATCTGTACCCAAAACTGAAGATACTTGAGGCTGAGCCAGATTTCTGAGGTCTGGGTCTCTAACCAGTCCCACAGAGTGAGCAGCATTAGATACCTTTAGTAATTGTTTTTAATATTTATTTATTTGGCTGCACCAAGTCTTGGTTATGGCACACAGGACCTTTAGTTGTGGGAGTCTTAACTGCAGCACGTGCGATCTAGTTCTCCAACCAGGGGCTGAACCGGGGATCCCTGTATTGGGAGCACAGAGCCTCAGCCGCTGGTGCCTTTAGCATTGTCTCTGCTTATAAACAAAGACAAGGGAAAAATCTATTTTTTATTTTCCACATAAGAGTGATATCATACAGTATTTGTCTTTCTCTGCCTGACTTATTTCACTAAGCATGACACCTTCCAGGTCCAGACATGCTGTTGCAAATGGCAAAGTTTCATTCTTTTTTATGGCTGAGTAGTATTCTGATAGGTGTGTGTGTGTACCACATATTGTTTTTTAAAATTTTGAACCATTGTTTTTCTTTCATTTATTCAGTCACCAATGGAGTAATATAATTTTCCCAAGGAGGTTTACACATATATCAGGTGAAAAAGACAAATGTATAAGGAGAAAGAGACTGTATACTGGTTTTGATTATGGAGTCTATGGTCACTTTTTCCTCCTTTTTTTATATTAGAACTAATAAATGAATATAATAAAACAGAAACAGACTCACAGATATAGAGAACAAACTGGTGGTTATCACTGAGGAGAGGGAAGAGGGGGAGGCAAGATGGGACAGGGGATTAAAATGTACAAACTACTGTGCATAAAATAAATAAGCCGCAAGGACAGATTGTACAGCACAGGAAATACAGCTCATATATTTTAATATCTTTAAATGGAGCATAATCGATAAAGTTTCTGAATCACTAGGCCGTACACCTGAAACTAACACAATATCGTAAATCAGCCACACTGCAATTAAAAAAGGACAAAGAAAATAAAATACACTCACACAAAACTAAAGATACATTAAAAATTTATAATTTAATTAAAGAATTTCTGGTAGATTAGCAAGCTTTTTCCTTCATGATATTTTTGGCTTATGTACAGAATTTTGAAGTAGCTATATAATGTGGAATTAGCTGATTTCCAGAGGCACTGTATTATTGAATAAGCATTTTCAATTTTGTTTTGACAATGGACTTAAATCAAATCTAAATGAACTTTAAAACAAAAGCTGGAAAGAACCACATGATGTTTCAGAAGGCCGAAACAAACTGAACCCAAATATCAAATTTTTCCTGACTCACAAACCCTGCCAAACTGTTGTGTTAACAACACAAAAAGCAGTAACTGGACCCAAATGGACACATTTACCTAATGTACCATATAAAAACAGGGTCATCAAAATATTCTCTGCACCAAGTCTAAACATTCATTCAAGTCCATACATTCTATGGGAAGCTATATATACTTGGTATAGGGCCCACCTCGAGCTCACTTCTATTAAGGCTGGAACAGATTTTTCCCGTGTCTTTATTTATAAGCAAAAGCAATGCTAAAGGGGACTTCCCTGGTGGTCCAGTGGCTAAGATTCTGTGCTCCCAATACATGTGGTCCCAGTTCGATCCCTGGTTAGAGAACTAGATCTCACATGCTACAAGTGTTCGCATGCTGTAACTGAGAATCTCACAACTAAAGACCCCACATGCCACAACTAAGACCAGGCGCAGCCAAATAAATAAATAAATATTTTTACAAATACTATAAGTATATCCTGCTCACTTCACAGGACTAGTTAGAGGCCCAGCCCTCAGAAATCTGACTCAGCCTCAAGTAATATTAAGTTCCTTTTGAGCTTTGAGCACCAAAGGACTTCAGGTTTTAGGTGGAAGAAGGTCTGCAACGGAAATCAACCTAATTAGCCTATGATCTCCCTATCCACTCATTAGTCAAAGCCCAACTACATCTCCAAGGAAGCTCCAGATGTAATCTGGTGTGGCCATCTCCTTTCATTCTTAAGAGGTCCAAACCCAGGACCACCTGAGAGTAGGCCTGGCCTCCCTCACCATCGGTGTATCCTTAAAATCTGGTGTCAAGAAACATCTTTGGAAACCAAGAGAACTGCTCCAGTCATGCAGGAGAGTTGCTGCCAGGCATCTGGAGATTGATTTTGGTAGAGCAAGAACTGCTTTCAATTCCTTGAGGTATCAAGCTTATGGTCAATGGACGATAAACATTGAAGCAAAATATCTAAAACTGTAATTTATTACTCTGTGAAGTTTTGTGACTTACAAACAACCAGTCTGATGGATCTGATCAGTGAATTCCCTGACTTTGTGGTTTTAATAGCATCAGTACCTGAGGCTTCCCAGGTGGTGCTGGTAGTGAAAGACCCACCTGCCAAGGCAGGAGACGTAACAGATGCAGGTTCGATTCTTGGGTCAGGAAGATCCCCTGGAGGAGGGCAGGGTTACCCATTCCAATATTCTTGCCTGAAGAATCCCGTGGACTGAGGAGTCTGCTGGGTTACAGTCCATAGGGTCACAAGGAGTCGGACACAACTAAAGAGACTTAACACGCCTGCACCAGGGGATCGAACCCTGGGGATCCATAGACAGGGTGATATGGCAGGGGCCAGGGCATGTCTGTAAACTCCCTGATGTGAAATTCACTGTGTATGTGCATTTCTCTGGGTAGAAATTCCCAACTTTTCATTATGAAAAGAGTCCCTAACTCACTCTATATGAGCCATGTATGGTTACGGAACCAAAGAGTATCTGAATTGACAGGCATGTTTTTCAGATGCTTTTATGGAGTGAATGGTTATTGTGCAACCAATAAGTCATATCTGAATCTTTGCAAGCCCATGGACTGCAGCACACCAGGCTTTCCCCTGTCCTCCACTGTCTTGCAGAGTTTCCTCAAATTCATGTCCATTGAGTTAGTGATGCTATCTAACCATCTCGCTGAATTGTGCCCCTCCAAATATTCATAAATATTTAAATATATAAAGAAGGCTGAGTGCTGAAGAATTGATGCTTTCAAACTGTGGTGCAGGAGAAGACTCTTGAGAGTCCCATGGACATAAAGGAGATCAAACCAGTCAATCCTAAAGGAAATCAACCTCAAATATTCATTAGGAGGACTAATGCTGGAGGTATTGCTCTAATACTTTGGCCACCTGACGCAAAGAGCTGACTTGCTGGCAAAGACACTGACGCTGGGAAAGACTGAAGGCAAAAGGAGAAGGGGGCAACAGAGGATGCAATGGTTGGATGGCATCACCAACTCAATGGGCATGAGTTTGAGCAAACTCCAGGAGATGGGGAAGGACAGGGAAGCCTGGCGTGCTGCAGTCCATGGGGTCACAAAGAGTCAGACACGACTTAGCAACTGAACAACAACAATAAATATTCAAACGCTGAAGTCTTAACCCCCAGTATCTCAAAATGTGATTGCACGTTGAGATAGGATCTTTACAGAGACAATTAAGGTAAAATAAGATCATTAGGATGGGCCCTAATACAACATGACTAGCCTCCTTAATCCTAATGTTAGGTAGTTAGAATAGGAAACAGGAGTTCAGAATGGCGGTGGCTAAAAGACAGGGAAGGGAAAAGCCCATGAAAATAGAACAAAGGAAGGTCCGAGGACCTGAGTGAGGACCTCAGGTAGAATAAACAGCACTCTTGGCTAGCCCAATTTACATAGGGCAGGCCCGGGGGAGGAAAAAACATGTCAAAAGAAGAGCCAAAGGGCTCTCTCTCTCTCTCTCTCCCGCGCGCTGCTTCGTGTCTTTGGGTCAGCATGCCCTCACGCCTGGAGGATGGATTCTCCTGCTATTTTCTAAATAAAATAGAGCTGTAACACTGATTTGTCTAAGAACTATAACATGAGACCTGAGAGCTATAACACAGCCTGTCCAAGACTGGAGAGCTGTGACGCGCTGAGGGCTTTAATGTCCGTCACTTCAAATCTTTGTTGTGACGAGACAGAACTGAGCAGGATACACTCGACAGACACTTATAAGAAGCAGAAATTTGGATGTGGACACCAACAGAGGAAAGACTATGTGAACACACATGGCAAAAACAGCTATGAGAGGAAAACAACTTTGCCAACACCTTGATCTCAGAGTTCTAGCCTCCAGAATTGTGAGAAACCAAATTTGTTGTTTAAACCACCCAGTCTGTGTATACTTATGGCAGCCCTAGCAAACTAATACAGATGCTTAGTGTATTCACTTCAGAGTGCATACTCCTATGGTCAGGAAAAAAACCAAAAGACTATTTGCAAGTAGAAAGTTTCCAGAGCTCGTGTTTCTTTTTCATATGGAAAAATAAATGTGTTCATCTACTTAAATAATGCATTCTTAGAAAGAGTAAAGAACATAAGAACTATGTTTGCTCAGCTCCCTTAAGAACCAGGGAAGGAAGAGAACTGCGAACTGTTGGCCACACTCCCACACTCCCTTCACCTCTCTTTTCATGGGTCTCCTCTGAATTCTATTGAGAAACACATGCATGTGTACATGCATGCTCAGTCGTGTCCAACTTTTTGTGACTCCTTGGGCTGTAGCCCGCCAGGCTCCTCTGTCCATGGGATTTCCCCAGCAAGAATACTGGAGAGAGTTGCCATTTCCTTCTCCAGGGTATCTTCCCAGCCCAGGGATTGAACCCACATCTCCTGCGTCTCCTACATGGGCAGATGGATTCTTTATCAGTGAGCCACCAAGGAAGCCCCTGTTGAAAAACACACTGTGTCTGAAATGTTATTTATTTTTTAAACAAATCAGTATGTGGTTATTATAAGTAAATTTGTAAATAGAGGTAAGCAAAAGGAGAAAAATAGAACTTCCTACAACCCAGACATAACAACTGTTAATATTTTTATTGCTGCTACATCTCATCATAATAGTGTCCATGCAACTATGAAATGATGCTGTCTTTTCCAAATAAACAAGTTAATTTTACAGATTACTCAATAATATGTGACATGTAAAACTGTCAGAATTATTTTGAAAAATTACTAATGAATGGTCATCAGTGAAGAATGTGAGCAATAATTATTTACAGAGATTATATTTTATCAAACAAAAGAGTTACATTAAATCATATCTAAATTGAAATATATTACTACTTACATTCATGATAAAAATAACAAAATCACATTAGGTCTTGTAAATAATTATTTCAATAACTCATACATGCATAAAGCTTTACTAACCAACAAGAATACTGAACTTTTCAATATCAAACAACACTATCATTTTACTAATGTGGGCACATATGAAAATACATAGGTATGAAGGGACATTCATGCAAGAAATAATTAAGGAGTATGTAAGAAATGGACAAAACAACTTTTAAAAGGAAATGGGAGATATTATTTAATATGATTAAATTAAATTAAATCTGGAAAAACAGGTAAATTAGAGCAAGAGAAATGAATAACTAGCAACATATCCCAAATATTAAGACTGATTGAAATATTAGAAACAATTTCCTAAGGAAAACTATGAAAGAGCTACAACTCAAAAATGGAAATCATATAGAATTATTGTCTACTAATGCAATTTGTGAAATAATTCTATTTTTTCAGTCATTTTTAAATTATTCCCTCATATAATTCTGCTTCTAAAAGCTTAGTATAGCACTCTAGTTTGAAACTACATAAATCTGATCTCTTTAGTGAGCAAATTTTTAATAAAATATGCATTTTAAATTACCCCATAAATTTTCTTTTGTATATTTTTTTAGATTTTTATTTTGAACAATTTCACATCTATAGAAAAGTTGCAAATATAGTAAAAGAACTTTTTTTCTGAACTGTTTTAGAAACTGCCAAAATGATACCCATCACCTCTGAATACCTTAGTATATATTTCCTACAAATAAGATGTGCTGTGTTGTGTTTAGTCATTCAGTCGTGTCCAACTCTTTGCAACCCCATAGACTGTAGCCTGCCAGGCCCCTCTGTCCATGGGGATTCTCCAGGCAAAAATACTGGAATGGGTTGCCATACCCTCCTCCAGGGAATGTTCCCAACCCAGGGATCGAACCCAGGTCTCTGGAACTGCAGGTATATTCTGAACTGTCTGAGCCACCAAACAAGATAATTAGCCTATGTAGCCCCAAAATACCTATCAAAATCAGGAAATTAACATTAATACATCACAACCATCTAATCCACAAACCCCTTTCAAGTTTAACCAATTTTCCCAATAAGTCATTTATAAGCAAGAAGATCCAGTCTGGAGCCATATGCTGCATTTATTTGTCATGCCTCTTTAGTTTCTAGCAGTCTGAAATGATGCCGTCTTTCTGTCATTTTCAAGACCTTGACACTCATTTTATTTTTTGGTATGAATGAGTAGGATTTATTCCAGAGACTCAAGAATAGATCAACATCCACAAATCAATCAATGTGACACACCACATGAACAAAATGAAAGACAGAAATATGATCATCTAAATAGATGCACAAAAAGTACTTGACAAAATTCAACATCCACTCACAACAAAAATGCCCAACAAAGTGCATAGAGTGAATATACCTCAACACAACAAAGGCCCTACATGACAAGTCCACAACCAACATCACAGACCACAGTGAACGGCTGAAAGACTTTCTTTTTCTGTTTTTGTCCATGCCAACCAACCTCATTTATTATTAAAATGTTGCTTTTGTATTTCCTTTTTTCCATTTTTATTTTAACAAGAACTTGACACTTTTAAAGATAAATGTTTGTTTTGTTTCATCTTAAGAATGTGCCTTAGTTTGCTTTGCCCAGTGTTTCCTCATGATTAGATTCAGGTCACGCATCTGGGCCCATACATTTTTATACTCTACTCGGCCCACACGTTTTTATACTCCACTCATAAGTAAATAAATTGGTTCCTGGAAATACCTACCAAAATTTTAAATGCACATACTTTCTACTGCAAGAATTTATTCTGAGATTTTATCCACAAATATCTTGAACAATCCACATAAACATAAATACAAGAAAGCAGACTACAGTATTTTTTCTTAGAACAAAACCTTGGAAACAACCAAATGAGCATCAAAAGAAACTAGTAAATAAATTATGGCATATGTACATAGCACACTACTGTGTACAATAGAGTAACAGATATAAACACAGCTATGTAAAAAAAGGTCTAAGGTTTGATTTGTCAATTTGTCAATTGACAGAGCAAGATGGAAACCATCACATTCAGGATAATCCCGTGTGAAAAGTGGTATGGGGAAGGTATTTTAAGGGATATTCTATATTTTTCTGTATATACAGAAACTTTCTGAAGGATACACAAGACATTTGTTAAGAGTGAAAAACTCTGGAAGTGAGATTGCAGTGTGGAAAGGCCTTCTGTGTAGTTTTAATTTTTTACCAAAAGCAAGCATAAGTTTTACAAGTGAAAAATCTACATCAAATTAATCTTATTAACGTCCCAAAGGTAAGGAACATTTCCTGGCATTTGATCAGTTATTTCCAAGTACTTCACATGTGGCCTATAGTAGACTCTAGCTGCCAAAGTTGGCTTTGCCTGTAGCTTCATCCCTAATTTTGTCATTACCTGGGCAGAGTCTTCATAGAGAACTATGAGTTTCATGAAATTGAAGGTTCTTATTGTAAAAGTGTGTTATCTACACATGCTCCATTGTATATGGGGGAAAACTTCAGGAAATGATGGGGGTAGGACAGTTTTAAATAACTCATTTTCATTTAACTTAAAATTCAAGAAAATCCTTTTTTGTAATTAATCTATATCTCTAATACACAGGGAGACTTCATATAAACAAAGCTAATTTACAATGAAGTCCATAAAAGCTCTATGGACTTAATTATAAATTATAAGACATTACACCATAAAACTCCTAGAAGAGAGAATAGGCAAAAACATTATCTGACATAAATTATACCAATGTTTCCATAGGTCAGTTTCCTAAAGCAATAGAAATAAAAGCAAAAATAAACATCTGGAACCTAACCAAACTTACAAGCATTTGCACAGCAAAGGGAATCATAAACAAAAAGAAAAGACAATCTTCAGACTGGAAAAAAATATTTGCAAATGATTCAAGGGCTTAATTTCCAAAATATACAAAGAGTCCATACAACTCAACAACAAAGAAAAACTAATAGCCCAATTAAAAAATGGGCAGAAGACCTAAATACATATTTCTCCAAAGAAGACATAGACATCTCCAAAGATGGCCAACAGACACATGAAAAGATGTTCAACATCACTAATTATTAAAGAAATGCAGATCAAAACTACATTTTTTGAGTGAGATACCACCTCACATTGATCAGAATAGCCATCATTAATAAGACAACAAGTAATAAATGCTGGAGAGGGTGTAGAGAAAAGGGAACCCTCCTACACTGTTGGTGGGAAGGTCAACTGGTGTAGCCACTATGGAAAACATCATGGGGGTGGGAAGGATTCAGAGTTTGGGGTTAATAGATGCAAATTATTCTAAACCTAGATAGCATATTAAAAAGCAGAGACATTACTTTGCCAACAAAGGTCCGTCTAGTCAAGGCTATGGTTATTCCAGTGCTCATGTATGGATGTGAGAGTTGGACTGTGAAGAAAGCTGAGTGCTGAAGAACTGATGCTTTTGAACTGTGGTGTTGGAGAAGACTCTTGAGAGCCCCTTGGACTGCAAGGAGATCCAACCAGTCCATCCTAAAGGAGATTAGCCCTGGATGTTCATTGGAAGGACTGATGCTGAAGCTGAAACTCCAATACTTTGGCCATCTCATGCGAAGAGCTGACTCATTGGAAAAGACCCTGATGCTGGGAGGGATCGGGGGCAGGAGGAGAAGGGGACGACAGAGGATGAGATGGCTGGATGGCATCACTGACTGGATGGACATGAGTTTGAGTAAACTCCGGGAGTTGGTGATAGACAGGGAGGCCTGGCGTGCTGCGATTTATGGGGTCGCAAATAATCGGACATGACTGAGCGACTGAACTGAACTGAACTGAACTGATTCTAAATACAGAATGGATAAACAAGGTCTTACTATACAGTACAGGAAGCTATATTCAATACCCTGTGATAAACCATAATGGAAAAAATATGAAAAGGAATGCATATATATGTGTGTGTGTATTAATATATATATAACTGCTGTAGGTGTTGTCCATATACCTTTGAAACAGGGATGGGAGCCTCAGAGGATGTCCCAATGGAACACTTAAGAGCAAAATATTCTTTCTTGCTCCCATTGTGTAAGAGCAGCT
Organism: Dama dama; assembly: GCF_033118175.1. NCBI lineage: Eukaryota > Metazoa > Chordata > Mammalia > Artiodactyla > Cervidae > Dama > Dama dama. Next base: position 19,751,932 of record NC_083686.1, on the reverse strand, counting down.
GTATTACCTCCTGAAGATCAAATGTCAAGGTGGTGACGCCCTTTCTTACCTGCTAGTCACGGTTAATTTGAAAAGAGGTTAATAAAATGTTCTACCGGATAGTCAAATGTTTTCTGAAGCTACACTAACCAAAAACAGTGTTGAATTGACTGCCTTACTATGAGTAGGTAGAGCAGGCAGCCATGTAATGGAAAGTCAATAGTAAACTTCAGAAAGAGATTCTAATTTTTAAAATATTTAACATAGGATAAATGAGGCATTTTAAATCAATGAGGAAAAGATGTAATATGTGTTGGGCTAACCGCTGATCATTTGGGGAAAAGAATCAATTTCATCCACGGCTGATATTCAGCAAAAAAAAAAACTACCAGTCTGACCAGTTTCCATGACTGACATTCATTCTGATTGGTCAGCACTCAGGGCATACTGGTTGTTAAATATTTTTAACATCATCCCTGGCTTCATCTCTCCATGATAATGAAAGAAATTCCTAATGGAATTAAAGTGTAAAAATTTTAAATCAAACTCTAAAAGCATGGAAATATATACTTGAATATTTACATAATATTGAATGAAAGACTTTCAAAGCATGGCCTGAAGAGCAGATACCATTTCTAAAAGGATTGAAATTTTGATTAAATAAAAATTGTAAACTCTTTAGAAAGTATAATGTGAAATGCAAAAAGGCAAACAGCAATTTGAGAAAAATATTTCCAACATGTACAAGAGGTACATGATTTTATTCTCAATACATGAAAAGCTACTTCAGTCAATTTTTAAAGAAGTCTAACAAGCCAATAGAAAAAATAAGCTAAAAATATAATTTCATTAGGAAAATAAATATAAATAGGCAATAACATACAAACAAATGTTTAACCTCTCTAACAATCAAGGAAAATCAAATTAAGACAAATACCATGTTTAATTATTAAATTAGCAAAGCTTTTTTAAATATGGTAAGACCAGTGTGGGTGAGAGTTCAGGGAACTGGGAATTCTCATTTATAACTGGTAAGAGATTTAAAGTGTCCTAATCTTTCCAGAAGCTTTAAAAATCTTTTAAAAATGCACATACCAAAATCCCCATTCAGCACTCTGAAAAAAGAACATATGCCATACACATAATGTTCTAATAAACCAGGCTGGCAATTTTTCCAGGTTTATTGAGATATAATAAACATGTAAGTTTAAGGTATATGTATGATAATTTGATATATGTATATATTTGAAATGATTATCACAGTAAAGTTAGTGAACACATGCATCACCTCATAGCTATCTTTGTGTATGTGTGTGTGTGTGTGTGTGTTTATGATGAGAACATTTAAGATCTCTTCTCTTAGCAAGTTTAAAGTATATAACATAGTAGCATTAACTACAGTCACTATTCTCTATATTAGAACTCCAGAAGTTATTTAGCTTATAACTGGAAGTTTGTACCCTCTGACCTTCCTGTTTCTCCAACCTCCAAGCCCTTGACAACCACAGGTCTACTCTATTTCTATCAGTTCCACATATAAGTAAGATCACTATAGTGATAGTATTTGTTTTTCTCTAATTTATTTCACTTCAGCATAATGCCCTCAAAATTTCATGTTGTCACAAAAGGCAGGATGTCCTTCTTTCTCATGACTAAATATTTCCTTTATATATATAAAGACACTGGTCTTACCATATTTAAAAAAGCTTTGCTAATTTAATAATTAAACATGGTATTTGTCTTAATTTGATTTTCCTTGATTGTTAGAGAGGTTAAACATTTGTTTGTATGTTATTGCCTATTTATATTTATTTTCCTAATGAAATTATATTTTTAGCTTATTTTTTCTATTGGCTTGTTAGACTTCTTTAAAAATTGACTGAAGTAGCTTTTCATGTATTGAGAATAAAATCATGTACCTCTTGTACATGCTGGAAATATTTTTCTCAAATTGCTGTTTGCCTTTTTGCATTTCACATTATACTTTCTAAAGAGTTTACAATTTTTATTTAATCAAAATTTCAATCCTTTTAGAAATGGTATCTGCTCTTCAGGCCATGCTTTGAAAGTCTTTATATATATAGGCTTCCCAGGTGGCTCAGTGGTAAAGAATCCGCCTGCCAATGCAGGAGCCTCAGGAGACACAGCTTCAATCCCTGGGTCAGGAAGATCCCCTAGAGAAGGAAATGGCAACCCACTCCAGTATTCTTGCCTGGGAAATCCCATGCACAGAGGAACCTCGTGGGCTACAGTCCATGGGGTCACAAGAGTCGGATATGACTTCGCAACTAAACCACTACCACTGTAGTTGATTTACAATATTGTGTTAGTTTCAGGTGCAGAGCAAAGTGATTCAGTTATACATGCAAAGATCTGATGTGTTCTGATATGTGCTGCCAGAAGGATTTTGTGTTGACTTAATGCGATGTTACACATAATACAAAGAACTGCATTTAAAAAAAAAAAAAAAAGAAAAGCTATGGAAATTCAAGCTAGTAGCATTATGATCATCAATTATGGTCCTGTTTAACGCAATCCTGCTCTCAAAGGTTACTGGGGCCCTTGTGGTTGCTTTCTGCTAAAGTAAATGGCTCAGATCACTGTGCTGAACAACTAGGAAGAATTCAAAAGAAATCATGCCACTCCCGCGAGTTTTTCTCTTTCTTCTGCTGTCAGCTATCATTTCTTGCGTGGTCAGTGAGTCCTGCTGCAATCATCTGCTGCCTGATACACACAGTTGTTCTGAGCAACTGCCTGAGGGCAATTCTGTCTTTCCTGCAGAATAAAGTTTTCAGCATGGCTGCAGCTTCGAGCCTCTCTCACTGCTTTTTTCCAATTTATGTTCTCGGTGCTTGGGGCCGCCATTAGTCTGACCTCTGGATAAGAGGTGATATTACAGGATAATAAACACAGAGACACAACTTTTATAGAGAGAGATTTGTACATCTATAGCACCAAAGTGGTGCCTGCTACCTAGTAGGTGCACACTAAGAATTTGGAGTTGAATGAATACATGTGCACATGCATATTTCACAGCAATGTGAATATACAGACAATACATAGTTTCACTCTGATGCTTCTAATTCCTGGAGGTCACTAGGAGACTGAAAACTGTGGTTTAATCAATCCAAGTCCATAAACACTCCTGGAAAAATAAAACCAAGGACAGGGTTAATGGGAAGCCTTTTGCATCATCTTCCTAGGGAAGGGACATCATGCTATACTTGTGCATTAAAAGAGGAGAAAACACTCAAGTATTAAATCATGAAATAAATGAAGATGCTATTATTACTAACATGACTCTATCCTGGCTGGGTACCACTTTGGCTTATAGACTATGGAGACTGTTCACCCAGGCACCGAGTCTCTTGACCCTGATGACAGGGTCCCTTTAAGATGAGGGATGGTGCCTTACCGGCTTGACTTCAAGGATGTCCTGTGTTGCCCTTTGAAAAAGGGGGCCCTGCCCCTCACACCCTGTCATCACAACCCACTCCCAAGAGAAACTCTGTCTACTCGCCTCTGATCTTGGCCTAGCTCCTGCCCCACCATCTGCTCCATTTCCAGGGCTTTCAACCAAGGCTTTCAGACCACAGACTGCCTCTTCTCACTCTGTTGGCCACAGCACCAAACTTTGCCTGTTCTCCAAGAAAGGATCTTAATTTCAATCCTGCTTTTTACCTCGACTTCCAGGTGATGACTCAGCCCTGGTAAACCAACACTTCAAGCCCTGCACCCATCATGGGAGCTGAGCACTCACTAGCCCACCTTCCTCAAACCAGGAGGAAGTGGGCTGGGAAGCCCACCTTGATCAGTCAGCCAGATCCACCTTTCCAGAATGGGGCCAAGCCTAACCCACCTACCCCCAGCCTGGTACAGCCCATCACTGGCTCTCTACTTACTTTTTCCAGCCAACTGGGGCCCCTGTTACAGCAGAGGGCAAATAAGAACAAACAACAGGTTCCTTCCTTGCTCACTCACCTCAGGGAGACAGGGTTGTTCCTCATTTGGGGTGAGCATGTGTCCAGGTCAGGCTGGAATAGTGGCTTAAGCAGTTTGCTCACCCCTCTGGTGGTGCTGGGGCTTCCCTCATAGCTCAGTTGGTAAAGAATCCGCCTGCGATCCAGGAGACCCTGGTTCGATTTCTGAGTTGGGAAGATCTGCTGGAGAAGGGATAGGCTACCCACTTCAATATTCTTGGGCTTCCCTTGTGGCTCAGCTGGTAAAGAATCCGCCTGCAACGTGGGAGACCTGGGTTCGATCCCTGGGTTGGGAAGATCCCCTGGAGAAGGGAAAGGCTACCCACTCCAGTATTCTGGGCTGGAGAATTCCATGAACTAAGTCCCTGGGGTCCCAAAGAGTTGGACGCGACTTTCACTTTCACTGGTGGTGCTGAGTGAAGGGGGCATGCGCAGTACCCTGCTTTTTGTTCCCAACATTCTGTTTTTGCTCCAGGCTCTTCAAAAGTGGCAGCTGGGTTTTTTGGCTTCTTTGTATATTTTGTCCATAATTTTGCCCCAGCTGCCCATGCAAGCGGTTACTTTTGGTCCCATACGGTGTATTTTGTCGCCCTCCTACTTACTTTTAACTCTGCTGCATAGTGCTCAGTAGACAGTGAGTGCTCAATCATTTTTGCTGTGTACCTGAAATTTCTGAACTTTAGAATGCTGATTCTCAACTAAAATCAGAAATCTGCTTGGGGAAAGCAAGTCAACCCTGTCCTGACATAGGGACAAAATCAGCAGAAATTTCCACAACATCAATCATAAGCGTTCACAGCAAGTAGTCAGTGAACCAAGTAAAGTGACCTTCAGACCCTCTCCCACTCCTACCCCACTCCAGATTCTTGTTAGCGGCTCTTGATTGATGGCTTCCGGAAAAGAAGATCTGTCACAGCTCAGATGAAGGAAGCTTCTGCCATAATTTGCAGGTTGTTCCAGCATTTTGTAAAACTGAGGCAAAATACAAAGCTGAAAAAAATGCCAACTCATGGGGGAAAAGGAAAAGCTCAGAACATGGTATTGTCAGGCACCAATGAAATTAACATAGACAGAAGATGGATGGGTTTTATTTTTTTAAATATATGTGTCATGTATGAGACAGCTAGGTTTCAAACACATGCAGAAGGCCAGTGATACAGTTTTCAATCCATACCCGAAATTCTTCATGACCAGGACAGACTGAGATGACTAAGTGCCCACAAGTATCAGCTAAGTGACATCAGTTACCACTGAAAGTGAGCTCTTACTCATGCCAGGCACTGTGCTAGCTGCCTTACATATATCATCTCCTTCAGTCCTTATTACTATAAAAGGTGAGAAATCTCTATTTTACCAATAGGGACTTGCCTATGGTCATAGTCAATAAATGATAGTGCCAAACTCAAACCAAAAGCAATCTAGCTCCTAAGCCCCATATGCGTACCACTCGACCAGCCATTCTTCCCCCTACCTCCCAGATTCTGAGAAAGAATCAGGTTTCAATGATCATGGCTACAAAAGTGAGAGGATGAGTCTCAAAACATGTATGTGCTCGGAAGTTGCCACTGAAATGGGAGAAAAGCTTTACTCTTCACACTGTACGACAGCCTAAGTGTTTGTAGACTATAAAATACTCCTGAAAGACATGGAAGTGAGCTTGGACAAACGGAAAGACATTTCACATGTTCAGATCAGAAAACTCAGCATCATGAAAATGTCAGTTCTCCCTAAGTGATTGTATGAATTTAACATAATCTGAGCACCGAAAAATTGATGCTTTTGAACTGTGATGTTGGAGAAGACTCTTGAGAGTCCCTTGAACTGCAAGGAGATCCAACCAGTCCATCCTAAAGGAGATCAGTCCTGGGTGTTCATTGGAAAGACTGATGCTGAAGCTGAAACTCTAATACTTTAGCAACCTCATGTGAAGAGTTGACTCATTGGAAAAGACCCTGATGCTGGGAGGGATTGGGGGCAGGAGGAGAAGGGGACGACAGAGGATGAGATGGCTGGATGGCATCACCACCTCGATGGACATGAGTTTGAGTAAACTCCTGGAGTTTGTGATGGACAGGGAGGCCTGGCATGCTGCGATTCATGGGGTCGCAAAGAGTTGGACATGACTGAGCGACTGAACTAAACATAATCTCAATAAAAATATATATGGTGTTTTCCCCAGAGCTAGGTAAGTTGGTTACAAATGTTGTTTGAAAAAACAAACAACCTGGAATATCCAGGGAAACACTAAAAACAAAACAAAACAATGGGGCAGGGAGGACAGTGTTACTAGATATTAAAACCTATTATAAAACTGTCAGTGTAGGCACATGAATTGACTGAGCAATAGAAAAAGAAATGAAAATCCAAAACACATCAAGCCGAATACGGAAGTTTTAGGATATTACAAAAGCAGAATCTCAAATCAGTATGGAAAAAAATGAACTAATGAAAGCAGTTTAGTTATATAGAAAATGTGTAAAGAAACTATTTCTCACAGTGTACACCAGAATAAATTCTAAATGGAACTAAATGTTAAATACACACAGACAGGGACTTCCCTGGTGGTCCAGTGGTCAAGAATCTGCCTTGCAACGCAGGGGACACAGTTTTCATCCTTGGTTAGGAAACTAGGATCCCACACGCCACAGAGTGTCTGAACTCCCACTCCACAACTAGAGTCCATGATGAAAGGTCCTGCATGATGCAATGAGGATCCCGTGTGCTGCAACTAAGACCCAACCAGATGCAAATAAATAAATAAAAACACATACATACACACACACATACTCATATTAGGAGAAAACATGGGTCATTCTTTTATAACCTAGAAATAGGGAAAACTTTTCTTTGATGTAAAATCCAGAAGCAATAAAGGAAAAAGGACAAAATTGACCAAAAAGACAGCAATTTTTGCATGAAAAAACAATAAACAAAATCAAAGGATAAACACAAACTGGGGCAGAGGGAATGTAGCTTAAATTACTCATAAAGTGTTAATAACTCTAATATACAAAGAGGTCTTAATGATTCGAGAGGACGGAAATTTCTATAGAAAAATGAGTAAATGATATAATTCATAGAAAAAGAAAAGCAAACAAAATTTCAAGTATTTAAAAACATGCTCTATGAAAAAAAAAAAATGCACTCTCATACCTTGCTGTAGGAAATGAAAAACTGAACAATCCCCAAGGAGGGGAATTTGAGGCAATATCTAGATAGATTATATACACATTTACACATTTACATATTGACCAAGCGATCCCACTTCAGGAATTCTACCAAAAATACAAAATGGTGTGGGCATGACACCATTCTCTGTAGCACTCTTTTTAATAGTGAAAGACTGTATACTTGACCGTAGGGAACTGCTTGAATAAACTATGGTACATTCACAAAATGGAGTACAATGCTATCATAAAAAGAAATGAGAAAGCACTCAGTGTTAAAGGACTGGAATTCAGCTAGGCATGACTTCTGGCAATGTCTGGAGACCTTTTTTATTGCCTAATGGCAGAGAGAAGAGCCACTGGCATCTAGTGGGTGGAGGCCAAGGATACTGCTAAATATCCTACAAAACACAGGACAGTCGCTCAAAACAAAATTTGTCTGGTCCATAGCGCTGCAGTGGACAATCCCTACTATGGAGTATTCTCTTAGATATGTTAAGTGATAAGAGCAATGAAGAACATTTATTTCTGAGACCATACCTTATTTGGAAACTGACAAGTTTAAATGAAAGCCTGCAAATCTAAGTAGCCTCTCTCTGGGAGACATTTTCATATAATAGGATGATGGGCTGGATAATCATTAATGATAGAATTGATTTTACTAATGTGCCAGTATCTTTTGACTTCTGTCAAGATTTTACTATAAGACATTTGTGTTCAAAGACCAGGGGGTGAACTGTGATGTTGTGATATAATAAGAAATAAATATTTGGTCTGCATACCCAGTTCCTGTCACAGAGTTCCTAAAATCCTTGTAATTTCCTGAATGATGGAGTGAGAGGAGAGTATTTTGTTATCCCTAATAAGCCCCTTTCCACCACATCTGAGTTTATACTTATGAGGTAACTTTTGGAGGATCAGGGGCTGGTTGCCAGAGGAACCAACCACCTGATTAGAGAACTGGAACTTTCATCGCCAACCCCCAACCTCCAATAATGTCTATGAAATACCCTCAGCAACAGAGTTTGAGAGCTCCCAGGTAGATGACAAATGGACATGCTGGAAGGGTGACCACATGGAAAGTGTATACAATCTCAGGGCACCTCCCCATACCTTGCACTATGTATCTTATTTGGCTGTTCATGAGTTGCATGCCTTCTAAAAATCTGGTGCTCCTGTTTATAATAGCCAGGACATGGAAGCAACCTAGATGCCCATCAGCAGATGAATGGATAAGGAAGCTGTGGTACATATACACCATGGAATATTACTCAGCCATTAAAAAGAATTCATTTGAACCAGTCCTAATGAGATGGATGAAGCTGGAGCCCATTATACAGAGTGAAGTAAGCCAGAAAGATAAAGAACATTACAGCATACTGACACATATATATGGAATTTAGAAAGATGGTAACGATAACCCTATATGCAAAACAGGAAAAGAGACACAGAAATACAGAACAGACTTTTGAACTTTGTGGGAGAATGTGAGGGTGGGATATTTCAAAAGAACAGCATGTATACTATCTATGGTGAAACAGATCACCAGCCCAGGTGGGATGCATGAGACAAGTGCTCCGGCCTGGTGCACTGGGAAGACCCAGAGGAATCGGGTGGAGAGGGAGGTGGGAGGGGGGATCGGGATTGGGAATACATGTAAATCCATGGCTGATTCATAGCAATGTATGACAAAACCCACTGGAAAAAAATAATAATAATAATAATAATAAAAATTAAAAAAAAATAAATAAAATAAAATACAAACTAAAAAAAAAAATAAAAATATGGTGCTCTAGTAAGTCAAGTGTTTCCCTGAATTCTGTCAGCCATTCTAGGCTCAAGAATGAACCCACAGAGTGGATCTTAGGAACCCCCAATTTACAACCAGCTGACTAGAAGTACAAGTGACAACCTGGGACTTAAAACTAGCATCTGAAGTTGGGGGTGAGCAGTCTTGTGAGACTGAGTCCTAAAGTGTTATCAGTAGAGGAACACAGTATTTCCTCATTTACAGTGTAACCAAATTGTTGATGAGGGAATGTTCTCCTTTATGGAAGAGTTCTAGCTAATAAATGTTGAAGTAATGATAAAATAACAAAATCCCCATTCTGTAACCCCTAAAAAAACAATGGATATAGGCAATAATCATCAGTGGCTATTAAAATCCTTGGATAAAAGATAAATGAGAAACTGTAGCAGGGATGAATCAGGTAAATGACATTGGGACTCACTAACCAAAAACCAATTGTTTTGTGCTTATGGATGTGATACACTAAAAAAATACAATTATCAACTGTGAAATACTGTTACTAAAATATTAAACATGAATGCTAGATTGATTGTTCTCAGCTAAGGCAATTTTGCCCCTAGGAGACAGGAGGCAATGTTTAGAGATGTTTTTGGTTTTCACAAGGGAAACTGGTGTGATTGGCATCTAGTAGGTAGAGACTATCCTACAATGACAGGACAACCGCCTACGGCAAATGATTCTCCAGTCCAAATTATTAATACTGCTGAGATTAGGAAACTCAGTTCTGAGCCAACTTCAAGAAATACAGGACCCAAGGTGCATATCAACCAAACACAGTCTAAGAATCTTGTTTGAATCCAGAATCAAAGCAACTATATAAATAGATATTTATGATTCAGAGAAATGTGAACACTGCCTGGATATTGAGGAACTATTTATTTTTTAGGTATATTAATAGTATTAAACTTATGCTAATAGGAAAATCCTTACCTGTTATTATAAATAAACACCAAAGTATTTATAGATGAAAAGATAATTCTGGAGTTTAAGTCATCTGGGAGGGAGGTTAAGGAGAGGTGTAGAGATGGTTGGTCATAATTGATAATCACTGAAGCTGGGTGATCAGAACAGCTTCTACTTTTGTGTATGCTCAAAAACAGATACCAAAAACAAATAAATATTTTAATAAAATTTTAAATTATGGACTTTAAATTATGTACACAAAACTTAGTTCTGGAAAAAGTTACCTGAGAACTGCTGCTTCCAAAAGCAATGAATCCACAAAGCTTAACCCCAAGGTCCTAATTTCTTATACTCTGGTGAAACTGTCTCAAATTCTTCAACCAAAGCTCTCTTTGAAGCACATGTTATTGTATCTATACTTTATTTTAATATTTTTTAGTACAGACAGTGTGTGTCAGTTACAATTACACTCTTGGGACAGGATGTTACACTAATCAGAAATTTACATTGTGTGAATAATTGGCTGAGTGTTATTAGAAAAGACATACACTAGAGGTAAGGACTAAAAGGTCTTCCGTCATTATTTTCTGCCTTCAACACAAGAGCATTCCTAATCAGCATAATGTCAGAAGTGAGTTTTCATTGGTGGAATTAGTGGCCCATTAATTGATAAAAATGAGGCTTTCATTTGGGAAATTAGTAGAGAAATGTGAATTGCCTATAATATTTTTATAGATGACTCTGTGCTTGCAAGAACAGGAGGTAAGACTCTAGTGAGCTCCGGCATCCTCATCCTTAGGAATGGAGCCCTAGGTGATATCCCTAAATAATGTTTGCAGAAGGGGTTTATGATTGTTTTGTGCCTGCTTGCAGAAATGTCTATATGAGTAGCAGAATTTGGTCTGAGATTTGTTTTCCTAATAATCTGATACAAGGTTATGAGAGAGTAATTAACCCTCAATACTGACAACCATTAAAACTCCCAAGATATACCAAAAAGAACATAATACTTGTGCACAGCAAAGTGGTTTGGGTCAGATCTCAGCAGCAGAAAAAAATAAATTCATCATCCACAGTTGATGAGTCCTGGCCCACCATAAAAGCAGTTAACTTGAAATCACCTATCTTTAAATTCTCTAAGAAACTCATGAGCCTAAGTTTATTACTACAAATCCCCTGACATGCAGAGTACATCATGTGAAATGCCAGACTGGATGAAGCACAAGCTGGAATCAAGATAGCCAGGAGAAATATCAATAACCTCAGATATGCAGATGATACCACCTCTTGACAGAAAGCAAAGAGGAACTAAAGAGTCTCTTGATAAAAGCGAAACAGGAGTTGCTTGAAACTCAACATTCAAAAACTAAGATCATGGCATCCGGTTCCATCGCTTCATGTAAATATAAGGGGAAAAACTGACAGCAGTGACAAGATTTTATTTTCTTGGGCTCCAAAGTAACTGTGGAAGGCGACTGGAGCCATGAAATTAAAAGACACTTGCTCCTTGGAAGGAAAGCTATGACAAACCTATAGCATATTCAAAAGCAGAGACATCACTTTGCTGACAAAGGTGTGTATAGTCAAAGCCATGATTTTTCCAGTAGTCATGTACGGATGTGAGAGTTGGACCATAAAGAAGGCTGAGCACTGAAGAAATGATGCTTTTGAATTGCAGTGTTGGAGAAGACTCTTGAGATTCCCTTGGACAGCAAGGAGATCAAACCACCAAATCCTAAGGACAATCAACCCTGAATACTCATTGGAAGGACTGTAGATGAAGCTCTAATACTTTGGCCACCTGATGCAAAGAGCCGACTCATTGGAAAAGATCCTGATGCTGGAAAAGACTGAAGGCAAAAGGAGGAGGGGGCGGCAGAGGATGAGATGATTAGATAGCATCACCGGCTCAATAGACATGAACCTGAGCAAACACCAGGAGACGGTGAAGGACAGGGAAGCCTGGAGTGCTGCAGTCCATGAGGTCGTAAAGAGTTGGACACAACTTAGGGACTGAACAACAACAATATTATACTTTTATAGAGCCTTGTTCTGGATTTATCAAGGATTGACTTAGGAACTGGAGACATTGAACCTACAAGTTGAAGACATTAGCTGGGAATTGTTCTTGAAAAACCACAGCTTTGACTATGCAGACCTTTTTCAGCAAAGTAATGTCTTGCTTTATAATATGCTGTTGAGGTTTGCCATAGCCTTTCTTTCCAGCAGGAATGTTAGTACCAATTCTGAAATGGGCTGGAGAAGATAAAGGTTCAACTATCCCACAGCCTATTTTGTAGCAGGTATTTCTGGAGAAAAAAAAAAAAATGCTGCAATAAGATATTTTCAGACTTTAAAAAAATCCATTTAAAAACAAAATAGTCTAATTTTTTCCAGGATTCATGAATGGTTAATTGACATTTTTGTCTGACACAAGAAATATCAGGCAAAATTTATGTTAAGTTACTTATTTCTCCTTTAGATTTTTGACAGTAGATTTTTATATGGTATGGTCCAGTAGTTTTCCAGATACATAGGCTATCTGGACTATGCTTTCTATCTTTTTGCATGATAATAAATCTTTTACTCACCTGAGAGGCAACAGTATAAGACAAGTATATTTGACTTTAAAGCTCAGGAATACAAGACTATAAAAATAGATGGAATCTGACTTCTGAAAGAGGAGGAAATACAAGACTAGAAAAATAGATGGAATCTGACTTCTGAAAGAGCAAGCACCTCTAGGGATGATCACCAATGTTTTCAAAAGTACTAATTATGTATTAATTGGAAAGTGAAAGAAGTGAAGTTGCTTAGTCGTGTCCAACTCTTTGCAACCCCATGGACTGTAGCCTACCAGGCTCCTCCATCCATGGGATTTTCCAGGCAAGAGTACTGGAGTGGGTTGCCATTTCCTTCTCCAGGGGATCTTCCCAACCCAGGGATCGAACTCGGGTCTCCTGCATCGCAGACAGACGCTTTACCATCTGAGCCATCAGGGAAGCCCCAGTATTCATTAGTACTTTTAATTTTAAGACTGTGACCTCTCTAATCTCCAAGAACAGTGAGTTGGGCAAATGGTCTTACACAGGCCTCAACACCTGCAGAGCAAAGTCCACAAATAACTTGGCATTTGTTTCCATTTGTACCGCTGCAGGCTAAGCTATTCTGTCTCACTGGTGGAGCTGAGGCAACCAAACAGACCTCTACTGTGATTTCAGTACTCTGATTTTCTGTTACAAAATTCTTATTACCACTTATTGTTCAAAGTACTGAATAGCTATCTTTTTTCTCACGGTCCAACCCATTTTTTTAATCAGGGTGTAGTTGCTATACAATGTTGAGTTAAGTTTCCACTGTACAATGAAGTAAGCAGCTATATGTATACATATATCCCCTCCCTCTTGAAACTCCCTCCCACCCCAACCCCAATCCCACCCCTCGAGGTCATCACAGAGCACTGAGCTGAGCTACCTGTGCTATACACTGCTGCTGCTACTGCTGCTAAGTCACTTCAGGCGTGTCCGACTCTGTGCGACCCCATAGACGGCAGCTCACCAGGCTCCCCCGTCCCTGGGATTCTCCAGGCAAGAACACTGGAGTGGGTTGCCATTTCCTTCTCCAATGCAGGAAAGTGAAGTCGCTCAGTCGTCTCCGACTCTTCGCGACCCCATGGACTGCAGCCCACCAGGCTGCAGGAAAAGCCCATTTAAAGTACTGCATACCTATTAAAGCATAGATTTCTTAATAGCAGCAGACAACAACTGGTGGGAAAAACCATTAAAATGTAACAAAACAATGAATAATATCAACAATCTTCATCTTGAAATTGTAAGCCAATAAAAATACACCACAGTAAAATTATATGTAAATAAAGAAAACTGTAAGAGAAACATAGATACAGACTAACTAATATTTTATTAACAGACTAAATATTTGCTGTTGACAAATGATGCTCCTAACAGAATAAATCATGCAAAGAACATATTCTGATAACTATGTATATCTAGAAAATGAATTTAAAAAACTGTGGAATTTGAGAAGGAACATGGTCTCATCTTGAGATATTTGAAGGATGTGTATGGTTTAATCAATGGACAGACAGTAGTGCTAACACCAGAATCAATCAGAACATAAAAAATACAGTAATGTCCTGTTCTTTTCCAATATCGGGCCTGAAGATGACAAATTATTCCAACTATAGCCAAAGACAAAGATAGTGATCTAGTTGAGAATAAACATCAGGCTCTTGTGTATTCCCAGAGGGTTTTCACAGAAAAATGGCATGACTATCACACAATGAAGGTGTCACATGAATAAAGATCTACACGTAAGTAAACAAATGAAATTGGAAAGCATTTAATTTGTACTTCACTGGTGGTCCAGAATCTGTGCTCCCAATGCTGGGGACTCAGGTTCGATCCTTGGTCAGGGAACTAGCCTGCACGCTGCAACTAAGAGTCAGCATGCCACAATGAAGGGCAAGTAAGACCCAGCTCAGCCTAAATAAATAAATAAGTAAAATATTTAGGAGGAATATAAGTCAGAGTCAAGGTCTACTCCTAGATTGGCTTTCATCAATTTTATGTTTATCTTAGAAAATCATCCTGTTCTCTTGTATGTCTAAAGAGAATCGTCAGCACAGTTATTTTCGGTTATTCTCTAAAACAAAAATGTAAGCCATTTTTATGTGGATCTTTTCCATGAACAAGTATCAGAACAGGTTCAAATGTTCAACTGAATTAGTTTTGATCTTCCTCCAATGAGCTTAGAAACCAAATGAATAAGTAAACAAGCCAGAAACATATGCAAGATGCAAAAAATATGCTGAGAGGAGAGATGAGGTGTGAATCACACAGGTAAAGATAAACCAAATGGGGTTTGCACATTGTTTTTAAAAAAATAGCCACAAAAGCCCATGAATCACATTCACGTTAAAAGACCTGACTAGAAAGTGGGAATGTGAGCCAGTGGGCTGTTCTCAAATATGTACTATTAGTTTCCAGAACCATTAAAATTAGATTGAATTGTTATAGATTTTTCATGAGGCACCATTAGATTGCTGCTAAAGCTGCCATCTAATAAAATTGGTGATTTGCAACACAGGAATACTTCACGCCAAAGGAGGTGTCTGCTAATTTATCACACCAGTAAGCTCATTGTTTTACTTGAGAGAAAACCTTTATGGAATACCAAGGTAGCACACAGCTCACAAATGTACGTTTTGCTGTCCTTAATTTTTTAACATAACGTAAAGGCTTTTTCTCTATTTGTCCAAGTTATTATTTGGTGTTTGCACAACCACATGGTTTGTCCATGTGCTTGTTCATGCCACTGTTGTAACTTACAGGAATGGATAAGCCAAAGTCTCAGGCAAGACTTAATGGTTTTGGTGGGTCCACACATAACCTCATGATTTGGCTAACATGCTGAGGTCTAAATGCCATCTTTGGCACAGAAAGATCCCAGAAACACTAAATTCTTCTTCTCACAGGCACTCTTAGCAAACCCTGATGCATTGAGCTACTTGAACTCCCAGCCACATTTAATTCTCCTACAGGCATTTCCATATGACCACATTGATTCCTAGATGGTGCAGTGGTAAAGAATCCTCCCACCAATGCAGGAGATCAGGGTTTGGGAAGATCCCCTGGAGAAAGAAATGGCAACCCACCCCAATATTCTTGCCTGGAAAATTCCATGGACAGAGGAGCCTGGAGGGCTACAGTCTGTGGGGTTGCAAAGCATCAGACACAACCAGCAACTGAGTATGCACACTTTGTGTAATGTCCACCTAATAGCACGTGATAAATAATATTCAAAAATATTATTTAGATGATGATGACCTAATTTACCAAAAGGCCCTAAGTTACCTCCTTCTGAGTTTTTACTTCCAAGGCAGATGTGCCTGCATAAAACAAACATCCAAATTTTCCTCCCTGCAGTTATACTTTAAAAATATTTGGATTTGCAGGACTTGCCTGGTGGTCCAGTGGTTAAGACTTTGCTCTCCCAATCCCTGATCAGGGAACTAGGTCCAACATGCAGCACCTAAGAGTTTGCATACTACAACTAAAGATCCCACATGCAGCAACTAAGATCCTGCACATGCCAACAAAGATCTCATGTGCCACAACCAAATAAATCGTTAAATATGTTTATATTTGGGTTTGCATTTAGAAATAAATTTCCTAACTTTGAGGAGATACTCTACAGGTTCTCATGAGTGATTTTAAAACAGTACATACTCCCATGATAGGTACAAAACAGTCTCCAATTAGAAACCACACTACAAAATTTTAACAAGAATAACTGGAGTGGTAGGCTGTGTATCAACACTTTTGGCTGCCTATAGATTTGATCCCAGAGGAAAAATTCAAAATTAGAAATTGCAGAAATGCAACCACAAAAAATTTTTTGGTCTGGTCAATCCTTGATAAACACCATTAATATAAGGGAAAGAGGTATGGCTATATACTAATAATTGTATAATAAAATTCACTTAGATTTTTCTCAATAAAAAATTCTTTAAATACACTAGGACTCAGAGTTTTTAAAAATAATGATTATATCTGCTGTGTTGGAAAGGGCAGGAGATGAGATGGAGAGTCAAAAGACAGAGCAGATAAGTGAGAGCTAAACATTGGCTTGCATGTGCTAAAAATATGCTAAACTTGGGTTTAGAGTTGCAGGGAAAAAGTTCAGAGCAGGTGCGAAGTAATTCAACAGTCATACATGGAACAGTTGTTAATTACTCAATGAATCATCCCCGCCATTTGGCAGATCTAAGTCTGCATTAACTGAAGCATAGAGCCCAAATGAAAAGTATCTTCCTCGATTATGGTCCTAAGGTGTGCATCTTCTTCCTAAACCCAACTGCCAGGAAGAGGTAGGCTTTGGACTGGGGTTTCCCATGTGGCGACTCAGTGAGCAAGGAGAGTCTCTGGGGAAGCTGGGGTTAGAGTAAACACTCTAATCTCTCATTTGCATTTTCTCTTCCACCCTCTGTTGACCTTTCTCTGATTTAGCAGTTCATGCTCCCGTTACAACAAAAGCCTTTGTCTAATTATCATCTTTAGGCTTCCCGGGTGGCTCAGATGGCAAAGAATCTGCCTGCAATGCAGAAGACCTGGGTTCAGCCCCTGGGCCGGCAACATCCCTTGGAAAAGGGAATGGCTACCCACTCCAGTATTCTTGCCTGGAGAATTCTAAGGACAGAGGAGACTGGTGGGCTACAGTCTTGCGATCACAAAGAGTCGGACTTGACAGAGCAGTTAACACCACCAATTATCATCTTTACTGCTAATTCTCTTTTTTTTTTTTTTTTTTTTTTGATGTGGACCATTTTAAAAGTTGGGCTTCCCTGGTAGCTCAGTTGGTAAAGAATTCACCTGCAATACAGGAGACCCTGGTTCAATTCCTGGGTTGGGAAGATCCCCTGGGGAAGGGATAGGCTACCCACTCCAGTATTCTTGGACTTCCCTGATTACTCAGACCATAAAGAATCTGCCTGCAAGGCAGAAGACTTGGGTTTGATCCCTGGGTTGGGAAGATCCCCTGAAGCAGGGCATAGCAACCCACTCCAGTATTCTTGCCTGCAGAATCCCCAGGGACAGAGGAGCCTGGTGGGCTACAGTCCATGGGGTAGCAAAGAGTCGCTCAGACATATGTGCTAAGCACAGCACAGCACTTTAAAAGTTTCTATTAAATTTGTTACAACAGTGCTCCAGTTTATGTTCTGGGTTTCTGACTGCACCAAAAGGAACGTGGGATCTTAGCTTCCCAAGCAGGGATCGAACCCACAGCCCCTGCACAGCAAGCAAAGTCTTAGCCACTGAACTGGCAGGGAAGTCCCTAAATGTCTCCCTTTACTTTTTTTATAAGGTTTCTCTGATGCTCATGAACCCAGGATCCCAGCTTCCATCGTGACTGTGTCTTCCTCCTCTTCATCTACCACTTCTTTCATCTTCCAGCATCTCTCCCTGCTTATGACGGCCTCACTGTGTCAGACACTCCGTGTATCACCTTACATTTTTCTGGGAATAACCTTCCCCCACCCCAGTCCAGGGCATCTTCCTTGGTTATAACATGCTCCTTCCCTCTCCTTTGTAATTCTTCATTTTGACTAAATATAAGCTGAGGATTAGCTGTAAAGATGGTGGAGGTCGACTTGAAGAGCATAGTGTCCAAGAATATGAGGGCAGTGCCTGGTTCAGGTAGGCACTAATTTAGTGCTGTTAAAAATTGAATAACTCAGAAACCATGTTTCCAATGCCACTTGGTGAACAAAACAGAGAAAATTCCCTCTCTTCATGAAGTTTACCTTACAGTGGGAAGCAGACAATAAAGATAAACAAGTAATGAGATAGGGTGGGGGTGGGATGGAGGTTCAACAGGGAAGGGATATATGTATACTTACGACAGAGTCATGTTGTTGTATGGCAGAAACCAACACAACATTGTAAAGCAATTATCTTCCAATAAGGGACACATCTCACTCTTGGGGCTTCCCTGGTGGCTTAGATGGTAAAGAATCCACCTGCAAGGCAGGAGACCTGGCACCAATCCCTGGGTCGGGAAGATCCCCGGGAGAAGGGAATGGCTACCCACTCCAGTATTCTTGCCTGAGAAATCCCATGGTCAGAGCAACCTGGTGGGCTACAGTCCATGGGGTCACAAACAGTTGGACACGACTGAGCAACTGAGCACAAAAATAAAAAAAGAATGATGACAGGGGAAAAAATGATAAGTAAAATATACAGTTCAGTAGAGAGGAACATGTTCTCTAGCGGATATGACCAGTACCTTTCTCAGACTCCCTGGACTCCATTCCCACCCGACCTGACCCCAGGGCTCCCCCTGCAAACCTCAGAAGGCTTCCCCTGGCAGCTGAAGGACACTTGCCCAAGCACAGTGATGGGAGATGCTGGAAAGTTTAAGTCCCAACTCCACCCCACCCCCATCCCCAGGGCAGCTCTCAATCATGAACTGATGAGAATTGGTGGATACATACCCTCACTTCCTTATGCCTCAGACATACTTCAAGGCGTGTCTATGCAGTGTCCCCAAGTTCCCCAGCAGGACTGAGTCCCAGTTGCCCACAACAGTAACCTCTGATTGCCATACCCTGAACTGGCTTCCTTCCCCTCCCAGTCTCTCCCACTAACCCTAACCCAAACCTGACTTGCATTCCTGGCATCACCTCCCATATAAACCACTGCATTCAAACCCTTGTCCAAGATCTTGCTTCTGGGCAAGACAAGCATTAAGGAAAATATGAGGCAGAGAAAGAGGGGATGACGTAATGAGTGGGGTACAATCTCCGACTGCATGATAAAGGCTTCACTGAGGTGATTTTGATAAAAGACTAAATGGAAGAAGGGATGACATCACTGAAGCTCTGAAACAGAGACACTGCCAAGCCTACGACACTATCTTACATGCTGCCGCTGTTTAATCACTAAGTTGTGTCTGACTCTTTGTGACCCCATGAACTATAGCATTCCACGCTTCCCTGTCCTTCACTATCTCCTGGAGTTTGCTCAAACTCATGTCCGTTGACTCAGTGATGCCATCCAACCACTGCATCCTCCGTCGCCCCCTTCTGCTCCTGCCCTCAATCTTTCCCAGCATCGGGCTCTTTTCCAATTTGTTCACATCACGTGGCCAAAGTAGCATTTGTTGAACTTGGGGTGTTTTCTCCTCTCTGGTGTTTGAAAATAAAGTGTCCGTCCCTAGTAATTTGGTGAGGTTTGGATTTTCACTGCCAGAAGCAAAATATTGATTTTCCCTCACAGCATTTTGATATAAATGCATGCGAAACCCTCAGGGCATCTTGCCCTCTTATTATAAGATATCTCGTCAACTGTCTCAGCTCAAGGCCACAAAATAGCTCAATACTAAGACATTCTCTCTCAGAGGAATTCTCAACAAAATTTCTTGAGTACCGATATGAACGTGGGAAGGATTCATGTCACTTTCACTCAGTCTCCAAAGAATAAAATGTCACTCCTTACAGTCACCCTAAGCTTACTGCATGACACATTGGCCCAACATGTGCAGTGATCTGCAATATATGTCTCAAATACGGAAAGAGAGAAAGACAACCCCACAGAGTCACTGGCTTCTAAAATTAGAAGCTACCTCAATAGGTAAATCTCTTACTCAAGACAGGAATCCCTGCTCCACCATTCCTGACTGGGAGATCTCCAGTTCCTGCTCAAACACCTCTAATCAAGGGGTCCTTACTGCAAACAAGCCAACCTGTTCCATTTTTTGTTGTTGTTGTTTGGTCGCTAAGTCATGTCTGACTCTTTTGGGACCCCATGTACTGTACCACCAAGCTCCTCTGTCCATGGGATTTTCCAGGCAAGAATACTGGAGTGGGTTGCCATTTCCTCCTCCAGGGGATCTTCCCAACCCAGGGACTGAACCTAGATCTCCTGCACTGGTAGGCAGATGGATTCCTTACCACTGAGCCGCCTGGGAAACCCACTTCATTTTCCACCAGCTTGTAAAAGAATTTTTCATATTGACTGGTGTTTCTTTGTATTTCCTCAGTATTCTTTCTGGAAACATAAAAACAAAACTAAACTCCCCTTCCACTTGGCAAATATGGTCCCCATAAACAAACTCGTGAAATACGCTCAGAAAAACTCATGGACTCCACAGTCATCTATAAGCTGACAACTCTCAAGCCCATATCTCTAGCTCTGACCCCCAGACTTACCCAAATCAAATGCCAAATGACACTTCAAGTAGATACCCCATAGGTCCTCAAACTCAACATATCCAATACCAATCTCAATACTTTCTAAACTAATTGTTGTTCAGTCACTAAGTTGTGTCTGACTCCTTGCAACCCCATGGACTGCAGCACACCAGGCTTCCCTGACCTTCACTATTTCCCAGAGTTTGCTCAAACTCATTTCCATTGAGTTGGTAATGCCATCCAACCATCTCATCCTCTGTGGCCCCCTTCTCCTCCTGCCCTCAATCTTTCCCAGTATCAGGGACTTTTCCAATGAAACATCAGTTCTTTCACATCAGGTGGCCAAAGTACTAGAGTTTCAGCTTCAGCATCAGTCCTTCCAATGAATATTTAGGGTTGATTGCCTTTAGGAGTGACCAGTTTGATCTCCTTGCTGTTCAAGAGACTCTCAATAGTCTTATCCAGCACCACAATTTGAAAGCATCAACTCTTCAGTGCTCAGCCTTCTTTACACTCCAACTCTTCCTATGCACATGACTACTGGAAAAACCATAGCTTTGAACATATGGACCTTTGTTGGCAAAATGATGTCTCTGTCCAGGTTTGTCATAGCTTTCCTTCCAAGGAACAAGCATCTTTTAATTCCATGGCTGCAGTCACCGTCCACAGTGATTTTGGAGCCCAAGAAATTAAAATCTGTCACTATTTCCACTTTTCCCCATCCACTTACATGAAGTGATCAGATCAGATGCCATGATCTTTGTTTTATGAATGTTGAGTTTTAAGCTAGCTTTTTCACTCTCCTCTTTCACCCTCATCAAGAGACACTGCAGTTCCTTTTCTAGTTTCACCATTAGAGTGGTATCATGTGCATATCTGAGGTTGTGGATATTTCTCCCAGCAATCTTGATTCCAGCTTGTAAGTCTTGCAGGCCAGTCTAAACTAATAGATCTGTCTGTATTCCCTACACTGGATAACAACCTCATTTCTTCTCCAGCCAGAAATTAGCAAAATACATCTCGAACCTTTTGACTTATTTCTATTTCCTTTTGCCACCATCCTAGTCCAAACTACCATCATCTCTTTCCTAGACAATCCTATTCTTAATTTGATTTTCCTACCATCTCTCCCTCTCCCTGTCTCAGCAAAACCCCAATCCATTCTCCAAACAGCACTCAGAATAATCCTTCTAAAATGCAAATATGATCACACAACTTCTCTGCTTAAAATCCTTTTGTGCCGAAGTGTGCCACATCTGTGGGGCTGTCATGGGAAATGACGTTGAACCGGTAGATGTTGGTCAGATCAAAATTGATGCTAAAAAGGTAAGAATAATAAATAAAGCTTCTAAAGTAATGCTAGGGAGAATTCTTTCCTCACATGCACAATTCCTGGGCCTCTCTGTGGAAATCTAAGTAATGTGTGACAGGGAGCTATAAGATAATTCTAGATTGGCTTGTTTAATTTTTATAGGAAAGCACAAAATTTACTCTAGAAGAGAAGAAAACATACCAGCAGACAAGAGAGTAGAGACAAAAGGATAAAGGCCAGCACAGACTATTTTTGAATTTCTGAAAATTTAGAGGAGAATAAGAGAGTTCAGAGGCACTTACCACATCATAATAAGGGAGACTTTGAGAAGATGAATGGGTAAAAAACTTTTTTAAAAAGTTTTGCAGTTTTATGAATGTCATCTCCACTTCACATTGTCCAAAAGATTACAGTAAAACCTTACATTACTTTGCAATTACTTTTAAATGTTAGACTAGTGTTTCTGTGCCTGGAATAATGAACAGAGATAGGCTCTATGGTTAGAACAAAAACGTTCAGCATCTCTGGGGTTACAGACGTAAGAATCCAATTTTCAGCCTTCAAAATCTGCCTAATACTTAGAATGGTATTAAATAAAGTGTTGCTTCACAGTGTTATATCTTAAGTACCATGACTTCTAAATGTTCTACCCCTCACCCCACCTCAACTCCCAACCAAGCACGAAAACCACTGGTCTTAATTTAGTTCTATTTAAACAGAAGTACAAAACTTGCCCATATGATTGCAGGCTCACAATATTATACTCCATGCACACCACAGATCACTCACTATAGAAGTTTATTTATATATGGTAGCTCCATAATAGGCATCTTACCCTTGGAATGCAACCAATCTATTCTTATTGGGCTTAGTTAGAGATCATTTAGGATGCAGTTTTATCATCACACCTGACCAAAACCTTTGCAGTGCCAAATTGTCTCTATAACAATGGCTTCCACTTTTAGCTAATAAGAGCTCAATAGGCTTTCCCAAAACTGACGGTGTGCCTAAACCAAAATTATTGTAAAAAGCAAAATTGTGTGGAAAATTAGAAAAGCCAGTAGTGAGTCTGAATGAGAATGGATCTCCCACGGAAAGGTCTTCTTATTAGACATTGAGTTGGAGATGATGGATGACCAGAGAAAAGAATCCTGTGATTTGTTTTCCACAGACTGAAGGTGACTGGAAGGCACTTCTGGACTCAAGAGTGGGGATCTGGACCAAACTGCATCTAGAGGATTCACTCCAGCAGGGATAGTCTTTGAAGAAATGCTCCAGCTTACAAACCAGAGAACTTTGAAGAGCATGATTATAAAAGGTCCAAAAAACTGAAAAGCAGACACAGAGCAGAGATGTCTCTGTGACCCTCCCATGAGATCTAATTGGCCATGAGATCCCCAAAACACATCTTGAGGGTGGTCTTCTAGATTAGGAACCATATCTTGGCTGCAAGGAACAGCCCACTTAAATTTGTATGATTAATTAAGGAAATCAACTGACCCACAGCTCTTAAAAGCAATGATCAGATATGATTTTATCAGAGCTGTAGCTCATTTCTCTTGAATTCTCTTTCTCCTCTTTCCATGTGTCTACTTCACATTGGCTACAGTAGTTTTAGGACTAACATCATAAAAATGTCCAGAGGAAGAGAAGGCATCCTTGTGCCTGGTGGTTCTCCCTCAAAGCCAAAAAAACGCTCTACCAGAGGTCCCCAGCAGGCATCTGGGGACCTTATTGTGACATATTTACTCCAGAATCAATAGCTATGACACTGAGAACCACCCTTAAACCTACCAGAAATCCCCAGGAACTGGGGATGGGCTCAGCTTCCCTTGCGGTCCTTAAGCTCTGTTGGTGAAGGTTAGGTTCCTGGATTTAAAGAGGAGTGCTTTGCTACAAGGCATACATCCTAAGAAAACCGTAATTGAAAAAGACACGTGTACCCCGGTGATCACTGCAGCACTATTTACAGTAGCCAGGACAGGGAAGCAACCTAGATATCCATCAACAGATGAATAAAGAGGTTGTGGTACATATAAACAATGGAATATTACTCAGCCATAAAAAGGAACAAATCTGAGTCAGTTCTAATGCGGTGGATGAACCTAAAGGCTGTTAGGTTCATCAACCTAAACGCTGACTTAAACGAGTCAAGTTTAAGTCAAAAAGAGAAAAACAAACATTGTATATTAATACATATGTGTGTGTGTGTGCGCGTGCACACTAAGTCACTTCAGTCGTGTCTGACTCTGTGCAACCCTATGGACTGTAGCCCATCGGGCTCCTCTGTCCATGAGATTCTCCAGGCAAGAATACCAGAATGGGTTGCCATGCCTTCCTCCAGGGATTGAACCCACATTTCTGATGTATCCTGCATCGGCAGGCAGTTTCTTTACCACTAGCGCCACCTGATTTACCACCAGACTCACTACTGGCTTTTCTAATTTCCCACACAATTTTGCTTTTTACAATAATTTTGCTCTAGGCACACCATCAATTTTGGGAAAGCCTATTGAGCTCTTACTAGCTTAAAGTGGAAGCCATTGTTATTTGGCACTGCAAAGGTTTTGGTCAGGTGTGA
Organism: Dama dama; assembly: GCF_033118175.1. Lineage (NCBI taxonomy): Eukaryota > Metazoa > Chordata > Mammalia > Artiodactyla > Cervidae > Dama > Dama dama. The sequence continues at coordinate 19,727,489 of NC_083686.1, read as the reverse complement.
TAATAAAACTGCATCCTAAACTTCCCTGATGGCTCAGACGGTAAAGTCTCTGCCTACAATGCGGGAAACACACGTTCGATCCCTGGGTTGCGAAGATCCCCTGGAGAAGGAAATGGCAACCCACTCCAGTATTCTTGCCTGGAAAATCCCATGGATGGAGGAGCCTGGTAGTCTATAGTCCATGGGGTCGCAAAGAATCAGACACGACTGAGCGACTTCACTTTCACTTTCAGCGCCACCTGGGAAGCTCCACAAATATACATGGAATCTAGAAAAATGGTACTGCTGAAACTGTTTGCAGGGCAGGAACAGAGACACAGACATAGAGAATGGATCTGTGGACACAGCAAGGGAAGGAGAAGGTGAGAGAGTAGCATTGAGAGAGTAGCATTGAAACATATACATGTAAACCATGGATAAAACAGTGGGAAACTGCTATGTAAACAGGGAGCTGAAACCAGTGCTCTGTGACAACCTAGAGGGTGGGATGGTTGGGGGGGAGGCTCAAGAGGTAAGGGAGATCTGTATTCTTATGGCTGTTTCACAGCGTTGTATAGGAGAAACTAACACAGCGTTGTAAAGCAATTATCCTCCAACTAAAAATAAATTTTTAAAACAGAGGGCTACTTTGGAAAGGGGGAGAAGAACTGGGAGAAAACAAACAACATCCTCTGCATTTCACGTGGCAGTTTTGTGCTCTCTGGCCCTTCCCTTTGCTCAATCCACATTCCTAGGGTCCAAGAAGCATAACAATAACCAGAGCAACAGTCCACAGGAATCTTGAATTCAGGTGTGTTTTAGCCAAGACTGTGGGCTTGTCCTAGGCAGTTTACACAGACTTGAAAATTACTAACCCATTTCATTTCCTCCGGTGATGTGCCCAATTGTCAGTTCTATATTCTGACAGAGGCTTTTAAAAGCTCTATGCTCAATTCTTTTAAATTGAGAATACTGAGTGATACCAATAATGAAGTCATATCTTTACAACACCTCTCTTCATTTTTCATTGTCATTAAGCCAGAAAATTCAACTATTCAGCGTGATGATCATTTCCAGCCTTTGATAAGATTTTTCCATTTTCTCTCTATTTTAATGCTTTTAAATTGTAATAAAGCTTTAAAGACTGAGCTACCAATAGTTTCATTTGTCTGTCTTTCAACTGTAATGAATACAGATGGGCACAGAGGAAAGGGAATCCAGGATTTGCTCTAATCCTATAATCCTTCTCATTTGCTTGTGAAAGGTTGAATAATTCCAGATGAATACCTTGTAATGCTACCATTTTCTCATACCAATGATTTATTTTCTCATCAACACTAAAGGAATATTTAATATAATGTGCATATATAAGCTACAAAATAATAAACACCCACATATGAAAAGCCATAAGTAACCAGTGTAATCAGAAATAATATGTAAGTCTGCATGCATATACACATATCACTAAATAGAGAAACACTTCCTACAAAAGAGACCACAGATATGACTAAATAAAAAAGTACTGAGAGCATTTTCTGCCCCGTAAAATAAGAAATCATTTTGTTTCTTTCTAACAGTGTTTGTCCAACTATTACAGTTGATCTATCCATGTTGTGATAAACTGTGACATTAAAATTCTTCCACTGGAGTCCACTTGGAAAATTTCATTTTATTTCCCTGTCTTTTACCCAGTCATTTGTCAGTCTAGTTATGTGAAAAAAAAAAAGAATTAACTTCTGCTTGCTCATACATCTCTGGAGAATTGATGCATTCTACATAAATTTCACTGTTTCCCCAGTTGAGAAAAGAATCAAACCCTGAGTGTTCTAGGGTCATCGAAGCAAGGAGAATATTAATCAGCTCGATTTCCCTCGATCTGGTGGTACACACAGTACAACGTGTAGCTAGGATGATACAGCTAACAAGGATGATGACATCTTAAAATGATATAGATAATGGTGAGCGGTGATCTTATGATCCACAGTGAGCTCTGCCTGTTAAATGAGAGAAACGGCATGAAATGGCAAACTTTAATAATGATGGAACATAAAGCATCTTTGAAGGAAAATTCTGAGTGAGGAGTGGTAGATATGTAGGAAACACGTTTATTTCCCCTTTAGTTTCATCTGTCTCTTGCAAAAGAATTTCTCCAATTCCATCTTGTTACCAACACTCCCACTTTCAGGGGAATGCTTTTCCCTCTCTAATATTCTGACTCGAATGTGTATAAAATCAAACTCCAATTCATTTGTCCCCATATAAGAGAAGCTAGAGTTAATTTCCAAATGAGATGAAAATACCCAGAGAACTTAAGATTCAAATTTACAAAACAGGCTGATTCATGTCAATGTATGACAAAACCCACTGCAATGTTGTGAAGTAATTAGCCTCCAACTAATAAAAATAAATGAAAAAATAAAAATAAAAAAAATAAATTTACAAAATGTAGTTCCCAGATTCCAGCTCACTCAGTTCATGAGCCTTGTTTCAGTTAACATCCTATTTCAAATGTGTTAAAAGGAGCTAAAGAAAGGTAGTTCGGGTTATTTTCCCTACGTGTAGGATGAATTTGAAAGAGAACTAGAACATTAAGGGATTGTTTGTGTATAGTAATGCATATGTGTGGAATCTAGAAAAATGGTGCTGATGAACCTATTTTCAGGGCAGGAATAGAGACACAGACACAAAGAACAGAGTTGTGGACACAGCGAGATAAGAGGGTGGGACAAAACGAGAGAGTAGTATTGAAACATGTACATTACCATAGGCAAAACAGAAGGCAAGTGGGGTTGCTCTGTAACACGGGGAGCTCAACCTGGTGCTCTGTAACAACCTAGAGGGATGTGCTCGGAGGTGGGAGGGATGGTTAAGACTGAGGGGATGTAGGTATACTTATGACTGATTCACACTGTTGGAGCAGAAACAAACACAACATTGTAAAGCAATTATCCTCCAATTAAAAAAAAATTGTAAGTGTATTGTTACTATTAATGGCCTTTTCAGGTGGCGCAGTGGTGAAGAATTCACCTGTCAATGCAGGAGACACAACAGACACAGGTTCTATCCCTGGGTTGGGAAGAGCCCCTGGAGTAGGAAATGGCAACTCGTTCCAGTGTTCTTGCCAGGAAAATCCCATGAACAGAGGAGCCTGGCGGGCTACAGTCCAAGGGGTCGCAAAGAGCTGGACACAGCTGAGCACACACACATACTAATTATAAATAAAGACACACTTTTGGGAAAGAGGTTTTTTAAAAAGATTGAAAGTGAAAGTGTTAGTCATTCAGTCCTGTCCAACTCTTTGTGACCCCCTGGACTGTAGCCTGCCAGGCCTCTCTCTCCATTTACATGGTTCCAAAAAAAAAGATGAGATATATATATATAGTTCAACCATGAAAATGTATTATTTTATAGACAGGTACTTTTTTTATTCAAAGATGTAAGCAAATTTAAATTAAAAACATCATGTTAATTTAAAGCATTTACTTGAGTTTCCTCCAGAAATTCTGGAGTAGCAAAAATACAGTCTTTTGGGTATCAAAAGCCTAATTTGGTTTCATTAATGAAGACTAGGTGATTTAGACCAAACCTATTGCTAAGAATGACTTGTAAAGCTGAACAAATACTTTTGAAACATTTGAAGGCACAGAGAGACAATAAAGCTGTGACAAATGACATAGCCAATGTCCAGAAGAATAAGAACATTCAAAAAGTGAACCTGAAGTTTGGAACCATTTTTCTACCACAAAACTGTGCCAGTGTTCCAGCAGAAGTGGCTGAGAGGCTGAGAAACTATAAGAATTTTTAACAGACTCACAGGGCTAGGAGACAAAATCTGGAATTCAGGGCTTACTGGGAAGCAGATAGCAGCTGATAAATCCAGGACCCGCCCCACTGCCATCTCCCAAGGCATAGGGTTGAGATCCTTTAGGACCTAAGTGTAAAATTAACACAGATCAGAGCCCAAAGAAGTTGAAATTCAACTTTCTGTCATTTCAAATACTGCTTAGATTGTGAAGGTCTGCGATTACTAGTGTATCTGGCCTGTTGCTGTTTAATGGCTAGTTGTGTCCAGCTTTTTGCATCCCCATGGACTGCAGCACTCCAGGCTCCTCTTTCCTCTACTATCTCCAGGAGTTTGCTCAAATTCATGTCCACTGAGTCAGTGATGCTATCTAACCATCTCGTTCTCCATCATCCCCTTCTCCAGCCTTCAGTCTTTCCCAGCATCAGGGTCTTTTCAAATGAGTCAGTTCTTCGCATCAGGTGGCCAAATGATTAGAGCTTAGCATCAGTCCTTCCAATGAACAGTCAGGACTGATTTCCTTTAGGATTGACTGGTTTGATCTCCTGGCAGTCCAAGGGACTCTCGAGAGTCTTCTCCAACACCATAGTTCAAAAGCATCAATTCAGTGCTCAGCTTTCTTTATGGTCCAACTCTCACATCCATACATGACTAGTGGAAAAACCATAGCTTAGCCTATACAGACCTTTGTCAGCAAAGTAATGTCTCTGCTTTTTAATATGCTGTCTGGGTTGGTCATAGCTTTTCTTCCAAGGAGCAAGCACCTTTTAATTTTCATGGCTGCAGTCACCATCTGCAGTGATTTGGGAGCCCAAGAAAATAACATCTGTCACTGTTTCCATTGTTTCCCCATTTATTTGTCATGAAGTGATGTGACCAGATGCCATGATCTTCATTTTTTGAACACTGAGTTTTAGCTTTTCACTCTCCTCTTTCACTTTTATCAAGAGGCTCTTTAATTCCTCTTTGCTTCCTGCCATACGGGTGGTTTCATCTGTATATCTGAGGTAATTGATATTTCTCCTGGCAATCTTGATTTCAGCTTGTGCTTCACCTAGCCCGGCATTTCATATGATGTACTCTGCACACAATTATAAAATTTCCCTGGGAGGAAGATAACATCTAAAGCTACAAATTTTCTCTAGTTCCTCAAAATCATTGGCATTCAATCAAAATAGTAAGGAACATGAGATGATAAGACAATATGAAGACAAAAATAAACAATAACAATCAAATACAGACTCACTGGAGATTGAAAAAAAAATGAAGTTAACAGACACAAAATCTGATATGCTTAGTATGCTCAAGGATACTAAAGGCACTATTTTCAACTTGGAACCAGAAATTATAAAAGTGAGCCAAAGGAAAATTATAAATTTTTTAAATAAAATAATTGAAATTAAAGATTTCCTATATGTGTCAAACAGCACTCAAAACACAATCAAAAGGAGAATTAGTGAATTGCAAGGTAAGTTAAAAACTGTCCAAACTGAATGAAAAAGAAACAAGAGGACTGACAGTACAAAAATGGGTAAGACATATAGGGGATATAATAAAAGGATAATTAAAATATAAAAGGAAAAAGACAGAAATAATGGAGAGTTAATGGCTGAGAAGGTTTCCCAAGCTGGTGAAAGATATCAAGCCAAAGCTCTGAAATGCCCTATAAACCTCAAGTAAGATAAATGCAAAGTAAAATACACTTAAGCAAACCATAGTAAAACTGCTGAAAGAGAAAGAGGAAAATGTTGAAAGCAGCTCTTCCAAAATAAATATTGCCCTCAAAAAAGAAAATATCACTTTTCAACAGAAACAACGGAGGCCAAAAAATAATGCATAATGTCTTCAAAAGGAAATGTATAAGTGCTTTGAAAGGAAAAAAAAAAAAACCTGCCAAACTCTACCCAGTGAAAATACCTTTTAAGAATACTTATAAAGGGAATGCCCTGGTGGTGCAGTGGTTAGGACTCCAGGCTTTCACTGCCAAGGGCCAAGGTTCAATCTCTGGTTAGGGAAGCAAGATCTTGCAAGCCACACTATGTGTAGGGGGAAAAAAAATGCTAGTAAAATAAGAATATTTTCAGGCAAACAAGAAAGCCACTTATAGACCCACACAAAAGGAAATCACAAGTTGTCCTACATGCTGGGAGCACAAACCTAATACTCTGTGACAACCTAGAGTGGTGGGATGGAGTGGGAGGTAGGAGGGAAGTTCAAGAGGGAGGGGACATACACATACCTATGGCTGATTCATTTGCTGTACAGCAGAAACTAATACGATGTTGTAAAGCAATTATCCTCCAAATAAAAATAATTTTTTATAAAGGTATCCTATATGCAAAAATAATAATAATCATCTCAGGTAGAATATCAAAAGTTTAATAAATAAAGGAATGAACAGAGAAAAAAGTAGAAAATAAACAAATACTGTTTGTATAAAACAATAACACTAATATCTTGCAGGACTTAAAATACAGATAGAATTAAATAAAATACACAGCAATAATAGGTCAGGATGAGTATAAACAAAGTTAAAGTATTCTTGAATTTTCTTGAAAGGTTCTTGAATTTTCCTGGAAAAGGTGAAAGTACTTCTTTATATTAAAGTTTAATAAGTCAAGGACAGACTGTTATCTGTGATCAAGAGTAAACGTTAGAAGCACAGTAAAATATTTTATAATCAACTTACTAATAGAGAAAAATGAATAATAAAAAGATTTTAATTCAAAAGAAGGCAATAAGAAGTTGAAAACAAGTAGGAAGATCATAGGTTTATCACCAACTATTGGGCTTCCCAAGTGGCTCAGTGGTAAAGAATTCGCCTGCCAAGCAGGAGACTCAAGTTCGATCCCTGGGTCAGGAAGATTCCCTGGAGAAGGAAATGGCAACCCATTCCAGTATTCTTACCTGGACAGAGGAGCCTGGCAGGCTACAGTCCATGGGGTTGCAAAAGAGTCGGACACAACTTAGCAATTAAAACAACAACAACATTTCAGTAATTAATAATACATTAAATATAATTATCTAAATGTTCCATGTAAAAGCTAACAAGTTAATGGAACCCAAGGAGAGAGTCATTGGAACTCCCACTCTATAGCTGGTAGCTCAGAAGCACAAGTGACAAATGGCTTCCCACTGGCATCTGAAGTGGGGGCAGGGAGCAGTAAGGCTGAGCCTTAAACCTATGGCATCTATGCTATTTCTAGGAAAATAGTATCAGAATTAGGTTGAAGTGTAGGACATCCAGCTGGAGTCTGGCAATTTCTTGGTGGTGTGGGGGAAATGCCTCATCCCACATTGAAACTGGATCCAAGAACCCAACAAAAGTGTTGGCGAAAACACAGGGCACCTAGAACTCTCATCCATTGCTGCTGAAAAGGTAAAATGGTACAAGCACTTTGGAAAACAGTTCCTCATTTTCTTGACATTTAAACATGTACCTAGGATATAACTCAGCCATTCTACTCCTAGGCATTTACCAGAGGGAAAGGAAAGCATATGTTCACACAAAAAACTCATACACAAATGTTTGCAGCAAGATGGGAGCTAAGAGGAGCCTTGGAGATGCTGGCTATATTCTATTTTTTGACTTGGGTGGGGAACACACGGGTGTGCTCACTTTGTGATAATTCTTTAGGCTCCATGCTTAAAATCTGTTCATTTTTCTATATGCTTGTTATTTTAAATAACAAAATTTTTTCAAGTCTACAAAAGAAAATATCCCTAAAATATCACTAAATCAAAATATTTATTGCTCCTTTCAGTTTATAATACAAAAATATCATCGCCATGGAGCTAGTGGTGACATTTAAATTGAGGGCTAGCAATTGAGGAGACAGTAATTTATGTAAAGGAATCAGTTAAAAAAAAAAGTTAAGTTTATGTCCTTGCCTCAAAATAGGAAAAGTTAAAACCTTGTTTTTCGCAGCTGCTTGGCAAAGTACATCAGTCTCATTATAGTGAGGTATTTCTAACAGGAGCAAAATAAACATGGTTTGCAATAACAAAAGTGTGTGTGTGTGTATCCAAATCTGAAGTTGACCTAAAATTTTACTTTAAGTAAAGTGACAAAAATTGCAAAGACAATAAATATCTTGCACATAGTTTTAAAAGTTAGTTGCAGAATATATTTTAAATGGATAACCAACAAGGTCCTACTGTATAGCACAGGGAACTCTGCTCAATGTGATGCGGCAGCCTGGATGGGAGGGGGGTTTGGGGGAGAATGGATACAGGTATACATATGGCTGAGTCCCTTTGATGGTCACCTGAAACTATCATGACATTGTTAACTGGCTATTCTCCAATATAAAATAAAAAGTTTTTAAAAATGTGTATATATGTATAACTGAATCACTCTACTATTCAGCAGAAATTAATACAACACTGTAGATCAACTATACTGTATTTTTTAAAAAAGAAATGCAAAAAAGTTATATTTCTTCTAAAAGCATTCCTTAATATGATTTTGTCTGAAATCATGTTAATAATAAAATCAATAAACAATAATGCAACACAATATGCTCAAAAAAAAAAAAAACTGGTTGCAGAAGAAATAGTTCTTAGCAGAAATTTAAAACAAGTGATATGGTGGGGGGAAAGTCTTTTTTATTGACATATATATACCCTCCAAATTTAAAAAGTATTTAAAGTGGGCAGGAAAGAATAAATGTACATAAGAAAAAGCTCATAAAACAGGAATGAAAAAAGGAAAGCAGTATTGTTTTTAAAGTAGAAATAAATATGACAAACGATAAGATTGCCAAAAATGTTTCCAATTTAGATGTTTCCCTGAGCCCCGGCCTTACATAATCCTATTTTCTGTTGGACTTGACTGTGATCAAGTCAAGTCCAACATAGACAGTGTTCTATGTATATTTGTATTAGTAAGTTTAAGCTGCATCTTAGGGGTTACCAGTTAATCTAATCAGGAATCTATATTCCAGGGGTGATCAAAGTGAAAGTGTCAGTTGCTCAGTCGTGTCTGACTCTTTGCGACCCCGTGGGCTGTAGCCCACCAGGTTCCTCTGTTCATGGGATTCTCCAGGCAAGAATACTTGAATGTGTAGCCATTCCCTTCTTCAGGGTATCTTCCCAACCCAGGGATCGAACCTGAGTCTCAAGCATTGCAGGAATACTCTTTATCATCTGAGCCACCAAGGAAGTCAGGGGTTGGTCAGTATGTGCTCTAATCAGGAATTCCAACTCCAGCTGCAACTGTTACTGGGCTTCTATCGTCTTTATCTTTGATCAACACCAGAGGTTTGCTAATTAGCATAATAAATGTTTAAAAACAAGTTTTCACTGGTAAATGAATAGCCCAGAGGATATTAAAAATGATCTCTCAACAGAAAAATTAGTGGTATTCATTGATATGTACTGAATAAAATACTTTTGAGACACTCTCCTCCCTCATAATAATAGAAAATAAGAAGATAATAGAGCCCATAGTCTGAATCTTTATGGCCAATGCTTGAAATAAGTCCTCTATTTAGTCCACCACTGGGACTGAGGACTCCAGAGGCCCCATACACCTGCTACAGGTGAACCTTTTATTTTTTTAAATTCATTTCTTTACTTTCGGCAGGGCTGGGTCTTTGTTGCTGCGATCAGCCTTTCCCCTGTTACAGAGCACAGGCTCTTAGGCACTCAGGCTCAGTAGTTGCAGCTCTAGGCCCTGGGTGTCCCTCAGCATGTGGAATCTTCCCGGGCCAGGAATTGAACCTGTGTTCCCTGCATCAGCAGATGGATTCCAAACCACTGGAACAACAGGGAAGTCCAGGTGAAACTTTTATAAAGATATCATTGTGACAGTTAGTAGGACAGCACCCTAAGACACCATTAACCTTACACAATGGTTTATATGACTTATTTTGTGACTGCTTGCTGACAAATTCTTAAAAAATCCAAGCGTATGGCAGAAATTGATCTAAGACTTGCCACCAACATAACCTGATATCACTCTATAGAAGAAGAGCTGACCCTCAGTCACCGTAGTTTTTGAGTTCCTACTATCATCAACCAAAAAGAACCTAAGAGTTAATGCAAAAACGAATTGGCTTAGGTCAGTTCACAGCGTACAAGTGATGCCCTCTGAAATGCACAAAGCCAAAACTAAACTCAAGTTTCACCACCTCCAGCATGCTATTCCTTCTGTTTTCTTTTTTTCCCCCTAAATTAATAGGACAGCCATTTATCTTGTCATCCCAGCCAAAATCTGATGTCATCCTGTTTTCACCCCTGCCTCACCCCAATATAATTTCCTCTGCATCAATACTGCTCTAAGCTTGTTTATTAATGTATTAACCATATATTAACCATATTAACCATATGTTTTACCATAGCATATGATGAGGAAAGCACCAAGCTTAAGAAGTATCTTGAGTCTGCACAGCTACTAAGAGAAAACCAAGATTCAAACCTAGGCAGGCTGGCTCCAGAACCTTCAGTCACCCAAAACTCTGATCAGTTTCACCTGATTAAATACATTCACCTACAGCCTCATCTCCAAGCCCACAACCACACCTTATTTCAGGCATCATTTCTTGCCTACATAATAATGAAAGCCTCTGGTCTGAGACCTCTCTGATTCATTTTGTATTATATGCGTGAGTGCTAAGTCGCTTCAGTTGTGTACAATGCTTTGCGACCCTACGGACAGCAGCCCACCACCTTCCTCTGTCCATGGGATTCTCCTGGTCAGGAATACTGCAGGGGATTGCCGTGTCCTCCTCCAGGTTGTACTATATGTATGAGAGCAAATTATATCATGGTATTTATTAGGGTTTGCTTCCCAGATGGCCCTAGTGGTAAAGACTCTGCCTGCCAATGCCAGAGATGCAAAGAAACATCCTGGGCCAGGAAGATCCCCTGGAGGAGGAAATAGCAACCCACTCCAATATTCTTGCCTGGAGAATCCCATGGACAGAGAAGCCTGGCAAGCGACAATCCACATGGTCGGTTGCAAAGGGTCGGACACGACTGAAGTGACTTAGCATGCATTCACCTACTCTAACCTTTCAAAGGTTTTGCCATCGCCACAGTGTGATGTCTGAACTCCTCGGCAAAGTTCGAGGAGCTGTGATGATTTGGTTGCGCAACTTTCCCCTCTGAGACCTGCCCCTCCCCATATAGCACTCCAGACCTGAGCTGTTGCAACATATCTTATCTGAAGGCTGGAGAACCTGCTCCGAGTCCTTGACGCTAATAATGCTCTTACTGCTCCCTCTATTTGGACTGCCTTCCCCTCGTTATCTACTTGAAAAAACTGTATCCATCCCTCCGGACACAAACCCTCTGTGATAGCTTACCTATATACCTCCACAGAATTAGTCAGCCTTTCTACTACATTCCAACTGAACTCCTACACTTGGTTTTATTATAGCATGTGTACTCACATGTCTGTTTCTTCTATTAGCATTCCTAAAGGGCAAGCGCCACATCTGACTCATTTTTGTAACGCTGGTACCTGGACTCTGGTAGCCATGAAAATAAATATGTATTCAATGAAATAAATGGGTGATTGACAGAACTATCATATTCAGGTGAAAGATCTGGTTCTGGACTTCTAGACAGCCAAAGCAAAAGAAATGGGGAAGGGAGAGAGGGAAAAGAGGAAGAGGAAGAAGGGAAAGAAGGGGGAATAAGAGGAGGGAGATGTAAGGAAGGAAGAAGGAAGGGATGGAGTGAAGGAAAGGAAAAGAAATGCACAGTATTGTATTAGGTGGCCCAGTGGTAAGAATCTGTCTGCCCATGTAGGAGACAGAAGAGACCTGGGTTCGATCCCTGTGTTGGGAAGATACTCTGGAGAAGGAAATGGCAACCCACTCCAGTATTCTTTCCTGGAGAATCCCATGGACAGAGGAGCCTTGCAGACTACAATTCATGGGGTCACAAAGAGTCAGACATGACTGAGCAACTAAGCATATATACATTACATTCAATTAAAGGTTGCTAATCAGAGAAGACTCTTTAGAGTCCCTTGGACTGCAAGGAGATCCAACCAGTCAATCCTAAAGGAAATCAGTCCTGAATATTCATTGGAAGGACTGATGTTGAAGCTGAAACTCCAATACTTTGGCCACCTGATGTGAAGAGCTGACTCATTTGAAACAACCCTGACGCTGGGAAAGATTGAAGGCAGGAGGAGAAGGGGATGACAGAGGATGACATGGTTGGATGGCATCACTGGCTTGATGGACGTGAGTTTGAGCAAGCTGGTGATGAACAGGGAAACCTGGTGTGCTGCAGTCCATGGGGTCGCAAAGAGTCGGACATGACTGAGCGACTGAACTGAACTGAAAGGTTGCTATTTAAAAAAAACAAAACAAAACAAAAAAAACCAGACATGTAAATTCCTCATTTACTGTGCTCCTCTTGAACTGTGTGAAAGTAACGGAGTGAGAGGGTCAGAAAAATTGCAATTGTCATCAGAATGTGTTGTTAGCATTTGAGATTACACCGAACAATCTGGAGGGTGACATTGAGTCCAGGACTGAGAATGATGGCAGGTGCTGTTGAGATTTCTTCCAGTTGCTGTGCCGAATCCAGATAATATCTCCATGAGCAAAATCAAACAAAGTCACTGCCCTCATTGGGTTTTCTTGCTAACTGGGGGAGCGGGGGAGGATCAAAGTCTAATCAGGAAAATAAAAACCACCTCTGCCCAACCTCTGCTTCATTCCCTTCCCAGGTGACGAGTTTGAAAACAGTCCCTAACAACAGCAACTCACTTACCAGTCTCCATCTCAGAGGCTGCTCCCAGAGAGCTGTGACACTAGCAGCCTATTCTCAGAATAGAATGAGGCCCAAGAAGTCTCTGAGACTCAATGTGTTCACTGCCTTTGGACTTTACTCGGGGTTGCAGATGCAAACTAATAACAGCCAACATGCACCGAGTATTTACATGTGTCAAACAATCTACACGTGTTAACACAATATCTTTACAACTTCATTTTACAGATGAGGAAACCAAGGAACACAGAGATTAAGAAGCTTGGTTAAGATCATACAGTTGGTATGTAGTAACGCCGAGTTACAAACCCAGGCACTCCAATTAGGTAGCCCTTTTCCCTAAGCTCATCACTACTTCCTCTTGTGCACATGCGTCTGGTGAATGGCTGATTTCTAATGTTGGTGAACGTCTGTCCCCAGGTAGATATACCCCCATTCTCCTGGTGGAAGCAGATTTTTGGAAGAAAATTATACAGGCTTTCTATGAATAGATTTCTCTGTATTGTGTTCTGTGCTGTGCTATGCTTAGTCACTCAGTCATGTCCAACTCTTTGTGACCCCATGGACTGTAGCCAGGCTCCTCTGTCCATGGGATTTCCCAGGCAAGACTACTGGAATGGGTTGCCATTTCCTCCAGGGGATCTTCCTGACCCAGGAATAGAACCTGTGTCTCCTACTTAGCAGGCAGATTCTTTACTGCTGAACCACCAGGGAAGTTCAATACCAACAATATCCTGCACTAATTAGAGACACAGCTCAGAAGAGATAAAATAATCTCAAGTAGCAATACGTGAACCATGAACTTCCAGATGTGCAAGCTGGTTTTAGAAAAGGCAGAGGAACCAGAGATCAAATTGCCAACATCTGCTGAATCATCAAAAAAGCAAGAGAGTTCCAGAAAAACATCTATTTCTGCTATATTGACTACGCCAAAGCCTTTGACTGTGTGGATCACAATAAACTGTAGAAAATTCTGAAAGAGACGGGAATACCAGACCACCTGACCTGCCTCTTGAGAAACCTGTATGCAGGTCAGGAAGCAACAGTTACAACTGGACATGGAACAACAGACTGGTTCCAAATAGGAAAAGGAGTACGTCAAGGCTTTATATTGTCACCCTGCTTATTTAACTTATATGCAGAGTACATCATGCGAAATGCCAGGCTGGAGGAAGCACAAGCTGGAATCAAGATTGCCAGGAGAAATATCAATAACCTCAGATATGCAGATGACACCACCCTTATGGCAGAAAGTGAAGAAGAACTAAAGAGCCTCTTGATGAAAGTGAAAGAGGAGAGTGAAAAAGTTGGCTTAAAGCTCCACATTCAGAAAACTAAGATCATGGCATCCAGTCCCATCACTTCATGGCAAATAGATGGGGAAACAGTGGAAACAGTGGCTGACTTTCTTTTCCTGGGCTCCAAAACCACTGCAGATGGTGGTTGCAGCCATGAAATTAAAAGATGCTTACTCCTTGGGAGGAAAGTTATGACCAACCTAGACAGCATATTAAAAAGCAGAGACAGTACTTTGCCAACAAAGGTCCATCTAGTCAAGGCTATGGTTTTTCCAGTGGTCATGTATGGATGTGAGTTGGACTATAAAGAAAGCTGAGCACCAAAGAATTGATGCTTTTGAATTGTGGTGTTGGAGAAGACTCTTGAGAGTCCCTTGGACTGCAAGGAGATCCAACCAGTCCATCCTAAAGATCAGTCCTGGGTGTTCATTGGAGGGACTGATGTTGAAGCTGAAACTCCAATACTTTGGCGACCTGATGTTAAGAGCTGACTCACTTGAAAAGACCTTGATGCTGGGAAAGATTGAGGGCAGGAGGAGAAGGGGACAACAGAGGATGAGATGGTTGGATAGCATCACCAACTCAATGGACATGAGTTTGGGTAAACTCCGAGAGTTTGTGATGGACAGGGAGACCTGGCGTGCTGCGGTTCATGGGGTCTCAAAGAGTTGGACACGACTGAGTGACTGAACTTAACTGAGACTATCAAGAAGGAAATGCAAAAAAAAAAAAAAAAAAGAAGGAAATGCCTAGGTACATTAAAAATTATTGCTAATCTTTTAAAAAAATTTTCAGTTTCACCAGTTGTCATTGAAATATAAGAGTTTTATCAGTTATCATTGTTTACATTTAAGGTGTACAACTTGCTGTTTTGGTATCAAAACACTGTATACATTGTGAAATGACCACCACAATCAATCTAGTTAACATATCTATTGCCTCACTGAGTTACCATTTTTCTTTGTCTCTTTCTTTCTCTTTCTTTCTTTTGATAGTGAGAACATTAAATATCTTCTTAGCAAACTTAAAGTACACAGCACAATATTGTTAGCTGTACTCACTATGCCGTTCCAATGAGACAACACCTCTCACCTGTTAGGATTGCTATTTTCCAAAAGACAAGAGATAAAAAGTGTTGGTGAGGAGGTGGAGAAAAGGGACCCATTGCACACTGTTGGTGGGAATGTAAATTAGTGCAGCCTCTACAGAAAACAGTATGGAGGTTCTTCAGAAACTTAAAAATTAAATTGCCCTATGCAACCCCGCTTCTGGATACATACCTGAAAGAAATAAAGTGACTATATCAAGGAGATATCTGCACTCCCATGTTCATTGCAGCATGATTCATAATAAGAACCAAGAGAAGAAAACAACCTAAATATCTGTCAATGGATGAAGAAAATACAGTGTATTTATCACAACGAAATGTTATTTAGCTCTTAAAAAGAAGGAAATCCTGCCATTTTTAACAAATGTGAATCTGGAGGATATTATGGTAAATGAAACAAGGCGACATGGCCAAATATTGATTGCATGGATCTCATTTTTATATGGAACCTTAAATTTTTCAAACTCACGGAAGCAGAGAGTAGAGTGGTAGTTGCAGGGGTGAAACAGAGAGGGAAAGGGAGATGTTGGTCAAAGGGTACAAAGTTCCAACTACTGGAGACATGGTGTATTCTTAACTTTTTAACTGCAATAATAGGTAAAAGAGCATCCTTTGTTAAACTCATGGCTAGAAGATGTGGTATCTGTGGTATCCCATTCAACATATTCCAAAAGCCAAGCAATGGATGGTTTGCAATTACCATGAGTGGTCTATTTCCTAAGTTTTCATTTCTAGAAAAATATGAACTTGATAGAATTCAATAAAAAAAAATTGAATGTGAGAAAAAATAGGAAATCAAAGCATTATGGTGTTTCAGGTCCAGTTTCATTCTGTGGCTAGGACAGGGTCCTAAACACATTCTTGATCATATTATTATTCATATAATTAAATAACAATAAAACAAGTTCTTCTTTATATGTGTTTTCTTTTTCAGCCTCCATGGGGTGAAATAAACATGAAGCTGTCAAAAAGAATCAACTGAGACAGGCTAAACTAATTTGCCACTGATGATAGTCATTATAAACAATCTGAATACTGTTCCACCTCACTGAGATTTAAATAATCTGTCAAAAAGCAACTATATTCTAAAATCTGCATATGGAATCAGGGGATATAACAAAGAAATGAAGGAACGGTTAGTGAAGCCAACAGAAATATCCTCTCATTCCTGACACCAAGTCAAAAGAGCCACACTGGGTTTAATTTCTTTAAGCCCCTCTCCTCTCTCCCTCCTTCAGGTGCCATTCCCATGCAAGCAATTATTGCTACCCATTCCTCCCTCAGTGTTTAGGAATATTTCTCAGTGTCTTTAGAAAACTGGGTCTTTTAAGGACCAGCTAGAGCCAGAATTATTAAATAGGATGAGCTATTCTGAAAGGAAGCAATTATACTCCAACAATAAAATAAAATAATAAAAAGTAAACTAAAATAAATAAATAAGTAAATTTTTTTAATAATTAAAAAAAGCAAAGATGAGAATACCCAGTGCTGATGAAGACCTGGTTAAATGTAGTCTTTATATACTCCTGGTGAGAATGTAAGATTCTTTTGAAAATCAAGTTATTAATTATACTCCAATTCTGAGAATATACTGCAATCATCCTAAAGATGGGGGAAAAAAAAACCTTTATGCACAAAGATGTTCATTTTGGTAACATTTCTAGTGAGAAAACATGGAAATAAACTAAATGTCTAGCAATATGGAAATGGATAAATAAATGATGCAGGTCACAGGGAAATAGTATGAACTATCTTAAATAAAATCTGGCAAAAGTTTTAATACACACACACATATAAACAAAGGTGATACCGACAAACTATAGAGATGATCCTTGGAAGCACAGTCTTCAAAGGTGGTGTTGAAACCAAGAAGGACTGCATGGGTCCTTCCCAGGAACAGACCTCACATGTCCCCTGCCTGCCTCTTGTTTTCAGAAAAGCATTAGCCTCCTAGTCTTCCCTGGAGTTTCAAAGAGCAAATTGAATCAGAGAAGTGAGAAAATGCAGGACCAAAGGAAAATACTCAAAAAAGACAAAAGAATAATAATTTAGTCATAAAATAAAGTCAAGGAAATTTAGTTCCTTCTCAAGGGCAATAATGTCCTGAGCCAGATCTTTGAGCTGTTTTGCAGATACTAAAACCCCTACCAAGTAGAACTGCATACTGACCACTAGCACATGCACTCCAGATGGGCTGGACTCAAAAAACCGATAACTGAAATTCCCAAAACACCACCTTGTTACCTTGCCACCAATCAATATGAAGGATATCCACAAGCTGATCACATACTCTCAACTTGCCTTTAAAAATCAAAAACAAAAAAATCTTTTAATTTTATATTGGAGTATAGCTGATTGGACTGCAAGGAGATCCAACCAGTCCACCCCATAGGAGATCAGTCCTGAGTGTTCATTGGAAGGACTGATGCTGAAGCTGAAACTCCAACACTTTGGCCATCTCATGCGAAAAGTTGACTCATTGGAGAAGACCCTGATGCTGGGAGGGGTTGGGGGCAGGAGGAGAAGGGGACGACAGAGGATGAGATGGTTGGATGGCATCACCGACTCGATGGACATGAGTTTGAGTAAACTGCGGGAGTTGGAGAGGGACAGGGAGGCCTGGCGTGCTGCGATTCATGGGGTCGCAAAGAGTCGGACACGACTGAGCAACTGAACTGACTGACTGATAGCTGATTAATAATACTGAAATAGTTTCAGGTATCTGAGAACAGCAATGGGACTCAGCCATACACATACATGTATCCATTCTCCGCCAAACTCCCCTCTCATCTATGCTGCCACATAACATTGAGAATTCCGTGTGCTGTACAGTAGGACCTTGTTGGAAATCCATTTTAAATACAGCAGAGTGTACATATCCATCCCAAACTCCATAACTACCTCCTTCCCCCATTCTCCACACCCCCTACAACCCTCAGTTCATTCTCTAAGTCTGTGAGCCTGTTTCTGTTTCTTAAGTAAGCTGCTTTGTATCACGTCTTTTTAGATTCCACATATAAGGGATGGCATGTGATAGTTCTCCTTTGCTATCAGGCTAACTTCACTCAGCATGACAATCTCTAGGTTCATTCACATTGCTGCAAATGGAACTATTTCCTTCTTTTTAATGGCTGAGTAATATTCCATTGTACTATTTCTGCTTTATTGACTATGCCAAAGCCTTTGACTGTGTAGATCACAATAAACTGTGGAAACTTCTGAAAGAGATGGAAATACCAGACAACCTGACCTGCTTCTTGAGAAACTGAATGCAGGTCAGGAAGCAACAGTTAGAACTGGACCTGGAACAACAGACCGTTTCCAAACAGGAAAAGGAGTACGTCAAGGCTGTATATTGTCACCCTGCTTATTTAACTTATATGCAGAGTACATCATGAGAAATGCCAGGCTGGAGGAAGCACAAGCTGGAATCAAGATTGCCAGGAGAAATATCAATAACCTCAGATATGCAGATGACACCACCCTTATGGCAGAAAGTGAAGAAGAACTAAAGAGCCTCTTGATGAAAGTGAAAGAAGAGAGTGAAAAAGTTGACTTAAAGCTCAACATTCAGAAAACTAAGATCATGTTATCTGGTCCCATCACTTCATGGCAAATAGATGGGAAAACAATGGAAACAGTGGCTGACTTTCTTTTCCTGGGCTCCAAAATCACTGCAGATGGTGATTGCAGCCATGAAATTAAAAGATTCTTACTCCTTGGAAGGAAAGTTATGACCAACCTAGACAGCATATTAAAAAGCAGAGACATTACTTTGTCAACAGAGGTCCGTCTAGTCAAGGCTATGGTTTTTCCAGTAGTCTTGTATGGATGTGAGAATTGGACTGTGAAGAAAGCTGAGGGCTGAAGAATTGATGCTTTTGAACTGTGGTGTTGGAGAAGACTCTTGAGAGTCCCTTGGACTGCAAGGAGATCCAACCAGTCCATCCTAAAGGAGATCAGTCCTGGGTGTTCATTGGAGGGACTGATGTTGAAGCTGAAACTCCAATACTTTGGTGACCTGATGTGAAGAGCTGACTCATTTGAAAAGACCCTGATGCTGGGAAAGATTGAAGGCAGGAAGAGAAGGGGACGACAGAGCACGAGATGGTTGGATGGCATCACTGACTCAATGGACACGAGTTTGGGTAAACTTGGGAGTTTGTGATGGACAGGGAGGCCTGGCGTGCTGCAGTTCATGGGGTCGAAAAGAGTCCGACATGACTGAGCGACTGAACTGAACTGTACATATTGTACCACAACTTCTTTATCCATTTAGGTTGCTTCTATTTATCCATTTAGGTTGCTTCTATGTCTTGGCTATTGTAAACTGTGCTGCAATGAACACTGGGGTGCGTGTATCATTTCAGACCATGCCCAGGAGTGGGATTGGGGGGTCATATGGTAGCTCTATTTTTAGCTTTTTAAGGAACCTCCATACTGTACCAATTTATATTTCCAACAACAGTGAGAAGGATTCCCTTCTCACCACACCCTCTCCAGCATTTATTATTTGTAGACTTTTTAATGATGGCCATTTTGACTGGTGTGAGGTGGTATTTCATTGTAGTTTTGATTTGCATTTCTCTGATAATTAGCAACATTGAGCATCTTTTCACATGTCATTGGCCATCTGTATGTCTTCTTTGGAGAAGCTGTATGTCTTATTTAGATCTTCTGCCCATTTTTTATTAGGTTGTTTGTTTTGATGACATTAAGCCTCATGAACTGTTCGTAGATTTGGAAGACTAATCTAATCCCTTATCAGTCACATCATTTGCCAATATTTTCTTCCAGTGGGTGGGGTGTCTTTTCGTTTTGCTTACCCTCTACAGAGAAGCAGCAATCTGCCAATAAGTTACATCTGAGAGTTCCCAGAAGTGATGAGCAGCCACAGGGTGAGTGGTGAGGCAGTGGGCGGGGAAGGGGGAGTCATGGCAGAGTTGAAAGCAAAGGAGAAAAGCATGAGATGCTAAAGGTCATTTTCCAAATTGATAACCCATTAGGGGCTGCAAATAAAAGCTTCCAATTTTCTACCCTCTGTTGGAGCAAGCAGTCCCTGCAAGGGGAGTACAGGTAAATTTGTATGTTGCAGGAGTTTCCTAAATAACCCAACAAAGACTTTACCCCAGGACTTAAATGCTTTCATAATAATCTTGCTTCCATCTCCTTTCACCCTTTCCCAGCTTCCCATCCTCTCTCTCTCTCTCTCTCTTTTTGTCTCTGTCTCTGTGTGTCTCACACACACACACACACCCCGCACAGGCCTTTGTCTCCTGGCAACGATAGTTAACTCAAACAAGGCTATCCAAAAGCATTATCTTACTTCTGCTTTTCTCACCACCACTATTATCAGCATCACTCAAAACCAAAAGAAAAAAAAAAAATAGCTTGATTCCACACAATGCATGACCATGGAAAATGACAGATTGAGATATAGTGTGTTGCATGTGCTGCCAATGGTGATATTGTTACAGTGAATCCATCATCCTGACATGTTCATAATACTCCAACAGGCTGTCTTATCATGCCCCGTGCTGCCTAAGCTGTGCAGAGCAGGGTAACACACCACATTGACCAGAGCAGCATCGGCCCTGACACCTCCCCTCAATGCTCTGCCACATGCTGGTGTGTGTTCAACACTGTTCGGGTGAAGAAAATGACGCGCACGAGGAGGAGGGCAAAGAGGTCTTGGGACCTAATTGAAATGGGAGCTAAACGGCTTTTCTCATCTGGGCTTTTCTGAAGAAGAGCTCCCGAGTAAGGCCATCAACATCAGCCTTGCAAACACTGATGAATAGGCTGGTCATAAAGGACTCTATTGAAGCAGGGATTTTCCGAAGTGAGGCAATTACTAGGAAGTGAGAAGAACTCTCAAGACTGATGAGCTCTGAGCCCACAGTGTGCCCGGGAAATCCAAGTGTCAACATAAATCCATACATTCTCATCCCTGCCCCTCCACCTCGTGCTCCTCCCAAACTTTGCCAAAACAAGTCCAACAGATCTTAAGTAATGACCGCAAGATCCTAGTGTCTACTCTGGAGTGAGCAAAACCTATTGTCTTTGCTTGGGTTTCCCAGAAGCAGATCCTCTGGCAACATTTCAAGTGTAAGTCTGGAGGTCACAGGAAGTACTACCTCCAATAGATGACTGGGAAGTAAGAGAAGGCAGGGATGGACGGCAATGAAGGTGTGATGGCAAATGAGCTACCACTGGGAGTGACCAGCATCGCATCTCATGGGGAAACTGGGAAACAGTATGAAACACACATTCCCAGGCCATCCCGCTAAAGAGGCAACGGGTGGGGGATTTGTCCCAAAACACCCATCAGACATTGGTTGACAATTGCTCCCTGGAGGGATGAATTCCTGGCTATTCGGGGTTCACCAATTTTTTTTAAGAGTTTTTATTTTTTTGGTCACAAGGCATGTCGGATCTTACTTCCCCAGCCAGAGATAGAACCCACACCCCCTGCATTGGAAGCATGGAGTCTTAACCCCTGGATCACCAGAGAAGTCCCTTTTGGTGTTCCTGTCATCCAGACACTAAGCCATGTCTGACTCTTTGTGATCCCATGGACTACAGCATGCCAGGCTTCTCTGTCCTCCACTAACTCCTGGAGTTTGCTCAAATTCATGTCCATTGAATCAGTGATGCTATCTAACCCTCTTATCGTCTCCTGCTCCTTCTCCTTATCCTTCATTCTTTCCCAGGATCAAGGTCTTTTCCAATGAGTCAGTTCTTTGCATCAAGTGGCCAAAGTATTGAAGCGCCTTTACGAGTTTTCTAATTTTTATTATTTTTTAAAGATTCCACATGTAAGTGAGATCACACAGTATCTGTCATTCTATGTCTGACTTATTTCATTGAGCATAATGCCTTCCAGGTTCATCCATGATGTTGTAAATAGTAGGAATTCTCCTTTTTTTAATGGCTGAATAACATTTGTGTGTGGGTGTTTGTATCTGGTTCAGCATTTCTGGCCAGCTTTGGACATGTCACTAATTCCAGCCTGCCAGGCAAGGGACAGCATTACCCCACAACTGGCCCCCTGGAAACTGCTGATTAAGTTAGTGATGGGAACAGACATTAGCATCAAACCCTAAAACCAGAAGAAAAAAATCTGCCCACAGATGAATAAATGTACAACGCTAAGACTCAATGTGCAAGAGAGGACTTCCCTGTTGTCTTAGGATTACAGTTCTAGGTAGCATGCTATGCACTTTGGGCACCAGAGGAAACATTCATAATGACTTGGACCCATCACATTTCAATTTGCACAAGAACAAAAGCATAAGTTTTTTCCCATGTCGCTCAGGTGGCCCCACTCTCAGCCAGCCAAGCTGGGGTAGACTGCAAGGAAAATTATGAAGGAGATAAAGTTTGCTTGAGTCTTCTCAGCTTCCTCCTTCTGGTTCCTTCCTCCTCTCCTGGAGTCCCTTCCTCACCCAGACCATTTAGAAACCAGGAATCAGCAAAAGTTCTCATATTAGTCACTTATGCTAAGAACTGACCCAATAGAAAAGCCCTTAATGCTAGGGAAGATTGATGGCAAGGGGAGAAGAGGATGAGATGGTTGGATGGCATCACTGACTCAATGGACATGAGTTTGAGCAAACTTCAGGAGATAGTGAGGGACAGGGAAACCTGGCATGATACAGTCCACGAGGTCGCAAAGAGTCAGATATGACTTAGCTACTGAAAAACAACAATAAACCTAAGTGTAGGATCTTCCCTAGTGGCCTAGTGGTTAGGAATCCACCTGTCAATGCAGGGGACACGGGTTCAATCCCAGATCCAGGAAGATGCCACAGGCCTCAGGGCAACTAAGCTTGTGTGCCACAACTACTGAGCCTGCGCCCTAGAGCCCGGGAACCACCGTCTCCTGAAGCCTGCACACCCTAGAGCCCTTGCTCCACAACAAGAGAAGCCACCGCAATGACAAGCCTGCACATCACAACTAGAAAAGAGTAACCCTCACTTGCCACAACTAGAGAAAAGCCCTCACAGCAACGAAGACCCAGCATGGTCAAAAATAAATAAATCTTAAAAAAAAAACAAAAAACCTAAGTGCAACTTCCATTCACTCAACAAATATTTAATAATCAACTTATCTTAGGATTGACACTGTGCTGGATCCTGGGAATACAGAAATGTAACTCACACTCCCGGGCTGTACACTATGATAAGGACTAGGATTAAAACATATAAAATGATACGAGAGCCATGGGGAGTAGCCACTAGGAAGTGTTTCTCCCGCTGGTGATTCAAAGCCCTTGTCCCTTGGTTCAATGTATTTCAAGCGTCAGTGAGGAGCCAGAAAGGACTGCTGAATAGAAGAACGCCTCGTGCCTCAAATCCCTAACTCTCATGTTGTTGCTATAGAGAATTCTGGCATGTGGGCGGTTTCCTATTCCACTTACATATAGAGCTGGCCTGTTGCCATGGCCTGCAAATTGAAAGCTGAGCAGCAGAGCCCACATCTGTTCTGAAATCCGGCTGTGCATAAAGGATGATTTTTAATTTGCTTGCATATTCCAGAAAAAAAAAGAGATTTCCTGTTTATAGACGAATTTGGCATTTGGATCATAACGCTCGCTTGGCTTATTACTCCGTGCAGGGATTTCCTCTGTGTTTCTGGCTACACCCGTTTGGGTCCCTCACCCCCGCATCTCCCGTGGTAAGGAATCCACCTATCAGTGCAAGAGACATGGGTTCACTCCCTGATCTGGGAAGATCCCACACGCTGCAGAAACCCATGCAGCACAACTACTGAGCCCACACTCTAGAGCCCACGAGCCTCAGCTACTGAAGCCTGCATGCCTAGAGACTGTGCTCCACAACGGGAAAAGAAACTGCAATGAGAAGCCCCTGCACCTCAAAGAAGAGTTAGCTCTGGCTCACGGGCTCCCTGTAACTAGAGAAAGGCCCTCGCAAAGCAATCAAGATCCAGCACAGCCAAAAATCAATAAATTGCTCTGAAAAATAAAGAGTTCATACTCCTCAGCTATTAAAAATCTATAATCCAGAAACTGGACTGTATCTATAGTTTTAGGATTTCCAGCATCACAACTTCTGAATAAATTAGCAAACACATTGTTTCATGGAAATGTCCATACTTTTTATTTTATTTTTTTTTTTTTAATTTTTATTATTATTTTTTTTTCCAGTGGGTTTTGTCATACATTGCTATGAATCAGCCATGGATTTACATGTATTCCCAATCCCGATCCCCCCTCCCACCTCCCTCTCCACCCGATTCCTCTGGGTCTTCCCAGTGCACCAGGCCGGAGCACTTGTCTCGTGCATCCCACCTGGGCTGGTGATCTGTTTCACCATAGTTAGTATACATGCTGTTCTTTTGAAATATCCCACCCTCACATTCTCCCAGAGAGTTCAAAAGTCTGTTCTGTATTTCTGTGTCTCTGTTTCTGTTCTGCATATAGGGTTATCGTTATCACCTTTCTAAATTCCATATACATGTGTCAGTATGCTATAATGTTCTTTATCTTTCTGGCTTACTTCACTCTGTATAATGGGCTCCAGCTTCATCCATCTCATTAGGACTGGTTCAAATGAATTCTTTTTAACGGCTGAGTAATATTCCATGGTGTATATGTACCACAGCTTCCTTATCCATTCATCTGCTGATGGGCATCTAGGTTGCTTCCATGTCCTGGCTATTATAAACAGTGCTGCGATGAACATTGGGGTGCACGTGTCTCTTTCAGATCTGGTTTCCTCAGTGTGTATGCCCAGAAGTGGGATTGCTGGGTCATATGGCAGTTCTATGTCCAGTTTTTTAAGAAATCTCCACACTGTTTTCCATAGCGGCTGTACTAGTTTGCATTCCCACCAACAGTGTAAGAGGGTTCCCTTTTCTCCACACCCTCTCCAGCATTTATTGCTTGTAGACTTTTGGATAGCAGCCATCCTGACTGGCGTGTAATGGTACCTGGTTTTTTGAAAAAATAAACAAAATTGACAAACCATTAGCAAGACTCATTAAGAAACAAAGAGAGAAGAACCAAATTAACAAAATTAGAAATGAAAATGGAGAGATCACAACAGACAACACTGAAATACAAAGGATCATAAGAGACTACTACCAGCAGCTCTATGCCAATAAAATGGACAACTTGGATGAAATGGACAAATTCTTAGAAAAGTATAACTTTCCAAAACTGAACCAGGAAGAAATAGAAGATCTTAACAGACCCATCACAAGCAAGGAAATCGAAACTGTCATCAAAAATCTTCCAGCAAACAAAAGCCCAGGACCAGATGGCTTCACAGCCGAATTCTACCAAAAATTTAGAGAGGAGCTAACACCTATCTTACTCAAACTCTTCCAGAAAATTGCTGAAGAAGGTAAGCTTCCAAACTCATTCTATGAGGCCACCATCACCCTAATTCCAAAACCAGACAAAGATGCCACAAAAAAAGAAAACTACAGGCCAATATCACTGATGAACATAGATGCAAAAATCCTTAACAAAATTCTAGCAAACAGAATCCAACAACATATTAAAAAAATCATACACCATGACCAAGTGGGCTTTATCCCAGGAATGCAAGGATTCTTTAATATCCGCAAATCAATCAATGTAATACACCACATTAACAAATTGAAAGATAAAAACCATATGATTATCTCAATAGATGCAGAGAAAGCCTTTGACAAAATTCAACACTCATTTATGATTAAAACTCTCCAAAAAGCAGGAATAGAAGGAACATACCTCAACATACTTTTTAAAAAATATACTTTATTTATTTATTTGGCTGTGCCGGGTCTTAGAGGCCCCAGGCGGGATCTTCAATCCTACATGTGGCATGCAGGATCTTTAGCTGCCCCAAGCAAACTCTTAGTTGTGGCATGTGGGATCTAGTTCCCTGACTAGGGAATGAACCCAAGCCACCTGCATTGGGAACTCAGAGACTTAGTCACCAGACCACCAGAGAAGTCTCTGTCCATTCCTTCTCTCAGCAAACATTTCCTAAGCCCTACAATGTACCAATCACTGAGCAGTGTGCAGATCTTGCTTTCAAGAAGTCTTCAAATAAGAGCAGAACTCCTGAGCCTCCTACAGAAAAGTGTTCATGCTGATTTTTTACTGCAAGATGCCTTCTGGATTAATATTTGGGGTGGCAATCCCTCTCTGTAAGTGGACACAGTATGGGGCACTAGAAGAATCTGGAGGGCCTTGGGAAAAGACTATGATAATCTCAAAAAAAGGTGTGCACACAGTTCAGTGTAGATTTAAAAGAATTTTTTTCATTGTATATACTTTAAGTGCTCCCAACACATTTGCTCTGGAGGCTTTGGTGAGAACTTTACCTTTTACCAGAGAAGTATCCCACTACAACAAATTAAGTGGCAATGTTAAAGATCATTTTACAGTTACAGCCTCTGATTGCACAATGCAGAATAATCCTCAAAGGCACCAGAAGCATAACCCTTGGATCATCACTCAGAACTGATTTACTCCTAAGAACTTTGCTCTGTACATTTCCATTCCCTCATGCCCCTTTTTTGTTGTTTACATTACTTAAATTCTATTGGGAAGAAAGGCCTTGATATTGGATTGTAGAGCATAGGTAACATATCTAGGTTATTGCATTTGTCAGCTCTCAAGGCAGGTAGAATAACTGAAGTCCATTTGTGAAGCTTTCTCTAGCTCATGAGCAGGAATATAAATTGACAACTTCCACAAGAAAATAAGGAAGAAAAAGGCTTATGAGATTATATTCACCATGAAGTTTCCCACATTTCTAAAAGCTTCTCTATAAAACAGAAAGCTCTGGATTTGTGTCAGTTAATACTATGGCAATAAAACACATGACCCACTGTCCTTGATGGTTTTTCCAGTTTTGTTTGTTGGTTTGGAATGCAAGTCCAGGCCAACAGAGTTGCCTGAGATTTTTTTAAGCTATTTATTTATGTATTTCTGGGTCTACTGGGTCGTTACCGCTGCACACAGGCTTTCTCTAGTGGTGAGCAGGAGCTACTCTCTAGAGGTGCATGGGCTTCTCACTGCAGAGGCTTCTCCTGCTGCTTTAAGCACAGGCTCTGGAACTCGGTCTCTGGAGTTGTGACACACAGGCTTAGTTGCCCTGCGGCATGTGGAACCTTCCTGGACCAGGGATCGAACCTGTGTCCCCTGCATTGGCAGGCAGATTCTTCACCCCTGGACCATTAGGGAAGCCCTTACTCTCAGTTTTAGAGGAACATCTCTTCTGCCTTATATCTTGCCTCTTACTATTTCTTTGAACATCATCAATGATAGATGAACTCCTAAGTGATCTGCACCCAACTTAACGAAATAATTGGCATCTCAGGCAAAATTAAATTGGGCAATATGTAAAAAGAGTAAAATGTCAATGATCAAATGGAGTTCGTCCCAGAAATGAAAGGTTTAACATTGGAATACCAATGACTGTAATTCACAATATTAACAGAAAAGGGATAAATACAATTGTCTCACAAAATGCAGAAAAAGCATCTGACAAAAATCAAAATGCATTCATGTTTAAAACTCTCAGCAACTAGGAACAGGACTTCAACTGATACATGAAAAACATAAAGTTATAATACACAGTGTTGAAAGACTGAATACTTTTTCCCTAAAATCAGAAGCAAGAATTCTTTTTCTTACCACTCTTATTCAACATTTTGCTAGAAGTCCTAGCCAATGTAACAGGTAAAAGAAGGAAACAAAAGGCATACAGATTGGGAAAAAGAAGTAAAATTGTCTTTATTAGTGGACATGATATGCTCATGTACATAGAAAACCCTAAGGAAATCTTTTGTCTGGACAAAAGATACTAGAAATGACAGTGTAAAAGAAGGTACAGGATGCAAGGGCAAGACTCAAAAATCAACTGTATACCTAAATTCCAGAAATAAGCAATTAGAAATTGAAGTTAAAAAACAATGTCATCTATAATAGAATAAAAAAAAAACATTAAATACTTAGGACAACTTTTTTTTTTTTAGGACAACTTTTTTAATGTATGCAAGGCTTTATACTGAAAACAACTAAACATTCCTGAAGAAATAAACCTAAGTAAATGGAGACATATAATCTGTATCAATATGATAAGATGTCAGTTATCACCAAATTAGTCTATAGATGCTTCATAATATCAATAAAAATCCCAGCAGACTTTACTGTAGAAATTGACAGGCTGATTCTAAAATGTATATAGAAATGTAAAGAACCTAAAATAGTCAAAGCAATTTTGAAAAAGAAAAACAAAGAACTCACACTACATGGTTTAAAGACTTAATATAAAGACAATATAATCAAAACAGAATGGTTTGGCATTTTTAAAAAAAGACATATAGGTCAATGAAAAGAAACAGAAAAGATACCTATTAATATATGATCCATCTATATGTTCAATAAAAAGGTAATAGAACCATAGGATAGTCACATGGGAAAAGAAACAGACCTTGATCCTCACCTCATTATTCACAAAAATTAATTTGAAAATAATCATAAGCCTAAATATGAAAACCAAACTATATGACTGCCAGAAGAAAATATTCAAGGTGCATATATTTATCTGACACTGAACTTTCTTCCAGAATTTGTAGAAACTCTTATAATTCAATAAAAAGAAGACAAATAATCCAGTTAAGAGGGCAAAATATCTGAACAGAAATTTTGCAAAAGGAGATGCAAGGAATGCCAAAAAGCATATGTAAAGATGCTCCACATCTTTATTCCTAAAGAATATGCATTTAAAGCACAATGAGATATCACTACTTCCTTCATTTCAGTTCAGTTCAGTTCATTCACTCAGTCGTGTCCAACTCTCTGAGACCCCATGAACCACAGCACGCCAGGCCTCCCTGTCCATCACAAACTCCCAGAGTTTACCCAAACTCATGTCCATTGAGTCAGTGATCCAATCCAGCCATCTCATCCTCTGTCATCCCCTTCTCCTCCTGCCTTCAATCTTTCCCAGCATCAGGGTCTTTTCAAATGAGTCAGCTCTTCGCATTGGGTCACCAAAATATTGGAGTTTCAGCTTCAACATCAGTCCCTCCAATGAACACCCAGGACTGATCTCCTTTAGGATGGGCTAGTTGGATCTCCTTGCAGTCCAAGGGACTCTCAAGAGTCTTCTCCAACACCACAGTTCAAAAGCATCACTTCTTCGGTACTCAGTTTTCTTTATAGTCCAACTCTCACATCCATACATGCTACTGGAAAAACCATAGCCTTGACTAGACGGACCTCTGTTGACAAAGTAATGTCTCTGCTTTTTAATATGCTGTCTAGGTTGGTCATAACTTTCCTTCCAAGGAGTAAGTGTCTATTAATTTCATGGCTGCAGTCACCATCTGCAGTGATTTTGGAGCCCAAAAAAATAAAGTCAGCCACTGCTTCCACTGTTTGCCCATCTATTTCCCATGAAGTGATGGGACCAGATGCCATGATCTTAGTTTTCTCAATGTTGAGCTTTAAGCCAACTTTTTCACTCTCCTCTTTGACTTCCTTACTCATAGCTAAAATTTAAAAAACTGACCATATCAAATATTTGTGACGATGTGGAACAACGGGAACTCTCAGACATTGCTGGTGAAAATGTAAAACAATATAGCCACTCTGATAAACAATTTGACAGCTTTTTAGATAATTCAACCTGCATTTACCATGTGACTCAGGAATATTCCTCCCCCAAGTATCATTCAAAAGAAAACATGTCCTTTTTTAAAATGGATAAGCAACCAGGACCTACTGTATAGCACAGGGAACCCTGCTTAATACTATGTAACAAGCTACGTGGGAAAAGAATTTGAAAAAGAATAGATACATGTGTATGTATAACTGAATCACTTTGCTGTACACCTGAAACTAACACAACATTGTTAATCAACTATGCGCCAATAAAAATCAGTAAAACAAAAAGATGTTTATAAAACTGTTATATGAATGTTTATAGCAGCTTTATTCATAATACCCAAAAACTGGGAACAAACAAATTGCAATTTTTTTAAAAAACTGCTCCGTGCAACGATGTAGTGGAATCTCTAAAACAGCATGCTGAGTGTGAAAAAAAGAATGCAAAGGAGTTCCTACCACATAATTTCATTCTCATAAAACTCTACAAAAGACAAATTTAATCTATAATGATACAAAGCAGATCAGCGGCTGCCTGGAGCTGGATCTGGGAGATGGGGACTGATTAGGAAAAAGCACATGGAATCACTTGGGCAGTGGAAATGGTCTGTATTTGACTGTGCACGCACTTGTCCACATTTATGGAAGCATTTTATTGTAGGTAAATTACATTTCAAAAAAAAGCATATTTTTAAAATAAAAATGTTACTCTTTTTACCTTTTTTACATGTTGAACATATTTTGACATTGTTGGTGGAATAACAAAAGCAGCAATAAATACCAAGAATCACATAAGAAGAGCTACCATTTATTAAGTATTTACAATGTTTCAGAATCTATGTTCAGCATTTTAAAAGCCTTTTCTCATAAAACCAGTAGCTTAAGTTGTATTGATGTTCCCACTTTATAGCTGACAAAGATGAGGCTTAGAAAAGGCAACTGTTATTAAGCAGAGTGGCTGCTCCAGAGCGGCCCCAGCTCTCAGGACCGCACCATGCTTTCTCTCAAAGGAGAAAGAAGAGAGTGACATCGTGCCCTTCGGGGAAGCCCTGGTAGTCATTGCAATGCAGTGCTCTCAGCAAGATGACAACAAAGAAGAAAATAAGTGGATTTGTTGCCTGGGCAGAGCAGAAACATAATAATAAACCATCAAGAAGCTTTTCAGGGACCACTAATGTCAACAGATCATCAAGTTTGAACTGATGGACCAGCAAATGTAATTATTACAGCAGGAAAATTCCAGTTTAAAATATGAATTAATCTCAAAGTACAGAGGTCCTTGTTATTATTCTTATTTGAGAAGGGAAATTTACTTATAAAGAAGGGTAGACACGTGCGAGGAATATATATATATATATATATATATACTGTCTTCCCACACTTAATTTCTTGTCTTATGTACTGGAATGCTTGTATTCCCAGATCACATTCTTTTACAAGCAAAGACTTGCAAAATTTTAGGAGCAGAGAGTGTGTTGTAGTAAATAAATGGACTTAGCTCCAGAACACAAAGAAGAAATGGAAAAGAACCTAATAGGTTCTAGAAAAACAAATATAGCCCTAATACCAAAACCTCACAAAGACAATACAAAAATTTTTTTTTAGGAAGTGAGGATAGGAAGGAGAGGGAAGAAAGGGAAGAAGAGAGGAGACGTCACAAATTTTCACTCAAGAATACAAGTGAAATTATAAATAAAGTATTAGCAGATTTAATTCAATAAAATAGCATCTAAGGTAACCAAACAGAATTAAACAGGGAAAGTAAGAATGGCCCTGTGGTGAAAAATTTATTAATAAGATATGTCCTAATAAAAAGCCAAATAAAATCCATAAGATAATTTTCCATTTAATCATTTGCCTCAACTTGTCATCTTTTTTTTACCCTGATATCTAAACACTTGAGAGCTACTAAAATCCTTTTTCAAATAAAGAAGGATATCATTTTATACAAAGGATCAAATATTCATTCATAACATCATTACATCACTAAATAAAACACCCAGATGCCAAAAAGGGAGTTGATGGAATTAACTTCCATCCCTGATTTTGTTAATAGCTTTAAAACAGGACAAAGAAGAGGAAAAACTCTGAAATTAAATAGACCCAGGGTCAAAGAACACCACTAAACCTCATGCATACATAACACATTTCCAGGTACATGATATGTACCCAATAAATGGAAGCTATTTTTAAAATCAAACCAATAACCAGCCTCACAGTCAATAAATAAATTCTACAGGTATAACATTAAAATTAAGTACAAAACAAGGCAGGAGGGGGGATCAGGATGGGGAACACATGTAAATCTATGGTTGATTCATGTCAATGTATGGCAAAAACCACTACAATATTGTAAAGTAATTAGCCTCCAACTAATAAAAATAAATGAAAAAAATAAAATAAAATAAAATTAAGTACAAAACAATGACACTTTCTACTACTTGTATTTCATGCTATTTATATGACAAAATAAAAGCTATGAATGCTGCAAAGAAAATTATAAAATTACCACTATTTGAAGATAATATTTAAATAAAGAATTCTAAAATCTAGAAGAACTAAGAAAAGAGTTTAGGAAAATGGCCAAATATAAATATTTCTTTAAGTCAATAGTATTTCTATATAGTAGTCCATTTAGATAATATAATTTTTAAGTATATATTATCTACTATAAAAATAGCAAAAATTTTAAAGAGAAATTATCCATGAGAAATATGCATACCACAAAAATAACAAATATTTACAGAATAAGATAAGTAATGAGAATGGTAAAATCATTGTAAAAATATCAAAATTTATACTTGCCTTTAGTTTCAACAGGATTGTAGAGGATACTTTATTTTAAAATTCATCTGAAAGAGTAAGCAAGTAAGAATATCAAAAAATGTATAAAAGAGATGTTACTAGTAAGTTACTGAGCTTGATACGTGTGAGCTCTCAATAAATATATCCTAAGTCAACTATAAAATCAGGTAGTTACAATCATTTAATACATATGTAAGTAAACAAAAGGCACACATGCCTAGATTCAAATAAATTACCCAGAATTAGACCCTGTCTAATTTGGGGACCAATTCATAACAACTGGTATGAGTGTATGGATATGAGAGTTGGACTAGAAAGAGAGCTGAAAGCCAAAGAATTGATGCTTTTGAGCTGTGGTGTTGGAGAAGACTCTTGAGAGCCCCCTTGGACTGCAAGGAGATCACACCAGTCAATTCTAAAGGAAATCAGTCCTGAATATTCATTGGACGGACTGATGCTGAAGCTGAAACTCCAATCCTTTGACCACCTGATGTGAACAACTGACTCATTAGAAAAGACCCTGATGCTGAGAAAAATTGAAGGCAGGAGGAGAAGGGGATGACAGAGGATGAGATGGTTGGATGGCATCACTGACTCAATGGACATGAGTTTGAGTAAACTCCAGGAGTTGATGATGGACAGGAAGGCCTGGTGTGCTGTGGTCCACGGGGCCACAAAGAGTTGGACATGACCGAGTGACTGAACTAAACTGTAACTGAGAACAAATTTAACTTATTCAGCAGACAAATTATTGTTTTTGTTACAACATACAGGGTTCATATATACACCAAGGAGAGACCCACAACTCTGATAATTTTATAAACAGACAATCCCCAAAAGAAGATACAACAAATAAACAAACATGAAGAAACATTCCAGTAGAAATTAAAGAAATACAAAATAAAACCATAGGAAAGTGCTATTTTTCTCATGAAATTAGCAAGTGCTTTTGTTGAATGATAATATTCTCTACAGACAGCATGTTGTGTATCTGTTATTTTTTTACTTTTTTTTATGTTCAATTCTTTTCTATTTATGTTCAATCCTATCACTTAACTTCCCTCATAGCTCAGTTGGTAAAGAATGTGGCAGTGCAGGAGACCCAGGTTCGATTCCTGGGTCAGAAAGATCCTCTGGAGAAGGAAATGGCAACCCACTCCAGTATCCTTGCCTGGAAAATCCCATGGACAGGGGAGCCTGGTGGGCTTCAGTCCATGGGGTTGCAAAGCGTCGGGCACGACTGAGTGACTAACACTTCACTTCACTTATCACTTTTGTATTGTTATTATTTATATATTTTTAAAAATTTATTTCTAATTAGAGGATAGTTGCTTTACTATGTTGTGTTGGTTCCTGTCATACATGAACATGAATCAGCCACAGGTACACATATGTCTCCTCCCTCCTGAACCTCCCTCCCACCTCCCACATCATCCCACCCCTGTAGGTTTTCACAGAGTACCTGGTTGAGCTCCCTGTGACATACAGCAAATTCCCACCAGCTATCTATTTTACATATATATGTGCGTGCATGTCTATGCACGTTCAGTCATGTCCAACTCTTTGTGACCCTATGGATCATAGCCTGCCAGGCTCCTCTATCCGTGGGATTCTCCAGGCAAGAATACTGGAGTGGGTTGCCATTTCCTTCTCCAGGGGATCTTCCAGACCCAGGGATTGAACCCGTGGTCTCTTGTGTCTCCTGCATTAGCAAGTGGGTTCTTTACCAGCTGAGCCACCAGGGAAGTCCTTATTTTACATATGGTAATATATTATGAGTTGGTGATGGACAGAGAGGCCTGGGGTCACAAAGAGTCGGACACGACTGAGCGACTGAACTGAACTGAATATATATATTAACCTCGTAGTTTTATACCAGGTTTCAACATTTCAGTATCACTGATGATATATATTGGCACAACCATTTTGAAAGCAATTTGAAAATGTTCTTCAAAGGCCTTAAGTTCATTCATAGCTTTTGACCCAGTAATTCCAAAATAAATTTTGCAAGTTTTGATATTTTTACAGTAACTTACCATTTCTATGATTTAATCTTATTCTATACAATTCTTTAAAGAAATAAAAATAGGAAAAGCTTTGTGTGCAAAGATATTCATTAGAGTATTATTTTTATAGCAAAAATTAGAAGAAAAATCTTATATATCGAATAATAAAACCTAAGTAAACTACTTAGGTAAGTAAATATACTAAATGGAATTATAAGTAGGTTTTCAAATAATGAATAAAACTGTTAAACATGTTATCTCTGAGAAGTGAAGTTATAAAGAATTTTCATTTGCACTTAATGTGTTTCTAAAGGTTTGAATTTCTTATTTATTTCCTGTTAAAATGAGAAAAAAAGACAGGAGGACATTTCCATTCTTAAAAAATGTTGAAATGATGGTTACAAAGATTAGAATAATAACCCATGGAAACATCTTCATTATCTTTGGGAGAAAAAAAGTCCATAATAAAATACCCATAAATGCTAATAGTGGAAGTGTTTATTGATGAGAATATGAATGAATTTTTTGCCTGTTTCCAAATTATTGAATTCAATACTCACTTACTGAGATCCTCAGTGTAAGGCCCTGAACTAGGACAAAGATATATAAAGCACTGCCATGTTGTTTATTAATGCATATTAGTCGCTTTTATAGTATTCAGGACAGTCATTTTCTCCCTGCAACTGAGGTCTCAGGGAAAATAGTATGATGCCGCACAAAACAGTCCACCCAGAGTTTATTATTATACAAGCTTCTGTGGTTTAAAACTGTAATACCCATCCTCAAGCATATGTAAGAAAATACTAATAAGATTAATAATTTTGGTTTATAATAACAACTTCCAAATGTCCAAACATCCAACCACTCTATCAAACATGATAAAAAAAGAAATGGAAATTTATTTACTGGTTCTTCAGATCCCTGGAAACATTACTGAAACACCCGCTGCAAGCACAGAAATTGAGAGTGAAATTTTTATTATGGTAAGTACCTGCATTTAGTAAATATTTCCTACTAAATTCAAAAATGAGTTTGAGCATGTTCAGAAATGTCAATGAAATATGGATCAAATTGATGTCTGTCAATTCAGAAGCATTTCTTCTGTTATCTTTCAAAATATTCATTTATTTGTTAAATGAATTACTGCGTAGAAAGCACTTAAAATAGTGCCCAGCATACAGAAGCAGTCCACAAAAATTAAGTATTACTTTTAACTTTAACAAATATTCTTAAGCAACTGCTACATGCTTGGCCTGATACTAATCATAATTAAGTAAAGCACAGATATATCACTGAAAAGGAACAGCTCTAAAGTATGGGAATGCTTTTCCCAAGAGCACCTTTCTTGAGTCCACCTTATATCTCCTTGATCAATAGCAAAATAGGGGCAGAATGTTCACAGTGAGGGAAGAAGGAGAACTATGCAGTCAACGAAACCACTGCTTTAAGCTTCTATGTTTCTGGAGTTGTTTTGGAACTCTCCATTACACAGCAAAAGCTAACTGATACAAGACCAAATTGGTTTCAGAATACACATGCAAAAATTAAGCAAAATATCAAATTACACCTAACATAAAAAACACGTCACAAAGAAAATGAATCCAATAATATGATGATATCATTCCTACCTAAATGTCATCATCTTTCAAGTCACATTCTGAAGCCTGATATTTTCACCTTACAAAAATTGTAGAAGATCATGTCTGTATATATAAACTTACTGCATTAAAAAAAAATTTCACACTACAGTATTTCAATGTATGGATAAATTAGTATATTTAATTCTTCCCCAATAATGGATACTGACATTATTTATAATTTTGTGCTATGACAATTCTTATCTATATCTCCTTGAGGGAAAAAAAACAAACTGGAAAATGAATGTCTGTCTTTTGTATCTTCTGAAGTGTAGGTTCTTGGTAGGGTTATTACCAGTCCACAAATTGACCCGAACAGATAACAAATGTATAAAAGCCAAAGTGGGAACAGAGAAAGATGGTGAAGTCTCTGGAAATAATATGGGGAGTTCACTGAATGAAATGCCACAGACAATGATGACAGAGTTGACCTTCTTCCTTTAAATCCCCTCTTGAGCTCTCCTGGCCCTCACACTTCAGTGATGTATGCTAAAGGCTGAGTGACATCACACAGTAGGGACACGGCATTCTCCAGGACTCAACAGAAGAAAAGGAGGATGAAGAAATCACATAAACACAGCTACTGGAATTGAGCACAGGGCAGCTTTGCTAATGAAAACTGGGTCAAATATCCCCAAAGAATAAACATAGATCATCATTAAAATCTATTTTCTGGGATGAAGCAGATCCAGAGTCAAGTTCAATGTGTTAACCATCAATAAATAAAAAGCTACCACTCCTCTTCAACAAAAGTCTTCTAATAAGGCAAATATAAAAGTGCTTAATTGATAAATAAGAAAAGCAAACATTATGCTAAGCACCACAGGAGGCAGATTTGTGTTTTGACAGGCAATAGGGATAGAATCCAAAACTCTAATCAGGACTACTAAAAATACTTGAACAATCTGTGTCAGTTTCATGAGTCCTTTTCTTTATCCCTACATTGCAAATTGACTTGAGACTATTATATGTTTTTTTAACAATAAAATTCTAGATAATTAATTGCCATTAAACACATATTTCTCCAATATATAATGTAACTAAGGTGAAGTGGGGGAAGGGGTAGAAATGAGATATGAGGTGGCAGTGAGACCATTTCTCGAGCAGCCTGGAAATTGAGGGAGCCCAAACCACCCTAGGATGTATTCCTAAACCTCCTTGGACCACAACAATGAACAGTATCCTTCCCAGAAACAGGAAGGATCCTCTCAAATTCTTCAGGCAGATTCCTGAAGCAACAGAATTCTCTGTATTTTCTCTCACTAATATTATAAATAAAACATTACTCCTTATTAACCCTGCCTTAAAAAAAGAATGCTCTGCTAGAGACCAATCTTTCTACATTGCTAGAGACCAATGTTTCTCTGGGCCAAATTCAGAAGTTTTTACTCTTGAGGAAAACGCTTTGTTCCTTTTACTCAGACTTTTCTGACTCAGATAAAACCCCCAAAGGATCTTCAAGGTGGGAAAATATCTTGAATTATCATGAACACCATAGTCAAACACTTGAGCATAATAAACCTTGCCTTCCGCCGCCAACCAAAACAGCTTCCTGGATCATTTGGCTTGTGTGTGTGCCTTAGCTTCGTTCTGAGTGATACAAAGATACAAATGTTCAACAACTTCTTTCACTAAAGATTACTGTAACAGTCAAGTCTCAACAGTCCTACCAATTCCTATCCCAACCCAAGACTTCACTACCAGGCAAAGGGTATCCCTTAGGAGGTATTCAAAAATTACCTACTCAGCTTTCCACTCATCCAGTAAGTGAAACTATTCTCAGATAATCATGGAGAAACACCAGTGACCACTAGGGACCTGGACCCAATTTACCCAACAATTTGGACCTTGGCACTGACTAGTTCTATCTATTATTGATAAAGAAATTGCTCGTTATTACAGCCCCTCCAGGTGACATTATTCTTTGCACAGCAAAAATCATTAGGCGGTGTCAGAAAGGGTTGACATGTCTAAATTACACTGCACATGTGCCCACTAACAGCATGTAGCGGTCATGTATTTTGTATTTAGAATGTAAAATGATGAGCATGCATAAAGTTATACAGAGTGAGCTGATTTCTGAATCAGCCTTACCAGCCCTCCAAAGAGATGAGATGACTTAAATTCACATAATATCCTTGAGTTTTCTTCAGGGCAGCAGAATTCAATTCCAGTGTCCTGCAGCAGGAAAAGTTTCCCTCACTCAGTATTATTTCAACCTCTTCTGAATAGATAACTCGGGCTTCCCCTGTGGCTCAGCTGGTAAAGAATCTGCCTTCAATGCAGGAGACCTGGGTTCAATCCCTGGCTTGGGAAAATCCCCTGGAGAAGAGAAAGACACTCCAGTATTCTGGCCTGATGCTTACTGAATCAACAGTTTGTAAAACAAACTGAATAGATAACTCCAAAAAGACAAAGACTAAAATGACAGATTAGGCAGAAAAACAAAACCACAAACAAAAGGTTTTCAACTTTCTAATTCAGCAAATAAGAATAATTATTATCATTTACTTTAGTATAGTGGTTTACAGTTTACTAAGAACTTTTAAGTGTATGATTCTATATGTGATTCTCACAATGGACTACTTAAAGTAACTTTAGAGCATATCATAACAATGGGCTATTATGTAGCCAGGAAAAAGAATGACGCTGTAGAACTAGTAACATGGAAATATTGAGTCTAAAACACTGGCTCCAAAAGAGAAAGGGTTTTTTGGTATTGTTTTTGTAAAAAAAAAAAAAAATATGTACAAACAAGAAAAATATAGTCAGGAATCACAATGCACATAAATATGCATAAGTATACACATACATATACATAGAAAGTATACACATACATATACATAAACATAGAAAAGAAGCTGGAAAGATATCAACCAACTGTACTCCCTGCATCATGATTACTGACTATATTTTTCTCGCTTATTTTCTGATATATCTGCAATGAACATGTATTACATGTGTGATCAGGAAAAGATAATCATATATGATGAAAGAAGTAGTGACCTTATATTTTTAATAATCAGTACACTTCAATAACCGTAGCTTAAGGCCAAAGAGAAATGGGACCTTAATTTGAACTGCTTTTAGAAAAGGCATTTTTGGAAATAACAGAATTCATTAAGTCTTATAATCATCCATAGTTTTTTTTTAAATTCATTGTCTAATTGGAGGAAAATTGCTTTACATTATGTTGGTTTCTGCCATACAACAACACAAATCAGCCATAATTATACATAAATCATCTCCCTCTTGAGCCTCCCACTTCTCCCCCATCTCAGCCCGCTAGTTCATCACAGAGCGCCAGGCTGGGCTCCCTGTGCTGTATGAATATACCAACTTCTCACCAGCTATCTGTTTTACACATGGTAGTATGTATATGTTGATGCTACTTTCTCCATTTGTACCACTATCTCCTTCTCCCACTGTGTCCACAAGTCCGTTCTCTACCTCTCCATCTCCACTCCTTCCCTGCAAATAGGTTCATCAATACTATTTTTCTAGATTCCATATATATGCTTTACTATATGATACTTGTTTTTCTCTTTCTGACCTATTACACTCTGTTTAAAAGGCTCTAGGTTCAGCCACTTCATAAGAGCTGTCTCAAATTCATTCTTTTTATGGCTGAGTAGTATTCCATTGTATATATGTACCACATCTTCTTTATCCACTCTGTAGATGGACATCTAGATTGCTTTCATGTCCTGGCTACTGCAAATAGTGCTGCTATGAACACTGGGGGATATGTGTCTTTTTCAATTATGGTCTTCTCAGGGTATACATCCAGTAGTGGGATTGTTGGGTCATATGGTAGTTTTATTCTTAAGTTTTTTAAGGAATCTCCATACTGTCCTCCATAGTGGTTGTATCAATTTACATTCCCACCAACAATGCAAGAGGGTTCCCTTTCCTCCACATCCTCTCCAACATTTGTTGTTTGTAGATTTGATGATGGCCATTCTGACCAGTGTGAGGTGATACCTCACTGTAGTTTTTGATTTGCATTTCTCTAATAAATATTGATGTGGAGCATCTTTTCATGGGTTTAATGGCCAATAATCATCCATAGCTATTAAGGTCTACTAGTTCAGAACAATTCAGCACAAAATATACTTGGAGTTCTGTCTTAGCCCAAATTACCTAGGAAGCAGACCTTGAAGCAAGGGTTAAAGTGCTGGTACTTTCCTTGGCAGTTGCAAGCCACCTACCGCTTTGCTACAATCTGCAGAGACACAGTGGGTCACTCAGTCAAGTGTTCACTGGGCACTTGGGATTTCTCAGTAACTACAAGAAGTAAGCATCCTGGAGCAGTCCAGGGCAGCAGGAAAGGAGAGCTTCTTTACCCCATTCCCTATCTCCAGGGCCCCTTGATCAAAGGTTCTCAGAACCCACATCCAGCCCCTCAGCACCTGCTCAGGAGGCTGGATCCCGTGCCCTGAGTGCCCAAATGCAGAAGTAAAGGCTAATTTCATGCAGGTGGAGCTCAGCATTGGTACTGTGAATGCCAGACGGATCCAGGGCCTCAACTCAGAATCCAGAAAGCAAGGGAACCACAAAAGGTGACAGCATCAGAGAACGGGACTCCAGAAGAAGAAGCACATGATTCAAGGACTCTGAGAAGGAGTATAAACACTTATGTCCAAAAAGGACAGACTGCTGCTGCTGCTGCTAAGTTGCTCAGTCGTGTCCAACTCTTCATGACCCCATGGACTGCAGCCTACCAGGCTCCTCCGTCCATGGGATTTTCCAGGCAAGTACTGGAGTGGGTTGCCATTGCCTTCTCTGAAAGGACAGACTTGTGATTGCCAAGGGAGCAGGGGCTGGGGGAGGGGTGCAGTTGGGGGTTGGGATTAGCAGATGTAAGCTTTTATATAGAGAGTGGAAAAATAACAAGGTCCTAATGTATGGCACAGAGAACTATATAGTCCTATATATAGTTTATTAAAATAGATAAACTATAGTTTATTAAAATATAGTTTATTTATATAGTTCATTGAAACTACTATATAGTTTCAATATAGTTCAATATCCTATAATGGAAAAGAATATTTTTTAAAAGAATGCATATATATATATACATATATATATATAAAAAACTGAATCACGTTGCTATAAAACAGTAATTAACACATTGTAAATATTTCAGTAAAAAATAAAAATATTTTTAAAAGAATTCAGAACTATCCAAACCACACACAAAAAAAGTCATATCCAATGTAAATTCTTTGCTAAATCTTGGAAATAGTTAGTCATTTCATATATCAAATTCCATTAACAGCATTATTAACAAAAAAAATTTCCCACATTTGTAAACATACGATAGACTATAAGAGATCTTGCTTTATTCATCTGCTTCACTACCATCTGGCAAAATATTTACATGCACATGAAATGGACATGCTCAGATTACTGAATGTACAGGTTATACTTAATTCCTGGCACACAAAATATGCTTCTACCCCTTTACTCTTCCACTCAAGAAAGCATGTACTTACAAACTCGGTCTGGTCCAACTCTGCGACCCCATGGACTACAGCCCACCAGTCTCCTCTGTCCATGGGATTCTCCAGAAAAGAATACTGGAGTGGGTTGTCATTTCCTCCTCCAGGGGAACTTTCCGACCCAGGGATCGAACCCACATCTCCTGCACTGGCACACGGATTCTTTACCACTGAGCTACCTGGGAAGTCCCAAGAAAGCACACAAGAATGCAGATAGATGAAGCTGATATTACCAAAGAAATTATGTCAAATCCACTCTAGTTTAGTACCTTTGAGTTTTTTAAAAACTACTTGTAATTTAGAGATGCTGATTAAGACAGTATAAAATACTACTCACATCCATTCAGACAGCTATTATTAAAACTAGTAATAATGACAAGTGTTAGTGAGGATGTGGAGAAATTAGAAGAAACTGGAAAACACATATTAAACTAACCGTGGGCATCTCTGGAATGGAGGAAGTTATGTGCGCGTAGGAGAATGAGGCAGTTGTAGACCCAGTTAGCCAGAAGTCTGTCAGCTGCAAGTGAAAGAAACATGACTAACACCCATCCAGGGAACAGCCTTGCAGACACAGCAGGGGAAGGAGAGTTTGGGGCAAAGTGAGAGAGCAGCCCTGACATATAAACACCACCATGTGCGAAATAGATAGCCAGTGGGAAGTCGCCGTACAACACAGGGAGCCCAACCCAGCGCCCTGTGACAACCAGGAGGTGTGGGATAGGATAGGGGGTGGGAGCAAGCTTCAGGAGGGAGGGGACATCTGCATACTTAAGGCTGATTCACGTTGTTGCATGGCAGAAACCAACATAACATTGTAAAGCAATGATCCTCCAATTAAAAAAAAAAAAAGTAAATTTAAATTAAAAAAAAAAAGTAAAACTGGTTCAGCACAAAAGAAAAAAAAAAAAGAAAAAATCACACCAGGCAAGAAGGAAATTTGTTATCGTAAATCGGGAGCTCCTGGCTTCAGACAAAACTGCATCCAGGAACTCAAAGGATGCATTAGGCCTGTGTTACTCTCCTGGGCTTGTCGCTCCTCAGCTTTATTCTACAGATGAACCCTTTCTCAGGGTAGCTGAAGTGGCCCCTTGGAAGCCCAGACTCCCATCCATCCAAACAAGCAACCCCAGAGAAAGAAGCTGTCTCCCCCTTCAGCTCCCAAAGGAAAGTCCAAGATGGACCTGACAGCTCCAGCTCAAAACACATGTTGAATCAGTCAAGGTTTGCATTTAGAGGCAGGTAACAGAAATAGATGGGGAAACAGTGGCTCACTTTATTTTGGGGGGCTCTAAAATCACTGCAGATGGTGATTGCAGCCATGAAATTAAAAGACACTTACTCCTTCGAAGGAAAGTTATGACCAACCTAGACAGCATATTAAAAAGCAGAGACATTACTTTGTCAACAAAGGTCCGTCTAGTCAAGGCTATGGTTTTTCCAGTAGTCAGGTATGAATGTGAGAGTTGGACTATAAGGAAAGCTGAGTGCAGAAGAATTGATGCTTTTGAACTGTGATGCTGGAGAAGACTCTTGAGAGTCCCTTGGACTGCAAGGAGATCCAACCAGTCCATCCTAAAGGAAATCAATCCTGGGTGTTCATTGGAAGGACTGATGTTTAAGCTGAAACTCCAATATTTTGGCCACCTGATGGGAAGAGCTGACTCATTTGAAAAGACCCTGATGCTGGGAAAGATTGAGGGCAGGAGGAGAAGGGGACGACAGAGGATGACATGGTTGGATGGCATCATGGATTCAATGGACATGGTTTGGGTGGACTCTGGGTGTTGGTGATGGACAGGGAGGCCTGGCGTGCTGTGGTTCATGGGGTCGCAAAGAGTCGGACACGACTGAGCGACTGAACTGAATTGAACTCAACACATAAAAGTTTTGAGGTTTTTCCTCACATCACAGTAAGTATCCAGAGTAGGCACCTGCTGGCCTCCATTCAGAGCTATGCAGTTCTCTCCAGCCTGCCTTGTGCTCCCAATGTGGCGACTGGTGCTCAAGCTAATGCACCTCTAGGGACAGGCGGAGAAGAAAGAAACAGCACTTGGATCAGGAAAACAAAGATTCCCCCAAACCCTCTGCATAGTTCTCGTTTCCTTTTCACAGTCTGAATAACATCACATCCCACACCCACCCCAAAGAGATCTGGGTAATTTTAGCATTCCAAACTCAATACCAAAGGAAGCAGAAGCAGGTGTTGAAAGACTGTTGAAAGTGAACCAATCTGGATTAATACCCTACAAATCTCTGTTCCTGACTGGTCAATCCCAACAGCCAGTCAGGCTCAGGTCTCAATTTTCATCTCTATATATCAAAGGTGAGCAGTACTCTATGACCAACCCCAAGGACCATGTGGAATAGAAGAACCATTTCTAGAAACACTGATCTTGCCAAAGAAAGGGAATGGAAAAGCAACCCAGATAGAAAGCACTAGAGTTACCACAGCTGATGCCAGTGACCAACAAAACACACATACATACAGAAACACAAATGCACGCCCACATGCACACATACACATAGCAACTAGGCTAGAAAAAGTTGAAAAAAAAAAATTTTTTTTCCTTCTTTTTTTTTTTTTTTAATTTATTTTTATTATTATTATTTTTTTTTCCCAGTGGGTTTTGTCATACATTGATATGAATCAGCCATGGATTTACATGTATTCCCAATCCCGATCCCCCCTCCCACCTCCCTCTCCACCCGATCCCTCCGGGTCTTCCCAGTGCACCAGGCCGGAGCACCTGTCTCATGCATCCCACCTGGGCTGGTGATCTGTTTCACCATAGATAGTATACATGCTGTTCTTTTGAAATATCCCACCCTCACATTCTCCCACAAGGTTCAAAAGTCTGCTCTGTATTTCTGTGT
The DNA here is from genome assembly GCF_033118175.1 of Dama dama. Classification (NCBI taxonomy): domain Eukaryota; kingdom Metazoa; phylum Chordata; class Mammalia; order Artiodactyla; family Cervidae; genus Dama; species Dama dama. The sequence continues at coordinate 19,683,104 of NC_083686.1, read as the reverse complement.
CTCCTTTTCTGTCTTGCATATAGGGCCATCGTTATCACCTTTCTAAATTCCATATATATGCGTCAGTATGCTGTAATGTTCTTTATCTTTCTGGCTTACTTCACTCTGTATAATGGGCTCCAGCTTCATCCATCTCATTAGGACTGGTTCAAATGAATTCTTTTTAATGGCTGAGTAATAGTCCATGGTGTATATGTACCACAGCTTCCTTATCCATTCATCTGCTGATGGGCATCTAGGTTGCTTCCATGTCCTGGCTATTATAAACAGTGCTGCGATGAACATTGGGGTGCACGTGTCTCTTTCAGATCTGGGTTCCTCAGTGTGTATGCCCAGAAGTGGGATTGCTGGGTCATATGGCAGTTCTATGTCCAGTTTTTTAAGAAATCTCCACACTGTTTTCCATAGCGGCTGTACTAGTTTGCATTCCCACCAACAGTGTAAGAGGGTTCCCTTTTCTCCACACCCTCTCCAGCATTTATTGCTTGTAGACTTTTGGATAGCAGCCATCCTGACTGGCGTGTAATGGTACCTCATTGTGGTTTTGATTTGCATTTCTCTAATAATGAGTGATGTTGAGCATCTTTTCATGTGTTTGTTAGCCATCTATCAATGTAATACACCACATTAACAAATTGAAAGATAAAAACCATATGATTATCTCAATAGATGCAGAGAAAGCCTTTGACAAAATTCAACACTCATTTATGATTAAAACTCTCCAAAAAGCAGGAATAGAAGGAACATACCTCAACATAATAAAAGCTATATATGACAAACCCACAGCAAGCATCACCCTCAATGGTGAAAAATTGAAGGCATTTCCCCTGAAATCAGGAACAAGACAAGGGTGCCCACTCTCACCACTACTATTCAACATAGTGTTGGAAGTTCTGGCCACAGCAATGAGAGCAGAAAAAGAAGTAAAAGGAATCCAGATAGGAAAAGAAGAAGTAAAACTCTCACTGTTTGCAGATGACATGATCCTCTACATAGAAAACCCTAAAGACTCTACCAGAAAATTACTAGAGCTAATCAATGAATATAGTAAAGTTGCAGGATATAAAATTAACACACAGAAATCCCTTGCATTCCTATATACTAACAATGAAAAAACAGAAAGAGAAATTAAGGAAACAATACCATTCACCAATGCAACAAAAAGAATAAAATACTTAGGAGTATATCTACCTAAAGAAACAAAAGACCTATACATAGAAAACTATAAAACACTGATGAAAGAAATCAAAGAGGACACAAACAGATGGAGAAACATACCGTGTTCATGGATTGGAAGAATCAATATTGTCAAAATGGCTATTCTACCCAAAGCAGTCTATAGATTCAATGCAATCCCTATCAAGCTACCAACGGTATTTTTCACAGAACTAGACCAAAGAATTTCACAATTTGTATGGAAATACAAAAAACCTCGAATAGCCAAAGTAATCTTGAGAAAGAAGAATGGAAGTGGAGGAATCAACCTGCCTGACTTCAGACTCTACTACAAAGCCACAGTCATCAAGACAGTATGGTACTGGCACAAAGACAGAAATATAGATCAATGGAACAGAATAGAAAGCCCAGAGATAAATCCACGAACCTATGGACACCTTATCTTTGACAAAGGAGGCAAGGATATACAATGGAAAAAAGACAACCTCTTTAACAAGTGGTGCTGGGAAAACTGGTCAACCACTTGTAAAAGAATGAAACTAGAACACTTTCTAACACCATACACAAAAATAAACTCAAAATGGATTAAAGATCTAAATGTAAGACCAGAAACTATAAAACTCCTAGAGGAGAACATAGGCAAAACACTCTCCGACATAAATCACAGCAAGATCCTCTATGACCCACCTCCCAGAATATTGGAAATAAAAGCAAAACTAAACAAATGGGACCTAATGAAACTTAAAAGCTTTTGCACTACAAAGGAAACTATAAGTAAGGTGAAAAGACAGCCCTCAGATTGGGAGAAAATAATAGCAAATGAAGAAACAGACAAAGGATTAATCTCAAAAATATACAAGCAACTCCTGAAGCTCAATTCCAGAAAAATAAATGACCCAATCAAAAAATGGGCCAAAGAACTAAACAGACATTTCTCCAAAGAAGACATACAGATGGCTAACAAACACATGAAAAGATGCTCAACATCACTCATCATCAGAGAAATGCAAATCAAAACCACAATGAGGTACCATTACACGCCAGTCAGGATGGCTGCTATCCAAAAGCCTACAAGCAATAAATGCTGGAGAGGGTGTGGAGAAAAGGGAACCCTCTTACACTGTTGGTGGGAATGCAAACTAGTACAGCCGCTATGGAAAACAGTGTGGAGATTTCTTAAAAAACTGGAAATAGAACTGCCATATGACCCAGCAATCCCACTTCTGGGCATACACACTGAGGAAACCAGATCTGAAAGAGACACGTGCACCCCAATGTTCATCGCAGCACTGTTTATAATAGCCAGGACATGGAAGCAACCTAGATGCCCATCAGCAGATGAATGGATAAGGAAGCTGTGGTACATATACACCATGGAATATTACTCAGCCATTAGAAAGAATTCATTTGAACCAGTCCTAATGAGATGGATGAGGCTGGAGCCCATTATACAGAGTGAAGTAAGCCAGAAAGTTAAAGAACATTACAGCATACTGACACATGTATATGGAATTTAGAAAGGTGATAACGATAACCCTATATGCAGAACAGAAAAAGAGACACAGAAATACAGAACAGACTTTTGAACTTTGTGGGAGAATGTGAGGGTGGGATATTTCAAAAGAACAGCATGTATGCTATCTATGGTGAAACAGATCACCAGCCCAGGTGGGATGCACGAGACAAGTGCTCCGGCCTGGTGCACTGGGAAGACCCAGAGGAATCGGGTGGAGAGGGAGGTGGGAGGGGGGATCAGGATTGGGAATACATGTAAATCCATGGCTGATTCATATCAATGTATGACAAAACCCACTGGAAAAAAAAAAATAAAAAATAAAATAAAATAAAAAAAAGAATAAATAACCATGGGATCTACAGTCACATAATAATGTTAATTTACAAAACTTAGCAAACAGACAAAAGAAATAAAAGAAAAATAAAATTTAAAAAAAAAATCTATTTATCTTGTGGAGCAGGGGTTCAGAGAACAGGATAACATTCATTTCTTTTTTTTTTTTTCATTTCTTTTTTAAGTAGCTCCCCAAAAGAGTTGAGGAATTGAAAGTGATTCTTTTTTCCTTTATTGGCTTTATTTGGTTTTTCCCAGTATCTTTCAACTAACAAAGAAATTTTTAATTATTAATAATAATGTGATAACAAACCACATTTTAATAAAGGAATAATTGAGATGAGCTACTTTGTTTTCATTAAGATCCTGGAAAAGATCATCATGAAGCAATATTTATTAGGAAGGGCATCAAAGAAAAAAACTGGGCAAAGATAGAATCATGAATAATGAAAACTAATCTCTCCCATTTAATTTTCCCTACATTTATCTAGATGAAATTACACCTACTAAATACTGACTTTGCTTCTAAGGACCTGAAGGCATGTGACATATTTTATTTGATATAGATCACTACGTTTAACCTCTGGGTAAAGATGGAGCCAACATATCTGGTTCAGTGACACAGAAAAAAATGATGCATAAAGAGATGGCGTGATGAATCTGGTTCAGTTGTCACACAGTAGTTGCCTGTGGATCCCTCTGCCACCTGTGAGGAGGCCTGGGTGACTGGGTTTGTAGTGGCGGCTTTATAGTCAGTTTGTTCTCCCACCCAAAGAGAAGGGGTTCTTCATCAGGGCACTGCGAACTTGGGTTGGAAACAATTATCTTCCCCCCCACACAAACCTGTATCTTGGGTTTCCTTCCATTATAATATAGAGCACAAACCACAGTAATATTAGAAACATCTAGGAATTTGCCAGAAATCCTAGATGTTTTCCTATCACATCACATAGCTGCTGACTTTTTCTCATATCATTTGTACCCACCACTACTTCAAAATTACAACAGTTACTAGACCTACTACATCGTGATGCTGCTGGATTTCAATAAAGATTGTTATATATTATGTAATCTTATACATTTCATTTTATGCATTCAAAAACATTCTACTGACTGCCAGAAGGATCCATGGTACCAAAATGAAAAACAAAACAGAATCTCAATACACACAAACACACACACACTCATGCAGAACAGATTATGAGGGACTTCCCTGGTGGTCCAGTGGTTAAGATGCCACACTCTCAATGCAAGAGGAACCAGGTTCAAATCCTGGTCAGGAAACTAGATCCCACATGCCACAACTAAAAGATTCTGCATTGTTGTTGTTGCTCAGTTGCTAAGCCATGTCCTACTCTTTGCAACCCCATGAACTGCAGTGTGCTAGGCTTCCCTATCCTTCACTCTCTCCTAGAGTTGGCTCAAACTCATGTCTGTTGAGTTGGTGATGCTATCTATCTAACCATCTCATTCTCTGCCTCCCCTTCTCCTTTTGCCTTCAATCTTTCCCAGCATCAGGGTCTTTTCCAATAAGCAGGGTCTTTTCCAATGAGTCGGCTCTTTTGTATCAGGTAGCCAAACTATTGGAGCTTCAGCATCAGTCCTTCCAATAAATATTCAAGTTTGATTTCCTTTAGGATTGACTAGTTCGATCCTCTTGTTGTCCAAGGGACTCTCAAGAGTCTTCTCCAGCATCACAGTTCAAAACTATCGATTCTTCGATCCAACTCTCATAGCCGTACATGATTATTGGAAAAACCATAGCTTTGACTATACGGACTTTTGTCAGCAAAGTGATGCCTCTGCTTTTTAATGCGCTGTCTAGGTTTGTTATAGCTTTCCTTCAAGGAGCAAGCATCTTTTAATTTCATGCTCCAACGAAGATCCCACATGCTGCAACTAAGACACGGTGCAGCCAAATTAAAAAAAAGAACAGATTCCGAGCCTCTGCAGAGAGTATCTCAAGCACTGGGGCATATACAGGAGCTTCCAAACACCTTCCTAAGACCTTCTTAGGATAAAAGAAACATCCTTGTTCCAGGTCTGCCCTGAGATATGATAACAAAACATCAGAATTCTTGTTTGGGGACATGTTTGCCGCGTGTTACAACATAACCATAGGACTAAGCAAGTCTCGAACCCCACTGGGTGCTGTTCTCCTCCCAGGCATCTCTCAAGAGAACCCTTTCTTTCACTGCCATCACAGAAGCGTCACACACTGCGTGGGTCACTCATACATGAAGCAACTGCATTTCTCCAACATAATCACCGATAGCACTGAAGTTCAATAGTTCACAGTCAATGCTCCAAGACGCAATCAATAAAACCAGAAGCCATGTAAAAAGGTTAAAACCTATCAATGCATCCTCTTGAGCTGTTGAAACATTCCCTAGCTAGGGAGAAAATTATGAGTATTTCTTCCACTACATCAATTAGCTGTCACTTTTGGCGTTTTCCTATGGGCATTGAAGCCAAGCAGAAGTTGTTTTGAATCCCAGCTCTTCCACTGTCTACTGTGAGTGACTGCTGGCTAAAATCCTACCTGAGCATTGAATTTTTCAGCTGAATGATCCTCAATGGGTTGTTCATTCATTCATTCATTCAATCAGTCATGCATTCAATTAACAAAAGCTTTCTGCATGTGCTATAAGCTGTCTCTATCACAGTTCTGAACAGGTAATGCAGAAATGGAAAGAACTCGGAGAGACTCAATATCTCAAGACAAAAATCCACAAATGGTTCAGAAGAAGTGGGCCCATCTTGTTATATCTCAGAACTCAGTATCAGACAGATGGAGTCTCTCAGCAGGAAGGAAAGGAGTTAAGGATACCATAGATATGTCCCAGAACATGTCTCAGATATGTCTCAGATTAGGAAGGCTGCCTGAAACAGACCTGGTCTGCAAAGGAACATGGGCTGGACACAATGGAATGAACATCAGTGGCTGAAACAAAGCTCCATCAAGGCAGTTAAAGAGAAGATTGCAGCGGGACTTCCCTGATGGTCCAGCGGTTAAGAATCCGCCTGCCAATGCAGGGGACATGGGTTAGATCCCTGGAACAGGAACTAAGATCCCATATGTCGTGGGGCGACTAAGCCCACATGCACCACAACTACTGAAGCCCTCGGGGCTCTAGAGCCTTCTAGATGCAACAAGACATCACAAGCAGAAGCCTTGGCACCACAACTAGAGAGTAGCCCCCACTCTCTGCAATTAGAGGAAGCCTGTGCACCACCACAAAGACCCAGCACAGACAAAAATAAATAAACAAATAAATAAATAAAAATGTTTTAAAAGAAAAGATTGCAGGAGGCTACTCAGCATGTGGGTGGAGAACAGAAGCTGTAAATCCAGGGTCAAGAAAGATTTCAGAATGACATGATAACATTTCTCCAGGGCAAAGCAGAGCTTATGCTACCCACACACTGGAAGCAGAGCCTAGGTTATGTATCCTGGCTCTGGGGAGAAGGCTTGGCAAGAACAAGACAAGCTAACAGGCACCAAAGCTGACAGTCAGGCCAGGTCACTGCACACACAGGATGGAGAAGAAGAGCATGTAGGAGCTGAGTAGTCACTGAAGCATGAAACCTGGGCTGACAACAAGAGAGGACCAGGGCATGGGGCAGGGGCCTCCGAGAGGCCTCACGTCTCAGGTTTAGGAAAATGATGGTGCTAAGCAGAGAGTAAGGGACCTGACACAGTGCCTGTCCTGTCTCGGGGAGAACTGGCTCTGAACTTGGGCAAGGGTGGGGAGGACACATAAGTGGCTTCTGTGGCACTAGCTTTGAGGCACCAGAAAAGGTGACGCAGAGGAAGTGACTGATGGGAGGGGATTGAGCCAACCAATAGCTCAGCTTTAAAATGTGGCTGACAACTTCCCCAGTGGCCCAGTGTTAAGACTCTACAGTTCCAGTGCAGGGGGCACAGGTTTGATCCCTGGCCAGGGACTAAGATCCCACATGCTGCACGGCAAGGCCAAAATGTGTAAAAATAGTAACAATAATAATAATAAAATGTGGCCAACCTAGACGGCCATCAGCAGATGAATGGATAAGAAAGCTGTGGTACATACACACAATGGAATATTACTCAGCCATTAAAAAGAATACATTTGAATCAGTTCTAATGAGGTGGATGAAACTGGAGCCCATTGTACGGAGTGAAGTAAGCCAGAAGGAAAAACACCAATATAGTATACTAACGCATATATATGGAATTTAGAAAGATGGTAACAGTAACCCTATATGCAAGACAGCAGAAAAGACACAGATGTATAGAACAGTCTTTTGGACTCTGTGGGAGAGGGCGAGGGTGGGATGATTTGGGAGAATGGCACTGAAATGTATATTATCACATGTGAAACAAATCGCCAGTCCAGGTTGGATGCATGAGACAGGGTGCTCAGGGCTGGTGCACTGGGATGACCCAGAGGGATGGGATGGGGAGGGAGGTGGGAGGGGGGTTCAGGATGGGAATACATGTACACTTGTGGTGGATCCATGTCAATGTACGGCAAAACCACTACAATATTGTAAAGTAATTAGCCTCCAATTAAAATAAATAAATTTATATTTAAAAAAAGACTGTGGCCAAGAAGAGATGCGAACAGGCTCCCCTATCACTTCTCTATGACTTTATCAAGGCCTTCCCTATCTTGGAAATACCCTAGCATCTAAAGGTCTACTGGATCAGGATTTGCCAAGAAAATGTTGTTCAGTCATTTAGTCGTATCCGACTCTTTGTGGTCCCATGGACTGCACCATGCCAGGCTTCCCCATCCTTCACTATCTCCCGAATTTGCTCAAACTCATATCCATTGAATAGGTGATGCCATCCAACCATCTCATCCTCTGTCACCCCCTTCTTTTCCTGCCCTCAATCCTTCCCAGCATCAAGGTCTTTTCCAATGAGTCAGCTAAGAAAATACATTACTCTGATTACCACATGAAAACTGTCAGAGAAACTCAATGCTAGTGACTCATAGCAGTTGCCTAAGAATACACCGTCAAAAATATTAACACATCAGAGATAAATCCATTTAAAAAAGCAGCTCTTCATACTCCAAATTACACTAAAAATCCTGGGAAATACAATAATTTCTTATATGTAGACTTAAGTTTGTGAGGTTAAACATCTGTAAATCTGAATCACAAGTTTGCACTTAAGACAATCAATCCTCCCCAAGGACAACCAAAGTCCCTGTCATATCAGATCAACCTTTTCATATCAAACAACTTAACATTTTTATTGTAATCTTTTTACATAACAGGCCCAAGTAGGAGATGTCTTCTAAAGTTGGGTGGTCTCTATTTTCAAATTTTAATTTACAAAAATATGCTTTGCTTTGTCATGGGGAAACACCAACCTTAAAATGGTATGTGTGTAGGCTTAGTCTCTCAGTCATATCCAACTCTTTGCAGCCCTATGGTCTGTGGCCCGCCAAGCTCCTCTGTCCATGGGATTCTCCAAGCAAGGATACTGGAGTGGGTTGCCATTTCCTTCTCCAGGGGATCTTCCCAACCAAGAGACTGAACCCTCTTTGCAGGTGGATTCTAAATGGTATATCACTATATTACTAAAGGAGTGGAAAGTCACAGAAATGAACATATCTGTATAAGGCTTCTGAGATTAGGGTACTTTTTTCAAATTTTTCTTTAATGTTGTCATATCATCTTTCTAAAAATAAGTATATTCAAATGCCCTTCTTTCCCTGGCTTATTCTGAACTAGAAAACTGAACTGGTCAAGCCTTTGATTAACTATCCTCTGTGTTGCTGATACATAAACTCACATGTTATACAGTCACCTCTGCTGCTGGTTCAGCCTCTCCCTTATAGGATGGCTGTCGCTAAGAAATTGCTCTGACCTTGTTGTTGTCTGAAGAGCCCTCCAAACCACATTAACATAAACATGCTCTACAAGTTTTGAAAGTAAAAGTTTCTGAAGGCTTTATAACATCTCTCCCTCCCTTTCTGGGACAACTGCACCAAAACTCACATGGGAACTCTGCTCAATGTTATGTTATCCTGGATGGAAGGGGAGTTTGGGGGAGAATGGATATATGCATATGTATGGCTGAAGCCCCTTTACCGTTCACCTGAAACTATCACAACATTGTTAATTGCCTATATCCCAATACAAAATAAAAAGTTCAAAAATAAATAAATAAAAGTCAACATGTTTATAAAGGGCCCCTCTGGGACCATTAAAAAAAAAATCTTTCACTTGACTATCACACCGGAAAGTTTGTTTAAAAAAAAAAAATTTCACCTTATCCAATGCCATCCCTTACATGTGGAATCTAAAAAGAAATGATTCAAAGGAACTTGTTTACAAAACAGAAACAGACTCACAGACCTAGGGAATGAATTTATGTTTGCCAGGGCAGAAGAGAAGGGGAAAGGGACAGTTAGGAAGTTTGGGTTGGACATGCATACACTGCCATATTTGAAATGGATAACCAACAAGGACCTACTGTTTAGCACAGGGAACTCTGCTCAATGTCATGTGGCAGCCTGAATAGCAGGCAAGTTTGGGGGAGAATGGATACATGTGTATGCACGGCTAAGTTCCTTTGCTGTCCACCTCAAACTATCACAACATTGTTGATTGGCTGTATTCCTGTACAAAATAAAAAGTTTAAAGGAAAAATTTCACCTTATGTGCAGGAAAATAAAAACTTCTGCAGTCCCTAGAGCCTCCTCCTTCTAACATCAAGTTTGGGTTGCAAGCCAAACATATAAAGCTAAATTCAAGGAGCCCAAATAAAAATTCCTGCTTGTTCTTTGAAAAATGAAAATCTTTCCCATGAAGAATGATTGAATGGGAGCTGATTGCCCAGTCAGTATCTACATTTGGAATTAGCAAATAATAAAATGACAGTTAAAGTTACTTTCCAATTTTTTATATATAATGAAAGATATTAGCTGATCACATTTGTTGTAGGTTGAGTTGTGTCCCCCCAAGAAGTTATCTTGAAGTCCTCACCACCCCACCCTGGGACCTGTGAATGTGACTATTCAGAAATAGGGTCTTTACAGATGTAATCAAATCACGATGAGATCATCAGAGTGGGTCCTAACCCAGTATGTTGTCGTTCAGTCACTAAGTGGTGTCCAACTCTGCCACCCCATGGACTGCAGCACGCCAGGCTTCCCTGTCCTTTACTATCTCCTGGGGTTTGCTCAAACTCATGTCCACTGAGTCGGTGATACTATCTAACCACCTCATCCTCTGCCACCTCCTTCTCCTTTTACCTTCAGCCTTTCCCAGCATTAGGGTCTTTTCCAATGAGTCAGCTCTTCGCATCAGGTGGCCCAGTATTGGCACTTCAGCTTCAGCATCAGTCTTTCCAGGGAATATTCAGGGTTGATTTCCTTTAGGAACCCAATATAACTGGTGTCCTAATAAAAGGAAAATGCCATGTGAAAACAGAGACACACTGGGAAACACCATGTGACTATGGAGGGAGAGATAAGTGCCTTAGCTGCAGACTTCCCTGATGGTCCAGTGGTTCAGAATCTGCCTACCAATGCAGGGGGACATGGGTTCAATCCCTGATCTGGGAACATCCCACGTGCCTCAGAGAAACTAAGCCCCCGAGACACAAATACTGAGGCTGTGCTCTAGAGCCCAGGACCCACGACTATGGAGCCCAGGTGCCACAAATATTGAAACCCAAGCACCCTAGAGCCGATGCTCCGCAACAAGAGAAGCTCCTGCAATGAGAAGACCTCACACCACAACTAGAGAGTGGCCCCCTGCTTGCTGCAACTAGAGAGTATCCCACACACAGCAATGAAGACCCAAGCTCAGTCAAAAAACAAATAAATAAAATTTTTACAAGAAAGAATCTGCCTGCTAATGCAGGGGACAGGGGTTCGATCCCTGATCTGAGAAGATTCCACAATGCCTCGGGGCAACTAAGCCCATGTACTACAACTGCTGAAGGTTGCGAACCCTGCTCTGCAACAAAGAAGCAACCGCAATGAGATGCCCACGTCCCACAACAAAGAGTGGCCCCCACTCGCTGCAATTAGAGAAAGTGCAACAGCAAAGACCCAGCTCAGCCAAAAATAAATTTAAAAATAATTTTTTAATTACTTAAAAATAAAAGTGATGTAGCTGAAAATCCTGAAACACCAAGGATTATTGGCAAACCACCCTAGTAGCTCAGACAGTAAAGCATCTGCCTGCAATGCAGGAGACCTGGGTTCAATCCCTGGGTCAGGAAGGTCCCCTGGAGAAGGAAATGACTACCCACTCTGGTAGTCTTGCCTGGAGAATTCCATGAACAGAGGAGCCTGGCAGGCTACAGTCCATGGGGTTGCAGAGAGTCGGACACGACTGATTAACTAACACACACACTGGAAGCTAGGAAGAGGCCAGTAAGGATCCCTCGACTAATTTCAGAAGGAGCTGACACTTTGATTTCAGACTTGCAGCTTCTGGAACTGTGAGACCATAAACTTCTGTCATTTTGGACCACCAGCTTGTGGTATTTTATCATGGCAGCCCGTGGAATCTAATACAGTGTCTCTGCTTCTTACTGCTAATTTTCACAACACTGTGAGATTCTTGGTGGACTTTTCCTTGAAAGTACCTTGTTCATTTGACTAGTGTAAGAGAAATGATAACGAACCAGCCCCATACCGTGCACGCAATGGGTTTAGTTTTTCACTATGTGTAACAAAAGGTCCCGAGTGCTAGGGTTGCCAGATAAAATGCAGGATGCTTCATTAACTTTGAATTTCAGACAAACAGTGAGTAATTCTTTAGTTAAGTATGTCCTATGCATTATGTGGGACATATTTACTATAAAATTATTCACTGTTTATCTGAAACTCAAATTTAAGTGGATATTTTTATTTTTTAAATCTGGCAGCCTTATAGATTAGTTAATATTCCACCTCATAGATGCAAAGCATGCTTCTGGAATATTCCATCATTTGTTGTTTGTTTCTACTCCTTGAGCCAACAAGACAAAGTGCTATATATTGAATACTATATAGCCTATTCTTCCTCTTTAGTTTCAGGTCACTCCAGTTTAATTTGTAGACACTGTTAACAATTATAGATGGATGATGATTGCTCTGGTGAGTTTGCTTTGGGTAAGCACCATGACATCCATACAGCTTTTATAATATGCTACACAATCAATAAAAAGAAATTAGAACCATCAATTCTACATGTGAAGATGTAATCAGCTTTCAGGAGCATTTTAAATTCTTTATGTCAATGTTATGACCAACATCAGAATACAGGAAAGAACACAAAAGGATTGTTTTGTTTTGTTTTGTTGCTTTTCACCCACACTAAATTAATTATTTCTCATAAAAATGTAATATATCCCTTTATGGATAATGCTGGTATTAGGAGACTTTGTAATCTGCCACTTCAATCTTATTTCTTATTCTCCCTGGACCTCTGCTTCTTCATCTGTAAAATTAAGGAGGTAGAAGACGCAATTCCAGAGCCTTTGTCGGGATTGTGGAGTTAGCCGCAGGCTTAATCAACCTTTCTGTCTACTCCCTTTTGCCCCCTCGTCACAGAGGACCCCCACCTCCCATCAAAGTCCCTATTCCCTAGGGTTGAGGAAGGCCTTCCCATGCAAAACAGAAACCACAAAAGAAACAAATATTAAACTGGCTGTATACATCAAGAGACACTATGAACAAAAGTAAAAGGCAAATGACAAACTGGAAAAGATATCTGCATTGTACAGAAAAATGTCAACCTATCACAAAAAATTTGAGCAAAGGACATAACAGGCAATTCACACACACATACACACATACATACCATATGTATATGTGTGTGTCTACATACATATATCTATGCACACGTAGAGGTGATAAACATATGAAAATACATTCATCTATTGGTAATTAAAGAAATATGAGATAAGGAAGAAAGCATCGTTTTACCTATTGTCAAAATTCTTTTAAGAAAACAACCACATATTAGACCAGTGTACTCTCATACCCTGCTGGCAACTGTATGGCAATATACACCTAAAGCAATTAGAGAAGGAAGAAATGAAGAACCCCAGGGTTAGCAGAAGGAAAGAAATCTTAAAAATTAAGGCAGAAATAAATGCAATAGAAACTAAAGAGACCATAGCAAAAATCAACAAAGCTAAAAGCTGGTTTTTTGTAAAAATAAACAAAATTGACAAACCATTAGCAAGACTCATTAAGAAACAAAGAGAGAAGAACCAAATTAGCAAAATTAGAAATGAAAATGGAGAGATCACAACAGACAACACTGAAATACAAAGGATCATAAGAGACTACTACCAGCAGCTCTATGCCAATAAAATGGACAACTTGGACGAAATGGACAAATTCTTAGAAAAGTATAACTTTCCAAAACTGAACCAGGAAGAAATAGAAGATCTTAACAGACCCATCACAGGCAAGGAAATCGAAACTGTAATCAAAAATCTTCCAGCAAACAAAAGCCCAGGACCAGATGGCTTCACAGCTGAATTCTACCAAAAATTTAGAGAAGAGCTAACACCTATCTTACTCAAACTCTTCCAGAAAATTGCAGAAGAAGGTAAACTTCCAAACTCATTCTATGAGGCCACCATCACCCTAATTCCAAAACCAGACAAAGATGCCACAAAAAAAGAAAACTACAGGCCAATATCACTGATGAACATAGATGCAAAAATCCTTAACAAAATTCTAGCAAACAGAATCCAACAACATATTAAAAAAATCATACACCACGACCAAGTGGGCTTTATCCCAGGAATGCAAGGATTCTTCAATATCCGCAAATCAATCAATGTAATACACCACATTAACAAATTGAAAGATAAAAACCATATGATTATCTCAATAGATGCAGAGAAAGCCTTTGACAAAATTCAACACTCATTTATGATTAAAACTCTCCAAAAAGCAGGAATAGAAGGAACATACCTCAACATAATAAAAGCTATATATGACAAACCCACAGCAAGCATCACCCTCAATGGTGAAAAATTGAAAGCATTTCCCCGGAAATCAGGAACAAGACAAGGATGACCACTCTCACCACTACAATTCAACATAGTGTTGGAAGTTTTGGCCACAGCAATCAGAGCAGAAAAAGAAGTAAAAGGAATCCAGATAGGAAAAGAAGAAGTGAAACTCTCACTGTTTGCAGATGACATGATCCTCTACATAGAAAACCCTAAAGACTCTACCAGAAAATTACTAGGGCAATATAATATTTTAGAAATCAATTTAGTAATTCATGTTAAAGGTCTTAAAATCTATCAATATTTTAATTCAGCAATTACATTTCTGGGAATTGTGTTCAAAAATTCATCTTAAGATCTCATTCACTATATCACTAATGACAGCAATAACTTGGAAACAACCTAAATTTAAGTTTGAGTCAATAAATTATGATACAACTATACAGTCAAGTTGTTGTTGTTATTGTTGTTGTTCAGTCACTCAATCATGTCCTCCTCCTTGCAACTCCATGAACCGCAGCACACCGGGATAGTAGCATGCAGCAATTTAAAAGTGCATGGTGGGGGGGCGGGGGGTGAGAATTAGGAGTATGGAATTAACAAATACAAATCACTATTCATAAAATGGCAACATATGCCAATATTCTTTTTTTTTTTTTAACTCCAGTATTCTTGCCCGGAAAATTCCATGGACAGACGCTCCTTCTGGGCTATACAGTCCATGGAGTTGCAAGAGTCAGACATGACTGAGAACCTGGGCACCACCACCAATTCATAAAATAGGTAAGCAACAAGGATTTACTGCATTGCACAGGGAATTTTCTATTCACTATCTTACAATAACCTATAATAGAATATAATCTGAAAAAATGGCTGAACCACTTTGCTCTATACCTGAAACTAACACAACACTGTAAATCAACTATAGTTTTAAAAATAAATTAAATAAAAGAACATGGTGGAAGAGTAATGACATGAAATATGTTTACAATACATTAAAATTACTTTAAAGCAATTTACCAATAGTATGATCCCACTATTCTCAAAGAAAATAGATATACATAAACAGATAACCTCAGACAAAAGACTAGAAGGATATAGAAAAATTAATAATAAACAGTAATAATAACTGCTTCTAGGCAGTGGAATGAAGAGCATTTTTTTTTCTCCCTCCTACTTTCAAAGTTTTCTACAACAGTTATGCACTAACTTCATGCTAAGGAAAAAGTACAAATATTTTATATTAATTAATCTATCCTGTCTTAAAAACTGCCCTTTGCTCACCTGCAGTAGATAAATGTGATAAACCAAGCCTATTAATCTGCTGGTTTATAAAAATAATGCTTTATCCCAGTGAACTAGCTAAGAACATTTGGTTGCAAGAAGCAGAATTTCTAGTTTGGACTAGACAAAGCCACAAGAGGAACTATAAAAAGTAGGGTTACATACAGATCCTGTAATAAACAAAGTGACTGGGGTCACAGGGAATGACAGTTTCCAAAAGGATGAAGACCAATGAGAGAAAAAAGAAGGCTTGCCAGGAAAAAATTTAATATATGTCCACCATACCAGTCAAAGCACAGATGTTTTTAGCAGGCCACTGAATACTTTCTCTGGTGAACTTCCAGTCTGTCTTAAAGTTCCCAAATAGTGTCCAAGGTGCAGAGCTGAGTACAGGGGGCTATTGGGGTGTGTCCTTGGGAGAGATGTCACCTGTACTGAGGTGAGGAGGGCAGGTCTAGGCAGAGGGAGGGGCAGACTGCCATGCAGTTGCCACTAAGACCTCAGCCATTCCTACAAAGAGCAGGAGTTGCGATAGTTGCTCCAGGTTGAGGCAAAGGAGGTGGGCTTTTATACCCCCCACCCCAGCCAGGAACAGGTATACCTTTGGGCAAGGCAGATCCCTGCAGCGGAGGTCCCCTCACAGTGAAGGACACAGCTGTGAGCCTTTGGCAGCCCATATGCCCATCACTCACGGCCTGGGTATGCCAGTCCTGAAGGGGGTGGTCAGGGTGGGTGCCACAGTCCATCAGGGTGGTAGAGCAGAGTCAAGCCCACTCTCACCTCCTCTCCAAGAGCATGAGTGTGTGTGTTCAGTCGCTTTAGTCACGTCCGACTCTTTGTGATCCTATGGACCGCAGCCCACCAGGCTCCTCTGTCCATGGAATTTTTCAGGCAAGAATATTGGAGTGGATGGAGAAGAGTATAGAGATTCCTTAAAACACTGGGAATAGAACTGCCATACAACCCAGCAATCCCACTGCTGGGCATACAAACAGAGGAAACCAGGATTGAAAGAGAAAGAGACACGTGCACCCCAATGTTCATAGCAGCACTGTTTAAAATAGCTAGGACACGGAAGCAACCTAGATGTCCATTGGCAGATGAATGGATAAGAAAGCTGTGGTACATGTACACAATGGAATATTACTCGGCTATTAAAAAGAATGCATTTGAATCAGTTCTAATGAGGTGGATGAAACTGGAGCCTATTATACAGAGTGAAGTAATCCAGAAAGAAAAACACCAATACAATATATTAATGCATATGTATGGAATTTAGAAAGATGGTAATGATGACCCTATAGGTGAGACAGCAAAAGAGACATAGATATGAAGAACAGACTTTTGGACTCTGTGAGAGAAGGCGAGGGTGGGATGATTTGAGAGAATAGCATTGAAACATGTATATTATCATATGTGAAACAGACCACCAGTCCAAGTTCGATGCATGAAACAGGGCATTCAAAGCTGGTGCACTGGGATGACCCTGAGGGATGGGATGGGGAGGGGGAGAGGGGTTCAGGATGGGGACACATGTGCACCCATGGCTGATTCATGTCAAGGTATGGCAAAAACCACTACAATATTGTAAAGTAATTAGCCTCCAATTAAAATAAATTAATTTAAAATAAAATAAAAGGATAAGAAAAAGAAATACATAAGGAACTTAGCAGAGATGTCTTTCAGCATGGGAACCAAATTAATACTCATCCCTAAAACCCTTGTCCTTTGGAAGATGCAGTGCTTCACTGAGAATTTTTACTGATCCAACATGTACACAACTTAAAATGGAGGTTTACATTAATAAATTTGAATGGCTAAAAAAAAAAAAAGAATATTGGAGTGCGTAGCCATTTTCTTCTCCAGGGGATGTTCCCGACACAGAAATTGAACCAGAGTCTCCTGCATCTCTGGCACTGCTGGCAGATTCTTAACCCCTGAGCCACCAGGGAAAAGTTTAATCTTTCGAAAGTATGTGTGTCAAGTCATTCAGTCATGTCCCACTCTGTGTGACCCCATGGACTGTAGCCCACCAGGCTCCTCAGTCCCTGGAATTCTCCAGGAAAGAATATTGAAGTGGGTTGCCATGCCCTCCTCCAGGGGATCTTCCCAACCCAGAAGTAGAACTCACATCTCATGTCTCCCACATTGGCAAGCGAGCCAAAGGTATAGCTACACTCAAAAATAAAATAAGTGTGACTTCCCTGGCAGCCCAGTGGTTAAGAATCCACCTTCCAATGTAGGGGGACATGGGTTCAATCCCTCGTGGTGGAATTAAGAGCCCACATGCCTCAGGGCAGCTGAGCTCTGGTGCTGCAACAAGAGAAACCTGCATACCACAGCTACAGAAAGTCTGCATACAGTAATGAAGAGGCTCCACAGTCAAAACAAAAAAATAACCTAGGCATATCTGTAACCCAGAAAAAAGAAAATCTGGTGACAAGGAGGGGCTGAAGACAGACCTACCGTGTTCTGGAATGAGAAACGGGTGATGCCAGCTACAACATAGGGGCTGCAGAAGATGAAATCTGGAACCCAGGAGCTGGTGGCTTCCAATGCCGCCCTCTCTGTTGATAAAAATTAACAGAAGACTTAGCCCCCCAGTATACTCAGGTCCACCAAAGGTTCACACTCAACAGGGATAGATGTTTGGGTCACTCACCAGGTAAAAAAATCCCAACCACTAAGGTGTTTGCTGAAAGCAAAGGGAACATGGAATGGGTAGGGGAAAAAAGGAAGTTATGAATGCCAACTCTAATATTATATTCAGGCTCACAAATGAGGATTGTAGTAGCTGTACATATATTTTTCCTTACTTTTTTATTGATACATTTTTCCATAGACCTTTTCCTTATTTTATACAAGGCATGGTAGATGTAACAAATTTTATAATGTAGTTTTATAGGATTATAAAGATTACAGGATATCAAATTGGGATTCTGACAAAATTAAAGGAGGTTTGAGGGACTTTCCTGGCAGTCCAGTGGTTAAGACTCCTAGCTCCCTACAATATTGTAAAGTAATTAGCCTCCAACTAATAAAAATAAATGAAAAAAAAAAAAAAGACTTCTAGCTCCCAATCCAGGTGGCACGGGTTCAATCCCTGGTCAGGGAACTAAGACACTGCATGCCGGGTGGGAGGGAGAGAGAGTTTGAACATCACTTAGAAGCAAAGATGAAAGTGTGTACTAACCAAGAATGATGATTAATGATGCAGTTCTATAAGTCTGGTCCAATAAGGTGGGGGTGAAAAAGTGAAAGTGTTAGTCGTTCAGATGTGTCCAACTCTTTGCAATCCCATGGACTGTAGCCCACCAGGCCCCTCTATCCATAGAATTCTCCAGACAAGAACACTCAAGTGGGTTGCCATTCCCTTCTCCAGGGAATCTTCTTGACCCAGAGAAGGGGAAGAGACACAAAACATCCCCCAGAAGTAGGTGCATGAACTGAAAGGAGGCTAGGTCTCCCTTTTCTGGGGAGAGAGTATGTTTCCAATGGACTAAGAGACAGCTGTATCACCTTAGGCAGGAATACCTTATTGCTGTTGTTTGAATTTGTAAATATGGGTGCATGCTTAGCTTCTTCAGTTGTGTCCAACTCTTTGCAACCCCATGGACTGTAGCCCACCAGGCTGCTCTGTCCATGGGGATTCTCCAGACAAGAATACTGGAGTGGGTTGCCATGCCCTCCTCCAGGGTATCTTTCTGACCCAGGGATCAAACCCATGTCTCTTACGTCTCCTACATTGGCAAGTGGGTTCTTTACCACTAGCGCCACCTGGGAAGGCAGATCAGGGACCAAACCCCAGGCCCCTGCCTTGGGAGCGCAGAGTCTCAGCCACTGGACCACCGGGGAAGTCCTCTCATGCCTCAGTCTTAATGCCTGGTCATTGACTTCCCTTCCTTTCCATGCTAAAAATCATCTCACTTGGTAGAGGGAAGAGAGGTGTGAGCTCCTACCCTGGGGGCTGGTACTATCATTTACTTATTCAACAAACTTTTAAGAGAAACTACTGAATGTTGTGCTCTGACGGTATTTCTTTGACCACAAAATAAAACGTTAGCACTCTTCTAGAAAGTATATTGGATGTCATGACACAATTTTTGTGGGTTAACCTCAGACCTCATCCCATCTTTCCTTCCTTCCCTTTATGTTTTTATGTTGCATCATTTTTTACCTATTTCAAATTTCTTTAATCACACTGTCCGGGGGTAAGGGGGTGGGTACCTTAAATTCTTCCTGAGACAAAGAAAAGGTAAATTATGAGTACATCTGTATATTTATGACTGCAGTTAACAGAATGGTCAATTCAGAGTGATTTAAACAATAAAGACATACACATGATACTTTCAAGTAATAAGTCTGAAAACACACTGCTCAAGAATTGGTCTAGCAGCTCAATGATGTCTTCGAGGTCCCAGGCTCCTTCCATCCTTATTCTCTGAGAGTCTCAACACATTGGATTTCATCCTCTGGTTGGTTGTCTCATGGTATTATAATTGCTACAACAACTCCAAATATCATGTCCTCACCTCACAGAACATAACCCCAGAAGAGGGAAAAAATGACCTCCTCAGACAAATCTCTCCAACAGGAAGATGTCTTTCCCAACTGCATCCCAGCAGACTTCTCTGGCAGCTCACTGACCAGCATCGGGTCATACTGACATCATTAGCTGCAAACACATTAAGAAAATGAGAAAACCTGACATTTTTTTTTTTTTTTTTTTTTTTTTTCATTTGAAAAGTATTTTAATATAAACATTCTTAAACAAAATGAAATAATGTTGACATTTTAGATTTAAAAAATTCATGGTTCCTGTAAAATACTAAGATGCCACCTCTATAAACCTGACATTTTTAACTTCACTCAAGACAGCTGCGCTTTGGGGCTTCCCTGGTGGTCCAGCGGCTAAGATGCCACTCACTCAGTGCAGGGAGCCCAGGCTCAAACCCTGGTCAGGGAACTAGATCCCACATGCCACAATTAAAGATCCCACATGCTGCAACTAAGACCCTGCACAGCCTCATTAATTAATTAATTACTATTCTAAAAAAGACAGAAGTGAAATTTGCTACATGGGAAGAGTGGTATAAAATATACACTGAGTAGACAATCAATTGACAGCTTTAGATACAGGAGGTATGGATGGGGCTGGTGGTGAGTAGACTGGTGGACAAATGTTTACATATCTACATAAAGAAAAAGGTTTTTTGGGGGGGTCCAACTATAAGGTCGAAATTTTTGCCTTCAAGGTTTCTAACTACGTATGATACCATACATGCCTGATGCGAAGAACTGACTCATTGCAAAAGACCCTGATGCTGGGAAAGACTGAAGGTGGGAGAAGGGGACGACAGAGGATGAGATGGTTGGATGGCATCACCGACTCAATGGACATGACTTTGAGCAAGCTCCGGAAGTTGGTGACGGACAGGGAAGCCTGGCGTGCTGCAGTCCATGGGGTCACAAAGAGTCAGACATGACTGAGCGAGCACCTGAACTGAACAGATCATGACATATGTCACGACACTCCCACACAGTCTGTCTCCCTTGCTGGGCTCACTCCGCTGTCTCCTCACACACAAGAAGCCTTCAATAAGCCTCCAGCCATGTACTTTCTAGTATTTTCATTTCAACATTGTCTGTGGTATAGTACCTAAAACTGTTCTGTGTTTGGAATGGTTGACATTACCCAGACATATTTCTAGATGATATCTATCCTCTTCTGCTTGATAACTACCAAACTTGTCTGGAAGCCTAGTGAGTCACGATGAATACGTTGTGTGTGTATGTGTGTTAGTCGCCCAGTCACGTCCAACTCTTTTCGAACCCATGGGCTGTAGTCTGCCAGGCTCCTCTGTCCATGGGCAAGAATACTGGAGCGGGTTGCCTTTCCCTTCTCCAGGGGATCTTCCCAACCCAGGGATCGAACCCAGGTCTCCCGCATTGCAGGCAAATTCTTTACCATCTGAGAATAAGTTACTATATGTAATTTAGTAATTTGGGGAAAAAACTCCAATCAAAACATTATATTCAAATAGGATTATAAAATATTTATTTATTACTATCTAATACTCCACCATCTACTAAACACTCTCATATTCACTAGCTTATTAATCCTCACTGTGACGCTGTAAGATTAATACCATTATTAGCATTTTACAGACAAAGAAATAACAGCTTATTAGAAATAAGTGACTTTGGTCAATAATATGTGACAGATGAGGACTTTAAGTCACTGGAAATGGCAACCCACTCCAGTATTCTTGCCACAGTCCATGGGGTTGGGAAGAGTCAGAGACGACTAAGCGTGTGCGCACACGCACACACATACACACAACACATATTGTAACTGGAGAAATTACACCAGTTACTTTAGGTTCTATAAAACAGGAAGGAATCCACTACTGGTTTCTCATACTTTTTTAGAATTATACAGCTTTAGGCATGTCACTTAAAGTCTCTGTGTGTCCTTGGTATTTTGTTCTATAACATTAGGGCCTTAAATAGATTAAAGGTTGCCAGGCACCACTGTAACAACCAGAAAAGACTATCAAGTAAATCTCTGAGCCTAACCTGAGTAAAATCTGAATGATTACCACTGCCATGATCCCTTTTCTTCCAAGCCTTATTTCCAACACAGTTTTACCCATTCATACATTCATTCAGAAAACATTTATGAAGCAACTACCATGGGCCAGAAATTTTCAGGAAATGATAAAGCAACAGAAACAGAATTCAGTGCTTGGGTTTTCACTGTCAATAACTTTATACCCCTGCCCAGAAGATCAAAATTTTATAGAAAGATTAAAAGTGCTCAACTTCTGAGGTTTCTCTGTGTTCTGAAGGGCTGTGAATCTGTGGCTTCAGAAGTGAGAAATCAAATTAAGAGAATGAGTATAAGAAAAAAAAAAAAAAAAAGACCTCTAGGGAGAGAAATAATCAGTGAAAGGAAAAGACCAGACATAACAGCTCAGTCTTCTCCCATTAACATTTCTTCAAATAACACACAGCATTTGGGTGGGCTCCAGCCAGAACCAACCCTTCCAAAGACCCGATTGTGACCCATTCCCACATCAGTCACATCTCCCCTCGGGGCCACTGTGCCATGCTCCCAAGATTAATTCCAGAGCTTGATGGTCACATCACAGAGACCCACCTGGGACCCTGGGCATAGCCCTTCCCTGTGCCTTTGAAATCCCAGACTTCCTAGTGGTAAAGATGGGTAGTGATAGATGTTTATGACTCCAAAGGACCACTGTGAAGATTAATGACTTACGTTTGGCAAAGTGTTTTTAAATCCCCGGATGAGAAGTGTTCGTGTGGCTGACTGCTGCAGGATTAGCATTCACTGGTTTAAATTGGTTACTGCCGCCATATTTCAAGAACCCCCAAAAGACCCAGATGAAAGACGATGCCCAGGAGTCCACTGATGGCTTTCAGACTGCACTTCCCCAGAGGCTGAGACGCTGACAGAGACAGAATGCCCCACTCAGCACCACCTTTGCAGAGACACATCGCATCTTTACTTTCAGATGTGGGATCAAGAGCATAAAAGTCACATTTGAACCAACATCTGATGTCCCCCTTGAGGCCATGCTGCAGACTGCCACCACACTGTTCTGTTTATGGAACATTTCCAGACTAATAGCAAAATGATGTCTTATGGGACTGCCCAAGAGGGAAAGACTGAGTGCAGATTTATCTTGCTATTTAGAAAATAATTAGCAAATAAGTTTGAGTGATGATCACAGAAAATCCAAACTGGTTTAATATGTGCACGTCTAATGATGTGTAAATTGGTTAGAAACTATACTTACAATCTGATTATCCTTAGAAAAAACCAGAGCAAAGGCCAATTTTGGAATCGTTGTCTATTTCAAGACAGATTTGTTTTTTGGAGGGTCGGCACTTGAGCAACTTAAGCTTTCAAAGATAAAAAATAAAATTCATGTTGATGTTTGGCAGTAAAACCAACAAAATTCTGTAAAGGAATTATCCTTCAATTGAAAAAGATACAAAATAAATTGCATTGATCCAATAAAGAGAAAATAAAATTCCTACATAGATTTTCTCCTGTGAAGCATTTTTCCTGACCTTTCAAGTTTTTTTTTTTTGAAGCATATTAAGCATCAAAATAAGAAAGATATACAATTTGCAATTATGTGACTTATACAGGACTCTAAAAGGTTTCCATAATACCACTGGAGCAGATCTTGGACCTTGAAATAGTCATAAGCCCAGTGAAAATCTGCATTTGAAAAGTACTAATGGTTGGTGATGGACAGGGAGGCCTGGCATGCTGCTATTCACGGGGTCGCGAAGAGTCGGACACAACTGAGCAATTGAACTGAACCGAACTGAATGGCTTGTGAAGTCCATTTTCACAAAAAGATGCAGTAAACCCTTGTCCTACAGACAAATTAGATTTTAGGTGAATGTGCTAAATCACTTCATTCGCATCTAACTTTTTGTAACCCTTGGACCGTAGTCCGCCGAGCTCCTCTGGTCATGGGATTCTCCAGGCAAGAATACTGGAGTGGGTAGCCATTCCCTTCTCCAGGGAATCTTCCTAACCCAGGGATTGAACCCGAGTCTTTTGTATTACAGGTGGATTCTTTACCGTCTGGGCCACCAGGGAAGCCACCAGAGAGCTCTGTACCCATCTGTTTTATGGTATCTGTTTGAGTGGCTGGTGCTCATGCCCACGGGTTATCATACGGTGTGACTACTGACAACTGATGATTTCAGGGGAGCTAAATGCCAGGGACTGTTCAGTTGCTAAGTTATGTCTGATTCCTTGTTTCTTGTACTGAATCTTGATTCAGTCAGAGTTAAAGCAGAAAGATGAATGATGTGGCATTTTCAACTTTGAAAGAGGAGCTTGTTTATTAATGTGTGATAATGGGTGTCAAGTTGCTATGACATTTAACTTTTTCTCATTAAATTTGTTTTTTGGCCATGTGCCACAGCGTGTCAGATCTTTGTTCCTCAATCAGGGATCAAACCTCTGCCCCTGCATTGGAAGCACAGAGGCGTAACACCAGGGAAATCCCCTGTTATGATATTTAGATTCAATCATGTACACTATTCACAGCATGCCAAGATTGTATCATTTGAAAGTACTTCTGTTTAATGAAAAATTTAGATGTTTCACCTAAAACTATGTCAGACAAATAGTCTTCAAAACTCTGATGCTGTGCTATGCTGAGTCACTCAGTCTTGTCCCACTCTTTGCGACCCCATGGACTGTAGCCCACCAGGCTTCTCTGGCTATGGGGATTCTTCAGGCAAGAATACTGGAGTGGGTTGCCATGACCTCCTCCAGGGGATCTTCCCAACTCAGGGATCACACGCAGGTCTCCTGCACTGCAGGCAGATTCTTCACCGACTGAGCCACCAGCGAAACCTTCAAAACTCTGATCGATGAGATGAAAGCACTGGAGTCCGGCATCCTGCTTTTAGGCTGGGCATCATTATCTCTAGAATGTCCTTTGAGGTGAAGGACCATGATTTTTGGCTTCAGTCTTTTTAAAAAGTTTACTTTTACAAATCATTTTTTGTTTGATTCCTTCCATGACAAAACAACATGTGTTTATTTAAAACTTGCAGCACAGTACAGATGTGATGGTCCTACCTACAACCACACTTTTCAAGGTAACTGTGCTGAGCAGATTTTTGTTCCGAAATCTTTCTCTGATGCAGGAGCAGTACGGGAAACTTCCTGGGTACATGGATGACTTCTTGAGCTGCATCCTGGCATCTGAGATTGAAATACAGATTTGGTGCCTTCAACTGGACTCTCTTTGAGTTCCAAGCACTGTGCCCTCCTTCTAGTACTTAATGAATCTTTGTTGATGTCGACTTCTAATTTAAATGATTCCAATCCTTGAAAAGGAGCTAAAAAGTAGATGATCTAAGATGTTAGTCTGAAGCACACATCTTTATGTGTAGTAAAGATCTTGTGGCCTTTTTTTTTTTTTTTTGTAATTAAAGGTTACATTCACTTTTAAACAGCAGAGAACTATCACAGAGAAATAACAAAGGTCTTTTTAGTCAAGTTTTACCTTCTTGCAGTGATTCCTCAGGCTATATCATTTCAGTAGAGGTAATACTGATAACTCTTGACATTTGTAGTTGCTTTGCATTTTACAAAACACTTTGAGATGTATCTTATTTGAGCCTATTGGTGCAGACTTAGTAAGAAGTATATCCATCTCAGAGATGGGTAAATGAAGATTAACAGAGTTTCATTGACCTTCTCAAGGTTACATAGTTAATGGTAGAGCTTGAACTAAAACATTTTTACTTTAGTGTTCTTTTCCCCATCTACACATAGTGATTGCCTTTGTTAAATGATGATTTTTTAAATTAGTTTTTATTGGAGTATAGTTGCTTTACAATGTTGTGTTCATTTCTGCTATATAGTAAAGTTAACCAGTTATACATATATATATATCCACGCCCCATGGACAGTGGAACCTGGTGGGCTACAGTCCGTGGGGTCACAAAGGGTAGAACATGACTGAAATAGCAGCACGCACTCTTTTTTGGATTTCCTTCCCATTTCGGTCACCACAGAGCATTGAGTAGAGTTCCCTGTGCTGTAGTAAGTTATCATTAGTCGTCTATTTTATCCATAGTATCAATAATGTGCACATATCAACCCCAGTCTCCCAGCCCACCCCACCGTCTCTCTTCCCCCCATTGGTATCCACATGTTTGTGCTCTATGTCTGTCTCTCTATTTCTGCTTTGCAAATAAGATTATCTATATCACATTAAATAATAATTTGGGTAAGATGACTTTGGGGGACAGTTATGGGATGGCTGGCATATGCTTCTGCAATTTCTGCTTATTCTTGCACAGTTTTCCTATCTTGGAAACTAAGTGACAGTTTAGCACTATTAATATAACACAATAATTAGTTGTGACCTGAGGAGGGCGTTCTTATTCAATGCATGGTTCAAAACCTGATGCTCAACCTCGCTTATAACTTCACATACAGCTTAAATAAATGAGTGAGTATATTTATCTTGGACCAAATAAAATATTTCAGTTCAGTTTCACCTTTTTCCCCACCTATGCAAAGAACTGGAATCTGCTCTTTCCCCCTTCCTTTTAATATACTACAGTTTGAAAATAATACTAGATTGAAAATAATAAAGAACCCCAAAGATTGGATTGATTTAACTCTGATTCCAGAGGGAAAGTGTGGAGGGGGAAATGGGGCTGGATCTGTCCATCTCTGAGATGATGGTCAGCAACTGGTGAACCTCTTTAAAGGAGCCCTTTGACCTGCAATGCAGGATACCCAGGTTTGATCCCTGGATTGGGAAGATCCCTGGAGGAGGGAATGGCAACCTTGTCCAGTATTCTTTTTTTTTTTTTCTCATTTATTTTTATTAGTTGGAGGCTAATTACTTTACAATATTGTAGTGGTTTTTGTCATACATTGACATGAATCAGCCATAGATTTACATGTATTCCCCATCCCGATCCCCCCTCCCACCTACCTCTCTATCCGATCCCTCTGGGTCTTGCCTGGAGAATCCCAAGGACAGAGGAGCCTGGAGGGCAACAGTCCATGGGGTCACAAAGAGTTGGACACAACTGAGTGACTAACACATTGCCTTTCACTTGACCCTCTTTCTTTAACTCCGTCTCAGCAGTGCAGATGTAACATAAACAGAGTTCCCTACGTATGTGCTGACCTTCGGTGTTCAGATTAGCTTGCCTGAACTTTTGGCTAGTGCCAAAAGTCATAAAGTTTACATTCATGTTTGTTGATTTATTGATGGAAAAGTTAACCAGAGCTTCTGTTTTAGCTCAGTTTTTGTTTCTGAGCTGCTGTTCATGGACAGACTTGCGTCATACCTTCCTAACTAGGCTGATTCGCTTCCCTCACCTGCCACCATCACAAACCCACGCACACACTCAGGTCTCTCTTGAGCAGGTGCTGTAGAAGACCCTGTATCTCTGGCAACTCCTGCATTAGTAGGCGAGTTCTTTACCACCAGGACTAACAGCTAGTAATAATACATGAAGTAGTCACATGAATATTACTAAACATTATTAACTGTATGTACCAAACTGTAGAGGGTCACTGGGGACAAAGAAGACTTCATCATGGTTTATTTTGAATTTTAATATTCTTATTTGTTTACAGATGAGAAAATCAAAGGTCAAAAAATTAAGTCATGTGCCCAAGTTCATATAAGTGCAGAAAAAGTATAGTGCAAACACAGGCTGCTCTAACATCCAAGTCCATGTGCCAGATTTTCTCACAAACCAAGTTAATCTGAAATACAGAGTCACAAACACATCTTTATGAATTCTGTGTATTTAAATACTCAATTCTGGGGCTTCCCTGGTGGTCTGGTGGTTAAGAATCTGCCTTGGAATACAGGGGACACTGCTTGATCCCTGGTCTGGGTACCTTGGAGCAACTAAGCCCCTGCACCACAACTACTGAAGCCCACACACCCTAGAGCCTGCACTCTAGAGGGTGCACCCCAACAAGAGAAGCCCCCACACTGAGGGGCCCGAGCAGCACAACCAGAGGGTAGCCCCCACTCACTGCAGCAATGATGAGCCAGTACAGCCAAAAAATATGAATAAATAAATAAAATAAAAAGAAATACTTAGCTTGTGTTATGTGCACAATCTTCAGAAACAAAAGCAGAAACTATAAAATGGAAACCACGTTTCACATGGTACATACTGAGGGCTCTCCTCTAGGAGGTTATTTTTGTGTCACTTTCCAGGTGTGATAGATAGTCTGAATGACAAAACAAAGAAGATGAAAAATAATGGAACTAAAAGTCAATCATGGGCAAAGTTGGACCATCATGATGGGCTCAGATCAATGATTCTTGAAGCATGGTCCTTGAACCATCACCATCACCTCAAAACTTGTTAGAAACACCCCACCCCTCACCTACTGAATCAGATACTCTGGGGGTGGAGCTCAGCAGTGTTTTACCAAGCCCCCCAGGTTAAGGCAATCATGCTAAAGTTTGCGAACACCAGTTTAGGTTTTGGCCAGTTCTGATTCGACCTCTAACCTACAGTATGAGTCTATCCCTGAGGATGCAGGAGGAAATGTGAACACCTAGACAAATTTGGGGTTCTCATGGCAAGAAAGATGTTTCCCAAAGCCTCTGTGTAAAATGCTTCAGGGGATCAGAGGGGGTTTCGAGGCCTCAAGGGAGGTGACATGTGAATCAGCCAGCAGGATGGGAGAGTTTCAGGGGGCCAAAAAGGGCATTTCAAAGAGTGGAAACAAAATGAGAGAAGGAAGACACTGTAGTTCCCTTAGCCCAGAGCCACTTAACTGATTGGGATTCATTTGTTGAAAATGAAGTAAAAATTCATTTCCCCAAATGTCAATCTAATGCATATGAAAACCCCCAACTCCTTCTTTTTCAATTATAGAGATGCCTAAAGGGGAATTGTAATTTTAAAAGACCTCAGTGTGAACAAAGCAACTAATTCCCTTGAGATTATTTTTCATATTTAGATTAATTTACTGAGACTTTATATTACCCACATCACAGTTCCTCTGTAACACCTAAATGATTGTCACTACTATTTTCAAATAGCCAGTACAAATTTTAACAACAATATCTTGGGCCATATTTTTAACTACTGCTTTGGGATTTTCTAATGGGAGCAAGAAATGTGACAAATAAGTTAAAGAGAAGTAACATACTATTTCTAACATGTAGAATTGGAAAGAAGTTAATCTTCATGATATATAAAGAACTCCTACCCAAAAAAAAAAAGAACTCCTACCAATAGAATAGAAAAACAACTCAGTAGAAAAATGAGCAAAAGAAAAACAAACAGGTCATTCAATCACTCATTCTATACCTATTCATTTTTTTTTTTAGTTTCAGTATCATTTGCATCCTGGCTCCACCCTTTCTAGTTGGGTAACCACGAGCAGTTTATTTAACCTTTCTCTGACTCAGTTTTCCCACCAGCCACAGGCAGATGATAATAGTATCTACTTCATAGGTCTTTGTAAAATTCAAATATACATAAAGTACAAGAAGGAGCTTCCCAGTGGTGCTAGAGGTAAGGAACCACTTGCCAATGCAGGAGACTCAAGAGACATGAGTTCGATCCCTGGGTCAGGAAAATCCCCTGCAGGAGCGCATGGAAACTCACTCCAGTATTCTTGCCTGGAAAATTCCATGGAAAGAGGAGCCTGGTGGGCTACAGTCCACAGAGTCATAAAGAGTTGGACGTGACTGAAGCAGCTTAGCACACAGGCTGCAAAGTACAAGAAAGCTCAGAAAATGCTAGATATGGCTATTACTATGTTACATGTTATAAGACAAGCATTCTAGTAGACGCTAGCAATTCTCAAAAAAGAAAAAGAAATGGCAAAAAAAAAAAAAAATAAAAGATGCTCCCTATCAAAGATACGCACAGGTTTCTGGGGAATTGGCATTCTCATACTTAGTGTAAATTGTGGGCAAAGGTTGAGAAACAGGTGGATAGTATCAACTTTAAATGCACACACCCTCCAATGTCAGAATTCCACCACTGGGAATTTACCTGAGGGTACCCACAAAAGCACAAAAATGTTCATCAAGACATTTTTATAATGGAATAAAAGTGTAACTATCCTGAATATCCAAATGTGGGGATTGATTTAAAGAAATATGAGGCATTCAAATAATGAAAAATCCATTAAAAAGAATAAGATAGAGATGTAGGTACTGGTAGGAAGGCATCTTCAAGATATATTAAGCTTTTTCAAGAGTGTAATATGATTTTTATGAACATCTTAACAGTATTTTAAAATGAAACTTGCAAAAAATAAATAAATAAATGAAATGAAACTTGCATATACATGAAGTTTGTAGAAGAATAATTTGGTCAGCTTGCAATGAAGAACTGGAAATTGGAGGTGACCCATGCTAACCAAACTTACTGTGGCAATCATTTCACAATAATGAACAATGACTTCAAATCATCTCGTTGCATGCCTTGGATTAATATAATATTATATGTCAATGACACCTAAATAAAATTGGGGAGGAAAGAGATAAGGGATGGGAGAAGAGTTTTAATTTTTCCTTTTTGCACTGTTGGGATAGATACTACTCTTATTCACAAGATTGTGGATTGTCTTTTCTTTCTTCTTCATTTTTCAGTACTTTTTAAAAACGTAACTTTTTTAGGGACTTCTCTGGTGGTCCAGTAGCTAAGAATCTGCACTCCCAAAGCAGGCAGTCTGGGTTCCTGGTCAGGGAACTAGA
This sequence comes from Dama dama, assembly GCF_033118175.1. Taxonomy (NCBI): domain Eukaryota; kingdom Metazoa; phylum Chordata; class Mammalia; order Artiodactyla; family Cervidae; genus Dama; species Dama dama. The sequence continues at coordinate 19,652,545 of NC_083686.1, read as the reverse complement.
TCCCACATGCCACAATTAATAACAATCCTGTATGCCAACAACGAAGATCAAAGATCCCATGTGCTGAATCAGAACAAAGGCCCAGCACAGCCAAATAAATACCTAAGTTTAAAAAAAAAAAAAAAGAGCAAGTGTTTATTATCTCACAGTTTCTGAGGGTTAGAAATGTAAGAATAGCTTATCTAGGTAGTTCTAGGTTCTCACGGAGTTCAAGTCAAGATGCATGCTAGAGCCAGAGGATCCGATTGCAAGCTCACTGACACAGCTCATGGCCAGAGGCCTCAATTCTCCCCACTGTGAACCTCTTCATAGTTTTGCTCACAGTATGGCAGCTGGCTTCCCCAGAGCAAGTAAGAAGAGAGAGAACAAGCAGGAGGTTGCAGTCCCTTTTATGGCATTGCCTCAAAAGTTACACACCATCACTCTGCTTTATTCTAATTCATTAGAAGTGAACCATCCAGGGACTTCCCTAGTGGTCCAATGGCTAAGACTCCGTGCTCCCAATAGGGGGCCTGAGTTCGATCCCTGGTCAGGGAACTAGATCCTACATGTCACAACGAAAGATACTGAATCCTGCAACAAAGATCGAAGATCCCAATACCGCAACCAAGACCCAGTACAGCCAAATAAAAATAAATATTTTTTTAAATAAAGAAGTAAACCAGTTCACATTCACGGGGAGGGAGATGAGGCTCCCCTTCTCCAAAAGAGGAGCATTCATGAATTTGTAGACATTTCAAAGTCACAACAGAAGGGTAATATTTCAGAGGCAAATTTAGGAGGCGAGTGAAGCAGGAAACAACATAATGGAAGCATCTATATGGAAAGAACACTGGCTTTGAATCAGGAGAACTGGAGTTTATTTCCTGACATGAAGCCACCATGTCATAAATGTTTTTTAAATGAATGCATGGATAACAACTTTCCTGAGATGGTTTTCAAGTCCTTGGTCACAGGAGGCATAAGAGCAGTCACCACACTGCAGGGCTCTCCCGGAGACTGAGTAGAATAATGGTATCAGAGCTCTTTGTAAAATGAACATTTGTAGCCAATCAAGTCTGGAGGGGACCCTGGCCTGGATCAAGGCGAGGGGGCTCCAACAGACAGGAGTCCTTGTCCACGCCAGGTGCCTCTTCAACCTGTCCAGGTCCCTCTTCAACATATCAGGGTCCCTCTTCAACCTGTCTAGGTCCTAGGACCTGAGGCAGGGCTCTGATTCCAGCTCTCCATCTCAGCCCCAGTTCACACTCCCTGCCACCTCTTACCTCCCATCTCTGTTAACAATCTGATACATGTTATTTTATGAAACACCACCAAGCTCCTCTAGATTCCTCACCTCGACAAATATCAACTCCATTCCTCCCATTGTTCAGACCAAACACTTAGAGCCATTCTCAACATCTTTGTCTCTCTCACTCCTCATATCCAACTCACCAGCAAATCCTTCTAATTATATCCAGAATCCAGCTGCTTCTCACCATTTCCACCACTACTACCCCACCATCGCCAAACATGTCACCTAATACACCAACATGATTACTTTATAAGATTGCAAAAACTTTCCTCAACAAGCCATTTGCCTGGATCTAACATCCAGCTCTGGAAGCCGCAAAGTCACCGCTGTCTGACACTATTGAAGACATCCAGAGCTTCCCTAGTGGCTCATTGGGAAAGAATCCACCAGCCAGTGCAGGAGACAGAGGTTCAATCCCTGGTCCGGGAAGATCCCACAGCCTCGGAGCAACTAAGCCCGGGTGCCACAACTACTGAAGCCTGCCCTCTGGAGCCCGTGCTCCGCAACTAGGGAAGCCTCTGCAGTGAGAAGCCCACGCACTGCAACGAAGAGTAACCCCACTCGATGCAACCAGAGAAAGCTCGAGCAGCAACGAAGGCCCAGCACGGCCAAAAATAAATAAATAAAATTATTTTTTGAAAAAAGAAATTCAGTGTACCATGGTAGAATGGATTTAAATAAACTAAAGACAGACTAGCCCATGAGAGTGACTAGTGAGCTGGCAGGCCACGTGACGCTCCTGTCCTGTCTAGGGACTCCCAGGCCTAGGTGGGCGGGACAGCACCTGCTCAAGAGAGACCTGACTGTGTGTGTGGGTTTGTGATGGTGGCAGGTGAGGGAAGCGGATCAGCCCAGTCAGGAAGGTATGACGCAAGTCTGTCCATGAACAGCAGCTCAGAAGCGAAAACAGAAGCTCTGGTTAACTTTTCCATCAGTAAATCAACAAACACGAATGTAAACTTTATGACTTTTGGCACTAGCCAAAAGTTCAGGCAAGCTAATCTGAACACCGAAGGTCAGCACATACGTAGGGAACTCTGTTTATGTTACATCTGCACTGCTGAGACGGAGTTAAAGAAAGAGGGTCAAGTGAAAGGCAATGTGTTAGTCACTCAGTTGTGTCCAACTCTTTGCGACCCCATGGACTGTTGCCCTCCAGGCTCCTCTGTCCTTGGGATTCTCCAGGCAAGAATACTGGACAAGGTTGCCATTCCCTCCTCCAGGGATCTTCCCGATCCAGGGATCAAACCTGGGCTGCCTGCATTGCAGGTCAAAGAGCTCCTTTAAAGAGTTTCACCAGTTGCTGACCATTATTTCAGAGACGGACAGATCCAGCCCCATTTCCCCACCCACACTCTCCCTCTGGAATCAGAGTTAAATCAATCCAATCTTTGGAAGGTTCTTTATTATTTTCAATCTACACTGTAGTATATTAAAAGGAAGGGGGAAAGAGCAGATCCCAGTTCTTTGCATAGGTGGGGAAAAAGGTGAAACTGAACTGAAATATTTTATTTGGTCCAAGATAAATATACTCACTCATTTATTTAAGCTGTATGTGAAGTTATAAGCGAGGTTGAGCATCAGGTTTTGAACCATGCATTGAATAAGAGCGCCCTCCTCAGGCCACAACTAATTATTGCTCTATATTAGACAGTGCTAAACTGTCACTTAGCTTCCAACATAGGAAAACTGTACAAGAACAAGTAGAAATTGCAGAAGCATATGCCAGCCATCCCATAACTGTCCCCCAAAGTCATCTTACCCAAATTATTATTTAATGTGATATAGATAATCTTATTTGCAAAGCAGAAATAGAGACACAGACATAGAGCACAAACATGTGGATACCAATGGGGGGAAGAGAGACGGTGGGGTGGGCTGGGAGACTGGGGTTGATATGTGTACATTATTGATACTATGGATAAAATAGACGACTAATGATAACTTACTACAGCACAGGGAACTCTACTCAATGCTCTGTGGTGACCGAAATGGGAAGGAAATCCAAAAAAGAGTGCGTGCTGCTGTTTCAGTCGTATTCTACCCTTTGCCACCCCATGGACTGTAGCCCACCAGGTTCCACTGTCCATGGGGCGTGGATGTAGGTATATGTATAGCTGATTCATTTTGCTATATAGCAGAAACGAACACAACATTATAAAGCAACTACACTCCAATAAAAACTAATTTAAAGAATCATCATTTAACAAAGGCAATCACTATGTGTAGGTGGGGAAAAGAACACTAAAGTAAAAATGTTTTAGTTCAAGCTCTACCATTAACTATGTAACCTTGAGAAGGTCAATGAAACTCTGTTAACCTCCATTTACCCATCTCTAAGATGGGTATACCTCTTACTAAGTCTGCACCAATAAGCACACCTCAAAGTGCTTTGTAAAACACAAAGCAACTACAAATGTCAAGAGTTATCAGTATTACCTCTACTGAAATGATATAGTCTGAGGAATCACTGCATTTTGAGAATATCAAGAAGGTAAAACTTGACTAAAAAGACCTTTGTTATTTCTCTGTGATAGTTCTCTGCTGTTTAAAAGTGAATGTAACCTTTAATTACAAAAGAACACCAGCTTTGCACAAGATCTTGACTACACATAAAGATGTGCGCTTTAGACTAACATCTTAGATGATCTACTTTTTAGCTCCTTTTCAAGGATTTGAATCATTTAAATTAGAGGTCAACATCAACAAAGGTTCATTAAGTACTAGAAGGAGGGCACAGTGCTTGGAACTCAAAGAGAGTCCAGTTGAAGGCACCAAATCTGTGATTCAATCTCAGATGCCAGGACGTAGCTCAAGAAGTCATCCATGTACCCAGGAAGTTTATCCTACAGCTCCTGCATCAGAGAAAGATTTCAGAACAAAAATCTGCTCAGTACAGTTACCTGTAGAAGTGTGGTTGTAGGTAGGACCATCACATCTGTACTGGGTTTTAAATAAACACACGTTGTTTTGTCATGGAAGGAATCAAACAAAAAATGATTTGTATAAGTTAGTAAACTTTTTTTAAAGACTGAAGCCAGAGGGGAGGAGCCAAGATGGCGGAGGAGTAGGACGGGGAGACCACTTTCTCTCCTACAAATTCATCAAAAGAATAACTGAACGCAGAGCAAACTTCGCAAAACAACTTCTGATCGCTAGCTGAGGTCATCAGGCGCCCAGAAAAGCAGCCCATTGTCTTCGAAAGGAGGTAGGACAAAATATAAAAGATAAAAAGTGAGACAAAAGAGCTAAGGACGGAGATCCGTCCCGGGAGCTCTTAGGCGGCATAGCTTGGGGTAGGGTCCGGGCCTGAGTGCCCTGAGGACAATCGGAGGGAGCTTCTGTGAGTTGCCAACTTGAACTGTGGGAGACCAAAGGAGAGAGAGTAAATTAGCCGGCCCGAACACACTGCCAGCCGTTCGCAGAACAAAGAGACCGAGAGGGTCCAGAGAGGAGCTCGCAGGCTGCGGACCGGCCCAGCTCCGCCGGAGGCAGGAGGCAGGGGGGAGGGGAAGGTCGCGGCGAGACACAGGGCGCAGGCACCCGACCGGCGCGGGCGGGGACTGGGGCTGGGGACGCGGAGGGCAGAAGGCGCGCGCACCCGACTGGCGCCAGCGGAAACTGAGACTGGGTCCGCGGAAGGGAGTGGGCGCACCACACCTGGGGAGAGTGCGCCCACCAAGCCCCGGGCTGCCTGGACCGCTCTGACGGGGAAGGCAGAGAGAGCAGGCGCAGCTTTTCCTTCCGCGCTTTTGTGGAACACCCGAGGGCTGGAACCTCGCGCAGCGCGGGGCGCGCTCCATATAGAACAGCCGGGAGCCTGAGCAGCGCAGAGGAGAGAGCAGCGTCAGCCCCTCCCGGCAGCGCCAGCCCATCCCCGCGGCGCAAGCCCCGCGGCGCAAGCCCCTCCCCGCAGAGCGACGGAACTAGCTACCTGAATAAGAGTCCACCTCCGCCCGCCTGTGTCAGGGCGGAAATGAGGCTCTGAAGAGACCGGCAAACAGAAGCCAAATAAACAAAGGGAACCGCTTCAGAAGGGACTGGTGCAACAGATTAAAATCCCTCTAGGAAACATTGACTACACCGGAGGAGCCTGTAGATATCGAGAAGCGTAAGCTGGAACGAGGAGCTATCTGAAACTGAGCCGAACCCACACTGACCGCAACAGCTCCAGAGAAACTCCTAGATATAATTTTACTTTTTTCTCTTTTTTTTATTTTTTTTTCTTTTTTTCTTTTTTCTTTTTTCTTTTTTCGCTTTTATTTTCCTTTAAAATCCCCTATTACTCCCCCATTACTCCTTAACTTTCATTTCCATAGACTTTTACGATTTTTTAATTAGGGGGAAAAAAAAATTTTTTTTTTCTTTCTTTTTTTTTTTTTTTTTCTTTTTTTTTCTTTTTCTTTCTTTTTTTTCTTTCCTTTTTCTCTTCTATTTTCTATTTTTCTTTTTCTCTTATTTCTTTTAAAGTCCTCTAGTACTCCTCTACTACTCCTTAATTTTCATTTTCAATACACTATAACCTTACAAAAAAAAAAAAAAAAAGAAGAGAAGCCCTATTTTTAAACCGAAGATTATTCTCTCCCAATCTTGACTCTCTGTTTTCTACCTCAGAACACCTCTATTTCCTCCTTTCCCCTTCTCTTCCCAATCCAATTCTGTGAATCTTTGTAGGTGACTGGGCTACGGAGAACACTCTGGGAACAGACAGCTGTGTAGATCTGTCTCTCTCCTCTTGAGTCCCCCTTTTTCTCCTCCTGTTCATCTCTATCTCCCTCCTCCCTCTCCTCTTCTTCATGTGACTCTGTGAACCTCTCTGGGTGTCCCTAACGGGGGAGAATCTTTTAGCCATTAACCTAGAAGTTTTCTTATCAGGGCTGCATAGTTGGAGAAGTCCTGAGACTAGAGGAAGAATAAAACTGAAATCCAGAGGCAGGAGACTTAAGCCCAAAACCTGAGAACACCAGAAAACTCCTGACTACAAGGAACTTTAAGTAATAAGTGACTGTCCAAAAGCCTCCATACCTACACTGAAACCAACCACCACACAAGAGCCAATAAGTTTTAGAGCAAGACATACCACGCAAATTCTCCAGCAACGCAGGAACATAGCCCTGAACATCAACATACAGGCTGCCCAAGGTCACACCTAACACATAGACCCATCTCAAAACTCATTACTGGGCACTCCATTGCTCTCCAAAGAGTAGAAATCAAGTTCCACGCACCAGAACACTGATGCAAGCTTCCCTAACCAGGAAACCTTGACAAGCCAATCGTCTAACCCCACCCACTGGGTTAATCCTCCACAACAAAAAGGAACCACAGACCTCCAGAATACAGAAAGCCCACTCCAGATACAGCAATCTAAACAAGATGAAAAGGCAAAGAAATACCCAACAGGTAAAGGAACATGAAAAATGCCCACCAAGTCAAACAAAAGAGGAGGAGATAGGGAATCTACCTGAAAAAGAATTTAGAATAATGATAATAAAAATGATCCAAAATCTTGAAAACAAAATGGAGTTACAGATAAATAGCCTGGAAACAAAGATTGAAAAGATTCAAGAACTGTTTAATAAAGACCTAGAAGAAATAAAAAAGAGTCAATTAAAAATGAATAATGCAATGAATGAGATCAAAAACACTTTGGAGGGAACCAAGAGTAGAATAACGGAGGCAGAAGATAGGATAAGTGAGGTAGAAGATAAAATGGTGGAAATAAATGAAGCAGAGAGGAAAAAAGAAAAAAGGATCAAAAGAAATGAGGACAACCTCAGGGACCTCTGGGACACTGTGAAACGCCCCAACATTCGAATCATAGGAGTTCCAGAAGAAGAAGACAAAAAGAAGGGCCATGAGAAAATACTCGAGGAGATAATAGCTGAAAACTTCCCTAAAATGGGGAAGGAAATAGCCACCCAAATCCAAGAAACCCAGAGAGTCCCAAACAGGATAAACCCAAGGCGAAACACCCCAAGACACATATTAATCAAATTAACAAAGATCAAACACAAAGAACAAATATTAAAAGCAGCAAGGGAAAAACAACAAATAACACACAAAGGGATTCCCATAAGGATAACAGCTGATCTATCAATAGAAACCCTCCAGGCCAGAAGGGAATGGCAGGACGTACTGAAAGTAATGAAAGAGAATAACCTACAACCTAGATTACTGTATCCAGCAAGGATCTCATTCAGATATGAAGGAGAATTCAAAAGCTTTACAGATAAGCAAAAGCTGAGAGAATTCAGCACCACCAAACCAGCTCTTCAACAAATGCTAAAGGATCTTCTCTAGACAGGAAATGCAGAAAGGTTTTATAAATGTGAACCGAAAACAACAAAGTAAATGGCAACGGGACCACACCTATCAATAATTACCCTAAATGTAAATGGGTTGAATGCCCCAACCAAAAGACAAAGATTGGCTGAATGGATACAAAAACAAGACCCCTATATATGCTGTCTACAAGAGACCCACCTCAAAACAAGAGACACATACAGACTAAAAGTGAAGGGCTGGAAAAAAATATTTCATGCAAACGGAGACCAAAAGAAAGCAGGAGTCGCAATACTCATATCAGATAAAATAGACTTTCAAATAAAGGAAGTGAAAAGAGACAAAGAAGGACACTACATAATGATCAAAGGATCAATCAAAAAAGAAGATATAACAATTATAAATATATATGCACCCAACATAGGAGCACCGCAATATGTACGGCAAACGCTAACAAGTATGAAAGAGGAAATTAATAGTAACACAATAATAGTGGGAGACTTTAATACCCCACTCACAACTATGGATAGATCAACTAAACAGAAAATTAACAAGGAAACACAAACCTTAAATGACACAATGGACCAGCTAGACCTAATTGATATCTATAGGACATTTCACCCCAAAACAATCAACTTCACCTTTTTCTCAAGTGCACACGGAACATTCTCCAGAATAGATCACATCCTGGGCCATAAATCTGGTCTTGGAAAATTCAAAAAATTGAAATCATTCCAGTCATCTTTTCTGACCACAGTGCAGTAAGATTAGATCTCAATTACAGGGAAAAAATTGTTAAAACTTCAAACATATGGAGGCTAAATAACACGCTTCTGAATAACCAACAAATCATAGAAGAAATCAAAAAAGAAATCAAAATATGTATAGAAATGAATGAAAATGAAAACACAACAACCCAAAACCTATGGGACACTGTAAAAGCAGTGCTAAGGGGAAGGTTCATAGCATTACAGGCTTACATCAAGAAACAGGAAAAAAACCAATTAAATAACCTAACTCTACACCTAAAGCAATTAGAGAAGGAAGAAATGAAGAACCCCAGAGTTAGCAGAAGGAAAGAAATCTTAAAAATCAGGGCAAAAATAAATGCAAAAGAAACTAAAGAGACCATAGCAAAAATCAACAAAGCTAAAAGCTGGTTTTTTGAAAAAATAAACAAAATTGACAAACCATTAGCAAGACTCATTAAGAAACAAAGAGAGAAAAACCAAATTAACAAAATTAGAAATGAAAATGGAGAGATCACAACAGACAACACTGAAATACAAAGGATCATAAGAGACTACTACCAGCAGCTCTATGCCAATAAAATGGACAACTTGGATGAAATGGACAAATTCTTAGAAAAGTATAACTTTCCAAAACTGAACCAGGAAGAAATAGAAGATCTTAACAGACCCATCACAAACAAGGAAATCGAAACTATCATCAAAAATCTTCCAGCAAACAAAAGCCCAGGACCAGATGGCTTCACAGCTGAATTCTACCAAAAATTTAGAGAAGAGCTAACACCTATCTTACTCAAACTCTTCCAGAAAATTGCAGAAGAAGGTAAGCTTCCAAACTCATTCTATGAGGCCACCATCACCCTAATTCCAAAACCAGACAAAGATGCCACAAAAAAAGAAAACTACAGGCCAATATCACTGATGAACATAGATGCAAAAATCCTTAACAAAATTCTAGCAAACAGAATCCAACAACATATTAAAAAAATCATACACCATGACCAAGTGGGCTTTATCCCAGGAATGCAAGGATTCTTTAATATCCGCAAATCAATCAATGTAATACACCACATTAACAAATTGAAAGATAAAAACCATATGATTATCTCAATAGATGCAGAGAAAGCCTTTGACAAAATTCAACACTCATTTATGATTAAAACTCTCCAAAAAGCAGGAATAGAAGGAACATACCTCAACATAATAAAAGCTATATATGACAAACCCACAGCAAGCATCACCCTCAATGGTGAAAAATTGAAGGCATTTCCCCTGAAATCAGGAACAAGACAAGGGTGCCCACTCTCACCACTACTATTCAACATAGTGTTGGAAGTGCTGGCCACAGCAATCAGAGCAGAAAAAGAAGTAAAAGGAATCCAGATAGGAAAAGAAGAAGTAAAACTCTCACTGTTCGCAGATGACATGATCCTCTACATAGAAAACCCTAAAGATTCTACCAGAAAATTACTAGAGCTAATCAATGAATATAGTAAAGTTGCAGGATATAAAATTAACACACAGAAATCCCTTGCATTCCTATATACTAACAATGAAAAAACAGACAGAGAAATTAAGGAAACAATACCATTCACCATTGCAACAAAAAGAATAAAATACTTAGGAGTATATCTACCTAAAGAAACAAAGGACCTATACATAGAAAACTATAAAACACTGATGAAAGAAATCAAAGAGGACACAAACAGATGGAGAAACATACCGTGTTCATGGATTGGAAGAATTAATATTGTCAAAATGGCTATTCTACCCAAAGCAGTCTATAGATTCAATGCAATCCCTATCAAGCTACCAACGGTATTTTTCACAGAACTAGACCAAAGAATTTCACAATTTGTATGGAAATACAAAAAACCTCGAATAGCCAAAGTAATCTTGAGAAAGAAGAATGGAAGTGGAGGAATCAACCTGCCTGACTTCAGACTCTACTACAAAGCCACAGTCATCAAGACAGTATGGTACTGGCACAAAGACAGAAATATAGATCAATGGAACAGAATAGAAAGCCCAGAGATAAATCCACGAACCTATGGACACCTTATCTTTGACAAAGGAGGCAAGGATATACAATGGAAAAAAGACAACCTCTTTAACAAGTGGTGCTGGGAAAACTGGTCAACCACTTGTAAAAGAATGAAACTAGAACACTTTCTAACACCATACACAAAAATAAACTCAAAATGGATTAAAGATCTAAATGTAAGACCAGAAACTATAAAACTCCTAGAGGAGAACATAGGCAAAACACTCTCCGACATAAATCAAAGCAAGATCCTCTATGACCCACCTCCCAGAATACTGGAAATAAAATCAAAACTAAACAAATGGGACCTAATGAAACTTAAAAGCTTTTGCACTACAAAGGAAACTATAAGTAAGGTGAAAAGACAGCCCTCAGATTGGGAGAAAATAATAGCAAATGAAGAAACAGACAAAGGATTAATCTCAAAAATATACAAGCAACTCCTGCAGCTCAATTCCAGAAAAATAAATGACCCAATCAAAAAATGGGCCAAAGAACTAAACAGACATTTCTCCAAAGAAGACATACAGCTGGCTAACAAACACATGAAAAGATGCTCAACATCACTCATTATTAGAGAAATGCAAATCAAAACCACAATGAGGTACCATTACACGCCAGTCAGGATGGCTGCTATCCAAAAGTCTACAAGCAATAAATGCTGGAGAGGGTGTGGAGAAAAGGGAACCAACCCTCTTACACTGTTGGTGGGAATGCAAACTAGTACAGCCGCTATGGAAAACAGTGTGGAGATTTCTTAAAAAACTGGACATAGAACTGCCATATGACCCAGCAATCCCACTTCTGGGCATACACACTGAGGAAACCAGATCTGAAAGAGACACGTGCACCCCAATGTTCATCGCAGCACTGTTTATAATAGCCAGGACATGGAAGCAACCTAGATGCCCATCAGCAGATGAATGGATAAGGAAGCTGTGGTACATATACACCATGGAATATTACTCAGCCATTAAAAAGAATTCATTTGAACCAGTCCTAATGAGATGGATGAAGCTGGAGCCCATTATACAGAGTGAAGTAAGCCAGAAAGATAAAGAACATTACAGCATACTGACACATGTATATGGAATTTAGAAAGGTGATAACAATAACCCTATATGCAGAACAGAAAAAGAGACACAGAAATACAGAACAGACTTTTGAACTTTGTGGGAGAATGTGAGGGTGGGATATTTCAAAAGAACAGCATGTATACTATCTATGGTGAAACAGATCACCAGCCCAGGTGGGATGCACGAGACAAGTGCTCCGGCCTGGTGCACTGGGAAGACCCAGAGGAATCGGGTGGAGAGGGAGGTGGGAGGGGGGATCGGGATTGGGAATACATGTAAATCCATGGCTGATTCATATCAATGTATGACAAAACCCACTGGAAAAAAAAATAATAATAATAAACATTAAAAAAAACAAAAAAAAAAAAATAAAGACTGAAGCCAAAAATCATGGTTCTTCACCTCAAAGGACATTCTGGAGATAATGATGCCCAGCCTGAAAGCAGGATGCCGGACTCCAGTGCTTTCATCTCATCGATCAGAGTTTTGAAGGCTTCGCTGGTGGCTCAGTCGGTGAAGAATCTGCCTGCAGTGCAGGAGACCTGGGTGTGATCCCTGAGTTGGGAAGATCCCCTGGAGGAGGTCATGGCAACCCACTCCAGTGTTTTGGCCTGGAGAATCCCCATAGACAGCGGAACCTGGTGGGCTACAGTCCATGGGGTCGCAAAGAGTCGGACACAACTGAGAAACCAAGCATAGTACAGCATCAGAGTTTTGAAGACTATTTATCTGACATAGTTTTAGGTGAAACATCTAAATTTTTCATTAAACAGAAGTACTTTCAAATGATACAATCTTGGCACGCTGTGAATAGTGTACACAATTGAATCTAAATATCATAACAAGGGATTTCCCTGGTGATCCAGTTGTTAACATTCTGTGCTTCCAGTGCAGGGGGAGAGCTTTGATCCCTGGTTGAGGAACAAAGATCTGACACGCTGTGGCCAATGGCCAAAAAACAAATGAAAAAAAGTTAATGAAAAAAATTATGAAAAAGATTCAAGCATCAAAAAAAAACAAAAACAAAAACTAACTAAATAAATAATTTTAAAAAGAAGTTGTTTATATCAAGGAAGTTGAAAGGAGAAAGAATGAAGGAATAAAACTTCTTTTTCATGAGTAAAAAAAAAAAAAAGAAAAAATTATGAAAAAATGTTAAATATCATAGCAACTTGACACCCATTATCACACATTAATAAACAAGCTTCTCTTTCAAAGTTGAAAATGCCACATCATTCATCTTTCTACTTTAACTCTGACTGAACCAAGGTTTAGTACAAGAAACAAGGAATCAGACATAACTTAGCGACTGAACAACAGTCCCTGGCATTTAGCTCCCCTGAAATCATCAATTGTCAGTAGTCACACCGTATGATAACCCGTGGGCATGAGCACCAGCCACTCAAACAGATACCATAATACAGACGGGTACAGAGCTCTCTGGTGGCTTCCCTGGTGCCCCAGATGGTAAAGAATCCACCTGTAATACAAAAGACTCGGGTTCAATCCCTGGGTCAGGAAGATTCCCTGGAGAAGGGAATGGCTACCCACTCCAGTATTCTTGCCTGGAGAATCCCTTGGACAGAGGAGCCTGGTGGGCTACAGTCCATGGGGTCAGAAGAGTTGGACACGACTAAACAAATACTGGGTCACAGTGCTCTCTGGGTTTACCAGTTGAATCTCAACCCTGACTGTACCTAAAATCAAACCATTTTTAGAAAGGCTGAAAAGGTTAAACCTGCCCAACCACCCTGTTTTTCATATAAAAAAGCTAAAGACTCAAAGATTAACATCCTGCCAAATGTCACACCACTGGTCACTGACTGAGCCAGAACAGAACACCAGTCTCCAGAATCTCCTGTGTTTTAGCATTGGTTGATGAGTCTGCGCATGACTGATAGAACTCTGCTTTCTTTTTCTTTTAGAATCTAAAAGAACTCAAGATGGCTTCATGTAGACAGTCTCCAGTACTAGAGCATGGGCATTTCAGGATGGTTTCAAATAAGCAGCTAAAGGTTCAGGATAAATCTGTGAATATCTGTGAAATGATTCCAATCCTGCTATCTGCTCTACTTGTCTTCTCTGTATATCATCCACTGCTTGCATTTCACCAGTGGAGAAGAGTGCATCGCACAGTGCATGCAAGAAGCCTGAGGATTTTTTGAAACTGCAGTCTAATTCAGTAGGTCTGCAGTGAGGGCCAAGATGTTTCATTTTAACAAGCTCCAAAGTGATGTCAATGTGGCTGATCCGGAAACCTCCGTTTGAGGAAGAACGGACTTTATACCATACTATGTAAGGAGTATTTACTTTACACAATGAGTTTTCTAAATTAAAAATAATGATGATGATGATATCAGATTAGACAGTGCTGAGGATTACCCAAATTAAGACAATCTCTAAAATCTGTATTTCTGAGCACTGAACTCTAACCAGTAAGTAAATAGCTTCATCTGATGTGTTGGGAAATGAAATAACCGTGCCTCCTTAGCAAAAAGAAAAAGAAAAACCTGTAACATGAACCTACCTACTCTGGATTACAAAATCTTTTATACTCTAGTAAAATAATGATGTTGTCTAAAAGAATACCTACTAAAAATGCATGGTGCATTTTTCTTGTGGCTAGGAATTTATGAGATTCTATTTCTCTTTTACTTGGCTCGTTACTCTTAGCGGTGCTTTCTAAAAACAACTCTACCACCAAGTGGACAATACAAAAATCAGTTTATATGATACAATATACAGGCTTTTTCCAATTCCATCCTCCAACTTCACAGGTTAGTGAAGGGTTATTAACTCTGGACTAACCAACAGAGCTCAGCAGAACTCACTATTTGAAGACGGGCAATCTCAAAAGATAAACCAGATGAAAGAATCATTTTCCAGGACCATTTAAATGGTGGCATCTAAGCAGAACTGACATTGCTGATCAGGGAATGCATGACAACAGGTAAATATTTTCCCCATGGGTGTATCAATGGTGAGTACACAGCTAAAGCAGTTTCCTAACAAATGAACTCATGCTAAGTGGATCTTCAACCAGGAAAGCAATGTGTTTTTTATTGCTTTTATTTTGCATTTTTATAATTCTATGCCTACTTCGAAAGCAGAGAAACAGATGTCTGTTGCCTATGTCTCTATTCCTGCCCTGCAAATAGGTTTAGGAAGCATCAGTACGAACAAAGCTAATGGAGGTGATGGAATTGCAGCTGAGCTATTTCAAATCCTAAAAGATGACCCTGTGAAAGTGCTGCACTCAATATGCCAGCAAATTTGGAAAACTCAGCAGTGGCCACAGGACTGGAAAAGGTCAGTTTTCATTTCAATCCCAAAGAAAGGCAATGCCAAAGAATGCTCGAACTACCACACGATTGCACTCATCTCACGCACTAGTAAAGTAATGCTTAAAATTCTCCAAGCCAGGCTTCAGCAATACGTGAACTGTGACTTCCAGATGTTCAAGCTGATTTTAGAAAAGGCAGAGGAACCAGAGATCAAATTGCCAACATCCAATAGATCATCAAAAAAGCAAGAGAGTTCCAGAAAAGCATCTCTGTCTGCTTTAATTTGACTATGTCAAAGCTTTTGACTGTGTGGATCACAATAAACTGTGGGAAATTCTGAAAGAGATGGGAATACCAGACCATCTGACCTGTCTGAGAAACCTGTATACAGGTCAGGAAGCAACAGTTAGAACAACAGACTGGTTCCAAGTAGAAAAAGGAGTACATCAAGGCTGTATATTGTCACCCTGCTTATTTAACTTATATGCAGAGTACATCATGAGAAATGCTGGGCTGGAGGAAGCACAAGCTGGAATCAAGATTACCAGGAGAAATATCAATAACCTCAGATACGCAGATGACACCACCCTTATGGCAGAAAGTGAAGAAGAACTAAAGAGCCTCTTGATGAAAGTGAAAGAGAAGAGTGAAAAAGTTGGCTTAAAGCTCAACATTCAGAAAACTAAGATCATGGCATCCGGTCCCATCACTTCATGGCAAATAGATGGGGAAACAGTGGAAACAGTGTCAGACTTTCTTTTTCTGGGCTCCAAAATCACTGCAGATGGTCATTGCAGATGAAATTAAAAGACACCTGCTCCTTGGAAGGAAAGTTATGACCAACCTAGACAGCATATTAAAAAGCAGAGACAATACTTTGCCAATAAGGGTCTGTTCAGTCAAGGCTATGGTTTTTCCAGTGGTCATGTATGGATGTGAGAGTTGGACTATAAAGAAAGTCGAGCACTGAAGAGTTGGAGAAGACTCTTGAGAGTCCCTTGGACTGCAAGGAGATCCAACCAGTCCATCCTAAAGGAGATCAGTCCTGGGTGTTCATTGGAAGGACTGATGTTGAAGCTGAAACTCCAATACTTTGGCCACCTGATGCGGAGAGCTGACTCATTTGAAAAGACCCTGATGCTGGGAAAGACTGAGGGCAGGAGGAGCAGGGAACGACAGAGGATGAGATGGTTGGATGGCATCACCGACTCGATGGGACATGGGTTTGGGTGGACTCCGGGAGTTGGGGATGGACAGGGAGGCCTGGCGTGCTGCCGTTCATGGGGTTGCAATGAGTCAGACACGACTGAGCGACTGAACTGAACTGAACTGTACCTTTTTGTAGACTCCAATATATGCATTAACATACAGTGTTTGTTTGAAGGGGTGGTGGGATGAATTGAGAGAGTAACACCTACATACACACACTACCATGTGTAAAATAGCTAGCAGGAAGCTGCTATATAGCATAGGGAGCTCAGCTCGGGGCTCTGTGATGACCGGATTGGGGGGTGGAAGGAGGCTCATGAAGGGGGGATATAGGTATACACAAAGCTAATCCACGTTGCTGGAGAGCAGAAATTAACACAACATTATAAAGCAATTATACTCCAACAAAAACTTGCCTTTAAAACTACATTCAATTGATCTCATAATTTGATGTAGATAACTTTAAGAAATAGTTTTATCAGTAATAAAGTTTCTGAATATCATGATAAATAACTCATGCACCTGTTTTAAAAAAAAAAAAGCAGAGAAACAGAAAACAAGCAACATTACAGAGAAATATTATATGGCGAAGAACACAAGGGACCTCCCACTGTGTGAAGTATGCTGTGCCCCTCCCCTTCACTCTGGCTCAATCATGTAATTTATTTCCGTGAGCAGGATATTAGCAAATGTAACACAATCAGAGGCTCGGAAAGAGCTTGCTTGATTGAGTTTATTTGCTTTTGTTCCTCTGCGATCACCATGAAAACATGCCTTCTGTATTTATTTGTATTCAGGATTTTCATTCCTTTAAGTTTCCCTCTAAGAACTGTTTCAGCTGCATCCTATAATTTGGCTTGTTGTGCTTTCGTTTCTCATGAATGTCAAAGTACTAGTGAACATCTCTGGTGATTTCTTCTTTAACCCATTGGTTATTTTAGGAGTATGTTATTTAATTCTCACATATCTTGAGTTTTGTAAAATCCCTTCTGTTATTGGTTTCTGATTTTATTGAACTGTGATCAGAGAATATATTTTGTAATTATTTCAATCCTTCCAAATTTATTGAGGCTTGCCTTATGGCCCAATATATGGTCTATGCCGTAGAACGTTCCGCGTGCACTTGAGAAGAATATGGGCTCTGCTATTTTGGGGTGACGTGTCCTACAGCTGTCTTATCAATCTGCTTGGTGTACAGCATTATACAATCCTTTGATTTCCTTGTTGATTTTCTGCCTATTTATTCTATGTATTACTGGAAATGGGGCATTGAAGTCTCAAGTATTATTTTTTTAATTTTCAATTTTTTCCTTCAGTTCCATGAATTTTTTAGTTCCTATAACCAGAAACTCCGTTGTTAGGTACACAGATGTTTATAAGTTATGCCTTCCTGATAAACTGGCACTTCAATCATTATAAAATGTCCTCTTTGTCTCTAGTTAGAATTTTTGTCTTCAAGTTTATTTGTCTCATATTTGTATAGCTACATCAGTGCTCTAGTGACTGCTGGTGACTATTTGCATAGTATATCTTTTTTCCATCCTTTTTATTTTAAAGCTGTTGAGTTTTTTCAATCTAATAAGGACAGGCAGCATACAGTTGTATCATCTTTTTTTAATTCATCCTATCAATCTTTACCCTTTAATTGGAAGAGTATAATCCATTTATATTTAATTTAATTACTGATAAGGTAGGATTGACATCTGCCATTTGTTATTTGTTTTCTACATATCTGACATTATTTTTGTTTCTTGATTCCTCCAATTCTGCCTTCTTTTGTGTTAAATAGATATCTTCTGCTGTACCATTTCTTTTTAGCATCCCAATAATTCTTTTTCAGGTTTTCATTTTTTTGTTCTTTCAGTTCAGTTCAGTTCAGTCGCTCAGTCATGTGCAACTCTTTGAATCACAGCACACAAGGCCTCCCTGTCCATCACCAACTCCCGGAATCTACCCAAACCCATGTTCATTAAGTCAGTGATGCCATCCAGCCATCTCATCCTCTGTCGTCCCCTTCTCCTCCTGCCCCCAATCCTTCCCAGCATTAGAGTCTTTTCCAATGAGTCAACTCTTAGCATCAGGTGGCCAAAGTATTGGAGTTTCAGCTTCAACATCAGTCCTTCCAATGAACACCCTGAACCGATCTTTACTTATTTTTATTGAAGGATAAGTGCTTTACAGTACTGTGTTGGTTTCTGCCTCTGCTGTACCATTTTAGTACCCTTGTCAATATTATTTTTTTAAGTCCTCTTGTAAGAACTTTTTTTTTTTGGCCATGCTATGCAACTTACAGGATCTTAGTTCTCCAACCAGGGATCAAATCCATGTCCCCTGTATTACCAGGTAGATTCTTAACCACTGGACCACCAGGGAAGTCCCCTTGTCAATTCTTATATTATGTATTTTTTATTTATTTTCCTACTGGTTGCCCTGGTGATTACAATTAACATATTAATTTATAATAATCTGGTTCTGATTAATACTCCTTAATAATTTCAATAATGTGTAAAAAAAAAAATCACTCTTAACAACTCCATTCCCCACCACTCATCTATACCATGATTATCATAAATTTCACCTGTATACATTATGTACTAATCAGCATATATTTAGCTATTCTTTATGCAGTTGTCTTACATCAGATATGGGGGGAAGGAGTAACAAACAAAAGCCATATTTATATTACCTCTCATATTTACCTATGTTTACCCACCTTATCAACGGTCTTTATGTGGATTTGGCATCCTGCATAGTATCCTCACTGTTTAATTTTTCATATAGGGCAGATCTGCTAGTAATGAACTCTCACAGTTTCTGTTTACCTGATAAGGTCTTAATTCCTCCTTGTCAGATAAAAATTTTTGGTTGATAGGTTTTTTATTTCCTTTCAGCACTTTAAATATGTCTTGTGTCTTCTGGTTTCCATGACATTTGATGAGAAGTCAGATGTTAATGCTATTGCTGCTGCTGCTGCTGCTGCTGAGTCGCTTCAGTTGTGTCCGACTCTGTGCGACCCCACAGACAGCAGCCCACCAGGCTCCGCCGTCCCTGGGATTCTCCAGGCAAGAACACTGGAGTGGGTTGCCATTTCCTTCTCCAACGCATGAAAGTGAAAAGGGAAATTGAAGTCGCTCAGTCGTGCCTGACTCTTCGCGACCCCATGAACTGCAGCCCACCAGGCTCCTTGTCCACGGGAGTTTCCAGGCAAGAGTACTGGAGTGGGGTGCCATTGCCTTCTCCATAATGCTGTTGAGGTTCCTACATATGTAATGAGTTCCTCTCTCTTTTGCTGTTTTCAAGATTCTATCTTTTCCTTTGGCTTTCAACAGTTTGATTAGATAATGTGTCTAGGTGTGAATCTCTATGAGTTTACCCTATGCGGAGCTTTTGAACATCTTGGATATGTAGGTGAATATTTTCCATCAAGTTTGTGAAATTTTCAGCCATTATTTCTTCAGGTATTTTTTACCTGCCCTTGTCTCACTCCCCTTTCCTCTAGAACTTCATTATGGTTGTATCGGAACATCTTTTGGTGTCCCACTGGTTTGTGAGGCTTTGTTCATTTTTCTTCATCTTTTTTTCTCTTCCCCAGACTGGATATCGATACAGCCATCTTCAAGTTTCCAGATTCCTTTTTGGCTGTTCATATCTACTGTTTAGCTCCACTAGTGATTTCTTTCATTTTGCTTTTTGTACTTTTAAGCTCCAGAGTTTCCATTTCTTTTCATAATTTATGTCTCTTTATCAATATTTTCTATTTTGTAAGATGTTGTGATCACACATTAATTCTTTAGATTTGGTTTGCTTTAGCTCTTTGGAATACTTAAAACAGTTGATTTAAAGTGTCTTATAAATTCGATATCCAGGGTTCCTTAGGTACAATTTCTACTGATAGCATTTTTTCCTTGTATGGAGCATATTTTCTTAATTCTGTGTTTTAAACTATGCCTCATAATTTATGCCTTAAATTAAGCCTTGATATTTTAAATCTGTTTTTAAATTATGTCTCATAATTTTTGCTAAAAAACTGAACATTTAATGAACTTTAATGACTACCAAGGGGGAAGGGTTGGGGGTGAGGATGGACTGGGAATTTGGGGTTGACATGTACATACTGCTATATTTAAAACAGATTAAAAAGAGACTTCTTAATAGATAGCATCACCAACACAATGGACATGAATTTGAGCAAACTCCAGGAGATAGTAGAGGACAGAGGAACCTGGTGTGCTACAGGCCACGGGGTCACAAAGAGTCAGACGTGACTTAGTGACTAAACAACAACAACAGCAAAAAGGTGGTCCAGCGTTCAAGTGTCTGAGATTCTACGATCCCAATTCAGGGAGCCCAGGTTCAACGCCTGGTCAGGGAACTAGATTCCACATGCCACAACTAAGAGCTCGCATGCCACAACTGAAGATTTCACATGCTGCAACAAAAATCAAAGACCCTGCATGCCACAACTAAGACCCAGCACAGTCACATAAATAAATAAATATTTTTAAATAGATTTTTAAAATATTGATGAAAAAAAACTAAACATTTAAAATAATATGACAACTCTGGCAATCAGATTTTTGCTCACCGTACCTATAGTGCTTGTTATTGTTACCACTTGTTAGAGCTATTGCTATTTTTTTAGAGACTTTCCTGAACTAATTCTATAAAGTCTACATTCTTCATCACATAGTGTCTCTACTTGGCTAGCTTACTGGTGAGCTAATGATTAGACAGAAATTTCCTTAAATACCTAGAACCAATCAATCTCCCAGAATTTACTATGAATGACTCTATGTGAGTGTTGGAGCATATCTTTAAAACTTAGCTTATAACTCCACTTTAGCCTTCACTTCCTGCTTGCAAATAACCTCGAGGTCAATCAAGAATGAGAGCTTAGGGGCTTCTGAGGTCTCTTCTAAGCACATTCATAGCTCATCCATGTACACAGCTTCTAGATTACCAGGAATATTTTAAAGTTTTTCAAAGCCCCTCGGACACGACTGAGCGACTTTAGCTCAGCTCAGCTCATGGACAGTGCATTCTCCAGCTATTCCTTTTAAGCTATCAGTCTACTGTTTGCCCCAATGCTATTCATCTAAAGTATCTGCAAAGTTAAAATCCTTGCTTTTAATTATTCTTGACAATTCCCTCTGTGCAAGGAGATTTTTAGCACTGAGTGAGCTCTGAGTCAGTCTTGTAATTTAAGTCTTCCAGGGAACCACCAGATAAGTCAGATCACAACAATTCTATTAAAAAGAAAAAAAAAAGAGGCTTTGAATAAACTCCAAATACATTTTGCCCTCCAGGCCTCTCTGGTGGCTGTCAAGCTTCCCTGGAAATGTAGACAATTATTTTTTAAGACTATTGCATAACTGGAAAGTGGGGGCAGGAAGGACTAGGGCAAGCTAAAATGCCACAGAGCTCAATGCTCACACTAAGATTCAGCCATTTTTCATGAATAAACAATTCCTGAGTTACTACAAGCCTTTGATTAATTTCTAGAGTTCTAAAGAAGTTAATTCTGAAAATTTTCCTCAGTTTTTTCACTGCTCTTTAAGGACAGAAAAATCTTTGGAGGTCTTATTTTCTGCCATTTTTCCTGATATTTACCCATAACCTTTTCCAAGCCAAAAATAGTCTGAACTATGGCTAAATACAAAAGCACTAGTAGCAGACACGAGCATCATGGGAACAAGGAGTTAAGAATTGTGGGACTTTCCTGGCAGTCCAGTACTTAGACTTTGTCTGCCAGTGCAGGGGGTATGCATTCAATCCCTTAAGATCCCACATGTCTGGGGGCCAAAAAACCAAAACATAAACCAGAAGTAGTATTATAATGAATCCAATAAAGACTTTAAAAAAAAGAGAGAGAGTTAGGAGTTTTAACCTAATGAAGACATAACATAAAGCCTATGTCTTCTGTGAAATTGCCCCATAAGGCCCATTCAGGATAGCCACTAATTTCCAGCACCTGTTCATCTGCCTTTAATTAAACCTGCTCTCCCTTAAACACCAGCACCAAGATAAATGAGAGTAAGCTAATTCAATCTTATTGATTCCCTGTTTTGTTTAATCACTAGAGTTACTGTTTTGCTTAATTACTAGAGACTGCATTCTACTATTTCTATTTCAAATACACCTTGACTCAGTTACAATATTTCTGCAGAGAAATGTGCTCTGCCTTCCAGTCCTTTTATAAACATTTTAAACTCAACAGTTTCGTCAACAAAAAATTAGCTGTCTGCAGTTATGAGCTGAAACCAATATTGTAAAAAAAATAAGTGGTGTAGGCTGGGGGATAACTGGAGACCTCTGAAGGAAGTAACATCTAAGTGGAATTCTGCAGGATGGAAGAGGATTTAGGAGAATGCTGAGAAAGATTGTGTGTCCAAGAGCTTCCAGCCCAGAATCAGCATAATATGCTCTGAGGTCAATGAGCAGAATATAGTGGTAAATAATATGGGAAAGAGGAGGTTAAATTGAGGGAGATTTGGCGGGTTTAAGAAGACAATAGAAAACTTTAAACAACAGGCAGAGAATTTTGGACTCCAGGACAATAGTTCACAACCACATCCTCTCTTCCAGCATGCTTGAGGGATACAGTTATTCCCAGGGCCAGCAATGGCCCACAATTCAATAGATCCTCAACTATAGGGATGAGGAAGTGAGAATGATATCAGACTATCTAAGGAGGAAAGAGGGATGGTAATGGACATGAGAGATTTCAAAAACACCACTTAAGGAAGGCGCCTGTCTGGTGGCTCAGTGGTTAAGAATTGCCTGCCAATGCTAGAGACATGGGTTCAATCCCTGACTGGGGGGCTAAGCCATGGAGCAACTAAGCCTGTGCACCACAACTCTGAGCCTGTGCGGCAGAGCCGGGGAGCCACAACTACCCAGCCCACATGCTGCAGCTGCTGAAGCCCGAGTGCCCTAGAGCCCACGCTCCACGTCAAGAGAAGCCTCTGCAGTGAGAAGCCCACGTTCCGCAACTAGAGAGGAGCCCCCACCTTCCGCACCTAGACAAAAGCCCGTGCGGCAACAAAGCCTAACACAGCAAAACTATAAATAAATTAAAAAAAATTTTTAAACCCACTTGACATTTCGATATTGCTTCCTTCAGCACCCCACTCATCCCTGCCTGCACACTCAGTGGCTCAGCCGTGTTCAGCAATTTTGTGACCCCCCACCCCCGGACTGCAGCCCACCAGGCTCCTCTGTCCATGGGATCCTCCAGGTAAGAAGACTACAGTGGGTAGCCGTGGGAAGCCACAGGAGACTTTTGAAGAAAATGCTGTCCTTTTTAACATGCTTCAAGGCTACTTTTAAAAGTATTTCATGGAGTAATTAACTAATTTCCTAAACGTTAGACAAGATTATTTCTGCACTTTTCAAGAGTAATTCACACAATACTCAACGCATAGATTTTCGTTAAAAAGGTTCAGTGCACATAAGTTTGGGAAATCTCATACCACGTCCCTTTCTGTCTAAGTTCACAAACCATATTAATTACACTACTAAAGATCTAAGAACTCCCACAGTAGAACTCCCTCTTCCGTTTTTTAACCCAGTTTCGACACACTTATTTGATCATAGATCTGATTCCCACATAATATCTATTAATATCCTAGCACTCCACAGAAAAAGTTAAGAAACACTGGCCAACATTAGCGTCTATGTGGTTGGGGCACGTCACATGTGGTTCTGTGCTCACCAGATCTTCTTACACAAGATAATAGAGCAGGAAGTGGCATTTCTCCTACTCTCCAGAAACCCCACTTCCCACAGCCCTTCCGGCCTGTTCCTATTTGCCTCTTCAGTTCCTTACGCAGAGAACCCAACTCCAGCCCTCCTTCCTACCAGTGAGAAAAGAAAACTGAAAGCTTTAGTCGCTCAGTCGTGTCTGACTCTTTGCGACCCCATGGACTGTAGCCCGCCAGGCTCCTCTGTCCATGGGATTATCCCCCTAAGAGCACTGGAGTGGGCTGCCATTCCCTTCTCCAGGGGCTCTTTCCCACCCAGGGATCAAACCTGGGTCTTCTGCACGGCAGGCGGATTCTTCACGGCAGGCGGATTCTTCACCACCTGAAGCCCTCCCTTCCTATCCTGTAAGTCCCTCCAGAGGGCTCTATTCAGTGGGGATGATGAAGTGAGGCTCCTGGGTTCCTCGGTGTTTTTCTGAGATCCTCACCAATGTCCACCCACCGAGTATGGGCTAAGTAACCGAGCTGGCTGAAGGAGAAACCAGACCAGAGGACCTAATGACCCCTGTGTGCCGGTCTGTGTAATTAACCAGAGGAACGGGAAGGGCCGGGAAAAGCTGCTGAGCAGGAGACAAAAGAGAACAGGCCTGTCTGGGCCTGAACGAGTTACAAAAGTAGATGAGAATGAAAACAAGGAACGGCCGCCTTCCTAGCTCTCGTTTCCTTCTGCAAACACGCCTATTTAATTCTTCCCCACCACTACTGCAGTCAGATTTCTGCTTCAAAACTGTGCTCTGGGCGCCCTCTGCTGGCAATTAGGTTTAAAACCAACTACAGCGTGGGCTTCCCAGGTGGGTTCAGTCGTAAATAATCTGCCTGCCAATGTAGGAGACACAGGTTCGATGCCTGGGCCCAGAAAACTCTCTGGAGAAGAAAATGGACACCCACTCCAGTATTCTTCCCCAGAAAACCCCGCGGATAAAGGAGCCTGGTGGGCTACAGTACATGGACTTGCAAAGAGTCAGACACAACTCAGCGATTAAGCACAGCATAGGGGAATTTCCTGGTTTAGACTCCGGGTTTCCACTGCAGGGACATCAGGTTCGATACCTAGTGTGGGAGCTAAGACCTCTCATGCCCCATGGTGTGGTCAAAAAAATAAAATACTTTAATTTTAAAAATTAAAAAATAAAACCAACTACAGCATAAAAGTTACATTTGGGTGGCCTGCAGAGATCTTTGCCATCTACATATTCGCTCTTAAACTTGGCTACACTTCCTAGCAAAGATGACAGTTCAACTTCTTTTCTATCAGCAACAACAAAAAGTAGGGGAGGATGATTTTTTTAAAAAAAGGGAACGGTAAAATAAATTATTATACTTCATACTATAAAATGCAGTCCACCTAAATTGTGTCCACCACTATGTGAGGTGCTGAAGAATAAAAAACTAGTAATACTTGGCCTCTACTCTCAGGGAACTTGCAAGTTAGAAAGAGGAGACCAACATACAATCCATTTCTCAAAAGGAAGAATTTCAGAAAATTTATGTAACATGTGCCTTGAATGCTGATTCCAGTAAGTTCACTGAATCTATAAAGAAGCAACTCAGGACTTCCCTGGAAGTCCCATGGTTAAGACTCCAAGCTTCTGATGCAGGGGGCGCGGGTTCGATCTCTGGTCAGGGAACTAAGATCTCACATGCCATGCCATGCAACATGGCCAAAAAAAAAAAAAAAAAATGAAGAAGCAACTCAACAGGGCAGGCCATGCCTTCTTAAATGTGCATTTTACTGGATAGGTTTGGTTACATGACAATATGGACTCAGCCAATGATCATAATAGCCAACTATTATGGAATACTTGTTGAGAGCCAGTCACAAAATGTTTTATGTGTGTTAGCTCATTTTATGAATTAGGTTCAGAGATAAGCCTAAGGAAGGAACTAGGTTCAGAGATGCCAAGATTACACAACCAGAAAGTGGAAGAGTCAGCATTCAAGTCAAGGTCTGCTTTGACTCCAAGTTCCCTTCAATCTCTACCCACTACCACGATCAGTATCAGTTTCCATAAATATCATTGCTACCTGAGGTTTCCCTCCACTTGGTACCTGAGTATAATGTGTGTGCTAAGTCACTTCAGTCGTGTCTGACTCTTTGCGACCCCATGGACTGCAGCCCACCAGGTTCCCCTGTCTATGGTATTCTCCAGGGAAGAATACTGGAGTGGGTTGCCATGCTCCCCTCCAGGGGATCTTCCCAACCCAGGGATCAAACCCGTGTCTCTCGTGTCTCCTGCATTGGCAGGTGGGTTCTTTACCACTAGCGCCACCTGGGAAGCCCACTGAGGATAATGGATGTAATGGTCAACAATAGTATCCTATTTCATGTTCATACCAAGCAAAGCCCTGTGTGAAGGTCCTGGCCTTAAGGAGTGTACAATATAATGGAGAAGGGGCTACATGCAAAAGAAATTAAATGTAGCCAATAGATTTTCCACATGGCAAAAAAACAGCTAGTTTGAAAACATAATGGAAAACAAATTCCACTAACAAGAGTATCCAAAGTACCCCAGAATAAACATTTAAACGCTTGTCAAGTCTTTATGACGAAACTTACAGAGCTTTTATAGAAACATATAATGTAGAATAAATAGAAAGTTAACTGCAGTTCCTGGATGAGAAGACTCAATATTGCAAATATATTCATTCTCTTCAATTTGTTAAATGTAAAAAGTAAATTTGGTTTATTGATTTGGTTATTGAATCACTGTGATATCAGCACAAAAATAGACCTATACATCAACTCTAAAATTCAATTAACAATGTATACGGGGAGTTTAGTCTATGGTAAAAGTGGCATTTCAGACTAGTGGGGAAAACAGTCAACAAGTGGTATGTAAAGCTGGCTGTACATTTGAGAAAACACAAATTCCTACTCTTACAAGAGACATAAAAACAAATTCTAGGTGGATTAAGGATTTAAACATTAAAACAAATAAAAGTAACAGAAGAAAAATAAGGCAATATTTTTATATAGAGATAGGAAAGAAAGCCTTGCCCAAAATGCCACTCAGGTCCAACATTATGATTAAAAAATACTGACATGTTTGATGAGGTAAAAAACAAAATGTCTGGAAATGAACAGACACGATAAAGAAAGAGAAAATGGTAAACGTCAGGGGGAAAATATTTGAGATGACAGTCACAGAAAACAATGCATAATTAATTTTAAAAACAGCAAAAAACAGAGTTCAGAAAAGTCTTCATTAATGTTAAACATAAAATACACACAAAAAAAGACAAATATAAATTAGATCACTACATTGTTTTTATGGGATGGTAAAGAGACTTCCTGGTGGCTCAGACGGTAAAGCATCTACCTGCAATGCAGGAGACCAGGTTCGATCCCTGGGTTGGGAAGATCCCCCCGAGAAGGCAATGGCAACCCACTCCAGTACGCTTGTCTGGAGAATCCCATGGATGGAGGAGCCTGGTAGGCACAGTCCATGGGGTTGCGAAGACTCGGACAGGACTGAGCGACTTCACTTTCACTTTCAAACAGATTTTTACTGCTGTATTGTTAGAACTTCTACAGTAATCACATGCTACAAGGAAAAAAAAAAACTATAAAAATATTTCCATTTCTGAAGAACAACAATAAGTAAAAGAACAGTCCTTTACAGGAGACCTTAATACTTAACAAGGAGCATCTTGAATTAGTAAGTACTTGAAAGTCTCCACCTTGTGGAATACTTGGAAAGCTCTAGCAACTTAAGAAAGAGGATGATTCAAAATTAGTGACTTCTCCTGAGAAGCTAATCTCTAAAAAGCAATAACAGGGACTTCCTTGATGGTGCAATGGTTAAGAATCCACTTTGCTCATCAGTTCAGTCACTCAGTCGTTTCTGACTCTGTGACACCGTGGACTGCAGCATGCCAGGCCTCCTTGTCCATCACCAACTCTCAGAGCTTGCTCAAACTCATGTGCATTGAGTCAGTGATGCCATCCAACCATCTCATCCTCTGTCATCCCCTTCTCCTCCTGCCTTCAATCTTTCCCAGCATCAGGGTCTTTTCCAATGAGTCAGTTCTTCCCATTAGGTGGCCAAGGGATTGCAGTTTCAGCTTCAGCATCAGTCCTTCCAATGAATATTCAGGATTGATGTCCTTGAGGATGGACTGGTTGGATCTCCTTGCAGTCCAAAGGACTCTCAAGAGTCTTCTCCAACACCACAGTTCAAAAGCATTAATTCTTCAGTGCTCAGTTTTGTTTATAGTCCAACTCTCACATCCATACATGTCTACTGGAAACACCATAGCCTTGACCAGGCGGACCTTTGTTGGCAAAGTAATGTCTCTGCTTTTTAATATGCTGTCTGGGTTGGTCATAGTCTTTCTTCCAAGGGGCAAGTGTCTTTTAATTTCATGGCTACAGTCACCATCTGCAATGATTTTGGAGCCCAGGAAAATAAAGTCTGTCACTGTTTCCATTGTTTCCCCATCTATTTGCCATGAAGTGAAGGGACCAGATGCGATGATCTTCATTTTCTGAATGTTGAGTTTTAAACCAACTTTTCACCCTACCTTTCACTTTCATCAAGAGGCTCCTTAGTTCTTCTTCACTTTCTGCCATAAGGGTGATGTCATCTGCGTATCTGAGGTTATTGATATTTCTCCCAGCAATCTTGATTCCAACTTGTGCTTCATTCAGCCTGGCATTTCACATGATGTACTCTGCATAGAAGTTAAATAAATAGAGTGACAATATGATAAGACAGCCTTGACGTACTCCTTGCCCGATTTGAAACCAGTCTGTTGTCCATGTCCAGTTCTAACTGTTGCTTCTTGACCTGCATACTGACTTCTCAGGAGGCAGGTCAGATGGTCTGGTATTCCCATCTCTTGAAGAATTTTCCATATTTTGTTGTGATCCACACAGTCAAAGGCTTTGGCATAGTCAATAAAGCAAAAGTAGATGTTTTTCTGGAACTCTCTCGCTTTTTCGATGACCCAACAGATGCTGGCAATTTGATCTCTAGTTCCTCTGCCTTTTCTCAATCTAGCTGGAACATCTGGAAGTTCACGGTTCACCTACTGTTGAAGCCTGGCTAAGAGAATTTTGAGCATTACTTTGCAAGCAAGTGAGATGGGGGCAATTGTGGGGTAGTCTGAACATTCTTTGGCATTGCCCTTCTTTGGGATTGGAATGAAAACTGACCTTTTCCAGTCCTGTGGACACTGCTGAGTTTTCCATATTTGCTGGCATATTGAGTGCGACACTTTCACAGCATCATCGTTCAGGATTTGAAATAGCTCAACTGGAATAGCTCAACTGGAATTCCATCACCTCCACTAGCTTTGTTCATCGTGATGCTTCCTAAGGCCCACTTGACTTCACATTCCAGGATGTCTGGCTCTAGGTGAGTGATCACACCATTGTGGCTATCTAGGTCATGAAGGTCTTTTTTGTACAGTTCTTCTGTGTATTTTTTTTTCTTCTCTTCTGTGTATTTTTGCCACCTCTTCTTAATATCTTCTGCTTCTGTTAGGTCCATACCATTTCTGTCCTTTATTGAGCCCATCTTTGCATGAAATGTTCCCTTAATATCTCTAATTTTCTTGAAAAGATTGCCAGTCTTTCCCATTCTGTTGTTTTCCTCTATTTCTTTGCACTGATCACTGAGAAAGGCTTTCTTATTTCTCCTTGCTAGTCTTTGGAACTCTGCATTCAAATAGGTATATCTTTCCTTTTCTCCTTTGCCTTTAGCTTCTCTTCTTTTCTCAGCTATTTGTAAGGCCTCCTCAGACAACCATTTTGCCTTTTTGTGTTACTTTTTCTTGGGGATGGTCTTGATCACTGCCTTCTGTACAATGTCATGAACATCCGTCCATAGTTACAGACACTCTATCAGATCTAATCCCTTGAATCTATTTGTCACTTCCACTGTATAATCGTAAGGGATTTGATTTAGGTCATACTTGAATGGTCTAGTGGTTTTCCCTACTTTCTTCAATTTAAGTCTGAATTTGGCAATAAGGAGTTCATGATCTGAGCAACAGTCAGCTTCTGGTCTTGTTTTTGCTGACTGTATACAGCTTCTCTTTCTTTGGCTGCAAAGAATATAATAAATCCGATTTTGATATTGACCACTTTGTGATGTCCATGTGTAGAATCTTCTCTTGTGTTGTTGGAAGAGGGTGTTTGCTATGACCAGTGCATTCTCTTGGCAGAACTCTATTAGCCTTTGCCCTGCTTCATTCTGTACTCCAAAGCCAAATTTGCCTGTTACTCCATGTATCTCTTAACTTCCTACTTTTGTATTCCAGTCCCTATAAAGAAAAGGACATCTTTTTTGGGTGTTAGTTCTAGAAGGTCTTGTAGGTCTTCTTGGAACCATTCAACTTCAGCTTCTTCAGCATTATTGGCTGGGGCATAGGCTTGGGTTACTGTGATATTGAATGGTTTGCCTTGGAAATGAACAGAGATCATTCTGTCATTTTTGAGACTGCACCCAAGTACTGCATTTCGGACTCTTTTGTTGACTATGAGGCCTACATCATTTCTTCTAAGGGATTCTTGCCCACCGTAGTAGACATAATGGTCATCTGAATTAAATTCTCCCATTGCAGTCCATTTTAGTTCACTGATTCCTAAAATGTCGATGTTCACTCTTGCCATCTCTTGTTTGACCACTTCCAATTTACCTTGATTCATGGACCTAACATTCCAGGTTTCTATGCAATATTGTTCTTTACAGCATCAGACTTTACTTTCATCACCAGTCACATCCACAATTAGGTGTTGTTTTTGCTTTGGCTCCATCTCTCATTCTTTCTGGAGTTATTTCTCCACTCTTCTCCAGTAACATATTGGGTACCTGCTGACCTGGGGAGTTCATCTTTCAGTGTCCTATCTTTTTTCCTTTTCATACTGTTCAAGGGTTTCTCAAGGCAAGAATACTGAAGTGGTTTGTCATTCCCTTCTCCAGTGGACCACATTTTGTCAGAACTCTCCACCATGACCTGTCTGTCTTGGGTGGCCCTATACGGCATGGGTCATAGTTTCGTTGGGTTAAACAAGGCTCTGGTCCATGTGATCAATTTGATTAGTTTTCTGTGATTGTGGTTTTCTTTCTTTGCCCCTATATCTGGAGAAAAACATGATCTGAAAGGATATATGCACCCCAGTGTTCACTACAGCACTGTTTACAATAGCTAAGACATGGAAACAACCTAAACATCTATCAACAGGGAAATGGATAAAGAAGATGGGGGGGGGGGGGGAGGTGTACACATATATAGAAGAAGATATCACATGCCACACAGCGTGGCCAAAAAACATAAAAAATAAACTTTTAAAAAAGCAATGATAGATTTGCTGGTCCATGAAAGGTCTAAAAGCCTTGTTTTAAAAGAAATGGACATGTAAAGTAATCATCCTTCAATTTAAAAATAAATTAATTAATTTTAAAAAATAAATAAAAGAAATGGACAGGAGCACAGTGTCTCATTTCTCCTTCTCATGGATCCATCTTCTCATCACTCTTTCTACTCCACCCCCAAGATTTTGCAAAACCATCTAGGGAAAGACAGAAATACCTGTGCTGTTTTATATTGCCTGCTGTGGTTTTTAGGCTCTATCATTCTTCTGGCATTAAAAACAGAAAATAAAGAAAATGAAAGGAGGACGAGCAGGGAAAGAAGGAAAAAATTTCCTAAAGGTTTCAAAATAGATTTTGGAAACTCCCTGAAGAGACAGCGTACAGAAAGAAAAGGCTGGAGATACAGAAGCCAACAGTAATGCCACAAACTGAGA
The DNA here is from genome assembly GCF_033118175.1 of Dama dama. Taxonomy (NCBI): domain Eukaryota; kingdom Metazoa; phylum Chordata; class Mammalia; order Artiodactyla; family Cervidae; genus Dama; species Dama dama. The sequence continues at coordinate 19,621,085 of NC_083686.1, read as the reverse complement.
GGTCTGCCTAGAGCTGGGCAGCTCCCCACCTGGGCTCACCGGAGTCTCTCCAGGCTGGAGGAGCACAGAGGGTCCACAGGAAGCAATCTACTCAGCCCCAGAGCCCCGGCTGGGAGCTGAGGGGAGACAGGGTGTGGGACGAGAAGACACTCAGTCGCTGGGGCCCAGGTGAGGTAAGGTCCAAGAGCTGCTCCCTCAAGGCAACAGAGAGACAGTATGACAGGAGGGAAGGCAGCGCGGTGCATTGGCCAGAGTCCTGAGACAGCCTCTTGAACCTCCCAAAGCCTCCGAATGGCATGAGGGAGCAGCAGAAAGTCTCCCCCATCCCTCAGAGGACCACAGAAGAGGTAGAGAGAGAACCAAAGTTCATGAGGGAACCTGGAGGTCCCAAGTGGGGTGTGTGAACTGATGAGCAGAGACAAACAGAAAACAAATATTAGCAGCAGATGCCACCTGAGCAAGATGAAGGTCCTCAATCAGGAGACCTCCTGCTCCTCCAGGTTCCTCACACACACACACAAATGGCGCCCCATGTAGAAAGAAGGGAAATTTTGAGTTCACTGAGGAAACTTCTCTTTGTAAGCACAGATACCAGGGAAAATTAGGCTCACGAGAAAGGCAGAGGTGTGTTATAAATCATGCTTTATGTTGCTGAGGCCTGAATTTGTGGACTGTGCAAAGTTAACCCCCCACACTAGTTTTACAGGATTGTTTTAATATGACAAGATAAGACCAATGATGGGGAAGGTCCCATATACATGTCACCAACCATCAGATGCTTGTTGTCATTACTACAGTTCAGGACTCATTGCCCAGTCACTTTCAGCACCACCATTTACTAAACAGAAGAAGCAAGGCAGTGCGGCCAAGCTTATTAAGCTTATTTTTACAGCAAGCAAGAATATACCAATATATCACCTCAGAATTAACATATTTCTTTTTCCCACATGTAAGTAACATGATCAGTACTCGTGATTCAGGCATCCCACCTATAACACAAGACATTATCTCTAAGCTGGTAAGACACATTGATTCAAGATTTCCTTTATACAAAAGGATATAGGATTCAACAAGCCATTTTTTAATAGTTACAGTCCAGACCAGTTTTGCTGCTTGCTTGTCAAATCCTATTTGATTGCACTGGGTTAAGATAAATTCAATCGACTACCTGTCTTCAAGACCAGCCAGGCATCGACTCTTTTTCCTTTAAAGTTATACCATCAGAAGCAAGACAGTAATTCTCGTTAATGTGTTTATCACACTAAAGATTGCAACTACATATCTATGGTGTGCTGAGTATTCTGCACAATTACTTAATTTAAACTTGACAACTATCCCTGTTTTAAAGATTAGGAAACCAAGTCTCAGAAAGGCTAAGTTACAATAAAGGCACAGGGTAAATGGCAATGCCTATATTCCACTCTACCACACCTTGCCAATGAAAATATCTAAGCTTATCTGAAGCTTATACTTTAAAATATCCTAGTCAAACTCCAGGTCTAGAAGAACAAGTCATTCTACCACTCCTCCCACTCTCATCTCCTACCCACTCCACCACACACCTTCCCTCTGACACACACTCACATCCATTCCCTACACCCATCTGCCTTCTTCCAAGCCTTCACAGAGCTGTTCCCTCTGCTTAGACTGTCCTACCTTTCTTCCCCATTTAAGAGAACCCCAACCCATCCTCCATAATGGGACAGTGACTTCGAAACTTTGCTCCCTCTCCCAAGGAGGACTAGTTGCGTCCACTCCAGCTTGTGGGATCAGTTTATCTTTCCATCAGAGCGCACATCTACCACTTGAGATTGGCATTTGCCTGCATGTGCCTCCTTGACCACTACTAGAACATGAACTCCTCAAAATCAGGGTCTGGAACCTACCTCTGCATATCTATTCATCTAAGTACTTAGGGAGCGCACAGTGGGAGTTCAAAAAGTGCTTGTTGAATTCATGAATGAATTTCCTTTTAGATCGAGGTCGATATTTCATATGTCCTAGATTGTGAATGAATCATATGTACGTAAACACTGTGAAGTAACTGGCTCTTAACTGATTTTAAGAATGACCACGAAGAAAGGCTTCACTCACCCAAAGCCAGTTTTTCCAGAGACCTCGCCCGGTTTCATCAGTTTCAGCCCAGGCAAGAGATGGCCCCGCCTCCCTGGCTGCCAATCAACCGGCCCTCGCGCCTGCGCAGACATCGCCCTCTCCCGAAGCCCCGCCCCAGTCACCGCCCCGAGACTGTCGCGGGCGGTTAGATACGGCGGGAGCTTTCCCTTCATTAGCTCGCCTACTATGACGATCACCTACAGCTGCATTGCAAATGGCCGAGCGGTCCTAGCGGAGCTGGCCCTAACCGGCGGCTCTTATCAGGTACCCCTCGGTCGGCACCTCCGCCTTCGGCCTTCGCAGGTTCCACCTTTGGAGGGTGATGCCCACCGGCCCCGCCCTTCAGGCCGCAGGCCGCGGCCCTGAAGGGCGGTCCCGAGCGGGCCGAGGGGCGTGAGGCCCGCCCCCGTGAACGGCCTGGCTGGTGAGCTGTGAATCCCCGGCGGGAGCCGCTCGCACTCTAGGACAGCCGAGCCGCAAGTGCGCCGCCCAGGGGTTAGTGTTGGTGCTGCAAGTGACGTACTTGAGGGTAACTTGGCTGTCACGTTTAATTCCGGAGACCCCTTAAAGATTTTCTCTCCCCCGCGGAGAAATGGCCTGCAGTTCAACACACGTTTATTGAACATGTTTTAGCTGCAAAATCCCAGAGTCACGGTGTAGGGGATACAGCAATGAAAACGGCGCCTGGAGCTGTCCTTTTATACACAAGGGCTGCATTCAGTCCTCCTGCAGTGTGTAAAAAGTATGTCAATGGACGGAGATCGAGATTGCTACGGTAGCACTCAGGATGGGTGACTGCTTGCAAAGAGGAGATGATGGTGGGGTGCTTGGCTTAAAACCATTACAAGAGTTCGCCCTAGCCTGGAACAGCAGAGGGCAGCATGGTGGGCGTGGGGAAACCTCAAGAACCTCAGTGTGGCTTGAGCGCAGGGTCGCAGTATATGAGGGGCTAACGACGAGGTCAGAAAAGTGAACAGAGACTAGTTATTGAAAGGTCCTAGATTCAGTTGGTTCTCTTATCCTAGAGATACCAGGGAGCAGTTCAAGATTTATAAATAGGGAAATGACAAAATCTGATCCATTTTCTGGAAAACTTGTTATGGTTACAACATAGAAGGTGGTTTAGAGGAAAGAGAGTCAGTTAGGATGGTGTTTTTATAGTTGATCTAGACGATCAAAGAGCCTGAGCTAAGGCAAAGACAGTGCAGAAGGAAAGGAATGGACAGATACTAAACAGACTTTGCAAACTAGTCCTCGGGAGTTAATGACCGGTAGGATATGTCGGATCAGAGAACCTACTGGTAGGATATGTAGGATCAGCAACCCACTCCAGTACTCTTGCCTGGAAGATCCCATGGACGGAGAAGCCTGGTGGGCTGCCGTCTATGGGATTGCACAGAGTCGGACACGACTGAAGCGAGGCAGCAGCAGCAGCAGCAGGATGTGTAGAATAGAGAACAGGGCCATGCTTAGGATGAATCTCAAGGTTTGTTTATTTGTTTAATATTTGTTTATTTATCTATTTGGCTATGCTGGGTCTTAGCTGAGGCATGTGGGATCTAGTTCCCTGACCAGGGATGGAACCTGGGCCTGCTCCATTGGGCGCTCGAAGTTTTAGCCACTAAGACCATCAGGGAAGTCTTTAGGGTTTTTGTTTTTTGTTGTTTCCTTTTTTTTTTTTTTTTAATCTTTTTACCCACAGCTTTATTGAGATATAATTGGCATACAACACTATGTAAGTTTAAGGTGTATAGTTTGTCCATTTTTTTTCTTAAGTGGTGTGAAACAAGATGGCAGCTACAGACGGAGGAATAGGATTGTGGGAGAAGGAGTTAGAAGAGGCACTGCAAGGGAGGAGAGAACAAGTTGGGACAAGTAGAATTTTCTGGCCAGTTAGAAAGAGCCCATCTGTTTGTGTATTTATTCCTCCATCTTATTCCCAAAAGATTTAAGTTGTAAACATGTCCAATGGGTCAGAGCTAACAGTTAAAGATGGTAGAAGTGGGTAAGACTGCCCAAGAAAAGGAAAGAGAGTGAGAAGAGAAGAGCATCAGAAGGCTTGACACTATTAAGAACAGAATAGAGGGACTTCCCTTGTGGTTCAGTGGCTAAGACTCCATATTCCCAATGCAGAGAGCCTGAGTTCAAGCCCTGATCAGGGAACTAGATCCTGCATGTCACAACTAAGACCCAGCATGGGCAAATAAATAATTCAATAAATATAAATGTAATAAAAAAATTTTTAGTAGAATAGAGAGGTGGGTCACCAAACAGGAGCAGTGGTATTCTGAAAGCCAAGAGAAAAAATTACAAGAATGTCTTGTGCCTCAAAGAAGTTGAACAAGAGTCAACTTGGACAGTTAGGAGATGATAAGTGATCTTGCTGATAGTGGTAGAGGTGGAGGAAGAAGACATTGCTTTAAGCCAAGTGGGGGGAAAAGTGGAAACAGTGACAGGTTTTATTTTCTTGGGCTCCAAAATCACTGCAGACGGTAACTGCAGCCATGAAATTAAAAAATGTTTGCCTCTTGGAAGAAAAGTTATGACAGCGTATTAGAAAGCAGAGACATCAGTTTGATGACATAAAGTCAAAGCTATGGTTTTTCCAGGAGTCATGTACAGATGTGAGAGTTGAACCATAAAGAAGGCTGAGGGCTGAAGAATTGATGCTTTCTAATTGTGGCGCTGGAGAAGACTCTCAAGAGTCCTTTGGACAGCAAGGAGATCAAACCAGTCAATCCTAAAGGAAATCAGTCCTGAATATTCATTGGAAGAACTGATGCTGAAGCTGAAACTCCAATACTTTGGGCATCTGGTGTGAAGAGCCGACTCATTGGAAAAGACCTTGATGCTGGGAATGATTGAGGGTAGAAGGAGAAGACTGAGGATGCAATGATTGGATGGTATCACCGACTCAATGGACATGAGTTTGAGCAAACTGTGGGAGATAGTGAAGGACAGGGAAGCCTGGTGTGCTACACTCCATGGGGTTGCAAAGAGTCCGACACAACTTAGCAACTGAACAACAACAACAAGTGAATGGGAGATGGAAGCAGGAAGAATGAAGTTAGACTGTTCTTTCAAAGAATTTAGATAGGGAATGAGAGAAGGCAACAGCTAGAAGAAGCATGGTCCAGGAAAGGCCTCATTTGTTAATACAGGGAGAACTTTCACATGTTTGTAGGCTAATGGAGAGAAGAGGTGGAAAATTTTGTGGAGAGGGCAGTTTTTGAGAGAGCAAGACCTGAAGGAGCACGAAGGGTTGGAATCCAATGTGGCAGTAGAGAAGTGAGCCTTGGATTAGAGGAATGTAATCTTTCTCTTGGGGAAAGTAGGGGTGTGGATGTAGACATGGAACTTAGTCTCCTTCTGAGGCTCGCCTCTGTGCCAGTCCCTTAAATGCTGTGTACCTCAGGGTTCTAACTTCAGTCCTCTTTTTAACTTGACACATTCATTCACACCCTTGGATTACTTTTGCTTTGATCACTGCCAAATCCACTTCCAAAGTATTCATCTCTCTCCACCGTTAGATTTGTCTAATAGAGGTTCAAGCATATGGTGTCCAGCACTAAATTCATTCTTTCCTAGCAGATTCCTCCTCCTATATTTCTAGTCTTGCTGGGCAGCTCTGCCAAACCATTCAAGCTGGAAACTGGGAGTCACTCTCCATTTTTCCCTCTTCTATACCTTCACATCTGTTCTTTGCCACCAAGTTCCATCATTTCTGTCTTGTGAGTATATCTCGAATCCGCTTCCTTGTGTCAGAACCACATCTCATCATGGCCCCCATTACTTCTCATCAGGGTCATTGAAAAATGCCCCCTAACTCATCTCCCAGACTTCAGCCTTGTTCCTCTCGAAACCAGCCTCCACCTTACTACTCAGGAGATTGTTCCTAAAAGCAAATATGATCATGTCACTCCCTTGCTTCAAATCATTGGGTGGCAACTGATTACTTTCATCTTAAAGTTCATAGTCCTCAGACTGGCATTCACAGCCCTCCTGGTAGGGCTTTTCCATGACTATCTCCTCTTCCCCACCCCCTGGGTGCTCCACCCACCCTGAACTTCACACAGCTCTCCAGTCTCACCAAGGTCTCTGTTCGCATCTCCTGTCCCCTCTCCCTCGAACCCACTTATCTCCATTTTTTAGCCATATCACCTCTTCTGCATTCCTCCTTGAAGCTTCCTCAATGCCCAGGCTAGTTTACATCCCTTTAACAAACTACTCGCCAGGCTGAACTGGAATCTTCTTTTACTTATCCGTCTCTGCCATTGTACTTCTTCAGTACAGGGACTCTTTTCATCTCTGCCCTTACAGTGTATGATGCCTAGACATAGTAGACTCTCAATAACCATTTGATTAGTTATGAAGAGAGAGGGTCAGAAGGTTGAAGGAGTTTATAAGCCCAATGGACTCTCTGTATGAAGCACTCAGGGACATAAGAAAGTGGAAGGTGGTGGAGGACAGGATTAAAGGTCTGAAATGACTGCTGTGTGGAAGGCTGACCAGGGAAAAGAAGGCACTTTAAGGGACAGTTCTGTCCTATATTCCTTCAGTGCTAAATATTGATGTCACAAATGTTTTATACTCATTAGAAAATACTAATACCAACCAAAGCTTAATCATGAAATCAAATAGAGCTGGACAGGACTGTAGAGATCATCTTTTTGTTTTAATTTTTGATGGAGTACAGTTGCTTTATAATGTTATGTTAGTTTCTTTTTTTAACTTTTCCTTTGTACTGGGGGACTGCCGATTAACAAACAATATTGTGACAGTTACAGGTGAGCCACAAAAGGACCCTGCCATGTATACCACATGTATCCATTTTCCCCCAAAGTCCCCTCCCATCCTGGCCACCACACAACAATAATGTTGTGTTATTAATAGCTTCTTGGCAAAGGAAATGGCAACCTACTCCAGTATTCTTGCCTGGAGAATTCCATGGACAGAGGAGCCTGGTGGGCTGCGGTCTGTGGGATCACAAAGAGTTGGACACGACTGAGTGCATAACACATTAATAGCTTCTACTGTACAGCAAAGTGAATTAGCTATGGTGGCTCAGAGGTTAAAGCGTCTGCCTGTAATGCGGGAGACCCGGGTTCGATCCCTGGGTTGGGAAGATTCCCTGGAGAAGGAAATGGCAACCCACTCCAGTGTTCTTGCCTGGAGAACCCCATGGACGGAGGAGCCTGGTGGGCTACAGTCCGTGGACTCGCAAAGCGTCGGACACGACTGAGCGACTTCACTTTCACTTTCGTATGTGAGTGCCTATGTGCTAAGTTGCTTCAGTTGTGTCCAATTCTGTTCGAACCTGTGGACTGTAGCTCGCCAGGCTCCTGTGTCCATGGGATTCTCCAGGCAGGAATACTGGAGTGGGTTGCCATTTCCTTCTCCAGGGGATCTTTCCGACCCAGGGACCAAACCTGTCTCTTACGTCTCCTGCATTGGCAGGCAGGCTGTCCACCACTAGTGCCGCCTGGGAAGCCCGTATGTACACATGTATCCCCTTTTTGCAGATTTCCTTCCCACTGAGGTCACCACAGAGCGTTGAGTCGAGTTCCCTGTGCTGTACAGTAGGTTCTCATTCCAGTACTTAGCCACTCAGTCGTGTCTGACTCTTTGCGACCCCGTGGACTGTAGCCCACCAGCTTCCTCTGTCCATGGGGATTCTCCAGGCAAGAATACTTGCCATGCCCTCCTCCAGGGGATCTTCCCAACCCAGAGATCAAACCCAGGTCTCCCGCATTGCAGGCAGATTCTTTACCCTCTCAGTCACCAATGAAGCCCAAGAATACTGGAGCTTTGCAACCCCATGGACCGTAGCCTGCCAGGCTCCTCTGTCCATGGAATTTTTTCATGCAAGAACATTAGCATAGGTTGCCATTTCTCTCTCCAGGGGATCTTCCTGACGCAGGGATCAAACCTGTGTCTCTTGCGTCTCCTGTATTGGCCGGTGGATTCTTTACCGCTGCGCCACCTTGGAAGCCCATTTTATACATAGTAATGTATATATATCAATCCCAATCTCCCAATTCACCCCACCACCACCTTTTCCCCACTAGGTGTCCATGCGTTTGCTCTCTATGTTTGTGTCTCTGTTTCTTCTTGTAGAGCTCATCTTACCCAATCCCTTCATTCTTCACACAAGGAAACAGACCCAGACAAGTCATTTTCTTAAGTTGTGAGCACTTCAATCCTAGAAACAGCACTACAGCCTCATGTGTCAGTTATTTTATTGCCTCATGTTGCCACTTGCTTTGTTTCACATTTTTCTGATTTCCTAATTTATGTACTCTAAAAGAGACACTTTGGGAAAGCTAGGGGAATATGTTCCAGTGATGAGAACAGAGTAACTGAAAGATTATGTATTCTCTTAATTCCCTTGATGTTTCTTAGGAAATCATTTTCTAGAGAATACAATTGGATTTTTCAGGTAATACCAAGAATTTCAAGTTTTACTGTCTCCCAAATCATTAGTAATAAGCTCTTCTCTCCCAAAAAGTTTTTATTTCAAGCATCATTTTCTGCAAATGGAAAAGTTAATCAGGAGCATGCCTATTCAAGTCTTCTTAGGTCATTTTCAGGTTCCTTTCATGCTTCTAAAGTAAATTAATCGGATTCCACATAATTAGATATAGTTAAGGTATTCTGGATAATCATGTGTGTGCTTGCTTGCTAAATCTCTTCAGTCACGTCTGACTCTTTGCAACCCCATGGAGTGTAGCCCGCCAGCCTCCTCTCTTCATGGGATTCTCCAGGCAAGAATACTGGAGTGGGTTGCCATGTCCCACTCCCTGAATAATCATAACACCTTGCAAATTTTCCCCGAAGAATGAGACTTATAATAAACAGAAGAAATCTTAGCAATTATTTTTTATACAAATACATCAGTGAATAATAATGAATAAAATTTTTATCTTAATCAAAAAAAAAAAGAAGACCGCATAGTTTATCAGAGACTAAAAGCTGAATTCTTTTAATCGATTAACATTTTACATATAGCTTCACAGAGGCCACCGAAAAGATGTTTGTTTAGATAGTCCAATCCCCAGTCATATTCAATTCAGTCACTAAGTCGTGTCCAACTCTTTGTGACTCCATGGAGTGCAGCACGCCAGGCCTCCCTGTCCATCACCAACTCTCTGAGTTTACTCAAACTCATGTCCATTGAATCAGTGATGCCATCCAACCATCTCATCCTCTGTCATCCCCTTCTCCTCCCATCTTCAATCTTTCCCAGCATCAGGGTCTTTTCCAAGGAGTCAGTTTTTCACATCAGGTGGCCAAAGGATTGCAGTTTCAGCTTCAGCATCAGTCCTTCCAGTGAATATTCAGGACTGATTTGCTTGAGGATGGACTGGTTGGCTCTCCTTGGAGTTCAAGGGACTCTCAAGGGTCTTTTCCAACATCACAGGTCAAAAGCGTCAATTCTTCGGTGCTCAGCTTTCTTTATAGTCCAACTCTCACATCCATACATGACTACTGGAAAAACCATCGCTTTGCCTAGATGGACCTTTGATGGCAAAGTAATGTCTCTGCTTTTTAATATGCTGTCTAGGTTGGTCATAGCTTTTCTTCCAAGGAGCAAGCATCTTTTAATTTCATGGCTGCAGTCACCATCTGTGGTGGTTTTGAAGCCCCTGAAAATAAAGTCTCTCACTGTTTCCACTGTTTCCCTGTCTATTTGCCATGAAGTGATGGGACCAGATGCCATGATCTTAGTTTTCTGCTGCTGCTGCTGCTAAGTCACTTCAGTCGTGTCTGACTCTGTGCGACCCCATAGATGGCAGCCCACCAGGCTCCCCCGTCCCTGGGATTCTCCAGGCAAGAACACTGGAGTGGGTTGCCATTTCGTTCTCCAGTGCATGAAAGTGAAAAGTGAAACTGAAGTCTCTCAGTTGTGTCCGACCCTTAGCGACCCTATTGACTGCAGCCTACCAGACTCCTCCATCCATGGGATTTTCCAGGCAAGAGTACTGGAGTGGGTTGCCATTGCCTTCTCCATTAGTTTTCTGAATGTTGAGTTTTAAGCCAGCTTTTTCACTCTCCTCTTTCACTTTCCTCAAAAAGCTTTTTAGTTCTTCATTTTCTGCCATAAGGGTGGTGTCATCTGCATATCTGAGGTTATTGATATGTCTCCTGGCAATCTTGATTCCAGCTTGTGCTTCTTCCAGCCCAGCGTTTCTCATGATGTACTCTGCATATAAGTTAAATAAGTAGGATGACAATTTACAGCCTTAATGTACTCCTTTCCCAGTTTGGAAGCTGTCTGTTGTTCCATGTCCAGTTCTAACTGTTGCTTCTTGACCTGCATACAGATTTCTCAGGAGGCAGGTCAGGTGGTCTGGTATTCCCATCTCTTGAAGAATTTTCCACAGTTTGTTGTGATCTACACAGTCAAAGGCTTTGGCGTAGTCAATAAATCAGAAGTAGATGTTTTTCTGGAGCTCTCTTGCTTTTTCAGTGATCCAACGGATATTGGCCATTTGATCTCTGATTCCTCTGCCTTTTCTAAATCCAGCTTGAACATCTGGAAGTTAATGGTTCATGCACTGTTGAGAATTTTGAGAATTACTTTGCTAGCGTGTGAGATGAGTGCAACTGTACAGTAGTTTGACCATTCTTTGGCATTGCCTTTCTTTGGAATTGGAATGAAAACTGACCTTTTCCAGTCCTGTGGCCACTGCTGAGTTTTCCAGATTTGCTGACATATTGAGTGCAGCACTTTCACAGCATCTTCTTTGGGGATTTGAAATAGTTCAGCTGGAATTCCATCACCTCCACTAGCTTTGTTTGTAGTGATGCTTCCTAAGGCCCACTTGACTTTACATTCCAGGATATCTGGCTCTAGGTGAGTGATCACACCATTGTGATTATTTGGGTCGTGAAGAACTTTTTTATTTAGTTCTTCTGTGTATTCTTGCTACCTCTTCTTAATATCTTCTGCTTCTGTTATGTCCATACCATTTCTGTCCTTTATTGTGCCCATCTTTGCATGAAATATTCCCTTGTGTCTAATTTTCTTGAAGAGATCTCTAGTCTTTCCCATTCTATTGTTTTCCTCTATTTGCACTGATCACTGAGAAAGGTTTTCTTATCTCTCCTTGCTATCTTTGGAACTCTGCATTCAAATGGGTATATCTTTCCTTTTCTCCTTTGCCTTTCACTTCTTTTCACAGCTATTTGTAAGGCCTCCTTGGACAACCATTTTGCCTTTTTGCATTTCTTTTTCTTGGGAATTGTCTTGATCACTGCCTTCTGTACAATGTCATGAACCTCCATCCATAGTTCATCAGGCACTCTGTCTATCAAATCTAATCCCTTGAATCTATTTGTCACTTCCACTGTATAGTCATAAGGGATTTGATTTAGGTCATACTTGAATGGTCTAGTGGTTTTCCCTACTTTCTTCAATTTAAGTCTGTATTTGGCAATAAGGAGTTCATGATCTGAGCCACAGTCAGCTTCTAGTCTTGTTTTTGCTGACTGTATACAGCTTCTCCATCATTGGCTGCAAAGAATATAATCAATCTGATTTCAGTATTGACCATTTTGTGATGTCCATGTGTAGAATCTTCTGTTGTGTTGTTGGAAGAGGGTGTTTGCTATGACCAGTGCATTCTCTTGGCAGAACTCTATTAGCCTTTGCCCTGCTTCATTCTGTACTCCAAAGCCAAATTTGCCTGTTACTCCAGGTATCTCTTGACTTCCTACTTTTGCATTTCAGTTGCCTATAATGAAAAGGACAAAAAAAAAAAAGAAAAGGACATATTTTGGGGGTGTTAGTTCCAGGAGGTCTTGTAGGGCTTCATAGAATCGTTCAACTTCAGCTTCTTCAGCATTATTGGCTGGGGCATAGGCTTGGGTTGCTGTTATATTTAATAGTTTGCCTTGGAAATGAACACAGATCATTCCGTCATTTTTGAGACTGCACCCAAGTACTGCATTTCAGACTCTTTTGTTGACTATATTAATAATAACCAGTCATATTAATAATGTGTTATAAAAATGACTAGTGCAACTTATATCTGCACACTTATATGTATAAAAACAAAGTATATATATATATATATATATGTATATATATATATATATTTAGTAGTAGTAATGTCAGTTGCTCGGTCATGTCCAACTCTTTGAGACCCCATGGACTGTAGCCCACCAGGCTCCTCTGTCTATGGAATTCTCCAGGCAAGAGTACTGGAGTGGGTTGCCATTCCTTTCTCCAGGGGATCTTCCCAAACCAGGGATGTAATTTTAATATATTCCTTCAGATTCATATGAATATTTCAAGATAACTTGTCTCTTACCATGCATTATGAATAACTACCCATTAGTTCTCCTAGTAAACAGTTGTTCCTTAATAAAAAGACCATTCGTAAATTAAGGAGATGAATAATGAATGGCACTACAATCTTCTATGTAAATGCTAACAATTTTTTTTTTTTAGGAAGCCGCAGCAGTGGTGCTTAAGCTAGTACTTCTTACAGCTGAACCAAAGATGATGATTCAAATGGGAAGGTAAGTTATATTCTAATAAATTCTACTTTTTAATCATTACCAGCTGATAATTGGGCTGGGTTTCCCTGGTGGCTCAGTGGTAAAGAATCCACCTGCCAATATAGGAGATGCAGGTTCAATCCCTGGGTCAAGAAGATCCCCTGGAGAAGGAAATGGCAACCCACTCCAATATTCTTGCCTGGGAAATCCCATTGACAGAGGAGCCTGATGGCCAACAGTCCATGGGGTTCAACTCTTTTGAACTAGCGACTAAACAACAACAACCACAAACTGATAATTATAAGGATAATGACATGGGGGAAAATATTTATCACATGGACTCCTGATTGAATCCTCAGAAATGAGGGTATAAAATTATAAATGGTAAGGATGACATTAAATTCAAGAAAGTGGTTACCTCTACAAAGAGAGGGGAGAAGAAATTGAGAAACGGTATATGGGGACATTAATTGTATCTATAACATTTTGACTGGACAGTAGGGCTACAAATGTTCTTCTTATCTTATTCTCTGTACCTTTTTTGATATACCAAAATATTTCATTAATAAAAAGGGCAATTTCCACTTGAAAATATCTTCAATAAGGTCATTCTACTTTACTTGAGATATTACACAATGTGGCTTGAACCATGTAATGTCCCAAGTAAATATTTTGCTAGTAAAAGAAAAAGTGGGGAATAGTGAAAGTGAAAGTCACTCAGTCATGTCCGACTCTTTGTGACCCCGTGGACTGTAACCTGCCAGGCTCCTCTGTCCATGGAATTCTCCAGGCCAGAATACTGGAGTGGGTAGCCATTCCCTTCTCTAGGAGATCTTCCCAACCCAGGAATCAAAACCAGGTCTCCCACATTGCAAGTAGAAGGCTCTTTATAATCTAAGCCACCAAGGAAACCCAATTTCTTTCTTTTTTTTTTTTTTTAGACTCATCATTGTTTTTTAAAGAGGGGGTTTGTTTTAGCTTACATTTAATGTAAAGACACATTAAATGAATGCACAGTTTTATGAAGATTCTCAAAGGACTCACTCCCACCAACCAGCTGCAACTACCACCTAAGCCAAAGAATAGATCTCTGCCAACTACCCCAGAAACTCCCCACCATGATACCCCATTCTCAACTTCCTGCCTCTCCCCCAAATCAACAACCATTCCAACTTCTGCAGCAGTCATTTATCCTATTTCTTCATCACCTCAGCACCTGAATATGCATCTTCAGGCAAAAGAGCCCAGTCCCACCCATTTTTTAGTCTGGTGTCTTTTAAATCTCTTTAATCCACATATTGCCCTTACATCCCTTTCTTTTCCTTACAATTTATTGTTGAAGAATCTACAGAGTTTCCCATAGTCTGGTTTTGCTGATTGCATATTCAAAATGAAGTTCATCCTGATCAAAGCAGTTGGATCCAGTGACTTGATCCCTTTGGCAAGACTGTAGGTTTCTCATCAGTTTTTGATCTGATGGTGCATAATTCTGCCTTTTGGCATACTAGCACCCATTGATATTCATGGCCTACACCCTAGAGCCATTAATTTATTGGGGGTTGCAAAATAGTGATATTCTAGTTTTGTTTTACTTACTAGCTGGAATGATTTGAAAAAGGGATTCTCTCCTCTATTTGCTTACCTATATCGAACATTTAATTTGAATCTTTTGAGGACCTCTTCCCTGGCCTCCAGATTTGTATACACAACCATTCATTCCATATCTACAGAGGATGTCTAATGGGCATCTCCAACTTAGGCTCAAAGTCAAGCCTCCTCTTGGAGTTGTCCCCACATCACCTCTCCAGGTCCTCAGGTCTAAAACCTCTGTGATCCTTGATTTTTATCTCTTTTACTTCCAAATCTAACCCATCAGCAACTCCTGTTGTCTTTCCCTTCCAAATATATCCACAATCTGACTGCCTCCACCACCATCTCTTGCTTGGGTTACTTGACATCAAGTTAGATTCTTTTTTGTTGTTGTTTTTTATTTTTAAGGGTTGCACTCTTAAAGTTTGATTTAATGACATTTTATCATTATGTAAAACATTTGTATGGCTCCAAAGTCAAATCTACAAAATGAGTTTCCTTCAAGAAGTCTCATTTTTGTTCCTTTCTTCATACTACTCTCTCTCCCTCTATGTAGGTAACTATTTTGACTAAGTTTTTAGTTTATCATTTTCTTTTTTTTCTTTTCTATAAGAGATGCATCCATATATTTGCATTTCCTTTATGGTAGCACACGAGAATGACAGATAAATGGTAGTATATTATAAGCACTTTTCTCCACCTTGCATTTGTCAGTTAACAGTATATCCTAAAAAAAAAAAAAAAAACAAAAAAAAAACAGTATATCCTAGACATCAGGTATTCAAGTTTTTTAATATTTAAGGACATTTCTGAATGCTATTCACTAAGCATACTAAACATAAACTTAAAATCACATCCAATATCAATTTATTTCAAATCACACATGTAACTTTTGAAGAGATGATAGAATTAGAAATTCTTTTCCTATAAAGACTCTCCCCAATTTAAAAATAAAAATAAGTATTTTTTAAGTCACTAAGTCGTGTCTGACTCTTTGTGACCCCATGGACTACCAGGCTTCTCTGTCCATGGCATTCTCCAGACAAGAATACTAGAGTGAGTTGCCATTTCCTTCTGCAGGGGATTTTCCTGATCCAGGGATTGAACCCATATCTCCTGCTTGGCAGGCGGATTCTTTACCACTGAGCCACCTGGGAAGCCCTAGTGAATATTATGCATGTCAACTAATACTATCATTAAAAATATTTGTAGTATATTGTATTCATGATATGATATGAAGGATTTGTTTTGAAGGGGTGCATATTTTAAATTTTCTACCTCTGGGATTATCTTTTCTACATGTTTTGAGATTCCTCATTCTCATATATATTCAATTTAGCATTTGAACATGTCTGTTGCCTATTAACCATTTGGATATAGGGTGTTCAAAAATGACTAGATTAAAGCCTAGGCACCAAGCAACTATTTTGCTTGCTATATCCCTACATTTTCTGGATTGCTGGGCAATAAAGATGGTGACACTCTCCAAAAATCTTATATCCTCCTAAAATGTCTGAGAAGGTACAAAAGGTACCTAGAAAGCTAAGTGGTCTGAAAAAGGTACACTTTGGATTACTATGGGGAAGTTTAATTCCCCTACCCCCCCCAAACTCATGTTTTCCAGAATATTTAATCTTTGCAGTTTATGACTTTTAAATTCTAATCTGTCATGATAGAAAGCCAAGAACTGCCAAAATTAAGCATGTCTACCTAAAAATATAAGAATACTAAAAATCGGTGAACAAATAGAATTTTCTGTTTGATCAGAATCTAGATGTAACCTTGGAATGTGAGTGACTTCCATCAAAGGCATGTCAAATATACATATATATGATTAGATTATTAGACTTTTCTCTGTTGTAATTTATTTTTCTTGATGCAATGTTAAATACATATTCACATTTTAGAGAGCTTTTAGCTAACATAATTTAATTCTTCAAATGTATGAAAGATTTTCTAATTATTCTGATTAAGAAAAGTTACCTACATAGTTTTTATACTATTAATGAAAGCTTGAAAACAAAATTCAATTCTCTGCATCAGTACTTAATTTCTTTAATATTATATGTAAATGAATGTATTCTTTTCAAAGCTTTGTTTACCATACTCTCCTTATTGATGGAATCACTTACCTTTGTGCCTCAGACAATACCTTAGATATTTTAACACCATCTGCATTTCTTAAAAATGTAAGTAATTTCTTATTCTACTTTGACTTTTTCAATTACTGAAATTATAAGGTCTGATTTATAGTTTATTAGTAGTAATGTCCCTAGCCAAGAGCAGATCAGCCATCTGTCCATATAGCAGAGCCATTAATGACCTTCAGAGTTTTCTCACCCTCACCCTTCACCTATCTCCTGCCTCCACGCTTCGCCCAACTCTAAAGCGAGATCTGCAAAGACAATCAACCCAGATCTATCAGAATCTCTCTTTATGTTTCTTTTGTCCTTTCAAAGTAAAAAAATTAAGCTTTAGGATCAATAATATTTAGTATGCTTTCTCAGTAGCATATGTATTTAATTTTCGAATACATGTAAGACACTTCTGGCAGAAAATGTGAATCAATTACAAGAATTAAAAAAAATTTTTTAATCAAGACATACTACCTTTTTTGTTGTTTTAGTCACTAAGTCGTATCTGACTCTTTTTCAACCCCATCTGCTGTAACCCACCAGGCTCCTCTTGTCCATGGAATTCTCCAGGCAAGAATACTGGAGTGGGTTGCCATTTCCTTCTCCAGGGGATCTTCCCGACTCAGGAATCAAACTCGAATCTCCTGAAACTGCAGATAGATTCTTTTATCACTGAGCCCTACACTACCTTTAGGGAAGGTTTTATGTAAAAGTTACCAACAAATATAAAATATAAATAGAGTAATTATGTGTATGTACTTATGTAGATACATGAGATTTTATAAATTTCTTAAAAGGTAATTAACATTCTTTAATAGCTATCATCTGTTACTGATGATTACCCAGCATTTAATAACTGCAGTCCATGGGGTTGAGAAGAGTCAGACATGACTGAGCAACTAAGCAACAACAACAAAAATAAGATTGTGAAAGGCAGTCTCAGAGACAGACGAGGGATAAGCCCTTATTCTAGTAATTTTATGATCCAGGTAGTATGCTTGTTTCTTATTTTAAAAAGTAGATAAATGCTAATCTTCAATTTTATTCACAAATATATAATTTAGGATAAATATTTTAACAAAGAAATATTAATGGAAAAATCAGTCAAGTATACTATAATTATTAATAGATATTCTCCAGTCATATTCATGAATCATGCATAGATTTTATTTGCTTAGTTTACCAACTTGTTTTAACACAACTCAAATCATAACCACATAGAATCAAGGAGTAGAAGGCCTAATATTGTAATTCACTCTACCTTTATGCATAAACTGTTAGCACCTACATGATAAACACTGTTAGCAGTTTAACAGAATAGGACTTTTTTCCCCTCTCTGCCATTATGGAAAAACATCCCAACTTTACCAACTTCTCAAAACCAGGTAACACAAAATTGCTCAACTGCATGATTTTTACCACTGCTTCTGGGATGATACAACATTAAGTACAAACAGCTGTCAGAATTCCTTCTTGAAGCTTTGAAATGTCATTTAACAACCCTATAGGGTTAACATTTGGGTGGGTTTGTTTCGTTATCATTGAATGGATTTTGAAAGTAAGCCAGGAGGGGGAAATGAAAAGCTTATTTAGAGAATATCATAGACCCCTATCTTTCCTTGTCTGCCAGAGGTAACATCTGTGGGTTCCCTCAAGTCCGGAGAAATATCAGCACCAAAGAATCAAGGTACACCTGCAGTCTCATGATATGAGATATGAGCAGTTTTCAGTATACTGCATCTTTAAAATAGAAACATACCTTCCACCAAAAACCTAGAACTGTTCTGTTTTCTCTTATTGCAAGTTTCTACCAGACTTGGCTTCAAATTAACACTTGTTTTGTAATTTTCTGGTTGAAATTATCTATACAGTTTAAATATTTCCATTGATTTCTCCAGGTTAGTGAGACTTTTCTGAAAAATCCTTTGATGTCACAAGAACATTTTTCTCCTTCAAATGCAGTTGCTGCAGATTTTCAACAAGTATTAGGAGAGTATATGGTATGTAACCTCCAACTGTATTCCTAAACATTGTCAGGGGGACTTCCCCCGGTGGTCCACTGGGTGGGACTCCAGCCTCCACTGCAGGGGGCCCAGATTCAATCCCTGATCAGAGAGCTATGATTCTCCAAGCCATGCGGCGTGGCCAAAAAAAAAAAAAAACCTTGACAGTATCACTTTTGACAAATCAGTTAGGAATTATCAGTTTAAAAGCTGTTAAGATGAATGAGAACTAAGAACTTTTATCTTTATATAAATGGTAAGGAAAGATAATGGTAAGGAAAGATGGTATACCTTACCTATAATGGTAAGGAAAGAGATCCATGATATATTGGTAAGTGAATAAAGCAAGATAGAGAAAATATATATGGCATACTATTATTTACCTACTATCTCTTATATACAACCATTTTAAGAAAGAGGAATAAATACAAATATATATTTTGCTTATAGTGAAAAAGGGGAGGATGGAGAGACAAGGGAAGGATAAACTGAAAACATGCCTGTGTAGGGATGGGGATGAGAATAGAAACTAGACCTCTGTGAATGAAATCTGTCTTGCAAATTTGACTTGGAACCACATAAACATTTTATGCAGTTTTAAAAATTGTAAAATATTAAAAAATAAAAATAAAAAAATAAAAATTGTAAAATATTTACACCATCATTCTGTACATATTTTACATAAATATAAATTATTAAATATTTTAAAAGTAGGCCCTCAGCAGAAATTAACATTGTAAATTAACTGTACTTCAGTAAAATTTGTTTTAAAAAGGAGTCCTGGGACTTCCCTGGCAGTGCAGTGATTAAGATTCCACACGTCCACTGCAGAGGTGTGGGTTCGATCCCTGGTCTGGGACCTAAAATATCACATAGCACATGGCACAGCCAAATATTAAAAAAAAAAAGAAAAAGTAGTCCCTAATAATTGAAATTAAACAGTGACAAGAAGACAAATGATGTGTGATTCAGCTTACATGAGGTACATAGAGTAGTCAGATTTAGAGACAGAAAGTAGAAGGTTGGTTGCCAGAGCCTGGGTGGAAGGGAGCAGGAAGAATTGTGTTTAATGGATACAGAGTTTCAGTTTAGGAAAGTAAAAGAAATCCTGGAGATAGATGGTGGTGACAGTTGTACAGCAATCTGAATATACTTACTGCCCTGAACCATACAGTTAAAATGGTTAAAATTGTACATTTTATAAATTTTTTTCTTTTCTTGAAGTATAGTTGCTGTACATTATTGTATAAATTACTGTGATACAAGATAGTGATTCACAATTTTTAAAGGTTATATACTCCATTTATAGTTATTATAAAATATTGGCTGTATTTCCTATGTTGTACAATATATCCTTGTAGCTTATTTTATACTTAATAATTTGTACCTTTTAATCTCCTACACCTACCTCCCCCTCCTGCCTTTCCTGTCTGTCCCCACTGGGAGCCACTAGTTTGTGCCTTATATCTGTTAGTCTGCCTCTTCTTTGCTATATGCACTAGTTTGCTGTATTTTTTAAATTCCACATGTAAGTGATATCATATAGGATTTCTCTTTCTCTAGCTGGCTTATTTCACTTAGCATATTGCGCTCCAAGTCCATTCATGCTGCTGCAAGCGGCAATATTTTATTCTTTTTTAAAAATTGTATTTATTTATTTTTGGCTGTGCAGGGTCCTCGCTGCTGCACAAGGGCTTTCTCGTAGCCGTGTGCAGGGGCTACTCTTGCTTGTGGTGCACGGACTAATTGCAGTGGCTTCTCTTGTTGCAGATCAAGGGCTCTAGTGCGCACGAACTTCAGTCATTGCAACACGAGGCTCAGTAATTCCAGCTCACGGGCCCTCGAGCGTGGGCTCAGTAGTTGTGGCACAGGGGCTTAGTTGCGGTGTGGCATGTGGGATTCTTCCTGGATCAGGGACTGAACCTGTGTCCCCTGAATTGGCAGGCAGACTTCTAACCACTGGACCACCAAGGAAGCCCCATGGTTTTGTTTTTAAGAAAAAACAAGGCCATAGCTTTTAGAGATACAAACTCAAGCATTTACAGATTAAAATAATAGACTGCCTAGGATTTCCTTTAAAATAACACATTTGGGGAAGGGGTAATCAGCAGTAGGGGCTTCCCTGGTGTCTCAGACAGTAAAGAGCCTGCCTGTAGTATGGGAAACCTGGGTTTGATCCCTGAGCTGAGAAGATCCCTTGGACAAGGGAATGGCTACCCACTTCAGTCTTCTTGCCTGGCGAATCCCAACAGAGGAGCCTGGTGGGCTGCAGTCCATGGGGTCGCAAAGAGTTGCTCAGATGCAACTAAGCAACTAACACTTTTGACTTTTCAATCAGTAGTAAAGAAAGTGAAGTTGCTCAGTCATGTCTGACTCTTTGCGACCCCATGGACTACAGCCCACCAGGCTCCTCCATCCATGGAATTTTCTGGGCAACAATACTGGAATGGGTTGCTATTTCCTTCTCCAGGGGATCTTCCTACCTAAGGATCAAACCCGGGTCTCCCACACTGCAGGCAGACGCTTTACCATCTGAGCCACCAGGAAATACCACCAGGGAATCAATAGTAACACAGATAGAAATAAGATTGGCCATGTGTTGATAACTGCTGAAACTAGGTGATGAGTACACTAAACAGTGGGTACACTCTTTCTGTATATGTTTGAACTTTTCCATAATTAAAAAAAAAAAAAAATTGGCCACACCTTGCGGCTTTGTGGGATCTTAGTTCCCCAACCAGGGATCAAACCCTCGCCTCCTGCAGTGGAAGCTCAGACCACCAGGGAATCACTGGACCACCAGGGAATTCCTCATAATAAAATGTTTTAACTATGCCTGCATTCGTTTTCTGTTCATGTGTAACAAATCACCACAAGTTAGCAGCCCAAAACAGCACACATGTATTACCTCACTGTTTCTGTGGGTCAGGAATGGTTTAACTGGGACTTTCTGCTCAGGGTCTCACCATGCTTCAGTCAGTCTGTCAGCCCAGCTGTGTTCTCATCTGTTAGCGCCGGGGAAGAATCTGCCTCCGGCCTCATTCAGGTTGCTGCAGAATTGATTTCCTAAGAACTGCGTGAGGGCTGCAGCTTTTTGCTGGCTGTTGGCTGGAGGACACCCTCGGTCCTAAGGCTGACAGCAGTTCTTTATCACCAGGGCATCCTCAGCACACATGCTTGCTTCAAGGCCAGCAGAGGAATCTCTCATTGCAGTCTGCTGAATGTGACATAATATGATAATCACAGGAGTGACATCCGTCACCTTTTCTTCCATTCAGTAAGGGCAAATCACACTGAAGGGAGGGGATGTTACAAAGACATGATTCAGTGGGGGTCCCCATAGCGTGTGTCCACCACAATGCCTGAAAAAATAATGAAGGATAGATATATCAAATTTACATACTTTTCTATGGAGAATTCTGCAGTATTCATCACAGCCAAAATCTATTATTAACATGCTCCCTGAAAACCAGTTACCCTGCGAAAATATGCACATGTTAAGCAGTTAACACAACTGACATCAAAGAAATTTCTGTTTAACATTTATAAACTAACCCAATGAGCTTTAAATCTGTAAAAAATTTTTATGAAAGTTGTTGACTTTTTAATGCTATAATTAACAAAATGCACACAGGAAAAAAAGTAGTTTTGAGGGAGTTTTAAATATTTATACATATGTGTGTGTGTATAAATATATATATGTGTGTGTGTATATATATATATATATATGTGTGTGTGTTTATGTCTGTGTGTGTATACCAAATGCCATTGAATGGACTATGAATACATTATCTTAAAATTTAGATGAGTCCCTTAGTTTAAAAAGATTAAACATTTTTAAAAGGAGAGAAAAAGGGGAAAGGAATAAAAAGAAAACAAAAGATTCACCATTTATCTTTTTATTTTTCACCATTTATCTTAACTTGACTGTGTCTTAATAAAAATTTTTAACCTGTGAGCCATAGAGTCATCTACCTAACTTTTCTTAACATAAGCCACCAAAACCTTATTTCCAAACAAGGTCACATTCATAGGTATCCAGAATCAGGACTTGAAAGCATGCTCTTAGGGGGACACAGTTCAACTAGCAACTCCCTCTTTTCTAAATCCAACTGGTGAGCTCCTCACAGAATGTCAGTCGTAAGTTGCATGGTCCAGTGACCAAGATGAGAGTTCTGTTTAAGGTGAATGTGTCACTTGCCAAAGAGTAGGGGATTTTAATATCATTTTTATTTAAAAAATGATGCTCAGTAATAAGGTGAGATAATACAAAGGTATATAAAGTGAAATGTAAGTATTTCTTACACTGTCAAACAGACCCTATTGAGGTGAGCACTCAATAGTTTGGGGTGAACCTTCCAATTTTATATACATACATATATATATGTAAATTCACAAAACCGGGATCATTAATTCAACAGGTAAAGGTTTAATCTCTAGACCTTCTTGATCTAAATGCTAGTTTTACTTCTAGCTGTGTTGTCGTTCAGTCGCTAAGTCACGTCCAGCTCTTTGCAACCCCAGGGACTGCAGCACACCAGGCTTCCCTGTCCTTCACTGTCTCCCAGAGTTTGCTCAAACTCATGTCCATTGAGTTGATGACCGTGTAACACTGGGCAACATACTTACTTCTCTCAGTCTGGGTTTTCTTATTTAGAAAATAAAAGATGATAAGATTACTACTTTATATAAAGGTTTGGGAATTCAATGAGCTAATAAATGAAGTGAAGTGCTTGAAACAGTACCTGACACACACAAAGTGCTTAATAAGTTATTATTTAATATTCTACTACAGCTTCAGCTTGTTTTTTAAATATACTATATCTTGAAGATCCATTTTTTAACTTAAATACAGTTGATTTACAATGTTATGTTAGTTTCAGGTATACAACACAGTGATTCAGTTACACACATGTATTCTCTTCCAGATTCTTGTCCCTTATAAGTTACTACAAAGTATTGAGTACTTTGAGTATAGTGAAATATTGCTGACTATAGTTCCCTGTGCTGTATACTAGGTCTTTGTTGGTTATCTATTTTTATATATAGTAGTGTGTATATGTTAATCCCAAACTCCTAATTTATCCCTGCCCCTACCTCCCCATTTAGTAATCATATATTTGTTTTCTATTTCTGTTTTGTAAATATGTTCATTTGTATCTTTTTTCTTAGACTCTACATTTAAGTGATATCATATGGTATTTGTCTTTGGTTACTTCACTTAGTGTGATAATCTCTAGGTTTATGCATGTTGCTGCAAATGGCATTATTTCATTTTTTTATGGCTGAGTAATATTCAATTATATATATATATATATATATATGCATCATATCTTTATCCATTCATCCATTGATGGACATTTGGGTTGCTTCCATGTCTTGGCTATTATAAATAATGCTGCAGTGAACATTGGGTGCAGGTTTCTCTTTAAATTACAGTTTTATCCAGATATAGATATATTTTTAATATGGATAGAGTGGATGACAAAAATAGGAACAGCAAACAAGAGCAATGAATAGGAAGCAGTAACAAATATGGTAGCTATTAATCCAGATATGTCAATAATCACTTTAAAAGTTAATGGTGTAAATACACCAATTAAAAGACAGAGATTGTCAAACTGGAACAAGAAACTGTCATGAGAAAGAGAAGACAAACCCCAGTCTGAAAGAAAATATTTGCAAAAGACAAATCTGTTAAAGGACTGTAATCCAAAATATACAAAGAACTCTTAAAACTCAACAAAAAGAAAATAAACAGTCCAGTTTTAAAAGTGAGCCCAGAGGGATGGGATGGGGAGGGAGGTGGGAGGGGGGTTCAGGATGGGGAAACGCATGTACACCCGTGGCTGATTCATGGCAGTGCATGGCAAAACCACTACAAAATTGTAAAGTAATTAGCCTCCAACTAAAATGAATAAATTTATTTAAAAAATAAAAAAATAGAAGTGGGCCAAATATTTGAATAGACGTCTCACCAAAGAAGACATGCAGATGACAAATAAGCATATGAAAAGGCCCGATATCATATGTATTAGGGAATTGCAAATTATAGCAACAGTGAAATGCCCCTAACTTACCTATTAGAATGGCTAAAATTCAAAACACTGACAATGCCAGATGCTGGCTATGTGGAGCGGGAGGAACTCTTATTTACTGCTGGTGGGAATGCAAAATGGTACAGTCACTTTGGTAGACAATTTGGCACTTTCTTATACAACTAACATCCTCTTACCTTATGACCCAGCAATTGTGTTTCTCAGTATTTACCCAAAGGAGTTAAAAATCATATCTACACAAGAACCTGTCTATCGATATTACAGAAGTGTTATTCATAATTGCAGAAACATGGCAGCAATCAAGATGTCTTTCCATAGGTGAATGGATAAATAAACTACAGTATATTCAAACAATGGACTGTTACTCAGCCATATAAAGAAATGAGCTATTAAACCATGAAAAGACCTTGAAGGAACCTTAAATACATGTTACTAAGTGAAGGAAGCCAATCTGAAAAGGCTCCATACTGTATGACTCTATATGGTATTCTAGAGAAAGCAAAACTATGGCGGCAGTAAAAAAAAAAAAACACCAGCTGTTGCTAGGCTTAGGGAGAAGGGAAGCATGGATAGGTGGAGCACAGAGGATTTTAAGGGCCATTATGAAACTGTTCTGTATGATTCTGTAGTGACAAATACATGTCATTAGACATTTGTCCAAATCCACCGAATGTACACTATTAACAGTGAATCCTAAGGTAAACTATAGGCTTTGGATTATAATGATTGCATCACTGTAAGGTCATCCGTTGTGACAAATGGACCACTCAGGCACAGGATGTTGATGGTGAGGGAGGCTGGTGGGGGGAGCGGTGAGGAATATTCAGGAACTCTGTAATTTCCACTCAGTTTTACTGTCAACCTAAAAAGTGAAGTCAAAGTTGCTCAGCCACGTCCGACTCTTTGTGACCCTATGGACTGTAGCCTGCCAGGCTCCTCTGTCCGTGGAATTCTCCAAGTCAGAATACTGGAGTGGGTAGCCAGTCCCTTCTGCAGGGAATCTTCCCAACCCAAGGATCGAACCCAGGTCTCCCACATTGCAGGCAGATTCTCTACAGCCTGAGACACCAGGGAAGCCTAAACTGCTCTTTTAAAAAGTCTATACAAATAAGTAATATAAATTTAAAAAACATTTCTGAACATTGGTGATTGAATACATTGATATATTCCCTCTCTCACCATTCCCCCTTTTTTTTTCTGCAAGTTTAAGGTAGGACAATTTGAGGCTCAATTGATTCTGAAAAACCAGTGAGATGTCCCTCTGACATCTTTGCTCTGATTTGTACAATGTATTACAATAGATTTCACTTGTTTCTCTATAGATGAAATACAATACAAATCAAGTTGACAGCTCGATATCCACACTGAAGAGTCAAGTAACTGATGTAAAAAATGTTATGACCCAAAATATCGATAAAATTTTGGAAAGCGAAGACAGATTGAATATCTTCACTGGTAGAACGGATGATCCGCAAACAACTGTGAGTGTTCCACAGCTGTCTTGATACCCAAACA
This sequence comes from Dama dama, assembly GCF_033118175.1. Lineage (NCBI taxonomy): Eukaryota > Metazoa > Chordata > Mammalia > Artiodactyla > Cervidae > Dama > Dama dama. The sequence continues at coordinate 19,595,162 of NC_083686.1, read as the reverse complement.
ATGCTCTCAGCCATATGATCCCTGCTCTTGAGACAAACTACCCAAAGCAAAAACATACTGGGACACTTGGTGAGATGATGCTATATCACCAGACTATCTCTTTATCAAAGATGATTGCAGTGCAACTAAAATCGTAAAAGAATAATTCTAAAACAACCCAAAATTTCAAGCCTATTAAAGGAGAAGGTGGCTATTCATGTAACAGAAGGATTTCCAACATTAAGAAACACACGGGTTAGTCAACAAATAAGTTCCAAGAGGAAAAGGAGAGGGAACTTAACAAAAAAAGGACTTAGAAAAGATATCAGTTGCAATTATTGGATTTTGATTCAAATAAACTGTAAAAATGAACATTTACAGTTTTGTGAAACAGATATTTGAACTCTGGCTGGATATTGATGAGATTAAGAAATATTACTAATTTTTAGGTGTGATAATGGCATTGTGGGTATGTTTTTGAAGAGTCATTACTTATCAGAGATATATACTAAAATATATACAAATGAAATTATGTAACATCTAAGATTTGCTTCAAAATAGTTCAGGAGTCGGGAGTAGAATGGGGTATAAATTAAACAAAAATTGGCCATAAATTAACAATGGTTGAATCTGGATGTTGAGTGTACAGGGATTCATTATACCATCCTGTCAACTTGTGTTATATGTCTGAAATTGTCTGTTAGAGAATAGTTTTAAAACAATCACTAAGGTTTGAAGAGTCCCCTCTGAACATTTTTTTTTTCTGGGCCACGCTTCACGGCTTGTGGGATCTTAGTTGGCCTACCAGGGATCAAACCTGTGCCCCCTGCAATGAAGCACAGAGTCCTAACCAATAGACCGCCACAGAATTCCCTGCAGTGAGCATTTTAAATTTTATTTTTACAGATCTTTTCTAGAAACACAGACACCATGTAAAGCAAAGTATATACATACTTTTTAGTCACCAAGTTCTGTTGGTTCAACCGCCTAAATCTTTTTTATTATAAGCCTCATTCTTTTCACCTTTCAAAACAATATACAAGGTATTATTCACATATAATATTCACACACTCTAAGTGTGGAGTATGATGAACTGCGATAATTGTGAACAATTGTGTGACCACAGTCAAGTTGTAGACTAGCTCTTCCATCCCCAAATCTGCCCTCCTCTGTAGCTGACTCTTCCCCCACCCCTGACCCCAACCAACCACTCCTCTGCTTTCTGTCACAATAGTGTTGTCTTTTCTGGAATGTCTTATACATACAGTCATACAGTGTATAGGATTTTGTGTCTGACTTCTTTTACTTAGTGTTTTTGATATTCATGTTGTTGCATGTTAATGTTTTCTTCCTTATCGTTGCTGTATAGTGTCCCACAGAATGGCTAAACCTCTTTTACACCCACCCTCTGCCCATTCCAGTGCTGTGTCACTGTCTTACTTGGAGGTCAATTACCTCTTGTCTGACTATGGTAACTCCCAGATTTAATTGTTCTCCCTATTTTTGGTTCCACTCTGCTCCATTCATCCTCCACAGTGACACTAGAGTATTCTTTTAAAATGCAAGTAGTGAGCATTACCTATAGCCTTCTTTTTAAATTATTATTATTTATTTTTGGCTGTGATGGGTCTTAGTTGCAGCATACGGGATCTTTTATTGCAGCACAGGGGGGGTCTCTCTAGTTGAGTCCCCTGGGCTCAGTTGTCCTACAGCCTGTGGGATCTTAGCTCCCCAACCAGGGATCAAACCCATGACCCCTGCATTAGAAGGTGGATTCTTAACGACTGGACCACCAGGGAAGTCCCTACTTATAGCCTTCTTAAAACCCTCCAGTAGTGCACCTTTGTCCAAGCGAGGTAGAGTTCAACCTCCCTAACTTAATGAGCTTTCTTCTGACTATATTGCCAGTCACATCACCCAGGGGTCATAGTCTATATAAATCTATATAAATATAAATATTTAAATATAAACCTATAAATATATAAATCTATATATATATAAATTTATATAGTTTATAAATCTCAAAAATTATCAGACTACTTCTAGTTCTCCCAAATACATGTTGCATTATTTCACACCTGTTTCCTTGCTTTGGAAAACTTCTACTCATCCATCAAAACCCAACTCAAGAATCATCTCCTCATCCATTTCCTAGGCTGAGTCTATCCCTCTCTCATCTGTGCAGTCCCTGCACCTTTTATTTATTGATTAATTTGACAAATATCTCTTGAAGACCTACTGTCTACCAAACTCTATGTTAGGCACTAAGAATAATAAGAATGAGTATGTTGAGTATGAAGGCCATAACCCCAGCAAACAAGCACTCGATGTTAGTTACATTAAATACTACTTACTTAAAGCAACTCTCTACATTTTTTTGTTTTTTGGAGTGTTATACCTACATGTTAAGGAAATTCAAGGATTTCCTGGGGCCACTAGAAGCTGGAAGAGAAGGACCATCCCTTAAAATGTTGACACTTTACAGACTTGTGTTCTCCAGGACTCTGAGACAGTACGTGTCCTATTGTTCTAAGCCACCCAGTTTGTAGAGCTTTGCTACAGCCACCCTAGTAAACAAGGGCAGTTTGTTGACAGGAACCTGTATGTGCACATTTAGTTGCTAAGTCATGTCTGACTCTTTGCGACCCTACGGACTGTAGCCCACCAGGCTCCTCTGTCCATGGGATTTTCCAAGCAAGAATACTGGAGTGGGTTCCCATTTCTTTCTCCAGGGGCAACCCTCTACATTATTTTTATAGCAGTAAAAAGATGAGGTCACATCAGTTTATATAATCTACAAAGAAGAATTAATAAAGAAAATCATTGTCTAGGATTCAGTTGTACTTTATGAGAATTTTAACAAAAGAGTTCAGATAAAACTGTTCAAGACATTTAGATTCATTCATTAATAAACATTCTTTGGGGGCCTATTATGTAGAGGGTATTATGCTTGTTGTCTTCAGGGATTAAAAAAATGAATAAGATACTTTTCAAAGTTTAATCTATTGCAGGAGACATATTAGTATAAACCTAACTGCAATATAAGTATATGTTAAGTTCATAAAAGATGGATAAAGCCTAACAGCCAAGGAGTGGATAACTGATAGTGTCTACATTTTTACAATGCATTTTGAAATCACAATCATTAAATTCTATAATAAGTATCATATCATTCAACATTTATTTCAAGTATGTGAAAGATTTCTGTGAATAATATATCTAATACCCTTGTAATCATCAGCCAGCCTTATATGGCCTTCACATTTTGCCATATTGGATATGGGCCTTTGGTTTTCAAAGAAATAAAATTATGAATGTAATTAAAGTCACCTCTGAATCTTTCCCAAGCTCATTCCACTCCCTCACTAAAAGAAACACTATTATGAATTCGATATGAATCATTTGTATGAATGTTTTGATTCCTTTGCTATAATATGTATCTATAGTTGGTTTGCATTTTTAAACTTTGTCATGTATGACATTCTAATGAGCCTATCCTTCTGCAATCTGTTTTCAGTTCAACATTATTATTTTTTGAAATGTATTCATTTTTATACACTTAGCTCTAACTTATCAATTTAGCTTCTGACAGCATCTCATTACTGTTTTAAGAAATACAGTGTTCTTGTCCTTTCCCCTTTTATCAATATTAATGTAGGTTCCAACTTCTTTATTATGGAACAACACTGCATTGAATACCCTTGTACATGTCTTTTGGTACACACTTGGAAAATGTTTCTAAGACAGCAGTCTACAGAATTTTTTGATCATGCACATTTATTTATAAAGTATTGTTGAGAATGCATTTAAATATATATAAATTATATGTATTATCCTATACTTTATATAAAACATATACAGAAAAGTAGACATTTAAAGAATGAGACAAAGATGAAATAAAATTAAATGGTTTGTTTTCTTAAGAAAATAAAACTCTGATTAAGAAAAATTTTAATAATGTATTTTAATTATAGCAATGTGATTAAAAGTCAGATCTGATTACAAATGACTTTAAAGTCTCTAAATATGGAAGGTGGAGTATTCAAACTAGAAGCAGAGATATATCCTCTTTATCATTTTCTTGTTTAGGTTTGTCTTATTAGTATCAATATAATTAAGCCACATGTCTATTCTTTAGCTTAGTTAAACCTAAATAATATTACCCATACATTCACTTACCCAGATGTATGTAAATCTGTTGCAATACACTATAAGAGAATGGATAAAGGAGTATGCAGTGGCCACCTCTTCATCACTGTGGAATTTCCACTCTACCCTCAAAATACCTTAACTTTCATGATTTAAGTATTTTACACCACACCTAGGGAAGATGTCAGTGGCTATCCATATGTTAAAATTTAAATATTTTCATTTCCTTCTTGTTTTTTAGATTGAAACAAATAGAGGTTCTAATATTATTTTCCTGCTTTCCAATTGTCATCTGAACCCCTTGGGATGCTTGATCCTATTTTAAACCATCAGTCTAGAATGCTGCTGCTGCTGCTGCTAAGTCACTTCAGTCGTGTCCGACTCTGTGCGACCCCATAGACGGCAGCCCACCAGGCTCCCCCGTCCCTGGGATTCTCCAGGCAAGAACACTGGAGTGGGTTGCCATTTCCTCCTCCAATGCATGAAAGTGAAAAGTGAAAGTGAAGTTGCTCAGTTGTGTCCGACTCTTAGTGACCCCATGGACCGCAGCCTACCAGGCTCCTCCGTCCATGGGATTTTCCAGGCAAGAGTTTTGGAGTGGGTTGCCATTGCCTTCTCTGATCAGTCTAGAATATATACATAGAAATTGAATTTCTGGATCTTAAAATATATGCACCCTTGAATTAAGCAAATAATTTAAAATTGCTTTCCAAAGATTGTGCCAATTTATACTTCCATCAGTACTGTATGAAAAGTTCTATATCTTTCCAGTACTTGGGATTATGAGATTATAATTTTTAACAATCTGACAGGGGAAAGAAAATATTGTCTAAATTTGCATTTTGGATGACAATGAGCCATTTTTATGTTTATTTGCCATTAGAATTTCTTCAGTAAATTGTTTGTTGATATCCTTTGACCATCTTGCTAATTGGCTGCTTATCTTTTTAATAATTTGTAATATATTAATATATAAAACAATGATTTTAGAACTATTAGAATAAAGAATGAGTATATAATTCTTCATCCTAATACTTAGGCAGTTGTATAAAGTTTATTTTATTTTTTTAAATTTATTCATTTTAATTGGAGGCTAATTACTTTATAACATTGTAGTGGTTTTTGCCATACATTGACATGAATCAGCCATGGATGTACATCTGTTCCCCATCCTGAGCCCCCCACCACCTCCCTCTCCATAAAGTTTAAATATGTTCTCCCAATATGTGGCTTGATTTTAGCTTTGTGTATAGTATCTTTTTTAGGACAGAAGTCATTTTTTTTACTATTTTTTTTTTAATTGAAGTATAGTTGATTTACAATGTTGTGCTAATCTCTGTTGTACAGCAAAGTGATTCAGTTATACCTATATATATGCATACCCTTTTTTATATTCTTTTCCATTGTGGTTTATCATAGGATATAGAATATGATTCTCTGTGCTATACAGTAGGACCTTGTTATTTATCTATCCTATGTGTAAAAACTTACATCTGCTAACCCCAACCTCCACTCCAACCTTCCCCCAACCACCTCTTCCCCATTGGCAACCACCAGTCTGTTCTCTATGTCTGTGATTCTGTTTCTATTTCATAGATAGGTTCATCTGTGTCATATTTTAGATTCCACATATAAGTGGTATCATAGGGTATTTGTCTTTCTCTTTCTGACTTACGAAGTATGATAATTTCTAGTTGCATCCATGCTGCTACAAATGGGATTATTCCATTCTTTTTAACGACTGAGTAGTATTCCATTGTATATATGTACCACATCTCTTTATCCATTTATCAGGACAGAAGTCTTTAACTTCCATGTGGGCAAATGTATCTGTCTTGCCCTTTGTGATTTATGCTTTCTGTGTCTTATTTAGGGCTTCCCAAGTGACTTTCCCCAGGTTACAAAGATATTCTTACATTGTTTCCCAAAAAATTTTAATTCTGCTTCTTAAACATGGATCATTAAAACAGGTGGCATTTTATTTTTGCATAAAGTATGAGGTAGGAGGGCTTCTCAGGTGGCTCAGTGGGTAAAGAATCTGCCTGCAATGAAGGAGATGCAGGAGATGCGGGTTCAATCCCTGGGTCAGGAAGATTCCCTGGAGGAGGGTATGGCAACCCACTCCAGTATTCTTGCCTGGAGAATCCTATGGACAGAGGAGCCTGGAGGGAGGGCTATAGTCCATGGGGTGGCAAAGAGTAGGACATGACTACAACTGAGCACACATGAGGTGGGAATAAAATTTCAATATTTTCTATATAAAGACTGTTGCCCAACAACCATTTGTTGAATAGCTCAAACTTCCCCATTTGCTTTGTAATACCAACCTTGCCACATATAATGTTTTCATATGTAAATAACTTTCATTCTTTTGATTTGTATACATTATATTCTACTGGTCTATTTCTATATCCTTGGGCCAGTATTACACCATTTTTAGTTATCATGGCTTTATGAGAAGCCTTAATATCTTATAGGGCAAGTTCATCTACTTTCTGCTTTTCAGAAATTACATTGCTTAGGCTTCTTTCTCTTTCAGATCAGATGTAGGATCTACATCTCAAGTTATACACACATAGAAGAAATGTTGGGATATTAGTTGGAATAACATTAGTATGAGAAGAACTAATACCTTTATTTTTTTTCTTAATTTCAGAGTTTTATTGTATTGCACTAAAGGAACAGCAGGATGGTTATACAATGTTCTCTCTCATTCGGTTTTGAAAATCTAAAGTACTTGCAAATTCTTAAGAATACCTTTACCACCAGATTAGAACATTTAGTAACCAATTTCTTAATAAGTAAAGTCTCACAAATTAAAACACATTTAAAATAGCTTTAAATGCATTCTTCACAAGTAAGTCAGCATATATTTTTGTATCATGTTCACTTATGCTTAAGAATTAAAGCAAGTATATTACTCTGGTGGAAATATGGGGAAATCTCTCATTCATGCAATATACAGGGGTAGTATTTCAAGTCCAAGGGGAAAAATATCCCACTCTTGGTTTCTTAATGCATCCATATATAAATCACCTACATGATAGATAAGGAAACCCATGAAGTTTCCCACAGGTCAGATACATATTTTCAGTTCATCAGAAGCACCTGATATCTACAGTTAATTTATAATTAAATGGCATTTCAATAAAACCAAAATGAGCCCTACAAGTTCCTATAAACGAAAGCTTCCAATGGACTAAGGACAGTCAGTAATTAATGCAATCATTCAAAGGATTATGGTTGTTCCTTAAGGAGTGCAAGTTCAAATCTGTCAACACCAGAGGTATCATTTTATATTAATTTATACATAATTCCATTTAAATTCTTTATCTGACTATAACATATGAAAACTGTCTTTCCACAAGCAAAAAATGTGGAAACATTTAAAAAATAAGGAGTCATTTTTAAAGTAACTGATCAGATTCCATAGGCTACTCTTGGGAACAGGATCTTACTGGATAGAATCCCTTCATTGGTGGCTTTTTGCATGCACTTAACTGGACCAATTCTTCTAAGCATTGTTCTAAGAGCTCACCAAAACATAGATCATGCCATATAGGTAGTAAAAAAATGCTAGAAGATAAAAAGCTAATTTGCACCATCCTTCTTTCTGACAATATGCTAGAATATCTGCACTCATGATGGTTGTAGGATCATAGAGTCCTGGTTCACTCATCACTGGTCTACTCATACACCTCCAAATATGACATGCCAAGAGGGGCATATTGAGACCCAGTGTAAGCCACTCTGCTGCACAAAGAATCATGACACAGAAGAAAGCATGGATGAAATACTCTGGAAGGACAAGAGGATTCAGGGTGTTACACCGGTCTATAGGATTCTTGTAATCAGTCTTCAGCTCATCAAATGCTATAATGTGCCAAATGGCGAAGATGAGCGCGGCGGTGAGCAGCAGCGCCAGCATATAGCAGAAGGCCGCGAACGTGAACGCCATGGCCGGGGAGAAGGGAGCAGCGCCGGTGCCAGCAGAGAAAGGCCGCGCAGGGCCCTCAGTGTAAAACCATTCACTTCCCATGGCCACAGCCCACGCGGAACTAATACCTTTAAAATACTGTTTTCCCATCTCTGAACATGCTATGTCTCTTTTTCTAAGTCTCTTTCAAAATCTTTTGACTTTTATAATTTTTTCCATAAGGATCTTGTACAACTTTTGTGAGATTTATTTCTTGATACTTGTTTTTGTTGTCATTTTATATTTTTAAACTACATTTTAAAAAAATTTTTGGTTAATAGAAACACAGTCAGTTTTTGCATACTGGTCTAATTCCCAAGTCTTGCTGAACTCTTTTTTATGGTAATACTGTTTGTCTAAAAAATTATTTTCATTTTCTATATCACAGTTCTATAAAAAAACTAAGATCATGGCATCCAGTCCCATCACTTGATGGAAAATAGATAGGGAAATGATGGAATCAGTGACAGGCTTTATTTTTGGGGGCTCCAAAATCACCGCAGATGGTGAATGCAGTCATGAAATTAAAGACACTTGCTCCTATGACAAAAGCTATGACAAATCTAGACAGAATATTAAAAAGCAGAGACATACTTTGCTGACGAAGTTCCGTGTAGTCAAAGTTATGATTTTTCCAGTAGTCATGTATGGATGTGAGAGTTGGACCATAAAGAAAGTTGAGTGCCCAAGAATCAATGCTTTTGAACTGTGGTGTTGGAGAAGACTCTTGAGAGTCCCTTGGACTGCAAGGAGATCAAACTAGTGAATCCTAAAGGAAATCAGTCCTGAATATTCATTGGAAGGACTGATGCTGAAGCTGAAGCTCCAATACTTTGGCCACCAGATGTGCAGATCTGACTCATTGCAAAAGACCCTGATGCTGGGAAAGATTGAAGGCAGGAGGAGAAGGGGATGACAGGGGATGAGATGGTTGGATGGCATCACCGACTCAATGGATATGAGTTTGAGCAAGCTCTGGGAGTTGGTGATGGACAGGGAATCCTGGTGTGCTGCAATCCATAGGATCACAGAGAGTCAGACACGACAGGGCAACTGAACTGAATTGATAATATGTAAAAAATGACTGGATTTTTTTCATCCTTTCCAATATATATTTTGTTTTTTTTTTCTTTCTTTCCATCCTTCTTTCTGTCCTTCCTTCTTTTTTTTCTCTCTCTCTCTTGTTCTTTCTTTCTTCTTTTCTTCCTATCAGTACATTAGCTAAGACCTCCAGTAATATATTGAATAGAAATAGTAATGTCTGAAATACTTTTGTTCCTGAAGGAAAAATTAGTAAAAATGGTTTTATGTATTTTGTCCATTCTCCTACATGTCTTTTCTCTGGCAACCACACTGCAAGCTTTTGTTTTTTCTTGTTTGATCTTTTTAAAGGACCAGTTTTTGGTTTATTTATAATTTCATTCAAAACTTAGTTGACTTCTTTTGCATCTAATCATTTCCAAGGGCCTGTAGACATATGTAAAGTTCTTTTCCAGACATATTTCTGAAGTTCTAAAGCCTGGTTATTTGCTTTCTTGCTCATGCCTCCCTCTCAGGTTAAAAGGCCAACTACCTTGAAGCCATTCAGCTAGGTTGAATAGGAAGCTTATATCCTTAATCTGATTTCTAATGCAGGGCAGAATCTTTTTGTTTTTTGTAATTGATGTAAAATTCACATAACATAAAATTAACATTTTAAAGTATGTAAAGTACTAAAGGTATAGGTAACACCAAGTGAATATTGACTTCAGTATAGGTGGTGAGAAGTGGTTGGACTCTGGATTTATTTTGAAGGTGGCGTGAATTAGAGTTGCTGACAGATTGGATACAGGGTGAGAGAGAATGCTGAGCCTAGTTAACCGGAAGGATAGACATTGAGTACCTTCATTGCTCTCCTCATGTGAGCCCAAGGCTTAGCCCACTGTCCCTGTGACCACTAAGACCCTAAGCCCTGCCTGCATGGTAGAAGCCAGCATCATCACCTTCCCGAATCCAGGGGAGCTGTGCCGTCTGTGCAGCTTCTTGCTGCTTCCCTAGGTTCCTGCTCTTGACCTTTCTCTTACTTTCTTCCAAGCCCAGCTAGGCATTTAAGTTTGCTTCTTATATTGGGTTGACCAAAAAGTTCATTTGGGTTTTTCCATAAGTTATTGTTGGTTAATAAGTTAATATTAGGTTGGCACATTTTTAGGCCAACTTAATATATTATCTAGCATTTTTGAGTCGTAATAGTGGCAGGCTTCCCAGGAGGCTCAGTGGTAAAGAATCCACCTGCCAGTGTAGGAGACACAGGTTTGATTCCTGGGTGGGGACGATCCCCTGGAGGAGGAAATGGCAACCCACTCTACTATTCTTGCCTGGAGAATCCCATGGACAGCAGAGCCTGGTGAGCTACAGTCCATGGGGTCACAAAGAATCACAGGACTGAGCACACCCACACAAAGTGGCAAGGTTATAGTTACATAATCCACTATATCACTGGACCTTTCACTTTTTCTATTAGGTTATATCATGTATCTTTCTTGTCAGAAAAGAAGCAATATCTAAATCCCAGAAAGTTTTGGCAAAAAAAGTTGAGACTTTTTGCCTTCCCTTCCAAGAATCCCACTTTTATGTATACATTGTATTTTCATGATTACATGGGAAAAAATTACTTTCTCTTTGAAGCCAGTTGAGTAGAAGCAGCTCAAAACAAGATGAAATTTCACTGAAGTATTTTATAATTGTTCTCAGGTTATTTTCACACAGATATCATATAATCATTCTCACTAAATCCTCTATTTTTGGCTATCTAAATTAATCTTCTCTCTCTTTTCTCTGAATCTTTTTGTAAAAGACTCTACTAAATGTACTTAAAAAGCAGATTTTTTTTAACAAAACTAGGACAATAAGCTTTCTGTCAGTCTGCCTACAGATAAATATGGGTCATGGATTTGAACCTAGCAGATTAAACATATACATTTTTCTTGGTATGCTCTCAAAAGTCCATAAAATAAGTAAAACAACAGTTACAAATTTTAATGTATAAACTACTAGGATTTTTTAGAAAAAGAATAACGGGAAAGAAATGTCAAAATTTTGGGAGCTAGAAAAAATTTTGGTTCTTCGTATTTAAAAGCTTCAATTCAAGTAGTGAAAGCTGAAAACACAAGCTTATAGTAGCAGAAGATATTAAGATGCAAATTGATCCAGGCCATAAAACCTTGGAAAGGATCAGCAACTGGACACGCGTGGTACTTCTAAAAGTAGACACATGGTACTTCTAAAAGCAGTATTGTAAAGTAATTAGCCTCCAACTAATAAAAATAAATGAAAAAATAAATAAAATACACACATCCATCAAAATAAAATAAAATAAAAGCAGTATGGCTCTTTGAAGTGACTTGAGTATAAAGTTTTTAAAAGGAACAAGTTACCTGTAGAGTCCCCTCCCTGCTTTTTACAACCACTCTGCTTCCTCTCCTTATCACTGACAAAGGATAATAAATTGTATTATCTAAAGACAACAGATCTAAGAGATTTTAAATTCAGATACCAGGTGCAGTTAAGGCCAGAGTGACCATCATATTAAAATTAGGTGAACTTAGTGAAAAATGTGCACCCAGAATATGGTGACCACTCTCCAACCTGATTCCCAGTCAGCTTCACTCAGCAGGAGATTAGAGGATTCCTCCCTAAGAAAACTGACTAGACCAAGGAAAAAAGACCTACAGATACTAACCTACAGGTATTGAGGCATTCTCCCAATGAAACGGTCAGATGTGCACCAGATTACCCTATAGTGAAACTCACCAAATGATACCCCTCACTCACTCATACTGAGTTTCCAACCATCACTTTAGTAAAATCAACAACACAGATCATGAGATATTTGAGAAAAATCTCTATAATAAAAAAAATAAATAAAAGTAAACAGGAAAAAAAGAAACTCAGACAAAACAGATGATGCAGAAGCAAAAGAAAGCTTCATTATAAAACAAAAAACTTCTAACTTCCCTAGTGGTCCACTCCTTAAGATTGTACTTCCAGTGCAAGGGGCACAGATTAGATCCTTGGTTGGGGAACTAAGATCCCATATGCTGCGTGGCATGGGAAAAAAATAAACTGTTAATAATAATACTCTCTAGGGGAGAAGGACAAATTAGGAGTTTGAGATTAACATATACATACTCCTCTCTATAAAATACATAACCAACAATAACCTACTATATAGCACAGAGAACTATACTCAATGTTTTGTAATAACCTATAAGGGAAAATAATCTGAAAAGATATATATATATTACTGAATCACTGTGGTATATACCTGAAACTAACACAATATTGTAAATCAACTGTACTTAAAAAGAAGAAGAACTCTCTAATGTCCTGGGAGAAATAACAGAATATAATACAACTCTGAAAACAGAATGGAAAACTATATAAAAACTTATTCATAAAACAAAAAGATCTTTTGGAAATTAAAACAGTAGTAAAATTTTTAAATTAAATAGAATTATTGAAATATAAAGTTGAGATATTCTCTCAGAGAGTAGAGCAAAAAAAGAGAGAGAAGAAAGAGGGTAGTCTAAGAGATCCAACATATGAATAACAGGAATTTCAGAAAAAGGAAATGAAGGAATCAGAGGAGAGAAAACCAGATTAATACAAGAAAAATTCCTAAAACAAATAACATGAATTTACAGATTCAATGAACAACAAAAAAGGACCATAGCAAAGCATATAATCTTGAAATTATAGAATGTTAAAAAGGAAGAGAGAATTCTGAAGGCTTTCAGATGGAGAAAGAAAAAGACTTGGCAATTAGAATAACAACAGATTTTGCAAAAACAGTATAGGTGTGCTAAAGAAAAAAGAAGGAATGCTTTCAGAATTCTAAAAGAAAATGATTTCCACACTAGATTTATATAACCAAATTACCAACTCAATGTAAGGGTAGAATAAGGACATTTCTAGGCATGTAAATTTTCAGAAACTTACCTCCCAGTCACCCTTTCTAAGAAATTTTCAGAAGAAATTTTTCACCAACAAGAGGGAATAAATCAAGAAATGAAAAGAAATGAGATTGAAAACACAGGAGGCAAACACAAGAGAAAGGGCATGCCCAGAATACTGGTGAAGAAAGATCTGAAGATTAAAGCTTTAGGTACAGCAAACCTGGACCCCAACCAAAACCCACTGGAGCAGATCAAATGACTCCGTGTGGAACTTCCAAGATAAAGCAGAAGGGATTTCCCCGGTGGTCCAGTGGTTCAGAATCTGCCTGGCAATGCAGGGGACACGGGTTCAATCCCTGGTCCAGGAAGAGCCCAGGAAAAAATAAACAGTTAAATGAGATGTATTGAGCAAGTATTTACTGATCACCCACTATATGTCAGACACGTTTTAGGTCAGGGTTTCTCAACCATGGCACACTTCGGACTGCCCTAGGCCTTGTAGGATGTTCAACAGCATTCCTGGCTCCTAGCCATTAGATGCCCAGTAGCACCCCCTATATTCATGACAGGCAAAAATGTCTCCTGATATTGCCCAGTGCTCTCGGGAAGGCACAAGCATCCCCAGGTGAGAACCACTGTTCCGGGTAATAGGGATACAGCAACTAACAAAACACACAAACAAGAGCTGAAAGTGATTACCTCTGAAAAATAGGGTTGGGGTGGAAAGGACAGAAGAAGGCGCTTTTTACTCACACGCCTTGTAGGATTCTGACTGCCCAAACTGTACATGCATGTTACATTAATAAAAGAGAATAATCCAAGAGAAGAATGTAAAGCCCATTTATACCTTAATTCAATATTTCTACACAAGGCAGTATAGAGACACACAATTCTAGATCTGAATTCCAGCTCCGTCACTTTCTCTGAGGCAAGTAACTTCAACCTTTCTGAGCCTCATTTTCCTTCAACACTGTAAAACAGGAATATTAATCTAAGGTTATTATAAGTATTACATAGTATCATGCAGAAATACATATAATGCACATCCTATGGTACCTGCACCTAAAGCATTTTAACACATTGGAGAGTACACCTAGTCGCTAGCTTCCATACTCCAAATCTTTGGGAATAATCAACATCATCTTGGATATACAAACCTGGGCTCCCATAACTTGTCATAAACTAGAGTCATGAGGCCATCTGAGTGGCATGCCGGGACTCATGCCACTTACAGTAAGCACTGGAAGCACCTACCTTGATTTTGTTCCTGGAAAATCACTGTACACTGAGACTAAAGCAGCAGACCTGATGCATGAAGGAAGATAACTGAAATAGGATAGTTTTCCTCATCCAGGTGGAGGACAGCAGGAATCCATGTAAGCATCAAGCAATTCACTTGTATCATGACTAGATGAAAAGCGGTCACATGTATTTTAAAAACAAAAAGGAGTGGACCAAATGAAAACAATAAAGCTTACTTCAGGGGAGTGGGCAGAAGAATTTTATAATTTTGCATGGCCATGTTCATTTCTCGTCATTGCTCCTTGAATTCTTTCAATAATTTTAATAATAGTTAATAAAAGTGAGCTATTTTGTTTAGGTTAATTAGGTGAAGATATGAAACTTTTTGTATTATACTTAAGGAAATCCATCTCATTATCCCTCAAAATATGAATAATAGCATAATTTATTTGTATATCCAGTCTTGATATACTGTATTCACTATCTTGGTTAACTCTCACAATCTGGGCTACTCTGTGGCAAGTACTATTATCCTTATTTAATAAGCAGATTTAGTCATTCTTTTTTTTCAACAAATATTAACTAAACACCTGCTGTATATTGTTGGTTCACTGTTGGGACTATAGCAGTGAAAGAAACAGACAAAAATCCCTGCCTTCATAGAGCTTACATTCTCAACAAACAATAAAAGTAAAATTTACATATTGTTAGAGGAGAGGTAAGTACTTTGGGAAAAAATAATGTATTGAGAGGGAAAAGGGCTGCTGGAATGGAGATGAGTTAGCAATTTTAAATAGAGTTGTAAGGGAGAGTGACGCTTGTAAAATCATGAAGATGAGGAAACTGGAGTTCAGAGAGTAACTTTTAAAGGTCAAAAATTTACAAAGCCAATAAAACTACAGCTGAACACCATAAGGAATCTTGGTGCACCGTTTTAGAACAGCTGCTCAGACCTACTGAGACTTTGTGACTGATCAAAATCAAATTAAATCCATTCTTCTAAATAGTCCTAATATGTATTGTAGGGTACACATTAATCCAGAAATCAGAAGAAATCATGAAATTTGTTTTTTTTTATTTCAGGCCAAAGAATCCCCCCAAACAATACAGATTCTTAGGAGGATATGGCGGAAACACTGCAAAAAGATCATAATCATCAGCATGGCAATTCTCCTTTCAATCATCATCATTCTTTTAAGTACAAACGTTATCCCAACTTGACCCTTCTCCCCACCCCCAGCGGGTACCAATAAATTGTTATATATATAATTATAGAGTTCTACCGCCAACAATGACAAAAGCATTCTCTAGTGGTAGGAGGGCTTCCCTGGTGACGCGGATGACACAGTGGTAGGAGGAATGGAGGAAGAGGGGGTTGGAAGTATTTCCTTGTCTCTTTGGTGTCTCTTCTCTCTCTGTAACCCCATTTGGTCTGAGCGGTGGGGGGTTGTTTTTGCTATCACCATCGCTCCACTACTTTTCTGTTACTGTTCCGAGCACAAACCCTGGGATCAGACGGCCAAGTTTCACTTCTGCCCTCTGCCACATCCCATAGAGGTGACTTTAGACAAGCTGGTTATGTTTGGTGCTGTTTTCATCTTTAAAATGGAGTTAATAATACCACACAGAGTTGTCTACCCCATAGTAAATGCTATTTAAGGGTTAATTACTACTTAATAGGAAAGATGATTCCACTTATGGCACTGACTAAATTCCCATCATCTTACTCTTTACTCAGAAATGACCCTGACCTTAAAATTTCCTGATCTTGGGACTTCCCTGGTAGTCCAGTGGCTAAGACTGGACTCTCAATACAGGGGGTCCGGGTTCGACCCCTGGTCAGGGAACTAGATCCCACATGCCACAACTAGGAGTCTGCACGTCACAACTAAAGATCCCACATGCTGCAACAAAGATCAAAGATCCTGCGTGCTGCAACTAAGACCTGGTGCAGTCAAATAATTTTTTTTAATGAGAATCTTTACATGAGTACAGTCCAGATAGACATCACCTCTTTTACACACTCTTTCATTGAAGTGAAAATTCAAACTGTTGTGTTTTATACTAGGTATTTTTGGGGGGTAAAGTGTTAAAAAATAAAATAGAAAACTTTGTCATTTCTCAAATAAGTCACAGGTCATGTCTTCTGTTTTACCACACCAAGAGCCTTTTTTTTTCGAGTGATACACTCATTCAATAACTATGAATTACTAAGATTTCTAAAAACCAAAACATTCAACTTCTTTACAGTTGGTCAACAAGGTTTCATGAGTTGTGTCTTAAGTGGGATCATGAGGTCTGAGGTAGGTTTCTGTTGTTGTTAGTTTGTTTGAACAACATGCGGCATCTTGGTCCCCTGACCAGGGATCCACCCCATGCCCCCTGCAGTGGAAGTGTGTTGTCTTAACCACTGGATGGCCACAGAAGTCTCATAAAGTCAGCCTTAAAATCATAAAAGTCATAGTGACTCGTGGGGAAGAATAAAGATCAGAAGTTCCTGACTACTAGAGAACTCATTTTAATCCTAATAATGATCTAATTTCACCATTATAAATAGATCCCAATTCCTCCAGCACAATATCACATTTCCATTCACCAAATATTTTTTATTAAAGCAATTTCAATGTTAGAAATTTTTGGAGTTTCTGTAATTTATACCCAGAGGGGGGAAAATACAGTCCAACATAATGTAGTAAGTGCTTTGGGGGAGAGGTGTTTCAATGACATGAAGAGGTAAAAACGATTATATTGTTAGTATAATGTAAAGCACATAAAACAGTAGTTCTAAGCACATAAGTGCTATGTTAATGTTGTTGTTCCGTCGCTAAGTCATGTCCAACTCTTTGCAACCCCATGGACTTGCAGCATGCCAGGCTTCCTTGTCCTTCACTATCTCCTGGAGTTTGCTCAGAACTCATGTCCATTGATGCCATCCAGCCATCTCATCCTCTGTTATCCCCTTCTTCTCCTGCCTTCAATCTTTCCCAGCATCAAAGTCTTTTCCAGTGAGTTGGCTCTTCGCATCAGGGGGCCAAAGTATTGGAGTTTCAGATTCAGCATCAGTCCTTCCAATGAACACCCAGGACTGATCTCCTTTAGGATGGACTGGTTGGATCTCCTTGCAGTCCAAGGGACTCTCGAGTCTTCTCCAGCACCACAGTTCAAAAGCATCAGTTCCTCAGCCCTCAGACTTCTTTATGGTCCAACTCTCACATCAGTACATGACTACTGGAAAAACCATAGCTTTGTCTATATGAACCTTTGTCAGCAAAGTAATGTCTCTGCTTTTAAATATGCTGTCTAGGCTTAGACATAGCTTTATCTTTACTTTGCAGATGAGAAAATAGCAAAGTTAAATTTAAGATCACATAGTTAGCTGAGATTTTACTGAGTCAAGTACTGAATGAAGTATATAGCCATGAAATGCACATTTAACTCAAGAGTATATTATCTGACTGCTTAATTGTGGGCCAAACATATCAGTACTATTTTGCTTTGGGCCAGGTTAGTAGTTGTTTCTGGAGGGTAGAGATAGGATTCTAAAGTTTTGTAAGAGATGCTGTCACTAGTTTTGCTGGCATTATTTTTGAGCCCTATAAAATTTACCTAATATTTCTGCAACTTATAATAATTATGTATAAAACAATGTATAGTTAAGTGAAGCCGCTCAGTCGTGTCCAACTCTTTGCGACCCCACGGACTGTAGCCTACCAGGCTCCTCTGTCCATGGAATTTTCCAGGCAAGAGTACTGGAGTGGGTTGCCATTTCATAAAACAATGCTTCACTGATTGCCAGTGAATACTAGCATATTTATTGCTTGAAGACATGGAACTTAAAGATCACCTCATCTAACCACCACCCCGCCCTCAGTTTCACATATTGAGATGCCAAGAGCCAGAAGCCTGAATATTATGCTACATGTTATTATGTTACTACATGCCTTTGCAACCTCTTCTCCACTTGCACTGTTTAAAGTACAGGTCATCACCCTGGTTCCAGGAAGCAAGTCTCACAGAATGCGTTTCCCCAGGCAGTCTGAGTTTGTTTTCCCGATGATGTGTATTTTTTACCAATTCTTGAAAGGTGCCAGGAAGAAGGAAAGCACTCATTTAGTAAGGAGCGTTTCCCTGCTATCTGTGCTACACCTGTCACAATAAACCCAAGGAACAAATATTTAGATAATCTTAGATTTTTCATTTGTGGGTTCAAGTATTGAGTTCCTACTCGGCACCAAAACAGTCCTAGAACATTAGGATTTATTCTAAGTTATGCAGAGATGGACATGACTGAGCGACTTCACCATACTGATAGAGATAACCAGTGTTTAAGAAATGAATGGCTGTATACACAAGTGTGAGAAGTGGTCCTGATGTTAAGGGAAGCTTACGTTTCAGTTGAGAAGGCAAGACCCATAAAAATCATAAACACGCTCAAATACCATCTACTTAAATGGTAATTGTGTGGCAGGGAATAAATACAAGAAAGATAATGATCATCACTGGCTCCAATCATTAAGAGGGATGGGAACTGGACCCTACTGGAAATCAAAGTTATCTCAACAGGTAAAGGCAGTCCCGTTAACGTTACTGACCACTGATGTGCCAGTACTGTTTAAATACTTTTTTATTTAATCCTCACAACCTTGAGGCACACAATATTCTTCCCATCTTACAGATAAGAAAACTGAAGCACAGGTTAGCTTGCCAGCCTCCATCCGGCTGTCCTTGAGAGGAGTGAGGATAAACAAATGACACCGCTGGCTGTGAGTGGAGAAAGTGGGCTAGACCTGGGGAGTTCAGTCATGCACACATGCATCCATTCAGAGGCCCTGAGGAGAGCTCAGCCTTCAGGCCTCTTCCTCTTCCACACTATCCGGGGGGTTTTTATTCACTCCCACGGCACTGCCTCCTCTGGCAAGAACCTTCCTTCTGAATCACAAATGATTTTCTACTGGAGACACTCACATGGGTATCATGCAAACACCTCAAATTTTAAATCCTGAAACTCTTAACTATATATTTTTCTCTTCCCCAGGAAACTGCTTATTTCAAAATGGTTTATTGCAACTATTCTGTAACCTAGAACTGTCTTTAGCCTACCCTAACTCCTCCCTCCTGCTTATCTCATCTTTGTGCATCACTCACGAAAATCACAGGGCTACTACATGGAACCTCATAGCAAGAAACTCCAGAAGAGTGACAGAAGCAAAAGCAGAGAGTCCCTGCATGTGCCCAAGCAAGCCTCGCAAAGGGCACTCATTCCCATCACGGTGGACAATTACGTGTGTCTACTCCCCTCAAGCCTGACCACTTTTTGTATGAAGCTGAGAACCACCATCAAAACACTTTGCACATACCTCCTAAAGAAGATCAAATTTTACAGCTGGAAAAACTGATGCTTGTTGGAGGAGTTAAAATTTTATTTGCCCAACATCACAGGGCAAATGACAGAGCAGAACCTCAGGAAGCATTCATTTGATATCTATTCCACTGAATATACTAAACAAGAATTTAAAAAATAATCTACTAGACAGAATGTCCCACACATCCTAATAAGTCTGAGAATTATTTTAACTTTTGAAAGTTCACTATCTCTTTATAGAATGTTAGCAGAACCTAGAACTACAGAATGCATGATTTAATTCCAGCCTGCATTTAGACAAATCACAAGCTGGTTAAAGAAAGAGTTCATTTGAGGGGAAGCACCTGTTCAGTACCATGACCCACACAATAATGGCAACCTCTCTCTTTGCAGGCCAGCACAATGAGACCCCCACAACCCTTGAACGGAGTCCTCAGAGGACACAAACATAGGAATATAATGAAATAATAGCTAGGCTTCTTCTGTGTTTACATTGACTACAAGTACCTTGGTTAACATTACTGCACACCTCTAATTTGCCATTTTTTGAAAAATGTGTAAGTCTGCAAAGATATTAAATGCATTCCCAGGCCTTTTGGTGGTTTCACCACAATCTGACAGCAAGCCCAGGTGAGGGCAAAGACTGAACATCCCCATAGAGATTACTCCTATTGCAGGCATCCTTTCTCATAACATCCTGGAGAAAACTGGAAATTGCCCTTTTTTAGTCCATCATAATCTCAACTTTAATAAAATCCCATCATTTAACATTATGTCCTTTTTGACTTGACAGTGGTTGCCTTACCTTTTCAACTAAGAAATTAAGACCTATGTTATTTCAAGAAACTCACCCAAGAGGGGAAAGCTTAAATTAAAAAAGAAAAAGAAAAAAGACAGTGCAAAAAATGCATGACTGCTGTAAGAGTTTAATTGTAAAACAAAAGCACGACATTGTCATTTGAACATGAGTAATCTTGTCAGGAAAGGAAGTTTAGTGCAAATCAAAACCCCATTAAAGCCCATATGAAGACTCTAGAAGTAGACTCCTAGAACTGGAAACACCTGGTTCCAACAGAATTTGCTTAGGGAAAGTATGCCTGGAAATGTCAGATGGTACAGAGAACATCACGTTGGGTTTAAAATCAAATCAACCAGGTTCTTAAAAAATGACATGCTGATAGGCCTTAATACATGTAACTAATTGATTAGTAGTAGCATGCTTTATCAATGATTGGAGAAGCCATTTACAACAAATTTCTGAGCATTTCGAAGTTTTCTTTATTGCCATAGCCAATCTCGTAACTAACCCACTCTTCCAATTTCTTTTAAAAAGGGTTCCACTTCACCAGTCTGAGATTGGCAAATGTTTTCTAAATATGTGATAAAGCCCTATGTAATCAGGGCTATCCATACAAAAAGGGGCCAATTATACTTACTTTCCTCAAGTATTTGTTTATTCAAAAGCATAGCTTTCCATGACATATTAAATGTCACATTTAGGTACTGGCACTAACAGACCTCATAAGTTTCTTCTAGTGTTTTAAGAGAAATTTTTAATAATTCAGGAAAGTAACCTTGCCTTCAAATTCTAAAATAAAACAATATGCCTAAATAAAATGTATACCTTGAAATAAACCATCTTCCTAAGCGACTTATCTAAGTTTCTCAAAATAGAATCCAGTAACCCTAATATCCATATTTAATGAATAGAACCTTTCCTACTGTCTATACTTTCTTTGAAGACTGTAAAGAATTCCTCCCATGACAACTAAAATAGCTGACTTGGACTGCTGTAACAAAGAACACCTTGCTCACTTAGGATCTCATTCCTATTAAGTATCTCACCCTCTTTTAAATAGTAAAATAATGTTATCAAGTCCTCTTCATGCTCTTTCTGTCCCTCCAAACTATCTGCCTTCATAGGGCTTAGTGGGGGAAAACACTTAGTAGTTACCCCATTGCTGTCTTCTAAATTACACAGTCCCTTAGACCCTAGTCTTTATCCAAAGCTACAGATAGTGCCGGTGGTGAAGAACCTGCCTGCCAATGCAGGAGACCAAAGAGACACGGGTTCAATCCCTGAGTCGGGAAGATCCCCTAGAGAAGGGCATGGCAACCCACTCCCAGTACTCATGCCTGGAGAATCCCATGGACAGAGCCTGGCGGGCTAGTCCATAGGGTAGCAGAGTCAGAAACGACTGAAGCAACTTAGCCCGTACTATAGTCATTTATAACTGGAGGCTGTTGGAATTACATCTTTCATTAGATTCTAAAAGATGTTTATGAACAAATAAGGCAGTATGTAATCAGCCCAACTCTAGACAACACTCAATTTTAAAGAGCTGCTGATTAACAATTCGTAAAAATGGAATCAATGAGATTAGTGACAAACCAAGGGGGCAAGATGCAGGCCACAGAATGCGCCTCCTCCCACCACCTCTGCTGTCATCTCAGGCACTCCTTAGAATACCAACTCTGTTTTTTTCTTTCAAGCTAGACCTGGGGTCTGTGCTTAAAATCCTTGAGTGGTGTTAAGTTTTATGAAACATGAACCTTTGTCTTTATACAAGATAGAAGTAAATACAAAACATGAAAACAGCACCCTTAACTAACCATCTTAAAGCAAGTCCTTACAACTCTTATGCAGCTAAGATCACCCGATGTGTGTGAAATACAGAACTCCAGGCGACACCTCCAAACAATACTGATTCTGATGTAAACTGGCTGCAAGCCTCTTTTTAAATACCAACAGATTATAATAAATTTCCCTGCTACTTTTCAGATTATAGGCAACTGACAGCAATATATAGCCCAAGCCAACTCATTTTACACAGCTGGATATTCATCTTGCTAGAATCATGTTACATATGCAAAATTTCAGGTTGGACTCCTAAATATGGCCTGTAGTGAAGAAAGGGTAAATCAGTACGCATTCTTCTCAACTGTTTCAAAGGTAGGTAGTAACAACCAGTCTTTATGAAATCTAGGGTCATCCTTAAGTATTAGCGCACTGAAAAATTGCACTTAGTCAACTGCACCCAAATAAATTTACTGAGATGTCAGTGTATCCATTATACATGGATCCAGATTTTTACATTTCTGGTTAATCTGACTCTAAACCAAATAAGCTCATTATACATTTCAGGAAAAAACAAACACGGTGATGGACAGTGGAATCAGTCCTTGTTTTAAAATTCCCAATACCTCAAGGCCACACACATACAGTACTTTTAAAGTGGAAGGTAACAACTTCAAAGAACTTTTCCAGGCAGTAAAACAAAGCACATAAACTACAGAACACAAAGAACTGATAATCAGATTCTAACGTTATTAGTAAGATTACCTTTCAAAATTATCTCAGCATAAATGGAACCTGGAGAGGTGTCCACACGCTATATTCTAACTTGTATACAACAAAGAACAATGAAGCAGTCGCCGTACCAATGGAGAGTAATGTGGTAAACAAGACCTTTGCAACCGTGTAAAACAGACTGAAGAGAAGAAAAGGGACAAAGGAGAAAACCCAGGACCCTGGGAAGAGAAATTAACTCAGCTGGTAGCAGACATCTAGTCAATCAAAAGGTATCAAAATCTGAATTAGGACAACAGGCATAGAAAATGGGATCAGTAGCTCTAACAGGTCTACAAAACTGATGGGAGAAGTGAAATCAAAGCTTCCTATCACTGTCCAGCAAGTAAATGAGATTGGTTCTATGTTCAACTAGCAACCTACCTGTAAACTTTACTTTTTGGCCAAACTTTAGAAGGGCACTGAACTACTTGTACTTGTCTGACTCATTCGGTTCCCCCAATCCTTTCATCACCATACATACACACAAAAAGGCTGCTTATCACTTCTAGTCTCTACTGAAATCTTACTAAAACCCAGTGCTTAAAAAAGCAGGGGAAGGGGAGAGTGGGCTGGCAACAGTCCCTGGCAAAAACTGGTTGTTTAAAAAAAATGCACGTTAAGGACAAAAAAAGTGGACAAGAGGCAATCTTCCGGCAAACCACTGGATTAACACTGGCAATCCCAACTTTGTCAGTGGGCATGGGTTCGATCCCTGGTCGGGGAACTAAGATTCCACAAGTCATACAGTCAAAAATCAAAACAGAAACTATAAAAAAGAAACTACTGAATTATATAAACTGCAAAGCTTTTGAACAAATGGAAATTGACGGTAATTCAAATTGTATCACAGAACCTCCAAAGACTTATTAAGCAGTTGGTAGCCCTGCTATCTCTGGAAATAGAGGTAAAGAGGATTGGTTGACATGCAATTAAACCTCCATATCCTCTCTGTATTGCAGGACAACTGAACTCATCCTGGCAGAAACTTGTCTGAGCAGGTGAGGGAGGGTGGTCTTTGAACAGGCATACTGTGATGAAAACAAAGGAGTTAGAAAGGGCTTTACTTGTTCAGTTCCCTCAGGTTTCTCCCAACACTGGGATCTCAGAACATTGGCAGCCAAGTTTTACCCTCCAGGCAGCAGAATGGGGAAAAAAAAAAACACTTCTCTGGGGAACGTGATAAGCTCAAAGAAGTGGAGGAGAAATGCATCAAGAGGTTCCTCAATGAGACAGCCTGACTGCCTAGCAGTGAACCCCATGGTTGACAAGTCCCCATCCTCCCCATCCCTCGGCCCCACACACTTCCATGCTCCAGTCCTAAATATGCGCTAAAGATCACCAAATATTTGAGGAAGATGACGCGCAGAGGCCAAAGCAACAGAAAAGAAAAATATCTTGCAGGAAACAAAACTTTCAAAGTTACAAATAATCTTAGAGATGAAGAAAAGATAACCCATGGAGTAACAGGTTAGAAGGGGTGGCCTTAGAAATTGATTGAAATTTAAAACCTTAAGAAAAAACAAAGCTCAAAGTTGTAAAATTGCTCGAAGTATTTATTATTAGCAACCTGCAATGGATGCGCAGGGCTCACACCCAAATAACAATTCCAGAGAACAGAAAGACTGGGGTGGTGAAGGGCCATGTGGAAGGACTAGCTCAGTAACATTTCCCAGAATTGAAGAGCATGTTTACACAATGCCAAGACCCACTGAGTGCTCAGCACAATGGATGAAACAAACCCAAGACAGTCATGAAACTGGAGAACACAGACGATAGTGGTAAAACACTAAGCATTTCATATAAAGATTCAAAACAGCATCTGATCTCTTAACAAAACCTTGAGTTTTCTATTGAGTCAAACTAGCACTGATAATTCAGTTACAAGGATGGAACAGACCTTTATAGATGCAAAGGCCTCAGCAGGAAGATGAGCTATACAAAAGCAAGACCTGGGATTCAGGCAAAGAGAACCTAAATTGATATGTAAAGAAAGGGAAACCACCACCACCACCACCCCTCTCTGAATAACAGCAAAGCCTCAACTTATTCAACAATTTTGAAGGGCAAGGAGTTCAGACTGAAATATAAAAGACCTAAAAAATATGAAGCTGATGAATAGATTTATATAAAGGGAGTTTTTCAATTCTGACCAAGTTTGGATGCAAATC